>NC_137164.1:860000-3260000 GCF_951394435.1 Stenella coeruleoalba
TGGGCTGTGAGGTGCTACCGTATGCAGCTCTGTGGTCTCAGTCAGCGTGGATTCACGTTCCACCAGGTGTGCCAGAGCGTTGTCTGTGGTTGTCACTGGTGCAGGACTATGTGAGATTGTATCATTTTCTTTATGTATCTTTAAAAATTTTCTATCCTGCACTTAAATCGCTTATATGACTATAAAAAATCAAAATTTGCCTAAGTCTCTCTCAACTCTGTGTATGTTGATTTCCTAAACCGGTACGCGATTTGTGTTTGAGAGAAAGAGACTGTGTCTTATCTTACTCAACTATTTCCACAAAGAGAGCTTATGCGAGACAAGGCCAAATGCCCACGGTTTCTGCCCCGACCCTAAGCCTCTAAGCATTTTAGTGAGCTCTGGGGCCAGTGCGTGTAGGGGTGGTGATTCCGTGATTTCAAACACACTCTCTCCCTTTGTCGACATGGATCATTAATGACTGATTTATTCCAGCAATTTATTCTAGCTGTGTTTCCTCTGAAAAACAAACCTGTGCTTGGGAATCAGACACTTGAGCTTGAATCACAGAGTTTTCACCCAAAACCATGAGACCTGAGTCACCTCACCTGACAATGTTTTATCAGTAAGCTTTGGCTTGCTTGATGGTAACAGGAATAATAACGTATTATAAGAAAAATAATTAATGTGAATTACGATGCAAATTATTAGTTATTTTTTCTCTATCTTCCATCTACAATCTTCACTAAGAATATATCAGTATTATACATATGTTTCTGTAGCCCCAAGTCCAGGAAAATGCCCGCACTCAAGTTCAGGATGTAAATATGTGCATCCTCGGTCCTGAGTATTCTGTGTGCAGCCCCGCCGTGGGCAGCAGGTGCTCCGAGGCGGCCGCAGTACAAGCACGAGGTTCGGACCCGTTGGCTGCTTTTTCCAGCGGGAACTGAGCGCATCCCGTGCGGGCGGCGGGGGGAGGACGCAGGTGGTCTCCGCACTGAGAGCGTCAGATGGGGACAGAGTGCGGGCCGTGCAGCTGTGGGGACACGAGGACGTGCGGGGTGGGGGGGAAGGGGGGACTGTCGGAGGCCCTGGTGGAGGGGTGTCCTGAGAGGCTGCAGCCTGGGCGCAAGGGACCCTCCTGACAGATGGAGAAAGGAGACAAGCACCCACTGGGCGGGGCCTGCGGGCGCTGAAGGGCAGGGAAGAGGGGGGCTCAGGGCACAGGGCGGGCAGCTCACCTTCAGCTCTCTTTCCTCCCCCTCCTTTTCTTTAAGGTGGTAAAATGCCCATAAAACCTGCCGTTCTAACGGCCTTAAGTGCACAGCTCGGACGTGAAGTGCACTCACACGGCTGCGCAACCAGCCCCGCTTTCCCTCTCCAAAGCCCTTTCACCAGCTTCTGTTAAAAGCTCTTCCTGGCTTTTTCTTGCCCCTTTCTAGGCACTCAAGTAATCTTAACGGAATTGGTTTACAATCATATTGTTGAATACACCTAATAACATTCCTGGCAGTCCTTCACTTTGAAACCTTTCCCAAAAAGCCCACCAGTGAATTCATCGTAAGTTGCCTGGTTGGCTCTTTCCCCCCCTGGGAGAAGGGCCAGCCTCTCCCTAAATGTAAATCCAGCCGTTGGAGGCAGACGTTTATCCACTGTACCCCACGGGCTCAAAGAAGAGTCTTTCAGAGGACACGACCCCCCACAGGGGACACAAGCCTTCCTGGACAAGATGCAGGGCCCCAGGCGTACTTAGCAGGTGGACAGATGGGGGCCGATGCCCAGAAGACACGTTACTCCTTCTTACACACTGACGTCCCCTGGCTGTGCAAGACCACAGAGCTGGCGGATGTAGGGGCAGACGCGTTGCGCTGTGAGCTGAGAACACCTGGACCGCACACGTGCGCCCCCATTCGGGTGACTTGTTTTCCAAACGACCAATCAGTTATTCCAACACCACTTACAGTGTGACCATTATAATAACTGAATTACCACATACGCCTAATTTTGTTTCTAAATTTCCTCCTCTGGTCTGTTGATCTAGCTGTTCCTACATGAGCACCATCTATTTTATTATGACAGTTTCAATATGTGATTGCAAATATGATTCTTCATTTAAAAATCTGATGGAATTTAAATCTAGATTCACATTACAAAAGCATCCCATTGGGACTGCATTAAACATTTATAGTTTAATGTGGAACGTTGCCATTTTTGCAAAATGAAGTTTTTTCATCTAGGACCATGAAATACGGCTCTCCAGTTATTCAAGTCTTCTTAAGGTTTTGTTTTTTTAATGTTTATTTATTTATATTTATTTTAGCTGTGCCGGGCCTCAGTTGGGGCACGCAGGATCTTTTAGTTGTGGCATGAAGGATCTCATACCCCAGCCAGGGACCGAACCCGGGCCCCCTGCATTAGGAGCGTGGAGTCTTACCCACTGGACCACCAGGAAGTCCCCAAGTTCTTCTTAAGGTTGATGAAATAGATATGACTTTTACAATCTAGTGAGAAGACTGACAATTTTAAAAATAACGTAATAAACTGTGATGAGTGTCCACAGAGGAGCGTCCACACCGGACTTTGCAGACCGATGCTTGCGTGGCTACCCACACGCATCACTAAGCTCACTCACGCCGGCGCATCTCACGGCTGCACCTGGGCCCTTGCCTGACCTGCTCCTGCGACGTGGGGTGCCGCCCCTCCCTCCGCAGCCCTCTTCCCTGCCCCTGTGCTGTCCCAGAGGACTTCTTGCCCTTTAAAAACGGACCAAGTCATCCCTGGGGCACTCCCCGCCACCTCCCTGCACATGGCTCACGGCCTCTCAGGTCATTGCACCTGCACCACGTGTGCATCGGGCCCGGCCGTGCTTTCCCTGCTCAGACCCTCTGCTGTCTGTGGGCGGGAGGTGCCCAGGCTCGGCCCAGGCCCACTGCCTGCCCGCGCGTTGCCGCCCTGGGTGAGGCTTCAGAGGAGCCGGCTGAGCGGGGCTGGGCCGAGTGAGCTCTGTTTGCTTCCTAACTCTCTCTGCAGCGAGAGCTCCATGTGGTCCAGGCTCGTGGGCCAGTGTTGTCCTTGGCCGCGCCTGAAGGAACCGGCCGTGCTGGGTGGAGAAACAGAGGGTCTCTGGAGCAGACACCCCACACTCTGCTTTAGCCGCTCCCTTTGCAAAACTCTGCCTAAAACAAGAAGAGCCCAATCAGGCTGGCCCTGCCCTCCCTCAGCCAAACACCCCTCTCCCCAGGCGCCCAGCAGGAGCTCTTTGTCTCTGAAGGGACCGGCCCAGGCCTCCGCAGCAGAAAGACGCCTGCGGGCCCATCCAAATATTAGCTGTGGACACGTTCCTACTTTGAAAACAGGAGACGCTGTGCTGGGAGCCTTGGCTTCCAGAGAACACAATCGCCTCTGTTTTCCTTTTTCCAGCGGACTGAAGCTGACACCGGCAGTGACCTTCTCTTCACTCTGCCCAAGGCTTGGAGGTCGGGGCTTTTCCCTGCCTGGGCCCAACAGCAGGAGTGAAACCTGAGAAACAGGAGGACCCCCGGGGGGTCCACAGGGACCCCTGGAAGGCTGACGAGCTTCATCACGTCTGTGAGGGGAAACTTGCCCTAAACCCATGTTAATGTCCTACCTCCTGCACACGCGGCCTGAAGAAGGTTCCAGGACGCAGCTGCAGCCTGTAACCAAAACGAACATTTTTCATCTCGCTATCTGATCATACAAGGAAGCTCAGTTGATCAGATTAGAAAAGTGTTGCACAGTGGGGCAGCGCTGAGTCATGGCCTTTAAAACAGTACTAGACCCCGGCTCAAGCTAGACTGTGCCTGTCGGGATGGAGCTTCTCAGGGTAGATATTGAAACAAATCGACAAGTGTGTCAAGAGCAATGAGGCTGACTTTCAGCTGTGTGCGGAGTTCCTAGGGCGTGATTCCCGACGGCCGGCACTGCTGGGGCCTGCGGTCGCAGGGAGGAGCGCTCGCCACGAGCCCGGGCTTGAACCACATGCGTCGGCCGAGCTTTCCCCCACGGGACAGTGAGTGGAGAAACTGTGTTGTGAGTCGTTTTAAAAAGCTCTGTAACCTGGGACTTCCCTGGCGGTCCAGCGGTTAAGACTCCGCGCTTCCACCACAGGGGGCACGGGATCGATCCCTGGTCTGGGAACTAAAGTCCTGTGTGCCACGTGGCCAAAATAAATGAATAAATAAAATTATAAGAAAAAAAAAGCTCTATAATCTGAAAGTGGAAACAACCCAAATGACCATCAACTGATGAAAAAATAAAATGTGACCCATCTGTACAGTGGACTGTTAGGAGGCTACGAAGAGGAACGAGGTGCTGACACACGTGGGTGAGCTTTGGAAACGCTATGCTCAGTGAAAGAAGTCAGGAAAAAGGCCAAACATTGTACAAGCCCATTTATGCGAAGTATCGAGACTAGGCAAATCCACAGAGACGGGAAGTAGATTGGGGCTCGGGAAGTAGATTGGGGCTCGCTGGGGGCAGGGAGAATGGGGAGGGGGAGAATGGGGAGGGGAGAGGGAGAATGGGGAGGGGAGGGAGAATGGGGAAGGGAGAGGGAGAATGGGGAGGGGAGGGAGAATGGGGAGGGGAGAGGGAGAATGGGGAGGGGAGGGAGAATGGGGAAGGGAGAGGGAGAATGGGGAGGGGAGGGAGAATGGGGAGGGGAGAGGAAGAATGGGGAGGGGAGAGGGAGAATGGGGAGGGGAGAGGGAGAATGGGGAGGGGAGGGAGAATGGGGAGGGGAGGGGGAGAATGGGGAGGGGAGGGGGAGAATGGGGAGGGGAGGGAGAATGGGGAGGGGGGAGGGAGAATGGGGAGGGGGGAGGGGGAACGGGGGAGGGGGGAGGGGGAACGGGGGAGGGGAGAGGGAGAACGGGGAGGGGAGAGGGAGAACGGGGAGGGAGAACGGGGAGGGGAGAGGGAGAATGGGGAGGGGCTTCTAATGGCTGTGGGGCTTCTTTATGGACGGATAGAAATGTTCTCAAGTTTACTGTGGCAGTGGTTGCCAACCCTGTGAATAAGCTAAGAATGCTGAATTTCACACTTTAAACGGGTGAGCTGTTTGGTATGTGAGCTCTATCTCAATAAAGCTGTTTTTTAAAAAACCTGTAGTTTTTGTTGTCTATACAGACCCACTTAAAACAGCCCATTTAGTGTAACTGAGGGCACCTTTTTAAGTGAACTCTTTTGGTTTGTGGAAAGGTAAATGTCTCACCATCCTGTCTCGGACGCACCCACTCGGTCAGCAGTGGAGGTGTTGGTGTCCCACAATTCCACCTCTCCTCAGGGGGGCCCAGGGCCAAGAGAGAGGATGGCCGGTGGCCTTCCCGGCAGTGTGGGGCCCCCCTTGGCTCCCCGGGCCGCCCCAGGGAGCAGCTGGTGTTCCGGGGCTAGCACAGGCCCCTGAGTGCCCACAGAGAAGCCAAACCCAGCCCTGCTTCTCCCAGCCCCGGGAATATGGCGGGAGCGAGCGTGTCTCAGTTTCATGGGGAGAGTCACTGAAGTTGCCGCCGTCACCCACTCTACCAGTGGCCGTTTCAGAGTTGGCCTTTCCTCCTCCCCCAAGCCTTCTCGACCTGCGTCCTCTCAGCCCATGACCTTGACTCACCTCTGTCGACCGGAACTCCCTGGCGGTCCACTTCAGCCTGTCAGTCCCCCTGTTGCAGTGGGCGATGCGTCCAGTCTGAGGACCCCTCGGTCCCACACCCTCTGGACCCCTCACTGGAGGGTTGTCACCTGAGGGTTACTCCTAACAGCACGGAGCGTGCTGTGGTGCGGAGCACCTCCTTTACGTCTAACGTCCCCCGACCCCCGTCCTCTACCTCCCCTTCATTTCTCTGTCCCCTTCACAGACGGTCTCCATTGGACGTCTGTCCTCACTGCCCCCACGCCGCCCCCCGCCCCGCTGCATCGGTTCCCTGTCCTCACGTACTTGACCTCTTTTTAGAACCTGCCACTTGGGGCCACTCTGGTTCTCACCACACTCTTCTCTGTTTCTGTCCCATCGCAGTCTCTTTACCACTCCTCCACGGCCACTTTTACTTTCGTCCTTTTCCAGCCTGACCTTTAAATGCTGGCGAGCCCTGGCCTTGGTCCCTAAGGCCCCCTCAGGCTTCAAGGTTTATGTTCTCACTGCTGATCTGGACGGGCTGGGAGGTGGGCGAGGTTTCTTGGTGTCCAGGGTGATCTTGGTAATCTTACGTTTCAATATTCAAATGGGGAAAGGCTTAGAGGCCATGGGCACAGATAAGATAGGACGTTAACACTTTACCTGGCTGCCAGCAGAGGAGCGGCCTGATTAACCCTGTGTTTGGGAGATGGCCGGCCAGAAGGGTAGACGGTGAGGGACGTGGCCACGGTCAGGCCTGGAGAGCCAAGGGGGGCCCAGCGAGGGCAGTGCCGGTGGCAGATCAGCAAACACCCAGAACCCAGCGCTCAACGTGGGCGACCTCGCGGATGACGGCGCCCCTGCTCCCGGGCTGCAGACTGCCTCTGAGGGGCGTGCTTCCCCCTCAGACCCGTTGCTCACACACCCAGTAACCACGTGCCGGGTTTGCGCAGGACAGCGCTCTCCTGCCCTTGCGTTCTCTTCTCCCTCTCAAGCTGGAGGCTTGTTCACTGGGCGACACAGAGGAAGGAGGCCAGACAACCAGCTTGTCTTTGGAAATCGACTGTGCCCCTGCCCAGAGTCCCAGACAGAGCGACCCAGGCCCTGATGATGGGAGAGCGAGAGAACCATCTTCCTTTGGTGGTTAAATTAGATGCAGAAGACATGATGAATTATCAGGTGGGGATTCATCTTCCCTCGCTCCTAGGAGCTTGCTTTCTGAGAAGCATTTAATTGTCTTGGCGCCAAGCAAACCGTAAGAAACCACAAGTGGGAGGATCATTGTGCTGATTCTGCAGACGCTCCCGGTGACACACCCAGGGGCTGGCGGGGTGGCCGTGGTTCCGGCCCAGCTTTGCTAGCTCTCAGCTCCCAGGATGAATTCTGTTAGGAGCCGTCTTAACAGAACCTCTTTCTCTTTCCCAAGGGGAGCAACATGCCTCGTGTATGACTTCATTCATCCTCAATTGCTGAAGATCCTCACGGCTGTTTGTGTGTGTGAGACCAGGGCGAGGCTGTGTCAGGAGGGCTCAGGTCCAGAACAAGCCACTGCCGCTGAGTTTTAGCAGGAGAGTTATTGTAGGATACTCAGCAGTTTACAGCACCACTTGTGTAAGGGCTGAAGAAACAGACGCAGGTTCAGGCGTGATTCCCAAAGCTATACCTCAGAACCTGGCCGCCACGGAAGCTGCCGCCTCTCCTCGGGTCTGGAAGCCTCCAGCCCTGAAAGCCTCCATCGGGTCCGGAAGCCACACCTGCTCTCCCGGCTCCAACCCAAGTCGCATCGTGGGGACTGGCAGCTGCATGCGGGCGCCCGCCTCCCCACCTCCTCCCAGCTGCCGGCTTGACCTGGGCTCCCCATGGAGTGGGGAGACCATGGCTGCCTGGCACAGAGGGGCGTCCACCTCACCTAGGCCCCAGCGCCTGCAAATCAGACCCAGATCCCTAACGGCAATGGGGCTGGAGAAGGAGACTCTTTTTTTTTTTTAATAAATTTATTTATGTATTTATTTTTGGCTGTGTTGGGTCTTCGTTGCTGCGCGCGGGCTTTCTCTAGTTGTGGCGAGCGGGGGCTACTCTTCGTTGAGGTGCATGGGCTTCTCATTGCGGTGGCTTCTCTCGTTGTGGAGCACGGGCTCTAGGCGCGTGGGCTTCAGTACTTGTGGCACGTGGGCTCAGCAGTTGTGGCGCACAGGCTTAGTTGCTCTGTGGCATGTGGGATCTTCCTGGACCAGGGCTCGAACCCGTGTGCCCTGCATTGGCAGGTGGATTCTTAACCACTGCGCCACCAGGGAAGTCCCAAGAAGGAGACTCGTGCGTTTGTTTTGTGTGAAGATGGGGAACGAATGCCAGGAACCAGGCCCCATCCCCACACAGAGGCCCTGTGGTCAGGAGAGGACCCGTCCCACACTTGGGAAGGAAGGGACCCTGACTCACCACACGCCGCCTTGGCTTTGGTCTGGGCAGGCGGTCCTCCCTGCATCTCACGCAGCTCGGCGCCCGTCCCGCACCCAGCCTGGACCCTCCCAGCCTTTACAAGAGGCCACATCTTCAGCCCCTCTGTCCTCCTGAGGTCCCTCCCGCGTGCTGTGCCCCACAGGCTCCTCCAAACCACTGGGCATGTGCGTCGCCCGAGCCTGTGAGGACACCAGTCACCCTCCTGTTGTTTCCTGTGTGATAGTCTCGAGTCTCTGACTGGATCACAAAGTCCTGGAGGAGAAATGGGGACCCGGCCTGTGGTCGTCTTGTCTCCCTGACATTTCACAGCTCAGGGTGAAACAGAAAAGCCCCTAGACCCCCACCCTCAGGAGAGCCTGTTTCCTACACCGTGGACGGGTGGTCACGGCAGCCCCTCTCCGTGTGTGTGGTGGGTCAGGACCGAGAGATGAGCTGCAGGAAGAGGCACCGAGGTCTCCACCACCCGCTGCCGAGTGGAACCTCCCTCTTCCCAAATCCCACTGCAGGCGAGCCCGAGACCTTGGCCCACGAGGCTCGGCCTTGGGTCTTCCTCTCGGGCTCCCTGCCCCGTGGACACGGGAAGCGAACAGAGCAGGAGACAGGAGACGCGGCACGAGGTGCGGGCCCCACCGCAGGAATTAGTTACAGCTGGTGCGAACCCAGCCTCTCCTTCCCGCCTTCTCCAAAACACACAGGCAGGGGAGAGGCCTCCCTCAAGACTCTGGAGCCCAGCTCTCCCTTCTCCGCCCCAGGGAGGTCCCACGGCCGCCACAGGGGCCCATCCCGGCTCAGCCGATGCAGGAGGAGGGCCGGGGGTGGGTTCAGACGGGAGAGAAGGGAAAGCATCAGGGGAATTCCTCCTCTCCCCAGATTGCTCTCCGCACCCCTGGGATGAGGAGAAGAACGCAAGCTGACTTTTGATAGATCGGCACATCTGTCTCAAACCTAAGCCCCAATTCATTCAAAGTCCTTTAAGTCTGCTCTGCATTCTCAGCATGAAGCATTTCTCCCAGAAAAGGTGACACGGTGTTGCTTTTAAAAAGTACAACTGAGGGCTTCCCTGGTGGCGCAGTGGTTAAGAATCCACCTGCCAATGCAGGGGACACGGGTTCGTGCCCTGGTCCGGGAAGATCCCACATGCCACGGAGCAGCTGGGCCCGTGAGCCATGGCCGCTGAGCCTGCGCGTCCGGAGCCTGTGCTCCGCAACGGGAGAGGCCACAGCAGTGAGAGGCCCGCGTACCGCAAAAAAAAAAAAAAAAAAAAAAAAAAAAAAAAAAAAACCATTCATGGGAGCTTTATTCATAAAAGCCAAACCATGCGGGAACAAGAAGTCTTTGTTGCTGGTGATGGACAACCGGATAAACGGCCAGAGGACAGAAACCTAGGCTGCTGCACACCAGAAAGAGAATGAACTCCGGACACACACGACAGAGTGATGACAAGAGCTGGGAGAAGAGAAGCCGGACACAGAGCCCCGCCGTCCGCCTGCGCGTCCCTGGAGTCCAGAGCCCAGGAACCAACCCAGTGGCAGGAACCACACCAGTAGTCGCCCGGGGCAGCGGGTAGGGGAGGGCTAGGGGCACAGGGATACCCACGTTTCAGGAGGACGTCCCATGTCTCGACCAGGGTGGCGGTTCCCAGGTGCACACATTCGTCAGGACTCACACTGCAGACTTCAATGTGTGCATTTTACTGTATGTAAACTACACGTCCGTGAACCTCATGGAAACAATAGCGGCGTCTTCACGACTGGTCGTCTGGGGAAGGCGCCCCCTCCTGCACGTCTGTGGGCGTGACAGAAATTGGTTCTGAGTTTAGTAACCTTCATAAAAATATTGAGCAGGACCCTTTTTTACCTGGCTGTGGTATAGATTCACACTGGCTATAGTATAGATTCATACGGGAGTCAGGGAGTTGTTTGGATTTTTCAGCAGGTCCCAGATTTAACCTCAGAAGCGCTTTTCAGCTTGACTTTAAATGTTCCATGTAGCGCTGCTCTGCCTTGGAGGAACTGCCAATTCTGTGTTAGAGTTCTCCAGAAAAGGCCACTTTAAAAAGGGAAAAAGGAAGGAACATTCCGGACATTGCATCGCAGAGTTGTGTGTGTTGAAAACTTGCCTCGATTTACATTGTATTTTCTACTAGAAACAGTGTTTTGAAACTATCTACAAATGCCATGTTATCCATCTGTCATAAATATGTTTTTTGTTTTTTTTTGCGGTACGGGGGCCTCTACCGTTGCGGAGCACAGGCTGCGGACGCGCAGGCTCAGCGGCCATGGCTCACGGGCGCAGCCGCTCCGCGGCATGTGGGATCTTCCCGGACCGGGGCACGAACCCGTGTCCCCTGCATCGGCAGGCAGACTCTCAACCACTGCGCCACCAGGGAAGCCCATAAATATGTTTTAAAAAAGAAAGAACTCAGAGCACGAGCCAGTTCTCCCAATCACGCCCTGGGCACATCAGCCCTGCGCACACCTGTCGTCTCTTCCCCTTCTTTTCCTGCTTTTCACCGCTGAACAAGGAGGTAGTCAGTCCAGAAAGGGTGGAACATGTTTTTTTAAAACCTCATCTTATTACTTTATCAACCCTCACAAATCGGTCCAAGGATAAATTTGGCAAAGGATTATGAAAAGGTAACAATGGCAAGGAAACTCAGGTGGCTTAGGGGACGCCTGTCATGGCTGACTCAGCCGCAGCCAGATACACCTGCTTGATCCAGGACAGGAGTGCTCACGCCGTGGACACGGACACCCTGCACGCTCTTCTCGCCGCCACTGTCCCACCAGGAAGCCCACGCACGTTCCAGTGGGCAGATGTGAAGCTCAGTACATTTAAGGTCATTACCAGAAAGATGTACTAGAAGTCAAATTTCCCAGTCCAGATGGCTGGGTTAAAATAAAAACAATCCTATTCTTTATTTCCCAGTGAAAAACGTCCCCACAGCTCTGGTCTACCCAGCATTCAGGTACACTGTTGGCAGTCTCTAGCAGAATGTACCAAGATTTTTAAACATTTCTATCTATAGACAACCTGATTCCTCTTCTGATAATTTATCCTAAGTAAACAGAGACGCACTTAGCTTTAGGTACA
The DNA here is from genome assembly GCF_951394435.1 of Stenella coeruleoalba. NCBI lineage: Eukaryota > Metazoa > Chordata > Mammalia > Artiodactyla > Delphinidae > Stenella > Stenella coeruleoalba. Next base: position 871,156 of record NC_137164.1, read on the forward strand.
AAATATTCTATGCAGAATACTTTACAAGGGGAAAAATGTTGACAACATCATGACTCTCCTACAACAGGGGAAATTCCAAAGTCAGTGATGGCGACGTGATGGAGTCCTACTCATTCAAAACTAAACTTTCGGTCTCCTGTGAGCCTGCTGTCCTCACGCACTGCGGTGAAGCGTGGAGTTAACTTGCAGGTCTGAGGTCGGGCTGGCTACATCAAGCCCTGGCTCTGGAACGTTCGGTGTGACCTTGGAATGTTTGCACATCTAACTCTTAGTTCCCTTGTATGAAAACAATGAGGCTACCATAGAATTAAGAAAAATAATTCCTGCGAGGAACTGAGACATACGAGGGCTCAGTAAACGTTTCCAGTAACTCTGGTTACACAGAAATCACTGGGTGCTTTAAAAGATACCGACGGTTGGGCTTCCCTGGTGGTGCAGTGGTAGGGAGTCCGCCTGCCGATGCAGGGGACACGGGTTCGTGCCCCAGTCCGGGAAGATCCCACGTGCCGCGGAGCGGCTGGGCCCGTGAGCCAGGGCTGCTGAGCCTGCGCGTCCGGAGCCTGTGCTCCGCAATGGGAGAGGCCACAACAGTGAGAGACCGCGTACCGCAAAACAAAAAACAACAAAGAAAAAAAGATACGGATGGTGGGTTCCGCACCCAGAAACTCCGACATAGGTGGCCTGGGGTGTAGACACAGCATCCAGGCTTTTCGAAGCTGCTCAGGTCGTTCTGGTCCCAGCCGCGGGAGGGGAGCTCGTACTGGACTAACCATCCTCATGACCATGACAAACTGGTCAGAGTGTGAAGACCAGTGGCAGGTACATACCAGGGCAGGTACAGCCCCTTCCCCGAAGGGAGGACAGCACCCCGGCCGGCTCCACACCGACCAGCTGTCTAGTCGCCAAACAGCAAAACAGGTACTTGAGCAGAAAGTGGCCATCGAACTGGGCTGAAGACAGAGGTGAAACGTCCCAGGAAGCATGGCGGATGGAGGGGAAGCACCGAATCAGTGTGAGGTTCCCCCGTGTCCTCAGCAGTGGCAGCCCGAGTGCGGGGACACGCAGGAAGCCAAGGTGGAGGCCTAGGTCCCCGGAGCCTGAGCTCAGGACCGGGCTCAGTGAACCCGCAGGCTGTTCCGGAGAAACCGGACGGACTACAGCTCAGCAGGGGCTGAAGGCTGTGCCCTGGGACAGTGACAGCCGGAGCCCACAGGCCTGAGGCCCAGCCAGGAGCTGACCGCACCCCAGAGCAGAAGGCAACCCACAGGAGAGGAAGATGATGCAACTCAAAGTCCCCACAACACATCATCCACAGTTCCCCAAACAACAGTCATCCTTAAAAAGGCACTAGACAAGCAGAAGAACAAAACAAAACAACAGAAAACGTGACCCATAATCAAGATAATAGAAATAGACTTATAGATAACTTAAATTTTGAATTTAGCAGTTGAACCATTTAAAACAGCTCTGACAAATCTGTAAGGGATTCACAAGAAAGAGGGAAAGAAGAGGGAGGGCCGCGCGAGAGAGAGTCTTGGCAGAGAACTAGAAATGTCAAAAAGAAACAAATGGAATTCTAGAATTGAACAAACAGGGCCGAAATTAAAAATTCAGTGGCTAGGCCTCACGAAGGACTACACAGCTAGAAGAGGATCATGAATTTGAAAACAAGTCAGTGGAAATGATCCATTTTCTGAACCACAGAGAGGAAAAGTCCTGTGGAAGAACAGCAAATGATTGGTCTAACATACGAATTGGAGCCCAGAAGGAACAGACAGAGAGAACGGGCAGAAGCATATTGAATGAGATAACGGCCGTTTGCTCCCAAAATTGATATAAGACGACCCACAGAGCCAAGAAGCTCAGCAACCCGCGTGCGTGATAAACGCAGAGGACACATCTTAGCCAAACTTCTGAAGAATGAAAATAAAGAGAAAAATCTTCGAAAAAAACTAATGAGAAGAAAGGAGACACGTTACCCTCAGAGAAATGACAAAAATGATGATGACTGACATGAACAGAAGGGATAGAAGCTAAAGGAGAATTGAAAAACACCTTCAAAAAGAAAAAAATGCCACCTCGAAATCTAGGTCAAGCGAAAATCTCCTTTGAAAATGTAGGCAAAGTAAAAGACATTTTCAGAAGAACAAAAAATGAGAGAATTCGTTGCTAGAGGAAGTTCTCCAGGTTGAAGGGAAAAATCCCTGATCTAAACCTGAATCTGCAGGAAAGAATGAAAACCACCACGCGTGGTAAACCTACGGGAACACAGTTCTTTAGAAGCGTGGTCTGTAAAATGCAAAAATAATAAAAATGAGTTTATTGTATGATTTCTGTGTAAGTAGAAGTAAAACGTGTGACAAGACAGCATAAAGGGCTGGGGCATAAATTGAATTATAATGCTATGAGGTGCTCACATTGTATGTGGAGCGGCACGAAATTAAAGTTTGACTGTGATAGATAATCGACAAGAACCTACTGTATAGCACAAGGAGCTCTACTCAATATTCTGTGCTAACCTATATGGGGAAAGAATCTGCAAAAGACTAGATACGTATGCATATGCATCACTGAACCACCGTGCTGCACACCTGAAACTAACCCAACGTTGTAAATCAACTAGACTCCAATATAAAATGAAAATTAAATTAAAAAAAGAAAGAAAGGATCGAATGGAGAGGCTATCGGGTAACTTGAAGACTCGAAAAGAAGGCTATGGAATTGGGCTCCCAACGGTAGGAATCAGGGCAGCTCTGCAGCTCTACTTTTTGCCCCCCAATCTCTGTATTACTGTTGTTAAAAAACAAGACAAAGGGCCCAAAATGGAGTCTCTTATGCTAAACCCTCCGTCAGCAAAGCCAGACTGAGCTTCATGCCGGTTTCGGGTCTCCTGGAAACGGAGTCTCAAACCAGCCCCTCGGGAATCTCCGGTCAGCGCTAGTCCTGTCGCCGGCAGAGCCCGTTAAAAATTTCTGGGAACTAAAAACAGAATCTGGTTATTACAATCAAGTCTAACCTTTTGTTTCCCTTTGTGCTGAGTCTAGTGTCCCTGGCTCACAGCGGCCGCCCTGGGGAACTGACCAGGTGGCAAGTTCTGGGTTTAAACCCGCTGCTCTCTCCTCCGGACCCCTCACCTAACCCCTCAGGAGTTCATTCGATGCCCTGTTTCCTGAAACGAGTCATTAGGAACCACAACACTCATTTTCTCATCCTTCGTGGCCGTGGAACGGCCAGCATTGTGCATTTCTCCCCGGAGGACCCAAATTTGGAAAGTGCACTGTCCCACCAAGCTCCCTTACTACCAAACTTCCATCTGGCTGACCACCAATTACATGTAACTATACCCAGGGCCTCATAAACCACAGAATGGATCAGCAACATGCTGGTATCAAATGGTACCGCCCATGGGGATCCTTTTCTCTGAGGCTTTGCCCAGAGAAAATCACACGTCCTATCGTCTCGAGGATGCCCCAGCCCCAAGAAAGCTCAGATCCATTGGTCTCACAACGAACAGTGCCTTCCAGGCTGTAACCTAGGGCCTGATTCTTCTTCCCAACTATTATCCCCACGATGCCGAGGGTGCTGTCTTTTGAGTGAATCTGTCATAGATGGGAATTCACCTACAAACAAGGGGACAGGCAACCCCCAGGGTAGGGACACAGATTCCACCACGAAAGCTCATCCCTGAGGTGATTCTTCAAAAATTCTACCTCAAAGACTCCAATCAACATGAATTAATCTTTGAAGCAGCTACTTTGGAACAAATTCTTGTGCCACCTTGTTCAGGCTTCCCCTCGCTCACTCTCTCTTACTTAACAAGGCTCGATTTGGGGAATCTGGGCAAGAAAGTTCCATCTGCAGCAAAAGCGATGCTGAATTCCTGTGAGCAATTCCTGGGAGTTCACCTGTGATGTTATCCGCCCGCAGAGAAGGATTCATTCACAAAAGGACAGGCCGAGACTGACTGAAAGGAGAGACCAACTTGTGATCAGCTCCTTTGCAGATGGAAGACAACTTGGGAATCGTGGGCACCATTTCAGGGTCCTCCAAGTCTTTGCTATTAACCCTTCCCTAGGTTGCCTGGGGAACACATTTATGCTTTTCCTAATAGTAAAGGAAGTGAAAGAGGGGAAAGAACAGGCTTTGAGACCAGACGGACCTGGATTCTGGTCTCCTTTGCAAAATTCATAAAGAAAGTACTTCCTTCCAGGGTGGTTTATGGATCAAAGATAATGTATATAAAGAGCCCATCACAGGGCTTCCCTGGTGGCGCAGTGGTTGAGGATCCGCCTGCCGATGCAGGGGACACGGGTTCGTGCCCCGGTCCGGGAAGATCCAACATGCCGTGGAGCGGCTGGGCCCATGAGCCATGGCCGCTGAGCCTGCGCGTCCGGAGCCTGTGCTCCGCAATGGGAGAGGCCACAACAGTGAGAGGCCCGCATACCGCAAAACAAAAAACAAAAAAAAAAACAACAAAAAAAAGAGCCCATCACAGTGTCAGAAACACAGTCGGTGCACAATAAAATGCTAAATAGTATTATTTGGGGCAAGGAAACCATAGATTAGACCCAACTCTACCACCTACCAGCTCTGTGATCCAATATCTTAGTTCCATCTGCAAAGTGGGAATAATAATGGTAAAGATAAATGAGGGCATCGATGATAAACTGTAAAGCACTATACATCACATGGTGTTATCTGACCTTTGAAGTTTCTTCAGACTCCAGCAGTCTATAATTTGCCACCTGATAAAAGGGTTGTACTGTGGTTTAGAGTGAGGTGAGGAGGTTTACCAACTAATAGAGCTCAGTTGCCACATCAACTCAGACATTATTTTCAAAGTAAGAAAGTTAATGTTGAGGTACATGTCTTCTGTAACATCCCAGTGGGTTTTCCACTGTAGATAAAGGCAAGAGACAAAGCTGTATTTTAGGATCAGAGCACTAGAGTGGAACTAATACTCTGTTAAGCTAGGAAAACTAGGACTTACCTTGGCTTTGGTAACACAACGTGAAGACACTCTACTTGTATATTTTGAAATCCCCAAATTCTCTTGTAGAAAATGTCAATCAAGCACCATCAAAATATTGTGCTTTTTCGGCCCCTCATCATAAGCAAGCAGTGTTTTCCATTATGGGTTAAGATAAGGCAGAGTGTTTTATAGATCTAACAACTTCTGAAGCTATTCAAGAGCAAAAGGATGTGACATGTACACAGAGAGAGGGGAGGAGAGAAACTGTTACATATATATATAACTATACATATATAGTTATCTATAGAATACCATATATAATATATGATATGGATAGAAAATATGTTATATATAGTTATATCTGCAGTATATATTATGTAGGGAGGGATATAGACAGACAGACAGTGAACGTGTTGCATGTATATTATGAGAAGGTCTTCAGTTATAGGTTGCCTGAAAGCGGTAAGTATCTTCCCGCCGAGCTGGGCCGGGCGCGGTTTGCTCAGCTGTGCAGGGCACTGTTCTAAAGCACTTACTGTTCTAAGCGCAGCAGTGGCCCTAATACTTGGAGGGGTGCCTGGTTCAGGTGACTTGTGTTTCCCTACATTGTCAGAAACAGTTTTCCCGATCCTTAGTCTTAAGAATTGTTGGTTCAGTTTTCAAAGTTTCACTAATATCAAAGGTTAGCTTTTCTTGTGACACGTGAACTTTCTCACTCTGTCAAGACCGTCTTCTTAGCACGGCCCATCATGGACACTGGCTTCCAGATCTCGGACTAATAAAGAGATGCTTCTTTCCACTATTTCCTTCTCAGGTCACGCTGCCCGAGCAGCAGGTCTCTGAGCCACGTAAATGTCGAACCTTGAACCGGGTCTGGTTGTATAAGCCTTTCATGGCACGTTTAACACGACGTGACTCAAAGTTTCAAAAGAGCTCAATTCACTTGCATCTCACATACTTGGAGAATTCCCTTTTTCTTACGGAAAGTACCATTTTCTTGAAACATAGCTGCCCTTCCAATTGCATAAGGAGAATCCCATAATCATGAGAGAGGAGACCCCTCGGGTCGGTTGTACAAATGGTCCTGGAAAGGGCGGGAGCAGAGAGGAGCAGCAGGACAGGAGGCTGGTTCGTGGACTGACCGGGAGCCAAGGGTCATCCAGGCCCCCTGGGAGGGGCTCAGAACTTGTCTTTGCAGAGGTTTCAGGAGGATGTCAGGTGGGTGGGGAGGGATGAGCGTGTTGCTGGCTGCACCAGCATTACCTGGAATTCCTGCGAAAACACAAACCCCTGGGCCCTGCCTGTGGACACTCCGAGTCAGCAGGACTTTCTGGAAGACCCAGAATCTGTCTTTTTAACAAGTGTCGGGTGGGTCCGATTCCTTCTGTGTGGTGGTTTCGGAACACTTGATTTGTATATTCCAAGCAGGACTCACCAGGCTGATGCCAGCTTGTGCTGTGCTCGTGAGGGCTTAACCTTCACACACACACACACCAAAAACAGGCCTTGATTCTGAGCCTTGCTGAGTTCCGGATGCCCACACGTGTACACACACCATGGTGGACATGGTGGCCGATTTCGATCTGACATCAGGGGACACAGAGCTGGGAATAGATGCCCACGAGGGGCCCCCATGGCCAAGCCTGCAGAGCTGCCCAGCAGCCAGTGGGAGGGTCCAGGGCCAGTGGGTCACCTAGAAAAGGGACCTGGGGAGACAGGTGTGAGCCCAGTGTCCAGGAGCTCCTAGTGCCCGGTGGGTGCCATGTGTGCATGCAGTGCGGGGGCCTGATGAGAGGGCAGATGACAGATACGTGTCCCTTCCTTTATTTGCCATTTTTTACAACAACGCGTTGGTCTGTAACAGCTCCAAAAGCGACTGATGTGGTTTTTTAATTTCTTTTTATTTTTTAATATTTATTAATTTTTTTTTTGGCTGCGTCGGGTCTTTGCAGCATGCAGGATCTTTCGTTGCGGCGTGCGGGTTTCTCTCTAGTTGCAGGATGCAGGCTTAGTTGCCCTGTGGCATGTGGGATCTTAGTGCCCTGACCACGTCCCCTGCATTAGAAGGCAGATTCTTAAGCACTGGACTGCCAGGAAAGTCCTGAGGTTTTTTAATTTCTTAGTTTCATTAGAAACTCAGGGACTTCCCTGGTGGCGCACTGGTTAAGAATCCACCTGCCAATGCAAGGCACGTGGGTTCCTGCCCTGCTCCGGGAAGATCCCACGTGCTGCGGAGCAACTAAGGCCGTGTGCCACAACTACTGAGCCCGTGCTCTAGAGCCCGCAAGGCACAACTACTGAAGCCTGCGCGCCTAGAGCCCGTGCTCCACAGAGAAGCCACCGCAATGAGAAGCCCGTGCACTGCATGGAAGAGTAGCCCCGCTCACTGCAACTAGAGAAAGCCCGCGCGCAGCAACAAAGACCCAACACAGCCAAACATAAATAAATTTATTTAAAAAAAAAAGAAAAAGAAACTCCGACTTCGACACTTTACTGTGCTTTAGCACATGGCGGTTTGCTTTTCTTACTGACGCAGAGAGAGCCCCACTGTCAGCTCCAGGCTGCGTCAACGCGGCCCCAGTGGTTCAGGAAGTGTCCTTGCTTGTGTGCCCTCCCTGGGTTTTCAGACCGTGGCCCAGATGCCTCACGTCTTGCTTTAGCTCTTCTATGTTTTAAGAAGATTTTTGTGCATGTGTTTCTTATTCGTCCTCAGCAGAGGGCTGGTTACCCAGTCGTTGCCAGAGGTGGCCTGAAGTGGACATGTCGAGTTCCTTTGTTGTTTGGTTGGGCCGGTTTGTTGGGAACGTGCTTTGTGTTGGGTGCCACCGGGAGCAAGACATCGAATGACTCCTCAGCCCTTGCAGCTGGCCGGGGTCCGACGTGTGACCCCGCAGCTGCTGCGCAGAACGAAGAGGTGACACACGCGGGTCCAGGCAGAGTGTCAGGGAACTGGCAGAGGGATAGGAGGGCTTCCGGGGGAAGGTGGCACCGGCCAGGCCCACACATGTGAGATGGGAGGCATCACCGTCCTCGCCTTCAGCCGCAGCTGGTACATCAACCCGGCAGGCACCGCAGGGACCAGCAGCTCCCGACACCAGCTGAACCCACCCGGCACCCGTGCCCAGGAGGGGTCGGGCCCAGCCCACAGGCCTGTCTACTGGTCCACACTTCGCACGCTAACCCAGCCGCTACACAGAAACATGAAGTGCAACAGAGGAAACGTCTGGGGTCCACGATCTCCTCTCTGGGGAGCCTCTTAGAGTTAGTCATCCTGACGAGAGGCCTGAGGGCTAGGAGGTAAACTTTGATCTGCTGTGTATTCCTCTACAGCCAGCTTCTGGAAGAAAAGAGGTGGTGGAGGTGAACTTACTCGGGAATTATTCAGGTTAAAGCCAGCTCCACTCTCCGCAAAAAAAAAAAAGGAAAAGAGAAGAGGAAGCACAGCATATCTAAGGACAGAAAATTAAAAGGCAGTTTTTCCAAAAATGTGAAGGGGTCATTTCAGATCCTTATGGAAAAGAAAGGAGTGTACCAGCCCCGAGCCCGGGACTGGGCTGAAACCCAGCGTCCGCAGGCCTGGCTGGCTGGGACCCAGAGCTTGAGCCCCAGGGAGCCACAGGCCTGCAGGTGCCCAGGGCCCGGGGCAGCCGGGACGCCAGCGGGAGGAGTGAATTCCGAGCGGCGTGTTGGGGGAAGGGCAGTGACCCAAAATTCGTGGGACTGGAGATCTGAAAAAAGGAGCAACGCCGGGCCAAAGGGAATGGAACAGAGCTCTTACCTCGGCAGAATACAAACGAGCTCCCTGCCGAGGAGGGAAACAAAATGTCACCACCTCGAACCTGAGGGATGCTCCGGGGGGGCAGGCAGCCCCAGCACTGGACTGGCGACGCGACGCCCTTTAAAGGACAGGAGGGACTTCCAGGCAGAGTGCCAGGTGTCCTCGTGCTGCTCGAGTCCTACCTGTCCAGCGCCACCTGGGCAGATGACAATTTGGGGGTGGGGGGGTGTGTGAGCTCTCCGCTTGCTGTAGTGCCAAGTATGGTTCCATCCAACCTAGAAAACCCGCCAGGGACGCCCGGCCCCGGGTCCGGACTGAAACAAGCAGGTGGCTGTCAGAGCCCGCGCTCCGGGCCACAGCCCAGGAAGGGACAATGTGGCAGCTCTTCCAGAGGCCAAGGTGGCCCTGCGGGCTGTCCAACAAGAGCAAGCCCTCGGCCGTGGCGAAGGGAGAGTGGCAAAGGGGGTCCAGCTTGGGAGGGTCCCCAGGGCCAGTCAGAACCTGGCGAGGATCCCCGGCCGGGCAGCCCGAGGCCGGCTCAGGGGAGCCGAGGGTCTCGCCCAGGAGCGCCCCGTGCTACAGCCGGAAGGGGGTCTCCCGCCGGCCCGCCCTCCCCCGCCGCCGCCGCCGGGGGCTGGGAGGGGCTCCGAAGACTGGGCGGGGGCGCGGCCCGAGCGAAGGTCTGTGCGCTCCAGCGCCCTCTCCCTGCCGGGGGCTGCCCTGCGGACACCGGCCGGCCCGGGATCCCCAGCCATTGCCCAGCCCCCGTCATGGGTGCGGCCTCCACAGCCCAGGATCACCTCGTCCTGCTCACGGCCGGAGACGGGCCGTGTCATCGGTCACGCGCTCGCTGTGGCGGCGTCGGTGGGTTGCACGCCACCCCCAGAAGGGGCTTCCCAAGCACACCCGACCGTGGCGCCGTGGGAAACTCTGGCCCAAACTGTGGGCTGTCCCCGAATGACAGAGGGCCCTGAACAAAGGATCCGCTTACGACTCGACCGTCGTGGTCACTCGAGATAACGTTCGTCATCAGGATCACCGACTTGCGCAGAAAGAACAGAAGGAAAAGACGTCTTTATGGAATCAAACGCTTTTATTTGGAATAAGCATCAAGAAAATGAAGGCAGTTGCGTCATAAATGCAGGGCCACAGAGTACTCAGCGAGAGGTCGGAAAATAACGATAAAAATATTGTGCAGCAGATTAAAGTAACCTGAAACTACGATCACTGGCTATGAAGGGCATCCACATGGAACCACACGGGAAATAAATGGTAAAATCTTCAGGCGATTTGCTCTCTTGGCTGCCCTGGTGGCAGGGGAGCCAGCCCGCAGACCTCAGCGCTGCTCTGACCCCCAGTCCCCCGGGGCGCCTGCCTAGTGGAGAGCAGGTCCTGCTCTGCCTGCTGGGCTCCCAAGGCCTCCCCGCGTCTCTGAGCCACCTGACAGGGGCTCGTGCTTCCAGCGAACGGGCTCCAGCACGGGCGGCAGTGGTCGCGCGAGGCTTCACTGGGGCTGCAGCTGGCTCTTCAGTCTGGCAAGTCTCATGAGGCACCTGTCCCTCCACTCCCTCCTGGCAGCTAAGTGCTCCGGGTCATCTGGAACCTTCACGCACATGGCCTGGGAGCAGGAAAGACAAAGAAAAGACAAGAGGGAAAAAGGGAAAAGAAGCATGAAGAGCAACTAACTTGGCAGGAGGGAAATTTCTCCTATTTATGCAAACTCTGAATTTGCTTTCAGAGACAAAAGAAGCCTGGCAAACCCTAAACTAATGTAACTTTCCAAATCCAGAGGGGCCGACGGTTCCTTCAGACGAGTCAAAATGACCTGCCAGTTCCTTGGTCACACCGCTCGGAGGGTCCCCTGAGACCCTGACGGGGCTATGAACAGTCAGGGACGTGGAACCTCAAAGTCAAGCCAAAGAGCCTGGCTACAAACGAATCCTCGCCTTCCACCGGCAGGGAGTCTACACACCTGGTGCACTTTTTCAGCTGCGGCCCCGGAAAACTCTGGAACAGGTCCAAAAGTCTTTAGGACATGTTTCATGCCCTCGCTGTACCTGTCACAGTAGCTTAACATACCTGGAAGCACAAGAAAACAAGAATGCCCAAGTCAGAGAACTCTTGTCTGCGGCTCAAACCAAGAATGTGTCCGGAGGGTGTTGCCCTGGGCTCACCCTCCCGTGGACGAAGCAGGGCTGCGGGTGGGAAAGGCACCCCTGTCAGTGGCCCTGGGCTCACTCCTCAAGCTTTTCTCGGTAATAAAGGCCCGAGAAGCAACCCGACTTCCAGGCCTGGGTCAGCGCCTCTCAGGGACGCTGGGTCGGCCCACGTTCCTGCTTTGATTCCTCGACTATCACATGAATCCTGTTTTCACCACAAGCGTCTCCTTCAACGATGTATCTGTGAGGTTACTCGTGTACATGGCTCGAATGCATTTTCTAAGAACCAAAGATGTCAAGTTCAATTAATTCCGTTGCCCACTCCGCTCTTATCCCTGGATTCTACCTGGCACTTGACCCCCCCGGGCGGCGGCGGCCTTAACACGGGCTCTTCACCCCAGGGGCTGGCTAGGCTGTGGCCGCTGGGTTAGGGCGCCGCCAGCCACCCGCCCCGACCTGCATCTGAGCCCCGGCCACACGACTTCCCACTACGCCGGGCCCTCGATCGAAGATGGAGCCCTAGGATTCTGGTGGAGAAGCACATGGACAAGAGGCTCATCCTGGCGGGGTTGCGGGGGGAGGGAAGCGCCGCACGTAGGAGCAGCGCGCGGGCTGCCTGGCGGAGGCCGACTCCAAGAGGAAGCCCGTCAGCTGCCCACACGCGGGGCGGGCTTGCCTGGACTCACCAATCGGCACACAGCGTGGCCCTCCCTCCCCCATCCCTCCCTCCTGCCCGCCAGGCAGGTCGCCTCGGGAGCCTGGCCCCGGAGCCGCTGAGCTGCGCTGGCCCCTTGCCAACCTCTCTCAAAACCAGGGAGACTCGGCAGTTGGTCAGTCAGGCTAAAAAGATAACAAGGGAACAAACGAAACTGCAGGATTTGCAGAGATCCAGAGCTGGGCCCTCACCGACCCCACGAAAGCTGCGCGATTCATTTAAAATAAAAATGATCTCCGCTAGTTACGCCTTAAAAAAGAAAAACAGCTTCTGTGGGGTTGCTTTTGGTGCATCTCCTAAATTCGCTGATTTCAACTGCATTTGTCCCAAATCGTTTGCCTTCTCTCAGAGGGTGATAAAATGATACCCACTTTGTCTTAGAAGAGAAAGTGGGTCGAAGGGTGAGAATTGGAAAATGCAACGTCTCTGACGTTAGCACCTGCAATTAAGTGGTGGACGCTCCCTTTTAAGATGAGGGGTTTCACTGTGTTTACCAGAAGCACCAGGGGATGGTCCAGAGCTCAATATTTACTTCACTGTTACGATTTGTTGGTTTATTCAAACTCAAAGTGATAAAATCCAGACACAAATACAGCTGACTCGTGTTGGGGAAGCAGAGACGCTGAACCAAGTGAGCTGGAGACACTGAGTGAGAAAAGAGCAGGCAGATGTGCTGCAGCCGCGAACTCACCCACTTTCGGAGAAACAAGCTGCCCCGGCCCCCAACCCCCAGCAATGGGCCACGGGACTCGATTCAGGTGCCGTGTTTCACCTCTGGGTCACTTTACGTTTTCTGAACGAGTGTCCCTCTTTCACTGCCCCTGTGAAGTCATCTGAGTCTCCCAGGGGCTTTCTAGAATCTTTTTTTCCCTACTGCCCTTTATACAATTTGTAGTTTTAAAAGGGCTTTTATTTCTTCAGAACAGAATAAAATATGGTGAAACTCTTTACAGTTCATAACTTCTCCCCAACTTGTTCAGAAAACCAATTAAAACTTCAGTCTCATTAGCATAAAAACACTTTCTATAACATGCACTCAGCTCTCAGGGTAAACAGCCCGTTGTTTGTGGCGAGGCTGGGAGCCTCCACTCGCTCCAGACACAGGAAGTTCACAGTGACTTACAGTCAGGATCCGCGGTGTGCCTGCCTTACTGACAACTTTCCAGTGAAGGTATCACTCTTACTATTATTTGCAACACATCCCCTTCCATTAGAGGGTAAAAAAGGAGGCCTTTAAATATTTCCAACGATAATTTTGGCTTCTCTACACCATGAAAGGTGAACTGAGTGGGAATTATTCTAGAATAACAATTTCATTGAAATTGGAAATTAGGGACTTCCCTGGTGGCGCAGTGGTTAAGAATCCACCTGCCAATGCAGGGGACGCGGGTTCGATCCCTGGTCGGGGAGCTAAGATCCCACACGGGATCCCGCGGGGTGGGGCAACTAAGCCTGCGCACAGCCCCTAAGACCCAACACAGGCTAATGAATAAATAAAAACTATGTAAAAAAAAAAAAATGGAAAGGAAAAAAACCACTTCACCTTTTATCCCACTAGTCTGCCCTTCCCCCATATCTTCTTTACATCCATGCCCTCTGCTCTGTCAACAATACCCTCTTCCAAAAACTCATAGAGCTTACCTTTTTAGAAGACTCTGAACCTAACTTTTTTTTTTTTTTTGCGGTACACGGGCCTCTCACTGCTGTGGCCTCTCCCGTTGCGGAGCACAGGCTTCGGACGTGCAGGCTCAGCGGCCATGGCTCACGGGCCCAGCCGCTCCGCGGCATGTGGGATCTTCCTGGACCGGGGCACAAACCTGTGTCCCCTGCATCGGCAGGCGGACTCTCAACCACTGCGCCACCAGGGAAGCCCTGAACCTAACTTCTTAAGAGATGCTTATATGGAATAAGAAAAGACGGCGGGGGGAGGGGGGGGAACAGATTCTCATGAAATTAGATTTAGCTCATTTCACTGGTTTCTAACGAGCCCAGTGTCTCCACACCATGTATTCTCATGCCACCCCTGTGTGTGGGGGGGGGTCACTGCTGCTATACCCCTTTTACAGGTGGGGAAACTGAGGTGCAGTGCACTGACCTGCCAAGGTCATCTAGCTTGCAGGTCAGCGGGGCGCTGGCTGACTCCACCAGCCAGACCCACCACTCTGAGAGCCGGCGCTGCCTTAAAACGTAGCCAGACGGAGGAGGCGTGCTGGCCTCCTGCTTCTCAGATCCTAAAATACCTCTACCACGTCCAGATAAACTGTAGCTTTCAAAGACTAATAACTAGCCTTAACCTGAGACGTCGCTTTATATAAAGCTATATCCAGAGGAAGGATTCTTGATATATTCTGGTGACACTGTGAGGAATAACGAGCGTTTCCATTGATGCCAAGCCAGATCTCGAAACCGTCTAACTCTGGTCTCTGGAATGCTCTGAAGTTGAAAACTACATCCGTCCACCACTATCATATTAAGCCAATTAGGTTTGCTTATCATTTCTGCTTTGTTTGAAAAATTGCTGTGGGCCTCCTTCCTGTCTGCACACTATTTGATTCTTGAGTTTCTGGTTTCATCGGCTTCTGTTTCTATTTGTTTGAGAGTTAAAGCTGTTCTCAGTCTCTCCCTATAGATTTCTTGTGATACCTGAATTATCTTATTTTTCTCAAGAAAAAAAAAAAAGGTAGAAAGAAAAAGAAAAACATGACGGTTACCAGGCAGTGTCTACGTCCACTTCAAATGCTTAAATATGTTCCTCACTTTTAAGGTTCTGGTTGAAAAAAACATTTGAAATTTTCCAAGGCTTCATTTTAATGAGCGATCGTGGGAACCCCTGCTCGCTGCTCTCTGCGCAGCCCCGTGCTCAGCGCTGCCCCCTCCCTGCTCCGCCCCGGGGAGAACCATCCCGTGCTGAACTGCTTCTGGGCGCACACGTGTGCAGCCGGGCACCAACACATCTAGGAAACTGCTTGACTCACTCACTGGAAACTATATTCCACCAATTACTGTGGTGAGAAGTGACTGAACGAACAGGAAAACACCGAACTCTAAAATCTATGTCCAACAGACTCCCAGGGGTCACCTGCTCCGGCCCCCCGCCCTCCAACCTCACTGCAGGAGTCTCCTCTCAACCCAAGCGTCTGGCAGGTGGGCACCAGCCTCCGGCCCCTCAGCTCCCCTCTCACGGCAGGGCCTCTCCGCACATCAGCTCCAGGTTCTAGAAAGTTCCTCCGGCTGTTTCCGGTCTTCTGTTCTAGCTCCAGCCCCACAAAAGACACAGACAGACAGACACACACTACTCCGGTCACCTTCTTCTGGATATGCTCCAGTTTCTCAACACGTTCGTTAAACGTAGACCATGGAGCTGAACACAACATTTGTTTTCTATCTGTACTCAAGTTTCACAACTTAATAACCTAATGCTTAAAACAATACACAAAAATTGTACAAATTTATGACAACATAAAAAAGCACAAGGATAAGTTACTTATCATTTCAGCACCAAGAGACAGCAGCAGTAATAACATTTAGGTGACATTTTCCCAGATTTTTATGCATAGCTTTTTTGATTTATTTTGTCTTAGTTTGTTGTAGGTTTTATTGCTTGTTTTTCAAATGATGTCCTTTTTTTCAGTTGATTAAAGTCGGGCTGAAAGTTTCATTCTTGGGAGAGTCTCCCCTTCTCAAGTTATTTTTCTTTCAGTGTCACCAGCTCACTGGCTCTCACCTACTCCCCCAGCCCCTGGAGGTCGGCTTCTGGGGCAGCCGCCAGCCAGGCCTGTCCCCGCAGCTGTCACCAGCCCTTCTCCCGCAGAAGCCCCTCCCTCAGGCCTCCCCGCCTTCTGGAAGGAGACCCACGCTCAGCAAACACGCCCAGAAGCTGCTCCTACTTGGGCAGAAGGTGTGTGCAGTCGAGGTGCCGGTGGTCATGTCCCCAGTCCTATTTCTTCTTCTTGCCTCTGTAAAGCACTTCACCATCGTTCTCAGGAAACACAGCTCTGCCTTCCTCAGGCTGGAGGGTCCTTGGCGGTGTCAGCAGCATCTCACCCCCGCCCCCCAGTTCTTGCCACAGGGAGGTGCGTGGAGCCCGCGTGGACTTTCCCCTCAGCCCCTCCCTGTGAATGACGGACTGGCCGCCATCTCCTGCACGACACTGTTTCTATTCAGTTGTAAGAAAAGGCAAGATTGACCGTTACAAAACCATGAAAGCACTAAACAGCACAGAATCCCACCTTGAACCCGACGGAACGGAAGCCTACCTTCGGCGTTGAGGTGCATGGTCTCCAGGGGCCCAATGAACGCGTACCGCATGCCCAGGCCGTCCGACATGACGAGGTCAAGGTCGCCCGGGGACACTACTCCTTCCTAAGTGGAGAGAAGGGGTCGGCAAGGTGGTGAGTCCTCGGGAAAGACCGTTTCATTACCATCATTTTCATCCTGACTTCTCTAGAGCGGGATCCCAAAATTCTCTGCAAAGCACTATCACAGGTTTCATCAAACGCGGCATCACAGAACTGTAGGATACAAACGGATCCTGAAAGGAGAGTGTGCTGTGAAATGGTCGAATACCAATTCAATCTCCAGCCCCTCCGCTGTCCCCCATTCTCTAACCTACAACCCTCGTCCTGTCGGAAGCAAAGGGCGGAAGCCTTCTCTGCACCTCTGCCTGAGACCCGGGGCTGTCGGAAGAGCTGGAGAGCGTCCTCCAGGCTTCGTCCGCCTGCAAGCCCGGCCGTGCTCAGCTTTTGATGTGCTCGTAAACAAGTGCTATTCTTTGATGCAAGGCAGCTTCGAGCAGTGAGTGTGTGTGTGTGCGTGCGTGCGTGCTGCTCACACGGCCCTACCTTCCACGCGGTCGCCTGCGGAAGGAGCAGGGACGCGAGGTGATGACCCGCGCGGCCGCCGGGAGAGGGAAGCGGCCCAGGCTGTCAGGGTGGCTGCAAAGTCTCCAGCTCTTGTTTCCGGAGCGCCTTCCTCCACGTGGAGAGGCCCCGCTTCGGGAACAGGGAGTCGGGGGTGGAGCAAGCCTGGACCCTCAGCCCCGGCGCGCACACACCCCCCGCCCGGCGCCCGCCTTCCCTCCCTCCCCTGGGCCGGGGGCTCCACCACCAAAGTCCAGGCCCCCAGGAGGCCCGCGCGCCCCTCACCCCTGCGGCCCAGCTGCCGGGGGGAGAAAACAGTCCCTCGGGCCCCTGTGGGCGTCTGCGAGGAGGGGGGGCCGGGGGCCCACGCAGGGCAGGGGTGATTCGGGACGACTGAGGACCCTGGGTGAGAAGCCCTTTCCGCGTGGCTGCACACACGTGCGCACGCGCGCGTGACAGACGGGGACGCGCAGAGCCGCACGCGGAGCTGAGCGCGCGGCCCCTCCAGGCTTCCTGACTCGCCCAGAGGCAAACATCCTGACTTTCGTAATAACCATCCCTTCCTCCGCGTTCCCGAAACATGGAGTCTGCATTTTGCCTGTTTTCCATCTTCTTGGAGATGGATTCACAGTGCGTTCTTTTCTGACTTGCGTCTTTCACTCCACCTCACGCTTTCAAGATTCACCATAGCCGTGTGCTGCTGTAGGCGCCCGTCCTCGCGGCTTCCTCATCCGTCCTACTGTTGGTAAACATCTGGGCTGTCGTCATTTCCACCGTAAACGACTGCAGAGCCGCGGCCTGGCGCGTCCTCCACTGGGAGCCGACGTGGCTGCACCCGTGTCGCTGTCCCTAGGTGGCGCGGACCAGGGGCTTCCTATTAGTTCTAAACCATCCTTGGGTTCATCTGACTGCTACTGAGAGCAAATCAACTCAGTTCACTCAGATACTCACCAGTCGCCCGCCCTCCCCTCCTGGTGGCAGAGCTGGTGGGGGGAGGGCGGGGCATGGGCACCAGGAGGAAACACTGAACACAAGGCCCGTGGTGGTGCCGCCCAGAACCACCAAGAAACGACTGCTGGTCCGCAGGGTCCGGCCGCCTCTCTCCCTCGCTCCCTCCGCGCCATGTCTTGGGCAGGAAGGGCATTCCCGCACCCAAGGCTCCCAAGGCTCGGGAGCGCCGTGAAAGGCAGCCACGCAGGGGCTGCCGACCCTCCCTCGGCCCTGGCCCCCAGGTCAACATTCCAACAGCCTCGAGTTTCCATTCCACCACCAAACTGGGAAGGATGCGGACCCGGAAGCCAGCCTGGCCTGCGGCGGTGTTTGCCTTGACTCTCTTCTCCCAAAACTGTGTTCAGTACTTTCAGAGCTGACTTCCAAAGATTTCAAAATACCCGCGCAGTGAGCCACTCAGAGTAATTAAATTCTGATTTGTAAGCGTCGTGAGCGCTAACAGTGACCCGACCAATCAAAGCGTTAGAGGGCTTCTCCATCACCCGCGCCCTCACACTGGAGAGGACCTGCACTTCCCTCACTCCTGCTGCATCCACGGAGGGCGGTCAGTTTTTGACCAGTTGCTATTCATTAGCTGAACAAGTTAGAAAAGAGAAAAAGGTTTAATATTTCCTCTTCCTAACTGCTGCTTTCTGCCCGATTTGAATTTTCTGAGGCAGATTTCTCTAAGCTTGAGTTTTTACCCAGAAGCTAAATCCAAAGAAAAGAATCGGCCACGAGAAATTCAGCCAAGATGCTCGCTGATTAGGGTCCACGCCACTGAGGCAGGTGCCCGGGTTCATCCCTGCTGCACTCAGCGCAGAACTGAAGCTTCATGTTCGGGATATTCTGAAGGTCAAGTTGTGCTGTGAGCTCCGCTCCACCCAGAGCCCTAGTGCCACCTGTGGCCTAGATGTTAACATTATCAATAATAACTAAATAAATCCTTGCTATGGCATAAAAGGCGGGCCAAGCGCTTGAGATGAATGGATCTGGTGACGACTCCTTGGATAGAGACAGGACCCCCGCAGCAGTTTGAGGACTGAAACTCCCTCATTCCAGTGTGCCTGGGGGGTCAGTATAGCTATCAGTACTTCCTCTATCTCGTGGTAAAATTCTCAAGTCACACGTACAAGGAAAAGCCCCAAGTGGTTAAAAGTTTCCTAAATCTCAGACAGAGCAATGGACACTATGATCACTGCTAGTTCAAAAGGTGGTTTGCATCATGTCCTGAAAAACCACTGGATGAGGACAGCCCAGCCAGAGTGGGCAGGAGCCCCTTCACTGAACACCTCCTGCCTCAACTCACCTCCTTTAGCTAAAGTCTAAGACTCCACAGTACACCAACACACACCCACGGCCTGGGCATACACTTTGCACCTGGCGTGCTCACAGGAGGTTCCCAGACTGCCACCCACAAGCAAGGTGCAAACTTCAAGTGCAATGAAAGGTCTGGGATGTACCAGTCAGGGTCCCACCAGAGAGACAGAACCGCTCAGCTATAGATACGCCAAGAGATTTATGCCAAAGAATCGGCGTGTGGACACCGGCACATCTGACATCCAGGGCGGGAGCCGCTGGTGGAGACCTCAGCTCTGCCCTTAAGGCTGTTCAATTGATGGGATGAAGTTTGCCCAGATTATTGAGCATAATCTCCTTACTCAAGTCAACTGACTGTAGCTGCTAATCGCATCTATAAAACATCTTCAGAGAAACACAGGCTGTGACTGAATGAGCGGCCCTCTGGCCCAGCCCAGCCGATCCTCGCAGGGGGCAGAGTGGAAGCTCAGAGCACGATCCTTACCCTCGGGCATCCTGGGTCTGGTACTTGGGGGAGGAGGATGGGAAGACACCACTAAAATAAGGACCGTGGTGCTCGGCCTGTCCTTCGGGGGTACGCGAAAGAAGGGGGAGGCGGCGGGGGTCTTGCGTAGCTCAGGAATGCAAAATCTGCTGAAGGGAGAGCCATGGGACTGTCTCCTCTACTGATGACCAGCTGCCCAGAAATCCCCTTCCTTCTAATCACCCGCTTCTCATATTAAACTTTCTTGTTCGAGGCACATACTTTTGGCATATGGCCTCGCAGTCACTTGCCTTTCTCACGTTTCTCATGCCGTCTTTCCTTGTCTGGTTCTCTTTTACTATTTCCCAGCTTTTGATCTCTACTTTTCACCACACCTGGTCCTGAATTTTCAAGTCTCTCTTGCGCAAACACTTCTCCACCTCGGCCGGCACCATCACCACGAGGAACAGACCCGCCTCCCAGGAATCTGGACGAGGTTATACACAAGTTCCCCCAACCAGAGCTGCGCAGGCTTCAATCCAATGTCTTAACTGAGACAAAAAAAGCTTTAGTGTGTCAGACGACGAAATGCAACATCCAGGGGCGTGAAGGAAGCGTGCGCTGGTCCAGCGTCACCCCCCCGTCAGAGGCCCAGGAGAAGGGGTTACAGAGAAAGAGGCCACCTCAGGCTTAGTCCCCGATCCCCAGAGACGTTCAGTGTCAAGCCAGACGCCAGTGACCCCGGTGCAGAGATAGTCAAGCCCGAGTCGGGGCACTGGACTCTTTAGAAAGTCCATCCCTGCAGCCCTTATGAACAAACGGTACAGAGTAATAACGTAGTTACTGATCGTGGAGTTTAAACCAAGGACTATCACGATGATGAGGGTTCGGGTTTTTCTCACAAGAAACCAGCTAGAACCATGAGTTAGTTCCTTCCACTCACGTACGCCTGCATGCCTTTGTTTCCTACATTCTTCGCTAAGCACTGCGTCTCCCACACACAATATGAAAACTGGCTCCGGAGCCAGTGACGAAGCCCTGATTCACCCGTCCCCACCCACACTTCCTTCCAGGGAAAAGGCGAGGCAAGGACAGGACTTTCATAGGTGAAAAAGGGGAGACTGCTAAGTGCTGCCCCGCTGTCACCCAGAGGCTGTCGGGTCTGTGAGCCGCTCAGCACCCTGTGTTTTCCTGGAAGCGGGGCGGGGCCATTCCTGCGGGATGACACAGGCAAACCGTGCGACCCTGGAGAAGAGCTGACTGAACACATTTAGCTGATGCAACGGGACACTGACTCATACGCATCAAACCCCTGCATCCAGCGCCTCAGAGGGGACGCGGGGCAAGGAGACGAGAGCTCACGGTGGACGGTCCCAGCCAGGCCACTGGGAAGTGAGGGGCAGACGGGGCCGCATCCTCGGCAGGTGTCCGGCCCGACAGGGCGATCCCACTGCCCGAATTGTTCTGGGAGAAGAAGGCGCCAGAGGAGGAGACCGTATGTGCAAAGAGGCATCGTACGGCAGAAAACTTGAAATGACCTTAAAACAACCCACAGCAGGCGAACGATTAGATTTTTTCAAAAGGATCAGTGGAATGAAATCTCATGAAGCCATTAGAAATGAATAAAAAGTCGAGGAAAGTTTTTTTTTTTTTTTTTTTTTTTTTGCGGTACGTGGGCCTCTCACTGCTGTGGCCTCTCCCGTTGCGGAGCACAGGCTCCGGATGCGCAGGCTCAGCGGCCATGGCTCACGGGCCCAGCCGCTCCGCGGCACGTGGGATCTTCCTGGACTGGGGCACGAACCCACGTCCCCTGCATCGGCAGGCGGACTCTCAACCACTGCGCCACCAGGGAAGCCCTCGAGGAAAGTATTCTTAACAGAGGCTAGACAAGAACACAGAAAAATAAAAGCAATTTGGCTCAGGGTAGGGAACGTAAGTGGTATTTTCCCTTTGAATATTTTTAAGAATAAAGCTTTTAGCGGAAAGAAACCAAAAAATGAAAAGGAAAGAGGGGAAAGGCTTTGTCTTAACCCGAGGGATAGTCCAGAGCTGTCTGGGCCGCGGCAGCGACACCCTCGTGTGATTTTTCTTACTTTGCTGCGCTCGTAACAAAGCTTTCAGGGAGAAAAACACCAGTATTATGAGTCCAACACAAAGAAAAGGCCTGGACCTTAAATACAGCCAAAGCCCAAGGCATCCGTTCGTGCAAATGTAAGCGCACCAGGGCTCGCTGCGGTGGTGGAGCCCTAACTGGGGTCGTCCGGGAACAGGGCTCTCGACAGAGAGGTGGGCGCCAAGCAGCGGAAGCCCTCGGCCTCCACGCCGAGGCACCCCTGGCCCGTGGCCGCCTGCCCCTCACGACCAGCCACGGAGCTTCGCACCCCCAGGGCCGCTCCCGCCTGCACCTCGGGAAGCAGGATGGCCGGGCAGGGCCGCTCCCGCTTGCACCTCGGGAAGCAGGATGGCCGGGCCTCAGGCTCCCTGTCCCAGAGGTCACCTGCGCCTCGCCTCTCTGCCCATTCTCCTGCGGACGCCTTCCCTCCGCCTCTGTCCTCCACCGGGGGCGCCGGCCTCCCCCGCCCTCCCCCGCCCTGCCTGTTAACTTTCCAGCTCACAGCAGAGGACCTGAAAGCCATCACTGCCCGATTAGCTGTGGGTGGGGATTACCAGTCAGGTGTTAGAGTGACAGCATTTCATTTTCTTTTCCTTTTTAAAGATTTTTTTTTCTTTTGGGATGTGGAACATCCTTAAAGTCTTCAGCGAACTCGCTACAATACAGCCTGTGCCCCGCGCCCCGATTTCCCGGCCCCGAGGCACGCGGATCCCAGCTCCCCACTGGAAGGCGCCGTCTCGGCCACCGCACCGCCAGGGAAGTCCCTGGTTTTCTTTTAGAGCGGTCAGAATCCTAGCATAGGTGCTTCTACTTTAAACACTGCTGCAGTAACCCCAGGCATGCCAAGCAGGTTTTTTAAATTGAGTATGTGGTTGGTGTCTTCATTACGTGTATCTGTTAATGGGGCTGGAGTTGTCTCTGAAACAGTAAGTCAGCAGAATCTCTCCTTTCAGTAGGGTTTTGCTGCTCGCCAGCGCGGCTACTCAGAAAATAACCTCCCGTAAAAGGGTAAATCCTATTACAGAAATGGTCTACTTCTTACAGGCCGTCGCTGCCGGGAGAGTTCTAATTGACTGGTGATTCCCAGCCAGCAGATCAAGTCTCTCAGCTGTACCGCCCTGAGGGAGACCGTCGGAGTCTGCGGGCTGCAGCTGGGCCAGGCGCTCCCCATGCAGGAGGGAACCTCAGGAGAGCTGGACGGACCAGCTCCACGCACAGGAGGCGCCAGCAGGAACAGGAGCTCCAGACGCGCACCTGCAGCCCAGTGCCCCCCGCCTTCCTGCCGTGCCTGCACGCCCACAGGTTGTCACACGCGGCCTAACGCGCATCGGCCAGGAGTGGCCTCTCGTTAATTTGATCGCCTCCCAGTGGTCAGTGAAGGACATGAAACACTTGCTGAGCCACAGGTGTGGGTCCTGATATAGTTCCGGGGCTTCTTAAAATGCTGAGACCCTGGTGTCCTTCCAGAGCTGCCCTGTAACGAGAAACGCCTCCCTCTCCATCCGCCTCTGAACGGAAGGCCACTGATAGGAGGCTCTTCCAACTTACAGCCGAGAAAGCAGGTCTCAGTTAATTTGGAGGATGGTCCTCATGAAGGGGGTGGCCCACCTGCTCCGAAGGGCCTGTAGTCCCAGCTGATGCGTCCCCCGAGAAGCAGGCTAAGCTAAGGAGGATGGCAGTGCAGCTGGGTCCACAGCAGGCTCGGTACACTGCACGGGAGAAAGAGCTCGAACAGCTGGAACCCAGAGAACCCTTCAGTGTCCTCTGGGGATGGACTTCCTGCCACGGACAAGCTGACCCAGGCTTCGGAAGGCAAGACAGAGGCCAGGTGAGCACAGGGACGTGGGCCAGGGCTGAAAGGTGAGCTCCAGGGGCCGGGGGAAGACAGTTCCCTCAGCCTTGTCGAGGTTAGGTTTTCAGGAGGTACAATAAATAATGCAGAGATGGCAGGAAAACGTTTTAGAAAAAGTTTCCATGGGTGAATTTTGACCTAGGGCGCCTGGTGATGGGCAGTCATAAGACTCGTGGACCCTGGAGCAGATGAACACCAAGCAGGGATGGACCGGGCACCCGGCGGCGCAGGAAGCCGAGCCCTGCGTGGGGCAGGGAGAGCTGCCCAGGCCCCGGTTGAAAGCGGCAAACAGAGGAAGCAACCTTCCTGGAAGGACCGAGGCTCAGAGCTGGGGGAGGAAAAGGCAACCATGAGGAAATCCACTCAGACACTTTACTTGTGTGAGAGAAAAACATAGGCACTTCCCTGGATGTCCAGTGGTTAGGACTCTGCGCTTTCACTGCCGAGGGCCCGGGTTCGATCCCTGGTCAGGGAACTAAGACCCAGCGAGCCATGCAGCAAGGCCCCCCCCAAAAAACAAAAAAAGTTGACGGTTTTTTTTAGAAATAAATTTGCTTTTTATTTCTTATTCTTTCTTTACTTGGCCAAGCTGTGTGGTCTGCAAGATCTCAGTCCCCCGACCAGGGAGGGAACCCAGGCCCTCGGCAGTGAAAGCTCAGAGTATGAACCACTGGACTGCCAGGGAATTCGCAACCCCTAAACTTTTAAGTTTAAAGTTTAAAAGACGTAACATGTAGAAAATCCTACAGCTGAGCGTGTGGTGGGGAGGGCAGGAGCTGGCCTCTTTCTTGGCGCCCTTAACCGCCCTTCACTCCTTCTACATGACTCTTCTTGCCAAGTACACCGATGGGTGTCGCCAAGGTCTCTTCTGTAACATGTTGCTCAAGCCTCAGCTTTTTCCTACTGGCCGCGCTCCAGGGGAGCCAAGCCTTAAGCGGTCCTGGTGTTTCCAACACCTTCTCTCTAAATAAAAGCTTCTAAAATAGCCCCGCCTTCCACCTGCCCGGAAGCACGGCTTCGAACGTGCTTTCTCTTGTCGGGCCACTCAGGCCACGAGTCTCTGCAGCCTTCCTTGATCCCAGAGCCTGCAGAGCAAGTGACTCAGCCTGCTTCTCCTTCTCTTCATCCTCGCCACCTGTTCGTGCTGGTTTGCCTCCCGAGTCATTGGCAGGTCCTGTACGTACTCAGGGTGACATTCATGGAGAAAAGGCCCCCCCAGACTCAGGAAAGGACGGCTGCAAGGCGGCTCGCTGTCTGACCTGGCTTCCTTCTCAGAAGGCTCCGTGTGCGAGAAGCAAACTTCTGGGGTTGAACTTGAACTTGGAGAACTGGGCCCATGCTCACACTGGCTTCTAAAAGAAGAGCGAAATCCAACAACCGCCTCCCGCCACGCGATCACAGCCCAAGTGAGAGAAACCTAAGGGGTAGCTCGGGCAGCGAGTCTACGGCGTTAGGTCATCTTCCCCCCAAACTCCGCTCAGTACTATCGGTCCCCGGTGTCGGCCCCTCCGTAAAGGAGTTGGCAGTTCTCTCCAGTTTCGGTGTAGCTTGACGGCGAGGCTGGAACCCGCAGCCCAGCCTACAGCACCAGCCCGGGAGCACCGGATTCGCGGGGGCCGGCAGGGCCGCCTCTCAGGCCCAAGGAGCCGTCACCCTTGGAGGGACACTCTGTTCACACAGGCCTGCGACAAATGAGGAAAACCAGACTACGGTTTGCATCCCTGCTCCGGAAACCAAAGGCCACGTGAGGATCGCTGATGCCAAACGTGCGGCCGGCGTGACGGGGAAGACAGCATCTGGGGGACTGAGGGGGACGGGAGCTTTGATTTGGAGGAGCAGTGAAAACCTAGCATTCGTGTGTTCTGCTGTGTTTGTGTTTTAATCACAAGTGAACTAAATCTTGTCTTAAAATCAATTTTCACATTTTTTTCGGGATAACCAGAGGTATTCAGTGCCGTAAATCTAGGACTAGGAATCGGGACCATGTAAGAGTCTTTCCACTAAGCAAAGATGGTTAGAGCTGCATGTTTATCTATTGTGAGCCCTGAGTCAGAGATAAAGAGGGTCAGAAACAAGAGACACGCAAAGACAGAAAACATGGAAGGGGAAAAGGCAACTGAGAAAGACGGCAGAATATACTGTATCTCATTGAAGTTAAGACTCCATTGATTGAAAGTTAAATTAGCATTTAACGCTCCATTATGGAAGAAAAATGCTGCCAATAAAACGAAGATGTTAAAATGTAAAAAAAATAAATCAATTTTATCTTAGAACAGATGGAATTCCATACGTCAAGGCTGAGGCCAAGGTCTCAGGGCTGAGCCAGGACTCCTCCCCCTTTACGATGCACGGGAATCCCCTGGGAGGGGAGGGGGTTGCAAAAATGCAGAGTCCAGTTGCGCAGGGCTGGGGTGGGGCCTGAGACGCTGACCCTCCAGCAAGCGCCCAGGTGACGCCCGCGCTGCCACCCTGAGCCCCAGGACCTCACTCGTGCCCTGGCATGTGAGCATTGCAGCTCGGAGCTAACTCACAGGTGACTGCTGTTACATCCCTGGACTCTGGGATTCAGAAAACGTGGTTGCCACCTCATCACTGTAACCATAACACCTACTCGAGCATTAGTACACGCCAGCCACGTTCTAAGCCCTTTACAGACATAACCCGTCCAACCCTCAGCAGATCTTGACGGGGAACAGTCCGTTGTCATCTTCACTTACAAATGCAGACACCGTGGCACACAGGCGGCACAGGTCTGAATCCCTACCAGACCGGGGAGCATGGATCAAACCACTTAATTTGTAAAGGCAAAAATAACAATATGTCTCTCGTGGTTTTAGGACTGGATGATCTGAAAAACTCTGAAAATCATGAGAAATGTAAAGTACTTTGTAAGCTCTGAAATACTATATACAAACGGAAGTCACTGATGAGGAGATGATTCTCAGTGGTTTGCTGTGCTAAGACTCCTCATTCCTGTGTTTTACAGTCAGTCCTCTGTATCCACGGGTTCCACATCCTCGAATTCAACTGATCGTGGATCAAAAATATTCAGGAAAAAGAATCCAGAAAGGTCCAAAAGGCAAAAGTTGAATTTGCTAGAAAGGCAACTGTTTACACAGTTTTTACATCCTATTTATGACTATTTAAATGCACTGACATTGTATGAACAACTGTTTACACGTGACTGAGGTTGTAGTAGGTATTGGAAGTAATCTAGACACGACTTCAAATATGCTGGAGGGACCGCTGTGCTCTCCTAAATTACATCCAACAGAAACCCTTGAGTGGCTTTACCACAAAATGTCTCATCTGTGAACTTTACCACACGATCCTGGAGATGCACTTTATTAGCTGAAACCAGCCCTCATAACAGCTGTGCTCGTGCCAGGACGAAAGCTGGACCACGGAAGCCTGGAATCTCTCAAAGGGTCCCGCACAGACCACAGCCCCGAGCAAGACGCCAGAGGCCCAAGGAGCAGAAATCACCTGGATGTTACCTTTCTCAGAAGGATGAACAAAACCGGAGGTAAGCAATTTAAAGCTCATTACCACCCGCACATTCCGATGGGCTGAGAACCCAAGGGCGGCTCCGTGATTCACTCCCGCTCGCCTCCACGGACCCTCCCTCAACAGGGCAGGAATTTACGGGCACTACAAGCTCAGCTGTTGTCTGGGCGAGAGTCTGTTATTACAACACTACTTCCCTTATTGTGCTCGTCAGCTAAAGATCGACTGAAAATCACTTTTCTGGCCAACAGGATCCTGTCACCCAGTGACCTAACCTCGGATGACTAGACTATAGCCATTGGCATTTCCCAGCCAACAGGGGCTGCTCCGTCCCAATTCTGCAGCCAAACGGTCCAGGAAAAAACGGACTGCATGGCTGTGAGCGCCCACGTGCCCTTGCAGCCGGGGCACCCGTCCTGCTCCCACAATGGATGCCCTGCGGAGCTCACGGGCTGGGACGGGACAGTGTGCTCTGCGCAGCCTCTTCCCGACCTTGGCTCATCTCCCCTGGTTCCCCACGAAGGACAGGCCCGTGCAGGAACCCCACACACACACACACACACACACACACACGCACACGCGTGCGCACGCACATGCACGCGCACATGCACGCACACACACCGCTCCCACCCTGTCTTTCCTGGAATTTCTCTCTCCTGCTTGGTTGCAAGGATGAAGGGATACCCTCCCTCCAGAGTTAGTGAGACTGAAAACAGGAAAACCACAGTGGGGGGGCAGGGGGAGGGAATCAATGAAACAAAAAGCCTTCTCTTCAGGAAAGCACCAAAACTGATAAATCTCTAGCATGACAAAGATAAAGAGAGCAGACATGAATCACCCACAACAGGAATGAACCCAGGGATGTCACGACAGGCACCACCAACAACTTCACGCTCGTAAGTTCAGCGACAGAAGAAAAGGGCCGATTTCTCCAAAACCATAAACCGCCAAAACTCATCCAAGATGAAACAGACAGCCTGAATGGTTCTACAACCACTAAAGCTGCTGAATTTGTAATTAAAGACCAAAAAAGAATTCTCCAGGCCAGGTGGTTTAATTGGAGAATTCGACCAAACATTTAAGGAAGAATTAACAGAACTTTTACAATCTCTTCCAGAAAACAGAAGAGGAAGGAAAACTTCCCAACTCTTGAGTTTTCCTCGAGTTGGTGTTCCTCGTTTAGATGACAGAAAGCAAAATTCAACTGCAGGGCTTTTCTCCATCTCTTCCAGGCACTAAGATATCTTACAAATAAAAGTCGCCCTAAAATCTCCGCAACGTTTCACTGTAATAGTGAATTTTTCTTGCGGTATATTAAGTTCCCGTACTCTAGACAAGTGGAAATATTTTTATTTTATTTTCTTTATTTTTTTGGCCACGTCGGGTCTCAGCTGCATCATGTGGGATCTTCTGTTGCTGTTGTGGCGCGTGGGCTTCTCTCTAGTTGTGGCGCGCGGGCTCCAGAGCGCGGTGGGCTCTGTAGTTTGTGTCACGTGGGCTCTCTCGTTGAGGCGCGCGAGCTCAGTAGCTGTGGCGCCCGGGCTTAGTTGCTCCGTGGCCTGTGGGATCTTAGTTCCCCGACCAGGGATCGAACCTGCATCCCCTGCATTGGAAGGCGGATTCTTTACCACTGCACTGCCAGGGAAGTCCTGGTGGAAATATTTTAAACAGATCTCCAAGGGGCTGTTTTTACTTCAGTGCTTCTACCACTGATTGACATTCCAAAACATTTTACAGTCACCGAGAAATTGAAGCTGAAAACTTCACAGTGGGAATCCCAACACTGCATCTTGAAGATGTAGGAGCATTAACTGGATTCAAACAGTGAGGACACAGAACTGCAGCTAGTGTGAGCAGTCAGCTCAGATGATGAACCCAACAGGGATGTGACCAAATGCCACAGCCAGGGTTCTGTGGGAGGGTCACGTGCATCCTGCACTGGGAAGCTGAAAGCCGGTGCCCCCAGGCCAGCTTCCCTGTTCTGTCTCAGGCTGGGACCGCCAGGCATCCGCGGGAGTCGAGACTAGAGGCTGTGAATCCATTCCAGGTGAAGATGATTGAGCCCGAGCCCCCTTCTCGCCGCACGTACCTGGACAGACCCTTGCTCACTCTGCCGAGTTTCAGCAGGACAGGTGTGGGCAGAGCACGCTACTGACCAGTTCAGAAGCTGGGGAAGCATCAGAAAGTGAGGGATGGAGCACAGACCGGCAGAGCCTGGGCCACTCCCAGGTGTGGAGCTGCCCTGACGTCTCCCTGCCAGGGACCAGGCCCCTCACACAAATGCAGGTGGGAGCGCGTGTGGCCAGGCAATTTTTAAAGTCACGTCTAAAATCTTTTAATTCAAGGATGATGTTAAACATATATGTATATAAATGTACACGTATGTAAATAGAGATGTGTGTAAATTTATATATATAAATAATCTCTTGTCTATATGTGAGACAAGCATGCTACTAACAAGTTTAAAAGTCATCCAGGGCTTCCCTGGGGGCGCAGTGGTTGAGAATCTGCCTGCTAATGCAGGGGACACGGGTTCGAGCCCTGGTCTGGGAAGATCCCACGTGCCGCGGAGCAACTAGGCCCGTGAGCCACAAGTACTGAGCCTGTGCATCTGGAGCTTGTGCTCCGCGACAAGAGAGGCCGCAACAGTGAGAGGCCCGCGCACGCGATGAAAAGCGGCCCCCACTCGCCGCAACTATAAGAAAGCCCTCGCACAGAAACGAAGACCCAACACAGCCAAAAATAAATAAATTAAAAAAAAAAAAGTCATCCACTGTTTCTTCCTCAAGCTCTTGAAATAAACTGGGTTCCTTTAGAGGATACAAGTTTACTCAAAATATAATTTATTTTTCCTCCTGAAAAATTATAATACTGGGAGTAGGGGGAGCAGAATCTGAGATAGTGGGAAAATGCAGCATGTCACAGAGATAATTACGTGGTAACGACAGGAAAGGGCAGGAAGAGGAGCCCATCATCACATCCGAATGTCAAGTGACCTACCGCACAGGGGAACCTCTGAGACACAGAGAGAAACAGCTCGCCCTTGGTGTCCGGAACAGAGCAAGTGTCTGATTCTCCCACCCGCATGGCGTGCCCAGAGGCTCCTGCCTCCTCTGCTCAGCTGCCAGGACAGAGGGCGGCGCACACACCTCCACGAGCCTCCAGGCCTCGCTGATGACGGCATACTGGAGACGATTCAGAGCGAAGCCGTCCACCTCCTTCATGAGTCTGACCGGGGACTGGCCGATCTTCCGCATCAGGGCGTAGGTTCTGTCCACCGTCGCAGGGGCCGTCTCTGGGTGTGGGACCAGCTCCACCAACGGGACGTAGTAGGGTGGATTTACCTTAGGAGAGAGACAGAGCAGAGAGAGTCAGGAAGACGGCACTGGCGTCTGGGCGTCATTCCAGCAGGGCTGGCTCACTGTTCCGAAGGGTCAGCAGCAGGGCGGACGGGGCCCCTCGAGATTCAGCACCAGTGACAAGAAACTCGAGAAATGAAGTAATGCACAGAGCAGGGAGGAAACGAAAGAACGTGAGCACAGAACTGCATGAATCATAGCCAACACTGAGGTCCACATCGGAGCGTGCAAACTGCCGTCCCGTACATTTACCGCTTACCTCCAAACCCCTGACCTCCCTCGGGATTTCTCTGCCCAGCCGTCTTGACCTCGTAAGCTTCTACCTACCCTGCCCCCAGCCATCCTCTTTCCACAACAGTCATTGCCGGTCTACTGTGTCAGTGTTAAAAATTAGTGGAGGGCTTCCCTGGTGGCGCAGTGGTTGAGAATCTGCCTGCCAATGCAGGGGACACGGGTTCGAGCCCTGGTCTGGGAAGATCCCACATGCCGTGGAGCAACTAGGCCCGTGAGCCACAACTACTGAGCCTGCGCGTCCGGAGCCTGTGCTCCGCAACGGGAGAGGCCACAACAGTGAGAGGCCCGCACACCGCGATGAAGAATGGCCCCTGCTCGCCGCAACTAGAGAAGGTCCTCACACAGAAACGAAGACCCAACACAGCCAAAAATAAATAAATTAATTAATTTAAAAAAAATGATTGGATTGGCAGTATCTTCCCTAACGTTGGCATTTCCTTAACTTCTCCATGTCGAGCCTCAAACATCTGCTTCCGCAATCATACCTTACCCAGAAGTCACACAACATCAGAAGCTCTCTTCAGCCTCAACATCGTGATAGATGCTAAGACAGGAAGAGTCTGTCCACTCAAGCGGAAATGCTTGCCCACCCAGCTCTGGTGTTCTTGGTTTCCTTTGAGAAACCACTCTTGAAGATTCTCAAGGAAAATTCTCCTACATCTAAAGAAAAGGCTGTTTGAGGGGCTTCCCTGGCGGTCCAGTGGTTAAGGCTGCGCGCTCCCACTGCACGGGGCACGGGTTCGATCCCTGGTCGGGGAACTAAGATCCAACATGCCGCCGGGCACGGCCAAAAAACAAAAACAGAAAAAGGAAAAGGCTGTTTGATTAAAGGCTGCTGATCAGCCTCACCACTAAGCAGATGCACACGAAACTGTTCCCCGAATGAGGCTTGACTGTAAATTGTCTTCCCTCCATGTTGGGGTGAAAACTGGTAGAATCTCACATCTACCAAGTAACTATATGAAGCATCCTTTAAAAGGACTTCTTCTACAGAAGAGAGAAGAAACTATTTCTCCTAGGACTGGCGGGAGAGGCAGCTGGTCCCACACTTCAGAGGTTTATTCTGCTCCCAGCCTGTCTTGGTCACCCTGTCGCATCCGTCCTAGAAAGCAAGCGAGGATAGCATCTAGTTCAAATAAATTACAAAGCAATGCCTTAGTTGAATCACTTGTCTCCTGCCTATCATCACTGAATTCTTATAAAAATGTTTAACCTCTAGCCTTTTTAAGAGCAGAATGATAAGAACTGGAAGCATGTCTCTCCTCGGTGAACTTCTCTTTACTATAAAGCAGGGATGTGGGGACTTCCCTGGTGGCGCAGTAGTTAAGAATCTGTCTGCCAGTGCAGGGGACACGGGTTCGAGCCCTGGTCTGGGAAGGTCCCACATGCCGCGGAGCAACTAAGCCCGTACGCCACAACTACTGAGCCCACACGCCTAGAGCTCACGAGCCACAACGACTGAGCCCACGTGCCACAACGACTGAAGCCCATGCGCCTAGAGCCCGTGCTCCGCAACAAGAGAAGCCACCACAATGAGAAGCCCTCGCACCACAACGAAGAGTGGCCCCCACTCGCCGCAACTAGAGGAAGCCTGCGCGCAGCAACGAAGACCCAACGCAGCCAAAAATAAATAAATAAAGTTTTTTTAAAAAAGAGAGAGATGGAGTAAAACCCCTGTCAGAGGACTTAGGGGATGTTTTCTGAACAATTTGATTCAGTTGTTTTTTAAACTGACTTAGAAGTAAAAACACTGGTTAGAAACGGAAGCTCCTGACTAAGAGGCCTGCACCTTTTATTGAAGCAACCAAGTAACAATCACGGTGTCTAAGAGGCTTCTTATGGACACACATATGTCACGGAAGCAGGACATGACATGCTTCATGGGACTTGGTATTTGGGTGCGTCCGTTAAGGTCTCTCTGGTGCTGTTTTCACCTGTATGGAGTGGTAACTAAGTGCTTGGTTTTCTTCTCTGTGCTCTGGGTCTAAGTCTCCTTATCTTATAACCATTCTTTTACACCTTCCATTAAACTTCAGTGTGAGGACATCCAGACCACTCAGTCACGTAAACGGTGGTCCAGGCTGTCCCTCTGAGCAGCACGGAAGACGCAGCAGGCATCTATGACTCCCAGGCTGTCCCTCTGAGCAGCATGGAAGACGCAGCAGGCATCTATGACTCCCCTGGGTCTTCATCTCCTCCTCTAACCTCCTCTTGCTCAGAAAGAGGCATTTCCCTGCTCCCCACTCGAGGACCCCTCACCTCCCTAGGCCCTGGCCACTCGTGCTGGGAATTCTGCCCCAAGTTCCGTGCAGGAGCTGCCAGTTCTCATTCTTCAGAGTAACTCTCTCGATTCTCCATGACCCAAGTATTACCAAGCCGTCCACCTTTCTCCTGCTCTTGCAGTCAAGCTGGTCTCCTGGCAATTCTACGAGGCCCATGCTCGTTCTTGGCCCGGGGTGGGCTTGAGCTAAGTTAGTGGCGTCTCTGTCCTAGCAGGCTGTCCCAGGTCTCCAAGGTCACACTGACCTCCACTCGGTACTCAAACGTCCACCGAATGACCCCTGAATCCCCACTCTGATTCCCCTTTCCTGACATTAACACGTTAATCGCAAAAAGATTGAGTGCCCACGTGCCAACTTGGAGCTCATGGTCCAACACGCCTCGCAGCGCACGCCCGGTGAGTGCGTTGGCGCAGTCAGTGGCAACGTCTGGTGGAAGGGACCACAAAAAGGAGGGTTTAAGTCAGAGCTGCTGCACCGGAATCTCGGGGCGGGGGGGACCCGGACCCTGCACATCAGCACAAGTGACCCTACTCTGAGCTAAGTTCAGGAAACCACACAGTACAGGTGACCCACCTGCAGAATCCCATGTGGTCTAGACTTTTCATTAACGTGGCACCTTTCCTTGGCACTGGGATGATCTGATGAGCAGTCTCTCCCCTCAGCTAGACGGTGAGTTACTTAAGGAGAAAGTCTGTAAGAATTGATCATTCTCTCCCACAGTGCGTGAGGGACAAGATACACAGTTCAAGGGATTTTTGGATAAAATTCTTTGTAAGACACTGATGTTGTACAACTCTCTACATGTACTAAAACCCACTGAAAGGTACAAGTTGAATTGTGTGATATGTGACTTATATCTCAGTAAAGCAGTTACAAAGCACTAGCAGATCCATCCAAACACGTTGCTCCCGGAAAGCCAGGTGAGACTCACTGCATCTCCAGGCTCGACATACTCACAGGATGCGCCACGAGGCACTGCTTCACGTGTACCAAGCCAGAGAACAGCCTGGTGGGCAGGAGGCAGGAGCTGGAGCTGCTCAGGACAACTTGGTCACCAACGATTCCATCCAGCTGAGCAAAGAGCTGCTTCTTCAGCTCTAGGTTTTCTGGAACACATTCCTGAAAAGGACATCTTCCAGTTACTACACAGGATCACCGCACTTAGACCCCAAGCAAAGCGTTTCATGTTTGAGTCATTCCAAAAAGAACCAATTAAGAAACGACCAGCAAAATTTAGGAACAGGGGAAAAACATGCTGCCAAAAAGTATGACGAATCTTGGTAACTCTGGAAACCAGGTGACGCAGATACGGGAACTGTATTTTCCAGTTGTGTGTCGGACTGAAAATTCTCATAATAAACAAGTCCTTCAACCGCGTTGGGGGTGGGTTCTACAAACAGAACACACGACAGCACTGCAGGCAAAGCGCTGGGATATCAACAGCAGTCATCACCACTTGTTTGTCCTGATCACCAGATCAACTTATCTTCAAGGAAGAATCTTACCTTCCTGAAATGAACAAACATGTTACATCCATAACTCCCAAAAGGCTTCCTGAGAGTCCGCTTCTAATTGGAAATCTTTTGACAAAGACCTTTGTTTCTAAAAATCTAAAATTACTTTAATAGGGCGGTAACGGGGGAGGCTAGAGAAGCAAATTCGGATTAAATACCGCAGATAACAACTGCTCGGAAATTCTGACGACGTACAGAAGGGGTTGGGGGTGAGAAGACGTTCTCGGACACCCAAGCACAGGCCCACGGGTGACGCACGTCCCTGGGAACGCGGTGCTCACGGCGGGTGCCGCCCTGCTGTGGAAGGAGGCGGAACAGAAGAGGATACTGGCTGGACATTCCAGAGCAACCTTCCCGCCTGCCACCCCCTGGGGAAATCCCACCAGGGTCACGCCTCCCCAGGAGGGTCCCTGAGCTCCCAATCCCTGGTGAATCGGGGGGAATGGTTCTCAGTGGGGTCAGATAACAGAATCAACTGGTGCTTGCTAAAGATGCAAATTCTCAGGCCCTCATCCCAGACCTACCGATTCAGACGTCCTGCGTGTGGAATCGAGGCGTCTGCATTTTTATCCAAACTTCTGATGACTTTTGTTCACTAAAGTTTGAGACCCACTATTCTGAGGTGTGATCCAAAGCGGGGGCCGACAGTGCTCTCAGTGGTTTGCTACCAAATCCATCCTCAAGGGTCTCCCACTCTGAGGTCAGGCTCCCCAGCCGCTTCCCCTCCACATACTGGCCGAGTGTGCCCAGGTGAGTCTATCAGCACTGTGGTAGCAGAAACGGCACAGACACCAGCAGATAACCGGAAGTGTGCAAAAGTCAAAGTGTAATGCACAAGTACTACCAGGAATTTTATCAGAATCACCCCCCAAAAATAAAATACTTTCAAGTTTAATAATATCTAATATAGTGAGATTAGCTGTGTAAATATTATGACATGAATTCCATTTCTAGACCATCTACAAGATTTTAAACGTTCTCCTCTAAGGGTAAGAAGTCAATACTGTGTCTGCTGGTACTTTTAAAAAATATAATCAAACCATGTGGAATTTTATTCAGAACAAAAGGTCACACAAGCACCACATCTCAAAGACAGGGGGAAAAAAACGGAGTCATTTAAGAACTGTGAAGCCCATTGTGTTACATCCCCTTATCAGAGGGGGAAGCTACAGTAGCTGCCTGGTTGTATTGAGTAATTCCTGGATCAGTTAGGTCTGCAAGTTGGGTTAAGTTTAAATGGAGCCTTGTAGTAACGCCAGGGGCTAAACGTGATGCAGATACAGTGTAAGCTAATAAAAGAGTCCCGTGAATGGCCTCATTGTGAGCCTGTCCTGCAGATTCTCCCTTGAAATTCTATGCCTTTCTTCAGATCATTTGATTATCAAAGAGGCAAGAACACTTGAACCAGAGGAAACCCAAACCTGCTACAATTATGCAAGGGTTTTAACGGCGCATCTGCTTGAAGTTTGATTGCTGTTGTTGTTAATAGTGACCCAGTTGTGTCCCATGTACTGGGCCAGGGTTACGCCTCTGTCCCTGTCAAGCCTTGAGCTCATCTCCTTGCTGTTACTC
Source organism: Stenella coeruleoalba (assembly GCF_951394435.1). Classification (NCBI taxonomy): domain Eukaryota; kingdom Metazoa; phylum Chordata; class Mammalia; order Artiodactyla; family Delphinidae; genus Stenella; species Stenella coeruleoalba. Next base: position 906,905 of record NC_137164.1, read on the forward strand.
ATGGCTTGCCTGAGGAAGGGGGCCTGCAAACTGTTACGCAGGACCGTCATCACTTGGGTGGATCACAAAGCTGAGAGCGGCTGCAGTCGCTGGGTTCCCACAGATGGCTGGGAGGGAAGCAGGGAAGGACAGCAAACAGCGAGAGACACACACCTCGCTCTCTCCTGACCTCAGCAGCGCGGCCGGGTGCGAATCCCCGGGTGGGCTCCTGGTGTCTTTCCGGGGCCTGTCTAGGGAAAGCCACCAGATGGGAAGTGTCAGAGTGAAACTTCTCTCACTGCTGAAGGTAATTAGCTGGACTTGGCTTAATTAAACTCTGACAGCATTTTCAAAGCAACTATTTGTGTTTCGTTTGTTTTGAGGTGGGAGAGAGACGCAGCCCATAATAAGTGATATTCTCACGCACAACCACAAGCTCAGGTTCTGACAATCAAAACTCTGGGGACAAGGAAAGCACTAAGGAACCTTCCAAGCATCACAGCTATTAATGGTGCCTCAAAGGGAGCTTACGCGTGACTTAAAAGATACTTAAAAGGGGGGTTCAGACACTTAAAAGGTGGGGTTACGTTTAAACACCCCTTTTCCCTTCCATTCTTGAAAGGAAGAAACTGAATGATGGTATTATAGGTCTAACTTTTTGTTCTCCCCCATTTACTTGAAATTTTAAAGTAAATAACGCATATACTTTAGTGTTTTATTATCAGTGAAAGTCACCAATGACAGCACCCGACCCATAGGCCTGTTTTGGAAAAGGGGCGTGGCCACGAGTCAGTGGACTGGATGAGCCCCAGGCAAAGGAGGCGCTGGACGAGAGCTCAACGCTGAAGTTTTTACCCACATGCTGTGCAACCGTATGCGTTTTCCAAAACAAATACTTTCATGGGGAAAATGAAATTTAGTTGATTTTTTTAAAGTCAATTCAGGCATTTTAGATAGGCATCCTGTTGCTAGAAAATCTACTTTGCTAATGCGAAATATCTGGAAGCAGTCTTCAATGTTCTTTCCAGAAAGAAAGAAAAACTAAATTAGAAGACTTTGGTACTTAAGGTATTTTACATGCAAAGAAGCTCTATTAGCCAATTTTATCAGGAAAGACATGGGAAGAAAGGAAATTTGAACTAAAATCCTATTGTAATCATGGCAGAGGGAATTCATTCTCAACTTGAAGATGGACATGATCTACTGTAAGTTCTGTCTCTTAGCACTAATTAAATCTCTTGCTTCAACCTGTTTAATCATCACCAATTTCTTTTCAGTATTTCTTGCAAGAGCACAATCTCTAAAATCCGTCACATCAAGAGACTGCTATGACTAGTCTTCTCAAGAGGTGCATGTCACGATTACCAAGGAAAAAAAAGACAAACCTCCTTGCTCTAGCAGAAATAGCATGTGTTAAAGAAAAACAAAGGAAAAGTACAAGTTGGCAATATCACAGGCAATAAACAGCACTGTGCCCTAACCAGAGGCTCATATCTTTCCTAAAAAATCAAAATAAAGGGCTTCCCTGCTGGCGCAGTGGTTGAGAGTCCGCCTGCCGATGCGGGGTACATGGGTTCGTGCCCCGGTCCGGGAGGATCCCACGTGCCGCGGAGCGGCTGGGCCCGTGAGCCATGGCTGCTGAGCCTGCGCGTCTGGAGCCTGTGCTCCGCAGTGGGCGAGGCCACAACAGTGAGAGGCCCGCGTACCGCAAAAAAAATAAATAAATAAAAATAAAAGTTTTTTTAAAGCATATTATAAGTCCTAAACAGAGTTCTACAATAATCTAGAACAAATCATACCCAATCAAGAGAGATCTTTCCAAAGCAAAACCCAGTGTGGGCTGTACTGAGGAATGTGACTTCCTGGGGATTAGGTGTGAGTATGACCAGGATGACTGGTTCGCTTTAAACAGGAGCCCTTCCTCACGTAACCACAGGGAACGGAGGCCAGGCAGAGGGGCACAGCATCAGCTGCTGTCCTAATGCGATGTCTATTTCCATCCTCATTCCAATGATTTTTTTTGTACCTTTTATGAAATCATTTATTTACAATTAAGTTAAAATGCTTGACATGAAAATATTATAATTTAAAATATTCACCATAAGCCTGCAATTAGCATATAGTTTCACAGCATCTCTAAATAAAGTGAGTATAAGCTCGTGGGGTCATACACGAATCACTGCGGCATTACGATTGCCCGTCCTGTCCTGCTAAACATTCAGAAAGCCACCAAGCCACGTGCTTCTTGCCAGATTCTGTAACAGAGCCATGACCTCTCACCTCTGGTCCTTAAATGTGAGTCTCTCCATCCCAAACCATGAAGTGTCCGGGAAAGTAGGGTGGGCTCACTGCTTCCATCACCCGCAGTCCCAGGCCACCCAACACCGAGGCGCTGGGCTTGCCTCCATCCTGCAGTCCTAATATCTTACCTCCCAGTCAGAAAAGACAACAGGTGAATTTAGAAAGACAGTTAATAGAAATGTATATATGCGTCTGTTTATGGGTTTGTGCGTGTGTTTACTGAAAACTGACCTGTGGCCTACAATAGAATTTAGCTAAAAATAGGCCCTCTTCAGATTCCTCCAACTGGCAGCGCAACAACTGTTAAAACAAGAAAATGTACATAACCCTGAAAACAAAGGTGCACAGGCAAATTCACGCTAAATATTTTAAAACTTAAAAAAGAAGAGTATGTATGCTAATAAAAGCTTCTCCCGTAAACTGAGGGAGACGCCTGCTTCCAGTCATGTGAGGGACCAGGAGACCTAAAAGTCCTCCCTCCACAGACTGGATCACTCCACATAAAAGCAGTCATCCTTCTAACTGACAGCTGACCTCTCAGGAACGTAAGGAAAAGCAGAGCAGCCAGCACTAGAGGGACCTGTGACCCTCAGGGGAGGGAGGACGTTCAAATGACCGCAGGAAGAGCCGAACCAGAGGCCATAGGATTCAGGGAGCTGCAGTCAGGGCCCCTGTGATACAGCCGAGACCCTCAAAAGGCTATATCTTCAGGAACTGGCCAACTAGTTTAAACCAAAAACAGCCCATCTGCTGAGGGAGAAGACAGGGAGCTTGTCTTGATCTGGGCTCCAGCTGGGAAGGTCACAGGGTGGAGGGAGAGGAAAACAAATATGTGAATTCATATTCATGAGCCTGAATTTCACCCAGGTTTGGGGTTCAAAATTATACTACACATGTGGTCTGGACACTCACAAGCTGAGAAAGTTACATAAAAATCTCTCCCAGGCTGGTGATGATACTACCAGGAGACACACACTCAAGAAGACCCTGGAGGCACACCTGCTGAAGAGGCCTCACCTCTCCTCGGATTCACAAGTAAAGACACACTGAAGAAAACAAACCACCGACAACTGTAAACACGCGAGACCACGTGGACACAGCGAAGGACAGAACCTCGCGTAACTGAAAACTAGGAGAGCCTAGTAAAATAAGTATGTTTAAATTAATTAAAACTATAAGAAAGGAATCAAACCCGGAAAGACCAGGATGATCTGGAAAAGCACTAAGTATAATATCTAGAAATTGGAATTAAAAATAAAGTTACTGAGTAAGTTAAGCAACAGGATAAACACAGCTGAAGGGAAAATTAATGAACAAAACAGAGGCCAGGAAAGGACCCAGAATGCCACACAGAAAGGCAAAAGTTGACAGGTCATCAAGGAGAATCAGACAGACCTACCATATGCTGTGATCTTTCCATACCCCTCTCTCAATTATTATGGAAAAGCATTCAAAAATTCAGGGAGCACATGGGAGAAATAAACACAAGTAACAAGCTTGATCTACTGGACATGGACAGCCTTGCAGCCAACTGCAGAAAATACACATCCTTTCCAAACACACAGAACATTTATCAACGGTGCCAACGTACTAAATTACAACGCAGGCTTCGGTAATCCAAAGGACTCATATCACATGAGCCATTTTCTCTAATTACAACGTCTTTAAGACAGAAATCACAAACAAGACATTACCCAATAGACTTGGAAAATTGAAAATTAACTTCCAGATAGTTCATGGGTCAAAATGAAATCCTAATGGAAATTAAAATATACTTAGCATTGAGCAGCAATAAAATGTTGCCCATCAAAGTATGTGAGTTCAGCTAAAACAGCTCTGAGAAGTAAGTCCAAAATCCAGTTTAGGAAATCAGAAATAGAACAGAATAAATCTAAAGAAAATAGAAAGACCATAATAAAGATAAGAACAGAAACCAATACCCAAATTCGTCCCATAAAGACTGGTAACATGGCGAACCTCTGGAGAAGCATCTCTGCCCAGTCACTGGGCACAGGTCTCCACGCTCAGCCCCAGGCCTCCACTCACCTAGGAAACCTTCCGCAGGCCCACAGCTTCAATCACCGACCTGGAAAGTCGACTCACATTTATTTCTCCTTCTCAGACCATCGTCACACGGATGCTTCATCTAATCTGGTCCCCTTCTCTAGCGCCAGCTGATATATTAACTTGCCAGTACAGAAAGAAGAACCCTAACAATCTATTAATCTAATGATCTACAGAAAAGCAGCATCATAATTCCAGTCCCCTGCCTACAAGATCACTAGGTTTACCTTAGTGAGCCTCATTATCTTGTAAAATGTTTCTAAAACATCAGATTTATGGGATAAAAAATATTTATAATCAGCAATGCAGTCTAACAGTAAGCAACAAATTTTTCCTAAACACCTGCTATATACTTAAAGATGCAGTAAAGCCGTTTCCTCCAGTAACCATCTGACCACATCTGGGTGTACTGGGATACAAATAAACATGGTGCAAACTCCAAGACTGGGGAGGAGCAGCTGTATATTCCTACATTCAGAAAAGCTGCCTCACATGTAGGAGAAAATAAAAGTATTAGGAGAACACTGCCCATCTTTTGAACTGTCACTTTAAAAATGGTTATATTTTTAAAAACATCAGTACTGGAAAACAGGATTCAAAGATGCAAGTCCCACGAGAGCAGGAATTCTTACTTTTCGTTTATGGCTATATCCCCAGCTCCAAGAGCAGTCGGTAAACGCCTGTTGAATCAATTAACGAAGTAATGAATGACAAGTTCTGTAACGTGGTAATCAATTTAATACAACTTCAGTGGATGCGTATTTACTGCCCTCTAGCCTCACATTACTTTAGAGGAAATGACTAAAGTGGGCTGAAGAGCAAACACAGGACATTTCCTGCCTTTGTGCAGCCCATGGGGCAGTACTAGCTGTTCCTGGAGCTGTGGGACACGTGCAGTGGATGGGCCCCGTAAGCATGACGCCTACTACCTGCTGGCGTTCCCCCCATTTATTCAGCTACTAGCCACGCTGCTAATCCCACAGATAGTTCTCCATTGTAAGCATGACCTCTGGCATTTTTTAATAGAAGAAAAGTCTCTCGCCTGCATCCAATGCAATGACTTCCGCCTCACGCCCAGTATAAAGCAGGACACTGCGCCACGTCCCACTGAAGCCTCTCGTGGTGTATGTGGCTGTGTACTGGTCTAGAAGTATTTGGGAATCTTGCAAAAGTAGATCCACTGAGGTGACCTTGGGTAGATGGAAGTCTGAAATTGACGGACAAGTCACGAAACATTAGCTTTAACGTGTGCATTTAAACACAACTCTACTGAGGAACTAGTCTATGCAAGGAACTTTGCCAAGAAACAGAAGAAGATGCAGTCCTTGCTTTTCAAGAAGCGCAAGTGCTGGTGGGGAACATAGATGCACGTAGCCATAAGAGAGCAGGCAAGGTGCTGTAACAAAAAAGCAAGCAGAGGGCTTCCCTGGTGGCGCAGTGGTTGAGAGTCCGCCTGCCGATGCAGGGGACACGGGTTCATGCCCCGGTCCGGGAAGATCCCACATGCCGCGGAGCAGCTGGGCCCATGAGCCATGGCTGCTGAGCCTGCGCGTCCGGAGCCTGTGCTCCGCAACGGGAGAGGCCACAGCAGTGAGAGGCCCGCGTAACGAAGAAAAAAAAAAAGCAAGGAGAACGACACAAAGGCACCACACCAGCGGGCCATGCCTGTCCACTTGCCTTGAGGACAGACAGACACTCCCAGTGCCATCCGGTCAAAGTCAGAATACTAATGTAGTATCACAAACTGCTCTTAAGTGGAATTACTGGAGAAAAAACACACACATAATAACAGAAGGAACATTAAAATGTTCCCATCTGGCCTCCAAAAGGTCTCATTTACCACCACACCCCAGGGCCAGCACTGCACAGCAGGGGATGTGCAACAACTGAGCTGTGGAGACTGTTCCACTTTGGCCACGGTAGGCTGGACTGCTTGGACAAGCCCTCCTGCTGAGAACAACTTTTAAAAAGCTGAAAATGTATTATTTTAAAAATCAGTTTGAAGTTACTGGGAAGCAACCAAAGCATTGAGGAACCGCGGGGCCAAGGCTCAGGTCAAAGGGGAAGCAGAGCTACGAGCCTAACACTTGACTCCACCTTCATCCTCAAGGTACCTGTGTTTTGCAGAAGCACAGACAAAATGCCTGCAGAGATAAGCAGAGCTTTTTGCAGCTTTTTGCAGCGATGAGGGAAAATCAGCTCCCAAGGCTGTAACTGCCAGGACTTGTAGCTCGGACCCTCAAGGGCTGTACCCTGGAAGGAACAGGAACCAGCTTTCACACGCCTCAATTCATCCCAATCCACGACTAAATTAGGGACCTGTGCCCCCAGCCTGGCTTTCTTCCAGGGAAGCTCCTCTGCAGGAAAGAGCCTCAAGCAGAGCCTTAGCGTTTCATAACAATGTCTCACAAACAAAACAAAACAGATGGAGGAGCCTGGACTGGAAGCCAAGAGAGAACACAGGCTTTAGAAACAGACCCACAGGACAGCCGGAGAGTCCTGCTATCAGACATGAGAATAGCTGTAAGTAATGTTTAAGGAACTAAGAGATATTAAATAATTTTACCATATAACTAGAAGCTATACAAAGAATCAAATGGAAATTCAACTGAAAAATACAATTAAAAACTTTAAAAGATAGACTTAAAAGCAGGTGAGACTTAGATAAAGAAATAATAGCTTGGAAGGTACGTCAGGATAAAATACCCAGACTGAAGTACTGAGAGACAAAGGGATGGAAAGTACAGCAAAGAACACAAGGAAAGCATGTGGAGATGCTGAAAAGTTCTAACATACAGGTAAGTATAGTCCCAGAAGAAGGGAGGCGGGTTACAAAGAAATAGAGACACAGAGAGGCAGAAGCAATATACAAATAGGTAATGAATTTCCAAAATTGATTTTAAAAATTATTGTAAAATGATTATGATAAAAGGACCTCCAAAGAATGCGATGCTATAATCATTAAAGCAAGCAAGACTATTCTTCAGTATTTGATGAAATAGGAAAGTACACCAGACGTGATGCTAGGTGAATAAAGAGTGTAATATTCTTTCTTATAACTTTATAATAAATATACATAAAATATGGGAAGGAAATACAGAAAATAGTGATAGGGACCCCATCGCTGGGCAATAGGCATTTTCCAAGTTTTCTAATGTCTACAATTACAATGAACTACTTTATATGCAGAAGAGTGTTGATTATTGAAAGCAGGATATGATTTTGTATTACAGTAAGATTAAAATTATGTTGAAATATGTATTTGGAAAGATGTACATAAAATATTATTAAGATTATAATCTTAGAGTGATGGCATTAAAAGTGATTTTTTTCCTCTATTTTTCAAGTTTTTTATATTAGTTTTAAGGCAGGGCAATGTTTAAGGACGGTGTCAGGAAGTATAAAGAGTCTGAGATTTTTGCTGCTTGCAGGCTAACAAGTTAACCTGCCACAGTTTCACAGATGCTCTTAGAAGACACAAGACTCTTTGGTCAGAGACAAAAGACTGTTACTGACAGGATATCGGGCAGCACGAGCTTCATGTTCACATCGCCCTCAAGTCCCACAGGGGTGATGCAAAGGGACCCAAGTGGATCCTGGGTTTGTGTCACAGCTTAGGGAACATAAATCCTTTACGACTGACTACAAGCAAGTTGACCGACCTGTGCCCCAGGGGGAGACGGCAAAGTGGCCCTTTACTCTAGAGGGAGACACTCTCCCCGTCTTCCAAGGCTGTGAGTTATTCGAGCATCCGTGAAAAGCTAGTCTAGAATGAAAGGGCAGTCGGTGCCTCTGCTCACAGGATGTGCAGAAACACAAGACCCATGGGGAATCATCTCCCCGCAGCTAGGTCCCCATGTAACCAAGAAAAAGTGTTTTCTGGTCTCTTTTCCCATGTGCACTGAAAAGAAAAAAGGTAACGAGTCTCACAATAAAGAGTGTTGGCCCAAGGATGACTTTAAGAATCCATTAAAATTCTATATCAGTCCTATACCTCTGGTCTAAGAAAGGAAAAGTCCCCTCCCCACTGCAGACCTTAAAGGGTTGCACAAGCACCAACACCCCCAATGGTTTACTCGTCTGGCAACAGCTGATGAGAACACATACCCCACCAACAGGTGTGCGTTTACTCAGAGCCTCTGGATTAACAAAACTGCAATCCTTCCTGATTTAAAAAACAAAACAAACTTCTGAAGCCCTGAGTCAGAGCCTTAAATTAAAAGGGGATGAGTTCTATTTTAAGAACCGAGGAGTAATTTACATAAACAAGGGAAGCGCGTTACAGAAGAAATGATGGAATAATGGAAGGTAACACAACACTGTTATTTTTATTATTCTTAATTGAATAATAAGAATATTAATATTGAAGATTAAGAAAATTAATATTAAATTGAATACTGATAATATTTTAAAAAAAAAAAAAAGAACCAAGGAGAAGCTGTCTGCAGCTCTGTTACCCACTGGTCATCAGCTGATTCGCTGACCTGGCTAGTTTTCCCTTTCTGCTCACTGAGGAGACCACCTCTTCATCAAGCAAGACCCCCTCTGCGTGCAGATGCAAGGACGTGAGGACAGTCAGAGCGCTGCGCGGGGGGCTTGCCCTCATCTTACGCAGCCACCTGTGCCACAGAAACATCTAACCTTGTACATCGCGTGTGGCTTCGGCAGTGGAGCACAGCTTTGTGTGTCACGCCACTACGTTAACTGAAGCAAGGTCTTGGCTAAAGACCTCCAAGGCCAGCTCAAAGGCAGGCTCAGCTTTAACTGAGCGTTAAATAACGCCCACACCTGCCCATTGGTTAATCCAACAACAGTGTCAGGGAAATTCCTTGGTACTCCTGTGATATTAAAATATTAAATATTTTAAAATATTAAAATATTGCTTGCTAAGTACTTAAAAAAAAGTCCTTCTCTTGTGGCAAAACCATTTTATAATTTAGTGTTTAAATTTTCAGCAATCATTTCTTGTAAGTCTATATATATGCCAAAAAGAGTAACCTGTGGCTGAGTTTTTCTGTTCATGTTATAACAGCTTCTGGTGCTGAGAGCAGATTGACGATGTTACTCCCAGCGCAGACAGACACCCCGGCAAGGACACAATGAGGCCCACTAATTTTCCAATACTTAGGACCAGTCTCAGACATAAAGTTCTCAAAGTCCAAATGTCAACAAGAAAACTCTAAGGGAATAATCGGGAACAATTGTGGTTCAACATCTGACTCATTCAATATGTGATACAAATACATCTTAATTCACTGAAATGACTGGAGACAAAAGCACAAAAAACCTACCATTACTGAAAACCCACTGTAGGTGGGGGAAGGGAACTGAAATAAAAACCCTTATCCCTGGGGGAGGAAAAGGAATGCATGCTAGGTCCCCCCTTATCTCTCCCCTCCACCCCACCTCCCATCCCCAAGCCCCAGGGACACAGTGCCTGCCTGAAACTAAGGCTTATCAGAGCCCCAAGGAAAGACCCTTCCCCAGGCTAGCAAGGATTAAGTAACGAGTAACAGAAGAATACTTCTGGGAAGGGACAGGGCAGGAACATGGAAAGAGATCCTCTCCGAGGGCAGTGCAAAGGGAAGACTTAACGATATTGAGGGAAAAGCCCTCTGGCCAGCAGTCCTCATCTTAAACACAAGGTATTGCTAAAGGAATTTGAAACCTGTAAGCGCCAAGGGTGACTATAGCAATTTAAAAACCTTAACACTTGCCCAACTCCTAACTAGATTAGCTCAAATCCTCACAATAAAAGCCTGTTTGTAATGAGGTGGATGGACCTAGAGTCTGTCATACACAGTGAAATAAGTCAGAAAGAGAAAAACAAATACCGTATGCTAACACATATATATGGAATTTAAGAAAATAAATGTCTTGAAGAACCTGGGGTAAGACAGAAATAAAGACACAGACCTACTAGAGAATGGACCTGAGGATATGGGGAGGGGGAAGGGTGAGCTGTGACAAAGCGAGAGAGAGGCATGGACATATGTACACTACCAGACGTAAGGTAGATAGCTAGTGGGAAGCAGCCGCATAGCACAGGGAGATCAGCTCGGTGCTTTGTGACCGCCTGGAGTGGTGGGATAGGGCGGGTGAGAGGGAGGGAGACACAAGAGGGAGGAGATATGGTGACATATGTATATGTATAACTGATTCACTTTGTTATAAAGCAGAAACGAACACACCGTTGTAAAGCAATTATACTCCAATAAAGATGTAAAAAAAACACAAAAGCCTCACAGGAGGAAAGGCCAAATCCCAGGCATAGATCTGCCGTCCTACTCAGGATGTCTGACTTTCCAAAACAAAAAATTGTGAGGCTACAAAAAAGTGCACACCCAGGAGACAAAGTGATCATTAGAATCAGACTCAGATATGATTCAGATGGTGGGATAATCTGACGTCGAATTTTAAATGATTAATACACTAAAGGCTCTAAAGGGAAATTGTGGACAATATCACACGGGTAATGTTAGCAGAGAAATAGAAACTAGAAGAGAATATCAGATATGCTAAAAATGAAAAACAAAGGAAGATGAAGGTTGCCTCTGACTGACTTATCCGTAGACTCAACACAGCTGGGAAAGAATCAGTGAACTTAAAGATCAGTCAAAGGAGATCATCCAAAGTGAAAAACAAAGAGCAAAACGACAGAGAAGCGCATATAAAACATGCAAGACCTGCAGGAAGAATATCAAATGACCTAACATATGTGTAACTGAAATCCCGAAGTTTCTACAGACAGGGAATGGGGCAGAAGAAAACACTCAAAGAAATCATAAGAACATTCCAGAACTAATGAAAGTCCCAAATCACATAGGCAAGAAGCTCAGACAACACAATGCTGGGTAAGTACCCCTCTTTACCCCCGAATCCACACACATCTAGGTATATTATATTCAAATTGTTGAATATGGAAGACAGAGAAATACTGAAGGCAGTCAGAGAAAAAGTCACTTAATATACAGAAACAAAATGAAGAGTTGGAAGAGGGGCTTCCCTTCCCTGGTGGCGCAGTGGTTGAGAGTCCGCCTGCCGATGCAGGGGACACGGGTTCGTGCCCCGGTCCGGGAGGATCCCACGTGCCGCGGAGCGGCTGGGCCCGTGAGCCATGGCCGCTGAGCCTATGCGTCCGGAGCCTGTGCTCCGCAACGGGAGAGGCCACAACAGTGAGAGGCCCGTGTACCGCAAAAAAAAAAAAAAAGAGTTGCAAGACTTTTTGTGAGAGATCATAGAAGATGGAAAGTCATGGGGTGATATTTTTAAGTGCTGAAAGAAAGAAACCCGTTAACTCAGAATGCTACTATAGCCAGTAAAACTATTTCAGAAATATGTTCAGAAATGAAGAAACAAGAACTTTTCTGAGAAGAACAACAATTTAGGGAATTCATTCCCAGCCAACCTGTGAATCTATGAATAGGAACAAATTTTAAAGGAAAGTCTGCAGGCAGAAGGAAAAAAGTAACCAGACAAAAAACTGGATTTATACAAAGAAATGAAGAACACTGGAAATGGGTAAACAAAGGTAAAATCAATGTTTTGTTTTCAGTTGCTCTAAAATATAAGTGAACACCCAAAGCAAAAATGGTAGCAGTGCATTGAAATGGATTACATTAATTTATTTTCAAGTACTGAACCAGCCTTGCATACCTGGGATAAATCCCACTTGGTCATGATATATAATTCTCTTTGTATTTTTTTAGATTTGATTTGCTAACATTCTGTTAAGGATTTTTTTTTTGAATTTTAGAATTTTATTTTATTTATTTTTTTATATACAGCAGGTTCTTATTAGTTCTGTTAAGGATTTTTACATCTACGTTAAGGAGAGATAAGTCTTTCCTAGACCTCCTCCTACCTAAAATGTGTTTTTGTAATAAAGACCGGATATAAAACTCTAACACAGAGACTTCCCTGGGGGTCCAGTGGTTAAGACTCCCCGTTCCCAATGCAGGGGGTCCGGGTTCGATCTCTGGTCAGGGAACCAGATGCCACGGGCATCCCACAGCTAGGAGTCCATACACTGCAACTAAGAATTCCGCACGCCATAACTAAGACCCGGCACAGCCAAATAAATAAATAAATAAATATTAAAAAAAAAAAAAAGTCTAACACTCCTTAAGTCACTGTCGAAACAACTGTGTTACATACGTATCCGCCAGCCCCAGAGAAACGTCTCTGAAGGAAGTAAAACAAAAGTGATCAGGAAGAAAATACTCATGAAGGTTCTGGAAGGGAATGTTAACGTCAGTCAGAATTAACATTTAGACCAGATTGTAACCAGAGGTCACACATAACCGCAATGTGATTAAGAAAATCTGAGCCAGACGCAAGCGGGAAGAGATACGGGAACATATGTATATATATAACTGATTCATTTTGTTGTGAAGCTGAAACTAACATACCATTGTAAAGCAATTATACTCCAATAAAGATGTTAAAAAAAAAAAAAGAAAATCTGAGCCAAGATTTAAAAATCAGAGATAAAAATTCCAACTTCTCACTTGCTTGGTTAATGTGAAAAATCAGAAGGTCTGGGCCACTCTAGGTGCCCTTCCTGGGGCTGAGTGCCACCTGTTCCTGTTGGAAGGCCGTCAGTTTCCCTGCCCACCTAAGCTGGTCTCTCTAACTCTGTGAGGACAGCTGATGCGGAAGCGAGTTCACATGAAATGCAACACGCATCCAATTCTTGGATCATGGTGGGAGACACATCGCTAGAGCCTGTGGCACTAAACTGAGCCGGAGACCTTACATTCGCTTCTAGCTCCGAAATTCAGTCTGATACGAGAAGATAAATCCTGACCTGGCGCTCACTACCTGTGTCACCTTGGTGAGTTTGGTTCCCTGGTCTGTAGGTGGGGATTCACCCCCCCACACACACAAGGACTGCAGGATGGTCCCTCTTTGCCGGGCTTTGCTCCGTGCCGGGCGCTGCTCAGGTGCTGACACAAGAGGCGCTGCTTTAATTCACAGACGCTCACGCAGGTCTCATGACAACGGAGCAGCTGTAGGTTCCGCCGCCACCTCACTTTACAGAGGGCGAGGCCGAGGCACTGAGAAGCTGGGTGAGGCAGTCCCCCTCCGAAGCCGGACTCTTCAACTTCCTGGACGCCGAGTCAATAATGCTAAAGGTCTTTTCAAAAAGTTACAGAATATTTTGATTCATTCATCTGCAAATAAACTAGAGGAAGAAACTCAAAGCACCACATAGGTCAAGGGTTAGCTAATGCTGTGTCATCTTCTAATTTGCATTTTTTTTCCTTAATGGTTCTCACGTTGGAAGATGTCTTACAATCAACAGCATCGTCAATATAGTGTCATACAGCACGTTCACAGGTAATTCACTCAAACATATTCCCCGAGGTTTGGAAACAAACGCGCCAGCAGAAGCACAGTGCGAGGCAGAGGCTTGGTCAGATGTGCAAAGGTAAGTAAAACGAGCGGTTATTTCCCTCTAAACAGTAACCAAAAGGGCAGGCCCTGCCCAGGGGAACAGCAGGGACCAAGACAAGTGACCCAGTTCAGGGCCAGGCAGGCTTATGCTCCAGACCAGCCGCCCAACGGAAAAACGACATGAGTCATGTACACAGTTCTCAGTTTCCCAGTAGCCACATTAAGAGAGCAAGAAGAAATCGGTGCACTTAGTTTCACCAACCTATTTTACTTAACTGAATATACCCAGCTATTGTCATTTCAGCATATAATTGGCACTAAAAATTATCGAGATATTTTACATCCTTTTCTTTTTTCCTCAGCAAGTCTTTGAAATCCAGTGTGGATTTTACACCTGTGTCAGTTTGACCAGCATTGTTTCAAGTGCTCCAGCCACACGGGGCCTGCAGTAGCCACACGGGCTGGGCGGTTCTGGGCCCAGGGACACCTGCTAACAAAGTAGCAACAGCATCCATTCCGCCAACAGTTACAACCAAAACTCACAGTGCAAATCTCTCAAGAGCCACTTTAAAAAGTGTGTTCAGGGACTTGGTGGCACAGTGGTTAAGAATCCACCTGCCATTGCAGGGGACGCGGGTTCGAGCCCTGGTCCGGGAAGATCCCACATGCCGCGGAGCAACAAAGCCCGTGCGCCACAACTACTGAGCCTGCGTTCTAGACCCTGCGAGCCACAACTACTGAAGCCCACGCACCTAGAGCCCGTGCTCCACGACAAGAGAAGCCACAACAGTGAGAAGCCCGCACACTGCAATGAAGAGTAGCCCCTGCTCGCCACAACTAGAGAGAGCCCACGCGCAGCAATGAAGACCCAATGCAGCCAAAAATTTTTTTAATTTTTAAATAAATAAAAAGAAACTCTGGTATTTCCTGAGCATTTCAATCCGTACCTGGTACGTGGTAAGCACTTTGTATACCTTTTCATTTCATTCTCAGAATAATCATCCTCATGTATTACACGTTTTAGAAATGTGAGAGCTGATTTGCGCAGAGCTGAGGACTTGCCAAAGCTCGTGTAACTAGGAAGAAACAGAAGCGGGACCTGAACCCATGTCTGTCGGTCTCCCAGGGCCGGGTCTCGATCACTGCACCCTCAGGTGCCCCCAATGAACCTGCCAGAGAATCCGTGTGTTTTATTACCACACAAGTAATACATGTTCATTGCTGAAAATTCAGAAAACATGACCAAGGAAAAAGACAAACCTCACAAAACTCCGCCTCCAGGAGGTAATCATTTATTGGCACCTGTGTTTTTTCCCAGCATTTTCCCTGAAAAGTCAGATCACTGCACAAATTGGTTCACGCTCTGCAACTTTCCAGCCATTGTAGCAGAAGTTTGTTAAGACACACGGTGCTTAGTTTTACTCAAGAAGAAAATGGGGCTTCCCTGGTGGTGCAGTGGTTGGGAGTCCGCCTGCCGGTGCACGGGGCACGAGTTCGTGCCCCGGTCCGGGAAGATCCCACGTGCCGCGGAGCGGCTGGGCCCGTAAGCCATGGCCGCTGAGCCTGCGCGTCTGGAGCCTGTGCTCTGCAACGGGAGAGGCCACAACAGTGAGAGGCCCGCATACCACAAAAAAAAAAAAAAAAAGTATGTTCATAAATAGACAGCATAAACCAAGCAACACAGCCTGGAAACTGATTAAATATTAAAATAAAGGATTTTGTACCTAAGGTTTTTAAATAATTGCTACAAATCAGTAAACAAAAGTTACAGTATTTTGTTTAAATGGGCAAAGAATATGACAGTTACTTCACCAGAAAACCAAGGAAGAGGGAAGGGGGAGCAGCTCAAGTATCCAACCTCTCAAGTGATCAGGGAAACGGAACTCAGGACTCTGCACAGGGAGAGACTGGTAAATACTTCTGATGAGAAAATAAGGTGATGTGCGTCAAAGGCCGTGTGTGTGTGTGTGTGTGTGTGTGTGTGTGTGTGCGCGTGTGCGCGCACACGTGTGTGTGTCTGATGGTACACCTGCCATACAGGACAGAAGGTCAATGCTTAATCGCACACCCTAGCCACTCACATGAATGTAAGAAAAACGTGCCTCCTTTACGATCGGGCTGGATGGCTGGGCGGCCCCCGGCGCGGAGGAGGGGCTGACGGTACTGGAACGCTCCCCAGTCCCCAGTCCCCAGGTGCAGGCAGCGTGGGTCTTGGTCGCTGGGGAAAGGAGGGTCCAGGAGAGGGGCGTCAGGCAGGGGAGGGGAGGGAGGGGGAGGGGCAGGAGCGCCTGGAAGCTGGAACCTGTCTCTGGACTCACTCTGTGCCTCTTCATGCCATCAGGACGGTCAGGATGTCAGGATCTGGGGGTGAGACCTGGGCCTGCAGGGATGGGGAGTGGGAGGGAGCGAACCACACAGGGGTCCCCCCCAGCTCAGACAGGGAGCACGTGAGCTAAGCCACGTGGTGGGAAATCCTTCGTCTCCAATCTAGTTTCTGTTTTCCTGAGACACGGATATAAGAGATACTTCATTTTCCTCTCCATTCTAAGGAAAACAGTGCAAAACCATGAAAATGACCTGGGGTCTAGGATTAAGGAAGCACTGGGGGATCTCCCTGGTGGTCCAGTAGGTGAGACTCCGCACTCCCAACGCAGAGGGCCTGGGTTTGATCCCTGGCCAGGGAACTAGATCCCACGTGCATGCCGCAACTAAGAGCTCGTGTGCCACAACTAAAGATCTCACGTGCTGCAACAAAGATCCTGCGCCGCGACTAAGACCCGGCACAGCCAAAATTTAAAAAAAAAAATTTTTAATAAAAACTAAATTAAAAAAATTTTTTTAAATAAAAAATAAATTACAAGGAAGCACAGGGTGCAACAAGAACAGTCTCACAGTTGCCGGATGATCAGGTTCTGAAGAGCCACTAGAAAACTACGCTGTGTGTGAAAGTATCCTGGCTTTCAAACATCAGTGAGCCATTCAAAACATTTTGCTTTTAAACTGTATGTGGCCAGATTCAGCCGTTGGTACCGCCCGGGGCCTCTGTGCTGACAGCTCTTGTGACCTCACGGGATGGGGGCCACACAGCCAGGGGACCAAGCCCAATGCCCAGCACCCGCACCGCCGACCTGACAGTAACACAGTCTCTATCCCAGAAGCAGGAATGGAACGTAGAACGAGACCCTCGGTTCGGGTGGGGGTGGGGAAACACAATAAAGTTTCACAAAATTCTGTAAGGATCAAAAGAAAGCGAAAAACAGAAACAGGTAATTTGTGAGGTGGCAGGACTCAAGATAACTCATTTTTAGAACAATGACTCTCACCTATTCTAACATTTCAGGAATAACGTCTCAGGAAAGTACCCAAAACGTATCTGGTTAATTGGACCTAAGTCACAGGGTAATTCAGTTGTACTCTCAACGCTCTTCATAAAAGACATCAGTTTCCATCTCTTAATCTCTGAAGAAGGGGATTCCCTACTTAGAGGTGAGGGAGACAGTAGACAGTTAATAAAAATATCGGGGTACAGGGGCTTCCCTGGTGGCACAGTGGTTAAGAATCTGCCTGCCAAGGCAGGGGACACAGGTTCGAGCCCTGGTCCGGGAAGATCCCACATGCCGCGGAGCAACTAAGCCCGTGCGCCACAACTACTGAGCCCACAAGCCACAACTACTGAGCCAGTGTGCCACAACTACTGAAGCCCACGTGCCTAGAGCCCGTGCTCCGCAACAAGAGAAGCCACCGCAATGAGAAGCCCGTGCACCGCAACGAAGAGTAGCCCCCGCTCGCTGCAACTAGAGAAAGCCCGCGCGCAGCAACAAAGACCCAACACAGCCAAAGATAAATAAATAAATAAATAAAATTTGTTTAAAAAATATATATATATCAGGGTACAAACGAAAAAGCGTGGTGGGTATGTGGCCCTGCATTCTACAAAGAGCAGCAGTTGGACCTCAGCCACAGCTGCTGAGAATCGCTCCATTTAAGGGCAGAAAAGAGTCAGGGTCGTAAGGCAGTGACAATATGTGTTTCATACTTTCCTGCACTTTTTCCATAACCAACTGGCTTTATGCATAATTATTGCATGGAATTCCACCCATATAAATGACTGTCACTAGTAACACTTTCCCACAGCCAAACCAAGTATTCCAAGGGTCAGTTTAGGAAAGAACAAGAGGACAGGAGGACGACTTGGAATAAACACAGCCTCCTGCCCCTCAGGTGCAGGGGGGCCCCAGCTGCTGAGACCAGCTGTGCCCACAGGGGACACGGGAAACTCCCCCTCCCCCCAAGCCCTCCCAGCCAAAACCCCAGCCCCTCCTCAGCCACGGGTCCGGCCCCAGAGCCACACTGGCACATGGGGGCCGCTCAGTGCGGGGGCCTCCCCCGGAGGGGACAAGCCCTCACACCACCAGCAGCTCATGTGATGAGAGGCAGTGGCTCAGCTGAAGCAACGCAGGAAAGCCCCGACACTCCCCGTAACACACGGATTAATAGCAGGAAGGGATGCCGTAAAGTGTTCCAAGCGTGAAAGCACCTCCTTCAGGAAGGCCTCCGCCTTGGCCTGGCTGAGTCACCACCCCTCGCAGGCTCCCCACCCGATCGCAACACACACCGTGGGCCAGGGGAAGCTCGGCCAGGACGACAGGAGCTCGGTCCCTCGCACAAAGGTGCGGCTGGTGCGTGCTGGCGACTAGGCTCCTGAGTGACAGGCAGGCCGCTCTGCCCTGGGCGGCCGGGTCTGACACAGCACAACCCAGCTCCTAAAAGGTGACAGCCACCAACTTGAAAGAAACCTTCTGACCATTTCCCCAGTTGTTCAAACAGATACGCCGGGCAACAAGCCTTTGAATATTGACTTTCAGATGAAAATAAACACCGCGGTGGCTCCGAGTAAGCAGCTCTGAGCCCTGGATGCCTGTGGCACCAGGAACAGCAGGGGCCCGAGAGCTGGGGGGAACAAGCGCCAGCCCGGGGCCCCCAAGGCTCCTGCGGCAGGATGCTGGGCCCCCGGACTTTCACCAGCACGGAGTTATGCCCCAGGTGTTCCTGGGTGTTTTGTAATATTAAATTCCCAGATTCCCTCATATGCCTTACAATACACCTCTGAGAAAGGTAGGACCCCATGACGTGCTGTATGGTACCTAAGGTTCTCGGTCAACAATGACCACCCACCACCAAGAGCAAAAAGGGAAAACACTTTGGGGAAAATAACTGGAGGCTAATATTACAATTGCAAAAGTATTTACTATTTCCCAAGCATTAAATATGCATGCCATGGCCACTTTCAAATGGACTTACCATGTTTTTAACTGAGCAATAAGATTGAAAATTATTTCCTTAGTTGGTATCTACATACTCCACCTAACAGATTTCATAAAATAAATATGTTTATATTAGACACATGCTGATTTTGACTTTGAGTATTAATTCAGCAACCTACAACTTCTAAGGCATAAGGGATAATTAAGTTTCTGTCTATATAAAGAAAGGTTTAGATACATATAGATATCTAGATTTCTATCTAGATTTCTATTATGTACAGTTTTTGTTATAATGTCGTCACCCCATCTTTCCAAAAGAGTCCTGCAGTGCTTTTTTTTTTTTCGTGGTACGCGTGCCTCTCACTGCTGTGGCCTCTCCCGTTGTGGAGCACAGGCTCCGGACGTGCAGGCCCAGCAGCCATG
Source organism: Stenella coeruleoalba (assembly GCF_951394435.1). NCBI lineage: Eukaryota > Metazoa > Chordata > Mammalia > Artiodactyla > Delphinidae > Stenella > Stenella coeruleoalba. The sequence continues at coordinate 926,335 of NC_137164.1, forward strand.
GCTCACGGGCCCAGCCGCTCCGCGGCACGTGGGATCCTCCCGGACCGGGGCACGAAGATCTGAGCTTCTATTTTTTTAAGTTTAGGGGGAAGTAGGGTCACTCATTTAGTTTCACAGTAATTTTGGAACCAAATTAAAAATGTCAACGTTGGGACAATGACACGTTTGTTGTTACAAATGTGGATAATGAAATGCCTGTTTTCATTAATCAATTTAATAAGCATCTTAAAGATCAATGTACCCAATACTGGTGAGCCTGAAATCCACTGTCTTAATGAGCCGCTCTTAATAGCCGGGAATTCACAAGGCCAGCAACAAGCCACCAAGGGCCAGAAAGGGGCCTACGCCTCGTGGTTCCATTAATGAACCTGCCCTTAGAAATGTAACTCAAAACACAGAAGAATGATACACGGCGATCATCAACCAAGTTTCCTTTGTCAAAGTAAAATACTGCAAGCAGCAGTAAGATCGCCGTTTTCTAAACGGCATTTGATTTCGATCGACCGAATCCCACCTACGCAGGGGCCTCGCAGAGAAAGCGCACAAGACAGACGTGTACAGACGAGCTCATCTCGGGCCATGGCGTGTCATGGCATCCCTGATGCCCAGATCTGTCTCTTCTGTCGTGCAACTCTTACAGTGACATCATCAAGACGGTGGGATAGGAAGCCCCGGAGACAAAATCGTAGCAACAACCTCAGCCCAGAAAGCCTTTGTGAGAACTCCAGAAGCCACTTAGGAAGTCGCAGGACCAGGCGGGCGCAAAGCCAAGAACAAGTGCGTGGAAGTGGGTGTCATCTACGAGACCCCTCCCCTAAGCCGTCACGCTCAGGACCAGAAGGAAAGGCCCAACCCACAGCTTCTCCTCGGGAGGATGCTGCACACCCACATGGCTGCTTTCGTGGGCTGCGAGGGGCTGGTTTCAGTCTACCTGACTCTCAGCGCTGACGGGGATGGTACACCTTGGATGCCTGGGGGCCGCTGAGAACAAAGGGGACTCGGGAACAGCTCATTGAGGCGCCAGAGACCCTGCAGTGCCGCACATGGACACCAGGGGGAGCAAGAGAGGCCGAGGCAAACTGCTAACGGGAATTACAGAGAGATAAGATCTCCAGAAAAGGGCAGAAAGGCCCTCAGAGCCTCTAGCCAGGCTGACTGGTGAAAGTCTTTCCCTATCCGAAGCCAGTCCTCAATATTGGGGAAAGAAAACGTCTCCAACATATTGGAGCAGGGTCAGCAGACTATGAGCCAGGCCAACTCAGTCCATGGCCCACAGCCAAGGATGGCTTTTACATTTTTGAAGGACTGTAAAATATGCAAGAGGCTGTCCTCAGCCTCAAGGCCTAAAACATTTACTCGCTGGCCTTTTATTTTTTAAAAATTTGCCGACCCGTATATTAAAACTTATTAGCACACAAACTTTCAGGGGCCAAGACAATACCATGTACAGTGCCTTACTTTGTATTCTTAATCTTCAAACTATAAAGATTATTTCAATGTGTTAAACTGTTTTATTTCTAAACATTAATGTTCAACTGTGAAAACACGTTATTTAGCTAATAATTGAACAGTGTACAAATGAATGATTTCCTAACCTATAGAAAATACACGACTAGGTAGATCAGTATACAAGGACATGGAAAAAAACAATCATAATGTATTATTAAGTACAAAAATCAAGTCGTAAAACATTATATCATAATAGGATTCCTATTATGAAAATGTTAAGTCTGTAATATATGATTACAAGAGTTGTAGAACTCTGGATAAATAAACTCCAAACTCTTCACAATACTCACCCCCAGGGGTTGGGAGGCGAACAACTTTTTAAAAAATAAATTTATTTATTTATTTATTCTTGGCTGCGTTGTGGTGCACGGGCTTCTCATTGCGGTGGCTTCTCTTATTGCGGAGCACAGGCTCTAGGCACCCGGGCTTCAGTAGTTGTGACTCGCAGGCTCTAGAGCACAGGCTCAGTAGCTGTGGTGCACGGGCTTAGTTGCTCCACGGCATGTGGGATCTTCCCAGACCAGGGCTCGAAACCGTGTCCCCCGCATTGGCAGGTGGATTCTTAATCACTGCGCCACCAGGTAAGTCCCCCTCATATACAACTTTATGCTTCTTTTTTTTTCTCCAACAAGTGTGAACCACTTCTGAAATTTTTAGGACAACAAAAAATGTCTGAAGAAATGTTATTCCTATTTTAAATATAAACATTATATTCCAGTTTATAAAACTAAGGATAATAAAGACCCTATGGGGACGTGAAAGCAGTGGAGAACTTCACTCCCACCCTAAAAACAAGGAAAAGCCAGATAAATTACAAAATCGTAACTTTTCTTGGACCTAGCTGAGATCACAGAACAACCCAATAACCTGAAATCCAAGGAAAGACGGGCCTCTCCAAGGAGAGACTGGAGGCTTTGTCCCCTGGGGCAGAGCTCAGAGGAAAACTGCAGGCGCTACTAAAGCAGGTGATAAGTCAACCCAAAGCCCAACAAATTGCTGAGTGTGAGCTGGCGGGAGGGCCTAGGCCACCAGGAGGTACAGACAGAGCACAGCTCACACCTGTCCGCCTGCCAGTGCAGGGGACACAGGTTCGAGCCCTGGTCCGGGAAGATCCCATATGCCTCGGAGCAACTAAGCCCGTGTGCCACAACTACTGAGCCTGCACTCTAGAGCCTGTGAGCCACAACTACTGAGCCCACGTGCCACAACTACTGAAGCCCTCGTGCCTACAGCCCATGCTCCACAACAAGAGAAGCCGCCGCAATGAGAAGCCCGCGCACCCCAACAAAGAGTAGCCCCGGCTCGCCACAACTAGAGAAAGCCCGCGCGCAGCAATGAAGACCCAACGCAGCCAAAAAAAAAAGACTAGCATTTTCTAAATTTTACAGGTAAGGTTCAGATGCAAATTCTCACATCCACATGGATAAATATCATTTTTACTTCTAGATCTCGGCTGCTGCCCTGCTTGTGTAAGGTAAGTCCACTTAAAGCTCATACTTAATTCCATGACCATTCCCAGGGCTCCTACCAGCTACCTTGATCTCAGGTCTGAAATTCCAGAGGTAAGATGAAGCCTCTGTACCACAGCTAGTGAGCCTTAATGCTCTGTAACAGCCAATGCATTAGACGGGCTTTTCAGAATAAACTTATTTTTCCAGCACGGTAGATTCTCTTGCCAGGCAAGATTTGATTTCAAAATTGCACTAAGTTCTAGAAATTCAGGTTCCATTCTTGCACGCTCCCACATTTCAGCAGAGTGTTAGGAAACCTTCTGACCCAGGCTCCCGCCCGCTGGGGTTTGGGTAGAAGACAAACTGACCACAAAGAACTACGCTCACATTTCTGGGGCTGTGACCCTCGGGACTCAGTAAATCCCACAACTGGATGGTTTGTGGTGGAAGCATTGTTTGTATTAATTCACGCGCTCTGCCTCCTGACTCTGGACAATTCACTGAAGTAATGATCATTCTCTTTTTATTAAAGAAAAGCCTCCAAGTAGCCTGGATTAATTTCTCTACAATGAGAATTTTTCCTTTTATAATTGGGAAAAAGGGAACCATAAGGAATTGCTAAGAAGGGCTGGGCTGGCAGGAAGCCTCCGGGCACCAGGACGGGGAGCTGCCGCGAGGCTGGCGGGGGCGGATGCAGCCGTGGCCTTGGCCCTTCAGCTTCAAGGTCATTTTTATTTATTTATTTATTTATTTGCGGTACGCGGGCCTCTCACTGCTGTGGCCTCTCCCGTTGCGGAGCACAGGCTCCGGGCGCGCAGGCTCAGCGGCCATGGCTCACGGGCCCAGCCACTCTGCGGCATGTGGGATCCTCGCGGACCGGGGCACGAACCCATGTCCCCTGCATCGGCAGGCAGACTCTTAACCACTGCGCCACCAGGGAAGCCCCGAGGTCATTTTTAGATGGAAGGTTCTCTCAGGTTAGATATCACATGATAAACATAACAGTTTTTTTTTTAAGTCCAAAAATTATACTTCTATCTGATAGAGACAGGAAGGCAAGAAAGGTTGTAAAGTCCTAAAGAAAAACCGTGAGGCAAAATTCTATTTACAGTATAATGTTAAGTATGTTAGAGAAAGAGAGAAAATAGACAGAAGAAATGGAAAGAAATACAAATACAGGAAAGTACTAAAACATTTTTGGAATAATGGACCCGAGTAGGATTCTCCCAAACTTTCTTTATTCTTTAAAATAAATGTTTAGAAACCTAATATAACTTAACAAACACATGGTATCACATCAGGCAGGTTTTGATCGGGGCGGATTTATTTTCTCATTTGTTTGGAAAACATAAGGTGAAATTAAGATGCATTAGTTGCGGGTTTCCCTGGTGGCGCAGTGGTTAAGAATCCGCCTGCCAATGCAGGGGACACGGGTTCGATCCCTGGTCCGGGAAGATCCCACATTCCGCGGAGCAACTAAGCCTGTGCACCACAACTACTGAGCCTGCGCTCTAGAGCCCGCGAGCCACAACTACGGAGCCCACGAGCCACAACTATGGAAGCCCACACACCTAGAGCCCATGCTCTGCAACAAGAGAAGCCACTGCAATGAGAAGCCCACCCACCACAACGAAGAGTAGCCCCTGCTCACCGCAACTAGAGAAAAGCCCACGAGTAGCAACCAAGACCCAATGCAGCCAAAAATAAATTAATTAATTTAAAAAAAAAGAAAAGCGGCTCAAGTCACTTAGTGAAGACAGACGCCAAGTCAGACACCGTTAAGAGTCTGAACAAGTGTTCTGTGGTCACATGTTCACATGTCAGGTCATCATACGTGTCATTATAAACTTTCATTTCCATCGCGGAAATATTATATATCAAATTGACCCCAAAAAGGAATTTATTGATGTTCTCATTGGAGGCAACGGAGCCTGGCCTTGCATTAGGGTCACTTGATGTGACCACGATGACCCAGGCATGGGTGTCCCACCCTCGCCGGACCAGGACAAGGGGTCGGGTCAGGAAGCCGGAGAAAGGCCCTCACAGCTGCTCAGTACAGGGCGGGCGGCTCGAGGTCTGCTCTGGAGCCCTCGGTCCCCTGTCCCCTCGCCCCTGCAGGGGGTCTCTTCTGGCACCACGAGCTGCACGACCTACATCCCCCTCCTCCAGCAGGGTCGCAGAAGAGAAGACACTTCCCTTAAAAACGAGCTAACCACGTGAAGACCCTCCTCTGCGGGGACCGTGCTGGGAGGACCCCTGGGCGCTCAGGGCCACGTCAGGAAGGCTAAGCAGTAACGCCGGGGCCCCTCAGAGCCCTCGGTGTCACGAGATCCGGGTGGAAAGACCAGGAGGAGATGGGGAGCTTTGCTGTGTGAACTGGAGGAGCGTCAGGCCCTCGGCCTCTGGACCAGGAAACACGCTCGGGCCCCGGGTTTGCTCCCACATTCTCAGCTCAACCATCGTCACAGAGCAGACGAAACATCAGCACTGACTGGACAGACAGTGAGGGGCTCCGGAGCGAAGCCCGCGTCAACCCTGGGCAGTAAGTGTCACATTTCAGAAGCCGGGGTGACACCGGGGTCTCAGTGGGGCAGAAGCTGCTTGTGGGCCCAGGTGGGCTGGACCCTGTGAGGGCACCTCCCGCTCGGCCTGGAGCATCCTCGGCGGTGGGAACAGGGCCCCCAGAGCGCCTGCTTTTGCTGAGTGACGTTGTTGGAAAAACTAAATGCAAATGCCACAAGAAACGAAAGGGTTTCTTTTGGGTGATTTCTTTCAGCTTTTACACAATTGCATATGAGAACATGAACATAATCTCTCATTCAATTAGAAGAAGAACAAAATAACAGTGTCAGCTGTCCAGAAAATGTATTTTTGCTCAACGTTCTAACACCCCTGAAAGATAACACTATCCCAGGGGTTTGACGGGAGCCCATGTACCAGACGGTTAAAGACAGTGTTTCCTGTCACGTGAACGGCATCCTGACCTGCAGGTACACGATGCCCACGCCTTCGACTGCCTTTGACCCAAGGAGCTGGAAGGCTAGCTGTTCCAACCCCGGCGGGCAGGTGTCCCCACTCACCTGGACGTGCAGGGCGCCCTCTACCGCCTCCCGGATGTCGGAACAACTGCTGATGAGTGACAGCTGCTCCTCGGCGCCCAGCGAGCCTTTCAGGGAGCCCGACTGCTCCAGCAACTTCATCTCTTTTCTGGAAAGCAGTGCAGAGTGAGCCGTGAGTATTCGGAAACAATTCAAAATCAAACAGAGGTCTATGTTACTCATCAGCAGGGAAATGCAAATCAAAACCACGGGACGCCCATTAGGATGGTGACGGGGAACAGAAGAGAGAAGAAACCAAGCGCTTGCGGGGATGTGGAGAAACAACCCTGTGCACTGCCGGCTGGAATGCAAAAGCTGCAGCCAGGGGGGCAGATGTTGGGTGGTTTCTCAACAAGTTAAAAATAGGCCTATCATGAACTGGTGACTCCACTTTTGGGTGTATACCCCCAAAAGCTAAAAGCTGGGACTCAAACACATATTTGTACCCCAGTGTCCATACCAGCATTGCTCAGTGGCCAAAAGAGGGGAACAACCCAATGTCCACAGACGGATGAATGGATACACAACCACACAATGGAATGTTATTCAGCCTTAAGAGGGAAGGAAACCCTGACACAGGCTACACTGAAACGCAGCAGGACGCTATGTCCTCAGCCTGCCTTTTGTCTGTGGAAAAACTTTAGCCAAAGAATAAGTTTAATCAGAGAAGTGAGAAAATGCAGAAACAAAGGAAAACAGTCAAAGGAGACCAAAAAATAATAGTTTAGTCATTAAGCATAGTCAAGGACCTTTAGTTCCCCCTTAAGGGATAGAGATAATACTCTGAGCCGTATCCTGTGAGCTGTCTTGCAGATACTGAAACCCTCACCGGGTGAAAGAAGTTAACTCCATGATGACCAGACTGTAGCCATGACAGAAGCTGCCACAATTCCGAGAACTGGCCTCAAAGAGATGGAAGCAAACCGAATGTGGAACTGAAGGTTAACTGTACCTAAAACAATCAAGATGACGTCGGTCAGATCAGCGATGACCAATTTCATGGTGACTGTCAGAGCTGCCTGTGCTGTTTCTGCCGGTGGAATAAAAGCTGTCTGGAAAAGCTCCTGCCCCCTGGTTGTCAGCGGGGGGAGTCGGCCTTTGGACAGGCGTCCGTCTCCCTCCGCCCCCACCCCGGCTGCTGGCCTGCAAAATAAAGCAAACCTTCCTTTCCACCAGCCTGGCCTCTTTATTGGCTTTTGAGTGGCGAGTGGCCGGACCCCACTTCCGGTTACAACACCATGGATGAACCTTGAGGACATTATGCTCAGTGAAACAGCCAGCCACAAAAGGACAAGTACTGTACGATTCCACTTGTACGAGGTCCCTAGAATAACCAACTTCACAGAGAGAGAGTGGGGGCTGCCAGGGGCTGGAGTAGGCTGCTGTCTAATGGGGACAGAGTCTCAGTTTGCAAGATGACGATGACAAGAGTGATGGAGACAGATGGCTGTGCAACAGTGTGAATGCGCTTAATATCACTGAACTGGACCAAAAAGTTATTAAGACAATAAATCTTATGTTATATGAATTTTAAAATTAAACTTTTTAAAAAAAAATCTTTAAAGGGTGAAACAAGGCCCATGGTGGGTAAAACCAGAAACCAGTGGCTGTTCAGCCTCAGTGGGCCCCTGGGGACAGGGGCACAAGGAGGCGCCTCGCAACGTGGACCAGGGCTGCGTGGCTGTAACTCACGACACGTTAAATACACAAGGTAAGCACACGCACAAACGTGCACAGGCTTTCCAGAACATTCTCTGGATTTCTCTGCCAGTGACTCAGCCACTTTCACATGGTTTCAGGCCACAGGTTTTATCACTAAGCCGTCGGGGAGTCCTTTGGAGGGAACAAGTTGGGTTGGCGCTCCTGGGTGCAGGGTGTCAGCCAGGGGTCGGGGAGGCCCTGGGTTGGGGCGATGGTTTGAGCGTGGCCAGTTACCTGGAGGGTCTGGGTCTCAGGTCACCAGGCACTGCGGGAACAGGAGACCACGGGAAGGCCGGGCATCATGTGAGTGAGGCCTGGACAGGAGGGACGGCCCTGGGCCAGTGTCCGCAGGGCATCCCTGAGCCGAGGTAACCCATGGGCAGCCCTGCTCGTCCTGTCCTGTCCTGTCCTGACCTGTCCTGCCTTCTCCTGTCCTGTCCTCTCCTGTCCTGTCCTGCTTTGTCCTGTCCTGTCCTGTCCTGCTCTGCCCTGTCCTGTCCTGCCCTGTCCCGGGGAGGCCGGTACTCCTGAGGCACCAGGGCCCACGTGGGTCGGCCAGCTCCCTTGTTCTGTTTTTTTCTTAAAGCTGTGCATTTTGTATTTTGCTTTAGCTACAAATTGAGGAAGAGAAACTTTCTTGCTACTGTTACTGTGAAAAAACGGAAAGATGTGCTGAAATACAGGTTTCTTTATTATTTTACCAAAAAGAAGCTTCAGGCAAAGAGAACAGGTCCACGACGCATCAGGCGGACGCAGCCCCTCCTGCTTCTGGGACGGCTTCGCGAAGAAGCCCTCGCAGGCCATCACCATGCAGGGGACTCAGGCTTCAATTTTTTAAAAGGAGGCAGAATCTGTGAGAGTTTTATCATATAAATGATTTGGAAGAGCTGTGGTATATCAGCCAAAACAAACCAAAAAAGCTAGTTACACGAGTTCCAATATTCTTCATTGAGTGTTTTGGAAGAACTTCTGCCTCGAGCTTTGCAGGGGACGAACATAAATACCTGGAAAAGGTACGACTCTCAGCTGGCTTCTCAGCCTCATACACTCACTACTCGGAGGCCGAGAACGCCCGCTGAGAGGCTGCAGTGCCCCAGCCTGACCTCTAGAGGGCAGCCCAGCACCAGGACTCAAGGCTCCTAACTTCAGCAAAGTTAGGAGAAAAGATGTTAACAATTAACAGTATAGGGTCCAAAATGGGTGATCTTTTTGTATATTTCTGTTTTTGAGATTTTATTTTAAACAGACATTTATTAATTTAAAAAGATAAGAACTTATCAAAGAAATAAAACACAAGTATTTCCCAAACAGCAGAATGTGTTCCCAGGTCAGATCCTAAGCCCTGGTGTAGGGACGGGGGACAGGAGACTGTGGGTTTGGGTTATAAACTCTAGTTAATAGTTGTCTTTATGCATGCATTTCCTTAATAAAATTGTTTAAAATATAACAACCTAGGCACTGAGCTGTTTCAGAGGATTCCTGGTGTCCTGTGCTCTGCACTCCGCCTGTAGCCCTGTCCTCGCTGCCTGCTTCCTGTCTGCGGCCAACTCCACGAGGAGCGTCACTGTCAGCCTGTTATGAAGTGACAAAGGGATTTGGGGCAGGTTTTTCTACTTCCCCCCGCTTCCCTGAGGTCTGAGGCACTGAGGCAGCTGGAGATGGAGAGGATGCAGCGGGAGGGCAGAGCCAGGCAGGACCAAGCTCACGAACGCAAGTCTACTTGGCCTCCGCCAACAAAAATCCTAAATCACAGAGGCACAGGGCAGGGGGCAGCTGGGAAACGAGGGGCCAGGCCAGACGTGTCCCAGGGCCCAGGGATGCTCAAGTGCGTCAAGCTGATGCTCACAAAGGCCCCAGTTACGTCGGGACGACGTGCCGCGGCGCCCACGGCCCCTGCGGTGGAATGCTGTGCGGACGCTTTCTTTTCATTCATTCATCTCATTTTTATCATTTTCAGTGTCTCTGAAGTGGGAAAATACCAAACTTTTTATTAAAAATAGGAGCCACTTGGAGCTTCCCTGGTGGCGCAGTGGTTGAGAGTCCGCCTGCCGATGCAGGGGACACGGGTTCGTGCCCCGGTCCGGGAAGATCCCACATGCCGCGGAGCGGCTGGGCCCGCGAGCCATGGCCACTGAGCCTGCGCGTCCGGAGCCTGTGCTCCGGGACGGGAAAGGCCACGGCGGTGAGAGGCCCGCGTACCTCAAAAAAAAAAAAGAGTTTCAACATTTTATTTTCTACTACAGGATGTTCAGAAGAACTGAATATGGTAAGTGAGGCAAACCGCAAGGGCGGGATAGACGGCAGAAAAGTCTGTGAAAAACACAGCCACAGACTCTAGAAAACGTTCCTATGACTCAGTTAAAACAACTATTGAGCTAGTGCTCAATATGTTCTAGGCTCTGGGGACAAGAATCGCTTTATTTCTGCGCCCATCCTGGCTGGTGTTTGGAGATCAAACACCGAGGGGTGCCGAGAGGAAGGCACAGCTCTGTCCTCACCTGTGTGACAACAAGGACCACAGAACAGGGGCCACAAAAGGATGTTCCTTGGGACTTCCCTGGGGTGGTCCAGTGGGTAAAACTCTGCCCTCCCAATGCAGGGGGCCTGGTTCGATCCCCGGTCAGGGAACTAGATCCCACATGCCGCAACTAAGACCCGATGCAGCCTAAATAAATAAGTATTAAAAAATAATAAGGATGCTCCTTGAGCACAACAACGACCCATCAGCCAATTTAACCCAATCGGGAAGATACACCGTTTATGCTTCTTGACAAAAGGATAAAGTTGGTTCTCCTTAAGCCTCGTGCCTAAGACATGGCCAGGGATACTTCATCTTGGGGTCCTGAACCTCTCAGGACCACAGCCAACACCCAGTGTTGCTGTCGACGTGAGCCGACAGCCATTTCGGCCTGCAGGCTGATGGTTTTCTTACTGAAAGAAGCAGTGACAATTCTTTCCTGGCTGAAAAGATTGTGACACTCAGAACTCATCTTCCTGACCAAAATATTACCAAAAGTAAGGCTTGGATTCGAGGCTCTGAACTTGGTCTCCGGTGCAGGAATGGCACATTTGAAAATCCCCTGATTTAAGAAAGGGGGGCAGGTGGCCTTACGTTAGTCACAATACCTAAAACTGAGTGGTGCCCCACCTAGGAGGGTGACCAGACAGCACTCAAACCCAATTCTCCCGGAGGCTTTTGCCAGCAACAATCTGAGCAGAGGCAGTCACAAGATATCCCGAAATCCCACTTCCTGTCAGAAGTACAACCAGTTCTGCATATTAAAGTGAACTCGACTTACACATATGTGGGTTATGAAAACAAAGCCACTGTATGAGGAAAGATCTGTGTGTACTCAAGTCTTAAGACACATAAGAATTCAGTACACTTGCTTGTTCTATAACAAGGATGCTAATAGTAATTGTTTTGGTTTGGTGTTTTTTGTTTTGTTTCGTTTTTTTTGGTTGAAAAATCTTACAGGCCAATCTAATTGGCCACCAATAATAGTTTAAAGTATTAGATCTTAATTAAGCAAAGTAGTAGGAAAATAGGAAAGCCTTTAATCTGGCCTAAAAAAAAAGCAACAAGAAAACCCTACTTATAATTTCCCCATGTTCTCCCTGATAACTGAAAGGACTTTAAAAGTGGCCAAGATCTTTAATGATACACCTAAAAAATAAGGCCTATTAATACAAATACCCCAAGAAGCAGGACAAAGGACTTTTCAATGAGGAATCATAAGAGTTTGCTCTTGGTTACAGCTGCGCTGGAACTAGGTCTACAAAATAAAACATGAAACGATAACAGAACTGAAAAGCGTAGAGGTCAGTAAACTACAGTCCAGTTCCCATAAGGCCTGAGAGAGAATGATGATTTTTACATTTTTTGTTTTGTTTTGTTTTGTTTTTTGGGGTACGCAGGCCTCTCACTGTTGTGGCCTCTCCCGTTGCGGAGCACAGGCTCCGGACGCGCAGGCTCAGCGGCCATGGCTCACGGGCCCAGCCGCTCCGCGGCATGTGGGATCTTCCCGGATCGGGGCACGAGCCCATGTCCCCTACATCGGCAGGTGGGCTCTCAACCACTGCGCCACCAGGGAAGCCCGATTTTTACATTTTTAAATGGTTGAAACAAACAAACAAACAATACTTTGTGACGTGTGACAATTTTATGGACTCCAAAGCTAGTGCTAACACACTAAGTTTGCTGGGACGCAGGCCTGCCCCTTGTTTGCACACGGACTGGCAGCTTCAGCTCCACAAGGAGGAACTGAAAGGCCTAAAGCTCTACTGTCTGGCCTTTCCGAGCTGGTCTGCAGCCCGCACCGGGCTGGCTCAGGGTCGCCTCTCCAGGCTGGGCTTCCCTCCAACCCTGGGCCTGCTGTTGAGCTAAACTCTCAGCTCCAAACCGCCTCCACCAACACGCTTGCCAGAAAGCCAAGTAAAACCCCAGCTTGTGAGGCCCAGCACGACTGTCACTACCATCCCCATAGGGACTCCCTGTGCCCCGACTCAGACAAACCACTAATGTGGGAACAAAAGATAAATTTATCAAAGTCAGTGTAATTTCACCTACTTAGGAACGCCACAAATTCCTCAAAGTTCTTTAGACTGTATTCCCCTTAATGGTTGTTACACTCACGATAAATTCCTATTGCTCCCTACGTCACCGTGATGAAATAAAATTCGTATTTCAAGGAATTTTATTTATGAATTTATTTACAAATTTAATTTATGAACTTATTTATACATTTAATCTATACATTTATAAACTTCATTTGTAAATTTCAAGGAAAATTTAAACATAAAACTTTTCTCTGCCCAGGGCAGAGAAACCAGGGCAGGGTGCTGGTTCCCCCTCAAGGAATATACATCACAATACCTTGAGTTCTTCTACCGGAACTAAGGCCCCAACCCAGTGGAGGATGGCAATTTCAGGCTGAGCTCAAGATTCCTGGAGCTCCGCCCTTTACTCACCACCAACCAATCAGAAGAAAGTCTGCACACAGTGGGAGACGAGGAAGACTGACCCCCTCTCCCAATGATTCTCCCTTTAATTTCATGGTTGAGGAGAATCTTTGGATTTTTTTTTTTGGAACATGACCCCACCTTCTCCCCAGGTTGCCGGCCTCCTGAATAAAGCAACCTTTCCTTTCCAACCAACAGTGGTCTCTCCAGTAGTGGCTTTTGAGCAGTGAGTTCAATAACAAATATGCATACTTGACATATAACCCTTCATCTTCATCCCAAAAACTTACACAACTGTGCTTTGACCTCTCACAGGAGGAGCAGTCCTCAGACTTTCTGAAAGACTGTTTCCTGGGTTATAATCCTCAGGTTGGCTCAAATAAAATTTTCCACTTCTTTCTTAGATTAACTATCAATATTTTTTCATCCTCCACTAAATTAAATACTAAGTTCTTTGTGCTGCCTTGTTCCTTTGATGTCTTTTAAAAACACTCTAGGGCTTCCCTGGTGGTGCAGTGGTTAGAATCCACCTGCCAATGTAGGGGACATGGGTTCAAGCCCTGGTCTGGGAAGATCCCACATGCCACGGAGCAACTAAGCCCGAGCGCCACAACTACTTCGCCTTTGTGCTTAGAGCCCGTGTTCCACAACAAGAGAAGCCACGGCAATGAAAAGCCCGCGCACCGCAACAAAGAGTGGCCCCCGCTCACCGTAACTAGAGAAAGCCTGCGTGCAGCAACGAAGACCTGATGCGGCCAAAAATAAATAAGCAAGTAAATAAATGTATTTTTTTTAAAAAGGGAAATCTATTTAAAAAAAAAAAAACTCTTACCATATGATCCAGCAATTGTACTCCTTGGTATTTACCCTTAGGAGTTGAAAACATGTCCATACAAAAACCTGCGTGGATGTTCGTTTATAGGAGCTTGGTTCGTAATTGTCAAAATGTGGGAGCGCCCAAGATGTCCTCCGGTAAGTAAATGGATAAATAAACTGCGGTGTATCCCAAAAATGGAGTATTATTCGGTGCTAAAAGGAATGAGTTATGAAAAGACATGGGGAAAACTTAAGTGCATATTATTAAATGAAAGAAGTCCACGTGAACAGGCTACAGACTGTGATTCCAAACTGCTACAGTATAAAGCTCAGTGGCTGACAAGGGCTTGGGAGGAGGGAGCACAGGTGAAATGGAGCAGGACCCTGCGGGGCCCTCCCGGGTACAAAAGCCTTTTTGTGTCCCCTTTTCTTGTTGGCAGGAAAAAGGGTTCAGCTTCATAGACCTTCCCTGAGTTCCAAAGGGCAGCTTCAAACAGTTGCTGATCAGGGAAGGGAGGGGATGCAGAGACCAGGGAGGAGCAGTCAGGAAATAGCGCAGCCTTGGGGCGGGGTCCCTCCTCCTTCCTCCTCAAGGAATACACATCGCAATACCTGTCTGAGCTCTTCTGCAGAACCCAGGTGGAGGATGGTAACTTCAGGCTGAGCACATGATTCCTGAAGCTCCGCCCTCTTACCTCACCACCAACCAATCAGAAGGAAGTCCCACACCCTGAAGCGCTCACCCCAAATTTTGCCTATTAAAGACTTTTCCCTAAAAACCACTGGGGAGTTCGGGTCTTTGGAGCACAAGCCGCCGGTTCTCCTTGCTTGGCCCTGCAGTAAACCTTTCTCTGCTCCATACTCTGCCATTTTGGTTTTTTGGGCCTCACTGTGCATCAGGCACGTGAAGTTTCATTTGATAACACAGGAAACTTTTAGGGCAGTAACTTTTCCTTATGATACTATAATGGTGGATACATGTCCATATGTCTGAACCCACAGAATGTACAGTAAGTCCCTTACATACAAAACGAGTTCCATTCCAAGAGCACGTTCGTAAGTCCAGTTTGTTCGTAAGTCCAACAAAGTTAGCCTAGGTACCCAACTAACACAATCAGCTATATATACCGCTGCGTTTACGCCTGCTTCCGGACATCCTGGGCTTGAAATGAAGATACTGTACTACTGTACTCTAGACAGTACTGTACAGTAAGGTACACAAAAGCACAGTGGCCGTCCACTTGTACAGGATGCACACGCGTGACAGTGTACGCCGGACAGGGGAACTAACTTACGTGGATGGACATGCGAACACGCGTTTGCAACTTGAAGGCTCGTGTGTAGGGGACTTACTATACAACACTAAGAGTGAACTGTGATGTTAACTGTGGTCTTTGGATGATGATGATGTGTCATTGTAGTTGTAACAAATGTACCATCCGGTGAGGGATGTTGACAGTGGGGGCGCTGTGCATGTGTTTGGGGCTGGGGGGGACACAGGAAAGCTCTATACCTCTCCTCAGTTTTGCTGTGAACCTAAAACTGCTCTAAATAAAAAGATCTGTTTTAAAAAAGAGAGGGACTTCCCTGGTGGCGCAGTGGATAAGACTCCGCACTCCCAATGCAGGGGGCCTGGGTTCGATCCCTGGTCAGGGAATTAGATCCCACATGCATGCCACAACTAAGAGTTTGCATGCCACAACTAAGGAGCTGGCGAGCTGCAACTAAGGACCCCTGGAGTTGCAACTAAGGAGCCCGCCTGCCACAACTAAGACCCAGTGCAACCAAATAAATAAATAAATATTTTAAAAATAAATAAATAAAATAAAAAGAGAAAATGTAGGTATTAAAAAGGAGCTGTTTCATTAAAAAAATATTTATCAACTAAAAAAACAAAAGAACTGAAGCCAGCAAAAGGCAGGGTTGTCCTAAGGGTACATGCACGAGGGGCCTGTGTCTGAGACCCCGGGTCAGGAGTGAAGGAGACAAAGTCAGACCCTCAGTCCCCCGACCCAGGAGCATGACTGAGAAAACCCCCAGCGGAGAGTTTGCAGTACACTCCACTAGGTCCAGTGCAGGCCCAGGCTTTCCACAGACTACGGCCAAACTCATTCGAGCTCAGAGGTCACCAAACACACAAGGCAACGAAGGGGAACAGGTTTTTTCACCCCAAAATATGCCACCTTGGCACAAGGACTGTTTTGAGATAAAAGCAATCAAAACCCAGCAGATTCAGGAAAGGCTCTTTCCTTCCCCCTCAACTGCCTACATTTACATTGGAAAGGGGGCCTGGGTCAGAAGAGACAGTTTTACCTGAGAAACCCCTGCACAATAGGGCAGCCTTTGTTATCCCAAGGCCTCCTCTCCTTCCCGGGAAAGGCCTTCCCTCCTCGGTATCCTGACGTCCCGCCCAGGCAGGATTTACAGAAGCCTCAGCTGCCCGGCTAAGCCTGGGGAGTCCTGATGGCTTTGGGGGGCTCCCCTCTGTACATAATTACATCTGGTTTTCTCCTGTTAATCTGCCTTGTATCAGTTTAATTATCAGACCAGCCAAAGAACCTAGAAGGGAAGAAGGGGACACTTTCCCACCCCTACCGTGATAAACCACCGCAAACTTTGTTTTTCTTCTTAGCACCTACTACTGCTGTGATACTGTGACTTACAATAAGAAAGATGTAGCTGGTCTTCACAGAGCTGGCACAGAACTCCTAAAAACTCTTGGAACTTCCTGTGAAAAGAGCAACAAATGTGTCTTTTGTTATGTTAATGCGGTGACGTTTGAAAGCCCCTCAGGACAGGGGCTGGTTGCCTGTGGCACCATCCCAGTAATTACAGCCTTGCCCCTGACCTGGGGGCGGAGAGTGAGTTCAGTCACCAGCGGGCAATGATTTAATGGATTTAATCAACAGTGCCTAAATGATGAAGCCTCCATAAAACCCAAAGACGGGGTTCAGAGAGCCTCCAGGTTGAAGAGGTGGAGATTCAGGGGAGGGTCCCCAGAGGGCAGGAACACTCCCCGCCCCTCCACGTGTCCCCTGCGCCTCTCTTCATCTGGCTGTTGACTTGCAGCCCTAACACCGTAGGTAATAAACCAGAAATCTAGTGAGTAGCTAGTCTCCCGGACCCGTGAGCCGCTCTAGCCACGGTTAGCAAAGCCAAGGAGGGGGCTGTGGGAACCTCTGATCCACAGGGCGGGAGCACAGGTGACAACTGGGCTTAACTGGCGTCTGGATTGAGGGGCTCGCGGGACCGAGTCCCTCACCTGCGGAGCCTGATGGCATCTCAGAAGTGAGCTGAGTCGTAGGACGGGCAACTGGGGTCGGAGAACTGCTTGGTCAGGGAAAACCCACACGTCAGGAGTGGAAACCGGAATCTCAACTATTAAACACGTGGGTCGAGCGATTCTTGTGTAAAGGGCCACATAGGGATATTTCAGGCTTTGTGGCCACATGAGGTCTCTGTTACATACTTTTCTTCTTTTTTATTTTATAATCCTTAAAAGTGTTACATTCAATCCTAGCTCACAGGATACACCAAACACACCGCAGCCCGGATTTGGCCAGCTGCCTGGTTTGCCAGAGCTGACGCTGAGACACCAAGCATGCCAGTGACTCCTTTGGACTGTCCGCCCCCCTCCGCTCCCCTCCCCTCGAGGTTTGGGGTCTTAGTCTATTGTGTTTGCCACTTAATCTTCAGCCTCCGTGCCCAGCACACAGGAGGTGCTCAGTCAGGGTTTTTGAATTCATGAAAGTGGGAATAAGTCAGGAAAGAATGTTTTTACCTCAAACTCCCCAATGGTTTCTGCAGTGGAGGCATGGGGGATCCCCCAGATCTCCCCGAATCCCCTTTACCAGCCCATCCCCCCAGCTTGTGAATTCTTCGTTGCCCCCTCCCTCAGGGCACCACCCTGGACCCAGAAGCCTGGGAGTCACACCCAGGCAGGAGTGTGAAGGCAGCTCCCTAGCCTCCAGGGATGAAAACTCTGCAGAGCACTTTACGCTCCAGGACTCCCACGCAAACTCGCTGAGGCTGGATCTCCTCCCAAAATCTTACCTTTGTCTGCCTTATCCCGACCCCAGTCCCTCACTGGTTTCTCCCAGAAGCACTTTCTTAATAAATCACTGGCCCTGGAATCTTTGTCTCAGGTTCCGATTCTGAGGAACCTGATCTAAGACAACCCCAGGTACTGGAATTATCAGATATATAATATAAAGCAATCATGTATTAAACGCTCAAAGGTTTGAAAAATGGAACCACAAACAATCAGCAAACAATGAGAAACTATTAAAAATGAGCAGGTATATTTGGAAAAGAAGCTAATAGAACTTTTAAAATGGAAATTTAATTACTGAAATAAACTCAGTGGATGGTTTAAATAACAGATTAGACACAGCTAAAACTAGAATCAGTAAACTGGAAGAAAGATCTAAAGAATGTACCCGGAATGTCCTGCAAAGAGAGAGGGAGATGGAAAGTTGAAAGAGACTTTAAAAGATGTGAAGGCTAGAATGAGTTGGTTCCATATACATATAATCAGAATCCCAGAAGGAAAACAGACCCAGCAATCTCACTGTGGACACTCTTGCCCTTAAGCACCCGGAGACATACGAAAGGATAATAATGCAGCACTGTTTACATTAGCCCCCAACTAGAAACAGCTATAACGTTCCTCAGGATAAAATATAAATAAATAACAGCAAAGTCACACAGCAGAATATTATATAGCAATGGACACAGATGTACTACAGCTATAAGCAATGACATGGGTGAATCTCACAAAAATATTTTTATAAAGCACAAAAACAAGCAAAACTAAACTATATATTGTTTAGGGAAACAAATATATGATAAAACTTCTTTTTAGGCAAGGTAATGGTAGATACAAAATAAAGGAAGATGGAGGTCAGATTCAAAAGGTGGACACAGGGTTTTGATAATACTACTCTAGACCTCAAGTTCATGAATGTTTGTTTTACTCCAGTCTTCATAAACTAGTATAAGCGACCTGTTCTTTTGTATATATTTAACATGGAAAGTAATACTTGCAGAATCTCTATAAAACGAACAGTATAGACAAATGCCGAGGATGCCTGTCCTTGGCATGTCAGATAAGCCACGGCTGGACTCTGTGTCCTACTATGTCCTTGAGTGGGTTCCTGACTGTTCACAGACCTAAGTTTTCTCTGAAGCGCAGAGTCCACACAGCTCCAGGGCGTGGGACACAGGAGAGCAGCTCCCTGACTCACTCGGGCTGGAAGCTGAGGGTCTACACTCAGTTCCTCCACGCCCCTCACATGTCTTCACTGCCCTAAGTCCTGTCCTCAAAATCTGAGTCCCTGCTTTGGTGTGAATCCCATTCTCCATCAGCCTGGCCTTCACCCGCTCCAAGGCTGCGACAGCGAAGGAGAGTGAAATCACAGGACTAACAGCCTTGAGGACACGGAAAACAAGACCACCTGAGGCCACGGGCTGCTGGATTCCTCCGCAGGTACAGTGGACTCACCTGATGCTGTCCAGGGCGTATGCTACCTGCCGTTGCTCAATGTCGTACAGTTTCACCTTGAAGCCTGCACTGGCGAACAGCATTGCCCAGCTTCGCCCGATGAGGCCACTGCAGGGAGAGACATTGAGAGGCCGCCCGTTAGCTTGAAAATGGAGCATTTCCATTCCCGGCCCAGGAGGAAAGTTTCAAATTACACGGCACCCCATTCCTAAAATCTTTGATATCTTAAAACTATACATTCTAACAGCGGTATCTACTTAAACTGTTGCTTCCATGCAAGAGCTCCTGAGTCCTCACTCCAGTGCCCGTCCAGACCCCGCGGGGGGCATGGCAGAGACCAAAATTCCAGCAGGGAGGGGGCAGGGAGCCCAGGGGAAAGGCCCCTCTGGGGACCCCCAACTGACCACTGTCAGACAAGTAACTGAATCTGAAGAACAGAGACAGCATTTTCCTTCTCCTCCTCCAATAAATAATTTCTGCTACCACCACCAGCACTTGAGGCAACATAAAAACTGTTCACATCTCGGGACTTCCCTGGTGGTCCAGTGGGTAAGGCTCCGTGCTCCCAATACAGGGGGCCCGGGTTCGATTCCTGGTCAGGGAACTGGATCCCACATGCAGGCCGCAAGAAGTCCGCACGCTGAAACTTAAGATCCCACATGCCACCACTAAGAGCCGGTGCAGCCAAATAAATAAATATATTTTTTAATTTAAAGAAAAGAAATGAATGCAGAGCGCCCAAACCTTGGTTTCTAATATCACCTCCAATGAAGGAAGCGGGCTCAGCGTCCCTCCCCTGAAGCATCCTCACTGAATCTGCACGGATCCACCTGGACCCCCTGACGTCGCCCCGTGGGACTTGAGAGGAAAGGGGAGCCAGTGCAAAGGGGGGCTCAGCTGTTGGCCTGCTGTGATCAGTGAAACCCTCTATCTCTGACCCCGAGTCTCTGTTTCCCCAGCATTCGGGGAACCGTAGCAAAGCGCATCATTTGTTTCCCAGTAGATGGAACAGACGGCCCACAGGCTTCACCATGGTGACTGCGTGAGCAGCTCCGGGGAAGGGGGGCCAGAGCAGTAGCCTGGAGACAGGCTCCAAGGAGGACTCTTCCCATTCCGGCCCCCCAGCCCCCCTCCCCCCAACTCAGCTAATCTACAGTTCAGGTTCAGAAACATTCCCAGCCTCAGAGTGGTTGAGGGGAGGCGCAGAGCAGGCCTCCTCTTGACCAAAATCCTTCCACGGTCCCAGGCGCTCAGCCCCTAATCCAACCAGGCAGCCCGGAGAGGGGCCACTGTCTGGTTTCAAGGTATCTCCGTGAAGCCACTGGTCCCAAATGCCGAGTGCAAACAACGAAAACCATCTCTATGCAACTTTGGAGCAGGGAGCAGCATTACACAGCAGGTTGTACTCCAGATTCTTCCGCACTATGAAATAATGCAAAGTTACATGTTATGTACAAACAAATTTTCTGTTAAACCCTCAGTGCCCTAGACCCGCACTGTCCAATAAAGTGGACCCCAGCCACACGCAGCTATTTAAATTAAGAAGAATTAAATTTGAAAATTCAGTCCATCCACAGTAGAGACCCGTTTCAGAGTACTCGATGGTACATGTGATCACGGCCACCGCCTTGGACAGCAGGGGTGACAGAACATTTCCATCTTTGCAGAGCTGCTCTAGAGCATAGGAGGAAAAAAGAAATCCTGCAGGGCCCAAGCCAGAGTCTGAACGAGATAGTCCTGCATGAGGACATCCTCGTCCACACACACACACACACACACACTCTCTCTCTCTCTCTCCTCTCTCTCTCTCCAAGCTGCAAGGCGCAGGTAAAGGCCAGTACCATTCATGCTGGTCATCCCAGTTGACCCACCAACAACTGGCTGATCGGAACTGGGATGCACTGCAAGTGTAAAAACATACTGGATTTTGAAGACTGCCCCCAAAAAAGGACGTAAACTATTTCATCAATAATCTTTATATCAATTATTCATTGAAACAATAACACTTTGGAAATATTACGTTAAATAAAATATATTACAATTAATTTCACCTGTTTCTTTTTACTTTCTTAATGTAACTACTAGAAAATTTAATTATGCACGTGGCTTGCCTTTGTGGCTTGCATTCTTGGTCTAAGGGGCAGCAGCAACTTAAACGATGTCTAGAACTATAATTCAATCATTTATCCTTGTATTTAGTTTGGCATTGGGTCACCTAGTTCATCCCCAACTATGCTCCCAGGCTGGGCTCACACAGAAGTCAGTCACATGTCAATCTCCCAGAGGTTGTGGTTCCTCGTGGTCGACAAATGCACTGGGAGACAGATCTCATGCTACTGTTCCAACCTTCCCATCAAAGATGTTTCACCACACTCTAGGCCGCCATGATGCTCCTGCTTGAATACTGGCTGCCAGGTAAACTAACTCATCTTCATAACTTTGTTTATGGCTAAAAGAATCAACAGAAGACAAATGTCCAAAAGGAAATAATATTTGTAATAGATAAAGACACAAAAAGTTCTACAAGCTCAAAAGTAAAAGATGAACATGCCAAACAAAAGGGGGGAACCTGAATAAAGTACGTGAACAAACTAACTGGGAAACATACTTTACTGCCTTAGTTCAACGACAGCAGATAAATCCCGATCAGGTGGCAGAGGCGGATCACACTCAGTGCTGGTAAGGAGATGGGGACCCCCCTCCCCAGCTCCCAGGGCTTTTACTTCCAGAATTTATCTTAGGTTAATATAAGCAATGCACACAAATAGCTACTCAAGGTAGAATTTGTACTGGCAAAAAAGTAAAAACTAACCTTCTAATATTCAGAATTGGTTAAATAAATCATATACCGAAAAGGCAAATAGAGCAAATTTTTTTAACCATTGTTGGATACAGAGGTGGGTATGTGGGTATTCTTTTTTCTATATTTCAACTCTTCTGTGTTTGAGAATTTTCATAATAAAAGGGGAGAGGGCTTCCCTGGTGGCGCAGTGGTTGAGAGTCCGTCCGCCTGCGGATGCAGGGGACAGGGGTTCGTGTCCCGGTCCGGGAAGATCCCACATGCCGCGGAGCGGCTGGGTCCGTGAGCCATGGCCGCTGAGCCTGCGCGTCCGGAGCCTGTGCTCCGCAATGGGAGAGGCCACAACAGTGAGAGGCCCGCGTACCACAAAAAAAAAAATAAATAAAATAAATAAATAAAAAATTTAAAAAATAAAATAAAATTTAAAAAAGTTGGGGAGAGATGAGTTGTATTCCATACAACAGGCATTAAAGGCAAAGTCAGTTTACTTTTATTGTCGTGGGTTTCAAGGTCTGTATGGCCTATATTCCCCTAGAGGAGGGGTGGAGAGCAGAAGGCCCACTCCTGGGGGACCCCTCCCCCAGCTGTCAGTCACCGATGACACCACGAAGCGGACACCAGCACCCTGTGCTTGAAGAGGACTGAGCCCCCATCTCCTTAAAGCTGGGCCTAAACTATGGAAACTGTACGTGAGCATCAGGTACTTACTGGGGCTGAAAGATGATAACGCTGGGGACACAGCGGTGGGGGTGGGCAGGCGGGGGCAGGAGGGCGGGCACAGGTGCAGCAGGGAGTCACAGCCAGACCCCAGAGGGAGGGGCAGCATCTGGCTCACCGCTTTCCCACGGCTTTCCGGTCCCCAGCACTACCTTACTTGGGGCCCAAATACAATTAGCTTCCTGGCCTTAGAGCCAGTGACATCTTGCTAACTTTTCCTGAACCCCTACAAGCCTGGGGAATAGAACGGGTCCTTACCGTTATGACTAATGCCTTAAAGCAGGGGTCCCCAACCCCCGGGCCGCTGACCAGTACTGGTCCTCGGCCTTTTAGGAACAGGGCCACACAGCAGGACGTGTGTGGCGGGTGAGCGAGGGAAGCTTCATCTGCCGTCCCCCATCGCTCCCGTTACCGCCTGAACCATTTCCCCTGCGCCCCTGGTCCGTGGAAAAACAGTCTTCCACGAAACCGGTCCCTGGTGCCAAAAAGGTTGGGGACCGCGCCTTAAAGCTTCTAAATTCATAGATCTGAATTGGTATTTCAAAGGCTGCTTATTCAAAGGTAACTTATTCTGTTACACGGCAGCAAAGCAGCCAGGGAGAAAAGTGAAGTAACAAAATTGGTTCAATTCTAATTTTATCATTAACAGCACTTAGCTTTGAACAAGTCCACTCTAGATACTTTTTAAAGTACTTTTCCATTCTACAGTTACTTATTTACTGGCCAAAAGTTGAAGTAAAACCGTCTTAATCTCAGTTGGCTACGGAATATTTGCCAATAAGAGCTATTAAATATTTCTAGGAAAAGCGTGTTTAGTGTTGAGCTGACGACAGGCAGCTGGAGCGTCCTAGGGTTTGCTCTGTGCGTCTGTGTATATGTCTGTGTGTCTTGTGCTTTAATGCAGAAGTAGCAGGAAAAAATGTATGCCTCACAAAATTTCTTATAAAGAATGTACGTAGTCACCTCAAAGTAAAATTCTGGAATAAAATAAATGAAAACAAGTTCAGGGGATGCATAGCGTGATATAGGACAACATCCTAGCAAGCCTTCCCGCTACACATCTCTGCTACAATAGCTCAAACATCTGTCTACTAGGACCAGGCAGGAGGGACATACAATTGGAGATGACAGTTTCTACCCTAAGGGGAGGGTCCCAGAAGCAGAACTTTTCCTGGAGGACTTGGTCCCTGAGCTCAGTCCTAGAGGAGTGTGCCCAGAAAAAGGGGACAGCAAGAGGGCACATGGGGCCCCAGTGAGACAGGCTGGGACCCGGGACCCGGGACCCTTTGCCGCAGTGCTTACACCTGCGTACACACCTCTCCTCGAGCTACAGATACAAAGACACTATAGGGACCTAAAAATAACTGCGCGCATGAGCAGTGGGGACAAATTATGAACAAGATACAAAAAGGCCAAAGACCCAACGGCCTCATCTGAGGTGCTAGGGGCAAGGTCCTGTGCATGACCACTGCACACAGCACCACCAGGGGGGTGGGCAGACCTCTTGAGCCGCCCCTCTGGCGGACCGTGGATCTGCCCACACCCTCGCCCTGTGTAAGGAAAAAGGTCACCACCACCCCACACCCCCTCAGCACGAGTCCCAGTAAAGCCTTGCCTGAGTCTCTCCTCTGGCACCTTATCAATTTCTGCTGATTAAAGAGTCCAAGGACCTTGGCTGGTCACACCAGGAACACACGACCACGACCACGCTGGCCTTCCTGGGCAGATCCTACCTTCAAAGCTCAAGGCCTAAAACCTCAGTGAACACAGTGCAGTGTACGTCGGAGCTCTGAAGTCATATTTCGGCTCAGAAACACCGTGGTCTGTAAGGCCTGGCAACACCGCTAGGATGGATTCGGGGAGACCCATCTCTACCGCCATTTTGTAAAGCTGCCGTTTCCAGATTCTCCCCCTTTAATGTTCGCACAGCCCTGGACCCAAGGGGGTTTTCTCTCCTTTCTTAATTCTTCAAAAACACACTCTTACTCTCTCAGGCCCACTGCTCTGAAGGGGCTCACCCTGCATGCTCTCAGGAAAGCTAAGTGCCCTTGACGAAAAGATCAATGGAAAAGAACTAAATAGGGGTTGTATTCCTAGCGTGCACTTTTAAGAGGGAGTCTGGTAATTATTAAGATAAAATGGAAAAACAATGGCCCAGTATGTTCTCTAAACTTTGAAATATGTATATTTTGGTCTGTTGAAATCCAAGAATGAAAGTGAACCAGGTTTTAGCCAATTAATTCACACTCCCCAGGCCCATCTTTTGAATGGATGCCCCTTGGAATGACCTATGGGGTTGAGAGAGAGAGAGAGAGAGAGAGAGAGAGAGAGAGAGAGACAAGGGGTACAGGAGGGGAGATGGGAGAGAGAAAGGGACCAGAGGGGAGAGGAGGGGACAGGGAGGAGGGAGGAAGAAGGGAAGGAAAGCAGGGCTGCCGCAGAAGCAGAGATGGCTGCTTTCGGAGGTGCTAAAGGTGTGGGGGAGGGACTTCCCTGGTGGCGCAGTGGTTAGGAATCCGCCTGCCAATGCAGGGGACACGGGTTCGAGCCCTGGCCCGGGATGATCCCACATGCCACGAAGCAATGAAGCTCGTGCGCCACAACTACTGGGCTTGCGCTCTAGAGCCCGTGTGCCACAACTACTGAGCCCGTGTACCTAGAGCCCGAGCTCCGCAGCAAGAGAAGCCACCGCAGTGAGAAGCCCGCACACCGCAACGAAGAGTAGCCCCCGCTCGCCGCAACTGGAGAAAGCCTGCGCGCAGCAACAAAGACCCAACACAGCCAAGAAAAAAAAATGCGGGGGAGACAGGACCGTCTCCTAATTCGTGTGGTGAATGAAGTTCTCCAGCCCTTGTCTAATTCTTTTGTCAGCCTCCCTCAAGGAATCAGAAGTAAACTGACTCCCCTTCGTATCTCCTTCCCGCAAGAACCAGAGACGGAGAAGGGCGCAGTTGACCCCGGAACGACAGGGTCTGGACACCGCAGAGCCACTTACATGCAGGCTTTCTTACATGGTAAATCCTATGGGAAGCAGGATCTGGGGCTGGGTACAGACTGTCAATTAAACTGACTTTTCTGGTGGGAATGGACGGTGGGCGCCGCTGACCCGCGAGTGGTCCAAGGGTCACCTGTACAGTCAACTCCAGACTTCGCTCAACATTGTTGGGTGCCGGCAGGGCACCAGTCCCAGGCCGTGGTTGATACACACTTGACCCTGGACAAAAGGTGCAAGGCAAGCGTAGTCACCACGCCTGGGACAAAGTACACTTTTTTCTATATTTTATATCCCTTCAGGAGGCAGCCACATGCCCACGTGCCTGGAAAGGACAGAGGCACAGGTAACTCCACTTCTCCATGTAAAGGAATCTGACACAGCGTCCTGTCTCCATCCTCAGAGGGCTCTAAGGAGACACCCGGACAGGGACTTGTTCTCAGGACAGGGCTGTGACGGGGGTCAGGCAGGCCAGCACCTCGGCGTTGTAACCGGACACTGAGCCACCCAGTAGGTGCGCCTAGCGACCAACTGTAACTACCGACAAGTGGGTAGACTGCTATGCTAGCTTACCAACGGAAAGGTGCACGTAGATGCGTGTTTTAAAACAGCAGTTGTTTTACAAGAGAGATGGAGCACAAACCAGAAAACCGTGGATGGAACTTAAGCTGCTAACCTGACACACAACCCCCGGCGAACCCGGATGCCCTCGGGATAGGGGGCCCTCGCCACGCTGGAGGCGCGGATTCGGATCGCGCGGGCCGCGCCCCCCGCCCCCAAGCGGGTTCGCCGGGTGACAGCCTCGGGCCGGAGCGCGCGAGAGCCCCCCGCCGCGCCGGCCCCTCCGTGCCTCCGAGCGCCCATCCCTGGGGCTAGAACGTGAGAGAACACCCTTGTGCGGACCCGCGGCCCGACAGCTCTGCGTCCACTCGCAGCGCCAAGCGTCACTGTCCCCGCTGGGGCCGCATCACCGAACTCCGCCCGCACCCGCACCGCTCCGCAGCCGGGCCGAGGCGCGGGCGAAACGGAGCCGCGCCCCGTAGTGCGCCCCCGCCGGCGCCCGGGCCGGCCGGGTCCCGGGAAGGCGCCGGGGCCACCGCAGCCGCGCCACCAGCCCCCCGGGCGACAGCGCCCGCGCCCCGCCGCCACCCTCCCGGCCGTGCGGGCTCCAGCCCTACCTGCCGACTACTGCCACCCCACCGGGCGCCGAGGACGCTGGGGACGCCATAGCCCGCGCGGTGCCCAAGCCCACAGCTGCAGCGCGCGCCACCCGGACACTGGCTCCGCCCGCCCCAGAGCCGCGACAGGGCCGGGGAGCCTGGCCCGTGGGTGGGGCGCGGGCGGAGCCTCCACTTCTCCACGCCCCGCGGGCGCGCCGGGCTCCGGGCCCGGCAGGCGGGGCGCTTAGCACAGCGTCGGGTGAGGGGGGCCGTCTGGCCCATCGCGGGCGCGCGGAGCATCCACCTCCCCTCGCCCCGGGGCGCGCACGGGAGGAGCTGCCGGGAGGACCACGTGGACTGGACGCCGGGTGGCAGAGCAGCCACTTCGGACTCCAGTAACTCACTTTGTTTTGGTCATTTCCCAACGGCGCCCCTAAAGTCGGTGCACGGGGAGAGGACACCTCCAGACCAGCACAAGGCGTGACCGCTAAAGGACCCCGCAAAATTATCACTGGAATCCCCTTCCCGTGTGAAGACATTAGCACCACTTCCGTCCACACCAGCTCAAGGCCTTAAGCTGAGGACGGTTAGTGCTGAGTTCACACTGGTAGTTCGTTTCTGGGAAGACCCCAAATTTCTCCGCAGATGAGGCCGAGGCCCAGGAGCCTTGGGACAGCAGGCAGAAAAGCTGGGGGGAGGGGGGAGGGGCAAACTGGAAGGCTGTGGAGCCCGCCGCAGCTAGACTGTGTTTCCTCCTACCGAAGGCCTAGATGGTTTCTGCTCCAGGAGAAGGAAACGTCACCGCGCCACCCCTGGCTCTTTTTGGAAACAGACCGGAGGAAAGGGCATCACATGTCCCATGACAACACTGTCCACACAGCACAAACGGGGGCACACCAGTCATCCAGGTCAAGACGATTAGGCAGCGGAAACGCGTGACTCTGAGACTAGGGTGACGCACGGAGCCCTTCCTCTGTCTTCCCCGGTCAGGAGCGAAAAGAGGAATGTCAGAGCAAGAGCAATTTCACAAGTTATCGATAAACATTTGAAAAGGCACTCAACTCACTTTAGAGAAGAGAATGAAAAGTGACACAACAAAGAGGTCGTCTTTCGCCCATCAGACTGGCTGAAATTATGAAGACTGATAACGTTCCCAAGTCGGCAATGAAGTCTTTCAGAGGCACACCTCTTTCCTGCACAAATGCTACAGTGGTACGTAGTTGGGAGAGCGTCAGGTACCCCTGGTGCTGAGGGTACCGGACTGCAAGGCTTCCCCAGCCCAGATCTGAGCGGTTTCCGTAGCCACACAGGCAGCAAGCCGGTCAAGGCGCGTGCAGAGTGCGCACCTTGGAGGGCGCGCTCCCGGGGTGGCAGCAGCTGGGCTGTTCGCTGCTCTGCAGTGCTAGCTAGCTCTTTGCTAAGAAGGTGCTGGTCCCTAGACTCGTGGCAGTCACGGGAGTCGTGAAAAAAGGCAAAAATCGAAAACAGTGCTCAGCCTTTGTTTTTCAGCGAGCCGTTACAGGGGCAGCGCACGGCCCAGGCAGCAAGGGCGGCCCGGGGACTACACTCAGCATCTCAGCATCAGATGCCAGAGCTCTGAACTGTGTCTGTGAGCATCTGTGCTTCATCTCATTTATCTTGTGCTCCCCTTAGCAAGACGTGTCCTAAGGTAACTGCTCCTTTGATTTACCCATTTCGGCTTATGAAAAAACTCATAGGAACACTCAACTTCCAGATAGCAGGAAACCCGGACCTGTGATTCAAATTACATGTGACTCGAGAAAAGACTAATCTACTCCCTAAGGATAGGAGATGAGTGGCTGTCTGGGCCTGGGGGGGCAGGGGATGATGCCTCAGGAGGAGCACAAGGGAAATGTTGCATCGATAGGAGTATTCTGTATCTTGATTATGGTGATTGTTACACAGGTGTATAAATTTTCAAAACTCATTGAAATATACACTTAAATGAGTGTATGATATTATATGTCAGTTATACATATATACCTCAATAAAGTTGATTTTGGGGGGAGTAGGATTTTGGATGATTTATATCCTTTGAGAATAAATGTTTGGTTCACTGCACCCCTCTCCCACCTAGGGAAAAAAACACCACACAAAACCTTGATCAGCTGAGATGCTGGATGAGGGTACACTTGCAACACGTAGTTGGAAAAAGAAGTCATAAATGTTATGTTCTGACCAGTAGCAGAGGTGGTGTGTGTTGCAGCCATTCATTTTTTCTTATTTTTATCTGTGTGTGTATGTGTGTGTGTGTGTGTGTGTGTGTGACCTAATTTCTTTTGCCTCCCTCCTCCTTTTCCCTTATTATTTCATGTAAGGGCTGTTGGTAGTGTGTAACGTTATAATTTAGTCATTAGGTCACAAAATCCTCAGGTGAGACTTAAACAAATTAGACATGGACACCAAGAGTGTTGCCCAGAGATGGGTGCCACGACTCTTAGCTCTTTCTTCCCTTTGGGGCGAGAGGGTTAGGGCCTCTCTGTGGGGGAGAGAACTGCATCTTCTTAGGAGAAAGCATGGCCTTCACTGTTGCGACATGAAAGATCAACCATGTTTAGAAGCGTGTTTAGACTGTGCCAGTTATTATTAAACTGCTGTCTCTCTGCTCCACATCCACCCTTCTACATATGTTCTGTTGTGTGACCCTGACGCTGGCTTCCTGTGACGGTCCACCAGCGGGGGGTTGGAGACAAAACACAGGGCAGGTCACTTGCTGATCCTCCTAGTGTCGCCCTAACAATCGCCCGGGTGACCTCCGCTGGTTCCTCCTCCAGCTTTGTGACCCCCCAGGCACAGCCTCTCACACCCCTCAGAGGCTCTACTCCCCCCCAGGCCCCTCCTCTGCTAGTCCCCAAATCTTCCTGCATCCCTGAGTCCCAGGAGTAGCGGCCCTCCTGACGTTCTGTGCTTTTCAGTCCAAGAATGACAGAACAAATTCTCCATATTAAATTCTCTGTTGAGTGAGAGAGAGAGATAGATAGATAGACACTCTGCTGAAATATCTGGGTGGTTTCTGTGTTTCAGACTGGAATTTTGACTTGTATAAATATTGACAGCTTGTGTTTATCCATCAGTTCTATTGGAACCCAGGTCATCTGAAATCCATATGAATCTGTGGAGAGGTTTTCATATGAACTTCCTGGTGATAGTTTAAATGTGTAATCTCTGACATGTTTTTCCCTCTTTTAATTAGCTTAATTGAAATTGATCTTGATACACCTTGGTTATAGATTTCTGAGATTCTTTTTTTTTTCTCTTTTTTTGGCCATGCCACGCAGCATGAGGGATCTTAGTTCCCCAACTAGGGGTTGAACCCGTGCCCCCTGCAATGGAGGCGGGGAATCTTAACCACTGGACTGCCAGGGAAGTCCCATGAGACTCTAATTTATCTTTGGAAATTCACCTTGGGTAGCCTGAGACTCAAGTATGATAGGAAGGTCCGTGGTTCAGAAGAGGAAGCTGTTAACTTGATGAAGTTAAAACTGCATCCAGCCCATGAAAACATGTAGATTCTAACATAATTAGAAATCAAGTATTATTCATTGGAATGGGTTTGCACCGCCAAAGTTTCCTTTTTACAAATCTTGCACATATAACCAAGTATTCAGCCACTGAAGATGGGCCAGATGATGGCTAAGGTGAATTTGGGGCACGTTTCAGAGGCTGAATTCCTTGTGTATTTCCACTCATTTCTAAGATGAAACCACCTCAATGGCAGTTTCTCTCTTTTTTTTTTTTTTTTTTTTTTTTTGCGGTACGCGGGCCTCTCACTGCTGTGGCCTCTCCTGCTGTGGAGCACAGGCTCCGGACGCGCAGGCTCAGTGGCCATGGCTCGTGGGCCCAGCCGCTCCGCGGCATGTGAGATCTTCCTGGACCGCGGCACGAACCCGCGTCCCCTGCATCAGCAGGCGGACTCTCAACCACTGCACCACCAGGGAAGCCCTCTTTTTAAAATTATTATTTATTTATTTATTATTTCTTTTTGGCTGCATTGGGTCTTCATTGCTGCGTGCGGGCTCTAGGTGCGGGGGCTTAGCAGTTGTGGTGCAGGGGCTTAGTTGCTCCGTGGCATGTGGGATCTTCCCGGACCAGGGCTCGAACCCGTGTCCCCTGCATTGGCAGGTGGATTCTTAACCACTGCACCACCAGAGAAGTCCTATTTGTAGACTTTTTAATGATGGCCACTCTGCCTGGTGTGAGGTGGTACCTCACTGTAGTTTTGATTTGCATTTCTCTAATAATTAATGATGTTGAGCATCTTTTCATGCGCCTACTGGCCATCAAGAAAATCTTGAACTTCATTTTGTCGTTTTATATTTCACACCAATATCATATTGCTATTCTTAACTTTTTTTTTTGTATTCTAGACAAATCAAATAAATATGTTGATTTCGTTTAGCAGGAAGATTTCACCATAAAATAAGATATAATTATAGAAACAAAGAGTTTAAAGAGGAATGCTGTGATGTTAGAATTGAATTGAAAATATCAGTAAGAACTCACACCTTAAAAAAAAAAAAAAAAAAGGTATTTTCCAGCTCTGCTCGCTGAAACAGCCCAGGCTTAACAATACCCAGTATCTCAAATCTGATCTGAACCCCAGATGCCCAAATCTTGGTCTGTAATGCCATTTTCACTAAAAGGAACCAGGACTCCACGGAGAAATTGTTGATGTGTGTTTGGTGCAGGAAGGGTACCAGGTTGGCTTGTGTGCCCAGAGGCAAGAAAGCGTTCAGATACCAATGGGGCAACTTCGGTGGACCTAGCACTCAGCCTAGAGGGTCGTTAGCAATGAGAAGATCCACTTGGGATATCTGGTCAAATGCTCTGCTCTTAAGTGACCCCAATTTACTTTTAAGACTCGGATTATTGAAATATTTTTTTTAATATTTTAGTTTCATTGGAGTATAGTTGACTTACAATGTTGTGTTAGTTTCAGGTGTTCAGCAAAGTGATTCTGTTATACATATACATATATTCATTCTTTTTTAGATTCTTATCTCATATAGGTTATCTACAGAATACTGACTATAGTTCCCTGTGCTATACAGTAGGTCCTTGTTGGTTATCTATCTTACATATAGTAGTGTGTGTGCGTTCATCCCAAGGTCCTGATTTATCCCTCCCCCTAAAATATTTCTTAAGAAGTAAGTATATAAAGGTTTAAGAGAATAGAGGCCATGGTATTTATGTTTTTGAGTTAAGAAAGGATCTGTGCATACCTGGTAAAGCTTAGTGTTCGAGAATTTGGGTCTCAGGGACAGCTTTGTAACTGCTATAAAAATGTGTATTTTGGGGGAGGAACCATAGACTGAAGACAGTTTGTATTTTAGGGGGGAGACTTTTGAGGAGACAGAAACATGTACCTCAAAACTAAAGGGTTCCTCTCTATTTTCATAAAGCACATTTATACCCACGGTCCCATGAGGTCTAGGAAAGCTTAAATTACACTGTATTATTCATACTATATAACACATATAATATATTGATATTATTATTTTAACAAAGAGTCGGCATTTTGGAAGCTAGAATTTCGAAATATATCCCTGATAATTCTTTTTCCTTTCCTCTACCTATTAAACTTCATTTGTTCATTTTCGCCAGTAATAGAGGGCTGATTTTCTACAGGACCTAGAGCAAGTGATAAGCCATTTCACACCTTTCTGTAAGTAAGAAAAAGGCACTTTTTCCTCAAAACACTATATTCCCACCCCCAGAAAATTGTCATACTATACTGATGTTTTCGAACAAGATACTTTACTGCCATCTTCTGGAAAATTGTTTTTATTATTATAAGCAGCAAATCTATGAAAACTATTATGTGAATAACCCCTCCTTAGATGTCGCCCCCTTCTGCAGCACACAACCTGTACAACCATATATGACAGAGGCTGTGATGAGTATAATATCATCTAGAGAATCCGTGTGCTTGAATGTAACTGTGTCCAGATAGATCGTAGCTCCTTGTCAGAAACTCAGCATTTCATAACCATTATAGTCACTATGGCTTCTGCCCAGATGATTTCTCTCTCTCTCTCTCTTTTTTTTTTTTTTTGGCCACATGGGCAGCCCCTTGTGGGATCTTAGTTCCCCAACCAGGGATTGAACCCGGGCCCTCAGCAGTGAGAGCATAAAGCCCTAACCACTAGACCACCAGGGAATTCCCTCCAGATGATTTCTGAATTCACTCAGAGAAGATGTCACTCAAGGATTTCATCTCTGCCTGGGCTCAGGATTCTGGGGGTGGCAGAAGGCTCAGGGTGAGAAACCAAGACAGAAGGTAAGGGGCTCAGTCAACCAGCAGGGGGTCTCAGTTAAGCAAGCAGGACAGGCAGGACCCTCACCCTGAGGGACCTCGACTTTCTTTTCTGGGGTTGTACAGAAAGTACTTAGATCTCCCTTTCAAAGTCATTGCTGGATAGAGACACATTTGCAATAAAAAAGAGAGATTTTTCTTGCCTTTTGACGCAGTTCAACAATGTTATATACAAGCCACCTCAAAAAGACAAAACCTAACATCTTCCCAAACCACCCCCATGTGCCCCCGGAATTAAACAAACCCACTCAAACAGGAACCGAATGAATGTGGCGACTAACAGTGTTTCAGTGAAGTGATATCTTGTTCTTCATACGGAGAATTTTGAAGAGCACATGTAAATACAACAATAATTCATTTCTCGGAAATTCCCTGGCGGTCCAGTGGTTAGAACTCGGCACGTCCACTGCAGGGGGCACAGGTTCAATCCCTGGCTGGGGAACTAAGATCCCGCAAGACAGTCGGCATGGCCAAAAAAATAAAAAACAAAAACAATAATTCATTTCTCAACATTCTGTATTGAATTATTACAGATATTTAGAAGAACTTATCTCACACATATTTAAAAAAATACTATCAGGTCACTGATGATTCTTTAGATCATGCTTTGGCACTTACAAACTACTATAGTTTATTCCAACTGTTTTCAGGTGCAGTCCAGTGAGTTTAATGTTCTCTGCATCCTCCCAGCACTGCCTGTAGACCCTTGTGTGATAATGGAAAAGTTTTGCACATGAGTCTCCGACACACACCTGTGGAACGCAGCTAATGAGACTAAGGAACTAAACTTTATAGTTGATTTAAATTGAGGGCTTCCCTGGTGACGCAGTGCTTAAGAATCCGCCTGCTAATGCAGGGGACACAGGTGCGAGCCCTGGTCCAGGAAGATCCCACATGCCGCGGAGCAACGAAGCCCATGTGCCACAACTACTGAGCCTGAGCTCTAGAGCCCGCGAACCACAACTACTGAGCCCGTGTGCCACACTACTGAAGCCCGTGCGCCTAGAGCGCGTTCTCTGCAACAAGAGAAGCCACCACAATGAGAAGCCCATGCACTACAATGAAGACCCAATGCAGCCAAAAATAAAACAAATAAAAATTATATTGAATTGATTTAAACTTTATTTTAAATAGTTACCAGCAGCTAATGGTTACCATATTAGACAGTGCAGCTTCCAGACGTTTTTCCATCTGCCAGGAATGCCTTATTTCTGGCTTATCCATTGGTGAAACTCTTACAGTTGAATGAATGAATGAACAAACGAACAAATGCTACTGTTAGACCCTGAATATAGCTGACACAGAGCAATAAAAATACTTAATGCTGACAGTAGAAAGCACTGAATTTCACTGTTTCATGAAGCCCCAGCACCTAGAGCCCATGCTCCACAAAAGAGAAGCCACCAAGACGAGAAGCCCGCGCACCGCAAGGAAGAGTAGCCCCGCTTGCTGCAACTAGAGGAAGCCCGCACGCAGCAATGAAGACCCAATGCAGGGAAAAATGAATAAATAAATAAATAAATTTATTTTTTAAAAAAGATGAGAAAAAAATTTCACTCTACATTTTCAGGCTAATTTGCTTTTAGCTTTTGGGGCAAAAAAAAAAAAGCCATGATAATTTAAAATATTTAACAGGCAGCCGCTGCATTTCATGGTATTTTTCTGGGCAGAAGAGGTGAAAGGTTTTCACAGTGCCTAATAAATTACTTATTAGATAAACCAAGTGTTGCTAAGCTGGGGTGGGAATCCAGTGGTGGTAACACCTGTGGTGTACTTGAGTAAACTTTGACGAATAAACAGTAACTATAAAACTGTGTTATGAGCTCTGATAGTGGTAGATCCACCGTACACCAGGTGTTAGGGACCGAATCGTGTCCCCCAAATTCAAATGTGGAAGCCCTGACCCCCAGGACCTCAGAATGTGACAGTATTTGGAGACGGGGGATTAAATTAAAAGGAGCCCTTGTGGGTGGGTCTTCATCCAATGTGACTCATGTCCTCATAAGAGGAGAAGATTAGGACACACAGGGTGCCCAGAGGGAGACCATGTGAAGGGGTAGCAGAGAGCGGCCAGACCAAGGAGAGGCCTCAGAAGAAACCACGCTGCCCACACCTTGATCTTGAAGTTCAGCCTCCAGCGCACTGGGAAGTAAATTTCTGTTTTTAAGCCACCTAGCATGCGGTACTTTGTTACGGCTGCCCTAGCAAACTAGTACTCAGCGACTAGGGAAGGCCTTCTGGACAGAGGTGGCCAGGCTAAGAGGACAGTAGGAAAGATCATTTTAGGAAAAGAGAATAGTGTGCTGTGAAGGCCTGGGGGTGAGGAAGACTTGAAAGCACGTATGGCCGGGGCACGACGTGCCGGCGAGGAGGCCAAGGGGAGGAGTGGTGTCGTGGACGTTTGTCCATGGACATTGTTGGCTGCCCAGCATCTGACACCCTTCGTATTTTAGGAGGATCCCAAAATGGGTGGGAGGAAGCTTCGGGGAGCAGACACCCTCCGTCTGAGCTCCCTGGAAGCCAGAACACGGCCTTTGACCGACACACAGCAAGCTGGCATTCCCATCTGGGGCTCAGGAGGCAGACAAAGGGCAGGGTGGTTAGAAATGGTTCCCAGTGGCTATGATGGAACCAGGGTCCAGTGGTGAAGTGCTACGTGCCAGAGCACAGCTGTGTGAGAGCGCGTCCACCGGCGAGAGGGCCTTGAGGTACTGAGATGGCAGGGCCGCAGCAGCCGGCTAAGCAGGGCGACCAACTGCTCCTGGTTTGCCTGAGCAAACGGCGAGGGTTGGTCATGACTTCGGCAGCTCGCTCCTGTGAGCCGACTTTGGCTGGGCCTTGCCTGCCTGAGCTGCTGTTGCTTTTCCAAACTTTGCTCCTCAGCCTCTCTGACAATTCTGAGTTACCCAACATCGTTCCAAAAAATTCCTTTTCTGCTTCAGTTAGCAAGAATTGATTTTTCTTGGCTGCAACAGATTCCTGTGTCCTGGCCCCTGAAGAGCCTTGTAAGGCACAACATGGAGTTTAGACTTTGTCCAGAGGTCAAGGCCAGTGGGGAGAGAGGGCACCAAAAGGTCCTGCGCAGAGAACGAGGTGATCAGACCTTCACTGAAGGGTGACCACTTTGGCTGCAGTGTGGAAAACAGACTGAGTGACAGCAAGAGAGAAGATGCAAGAGTGCTGAGGAGGTGGTGAGAAGAGCCCGGAGAGAAGGAAACCAGGTGGCAAGAGCACCCGCGAGGCCCCCTTTTAACTTAATCCCTCTTTAAAGGCCCTGTCTCCAAATACTGTCACAGTCTGAGGTCCTGGGGGTCAGGGCTTCCACATTTGAATTTGGGGGCGACAATTCGGTCCCTAACACCTGGTGTATGTGAGGTCCTGTGGATCTACCACTATCAGAGCTCATAACATAGTTTTTGTTTGTTTGTTTGTTTTTTTGTGGTACGCGGGCCTCTCACTGCCGTGGCCTCTCCTGTTGCGGAGCACAGGCTCTGGACGCGCAGGCTCAGCGGCCATGGCTCACGGGCCCAGCTGCTCCGCGGCATGTGGGATCTTCCCGGACCAGGGCACGAACCCGTGTCCCCTGCATCGGCAGGCAAACTCTCAAACACTGCGCCACAAGAGAAGTCCCATAACATAGTTTTATAGTTACTGTTTATTCGTAAAAGTTTACTCAAGTACACCATAGGTGTTACCACCACTGGATTCCCACCCCAGCTTGGCAACACTTGGTTTATCTAATAAGTAATTTATTAGGCACTGTGAAAACCTTTCACCTCTTCTGCCCAGAAAAACACCACAAAATGCAGTGATTGTCTGCTGCCTAGCCCTCCAGGTTGGAAGTGATGGAAACAAGAATCTCTGTTCTCTCTGGAGCTTGTATTTTAGTAATATGAGCTATGTGACCTTAACATTTTGTCTGCCGATGTAGGCATGTGCTTAATAAATAGTAGCTTCAGTTACAGCACGTAGGATCTTTAGTTGTGGCATATGAGCTCTTACTTGTGGCGTGTGGGATCTAGTTCCCCGACCAAGGCTCGAACCCCGGGCCCCCCTGCATTAGGAGTGTGCCTTGCCACAACTAAAGATCCCGCATGCGGCAAGGAAGATCCCGCACGCCACAACTATGACCCGATGGAGCCAAGTAAATAAATAAATATATTAAAAAAATAGTAGCTTCATTACAACATTTAAAATGAAGGGGGCTTCCCTGGTGGCACAGTGGTTAAGAATCCGCCTGCCAATGCAGGAGACACGGGTTTGAGCCCTGGTCCGGGAAGATCCCACACGCCGCGGAGCAACTAAGCCCGTGCGCCACAACTACTGAGCCTGAGCTCTAGAGCCTGCGTGCCATGACTATTAAGCCCGCGTGCCACAACTACTGAAGCCCACGCGCCTAGAGCCCGTGCTCTGCAACAAGAGAAGTCACTGCAATGAGAAGCCTGTGCACCCCAACAAAGAGTAGCCCCCGCTCACCGCAACTAGAGAAAGCCTGCGCACAGCAACAAAGACCCAACGCAGCCAAAAATAAATAAATAAAGAAGATCCTGCATGCTCCAGCTAACAGCCAAAATAAATAAATAAATAAATATATTTTTTAACAATCGAGGGAGCTGCAAATTTACAGCCTGGAGATCTAAACAGATAATGAAAATGGTTTCCATATACCGAAGTGCAGTGATTTGAAGGGCTCTACAGTGTTCAGGAATTAACTCACAAAACATGTAGTGAACAGCTACTTTGAGCCAGGCTGGGTGGCTAGATACTCTCAAGAGCCGTGTTAAGACTTGACCAGGTCTC
Source organism: Stenella coeruleoalba (assembly GCF_951394435.1). Classification (NCBI taxonomy): domain Eukaryota; kingdom Metazoa; phylum Chordata; class Mammalia; order Artiodactyla; family Delphinidae; genus Stenella; species Stenella coeruleoalba. Next base: position 964,181 of record NC_137164.1, read on the forward strand.
CAAGCTGACAAGCTAACAGGGTGTCCTGACAGCTGGCAGAAACACCTGGTCAGAGACAGAGGACCTTATTGTCACAGCCCAGCAAGCAGCCTGAGCTTCACACTCCCTCTGCCCACACACCTCCCCAGTCCCACAGGGGTAGCGCAGGCGGCTGCTGCACGCACAGTGAGTTTGTGTCACAGCTGAGGGGCCCTAAACTTTGGAAACCTCAGTTTTTTATGATGAACTGCAGGCCAGCACGATGCTCAGACATCATCCCTAATATGCCAGAGAGCATAACTCGCCCTTTGCACTGGAGGGAGACAACATCTCAGTCTTCCAAAACTCACTAATTACACTGGTGTCTTTAGACGCCTCCCCGCCAATTTATCTTGAAAATTTAAGACAAACTTTAAAGATGTGAACCGGTTATTAACTTCATTCCTCGTTCTCTTGCTTAGCGTCACTCAGGCTGGGTGCCGGCTTTGGCGCGTCTCGGGCCGCCCTCGACGTGTCCAGGGCAGGAGCACAGGACAGGACAGGACCACGAGGTGCGCGGGGCCGCGCGGGCGGCCTGGGCTCTAGCCAGGACCGGGGGGAACCGCGGGAGGGGTCCAGACAGCCAGCTGCCTGCCCGGACGCGCTTCCAGGGCTCACAGCTAGTGCGGCGGCCACCGGAGCTATTCACAGCAACCAGCACCACCCGCCGGTGATCTGCCTTCCGGATGATTTCATCAGGATCTAGGAGACGTGGGCTTCCCCCAAGTTCCTGTCCCACTCACCGCCCGCCAAGACCGCCTCCGCGGGGCCCCTCGGCTCCAGCTCCCTAGCCGGAGCCGGCCCCGCCCCTCTCCGCTCAGGCCCCTCCCCGCCCTCCAGGCTCGGCCCCGCCCACCTGTATCGCCCCGCCCCCTCGCGGAGCACTGTGGGAGCGGCTTCCTTAGATCCGCGCGTGGCAACGCCACGGCTGCGCAGCTCTCCGCCGAGTTCCGGAAAGGCCGCGCCAACCCCGCAGCCCTCGCGGTCTCCCTGCTCCCCTCGCCGCGAGGTAGGAGAGGGCCCCGGGCGGCGCGGGTGCCCGCCGCCCTCCGGGGGGGCCGTGGGGGGTCGCGGGGGCTCTGCCCCTCCCCCGCCGCCGGCCCGTGCGCCCCCGCCCGCAGCCCGCGCGCGGCCCTTGAGCCCCTGACCCAGCGTTCGTGACGGGAAGCGCAGAAATTCCCGGGAAGGCTCGGCGGGTGAGGGAGGCACGAGCTCGGGCCCCGTCTCGCGGAGGTGGGCATTCCCGGGCCGGAGTCAGTCCGCTCCAGTGGGCGGCCGGGCTGTCCGGTGCGGCCCCCGGGGGGCGAGAGGCCGCCGGTGGGGACGGGGGCGGGGCCCCGGGGAGGCGGGGTGGGGGGCGCTTCCCGCGCTCAGTCCAGACGGCGCGAGCCCGGGAGCTGCCTTGGCAGCAGAACCCGGGAAACCCGGGCTGTGGCGGACCTTCGCCGCCTTAGCTGTTCCCTGAGTGCTTCACCTTTCCCCACCGCACCCTACCCTCCGCGTCGGTCACCCCGAGTCTCTCTCAGATCTGAACTGTTTTGGTCTGGGGACAGCCCAGAAGAAAGGATCTCCAGTTGTAAAAGTTGCTTGTTGTTCTGAGAGATGTGTAAGCTAAATTGACTTAAATGGGACTTGTAATTAGGTGGTTTCTGTTGAACACAGTGGTCCTCACAGTGTGGTCCCCGGAGCAGCAGCAGGAGCAACGCTTGGGAACTTGTTAGAAATCCACATTCCAAGGGGTGGAGGGGGATGCTGGCGACTCCCACCTGAGACTTGATGAATCAGAAACCGGTATGGGGGAGTGGCAGTCTGATTTTAACAAGCCCTTGGGTTTCTTTCGTTTTTTCAAAATTACTTTGCCTATCAGTTTAGCATAGATTTGTTTGTTGTTATTTTGGCCGCGCGGCATGGCACGTGGGATCCTACTTCCTGGACCAGGGATCGAACCCAGGTCCCCTGCAGTGGAAGCGTGGAGTCCCAACCACTGGACCGCCAGGGAAGTCCCAGCCCTTGGGTTTCTGACACACACTGACCTTTGAGAACCACTGGTGTCCCATTACCTGACCTAAAGCTTTTAAGTTAAAATATTTTGTATGTCTTCTACCACTGACAATATTTTGGGGGGCTATTTTGGAATGAACATTTCTATATGATTGACATTTGCTCTCATAGTGAATTTTCATCTCCAAAAAGTAATGAGAAATTAACTCAAAAGACCTAAATCTAAGAGCTAAAGCCATAAAACTCTTAGAAGAAAACAGGTGTAAATCTTCTTGACCTTGGATTAGGCAGTGGTTTTTTAGCTGTAACACCCAAAGCGCAAACAAAAGATATGTGTGCATCATCAAATTTAAAAGCTTTTGTGCTTCCAAGGACACTGTCAAGAGGGGGAAAGAGTGCACAGAATGGGAGAAAATAGTTTCTAGTCATTTATCTGATAAGGTCTAGTATCAGGAACATATAAGGGATTCTTCTTTTTTGGCTCTGCCAAGCACTGAGTCCTAACCACTGGACCGGCAGAGAATTCCCCATAGTGCAGTAGTTTTTGTTTTTTTTTTTTTTTGGTTTTTTTTTTTGCGTTACGCGGGCCTCTCACTGTTGTGGCCTCTCCCGTTGCGGAGCACAGGCTCCAGACGCGCAGGCTCAGCGGCCATGGCTCACGGGCCCAGCCGCTCCGCGGCATGTGGGATCCTCCCGGACCGGGGCACGAACCCGTGTCCCCCGCATCAGCAGGTGGACCCTCAACCACTGCGCCACCAGGGAAGCCCCAGTGCAGTAGTTTTTTAAAAAAATATTTATTTACTTTTATTTTTTGGCTGCATCGGGTCTTAGTTGTGGCATGCAGCATCTTTAGTTGCGGCGTGCAGGATCTTCGTTGTGGTGCGTGGGATCTCTAGTTGTGGCTTGTGTGCTTCGTAGTTGCAGCACACAAGCTTAGTTGCCCTGCGGCAAAAGGGATATTAGTTCCCTCACCAGGGATTGAACCCAGGTCCCCTGCATTGGAAGGTGGATTCTTGACCACTGGACCACCCGGGAAGTCCTGCAGTAGCTATTCATAATGGTCAAAAGTGGAAACAATCCAAATGTCCATTAACAGACGAAATGTTGTATATCCTTATGATGGAATATTATTCAGCGATAAAAAGGAATAAAGTACTGATACATGCTATACCATCGATGACCCTTGAAAAAATGCTAAGTGAAAGAAGCCAGACACAAAATACCACATATTGGGTGATTCCTTTTTTATGGAATGTCCAGAATCCGCAAATCCTCTGAGACAGGAGGAGGGAGAAATGGAGAGTGACTGCTAAAGGGCCCCAGGGTTCTCCATGGGGTGATGAAATGTTCTGGAATTGGATAGTGGTGATGGCTGCACAACCTTGTGAATATACTAAAAATCACTGAACGGTACTTAAAGGGTAAATTTTATGGTATGTGAATTATATCAAAAGATTAATAATTTTATTATTAAAGTAATGTTAAAATTTTATGAGTGGCCACATATATCTGGCATTTTACTGAGCAATAAGATTAAGCTGAAATTTTTGTAGGAATTTACTGACGCACTTAATATTGTACAGGCTTTAAAGATAATATGTATTTTGAGATACACAAAGTAATTCAGTACTACATTTCTTGGGTAACTGGACAGCCCCCTTCCCAAATTGCCAAAAATATTGACTCAATTTGAATGAGTGGTCTTCTGGGAATTCGTCCCCAGTTCTCTGATAATTACCACATTTACAGTAGACATGCACAATAATTACGTTTCTCCCATGCTTCTGTTTTACTTTGCTTTGATATCTGTTTCATCTTGTTTTGTACTTTTTTCACATTTTATTATGAAAATTTACTCTGCAAATCTACAGCAAATTTTAAAGAATTTTTCAGTGAACATCATACCTGCTACATAGATTCTACCATTAACATTTTTCTGTACTTGCTTTATCACATTGATCCTTTTATCCATCTTATTTTTACACATTTCAAACTAAATTACAGATACTAAGTTTGCCTTTAAATAGTTGAGTATGTATATTAATTATAGTTCAATATTTGTTTATAGTCTTTTCATTCAAGAAAAAATTTACAAACAGTAAAAAGAAATCTTAAATATGCATTTACTGAGTTTTCGCAAATGCATACGTCTGTGTAATCAAATCACCTGTCAAGATATAGAACATTTATCACTTCAGAAAATTCTGTCATGCCCTTTTCCATTCAGTCCCGACCCCCCACCTCTAAGAAGCAACTAGTGTTCTGATTGTTTTCTGCCATAGTTTTGCCTGTTCTAGGACTTGAAACATACATTAGGTACTGTTATGTGTGAGGCTTCTTTCACTCAGCATAACTGAGATTTTTATGTATTGTTATAAATGTCATCAGTGCACTGGTTTTTATTGCTGAGTAGTACTTCATTGCATTAAATATGCCACCTTTTGCTTATCCATTCTATTGATGGGTATGGTCTGTTGCCAATTTTTGGATATTGTGAATAAAGCTCATGTAAATACACTTAAATCTTTTTATAGACATATATTTTCATTTCTCTTGGATAAATACTTTGGAGTGGAATTGCTGGGTCATAAGAGATATATGTTAATTTTATGAGACTGCCAGATTGTTTCCTCAAATTGTACCATTTTACACTGCCACTAAACAACATATGAGTATTCCCATTGCTCCATATGCTTGCTGACGTTTTGTGTTATTGGTCTCTTTAATTTAGCCCTGTGGTAGGTGTTCAGTGATTTCTGCCTTGCATTATAATTGACTGTTATATACCTTTCTTCACTTGATACTGAGCTCCTTGAAAATCAGTACAATCAGCTGTGTCTATCACTGTCCTTTTAATGTAGTGGGTGTGGAATAAATGTGAAACAAGTGCAATGAATGAATGTTTTGACACCTAGTTTTTTTTGTTTCGTTTTTTTAAAAATTAATTTATTTTTGGCTGCGTTGGGTCTTCCTTGCTGCACGTGGGGTTTCTCTAGTTGCGGTGAGCGGGGGCTACTCTTCCTTGCGGTGTGCGGGCTTCTCATTGCGGTGGCTTCTCTTGTTGCGGAGCACAGGCTCTAGGTGCGTGGGCTTCAGTAGTTGTGGCTCGTGGGCTCAGTAGTTGTGGCTCGTGGGCTCTAGAGCACAGGCTCAGTAGTTGTGGCGCACGAGCTTAGTTGCTCTGAGGCATGTGGGATCTTCCCGGACCAGGGATCGAACCCGGGTCCCCTGCATTGGCAGGCGGATCCTTAACCACTGTGCTACCAGGGAAGCCCTGTTTCTATATCTCGCCTATTGTCAGTAATGATGCAATGAACGTAGTGGTGCAAATACCTTTTTGACTTAGTGTTTTCATTTTCTTCAGATAAATACCCGGAAGTGGAATTGCTGGATCATACAGTAACTTTATTTTTAATTTTTTAGGAACCTGCATACTGTTTTCCACAGTGGCTACACCAGCTTACATTCCCACCAACAGTACATGAGGGTTCCGTTTTCTCAACATCCTCACCAGTGCTTATCTCTAGTCTTTATTTTTCTGGCTGCAACACACGGCTCATGTCATCTTAATTCCCTGACCAGGGAATCAAACCTGGGCCCTCTGCAGTGAGAGCATGGAGTCCTAACCACTGGACTGCCAAGGAATGACCATCTCTAGTCTTATTTATTTATTTAGGCTGTGTTGGGTCTTCTTTTTCTTTTTAAAATTTATTTATTTATTTTTGGCTGTGTTGGGTCTTCGTTGCCACGCCTGGGCTTTGTCTAGTTGCGGAGAGCAGCGGCTACTCTTCATTGCAGTGCACGGGCTATAGGCACACGGGCTTCAGTAGTTGTGGCTCGTGGGCTCTAGAGCGCAGGCTCAGTAGTTGTGGCGCACGGCTTAGTTGCTCTGGGGCACGTGGGATCTTCCTGGACTAGGGATTGAACCCGTGTCCCTTGCATTGGCAGGCGGATTCTTAACCACTGCACCACCAGGGAAATCCCAATCTTTTTTATAATAACCATTCTAACTCGTGTGAGCTGAAATCTCTTTTGATTTCATTTCCCTGATGATAGGTGATGTTGAGAATCTTTTCATGTACATATTGGCCATCTGTATGTCTTATTTGGAAAAATGTCTACTCATTGCGGTGACTTCTCTTGTTGCAGAGCACGGGCTCTAGGCGTGCGGGCTTCAGTAGTTGTGGCTCGTGGTCTCTAGAGAGCAGGCTCAGTAATTGTGGCACATGAGCTTAGTTGCTCTGAGGCATGTGAGATCTTCCTGGACCAGGGATCGAACCCGTGTCCCTTGCATTGGCAGGTGGATTCTTAACCACTGCGCCACCAGGGAGGTCCCCTCTGTCCATTTTGTAATCGAGTTTTTATTGTTGTTGTTGAGTTGCATTAGTTCTTTATATATTTTGGATATTAACCCCTCATCAGATATATGATTTGCAGATATTCAGTAGGTTGCCTTTTCATTTTGTTGATGGTTTCATTTGCTGTGCAGAAACTTTTAAATTTGATATAGTCCCACTTATCTATTTTTAGTTTTGTTGCCATTGCTTTTGGTGTTAGATCCAAAAAAGATATCGATGTCGAGGCACTTACTGTCTATGTTTACTTCTAGGAGTTTTATTGTTTCAGGTCCTTAATCCATTTTGAGTTGATTTTTGTTTACGGTGTAAGGTAGGGGCCCAGATTTGTTTTTTGCATGTGGCCGTCCAGTTTTCCCAGCACCATTTATTGAAGAGACTGTCCGTTCCTCATTGTATATTCTTGGCTCCTTCGTCATAAATCAGTTGACCATATATGTATGGGTTTTTTGGGGTCTCTCTGTTCTGTTCCATTGACCTTTGTGTCTGTTTTGATATCTAGTTTTAAGAATTTGAAATGAAAAAAAGTTTAAGCCATAAACACATGTAGAGATAAATTTGACCAGAAAGGTTGTTAAATAGGTACACTTTATTTCAATTAACAATTATTTCTTATTCGAAGAATACATTTACAGCAGTGATTTTTCATAGGTACAAATGATGGAAAATGTACACCTGGCCCCAGAGACAGATGAAGATGATCTTTATTCTGGTTATAATGACTACAATCCAACCTATGATACCGAGGTAAAAAAAAAAATTTGCTTTTTTTTTCTTTTTTTTTTTTACATTGGTCTTTGCTAACCAGCTGGTTCATGGAAATTTTGGATTTGAGGGTTCTGCTTTATCATGCTTTAGATTAAGTAAGTTGATTAAAAGCCTAGAAAAGTGCTATTTACTGAAGACTGTACTTTCTACCAATAGTAATAATTGCAGCATAAAGATGTGAAAAAGTCTATGGGAAAGAATTAGGATCAATTATATACTTGTATTCTTCTGTACTAATTATCTGAATATGTAAGTTACAAGATTTAGATCACTTGAAGTACCTAAAATCAGTTTTTTTTAATGCTCTAAATTTGAAATGTCATGTAGTTATTTTTCTTCTTTGAATTAAATTATACAAGTATTTTATAGAAAAATTAGAGAATAGAAATAAATATAAAGAAAAATTAAAATCATAGAAACTGTCTATGAAACCACCCAGAAATAAACCACCCAGAGATAAACATTAACTAACTTACAGTGCTTAATGCTAAATGTTTCCCTATGCACATATGTATGTGTATATGTATACTGTATCTGTATGTTTTTGGATAAAATGGTATCATACTGTGTGTACTGTTTCGTAACCTTTTCCCTTTTATGAATATTCGCTTATGTCAACAAACCTATATCTGCTTAATATTTAGTAGTATAGTAATTACAGGATGAAATTGTTGCTAAGACAAATACTTGAATATTTTAAATCTGTTTACATTATTGTGAGAGTTATAGTTTCCAAATTGTAAAAGACAAAAACCAAAGAAAACTCTTTATAAAGTTATCTTTAATTAGCGTGTGAAAAAAAAGTAAGGATGAAGGATGTGGGCGTTAATTTACTTGCTAGTATTTAAGAATCAAATATTAGCATTTAGAGGACTTTAAACTAATTTAGGAAATCTCATTCTAGAGTTTTTCATATGGCTTTCAGTCATTTTTGAATTGTTTTTTCCTCTGGAGAAAAAAGTTTGCCTGTGAATTGGAGACCTAGAGAGAAAGCAAGAAAAGAAAATAGAAATCATTCACTTACTCTATATGAAATAAAAATCTAGGAGAAAAAAAAAATCTAGGAGATACTGTTCATCATAGAAAATTTGAAAAATACATAAGATTGGAGAAAAAAATAAAATGACATGAATACTATTACCTGAAGATCACCTGTATTAGATATATCACCCGATGCTTTGCTGTATTCCCTTGTCTTTTAATATATTCCGGTTCTTCCGTCCCTGTATACAAACACTTATACGGATATGATTACATAGACTAGTTTTTAAAAATTTGTATTAAAGCATGGGCATTTTCCTAAGCTAGTATAAATTATGAAAACCATTGAATTGCCCCCTTTCTCCCAGTCGTAAAAGTTATATGTATAAAAAAAAAAATATGTGCTCATTGTTGAAAAACAAAATTACCCATAATTTACCCAGCAGTCAGAAATGAGTACGGTTAACATTTTGTTGCTTTGTCTTTCGTTCATGCATACACATACAATTTTCTTTTAGCATGTTTGGAATTGAACTAATGTTTACTTTTCTGTTTGCTTATTTACATTTGGCTACATCATAAACAAAGTTTCATGGTCCTAAAAATTTAAATATAATTTTAATGGCTGCATAATACCGACTATATACAGTTGATTATTTTCTGACTATAGGATAATTATTTATAGTTTTCTGCCCCTATTAATAACAATAGCACAATGAGCAATTTTATGCATAAATAATTTTCTCTATTGTGATCAAACATTTCCTTGGGGAGAGTCCCACAAGTGGAATTAATATATCATCATAATCATTCTTAAAAACATCAGAGAAACTTCCTAACTCTTCAGGTCATCACAGTGTGGCTTCATTATTTAACTTGAAGCAAATATTCAGAATATCATACACAAAAATAAATCACACAGTAAAATAAAAAATTTGGTTTACCCGTGGTTTTCTTTTATTTTAATTAATTGGTATAAATTAATATATAGCTGAATTACTTGAAACAGTTGCTAAGGTGTTCATAGATTATGCAAATTGTTAATCAAATCATGAACAAAGGAAAAAAATGACAAAAATTGTGTTGATTTGGTATTTGTAATGGAGAATTTGTTGACAGTTTTTAGTTTGTCATTGAGACTTCACTGAGCTGATTAATCAAATTTTACTAATAATTGAGCAATATTGGAAGGCTTTTCCTAAAAGATGTGCCAAGGTAGTATAATTATTTCAAAGGCAGCCCGTGGCTTTGTGCTTCGTGTGAAAGTTGCCTGGTTTCTATGGCTGAGACTTGTGTACTTACTTCATTTTATGTAGTTGATATGGAAGATTATGAAGATTATTTGAAGTAAAAGTAAAGAAGAATCCTTGTACATAATCACATTTAAAGTACATTGTATTAGCGTTTTGGTTATACAAACGTTTTACTTTAATTGTCTCCAAGGTTTTAAAAAGCTAATTGATATCGACTCCATTTTTTGTGTATTGTTTGTGTTTGTTTTTTAATAATCAGCAAGTATGTTTCTGTGGGAAGTAGATTGCAGTAAATCAGAGGTGAGTGTGAGAACTGAGCACACATGTCTGGAGGGCTAGAGCCGAACCTGTGCTGCTGAAGAGACGGGGGACAAAGGCTGCTTAGACTGGCAGCTGGCGAGGCTTGGTGCTTTTGAGAGAGGCTACAATGGCATTTTGTCCAGGAAACTCGGAAACACTGGTATCTTGCACTTGACTAATGTTACTTTCCTCAGATTCCTCAGGGAGAATGTAAGCATAGGTCAGGAATCAGCAAAGCATAGTAACGTTTTATTTCAACGGAGGCTTTGGTTCCAAGTGGCATCACAGGTTGGACCCGCTGGAGCCTAGGCTGGCTCTAGTCTGAATCTCAGACTTTACCTCTCCCGTGAGATGAAAAGCCATTTTCACTTGGGCAAGCAGAGATGAAACCAGAGCAAGTGTTTGCCCCATTTCTGGGAGAGAATACAGCCTTTTCTGTCCTAAGGTTTTCTCAGGGAAGGCTCCTAGCCATGGTCCAGAATATGGAAGAAGAGAGGGGAGGGAGAGAGGGAAAAAGGATGGGGGTGATTCTCTGTTCCTACTGCTCCAGCTGCTTGGAAAAGAGAAACAGTAGAAAGGCCATATCCTTGCAGACTTGATCTTTTAACCACGTGTGTTGATAGCACCCATTTGAACAGTAGCCAGTGAAATGGCCTTAAACTTGACTGACATTGTCATTACTCCTCTCCCCGAGGGGGGAAGGGACTTTGGCATTTTGTACAGTGTGAGGGGGATTTGAGGACGGGAGTCCTTGAGCCCTACCTGGATGTCAGCAGATGGAGGACGGTGGATTATAGAGGATCATGAACACCAAGCAGTCGAGGTTAAACATTTAAAAAATTGTCACTTCATGTTGGATGTGAAATTTGCCTTTTCGTTTTAGGAATTGGAGAATGACACAGCTTTTCAGCAAGCTGTGAAAACTAGTCACGGCAGAAGACCTCCAGTAAGTGAATTTTTTTTATTGTGGTGAAAAACACATCCTATGCCATCTTAACTGTTCTTAAATGTACACATTGGTAGTGTTAAATTAATTCCCATTGTTGTGAAACAGATCCCTGGAACTTTCTGTCCTCCCAAACTGAAACTCTGTCCCCATTAAACAACAACCCCCATCTCCCTCCGCCAGCCCCTGGTCCCCACCCTTCTACTGTCTTTATGAATTTGACTATTCTGGGTACTACATATAAGTGGAATCAGACGGTTTTTGTCCTTTTGTGACTGGCTTATTTCATGTAGCATAATGTCCTCAAGGTTCATCCACGGTATAGCCTGTGTCGGGATCTCCTCCCTTTTTAAGGCTGAATAACATTCCATTGTATGGATGGACCACATTTTGTTCCATGGACACTTGGGTTGCTTCCACCTCTTGGCTGTTGTGAATAGTGCTGCTACGAACATGAGTGTGCAAATATCTTGAGACCCTGTTTTCAATTCTTTGGATATATACCCAAAAGTGGGATTGCTGGATCATATGGTAGTTCTATGTTTAATTGTTGGGGGAACCTCCATACTGTTTTCCATAGTGGTTACGCCATTTTACAATCCCACCAACAGTGCACAAGGGTTCCAGTTTCTCTACAGCTTCACTAACACTTGTTATTTTCTATTCTTTTGATAGTAGCAATTTTAATGGGTATGAGGTGATTCTCATTGTGGTTTTGATTTGCATTTCTCTGATAATTAGTGATGTTGACTGTCTTTTCTTATGCTCTTTGGCCATTTGTAGATCATCTTTGTAGAAATGTCTGTTCAAGTATTTTGCCCATTTTTTAACTGGGTTATTTGATTTTTTTGTTGTTGAGTTGTAGGAATTCTTTATTGGGTATATGCTTTGCAGATATTTTCTCCCGTTCTGTAGGTTGCTTTTTTAAAATTCTGTTGATTGGGTTCTTTGATGCACAAAAGTTTTTATATTTGATGTAGTCCCATTGGTCTGTTTTTGCTTTTGTTGCCTGTGCTTTTTGGTGTCATAGCTGAGAAATCATTATTAAGTCCAATGCCATGAAATTTTCCCCTATGTTTTTTTCCTAGGAGTTTTATAGTTTTAGGTCTTTTTACGTTTGGGCCTTTAATCCATTTTGAGTTCATTTTTGTATGTGATACAAGATTAAGGGTCTGATTTCATTCTTTTGTGTGGATATCCAGTTTTCCCAGCACCATTTGGGAGAGACTGACCTTTCCACATTGTATGGTCTTGGCACCCTTGCTTAAGATCATTTGACCAATTTTTTTTAAATTAATTAATTTATTTAAAAAATTATTTTATTTTATTTTTATTTATTTATTTATTTGGCTGTGTTGGGTCTTTGTTGCTGCACACGGGCTTTCTCTAGTTGCGGCGAGCGGGAGCTACTCTTTGTTGCAGCATGCGGGCTTCTCATTGCGGTGGCTTCTCTTGTTGCGGAGCACGGGCTCTAGGCGCGCGGGCTTCAGTAATTGTGGCATGTGGGCTCAGTAGTTGTGGCTCGCGGGCTCTAGAGCGCAGGCTCAGTAGTTGTGACTCGTGGGCTCAGTTGCTCCGCGGTTGTGGGACCTTCCTGGACCAGGGCTCAAACCCGTGTCCCCTGCGTTGGCAGACAGATTCTTAACCACTGTGCCACCGGGGAAGCCCCTGTCCTCACTTCTGACACCAGTTGCAAAACCACCTTCAGCGTTGGTCCTTTTCTGAAAGGACTTGCAGAACTTGCTGAAAGCTGGTATGCTTACGGTTTATTACAGGGGAAGGATACAGGTTAAATCTGCCCAGAGAAGAGAGACACAGGGCACAGTCTGGGAGGGTCCAAACGTGGGGCTTCTGGTCATCCTTTCCCTGTGGAGCCCTGGGTAGCATTAACCTCCCAGCCACTCTGAGTGGTGACGGTACTTGGGAGGATTGCCAGCAAGGAAGCGCTCCCACCACTGTGGTGTCCAGAGTTTTCATGGAGCTCCATCACATACTGTCCTCATGGCTGCCCGTTAGTCTCCAGCCCCTCCTGGAGGTTCAGGCTCATAAGTCTGAAGTTTAGACTGTCTGGTGGCCAAAGCCCCCAGGCAAACAGGGGTGTGTCATACAGGACATTCCAGGGGCCTGCAGATCTCCTCCCAGTAGCAAAGGGCAAAGCCAGACCTCTCTTTGGATGAAGTCAATTCTTGACTACACATTCCACAAGCTATATTTTAATTTTAAGTTTACCTTCATTATGGAAAGAAAATTGTAGGCTAAGTCCTTACACTTGGCTAATGACAAGGCCATAAGCTTTCTGAGGAGGCAGACCATCATATTGTTCTCTCTTTGCCTGCTGTGGGTCCTCCACAGATCTTTATCACATGACTTAGTAAATAAGCAAACATTGTCTTCAGTTTAGTGATTCTGGGTATCAGACAGGTGGTAATGTCTCCAGGCTGGTCCTTCATCATATTTAGAAATGACTTCAGAGATCCTCACGTTATGATGAGGAAAACAAGCCTGGGGAGGCGAGGTCTCACACTTACCTGTAACCAGGACAGAGTTCAGGTCTCCAGCCGCCTTGAATGATATTTTCATCACACCTTACATACTGTATTAAATGGGAAAAATTTGTGCAACTGTTATATGAAAGGGACTGGGCTCACTTAAGAGGGATAAAATTCCAGCTAGCTCCAGAGGAACTTAAGGAGGAGAATAAAATGGACAGAAATAGAAATTACAAGGCATAATATATTATGTGTTGTAAAAAGAGTATAAATTGCTATGGGACCACAAAGATAAGTTCTTTATCACTAGTTGGGACAATCAGAAGAGGCTGCTTAGAAGATAGATTTACAGTTGAATATTTAAGGATGTGCACAGTTCAGATTGCCCTTGAGATCTGTGAGGAAAGGCAGTGTGGGTGAGGGTGCAAGGTGAAGAAAGAAAGAGGTAACGTAGGATCCAGTCCACTTAAGAGATCAGTCCAGTGCCAAACATAAAACCCAGAAGAACAGATCTAGTCATCAGTGAGTAGTTAGAAAGAAAAACGGTCTCTTTCCTTCAATTTGTTCTCACAGAAAAATGTTGCTGAGACCCACATCCTTCCTTTTCATGTTTTTCCAAGACCTGTTATCTGTCAATTAAGTCAAGTTTGTTAATGGTTTTGTTCAAATTTTCTGTATTTTTACTGATTTTTTTTTGTGGAGAGGAACTACAGTTCTATTAGTGAGAAAAACGGTCAAATCTTACACTGTGATTGTGGTTTTCTTCCTTTTTTTAGGTTTTTGATTTATATATTTGGAGTAAAGACATTTAGAATTGTTATATTTTTGTGTTAAATTGACCCTTTTATTGTTATAAAATATCCTATCTCTAGTAATGCTGTTTGTCTGTCTTGTCAAATATTAGTATATTGCTAGAGCTACTCAGGCTCTCTTTGTCTAGTGTTTACATTGTATGTCTTTCCCATCTTTTTACTTCCAGCATTCTCATATCTGTATATTTAAGATGTATTTATTAGCAGCATGAATAGAGCTCTGGGTTTTTTGTATTTGTTTTAATATTGTCAGATAATCTTCTTCTTTTAGTCTATTTACATTTAATGAAATTACGGATTTGGTTTAAATTTGTTGCCTTAGTATTTGCTGTTTGTTTTTTCCTGCCTTTTTATGTTTCATTTTCTCTCCTTTCTTATCTCCTTTTTTTTTTTTTTTTGGCGGTACGGTACGCGGGCCTCTCACCGCCGTGGCCTCTCCCGTTGCGGAGCACAGGCTCCGGACTCGCAGGCTCAGCAGCCATGGCTCACGGGCCCAGCCGCTCTGCGGCATGTGGGATCTTCCCGGCCTGGGGCACGAACCCGCGTTCCCTGCATCGGCAGGCAGACTCTCAACCACTGCACCACCAGGGAAGCCCTCTTATCTTCTTTTGTTTATTTTTTATTATTCCATTTCTCCTTCTGTTATCTTGGGAGCTTACATTCTTTAGCCATTTTTTAGTGTTTTTGTAAAGATTACAATACTCATCTTTAACTTATCAAAGTCTAGTATAATTTAGTATTTTACAACTTTCTGGACAATGCCAGAATTTTACGTTATTTTCAGTTTTCGGTTCTAGAATTTCCATTCATCCATTTTTTATAGTTTTTAGTTGTCTACTGAAATTGTCATCTTGTCTTTTAATTCACTGAACGTATCGACCATAGTTGTGTTAAAGCCTGTGTCTGATGTTTCCATCGCATGTTTCCCCTTCTGCCTGTCTTTCCATTTATTTCTCTTGGTTTTGGTTAGGTAGTCTTGTTCCTATGTGTCTGGTTGTTTTAGATTGAATGCCAGGCATTGTAAATGAAAATTTTTAGAGATAATTTACGGCTGTATGTCTCTGCTGTCTAGTGTGATAACCACTAGCCACATGTGATTATTTAAATCATTTAAAAGTAAGTAACGTTTTAAAATCCAGGTCCTATTGCCTGAGCCACACTTCAAATGCTCAACAGCCACATGTGGGTAGTGGCTGCCTTATCAGGACAGATACCTTTTACTGGAGAGAATTTACTTTTGCTTATGGCCTCAGAGATGCAAGGAACCCTGAATCACCTCAAGCCAGTTGAGTTTGAGATGATTCTGAATTGGGCTCAGGTCTTACAAGGGCTGGTGTCCTTCTGATTTCCCTTCCAGTCTGAGTGTAGCCTTTGGAGGTTAGTCAAGTCTGAATACTGGAGGATTCCCAGGGCTGCCACCTCAGCAGGCCCAGCTCCAGGGTTTATGTCTTCAGTCCTGTCTTCTGTGAAAAGCTCTGTTCACCCTTGCGGCCTGGCCTTCCGCATTAACAGACACCCCTGGGAGAAGAGCAGCCCAGACGCAGCTCAGCCCTCAGTCTTCCCTTCTGTTCCTCAGCTTGAGGCCTTGTAATTCCTCATGGCCTTGATGGTTCTCTAATGTATACAAACTGATTTTTAGCAAAAATATTTTTGTCCCCAGCCGCCTTAGTAGTTCTTAGAGGGAGAGATGTTTAAAACAGTGGTCCGTCAAGCCAGAAGTAGAACTCCTCTAAAAATGATGTTTTAATCAAATACTTAAACAAAGATGCCCAACAGCTAACCTGTTTAGCGCACTTTTTCACCTCTGTGGTCCTGTTTGATTCCAGTTACAACTTTGTGATCAACATACTTTGTATCTTTATTTCAGAGATGAGAACATTTAGGTTCAAAGAGATAAAATAAACAAGCAAGTGGAGGGAGAGCTGAGATTCAACCCCAGATTCCCTGAGATCCTCTGTCTGTTGTTAGACCCAGCGGTCTGGCAGTGATAATCACGCAAAATGAATGGTAGGCGTGACCGTGAAGACTCATCTGTCTTATTGGCCCCTCAAGTCATTCTAAAGTCCCTTTTCTCCTTTAAAATGAGTTCCAGAATAGGTCTCCTTCCTGATACTTAAAATACTTGAGCTCGTTAATATTTAGAATAATTTAAAAGAAATTATTCTAAATATTATATAAATATTTCTCTATTGATGAGCCTATATTTTCTATTTCTTTTCCAGTTTTCTATTATATAACTTAATCTGAATTCTATTAACTATGTTTTTTTTCCTCCCCAAGATAACTGCTAAAATACCAAGCACAGCAGTTGCTAGACCTGTAGCTACTGGATGTGGGGTAGGTTTTCTTAAGCTGAAGATATGAAGATGCATTTTCTCATACATAAGTTCAGTTTAGGCAGTTAGTTCTAAATAAGTCTGGCTACCTTTCAGCCCATGACCTGGATATATTTTCCATTTTGGTTAGTGATGAACATTATATATTGTTGATTAATAGCTTTGAATATTCTCGTCATTTTGGTTTTAAATATAACAGAAAATATTTTATTGTCTTTTCCTACCTGTAAACCTCGTGTTTGTTGATTGACTTCTTTTCATTTTCTATATAATATAACCAAATGTCATGTGTATTCCATTCATATATCTTATGTGAGGTTAGATGTTATTTAAACATAATGTTTATAATTTTTAAAAACTTAATAATTAATACATGAAAAAATAAAATTTAAGAAAAACTTCAGAGGCATATAATTGGGTCTTGCTTTTATTTGAGATCGTTGGAGGAAAGATGCTATATTAAAATCCATAAAATAAAATCTTCTAAATCTTGCCCAAAGTACCTACAATTTGGATATTTTAGCTTATGTGAAATAATAAAGGAATGGGAGAAAAATGGAGGAATGAGGTGAAATAGTGTTTCCTAGTCTTTATGATAATATTTCTTAGGGGTCATAAAAATGGTTTTAGAACCTAGAGGTCCCGGGCACTTGCCTTCCAAGTGTCCCTTCCTGTGAATGAAGAAAGTGGCCTTATACGTTATATAACGGTGTGTCATGTGATGCATACGTTTATTAATCAGCCAAAGCAGGTATCACTCATAAATTTGGTTTTTGGTGATGTTTCTGAATAGGAGACAGCAAGCTTTTCTGTGAAGGGCCCTGTGGTTTAGGCTCTTCGGAACCCAGCTCAGCATTTTCAGAGAGGCAGCCACAGACGATGTACAGGCAAATGGACTGCGGCTGTGTCCCAGTACAAAGGCTGCGGGTTATAGTTTGCCAATGCCTGTTTTAGAGTTTTATTGTTTGATCCTATATCCTCGGGAGATAAATGGAAAAAAATTATGTTTAGGTTTACTTGCCAATAGGATGAAGGAAAAAATGTTATAAAGAAAACTTTTATACTTTGGTTTATAAAATTAAATGTAGGCATTTTTTGGAATCGTTTTAACTTAGTTTTTTGTTTACTAGTCCAAGACATCCCTGGCATCGTCAATGGGAAGACCAATGACAGGGGCTATTCAGGTATCTCCATTGTGTGGGTGTTCATTTTGGGCCTTTCCTGTGACTTAGAATATTATTACCAAAGTTTTTTTAAGTTGTTACTTATATAGTGACCCTGGTTCTTTAAACTGTGGGCTGAAGTTTGGACCTTTTGAAATCTTTGGTGGCAAAGTCTCTTTGGATTTATTTACTCAGGTCTCAAATGAAATCCCACTGGGAATGGACATAGGCCTGATAGTTTGCTTGTAGGATGTACTCTGGGACCCGCTCTTCCTTTGCTGTCATTTACAGCAGTTTCTGTGGTTTCTCTCTTAGGCATATAGGAGACCAACCAAAAGTAGGGGAGTAGCCAGCTACTAAGCTGCGTAAGGTACTATCTAAAAATCCTTAAGAGTGCTTTTCTTTTCAAACTGGGAGTAAGTCCAGTTAGACAAGGAATCAGAATTTGACAGAGGAAAGGTGAAGTGCAGACAGGCCGGCACATGAGGAGGTGGGAGCACGGAGCAAGCCGGCAGGGGACGAAACCAGTGTTACGCGCTAGGCTGTATTTACAACGTGTGTCGTGCAGCTCTGCAAGTAAGAGGCAGGTCTTATTTAAGAATGCTCTTTAAATGATGCTTGTTCTCCTAAGGATGGAGTTACTAGACCCATGACAGCAGTGAGAGCAGCTGGTTTTACCAAAGCAGCTTTGAGAGGTTTGTTCTATTTCAGCTATTAATTTTTTTCAGATCTTTAAATTTTTTAAATGTTTTTGTATGTGTAAATATATTACCATATCTAACATGCCATTGATTATTTTAGGTACCATTAAGAAAGGAAAGGGGTGATGAAAATGTTCTGCATCCCAGTTGAGGTGGTAGTTACACTGGCATGTAATCTGCCAAAACATGCCGAGCTCTACATCTAAAATTTGTATGTGAGTTAGAGCTAAAGAATTAAAGGTGAAAACAGTATTTAAATATATGATAAGTTAAATAATAATTTTTAAATAAAATTGTTATGACAAAAATTAATGATTATTATACCAGTAATGGAAAATTAAAAGGCTAATACCAGGTTATTACTCACATGATTGGCCATTTAGAGTTCATAATAGGGATAGATTACTATGGGGGAGAAATAAATACTGAGAGATATTTATTTTTGTTTTTACATGGTAACACACAGTTTTATTTACATGTTTTTATGTATGTTAAAAATCTTACCAGTTTCTTCATATGCAAAATATTTATGTAAGCATAAAAATGTCCATTCCATTTAATAAATAGGTAAATTAAATAGCATGTGCGCGGTTTCATATCCGTTCAGTTGTGCTGGATTGAGCACTAAACGTGAACTCTTGACTGTGTCTCAGGCTCTGCGTTCGACCCCCTCGGTCAGTCGCGGGGCCCTGCACCGCCCCTGGAGGCCAGGAACGAAGACAGGTATGCAAGTCCTGTGCTGCTCTGCTGTGGTTGGTTGCATGTTCTTAACTTTTACTTCTCAAGTACATAATCCTTACGTATTTGAAAAGTTCATGTCAGCAGAATAGTAACCAAAGCATCATCCCTGGTTCTCGGAACTAGCAAAAGAATCAAGTCTCAGAAAAGCAGCCCTGTGTATTCCATGCAGTTTTACTGTAATATTATTGACTCGAAGATGTATCTGATTTTTGTACGTGCCAGTATTGATTCTCTTGAAGGCCACATGTTGCTGTACATGTAATAAGATATTCTTATTTTAAAAGAATATTTCAAAGAAAAAAATTAAGAAAATGTATAAGTTAGTTTGTCATATTGATATTGAGAAATATAATTTTTTATAGAATTAACTTAGTTTTGTGCCATTGACTAGAGAGTAGCTAAAAAGCTACGGTGTAAATTCAGCTGTGTACATTTACTGATATCTAAGCACCATTAGATTTTACAAATAGTGATAGCAGCCAGCATTTACCGAGTGCTCTCTGTGCGATCACTGCGTGCCCTGCGCTGTGCACGAGCTTCCCTGAGCTCTTGTGTCATCAGTTCAGGGGGAGGGAAGCACGGAGAGCTCGCTGGGTCAGGCTAGTACACGGCAGGACTGAGACTTGAACCCAGGCGGTCTACTTCCAGGGCTCATGTTTGTTTGTTTGTTTGTTTGTTTTGCGGTCCCCGGGCCTCTCACTGTTGTGGCCTCTCCGGTTGCGGAGCACAGGCTCCGGACGCGCAGGCTCAGCGGCCATGGCTCATGGGCCCAGCCACTCGGCGGGATGTGGGATCTTCCCGGACCGGGGCACGAACCCGTGTCCCCTGCATCGGCAGGTGGACTCTCAACCACTGCGCCACCAAGGAAGCCCCAGGGCTCATGTTTTTAAATTGTAATTCTTAAACCTGGTATTTGGGCTATTGTATAAACTACATAATTTCTCTTTTTGACTAATAAGGAACTTATATAGAAAGTCAGTGTACTTTGTATCCTAGTTAATGACAGCAAGTTTGCTAACAAATACATGTTATCTTACTTAAATATGTCATTTAGGATCCTGTCAGCTGCTAACAGCTGGAAACGTCAGAAAAAACACACACAACAAGAATGTTTTATTATCTCCCATAACAGGAGGCCTGGAGGATGGTTAATTTAACTTCTCAATAACCTCACGCTGCTTCAGCTTCTTTCTGATTCTCTTGGCTCTTCTCAAGAGCCTGCCCATCCTCAACCTTCCTGTAGTTGATAAAACCTAGAGTCAGAAGGTGCTCAGTCTTAGGTCCTCTTTGAAGAGCAGGGATCTTTCCGGGAGACATCTGCCCCAGGCAGACGCGTCTTCATTTCTCATTGGCCAGAAATTCATCACACGTGCCTGATGGAACCAGACATTCGGCAGGAGGGTGAGACTCTCCTGTAGCCTAGCTTTCGCGTTCAGGGACGCAGGGCGGCGGCAGGCTCCTGTGGAGGCGCCCAGCAGTGTCTGCACAGAATTCATTCTCCTGGCGGCTGGTAGGGATGGGGTAGTGACTTTCACTGTCTTCATAAAATTCTCTTACAGAGTTTTAGCGTTACATTTTTATATTGATATTTTAGGCTTAATTATAACAACCTGTAAGCAACATTTAAAGGCATTTATTAGAGTGTTTCAGACAGCTTGAAAATAGAATTCCGTACTTTGAATTCTGAACTTTTTAACCTTTAGAAAGCCACCATCTATTATTAGAATTTTGCAATCTCTATAAACTAATAAAATATGTTGTCTTAATCCCAGGTTTTACTGAAGAATATGATTTTATAGACAAACCTATACTGTGAAATTTATTCCTGTGTTCTTTTTAAAAGTCCATTTGTAGAGAATTAAGAGAATTGATGTTTACTGTGATATATTTGTAGTAAAAGTTTATTTAGGCAGTAACGTACATTCAGAGTGTTGTGTTTTATTGAAAGAAAGTGGTAGTAAAGCAACACTGGTGTTGTGTTTGAAACATGGCTGATCTGGGGACACTTCGTTTGCTACTAATGAAGTCAGGGTTTTAAACTTCCTCACCTCGTTAGAAGTCTCTGTGGTGAGTGGGGCTTCCCTAGCGGCCCAGTGGTTAGGACTTGGTGCTTTCACTGCCATGGCCCCGGGTTCGATCCCTGGACGGGGAATTGAGATGCCACAAGCCACACAGCACGGCCAAAAAAAAAAAAAGTCTCTGTGGCATCTATTTGGTAGTAAATAATTTTCTCTCTTTTATGGGGTCTTCAGTCTTTCTAACCATAGATAAAGTTTTCATTTGCCATAGAATCTGCTTTCCTTTGGGGATGGTAATGCAATAGCATGGCCCTAGAGTTACCTTATCATGTGTTTAAATCCTGGCTCTGTTACTTACTAGCTGTATGATCTCAGGCTTAGTACTTAACTTTCTTTCGTTTTTTTTTTTTTTTGGCCGCCCTGTGTGTCTTGTGGGATCTCAGTTCCCTGACCAGGGATCGAACCCATGCCCCTTGAAGTGGAAGCACAGAATCCTAACCACTGGACCGCCAATACTTAACTTTCTAAACTTCAGTTTCCCTGTCAGTGAAATGAGATAATGATAGTACTTGTATCAAATATTCTTGTGAAGATTAAGTGACATAATTAGGGTAAAGCATTTAGCTCAAAATTAAATTACACTTATGCTAAATAAATGTTGGTTATTTTTACTATTATGAATAATTATATAATGTAGTTATTAAAAACAGTGGCACATTTATTCTTTAAGGCCCCTTATATATTTGTCTTATCTGTGACTTACTCTTAAAGTTTATAAGCACATGATGAACAATGTTAAAAGTAGGTTAAATTTTGTGTGTATTGTTAGTGGTTGAATGATTCAAATATACTTACTTTTTTCTTTAACAGTCCAGAAGAAAAGATAAGACAATTAGAGAAGAAAGTAAATGAGTTGGTAGAAGAAAGCTGTATTGCTAACAGTTGTGGAGACTTAAAATTGGTGAGTTCATAAACTATAAGATTCAAGATTGTGAAGTGTGTGCATATGTATCTTTATGTGTGTACCTATGTAAGCACATGTATAGATAAATACTTCCATTTTGTTGTGGACTGGCCTTAGAGTTTTCACTGAAATAATTATTTTGAGAACCTGCAGTTGAAACTCTGCTTCATAAACTCTGAAGTCAAAACAATTGGCTGATTTTGTAATTTTTCACATTGGTCATTTAAGGAGGGGAAAAAATTCCATTGCATCGGTTGGCTAAATTTTGCAGCCTGGTGGACTGCTGATTGGGACGCACAGCCTGCTGCAGGTGGAGCCCATGGCCCACACACAGCACTAAGGGCTGTTTTCTCCTTCAAGGCTGACTGCTCTAAAGTATTTTGTCCTAAGTAAACTGCAAAATCGTGGTTTGCTTCTTGGCAATCCAACTCTGCTGCTTTTTTTTAAATTGAATCTTTTCTCTTAGTTTGCTTTGTTCACATTACTTTGGTCATCATACCACATAAATATAATTTCTGTGACTTAGTTATCAGATCAATGAATACCATTAGAAAGGTTCAGTATAAGCTACTTTTTTTTTTTTTTTTTTTTTGCGGTACATGGGCCTCTCACTGTCGTGGCCCCTCCCACTGCGGAGGACAGGCCCCAGACGCGCAGGCCCAGCAGCCATGGCTCACGGGCCCAGCCGCTCCGTGGCACATGGGATCCTCTCGGACTGGGGCACGAACCCACGTCCCCTGCATCGGCAGGCGGACTCTCAACCACTGCGCCACCAGGGAAGCCCCAGTATAAGCTACTTTTATTGCTCACAGAACCTGTGCTTTTTTATCTAGTTCTAAAAAAAAAATTCCATGTTTAATTAATGTGACTGTGGTCAGTCTCTCAGTGGAAATTGATAAAAGGTTCTTGGCATCCTGAGTAAGATCTGAGCGAAACTAAGGATCTGTTGTCGTATTGGGTAGCAGTTATCCATGATCCATGATCCAATACTTGTCTGTATTTTGAGCATCCGAGGAACCAAACAAATCCACCTAAATTCCTACCTCATGAGATTGAATTAAAACACCAAAGATTCAGGAGTTGGGAGGAAAAAGGAAGTAGATAGACATGGTCAGACCGAAAGGGGGTGGGAGGTGAGGTGATGGAGAACCTCGACGTGGAGCAGGTGTGCTCCAGGTCTTAACCCCCACGCTTCCTCTTTTTTCCCAGAGAAGACACTCAGCCTTTCCATGCGGGAGGAAGAGCTCCCGTTTAAACAATAGAAACGGAGTTTATGGTAGGAGCACACGGGGCATCAGGGAAGCCAGGGGTAATGGCAGCCACCCCTGCTTCCCGCAGACACTTCCCGAATGCACCAAATTCCGTGTGAGTGCTCAGAGGAGTTTACACAGTATACATTTGATTTCAGGCCTTAGAAAAGGCAAAAGATGCAGGAAGAAAAGAGAGAGTCCTGGTGAGGCAACGAGAACAAGTTACAAGTCCAGAAAACATCAATTTGGATTTAACTTACTCAGTAAGTATGAAGTACCTGTTGAGTACAGTTACCTTGGCGAGAATTTATAGATTCCAGAACTTCTTTTTCTTTTTTGTTTTCTCTTGTTCTTTAAGCCTTATTGGACTTAAGGTGCCCAGAATTAGATTAATAATACTCTTTAGTTCATGGGACCACTCTTATCTTTGGTATGTACAGTGATCTTCTTTAGTTAGTTAATTAGTCATTTTTAATAATGTAGTAAATACTTGTAAACCTACCAGCCAAGGACTTGTGAAGATTGCTAATATTTGGGTTCTATTCAGTGTGGATACTTTAACGAGATTCATTTTGTTTTGTTTTGAGGTATAATTGGGATACAGTGTTCTGTTAGTTTCAGGTATACAACACGATGACTTGATATTTGTATATATTATGAAATGACCACCACAATAAGTCCAGTTAACATCCGTCACCAAACATAGAGAGATAATGGGGTTCTAATTTATTTATTTATTTATTTATTTATGGCTGCGTTGGGTCTTTGTTGCTGCGCGTGGGCTTTCTCTAGTTGCCGCGAATGGGGGCTACTCTTGGTTGCGGAGCACGGGCTCTAGGCACACGGGCTTCAGTAGTTGTGGCGTGTAGGCTTCAGTAGTTGTGGCTCGCGGGCTCTAGAGCTCAAGCTCAGTAGTTGTGGCTCACGGGCTTAGTTGCTCTGTGGCATGTGGGATCCTCCCGGACCAGAGCTCGAACCCACGCGCTGTCAGGCAGATTCTTAACCATTGCGCCACCAGGGAGGTTCCGATAACGAGATTCTAATGTGGACTTTTTGGTCTGTGATTTTAGAGAACTTCAAACTAGGTGAATAAGATAATGTTCTGTGAGGAGAGTAGGGGGAAAAAACCAGCTAATTTCTAGCAAAATTTATTCAATTCTGAAAAGACACTTCTTTGATATTTATACTGCTGTTTAAAAGGGTATGTTTTCAGTAGGAAAAGTCTTCATATGCTAAACAAGTGGAAAAAAGGACGTTAGAACTTAGAAGAATTTTTTTTTTTTTTTTGCGGTACGCGGGCCTCTCACTGTTGTGGCCTCTCCCATTGCGGAGCAAGGCTCCAGATGCGCAGGCTCAGCGGCCATGGCTCACGGGCCCAGCCGCTCCGCGGCATGTGGGATCTTCCCGAACCAGGGCACGAACCCGTGTTCCCTGCATCGGCAGGCGGACTCTCAACCACTGCGCCACTAGGGAAGCCCAAGAAGAATTTTTATATGTTTACTATTTATAGCTAATTTTTTTTTATAGCTAATATTTTTAAATTCCATGGAGTCTTTAGATTTGGGAATAATTTGTGATGATTATTTTTTTTCCTTTAGGAACATAATTTACTGTAACTTAATGATTTAAATTATAAATTTGCACGTAGAGCAGCAATACTGTACAAATTAAGGTTTAAGGTATTCCACATGATGTTTAATTTATATTTACAAAGAGAGTTTGGTCCACTCTCTTCCTTACTCCTTTTATTACCAGCTATAGTAATAATACACATTTATTCTTTGTGGGTCTTCCTGAGATTAAAAGATAGCAAATCCATTAATTAGAAAGAATACATGGAAAATTAGGTGAAATTTAGAGGAAAGCTCCACCTGTCTTTTTTTTATAAATTTATTTAATTTTTTATTTTTGGCTGCATTGGGTCTTTGTTGCTGCACGTGGGCTTTCTCTAGTTTCGGTGAGCAGGGGCTACTCTTTGTTGCAGTGCGCAGGCTTCTCATTGTGGTGGCTTCTCTTGTTGCGGAGCACGGGCTCTAGGTGCGCGGGCTTCAGTAGTTGCGGCACACGAGCTCAGTAGTTGTGGCTCGTGGGCTCTAGAGCGCAGGCTCAGTAGTTGTGGCGCACGGGCTTAGTTGCTTCGTGGCATGTGGGATCTTCCCAGACCAGGGCTCGAACCTGTGTCCCCTGCATTGGCAGGAGGATTCTTAACCACTGTGCCACCAGGGAAGCTCCCACCTGTCTTAATGTTCTGGTTCATATTGGAATGCAAGGTGTTCTCTGTGTACTTCATTGCTTAATGGGTTGGGAATCTTGATAGAAGCATCTAACTTTGTTATAGGGTTTTAATCTCTAGAAAGATTATAGGCAAAAGGGACCTAAAATGATCATTATGTGTCTCTTTGCAATATTTTTTCCTTAGGTTCTTTTCAACTTGGCCAGTCAGTATTCAGCTAATGAAATGTATCCTGAAGCACTAAACACCTATCAAGTTATAGTGAAAAATAAGATGTTTAGCAATGCAGGTAAGTGTGTATAGTCAGTTTTTCCAATAAGTATAGTTCTTTTGTACCGTTAATTTACCATTTCCTCATTTTATGCTTTCTTATAATGAAATGATCTGTACTCTGAGCAAATTCATATTTATGATAGAGGTGCCCTGCTTAAAGATATGAAAATTCACACAAATACAAATGAAGAAATACAGTTGGTATAAGATACATTGCCTAACAGTAAATGAAAACAGTATTCTGTATCACAGGTAGAATGAGCCAGGGCAACCTACAGAACATGCTTTCCCTTGTATAATTATCCACAAGAGACCTTTGTTTATATTTAGCATTTATATTGTGTAATTTTTTGGTCTCAGTATTAAAGTGTATCAGAATATCATTTTCTTTAATATTTTATTAAACTATTACATCATATAGTTTAAACCGGGTAAGTGTACTCTTTTTGTTCCTGAGCTCCAGGCTTCTTCATCCTGCGCCGTGGGGTGGGCCCTGCAGAGTGGAGAAGGGTCAGGACTATGGAGAGCTGACCGTTACCTCAGACCCCCAGGTCCTGGTGAAAAGAGGTGTGGGGTCACTTGAGTACGAGTTGGAAAGTCTAGACAAGCTTTCTGAGTGGATGTTGCATTTGAGCTGAGTCTCAAGTTTTGTAGAAACACTTTTTCTCACCAATTCATAAATGCTTACCGTAGAAAATGTGGGGAAAAAAGGATAAACTGTACATCTTGCAGCTCTGGGAGATGCTGGAATAACGCCCAAAAGAAGGTCTAATTTTGAATTATCTAATACTTTTTAAGTCCCATGTTTTCTTAGAAGAACAGAACTCCAGTTTTATAATGTCACTCTTGTTTTCTAGCCATGTTTCCAGGAATCCATCTGTCTTAAGTTCCAATTCCTTGCAGAAGTTTAGTGTGCACATACATGAAAATAGTATAACTGTTTTAAAGTGAGAAATTTAGTTAATGTCTGAAGCTTCATAAGTTGAGAAGACCTTCAAAAAATATAAATTAAGGTCATCTAAAATATCATAGAAAAAGTGAACAAAGTAGGATATTATATATTCATTAAATTTTTTTCAATTAGGACGGTTGAAAGTGAATATGGGAAATATTTATTTAAAGCAAAGAAATTATTCCAAAGCCATTAAATTCTACCGAATGGCCTTAGATCAAATTCCAAGTGTCCATAAAGAAATGAGGTAAGTGTGTAGAATTTAAGTGTCGTTCTTCAGAAACAAGGTCACTCTTGACGCGTTGCCAGTGGGCTGAGTGCTTTATGGTATCTGTACATGAGAGGTGTTAGATTCTTGTTGTAGCTGTAGTACTTTGGTCTGTCCCCTTGTGACTACTTGCATGCATTTGTGTGATGGAAGTTAAAGGTTGAAGGCATAATATGTGATCAGTTGGAGTAAAACTAAGCTAATGGGCCTATATAGGGAATAACGCTGCGGGCAATTAGCGCCAGAATACAGCTTACTGCCAACACCAAATCAAACAGCGGTTCTTTAGAACATACCAGACTCCAGAATGCAAGACTGGAAATCAAGACCTCCTTACATTCTTACTACAGCTTGAGAAGGGAAGCGTGAGAGGAAGGGTTACTGTTGAATCTTAGAAGAGGGGGGAAGAGGGGGATGCTGGGATGTTTCCTGTTCTTACAGTATTTCAGGAGCAGAAACAGTAGACTACCTTATGGTCTGGTTATAACTATGGGAACATAGGAAGGTACCAGGATACTCACTGGTCATAATTTCTCCTAGGCACAGTACAAAGCCTCTGTGAAAGTTAATTTCTTTGTAAATACCACTTTTCACAATAATTTGTTTTCGAATTATGCATGATATCTCATTATCATCAGCAAATATCTAACTTACAGAACACAATGCCCTTGAGGTACTTTTAACCCAGGTGAGGCCAAGAATTTGAGCATTTTAGAAAAAGATAGTAATATTATATAGTATATGTTAAGTGCTTAACAGTCCATAATCAAGAGATAGTATAGTAATTAAGTTGAAGGAATAATTATTGAGAACAAGAAAGGTCAAGAAAGGCTTAACGAAAGGAGGTATACTTGGATTGCTTACTAAAGTGAAGACAAGCGAAGGGATAACATTCCCGACAAAGGGAGCACTGTGAGAAAAGTCCGGGAAATACTGTGATCTGAT
Source organism: Stenella coeruleoalba (assembly GCF_951394435.1). Taxonomy (NCBI): domain Eukaryota; kingdom Metazoa; phylum Chordata; class Mammalia; order Artiodactyla; family Delphinidae; genus Stenella; species Stenella coeruleoalba. The sequence goes on from NC_137164.1 coordinate 991,948, forward strand.
CAGAGAACTAGGAGTAAAAGGATTTAGTTCAAATGGGGTTATATTGAGGAGTGGTTAGAAATAAGGTGGGATCACATTCATTAGAATGGCTATAATCAAATATGGACAATAATTAGTGTTGAGGAAGATGTAGAGAAATTGGAATCCTCATACGTTAGGGATATAAAATGGCCCAGACACTTTGGAAAATAATTAGGTTGCTTTTTTTAAAAGTTAAACACAAATTTACCATATGACCAATTCCATTCCTAGGTATATACCCAAGAGAAATGAAAACATGTGTTATCACAAAGTATTGTACATGAATGTTTATAGCAGCATTATTCATAATAGCCAAAAAGTAGAAGCCATCCAAATGTCCATCAAGTAGTCAATGGATAAATAAAATGTGGTATAGCCATACAATAGAATACTATTCAGCAATAAAAAAGGAATGAAGTACTCTTATATGCTGTAATATGGAGGAACCTCAGAAAGGTTATGCTAATTGAATGAAGCCAGACACAAAATATCACATATTGTAACTCCATTTATGTACAATGTCTAGAAAGGCAAATCCAGAGAGCCAGAATGTAAATTAGTGTTTGCCTGGGGCTAGAGGTGGGATCGAGGAATGACTGCAGGTGGGCACAGGTTCTTTTTGGGGTGATGGAAATGACAAAGTAGGAATGTGGTTTTGGTTCCACAACTGTGTTAATATAGCAATAATTATTGAATCATACACTTAAAATAAGTGAATTTTATGATGTGTAAAGTAAACATCAATATAGCTTTAACAAAACAAAACAAAAAAGTAAAGTGGGAAAGAAAAGAAGGAAATTATTTGTGGAATGTCTTGATTGCCATACTAGGGAGTTCAGACCTTTAAAGCGAATCCATGTTTATTTTTCTCTAGGATTAAAATTATGCAGAACATTGGAGTTACATTTATTAAAACTGGGCAGTATTCAGATGCCATTAATTCATTTGAGCACATAATGAGTGTGGCACCAAACCTGAAGGCAGGCTTCAACCTAATTCTTAGTTACTTTGCTGTTGGAGATCGAGAAAAAATGAAGAAGGCATTCCAAAAGCTGATTGCTGTTCCATTAGAAACTGATGAAGATGGTAAATACATTTCACCAAATGTGAGTATGAGGAAAACTGTTACATAGCCAGCTCCTAATTACCTGTGCTTTTCTGTCTCCAGAAATGAGAAAGTTGGAGTGGATGACATTTCAGGTTTCTCCCAGCCCTGTATTAATGTGTTTTATCATTTTCATTTGTTATTTAAATTAGGTCGACACCAGGGCTATTGAAATAGGGCTAGAGATTGTGGTTAAAACAGACTGCACAATTTTAGTCAAAAAAACAAAAAGGAGAATCTTAGGAAAAATTGTCATTCTTTAATGTTATTTTATATGGAGTCGTACCCTGTGCACTTGCCTGTGTTGATACATCACAATGTATAGTAATGTCAGTTTCATAAATTGAACCTAATAGGTCTTCCTGATGGGGTGTAAGGGTGTCGCAGCATAGTGGCTGGCCCCACTACTCAGTACTTAACTCTCCTTGTTCCTCTATATTTAAAATAGCACTAATTATAACAACCTACCATGTAGGGTTGTAAGGATTAAATGAGGTAATGCATGTGAAATGCTTAAAATAGTACCTGGAACATAGGAAGTGCTGGGTAGATGTTAACTATTATATATAACTTCCATATTGAGAAAAAGTCATATATGTTGTGAAAGAAATCATCTATGTTTTCAATAGGAAGTAGCAATATGGATCATACTAAGTAATTGATGATCATTAAAGCATTTATATTTGAGTTAAGAATTTATAATATCACACATTTGTACTAACAACCACAGCTTCTGTGTACTTGGCCCTATTCTTTCCAGCCTGACCTTGTATCAGCTGCTAGAATCTATGTTAGTTCGGTGGAGAATGTGATAGGTAATCAGAAGTAAGAAGAAAAAGTTTACATAAGGGAAAATAGTTTAGAAAGATTAATATATTCTCCATTTTATACAGCTAGCCTAGGGGTGAGGTTGATTAGAAATCTAGTTCTTGATTCTTACTTCTGAATCACTCATTTTTTTCCCCCAGGATGACCCACATACTAATTTAGTGATTGAAGCTATAAAAAATGATCATCTAAGGCAAATGGAACGTGAAAGGTAATATTTTGGGCACTTCATGATTAAAACTTAATAATGTAGTCTTAACTTCTGTAAGAGTTGAATGTGCATTCTGATGATTTCTTTCAAAACTTGTTGTATTCAGTATATTTCTTGAATAGTGCTGTCGTTTCACCATTTCTATACTCCACCAGATTCTTTTTTCTCCTTCAATATAATCTCAGTCCTCATGCTAATCCCAATTATTATTACTCAGTTACTCTTACTATTTCTCTGTAATTTGCTTTCCCTCTGCCTCTGGTGCAATATTAGAACTTTGTTCATATTACCTTTGTTCAAAAATTTATATCTCTCTGTATTTTTATCATGCCCCCCAAATAAATTTCAACTCCCAAAGACAAAATTATTTATTTCATTTTTTCCTTTCTCTGATATGGTACCTAGTCTCTGTCAAGTATGGCTTGTACCTTCTAATATTTATTGAATATGCAACAGGTATCTTAGAAGTTATATCACATCACAGAGGGCTCTTAGTTTGTTTTTTTTTAATTGTGATAAAATACACATAACATAAAATTTATCTTAACCAAGATATGTAATTCTTCATTTCAAAGGTAGTGGTAGGTGCATTCACATTGATTTGTAGCCAGTCTCCAGAACTCTTTTTATCTTCCAAACTGCAGCTCTGTACCCACTAAACAACGCCCATCCCCCTCCCCCAGCAGCCACCACTCTGCTTTCTGTCTATGAATGTGACCTGCTCTAGGGACCTCATGGAAGTGGAATCACGGTACTGTCTGTCTGTGACTCACTTTTCATCCACGGTGTAGCCGGTGACAGGATTTCCTTCCTTTTTAAGGCTGAATAATATTCCATTGTGTGAATGGAGGGCCCTTAATCTTTAGTTTAACAGTAAAAATTAAACTTACACTTCTGAGTACAAATTAAAACCCCAGAAATTGTATGTACAACAAAATGAGAAGAAAGGTAGAGACAAGAGGGCAAATCATCAAGGGACCCGGGGGCTTGAGGAACAGCATGGCAGTGATTCCCCTCACATTGCTCAGACTTGGAGCTGAAGAAGCTGGCAGTCAGAGAGCCAGGGGCTGCATTTTTAAAAAAGGCTCTAAGAAAAGCCAGAGGACAAGGTAAGGGGTAGGCTAGCAAGACAGAAAACTTTCAGACAGATGCACAGAAAAGAGCTGTGGTCCCATCCCCACACATGCCAGCAACAGCCAACTCCCAGGGCTGTAAGGAGACACTCAGTACCCCAGCAGACCAAGTAGGGAGCAGGACTTTAACCCCCAAGGCCCTCATGGAGCCCTGCCACTCTGACTCTGTGGTGTAGTGGACAGCACGTGGGGAGCCTGGAACTCCACCCTACCCAGCAGTAACAGGGCGCTCTTGACCCTCCCTCCTGCCTGATGTCAGAGGGGCAGTGGGGAATCAGGGCCTCAGTCATCACTCAGCCATAACAAGACCACCCCACCATGGTGTCAGTAGGGACCGGGGGATGCAGGGACTCCCATCCCACCCAGCAGAAGCAAGGACCTCTTCCCACGTAGGTGTCAAAGCAGGCTGTGCGGGGAATATGGGCTTTTCCCCTTATCTGGCTTGTGATGCGGTGGTGTCTCTTCTTTCCCTGCTGCAGTGGTGTCAGGAAAGACAGCTAAAACAGAAGATTTAAATAAAATTCAGTCTTTTTTTTCTACGTCACTTTTCTTTTTTTCACAATAAAATACAAAAGCATTCAGCTCTTTAAAGTACATCACTTGGGGCTTCCCTGGTGGCGCAACGGTTAAGAATCCACCTGCCAATGCAGGGGACACGGGTTCGAGCTCTGGTCCGGGAAGATCCCACATGCCGCGGAGCAACTAAGCCCGTGCACCACAACTACTGAGCCTGCACTCTAGAGCACGCGAGCCACAATTACTGAGCCCACGTGTGCCACAGCTACTGAAGCTCGTGCACCTGGAGCCTGTGCTCCGCCACAAGAGAAGCCACCGCAGTGAGAAGCCTGCACACCACAACTAAGAGTAGCCCCCGCTCGCCACAACTAGAGAAAGCCCACATGCATGCGCAGCAACGAAGACCCAATGCAGCCAAAAATAAAATAAATAATTTTTAAAAATAAATAACAAAATAAAAATACATCACTTGCCCAAATCTTCAGAATCAGGGTGAAAGTAGTATTGAAGAGCCTGAATGAACATTATTTTATTTTTACTTTTTTATTGAAATGTAGTTGATTTACTATATATATATTTATTTTAGATTCTTTTCCATAGGTTATTACAAGATACTGAGTATAGTTCTCTGTGCTATGCAGTAGGTTCTTGTTGGTGCGCGGGCTTCTCATTGGTGATTGCTTCTCTTGTTGCGGAGCACGGGCTCTAGGCACGTGGGCTTCAGTAGTTGTGGCATGCAGGCTCAGTAGTTGTGGCTCGCGGGCTCTAGAGCCCAGGCTCAGTAGTTGTGGCGCACGGACTTAGTTGATCCACGGCATGTGGGATCTTCCCGGACCGGGGATTGAACCGGTGTCCCCTGCATTGGCAGGTGGATTCTTAACTGCTGCACCACCAGGGAAGTCCCGGTTAGCTATTTTATATATAGTATTGTGTAAATTTTAATCCCAAACTCCTAGTTTATCACCCCCCCTTCCCCTTTGGTAACCATAAGTTTATTTTCTATGCCTGTGAGTCTGTTTCTGTTTTGTAAGTAAGTTCATTTGTATCATTTTTTTAGATTCCATGTAGAAGTAATATTGTATGATATTTGTCTTTGTCTGACTTACTTCACTTAGTATGATCATCTCTAGGTCCACCCACGTTGCTGCAAATGGCATTATTTCATTCTTTTTTTATGGCTGAGTAATATTCCATTGTGTATATATACCACATCTTCTAAAATTCAGTCTCATAATGTAAAAATGTCCAAGCTTCTTTTTGGCTGTGCCGTGGCTTGCAGGGGGTCTCAATTCCCTGACCAGGGATTGAACCTGGGCCACGGCAGTGAAAGCCTGGAATCCTAACCACTGGACCACCAGGGAATGTCCAAGTTTTGATCAAAAATCACTCGTCATACCAAGAACCAGGAATATCTCAAACAGTGAAAAAAGATAGTCCATAGATGCCAACACTGAGATGACAGAGATGTTAGAATTATCTGACAAATTTTAAAGCAATCATGATAAAAATGCTTCAACAAGCAATTATGAACACACTTAAAACAAATGACAGAATAGCCTCAGAAAAGAAATAGAGTCTCAGCAAAGAAACGATATAAAGAAAAACCAAATGGAAATTTTAGAACCGAAGAATATAACAACTGAAATGGAAAGCTCAGTGGAGGGACTCAACAGGAGAATGAAGGGGAGCCAGGAGAGATTTGGTGACTGGAAGAGAAAATGGAAATTATCCAATCTGAACAAATAGAGAAAATAGACCAAAAACCAAAACAACCAGAGCCTCAGGGATCTCTGGGACTATTACAGAAGAACCAACATTTGTGTCATCAAATCTGGGAAGGAGAGATGAAGGGGATTAGGCTAAAGAAATAATAGCTGGTAACTTCCTAAATTTGGCAAGGAAAATAAACTTACAGTACAAGGAGCTGAAGAAATCCCAAGGAGGATAAACCCAAGAAAATCCATGTCATGATATATCATGATTAAACTTCTGAAAATTAAAAACACGAAGTCTTTTTTTCTTAAAATATTTATTTTATTTATTTGGCTGTGCCAGGACTTAGTTGTGGCATGCAGAATCTTCTATCTTCTTTGAGGCTCGCCAGCTCCTTAGTTGTGGCATGTGAACTCTCAGTTGCGGCATGTGGGATCTAGTTCCCTGACCAGGGATTGAACCCAGGCCCCCTGCCTTGGGAGTGTGGAGTCTCAAACTCTGGGCCAAAAGGGAAGTCCCTAAAATCACAAAGTCTTGTAAGGAGGCAGAGAAAACAACCCATAAGGGAAAAGCAATTAGAATGACAATGGGAAAGTCTTAAATCAATAACCTAAGCTCCCAGCTTAAGAACCTAGAAAAAGTATAAAATAATTAAGCTGTAAGGATGTATTGTACAGCACAGGGAATATAGCCAATATTTTGTAACTATAAATGGAATATAACCTTTAAAAATTGTGAATCACTATGTTGTACACCTGAAACTTATAAGTTTCAGGGATTTTATATATATAAAGATTTTTCAAGTATTATATATTTTATATATATATAATGTACATCAACTATACCTCAATTAAAAAATAAAGAACCTAGAAAAAGAAGAGCAAAGTCAACCCAAAAGAAGCAGAAGGAAAGAAATAATAAAAGAACAGAAATCATTGGCACTGAAGAGAGAAACAATACAGAACATCAGTGAAACAGCTGATTCTTTGAATAGATCAGTAAAGTTAACAAACTTCTAACGAGACTGATGAAGGTAAAAGAGAGAAGACCCAAAATACTAGTATTAGGAACAAAATAGTAGCTATCACTACAGACCCTGCAGACATCAGAAAGGTATTAAGGAAATACTACAGACAACCCTGTACACATAAATTTGAAACTTAGACAAAATGGGCCACTTTCTTAAAAAACACAAACTACCACAACTCAGTTAATATGAAATAGATCGTTTGAATAGCCCTTTGAATGTTAAGGAAATTGAATTTATAAGGCAAATCTCCAGGCCTATATGGTTTTAGTAGAGAATTCTAGAAAATGTTTAAAGAATAAACATCATTTCTATACAGTCTCTTCCAGAAAATAGTTCATTTTATGAACTAGTATTACTCTGATACCAAAATAAAACAGAAGAGACAGAAAACTACAGAAAAATATCTTATGACTATAGATTAAAAGTTCTCAAGAAAATATTTGCAAACCAACAATACTAACACAATAGGAAAAGAATTATGTACCATGACTAATTTGGATTTATCCCAAGGCTACAAGAATGGTTTACCATCTAAAATTCAATTAATATGATACAGGATATCAGTAGAACAAAGGACAAAAGCCACGTGATCATCTCAGTAAACCAAAAAAAAAAAAAAAGGGAAAACTGGGGGGGAACAAAATCCAAAATCCATATTGGATTTTGTTTAACAAACAAACAAAAAACTTCAACAAAAGCTAGGAGTAGAAAGGAGGTTGCTCCATCTGATAAAGGACATCTATGAAAACCCCCCAGTTTCGCATTATAATACTTAATGGTGAAAGACAGAAAGAAAAGTAAAAGACTTATCCAGATTGGAGAGAAGTAAAACTTACCTCTGAAGATCACATGATCTTGTATATAGAAGGTCCTAAGGAATGCACTAAAAAAGTTTACCACTGATAAACGAGTTCAGCAAGGTTCCAGAGTAAAAGATAAACATGCAAGAATCAACAGAATACTAGAGAAGTGTGGTACACAGTGCTAGTGAGCTATCTGAAAATGAAATCAACAATTACGTTTAACAGTAGCATAAAAAATAATTTATTAGGAATAAATTTAACAAATGAAATGCAAAACTTGTACTCTGAGAATTGTAAAACATCATTGGAAGAAATGCTAAATAAGTGGAAAGAGATCACATGTTTATGCATAGGCACTTAGTATTGCTAAGATGGCCGTGCCCCCCAGATTACAGATTCAGTGCAAGCCCTATCAGAATCCCAGTAGTGTTTTTGCAGAAAGTGACAAGGTGATCCTAAACTTCATATGGAAATGTAAGGAGTCCAGAACAGCCAAAACAGTGTTGAGAAAGAATAGAAGAGTTCGAGGACTCAAGCTACAAGGCGACACTAATTAAGACAGTGTGATAATACTTTATGTTAGAAGCATAAAGACATACATAAAAGGCAATGGGATGGAATTGAGAGTCCAGAAATAAACTCTTCCGTTTATAGTCAGTAAAACTGTCAGGACAATTCCATGGGGAAAGGATAGTCTTTTCAGCAAATGGTGCTGGAACGATTGAATATGCTCATGCAAAAGAATGAAGTTGGACTTCTCTCTCACACCATACAGAAAAATTACTTCAAAATGGATCATAGGGCTTCCCTGGTGGCGCAGTGGTTGGGAGTCCGCCTGCCGATGCAGGGGACGTGGGTTCGTGCCCCGGTCCAGGAAGATCCCACATGCCGCAGAGCGGCTGGGCCCGTGAGCCATGGCCGCTGAGCCTGCGCGTCCGGACCCTGTACTCCGCAATGGGAGAGGCCACGACAGTGAGGGGCCCGCGTACCGCAAAAAAAAAAAAAAGAAAAAAAAAATGAATCATAGACCTAGAAGTAAGAACTAGAATTACAAAATTCTTAGGAAAAAAACATAGAAGTAAATATTATTGACCTGTGTTGGGCGGTGGTTTCTTAGGTATGAAAAAAATAGGTAAATTGGACTTCATCAAAATTAAAGACTTTCATTCCTCAAAGTACACCATCAAGAATGTGAAAACAGGGCTTCCCTGGTGGCACAGTGGTTTGGAGTCCGCCTGCCGATGCAGGGGACACGGGTTCGTGCCCCAGTCTGGGAGGATCCCACATGCTGCGGAGCGGCTGGGTCCGTGAGCCATGGCCGCTGAGCCTGCGCGTCCAGAGCCTGTGCTCTGCGGCAGGAGAGGCCACAGCAGTGAGAGGCCCGCGTACCACCAAAAAAAAAAAAAAAAGTGGAAACAACCTAATGAATGGGAGAAAATATTTGCAAGCCATGTATCCAAGAAGGGACCTACTTCTACAGTAGGTAGAAGAACTCTTCCAACTCAATAATAAAAACGCCAAAACCTAATTAAAAATATACAAAGGATATGAATAGACATTTTTTCAAAACATATTCAGATGGCAATAAGCACATGAAAAGATGCTTAACTTCAGTATTCACTAGGGACATGCAACTCAAAACCGCAGTGAGGTAGCACTTCACACCCACTAGTGTGACTGAATCAAAAAGACAGATAATAAGTGTTGATGCAGATGTGGAGAAGTTGAAACCTTGTATGCTGATGGTGGGAATGTAAACTGGTACAGCCACTCTGGGAAAGTCTGGAAGTTCTTCTTAAACAACATATGACTCAGCAATTTGTCTCCTAGATACATACCCCAAAGAAATTAGAGCATACATCCACATAATAGCATAATAAGTTATACAGGAATATTCATAGCATTATTCGTATCCAGAAAGTGGAAACAACCCAAATGTCCACAACTGATGAATGGGTAAAAAATATATGCTCCATCCATGCAATGGAATATTATTTAGCCCTAAAATGAATGAAATATTGACATATGCTACAGTACACATGAACCTTGAGGACATTGTGATAAAGTGAAAGAAGGCAGTCACAAAAGACCACATATTCTATGATTCCATTTATAAAGTGAAAGGTGAAGATTAGGCAAATCTATAGAGACGTGTAGTAGTTCAGTTTTAGTATTTACCACTGTAGTGGCAGTTTTCACCCTTTCATTTCCACAGACAGTGCAGATTATGCAGCTTCAGCTGCAGAGTCCTGTGTATCTCTCTCTCCTTCCTTCTTTCTCCCTCCCTTCCCCCACTTTCTTTCTTTCCTTCTTTCCTCAGAATGGATCACAGACCAAGAACTGCTGACCCCAAGGGCAGTCATGGCTTACTGATCGCATTTCCCAGTCGTGGTTTTCAACCTGATTTGTAAACAGATTGCTAGCATAGCTGCCCAGACAATGTTTACACTTACATTTTAAGAAATAAATCGAAACTCTTTTTATACCATATTTCTAAATATTTTTTGTTTGTTTGATATAGGAAAGCCATGGCAGAAAAATACATCATGACAGCTGCAAAACTCATTGCTCCTGTAATTGAAACATCTTTTGCTGTAGGTTATGATTGGTAAGAGAGAAATTCAGTATAACTGGATGGACATGATGTTTTCTAGTTTATACTTTTATTGATTTAAAATTTTGTTATTAGAAAAGTAAATAATTGCAAATATTGATTTCTACTTATCAAGCAAATACTATTATATGGTAAGATTAGTATAGGCCACTCTAAAAGTTCTAACATATTTTTCTTATTGTTCATGTCATTTTGTAAATTAAGTACTAAGGCAAGTGTGCTACATTTGATATGTGGGTACATAATTGCTTTCATTGTATAAATTCCAGCCTGTGCCCTCTTCCTTTTTACTTTATCTTTTCTCATTATGTCCTTTTTCTACCTTAAATTTGTCAGTACTACTAAACTTTTTATCCTGAGCAATACCTCTCACACCTAAAAAGGCTATTGTCTGTGGATATATTTCCCAGATAGGAGTGAAGGGTTTTTAGAGCTGGAAAAATCTTAGGTCATTTTTTGGATGAGTAGTTGAATTTGTTTCTTCCACCCGGTACGAGAATCCTCTTTATAGCATCCCATGTAGGTACCATCTATCCTCTGCTTGGATTCTTATGGTGTTCAAATCATTTGCTTTATTTCTGAACATCTCTAAGGGTTAGAAAATTCTTCATTGTATTGAATCCAACGTTGCCCTTCATGAAACTCTTTTCTATGATTTTTCGAACCAGTATAGAGTGAGTCTGTGACCTGTTCTGCGTGGTACCCTACCAGAATTTTTAAAATCCAAGATACATGTACATGGTTAGAAAACCAAGTAAGTACAGAAGAGTTACAGCTCCCGTTTTCTAATTACTTTCATGTTTCTTCTTGGTGGAAGTAACGTATGCTTTCTTTACCATATCCTCATTACGATCCAGATTCTCACCGTGGAATCCATTGTCTCCCTGGTTTAGTTTGTTCTGGAGGCTTCATATTTGGCCTATGACGTTTGTTTTTCTGGTGTCTCCAGTTACCTCTCTGTCTTCTCTTGCACTCTTTGCTTCTCTTAGGTTATTTGGAGTTCTCCCTCTCGGAACTCTTCCTGCCCCAGTCTCTGTAAGCCGTTGGTTCCCTTAGGCTGGCGTTGAATGTCATCTTGGGGTTTACCTTCATTTTTTTCCCATGTTGGATCCTCTTTCTTTTTGAACATCATCTTTATTTTTTCCTTGATTTCTTCCTGAATTAACCCCCTAAGATCTGTCTGTGCATGTCTGTAAGTGTCTAATTCTGTCCTCATTCTTGATTGATCATTTATTTGATCGGGTATAATACCCTAAGTTGTAACTTGTTTTCTCTTAGAACTCAAAAAGCATTTCTTCACTGTTAACTAGCACTGTTGCTGATTAGAATTCTGATGCTAGTCTCATCCTTGCTATTTGTAGGTGACCTGCAGTTTCTTTCTGGTAATTTTTATCATTTTCTCTGTAGCTTTGTTTTGAAATTTCATAATGTGTTTAAATTTGTCTTTTTTTTTCTATTTTCTTCTTAAGCACTCAATAGACCCCTCAATTTGCAGTCTGTTTTCTTTAATTTGAGAAAATGTTATACTATTTCTCTGCTAATTTACTTCCTTTTCCAGTTATAAATTTCTATCAATTGGATTTGGACTTCCTTGTCACTTATCTTTCTTATATTTTCCAACTTTGGTTCTGCTTTGCTTTCTCGGAGACTTCTTTGAATTTCTCATTCAACTATTCCATTTAATTGTTTTATTTTACATTTCCAAGAGCACGTTCTTTTTCTCTGGCTGTTCTTTGTCGTTGTTGAGTATGAGGGGAGGTCTGCAGGCGGAGATGGCGGTCAGTGGTTCCCGCTGCCCAGCTCAGCGCTTCGCTACCCATCCGGGATCCCCAGCCTCACGTGGAGCAGGAAGCGCCCTGCTCCGTGTCACTTTCTTACTGTAGCCTCCTTTTCCCTGCTTCATAAGCCAGCACGCTTTTCACGCTTCCAGGATGGCGCTCCTCATGGGGGCAGCAATGGGAAACAGCGCGTGCCTGCTACTGTTTGGAATCAGCGGCTCTGCCAGTTATTGCTGATAGTGAGGTTAGGGCTTTCTTCAAAGTTTTCTCTCTTTTCAGATAAACAGTTCCAGTTTTTTTCATCCATTTCAGATACAATGTGTTTTTCTAAAACGGCTGGTTTTCTACCTGACTGGTTGCTTGCCTAGTTTATAAACAAGTTCCTTAAAATGTCCCTGTATCTGTACATGTACTCCACATATGTTTTGATCAATGTATAGTACAAGTCACTCTGTCCCTTTCTGTGAACACCAAATGTTGGTTGTAACCTTAAGATCTCCTTGATTTGGGAGACAAGCATCTCACAGTAAATGAACTCTGTTCATGTTTAATTATACTGAATAGTAAATGTTGTTTTACTGTTACTAAATCTAACTTGAATTCTCTTAATGTTTACTAAATCATATACATTTAATTTTCTAATGTTTTTAGCTTTTTAAGAAGATGATTATAGTTGTGTCTTTGCAATCTAGTAGTTGGTATGTAAGTGAAATTTTAAGTATTTATAAAATGCCAACCAGTCTGAGTGAAATTTTCCACTAATTTAACATTTTAACTTATCAAAACTAATTACTTTTGTCATATTAGACTTTTAAAAATTTTATTTATTTTATTTTTAGCTGCGTTGGGTCTTTGTTGCTGCGCGCGGGCTTTCTCTAGTTGTGGCAAGCGGGGGCTACTCTTCATTATGATGCACAGGCTTCTCATTGCGGTGGCTTCTCTTTGTTGTGGAGCACAGGCTCTAGGCTCACAGGCTTCAGTAGTTGCGGCTCGCAGGTTCTAGAGCACAGACTCAGTAGTTGTGGCTCATGGGCTTAGTTGTTCCACGGCATGTAGGATCTTCCAGGACCAGGGCCTGCATTGTCAGGCAGATTCTTTTGCTGATTTAAAAATTCTCTCTTTATCTTTGATTTTAGATAGTTTTATTACAACGTATCATAGAGAAAATTGTTTTGAGTTGAACTTTTGGGGTTGTCTCTTAGTTTCATGAACTTGGATGTCCACATCTCTCCCCAGATTTGGGAAGTTCTCAGCCATTATTTCTTTTTTAAAATATTTTATTGAATTATAGTTGACTTACAGTGTTGTATATAACAAGAAAAAAAATTTATTGTTTATTGCAGGCCAGTTGGAAGTTCAGGATAAAAAGTATCTGCCTTCGAGAAATTTACAGTTTAGCTAATGTTGGTTGTCACCTAAGATCTCCTTGATTAGCTAAGTAGACAGATAATTATATTAGCAATCACAAAGCATTGTAAGTGCTATGTTATACTAATGTAACAAGTTGTGTTTTATTGTGTGCTGTGTGATTTCTTAGTCCCAATTGCTAATGCTACTGTAGTTTGTTGTCATGGTGTCATGGACGGCTCCCCAGATTAAGTGACATTTGGGCTGAGGCTTGAAAGATTAGTAGGAATAAAAGTGGGGGAAGGGAGGGAGGATGTTGTAAGTAGAGGGAAGAGTGTCTCAAGGGCCGAGATGTTGGCAGCCCTTCCTGTATAGATTCTTCTGGATAATTAGCCCAAAGGTTCTAAGGCATCCTGTCTGTCTAGCATGGTGGGAGCTTTGTTCCATCTTTAGAAAATTGAGAAAAAAAGTGACTCCAGTAATTTTCTGTGGGGCATAATCCTTTTGCAGAATCCTGTTTGGGAACAGGAGGGGAAGAGCATCATGCTTTTGTCTTTGAGCCACTTGATTTGTTGACGGCAGCTCAGGGAATGAGTTAGTGTCTTAAATATTTCCCACTTTTCTAATCTTCCACATCTTCGGGTTTGTGAGCCCCTCTTCCTGGAACACCCTTCCCCTTTTGTCAAATCGATTCATCCTTTTCCCTTAAACTGAGCTCAGACATGTCTGGAATACCTTTCCTAGTGTCTCCACCCCTCCATTCCTGTATTTCTTCACTGTGGTTCTTACACCTAACTCAGTTTACAGGTCTGCTTCCCCTCGAGGGCAAGAACTGTATTTTGTGTGTCCTGGTAGCCCTGTACCAGACGTAATGTCTCACACGTTGTAGACATTCGGTGACTGTTTGCTGCGTGCGTTGTGGAATAGAGGGTTTCCCCCTTATTTTGGGGAGCCCTTCACGCTGCTTTGCTGAGAGGGTCCTCCAGGGGGGCCTGACAGGCTGGGTTTCACATCCTCTCTCACCACTCCAAGCAGAAGGACTGTTTTATAAATCAGGGTTTAAAAAATGTTCTGCTTGAAGAAAGGGATCTTTTGCTTTAATAATTTTATTTTTTAATTTTATTTTTTTAAATTGTATATTTATTTATTTGGCTGTGCCGGGTGTTAGTTGCAGCATGCGGAATTTAGTTCCCTGACCAAGGATTGAACTCCGGCCCCCTGAATTGGGAGCGTGGAGTCTTAACCACTGGTCTGCCAGGGAAGTCCCAGTATTTTTAGATTATTTGTCTAAGCCAGTGGCTTTGAAACCTCTTTGAACCAGACCCTCAGTGAGAAAACGACGCAGCACCGCCTTGCCCTTGTTATGCACAACCCTTTGATACCTTTTCTCTTCTGTTATTTGAAAGGTCATGACCCTCAATTTCGAAAGCATTAGTCTTGGTGCAGTGGGCTTTGGTAGCAATAGAAATTGGGCTCAAGTTCTTACTTGGCAGTTTTCTACTTGTGCGATTTATTTTTGTATCTATGACATGAGATAATGCCCGTCTTTCAGGGCTGTGGTGAGGACTAAATGTGTTCATGCTTACAGGAGTTGGCACATTGCCTGATGTTTAGTTAACGGTAGATGTTCTGTGTGCCCTGAGCAACGGATCCATGAAAGTCTGTTCAAGTTTGTACACAAAAAATTAAATATATTCTCAAGTTCTGTAGAATTTTTCTCACCATCAGAGCATTTAAGATGAAAAAATATATAGAAACGATTTTGCCTGTTACAAACTGAAGTTGTTTTATTAATTTTAAAATGAGAATTTTATTTAAAATACCATAAATAATTAGACGTGGCAAGAGGCTAATGAAGAATTGGCTGATAAAACGGGTTTGGAACTGAAGAGCTCTGTAACTTAATGCCTGTGTTGGAAGGAGTCAGGTGCTCAGTCCTACAGAACACTAGGGGCACTTTTAAACACTTTTGAAAAGTCACAGTTAAGAAAACCTAGATATATTAAAACAAAATAAAATAACCGTTTTTACGCTTTACTTTATAGGTGTGTTGAAGTTGTGAAAGCTTCTCAGTACGTAGAGCTGGCAAATGATCTGGAAATAAACAAAGCAATTATGTACCTGAGACAAAAGGACTTTAATCAAGTAAGTTTAAAAAAATGTTTAGATGGAAGTTAATGTTAACTGGTCAAAGCGATAATACTGTGAAACTCCTTTCTAGATTACTGTTACCTGGGATTATTCTGAAGTTGAATAATATTTTTATTTCTACCTTAACATAATTTCCTCTAATATATCATGGTTTTAATTTTGACCTGTTTGTCCTGTTTCATTTTTTTTGGCCGCACGGCATGTGGGATCTTAGTTCCCTGACCAGGGATTGAAACCATGTCACCTGCAGTGGAAGCGTGGAGTCCTAACCACTGGACCACCAGGGAATTCCCCTGTCCTGTTTCTTAAAATATAAACGCTTGCCATGTAAAACATGGCTGCTAAATGACTAAACCGTATTCTAGTCCAGAGGTCAGCTTTCCCCAGAGGTTTTCAAAGTGTTTCCTGAAGCTCAGAGGCTGTTCAGAGTCAGGGTTCGTACACGGGCAGTGGGGGAGGCCAGGAGCCGGAGCATCAGCCTGGTGCCTGAGCAGCTCTCCTGGCATCTGTTTTACGTGTTTGGTTTACTCATTGACGTTGCGTTGGGCACGAAAGGAATCTGTCCCTGGGCTCACCACTGTCCTGCCGCCTGGGGTGGGGTGGAACGGTGCTCCCCTTCCACAGTCTGCCTCACAGGAGAACAGAAGAACAGCTTTTTAAAAGGGGGCGGGGATCACAAAGGAGAATAGAGAATGAAACTTGATACCCTAGTTTATAGAACCAGTGGTTAGTAGCATATATGCCTGCAATGTAGAAAACGCAGCTCTTCCGCGTTTAGACCCAGAGAGTGAGGGCCAGAGGGAGCCCCAGTGTCTTTCCTCCACGCTCTCCTGAGCCAGGTTTCAGGCTTTCTTCCTATTTAAGACCTTCTGTTTTCCTGGAGACAGTAGAAGTAACTGACCCCTTTTTCGGGGAGGAGGGAGAAGGGCATCTGCCCCGAGGACGTGAGCGAAGGGGAAGCAGCCCGGTGCCCGTGGCGTTGCTGTGTCGTGAAGGCTAGGGCAGCACCGGCTGGCCCACGGTGTGTGTGGCTTCAGCGTGCTTAATGATTGTAAAGCATAAGAAGACTTCCTAGGTATCTTCGTGTCTGTTCTGCCATTTGAGCATCACACCCTCGGGCATTAAAAATGCCACAGATGAAACTCTGATCCTGTTGGGATGCTGAAAAGTAGAAGTGAAGTGAGACAGATTGGTCTTTGCTGTCTTGCTGGAGTCATCTGTGGACCAAGAAAAATAAGTTCGTGTCTGTGTGAGAAGTACTGTTACAGA
Source organism: Stenella coeruleoalba (assembly GCF_951394435.1). NCBI lineage: Eukaryota > Metazoa > Chordata > Mammalia > Artiodactyla > Delphinidae > Stenella > Stenella coeruleoalba. Next base: position 1,008,467 of record NC_137164.1, read on the forward strand.
TGACAAAATAGAGAAAGCCGTTTTCCGAGTTTTCTGTTGATACTTTTAAATGGTCTTTTTAGAAAGGTTTAACACTGTATTATCGTCCATGTTTTAAAGGTGTGTTCACTAAGGAATAAACCCGCTAATTTTTTCATATTTAAATTCATTTAACCCAAATCATATTGTTTGCTGCTTTCCTAGCTGTTCTCATTCAAAATATTCTTTGTTCCGTTTGCCTATATACAATTTTAATATCAGTTATTTTACTGATGTTTTAAAAATGTAACTTCTGCTTTCTTTTACATCGCTGCTTTTACTTTGTGTTTCTTTTGTTGTGTATTGTAAGTATGACGAGGTAGGTATAACACAGTCGCAGTTTGGAAGGAACACTTTTAGGTTAAAAAGGATTGGATTGACTTAACTCATAAGGATCATTGATTAAGATGCTTTATTTATTTATTTATTTTTGGCTGCATTGGGTCTTCATTGCTGCACGCGGGCTTCCTCTAGTTGCGGCGAGCGGGGGCTACTCTTCCTTGCGGTGCACCGGCTCTCATTGCGGTGGTTTCTCTTGTTGCGGAGCACGGGCTCTAGGCGTGCGGGCTTCAGTAGTTGTGGCGCGCAAGCTCTAGAGCGCAGGCTCAGTAGTTGCGGTACACGAGCTTAGTTGCTCCGCGGCACGTGGGATCTTCCCGGACCGGGGCTCGAACCCACGTACCCTGCGTTGGCAGGCGGATTCTTAACCACTGTGCCACCAGGGAAGCCCGAAGATGCTTCACTTACAACTTGGCGTAATGTTGTAAATGTTTTTCAAAAAAAAATGCTGAAATTGGAATCTCAGAGTATGGTTTTTTGTGGTGATAGTGTTGTTTTGTAGCAGAGAAAGAACTCCACTAAAGCCACAGGTGGATGGGGTGAAGGCCAGTGGTGGTGGACAGACATACCCAGAGGAAAGCTGAAGCCCGTAGCGGACGGAATCAGCCAGGAAAGAAAACCCAAACGGAGATTTGTCTATTTTCCTAATTCTTCTTGGGGAAAAAACCCCAAACTAACAGTGTTTATTTTCATTATTTGTTTTGCCATTTACAACTAAATTTTATTGTGAACTTTTATCTGTTTTCTTTATAAATTGATTTACATTATTTTACTTTTAAAAACAAATATTAGAGATGCATTCATTGAATGTGTAAAGAACAGTATGAAAACAGCCTATTTCAAAGCCAAAAATACCTGAGAATGTTCCTTTTATTAGAATATTTAGCCTTTTCAGGATAGTTGTAGTTTAGAAGCTTAAAATTTGAAATATGTTTTTACTCTGTCCATGTTTTTAAATGAATGTTTTAAGTTCTAAATATTTTTGTTAATTCTTCTGAGTAATAGCTTTGGGTTGCATTGTTCTTTATGTATTGTTTGGATTCGTAGCAATCTTTTTTTTTTTACACAACTTTATTCTTTTTTTTTTTTTTTTAGTTAATTTATTTTTGGCTGTGTTGGGTCCTCATTGCTGCGTGTGGTCTTTCTTTAGTTGCGATGAGCGGGGGCTACTCTTTGTTGCAGTGTGTGGGCTTCTCATTGCGGTGGCTTCTCTTGTTGTGGGGCACGGGCTCTAGGCGCGTGGGCTTCAGTAGTTGGAGCACGTGGGCTCTAGATCACAGGCTCAGATGTGGCTCACGGGCTTAGTTGCTCCGCGGCATGTGGGACCTTCCCAGACCAGGGCTCGAACCCGTGTCCCCTGCATTGGCAGGCGGATTCTTAACCACTGCGCCACCAGGGAAGCCCCCAGGGATTCGTAGCGATCTTGTGGGGAGAATAGATTTGGTGTTAAACGTAGTCTTAAAGTATTGTTATCGATGAGCCACAGATTAACAAATATCAGCATTTTAAGATCCAGCCCCCACATTTCCTTGACTGTAATATGAACAGCTGCTTTGAAAGCAGCGATATAAACTGATAGTGTTCTGTTTTTAAAAAATTACCATTGTCGTTAGTTTGCCTTCGGTTCTGCTTTATGGATGTCAGAAATATCAGAGAGCAGCCTTCTTCCCCTCTGCAGTCTACTTGAGTCAGAGGATTCAGTGGATATGTGAGTTATGCCTATTCACGTGCCTTATATTTAATTAATTAATTAATTATTTTTGGCCATGCCACACGGCTTGTGGCATCTTAGTTCCCTGACCAGGGGTTGAACCCACGCCCTCAGCAGCAACAGCGTGGAGTCCTCACCACTGGACCGCCAGGGAAGTCCCCACTTGCCTTATATTTTAAATTAGCACATACATTTATAGTGACACAACCTGAAAGTAAAGATAAAAACATCTCAATTCTTATTCAGTGTGAAATGCAGCTTGTAAAGCTTAGAGGCTCGGAAGAGGAGCTGGGGGTTGGGTAGGGTTGGTGAGGTAGCTTCTGCAGGGAATCACTTCCAGGTAAGTTTTAGGAGCTTCTTGTTATGGAAGAGCCTTCCGAGAAAGAAAGTGAGAAAGGGGCTCTCAAGATGGACGGTGTGGCGTTCGGGTTTTTCTCTTACAGAATTTACTTTGTGGGGTTATAAACTAATGGTCTAGAAACTTCCAACAGTTTTCTCTCGAGTAATCAAGACCCTTTAAGAGAGCAGTTCTTTACTGCGCTACGACCGGGTGTGCAGGTCTCCTGCCCTTGGCCGCAGGGGAGTCAAGTGCTCGGTGGCCCGGCTCAGGGCTCGGACCGCACTGCGTCCACCGGCTCAGGGTTCGGACCGCACGGCGTCCACCAACCCAGGGTTCGGACCGCACGGCGTCCACCGGCACAGGGCTCGGACCACACGGCGTCCACCGACCCAGGGTTCGGACCGCATGGCGTCCACCGGCACAGGGCTCGGACCGCACAGCGCCCACCGGCACAGGGCTCAGACCGCACGGCGTCCACCGGCGCAGGGCTCGGACCGCACGGGCGTCCAGCAGCAGCAGCTGCGGCCCCTGCAGAAGCTGAGCAGGGCTTTGCTTGGACACAGCTGCTCCCCAGGAGCCAGCGGCCAAGCATTTTCTATTCAGTAAATGTAGTGTAAAGGAAGGAAGGAAAAACCACGTCTTTTTCCTGTTTCTGGTACCTCTCAGTAACTTCTAGGTGGAGAACTCATCCACCTCCCGTGCAAGGAGCCTGGCATCCCAAGTGTCCTGCCATGTCGGGGCATCTCAGACTTGCCAGGGGGTAAAAACGTGCTTTAAATTCCTCATGGCTTCAGAGTGTAGTTACATTTGGATCTGTATCAGGTCACTTTGTGACGCTCCCAGAATTGCTTTCTATCCCAGTTTTTTTTTTTTTTTTTTTTGCTGTACGCGGGCCTCTCACTGTTGTGGCCTCTCCCATTGCGGAGCACAGGCTCCGGACGTGCAGGCTCAGCAGCCATGGCTCACGGACCCAGCCGCTCCGCGGCATGTGGGATCCTCCCGGACCGGGGCACGAACCTGTGTCCCCTGCATCGGCAGGCGGACTCTCAACCACTGCGCCACCAGGGAAGCCCCTCTATCCCAGTTTTGAGAATTCTTTTTCACAAGTACTGATAATCAAGTGAAATTCTCATCTGTCATCTGTTTTCCTGAACACACTAATCACCCCTCTGCATTCCCTGGTCTTGTCCCCAAACTGAAGCCTAAATGCTATCATATTACAGAGGTAATAACTGGCAGACATTTCATTTTTAGGCTGTAGAGACCTTAAAAATGTTTGAAAAAAAGGACAGTAGTGTGAAGAGTGCAGCTGCAACCAACCTCTCATTCCTGTATTATTTGGTGAGTTCTGCTTTTCATGACTACGTTGGTACTGTGGTATTTTTAGGTTGCTGCCCAAGGAGGGGCTCTGGAGAAGTGGGGTGGAGAAGGACAGCATGGCTGGGTTGGTCTGCGGGCCGCTTGGGTGGTGCATGTGAGCGCGAGGCCATCTCAGAAGGAGGACAGAGGGAGGACCTGTGGAGCTGACCTCAGATGGGAAATCAGGGTTAGAGATAAAATGCGTGGTTGTCTCTGTAGAGGTTTAAGCTTTGATGACAGATGCCATGGACGGAATGATTGTCTCCCCAAAATTCATCTGTGAAGCCCTAACACCCAACGTGGCTGTATTTGGAGGTGGGGACTTAGGGTTAGCTGAGGTCATGAGGGGAGCCCCCATGATGGGATTAGTGCCTTTATTAGAGGAGAAGGGGACCAGAGCCCTGTGCCCTGTGAGGACACAGCAAGGAGGCCATCTGCAGATGTGGACGTGGGCCCTCACCAGATACCAGGCCTGCTGATCCCCTGGTCTTCGACCTCCAGCCTCTGGAACTGTGAGAAGTAACTGTGAATTGTTGAAGCCCCGTCTCTGGTACGCAGACAGCAGGCGGTGTCTCCAGGGTGTGAGCAGGGCGCAGGGCTGGGGGCTGAGGAGGCCAGAGTGCAGATCCGTGGAGGAGACAGGAAAGGAACTAGCAAAGCATGACGGCTTTCGGGGGGCAGGCATCGTGAGAGCGGAGAGGAGGCACAAGAGAATGAAGGTCCCCGGGGTGGGGGGCGGGGGAAGGCTCAGCCAATGCAGCCGAGCGAGGCTCAGCCCACCCTGCAGGATGGTCCGCTGGAGCAGGGCTGGGCCTTTGCACCTGCAGCCGCCTGTGTTCTCCCCCCTCCCCTCCCCTCCCCTCCCCCCTCCCCCCTCCTTTCCCCTCCCTTCCCCCCTCCCCTCCCCTCCCTTCCCCCTTCCCCTCCCCTCCCCTCCCCTCCCCTCCCTTCCCCTTTCCCTCCCCTCCCCCACCCCTCCCCTCCCTTCCTCTCCCCTCCCCTCCCTTCCCTTCCCCTTCCCCTCCCCTCCCCCACCTCAGCCCCTCCCCTCCCCTCCCCTCCCTTCCCCTCCCCTCCCCTCCCCTCCCTTCCCCTTCCCCTCCCCTCCCCCCACCCCAGCCCCTCCCCTCCCCTCCCCGTCCAGGGACCCTGAGGTCATCCCCTCACAGCTCTCCAGTCCCGTCAGCAGCCCGTCACTGCTCTTCTAAGTTGTGCCTGAAGCTTAATCTAAAAGACGGTGTTCCACGGTTTAGTGTTTATGACACCAGCGCCCCGCTCTTAGGGAGTCCACACAGATACTTGTATGTGAATGTTCAGAGCAGCGTTATTCATGATAACCAGGAGTGGGTGGAAACAACCCAGGTGCCCATGAACTTGGTGGAGAGGTCTGTGGGACTCGGATGCCCTCTGTGGTCCACAGCCCAGCCCGGCGCGGATCTGGGTCCTCTGCAGGAGGAAGAGCTGGACATGGGTGGGGAGCGAGGGTGAGCTGGGCGGGGGGGGGGCGAGACTGGGAAGGGCCTTCAGAGGGTAAGGTGCCGCCACACGTTCACATCCACGGCCACTGGACAAGGACCACGGGGGGGGGGGGGGGATGGGAGGTGGGAAGCAGTGCCCCTCCCTCAGCCACGCCCACGAGGCACCAGCAGCTACGCTGTGAGAGGCGCGAGGCCCTCGCGGCACAGGTGAATGCCAGCCCAGCCGTGTCCTAATTAGGCACTGGCGGTGGGGACGCAACGGAGGCGTGGACTGTGGCGATGCGGTACCCACCGGCCATGCAGCCAGGGTGACGGGGCAGGAGGGTGGTGGGGCCTCTAGCTGTGTGGGTGCCATAGGTGTGGGGAGCTCCCACCTGCAGTCAGTGGGTGCTGGAGATGGAACCGCTGCTATGGAAGTGGTGGTGGTGTCCAGACCATGACTGCGGAGCAGTCGGTTGTAAGAAACTTCTTGACAAGTAAAACCTTTTGTGGAGTGAGTCCAGCGAGACCAAGATATGTAAACTATGTGCTTGTTTATCCTGTCTGTAATCTCAGAAAGTCCCTTTATCATGTCTGTAATCTCAGAAGAGGCAGAAGGGGTACAATGAACTTCAAATAATTTGTATATTTTTGTACTTTAGGAGAATGAATTCTCACAAGCCAGTAGCTATGCAGATTTAGCTGTGAACTCTGACAGATATAACCCGTCAGCTCTTACTAATAAAGGGAATACAGTTTTTGCAAATGGTGACTATGAGAAGGCAGCTGAATTCTATAAAGAGGCTCTAAGAAATGATTCTTCTTGTACTGAAGCACTTTATAATATTGGTAAGTGAAACAGGCAAAATTGCCTTTTTTTTTTTTTGCTTATAAAGCTCCAATTCATTGAGAGGAAGGGTTCCTTGCAACAAAAAGTTGAAAAGAAGACTCTTGGATTATAGACTATTTTTAATGGAATTAATGACTCAGAATCTGGACGCTTGTGAGATTTGGGTAGATGTAGCCGAAATTCCCTCTAAAAAGACTTCCAGGTTCCTCCCACCGTGGTATGAGAATGTTTCCCGAATTCCTGCTAATACTGGATATTATAATTCAACTTTTGCCAAATTGATAGGTGGGGAAAAAAAATCTCATTTTCTTCCTTTTTTTTCTTTTATAAATTTTTTTATGTTTGGCTGCGTTGGGTCTTTGTTGCTGCGCACAGGCTTTCTGTAGTTGCGGTGAGCGGGGGCTACTCTTCTTTGCGGTGCGTGGGCTCTAGGTGCATGGATTTCAGTAGTTGTGGCACACGGGCTCAGTAGTTGTGGCACGTGGGCTCAGTAGTTGTGGCATGCAGGCTCAGTAGTTGTGGCACATAGGCTTAGTTGCTCCGTGACATGTGTGCGATCTTCCTGGGCCAGGGCTTGAACCTGTGTCCCCTGCATTGGCAGGTGGGCTCTTAACCACTGCACCACCAGGGAAGTCCCTTCCTTTTTAATTACAAACATATTTCAAACATTAAAAAAGAGAGAGAAAAAGCATACCTCTGTACCTACCACCTATATTTAACACATTTTTACATTTTGTTATTTTTACTTCAGATTTTGTCTTTAATAAACTGTTGAAGACCTGAAGGCTCACACCACCCCATCCCTCCCCTGCCTGTCAGAGGTCACCTGACCCCCATCGTGTCCCCCTGTCGTGCCCCCCCGGTTGTGCCCCCCCGTCATGCCCCCCCGGTCATGCCCCCCCGGTCATGCCCCCCCGTCGTGTCCCCCAGTCATGACCCCCATCGTGTGCCCCCGTCGTGGCATCCCCCTGTTGTGTCCCCCTCATCTCCCCCACCCCCACCCCATCATGAGCTCGTGCTGTTGCAGACACATGTTGATGCAGTGCAGGCTCATGTCTTGGCTTCAGTGAAGTTTCCTCTGAAGGTTTCTTCTCCTGCTTCTTTGGTTGGCTTGTTCATGTTATCCTCTCTTTACTGTGACGATCTTTCCTCCTTGTCTGATGAGCCTGGCCTTCTCCTCGTATCTAGGAGTTTGCAGCTGAGGCGGAGTGGGACCTTCGAGGCCTGCCCACTCCCCACCATGCACCGTCTGTCTCATTGTGTCCTGAGGGTGTCCAGGCAGCTGGATCTCTCCTCCCCGGGCTGGGCTGGGTGGGACGGGAGGGGCAGGGGGCATTAGCAACTCTACCTGGCACTGAGGGGTTAGGAGAAGAGGGGTGAGTATGGGGGCCTGGGGGGCACGAGGTCACTCACCAGGCCTCCGTCCATTTGACCTCTTCATATGTTTAAATGCCTCTCTTAGTCCGTCGCTTAAGGGAGCTTTATAATTTCTTCTGTGAAACAGAATTTTTCTATTTTTTATGTAGTCAAATTTGGTTTTTGAAAATCTGTGGCTTCATTTGTTCATTGCTTTATGAAGCCCTTCCCGACCCCAGGATCACAAAATCATTTTCCTTTCATGCTTTTATAGCTTTGTTTTTCTATTTAGTTTTGAATAAAAATTGAATTTATTTGAAAAAGGAATAAATTCAAGAGAGGAATGTGTGGGTTTTTCGTCATGTGTAATCACTTGTCCTGGCACTGTTTATTACTTGTCCCTTAGTCCTCCTTGAGTTTGCTTATTTTTTTTAAATATTTATTTATTTATTTATTCATTCATTCATTCATTCTGGCTGCGCCTGGTCGTAGTTGCAGCATGCATGCAGGATCTAGTTCCCCAACCAGGGATCGAACCCAGCCCTCCATCATTGGGAGCACTTTTTTTGTTGTTGTTTTTGCGGTACGCAGGCCTCTCACTGTTGTGGCCTCTCCTGTTGCGGAGCACAGGCTCCGGACGCGCAGGCTCAGCGGCCATGGCTCACAGGCCCAGTCGCTCTGCGGCATGTGGGATCTTCCCGGACCGGGGCACGAACCCGTGTCCCCTGCATCGGCAGGCGGACTCTCAACCACTGTGCCACCAGGGAAGCCCGGGAGCACAGACTCTTACCCACTGGACCACCAGGGAAGTCCTAGTCCTCCCTGACTTTAACTGAATTCTGTAACCCAGCCCATTTCTGAACTGTTTGTGCTGTTCTTTCAATGTTTGTCATTCCTGCTCCCCTCAACACTTCAAAACATACACTAAAGCTTTCATGATTTAGTGTCTGCCAAACATTAGTGGAATTTCCTGCCCCTGCCTTGTTCCTTTTTTTTTTTAAATTGTGTTTATCTTTATTTTCTCTTTTGGATGAATATTTACCTATATTTAAATATTCATTCTGTTACTTTGAGAAAATTACTGCCAGTACCGGTGTTTATAGCTTACCTTTCTTTCTCTTCCTTCTTTGTAAAGGCCTTACCTGTAAGAAGCTAAACCGGCTTGATGAAGCTTTGGACTGTTTCCTGAAACTTCACGCAATCCTAAGAAACAGCGCCCAAGTCCTTTACCAGATAGCAAATATGTATCTTATGTGAAAAACTTAAGGACAGTTATTAATTCACTCAGTTGGTGATTGAGTACCACTTATTAAATAAGCTTAACCAGTGAATTAATTGATGGGGGTATATTTTAAAACCTGACTATCAAATTAATATGTGATGAAAATATGATTTGAGTGATCCTGTTTTAAAGGGTCATTTGCATTATAGGAGGAATTATTTAGAAGTTGCAACTATTATTAATTTTTAGACATAGTAATTGAAGTAATTGGGTATCATGTCGAGTCCACACAAGATGTTCATTGAGCATAATTTAGACCCTTTAGGGAATTCCCTGGCGGTGCAGTGGTTAGGACTCCTCGCTCTCACTGCCAGGGCCCAGATTTGATCCCGGATCAGGGAACTTAAGATCCCACAAGCCGTGTGGCACAGCCAAAAAATAAATAAATAAATAACGATAATGATGAAAAAATTTTAAGTATTGTCTCCTGTGCTTCTGGTAGGGTAGATAAAAGTTTTTTGATAAAAAATGTTAATTTTAGAGCAGATAGCGGCATAGTTATTTCTTTTAGCCTTTTTGTTTTGTCCAGTTCATTTCTCTGAAGGTGCCAGTGTCATGACCTGCTGGTGCCCAGTTCCTGATCAGTGTCGATCCAGTCAAGCAGTTGTTGTGTTTGAGGCTGTTTGAATACATTTCCTTATTTTAATGTTTTTCTTATGGTATCACATTTGTCATCATTAAAAGTAGAAGGCTCTTCTTTTTTTTTTAAATAAATTTATTTATTTTATTTATTTATTTTTGGCTGCATTGGGTCTTGGTTGCTGCACACAGGGTTTTTCTAGTTGTGGTGAGCGGGGGCTACTCTTCATTGTGGTGCACGGGCTTCTCATTGTGGTGGCTTCTCTTGTTGCGGAGCGCGGGCTCTAGGCGAGCAGGCTTCAGTAGTTGTGGCACACGGGCTCAGTAGTTGTGGCTTGTGGGCTCTAGAGCACAGGCTCAGTAGTTGTGGTGCACGGGCTTAGTTGCTCCGTGGCATGTGGCATCTTCCTGGACCAGGGCTGGAACCCATGTCCCCTGCATTGTCAGGCGGATTCTTAACCACTGCACCACCAGGGAGGCCCCAAGGCTCTTCTTTTTCAATGAAACTTTGGATTGGAATATTTTCATGTCATTAGGGCAGCTAATATAAATAGTAAGTAATCAATAAGTACTGGTGTGAATAAATTATTTGAGTGCATGCAGAGGACTTACTAGGCATTAAAGCTACAAAAAACTGTCTTGGGCTTGTAATGTAATTAGGGAAAACTCACCAGAAAATACATGGAAACCATTCCTTTAAAATGTTGAACACTTAAGAGAGGTGGAATGATTGAAACACAGCACTCAGGCTTTTTTTTTTTTTTTTTTTTTTTTTTTGGCGGTACGTGGGCCTCTCACTGCTGTGGCCTCTCCCGTTGCAGAGCACAGGCTCCGGATGCGCAGGCTCAGCGGCCATGGCTCACGGGCCCAGCTGCTCCGCGGCATGTGGGATCCTCCCAGACCGGAACATGAACCTGTGTCCCCTGCATCAGCAGGCGGACTCTCAACCATTGTGCCACCAGGGAAGCCCCAGGCATTTTTATTAAGGACAAATTTTGGACAAAACTTTGAATAAAACAGCACACTATTAATTCTACTAGTGTGGCAGTTGATCTTAGTGGGTAGTAATGAAGTAAAAGGAAAAGCAAGATGTGTGTGTGTGTGTGTGTGTGTATATATGTGTCCCATATACATGTATAGGGGACAGAAGTGTTACTGACCATTTTTCATCCTCATCCCTGACGAAATCCAGAGTAAACAGTATTAAGTAGCACATTAGTATAGACTAAGAAATATTTTTATGAAATGTTGGTTTTAGGTTTGCTTATTGATCAGTGAATTTAGAAAAATTGTGTTATCCTTCATTGAAATTGTCTAAGATACGAGTTAATGGAAGATCCCAATCAAGCTATGGAATGGTTAATGCAGCTGATCAGTGTTGTTCCAACTGACTCCAGAGCTTTGTCTAAACTGGGAGGATTATATGACAGTGAGGGGGATAAATCCCAAGCATTCCAATATTACTATGAGGTGGGTGTGCAGTCTTGCCTTCCTTCTGCTTTTTAGCCTTTTATGAATTGTTATAAAAAAGACAGCAGGCCTTTTAATTTTTAAAAATTATAAATGCTTATTAGCTTTTAAATAAATAATTTAAAATAAAACATTTGTGGAATATAAAGTTAGTTTTTGATTATTTTAATAAAAGGTAAAATAAAAGGTACCAGTGCATTTTTCTCTTGAAGGGTGATTTAATCCCTTTTGAGTCTATTGCATACTTAATTTGACTCAGATCATATATCAGTACATCGAAAAGATATTTATAGATAATTGAAAATGTGTCAAACAAATCTTAAGTTTTCCAAATCTTATATAGTTTCAAAACTTGAACAGTACTTGTGACACAGCTCATACTTCTTAAGTAAGAAGTGTCACACTGTATACATTAATGCAGCTGGTGGGGAAGGTGTTGGGGAGTGAACTGTGCATTGTGACTGAAGTTCTTTTGTCACACCTCCCTTTCCAGTCGTATAGGTATTTCCCGTCCAATATTGAAGTCATCGAGTGGCTTGGGGCCTATTACATCGACACCCAGTTTTGTGAAAAAGCCATTCAGTACTTTGAAAGAGCTTCTCTTATACAGTAGGTAACTGTTACGATTTTATGTTTAGTTAAATGTCTACAATCTGATAGACATACTGAGTTCATGAACAGTTATTAGTGAACATTCAGGCATCGTTTTGATTTTCTTGTATTGTGTTTCATTTGACTTGGTCTTTATTATGATAAATATATTTCCTTTTTATGCAAATGTTTTAAAAAATACCTTCAAGGTACTTTTCTGTGTGTATTTTTCTTTTTCACATCTCAGTAAACAGGTATTATTTCTTTATCAATCAGAAAATGACTCTCTCATTCCAAAGACAAAGTTTCATTTCTGAAAGAGTCCTAATTGAAATGTTTCATTGGTCTCAGTTTGTAATTGATATACATTATATATTAAAAATCAGGACTTCCCTGGTGGCGCAGTGGTTAAGAATCCGCCTACCAATGCAGGGGACATGGGTTTGAGCCCTGGTCCGGGAAGATCCCACATGCCACGGAGCAGCTAAGCCCGTGTGCCACAACTACTGAGCCTGCGCTCTAGAGCCCACGAGCCACAATTAATGAAGCCCATGTGCCACAACTACTGAAGCCCACGCGCCTAGAGCCCACAAGAGAAGCCACGGCAATGAGAAGCCCACGAACCGCAACGAAGAGTAGCCCCCGCTCACAGCAACTAGAGAAAGCCTGCGTGCAGCAACAAAGACCCAACGCAGCCAAAATTAAATAAATTTATTTTTTTAAAAAAAGAAAGAAAAAAAAAAAAAAGAAAGCAGGAGTAGCAATATTAACTTCAGACAGAACAGAAATCAAACTTATAAAAAAATCAAATTCTTAAAAATGTCTTTAAATTCATATCAGAATGTTTTATACATTATTCAAAAATAATTGGGATATGTCATGTTGTGTTTTGTGTTTGGCCAAATTGAATTTTAACATTAGATATGGGGAAAGGGGAGCCGGGAGGGACAAGGTATCGGTAAGGGATTACGAGGTACAAACTACTATGTATAAAATAAATAAGATACAAGGATGTATTGTGCAGCACAGGGAATATAGCCAATATTTTATAATAACTATAAATGGAGTATAATCTATAAAAATTTTGAATCACTGTGTTGTACACTTGAAACTAATATTGTAAATCAGCTATACCTCAATTTGAAAAAAAATAAAAGAGAAGTGAGGAGAGCATTAAATTATTCCCTAGTCTTTTATTCCTTCAAATTTTGTTTTTCTCAGAAATTTTTAGTAGTAGTCTTTAGAAATTCTGGTCATGTTTATTTTAGAAAAGAAATTCACTTCTATTTTAAGGGAAAAAAAAGAATGAATAGATTTCTTTTTTACTTTCTTTTTAGTTGAAGTCTAATTGTTCAAACACAAGGTCAAAAATTGCCTCTTGGATACTAAATTTGCAAGCCTAAACCTAGGTTTCTAAGCCTTAGGTACTAAGTATAAGATATGGCAAAGGTAATAAAAATGGTTAAAATAGAATGCTGTGGTCTTTACGCAAACTGGCGAGGCAGTTCTTCTAAGAATGTCTAAACAAAGGTGTGAGTTAATTGAAGGGCTCTAAATGTAAATTTCCTAATATCAGTATGACAGATAATAATGAAGGAAATTGTATATATGCTGTTGTTAATAATAAAGACGACCTAATCAAATGTCAAAAAGTAATTGAAAGCTAGTACCGATATGTAGCTTAGCTTTATAAAACTGGCCATCACAGATTATTTTTGTTTCATCTCTAATTTCACATAATTTCTTTTACAGGCCTACACAAGTGAAGTGGCAGCTGATGGTAGCTAGCTGTTTTAGAAGAAGTGGTAAATGCTTTAATTTTATTCACTTTAATATATGTTGCTTGTTTCTATCTTTTAGGTAGTTATGCATATAAATGTGTTCCTATTGTAGATTTATTTATTAAGATTAACTTTTGATAGTACACATATCAAACATTATACGAAAGACACAGTGTTTACTACGTACAGTTAAAAGTTACGTTTACTAACCCGCATCCCCTGCATTGGAAGCGGGGAGTCTTAACCACTGGGCCGCCAGGGAAGTCCCATCTAGTCACCTCATTCTAAACATCCTGTGTGCTCTGCCCAATGTGTGAGCCTCTCTCACACCTGAAAAGCTGAGGAGAGCCCAGAACTGGGGCCGCAGGACCTGATTTTGTACAGCAGATGTCACTAGTCATCCTGGTTGTGTTTTCAGTGTCAGTCTTTATCTCGTCCTGTGCTGCTGGCCTGTTCTGCAGTGTCAGTGTGTTAATGGTTTGGGACTAGCCATGAAGTGAATGATACTGTTAAAATGTCAGGATTAAGCAGGAGATAAATGTTAACACTGTGGTTAAAATGTTTAGTTAAAATAACATGCTAATGTAGTTAAGTGTGAAAAATGCAGTCCCTCTTATAGAGCAACCAGATGTCCAGGAGAGCTCCCTCACCCAGGGAAGCGCGAGCCGTGACCACCGGCAGCGGTCCCCGCCGTTTCTTAGGGCCCTCTGTCTGCCTCCGAGAGCGCCTCAGGTGGCAGCGGGACACAGGTGCGGTGTGACCTCAGGTCATTTTGCGGGTTGGTCTCTAATGTTACCGTGTTTCCTGTTGGCGGAAAGACCTCTCTGTATACACATTTCATTTATGTCAGGGCGAGTCCGAGTTGCCTGCGCACGTGTAGTGCCTGTCCTGTGACGTGTGTGTGTGTGTGTGTGTGTGTGTGTGTGTGTGTGTGTGTGTGTGTGTGTGTGTGTGTGTGTGTGTGTGTGTCTGTCTGTCCAGGGGAAGAGCGGCCACCTTAGCCGGCCCGGCCGCGCTCTGGGTGCTCCGCTCTCCGTCTTGTTCAGCCTCCACCCCGACGCCGAGGCCGGCGGGCCACCCCCTTGTGCAGGAGACCCAGACGTAAGGGCATAACTCTTTCCTGAGATTTTAGCAAAGGTCTTTGATCCAAAATTCGTTTTTCCTATTCTTTGCTGCCATGTGAAGCTAAATTATTTTATTACAAAACAAAATGCTTTCTGTAAACTTTTTAATGTTTGAATATAAAAACTGCAAAACAAGTTATTTTTCATCTTTTCCAAGTGAATAACATTGAAATTAATGTTATTACTTCATTTTAAGAAGTAGAACTAAGTTTCAACCATTTACTTCCGCTCTGCGCCTTTTTCAGATTTATTTTGTCTGTACATTTTCTTCCAGAAGTTATATTGAGGGACCTCCCTGGCGGTCCAGGTGTTAGGACTCCACACTTCCACCGCATGGGGCACAGGTTTGATCCCTGGTCGGGAACTAAGATCCCACATGCTGCACAGCCAAAACAAACAAACAAAAAACAGAAGTTATATTGGGAACGGTTGTTTATGCCTGTGGCAAACATGGAAGTCATCCTTCTAAACCAATGAAATGGTGCCAGAATATTGAATTTAAATTAGTATTTTGCTGAACCTGTTCATTTCTATAATCTGCTAGTATGTTTGTTTTTCCTCCTTCACTTATAGGTAACTACCAAAAAGCATTAGATACTTACAAAGATATTCACAGAAAATTTCCAGAAAATGTTGAATGTAAGTGAGACTACATTTTGTAACTTTGAAAGTATAGGTTCTCACATTTTATGTCCTAATATGTAATAATTACCTTTGCTACAGTAATTGCATACATAGATACCAACCTATAATTTGCGGTACATGTTTAAATATGTGGTTATAGGATCAGAAAATTTGACTATGCAAGTACACATTTTTATAGAATTTAATTCTTGACGGATTTAAATATACCACTGAATTCTCTTCAGTAGTAAACAGATCTATATTTCAAAGCTTTATGAAATTTTAAGAATAAATTTTGTTTTATTATTTTTTAAAGTTCATAAACTGGTATTTTATAGAAAAGGCATTTTATTTATTTTAAAAAAATTCTTTTTTATAAATTTATTTATTTTATCTTTGGCTGCATTGGGTCTTCGTTGCTGCAGGCGGGCTTTCTGTAGTTGCGGCGAGCGGGGGCTACTCTTCGTTGTGGTGCGTGGGATTCTCATTGCAGTGGCTTCTCGTTGCGGAGCACAGCCTCTAGGCGCGCAGGCTTCAGTAGTTGTGGTACGTGGGTTCAGTAGTTGTGGCTCTCAGGCTCT
This sequence comes from Stenella coeruleoalba, assembly GCF_951394435.1. NCBI lineage: Eukaryota > Metazoa > Chordata > Mammalia > Artiodactyla > Delphinidae > Stenella > Stenella coeruleoalba. The sequence continues at coordinate 1,023,929 of NC_137164.1, forward strand.
ACAGTGAAGGCTCAGTAGTTGTGGCACACGGGCTTCGTTGCTCCGCGGCATGTGGGATCTTCCTGGGCCAGGGATCGAACCCATCTCCCCTACATTGGCAGGCGGATTCTTAACCACTGTGCCAGCAGGGAAGCCCTAGAAAAGCATTTTAAACCATCCATTTAATTATAACTTTTTGAGACTGAAAAAATACCTTTAGAGTTTATGATAATAGAACATTAATAATCTTGCTGATACTGGTAGCAAATTAATTTTAAAACATTATGTTATATGTAACTTATTTCCCTTTTATAAAGTTGGCTTTGTATAAAATATTCATTTCTTCCAATCTTATAGCACAGTGGATTTGATGCAACCTGAAGTAACAGTGTTACAGTAACAGCAACAAGATCAGGATCCGGAAAAGTACAAAATAACCATATTCATAGGTCTCATATTCTCACTAAACTATATATGGCCCCAGTAGCTTTGTGACTAAAGGAAAAAGGGAAGATACAGTGGGTTTTATAATCTTTACTATTTATAAGAAAATAAAAAGTAATTCCTTGGGAAGAAGAAAATCCTTTCAACTCTTACTTCAGTTGTGTTGAGACACAGAGGAGAGTAGATAAAAGGTCACTGGAAGACGTCATAGCTCCTAGCTTTACTAACATCCGTCCAACAAATAAAATAATGTGTTTGAAAAGTCCGTTTTGAATGTTGTCCTTCAATGACCATGCACACAAAACAGCACATTTCAGTAAAAACAGATCTTTTCTGGGCCACGTTTTCAGTGGCGCAGCCTGATCCAGGGGTTAGATGTGCTGCATGTTCCTTCAGTAATAGTTTTCTCAGTTTGACTTCTGTGAAAGCAGAGAGCTCAGAATTATGGCCTTTGGTAAGAGCCTAGGGGCGAGGAGTTTTGTAATGCTGGTCACATGTGGGTCCATTAGCTCACAGCAGTTTCTGAATGCCAGTCAGAAAACCGGATACATGGGAATTACTTGTAAAACTTGTAAAAACTACAAATCTGTAGCCCAACCTACAGAGATTCTCATTCAGGTTGCAGTGGACCCAGATATCTGATTTTTCCTATTTCTTTTTTTTTTTCTCATCTATTTATTTTCCTGTTTCTTTTTTAACAGCTTTTAATGTGATTCTTAACTTCAGTCACATTGGGGAACTGATACTTTAAAGATTAAATGAGAGCAGTAATAGCTTTTGGGGAATGGAAACCCAGCAGTCCGCTGGGCAGAGCTTCTCAGCTTCAGCAGCACTGACATTTGGGATCGGATAATCCTGTGCTGTGGGGCCATCCTGTGGATTCTAGAATGTTCTAGCAACATCCCTGCCCTCCACCCACTGGGTGCCAGGAGCACACCTCCTGTTATGACATTGTCAGGTGTCCCCTGGGGATGCAGCTGCTGCCGGTTGAGGACCACTGCAGTAGCTGCAGCACCTCCGCACCGGACAGCAAAGAGAGCATCTCCAAGCAAGGCCACTTTTCTTTCTTTAGAGAGAGTTTAAGATTCACTGTAAAAGTTGAATGATTGGGACTTCCCTGGTGGTGCAGTGGTTAAGAATCCACCTGCCAGTGCAGGGGACACGGGTTCGAGCCCTGGTCCGGGAAGATCCCACATGCCGCGGAGCAACTAAGCCTGTGTGCCACAACTACTGAGCCTGTGCTCTAGAGCCCATGAGCCACAACTACTAAACCTGTGCTCTAGGGCCCGCGAGTCACAACTACTGAACCCGCGCGCCAAGAGCCCGTGCTCCGCAACAAGAGAAGCCACCGCAATGAGAAGCCCATGCACCGCAATGAAGAGTAGCCCCTGCTTGCTGCAACTAGAGAAAGCCTGCGTGCAGCAACGAAGACCCAACGCAGACAAAAATAAATAAATAATTTATTTTTTTGAAAAACTGTTTAAAAAAAAAAAGTTGAGTGATTATCTGTGCCGTGGGGAATGTCCAAGGTACTTTGGCCTGTTTAATTTTCAAAACAGGTGTAATCAGTAGTCTGCCTTATGGTAGCATAGGAAAAACACTTGCACTCATGTAAGGTCTCACTTTGAGCAGAGTACTTTTCTGATGAACCCAAAGGGTGATTTTGTCTTAAAATACATTCTTCTGTTATCAAAAATTGACCTGTAGTCGAGTATTATTTGTAGAAAATATAAATTACCTTCTTACTGTGCATTATCAGGGTAAATGTATACATAGGCAATTTACGCAGTAGTAATGTGTGACATTTTAGATTATTTTAGTACCATTACTTTTGTAATACATTAATGGTCATGAATTAGTCACTAACTTACAAATTCTTATGGGGTGACTGCAGTGCTGGTACACAGCACTGTTCCCGCCCTGTGGGTGTGGCAGAAAACAAGACAGACCAAAATCCTGGCCTCATGGAGCTTGGATTCTAGTGGGAAGAAAAAGACAATAAACAAGTATATAGTATGTCAGGAGTCGTAAGTGGTATAAAGGAGAAGCAGGTGAGGAGATAAAGGCTCGGATTATAGATGCTGTGGTCTCTCCTGAAGGGCGGGTGGCAGAGTCCCTCTAAACCGTCTTCCCAGGAGGTCAGTTCTCAGAGGGCCAGGAATACAAAGTGCAGTGATTTTTCAAGAGAAACAAACCCTGTTTGTGAGCAGCATTCCTACCGGGGTCCCAGAAGACTGAGCTTACTGATTTATTGTTCTTCGAACACCATGGATAAATACTTTTCTAAAAATATTTTTCATAATTTAGGTCTACGTTTCTTGGTTCGTCTCTGCACAGATATTGGATTAAAAGAAGTTCAAGAATATGCAACAAAACTCAAGAGATTGGAAAAAATGAAAGAAATCAGGGAACAGGTATGTCATGTGAGCCGAAAACTGCTGTCAGTTTTGAAAATGTCAGCCTTCTGTAGCTCAGCTGAGTGATGTCTGGGCTTCTGTCAGTAAAATTAAGTTGCAGTTATTTTTCTGCTGTGGCATGAAAGGAAAAATAACTAAAACTCTAGTTTTAGGATAAAATTCAGTCAAAATCTAGTTCCTAATCAGAGAAAGTGCAGTAGATTCAGTGTAGTCTTTAGTGGAAATCTACTAATAGACTAACAATTGTAATTTCTCCAGTACAAAATAGCTGCAGGTTAAGTTGTAGACGTAACTTCAGCTGGAGAGTCTCGTGGCCTGTGGAAACCAGGAGACAGTCACTTGCCTACAACAGCAGTTCATTGGGCTGCTGTGTTGCATCGTAGGGCACGGCTCTGAGGATGGCTGATACAGAGGCTTCAGGTGTATTTCTGTGTTCCCTGCAGTGTTTTACTTCTGTGAGAGAATAATCCCTCCTGTGTTTGAGCCTAGAATATTTAAAACTTTAACATGATTTCTGAGTATCCGCCTTTCATAGAAAGAAAATTCTTTAAGCTTAAGCTTTTCCAAAAATTTAATTACCTTGGGTAATTAAATCTAAATTTCGTATTTGCTTTCAAAATGTCGTTATCTTGTTTTTGCTTTGAGGATGTGACCTGATTGTTTTATTCTCTTTTTTAAATTGTCAGTTGCAAAAGCATTATGAGCATGACCTTAAAAATCCTATAAAACATCAAGTTGGTATTAAAATGCCACTGCTAGGGTATATAGTTACAACCTGCTGTGAAGACCAGCTGAATACCACATACCAATTGCTAATTTAATTAGATAACCTGTGTGAAAGTTTTGTAAAATTAAACTAGTACAAATTGGAAGATCAAATTATCATAACTATCATCATAATTACTATTACATTTGTTTCATGAAGAAGAATCAAAAAGAAGTATCTATTTCAAACCATGAAATTCTTTGGAGCTCAAAACTAGTTCTGTGAAGTTACTTAGTGTAGAACCGTGGGTGCATCTGGAAGTCTTCAGACTTCGTAAGTTTAAGCATCAGTGGTTTGTCACTTATGAATGGTGACCGAACGGTGCACATGAGCTCAGGCAAGTTCTGGATCCCGCATGGGGCCCATGTGCTGACCCCGCAGCCGAGTGGGAGTGGGCCTCCCGGCCGGACGCCCCCCACCCCAGTGAGGAGCTGGGAGCCTTCTAGCTCCTGCTTCCGGGGGCCGCACTCAGGCTTTAGGAAACATGGATTCCGAGGACTCCTGGGAAGTGAAATTGAGGGGTCAGGTCGAGACCTGTGCCCACCACGCACCCTCCTCAGAGCCCCCCGCCAGCCCCTGCCCTCCTTGAATCTAGACGGCCTGGGCCGCTACAGGCGCTCCTCTCCTGACGTGGCGGCCCATCACTCCGCGGTTCCCCCCCCCGCACTGCACCCCCTGTCCTGATTGTTCTCGTTTGCTCATGGGGGCTTGTGATTTTACTGTTGTCAATGAGTACCGAATGTCACTGCAGTGGCTTTCCCTTTCTAATTACTACTCGGCCTGTTGATTCCTCTTCATCACAGTATTTGTGTATTCAGTGAACATAGTCAGCTTTTGTCTGTGTCTCTCATAGACCTGACCTTTTATCCTTATGTTGTACTCGCCATGGCGTAATTAAGGACACTTAGTAAGCTCAGACGAGTTACAGTTGATGCATTTAAATTACGCAGTGCTTACCTTACCTGCTCACCCATGTGAGTGCTGTGTCGCTGTGCTCGAGCAGTGTCTCTCTTCCTAATGCCTTATCACTGCCGCACTGCACCTGCATCACTTAGATACACGCTCTCGTCCCAGCCGTTCCTTCGTCTTCCTTTACGTCGCAGTCCTTATCCACAGAGCACTTTCTTTCTGTTTCCTTGAGATCAGTTTCTCCATTGTTCTTCGGGACTGCTTATTAAATCTTACATAAAGAGAAACATTTTCTTGGTGTTTTCTCACTTATATTTTACGTATGAACACAAAATTGAGGGGGAAATTAGTGGAAAAGGTCAGTCCTAGGAGAGAGAGCAGAGGCTTACAGAGAAGGTGTCCTGTGGGTATGAGAGCAGCCTACTCGGGAAATCGCTGCGTGCCCCCATGCGTTTGTCTAGATTGTGAGCCGTGGGGCAGGCGCCCTGTTTCCTGGCTGCGTGGTGCATGAGACGCTATTCGTTATGAAACAAAATGTCACAAATCAATGCCTGAAGTAAGGATGCTATCCTTTTCTAAATTTGAACTTAAAACTTCTTGTTACTTTTCCTGTGTGTCTCCTGTTTAGAATCTGTCTCAATGCAAAAACTTAACGTTTTTCCTTCGTAATTAGGATTTCTTCATAAAATAATTGCCGAGGCCTGTGTAATACCTCTTGTACAGATATATCTTGATTTCTTTGAATATTTCCACATGGTTAGGTATCTTTTTTCCAGTTGGTGACTTTCTACAGTCTGTCTAGCTTTCAGGTGTTCCTTGCTAAAGCACTGTGGGCCTCTGTGAGCGTCTGTAGTCGAGCTCGTCCATATTGTTAACTGGAGACGTTTGGGAACCAGCCACAGGGTTGAGACCAGGGATGTCCTGGATAACCACGCCACACCTTTACCTGAGCTGCTAGAAGGAATGCAGAGCTCAGCCCCAGTCTTTATCCCGTCCTTTCCCCTGCAAGTGCTGACAGTGACAGAAGTTTGGCAGCAGAAAAGAAAAGGAGTGAAGAGGCTGGGTGGCCTTTCCTGATCTCCCTCCTCTGCTTGCAGTTTCCCCTCCTCCGACCTGATGACGTCTGCTCAGCTGGACATCAGCGACCAGCAGCGGCAACACCCAGTGCGTGATGAGTGTGGGCCGCTCTAGCCCTTTGCACGTACTGGCCAGTTTAATCGTCACAGGAGTCCTATGCTATGATGTTGGATGTGGTTTTATTATTACTGTTCTTTAAGATGAGAAACCTGAGGCCCGTGGTTGCAAAGCAACTTTCTCCAGGTCACACAGCTGTTGGGGGGTAGGCCTCGAATTCACATCCAGGAAGGCCAGCTTCTGAGTCCAGGCTCCTGGCTGCCATGCTCTGCTCCCTTACAGATAGTAGAGAAAAAGGATGATGAGAGTAATTACTTTCAGTTGGTGTATAGTCCTTACTTTTCTGCATCCAGGAAGTTGGTAGCTCACTCCATGAGCTAAACTGGAATGTACCTCTGTGAGCTCACTCTAATTTGATCAGAGCTAGGACCTCAGAACAGTGCTCTCCAAGTGTGGCCTGTGGACCCTCAGAGCCTCAGAATCGCCTGGGCTTCTTACAAAGTCTTGGGCCTCACCCCAGACTACCCCAACCCCAGAATTAAAGTCTCCGGATATGGAGTCCAAGAATCTATGTGGTTTTTAAACAAGTTCTCAAACTAATTTTTTACTCACAGACATTCCAGAAGCACTGGTGTAGTGTTATGCTTCCGAAGGGTTACCTTCAAACGATCAAACACCAGCTCAGGATACAGAATCTGCTTTAAGGGGAAAAGTAAACACAAAATAAATCAGGCCGTGGATTTTTAAAAACTGTTTTAAAACGGAAAGGAATTTGTGTAGACCTAAGAAGGAAAGATAAACAGATTCAGGGTTATGTGGATGGGGGTGATGGACCTCCCCAGGCCCCCAGCTCCAGTCTTAAAGCATGAAAGCTAGAAACTCATTTCTCTGGGCTGACTTTTCAGAGAAGTGCGTCCTCTTCTGGAACATTTATGGAGAAGGCGGCTGTTCTCGCCTTTGTGCTGGGGGCCTGTGTTCCTGGGCGGGGAGGAAGCTTTGTGCCCTGTTCGCAGAGCCGTGGCAAACAGTCCCGGGCGTTGGGTGGAGCCGCCCCCCAGCACTGTTGGGTTTTAAGAGACAGTTCGCATTTTCGCTTCGCTGAACAGAAGAACGTTAGCTGCAAGGAACTCTTCAAACTTTATTGCACGAATGGAAGAGAGCAAAATGGGAAGACAGGAGTTGAAGGCTGAGTATTTTAAAAATGCCAAGGAAGAGAAAAATACCAGCCCACACCAAAGAGGATTAAGGGACAAAAGGAAACGATTAGGAGGGAAAAAGAAGATGGGGAAAGAGAGAGTTTACAAAACACAAAGTTTGTTTTGTTTTTTTTTTCCGGTACGAGGGCCTCTCACTGCTGCGGCCTCTCCGGCTGCAGAGCACAGGCTGCAGACGCACAGGCTCAGCAGCCATGGCTCGCGGGCCCAGCCGCTCCGCAGCATGTGGGATCTTCCTGGACCAGGGCACGAACCCGTGTCCCCTGCATTGGCAGGCGGACTCTCAACCACTGCGTCACCAGAGAAGCCCCCAAAACACAAAGTTTTAATTGCTCATTCACAAATGAAGTACATTAATAATTTGTTCCTTTTTAAAAATCGAATTTCTAAATTTTTACAATATTCAAAAGGAGAATTCCTCTCCCAGTATTTGCCATTTTCCCCCCAAAGAAGTCAAATAATTTCAAGAAATTCTTTGTTTTGGCCAACTTAAAATAATATGTGACATTCAAAACTAATGTAAAATATAGTTGGTACTTATCCTCAAATTTCCAGTTATTACCAGAAGCTAGTTGAGCAGAAACCTTTTTGGTCTCAAAAGCGTTCTTAAAAGTTCTTAAAAAGAAGAAGATTTTGTATGAAGGTCTCATAAAGACACAGCTTTAAATTAACTGTGAAGGAAAAATGCAAAATTTTTAAAGTTTACGTATGTAATGAAAGCTGCGAGAATGTTTCACCCATTTTATACATTACTGCATTTATAAAGTTCAACAGAAACACAGGATAATTCATATAGCATTCATCCTTGGTATCAAGTGTGTGGTGATTTGGGCCGTGACGTTTTCCAGGGTGAGACTCCGCAACGCTCTGGTTAAAGGCCGTGGAGTCCTCGCCTGCTGGCATCACCCTGTGCTGGGTCCTTGGTTCACCTGTTCAGGAGACACTTGACATGGACGAGGTGCTCCAGCTGCTCGTCACCTGGCAGGAGAACGAGACAAACACAGGTCGCTTGTTGCCCAGCAGAGACACGCAGCGTGTGCACTGGATGGGGTTCGGCCCACGACCAGGGGTCCGAATGGTCCCCGGGGGAGGTGTGGCTGGACCTCAGGGCCTGGCGTGGAGACGGGAAGGTGTGAGAGAGGTCCGAGGGCAGGAAGGTGCGGCCACGTTCGTGAGTTCTTTGGAGTTGAAGCTGCAAAGAAGCGTCTTAAATTCTGTTTTCTCTTGAATTTGAAGTCAGAGCCAATCTTCTTAAGGATCCTTAACTAGGTAACAACTGCTCCTTGTTCTAAGACAGAAATCTAATTCTTACGGAATAAAAGCCCAGGATGATGGACGGAACCCTGGGCTTTCCTCCCCAACCCCAGTCCGCTCCAGACCTGGTTCTCTTCCGTAAGATGAGGACAGTGTTCTCGGCTGGCCTTCACAACCGTCCATGGTGAACTTAGGTTTGTCCCAGTCTGTCACCGACATTGCTAGAAAACGACCGCATCCTTGGATGTCAGAAACGTCAAATCGCTGCGAGAGTTTGCAGCCCTCACCCTTGGGTCCTGTGACCACTGTCCTCCGGGGGCAGGTGACAGTGTGACAATGTGGGGCTGCGCGGGTCCTGGAGACTCTGCCTGTCCCCTGCAGGAGAGCAGTGTCGTGTGTTCACGGCGGGGAGAAAACACTTTCCCAACACTTACCTGTTCAATTTTCCATCATTTTATTTATATCTACTTTGCTCCTCTTCTCTTTGTACCTTCTTCTCTCATTGTTTCCCCCAAAGTGGGTATGGCATCTTTTTTTTTCATATTATTGAAGAAACAAATGTTATTCTAAAAATTCAGGTAGATTACTTTTGTAAGTAACGTTTTAATTCAAATAAAAATGTGTTAAGGAAAAAGTGAAAATCGTTCAGCCACGACTTTGAGATCACTGTTAGCATTTTGACATTTCATAATCCCAGGCATTTTTACAAATATATGCAAACATATCAATACGTTTTTTTTTTTTTTTTTTTTTGCTGTATGCGGGCCTTTCACTGCCGCGGCCCCTCCTGTTGCGGAGCACAGGCTCCGTCGCGCAGGCCCAGCGGCATGGCTCACGGGCCCAGCTGCCCCGTGGCACACAGAATCCTCCCGGACTGGGGCACGAACCCGCGCCCCCCGCATTGGCAGGTAGACCCCCAACCACTGCGCCACCAGGGAAGCCCTATCAATACGTTTTTTAAATGGGACTTTTTTTTTTTAAACAAAAATGGATTTTTATAAAAATACTGTCTTGTAACCTGAGTTTTCCCCTCACTGAGGAAGATAACATGGCAGCTTCCCATGTCAGCAAAGGCAGGCCTCTGTCGTTTTTTGCCCCTTTCTGTGGCTGTTTGACGTGTCAGTGTTGCTGTGATGAGAATCTTCTGTCAGTCCCGCTTCCGTACCTCACACCCCTGGAAGTGAGTCCGGATTCCTGGGAACTTTATGAGGCGTTGAAACTCTGAGAAGGCGGCAGTGTCTCCTGCTGAGAACAAAACGTGACGCTCTAGTGCGCCTGTGTCCCTGGGCCTGTGGTCTGCCCCCTGGCATTCGCTGTGGGGCTGGGGCCCGTTTGCACCGGCCCCTCCCAATAAGTTGTTATTGTTGTGCCTACTTTATTTTCAGAGTTTCATGTTCTCTTTCTCCAGAAGGTTTCCCCAAACTGGACCTCGTCTTAACCCCCTCCAGTCACGCGGCTGACGCGTCCCTCCCCGAGACCCTCACGGCCATGGTGTGAATGTAGCGGCCACTTTGACCTTTCCAACCTGCCTGGCAGACCCCCGCTCTGTCATCCCCTCCCTGTCCCTTTAGTTCCCGGGGCTCTGGGGGGTGGCGGGACCTGACCCTCTGAGGGCTCCCCTTCATTCTGTCCCCTGAAGGCCCCGCGACCCAGCCTCTGGGTGTGGATGGTCTGAGAGAAGACTTGGCCGAGTCTCCACAGGTCACATTGCTTTAAACTTAGAACCTTATCGAGCCTATGTGCCGGTAAACGTTCTTGTCTCACTTGTGACATCGCCGTCTCTGTAACCTCCACACGGACTCACTGCTCCAGCTGCTATGGCGACGGGGACACAAGATTGATCACGGTGGGGTTTATTGATTTCCAGTGGCAAATGGGTGGAAGAGGACGAGAACCCTGACCTCCACCCACAGACGAGTGAGTGGAGTCATGGGGGCCTCGGGGAGTGAGGGGGGCTGGCCGGGGGAGCTGGTGGAGCTGGGGGACAAGCCCACGAGGAGGAGGCCGCACCGGGGAGGGGGCGTGCGGTCCCGGGCCCAGGAGGATGGAGTCTGAGCCCACGGCGGGCGCCAGTCCACTCGGGTCCATGGGGCTCGGCTGAGTCAGCCGGCTCTGGGTCTCCTGGGAGCAAAGCAGGCCACGTCCCCACGTGCCCCACCTGGGGGTCTTGATGCAGATGGGCTTGCCATGGCAGGGGGCTTCCAGGCTGGAAAACAGCGAGGGCTTGCGGGGGTGCATTAGGCAAAGGCGGGTGAAAGCCAAAGCATGGGAAGGTTCTAGACAGGCGCAAAGACGGTGTGACGGGGGCACAGTCATCGATGCACGTGCTCGCTTCCCTAGGTTGTCCTGTGCTAAGCTTACAGTTTCTTAGATCTTTTCCCACGTTTGATTTGGAAAAAAGTTTCAAGTTATGTGGACATTTGTTTTTATGAGTTTAATTATTTTATTGTCTACGTCTTACAGATATGCTGGCAATTACTAATCTGAAATAAAATCTGATTAGAGATATTAAAATATTTATTTTGTTGCATCATTTTTAGATTTTCTTTTGTTTGTGAAGGCAGAGGGAGAGATGGAGTTCTGGGGAGGTTTCTTTTTAATAGAAAAAACTCAAGCATGTTTACATATATTTGAAGTTCCTAAGTTTTAGGAGAGTGTTTCATTTTATAAAAATGAGCCTTTTGTTTTGTTTTGTTTTGTTTTTTGCGGTACGCGGGCCTCTCACTGTTGTGGACTCTCCCGTTGTGTAGCACAGGCTCTGGGCGCGCAGGCTCAGCGGCCATGGCTCACGGGCCCAGCCACTCCGTGGCATGTGGGATCTTCCCGGACCGGGGCACGAACCCGTGTCCCCTGCATCGGCAGGCGGACTCTCAGCCACTGCGCCAGCAGGGAAGCCCAGTCTTTTAGTGTTTTGAATTTTATTTTATTTTTTATACAGCAGGTTCTTATTAGTCATCTATTTTATACATATTAGTGTGTACATGTCAATCCCAATTCAATTCATCCCACCACCATCCCACCCCCCTGCCACTTTCCCCTCCTTGGTGTCCATACGTTTGTTTCTCTACATCTGTGTCTCTACAGAAATGAGTCTTGAATCATTGAAAAAGATTGTTTTTTTTCTTCCTAGGAGACTACAATGTCAGTAATCCCATCTGTGACCTGATAATTTATAAATATTTGGGGAGTTGTCAGGGTTGGGGGAATAAATGGTGTCCTTTGAATTAATGATGAAATTATGTTTACGTTACTGAGATCTAAATAAGATACCAATCTACGTTAAGAAATTTTAATTCAATTGTAAATAGTTGTCAAAAGCCGTCTGTTTCTGCTCACTGACTACCCTCTTCTCTAAACAAACCATTATTCATACAAGAGCCTGGAGTCAGCATTTAATCAGAAGCTCTAACTTAGGCGCAGCAAAGCGTGTAAAAAGAAACCTAAGAATGTCACAGTTTGGAGATAATTCTTATGTCTTAAGGGTGAGTTGATGTGTAAGAAAGTAGACTGTTGGGCAGATCTTAGGTATAGAGATTTAACAGTGCCTTTATTGTGGAAGCTGACTTTCAAAACCCTGTTGTCCTTTAATTATGTCAAGTGGGGCTAAAGCAGAAATAGCCCATTCGCAAGGTCCCCTTCTCCCTCCACCCCTTCAGCCACTGCGTTTAAGACCTGAGCTTTCACATCTGGGAAATACTTGGTTTTTAAGTTGTTTGCAGAAGCAAGGACGACCCTGCACTTTGAAGCCTGAGTGCCGTTCGCGTGTCTGGCGGGACTGGTGGCCCTTCTCAGGGTTTCCCCCGTACTTAAAAGGCAGCCGGGCCTCCCTCCTGCGGGGCCGACTCAGGGGCCACTCCCAGTGAGCCCAGCCTCGGGAGGCAGGACAGTAAGGCCTAAGGGACGCACAGTTTAACGTGTGTTTTAGAAATCGGTGCTTGGTTATCGTTGACCTTGAAGGACTATCATTTATTCCTGTTTTCATTACAGTACAGCTGACATCCAGTATGTCCTTCTAACGTGTCGCCTTCTTGCTTTAGCGCACCAAGTCCGGCAGGGATGGCAGCGGGGGTCCCCGCGGCAGGAGAGACGGGAGCGCTGGCAGTGGTGAGTGTCCCTGTTCCTGTCTCCCCGGACGTGCCAGTTGACAGATTTCTAGTACACGGGCTTCTAGAAGCACCTTGAAGTAATCTGAAGATGTCCTGTTTGTTTGTTTTATACACAGTTAAACTTCCCCTACTCTACTTTTGTGAGCATCAGGCTGCTGTGTAATCGAGTGTTTGTAGGTGTTAGTGGGTGTTGGTTCCTGAATAAACGGACCTGTTTCTGCTAATTGATGAATAGACAGTTCACATTGGATAGATTATCACGGGTGTCCATACTAGTGGGTTTTACTGTGTCACGTTTTTTAGGTTGCGTTGTGAGGAGGCGCCATGGGGCCTGGGGTCGTCACCTGGATGCTGACAGACCTGTACACTTGTAGTGTAGCAGTGGTGCCGGTGTGGGCACTGGGCGGCATGGCCATGGTCCCAGCCGTAGCCCTGTGTCTCTGGACCAGCCACGCAAATGCTGTCGCTTTGGGCGATTCTGTGGCTGCTGGGGACACTGTTACTTAATAAGAAGGTTTGTTAAGTTTTCCTCCCCTTTTTCCCCATCAACAAAATCTACCTTCTGTCTCTACTTCAGGGGATAGTAGAAGTTATATTTAGGGGAAATTGGATGGTTTTAAAGAAACTAATTAGAAAAACAAATGCTAAATTGGGATCCGTATCATGTCGGCTCGTAGCACCGTCGTGCAGACAGGACCCGACGTCATCCTCTTGTGTCTGTCTGTGGTCAGGAGTCACAACAAAGAGAAATGCGACCCTCGGTTTAGGGAGGCCTTTCTTTCGTTCGTTCGTTCATTTACTGGATGCACGCTGGGTGCCGAGGACATGGGGACGAATGAGATGGGGCCCCTGCCCTCAAGGAAATCAGGATCGACTTGGAAAGACACTCGGGCCCTGATCTGCTGAGGGCGCCGCCTGGCGGGGGTGGGGGCGCAGCTGGGACGGAGAGCACCCTCGAGGGCGGAGCTCTGCTCCCTCGGTGCGCCCAGGCGCTGACAGCCAGTGCCGTGCCTGGTCCTGCGGGACATCTGGATTCCCCGAGGGTCAGTCCCGCTGCTCCAGCAGAAGCCCCAGGCCTGGTCCCAGGGACCAGCACCCAGAGCTTGAGAAGTTGGCAGGGCGGCCCTGAGCCTGGGCCCTGTGTGTGCCGGGGCCGCCCCTCACCTGCCCGCCTCTGCCCCTCCCCGTCCCATGCGTGTGGGTGGCCCTCCATCCAGGTCCTGGTCTGGAGACCTGTCCCAGCAGCTCTCAGTCCCTTGTCCAGCAGGGCCACCTGCGGTGGAATTCAGCATCTTGCGGAGTTTAGAGAAGTATGTATTGTGACGCATGAGCCATGTACCCTGTACCTCCCCTGGGGAGCACCTCCCCTGGGGAGCACCTCCAAGTCAAGGAGTCTCACTACTTCAGGGAAGCGTGAATATTCACACTAAGGATAAGCAATGGCCCGGAATAGCTGCAGGTCAAGTCAGGTTTTATTCTTGACGTGAAGTTGTGTTTCTGCCTGGAAACCTGGCTTTAGAGCTTTTTGGAATTTGGATTGTCGTTGAGGGGCTGTGGGCCTGCGTCTGCCAAAAGCATTGAAGCAGCTTGGGGAGGGTCTGGGCAGCCCGCCAGCTGGCCGAGGTGGGAGCTCTTGAACTGCGTGTCCCTTGAAGGAGTAACCCCCAGGGAAGTGTCAGTTACTTACTGAGTTCTAGGACCAGATTCACCACCCTCTAAGATCCTCCACGTCCCGCTGAAAATCTTGAGCTCAGAGTAACCCTAACGCACACCCATCGGTCCGCAGGGCCTTCCCTGGTCACCGTGGGCTTGTGACGTGTCGCTGAGGCCCCTGGGGGTCCTCATGTTCAGGGTCCACTTGGGAGACTCCAGCCCTCCAAGCGAGGTGTCCTGAGAGCTGCCGGTGCTGAGCCGGAGCCCAGATGATGGTGTCCACCCCAGAGAGTGGCCCCCGACCCGCCTCCCACGTGCCACCCCGCGCAGAGGAGGGCGCCTCCTGGGCCAGCCTCCCCACCACTGCCGTTTCTCTCTTAGTAGGTTTTCCTTTCTCCCATCCAGTGCGTTGCAGCCCAGCACAAACAGGCAGTCCTGGGGCACAAACACGCTTCTTGGAGCCGAAGCTCCGGCCGTGGGCCTTGTGGGCCAGGGGTCGTGGACCTGGCTCTGGGGCAGGTTTAAAGCAGCTCCCGGCTCCCGGGGGGCTTGCCTCTCTCTCTCTCTACACTTGCTCTTTTGTTCCTGTTTCCCATCATCGCCGACACCCCACTTCCTCCTGGGGCCCCTCCCTGTCCCCGGAGCCTGGCTCTCGGCCCCCCTCCAGCTCGCACAGGCCGGGGACCGGCCCGCCCAGCTTTGGGGTCTGAGCCCACTGGGCTTCCTCCTTGCTTCGCCTTGCGGCCCCCGGAACACCCTGGGCCCCGTGGATGAGCCCCCCCTCAGCAGCGTCCCGCCCCCGCCCCCTGCAGCCCCCCGTGGGCCGAGGTCGCTGGCCATCCCTCTAGCTCCCAGCACGGCCTGCGTGTTGAAGGGTGCCCGGGGCCCACCACCTTCCACCTCTGCCCCGGGAGACCCAGCAGCACACGTCTCAGCCTGGAACTCTCTGGCACTCTGTCTGGATGAGACCCGCAGCTCAAATAGGGGAAAGGGACAATTTTCTATGTGGATCCAGGTGAGGCCAGCCTGGAGCTGTTAAGTATGATGTGTTAAAATTAAGTGCAGCGCCTACAACTAGGTTTTTAAAAGTGTTGCCTAGGAGAGAGGACCATAGGGAACATGTCATCATAATTATTCGTTTGTATAAAATGGCTGTTTCTGAAATGCCTGAGGGCCCTTGAAAATTGTTCTTTTTCTGTGCACCAGACTCTGGTCTCTGTTAATTTGCTGATTGACCTCAGCACCCTTCCTCACGTGTAGCAGATTTGAGTGTGTAGCAGAGTCACTGGGAAGGCTGGTTAAAACAGACCCGAGCCCCCAACCCCGGTGACCGGCCCGGGGTCCTGTGTTTCTGACCAGGTCCCAGCTGCCGCTGCTGGTCCTGGGACCACACCTGGAGAACCAATGCTGTATCTCAAAGGAGAGAATGCAGATTACATGCGGCCTCGTGTATGTAAAAGGTCACCACCACTACTACCACCAAACCCACGTTCACGTATGTGGCAGTCTCTGGTCACCCAGCCTCCGGGCTCTGTCACCCACAGGGGGTTCCCCCCGGGAGGTGGTGTGAGACCCGCCTGCACACGCCGATGCTGGGCAAACAGTATGTTATTATTATCACTTACACAAATCGCGCTGGGAAGCAGCAGCGTTTGCTTTAGAGCTTTGCAGGATTTTCAGTACTTTAGTTTGTTTTTTACAGAATAAGCTTAAAATGAAATGAACTTGTTTTAAGTACTTGAAATAAAAAATGCATTACCCTTAAATGCAAAATTTTGGCTTCAGGTTTTAACAGCTCGGTGCCAAAACATCAGTTGAGAAAAACAATTAAATCAAATGCACGTGCACAGGCAGAGCTGAGCTCCACGAGTTCAGGGTCCACATGGCCGCCCCGTAGCGTCCGCAGGGATGAGGGGTGAGAGGGACAGCATGTTCCCGAGGCCGGGAGCCGGACAGGTGGCCTCTCCTGCGGCCCTGTCTGCCCTTGGGGGACAGCGGGTTTGCTGACTGACTCCGCGTACTGGGTTCTGAAGGTTTTGTGTTAAAATTGTTGGTCGTTTACTGCGTGTGATACTTAATGGTTTACTGCGTTTTTCAGTCTAATTTTTATTCTGTCTTGGGTGTGAACGTCTCTTATGCACTATTTCCATTCCATATTTGGATTCTATAATCCTTTTAAGGTTTTTCCTTAAATTGGGCCAGAATCTATCCTCCTCTGCCGGGCACATCTGACCCCTTCTGTACTCATTCTCCAGGCCTGTGAAGAGTTGGGGGGCGGTGCCTGGGCCAGGCTCGCTGGCCTCTCCCGCCCCTCACCTGCCCAGGCCTCTGACGGCTCCCAGGCTCCACGTGGGCGACGACCCAGCCCCTTCCCCCCACCCGCTGCCCCACTCCACGCCAGGGGGTGTTCGCCAGTGTCTCCAAGCACACGGTGGAAAGGGTCTGATGAAGCCTACTCTTGAGTGATGCTTTGACTATATTATAGGTTCCCAACAAGAGATTTCTTTTAAATTTCAAAAAACAAGGATTACATCCTTTGGAAATTGGCTGTCAAATGAAACAGCCTTCCTGTTTCTTGACAGATAAGTAGACGTTAAGATTTGTAATGCAGTGTGATGTTGCCCACCGTGCTGAACACATGTGCTTTTGCTCCTGTGTCTCCAGACGGCGGCCAGAACTGTGGTGCCGGTAGCAGAGGCGAGCGGCTCAGCGCCCAGCTCCGAGCCCTGCCCAGGACGGAGGAGCCTTACGACAGCAGCAGTAACAAGGAGCTAGGCAAGTGCCCGGGCCTGGCAGGTCTGGACTGGAAGGGACGGGCAGACGCGTCCACCTGGGCGTTATTAAGGGTTTTCCAGCACAGACAGAAGTTTTACATGACTTGGGAGAGCGTTTCTTTTCATTCTGGGTTGTTCAGTTTTGAAGATGAGCCTCATTGGTTTCACATTTGCTGTTTTTCCCTGTTCCTCTAATGCAACCATCTGTTCTGAAACCTAGACGCCTCCTATGTGGATCCGCTTGGCCCGCAAATAGAAAGACCCAGAACTGCAGCCAAAAAGAGAGTCGACGAGGATGATTTTGCTGATGAAGAATTAGGAGATGATTTGCTTCCAGAATAATATATATTTTAATGTATTATTTATTAATTAAAGGGAAGGAATCGCCTTACAAGATAATACTCATGTTAAAGTTTGGATTAAATACCCAAACTTTAATTTTGCACACTGTCAAAACTTTAAATAAGTGTATTCTGTTCTGTGAGTATGGATTTAGATTTTGTTTTGCTTTTAATGGAATAAAAACATGTGAAAATAATACTTTAGGCCAGAGACTGACTTACCCTCTTGAAAACATTGACCCACAGTAAGAAATAGATCTTGCAGCACTCCCTAGGGCCTCCACACGTGAGTATTATTACTCGCTGATTACCGCAGTGTGTGCTGCTGTCTTCTGTAATTTCATTGAGACGACGTGTGAGTAATGGAGACACTCTAGTGATTTCATGGTTTGCAGCTTGACAGCTGTGCTGGGACACGCCCTTGATGAGTCTGTATTCAGGTAAGTTGCTTTGGAAGTGTTGCGTTGTGGGGATTCCAGCGCTAGTAAAGCAGCTGCTTGGGGGCAGTAAAGTAGTGAGAGAGCAGCAGCCGTGGCCCCTTCAGCCCCCAGCGCGGCAGCCTCGAGTTGTGCTTCCCGGTGAAATGCGGGGTCGAAGCCAGGACTGCGTGCATCCTTCTTACGGTATGTCTGGCTGGCGGGCATCGTCCAGAGGAGTGTGGTGGTGGGCAGTCAGGGCAGACGCGGCCGGTCTGTCACACCTCATGAGAGAGAGTGGACCCTCCACCTCACTTTACGCTGTTTCCACGGCATGCACACTTGTGTTGGGTGCGGGAGAGGAAACGCCAAAAGCAGAGCACATTCCCTGCGCGCAGAAGAAGTTATGATCTGGTGGGGCAGGCGTTCACCAAATACACTAAACGGCTAGTGTGCGAGAGCGTGAGGCTACGGTCGTTGCGGAGACAGCAGGGCCCTGCCCTCAAGGAGCGTAAATGCTGGCGGGGGACGCGGACAACAAGTGTGTTTTTTCGATGGGCTTTGGGTGTTGTTAAGGGCGGCGAAGAGAGTGAAGTGGAGGAGTGCCACGGAGCGTGACGGTGGTGGAGGGGGCGAGCTGGGGAAGCCCTCCAGGGGCATTTGTGTCAGCAGCAGGCAGACGCGCTTCGGGGGTGTTGCGCGCCGGTGGGGAGCTTGAAGGGCCCGGGCCCCCGGGGCAGGGCCGGGCCTCGTGGAGCCCAGCGGCGCCTGAGGCTTCACTCTGTAACAGCGAAGGCGCCCTTGGCAGGTTTCGCTGGGGGAGGGCGCGTGACGTGACGTGGTCTAACCTCGGGAGCAGCGAGCCCGCCGCCCTGAGGGGGTTGGTTGGGGCGGGCGGCCTGCGTGGGAGAGCGGCGCCTGGGGGCTGTGAGGGTCGGTGCGGCCCAGCACGCGTTTGGGAGGGAGAGCTTGGGAGGGAGAGCTCGGGAGAGTTACCGGTGGCCTGTGTGCGGGTTGTGAGCAAGAGGAGAACACGATGGCAGCGTTTGTGGCGGAGGCGCTGAACGGCCGGGGTTGCCTTTCTCTGAGGTGGTCGCGTCAGGGCAGCCAGTGCTGCCACACTAGGGCCCCGGGAAAGCAGCGAGCAGACCGTGTGCTGTGCGTCAGGAGGGCCGCGAGCGGCAGGGCTAAGCGACAGACGTGCGTTCGGAGCCCAGGCGAGAGGTGGGGAGGAGAGATCCGAGGAGGGAGACGGAAGTTAGTCATCTCGGGAGAAGTATATAACTCGGAAAGTGTGACAGGCCCGCGTGTGGAATGGCCATCTGAGATGCGGCGCACGCCCAGCTGTATGAACGGAACAGAGTGGGGTTGTTCCAGGCAGACGTCACAGAGCGAAAAAGGAACAAGGGACCAGGGTATTTGCAGGGGCGTGGTGATCGCGTCGAACCACCAACTCTGCCCCAGCCGAGAAGGGAGACTAGGACTTGCGTGGGGTGGCTGGTGAAAAGGCAGGGGCAGCAGACGAGGTCAGACAGCCAGCTACAGGACAGGTGCGGAGAGAAGGTGCTGGTGTCGGGGGCCACTCACACACTCGGACGGACGGGGAGCCGCTCCCGGTAATGAGCGCAGGGGTTGCGGTGGGGGAGCACAGGCTTCCAGAGTCGAGACGTGCTGGGGGAAAGCAGGTGGAGCTGGGGTAGCCAGTTAGAGGCCAGGTCTTGGGTGGCTCCTCCACAGGTGTTAAAGGTGCGGGAATGAGGTGCAGGCGTGGTGGGACCTCCAGGTGCTGCCCGCGAAGACGACAGAAAGAACTCTTGGTGGGGAGACCTGACCTTCGGAGGAGGGAAGGAGGTTTGGATCCGTCAGTAACCCAGGAAGGTAAGTGGACGTAGCCACCCCTACCCCGGCTCCCATGCCAGGGAGCTACAGCCGGTCTGGCACTGGGGGACTGAGTGATCCAGGGGCTGAGAGAGGAACGGCTCTCGTTGCGGAGAACACTGTAGAGGAGTTAGCTTCCAAGGGAACGTGACGAGGCTGCCTTTGAGTGTTTTGTCGCCTTTTTCTCACTCGTCTTAATGTTGGACCGAACTAAGAGCATGTTTATTTCACACGTTCATAAATATGTTCAGGTTTGAGGGCAATTGACTGCAGACATTTTGCACCTGTTGAGAAGACAATTTCTCAACTCTGCTTAGCATCACAGAAATGCATTTTATGTTGTATCAAGTGGGCAAGCATCTTCAGTAGTTTATGATCTTTCATAAAATGAAAAGTGTTGGAAAGTAAATACCTTCGTTTCCAAGTAACAGGGGAGGAGAGAGAAGTTGCCATGTTATCAGACAATGGAAGATATTTTGTTGAATAATATATAGAATGAGCGGTGTGGCGCTGTATTGCCTTACCTTTCAAAGGATGAAACTGCCGTCTCCTAAAGGATTCCCACACTTCTACCACATTTAAAAAAAAACAGTATGTGTTCGTGTACTGATATGTTTATTCCCATTTTACCAGAAAGAACACAATTTCTCTACTAATCAGAAAAAGTTTTGTAACCTCAAAACAAACGTTTACTCACCAAGCTGTAAATAGCTTAAATGGCTTAAATTGGAGATTTCTGTGGGATTTTGAGCAGTCAATAGAACAATCCCTAAACTCTTCAGTTATAGAATATTCAAGGCATACAAGTGTTGTTTTTCTACACAGCATAACTGAAATGTAGTTTAACCAGTGATTTACAAGGCAGTCAAATACCAAAGCTGGAAAGCATTTAGAGAACAATTATGTATTTTCTATACCTTCGAAAACCTTTCAGCTGTTATCAATCATTTGTTTTCATTGGCCAAGTATGACTGCCGTAAAATGAGCGTATTCACTAGCCCACCACCTAAAAAGCATTAAGCATTCATTTACAGAATGAACGAACGAGCACGTTTGCTTTGGTTCTTGAAATAGAATTCCCTCGTGTAAGTATATTTTCTTTATTTACAAAGTATTAGGCTTATTTTACATGACTGCGCGCGCTTACAGTCCCGGCATCACGAAGCAGGAGTTCCTGACCCTGTAGCGCCCAAGGATGCCCAGTTCCGGCCATAAAAGTGCAAGCTGGGTAGAATGTTTGGTGCTTGGATTTCGGAGGTGCTAGTGGGGCAGATAAGGACCGCTTCCTGGTGTCTGGGGGAAGGAGAAGCGCCCCCGCCCCCCGTTCGGAACGCTCTCCATCTCCAGTCCCTCAGAGGAAGTCGTGGCGAAGAAGCTGCTTCCAGGCCCCGCGCGCGCCTCTCCAGGTGCCCGTCCCGCTCCCGCGGCGCCTTCGTCCGGGAGGCTCTTCGCGGCGGCCGGACCCGGCCGACTTCCCTTCCAGCCGAGGCGCCTCCTTCCGCTCAGCGCCGCGCGGCTCCGTTCGGGACGTGTCCGCGCCTCCGCGACCACCGGAGCCACTTCGGGGCGATGCTGGGGCCGCCGGTGAGTGCGCGGCGCAGCGGCCGCGTCTCGGTCCCCGGGCGCCGCCGCCCTCCGTCCCGGGCCGCCTCGTGGGGCCCGCGCGCCCAGGACACGCGGGGGCCGCCGAGGGGCCCGGGCGCCGTCATAGGCACTCGCAGCCCGCGGCGCAGCAGCCCGGCCGGCACACGCACACGCGCACCGCGCACCCGCGGCCCACGCGGACCCCTGCTCGGGGCGGCGGCGGCGGGGGGCGAGCGGGCCGCCTCGGGGGAGGGCCCCGGGGTGCCCGCGGGCGGCGCGCGGGCGGGGAGGGCGCGCGGGGGCCGGCGTGGTCAGCACCCATCCTCCGGGCGGGGGCGCGGGGCGGGGGGCGCGGGGCGGGGCCCCGGGGGCGGGGGCGCGGGGCGGGGCGCGGGCCCCTCCTCCGCGCGGCGCTGAGCGCGGCCTGTCCCGCAGGTCTGGGCGCTGGTGGCCGGCGTCCTGCTGGCGCTGTCGCCGGGCCGGGCGGAGGGCGCCCCGAGGGCGGGCCGGCGGCCGGCGCGGGCGCGGGGCTGCGCGGACCGGCCCGAGGAGCTTCTGGAGCAGCTGTACGGGCGACTGGCGGCCGGCGTGCTCGGCGCCTTCCACCACACGCTGCAGCTGGGCCCGCGCGAGCAGGCGCGCAACGCCAGCTGCCCGGCCGGGGGCAGGCCCGCCGACCGCCGCTTCCGGCCGCCCACCAACCTGCGCAGCGTGTCTCCCTGGGCCTACAGGTGAGCGGGCGCGCCGGGGGGCGCGGGGGGCGCCGGACCTGCAGCGGCTCCTTCCCGCAGAGGCCGGGCAGCTCCCTCCGAGGGACCCGCGTTCTCCGTTCACCTTTCCGGTCTTTCCGACGCCCCAGTTTCTTGAGCACCTGTACCTTGTCAGGTACGTGGTTAAGAGGGGTCTACGCGGCCGAGCCCGGGGAGCCTTCGTTGATTGTTAGAGGACTCTGCGCAGGAGGCTTGTGCGGGGTCTGACGTGGGGTCTTGCGGACGTTTCTCGGGCGCCTGTGCTGGTCCAGGTGCTGCTGGCCTTCGACCCTCCGAGCTCGTCAAGCCTGTGGTCGACAGGAGGGGGGGTGGCGGTCATTGGGAGCAGACGAGGCGGGACGTGATTGGACATGAGGAGTTAAGTGTGCGGTGGTTTAAGCGGGGGGAGGGGGAGGACGGAGGGGCATCGAGCACGCTGGAGGACGGGCGTCATTCCGGGGTCGCTCGGGGGAGAGGTTATCTCGCAGGAAAGCAGCGGCGTGCAGACAGGGCACAGTGTGGTCAGAGTGTCTTCAGCGCACGTATGGCCGTCCGCTTCTTTCCCTGCTGTCGCTGCGGAGTGTCACCGTCCCGAGGGGCTCTCAGGCTGGAGAAGGTGGGATCCTTCGCTGCCACAGCCTCGGGAAAGGGACGGGGTGACCCGGAGGAAAGGGAGGGAGGAGCTCAGGCCGGGGCGGGGGGCGGGGGGCGGGGGGGGAGCGGGGGACGGGGAGCGCAGGCCTGGGTTTGCCCTTAGCAGTGTTGCAAGGTTGACATTTATCCTTGAGGGTGTTTTTTCGTTCGAGGAAGCCATACAGCCACTTGTGTTTCGAGAAGCTGTCCCTGAGGGGGGAATACTGGACACACGCAGCTAGGATGGTGGAGGAGGTGAGACCAGGACCAATTTGAATGGCACTGCTTAAAGGAAAAGGGACAGGATTTAGTGGAGGATGGTTCCGTGTGGGACGGAGGGGCCCACAGCGTCCCAGTCCCCACGGTGTGCTGTGCGGGGACGTGCGAAGACCTCCCCCGCCTGCCATGGCGCCCAGCCCCCTCCGCCCCGCGTGCTGGCTCTTCCCACCAGCGGCTGGTGCCCTCGGGACACACCTGCCAGCCATTCACGCTGGTGCTTCGTCTCCGCCTTTTCCTCTTTCTCCCCACCAATCCCAGGGCCCCAAAGGGTGGGTTATTGTCCCGCCCCTCTCTTTCTAGCCTCATGTCACACCCTTGATGTGCGAGGTGGCATCGTGGAAAAACAGACTACACTCTCCTCCCAGGCCAGGCCTTGGCCCGTGGACCACGAGGACCACGAGGCAGCAGGGAAACTGTTAACTCAGGACCTCCTGTTGGGCGCGTCTGCCACGCGTCTGGCTTGGGTTGTGGACGCATTTTAGCAACAGGACGAGGAAGCAGGCTCCCTGGAGGAAACGAATTTAGTGCTGGGCTGCTGAGTTCGGTCCCTGAGAGCACGCGGGCAGAGGTGTGGTCTCGCGAGAGGTCGGGGCTGGAGCGCAGACCAGGAGTTGTCAGCCCGAGAGCTCCCCGTGGTGGAGTTGAGCTGCCCTTGCACGTTGCTGGCACTGACGCCTGTGTCTCCCCAGGAAAGACCCCAGAGTGGAGGGAGCAGGGCGCGGCCTGGGCAGGTAGCTGTCAGGAAGGAACCCAGCATCGCGTGGTTCTGCTTGGGGAGCCTTTGCCCCTCGCGGGCCTGGGCCAGGAGCTACGCCTGCGTCGTTTTTCAGACATTTCGAGCCTCGTGAGGTTGCCCCTCAGCACGGGGAGGGCCAGTGGCTCCACGCTCTGCGGGAAGGATGGTTTCCAGGATGGGCACGGGCCGGGACTGCAGGTGGCTGGCCGCTGAAGCCGGCCCTGCCTGGTGCTGCCGGCAGACCCCGACCTGCGCCTTGACCTCGGATCACCTCCCCACCTCCCGAGTTTCTGGGAAGATTAGATAAAGCAATACACGTGGCACCCCAGAGCCTCTTCTAAGCGGTGTGCTTAGATGTTACTGCCGGGCGGGATCGCGGGCGGAAGAGTGGCCTCACCTGTGCCGTGTCAGCTCAGACTCAGAAGTGCTATTTAAGGCTACAAACAGAGAACTCTTAAAGATGGATAGGGAAATGGACTGCACGTCAAACCCGAAAGCCACAGAAAGGATCACTTCAGCTGGGTAAGCTAGGCTTTAAAATAGAAATTTGGAGTATAAGGTGGCTTTCCGTATCTTTAGGGGAGAGATGGATCATTTGATAAATAGCGTTGGGACTGGGTAAGCAGCTGAAAGGATACAATTGGATCTCACTCGTGTATGGAAATAAGTTCCCGATGACTCAGACTTAAACGTGAAAAGTAAAACCACAAACACACATAAAAACGCAGTCAATTATATTTATACTCTTGAGTGGAGAAGGCCTGTTTTGTAGCTCACAGGCCCCCAAAGTCATTAAAGAGGAGATTGATAAATTTAATTACATAATTATCTGCCATTTCTTCTTGGCAAAATTGGAAAAAAATACAAGGCTAAACTTGCAACCCATGTGACAAAGGGCTTGTTTCATGAAGAGCTCCTACAAACCAAGAAAACGACCCAGTGAATTGGTATAGGTGATCTTATTTACAAAGCAGAAATAGAGACACGGATGTAGCGAGCAAAGCGTATGGATACCAAGGGGGGAAGAGGGGGTGGGATGAATTGGGAGATTGGGGTTGACATATACACACTATAGATACTATGTATAAAACAGATAAGTAATGAGAACCTACTGTATAGTGTAGGGAACTCTACTCGGTGCTCTGTGGTGACCTAAATGGGAAGGAAATCCAAAAGGGATATATATATATGTATAGCTGATTCACATTGCTATACAGTGGAAACTAGCAACATTGTAAAGCAACTGTACTCCAATAAAAGTTAAAAAAAAAAAAAAAGACCCAATGAAAGGAAGACAGAGGCCGTGGTCAGTCCTCATGGAGGGAAGTCACATGACCCCAACTCTGAAAGGAGGACAGACTTCGCCCTCAGGCGTATTAAAACTGTACTGGGGGGCTTCCCTGGTGGCGCAGTGGTTGAGAGTCCACCTGCTGATGCAGGGGACGTGGGTTCATGCCCCCGTCCGGGAAGATCCCACATGCCGCGGAGCGGCTGGGCCCGTGAGCCATGGCCGCTGAGCCTGCGCATCCGGAGCCTGTGCTCTGCAACGGGAGAGGCCACAACAGTGAGAGGCCCGCGTACCGAAAACAAAAAACAAAACTGTACTGGGACTTCCCTGGCGGTCCAGTGGTTAAGACTCCACGCTCTTAATGCAGGAGGCCTGGCTTCGGTCCCTGGTTGGGGAACTAGATCCTGCATGCCGCAACGAAGATCTGAGTGCTGGAACTAAGACCCCGTGCAGCCAACTAAATAAATATTAAAGGGGCTTCCCTGGTGGCGCAGTGGTTAAGAATCTGCCTGCCAATGCAGGGCACAGGGGTTCGAGCCCTGATCCGGGAAGATCCACATGCCGCGGAGCAACTAAGCCCGTGTGTCACAACTACTAAAGCCCACGCGCCTAGAGCCCGTGCTCCGCAACAGGAGAAGCCACTGCAATGAAGAGTAGCCCCCGCTCGCCGCAACTAGAGAAAGCCTGCGCAGCAACAGAGACCCAACGCAGCCAAAAGGAAAAAGAAAAAACAAAGCCAACTCTTCTTAAAAAAAAGAAAATCACTGTGCTGAGAGAGGTGTTTTGGTGGGAGTGCCCGTCCAGGCGAGCTGGCACGGTGTGAGGGGAAGGCTCTCCCTATACTGGGGATGTGACTGGTACAGCTTTTATGCAGTTAGGTATTAACTACGACAATTTCAAATCCCTATTTGCCCCTCCCCCTTCCCTCTCCCCAGTGGTAACCAACCACTAGTTTGTTCTCTGTGTCAGTCTGTTTCTGTTTTGTTATATTCTTTTTTCGGATTCCACATACAAATGACAACATGGTATTTGTCTTTCTCTGTCTGAATTATTTCACTAAGCATAATACCCTCCAGGTCCATCCACAATGCTGCAAGTGGCAAGATTTCATTCTTTTTCTATGGCTAATATTCTATGGCTAGTATGTACGTCTTCTTTATCCATTTGTCTGTTGATGGACACGTAGATTGCTTCCATATCTTGGCTAGTGTAAAAAATGCTGCAGTGAACATTGGGGTGCATGTATCTTTTCGAATTAGTGTTTTCATTTTTTTTTTTTGGATACATACCCAGGAGTGGAATTGCTGGATCATATGGTAGTTCTATTTTTGTTTTTTCTTGAGGAATCCTCACACTGTTCTCCACAGTGGCTGCACCAGTTTACATTCCCAACAGTGCACAAAGGTTCCCTTTTCTCCACATCCCTGCCAACATTTGTTATTTGTGTTCTTTTTGATGATAGCCATTCTGACAGGTATGAGGTGATATCTCATTGTGGTTCTGATTTGCATTTCTCTGATCAGCATTGTTGAGCATCTTTTCATGTGCCTTTTGGTCATCTGTATATCTTCTTTGGAAAAATGTCTATTCAAGTCTTCTGCCCATTTTTTAATTGTTTTTTTTTGTTTGTTTTCTGATATTGTGTTGTATGAGCTGTTTATGTATTTTGGATGGTAACCCCTTATTGGTCGTAACACTTGCAAATATTTTCTTCCATTCAGTAGATTGTCTTTTGTCAGTAGTTTCCTTTGCTGTGCAAAAGCTTTTAAATTTGTTTATTTTTGCTTTTGTTTCCTTTGCCTTAGGAAACAGATTGAAAGCAATATTGCTACAAGTTATGTCAGAGTGTTCTGGTTATGTTTTCCTCTAGGACTTTTTTTTTTTTTTTTTTTTTGCTGTATGCGGGCCTCTCACTGTTGTGGCCTCTCCCATTGCGGAGCACAGGCTCTGTGGCCATGGCTCACGGGCCCAGCCGCTCTGCGGCATGTGGGATCTTCCCGGACCGGGGCACGAACCCATGTCCCCTGCATCAGCAGGCGGACTCTCAACCACTGCGCCACCAGGGAAGCCGTCCTCTAGGACTTTTATGGTGTCTGATCTTACGTTTAGGTCTTTAATCCATTTGAGTTTACTTTTGTATATGTTGTTAGAGAATGTTCTAATTTCATTCTTTTACATGTAGCTGTCCAGTTTTCCAAACACCACTTATTGAAGAGACTGTCATTTCTCCACTATGTATTCTTGCCTCCTTTGTCATAGATTAATTGCCTATAAGTGTGTGTGTTTATTTCTGGGCTCTCTATTCGGTTCCAGTGATCTGTGTGTCTGTTTTTGTGGCAGTACCATACTATTTTGATTACTGTAGCATTGTAGTATAGTTTGAACTCAGGGAGTGTGATTCTTCCAGCTCTGTTCTTCTTTCTCAAGATTGGCTTGACTATTCAGGGTCTTCTGTGTTTCCATTCAAATTTTAAAATTATTTGTTCCAGTTCTGTGAAAAATGTCATCAGTGTTTTGATAAGGATTGCTTTGAATCTGTAGATTGCCTTGGGTAGTATGGTCATTTTGACAGTATAAATCCTTCTAGTCAGTTAACACGGTGTATCTTTCCATCTGTGTCATCTTCAGTTTCTTTCATCAGTGTCTTATAGTTCTCTGAGTACAGGTCTTCTACCTCCTTAGATTTATTCCTAAGTATTCTTTTTGATGATATGGTAAATGGGATTGTTCCCTTAATTTCCATTTCTCCCAGTTCATTGTTAGTGTATAGAAATGCAATATATTTCTGTGTATTTATTTTGTATCTTGCAACTTTACTGAATTCATTGATGAGCTCTAGTGGTTTTCTGGTGGTGTCTTTAGGATTTTATACGTATAGCATCATGTCAGCTACAAACAGTGAAAGTTTTACTTCTTCTTTTCCAGTTTGGATCCCTTTTATTTCTTGTCTGATTGCTGTGGCTAGGACTTACAATATTATGTGGAATAAAAGTGGTGAGAGTGGGCGTCCTTGTCTTCTTTCTGATCTTAGAGTAAATGCTTTCAGCTTTTCAGCATTGAGTGTGATGTTAGCTGTGGGCTTATCATATATGGCCTTCGTTATGTTGAGGTATGTTTCCTCTATACCCACTACTGGAGAGTTTTTATCAGAAATGGATGTTGAATTTTGTCAAAAGCTTCTCCTGAATCTATTGAGATGATCGTAATGGTTTTTATTCTTCAATTTGTTAGTGTGGTGTATCCCAATGATTGATTTATGGATGTTGAAAAATCCTTGCATCCCTGGGATAAATCCCACTTGATCATGGTGTATAGTCCTTTTAATGTATTGTTGGAATCAATGTGCTAATGTCTTGTTGGAGATTTTTGCATCTGTGTTCATCAGTGATATTGGCCTGTAGTTTTCTATTTTGTTTGATATCTTTGTCTGGTTTTGGTATCATAGCATGAGTTCAGATGCATTCTTTCCTCTCTGATTTTTTGGAATAGTTTTAGAAGGATAGGAATCAACTCTTCAACTCTTCTCTAAATGTTTAGTAGAATTCACCCATGAAGCCATCTGGTTCTGGACTTCTGTTTGTTGGGAGTTTTTTTCTTTTTTTTTCCAATTACTGATTCAGTTTGATTACTGGTAATTGCTTTGTTCATATTTTCTATTTCTTCCTGGTTCAGTCTTGGGAGATTGTACACTTCTAGGAATTTGTACATTTCTTCTAGGTTGTCCATTTTATTGGCATGCAGTTGTTTATAGTAATCTCTTATGATCCTTTGTATTTCTGTGGTATCAGTTGTAACTTCTCCTTTCTCATTTTTGGTTTTATTGATTTGGACCCTCTCTCTTTTTTCTTGATGAGTCTGGATAAAGGTTTATCAACTTTGTTTATCTTTTCAAAGAACCAGCACTTAGTTTCATTGATCTTCTTATTCGTTTTGTTTTGTCTGTATTTCATTTATTTCTGCTCTGATCTTTATGGTATCTTTCCTTCTACTAACTTTGGGTTTTGTTTGTTCTTTTTCTAGTTCCTTTAGGTGTAAGGTTAGGTTATTTATCTGAGATTTTTCTTTTTTCCTGAGTGTGTATCGCTGTAAACTTCCCTCTTAGAACTGGTTTAAAAAAAATTTTTTTTTAAATTGAACCATAGCTTATTTACAATTTTGTGTTAGTTTCTGGTGTAGAGCAAAGTGATTCAGTTATGTATATACACACATATATGTATATATATTCTTTTTCATATTCTTTTCCATCATGGTTTATTACAGGATACTGAATATAGTTCCCCGTGCTATACAGTATGGCCTTGTTTATCCATTTTATATATTGTAGTTTGTATCTGCTAATCCCAAACTCCTAATTAATCCTCCTCCCCTTCCCCTTTGGTAACCACAAGTTTGTTTTCTATGTCTGTGAGTCTGTTTCTGTTTTGTAAATAAGTTCATTTCTACCATATTTTAGATTCCACATATAAGTGATATCGTATGATATTTGTCTTTCTCTTTCTGACTTCACTTAGTATGATTATCTCTAGGTCCATCCATGTTGCTGCAAATGGCATTATTTCATTCTTCTATGGCTGATATTCTATTGTGTATATATATCACACCTTTTTTTTTTTTTTTTTTTGGTGGTACGCGGGCCTCTCACTGTTGTGGCCTCTCCCGTTGCAGAGCACAGGCTCCGGACGCGCAGGCTCAGCGGCCATGGCTCACGGGCCCACCTGCTCTGTGGCATGTGGGATCTTCCCGGACCCGGGCACGAACCCGTGTCCCCTGCATCGGCAGGCGGACTCTCAACCACTGCGCCACCAGGGAAGCCCCTATATCACACCTTCTTGATCCATTTATCTGTTGATGGACATCTGTGTTGCTTCCATGTCTTGGGTATTTAGAATAGTGCTTCTGTGAACACTGGGGTGCATGTATCTTTTAGAATTAGGGTTCTCATCTTTTTAAAAAAAT
The DNA here is from genome assembly GCF_951394435.1 of Stenella coeruleoalba. Taxonomy (NCBI): domain Eukaryota; kingdom Metazoa; phylum Chordata; class Mammalia; order Artiodactyla; family Delphinidae; genus Stenella; species Stenella coeruleoalba. The sequence continues at coordinate 1,053,439 of NC_137164.1, forward strand.
GTTTATCTATTTGGTTGCACCTGGTCTTAGTTGCGGCAGTCAGGCTCCTTAGTTGCAGCTCACCAGCTCCTTAGTTGTGGCTTGCGATCTCCTTAGTTGTGGCAGGAGGGCTCCTTAGTTGTGGCATGTGAACTCTCAGTTGTAGCATGCATGTGGGATCTAGTCCCCTGACCAGGGATCAAACCCGGGCCCCCTGCATTGAGAGTGCGGAGTCTTATCCACTGTGCCACCAGGCAAGTCCCTAGAGTTTTCATCTTTTTCAGTTATGTGCCCAGGAGAGGGATTGCAGGATCATATGGTAACTCTATTTTTAGCTTTCTGAGGAACCTCCATACTGTTTTCCATAGTGGCTGCACTAATTTACATTCCCACCAATGGTGTAGGAGCATTCCCTTTTCTCCATACACTCTCCAGCATTTATTGTTTGTAGACCTTTTTAAAAAAATTTTATTTTATTTATTTATTTTTTGGCTGCATTGGCTCTTCATTGCTGTGTGCGGGCTTTCTCTAGTTGTGGTGAGCCGGGGCTACTCTTCACTGCAGTGCACAGGCTTCTCATTGCGGTGGCTTCTCTTGTTGCAGAGCACGGGCTCTAGGCGTGCAGACTCAGTAGTTGTGGCGCACAGGCTTAGTTGCTCCGCAGCATGTGGGATCTTCTCGGACCAGGGCTCAAACCCGTGTCCCCTGCATTGGCAGGTGGATTCTTAACCACTGCGCCACCAGGTAAGTTCGCATGTATCTTTTTGAATTATGTTTTCTTCTGGATATATGCCCAGGAGTGGGATTGTGGGAGCATATGGTAGCTCTGTTTTTAGTTTTTTAAGGAACCTCCATACTGTTTTCCATAGTGGCTGCACCAATTTACATTCCCACCAATGGTGTAGGAGCGTTCCCTTTTCTCCACACACACTCTGGCATTTATAGTTCTTTTTTTTAATTCTTTTTAAAAAATTAGTTTTTATTTTTGGCTGCATCGGGTCTTCGTTGCGGCATGCGTGATCTTTCCTCGCAGTGTGTGAGCTACTCTCTAGTGGCGCACAGCCTTCTCTCTAGTTGTAGTGTGTGAGTTTTCTCTTCTCTAGTTGTGGTGCGCAGGTTCCAGAGTACGTGGGCTCTGTAGTTTGTGGCATGAGGGCTCTTGAGTTGAGGCATGCATGCTCAGTAGTTGTGGCGCACGGGCTTAGTTGCCCCATGGCATATGGGATCTTAGTTCCCCGACCAGGGATTGAACCCATGTTCCCTGCATTGCAGGACAGATTCTTTACCACTGGACCACCAGGGAAGTCCCGCATTTGTTGTTCGTAGACTTTTGGATGATGGCCATTCTGACTGGTGTGAGGTGAAACCTCATTGTAGTTTTGATTTGCATTTCTCTAATAATTAGTCATGTTGAGCATCTTTTTATGTGCTTTTTGGCCACCTGTATGTCTTCTTTGGAGAAATGTCTATTTAGGTCTTCTCATTTTTTGATTGGATTCCTTGGTTTTTTTGATATTGAGCTACAGTGTTGTATATTTTGGAGATTAATCCCTTGTTGGTTGCATCATTTGCAAATATTTTCTCCCATTCTGTGGGTTGTCTTTTCATTTTGTTTATGGTTTCTTTTGCTGTGCAAAGCTTTTAAGTTTAATTAGGTCCCATTTGTTTATTTCTGTTTTTATTTCCATTTCTCTAGGAGGTGGATTCAAAAAGACATTGCTGAGATTTATGTCAAAGAGTGTTCTGCCTGTGTTTTCCTGTAAGAGTTTTATAGTATCCAGTCTTACATTTGGGTCTTTAATCCATTTTGAGTTTATTTTTGTGTATGGTGTTAGAGAATGTTCTAATTTCATCCTTTTACATGTAGCTGTCCAGTTTTCCCAGCACCCCTTATTGAAGAGACTGTCTTTTCGCCATTGTACATTCTTGCCTCCTTTGTGGTAGATTGGCCATAGATGCGTGGGTTTATTTCTGGGTTTTCTGTCCTGTTCCATTGAGCTATATTTCTGGGGTTTTTTGCCAGTACCATACTGCTTTGGTTACTGTGGCTTTGTAGTATAGTCTGAAGTCAGGGCGCCTGATTCCTCCAGCTCTGTTGTTCTTTCTTAAGATTGCTTTGGCTCTTTAGGATCTTTTGTGTTTCCATATGAATTAAAATTTTTTTGTTCTAGTTCTATGAAAAATGCCATTGGTAATTTGATAGGGATTCCGTTGAATCTGTAGATTGCTTTGGGTAGTATGGTCACTTGAACAATATTGATTCTTCCAATCCAAGAACATATCTCTCCACCTGTTTGTGTCACTACACTTTCTTTCATCAGCATCTTATAGTTTTCAGACTACAGGTGTTTTGCCTCCTTAGGTAGATTTATTCCTAGGTATTTTATTCTTTTTGATGCAATGGTAGATGGGATTGTTTCCTTAATTTCTGTTTCTGATATTTTATTGTTAGTATATAGGAATGCAACAGATTTCTGTGTATTAATTTTGTATTCTGGAACTTTACCAAATTCATTGAAGAGTCTAGTAGTTTTCTGGTAGTGTCTTTAGGATTTTCTATGCACAGTATCATGCTCCTATGTATACGCTCTGCCACTACTACCCGTCTCCATCTCATTGTGCTTCCTTTTTTATATCTTTAGTTGTAGAACATCTTTTCTGGTAGTTTCTGGTCTTTTTTTTATTGGTAGTTGCTCTGTAAATATTTGTCATTTTGGTGAGCTTGGGGGTCTTCCTGCTCCACCATCATGGCCAAGCTCCAAGAAAGGGGCCGAAACATCTTAACTTTAAAGTGGAAAGAAGGGAAATTTACCAACCGCGAGGAAAGAGCAGACACTAAAGAAACCGAGCTTCAGCGGGTCACGACAGCCGTCGATTTCCCAAGAGTCTTGGCTCCAAGGGAACTGTTTGCTCTCGCCAGTTGTGGGCTCCCGGCAGAGGCCTTACTTGCCTTCACGGAGGTCAGAGCCCCCGGGAGCCACAGCCTGGGGACACAAGGAACTGGGTGGGGAGAGCCAGGACCCAGGTCCAGACCGCTCTGGTTCCCCTGGCTGTGCTCCCCACATATGGGCTGTTAGAAAAGCAACATTCAGCCTCCAGAATATAAAAATATTTTCTCACTTACTTTGTGTCATCGTGTTTGTTTCTCTTAAGCTTTAGAAACAAATACGACAAAAATAAAATCAATGTGATTGCTCAGTAAGTTTTTTAAAGTCACATTGACACAGTAAGAAACATATTGTAGGAGTACTGAGGTTTATTACAGTTTAAAGACACACATTGACACCCCGAAGATACACGCCCACCAGCACTCCACGTAACTTGTTTACATTTCTCAATTTTGGGTCTTAGTCTAAAGGTAGCTTTTCTCTAGGATGTGAATAATGCACAACAATTTATTTTTAGGCTTTGCTACTTTTCTTTATAAATTCCTCCTGGGAATTTAAGCAACTACACCTACGTTTATTTTGCAATAGACAACTCCATGGGTCACAATAGCAGCAAGGGAATAAATGGAAAGAAAAAGAAACAGGACAGGGAGGTCGAGGGACCTAACGGGAGGGGCAGGGGGACCACCCGCTTGTGGGCACATCGGCCCTTTACGGGTGAGCCTGCACTGGGGGTACCAGCAGGGGCGCTGGCCAGGTGTTAGGAAGCGTCAGGAAAGTGGAATCTTCGCACGGAGAACCCAGGTTGGCTCTGCTCTGTGGCCGGGACTCTCAGCAGGGGACTCTGGGAGCAGGGCGGCAGCAGCGACAGCTCCCAGCTCGTGGCGGGGGGAAGGTCACCACTGTCTCTGGCCGGGCCAGCGAGATGCCCGCGGCGATGACCTACACGTTCCCACGAGCCGGTGGGTGGATATCTAGCCACGCTGGTTTCAGGAGGGCTGAAACAGGAAGGGCGCTTCTGCTCGCCCCTCCTCCGACCCTGAGTCCGCCACGCCACCCCCGAGCGTCGCCTCCGCGCCCCTTCCCCAACAAGTGTCGCCCAGTTGTCCAATCCACTGTGCGAGGCGGTGCTGTGGACATCGCTTTTTCTTCATTATGTTGTCCTTCAAATTGTAAAAGAATGTTAATTAGAGAAAGTACAGAGGTGAGAAGCATCATGTTAGAGAAGGTCCGCCCCCTTTCTAATGTTCCCGCTTGTTTCTCTCGTGCGCCCCCTCCCCCCGGGTGCACGGTCAGACTGTGTCCCGGCACCGAGAGCCCAGGTCCCCACAGACAGGAGCCGCGGCTCCCAGGGAGGTGGCCGGCAGGGGGCAGCACCGGCCAACCCACCCGCCCGCCGGCCCCGGTCATCTTTGAACCTGGGGAGACCTTGCTTCTGTCTGTTTTCCGTTGGCAAGTTCACTGACGCCTGGCGCCGGGCTTCGTTATTCTAATGATTTAGAAGCAAAGCCTTTCTGCCTTCCCGGGTTTCTCAGTACAGGTGTCGTGTCCTCTCTGTTAAGAAGGGCAGGGAGGGAGGAAAGGACGGAGGCAGTCGACTGCCATTGGGGGTGGGGCTCCAGTGACAGCACAGGACATTGGGCTCGGGAGGGGACATCGTCAGACTCCGTGGTAGAGAAGGAGAAACTCATCATTTAAAGCAGCTTGGTAGGAAATGGTGGTATTTCTCCCCCCAAATATTTTTATGCATAAGTGACTTTAATTGGTCCACGTCCTGCACGATCTTTTTTTCTGAGCTGCTCGGCACACAGCGGGCTGGGCTGCGGCCACCAGCGTTCCAGAGTAAGAAATAGAAGCGTTGTCGGGAGCGCCGTCGTGGGGTGACGGTCTCTCCTGAAAATAGGCCGTTCGTTTTGCTTTGAAGGTTGTCTTCTCTGACTGCTGGGTCTTGTTCTACGTAAGATGAGTGAATATTCCATCCCGTCGTCCCCTGAATAAAACGTCTGTGTCCTTCACGCGGGTGGAAGGATTGGGTGGCGAGCACGCCTGCCGCGTGCTCTTGGCCTTGGTCTTGTGGAAACGACACACGAGGCTTGAAGGAGGGCAGTGGGTGCCTGGCTCCCGCGGTCAAGGGGAAAATGACCTTCCAAAATGCTCCCAGGATGAGGCGCAGCGTCTGGGCTCGTGTTCCGTGTGGATTATTCCTCACACCGCGCACGAGGTGCTTGGCCCGCCCGCCCCAAGGACGGACGCAGCGGACGTGGCTCTAACGCCAGATTCTGCGGCTTCCCTGGACAGAGAGTCCAGGCCGCCGTGGCAGGAGCTCTGTTTTTCCTCTGAAGAGATTCTTCCCAGCTGCCCGGAATGTGTGGCATCTGCCCTGAGGGAGAAAAGGGCCCTAGAGAAGCTCTGGCTCATTCGTTCCCTGGCTCCCTTTCTCTGTCCCTCAGCAGGGCTTTTGTCCTGAATCGTCTTCCAGATTCTTTCCAAGTGTCTCTGCTCTTCCCTGAGCTCCCAGGTGGTCAGGTCTTGCATGGAATCAGCGGGTCACCCTTTTCCAATGGCCCCGTGGTGGTAGGGCTGAGCCCCTGGGGGCCTCGGGCCCCTCGTGCAGGGCTGACCCTTGGGGGGTGGGCCGGGCCTTCCAGGCTCCGCGGGGACCAGCCTGGCGGCAGAGGAGCCGGTGGGTCTGCGTCGGCCTCCCTGGCTTGGGGTCAGGGCTGTCCGAGGCCAGGCTGAGGATCGCAGCTCGGTGGCCTCGGCCCAGGGTCACTGACCCCTGGACGTCCTCGCCGGCATAGGGCCAGGTGCGCCCGCGGGGACGGCCTCAGGGTCCATGCGGTCAGGTCCCTCTGCCTCCCAGCTGGTCCCATGTCCTTTTCCCCAGGGACACACACTCAGGTTCTCGTCGGGTGGGGCCGTGTTCGGGGCTTACTGGCAGCCGTGGTGAAAGCCCGTCCGGCTCGACCGGAGCAACAGGAGGGCCGGCGGCGCCGCACGGGGGGCTGCTGTCTCCTGTCCCTGCGCCCCAGGTGGTCAGACCCGTTGGCACAGACCCGCCTCAGTGCCCTGTGGTCTCTCAGACCCGGGCCCAGTGGCCTCCCCCGGGTCTGGTCAGGACTGTCCAGGGGGCTTTTAGACCTGGCCCGGCCCAGCCCTGCGCCCCCCTGAGCTCCACAGCCCTGGGGAGGGGACAGCATCCCAGCAGGGAGCAAGCCAGTCGCAGCGCTGCTGTCCATGCTGGCTCAGCAGTGACCTTGTGGGCTAATTAGACTCCTTGGCATGGGCGTCCAGCGGGAGGGTCCTGAGATGGGGGCTGGGGGGATGGGGAAGTGCCCCGGTTGTGTGCAGTCACCCCCTCGGAGGTGCTGGGGGGCTTCTGTCTGGGGCTCCCAGACACGAGCCAGGCGGTCACTTGGCAGCCAGCGGGCTGAGCTCCTGAGTGTGGAGGGAAGTGTGGGAATCCGGGGTTGAACAGGCCCCATGCCACACGGTTCTGAAAACCACAGTTTGGAAACCTTGTTTCTGCCTTAATTGCCCACGTCCAGGAGAAACAGCGCTTGGGAAAAGACACTGTCCCCCTCAGCTTCCCCGAGGGCCGCCCGATGTCCTCCCGTTACCAGCGTCTTGAAGGCGGGTAGAGCAAAGCCCTTCCTGTTCTTCCTCGCAGCTGTTTAGACTGCTCTGGGCCCTTTTCTCTCTGTACGAGTTTTAGGATCCGCCTGCCAAGTCCTAAGAGAAATCTACGAGAATTGCACTGACTTCATAAATTACTTCGGGGAGAGTCTCTGATATCTTAGAAACTCAGGGGATTACAGGCGTCTCTTCTAAGCAGAAAATGTTGATAAAAATATCACTTTATTAGTCCTGCCATCAAGAAGGTGGAGGAAGCAGCCCGCCCATCAAATGCATCCCATACACTTTGCAGAGAACCAGCAGGGGCGATGACTCGTCCAGTGTCACTGGTTGGTAACCAGGTTGGACCAAAATTGTAGGTTCAGGACACTGACTCCAGGCCACCCCTTTAAGAAAGTCTGTTTTGACCTTGGGATCTGGGGACCCCGGACTGTTGAGGCCACTTGGTTCCATCCGTTGCTTCTGGGCGGAGGGGCCTTTCCCCACTTCTTCCTGGCTTTGGGGCCTGGGGTCTTGGGATTGCTGTGAAAGAAGTGATCACACAGCCTCTGCTGTTTGAAATTAAACTCATTTGTGTTTTGCAAAGAGGGAGGATGGGTTTATGCATAAACACGGTGGCGGCTCTGCCGGTGACCTGCTGCACTCCTCGGGGAACTGCCTCGAATTGTTTCCTACCCTGTCCAGGGCCCGAGCGGCTCTTTTTCTGGCCCTGCCGTCACTCACATTCCTCTGGGCTCGGTTTCCATCCCTTCTCCTCACGTCCTTTGTTCTTGGATTAAGCTGGGCCAGCTGTCGCTCCCTGCGGCCAAGCTTCACACGTGGGGTCCCTGCAGAGGGGACCTGGCCTCGCTCCTGCATGTTCCCTCTGGCTGGGTGCGCGCGCACGGTGGCAGCAGAAGCGGGAAGGCTGAGGCAGTGGGCGCTGGGGGCCATTCGACCGCGTGTCCTTGCGGGGCGACAAAGGATCCCTGCTGGCAGCTTTCTTTACCCCGAAAGCACTCCTGAGGATTTTCCCAGAATCTCAGGGCAGGGGGGTGGGGTGACGGGCCTGCGTCTGTCCCATGTCCCGAGGCTTCTGGACTTTGCTCCTGAGCCCCACGCCCCGTCGTGGTCCCCGCCGGCCCCCCACCTGCAGTGCTGGGTGTCGGGTGGGATGGACGCGTTGCACCCCATCCCGTGGGAGCACATTTCTATCCTGAGAGAAACGCCGGCCATGACTGCTGAGCCATCCATGTTCCCATCCCAGGTGGGGTGGGCAGGGGTCCCATGGTCACAGTGCCTTGGCCAGAGGTGTCCCTGTGACAGTGGAAACTTCAGTCCCTCGGGCCAACTGGCGGGAGTCGGGGGGGTATTTTTAGTCGGATGAGGCTTCTGACCCGTCACCACATCCAGGCGGCCATCAGGTCCACCTACAAAACTAGCACGTGACACGGGGACTGTCACCTGTGTAGAAAGAGAAACCCCAGTTGTTTGAAAGGAATCTTTACGCCCTCAGGTTGGGGCCTCCCTCCCACCCCCGATTCTGTCCCATGGCTGCGTCCACACAGCCGTCTACACTGCCGTCGGCACGAGCTTCCTGTTGTCAGCCTGAACCTGTCTGCGTCTCACAGCCCCTTGTGGCTTCCGGGACCCGTAACTCCAGACTCTCTGCTCTGGGCTCAGGGGTCCTGCCACGTCGCAGATTCCTTCGCAAGTCCCTGCCCCACCGCACACACGCGTGTAGACACACACACGCGCGCGCGCGCGCCACTTCCCCTGGCTCCCTCCCCCACTACCTGCGAGCCCAGCCCTCTGGCCTCACCTCACCCCTGGGCCTCCCCTGGGTCCCACGCGCGGGTGTGTCCGACCCCTGGCTGCGCGGCGGAAGCTTGAAAATCGAGGCTCACTGCTGACCTGCTGAGACAGGTTCAGAGGCACACGGTCACTCTGTGTGTGTGTGTGTGTGTGTGTGTACACACAAGTTTGGTAGTTTCTCTAGAAGGTAAAGACTCTTTGTTAAACAAAACCACAATACCATTGAACACACCTAAAATTGAATACTTCCTTCATATCTTCAAATAGTCCAGTTTAGATTTTCTTGATTGTCTCGTATTTGTAAAACTTAAAGTTTTTTCTTTTATTACTTAATTCTTTGCTTTGAAATTTAAACGTAACAGGAAAATTTGTGAAATTAGTACAAGGAAATCCCTGTACCCTTTACCCAGACTGCCCAAATGTCAGCATCACAGCTCAGCGAAGTTACCAAGATGAGGCGCTGCGTGGATATGGCGCCATATTCTGAACTGTGACCTTCAGAGGGTTCCTACTCGTGCCTCTTCCCTGCCCCAGGGTCCAGCCTCTGCAGCTCAGGGCCCTTCAGCCTGTGACAGTCCCTCAGTCCTTTGTCTCTCGTGGCTGTGACACTTCCCATTGTTTTGTCCAATGTCCCTAAGGGTTTGATATGTTTTTTAAGCAACCATATGGTTTCTCATCCAAATGGAAACACTTGGGAATTGGGGCTCAACTCCTAGCTGCACCTGGTCGGCTCGTGTAAACCAGGTCAGCGATGCCCCAGTACTTTTATCACTCTGCTCAAGGTGCTCCGTTTTTTAAATTGAGATACAGTTGACATGTTATTAGTTACAGGTGTGCAATGTAATGACTCAATATCTGCATATACGGCAAAATGATCACAGTAAATCTAGTTAACGTCCGTCACCACAGAGTTATACATCTTTTGTGCATGATGAAAAATTTTAAGATGTACTCTCTTAGCAACTCTCGAATATGCTATATTGTTTTTTTTATACGTCTTTATTGGAGTATAATTGCTTCACAATGCTGTGTTAGTTTCTGCTGTAGAACAAAGTGAATCAGCCATATGCATACACATGTCCCCATATCTGCTCCCTCTTGTGCCTCCCTCCCACCCTCCCTATCCCACCTCTCTAGGGGGTCACAAAGCACCGAGCTGATCTCCCTGTGCTATGCAGCTGCTTCCCACTAGCTATTTTACATTTGGTAGTGTATATATGTCCATGCCACTCTCTCACTTTGTCCCAGTGTACCCTTCCCCCTCCCCATGTCCTCAAGTCCATTCTCTATGTCTGCATCTTTATTCCTGTCCTGCCCCTAGGTTCATCAGAACCTTCTTTGTTTTTCAAGATTCCATATATATGCATTAGCATACGGTATTTGTTTTTCTCTTTCTGACTTCACTCTGTAGGACAGACTCTAGGTCCATCCACCTCACTACAGATAACTCAATTTCGTTTCTTTTTATGGCTGAGTAATATCCCATTGTATATATGTGCCACATCTTCTTTATCCATTCATCTTTCAATGGACACTTAGGTTGTTTCCATGTCTTGGCTGTTCTAATAATGCTGTGATAATAATGCAGTGATCATACGTCTTTTCAAGTTAGTGTTTTTGTTGCCTTGGATAAATACCCAGCAGTGAAACTGCTGTATTATTTAGTAATTCTATTCTTAATTTTTTTGAGGATTCTCCATATTATTTTCCAGTGTCTGCACCAACTTATGTTCCCACCAACAGTACACAAGTTTCCTTTTTCTCCTCATCTTCACCAACTTATTTCTTGTCTTTGGGTGGGTGGGTGGGGGGGCGTGTTGTGTCTTCGTTGCTGCGCACGGACTTTCTCTAGTTGCAGCGAGCAGGGGCTACTCTTCATTGTGGTACACAGGCCTCTCCTTGCAGAGCACGGGCTCCAGGTGTGTGGGCTTCAGTAGTTGTGGCTCATGGGCTTTAGAGCGCAGGCTCAGTAGTTGTGGCCCATGGGCATTGTTGCTCCGCGGCATGTGGGATCTTCCCAGGCCAGGGCTCGAACCCATGTCCCCTGCATTGGCAGGTGGATTCTTAACCACTGCGCCACCAGGGAAGTCCTCTTGTCTTTTTGATAATAGCTATTCTGACAGATGTGAGGTGCTTTTGATTTGCGTTTCTCTAATAATGAGCGATGTTTGAGCATCTTTTCATGTGCCTATCGGACATTTATATGCCTTCTTTGGAAAAATGTCTATTCAGGTCTTGAGCCCATTTTTTAATCAGATTGTTCTTCTGGTATTGAGTTATATGAGTTCTTTGTATTTTGGATATTAACCCCTTATCAGATATATGCTTTGCAAATACTTTCTGCCATTCAGTGGGTTGCCTTTTCATTTTGTTGATGATTTCTCAAGGCTCTTTTAATATTTAGGTTCCCCTGCCTCTTTTTTCCCTCTTGGAATGAAACCTCTGTTGAGTTTCTTTTATTTGGTATCTATACACTTATGTGAATGATCTCACTTAACTACTATTCATATCTAATAATTTAAAAATCTCCGTCTCCAGCCAAGATCTCTCTTGGGCTCCAGACCGGCTTCCACTCTAGTCTGAGGGACCTAAAATTCCGTCTGACGGGGTCACTTCTCTTTAACATCCTTCCTCTTGCCTTCAGGGTCAGATCCAAATTCCTGTTAGGAACTGGAGGCCCCCCTGGAGGCCCCCCCAGATGGCTCCAGCCCCAGCTCTTGGTTCTTCTCCTGTGCTGCGGCTCCTATAACTGACGTGGTCCCTCACATCTAGGCTTTGACCTCTGCCCTAAATGCCCTTTCTCCTTCGTCATCTGGATGAATCCACCCAGGTTCCACTTTACCAGGAAGCCTCCTCTGCTGTGATGGCCTGCTTTAACTCTTTGTTTCTTTGTATATTTATCCCCTGAGAGGGTGAGTCCTTGGATGGTAGATTATTATAGTATTTCATCTATATTCCTACTGCCTGAAACACCACTGGCCCTTAGGTGTTTGTTGAATGAATGTTGAATGTGATTGCAGACATTATAAATTCCTTTTCCTTCAATGTAAGTTAGGGTCTAATCTTGACCTAAGGGTCTGGAGGACAGGAAGCTGAGGAGTCCAGACTCACCACCACCCTCTTACCGTCTACTGAACTCTTCCTCTATGCAGGCGCTGTGGTGGGCTTGTTAGAGCATGAGAGTGAGTCCGGATACAGTCCTTACCCTTCCCTCCCAGGGGAAGACGTGGAAAATGTGCAGTTTTGTCTGAGAGGCCCAAGGTGATATGAGGATATGGGGAAAGAAGAGGTTAAATCTGACGAAGGAAATCTGAAAACTCTGGAAGATAATGAAGATAATGACTTGCATTGGACCTTAAAACATGGCAAGTCTTTGCTGAGTTGAGATTGGTCTGGGGGAGAGTTCATCTTGAGCCAAAGCTTAGCCGTGGCCCCTGCCAGGCGTCCCGCTCTGGGGGCGGGTGTCGGGCACGCGGACGGCTGGGAAGGTATGTGGGCGAGGGGCAGGTCGCGGAAGCCTCTAAAGGCGAAGCCGAGGAGCTGGGGTTTTTCCTGACATGACCGCCCCTGCCCGACAGGGGGTGTGGGGGGGCCTCTGCCCCGGGAGGGGGTGGGAATGAGGCATTATGGGGGTGGAAAAGCTGGAAAAGTAAAGTTCTTCCAAAGGCAGCACGGAGGGAAAAGCGATGAGACGCTTATAAAAGATTTTCACCTGCTTGTGGTAATGCGGGCCGGGTGGGGTTGCTGTGGGTCTCCGTGTCCCGGGGGCAGGCAGGTGCCTTCGCAGGCCAGCCCTGCTGCCCTCCTCCTGGCGCACAGATTTCCAGGGCCCCTCCTTGCACAGCAGTGAGAAGGGAGTCAGAGCCAGGCCTCCCTGCCCCCCGTTGCTATCCTCCTGGTCACCCCGACTTCTCCCCTGACCTCATCCCCACATCCACATGGTGGCCAAGGACTCAGAAATGTCCCTCTGGGCTCTGGGATGCTCAGGGGCAGGGCGGTGTGGTCCCTGAGTTTAAGCACCACCCTCCGTCTGGTCGCATCCTGAGGCCCGCCCCGCCCCTCCCCACCGGCCTCCTCCCTCCCTCGGGCCCAGCTCGGGCCCAGGCCTGACCCTGCCTTAGTTCTTTCCTGCTGTGTAAGTGGCATGCAGTTGGTGTCAAGCGTGAAGATACCGTTCCTGAGGCTGTCCACAGGCCATGGGCAGCTGGCCCGGTTGACGCGGCCTCCAGTCCCGCACGCTTGACAGCTGGTCAGGTTCTGCCTCCCGGCCCAGTTTGCCCAGTTCACCCATTGTGTGCCTTCCCACCTCTGCGCTTTCGTTAACTGGTTCTCAGAAGGTCCTTCTCACCTGGAAACTTCTTAGCTTGGCTGGTGCCCTGCAGTCCTGCACGGTGAGGGCCGAGGGACACTAGTCCACAGAAGTTGCGTGTGAGGGACAAGAAGCTTCTGGAAGCCTGGCCACGCCCTCCCCGCGGAGCCCCAGGTCCCAGGGTTGGGCACGCTTGGGCACATCTTGCTTGGCCCGTTTCCTTCCTCGGCTCCCCTCGGGCCAGCGCTCGGGGGCCTTCCCGGGCGTGGTGCTTGTGGACGTATGGATGCGTGTCCCTTGCGAGGTCAGGTCACGGCTGTGACTCAGACTTCAGCGTCACAAGGACCCAGCTCCAAAAGTAAGAAGGCAGATGAACAGAAATGAGAGTTTGGGGTCTTGGCGATCCCATGAGGTGGGGCAAGCGTCCCCATACAAGGGGACGTTAGGGAGGAGCCCTGGGTTCCATCAGTGACCTCCTGGTTTCAGGGAGGCGAGGGCAGGGTCCAGCCAGCAGCCACAGGATCGTCCTGGCTGCCGACACTTGGGTCTTGGCATCTGACCAGAAAGCAGGGAGACCTGGAGGAACACGGAAGTGGTCCAGTTCAAGGCATCCTTCACTTCCCACCTGTCCTGGGCAGCCAGTCCTTCCTGCCCGCCCCCCACCGCCTGCTGTGACTCGGCCCCTTTCCCACACGCGGGAGGGAGGGCACGTGGACCCTGATGGACAGTGGGATGCAGGGTCTCCTGGACAGGTAGTGTCTGGCAGCCGCCTCTGCTTGAGGCTCTGTCAGTGGCGGGGAGGCCAGGGTCGGCCCAGCCTGGGCCCGTGGGGTGGTGAGGGCCCAGAGCAGGGTGGCTGGGGGCATCTCATGGAGCACGCGGGCTGTGTGGTGTACACCTGTCCTGCGGGCACTGGTGCAGAGTCTGAGCGTTTTCAGGGAACGTGGCGGCCGTCAACCGTCTTCACTTTAATACAGTGAAGGCCAGGGGCTGCTCGCCTTCAGCCCCTCGCGTAGTCAGTGACCCCAGCCCCACCGGCCCAGAAGCCAAGCCCTCAGGGCCCGTCCTCTCCCTGCAGGATCTCCTACGACCCCGGCCGCTTCCCCAGGTACCTGCCCGAGGCCTACTGCCTGTGCCGGGGCTGCCTGACCGGGCCGCGCGGGGAGGAGGATGTGCGGCTGCGCAGCGCCCCAGTGCTCGTGCCCGCGGTGGTCCTGCGCCGGACCCCGGCCTGCGCGGGCGGCCGCGCCGTCTATACCGAGGAGTACGTCACCATCCCCGTGGGCTGCACCTGCGTGCCCGGGCCAGACAAGGATGCAGACGGCGCCAACTCCAGCCTGGACAAGCCGGCCCGGCCCTGAGCACCCATCCCCAATCCGGGGACCCCGAGGCCCCGAGGAAACTCGGACGGAGCACCCAGCGCTGGACTGGACTGGACTGCGTGTGAGCCTGACCTCCTGCATCCCCCAGGCTTCCTCTTGGGCAGGAGCGCAGGGCAGTGAAAGGTGGCGGGAACCAACCACGTCGCAGCCCTGTGTGGGCGGCCCAAGGCTGGGGCCACCACAGGTGACCTGCTTCGCCAGAGTTCGTTGAGGCTCCCGGCCACCGGCCCCTTCAACCACGGGTGATCGCACTGCAAGGACTGCTGGGAGGGCACAGAGCCTCGAGGACAACACTTACCACCTTTTTTTAAAAAAGTAGAATATATACCTTCTTGTTTATTCAGGTATTTTCAGTAGGGGCAGAAAGTTTTTATATTAGCCATTTTGAGCAAGTATATTAAAAACATTTTACTTGACATGTAAACATTTTATAAACATTGTTTTCACTTCCTCGGCAGGAGTTTTTAGAAGCACACCCTCTAGCCCGCCTTGTGGCCTGGGTCCCTGAACCCCGCCTGTTGCCGACGGTCACCAGTGGACATGGCTGCCTAGGACCTGCCCTCCCTCTGGGAGGCTCAGCTCACCCCAGAATCTCACACTTACAAGGTTTATACAATTAGAAATTTTTTTCACTTGCAGACTTACGATTCCCAGAAATCAGGAGTGGAGTCCTCTTCTACGACCGCAACGTGAGCTAAACCTTTACCCTTTTCTTTAGGCTTAAAAGTTCTTTAAAATCCTTAAAACAATTGTAGGTGAAGGGCATGCTGGCTGTGCATTTCTCTCTGGGCTCCACTAAGGGCTCCACTAATTTTCAGAGGAAACAGTGGTAATTAAGGTCTATCACTGTATCTTAATTTTATGGTTAACGTTCAAGGAAGATGATCTGCAGAGTCGGCCTCGTTTATATGCTCTTGTCCCTACTTACAATCAGTCTTGGTTTGATCTGGACAGAAGGTCAACCGAGAGAACTTTCAATCTGTACCAAATACTGACAGAGGTTGTGCATGAAAAACACTGCTGAGCAAAATTCCAAATAAAAAATTCAAAATTGAAATTGATAGCTGTGGGTACTTCTATACCATTTGGGGAACTTTACTTCTGTGCTCAACCTCTGGGGAAAAAAAAAAGGTAAGCCTAGTGGTGGTATATCTAGCATACGTCAACAAAGAAATCCACAAATTAAAAAGAAAAACTGCCTTTCAAACCTTGGGTAATTATTTCAAGCATTGCCACTGTGGTGTAACATTGTCTAGCCACTCCTCAAACGTAAATAGTGCAGACATCAGAGGAGCGGACTGAAGCAGAGTAAACGGCTTGCATGGGGATAATACTGCTATTCCATAAACTGTATTAAGCATCAGTTTAACTAACGTTAGCTGTTAACAGGTAACGCATTTCCAATGGAAGAATCAGCTTTCCCTTCCAAGATCTAGAAAGGCAACCTGTATTTGCATTTTTTCTCTGACTGGAACACTCAACAAATACTTACTGAGCATGTGCCCTCTTCTGGGCACTGAGCTCCGGGAAGGCAACTGCGAACTGGACACAGCCCTCGTCCTCAGCTACAACTCCAAACCGCATGGCTGTCAAAGCACACGCAGGTGTCCGCAGCCACCCGTAGGACACAGGACGCGCCCAAGGCAGAGGCCAAGGTCCTGGCCAATCACTAAGCCGCCTGTACTTCTGCTCTTTACCTGCGTTAAGTGGAGAGTAGACTAGATGGCTTCTATGGCTTCTCCAAATATAATCCCACTGACTCAAGTTGGCACAAGCATCCCAAGCTCTAGGGATGCCCTCACTAAGGAAATCACAACAAGATGTTGTCTTCTTCATCTTGAAAGTTAGGCCGGGGGAGCCCCAGTTTGTGAGGGCGGAGGGGAGGCCGTAGCTTTTCAATCTACTAAGAAAATAAAAAGAGGGAAATGTCACATGGGTCCTTTACTACATTGTATTACCAGCTGCGTTCACAGTTCACGGTCCAGCCCAGAATCATAATTCACGTAACAGCGAAATTCATTTCCCAAGGTTCGAGTGTGTTTTGGAATAAACTTGCACATCTTCACTCCAAGAAGTTTTGCTGCCTCTTCCTCCATGACGGCACCTGAAGAGAACAACCAGATGAACCCGGAGACTGAGGCACCAACCATGTCTCAGCTCCACACCCACCAGGCCGGCCAGGGAGGTATTCTCGACCAGATGCGGGAAGCGGTGAGTTGACGGTACCACTCAGCGATAAGGGGGCAGGTCAGTGCTCTATATTCCTTTTTTACTTCCTCCAACATTTATGCATATTACCTATGTTTTCCCTTTTCTTTTTCATTTAATAATTTTCCTACATCTGCAAGGCTGAGATAATAATTATATTCCACAAAGTAACATAAGGAAAGCAAAAATAATTACTAAAAACCACCATTTTCCAACTTCGAGTCAACAACCCCTTTTTCAATAGTAGCAAATCGTGCAAACTTGTACCAGTACATTCGCAGCAGCCCATCCCTCCCTCCAGCCCTGTCCTCCGCACCCACTGCACTGGGGGAAGCAGGGCCCGCACAGCAGGCCTGGATGCCAAGCTGCCCGGAAGTAGGGGGACCAGCACTTAACGTTTTCGTTCTCAGTCAAATGCCAGTATATCCACCTTAAGAAAATATATCCACATCACCAGTGCGGAAGTCTCTTTCTCAGCTTTGGTAAACCTAATCTAATGTCTAGCGCTGTAACCTTTGGCATCCACTTTAACGCCCGAGATTCCTTATCAATTGTACGGGCTGAGTGAGATACTGTTACTGTTACTGCCGTTGATGAGTACAAGTAACACTCCTGGTGCACTCACCCAGTGGGCACTCACCCAGTGGCGAACCCCGATTCCCAGGCATCATGCCACTTAATTCTCCCCAACCCTGAGAGGCAGGCAGCATCTCAGCCCCACTGTACAGAAAAGGCGACTGGGGCACAGAGAGGGGAAGAACCTTGTTTATAAAAGTCATGGGATGTGTGTTGCCAATCTGGCACCTACCTGTGCACAGCAGAATCTTGCCCCGGGTCAGGTACTTGATGGTTTCTGACGTTTTTCTGAGACATTCCTCAGAGAGATAAGGGGGATCTGCTATTACAATGTCAAAACTGTGTGCAGCAATTTTCTCAGGTAAATCCACTGGGTTATTGTAGTCATAGAAGATAAACTCCTCTCCGTATATGGCAAACCTGTGGTCATATTCGAAGATGCAGATAGAAAAGTCGTCTCTGTGCAGCTCTCGCAGCTTCTGGTAAACGCTGGGGGCACTCACACATGCTACTCTGGAACAGAAGGAGCCAACTCGTGACTGAGCTTTGTGACAGCACATGGCGTCAATAACCACTTCACTGAAAAGCCACAGTCCCCGTGTCCAGATTTTCTTAAAGGAAACAATAATGCAAACTGAAGTAATAACAGCAGTACATTTTGAAAGAAGACTTTCTACTGCCTCACTTTTAAGGAATCTACTGTTTACAAATCTACAACTCATAATTTTAAAGTATGAAAGGATAAATGTGCTTTTCATGGTAAAAAAAAAATGTAAAACATTATTTAGGACAAGGGTTATGAAGCCCATGGCCTGAATTTACTTAGTATTTTCATGGTGGTCTCTTAACATTTATTTCAAATACTTTTTAGCCTCAAACTAAATATTTTGAAGTTACTTTGTAATATAGTCTTGAAGAAAAAACTCCAAATAACTTCCTAAACAACTTTAGTTTTCCAAAAAAGTACATTAAAACTAGGTCTCAGTGCAGACAGACTACTTCGAATTTCTGCTGCTGTTTTGTATAAGTAAATTAAAGAATCTGTCTCATTACAAGCATCTCCAGTTTATGAATGGGTAGTGTTCCAGTAGTTAACTTTTAAAGCCAACTGCCAAAAATGCTAGAAGTACCTTAAATGTTGAATTACTCAGTTGACTGTGGTACGTCTATTACAGTGGAATACCATGTTGTCATTACTCTCCAAGACAGTCAAGTTCAGGAGAGCGTAAACTGAGCTTCCATGGAGTGGGGTTTATGCTTACCTCTTGGAGATACACAGCTTGTCTGCAGACAATGGGAAAGAGACTTTTTGTCTCCATCCCCTTTGTCACTTTTAGATTTTTATTATACACACACACACACACGCACACACATAAAATCATTCAGAAAACTACTTATTTAGAGAATTAAACTCAGCTTTAAAACTGTGAGATGCATTTCTTCAGAGAAGTGTTACACGTCTGGTTAGGTGCCCACGCTGGGCTCAAAGGCTTCTTGGCCCAAATGCACGTGAAGCACGTAAGAAGTCTGGGGGCATCCTGACCGCCTTCTGTGGGGACCAGACCCCAGCCCGCCTGCTGCCAGAGCTCTGGGCCGGGGGTGCAGAGGACCTGAACCACAGCAGCACCTCCTTCCCTAAAAACCCCAGAGGAGGTACTTCCGACGGAAGGACAGTGATCTGAGGTGGAGGACGGCACAGGAGCAGGGTGTGGCGACAGTGGCAGGGGAAGCGGACGGCCTGCTGCTCCCAGCTGGGGCCCTTGTGCGAATGATGTGACCGCGTGGGCCTCAGCATCCGTCTTTAGGATGGAGAGGATAACAGGAACTACCTCCAGAGGTGTGAGGGTTAAACAAGATGACCCTCAGAAAGCACTTACCCAGGAGACAGGACACACAGTAAGTACTCAATAAATGCTACTCTTACTACTCATCTTTAAAATTATGACATAACTCCTAAAAATACTGAAGATGCCTTTCAGAAAAAATAAGTTGCTTCCAAAGCCCTTATATGTAAAAATAAGAAAATACAGGTAAAAACATGTCATTAAGAAAAACGTAATAAACTACATAGAAAAAGGACAGAAAAAAGAAAACCTTTGGACTTCCAGTTAAACTTCCAGCTCAAGATGGCAGAGGGAACACATTCATTTAGCCAGGTCCCAAACTGGCAGCCAGGAAGGCTGAGCAGGAACCTGGCTGACAGCACAGCGCCCGTGGCTCAGGAAGCTGCACAACCAGGTGACTCAAGGAGCGGGGGGGACGGTGGGGCAACAAACAGGAAAATGCACCCCCCCAGGATTCTCTTCCCTATCCCAAGCCTCCATAGATGTTCTCTGGATTGGGGGGGGCTTGAAGGGTGGGTGCCAGGCACCATGTGGAAATGGCAAGGATCACGTTAAACCCATTGGATGTTGGGACCCCCAACCCTCTTTCAGAAATAAGCCTTCTGGGATGAGGTCAACGAGGTGCGTGACTTCCAGGCAGGAAGACTTCCTGGGGCTCTAACCAGCCCACAAGGAAAGGCCTGGACATGCTGACCCTGGGCGTTGATGGGGAAACAGCCATCTGCAGACACCCAAGTGGAGAAGTCCTGCCCAGGTATCAGAACCTCCAGCCCTAGAGCGCCTCACCCTTAAATACGGACGGACAGCAGACATTCAAGGAAAGCATCTAATAATACCAGAGGCCAAAGTAAACAAGATGCATGTGTGCAGTTCGTTAGAGACTGCGTAGGGAGCTCTTTTTTTAAAAATCCTATAATATCCTCAGAAGGATAAACAAGATACAATAATAAATATTCAGAGACCCAAAAAAGAACTATGGTATAGATGACTAAGTACATGACAGCGGAAATGGTAAATTCAGTAGAAAGTTTCAAAGATAAAGTTGAGGAATTTTCCCAGAAGAAGGTCAAAAGATGGAAAAAGGACAGAAAAACAAGTAGATAGGTCCAACATTCAAATAATAGGCATTCCAGAAAGAGGAATCGAAAAAAAAAGTGGGAAGGAAATCAAATAATTTAGGACTATTTTCCCAAACTGAAGGACCTGAGTTATGAGGATGGAAGGGCTTTCACCCAGTACAACAGATGGACGCTCCACACCAAGACACATCGAATACTGGGGATCAAGAGAAAATCCTAAGCTAGCAGTAGGCAGGGATGGGAAAACAGGTTTCCCACAATGGCACTGTATTTTCCAATAGCACTACCGAAACGTGCAGTCAATGAAGCAATGCCCTCAAAACCTGGAATTCGACAGCCAGCAAAACTAACACATGAAGAGAATGGGTGGAATAAAAACATTTTCAGACATGAAAGGTTTTAAGAATTTCCCTCCCATGGAAACTATTGAAGGATATACCCAACCAGGATAAAGCTGTAAACTAAGACCTGGGGTACTGGACAGAGGGCGTCTGGAACACGAGAGAGGAAGACCAGAGCTGCAGCAAACCCAGAAATCAACCAGTCCACATGGAACAGGGTGCAAAGCCCTGGAAGTCATTTTTTTCAAGGAGCTGAAAAATATGTTTGAATTTGTTGATAAGAGATTCACACCACTGGGGAGAATTTGAGAGTTAATTAGTAATATGGACATAGAAATACTAAAAAAAAAAAAAATTATTATTTTCTTCAGGGAAGATGAAACATTGCACAGAAAAGGAAAAGACTCAGCTATAAAGAACATCTATGTTGTCCTAACAACATAAACCCTGTTCTAACCAAAATTAGGACATAACTAACACCAATTCTACACAATCACTTCCAGGAAATAGAAATACAGGCAATACTTCCCAGCTCATTTTATGAAGCTACCATTAACCAATATGAAACCCAAACCAAGAGAATAAAAGAAAACTTCAAACCAATATCACTCATGAACATAGAAGCAAAAATCCTCAACAAAATATTTGCAAAGATGGGGCTTCCCTGGTGGCGCAGTGCTTGAGAGTCCGCCTGCCGATGCAGGGGACGCGAGTTCGTACCCCCGTCCGGGAAGATCCCACATACCGCAGAGCGGCTGGGCCCGTGAGCCATGGCCGCTGAGCCTGCGTGTCCGGAGCCTGTGCTCTGCAACGGGAGAAGCCACAACAGTGAGAGGCCCGGGTACCACACACACACAAAAAATTAGCAAAGAGTCCAGCCATTAAAAAAAAGAAAATGAAAAAAGGATATAACTCTATCGGGAGAGTGGACAGAAAGCAGACACGTATGTGGCAGTTGTGGCCAGTGAAGGGAGCCAAGTCCTCATTCTCTTAAAGTGAGAAGTCAAGAAATAAGGTCTATGAGTGACAAGTCAAGAAGTGCCAAGAGAAACATTATTTAGAAATGTCTGTAAATACCAACAGGCCAATGAAAGAGCTGAAAAGGCGAGCGGGTGGACCAGGGGAAAATTAACAGTGGATTATTTTCTGAACAAGTCTTTTAGGACCATTAGACTTTATATGCGTGCAGAGTTTTGACAGAAGTAAAAACCAAATTAAAAAAAAAATCTATTCTTAAAACTTCAAAAAGGTCAAGATTTTTTTCTTTTAAAGCAAACTCTAGGGGTATAAAAGTAACAGGTAGAAAATGTTAAAATAAGGAACAGAGATAAGATATCTTACACTGAATAGATTTCTGTGTGTGTCCCCAGACTCAACAGTGAAGCAGTTCTTATTTCCTCATGTTCTGCGAATCGCAAACTACAGGTTTTGCAGATTACAGTTCAGCCTTCTTACCAACCATGTCCCATCTAGGAAGGACATTTAAAATATTACTTTAGATTAAAAGGCAAAAGAGAAATGAAACTGATCTCACCTGCCACCTTCCCCAGCAGCTGCCATGGCTTCCTCTGCAAGGCGCAGGGCGGTCTCCGGAGTGTACCAAAACTGGCTCAGCTGCTATGACAGAGGAATGAGTGAAATCATTTTACAACTGGCATAGAGTTTATCCTTTTAATTTATATCTACTATATCAATATATACTATATCAATTATCAGTGTTCACTGCTGGGCCAAGTAATATATGGTACCTCGTTTTTCCTAGAGTTAATACATGATTGTTTCATTTGCTTGGGTTCTTTGAACCTATCCCTAATTCTCCCAACATCCTGCAGCTTCTGAGAAGTGGTGCGTAGGAGGTAAATGTTGTGAGACTTACCATGTCTAAAACATTTTACTTTTATCCTCACATTTGACTGGTAACTCAGCTGGGTGTAGAATTCTAGGCTGAACAAATTTTCACTCTAAATCTTGAAGGAATTGCTCCACTTTTTTCTAGTTTCTAGTAAAGCTACTGAGAAGTGCAATGTGACTTGTAGACCTGAGACTCTGTAGGTGTCATGCTTTTCTCTGGAAGGTTCTAGGATCTTCTTTGTCACCTATATCCAGAATTTTCAGTCATAATAATGTGTCTTAGTGAGGGTCTTTGGTTCTGGGAAATTTTCTAATATCATTCTTAGAAGGTTTCCTCCCCTCTTTGTTTTCAGTTCTATTTTTCTGGAACTCCAGTTAGTTGAATATTGAGCTTCCTGGATTTATCCTCTAATTTTATGTTTTCTTTCTATAATTTGTATCATCGTCTTTTTCCCCACCCCCCAACTTCCTGGGAGATCTCCTTAATTTTATAAACAAAACAAACCAAAAGAAAGTGTCAAAAATATACAAATAGTTAATTCAGGTAGTGGAGTTATGACTTTTGTTTTTTTGTTCATGTTTTTATATATTTTCTACAACAACCATAGATTACTTTTAGAATCAGAAAAAAGTACATAGTATTTAAATTAGCAGAAGGAAAAGAGAAAAAGACCACCTCAAGAATAATAACGTACTTCAAGTTTCTAATATTGACTATTCAAAGAATCAGGCTAAAGACAAAAGCACATAAAGAAGGGAAGCAGTGAGAAAGAGGCATCTGAGTAAGTGGAACATTTAGAATAAATGTAAAGAAACATTTTTGTCCCAGTCTCAAACAGATGGTAAACAGGGAAATTTTATATAACTTAAGAGATCTGAACTTGACACAAAATGTAAACGTCTGCTTAAACACACACATACCCCTCCTTCCGGCTGCAAAGAGAGGCAGATCTATTATCAAGGGGTAGTCACAGACAGAAATTTCAAGCCTCATCTATTTCTCAACTATCTCCTTCAAAAATGTAAATTTCTACATTCCAGGTTAGGTTAGTTTTTCTGAACTCACTTTTTTAAATTCCTATTTTTATTTGGACCATAAAAATACAATTAAAATACATAGTGTGCCCCAGAAACTATTAATATCTTCTTAAAAACTCAGTTTCATCTATTTTTTTACTACATGTTTAAGTCCAGTCACCCCATTACTGCAATGATCAATTTTTCCCTTTTCTCAAGGATTGCTGGGCTCCGTAACAACCAACAGAATGCATCTGCATACAAGAAGGAAGCACAGTTTGTGTTGGATATAATGATACGCTGTTCTTCTATCTGAAATGTCCCCTCCTCTGATCACCAGGCAGCCTGAGAGTCAGAATTAGGAAAATCTGCATTTATACTGTCTTAAAATGTTCGTGGACTGCTTTCTGTCTTAGCTCCTGAACAGGTTATCAGCTTCGTAGTGACAAGTGAGATAAACTTGGGTATTAGGTCAGATACAGACAAACACTGGACTAGGTACAGAACAGGCTCCACACCAACACTTCCTGATGGGTGGGGAATGCATTAACTTACCCAGTTCTCTTCTATTATTCCAATGTTATACTTGTCATCACCACCGAGGTCGGTGTACTGTTTCTGCTCAGCATAAAATTCCTGCAGAGCTGCCAGGGCATGGGAAGAGAGCTGGGGGAGGTCCTCATCTTCAGAGTTGCTCATTTCACACCTGCAGGGAAATGACTATAAGTGATGTTTGTTTTTTCTTTTCCATCAAACAACGATTAAAAAAATTTTATCTCACAGCAGGGATCCAAACTGAAAATGAGTTGTATAAAGGAAACACACCTGTATGATCCCTTGCAGAGTGAAATCTTTACCATAAATACTATAAAGATGTTTCACTTTCTTCTGGTGCCCCAACGGCCACATGCAGCTAATTCACAGTAGATTCTCTTAATAAGATCTTTTTATGTGTGAATGTCACTGTTTTTAGGTGACCTAAGGCTCCTGGGTGTCACTGACAGGATAAGTGAAGGATCATAAAGGAGGGGTATAGGAAGAGATATGAAAAATAAAAAGGACGAGAGAATGCAAATTATGATAATAATGAGACACCACTATATACCTGCCAGATTGACTAAAATTAAGAAGACTGATAATACCAAATGTTTTGGGGATGTGGAGTAATGGTAATTGCCTATTCTGCTGTTGAAATGTAAACTGATGAAAACATTTTGGAAAACAATTTGACCTTACCCTTGCTTCAACTCAGTAATTCTGTATATACATATAGATCATATAACTATATGAAACTCCTGTAATTCACATAAATGGACATGTAAAATACGTTCAAAGTAGAAATGTGTACTAGCAACAACTAAAATTACTGAAGTATCCACCCACTGGACATTATAAAATATACTGCTATATTCCTACAGTGGGATACTACTATACAGCAATGAAAACACTTTATATCACCCTTTTCTCCTTTGTTGGCTTGCCACCTATAGCTTTGTTATTTAAGTGGTTGCTTTAAGGTTTACAGTATATATATATCACAGCATACATTCAAGTAACATATCACTTCTTGTATTACATAAAAATTTTATAATTGTTTATAACTTCCATTTCTCTCCTCCAATCCTTCGTGTTACTGTTTGACCAACATCTTATTTTTACATTTGTTATAAACTCCACACCACACTATTAAATTTAAAAACCTTATGTATTTACCTACTTCGTAACCACTTACACTGCACTTCATTTTGTTGTACAGATTAATATTTCCATCTGTTGTCATTTTCCTTCTGCTTGAATGGCTTCTTTTAACATTTCCTGTAGCACAGTTCTACTGCTGATGCATCCTTTCAGCTTTTATGTCTAAAACTGTCTTTACATTGCCTTGCTTTTTGAAAGATTTTATTTTTTGGAGCGATGGAATTCTAGGTTGAGTTTTTCTTCAGTACCCTAAAGAGATTCCTCCACTATTAGCTGCATTATTTCCAACATAAAATCTGCTGTCACCCTTAGTTTTCTTACTTTTTGTTTGTGTCTTCCTTCCCTGGTAGCTTTTAAGATTTTTCTGTCACTGGTTTTGAGCATTTGGTTATGATGTGTCTCAGTGTCGTTTTCTTCATGTTTGTTATGCTTTGAGTTTACTGAGCTTCTTGGATCTGTGGGTTTACAGTTTTCCTGAAATTTGAGAAGTTTTTGGCCACTATTTCTCAAATTTTTTTTTTTCTTTTTTTGCGGTACGCGGGCCTCTCACTGCTGTGGTTCCTCCCGTTGCGGAGCACAGGCTCCGGACGTGCAGGCTCAGCGGCCACAGCTCACGGGCCCAGCTGCTCCACAGCATGTGGGATCTTCCCAAAGCGGGGCACAAACCCGCGTCCCCTGCATCAGCAGGCGGACCCCCAACCACTGCGCCACCAGGGAAGCCCTCTCAAATATTTTTCTGCTGTCCTTCTCTTTCCGGGATCCAAATACATGAATGTTAGGTAACTTGAAATTGTCGCAAAGCTCTCTGATGCTCTGTTCACTTAAAAAAAAACAAAAACAAAACTATTTTCTTTGTATTTCATTTGTGATAAGTTTTCATTTCTGGTCTTCGAGTTTGGTAATTTTTTATTCTTCAATGTCTAACCTGATGTTAATCACATCCAGTGTATTTTTTTTTTTTGCGGTATGCGGGCCTCTCACTGTTGTGGCCTCTCCCGCTGCGGAGCGCAGGCTCAGCGGCCATGGCTCACCGGCCCAGCCGCTCCGCGGCATGTGGGATCTTCCCGGACCGGGGCACGAACCCACGTCCCCCTGCATCGGCAGGCAGACTCTCAGCCACTGCGCCACCAGGGAAGCCCCAGTGTATTTTTTATTTCAGATACTGTAGTTTTTATGACCAGAAGTTTGACTTGGGTCTCTTTTATTGGGTTGGCCAAGAAGTTCATTTGGGTTTTTCTGTAAGATGGCTCTAGTAGCACTTAGATGTCTTTACCTTCATTTGAAACAGTTTTGTTAGATTGTATTGTGACAGCTGTCATATCAGCATGCATTTTAAAAAAACTTACTGATGTGGAGTTTGCATCTCCTCACAATTAGGGCACCTACCAGGTGCTGGTGGGGGACCTCGGACACCTAAGGGGACGGGAGGAACTCCCAAGTGACGGGGTAGGACGTAGGGGGGAGGGAGAGGGGAGGAGAAGTGGAGGCAGGACAGGACCAGCATCCCTGAGGGGTGGCTGGGGGAGGGGCCCACTCACAGTGAGGGGATCAACGGGGACAGGGAGAGACCCTTGGGGGATCAGAGGATCAGAAGGGAACACAGCCAGAATTTCCCCCGCCCACTCGGGCCCCGGGGAGCCTGCTGAGGTCCCAGGCCTGATCCTCCGCACTCTGAGGCCCCCTCCAGGCATGCTGAGCCTAAGCCCTGCGCCTGTCCCGCCCACTCAGGGCCTTTTCTGGCTGCCAGGGTCCAGAGCCTAAGCCCCGCCCCCCACAGCCAAGGCCTTTTCTTTTTTTTTTTGCTGTTGTGGTTGTTTTAACTTGTTGTATTTATTTATTTATTTGTTTGTTTTGGCTATGCTGGGTCTTAGTTGCAGCACACCGGATCTTTAGTTGTGGCAATGTGGACTCTTAGTTGCAGCATGCATGTGGGATCTAGTTCCCCGACCAGAGATCAAACCCGGGAGCACGGAGTCTTACCCACTGGACCACCAGGGAAGTCCCTGTTTTACCTTGTTGTTGTTGTTTCATTTATATTTTTATTTTTTCTAATATATTTTTTATTTCTCTAATTTTATTTATTGTTATTGTTCAGCTCTTCTGTTTGTTTGTTTGCAAGATCTTGGTTCCCAGGCCGGGGTTCGGGCCTGAGCTCCTGTGGTGGGAGCACCAAGTCCAAACCTCTGGACTAACAGAGAACTCAGGCTCCAGGGAATATTAAGGGGAGTGGGGTCTCCCGGAGGTCCTCATCTTGGCACCAAGACCCGGCTCTACCCAACTGCCTGCAATCCACTGCTGGACGCCTCAGGCCAAAGAGCCACTAAGACAGGAACACAGCCCCACCCATCAAAAAAAAAAAAATGAGATGACAAAAAAATATGTTATAGGTGAAGGAGCAAGGTAGAAACCTACAAGACCAAATAAATGAAGATGAAATAGGCAACCTACCTGAAAAAGAATTCAGAGTAATGATAATAAAGATGATCCAAAACGTCAGAAATAAAATGAGGAACAGACTGAGAAAATACAAGAAATGTTTAACAAAGATCTAGAAGAACTAAAAAACAGTGATGAACAACACAACTGAAATGAAAAATACACTAGAAGGAATCAACAGCAGAACAACTGAAGCAGAAGAACAATAAGTGAGCTGGAAGATAGAATGGTGGAAATAACTGCTGAGGAACAGAATAAAGAAAAAAGAATGAAAAGAATTGAGGACAGTCTCAGAGAGCTCTGGGACAACATTAAACACACTAACATTCAAATGATAGGGGTCCCAGAAGAAGAAGAAAAAGAGGAAGGATTTGAGAAAATATTTGAAGAGATTATAGTTGAAAACTTCCTTAACATGGGAAAAGAAATAGCCACCCAAGTCCAGGAAGCACAGAGTCCTATGCAGGATAAACCCTAGGAGAAACACACCAAGACACATATTAATCAAACTAACAAAAAATAAATTCAAAGAAAAACTACTAAAAGCAGCAAGGGAAAAGCAACAAATAACATACAAGGGAATCTCTACCAGGTTATCAACTGATTTTTTCAGCAGAAACTACAGGCCAGAAGGGAGTGGCAGGATGTATTTAAAATAATGAAAGGGAAAAACCTAAAACCAAGATTACTTTACCCAGCAAGGATCTCATTCAGATTCAATGGAGAAATCAAAAGTTTTACAGACAAGCAAAAGCTAATAAGAGAATTCAGCACCACCAAACCACCTTTACAACAAATGCTAAAGGAACTTCTCTAGGCGGGAAACACAAGAGAAGAAAAAGACCCACAAAAACACACCCAAAACAATTAAGAAAATGGTAATAGGAATATACATATTGGTAATTACTTTGAATGTAAATGGATTAAATGCTCCATCCAAAAGACACAGATTGGCTGAATGGATACAAAAAGAAGACCCATATATATGCTGTCTACAACAGACCCACTTCATACCTAGGGACACATACAGACTGAAAGTGAGGGGATAGAAAATTCCATGCAAATGGAAATCAAAAGAAAGCTGGAGTAGCAATACTCATATCAGATAAAATCGACTTTATAATAAAGACTGTGACAAGAGATAAGGGAGGACGCTACATTATGATCAAGGGTTCAATCCAACAAGATGTAACAATTTTAAGTATTTATACACACAGCATAGGCGCACCTCAATACATAAGGCAAATGCTAACATCCATAAAAGGGGAAATCAACAGTAACACAATAATAGTGGGGGACTTCAACAGCCCACTTACACCAATGGACAGATCATCCGGACAGAAAATAAGGAAACACAAGCTTTAAATGACACAACAGACCAGACAGATTTAATTGATATTTATAGGACATTCCACCAGAAAGCGGCAGATTACACTCTCTTCTCAAGTGCACAAGGAAAGACAACCCTCAAAATGGGAGAAAATGTTTGCAAATGAAGCAACAAAGGATTAATCTCCAAACTATACAAACAGCTCATGCAGCTCAATATCAAAAAAACAAACAACCCAATCAAAAACAAGAGAAGACCTAAATAGACATTTCTCCAGAGATGACATACAGATGGCCACAAGGCACATGAAAAGATGCTCAACATCACTAGAGAAATGCAAATCACAACTATAATGTGATATCACCTCACACTGGTCAGAATGGCCATCATAAAAAAGATCTACAAAGAATAAATGCTGGAGAGGGCGTGGAGAAAAGAGAACCCTCTTGCACTGTTGCTGGGAATGTAAATTGATACAGCCACTCTGGAGAACATTATGGAGGTTCCTTACAAACTAAAAACAGAACTACCATATGACCCAGGAATCCCACTACTGGGCATATACCCTGAGAAAACCATAATTCAAAAAGACACATGCACCCCAATGTTCATTGCAGCACTATTTACAATAGCCAGGACATGGAAACAACTGAAATGCCCATCGACATATGAATGGATAAAGATGTGGTATATATATATGTGCAATGGAATATTACTTAGCCATGAAAAGGAATGAAACTGCGCCATTTGTAGAGATGTGGATGGCCCTAGAGTCTGTCATACAGAAGTAAGTCAGAAAGAGAAAAACAAATATCGCACATTAACGGATATATGTGGAATCTAGAAAAATGGTACAGGTGAACCTAATTCCAGGGCAGGAACAGAGACACAGACATAGAGAATGGATGTGTGGACGTGGGGGTGGGGGTGGGGGTGGGATGGGGAAGGGGAGGGTGGGATGAATTGGGAGATTAAGTTTGACAAATACACTATACCAATGTGTAAAATAGCTACTGGGAACCTGCGATATAGCACAGGGAGCTCAGCTTGGTGCTCCGTGATGACCCAGGTGGGCAGGATGGGGGAGGGTGAGAGGGAGGTCCAACAGGGAGGGGATCTATGTATACATATAGCCGATTCACTTCGTTGTACAGCAGAAACTAACATTGTAAAGCAATTATACTCCAATTAAAAAAAACTTATCAGGGCTTCACTGGTGGTGCAGTGGCTGAGAATCTGCCTGCTAATGCAGGGGACACGGGTTCGAGCCCTGGTCTGGGAAGATCCCACATGCCGCGGAGCAACTAGGCCTGTGAGCCACAACTACTGAGCCTGCGCATCTGGAGCCTGTGCTCCGCAACAAGAGAGGCCGCGATAGTGAGAGGCCCACGCACCACGATGAAGAGTGGCCCCCGCTTGCCACAACTAGAGAAAACCCTCACACAGAAATGAAGACCCAACACAGCAAAAATAAACTAATTAATAAACTCCTACCCCCAACATCTTTTTTAAAAAAATAAAAAAACCTTATCAAAATTGGTGAATTTTTGTGTAGCCATTTTAATATTGAAGATGGAAGAAAAAACAACATTTTTGGCATATTATGCTTTATTATAGGTAAAAACACAACTGAAAAGCAAAAAGAGATTTGTGCAGTGTATGGAGAAGGTGCTGTGACTGGTCGAACGTGTCAAAAGTGGTTTGCAAACTTTTGTGCTGGAGATTTCTCACTGGACAATGCTCAAGGTTGGGTAGACCAGCTGAAGCTGACAGCGATCAAATCGAGACATTAATTGAGAACAATCGACATTATACCACACAGGAGATAGACGACATACTCAAAATACCCAAATCAAGTACTGAAAATCATCTGCAACAGCTTGGTTATGTTAATTGCTTTGATGTTTGGGTTCCACATAAGTGGAAAAAACTTCTTGACTGATTTCCACATGCGATTCTCTACTTAAATGTAATAAAAATGTTCCATTTTTAAAACAAATTTGTGAAGAGCAATGAAAAGTGGATACTGTACTCTTGGAAGAGACCGTGGGGCAAGCAAAAGGAACCACCACCAACCACACCAAAGGCCAGTCTTCATCCAAAGAAGGTGATGTGTATATGGTGGGATTGGAAGGGAGCCCTCTATTATGGGCTCTTTCCGGAAAAACCAAACGATTAATTCCAACAGGTACTGCTCCCAATTAGATCAACTGAAAGCAGCATTCACCAAAAAGTGTCCGGAATTAGCCAACAAAACGCATAATCTTCCATCAGGATAACGCACGACAGCACGTTTCTTTGATGATCAGGCAAAAACTATTACAGCTTGGCTGGGAAATTCTTTTTTTTAATATTTATTTATGGGACTTCCCTGGCAGTGCAGTGGTTAAGAATCCACCTGCCAATGCAGAGGACATGGGTTCAAGCCCCGGTCCAGGAAGATCCCACATGCTGCGGAGCAACTAAGCCCGTGTGCCACAACTACTGAGCCCGCGCTCTAGAGCCCACGAGCCACAACTACTGAGGCCCGTGCGCCTAGAGCCTGTGCTCTGCAACAAGAGAAGCCACTGCAATGAGAAGCCCATGCACCGCAATGAAGAGAAGCCCCCACTCACCACAACTAGAGAAAGCCTGCGCGCAGCAACGAAGACCCAATGCAGCCAAAAATAAATTAATTAAAAAAATATATTTATTTATTTGGCTGCACCAGGTCTCAGTTGCAGCCTGCATGTGGGATCTAGTTCCCTGACCTGGGATCGAACCCGGGCCCCCTGCATTGGGAGCACAGAGGCTTAACCACTGAACTACCAGGGAAATTCCAGCTGAGAAGTTCTGATTCATCCTCCGTATTCACCTTTGCACCTTTGGATTTCCATGTTTTGGTCTTTACAAAATTCTCTTAATGGAAAAAATTTCAGTTCCCTTTAAGACTGTAAAAGCCACCTGGAACAGTTCTTTGCTTAAAAAGATAAGACATTTTGGGAAAGTGGACTTATGAAGTTGCCTGAAAAATGGCAGAAGGTAGTGGAACAAAACGGTGAATACATTTTCAATAAAGTTCCTGGTGAAAATGAAAAATGTATCTTTTACTTAAAACCCAAAGGCACTTGGCCAACCCAATCTTTCTTTCATATTTCTACTTAACATGTTCGGTCTTTCCTCTAGCTTTCTGAATGTGCAGAATACAGTTATAACTGTTGATTTTCCTTGTCTACTAGTTATAACATCTGTGTCTGTTCTGGGTCAGTTTCAACCAACTGATTTTCTCATTATGGGTTATATTTTCTTCTTTGCATGGTTGGTTAATTTTTTTTATTGAATGCTAGATATTATGAAATGTAACTTGTTCGATGGCAGGTATTTTTGTACTCCTTAAGTATATAAACATAAATTAGTATTTAAAAATGTAAGTATTCTTGAGATTTGTATTGGGACACAGTAAAGTTACCTGGAAACAATTTTATCCTTTCGGGTCTTGCTTTTAAGACTGTTAGTAGAGAGGAGAACAGCAGTTATTCTAGCACTAATTACTGCTCACCACTGTAACAAAATAGCAGTATCTCTAAGTACTTTATCCAACGCCCCATGAATTATGAGGTTTTTCAGTACAGCTGGTAGAAACAGTCACTATTCCCAGTCTTGAGTGAGTTCTGTTCCTTCAAATCCTTTCAGGTATTTGTCTTCTCTAGCCTCAGGTAGTTTCTCAAGGAGGTCCCTCTGCAGTTCTCTAGGGTTCTTTCTCTGGTACAGCACTCTGCCTTGCACTCTGGCCCCATGTGGCTTCCCCAGGATCTATGAACTATTTCCTCAATTCAGAGAGGTCTCTGGATTCTGTCTGGGTTTCCCTCCCCTGCACAGCAGTCTGAAAAGTCTCTCAGGTAGTAAGATGGGGCAATCATCAGGCTCATTTTGTTTGTTCCCCTCTTTCAGGGACCACTGCCCTTTGTTGTCTTGTGGCCAATATTTTCAAAGACATTTTTTTCCCACATATTTTATCTGGTTTTTGTTGTTGTTGTGTTTTAGTTATATCAGATGGGAGGGGAAATTTAGCCCTTGTTACTCCAAGTGGAAATTCACAACAGTAAAAAATAATTAACTACAGCCATATATATGCTAACAGGAATGAATCTCAAGAACATGTAAGTCACTAAGTTACAGAAGAATACGTATAGTATAAATAATTCTATTTAAATGAAGTTCAGAAACATGAAGATAAAAGCAAGTTAATGAAAAACTGAAGCTTAAAGACAGTGATTACCTCTGGGAGTGAGGATACACATAATATTTTAAATGTTTATTACATATCTGCAGAGACCCATGGACTTGATTATATAAGTAAAAAGTGCCTAAAATGGCTTCCAAACAGTTTGATGCCACCCCAGGGCACTAAACTTTTTGAAAGAACTTAGAATAAATCTCGTGGAACAGCTCATCTATTCTTCTATCCGTGTTTTTCACACTGTACAGTGATCTCCCTTAAGTTATGAAGTCAATATAGTAGGACAACATCAGCTTTTTTTTTTTTTTTTTTGTGGTACACGGGCCTCTCACCGGTGTGGCCTGTCCCGTTGCGGAGCACAGGCTCCGGACGCGCAGGCTCAGCGGCCATGGCTCACGGGCCCAGCCGCTCCGCGGCATGTAGGATCTTCCCGGACCGGGGCACGAACCCGTGTCCCCTGCATCAGCAGGCAAACTCTCAACCACTGCGCCACCAGGGAAGCCCAGCATTTTTTTTTTAAATAGAAAAAGTTGTATCGAAGTATATGGCTTATAGTAGAAGTTAAGTATTGCTCTGTGAAATGTTTTAGCAAAAAATACACATGTGTGTACAGGGTCATGTATCATGATACAAACTTCTTACTACAGGCTGTCGTTTTAAACGTTTGAAATTTTTCATTGTAAACTATCTGTAATTTGTGCACACACCCATCTCAAGATGTAGATGTTCTAATACTTTACTGGACTAGATCATATAAACAACTCTTACTCGAAGCAGATGATCACATTTTTTATACTTGATAACATTTTTTATACTAATTGTGAAAAAGTATTTCTGCTATTATTTAGACATTCAGAAAAACATGATACAGGATTAAGAGCATGGCCTCTGGAGCCAAATTACCTAGGCTTAAATCATGGTTTTGCCACTTACTAACTGCATAGCTTGAAGCAAGTATTTAACCCCTCTATGCCTCAATTTTCTCATCTATAAAATGGACAAATATTAACAAACACCTACTTAATAGGGTTATTTTGAGTTAGATGAATTACTATCTATAAAGTGCCTAATAGTCCTTGGCACACAACAGGAACACAAATATTACTTTCAGTACTCCCTGAAGTTGTAAGTATACCACTAATAATATGGTATCTGTTATAACCACTAAATAAGACAGTTTAGTACCTTCATATGACTGTCTACTTTACAAAAAGTGAATTGGCAGAAGAGGGAATGAGTGAAACTGGAGCACAGGAAATTAGTAACTAAAGGGAATACTATGAAGTGTGACAGGAAACTGCGTGGAGCATGGTGAATGCTGTCTGCCTGGAGCACGGTGGATGCTGTCTGCCTGGAGCGGGACTGACTTTGACTGACTTGTCACATGTATCACATTCAGACTTAAGATACACATTTTTTTAAATTACTTTAACAAATGGCTTTAAAATGAGTGTAAGTTTAATTGTCAGCATGTTTTCTTGAGATTTGATAAAATACAGTTATCACTATTATCACTTTTAGACAAAATGCAGATATAGCAGATCTATCATTTTACAGCCTCAAAATAAAGTGGTCAGAGAGGTGAGACTTGTTCTGAAGGTTGACACCATCAAGGTGGTATCAATGGGAGTGAATGGTGAGAGAGTGTGTATAAAGGTTATTAGAAGGTTCTGGGAAGACTGTCTCCATACCTAGATAATTTTACTGGCAAAATCTATCTGATGTAACTATCTTGGATCCCTAGAGTCTATTCAAAGGCTTGCAACTCCCAGGGGAAGACTTAACATTTGGTTAATTTCACTCCATTTGGGCACTTAACTCGGCAGTGGCTACCCATTCCTCACTCCTCATTCCTGCCTCAGGAAGGTGTGCACAAATACCTGTTTTGTGCTCAGGGATTAATTTATACAGCTGAATGAGGATATGGAGAGGTCAATGCCACTGAAAGAGGAGTTTGTTATTCACAGTTCCCCAGGAAATGAGAGGCACAGCACATGGTGAAGGACCACATGAAACCTGTCACATGCAGGAACAAGGAAGCAGAGAGAGAACTGGGACAGTGTCTTTATTGTTAAGACAGTGGGCAAGAAGGGAAAACACACATTCTATAATGTGTGGTTTGGGAGGTCTGTGATATGACTTTCACGTGCCCATGAGAGCTAACGTGCAGAGAAGATGTAAGGAATTACAGGGCCATTACTTTGGCCCTGTAATTAATGGATGCCAAGTAGACAAACATAATAAAGTCTGAGAACACACAATTTCAACAGCTCCAGGAGCAGCCTGTGGGAGCAAGGTGGGCAATAAGGACCCGCCCTTCAAATAATGGGGATCTGTATTCTGATCGTTGACAGCTACTTCTAATCATGGAGGCAAAGACAGAGTCAGGCAGCCATCGCTGCAAGGCTCATATTGTTGTTAGCACTTCCCCCCTCCAGCAGAAGCAACTTTGAGGGGATTTAAAGTGCCAGCACCTCCCCCGCTTCCATTTTTCTCTTTTCGCCCTTTTGGGGGCCACACATTTAAGGACTAGACCATTATAAACAGCAACTGAATATATGGAGGAATTTAGAAGGTCACTATGCATGCCCAGGAAAAGGTGTAGGCTTAGAAAGACCTTAAGTTTCCTCAGGCTGATCCGTGGCACAAAAACAGCCTACAATAATAGCAACAACAACAGAATGACAAAAAAAGCAAATCCTGGGGAAGGGGGAGAATCTGAGATTTCCAGCGTTTTCCACAAAAAAATCACAAGGCATACAAAGAAACAGGAATGTATGGCCCACTCAAAGGAAAAAAGTAAACCAACAGAAACCATCCCTGAAAAAGATCAGATGGCAAAACAACTGTCTTAAAGATGCTAAAAGAACTAAAAGATGTGGAGAACAGTAAGAAAACAATGTTTGAACAAAATGGAGATATCAGCAGAGATGGGGTACACCTTCAGGTGGCCCAACATACGCACTGTGGGAGTCCCAGAAGAAGAAAAGAAGAAGGGAGAATTATTAGTGTGTGCAATGCTGAGCTGAGGAAGTCTGAGAACACAGCAAACTTATCTGCAAAGTACTAAGAGGCTTCATTTTAGTCCTGTATTTCAAGAGTCAGAATCAGGCAAATATTAAAGTCCAACGTCTCCTGAGAAATTTGAAGTGTACAACCGATTCCTGATCCAAGCTGCCCCACAATACTGTCTAGAAGAATACTGTCTAGAAGAGTACTGTCTAGAAGAAGGACAAAGAAAAACATGTGTGTCCACATACAGTCATATATACACATATACGTGTGTATCCTTCATACAGACAGGGATATCTGAATTTTTATTTATTAGCACTAAACACTTTCCACAGCTGCATTTGTGGATGGAGAAAGGTTTTCATTTGCAACTTGGAATCTGTTAGCTAATTATTTAGAAATAACACATGAAAACCATAAAAAAAAAGTTGACTTCGTTCAAATGAAAGAATTCCAAAGAGCAATTTAAGAAAACTGCCTACTTTTGTGGCTGTAAAAAGCAATTAAATTTCAATCTGTATTTCAATATGAATTGGGCCCTAAGTTTATTTTTAAAGCTGATAATCATTTACCAAGGCACTACCTCGCACTAGCACTATTCTTGGTGATGGGACTCCAAGTCCCTGTCCTCTTGGCGCTTACGTTCTAGTGAGGCAGGGAGAAAACAAACAATAGGAATAAAATATATTTTGGATTACGGTAAGAGACGCTCAATGGAGAGACATGAACTGCAAATGTTAGCAATCATACACTGTTTCACATAATTAGAGTGAGTTCATGAGAGCATCACAAGTGGGAAAAATTAAAATCTGTTTATATAATAAACATTACTAAACTCTAAATTAACTGAACTTTAGTTGTAATACAGTAAATTTTTTTAAGCTTAAGTCACTACTTCATCATATCTTTAGCATCTTTAAAAATTTTTCTAAGTGGGCCTGTGAAACTGCTGTGAGATTTTCAATTCCAAGAGAGTTGGGAAGGGCATTCCCTGGCAGTCCGCTGGTTATGAGGACTCCATGCTTTCACTGCCCGGGGGCCGGTTCAAGATCTGGTTGGGGAACTAAGATCCTGAAAGCAGCCTGGCGCAGCCAAAAAAGAAAAAAGGGAGCCAAGAAGAGTTGGGAAGTGCTGTGCTACACTGCTGTTAAACTGATGCTAAGCCTCGTGTGGCTGCTACTGCAGCTCAGTGGGTCTCTGCGGAGGGTGCGCTGGCATCTAATGGGTAGGGGCCAGGGATGCTGGTAAATACCGTACGGTTTAGAGAATCACCCTCCACAGCAAAGAACTCCCCGGCCCCAAAGTCACCAGCGCTAGGGCTGAGACCCTGCTCTCGGCAGAAAGACGCACAGGAGGCAGCTGAGTGTGGCAACGTGCCGAGCCCTCTATCCGAGGGGCACCGCTTAGTGCCCTGAGAGCAGAACGAGCAGCGCGTGCGGGTGGAGGGCGGAGACAAGCAGCAGGTGGCTCGTACCTGGGCCTTGAGGGACAGGCAAGGATGCGGAAGGGGGCGTGCATGCGGACAGCACGCGCGAAGGCTGCACGTCAAGGAGCTGCGTCAGCAGGGAGGAGCGGGCTACCCTGCGTTGCCGCGAACAACTCCACAAAACCAAAGCGACCCTCCCACAAGAGGCAACCTTAGGCCATGCACGTTTCAAACGCACACAAGCCTACTTCCACGTGTCAGGTTTACAGCCGGCCGCTCCTCCCTGTCCACACCATGCACACAGTGTCTCCTGGCCAAGGCCACCCCGGGGCCGCGCAGGAGGGGGGCGGGGCGCGGGGGCCTCCCGAGTGACCCGGCGGAACAGCCCGGGCGGTCCGCGTGGTCTCCCGCTCCGTACGGCGCCTGCTCTCCCGCCTTCGAAAACTCTACCCTGTTATTTTACAACTAAGACACGGGGGTGAAATCCACCTGCCTGAAGCGCGGCTCGACGCACACGAGCCCCCGGCCCGCCCCGCCCCCTCTGCCCGGCCGAGACGCCTCAGCCCCTGCGGCCGCCCTGAGGGGACGGAAGGCGGCAGCCCCTCCGCCCCGCCCCCGCCAGCCGGGGTTGACCCTCCTCAGCTCCCACCTACCCCGGCCCCGCTGACTACAGCCGCAGCCCCCAGGCTGCGCCGGGAAACCCGAAGGAGCAGAAACCCGAACACAGGAGCACGGAGGCTGCTCTGGTTACTCACCAACGCGCCCCACTCGCCTCCGCCCCTGCGCCGCCGCCTCTCGTCGCTGGCCCGGACAGCCGACTGCCTCTGCGCGTGCGCACACTGTCCCGCCAGGCCGGAAGCGTGGGCGGGGCCCCGCCCGCGCACGCGCAGTAACCAGCAGAACAGGGACGTGGGCGGGGTGGCTGGCTACGCGCACGCGTACACCGCCCACTCGGGCGCTTCCGGCAGGCGGTTGGGTCCCGCGTCAGTCGCTGGACCGCCTCGTGCTGGTGGGAGGTGCCGCACTCAGCAGGTGCTTCAGATGGAGGCAATAAAAGGTACTTGAGGTTTTAACTAGATTCCCTTCAGGTCAAACGCATACGAAGGGACCTGCTCTTTTGCACTCGATACGCTTGTACGTTTCACAGACATTAAGGCTCTGTCTGCTCCGTCTCCTCCGTCTAATCGAGAAATTCGGACATTAACCTGAAGCTTTATAGTAAAGATAGCATTAGAAAAAACCTTTAAAACCCTGCGCTCGACTTCCTCCGCGGTGTGCTCTCCCTTCCCAAACCTGACGTGGTTAAGGTGAGACCAGCACCTGCACCTGTCACGCTGGGGTTCGCTGTGAAGAGGGCGAGAGGCGCCTGAACCGAAGACGCACGCGCTGTCTCCGCGCTGAAATAAGACCAGCTACTACTCCGGCAAATAGTCTCATTATGAAGCCACTACAATTTCTATGGAAATGACCCAAACGTAGGATGGTGTTGGTCAGCCCACTGGCTCAGTCTTTCAGAGCCTCCAGGGAGGAGTGCGCTCGCAGGCCGGCTCTAAGGCACCCAACACAGCACCTGCACACGGAAAGGAAGGCTCCCTTCCACCCTGGCAGTTACCAATTATAAGTGATGAATTCACTTTCCATTCTCCAAGGCTATCTATCTGTATTATGTTCCTACCTTCTTTTCCTTCATTTTCCTTACCAATCCTATGATCTTGTTAAGTTAAATTCTGCTAAATAGCTTTACATCCTTTCGGTGTAAGGTAAGGATATAAATGAAAAAACAGGTTTACAGCTTTGGCAGTACCATAAGTTCCATTTTAAAAACTGTTTCCGGGCTTACAGCAATCCATACCTTTTTTTTTCTTTGATTGCTTTGATGACAACTCCACTAAGCCAGGTATTTCAAAACCAGCTGTAACTTATTAGCAAAGGAGCAGGAAAGCAAACATACACAAGCTAAAAGAAAGCAACATGAACCGAGAAACAACCACCAACTTTTATGGCAGTATACTTTTTACAGAGGTAGTGTTCCATACATAGGAAACTGCCTTGGCGAAACAGGAAGGCTTACGTTAAAGCAAATTAGTTTTGGTTTGAAACAGATCTATTTTAAGCTTTCAAAGTTTCAGTTGCTTTCATATCATGTGACACGATAGTGTTATCTGCATGTAATGTGTATTACTATGTTGTTTTTATAATTAAAGTGACCATAATTGTCAGGAAGTTCAAATAGTTACACCTCCACCAATAGTGCTGACTGCTCAGACAGCATGTCACAGTGATACATGAAGATCAGAATTTTCCAGATGAGACTTTTGCAATGTAATGTAACGGTTTTTGCAAATCATAAAAAATTTAAAATATTAAGAGGCAATTTTATCATCATTGAAATAAAGGGGAAATTACAGGAATTCCGTGGCGGTCCAGTGGTTAGGACTCCACGCTTTCACTGCTGAGGGTCAGGGTTCAATCCCTGGTTGGGGAACTGAGATCCCACAAGCCGCGAGCTAAGTTAAGTAAGTAAATAAATGGAAAATTATTTGTCCAGTAAACTGGACTTGCCAGGCAAGTTCAAATCAACCTTAATTCAGGAATTACTCCTTTTGTGTATTCAGAAGTGATTTTTGTTCGTCATGCTACTCTTCAGAAACGGAGCATAAAAGAAATGGAGATTACTCTGGAAAGACCTCTTTAGAGATGGAGCGAGACTTGGTTTTCCTCTCTAAAAATATCTAGTATAACCTATACTTACAAGAACACAGATTCAGGTTTTTCTTCCTTCTTTTAGTGGTTTGTTACCCAATTACTCAAATTAACCCAAGTATGCTGCAAAGGATAGTCCCTAGAAGTCTAGTCCCATAAGGTGCTTTGTGAAGAGGCCACCACGTAAGGAAAGTCGGATTAAGATCTTCCCCTACAGCCTCCCAACGTGCACTTGTGCAGTAAAGCATTTAACTTCACACAGTAAAGAAACTAGTTTTATTTCTCCAATTACTTGGTAACAGCTAAGTTACAAAGGATTAGTGGCGCATGAAACTTATTTGGGGAATCACTATTAGGCCTTTTTGTTGTGGGAATAATACGAGCATATTCAACAGAAACTGAAACCACTGACTTAAATAGATCAATTCTCTCATTTAGAAAAGAAGATGCAGTAAATAATAGTTAACTCTATCATAATACCACCGGAGTGAATGACTATCAGGTGTCAGACTTTGTGTTAGGACACATTTATCTAGTGGAGCAAAATGTGTTCTTATCAATGATCTTTAAACAGAATGGAATTTATTGAGCATCTACTATTATATTTTATCCATCACTGTGCTTTCAATTTGTTCTTTGGGAATTAACAACACTTCTGGTCCTATGATAAGATGACAGACTGTGGAAATCCATGTAAACCCTAAGTAGTGTAGCTGTGAACTGAATCTAGGTCTCCCGGCCTCTACCCTGTACTCTGCCAGTTCAAAGAGCTTTACCAAATCAGTCCTCAGAAAGGACCATCCAGGGCAGTGCAGTTATGAGCTGCAAAATTGCAGCCTAAGATTTGGAGCTTACTAAAAGGAATACTTGAAAACTGACCTGGCAAAGTAATCAGTAGTGAACACTATCGAAACTTAAAAACAAAACTGCTAACTACTATGGGAATAAAAATACTTAGCACATCCCTGTTTAAACTCTCTCTGCAGGACTTCCCTGGAGGTCCAGTGGTTAAGATTCTGCGCTTCCAATGCAGGGGGTGCGGGTTCGATCCCTGGTCGGGGAACTAAGATCCCACATGCTGCGTGGCACAGCCCAAATTTTTTTTTAATAAAATATAAATAAATAAAAATAAACTCTCTTTGCTTCCGTTTTTTTTCATTTATCAGTTCTGGGAAGCATCAATGACTTAACCACAGTTCACTCTCTTGCTGGATCAAGTAATTTACACTGCAAGAGCTCAGCAGGATGTTGACTTACGTGCTAGGACCGACAGAGTATGCTACCATTGGGACTGTATGGAGACTCCAAGCAAAAGATTTTCTCCTTAGTATCACCGAATATGCCCTTTGCTTCCAGTTAGTTTTAAAAGATCTGCCATTCGAGATTACAAAGAGTGCACGATCCTATGTTTAAGAAACAAACAAAAATGTTTCACAATCTAATTAATGCACCAAAGTCATCATTCATAAACCACTCAATATAAACAGACTGTATTTTTAGAGAGCACCAATATTTTAAAGATGTCTTTTAAGAAACAATACCAGATTTTTATATCTGGGGCCTCTAAAATCATCCACAGCTCCCTCCAATGAAAGGTGATCAGCCTGGGCCTAAGGCTTCCCCCTTGAAAATGAATGAGCTCTACTTAGTTCCTAAACAGCCTAATGGTTCTTTATCCATCCTTGGAGTGGAATCAGATCTCAATATAACCTAAGAGATACCATTACAAATCAATGAACATTCCAAGCAATATAAAGTTTAAAATAAATATATTTTCAAAACGCATTTTCTTCCTTAAAAAAAATAACTTTTCACTGCATATGTTTACAAGATTTAGAATTAGGTAAAAAGGAAAGTCTGTCTGACACACAGAAGAATGGTACTTTTCCACTTTCCCTGAAAGGCCAAAAAGAATGACCCAAACTACATTTACTACAAATATGCCCTGAATCCAATGATTTAACTAGTAACTCTGAAATTGTTTCTAAGATTGTGAGCTGAGATAAAAATAAATATGCTCAATATTACAGAGTATAAACGAAACTTCGATTTTCTTTCTGAATTCTGGAGATTCTATTAGGGTTGGGTGTTCTCCCAGAAGGTAATGCAAATCCCTATTTTACCTGTGCAGATATGTCCTCATGTTTTTTATTTAAAATTATTCTGATTGTGTAATGTCCCCAGTGTCAGTCACCCTAGGCTGGTAAATGAACTATAGCACCATTCAATAAGTTTCATGCAACAGTCTAGCTAGACACCCATGAACAAATCACACATGGTCAAAACAAAAATGTCATAAAAATATTTAGTGAAAAGACATATTTTAACTCCCATTTATGGATTAAAAAATACAAATAAAATTTTATATTCAGCTTGTAACTGGCTCAGTACATGGCCTTATTTCCTAAAATCGTATTGTAGCATCTTTTGAAAAATTAAATGCAACTTTATACCTTTATTAATAATGTTAATAGAGGTAAATATTTAAACAGTATACTCATCCCTGGGTCTCTTAAAAAAACTGAAAAGTCAGTATAAGTTTAAAATTTTAATATTTATAAATTTAAAAAATTTTACACGTGCTGAATGGTAGCAGTGCTAACATTTTGTGACCATTAAACCAGAAACTCACTGCATGGAGCCTTTTCCTTTGTACAGAGAACCAAATCACAATACCAACCTTTGCAATCTGTCAATAATTGTATGTGGTAAAAGACACCACACCAGGTAGCCCGGGCTCAGGACACACTTGAGGTCACATCCCCGTTAGGTACATAGTGCAGATGCAGTGCTGAATGTCAGGCTAGGAAAATTAGCTGTTAGTACATTCTGACAGCTCCTAAGAGCTGAGAGGCCTAAGAAAACAGACTTAGAAGAAAAGCCAAAAACAAAATCTCTCCACTGCTGGGAAGTCTGGGACCAGGCGAAGAGCAAACCACAGAGGACGAGGGGGACAAAGATAGTTTGCAGTGTGAGCCTCGGGGGGCTAACACACGGGCCTCCCCGCCACCACGTTTCCGCCTTTACAAAGGCTTACGTGTACAGAGCTAGGGGCCAGAAACACATCCCCTCATCCATCCTCTTTAGAACAGAATGGATGCCCATTATTAAGCTTTTATCTTTACCTGAACCAAATACAGTCTTTGGCTAAATACGTCATGGGTTCCCATTATAATCCATCAGGAATACTTCACATTTCTTACATCTAAATTAAATCGTTTAAAGTTCAACGTGAACCATGGCACTCACTGCAAATTAATTTGAGCTCAGCAATATACCTAAAGCTGGACATTTTAAAATTTTAGAAAATCGATTTTTCAAGAATTCTTAGATGCAGTGTTTTCAGAATATAGTTACCAAGTCAGAGAATATCCACCTACATTTTAAAATAATTTAAAACATTATTACGTCCTCAAATCAGCTATGTTGTTTTATAGAGGAATTTACAGAAAATTATAATGTTAAGAACTCATATCCAAATCAGTGCCTTATTCTCTGGTTTTGAAAAACCCCTAAGAAGTACTGAGGTTTCGAAACAGTTAATATTTTATTCAGGAGCTAACAATGATAATCATCTGTCAGAAACAGCGAACTTACTAAGGTCTAATGACAACACCTCTAATGACAGAGGTGGCAAACAGAAAGAAGTAAAATTGTAACAGACAAAAATAGTATTTTAAGGGTCCAACTGACACGGTAAATTAAGATACTCAAACTTGAAATCCTTGAAACTGACAACTTGTTCCCTTCAATACTTGAGGGGTTCATACAAGTATTAACAGAAATGGGAAATATGGTGATAGGAAAAATACGAAGACTTGACATTTTTTGGTAGAAGAGAAAGTTCAAAGACAGTAAGGGAAGTTAAATAATGCTGACTGGGGTAAGTATCACAGAGGTGTTTGGTTTTGAAATGCAAACTGTGAAAAAACAGTACCAACCATCTCCTCTGAACAGTGATGTAATATAATTAGAAACACGGTTTACAACGAAGTAAGACTAAATTCTTAAA
Source organism: Stenella coeruleoalba (assembly GCF_951394435.1). Lineage (NCBI taxonomy): Eukaryota > Metazoa > Chordata > Mammalia > Artiodactyla > Delphinidae > Stenella > Stenella coeruleoalba. The sequence goes on from NC_137164.1 coordinate 1,097,179, forward strand.
ACCAGTTCGAAAAAAATTCCAAAGCTTTTTTACATAAAAGGTCACACTGTTGAAAACTCACTGCAGTGATGGTTACATGCCACTGTCTCCCAACAGATGAAGAGACAGCAGGGACACTGTCAGATACTGTCTCAGGTGGCCTACCCCCCAGGCAGCCACCCATCCAGGACCACAAATGCAAACCAATCCTTCAAACAGAGCTACAAGAATCAGTTACAGGTGCTGCCACACAAATACAAACTGTGAAGGTACAAAGTCTGCAGAGACTGTGCCTTCAGAAATAAAGGGCCAAGGAAAATAAAAGCAAGCAAAGACCGAACTGAAAACGGAGGTGATAGGATACTGTGTATGAATGAGAGAAAGTTTATAAAACACAGCATTATAAAAAATCAAATACTCAACAGTGTCCCTTTAACATATATAAAAAGGGGCACAAATAATGTTTTTGTTCTTAAAACTCCTTTGACAACAGTTTTAGCAGTAAAAATCAATTTACTAGAATTAAGCCAGTATTCTTGACACCCACTGGGCCAAAAGCATTAAAACAAAACGCCCCAAAACTGAAAAGCCAACAAACATAGCTGAAGACAAAACTTGGCAAAATAAAAGCCCCAAACTAAACAAATATCCAATCAGGAAAACAAACTGCGAACAACTGAAAAGAGCCTGGCTGTTGCAATTAAGTGGCCTTTCCCACTACCTAAAAACGGTGGTGGCGTTTCCTTCCAGTTTGCCACTAACCAACATTCTGATGATATCTTATGTATTATTTGGTCCAATCTGAAGAAACTCTTGTTTCAATTAAAAGCGGTCTAATGAAAATGCAGGACTGTAATAAAATCTGGGCAAACAGCAAATACATCTGTCTAGATAAAAGATATTAGATACAGATGCCCTTTTTGTTTACCATGGCATTCCTTTCCTACTCATCTTTATTTTCAATAACAACTTGATTACAGTTTTGTCACAGTCAGTGGACCAATCCAGTCGGCTGCGTGTCTTGGTGCCCTCAGGCAAAGGAACAGGGACATATTTAGCTCACAACTGCTGGGCGCTAGGGAGCTGGGAAACATGAAACACCAGAAACAATGCAAACAAAGTGACTACCGCTGCCTCTGACTTCAAGTTCTTTAAGGGAAAGAAGAAGAAATCTAAAAGTAAATGCACTGTCCAAAGTATGTTTAAGAACACAATAATACGTACGCTTCAGAAAGAGTGATACTAGTTTTGCCCTAGATGTCTTTTAAGACTTTTTGCTCCACCTCGGTTATGTTCTCAGAAAGCCGTGGCTCTAGGCTTTGCTTTCATCTGCGTCCAGCGGCGCCTGCCCAGGCTGGGTGGAATTCAGATGCTCCGTCTGCTTAACTGCAACTGCCCAGAGCACGGAGCTGCCCTCACCGCTGTGCAGCCGTGCATGGGGAGGCGCATCCACTCTGTGCAGTCCAGCTGTTACCACCACACTCGGAGGTCAGCCGAGCACACGATGTTAAGGACGGGACGACAAAGCCCGCCCGCCGGAGGCGCAGTTTCAGAACGCGACTGCTACTGTGCTGTGTGATTCTGACACTGAAGTGGGCAGTGTCACGTGCCCGGTGTTTATAAGTTAGCTTTCGTTTCCATAATTTAAGCTGGCACACAGAGTTAAGGGGAGCATGGCAGCAGTACAAAAATCCTGATTAGAAAAATCAAACTACAGGATCTAAAGTGAGTTTTTTAATCTCTTAAATTTACACGGCTCCTGTGAAATGAGTATAACACCCACTCTAGAATAATTACTGCCCTAATGTCCCAATGTGTGAGAGTCTATATGAATCAGTAATTCACACCCTTTAAAATAGTTATTGCTTAAGCAAGCCATTCAGAGCAACTTATTAGCCATGGGCTACGTGGCTGGACAGAAACATACTCAGAAAGTTACACTACATCTGAATGAGCCTTTCACTTCACCCATAAAACCACATAAATACACACAATCAAGAGGGCCCCACGTTCACAGCAGCTAACACCCTAACCCGACTCTGAAGCAGCAAGACTGGATTTCTTACTAAACAAATCTGCTTTGTGTAATTCCTTCTTAAAATTAAGGCAATGAAATGGCTACAGTTCCTAAAGTTCTTCTTATGGAACAAAAATATACATGTATTTTCCTCCTCAAGTTCAGGCATCAGAGTAGGTTCATAAAACCTGCAATTACCAGGCTGCTGTGACACAAGACAGACAGGGAGAGCGTGGTAACAGGAAGCCAAACACCTGGCGGTGCCCTTCCCCCTGCCCAGTCCCTCCCCCTCCTCAAAGGGAGGGCTGGGCAAGCACACCCCTCTAGACGCTTTCCGGCCTTCTGCACTGACTGAAAACTGCAGGGGTGGCAGAGGAGAGGCGCTTATCAAAACCAAGAATCCAAGGTCCAACAAACAAATGCTGACTCTGAGGGTCTGTCTACAGGTGGGCCCAGGAATCTGTCTTTTCAACCAGCTCCTCAGTGACACAGATGAGCAGATATCCAGCTGATATCTGATAGTGAAAACGCTAAACTTTGGGTAGCCACCTAATGCTTTGATAAAGAGGGAAAAGGCACTGAATACGTATTTCATGGTGCCCATATCTCTTTGCACATATGTGGAATTTCATTTTGAGAATCTGAAATCACCATTCAAAAGCTACAAGACCTACGACGGACTGAGGGTAATGCTTCCCTGCACCACACAGTGCCCTGCCAGGCTCCCAAAATCCAAACGGCCAACGAACTGACAAAAAGGACAAGACTCAAGTCAACTGTTAGCAATTCAGTGCACTTTGCAGGAAGGATCTGATTAAGCATAAAGCTCTGTTGTTTATTTTACACAAAGGAGACCACCAACATTTGCCATAAACTCTTCTAAACTCTTCAGGAAGGCCATCTTCTGCTTCCGGTCCAGCACAGGGGGCGTGCTGCTTGCAGTGAGCTTGTTGAAGGCGTCTGCTAATCTCTGGTAAATAACTGGGTCTTGCTGACTTGACAGTAATGTTTCAACCAGTTCAGAATATTCCGCCTGTTGAAGAGATAAGTACACATAAGAACACGCACCTTCCTCCAACACCACACGAAATACAAAGTAGTGGGCTACGGGGGTCCCAAAGGCAGGGTCTGACAGCTCTTTTGAATATTTAACATTTACTAAAAGTTTACTGTCATCTAGGTACCGTTCCAAGCTTTTCCATTAGTAACTCACTGTTTTATAACAACCATGTGAGGAAGATATCGTTTATATCCCTGTTTTACACACCAAAGTTCTTCCACACAGTGAGATCACACAACCTACCCAAGAGCACAGGCCTCTGAGCAAGAACCGGCCACGCGGCGCCAGAACCCATACGATCACCTACCTTGTCACGCTGCCTCTTCCTTCTGTGTTTTCAAAGCACTTTTTTTTTTTGCATTTTACGATAGATTCTTAGTACGACAGATTTACGGTAGATTCTCAGGCCCTAAGTCTGCAAGCTGACTCTCAAATTTCCTGGAGGTTTACACAGACGTCTTGCCCACACGGCGGCAGCCACGACACAGCAGATGCGCACACGTGCAGATGGGGGCTGCGTGGGAGGTGGCGAGGGGCGGAAGGGAGCGCTGTGCAGAGGGGCTCCCCGAGGAAGGGGCTCAGCGACACAGAACAGTAGGGCATGGCTGGAGTTTTCCTGGGTTTACTGCCCTGCATGTAAAGCCTTACACAGAGGAGAGGGTTAAGGGGTTAAGGGGAACGGAACCGGGGCAGCTCTCAAAGCTAAGCTCTCATGAGAAAAGCAGGCCTGTCACTCTTCCTCATTAGCTTCTTGGGATGTCATGATAGATGCAAATGGGGAAACCAGATGTTAACTCCATTTGGAAAAGAGTAGTAAGGCACGCCCCCACCGCACGAGTCCATGGGGCCACGCTAGCTGCCCTTCCCAGAGGCAGGCCTGCGCACGGGGATAAGTATAAACTCAAGTCCCCCCCACCCACCGCGCCCCCTGCCTGAGAAATGGCAGTGCCTCCAGGGCCAGCCCAGCCCCAGTCCCTGATCCCTTGTCTACAACGTGCACCCAGGTTTTTAAAAGGACATCAGAGGGGCTTTCCTGGTGGCGCAGTGGTTGAGAGTCCGCCTGCCGATGCAGGGGACACGGGTTCGTGCCCCGGTCCGGGAAGATCCCACGTGCCGCGGAGTGGCTGGGCCCGTGAGCCATGGCCGCTGAGCCTGCGCGTCCGGAGCCTGTGCTCCGCAACGGGAAAGGCCACAACAGTGAGAGGCCCGCGTACCGCAAAAAAAAAAAAAGACATCAGAACGCAACGGCTTATGTATGCAGAGCAAGGAGGTCCACCCCCAAGAAGGGCACCACCCGCAGAAGGCAGTATCCAGGGCAGAGGCAAGAGATGAGCCCAGAGCCGCCCCACCTGGGGCGCAGGTGCTGCAGGAAGGGGGTCTTTAAGTATCATGCAAGACTCCTGAAAATCCTCCCTTTTTAAAAGAAGGGAAATAAAATCAAACCCTGCGTACCAGTCACAGCAAATGCTACAGCCTCTATACTGAAGGAAAAAAAAAAAAAAAGCTGCTCTGGCCGATGACTTGGTCATGCTGGGTTGTGTGCCTGTGCGTGGGGAGGAGGGGTGGGGGTACAGACTGGAAACCGAGGCAGCTGAGGAGCCGACACAGCTCTTCTCGCACACCTGATGGGCACCCTCCACAGGGACAGGGAGGGACAGGCAAGCCAGCCTAACTCTCCTCTGCTATAGCCCCCGTCACGGAGTGCTGCAGAGGCTTTCCAGGCTCCAGCCAACCAGTTTTCCAGACTGCGCTACAAAACAACACACTGCGGCTTTCCACGCTTTCTGAAGGCAGACTCGTCGGGGTCCCCAGGCTTATCCATCTCGATTCCTTGCAAAGCTGCGAGTTCCTCAAGGACAGAGACTGTGTCTCCGTTACTTTGTCCTGAGTCCTGGTTCCCAGCACAGCTGTGTAAGGACAAGCTTTAGGGCAGCGATCGACATAAAGGACGGTTCATAACAGTGGAGAAGGGAAAGTAGTAGTTGCTATTAACAGCTTGTCAGATAAACACAAAATTAAAAGTTAGAGCTATTGAGAGTGTGAAGAAATACAGCCTTGGACTTCCCTGGTGGTGCAGTGGTTAAGAATCCGCCTGCCAATGCAGGGGACACGGGTTCGAGTCCTGGTCTGGGAAGATCCCACATGCCGCAGAGCAACTAAGCCCGTGCGTCACAACTACTGAGCCTGCGATCTAGAGCCTGCGAGCCACAACTACTGAAGCTTGCGCGCCTAGAGCCCGTGCTCTGCAACAAGAGAAGCCACCGCAGTGAGAAGCCCACGCACCGCAACGAAGAGTAGCCCCCCGCTCGCCGCAACTAGAGGAAGCCCGCGCGCAGCAATGAAGACCCAACACAGCCAAAAATAAATAAAAAAGAAAAGAAATACAGCCTCACTGAATGGTGCGGAAGCACCGAGGCACAGACCCTCTGAGGACTGAGGGACAAACAGCCCATCTGTCTGAAAATCCCCTCACTACACAGAGCGAGGGGCCCGGGGAGGCGCGTCCAGTACCTGATGCAAGCACACCAGCGTGTAGAACGCCTCGCCAGCCGCGGTGGTCATTTCTGTGTTGTGCTTTTGCAAAACCAGCATATCAAACACCAGCTGAAAGTACACAGTGACACCTCTCAATAAAGACACATGATGACCATATAACCCTCCAGCCGCTCCCCATTGCGAAAGGGAAAAAGAAGGACAAAGAGGTTATTCTTCTTTATTAAACAAATCTGAAAAGTAAAGAAAATGGTTTTTAAAAAATCCAAGGATAACATGAAGATGTTATTGCTTGCTGTGGTGTATGAAATAATCAAATTATCAAATTCCATGTTATATTCACCACATAAAATTTCAGGAACACAAAATAACCGTGGAGGATAACGTATCCAAGAAAGCTGATCTCCAAAAACTGCAGTGAACAGAAAGGCATGATCTCCTCGTGGATGAAGGTGCTGCCCCCTGGAGGGAAGACCCCCCCCCCCCGCCCTCCCCGGGCCATGACTGCACCCAAACATCTCACCTTGAGGAAGTGCCGTGTTGCCAGGAAAAGTGGCGAGTCTGTCTCCTGTGCTTTTGCACACTGTTCAGCTAACGGGGTCAAAGCTTCCAGGCACAGCTGGCAAACCTCCGAACTCATTCTGATCACGAAGGTCAAAGAACAAACTAGAGATACTTGACTTACAGAAGATAAACAATTAAAGCTATTCTCCAATGGATGGCTGTTTCTAGAAGGTGAGTACGTCGGTGAGTCTTTACTGAGCTAGGTGAGGACAGGAGAGTCCCAGTGTTTCCAAGATTATCCGTATGTGTCTGGGGCCCAGGACTGGAGCTTTGTGTGTGTCCTGACTGTGATGCACACAACCAAGTGGCAAAGATCAGAGACGCGGCAACAGGATGTGGCACTACTACCTGGGCTCCATGAGACAGTGACTTTGGGGCCCGGGGCCGAATGCCTCTGGGTCTGTGAAAGGAGGACGAGGGGGCAGGTTAATGAAAGAAACACAGAAGTAGGGCAGCTATAGGCATGACTGCTTTTTAAAGAAATAAGACTGAACCACAAAAGAAAAAATACAAATTTTGAAAACTTTTCTTCTAGCAACCTCTTTTTCCCTAGTGACAAGTGATCACGATGTTCACTCAAAGGATATGACGTCATTCCTAGTTCCAACGAGTACATCAGACTTTTAAAAAGATCTTCAGGAAGCTGTGGTATTTTTTCAGGAAAAATCTCACAGATAAATGTGATTAATTTGTAGTATTGATTACAAAGGGTTGGAAACTGAAAAAGAAATATTAAATATTTAGATGTTTAATGATATCTAACTTGTTTTCATTAATGGAATAAAGTAATAACCATCAAGCTTCTAAGTATAATGATTTGTTTAAAACATATACAGGATACAGAAAACACAAAGACCTAATTAAATGTAAAAGTGAGTTACAAAAACGGGAACACTTTAGTAACTAATATGAAAGTAACACGTAGCAGAAACAGTCATCTTCTGGATAGTTACCAAAGCCATAGCCAATTCCAGGTATTCTGTGTTTACCTTGGAAAAGTGAACAAAGCAGCCAAATCTCAAATTACTAAATGGCCTGTGAATAAAAGCATTTGCATTCAAGCATGTGGAAAAATACAGGAACGTAATACAAACTTAAAATCAGGATTAGAACGGAGTATTCAGCCTTGCACACTTCCAGCATCTATTTACTGGTTGCACAGTCCTGGAGAACTGAGGCAAAAAGCAGGTAATCTACAGCTAACCTCATTTAAGAAAATACACATCTACATGTCTAATGGTTTATTTGATGAATAAACACCAAAAAACAAAAGAACCCGAAAAGCAAATCAATACACAGAGCTTCCTAAGCTTCCCATCCTGCTGGCTGCTTTCCGCAGACACTTCTCCAGGAGGGACCAGCCTACAGTCACAGCCGCGCGCTGGGAACCTAACAGCTCTCACTCTGACCCTCAACTGCACAGGCCCCTCCCAGCCCTGCTTCCTCCCCAGGCCCCTCCCTCTGCCCCTCTACTTTGTCCACCTCACTCTTCCTCTCCAACCTCCCACCTCCTGACAACGCAGAAGACACCCTCCCTCGATGGTACTCAGAGTGGGAGAAAGGGCAGCCTCATCACCACCACACCCTTGACATCAACCAGTGAGAGAAACCAAGGCCCAGTACAGTCAGAACGTATGGAACTTGACCAGCTGTGTGAGCCCTGGTTTCTTACCATTCCATTTCTCCACGGAGCGGCTGGGAAATGCCCTCTGTTGCCCAAACCCTCAGCCTGAGAATGATGTTGGGAAAGCACCAGAGAAATACACTACACATGAAACTTCCTGTATTTGCTGAACGACAAATGACGAGGGAATCAAAACCGCGAACATCGGCACTTGGGTTCTAGAAGAACCAGCCTTTCCCTGACACTGAGGGATCAGTGAGTGCAGGGCTCCAGGGAAGGCATGGGTGTGAAGGACACAGGACAGCCACACAAACACTTTATTTCCACACACACTTAACAGATGAGTAGGTACTGGCCCCCTTAATTAAATCGGACGTGTATTCGTGCCTGAAATATCTTGAACCTTCGAGTTCAAGCATATGCGGTTTTAACTTCACATTCCTTTCTTCACTTACCTTCAAGAGGTCCTGTGACATCAAGGGCAGAATCAGGTTCACTCCATATAACACAACATCGGCTGCCGACACAGATCTGTTTGCTGCTGGCCCAGGCTCCTGACCCCTAAACACTTCATCTATAAAGTGAGAACAACGCAGTCTTACAGCCGTAACATCAATAAACCTACGAAGGTGGGTATGTTCTCCTGCATGAAAGTGAAAGCGAAGTCAAGCCCCCAAGACAAAATAAATCTACAAGAGGATAATACAGCCTTTCGTGTTGTCCTGTTTAGGGTCTGAATACTGGACGCAGATATTGTGTTTACATTATCATTCTACGACGATGAAAGTAAAACTAACGCTTAATCAATGTTTTTTGAAAAGTAAAATTGACCCCACTGACACATTGGTCATACTGTGAGTTAAATAATTTCCACAGTACTATTCACTTTTCTCCTAGGTGTGTGGGATTTTTCTAAGCTGGAAAGGAATGGGGGGAGATATAGGAATTAAATATTGCATAAAAAAAAGAAAGTTTTTTTTAAAAAGCTACTAATATGACAAAGGATTATTACCCTTAATCCATAAAGGAGGCACATAAATTACTCAGAATCCTAAACCTTAACAGATAAAGGACCAAAATCCACAGACAAACACCTAACAAAACCATAAGCCCAATGAAAAAAAACAAGTTCGATCCAATCATTAAGCAAGCAATACAAAGTTTTTGAAGGTACTACTTCTGATTCATTAGATTACAAGTGACTTCTGAATGATAACATGTAAATGGTGGTGAGGATACAGTGTGATAGTTACCCTCAAAAGCAATATAATAAGAGACTTTTGAGCGCTGTATATAGTAAGGATATAAACATAAATTTAGACAGTGATTCATCCACGGAAGTAATTAGTTTATCACTGTAACAGCAAAGTTGTAAATACTCCAGATGTCCTGTATTACAAAAACAGGGTTAGGTTCCAAAATGTGGATTACCACGCAGCCATCAAAAAGTCATGGAAAATTTTAATGACAAGGAAGAGGCTAATAAATACATTAATGAAAAAGGCAGAATATAAAATTATATTTGGAGCATAATCACAAAAAAATTATACAAAATAACCAAAAGGGAAATTAACAAAATGCAATTACTCTGGATTATGTCAAAGCATGGGTGATTTTTCTGTCCCTGTACTTCAAGTGTTTTCTATTATGAGCGTATTTACTTTCAGAACAAGGGGGAAAAAAAGGACAAAATGTGGTAAAAAAGCACTTCCACTTAAAAACCACGTTTTCAGCCTAATTCTGTACTTTTCTCCAAGAGCCTCAGTTCCAGCTGCAAGAATCCCATTTTCCAAAGCCGGGCATGGCGAGCCTGGATCCATCCAGTAGGAAGCCTGGGCCTGCTGGGCCGGGGCCATGGCAGGCTGGCCACCGCCGCTGGGTCTGCTCGGGAGACGGCTCCTGGCCTGGGTTGTGGGACTCAGCTCTGCAGCCAGGGGCTCTGCCAGGGGCTCGAGAGTGTCACGCAGAGGCTCATTTTCAGTTATGCTTTTACAGCTCACCTGGTATGTTAATTTTATTTCATAATATTTAAAATATTTTCTCTTATCTCACCTATTATCTGTATTTTATTTTTAATAATTACTTAAAAATATTCTCTCCCTTTTTACCATCTATTTTATCTGTTGCTTGATCATTTCCTATTTTAATTGTCTTCATTTTCTTTTTTCTAGACCTCAACCCTATCCACCTTATTCTATTCTTTTTACCCTTATTTTGTACTTTCAATCCTGAGCATTTTGGCCTCAATTTCTTTTCTAACATTGTATTACGATTTCAATCCTTCTGCTTTTTTCTTTTGAAAACCTGCCCGTCCACACTTACCCATACTGTTTACTCCACAGCTCACTCCCAGGGGAGCCTGAGAGGGCTTCTGTCCCCTCCAGATGCCCTTCATACAAAGCTCTCCCATCCCTCTCAGTATCAGTTCTTAACTGAGAGTCAGTTCATCAGGGTACAGGGCTCTTATCCTGGTCCTTACACCCCTGGGAAGTCTACAAATCAACTAACACGGCATGTGAACCTCAGCGGGTCATGTAACATACACCCTTCAAGGCAAAGGCTCAGAACAACTTGAGGCCTCAGAGGCACATCTGATCTAGAAAAGGTGAAGCAACCCCGGCCCGAAGGAATCAGAAAGTCTGGGACCGACACGCGCACGAGTGGCTGGGCCTGGAAACAGCGGCAGCGGACGCCCTTCACCTGGTGCCCTGTCAGCCGCCCAGGGCAGTGAAGCTCCTGGGCTGAAGCTGACGGTACCTGGCACAGGGCAGCTCTGCCAGAAACCTCTGCTGAGTGAACCGGTGGAGGGAACAGAGAAGAACACGTCCAGTGTCAGGTGTGCTGAGCGCAGGGGGCGAGAAGGGGTCGGAGGAGGGAGGGGCAGCACCACCGGCTGCCTGCGGGCAGCTCAGCCCGGGGAGGAGACGTGGACAGCACATCTTCCCCGTGGAGCTGGAGGCCCCTGTGTCCTGAGGCAAGGCAGGCGGTGGGCAAGAGGTGCTGAAGGAGAGCTGCGGACACGCGGGGCTCCGGGCACCCGGACACGCCTGCCTGTGACAACAGCGGTGACGAGAATGGCAACGGCAGGCACCGGAGGTACCTGCCGGCACATCGTGAACAGTTTGGCAGGCACCGATCGTCACAGCCCCTGTGACGGCAAGGGAGGCCCCGGAAGGCAACAGACTCCGCAAGGTCATGCTGCTGGGGAGCCCCAGGTTAGGGCTTTGGAGTGTCGCCTGTCAGCCCCCAAGTCCAGTGGCTCCCAGCTGCAGTGGGCACAGGGCTGGGGCTTCCTCAGAGGACACGGAGGGGGAACTCGTCAGTAAAGCGAGCTCTGACACTGGCCTCTGAAGTCAGACGCTGGGGTGCGCGAGCTGCACACCTGCAGGCAAGTGGTGTAAACTCCTGGGCCTATTTCCTGGCCTCTAAAACGCGTGCACCAGTGGCACCAGACTCATGCTGCCATGACAGGGACAGTGCCCGGCACTGGCTAGGAGCCTGGGACAGGGAAGACACCAGCACTTTCATCTCTACCAGAGGAAGGCCAGGCACACAGGGCTGTTGGTCCCGCCCTGCCCGTGGCCGCGGGGACCGGCTGGCTTCCGCCTGTTCTGTAAATGGGGCCTCCTCGTGAGACGTCACATACCGCAAGCACTGCTTCGCTTGGACAGAAGCAAGCGCAGGCCTAGAGGCCGAGCGCGGGCGCGCCTACCTGTGTCGCTGAAGTCTATGAACTCCTTGGACAGGAGGTTGGTGAGGAGCTCCATGATGAGCAGCAGGTCCTGGTACTGCTCCTCCTCCTCCGCGGGAGCGTCGGCCCGCTGCCGCCCCACGTTGTTCCTGGAGTACACGCGCAGCAGGGTGAGGCACGCCTCGTACAGGTTCATGGCTTTGGACTGGGAAAAAGCAGGCAGAGGTCAGGCTGCTGGGGGAGCCTGGCTGGGGAACATAAACACTACAGAAGTCCAAGATGTAATCCAATAAATTTACTCTGAATCCCAACAGCAGCTCTAACGCTTGTCGTAAACTACATTACAGCACTGACAAAAATGAGAAAGCATAAAGATTACGGTTATATTTAAAACATTAGTTTTCTAACAATAAAATTTGACACTCTTTTTGTGTGCATTAGATTGTGCCTACTAGAAAGACAATACAATTTTGGCAACAGAACCGCTTTACTCCTGCTCTTTAACTTCTTGTACGACGTGGATTACTTTAAGCTGTAGAATGGTTTAAGGTGCAGAAGCACAGAGCACCAAGCATTAGAATAAAGGGCACTGGCCTGAGCTCTGAACAGTGCACCTGTGACGACTTTTGTAACACTGACCAAATGTAACCTCACTTTTAAGCCGGCTCCTTTGATCTACAACAACAACAAACACACAAATCACGAACATCCTTGCTGACTGAATATAAAAGAACTTAGTGTATCTGAACATTCATCTGACTTACAAAACAAAGATGCAAACTGCCACTTAAAATGCTAAGTCCTAGGGTTCTACCACAGAGCAATTTATTAACATTTTCTACCATAATCCATCTGTTTTATCAAATATTCCTCATGTGAATGAGTTTGACAGAGTAACATATTAGCCCAAAGAAATGCCTCATTATTAACATTTTTAGGGCAAGAGTTTACATTCATTCAATATGCCTTCCTCTGAACTCTGAGTTCTTTTGAAAAATCTTTTGGAGGTATAGAAATATTATTTCAAATAACGTTCATTTAATCTGAAGCAAAGTATCTATCATTTTGTTATAGCTATCAGGAGTTTTGATCTGGAAGGGATCAAAGTAGACCGTGCTCACCTCTCCAAGATAGCATATCTGCTTATGTGCAACTTCAACAAAAACTTCTATGATGAGATTGACAGTCTCGGGGGTATTTTTGTAAACTTCCATCAATCCAATGCAATTGGTAAGGAAGTCCATTAAAAAGTTGAAAAGGATGGCTACATTGTCGACCTGGGTAGCCTCAGCAATGCCACACAGGGCCTCCAGCGTGGCAGTGATCTCCTGCTTCACCTCCTCCTGCTGGCACATCTGCGGAAAGTTCTCCTGGTTTATCACTCTTAAGAATCGCTGCTGAAGAGGCTGAAGAACCTACAAAAATAAAGCGTGAATTTTTTAAAAGTCTGATTTACATGCTTAGTTTCTTCAACTTGGGTAAATATTTACTTTCCAAAACATTTCTAATTGTTGGAGGCAAAAAAGCACAAAAAACAAAAAAATACCCGAACCACATGTTACAAGCCCCACTTTGAAGGGGATCCTAACTTCTGGCAAACAAATAAATAACACAGCACGTGCAAAGGTGCTCATATCACCAGTCAACAGGAAAACGGAAATGAAAACCACAACGAGATATCACCTCACATCTATCAGAATGGCCATCAAAAAGACAAGAAATAACAAGTGCTGGCGAGGGTGTGGAGGAAAGTGAACCCTCGTACACTGTTGGTGGGAACTCAAATTGGTACGGCCATTTTGGAAACAGTACGGATGTTCCTCAAAAAATTAAAAATAGAATTACCATAGGATCCAGCAATTTCACCTCGCATATTTATCTGAAAAAGTGAAAACACTAATTCGAAAAGATACACGCACCCTTATGTTCATAGCAGCACTATTTATAATAGCCAGGACACGGAAGCAACCCAAGTGTCCATCGACAGATGAATGGATAAAGGAGACGTGGTACATATATACAATGGAATATTACTCAGCCATAAAAAGCAAGGAAATCGTGCCACTCATGAAAGCATGGATGGATCTTGAGGGCATTATGCTAAGTAAAATAAGTCAGACAGAGAAAGACAAATACTGTATGATCTCACTTATACGTGGAATCGAGGAGGGAGGAAGACAAAGATAAAAACTTTCAGTTACAGGATTAATAAGTCCTGGGGGGCTTCCCTGGTGGTGCAGTGCTTGAGAGTCTGCCTGCCGATGCAGGGGACGCGGGTTCGTGCCCCGGTCCGGGAAGATCCCACATGCCGCGGAGCGGCTGGGCCCGTGAGCCATGGCCGCTGAGCCTGCGCGTCCGGAGCCTGTGCTCCGCAACGGGAGAGGCCACAACAGTGAGAGGCCTGCGTACTGCAAAAAAAAAAAAAAAAAAAAGCCCTGGGGATGTAACGTACATCATGATGACTATATGAGATGTAGGAAAGTGAAGAGAGGAGATCAGAGAGTTCTCATCTCAAGGAAAAAAATGCTCCTTAATTATTTTTTTTTCTTTTACTTTTTTTGGTATCTGTGAGATGACAGATGCTGTCCGTGTCACAATATATGTAAGTCAAACCATTATGCTGTACACCTTAAAGTTATACCATGATGTATGTCAATTACATCTCAGTAAAACTGAAAAAAAGAAATTATTACTTATGGAAAAAATATAAGTGCATGCTATCATCATACTTCCTTAGGTAATTTAAGTTCAAAAGAAGAAAAAAAAAGACTTCCTTGACGCCATTCACAGGATTCTGCCACTATCTTCATCTCTTTCCCATTAGCAAAAAAAAAGAGAAGATATTTATTTCATAAAGGGCCATAGGGTAAATCTTTTACACTTTACAGGACGTACTATCTCTGGCCCAACTATTCAATTATGATTTCACTGTAGTGCAGAAGTAGCCATGGAAAAGATGTAATCGGTTAAGCATGACTGTGTTTCAATAAAACTATTTATAGGGACTTCCCTGGTGGTCCAGTGGCTTAAGACTCCACGTTCCCAATGCAGGGGGCCTGGGTTCGATCCCTGGTCAGGAAACTAGATCCCACGTGCCACAACTAGAAGTTTGCATGCTGCAACGAACACCCGTCGCAGCCAAATATATAAATAATTTTTTTTTTTTTTTTGCGGTACGCGGGTCTCTCACTGTTGTGGCCTCTCGCATTGCGGAGCACAGGCTCCGGACGCGCAGGCTCAGCGGCCATGGCTCACGGGCCCAGCCGCTCCGCGGCATGTGGGATCCTCCCGGACCGGGACACGAACCCATGTCCCCTGCATCGGCAGGTGGACTCTCAACCACTGCGCCACCAGGGAAGCCCTAAATAAATATTTTTTTTAAACTTTATTTATAAAAACAGCAGGCCAGATTTGGTCTGTGGGCTGCAATGTCCAGCCTCTGTCCTACTGGGTGAAGACCAACACAAAGCTCCAGCCTGTTTTTCCCCTTCCAACTCCCCTGGGTATAAGAGTAAACAGGCACATTCATGAAGAGGATCTCTTAATTCTATTTAAAGCTGCACGTATGAAAATAAATGATTTAAACTGGAAACACATGGTCAGGCTGATTTCCATTCTGGCTCTGAAGTCGCAGACTACTGCCTATTTCTGTTACTGTGCCCTTTCTCAACACTAAGGGCATCCAGTCACAGGGATTACAGGCTGGCAACCTACATGCACTGGTAACTCTTGGTTCCCAATTTAAACCTTATTATATAAGACGACGTGTCCAGGGTGGTGGCTATGGCTTGAATTACATCCCGCCAAAATTCATGTGTTGAAGTCTGAACCCCTGGTACCTCAGAACATGACCTTATTTGGAAATAGGGCTGTTTCAGATGTAATTAGTTATTAAGATGAGGTCCTTTGGGCGGGCCCCTAACCCAGTATGACTGGTGTTCCTATAAGAAGGGGAAATTTGGAACAGACATGGGCACACGGAGATGCAGGGGAATCAGGGTGATGCACCCACAAGCCCAGGAACGCCGCAAACTGCCAGCAAAGCACCAGGAGCTCCGGGAAAGGCCGGGAACCCCAGGCCCTCCGTCACAGCCTCAGAAGGAACCAGCCCTGCCCACACCTTGATCTTGGATTTCTGGCCTCCAGAACCGTGAGACAGTAAATTTCCGTTGTTTAATCCACTACGTTTGTGGTATTTTGTCAAAGCAGCCCTAGCAAGCCAACGCAGTGGTTAATTTGTATGTCCTTGTCCAAGACAAAGGAACATGTCACGGGTTCTTCATGGAGAAGCAACACACCAGCTCAGGCTGTCATTCGCGTTGGGGAAAAGGTGTCTAAAGTGCCGGGCACTCGACAGCGTTCAACGTCCTCACGCAAGCAGGTCAGCAGGTCGGACAAACTCTAAGCGCCAACCCACTCGTTAGGAGGGAAAACACCAGAAAAGCTATGTTTCTACAGACTGTCTGCGGCAACACATAGATGAAACGCCGGCAGGGCGACGTGGAAAAGCCGTCAAAGGCAGGGGGATGGTTACCTCTGTCCAGTACTGCTGCTTGGTCTCTGCGTCCATGTGAGCGAAGCCCCCCAGGACAAGCGCCTTCATCAGCGTCCTCTGCACGGGGCTGGACAAGAAGTTCAGAGGTGGGCTTCGGCTCGCAAACTGCTTGGCTAGGTTCCACCAGCTTTCACACTGGATCACCAGGTTTGCCCTGCAGGGAGAGACAAGACGCATTACTTGCTTACACTGCATGTGCACTAAGTAAACAAAGTGCAGGGCTACGAGCTTCAACTTCTGTTTCAAGTCCAGCACAGACAACTTGGTATAGACTTTGGAGTCTTGTATTCAGACCCAACTAGCCATTTGTCAACGTAAAGTTTATTTAATCTCTCTTAATTATCAGTTTCCTGATCTGTAAGATAAAGATAACAACAGTAATAACAGCCCTAAATTTCATGGCTGAGACTGATGAAATGATTAAATCAGATACTTCATATGAAGTGTTTGCAACAGTACCTAATAAATTACAAGAATTCAATAAATAGTAGCCAATGACAGTAATAATAACAATCATTTTCCTATATAGTAAGAAAACTGAAAACATCTCCAGAATTTGTTGGAGAAAGCACTAAAAATTTTACTTTGCAAAATTAAATTATTAATTGTCAAATTATCAGTTTTTCTCATCTTTAAAATGGGATAATACTAATGCGATAGCTGAAAATTCAAATAAGACTATTCTATATTAAAACTGTAAATTACTGAATTAAATATGTTACTCATAAAGATTCTCTGATGACAAATCCTTGAACATCTATGCAATCTTCAGTCGTAACATGGAAAAGCCCTGTTTGCACTTGTAACAAGACTATGATATATTTTTTAAAACACACTGCTCCAAAAACGCTGGGTCTACCTAAACCTTAGGACCGTGTAACCGTTCACCACTTGAAAAGACTCCACTGAAGTCGCACATGTCAGCTCACCTCTCCCTTCTCTCCACCAAAGTGACGAGCAGCTGCACTGTGTCATTTGCGAGGTCCTGCTCACTGCTGCACACCGAGAGGTTGCTGAGGACCTTCTGCAAGAGGTAGCCGACAATCCACTGAGAGCCCTCTGTGTCTGCTCCAAACGCTGTGCTGAATGGCACGCTTATCTTCAGAGAAAACAAATTTTTTAAGGTCAGAAAGAAAGATCTGCCGGAAAAAGGAAAGAAAACAAAAACGAAAAAACCCGTAGAGAAATCAAACTGAAATTAGCACTAAATCAGAAGTATTGCTTACTTCACACCAATTTTCTAAATGTATTCATTTCCAAAGTCCAAAAAGGAACATCATCAATCCACTGATGTTTCCCAGTGTGGTTTTCCTATTAGCTTTAATTATTCTCATATTACATACACAGTCACACATTCACACCAAATACAAAGAACATAAATTAATCCATTCCCAAACAGTACTCTGAACTTAATATAGGTTAAAATAAGCAGAAATCACATGATATGCTCTAGGAAAAGTTAACAAAACGGCACGCTGTCCACACAGTCTTCTCCAGTGTGGAAGATGCTCAGCTCTTGCTCACATTCTGATGAGAAAATCACCAAGAAAAATGTTCTCATTTCTATAATTCCCATGCTCATAAATCCAAACGAAATCAAACGGTTTTACATTCTGACCTGATCGTACAGTTTCTCATCCACCAGGAGATAAGTCTTTGCCCAGCGTTTTAGAAACCAAACAATATCTTTGCCCATCTGAGGGCTTAGCAGGTGCGTGAGATCTGCCCTTATTGCCCGAGACTCAACTTCTGAAACTCTGAGAACAGCAGACAACAGCCTGTAGGTACAAAAAGGAAGTCACTTATTCCTTTATCAGTTTATTGGCTGTCTAACCATATTTTTTTCCTAAAAAGCCCTTTTCTGTTTCTCAACTCTCTGAAGTTTTCTTCAAGAGGGTTGGAGACAGATGCCCCATTTTACTGCTGACCTTTCAGGAAGCAGGAGAAAAGGAAGAGAGTCGTGGCTGGACTAGTCATGGCCTCTGTTGGGCTGTGATTACACGTGCGAGTCTCAGCACTACTGTCTAAAGAGATTTTTCAGGTTCAAAACAGAGAAATGCACACAGTTAAAAGCTACTTAAAACCCACGGACACTGGTCGTTTTATGGTGTGGGGACGGGCCAGCGACTCATCCAGAACGTTCTGAATACTCAGTCTTGTCTCTAAATCTGACAGTCCTATTTATTTCCTAACAAACTTGACTTTTAACGTTATTTTTAAATAAAAATGTTGCTAGAATTACCTACATAAGTGCATGTATTGTCCTTTCTACACTACCGAATTCATACGCTGAGCAGCGTTAACACAGCACGATATGCAGACCAGTAAAAAAAAAAAAAAAAAAAAAGGCTTTGTTCTGGGTTTGGAAGGGGGGCACAAGGGATCTGTATTTAACCTGACTTTAGCTAAAAGGCAAAGAAGCAAAGGACTTAGGCGAAAGAGCCCATCATGACACCATTCTAGGAATATCAGCGCTGAGGCAGGAACGCTGCTTTCATTGCTGCTCTCAGGGTGAGTGAAGCCATCTCCCTGCTGTGAAACCTCACGGCAGTTTCAGCCCCTGACCCACTGCTACCTCCTTCGCAGCTGGCGACATCCCCCTTCTCTGACCGTCTTCTTTACACAGGTGGGTTTACGGTCTTCTTGTTTCACTACATACACTCGCTATGCCAACAGTGCTCACAGTTTTAAAAATGATTTTAGAGTGTATGTGAGCAAAACTAAGCCAACGATCTCACAATGCATTTTAAGTTGAAGTATCAAATTTTCCCCATAAGAATAAAGAGCTTAAATGATGTAATCTGCAGGCTCTCAGAACGTGCACTAAGCAATCACAGCAACCATGTAAATGTATGCACTGGGATTTAACTACCCTAGAATTCTGATACCCATCACCATCCATGTGAAAGAGAAACAAGTTTTTCTTTCACAGTTGGAAGCTTTACACTTTCTTTTTCGCCTTAAATTTTTATTCCTATTTCATTTCCTCACAGACTATTATCCTAATATAATAAACTTCTATTACTCGCTTTATCGATCACACCATATACTTCTCTGAAACAAGTATGTATAGATATTAAAATATAATTTTTAAAACTTTCCAGTGATAAGACTGTGTTAAAAATGTCTTCTGGATTGAGTTATCGTTACAAAACTTAGTAGTACACAATTGAGCAAAATATCACACAAATTTAAATAAATTATTAAACACATTTATTAAAAATGAAACTTTACGTACAACACAGGGAATACAGCCAATATTTTATACTAACTATAAATGGAGCATAAACTTAAAAAACTGTGAACGACTATATTCTACACCAGTAACTTACACAATATTGTAGGCCAGCTATACTGCAATTTAAAAATATTAAAATAAATAAATAAAACGGATGTATCTTAATAAGATTAATGTGGCAGGGTTTGATTTTTCCAAATTAGTCCATGTGTAATTTGATTCCTGTTTTTCATTTCAATAGATATGAGCACTGAGAAAACGCGTTCACATAAATTAATGGGAGGCGTCTTTAGAACAGTGGGGTCCCTCAAGTACGTGAAGTAATAAAGCTCACGCTGACGGCACCCTGTAACACCGACAGGTCTGTAACACCCTGAGGTCTGCACACCTGGCCCTCGGGCAGCCGGCCTCCTTCCCACGGCACTGACAGTCTGCTAACAACCGCGCCATTCCCTTACTTCTTCCCTCTCCCACACGAGGAGCTTGAAAGGGGGAGCAATCTGTCTGCTCTAGAACAGTGCCTGGTACGGAGTAAGCACTCGATAGTTACTTGTCAAATGATGATTTCTTCAAGAAATGCAAACCACTTTCTTAGTAAACAAGGTCTGTCTCCCTCCTGCCGTTCAATGTCACACTCGCTCTTTGGACTGAAGAACAACGGTGACTCCTGTTGTTCCGGTCCCCACCTCAACCCTTCACAGGCTTTGCTCTCAGACACCAAAATGTTTTGCTCCCTCACTGATACCCAAGACTGGCAAAAATTGAAAAAGCACTGAAAATACAAGGAAAGCATTCCTGAGGGTACTGCCCAGGCAAGAACAGTGACACAGAACACAACAGGACAGCACCCTGAAATGAACTGACTCCGCAGTTAACATTCACCATGAACCAAACCAAAGCAATTACTCCACCTAATGCTGAAAGCAATCCCAAAAGGAAGAAATAAAACTTTTCCAATAGAGCATTGACATTGACATTTTATTTCAAATCAGAGAATGCAACAATAAAGGAAATAAATTCCCAAACATTTCCTTGATATCCACTTAACAGTTTAATTAAAAAAAAACATATTTTCTGTTGCACAGGTTTAAATGGTATCTATGTTATTTTGCATTAAAATAAAAAGAATGAGGGGACAGCACCTTGTTTGAGTTCATGATTTTGCAACAGACAAAAACCAATATTATGTCATTATTCTCTCTGTCTGCAACCTAATTTAAAGTTTAAGATGCTGAAACTTAAATTGCTGTTTTCAAATCCACTTTTAGGAGGATATTTAGTTCAGGTTCATCCCTCCTTAACTTCACCATCAAGAATTAATGGAAGTTTTACCACTCCTCTCAGGAAGATCACAGTGAATTCTTTCATCTGAGGCACACTGCCATCTTATAGCAGGGCTCTCAAGGTTCACACACACTCAGGACAAATATTTCTACTTTATGAGAGGCCAGGAAAGCCACCGGAAAGTCATTCCAGCTTCCTGAACAATAAATACGTGTTCACGTTCACCTGGTTTCTAAGAATTTCCCACTCTTGGTGCTTTCATTCAGGTGCCTGAACCCGCATTAGCACTGCTTTCTGATGGTCAAGGGCTGTGTCTGCAGGAATTAGACCAAATGTCCCTTCAAGGCCTCATGCATCCAGAATAACCTTACACTTGTCCTCCTCGGTACTGGACACAGCTGCCAATTCCCACCAGAGTGGTACCGCTCAAATGTGCTGAGTACTTGCCATCCTTGCTTGTTTCAAGGCTTCTCCGAGTTTTATCTTCTTTCGTGTGTCAGCTTTACAACCCGCCTGTCCCTCGAGTCATCTACCCGTCAACTCAGAACTTATAAAACAGAATCAATTACAAGAGCACAGCTATAGAGGTCATATTACCTAATCACAGAATCTGTTCTGTTGTACCCTGGGATGGAAGAAGCCTTTTCTCCTGGAGATCCCAAAATTTGAAGTGTTGTATTAATGTCAACTTCAGATGAATGCTTAATGGAATATTCCATTATTTCTGGAGGTATTAGCGGAGTCTCTCCCTGAGTATCATCAGCTAAGAGGTAGCCTTCAGTTTAAAAAAAATTAAAAATGAACACTTAACAATCGACATTTAACAAATTGTACTATAAATGTTTTCAGTTTTATCTGATTTATATACACCATATAAATTGATGTAAAAGTAAATTATACATGTTAATATGTTAATTCAAGTTTGATGAGAAACTTTCTGTTTCTAAGATAATTAACCCTCAAAAAACACAGGAAAGGACAAAGGACAAAAGTTTTATTCACCAATTTTATAATTCATACTGACATGTAGGCTTTTTATTCTGTAATCTTTTAATAATTTTCAGTACTATATTCTGTAAAGTTAATAGGAATTCTACTATTATCTTTATCAAAAGTCAGTATTTGGGAATGCCTTTCCAAACATTAAAGTTGTGTGTTTTTTTTCCCTGATTATTTAAAATACAGAAACACTGACAACATGGTTACAGAAGAAGACCCTAAAGAAAAGTAAGACTGCTGGGATTTGAACTCTGGCTCCAAACATTAACACCAGTGTGACCAGGGCTGGTCTCCAAGTCTCAGATTCTTTGCGTATAAGACGGGGTGATAATTAACAATGACAGTAATAATAACAGCAACAAGGACAACCATAATACCTAATAATAGTACTAATGCAGGGGCTACAATGAATTCCACATAAAACATGTGGTACAGAACAGGCACTGAACACGTGCCAGCCAGTACTGTAGAGAGAAGCAGCCGTGGCTCTGTGACATACCACAGCTGTATCCAGATCTCAAGCCAACCCTACGTATGAACTACCATTATTAACTCAGGAAGCTTCTCTTGGGGCTGAGACTACTCTGCTGGCAATGACATTTTACAAAGAAACAACCAACCGACCTGTAACTAAAATAAGCCAGTGGATATCTTCGTACAGATCATCCAGCACCTTGCTGTCGGCAGAGCCTGAAGCAGGTGAAGCGAGGAGCTGCTGTTGCCGCCGCTGCAACTGCCCGTGGAGCCGCGTTACTCTTTCCTCTAATAAACTACAAGAAGGAAAATATCAACGGCTTCGTGAAGCTCAGTAAGCACAGACCCAGAACGACTTATTGCCACTTATTAGACAGCAGAAATTAAGATGTTAGCACAAAACACATATACAAAAATATTTATTATGTACACAATGTTCTCATGGCGCTATAAGAATTGTGATTTATTGTTTATGACATAGAATTAAAACATCGCTTTACAAACAATCAAGGTTTATTACAACAGGCATTTGAAAACCGGTTATTCCAAGATGTTACTGATACGGGTCCCATCACTTCTCATACCATGTTTTCCATAATCTCTCTGCCATCTATGCTGTGGTGCCTGGGCTCCAAATGTACAAGCCAAGGAACGCAATCGTGAGTGTGTTTCTGTCCATTTGTTCCGTGTGCTGGGGTACGGGGAGGGGGTGTTTAAAGTCTTTAAACACTTTAAGTGCTCGCCGGGGGATTGTGAATAGACAGTATTTGTCCATGGGGTGTCTTTGGACTGTGTGTACCTTGTCAGGAGAGGTATACAGTGCTCTGCAGCAATGCGTCCTAGCATTCCTACACTGGCTAGTTGATCTGAAAACTGGTCTCGATCATCCTCCTGCAGTTCACTTATCTCTTCTTCCTCACGAGAGGCCACTCCGTTGGCAGTCTGTTATCGATGAAAGAAATAAAGACGGAGCTGTCACGTAACCGCAACACCACACGCGAAGAGGAAGGCCGAGCAGAGCCATGCCGGCCGCCCAGGCAGGTACCAACAAGGGGGAAACTCGAAGAGCAAGAGTGGGGGTATGGCCCCCCCACTGTCGCACGTAAACACAGCCAGTGCACACCTCCCACCCACCTCCCACACCAGAGACTTCAACTTCTGTCACTGAAAAGATCTGACACCTTTAAGATCCACAGTCCTTTGGATATCACCTGACAACTAACAGGGCACAGGTGGGTTACTGAAAACTAAGGAGATGAAGGTAACTACAAGCCACATCCCACAAAACACGAACCTGTTTAGACTTTTGCTCTCCATCTGATGCTCTCAGCAAGTCCTCTGAAGGAGCTCACCTATGTTTCTAGTATTTATTATACGATGAAATAGATTTTTAATTACAATCTGGCTTAAAACTTACCAAATTCCTTGTGCCATCGGGAGCTGCTAGGTGGCACTGAATATAGGAATTGAACACTTGAACTGCGTGTTGGGTGAAAAAGCCTTTGTGGAAATGCTTGTCGTCTTGGACCAGCGTCAGCCAGGACTCCAGCAGCCTGTCGTATGCTTCCATGTACACCATGTCGTCTTTATCCAGCTGAGAGCAAAGGACATTCACAAGACAGATGGCCAGAGAGTAAGACGGACATCATAGCAAGCATCCCACAGCCAGACAGACAGGGTTACAGGTTTTCCTTTAACAAAGGTTCCCAATTATTAATCAATGATCAAGCTAACTGAGCTCGTCTTAAAATTAATTGATCAATTCAAACATTGCAGTAAATATGTGTAGGCTTTTTATTAAACTTTCTAAAATCTTTCTAACAATCTAAATTCTTAGGCAAATAGGAATTAATGTTTATTTCTGTAAAAGACTAGCCATTCAGCGCTTTGCAGATGTGTTTTTCAAACAAAAATAATGTTAATGTTTTTCTGTAGTCAAGATGAGAACTGTTAGATTAAAGTAAGATTAAATGATTTTAGAAAAACTGAAGAATGATGAGAACAGACTGGCCTAATTAGCATATTTAAGAACACATGGGGAGAGCTTCACAGATGCTCCTTGACATTTTATTAGAAACCAGGAAGGCAAGGATGGGCCTCAAAGAAGCCGGAGGAGGGCGCAGAGGCAGGAGGGCCCTCGGGAACAGCGCAGCACGTGTGAGGACCCACGGGGAAGCCCCATGGACGGCGAGCAGACGGACTGGAAGGAGCCAGGCCTGGATGCGACCACCATGTACAGGCTGGGTCCTAACACAGCTTCAGAGTAAAGGATTCTGCCACTTGAGGAGGAAGAGCTCACACGGAGGACGCCAGACAGCTCTGCTCATCTTCTCACATGCCGGCAAGAATCCACGTCCGAATTCTGCCATTAGTTAGTAATGTGGTACATAATTCAATCTTTGCATCGATTTCTTCATCCACAGATTCACTAGATCACTATTCAGTGAAACTCGGGACACTTAGGTGTCAAGCACTATGTTTGGTGCAAAAACATAAATAACATACCATTCATTGACTTTCAGGCTCAACCCAATGGAAGAAAGTGAGAAGCAAGCAAAGCACTTGCAGAAAATACACTACAGGCCACAAGAGGTAAGCATACACTCCGGGGTCAGTTTTTAATAACGGCATCTCTCGTAAGTAATTTGTTAGAAATAAAGGAGCAGAGCCTTCGAGCTATGTATTCCACCTGAAAAGGTTCTGTTTGGCACAGTTTCAGATGTTCTGTTAATATGTAGCGAACCAGGAACACGAAAGGTCTACAGGTCTGGTCTACAACTTGCTCTCCTGGTTTCCAAAACAGGCCTCAACCTACAAATACACCAACTCTAGAACCTCCATCAGAGAACGCCACCCCAAACTGTTATTTCAGCAATTTGTCAATGACTCCAAAAAGAAAGCAATGGGCGATCTATTTCTAGTATTCCAGCGTAAGCTGGACCATCAGGATACCACCTCCAGATGAGAATACACAAGCGCCTAAGGAGCTGCTTCCAGTGAATGGTGTTTTATGTCTTTCGCTTTTATTAACCCACGGAATACAAAGAAAAATTGTCATATTCTGGATCAAATGAACCTTTAAATTTTTAAAAAATATTTAAAAGTAATTTTGTGGGGACTTCCCTGGTGGCACAGTGGTTGAGAATCCGCCTGCCAATGCAGGGGACACAGGTTCGATCCCTGGTCTGGGAAGATCCCACATGCTGCAGAGCAGCTAAGCCCGTGCACCACAACTACTGAGCCTACGCACCACAACTACTGAGCCTGCATGCTGCAACTACTGAAGCCCGTGCGCCTAGAGCCGTGCTCCGCAACAAGAGAAGCCATCACAATGAGAAGCCCGCGCACTGCGACGAAGACCGAACACAGCCAAACATAAATAAATAAATAAATTTATTTTTTTAAAGTAATTTTGTGAAAACTTTACATAAGACTAAAGGGAAAGTGAAAAAAACTTCACTAGATAATTTTATTAAGAATTTTAAAATAGCAAACCCAAATTTTATTCCTATTTTTCTGGCCTTGAAAGTGTTTATACTGAAAACAGGCAACATTCTTTGAATGTAACTAACTAGGACATGTTCACGTTGTGAATACTGGACTCCTACTATTACCTGTGGTGTTTGTGTCCTACAAAGTCCCCGCAAACACTGAATTAGCTAATACTCTGGTCACTGCAGCTTTCACCATGCGCAGGTGGAGAGGTCAGTGACCACCTTGTTTATGTGTGCTTCTGTGTACAGACACCTTATTTCACATGCACTGCTGATTCATGGCCAGCAGCCTGTCCAGCAAAGCTCATCTAACACCCACATTTTCTCCCTAAGGCTCACCCCACCCTCCCTGCACTTGGGCACAGCACCCGGAGGCCGTCGGAAACAGCAAAATCATCCTATCAGTCATTGCACTGCAAGAACTTCAATATTTTGTGACAGAATTTTGGAAAATGCCGTTTCACACAAAAATGCGAAAAATGAAGCACTGGAGACGGTGAGAAGGACACCTGTTTATGGTGTGAGGGTGAAAACAACAAGGCAGAGCGCGACCGCCCGGCTTGACCCCTGCTGGGAACAAGCAAGCCGGCGGATCATACGTTTTGTCACTCTTTGCACACACATGTCCATGAACAATCATGAAAAGTTCCACAAGTGCTGATTTTGGGGTTGCAAAGGATTTTTAGCAAGGAAGTGAATTTGTAAATATGGAATCCACAAATGATGAGGACCAACTGTACTTGCAAAATCTAACTCTAGGAGGTTCTAACTTACTACTAATGCTGGCTCTGCTCGCTCATGTACCATCAAAATGCTTTACACTTTTTAAAACCTTGACAGCTCATAATTTTGTTGAAGGACAGCCATATTCCTGGTTCCATAAATGCAGTATAACATATTCATTTAGGTTTATAAATACCAATAAAAATGATCAATTCAACCAATATTTTTCATTACATCATTTATTTCCTTCCAACCCCTTTTGTAAATACTGCTTTCACCATCAATACAATTACAAACCATATTAAGTAAATGCTGTTGCATGAACATCAAAAAAGATACAGAAATACTGTCAGTATCCTTTAGTAAACTCTAAACTCACAGAATATTGGGTGAAGGTTTTCCATGGAATAACTGACTGGATGGGAATGCCATATTTTCGTTTTGTCCTTGGAAATATACTGTTTGCTCATAAATTATTGAGCTTGAGAAAACTGATCACCTAAAACTCAGTCCCAGATTTCACTTATACTATCAATTTTACCAACGTTATTACGGCTCAGAGTGCAACTGTCTCTTTACATTCACCTTCTGATTTGTTTTATCACTGAAACATCTTATTCTGACAATTTCCTTTTCTTTGTTACTATGGGCAGAAAAATGAAAAATTCTGAATTTCAAATAGCATCCAATGAAATGTTAAAAACAACAATTAACAACAAAACGTAAAAGATGGTTATTTCAAGACTTCTTGAAAGACTGTGCTATATTTTGGAAAATGCAATTAGAAAACTGAAAAATAATGAAGAGTAGCCATTTATTCTATTTGTGGTGATTCATTTCACTACTATACCATCCTTGTAGGTGACTCTATCATTCTTCCATTTTCTTATTCTTTTAGTCTCTTTTTTATTATGGATGGGAGTTGATGAGTAATGGTGAAATACTTCCCAAGATCATGAAATAGCAAAATGCTTCAAGATATGGGAGAAATCAGATCACTAAAAATCCATAATGTGTTTTAGACTTATACTAAGATAATTACATGGTAATAAATGTTCTTTTTGTTCTAAAGTCTCTAAGAAAGAATAAAAGTTATGAAAAACTGACATTTAAAATAGTTAGAACTGTTCAAAAACGAAACTCAAAAACTAGACCCTGGTGGTATACTGAGGGTTAAACAATGTTGTAAGAAAGAGCCGAATAAAACCTGTTCCAGCATCATCTGTTGTCATGGGATTGAGGATTCCGTATCGTTCACTATATGAAGCTTTGCAAGAGATTTTTTCTTTTTCTTTTTACTTATTATTAGGAAACATTCCTCTGAGAAGCAGGTGTGCTTCCTCTTTTTGCATGATATCCTCCTAAGGAACTGTATCTTCAGCCCCTTCTAAAAAGTCAAACTTGTATATACAGATATTACAGCCTGAATATCAAGACTGTACATCCGCCTGCCAATGCAGGGGACACAGGTTAGAGCCCTGGTCCAGGAAGATCCCACATGCCATGGAGCAACTAACCCTGTGTGCCACAACTACTGAGCCTGCGTTTTAAAGCCCGCGAGCCACAACTACTGAGCATGTGTGCCACAACTACTGAAGCCCATGCACCTAGAACCCGTGCTCCACAAGAGAAGTCACCGCAATGAGAAGCCTGTGCACCGCAACACAGAGTAGCCCCCGCTTGCCACAACTAGAGAAAGCCCACACACAGCAATGAAGACCCAACCCAGCCAAAAATAAACAGATAAATAAATTTTTTTTAAATAAAAATTTAAAAAATTTTTTAAAAATGCACCAATGTTAATCTCTTAGTTTTAATAAATGTACCATGGCTATACAAGATGGTAATATTAGGGAAACTAGGTATATGGGAATACCGTACTAGCTTTGCAACTTTTCTGTAAATCTAAAAGTATTCCAAATTAAAAAAAAAAAAAGATACCATAAAGTGAAAAGAGGAGCCACAAAACTAGGAGATCTGCAATACAAATAAACCAATAAGAAATGAGTGTGCAGACTATATAAAGAATTTCTTTAAATCAGTAAGGAAAAGACAATCTGATAGGAAAACAAGCAACAGAGTAAACAAGCATTTCATAATAATAATCATGGGAATTATGTATTGATATGTATGAAAAGATGCTCAATGTTATTAGTACCTGGGAAAGCAAATTAAGATCATATTTCATACTGTGAGTCTGGCAGAAGCTGTGCTGGTGAAGATGTGGGTCAACGGGAATGCAGACACCACCGTGAGCATGGAGTCCAGTCACTTGAGCAAACGATGGGAAACTATCTTTTTATTATTATTATTATTAATTCATTTTATTTATTTGACTGCACCTGATCTTAGTTGCAGCACGTGGGACCTTTAGTTGTGGCATGCGGACTCTTAGTTGCAGCATGCGGGATCTAGTTCCCTGACCAGGGATCGAACCCGGGCCCCCTGCACTGGGAGCACAGAGTCTTATCACTGGACCACCAGGGAAGTTCCGGGAAACTATCTTTGAAAACCGAACGTTACATAGCCTATGATCCAAAACTTCCATTCTGAGGTTTAGACCTTAGGAAAGTCTCACGAAAGTTGCTAGGAAACACGTGGAAGAACGTTTACTTTAACACCGTAACGGCAGAAAAGGGAAACCCAAAATTTCCTTTACGGCAGAATGGGAAAACAAGGTGTGGTATAATATTCACACAACGACACAGCTTACCATATAAATGATCAGAGAAGTTAAGACAGGGAATGTTAAAATTTAGAACAGCGGCCACCTCTCCTGCAGGGGGGCGGGCAGCTAGCAACAGGAGTGGATGAGCACTCCAGTTACAGCAACCTCAGGACCAGGAAAGTTCTCGAGTTGGGCTGTGGGCTCTCCCACTGTCACTTTATTATCTGTTTTATTTTTTCTCTTCATCATATATGATATAATAAAGTCATTGATGCTGGTTCTGAGGACAGAAGAAAAGGCATATAAAATGGCCAGGTAGCCTTTCTGAAGAGCCGACCAGATGGCGGAAGTGGAGCAGAAGAAGAAGCGGACCTTCCGCAAGTTCACCTGCCGCGGCGTGGACCTCGACCAGCTGCTGGACATGTCCTATGAGCAGCTGATGCAGCTGTACAGCTCGCGGCAGCGGCAGCAGCTGAACCGCGGCCTCCGGAGGAAGCAGCACTCGCTGCTGAAGCGGCTGTGCAAGGCCAAGAAGGAGGCGCCGCCCATGGAGAAGCCCGAGGTGGTGAAGACGCACCTGCGCGACATGATCATCCTGCCCGAGCTGGTGGGCAGCATGGTGGGTGTCTACGATGGCAAGACTTTCAACCAGGTGGAAATCAAGCCTGAGATGATCGGCCACTACCTAGGCAAGTTCTCCATCACCTACAAGCCTGTGAAGCACGGCCGGCCCGGCACTGGGGCCACCCACTCCTCCCGCTTCATCCCCCTTAAGTAGCCTGCTGGCCAATAAAGGTAGAGACTTGTCTAAATAAATAAATTAATTAATTAATTTTTAAAAAGGCCAGGTAGAGGCGTCGGACAGTAGAGTGTGGGAACAGTGGGCATGACGGGGGATGGGGGAGGCACTCGCCTCTCCCGCTCTGCTGGTGAGGGCGGTTCGGCGTTCCTTCCTTCCTCACAGTGTCAGTTGGAACCAGGTTGGCAATACGACATCTGCACGGGTTGCTGTGTGGCTGACAGGGTCTTGGTGCTCCGGCCTGATGTCAGGCCTGAGCGTCTGAGGTGGGAGAGCTGAGTTCAGGACATTGGTCCACCAGGGACCTCGCGGTCCCACATAATATCAATCGGCAAGAGCTCTCCCAGAGATCTCTGTCTCAACGCTAAGACCCAGCTCCACCCAACGGCCAGCAAGCTCCAGTGCTGGGCACCCCATGCCAATCAACTAGCAAGACAGGAACGCAACCCCACCCATTAAGAGAGAGGCTGCCTAAAATCATAATAAGTTCACAGACACCCCAAAACACACCACTGGACGCAGCCCTGCCCACCAGAAAGACAAGATGCAGCCACACCCACCAGAACACAGGCACCAGTCCCCTCCCCCAGGAAGCCTACACAACCCACTGAACCAACCTCATCCACTGGGGGCAGACACCAAAAACAACGGGAACTACGAACCTGCAGCCTGTGAAAAGGAGACCCCAAACACAGTTAGTTAAGCAAAATGAGAAGACAGAGAAATATGCAGCAGATAAAGGAGAAAGGTAAAACCCACCAGACCAAACAAATGAAGAGGAAATAGGCATTCTACCTGAAAAAGAATTCAGAGTAATGACAGCAAAGATGATCCAAAATCTTGGAAGTGGAACGGAGAAAATACAAGAAAGGTTTAACAAGGACCTAGAAGAACTAAAGAGCAAATAAACAATGATGAACAACACAATAAATTAATTAAAAATTCTCTAAAAGAAATGAATAGCAGAATAACTGAGGCAGAAGACCGGATAAGTGACCTGGAAGATAAAATAGTGGAAACAACTACTGCAGAGTAGAATAAAGAAAAAAGAATGAAAAGAATTGAGGACAGTCTCAGAGACCTCTGGGACAACATTAAACGTACCAACAGTCGAATTACAGGGGTCCCAGAAGAAGAAGAGAAAGAGAAAGGGTCTGAGAAAATTTCTGAAGAGATTATAGTTGAAAACTTCCCTAACATGAGAAAGGAAACAGTCAATCAAGTCCAGGAAGCACAGAGAGTCTCATAAAGGATAAATCCAAGGAGAAACACACCAAGACACAAACTAATCCAAGTATCAAAAATAAAATACAAAGAAAACATATTAAAAGCAGCAAGGGAAAAGTAACAAATAACATACAAGGGAATCCCCATCAGGTTAACAGTTGATATTTCAGCAGAAACTCTGCAAGCCAGAAGGGAGTGGCAGGACATATTTAAAGTGATGAAAGGGAAAAACCTACAACCAAGATTACTCTACCCGGCAAGGATCTCATTCAGATTCGACAGAGAAATTGAAACATTTACAGACAAGCAAAAGTTACGAGAATTCAGTACCACCAAACCAGCTTTACAACAAATAAAGGAACTTCTCTAGACAGGAAACACAGGAGAAGGAAAAGACCTACAAAAACAAACCCAAAACAATTAAGAAAATGGTAATAGGCACATACATATTGATAATTACCTTAAATGTAAATGGATTAAATGCTCCAACCAAAAGACACAGACTGGCTGAATGGACACAAAAACAAGACCCGTATATATGCTGTCTACAAGACACCCACTTCAGACCTAGGGACAGATACAGACTGAAAGTGAGGGGATGGAAAAAGATATTCCATGCAAATGGAAATCAAAAGAAAGCTCAAGTAGCAATTCTCATATCGGACAAAACAGACTTTAAAATAAAGACTAATACAAGAGACAAAGAAGGACACTACATAATGATCAAGGGATCAATCCAGGAAGAAGATATAATAATTGTAAATATTTCAGCATCCAACACAGGAGCACCTCAATACATAAGGCAAATGCTAACAGCCATAAAAAGGGAAATCGACAGTAACACAATAATAGTAGGGGGCTTTAACACGCCACTTTCACCAATGGACAGATCATCCAAAATGAAAATAAATAAGGAAACACAAGCTTTAAATGACACATTAAGCAAGATGGACTTAACTGATATTTCTAGGACATTCCATCCAAAAACAACAGAATACACTTTCTTCTCAAGTGTTCATGGAACATTCTCTAGGATAGGTCATATCTTGGGTCACAAATCAAGCCTTGGTAAATTTAAGAAAGTTGAAAGCATATCAAGTATCTTTTCCGACCACAACACTATGAGACTAGATATGGATTACAGAAAAAAAACTGTAAAAAATACAAACGTGGAAGCTAAACAGTACGCTACTAAATAACCAAGAGATTACTGAAAAAAATCAAAGAGGAAATCAAAAAATACCAAGAAACAAATGACAATGAAAACACGACGACCCAAAACCTATGGGATGAAGTAAAAGCAGTTCTAAGAGGGAAGTTTATAGCAATACAATCCTACCTCAAGAAACAAGAATACAGAAAGAAGAACAAAAAACCCCCAAAGTTAGCAGAAGGAAAGAAATCATAATGATCAGATCAGAAATAAATGAAAAAGAAATGAAGGAAACAACAGCAAAGATCAATAAAACTAAAAGCTGGTTCTTTGAGAAGATAAACAAAATTGATAAACCATTAGCCAGACTCATCAAGAAAAAAAGGGAGAAGCCTCAAATCAACAGAATTAGAAATGAAAAAGGTGAAGTAACAACTGACACTGAAGAAATACAAAGGAACATGAGAGATTACTACAAGCAACTATATGCCAATAAAATGGACAACCTGGAAGAAATGGACAATTCTTAGAAAAGCACAACCTTCTGAGACTGAACCAGGAAGAAATAGAAAATATAAACAGAACAATCACAAGCACTGAAATTCAAACAAAAGCTCAGGACCAGATGGCTTCACAAGCAAATTCTATTAACACCTATCCTTCTCAAGCTCTTCCAAAATATAGCAGAGGGAAGAACACTCCCAAACTCATTCTACGAGTCCACCATCACCCTGATACCAAAACCAGACAAAGATGTCACAAAGAAAGAAAACTACAGGCCAATATCACTGATGAACACAGATGCATAAATCCTCAACAAAATACCAGCAAACAGAATCTAACAGTACATTAAAAGGATCATACACCATGATCAAGTGGGGTTTATCTCAGGAATGCAAGGATTCTTCAGTATACACAAATCAATCAATGTGATACAACACATTAACAAATTGAAGAATAAAAACAATATGATAATCTCAACAGATGCAGAAAAAGCTTTCAACAAAACTCAACACCCATTTTTGATAAAAACTCTCCAGAAAGAAGGCACAGAGGTAACCTACCTCAACATAATAAAGGCCATATATGACAAACCCACAGCCAACATCAGTCTCAATGGTAAAAAACTAAAACCACTTCCTCTAAGATCAGGAACAAGACAAGGTTGCCCACTCTCACCACTATTATTCAACATAGTTTTGGAAGCTTTAGCCACAGCATTCAGAGAAGAAAAAGAAATAAAAGGACCCCAAATCGTAAAAGAAGAAGTAAAACTGTCACTGTTTGCAGATGACATAATACTATACACAGAGAATCCTAAAGAAGCTACCAGAAAACTACTAGAGCTACTCAATGAATTTGGTAAAGTAGCAGGATACAAAATTAATGCACAAAAATCTCTTGTATTCCTATACACTGATGATGAAAAATCTGAAAGAGAAATTAAGGAAACACTCCCATTTACCACTGCAACAAAAAGAATACAATACCTAGGAATGAACATACCTAAGGAAACAAAAGACCTGTATGCAGAAAACTATAAGACACTGATGAAAGAAATTAAAAATGATACAAATAGATGGAGAGATATACCATGTTCTTGGATTGGAAGAATCAACATTGTGAAAATGACTCTACTACCCAAAGCAATCTACAGATTCAATGCAATCCCTATCAAACTACCAATGGCATTTTTCACAGAACTAGAACAAAAAACTTCACAATTTGCATGGAAACACAAAAGACCCCAAACAGCCAAAGCAATCTTGAGAAAGAAAAACGGAGCTGGACAAATCAGGCTCCTAGACTTCAGACTACACTACAAAGCTACAGTAATCAAGATGGTATGGTACTGGCACAAAAACAGAAATATAGATCAATGTAACAGGATAGAAAGCCCAGAGATAAACCCACGCACATATGGTCACCTTATCTTTGATAAAGGAGACAAGGATATGCAATGGAGAAAAGACAGCCTCTTCAATAAGTGGTGCTGGAAAAACTGGACAGCTACATGTACAAGAATGAAATTAGAACACTCCCTAACACTGTACACAAAAATAAACTCAAAATGGATTGAAGACCTAAATGTAAGGCCAGGGCTTTCCTGGTGGTGCAGTGGTTAAGAATCCGCCTGCCAATGCTGGGGACACGGGTTCGAGCCCTGGTCTGGGAAGATCCCACAGGGAACGAAGCAACTAAGCCCGTGCACCACAACTACTGAGCCTGCGCTCTAGAGCCCGTATGGCACAACTACTGAAGCCTGCGTGCCAGGACAACTGAAGCCCGCGCGCCTAGAGCCTCTGCTCCGCAACAAGAGAAGCCACCACAACGAGAAGCCCATGCACCGCAACGAAGAGCAGCCCCTGCTCACCGCAACTAGAGAAAGCCCGCACACAGCAACAAAGACCCAACTCAGACAATAAATAAATATATATATATAAATAAATACATACATAAATACATGAGTAAATTTACTTTAAAAAAATAAATGTAAGGCCAGAAACTATAAAACTCTTAGAGGAAAACATAGGCAGAACGCTCTATGACATAAATCACAGCAAGATCATTTTTGACCCACCTCCTAGAGAAACGGAAATAAAAACAAAAATAAACAAATGGGACCTAATGAAACTTAAAAGCTTTTGCACAGCAAAGGAAACCATAAACAAGATGAAGGGATAAAATATTCGTAAATGAAGCAACTGACAAAGGATTAATCTCCAAAACATACAAGCAGCTCATGCAAGCTCAATATCAAAAAAACAAACAACCCAATCCAAAACTTAGCAGAAGACCTCGTTTCTCCAAAGAAGATATACATATTCCCAGCAAACACATGAAAGGATGCTCAACATCACTAATCATTAGAGAAATGCAAATCAAAACTACAATGAGGTATCACCTCACACCAGTCAGAATGGCCACCATCAAAAAATCTACAAACAATAAATGCTGGAGAGGGTGTGGAGAAAGGGAACCCTCTTGCACTGTTGGTGGGAATGTAAATTGATATAGCCACTATGGAGAACAGTATGGAGGTTCCGTAAAAAACTAAAAATAGAACTACCATACGACCCAGCAATCCCACTACTGGGCATATACCCTGAGAAAAGCACAATTCAAAAAGAGACATGTATCACAATATTCACTGCAGCAGTACTTACAGCAGACACGATATGGAAGCAACCTAAGTGGCCATCGACAGATGAATGGATAAAGAAGATGTGGCACATATATACAATGGAATATTACTCAGTCATAAAAAGCAACGAAATTGAGTTATTTGTAGTGAGGTGGATGGACCCAGAGTCTGTCATACAGAGTGAGGTAAGTCAGAAAGAGAAAAACAAATACCGTATGTTAACACATATATATGGAATCCTAAAAAAAAATGGTTCTGAAGAACCTAGGGGCAGGAGAGGAATAAAGACACAGACACAGAGGTTGGACTTGAGAACACAGGGAGAGGGAAGGGTAAGCTGGGACGAAGTGAGAGAGAGGCATGGACATATATACACTACCAAATGTAAAATAGATAGCTAGTGGGAAGCATCCACATAGCACAGGGAGATCAGCTTGGTGCTCTGCGACCACCTAGAGGGGTGGGATAGGGAGGGTGGGAGGGAGACGCAAGAGGGAGGAGATATGGGGATGTATGTATATGTATAGTTGATTCACTTTGTTATAAAGCAGAAGTTAACACACCACTGTAAAGCAATTATACTCCAATAAAGACGTTAAAAAAAATTTAAACAAAAGGCCAGGTAAGTGCCCATCTGGTCGCTGCAGCAGCTGGTGTGTGCCTGCAGCAGAAATCACTAATGCCAGCTAAGTACCGGAGCAGGAGATGAGTAAGACCGTTTCTGCATACTTAAAGCATGTGCTTTGCAGAAATCATTTGTTAAGTCTTAACAGTTTATGTTGCCAAAATAAACAGACTGGGAACATATCTTAAGAGGAACAGCATCCTCTGACCCCACCGCTCAGAAGGAAGCAGTAGGCATTTCTAAGAACTCCCTCTGTTGTTCCCTAGCACATATACAATGCATGCTTATCATGGTGTAATCATTCAGATACAGAAAAGTACAAATAAAATGGGAAAGCCTTATGAGCCTTTTACTATTGGAAGAGCATTCCATAATTCCTCCCACAGAGCCCTGATACTAGACAAAACAGAAGATCACGGCGGACCATCAGAGCCCCTATCACTGGATGGTGGTTTAAAATAAGAACTGCAAACTTGTACAGGGCCTCTGTTCCACTTGGAAACCAATACAAGTAACTCATCAGGCAAAGTGTGAGCAATTTGGCTGATGACAATTGGCAGCTAAATCTTTCAGGCTAATCACAGAGAACTGAAACCCAGCCGAGTGGTTTTTCCTAATACCTTGGCCCTGCTCCACAGCCCCTCTGGCCAAGACCCAGCCGCCAAGCCGGAGCACGTGCCCCAAGATGACGAGGGCCCAAGCCAGACACTCTGCTCGTGCCTGGGGTGTCTCAGGCCTGCTGCCAGGAGGGCTTTGGAGAGGGGCGCAGAGCTTAGGAGGCGACTTGACTCCACTTTCCCCCATCTGGGAACGGAGGGTGGAGAAGGTAATCAAAACATGCTATCAGCACTGACATGTCAACGTCCATAATTAACCTGCAAGTGTACTGGAGGTGAACCTGCAGCTCTTCAGCCGCAGAAAGAAATCTGCTTTTGCGTCTGGTGAGTATTTGGACATATAGAAGCAGCAGTTCATTTTGTCTCTGGACATGCTGGCAAATGAAGCTTGGGAAAGACACCTTTCAGTATGTGGAACTGCTCCGCCTTTTCACAATGATGTGAACTTCAGATTAAAATCTAACATTACTGTACGATTCCAACTATACAACATTTTGGAAAAGGCCAAACTATGGAGACAATAAAAGGATCCGTGGTTGCCAGGGGCTGGGTGGGGGTGTGAAGAGCAGAGCTCAGGGGATTTTCAGGGCAGTGACACTAGCCTGCATGAGACTGTAACGGTGGCTACACATCCCTGCACATTTGTCCAAACCCACAGAGTGTACAACACAAAGAGTGAACTCTGATGTAGACCATGGGCTCAGGATGATGACGGCCTCGGTGCAGGTTCATCAGGTGTAACACATGCACTCTCTGGTAGGGATGCTGATGGCGGGGGGCTGGGTGTACTGGGGCAGGGATGGGAACTCTGTATTTTCACTCAATTTTGCTGTGAATCTAAAACTGCTCTAAAAAAATTAAGTGTATGCATGTGTCCCTAATGTTAGATACTGTAAAAGTATACATGATAAATCCTGTGCTACAGTAGTTCTAATATATGTTATGCTGCAAAGAACTCCAATAGCTTTTTTTCTACAAGGAGCAAATAACCAACGTGACAACTCCGAATCATCTCCATGAAATCGGAAAGCTCTTTCTTTGACCCTGAGTGCTATCTTCATATGTAAACATAAGTTACATGAGTCAGTTAAGAGAAGCATTCTGATCCATAGGGGCTTCCCTGGTGGCGCAGTGGTTAAGAGTCCGCCTGCCAATGCAGGGGACACGGGTTCGAGCCCTGGTCCGGGAAGATCCCACATGCCGCGGAGCAACTAAGCCCGTGCACCACAACTACGGAGCCTGCGCTCTAGAGCCCACAAGCCACAACTACTGAGCCCACAAGCCACAACTATTGAAGCCCGTGCGCCTAGAGCCCATGCTCCACAACAAGAGAAGCCACTGCAATGAGAAGCCTGCGCACCACAACAAAGAGTAGCCCCCCACCCCCGCCGCAACTAGAGAAAGCCCGCGCGCAGCAACGAGGACCCAGCACAGCCAAAAAATAATAATAATAAATTAATTTACTTATTTATTAACAAAAAAGAAAAGCATTATGATTCATAGACATAAAAATTGCAATAAGGTGGGTGTGGGCCATTAGCTCTCACATGGAATGTTTCATTTCTGAGGAATAGCCCTGTTTAACTCGGTGTTCCCTATTTAGAGCCTGGGGCTGCTCTACTGCTCTCAAAGGACTTGGGAACGAAAGCAAACTGAACAGTCAGAGGTCGCAGAGGGTGGGAAAGGAGCCAACAGCACTGGCCAGGGGTTCCCTGGCAGCGCTCATTTGCAAACATGATACAAAATCAACTGGCAGAAATAAGTCTGCACAACATAAACTGTGCTTATAACAACAGACGGGGAAACTCCAGGTAAATGAAGGGGGAAAAGGTCCTATCAATATACTGTTTCTTAATCTGCATGGCTGGCAGACAGTTGTTCATTTTATTTTTCTTTACAAATGTTTATATATATATATATATATATATATATATATATATATATATATATATATATAAAGCTTTTACTTTATGTGAACAGAATATTTCACAGTAAGTTTAAAATTTACAGGCATAGCCATAACCCCCAAGTCCAATGACAGGTCAAATAATACATGTACTGCATGGTGTAAAACAATAAGAAAGGGCACATGAAAGATTAAAGACTGAATTATAATAGTTCATGCTGCTACTCATCTGCTATAAATATTCCTTCCTAGTGTAGCATCATAGAAAGCAACAATGGCAATACAGAGAAAAATCGCAGAAATGTCACAAACAGATCATGAGCTCTCCATTTTAAAAAGAATTTAGAAGTCTTTGAATGTCAAATGCAAAAGAAATTAATTCATTCTCTCATTTTTTTTCCATAGCCAGTCCTGACAGCACAGAATTAATTTGACTCCAGACTACCTATGCAGCTGACAGTATTCCTGGCTTCTGAAATCCCCCAAGAGAAATTGACTTAGTGGACAAGCAGTGCAGCTGCTAGAAGAATCCTATAAATAGATCACGTAAAAAAAATTGACTCCCCACAAACGCACCAGGAGTCCAAGGTGTAATTTTCAGAGAGTTTTTAAATGTTACACTCCTAGATTAACGTAACTTCTTCCTTTTGGAAACATATATGTATTTCCAAATTCTTAATGCTAAAGAACGTATATTTATCAAACACAGTCCCTGGCACATGTAGGTGATGGGTAAATATTCACGGAACTGAACTGACTCAGCAGTACTCCAAGGGGCCGGCACTGCTGGGACTCACCTGCCTTACCTGAGGTAGGAGGGCCATCTCTTCTTCCACCTCATTCTAGCGTCCATTTTCAAAACCCTGGCCCATTAGCTCTGGTTATGTTTCTAATGCTAGTCTTGTAAGCAATACAAAGGTTACTATATGAAACCACAGTTATGACGATAAATAAGCTTTAATCTAAATCCACTACATTCTATCTCAAGTGCAAGAATTCTGTAAAACAAATATTGGTTCTGTGCTAGGACTGGAGCAGACTGAAAAATCAGGGCTGACTCATATCCAAGTTAGGAAACACTGCATGGCAAAATTACGACCCAACCAGAATTAAATGAAACATAGAAATTATTTTAAGGATTTCTTTTAATAAGAATCTGTATTTAAGTTGTAATAGTAACCAATTTTCTTTCAAATATCCTGAACAGAGGTAAAGCCACTGTTAGGATTAAAAAGAAGCATACTTTAAATGTGCAAGGCTACTCATGCATCTCATTTAATTCTTCTTTGATCAACAAGCAGAGGAAATGAGTGCACACAGCGCAGCTGGACAGCTGGGTCGCCGTCTGGACTATCATCCATTCATTCCTCCCCGGCCAGCAGAATGCTGGGTAGGGAGGTTGGCACAGCTTCTCAAACCATCCCTTCCCCCGGGAGTTAAGGTGCAGGGTCGACCACACATTTGTGTTGTACTGACATCACCATTCCAGACAGTAAGTTATTCCCTCTTATCCCTGAAATACCCCCAAATTCCTGCTTCCCACCTCTCCATTTGTAACTTGGCTTCAATGCATTTCTTTCACCACACCTCCTCTCCACAGAGTAATTATCCATCGAGCTGGAGAACCTAGATTTTGAGTTAAGAATGCTGAACTTTAAATGCACTCACTCACCTAAGGAACTGCAAAATTATTTTACTGCATTACATTCTATAATGGACTTCCCAACAACTTTATCAAGATTTTTCTTCTTCTACCTCGGCCTGCTGGTCTTGAGGTTAGGGAACAAATGTACTAAAATTAAATATGAAGTTCTTCCTTTGCAAAGTTTACTACCATCACCTCCCACCTGCCTTACATATCCAACCCACAGCCCTCATGCGCACGTACACACACACACACACACACACAAACACACAAACACACTTCAAAGTTTAAGGACCATGACGGTTGCTCTGTTCAGTTAACATGTTATGTGGCTTCTGGCTGATGAACCTACTGGGGGCTGAACTTAACCGACAAAAGAAACCAAGAAACAAATGAGAGTCTAGAGTTCAAGCCATATTCTCTTCAAATTTCACTGAATCAATTCAAATGCATATACTAGTATTATAGACATTTTATAAAATAGTTGACATAATAATATGAACAATTATTTTGTTAGGATTTTAATTTTTAAGGCAATAATTTCATCTTATAATCCATCTCACTTCTCCAGTCTAGCAATAGACAAAAATTTGATTTCTCGGGTGCAACGAAAAAATTCTTGGCTTCAGGAAGCCTCAAGTAACACCAAGAAATTTTTTTTTTTTTTTTTTTTTGCTGTACGTGGGCCTCTCACTGTTGTGGCCTCTCCCGTTGCGGAGCACAGGCTCTGGACACGCAGGCTCAGCGGCCATGGCTCACGGATCTAGCCGCTCCGCGGCATGTGGGATCTTCCCGGACCAGGGCACAAACCCATGTCCCCTGCATCGGCAGGCGGACTCTCAACCACTGCGCCACCACGGAAGCCCAACACCTAAAAATTTTAACAGCCAACAGAATAAAGTGGCTGAAGACTGGAGTTGCTCTTTTTGAGCAGAGACTTTCAAGTTCACTGCAAGTTGAGGGCAGTCATAAATAACAGCCTCTCTTCATACACACGCTACAACCACCAAACAAGAACATAGTTCAAGAATACATGTTAGTATCAAGAATTTTTCTTCCCATGAAGTTGCTTTTTTAAATTCTTGCTACAGAAACATAATCACCATCTAAGACACGAGTTCCTAAAACAAGAGACAATCTATATGTATTCCTAAATAAATATAGTTTTGAAAAAATACCACAGTAAAACAAAAGTGTATTGCTGGGTACCACGATGTTCACTGCAGCACTATTTACAATAGGCAGGACATGGAAGCAACCTAAGTGGCCATCGACAGATGAATGGATAAAGAAGATGTGGCACATATATGCAATGGACTATTACTCAGCCATAAAAAGAAACGAAATTGAGTTATTTGTAGTGAGGTGGATGGACCTAGAGTCTGTCATACAGAGTGAAGTAAGTCAGAAAGAGGAAAACAAATACCATATGCTAACACATATATATGGAATCTTAAAAAAAAATTGGTTCTGATGAACCTAGGAGCAGGACAGGAATAAAGACTCAGACGTAGAGAATGGACTTGAGGACACGGGGAGGGGAAAGGGTAAGCTGGGACGAAGTGAGAGAGTGGCATGGACATATACACACTACCAAATGTAAAACAGATAGCTAGTGGGAAGCAGCCGCATAGCACAGGGAGGTCAGCTTGGTGCTCTGCGACCACCTAGAGGGGTGGGATAGGGAGGGTGGGAGGGAGACGCAAGAGGGAGGAGATATGGGGATATAGGTATATGTATAGCTGATTCACTGTGTTATACAGCAGCAACTAACACACCACTGTAAAGCAATTATACTCCAACAAATATGTTAATAAATAAATAAATACATGTTAAAAATAAAAATAAAACCTTCCTTCCTGAGCACAACTAAAAACACAAGAAAAGTGTTTTGCTGAATCTGTTTTCCTACTGGGAAAAGAAACTCTTTCAATATTAAAGAAAAACAAAACATTTCACAAGATTAAAATTGTTTTTAAAAACCTAATATTAAAATTATTGATTTGGGGCTTTCCTGGTGGCACAGTGGTTAAGAATCTGCCTGCCAATGCAGGGGACGCGGGTTCGAGCCCTGGTCCGGGAAGATCCCACATGCCACGGAGCAACTAAGCCCATGTGCCACAACTACTGAGCCTGCGTGCTGCAACTACTGAAGCCCATGCTCCACCACAAGAGAAGCCACTGCAATGAGAAGCCCATGCACAGCAACGAAGACCCAACACAGCCAAAAATAAATAAATAAATAAATTTGTGTTTTAAAAAAGAGATACAGGGCTTCCCTGCTGGCACAGTGGTTGAGAGTCCACCTGCCGATGAGGGGGACACGGGTTCGTGCCCCGGTCTTGGGGGGGTCCCACGTGCCGCAGAGCGGCTGGGCCCGTGAGCCATGGCCGCTGGGCCTGTGCGTCCGGAGCCTGTGCTCCGCGGCGGGAGAGGCCACGGCAGTGAGAGGCCCGCATACTGCAAAAAAATAAAAAGATATAATTTGAGAGCAAATCACAAAAGACAACATTTTAAAAAATAAACAAATAATATTACTGATTTGCATGAAACAACAAAACTCAAGATCTGGTCTTACTCATAGGACAGCACACATAATACGGCTGTTAGTAAAGCCCATTATAAAGGTTCATTTGTATCATTATAATTCCACATTTTATTGTGCACACCATAGGGGCACCTACACATTAATCCACCCCACGAAACATCAGAAGAGACCAGCATCCTAACTACACCGCACGGAAACGTGCTCACAGAAGGAGAAGCAACCTGCCCAAGGCCCTGCAGCTGAGGACTCCTTCTGGCTCACGCCGCAGCGTCTCCCTCAAAAGTTCGTGATCTTTCTCACCACGCATGACTCCCCAAAGCAGTTTTTTTAATATGCCTCAACTTTTCGATTTTTACGTATAAGCTCATTTCTTTATACCTTTTGCCATCTTAGGTCAACAACTATGTATTGTGCACGAGGTGCCCTGCCCTGCGTCCCAGAAGCTCCACCGCAGCCGGGCTGGGTCTGTCCCTACACCTCGCCGCCCCGCCGCCCACTCCCCAGGCCCCGCCCCCACCTCACACAGCCAGAATGAAAACCCCATGCGGCTGAGATACATTTAGGATTCGCTTAGTCTTCTGGTAACTCATCGTGCAGGGACCCCCGTTAGCCCTCGACTTCACCAACCCTCGCCAATCTGGCTGCTATGAGTCATGCAAAAGCATCAGACAAATCTATTCCCTCTGCCTGTTTCAATGGGTAACCAACTGTTTCTAACACCATTTTTTAAATGTCATAAACAGATTAAAAGAAATCGACCGATTAAAAGAAAGGAAAAGAAATAGCCGTTTTCCTGAATGAGGCCCAGTAGGTACAGTGCATGCCTCCCTGTGAAGCACAATTAAACATCTACTCTCTGAAAGCGCATCCAGGCTCCCTGTGTCCCAACACTTCTAGGTCAAACCTTGGCAGAAAAATTGTTTTCCAAGTTGTTAGTCCCCTAGGCAAAATAAATAAATTCTAAACCTCAAATGTGCGAGCCAAGAATGTTACAAATCTTCCAGCAAGTCCTCTAGAAGCATCCTTAACCCACAAACTATAATAAAAGGCAGCTGTGTTTCTAAACATGTGACCAACGTGCCATTTAACCAAGGGGGAGGGGGTGGGGGAAAGGGGGATGTTACGTGAAACCCGAGTGATTCAGAATTTGTGGTCATTTGAAAAGAGTTTGAGTACAGCTTAAATACTTAAAATTTCCCTCTGCTCCCATGCTTAGTACATGATTTTTCTCCCTAGAAATTCAGACCTCACATATGAGGCCCGTAAACTTCTATTCCTCCATGACCGACACTTTCCAACACATAAATAACTTCCTGGCCTGGTTCCTTTCCCGTCAAACCACTGGGGCGCCCACTGTTGTGAACACAGTCATTCCCGAGTTCTTCGTGCTCTGACACCTCTGAAGGGGCACAAATCACTCCCACACATGTTGCCAAACCCCCAACAAAACAACCGCTCGGACTTAACATGAAATTCTATCAGAGGTCTACAAGTATTCTTTTTACCCTTACAATCTTTGAAAAGAATCTACATTTCGTTAAAAAAACAGTTAGTTTCAACAATTTAATAACTACTTGGTAGGGAAAAAATCAATTACTTCCCAAGATTAACGTAGTTATTCCCAGTAACTGTTACAAACACAGCCGTGTTGTCAAGGAGTTTAGTACGAGTTTTCCAAATTAAATATAAAATGTGGAAGATAAGCATTTAAAAATCTGTACCAAAAAACATCTTTACTACAGGAATTGGTCTTAATTTTAATGCAAATTAAAATTTACCAAGATATATTATTAAAACCATAAAAAAACACCAAAAAAATTAATCAAAATAAGCAGGGTTACAATTATTTGAACTAAATTATATTTACACAATTTCCAGATAAGCCCAAGATTTCTAAATTCTCAAAAAACACTTAAAATTATACACAATCACAACCATACCATAAAGTTCCTAGCACCCCTTGAACTTAAGGAGTTTATTATTAAAATGGCTTTCAACATAGTTTTTAATAAAAACATTTCATTCCATTTCCTACTTTCAGGTACTAAATTATCTCAACTTAAAATCTGGAGACCAGGGACTTCCCTGGTGGCACAGTGGTTAAGGATCTGCCTACCAATGCAGGGGTCTCGGGTTCGAGCCCTGGTCCAAGAGGATCCCACATGCTGCAGAGCAAATAAGCCCGTGCGCCACAACTACTGAGCCTGCGCTC
The DNA here is from genome assembly GCF_951394435.1 of Stenella coeruleoalba. Taxonomy (NCBI): domain Eukaryota; kingdom Metazoa; phylum Chordata; class Mammalia; order Artiodactyla; family Delphinidae; genus Stenella; species Stenella coeruleoalba. The sequence goes on from NC_137164.1 coordinate 1,141,919, forward strand.
TAAGAGCCCTCAAGCCACAACTACTGAGCCCGCGCGCCTAGAGCCCGTGCTCCTCAACAAGAGAAGCCACCGCAATGAGAAGCCCGCACACCGCAACACAGTGTAGCCCCCACTCGCCGCAACTAGAGAAAGCCCGCATGCAGCAACTAAGACCCAACGCAGCCACAAATTTTTAAAACATATAAAATAAAATAAAATCTTGAGACAAATAAAATTTAGTCTACTAAAGTGATTTTCCACAAATTTTTAAGAAGTCATGTTCCCAAGCACAGACTGCCAAATGATTTGCACATATAAACAAACACGCACTCCTTTAAAACAATTAGCAGCCATGAGACACGCCTCAGAGGCAGAGCAGGTCCCCCTGCGAGATAGCGCGGTTCAGTCGGAGCCACTCACCACCTCCTCCAGTGCAGCACTGCGCCCGAAAGAGCACGTGAGGTGTGTCAGGCAGCTCACAAAGGACGAGAAGAGCTCGCTTGGAATGGCGGTTAAGACGTTGCGAGGGAACACAGTTATCAGGTTGCTGATGATGCTGGAGATCCCCACAGCTTCAGAATCTTCTATCTCAATTCTACAACCCAAGGCATGAGCATCAGCGTTAAGTGGAGCAGAGGTAACTCGTTTCCAAACATGCACCCATTCATTTTCAAAGGCACGTCTCTGTGTACTCATTTCAACTGACACATGTAACTCTCCTCTAAAATATAAAAGCAGGGAATCGCTAGTTTCTTTTTTCCTCCACTGTTAATCATGAGGAAGAACTGAAGCTCCTTTTTGGTCCTAAGGGCCAGGATACCTACCCATTGATGGTATTCAGTAAGCCCTCAATGAAGTGTGCGAGATAATCCACTTGGGACCCTTCGTCGGGGAAGATGGGTCCGTGAAGAGAAGCTAACTGGGCGAGGCACTGCAGGGAGTCTTGTGCCATGTCGGAATCTTCTCTGATTTTTCGATGTACCTGTTAGAAAGAATCGCTAATCCATAAACATAAATTCTTTTGTAAGGGTCACGTGTCTATCGTGCCAAACGAGGTGAGAGAAAAATTCACTGTAGCTGAGCATTTCTAGACAACTAATTCCCGAGTTAAACTAAATTTGAAAATTGTCCCTCAGTCCATTTTATGTTATAGGCCATGATTTTAAACATACCAATTAATTGTCAGTGGAGAGCTACCTACATTTTGAAAACTGAACTGTCTCCGGCGTGTTATGACAAAGAAACAGATGCCGGCCAGTCAGACATACTGCTTTTTCTAAAAACAGCAGCAACGACAGTCATCTGTATTATGCTAACTATGCCCCGCTGCAGCTTCTTGCTAAAGTCAGCAAAGTTCGGGCAAGAGCATATAGATGCTGCTTCGCTGGAAGCAGACAGTTACACACTCGCAAAACCAGCATGCCCCCCAATCCCTAGAAATTCACTCATTCAAACAATATATTAACATGGTGTTTCATCAACTCTGATATTGCCTACAATTTATTTGAATCTCTTTTTATCCTATATCATTGCTATTAATAAATTTTTTAAATGTTTAAATTTTACTTAAATTATATTTAAATTCACTTTAAACCTCACGTAGAATTTATTTCAATGCTGCAATACTGAGGTGAAACACCTGGCATACAGTGTTCTGATGAAGGAAACACTCCCAAAATACTGCTCCCTAATTTTACAGTGTCATTAATATCCTCAGACTTACATAATTAAAACAGACCAGGAAAACATTTTTAGCAGAGAAATCACAGGTAATTGTTTATCTTAATCCACCACATTTACTGTGGCCACTTTCCACTTTCCACAAGGATTTGAATTTTCCAGCCCCTCTTTCCCTACACAAATCTCTGTGCTTTCTGAGTGTCACACAATTTAAACATTTATTCTCTATCTGTGTCAGGTTATTTCACTCTGACTCTGCAATCATTTATAAATTACTTGAAGTTAGGATGCTTCCCAACTATTCACTGGTACAGTGCGGGGACACAGTGAATACTCATAAACCCTTAATTCACTGGTTGATTCCATTGATCTTTAATTCCTGAACTGCTTAAGGTTCTAAGAAATTTAAAATATTAAAAACTCGCTGTTAAGTTACAAAGTTAATTTATCTACTGACATGCTGAAAGGGGTTTAGAAAAGGGGTTGTCAAACCACAGCCCACAGGCCAGACCTGGCCTCCTGCCTGCTTTTGTGCGGCCTGTGAGGTAAGAATGGTTTTTACCCTTTTATGTGGTTGGGAAAAACAAAACCAAAGAATAATATTTCAAGACATGTGAAAATTATACAAAATTCACGTTGTAACAGCCATCAGTGAAGTTTTGCTGTAACTGCTTGTACTGGGAGGCCAGAGCTGAAGCTGCCTCAGAGAACTAATGACCTGCAAAGCCTAATATTCTACCCAGCCAATCCCTGGTCCAGAACAACACAAGGGTTTTTCAAAATACATTCTAAGTTTTATATATAGTAAATTTAAAGTACAATCACAAATCCATATATCCATTCTATTCAAGAACTTCTGAACACAGCTTATTCTGAAGTTCCTTATCTGAAAACTGTAACTACATTTCTGTCACCTTGTTTTTTTAACCTTATCAACATTTAAACATGACAGAGACAACGCAACCTGGGACCACAGAGGGCTGCTTCTCCACCCACACAGCCAAATGGTTGCTCAATCCTGGTCCAGACATGAGGAAGCAAAAGAAACAGCCAACATGGATTATGTAATTAAATTAAATAAAAATAAGAAACTGTCCTCAGAGCGTGACTTTACTGGGCATACTTATGTTTCCTAAAATATGAACCACATAAAACATGATAAATCAATGGCTGACTCTTACATAACACGGTAGATTCTTGCTCTCTTCCATTACAAAGGAATTCTACCATATCTGAACCATGTTACACAAATTAAAACCTGAATTCACCACCTGAATAGGGAAAAGCAGAGGGATAAAGAAAAGCAAAGTCTAGCGGAAGACCCAGGGAGGTGACTGGAGAAGCAAGACAAGAAATACGGACAAGGAATAAAGAAAAGTACGTTAGTAAGACGCTGAGTCCTATGGGAACACACTGAATCCGAGACGACTTCGGGCATCCAAGTTAAAGCGCCCAGCGCAAGGATTACGAGGCTCTGGGACACAGGAGCAGCCTGTGCTGAATACAGACGAGGAGTCCTTGGTGCAGAAGTGTCGCTCGGTGAGCTACGAGTGGAAAAAGAAGCCCAAGGAACACGTACACAGTCAGCAAAGCTGAGAACTGAGATAGGAACACCAGTATTTATCCAACGAGCAGAGTAAGAAGAGACCATAAATGAGATCAGGAAGAATATGTCAAAAAGGAAAAACTAAGGAGAGTGGTTTCTCCAACACCTAATGGAAAGAAGAAAACTGGAGAAGTTTGTGAACTTGTAGGGGGCAGAAGGCCATCTAAGGTCTCCTGAACCCAGATGGGTCACAGCTGGGTCTCGAGGCCACGACACAGTACACATAAGTGCAGCGATTCAGATCTAGAGAAAAAGTGACATGCAGTGGAAAACTGCTTCAAATAGGCAATGAATTCACATAACTGAAAATAAACTTAAAAAAAAAGAAGTGAATGAAAAGATTAGTCACTGACATTTTTCTAACAAATAACAAAATTAAAATTGTTCATAAGTGCATACATGAAAAAGTAATAGGCCACAAACACAAAACTGTTAAAATCACAAGGTGAAAGGGGTTAACTTTCAGATGCAGAAGTTATCTGCATGTGGAGGCTCCCAGCTGACAGGAGCAGCTGTCTACTGCATCCAGACAGCTGTTCAGACAGGGGAGCTGTTTCCAGCACTGCCAGCAAGTTTTTCACCTTTTCAAAAACTGCTGGAACGGGATCCAATTTCAGTCAAATGAATAACACAGAGAACTGAACTTGGATACACATCAAAACAATTTCTGCCAGAGGCAGGCAACAGAATGTTAAAATGTAGTTACAATTATCTTTGATACTGATAACGTTTTTAGCCATCATTTCTCGGATTTAAAGAAGAAAATGCAAGGTAATACTCAGTCTAAACATTTCTATAGAAAAATATTTTTATGTACACCTAGGGGTGAAATTTGTAAGGCTCGTGAATAGTACCTTTAAAACACATGAAAAGGTAAACTATAATTAATGGTTGGGATTTAGCAAAATAGCTTTCTTTTTTCTTTTTAATTGGTCTTTATTTGGACTTTTGCCCTAGTCATTATACCTAACTAACTTGCATGCTTGCCCTACATCTGCAAACCTGTATCCAAAACACACACACACGTATTTTCCATATTTTCTCCAGCTTTTGACTATTACACTGGGGGGCCCTCTAGGGCAAACATGGGAGCACATTCCTAACTTCCTGGTATTTGAAAGTTACAGCTGAAATAAACTGGTATTCAGTAACTCTAACTTAACCCACGGCTGCTCATCAGTACACAACAAGTGTACTGCTCTAGAACAGCACTTCTCAAAGTGCGGCCCAGGGGTCCCCAAAGGTTCCTGACACCCTGTCAGGTTGTCTGTAAGGTCAAAACTACTCTCATGATACCACTGAGGCAGTGTTTGCCTTTTCCATTCCTACCGTCACACACCCACGTTCTACGTGACTGTAGAACACTGCAACTGAGCGAACGCAGCAGCAGATGAGAGGGCCTGGCTGTCTTCTGTGACACCAGACATTGGAGAGGTCTGCAAAAATGTCAACAATGCCACTCTTCTCACTAAACTTTCTGTCTGCTTGTTTTAAAAAACATAGCTATTTGTTCACTGAAATGTTATTTACGTTAATATGTAGTGGTTTGGTATTGCTATTTTTAAGTGAATTAATAAATTACTTTTTAAAGTTCTCAGTTTGAATTTTTAACATGGTAAACACTAATAGCTATAACCCACATAAACAAAAGCCCTTCGGGGTCCTCGATGATTTTTAAGAGCGTAAAGAGGCCCTGAGACCAAAAAGCTTGAGCTCTACGACGTTAAACCCTTCATAATTATATAACATTTTAATAAACCAGCAAAAACATTTCTATATAATCTTTGTTTAAGCAAATATACTGATCAGGAGAGAAGGCTTTGGAGGAGAAAAGCAATCTGTCTTGATTTACTTAAAAAAGATACAAAAGCACGCATTCTTCCCGTGGCACTTTTCTGTGGCTTCCCTGTGGCGAGGGAGAGCAGGACTTACGGTAAAGAAAAGCTCCATGACCCTGCTGTCCAGAAGGGCCTCCCGCCAGGACTCCGTGGGCTTCAGGAGCACATTTTGCGAGGACTCAAACATGGCTATATAATGTCTTCCCAGTTAGCTGGGGTCAAGGTCAACCACAATAACATTCCGACTTTGTCTAAAATGTAAGTATATCCTAAATATAACGGAGCCATCCAGAAAGAATGTAATGGAAACAGTTTAAGCCTCTTCACATATGCTACATAATTCACGCCTGAAGCTAAGGAATAAAAGGCATTAAGTGCTGAAAAAAAGAATGCTAGAGGAATGTAGATAACAGTTTCATCATAATTATATATCATGCTGCAGGGGTACATAAAGTCTGAGCACAGGTGATCTGAGTGGTGGCAACAGGAGGAGAAACACTAACGCAAAACAGATGCCAAAACACATGCAAGAAAAGAACCCATTTCTACATGTTGATCCCATCATGTCCCCCAATATCTTACAGCAGCTAAAACCACTTACACAAAATGTGAGTTTCATACAGTCTGCTTGGAAAAATAGCATTTTCCCAAAAGAAATACACTTACTGGGACACAAAAAGAGTAAAGGAGGAGCAAATACACATCCTACCGAAGAAGAACTTCCAAACATCAGATCATCAACTCCACACAAAGACAATTATCACTTTACATAAAACTCTATCCCAGGCTAAAAAGCAACGCTTATGATGTTCAGGTGTTCACTGTCAAGCTGCTTCAAACAGAACACCGTCTTTACCACACAGAGAGTAACCATAAAATACACCTGCAGGTGTTTGTGAACGTAACTCATTCAGGGACACAGACACGGTAACTGAGGTTTCAGGAAAGGAGAAACCTGTCTGGGCACAGACAGCGTTACGCCCCTTCCACGCTCATCAAATGCCCAACTAGACCAGGGGTCCCCAACCCCCGAGCCGAGGTCCAGCATCAGCCCCGCGGCCTGTTAGGAAACGGGCCACACGGCAGAAGGTGAGCGGTGGGCGAGCACGTGAAGCTTCCTCTGCCGCTACCCCCCCAACCCCGCCATCGCTCGCATCACCGCCTGAAACACGCCCCCCGCCCCGCCCGTGGAAAAACCGTCTTCCATGAAACCGGTCCCCGGTGCCAAAAAGGTTGGGGACCCCTGAGCCAGACCATTCTCATCACCCAATGAGAAATTTCAACAAGTTATCCAAACTACGGTTTGCAAAAATTAGATATAAGTTCAAATTCTACATGTTCATTAAAGCCCAAATCATTAACAGAGAAAATTAAAGGCAACGCTATGGAAATTTTTTAAAAAGATTTTTGTTTAACCCTCTTTTAAAATAACTAATATTATTTTGTGTCTGAAGAGCAAGGAGGGGCACCAAGAGTTCTTTCAGAAAAGAAGCCATTGCTTGTTTCTGAACAATCACTCCAGAAATGTTCTGTGATTGCACTTAATTGCTGAATAAAACTGAAACTCAAACCAGGTTCGTTTAAATCTCACTTTTCTCTTCCTCTGTCTGCCCCCTTGTGGAGGGCAGGGAGAACTGGGGCCAAAAGGAAGGAGCTGCCGAACTCTGAAACAGCAGCAGCGCGGGGCCTCCTGACCCAGAGCCACTGGTGTGTCCGTAGCTTCTAGAACGACTTCATCTTCTCGCGAGGCACCTAGCTGGTGTGAGATTGTTAGTACTGGGCTCTCACCCAGAAGAGAACACAACAGCTAAACACTAGGTCTTTCCATGTGTTATCTAAAAACGGGGGCTTGATTATCCTTTAGAGAAGCAAACTGAAATGGTGGTGGGTGAAATCTGATGTCTGGGATGTGCTTCACAATAATCTGGGGCTGGAAGAGCAGAGAGGAAATAAAACTTACAGCTGATGAAGCTGTATTCTATTTTTGTGCACCTTTGGAATTTTCCACAGTAAGAGTTGGGACATAAAACAAGGAGGCTCGGGCTTCCCTGGTAGCGCAGTGGTTGAGAATCCGCCTGCCAATGCAGGGGACACGGGTTCGTCCCCCGGTTCGGGAGGATCCCACATGCCGCGGAGCGGCTGGGCCCGTGAGCCATGGCTGCTGAGCCTGCGCGTCCGGAGCCTGTGCTCCGCAACGGGAGAGGCCACAACAGTGAGAGGCCCGTGTACTGCAAAAAAAAAACAAAACCAAAAAACAAGGAGGCTCAAGCACATGAAATAAAGCACCTGAGAGTAAGACAAAGTTTTTGTACTTCATAAAAAATATTCCACTTCTTTTCCAGGTTAATTCCCTTAATTTTCAGTGTCCTATTTTTTCAATTAAAAGGCAATTTTTTGGTATATAAATTGTTCAGTAATGAAAAGTATTTATTAAATACTTATATTGAGTTCTACATTGAACAAAGATGCACAAATTATGACAATCTAGTTACATTTTTTAAGGAGTTGCAATCTGACATTAAAATGGTAAGAAACTTTATGTGTCAGACACCCAAATCTAACAAACAAAATATGTGTATCATCACTAAACACTTTCCATGAGGAAAATAACAGAATGTCTTAATACTTTATCTGCTCACTAACGGCGTCATGATTTTACTTTTACCTTAGGTGGGATGTGAGACAGAGTCACTGAACCGTAATGAAACGGTCAGGCCACCTGTCCTGGGTCTCGTTCGCACAGCCACCTGGGCAGAGCAAATGCACACAGCCCTCAGGTGAGGAGCAGCGGAGGCCCCTCAGAGGCCCAACACAGAGGAGGGGCGCTGGGGGCGGACGCAAAGAGTGGTGTTTATGGACTTTGCTAGTCTTGGAAATGTGGAAAAGCTCGTTTCAAGTGAGTGAAGAGCCCTGCAACTGACCAAGACTGCCAGTTACAAAACAACAGGGGGTTGTCCAGGTCCTTTAGCAAGTGAGAGTTGATTAACGTCAAAGATTAATAAATATTACAAAAGGAAATGAGACCTAGACCAAGATCTCTTTGCTATCTTTCATTCAATTACAAAATGTGGACACTCCATAAATACTTGTAGATATCAGTTACTTACATTAAGAGGAAACAGAAGGATGTAAGTTTGAGAGAAGCCTTTTTTCCAGCTATGAGATGGAATTAAATGCAATTGCTCACCTAAACATCAGGTGCAAAATAATCCTCAAATCTTTTATTTATTTTTTTTAATCCTGATGTTAGCTTCTCTTGATCTTGGCCTGTTTTAAACACACTATTCCCAGTGCCCAGTCTGTATGGCCAAATGTTCTTAAAACGCTGACGACCAGCATGGTTTTAGAATTGTCATTCCTTGCATGTTGCCCACAGCACAAGGAGATCTGAGACTTTAATATCTGACACAATCATAAAATACTTTTCTCCAATAATTATTTTAAAGTTCCATGTGAGTTTTATTTTTAACTCCAAACCTGGAAAGGATCTTTACCTCTGGCATGACATTTGCCTCCTATTAAGAAAGCTCACTGGTAGCGCTCCTGGCACAGAGGCCACACTAACTGTTCTTTGAAGAGTTACCCTACAGCACTGCAGACTAACCCACCTTCCCTTTTACCAGCCAGCCTAGCACTGCCACCCGGTACCAGTTGTTCATAATAAGAATGAACACATGCTCCAGTGTGTACAGTGAGACACAACCGTATGACTTAGTTATAAATAATCTCTCTCTCTCTACGAAAAGAACATGTAATTATCTTCAAAAGCATTTTAATACAAACTTAACATAAAAACGGCAAAAAGAACAGTACAGTAATGAATGGAACAAATTTTTAAGAACAGTGCTATTCGAACAAGAAATACACGTTGTAGTCAGCACACTGGACTGTGAATCTGCTGAAGGCGCTGCCTGTAAAGAGGAGGGAATAAGGGCCCTTCTGTGTTGCCTGAAATACTGTTATTAAGAAGGCGCATGCACTACTTTTCAATTAAAAAGCTAGTTAGAAGCTTATCACAGTGTGAACAGACTTTCACATGCAGATCTGGACCGTTTCTGCACATTCAATTCAACTTTTAATTTGGTATTACCAACTATTTCTGTATCTGTGTATAAGTGACCCCAAAATACCACTTCTCCCCAGATAATTCTTAATGTAGAATACTTTAAAAACAACAAGGAGAAGACCATCACTAAAATTCTATCACTTCTCCTCTTAAGACAATATTTTTTTAATGACTTAAAATTTAAATCAAGCAGTATTTCCTCCTTCTTTCCTAGTTTTGCGCCTTCCTTTATTCCTTCTCAAAAATCTTTACTTTTTTCAAGTTCTTGTTTAATAACCTATAATTCTCTCCAAGCCTAGACTATCATATACAAATGTTAATCATGTTTCTCTCTTCCTGATATCCAAAAATAACTTTTCCCAAAAAACTGTTATACAAAGCAATAGTCTCTAACAGTTTTAATAAAGCAGCAGGTTCCTACTTAAAAGTTGCAGAAGTTTCAGTTCACAGAACTACTTTAACAGCCATGTCATAATATCAACATTATACTGCTTTATTTTTATCCAAATATATTACCAATAAAAGAGAAGTCTGACAATGAAGTGATTATTTACTAATTGATCATTTATTATATGCTTGTTAGATTTTAGGAGACATATGAGTCACACCAGATTGATACCATTAAATAGCAATTATTTACCAAAATTCAAATCAGATTTTAAACCAAGAATTTTCTGGGGCTATGGCTTTACATATTTTTCTAAAATAAATACTAAACTCAGGTAATTTATATTTTGTATCAGAATCATTCATTTTGTGATCAAATAAAATTCAACCCACGTGACAGCCATAGAGAGCTGCTTTCAGCCTTTAATAATCCTATGTCTTTTTAAAAATCTGTCATCGCATCAACATCACTTCACCTTGCCGTGTTTTCACCACTTCGAGAACCAGGAGCTACCATACAAGGACTCTCCTGTCACTGGACACCGTACAAGCCCGTCTGTGAGCAAGGCTGCAATTCTGAAGTCCGAAAACCCAGCCCGTCTTCTGACCTCTGTGCTCTCAGTCCCCTGGAAATCAGTCACAGCTGGAAGTCAACTCAACCTCGCACACACACTGAAGAATTAACTCTCCGTCTCCTGGCCCTTCTCCCACGGCCATCCTACCGAGCTCTAAAGCTCTCTGCTGGGGAAGCTCACCCGCTCCTGAGAAACCAGAGGCACAGACACGCAGCACCTGCCCTGCCCTGGACACGCCGGCCAGCACCACACACACCTGAGGAGCCAGGAGGACAGAGCTCAGCCGCAGCGGCCACGACTGCCACTGGATAAACCCACAAAGTCTTCTGTGTCAACCACACAGTGTGACCTGTAAGTGCATGCTCTTAACAGAAGGGGGGTGGTCACCTCTGAAACACACCGGGCCTTCCACATGCAAATGAGGTCTAGTCCATCTATGAACACCTTCTGTATGGGGATCATCTTGTGGTGGTGACCGACAGTAAAACAGCAAAAGAGGCGCACAACAGCTACAAATTACCCTCAGGCAAACATGGAAAGTCTGAAAATCTCCACTGCCTATTCTTATAAGAACTTCACAATACAGGAAGATCTTGTAGCAACAATGGACATTTTACAAGAGGAATACTTTAATTTCCCCATCTTCCCATCTTCTTTTTACCCCACCTCATTAGTAAAACAACATTTCAGAAGCAGGGGAAGCCCAGCTTTTCTTCTTATATTTTTAATCTCCGTCACAACTAACTTTTCTAACAACAGAAACTGCTATTTCTGGCACAGCACGGAACCACTGAGCCCGGTCTCACATAGCACTTAGTCCAAGTAACCAAAGTCCTTTGAAATAAAGGAGAACTGACCTCACCTGAATGTTTTCCAAAGCCTTGCCTCCAAATAGTAACGTTGGCTTTACTGGAAATCCTAATTTAGGTGAAAGCTTCTGTGTCCCGTTACTATTTTATGATCTAGTTAGCTTTCCCCAAGAGCTTGAGTTGAAAAAATTTTTACCAAAACCAAATCAGATACACAAAAATAGAATACCAATAAAAGGCAGTGTAACCAAACTAAAAAAAGAATTATTACTGAAGCCAACATACCAAACATACCTGCCAAGCATTCTTATTACAAAACGATATTGTCATTTATGATTAGCATTGCCAAAACCCCGAAGCATTTACGGACGCTAGGTGAGCTAATGGCTAAACAATACGAGCAGCATGAACAGACAGCCAAGAACGGAGACACTACTTCTGAATCACCTTGTCTCAATAACTAAAACATATCTATTTGTTAGGCATCTGTTACTACATGCTAGATACTGCACAGTGTGGACAACACAGTGGACAAAACACGGCCTGTGCTTTCCTGAGCCTCCAGACAAGCAGTAAACAGGTACTGCTCCAGCAGGCTAACAAAAGGAAAATTACAATGGACAAGTGGGCTAAATGGGAGAGAAGTGTGTATAACATGCATATCAGGAGCCGCAGCAGGGGCTTCCCTGGTGGTGCAGTGGTTAAGAATCCGCCTGCCAATGCAGGGGACACGGGTTCGAGCCCTGGTCCGGGAAGATCCCACATGCCACGGAGCAACTGGGTCCGTGCGCCACGACTACTGAGCCTGCGCTCTAGAGTCTGCGAGCTACAACTACTGAGCCCACGCGCCTACAGCCCGTGCTCCACAACAAGAGAAGCCACCGCAATGAGAAGCCCGTGCACCACAACCAAGAGTAGCCCCTGCTCGCAGCAACTACAGAAAGCCCACACGCAGCAACAAAGACCCAACGCAGCCAAAAATGTAAATTAAAAAAAAAAAAAAAAGCCACATCAAAAGAAACCTGACCTGGTCTGGAGTGAATGACGGAGGCACAACTAGGAGGCAAGGGAAAAGTTCACCTGCAAAGGTGCCAGGGCAGAAGGAAACTTGCCCTGTGGGTGCAGCACCAACAGAAAGAGGACAAAGAGAGTTCGGAGAGAAAGGTAGAGACCAGACCATCCAGAATCCTAGCGCCCATTTGTAAATGGGGTGGTGGTACAACAGAGGATCCTAGGACTAGGGTACTTTCTTTACACAATAATAATCTAAAACAGAATGAAAAGCAGGTGGATTTCATCTCAGATCTTTCAAGACAGTAAGACCAGGGCAGAATGGCCAGAGCAATTAGCTCACTGGGCCAGGAGATGATTTTAACACCTGCCAAAGCCCAGGAGCTATAGACTTTGCACCAGGCCTGGAGTGGAGGATGCTTTCCTAAATCATCTTCTACATGTATAAAACCTACATGTAATAATCCTTTAAGAAAAATAATGGTTTGCAAGGACTTCCCTGGCGGTCCAGTGGTTAAGACCCCACGCTCCCAACGCATGGAGCACGGGTTCCATCCCTGGTGGGGGAACTAAGATCCCGTATGCTGCATGGCACTGCCCCCACCCCCCAAAAAAAAGGTTTGCAGAAGACATATACACAGAAAATCCAGAAAAATACTATTTGAACTAAAAAATAAGTTCAGCAAAGCTACATGGTACAAGATCAATATACAAGACTGTGTTTTTCTATACACCACTATGAACACAAAAATAACTGTAAAATCAACTCCATTTATAATTGAATTAAAAAATAAAATACTCAGAATAAATTTAACAGAAGAAGTTCAAACTTCTACTCTGAAAACTATAAAACAGTGTTGAAAGAAACTAAAGATCTAAAAAAATGGAAAGACATCCCATGTTCATGCATTGGAAAACTTAATATTTTGCCATTTGTTAACATGGCAGTTCTCCTCAAACTGATCTACAGATTCAACATAATCCCTATCAAAATCCCAGCTGCCTTTTTTGCAGAAACTGATAAACTGATCCTAAACTTCAAATGGATATGAAAGAGACAGAGAGAAGACTAAATAATCTTGAAGTACTGTCACATTTACAGCCAGGTGATTTTATACAAGGGGGCCAAAACAATTCGACCGGAAAAAAAATACCTTTTTCAACAAATGATGCAGGAACAACAGGATCCTGTTATACCTTATATCTCCACAAAACGTACAATGGATCACAGACCTACCATATGACAGACCCACATAAAACTCTTAGAAGAAAATATAGGACTAAATCTTTGTGACCTTAAGGACAAGAACAAAGTCAGAGAACTGACACAACTCAACTTACTATAAATCTACAATAACCGAGACAGTATGGTATTGGACAAAGAATAAATAGATCAACGGCACAGAATACAGAAACCAGAAACAGACCTACATACGTGAAGTCAAATGATCTTTAACAAAGTAGTAAACTGCAATGGAGCCAAAAAAAGTCTTCAACAAATGGTACTTAACTACTGGACATCCACATACCAAAAAAAAAAAAATCATCAAGATACAGATAGACCTTACGCCTTTCACAAAAATCAACTCAAACTGGATCATAGATCTAAATGTAAAATGTGTAACTGTAAATGTAAAATGTGTAACTGTAAGACCTAAATGTAAAATGTGTAACTGTAAGGTAGTCCAATGGTTACAACTCCATACTTCCAATGCAGGGGGTGCGGGTTTGGCCCCCGGTCGGGGAACTAAGATCCTACATGACACACAGCGTGGTCAAAAAAACAAAAACCCGTAAAATTCCTAAAAGATAACATAGGAGAAAATCTAGATGACCTTGGGTTTGGCAATGACTTTTTAGCAAAATAACAAGGCATGATCCATGAAAGAAAGAATTGATAAGCTGGACTTCACTAAAATTAAACACCTCTGCTCTGTGAAAGACACTGTCAAGAGAATAAGACAATAAGCCACAGACTGGGAGGAAATATGTACAAAAGACATCTCTGATAAAAGACTATTATCCAACATATAAAAAGAACTCTTAAAATTTAACAATAAGAAAACAAACCATCTGGTTAAAAATGGACCCAGGTCCTTAACAGACTCCTCACCAAAGAAGACATACAGGTGTCAAATAAGCACATGAAAAGACGTTCAACATCACATGGTCTTTAGGGAAATGCAAAGCAAAACAATGAGATACCACCCCACCCCTAGGAGAAAGGTCCAAATCCAGAACACCGAACGCTGCTGAGGGTGTGGAGCAGCAGGAGCGCTCCCTCACTGCCGGTGGGAACACAGACTGGTGCAGCCACTTCGGAAGACAGTTTAGCAGTTTCTTACTAAACATACCCCCCCACCAAACAATCCAGCAATTGCACTCCTTGGAATTTACCAAAAGGAGCTGAAATTTTATATCCACACAAAAACCTGCACACACATGTTTATTCATAACTGCCAAAACTTGGAAGCAACCAAGCTGTCCTTCATTGGTGGAATGGCTGAGTCCACTGTCATCCAGACAGTGGAATATTAATCAGCGATATAAAGAAATCAGCTATCAGCCATGCAGGAGCATGGAGGAACCTTAATTGCATGTGACTCGGGGAAAGCCCATCTGAAAATGCTACACACTGTATGATCCCAACCATATGGCGTTCTGGAAAAGGCACAACTGTGGAGACAGTGAACAGATCAGCGGGTCCCTAGCGTACGGGGAGAGGAAGGGGTGAACAGGTGGATCACAAAGGACTTGCAGGGCAGTGAAACTACTCTATGTGAGACAGCAACGTGGATACATGTCATTGTACATTTGTCCAAACCTACAGAACACCAAGAGTGACCCCTAATGTAAACTACGGACTTTGGGGACAATGATGTGTCAATACAGGTTCTTCCATTATTAAAAAAAGCCCCCCTCTGGTAGGGTGGTGATGACGGAAGACCATGCACGTGTCAGGGAGAGGGCACATGGGAACTTTCTGTACCTCCTGCTCAAGAGTGCTATGAACCGAAAACTGCTCTAAAAAACAAAAGTCTATTTTAAAAAATCTTTGTGACCTTGGATTATGCAAAGCCATCTTAAATATATCAAAAGCAACAAAAGAAAAAATAGATAAATTGGACATCAACAAAATTAAAAATTTCTATGTTTCAAAGGACATCATCAAGAAAGAAGACAACCACCGAATGGGAGAAAATATGTGAGAATCATACATCCACTAAAGAATTTGTGTTATATATTCAGAGTTCACAAAGAACTCTTATAACCCATAAATCTTTTCTTTTTAAAGATTTTTTTTGATGTGGACCATTTTTATTTATTTATTTAAAAAATTTTTCTTTTATTTATTTATTTTTGGCTGCATTGGGTCCTCGTTGCTGTGCACAGGCTTTCTCTAGTTGAGGTGAGCGGGGGCTACTCTTCGTTGCCGTGCGCAGGCTTCTCGTTGCGGTGGCTTCTCTTGCTGCAGAGCACAGGCTCTAGGCGCGTGGGCTCAGTAGTTGTGGCTCACGGGCTCTAGAGCGCAGGCTCAGTAGTTGTGGTCCACAAGCTTAGTAGCTTTGCAGCATGTGGGATCTTCCCGGACCAGGGCTCAAACCCGTGTCCCCTGCACTGGCAGGTGAATTCTTAACCACTGTGCCACCAGAGAAGCCCCTATGTGGACCATTTTTAAAGTCTTTATTGAATCTGTTACAACATTGCTTCTGTTTTATGTTTTCGTTTTTTGGCTGCAAGGCACGTGGGATCTTAGCTCCCCTACCAGGGGTCAAACCCGCATCCCCTACACTGGAAGGCAAAGTCTTAACCACTAAACCACCAGGGAAGTCCCACAACTCATAAATCTTAAAAAGACGAATAACCCACAAATGACGTTAGGGCAACGAAGTTGCAGTCAGTCACCGCCCACCACCACTCTCTCTCCAGTGCTTCCTACTCCACCAGACTCTTCCTCCTTCTCATCAACCGTCAGTGATCTGCTAGGATAACTGGATATCCACATGCAACAGAATCAAGTTGCATCATTATTTCTCATGATATACAGAAATTAACTCAAAGTGGATCAAAGACCTCAATATAAGAGCCTATATGTAAGAAGTCAGTCTTAGAAAAGAACACTGGCATAAGTCTTCATGGCCTTGGATCAGGCAATGGTTTCTGAGACAGGACAACAAGAGGAAAAAAGACATAAATTAAATATCATAAAAATTAAAATTTTCTGTGCTTCAAAGTTCACCATAAAAAAGTAAAACCAGGGACTTCCCTGGTGGCGCAGTGGTTAAGAATCTGCCTGCCAATGAAGGGGACACGGGTTCGAGCCCTGGTCCGGGAAGATCCCACATGCCGCGGAGCAACTAAGTCCGTGCACCACAACTACTGAGCCTGCGCTCTAGAGCCCCTGAGCCACAACTACTGAGCCGGCGTGCCGCAACTACTAAAGCCTGGCACCTGGAGCCCATGCTCCGCAACAAGAGAAGCCACTGCAATGAGAAGCCTGCACATCGCAACGAAGACCCAATGCAGCCATCCATAAATGAATAAATGAATGAATGAATGAATGAATGTTTAAAAAAACAAGGTAAAAATACAACTCACAGAAAGGGAGGACATATTTGAAAATCATTTATCTGCTAAGGGACTTTTATCCGAAGATATAAAAAATTGTTACAACTCAATTTTAAAGAGACAAATAACCCAATTTAAAAATGGACAAAGGATATGAATAAACATTTCCTCAAAGAAGATACACGAATGGCCCATGACCACAAAAAAGATGTTTGATACATTAACCACGAGGGTAATGCAAATCAAAATCACAATGAGATAGCACTCCATACGAAATAAGACAGTTATAAACAAAAAACAGATAACAAGTGTTGACCAGGATGTGGAGAAATTGGAACCCTCATATAATGCTACTGGGACTGTAAAATGGTACAGCCACCTTGGAAAACAGCTTGGCAGTTCCTCAAAAGGTTAAACAATGAGTTTCCTTATGATCCAGCAATTCCACTCCTAGGTATACCCAAGAGGAATGAAAATATTAAGTCCACACAAAAACTTGTACTACACAGGAATGTTCATAGCAGCATTATTCATAATAGCCAAAAAGTTGAAACAATCCAACTGTCAATCAACTAATCAATGAATAAATAAAAATATGGCCTATCCTTACAACAGAATATTATGTGGCAATAAAAAGGAATGAAGTGCTGATGCATGCTACAATATGAATGAATCCTGAAAACATCAGGCTAAATGAAAGCCAGTCACAAAAGACCATATATTATATGACTCGATTTACATGAAATGTCCAGCATAGAGACAGAAAGGAGATGAGTGAGTGACATGGGCTGGTGTTTGGGGGAAACAGGGAATGACCACTAACAGATACAAGGGCTTCTTTTTTGGGGTCATGAAAATGTTCTAATGTTAACGACAGTCGTGCTGTACAAGTCTATGATCGCACAAAGAACCACTGAATTGTATCCTTTAAATGGGCAGATGGTTTGGTATGTGAAATACATCTCAATAAAGCTGTCCTACAAAATAACCAATTATCACTGCAACGGACACTACCTGAGCACAGGCACAGACAAAGTGGGTCCAATGCAGATATTTTGTTTAAGGGAGCTCAGTGTTTAAATTTCTTAACATTTAAAAGAAAACTTTTAAATAATTAGAGTGAACTCTTCATAGAACATCTAAAATAAGTCATTCATTCCTAAAAATTTAAACCCAGGTTGTTTCAGTTAAAACTTAGAACAGTGGGACAAACCAAAAGGACACAGAAGGCAGCTGACAAGGGCCAGACCCGGCACAACGTGGGCAGCAAAATACACAATGACAGCAACAGACCACAATCCATTCTGAAGAAGAAGAATCCCTGAGTCAATACTGATATAAATGAATAAATCAATGACGAAAGGAAACCTCTTCTTTATGGCAGAAATCTGCAAATAAGCACAAAAGGAGATGATGGGATCAGAAAAATCACCAATGTGCAACGACCGCACCAGCTGTTTCAGGCCAGGAGTACCAAGGGATGCTAGAACTAATGGTTGAAATTTTAGGAGGAACAGGATATTTATATAAAGTATAACACCACAAATCATTTATTAATTACAAAAAGAAACAGCAACTTTACAATGGAAAAACCTGGCACACACCACCTTAACCAAAAGATCAAAGAGAAACCGCCCCGCTCCCTGCAAATGGGACAAACTGGATCACACTCCTCCTGACATAAAGGAACCACTACTCAGTAGTCCTACGAAAATGAATAACCCAGAACTATCAGGAGGGAACATCCAACAGACCCAAACTGAGGGGTATTTTTTTAAAGTAATTGATCTATACACATCAAATATGTCAAATTCATGAAAGACAAAGAAAAGCTGAGGAGCTTTCCAGATCAAAGATGACTTAGGACAACTAAATACAAAGTACTGAAAACAGTTACAAAAGGTATTAGTGAGACAACTGACAATATTTGAATATGGACTGCAGATTAGATAGTAACAATGTGTCAACATTAAATTCTTGGTTTTGAAAATCATACTAGAGTTTTGTAAGACATTCTCCTATAAGAACCGCAGTGCAATTTGAAAATTCTTGATCACAAGAAAACAAACAGTGAAGTACTCAGAGGTATATGGGTATAATGTCTGCAAGTGCTCTCAAATGATTCAGAAGAAATGTGTTTAAATATACACATACTGTCATACAAACGCACGTACACGTGTGTGTGTGTGTGTGTGTGTGTGTGTGTAATGAGAGACAGAGACAGGAAGAGTAAGAAATGGGACAAAATGTTAACAGCAGGTGAATCTTGGTAAAGGGCATACGGCAATTCTCTCAACTACCCTTGTAGTATTTCCTGCATGCTTAAAATTACTTCAAAATAAAAAGATACAAAAAAGATAGCAGATTACAAAAATTATGAATAGGAACTGATACTGGTAATTTAACACAGACTCATTTAACATACTATTCTAAATGATCAAATAGATGTGATACAAAGCACACAACGTATTTTTTACAAGGTCTACCTGCTATTCTGTCTATCCTAAAAGACAAATCGTATTTTAAAAAGACATCAACTCAATATATTAATTAAGTTAAATATGATCATTAGACCTTTTTCAAGGTATAAGACTAAATAATTGGGACTTCCCTGGTGGTGCAGTGGTTAAAAATCCGCCTTGCACTTCAGGGGACAAGGGTTCGATCCCTGGTCCAGCAAGAACCCACATACTATGGAGCAACTAAGCCCATACGCCACAACTAATGAGTCTGCGTTCTAGAGCCCGCAAGCTACAACTACTGAGCCCGCATGCCACAACTACTGAAGCCCGCGTGCCTAGAGTCGGTGCTCTGCAATAAGAGAAGCCACGACAATGAGAAGCCCGTGCACCACAATGGAGAGTAGCCCCCACTCGCTGCAACTAGAGAAAGCCGCGCGCAGCAACGGAGACCCAACGCAGCCAAAAATTAATTAATTAATTAATTTAAAAAACTAAATAATTATTGAACTCCTTCCCAGCTTATTGAACAGATCAGCAAGTAATCGCCAAAATTAGAAATTATGGCAGAATTGGGTTCCCTGAAACTAGTTTTCTTTGTTAGCACTGACAACGCAGCTTCATTTAATTCCATTGCCATATTCTTGTCCTACACTTAAGCTAATCCACTTAAAGGAAGGAATGCTTAACTGTAGCTGTTACCCAACAAATGGCTGCGGTAGGAACACATATAGGCACAAAGAAGCTCACTTGTAAGCCATGAAACAGAACATTGTACATCAAGAGCAAGATCTACTTTTCTTTAAACGATGAATTCTTTCCTTCAGCAACACTGTAGTCCTGCCTATCATTTTTAGATGACAAGTTTTCCAAAGCTTTATCTACATGCTTTATAAAAATATTTTATGTGTGTATCTTTAGACAAACTTTGTTTCCAAACTCCCAGAGCACTGTTTCCCTTTACAAAACAGTCACTTTTCAGCCAACTGAATTTTCCCCTAAAACAGAGACTTTAAAATTGGCTACAATATATGCAGTGTAACTTTCCTTGATTTTCCCATATATAATTAATGTTTTGATAGCTCCATATGGCCTGTTACTTTTTAAATCTGTCTCAAAGTTTTTCAACATCTTTTTTTTCCCTAACAAAAACTAGAGCAAAAATTAGATAGCAAAACACAAAGGGGAAAATTTTTTAAAAGCAAACCTAAGAAAATATGTGCCTCTTTCCAGCCAAAAGGAATATACTGAAGATATAAAATTGACTATTAGCAGAAGGAGGATTAGCGACTAGGGTAGAAGGGGGCATGACTAGCCTCCCTGTGAGCTCTGCCCTGCAAGGCAGCCACTCACCACGACCGCCTCTGAGAAAGAACTGAGAACTCGGGGCTCCCGTCAGAGACCTCGCACCCTACATGGCATCTTACAACTCATTTTCTATTACATGAATTATTCGCTTGAAAACAGAAGAAAGAGTTACACCCCGCTCGTGCCCCCTTAAAAACCTCACAGTTTACAGCCCAGGTAATTAGCTCAGATATGTGTCGGTGAGTGCAGGGCTCCCGGCTCATCCTCATCTCTCAAGTGGCTGGATATCTATGTCCTATTTGCTTATCATCTGCCCTTTTCTCCTAAATAGACCCCCACCGCTGTCCTCCTATTAACAATACCTAGAACAGGTTAAAGTAAACTTCCCGTAATTTCCTATACCATAAGCAGTATACCAGATCAAGAAGAAACAGCACAGCACAGCAAGCTGAGGAGGAGACTTCAAGGAGGCTACCAAGAGCTCAATAAACAGGAGCTAACTCCTGAGTGTATTTTAAATGTATTGTTTCCTTCAATTCACTCAACAATCCATATCCTCATTTTACATTTGGAGAAACTGAGACTCAGAGACGTTAAGTAACCTGCCTGCGATTGGCTGAACCTTGAGCCTGGATCTGTGTGACTCAACTATGATACATACGGGCAGCCCACCGTACATGACTGCTTTTAATCTATCAAGGTAGCAATGTTCTAGAAAAGCAAATCATAAACTCTGAACTAGAATTCCATTTCTAACACAAATTTCTCCACTTTAGTAAATGATAAAAAGGTAGACACTTTGTATCTATAATATAACCTATTTAAACTTAATTTGTATTCCTAATAAATAACCTGCTAGAAATGGAATTTTCCTATTTTTATACTGGGAACACTCTCCGAAGGGTAAACATGTTACTACCTTATTATCTACACTTGAGCAACTGTAATCCACAAAGATCAAATAGAGAACTCCAAGCCCGCCTTAAGGAAAGTCAGTCAAAATCTGAATGGAATTTACATGTTACAGGAGAAAATGATTCCGTTTCTTGGTAAAATGCACTTCCCACCTTTTTCCCTTCCCTTCCTAAGGCATACTCCTATCCCTTGGTTAGCAACAGCCCAATGACCCACCAAATGTTTCCATTTATTCAACCCTCTTCTACAAAGTTATGAATGAAATTGAAAATTTTCTAAGTACTCTACTGCATTGTGGTATTATAAAATAAAGTAAAATTCCATTTCTAAAAGATTCTTATTTTCTTTCAAACAACATGTTTCATAAATCTGCAGAGATAAAGTACTTTTAGCCATAATTAATTCAATCTACGAAAGTGACCACACATAAACCGTTCGGTTGTTGAAAGGATATAGTTTGGAGGAAGGAAGTTCCAGCTCAGGACTTGGTTGGCGAGGGCCAGGTAGCGCTGGAACACGGATGACATCTGGGCGCTGAGGTGCTCCCGCCTGCTGAATTCCTGCAGGACTTCCACCGTCAGCAGGAAGATCTGACGGAGGTCTTCTTCCTGCAGTAAATTAACCACACGTGTTTTTGTATCTAAAGCTCATTCAAGATATGTTCCCTTTTAGAACCATAAAACAAAACAAACAAATAAAAACCTTAAAGCTTCCAACAGAAAATATCGCTTCTTCAAGGACATCTTCCATTTTTAGGCCTGCTTTTACGTTACAGTGATGCCAGTCTGAATACATTTACCGTCACATAAATGCCACTCCCTAGAGAAGCAGGTCTTGACGAGCCCGACAGAGCTGAGGGCTCAGCAGCTTCAGTGGGAGCCCTCGGATTGAAACCAGTGCCTTCACACAACTTTACTTCAGAGCCAAACAATACACACGAAACAAAGAGCCCACACCATCTGCAATAACACTGAAATACACAGCCCTCTCTGGCATATAGCCAGGCCTATTTTTAAGGCCAGCGGAGTCCCACCAATTGAATTAGTTCTATCTAAACACAATAAGAACAAAATTAATAAGCTAAGGGTCTTAATAGTAGCATTTCCTTTTTAAGACTAGAATTAAATAATCTTAAACCGTCAACGATGTTCACCATACCTATCGCTTTACTATATCCTGTGAAATCACAACGCAAACCTTCAAGTATAGGCTATTGTTCAACTAGATAAAAGCAATGTCCTCACTCCATTAGCAACAAATTGAGTGAAAAGTGAGTGATCTAATAATTAAAACACAAGAACAAAAATACTGGTACCTGAAAAACTCTTTTGCAGTTGCCGTGGAACTCCATACTCAGTCCAATGTTGCTAGTTTTACTTGAACTTGAGAATTCACTCAATAGTGCAGTTAGAATAGAACAGGCCAGAGTTTGCTGTAATTATTTGATAACAAATCATTGTGAGGCATTATTTTCCCGATGCTTTGTTTCAATACAATATTTGTTCAAACATAATGAAACATTTTTATCTTTAGATCTTCCATGGTATCTTGAGATCTTATACCTACCAGCCAGAAAGTCAGATATGACAAGATAAAGATTAGCTCTCCTTTCCCAGTGGCCTTGGGACTGTTTAGTATTCCTCCTCACTCCAGTTACACAAACCTATCTGAGACCTGAACTCAGGACACACTCCTGAGTACTCCTACTAGTACTCAACTACAGAGTGTAAATGATATTTTAAGATGATCAGTATTTAACATATCATTTCATTGAATTCACACAACAATCCCTATCCCCATTTTACATTTGAAAGAAGTGAGATTCAAAGGGCAGGTAATTCGGGCCAGCTGAGATTTGAACCCAGGTCTGTCTGACTCTACGTTCTGATGTCTGTAAAATGTATTTCCAAATAGATGAAAAGTGAAACGGATTTTATGGTCTCCAAAACATTAACCACGTAGTACTCCCAAGTTTTTAAAATTGAAAATGACGATTTTCCTTCTCAATGGCTGTATCCAACAAGCGTCTACTCTCAACTCGCTGCTTTTATTCATGGACTATTCAGAGTCAAGGTGCCATGATGGGGCTGATACAAATTATTCTGGCAAGTTTCCAAGGGTTACAGAGAAATATGCACATACCTCTGAGCAACCGAAAGATTAAAGTCAAGATGATACTATTTATGCAGCTTATACGACAGCTGAGCACGGTCCTACCCGCCCACCAACTGCAACATCTTTGCTCAGAAATGCTTCTGATGTCAGTACCTTGACCTTACAGATGCTTATCTTGGCAAATCTTAGCAAATATACATAAAATTAAATTCCTAAAGATTAGCATGAGTTGATATTTGTTGAAGATGAATGATGGTTACATAGGTGACCAACAGACTATTTGTAGTATATCTGTATATTTGTGTATATGTCTAAAACTTTCCTCTAAGAAAATGTAAAAAAGAATTAAATTCCTATTTGCCTCAGTCTTAACTAGGGTAAGTATGATGTATAATTAGCAATTATGATGGCACACTAGCCCAGAGACTCAAGCAGTTTCTCAGACTTTTCCACACCAAGAAGCCCTAACAACACACAATACGTGCAAATACCCTTGGGAATCCGGGGGTATACAGACAGGGCTGTGTTCAACAGTAAGTCCTCTGACTATAGCTCCTTTAGCTTAAACACTCTCTCTCTCTCTCTCTCTCTCTCTCTCCCCCCCCCCCCCATCTCTCTCTGTAATTGTACTTCAAAATATATTGATAAAAAAATATATATATATTGATACAGCTGTTTTAACATTACAATGTCCCCTTTTACCCAATTTTCAAGAAAAGTGTGTAAGTTCAACTGCCTTTGCATGGACCCAGGCACAAGGAGGAAGAAACCAAGCATTGAAGAGCCTCTTACAGAGAAACAGTTTATCACATACTTCATCTTACAGTTGAAAGAGACCTTAGAAACACATCAAGTACAATCGTTCACTTTTTTAGTTAACAAAATTGTATTTTAAAAAATGGCTTTCTTTTAAAATGGTGATTAATGACCAAAGTGCCAGCAATCAAAAGTTCAGATACATTTAAATACCGTTGGGATCAACCATGAACAGTTTTTAAATACAGCTAGGCTTTGGTGGGGAAAGTGGGTAGTATTAAATTCAAATTAATGAAATTCAAAAGGAAAAGTTAACTTACAAGGATCTACCATGATGGATTACAAGACCATATGATCCTGAAAACAATCTTTCCCCATATTTTTTGCTCTTCTCCTACCCTTTCTAAATAAGACTTCAGTGAACAGGACACTATGAACAGATACCTAAATGTTTAAGAAAATGCGTCTTACTAAAAAAAGGAAACTAATTTTGGAATCTCAGGTGAGATAATCAATCTACTGAAAACAGAATTCATGCACAACTTATACAAAAACATGCAAGCTGAAAAGAACCCAGAAGCACCATCAAACACAAACTTATCGTTCTTACCAATAAATTATCTATAGTAGTTTTGCACAAGTAATTTAGCCACAAATTGTTTTTTAGTGCCAAACTATATTCACCACAAAACAACATATTTTTAGACTATGACCATATTTAAATTTTTAGTAACACAACTCTAATTAATGATTGAAGCCAACATGTACTCACAATAAAGCTTTATTTTTCTGTGAAATAAACACTTCCTAGGATTACAAGCATATGTTTGTGGTCAGTGAGCGCAGAAAAGGGCAGGAGCAGTGAAAAGGGACAAGCTTTTTGAGGTTACTACTTAGGAAAAGGAAGAGTTTTTAAAAGTAAAAGCCTCAGCAGACAAACAAGGAGCCCTCGGTGGGATGGGACTGCTTTTGAGATGTAGCAATAAAGACATCCCACCACAGCTACAAACTTCACGACAATGAAGTACAAATTCACCCATAAAAGAAAGTGTGTTCTTAGTGCATAAGTATGAACAAAACACATTCTTATTGTGGAATTAGCTTGTTGAACATAAGAATATTTTGTTTTTAAATAACTTTTTCTTCCTACAAAAATAACCATCCATAGGTTACTACTGTAATATTTGTTTACAGCTTTCCAATTTTGAAATGCAGTTATACATTATTTATTACAATACCATTACTATTAACCCAATGTACTGTTTTGTATTCTACTTTTTCCACTTTCCACTTATGAAATAAAAGGACAAATTTTCCAAAACAAGTGTCTCCTTACCAAATTTACCACTCAAAGACTTAAGAAATACATAAAAATAAATTATGCAGCATGGTTTGTGGTAATGCCAGAAGTCAAATGTCCTGGCCTTGACCCACCTAAAATTACCAGCTTTATAAGAACTAAAATTCAGTAAGATATTTTCATCATTAAAAGATAACCAAACAGTTTAATTGCTCCTTAACCTGGAAGCCCTGAAAGGATTTGAGATTAGCATCATAAACATTAATTATAGGGAAATCCCTGGCGGCCCAATGGTTAGGACTTGGCACTTTCACTGTCAGGGCCCGGGTTCGATCCCTGGTGGGGGAACTAGGATCCCACATGCTGCATGGTGTGGCCAAAAAAAAAAAAAAGAAGATTATACTACTGTGGCTCAGAGGTGCTAATTAAGAAATTCCTGGAGAATGATGAATAGGAAGCACTGATTGTACATTAAAAGAGCAAAGCACTCTGCACAGATCAGCAAAGCACTTCTCCCTATTCACAGAGGAATCAAGCACACACCGTGTGTCTAAGACGCATTACCCGATACGTTTATTCTCACTAACATAATTAAATCTCACTAACATAAAGTGACTTGCGGAGCAGGGGCACTGAGACAGCTAGGGAAGCTCCTTCTCGGGACAGAGAAACGGAGGAAGGAAGCGGGGGAAAGGCACCCACAAGTTCTTGTCGTCCTTACCCTTGTGGACGTTCCGTCTACCTGCTTCACACTCTAGGTGTCAGGGGTCACCCCGAGTGTGTTACCTCTTGACCCCCCTCCCTCCCCCGACGGATCAGTGCCTCCAGGGCTGCCTCTGCCTCAGGCAGGGCTGGATCTTATTTCTGTACTAGAGATGGTGATGCCAATACTTCAGAGGGTCGGAGACAAAACCTGTGGTGGGTACTGCAGAGAGGTGAGTCTCAATGAAACCAGCTGAAAGGTGACGGACTGACTAGTAAGCAGCATATATGGGGTTGTAACACTGAAGTTAACAGGGATGAAGCCAGTATAGAGTACCATTAGTACAAATCTTAGACTTCCAAGCGGCTCACGTGGCAATGCTTCTCCAGGATCATGAAGAATTCAGGTAGTATCTTAATTTTCCAAATGTAGCAAGCAAACACTTTTAATGAAACTTCCTTCATGTAAAATTTTCCAAGAGAATCATTTCTAAGGCAATGATTACATGACGTGGTGACAAGGAGAGCACCTGGACTCTGCTGAAACACACAGGGCAGGGCTCCCAGCCTACGACACTTGGGGGCAGAGCCCCAAGCCCCGATGCGCGTCTGCCCACCGCTCTGCCCAATCACTCTGTCTGTGCCTGTCACTCGCTGCTGCTGGCCACTGGACCAGCACTAACAAGCAGTCCCAAAGTGACAGCTTTCATTTTCAGTAAGTCAGAAACCAAACAATAATCGTTATCACAACTATCTCCCAATAAATTCTGAATAACAACACTCTGCAGTCTCTTTCAATAGTGCAGAAAAAGAAGTCAGAAAATCTGCGCTCTGAGAGTCCAAGATTTACCACTTCAAGTAACTGAGAGCAAACCACTTCATCTACCTGAGCCTCGATTTTCTTATCTATGAAAAGGGCTATTACCCTGCACACTGCAGAATTCACACGATTGTCCTAACCTTCAAATCAGATAACGCAACAAAAAGTACTATGTAAATGTAGCAGGTTCTGATAAGATATAAGGTGAAGCGGCAACAGTATTCTCATCCTTATCATAAAAAATAACCTATTTCGGGGGCTTCCCTGGTGGCGCAGTGGTTGAGAGTCCGCCTGCCAATGCAGGGGACACGGGTTCGTGGCCGGGTCCGGGAAGATCCCACGTGCCGCGGAGAGGCTGGGCCCGTGAGCCATGGCCACTGAGCCTGCGCTCCGCAGAGGGAGAGGCCACAACAGTGAGAGGCCCGCGTACCGCAAAAAAAAAAAACACAGAAAAAACCTGTTTTGGCGTCTTAGTTCTTCTTGACTGTTATCTGCAATCCACCAAATTAAAATCACAAAATAAGTTATCCATTAAAAAAAATATATACTAAACTAAAGCATCACTAGAGCAATAGAGTGCATACTCACTAAACATCACCTGGATTAATAAACCAATGTTTGCCTCTGTGCCTGACACGACATTAACACAAGGGAAGGCAGAAAATGAATAAATGATGTGCTCCCTATTTTTTTTCCCTACTGATGAATTTCAAAGAGAAAAGTTAAATATGTAAAACAAGTAGAAGAAATTCAATGAGGTCTCGAGGTTATGAAAGAGTCTAATATGTTTTCTTTCACTGAAGTACTAAAAAATCACAAGTTAATTCACTGGCTAACAACTGAAGTAACTGCTGTCTTCGCATTAAAAATCTTTCAGCAGAATTCTCATTTCCAGTAAAAGACACTAATTTCATGACAGTGGAAAAACACCCTTCAGAGACAGTTTGCCTTACTCTCCAGCCTACTGTCACAAGAACAAGATACTCAAACACTAACTCCAGCTGACAAAATAAAATACTCTTGTTCAGAGAGAGGACTGTCTCTTATAATAGCCTGGCTCTTACCCCAGGAGCTTTATTACCAAGAATAAACTTTATGAAAGGTTGCCATACATAAAGCAGACTTCCAGCTGCTCCTCTAAGCAAACATCAATGAGACTTGTGATAAGAGAGATTAAGTTGCTATCACGTCCGGGGCAGCACTGCAGCACACGGGGAATTTCTCACCCTCTTCTCTCTAGCATGGCAAAGAGGAAGAAAGGAGGCTTAAATGATGCGTTCAACAGCTTTAAAAGTGACTTAAATAGGCCTACTTCTTTCAAAGGAACTAAAACAAACATGCAATAGGTTAAAAATTTAGCTTAAATGCTAATTAAAATTAAAAATTTGACCACTTTCTTTGGGAAGTGAAGCCTCTGTATGTATCCCTCTGAGGTCTAACACCACTGCAAAGCAAGGTGAAGCAGCCACAGAGGGAGGACAGCCTGTGCACAAACTGGAGCAGACAGCACAGAACGTAAGAGCCGCACGAGCACTGTCCCTCTGAGAGGACATCACGATACACAGAAAACTGAATGGGGTTACAAAATACAATCTCCACAGGAAATCGTTTAACTCATAAATATCTACAGAGAACAAAGACCATAAGATACTTCTCAGAGCGTTTAAAGGAAAGCTAATATGTTGGTTATATATTTTTTAAATACTCAATTAGTTTCCGTCCATGGATAATAGTATAAATACTTTCTTCTGATTTTCAACACTTGAAATATTATTTGATAGAAAGAGATGACAGTTCATGTCCTAAGATTCTATAAACAAAGGGCTGTGAAACCACTAACTAGGGACATAAAACAAACATTCACTGAATGCTTACTAAATGCACTTAATATTGTCTTTCCTCTTCTGGGCCTGGATATTACCACATTTATTCCACGTATTAGTAAATCACCACCTAGAGAAGTTAAACAATTTTTCAAGTTAAGTAGGTAGTAAATGGCAGAGCTAGGATTTGAACCTAAGTGTAAATCCAAAATCAAAATCTGTGTTGTATCATGTTATCCTGCCCCTAAACTCATTTAAACATGCATACTTGACTAGCATGATGCTGGACCAAAAAATACACTCTTAGAAAGCAAGCAGGAAAGCCAGACTACATACAGTTCCCAGTCAATTAGGGTTGATTGGAAGCATCATTCTAGAAGATGTGCAAGGGTAAAGTTAGTCACCTAACTTAATAATTCATGAGGTCAACCCTTTCTTTCATCCAAAAAAAAACCAGAGTCAGTTCTCTCTTCCTTTCAAATATCTCTTAAAATCACCTTTATAAAGAAAGTTTCTAGCCAACATTGTATCAATATTCTGATTTTACCATTTTACTTTCTTATCAAAGTTTTAAACCTCTCTCCCACTGTTATGCATGTCTCTGAGACTAAGAAAATCTTAAGTAAATTCTTGAAGCGCTCCCACAAATTCTTAACAGTCTGAGAAGAAGACAGAGAGGAAGATAGATTAAAATGTTTTACTGGTCTGTAACCTCTAACCTCATTTTTTAGACCTGCTGAATGAGCAGGAATGGCTCCAGGCAGGAATTCTGAACTTGCCACGTAAACGCAGGAATGCTTTCTGAGTTGTGTTTTCAGTGTGGGCACCAAAATAAATTCAGCCAGCAATCTTGAAATTAAATTCTACCCCCCGCTACTGACTTCTTACCGCTACAGAAGTTCTCAACCCTGTTAGCAGAAATTCAACTTTAAAAAACTCTTCCTGCTTTGGAATATTTCACGAGGATATTAAATTTATCCACTCCCCTCAAAGTGTATGTACTGTGAACAGAGCAAAATCCTCTCTAACTAGACAGCTACATCTGTTCCAATCATTCTCAGAACATCAGTTATTTCAGTGGCTCAAAAAAACCAATTGCCAGGTTGCAGTGGGCCTACTTTTTATGGTGGGTCAAATTACCCAGGGGAGAGGAAGCGGAGAACACAATTCCCGAGTGTGTGCTCATTCCTGAGGGGCCAGGGCTCCGGATCCTTCGGCATCCGGCTGCCAAGAAGCTACTCGTGGGGGTGAGAACAGACTGTAGAAATCCTACCTTAATACTGAAACCCCAGTCAACATGATCACCCAACTACAATCATAAAAGCAGAGATCCCAGAGTTGCTGCTTAAGTTCCTAAAGTTTAAATCCTGGTCAATCCAATGAGCTGGACTCCTTCACTGCAGATTGTCAAGTGAAACAATGTGTCACCTGACACATTACGAAGAGAGCCAAAATGATGAAGAGTAACTTGATTTAGAGCAGTAGGGGCTGGGATAATATTTCCGAGTAGCAGCCTCCGTTCCAAGCCTTTTCCCTACGAGTTCTGGCTAGTCAGACCACCACTTGATTTTCCCTTGACCAACAGTGACGTCCCCGTTGGACTGCGCACACGGCCATTAGTTAGGCAGGAAATGCTAACAGAAATCCACGGAAATGTAAGACTACGGATGTACTGACACAATGAATGTGGGCAGCCCTGAAGCATCAGTATCTCGAGAGCAAAGCTCTTCATCAGAAATGGGAGACTATGTCTACCAATAGAGAGAATTTTGAGAGCATATAGGTTATTATTAGTAAAAAGTAGCTTCCCAATCATTTTCACCTCAAAACATTGTAAATGGAATCTTATCTGGGGACTATTTTCAACAGAGCTCCTCGCTATATAAAACAAAGCCAAAATAACTCATAAAACGTAATGATTGGGCTTCCCTGGTGGCGCAGTGGTTGAGAGTCCGCCTGCCGATGCAGGGGACACGGGTTCGTGCCCCGGTCTGGGAAGATCCCACATGCCGCGGAGCAGCTGGGCCCGTGAGCCATGGCCGCTGAGCCTGCGCGTCCGGAGCCTATGCTCCTTAACAGGAGAGGCCACAGCAGTGAGAGGCCCGTGTACCGCAAAAAAAAAAAAAAAAAAAAGTTATGATTCAAACATGCACATCTTCGAAGTTGTTAGTTTTAGATAAACAATTAAATTTTAGAATACTAAGATTAAGTGTTAAGAACATAAAATTAGACCTTTAGATATTAAAGTCTCTAGACTACATGGTCCAATATGGTTGCCATTAGCGACATGTGGCTATCTGAATTCAAATAAAATTTAATTAAGATTATATAAAATTAAAAATTCAGTTCCTTGGTCACACAAGTCACATTTTAAACACTCAAAATCAGCATATGGCTAGTGCGGTCCCACACATTGGAGAGGAAAGATACTGAAAACTGCATCAACACAGAAGGTTCTACTGGACAGCACTACTCTCGGAAGAAACCTGCCACAAAAATGACATAGAACACAATATCTACACAATCAATAATGAAAACACATATAGAAACATTCTGTATCTTGATTGTGTGACTGTTCACTGGTACACAGAACTGTCACAACTCACTGAAGTGTATATTTTCAATGGACGCAGTAACGTATGTAAATTACTCCTCAATAAAGTTGATAAGGAAAATTCCAAAGGAAAAACAAAAAATACCTAGGGTAGATACAGGAAATCCTGACAACTTGCTCATTTATTCCTTCGGTGGAGACCCTGCTGGGTCACTCCCAGCAGAGTGGAGGGCAGACAGCAGGAGCGGGAAGGTGAGCACACGTCTGTGTGGCGAGGAGAGACCCAGACACTGTGAAAGGGAAGGGACGGTGCGCGCGGTCCTCCTAAAATGACCACAGCACCCTAACTCACACCACAAACAACCTAAAATCACACCACACGCCGAGGGCCCACTGAAGACACCAACCATACAGAATCGTAAGGGGTACAGCCTCACAGATATCTTTCAAATGATTAAAGAAACTGGGAAAGTGAATAGACTACCCAAAATACTTAAAGATTTAATACCTGAGAATCAGAAGAGCCAAGACTGGCACAACACTGTAAATCAACTGTAATTCAATGAAAAAAGAAAAAAAAAAAAAGAAGAGCTAGGTATTGCCAACCCCAATTCAACATGAGTTAAATCTCACCCAGCTGATAAAAGTCAATGGTTCCAGCCAACAACCACAGCTGATCAGTAACACCAGCTCCAGCTCCTCTGGCCTCTGACAGGGCGGCCACAACCCGTCACCCTCCCAGCTGACCGGTTCTCACAGGCAGACAGGAGATGGAGAGGGGAAAAACCAACCAGGCTTCCCAGAAAACTCAGGAAGCTGACAGTCACACCTGGTAGTCATGGCATACCTTGGCCTATTAGTATTGCAACATTTAAGAATTTTTATGTCAGATATCATTTTATATTTTATTCACATTTCCATTATCACTAGTACTTGTCAAAGGTTTATTAAAAATAGGGGGAAATGTTCAACAGAAGGGAAATGGTTAAGAATATTATGGTACATTAGCTTGTAATATTTGACACCATTAAACAGGATTACAAAAACCATACGAGGTTTATGAACTTATGATGACTATGAACACTGGCAACATAAAAAACAATGAAATGAAAAAGCAAAGTATACTGTATCTACAGTACGTACACATGTAAAAAACAGACTAGAGGAAAACATGAACAAATGGAAATTGCTTGATTTCTTAGACTGTGCCTTTTTTCTTTTATGTAGATATCCATTACTGTTGCTATAACGGTATTTGCGTAATACAAAATAAAACTTTTAAGTATTTACGAATAGTTAGCACACTTACCACAGTGGGGTTGCCACTACTTATCAACTGGCTGACTTCATGAAAAATGCTTTTGCAGTCAATTGATTTATCTAATGATCCTCGTTTTACAATTACTGCTACTGCTAATAGAATCTGTTCCCGAACATACTTTTGGAGGCTGTAAAACATAAAAATCATTGTGAAAACTTTTACACAAATCCAATATAAGAATACTCCCCAATTTCTCACTGTGCCTGCAGCTGCTGACAGCACGGCTCACATCTGAGGTAGCGTGCTCCTGGTTACGCGCTGACTCCACAGCCAGAGACCTGGGTTCCAATCCGCACTCCAGTTATTACTGGCTATGTGACCCTGGGCAAGACCGTTCACACTCAGAGCCTCAGTTTTCTCACATGTCAAATGGGGATAACAGTAACAGGGCTGTCACAAGAATTACATATTCTTAACACTGCACCCCGTGCA
This sequence comes from Stenella coeruleoalba, assembly GCF_951394435.1. NCBI lineage: Eukaryota > Metazoa > Chordata > Mammalia > Artiodactyla > Delphinidae > Stenella > Stenella coeruleoalba. The sequence goes on from NC_137164.1 coordinate 1,174,944, forward strand.
CACTAAGCGCTACGTGAGTGTCAGCAGCTCCGGGTGGTGTTATCAGTTCACTAAGCCAGATGAACATTCTACCAGTTAAGAGCCACATTCGGACCTAATCTCCATCTCCAACCAGCAGTATCATCTTAGATCCATTCCCTTTAACATGGAAAGGCAACATGCTAGCTAGCCAAGATACAACATTATGGAAACATACACGCTCTTCTAAACCTTTGTAAATGTTCATATCTAATGTTCATATCTGTCCCTCAGTCTGGTGGCAGAAGCACCCACCTCAGATGGAGACCTCCTACAAAGGGCCATTGGGCCACAAGGGCACACGGATTTAACTGCCTTTTCACAACGGTTTCTTAAAAAGAAGGCTCAGAAAACATAATCCTAAACTATAATCCAGCCTCTAGAATGCCGTACAGATACAACCACCACATGCCCTTGGGATAAAACCCAAATTCCCTAACACGGCTTATAAACAGTGGGTCCCATCCCAGCCTTCCTGGGGTACTCCCAATTTACCCGCTGTCCAGAACAATGATGAATAGTGCTTTCTTTTACTCTGAAAGGTGTCCCCATTTGGACATAAACGATATGGCCACCCACTTCTAATTAGGGCCCTTCATGGCCAGGGATCTGCTCCCCTCTCATCGCAGCCCCTCCACGCACTCTCATGACCACAGCTACACCAAACCTCTTTCAGTTCCTGGCCTGTAAATGCCACTCTCTGCGCGTGGCTGGTCAGTACACAGAAGGGCTCCCTCACACTTCACGCAACACGAAGCGCGCCGCGCCGAGCACGCTGCTGTAGTCCCACAGAGAAGCACGCCGCCTGCTGCATAACACGCACTCAACAGACATTCACACAAACGAACGAACGTGTCTCGCTCTGTCAAGAACGAAAAGTATTCCTTCAAAACAGACTTGAAGCATTCACTAAGTGAATAAAAGCAAAGATCCTACTGTGTGCAAGAGTGTGACTTGACCAAAGGGAATATTCGTACTTTTGAGGGGACACGATAGTTTCAAACACACTGACTGCTACTAGAAATGTACATAAAGCTAGCTTTAAACATTGTTACTGGCAAAAATTATAAATTACTAGGAAAATAAATAATAATACCCAACATTTATTGAGTGCCTATGACCTGTCTTTATATAAACTAACTTCACAAAAATTAGTACACTTAATCCTCACAATCTTTTTAGTAAAGTACTATCAGTACTGTTATTCACTCCATTTAATAATCAGAAAATTAATGCACAGAGAGGTTAAATAATTTGCCCACGGTCATGGAGTTAAGTGGCAGAGGGGGACTCACAGCCCCTTTCTCAACCACTATGCCATACTGCCTTTAAAAAAGTGTGCCCTGGTGGCCCAGTGGTTAAGACTCTGCACTTCCAATGCAGGGGGTGTGGGTTTGATCCCTGGTCAGGAAACTAGATTCCACATGTCATGCAGTGTGGCCAAAAAATAAAATAAATAAAAATTAAAAAGTGTACCCTGCATTTCACTCTGTGCAAATTTTAATCACAATTAGGAGGAAAAAATAGAAAAGGAAAACTTCCATGCATGCAATGGGAAGTAGAGAACATTACGTACTTAGTATTCTACAGTATAGAATACTGTATTCTACAGTATTGTAGCATTCTACCCATGCAGAGCACCAAAAGTTTTAACTTGACTCTAATCCATTCATCGGACATTCTACAAGATTAAAATGTCTGTGTCATGAAAGACAAAAAAAAGGCAGAATTATTCTAGATTAAAAGAGACACAGGGCTTCCCTGGTGGCGCACTGGTTGAGAGTCCGCCTGCCGATGCAGGGGACACGGGTTCGTGCCCCGGTCTGGGAAGATCCCACATGCCGCGGAGCGGCTGGGCCCGTGAGCCATGGGAGAGGCCACAGCAGTGAGAGGCCCGCGTACCGCAAAAAAAAAAAAAAAAAAAAAAAAAAAAAAAAAAGGAGACACAACAACTAAATACAACATGTAATCTGAGGCTAAACCCTGGATCAAAAAAGTAACCTATAAAGGAGGAAAAGGATATAAACAGCATTTTCCAGAACATTGGGAATATCAAAATATGAGGTCAGAATTATATTAAATAATATAAATATAGTAATTATATCAGGAGTATTGAGATGATCTCTTAGAAGAGACATGCTGCAGTCTTCAGGGATGTAGTATCACTGAATGCTGGCTGAGCCTCTACTAGGGAGAGGGCACGTGAGTGTTCCCAGTACTATTCCCAGTACTACTCTTTCAACTTGGCTGAAAACTTTTTTTTTCTTTTTTCCAAAATAAAAGTTTGGGGGAGTTCTCTGTGGCCTAGTAGTTAGGATTCTGGGCTTTCAGTACCATGGCCCAGGTTCAGTCCCTAGTGGGGGAACTGAGATCCCACAAGCTGCACAGCAAAAAAAAGAAAGAGTTTGGGAGACAATATATAAGTGAACTATTTCAATGTGGAACCCTACAATCAACTCTAAAATAACTCCTGAATCAAAATTATTACAGTGAGATGATTCTGGATGACACAAGAGATGACATGCATAAACACAGCCATAAACACAGCTGAAACCGGCCGAGCTCAGTGGGGGGTGGAGGTGGGGCTGTGATAAATCAGCAGCTCCAGGGCAAGTTGGTATCCACCCAAAAGGGTTCATTAAACAACGGATTAAAATGTAAATAAAGGAAGAAAACCAGCATGAAGGAGAAGAGAAAGGTTTGAAATGGGGGCAAGTTTTCCTTATTCTGTTAAAATCAGAAAAAATAAGCCACACCCTCACTCAGAGATATGTATACCTGCTCATCCCTGGAACACGCTGTCCATTAAACCTGTAATGCTAATAGGCTAAGTAACACTTGGTTTTTTCCTCTCATACATTTTTCGATATGTGAAGCACTTATTAGCACTTTACTGAGTGCAAAAGTCATGCCAGTAATTATTATCAAATATTATGAACTCAGAGGCTGTCAGTGAAGTCAGCAGGAACAAAGGTATGACAGCACGCTCGAAAGTTTTATGCATCTTTATTGCCGTCAATCAACATTCCGAATTGCCAGCATTTCTGATTATGTAACATTTTCTTCACTGAGTGTGAAACTAAGTATCTATGAAAAAAGTATTCAACGGCACAAACTGCATACATACAATGTACGCTGCCTCGTCTTAGAAGACAACTTGGAATTAAGGGGACTTTAAAAAAAAAGATACAGAGTAAATGAATTTCTCCCAAAGTTGTACGGCTAATAGTTTTCCTCATTTGTTTTTAAATCATACAAGCAATGAATACATACAATCTTGTAAATTTTTTAAACAATACGTGTATAATATAAAAAGAAAATTCACTTTCATCCCATTCCTCAAATCTGATCCCCTATCCAAAAAAAATCATTAAAGAATCTGGTACTTTTTCTTCTACAACCTTTTCAATGCACGTTTCTATGTATCGACACATATATATACATGTAACGTTTGGTTTGATAATGGTGCCTGATCTCCCCTCACCCTCCTGGCTACTCACTTACGTCTTATAATACATACCAAGAACCAAAAGAAGATCAAGTTAAGTATAAAGGATTTTCGACAGAGTCAAAGATTAACTTTTATTTATAACCAAAATCCCGGAACTAAACAACAACAAAAAACCCTAACATCGAAGCACAATCTCTTCAAAAAAAAAAAACCCAGTGACACAAGCTTAAATTAAAAAGTATTCTTTCATTAAGTCCCCAAACAACCTACAATCGTGTGTGGGTTTTTAAAATACAAGCCCACAAAGAGCTTAACCATAAATGTCAATCATTAAAAAGTAAAGGAAAAAGCATCCCAAAGGATGGCTCAGGGAAGCGTCTGGCGGCGCCTCCCCTGCGCACTTACTGAGGCCTCTGTAAGACGTAGGTTAAGAGGAATGTGCGCAGTGACTCGACGCTCCCTCTCTCCAGGAGGATCCACTCGCGGACAACGGCCTCCATGACGGCTGTGGCAGCTTGAAAGAGGACGTAGTCTACCTTACTCGTTTCTAAGGAGGAAACAGACACTTTCTTCAAACAGCAGCTCACCTTCCCCTGAACATTCTGCATTTCTTAATTTTAAAGAGAACTTTCAGACAAGGAATGAGATGGTTACCTGTTCCTTTTTTATCCAGTGACCTTTGCTCTAGCACCACAAAGAGGTTAGTTCCTCTCAGAAGACACCTCAGGCAGGTGGCAGCTAATCACCGATCACAATTTTCACAAACTTTCCTCACCTCTCTTCAACTGTTACTTCCAAAGCATGAAGAACTAAAAAATAACACAGCTTTAAAAAAAATAAAATAAAAATATAAAGCAATCAGAAAATTTCCTAAGAGATTCTCACCCTGTGCAAAACAGAACTTTGTATCAGAAAAGTATCTAATAAACTAGTCTTTGAACATTACTATCTGCGAGGAGCCATGCTGTCAAAATATGTTTGTTCAGTAATTAATTAAGCTTTCAGCAGGATGGCCCATCTCCAATAGCAAGTTCAGAAATAAACACAATCATGTTCATTTTCTCAAAATGTTAAAAAAAAAAGGGGGGGGGATCACATTTACACAAGGTGAGAAGTTCTTGTGCATTTTCTGATTGCAATACTGATCAAACTGAGTAAAATCCCAAAGCTACACTCAGAAAGATCCAGCTTTAACTAGCAAGTTACAGTATCCGAACTAAGAACTGAATCAGGAGGGGAAAAAAATAGAAAATTAACATACTGAAGAAATATTTTACATTAATTTTCTATTTTTTCTTTAATTCAGCAATACCACTACAATCAGTTTCCAAATAGCATTATCAAAAGGGAGAAACAGTCAAAATGAAGTCAAGAAAAAGCAGAAATTTTTTGAAGCTCTACAAAATAACCATCATGCGAAACCCATGCAGAGTCTGATTCAACTCCTGGGTATTTGCCAAGATCACTAGACAGGAGTGCCTGGAAGCCCGAGAAATACCTCTAGGCACAGAATAACACCTTCAAGAACTTCTCAGAAGAGTATGAAGATACAGGCAGGCACATCATTTTCTCTCCATTTCAAGCACAGATCATTTAAAAATATTACAAGTGATCTTGACACAATTTTCTATAAAAACGTGCGAGAAAAGGTATGCCTACATCAATTCCTATCACACTAGACTGCAGCACGGGAGTTTTGAACATATTAAAACTAGTAAGAGGAACCAATCTGGACCTTTATTTTTTTTTAAGTCTGATTAGTCCATGCCATCTTAACATGAATTCTAATTGAGATGGTAATCAGAACTCACAAAAATTTAGAAACCTTAAAATATAATGAATAAATAAAGCAACAGCTTCCAAAAATGTAAACCTATTATAAAAAGATGTGTTTAAAGTTCCAGGAGAAAAACAAAAAGTGTTTTATTCAAAGAGGACTGGAAACAGAAACCAGTTCTATCTATTTTGCTCACTAAGGAGAAATATGGTACTGCCTCATAAAGGTAATTCAAATCATCTCTTATTATAAACCTCTTCTTGAAAGAAAATGATGGTTGTTTGCCTATCTGTACTTTCTACTGAAATCGTAAACATTTTAAGGACCTGAAATTCTTAACCATGGATTTTAACAAGGAAGCAAAATTGTAGGGACTCATAGAATTTTAGAAATAGAACTCCGAAGATCATCTAATCCGATCCCTGCACTTGACTGTGAGAGGAAACTGCAGCCCGCGTGGCTGGGTGGTGTCCTCTGGTGACACGCGCCTTGCCCTAAGCGCAGGTGCCAACTAGACAAGGCCCAGCACATACTCCTGCTTCTCGTGAGCAAGGAAACACGCTCCTGTCTAACTCCCTGTGCTTACAGCCTAGCTTTTTTCTGCCCCCTCCCCTTTTTTGCAAGGGTCAGTAGGGGTACAATTACAGAAAGTAAATCACATTCAGAAGTTTTCAAGATACCTCTTTTCCTTAGATTTCTCTGTCTGGTATCAATGAAGATCTCTAAATTACTATTCCTATAAGAAACTGTCTCTAAGAATGGAGGAATCTGAAAAAAAGAAGCCAGATTCCAAAATTAAAAGTTTTCCTAACCTAATAAATTACACTTCCTCATAAAAACTGCCATTGGCCTTCATAGACTGCACTTAAACACAACAGAAATGTGCAGAAGATGCTCGCCGGAGCTCCGGAAGCCTGCCAGTGGAGGATGAGGACTTGACACACACAGGAGCCTTATTCTTGCTTCCTGCTGGAAAGATGCTCCAAATTGCAAGGTCCTTGTGCAGAACTCACAGTTCATCTAGAATTCTAATACTCTTAGGGATGATTTCCCACTGACTAGGACACTGTTTAGACGACAGTTTAGTTTAAGCCACTTTAGCAGGAAGCTTTCACTTCCTACCACAGTAACTCTTTAATAATAATTACGTAAATAAAATTCACACACATCTTGTCGGCCATCTGAATTCGAGCCAGGAAGACTAAAGCGAGAGTGAAAGTAAGGGCCAAGAGGAAGAGCACTGCGTTCTGGCTTCCGGCAACTACGCTCCCCTCTCCGGCCCTGGGGCTCCTGTCCAAAGCAGAGGCAACGTAAGCTGCACAGTGACACACACAAGCACACCAACAGTAATGGAATAAGTCTCAGGCTCGTTCTGTTTTGTCTCGGCTACCTCCAAGATAAGAAACGAAAGAAATCCTTTTCTCCCTGAGAAAAGGGCAAAAGGAAGCTGCTAAGTTAGCTCCAGAAGTGCTGGACCGACCCCTCAAGGTCTGGGGGTATTTCTTTAACAAGAGCAGAATTCACAGGTTTTTTGAAGGAACACCTGACCCTATAAAACTGGTAAATTCCTAAGTGCCAAAGACTTCTGAGGCCAAGAGGTCTGAAAGTGCTCTTCTAACAAAACGCACAAGCATGCAACATGCACACGCACGCACGCACACAAACACACAGAAAAGAGCAAAGAAATTAAAACTACAGTGAAAACAAAAGAATAAGACGAGAAAGAAATGAGATAAAATGAGAAACATAATAAAACTTAAGTTAGAAGTGGGAAGGAAGAATTTTAAGAGGCCAGAAAAGGGAAGCATCCAAGAGAAAGTCTCCCCTTCATTAGAATCTATCACCCAGACATTCTATAAAAATGACTTATAATCCCGAAATAAGAATGTGAAAATTCTGGATTGCGATCGACTGCCACGTGCATGAGAAGTCTTCTTAGAGGAATTAACCTTTCTGGGCTGGTGGCAACTGAGTAAGGAGTTAAGATTTTCTGTGAAGTGTAGATGTAAACATTAATGTAACACAAGGCTTTGCAGTACATTAATGATTATGCTTATTACACATGCACCCAACCTTTTAAACAGTTAACGTCTCAAAACCCAAACTGCTTCCAATAGCGCGGCTGGAACTAGCAATACTATTCTTTAGAAATTTTTATCAGGAAAACAAAAGTATTCTAAAACAAGCTCACATCATAACAAAGCAATAGTTCTTCATAAAATATACATACTCTAAAAAGGAAAGAGTGGTATAAACAAATACACTCTAATAACATACTTATCACTTAGATCGGGTATTTCCAGCTAGCACAGAAGGACAACTGAGTCACAGTCAGTCGGAAGTCAGATGAAACACCGCTGGGACCCTGTTTATGCAGCGAGGGCACAGCCACAAGAGCCAGACTCAGATCATCTGAGGTTTCTACATCTATTAATGCTCAGCAGTTTCAAGGCAGTAAGGATGAAGTAAGGCTCCCTTAAATTCTTAATGATGTTTAGTTTTGCTTCTTTTAATTTAACACTGAGTTATTCTCCACAAGATAACAAATTTCCTTAGTGCCAGAAGCAAATTCAACCGAGTATAAAAACAGACTACTCAAAAAAACCCGAAAAACAAAAATCCCCGCCTCGTTTAGAATTAAAGGTGGTTATTAAACTGCTTCTCTAATGTAAGATCTAACTCCTGAAGGAGACAAGGCCGCCTTTACCGCCGATGCTAGCTCCGTGCAGAGGACAGAGCATTTTTCAAAGGCCATCTGAAATGAAGTAACAGGGCAATGACATTTACATGACTGTTCACAAAGTGCTTTCATATGTTACTACATCTGCACCTCACTACGACTTAAGACAGTCAAGTCCATTTAAGGCAAACGACATCATTATGCCCATTTCACAGATGAAAAAAGGGCCTGAGAGGTGAAGTGACTTCCTCAAGCTGCTTCCAGGCCGCAGGCACCCTGGCGCCCGGCCCTGCCCACTGAGCCCCACAGTCCTCGCCCCAGCCCTGAGCTGGAGAGCACTCTGCACACAGAGCTGGAATGGCAGGCTGTTTCCATCCAGAAACCAGAGTGCTGGTGGCTACGGATTAGTCTTCCTAAAAGCACAAGGATAAAAGGTCAGATAGTTTAGTTTCTAACACTCAACTAACCAATTCTGTGGTCATGGACAACTCAAATAGCCTCCTTTTCTAAGCCTTCAATATGGGTTACAAAAAAAGTGGCTCCAATTAAGAAAAACAGCCAACAATTATCAGATTATAAAATAACAATAACCAATGAAATCTCTCTTAACTATTATTGAAAAATACCTAAGAGGCAGAGAAAATGCCATCTCTGAATAAGTTATGACTTCTGTGATAATTTTTAAAGGAAAGAGATCACTTCCATACATATGTCAGACATAAGGTACTCACAAAACATTTTTTACAAGACTTAAAAATCAATGCTTCATTTTAGGACATACGATGAAGATCCTACACATAACTAACCAATATTCACTAAGCGAGCTGAGTACAAACTACATGGTTTTTAAAAAATGATGAAAAAACAACTAAAAGAAACTGTAGAAACCCCCCAAAATAATCTTAATTTTAAAACACTGGAATACGTTATAGTACATTTCCTGTAAGTGATATCATACTTGAAAACAACAGAAAAAACATTAGATTTTCCTCCCACCATTAACAGCCTTGATATTACGGTCAATAATAAAACAACTTATTGAATGTTTTATTTAAGGAAGAAAAATCCAAAGCAAAATCAGAGTTTTCTCTCTGGCTTTATGGAATATCTTTAAAGCCACTTCAGTGGAATGATTATTAATGGAAAATTATAACTGTACAAACCTGCTTATTTTTAAAGGAATTTAAAATATCTAAAGTTCAAGATAGAAAAACTAGGTATTTTTAAAGTAAACACTTACCCAAAATATGCTTGCAAACTGCAAATGGTGATTTTGATTTCCTAAATGATAAGAATATATGCTCAGCATGCTGGCGCTGCTCAGTGTTAACCATGGAAGGTGGTGCCTTGAGATTTAAAAACAAACACAAACACAGAGCACACTTGTTTAATAAGGAAGCTTGAACAATAGCAATCCTTTTACCCACAACAAGAGAAATACTTTCACTTTCAGGGGACTACGGGAGTACAAATTCTTGCTTAATTTTTCTTAAGTAACTATAGTATTTAACTTCATGATAAATATTTAAAATACAGTTTCAGGGAAAAGAAACAAATTCCTGACAAGGTTTGGATCAGAATCCTTTCAAGTTGCCTACATTTAAGAAAGATATATTTATTTAACATCTTTTTGTAATTTTTTAAAAAAACATAGCCTACTCACTGCCTTTTATTCCGAAATATACCACTCCATCTAAACTGACCAAGTTCAAATAATTTCTATTCTTCAGCCCTGGTGAAAATGAATCCAAAATTACTAAAAATTGAACTTCTAAAAACAATCCTTTAAGATAGAAATATTATCAGATAATTCTACCTCTAGTTTTCTAAAATCACTATTAAACCAGAAAAATTAGGAACAGCGAAGTTTGGAGTTTACCAAACTCCTTTCTGAATAATCAATTAATCAGCCAGAAAAGCCAGCCTTCTCTCTCAACAAAAACAGCTCCTAAAAGTCTGCTCAGGTTTTTAAATTCCATTTTGTTCTAACAGTCTTTCTTCCAAAGATAATACTCTTCTGAACAGCGCTACCTAAAATATACATTACTAAAATATACTTTCAAAGGTTATCTTTGACCTTACTGAGACCCATCTGAAGAGAAGGAGAAGAGATTGCTTATACAGCATACAGATCAAAATATCAGATTTCTCAATTTGGGAGGGGAGGGGAGGGTGAGGGGAGTTGGCAGGAAAATAAACCTTTGTTATTGTAACCAATATAAAGTGGGGAAATCATCATTTCAACTGTATTCAAAGACTCTGGAAGATGAAAAACATAACCAGGTATATTAGATTAATATTCATTACAAACTATATCAATTATGCAACATTAGTTACTCTACTTTCAGTTAAAATAGAAAAAAAAGAAGTAAATCCAAGAAAAATTAACTTTGATTCTCTTGCCTAAAGGAATTCTTATAATTAGCTAAAGCCAGTTCAGACTACTATTCCTAATGATATAGCACCCTCTACAGCTCTCTAGATAAAAATGAAAATATTTCCATTAAAGAACTACGTTAAATAGATAACAAGGATTCACTGTACAGCACAGGGAATTACGGCCATTATCTTGTAATAACCTATAATGGAATATAATCTACAAAAATACTGAGTATGGGGGCTTCCCTGCTGGTGCAGTGGTTAAGAATCCACCTGCCAATGCAGGGGACACAGGTTTGATCCCTGGTCCGGAAAGATCCCACATGCCGCGAAGCAACTAAGCCCATGTGTCACAACCACTGAAGCCTGCGCGCCTAGAGCCCGTGCTCTGCAACAAGAGAAGCCACACCGCAATGAGAAGCCCGCACACTGCAACAAAGAGTAGCCCCCGCTCGCTGCAACTAGAGAAAGCCCGCGAGCAGCAACGAAGACCCAATGCAGCCAAAATTAAATAAAATAAATAATTTATTAAAAAGATAAATAAGAAATGATAAAATCACCTAGAAAAGTAATACAATAACAAAATAAAAATCAATCAGCACTATTACATTATCCTCAACTTTTTTACTACGTTGCTCAGAGTATAACATGATCTTTCAGCAAGGTATAAATGAAATCTGGGAACACCATCTTTGTAGTCTTTTTTTTTTTAAGGTTTCATTGAAGAGTGTTGGGAATTGAGAATTTTCTACCCATAATGACAAAGAGAAAAAAACTGATAAGGAAAGGCATTTCACAATTAAGAGATAAGTCAGAAGCTGAATGCAAAAAGACATACAGCAGCACACTAAACCTGCACTGTCCGAAACAGCAGCCACTAGCCACATTTGTTAAAATTAAATTAAACAAAAAAAAATTCAGTTCCTTGGCTGCACTGGCCACATTTCAAGTGCTTAATAGCACTCGTGTCTGGTGGCTACCACACTGGACAACACAGATTCAGAACATTCCTATCACTGCAGAAAGTTTTAACAGACAAACTCCATTAACGATGATAAAACTAATCATATAAGTGTAACCTCAGAACTTGAGTCTTGAGATACTGATATTCTAGATCAGTGGTTCTCAACTGAGGCAACTTTGTCCCACAAGGGACATCTAGCAATGTCTGGAGACATTTCTGGTTGCCACACTGGGGAGTGCTATTGGCAACTAGCGTATAAAGGGCAGGGACACTGCTAAACATCCTACAATGCACAACCCAGCCCAAAACACCAACAGTGACAAAGCTGAGAAACCCTGCCCCAGGTGAATTTTCTCAAGCTCAAGAATCAGTGAATGAACAATATACTTCCAAGGACAAAAAGGAAACATGCTATTCTCATCCAGTCAGTCATTACGCTAGAATTACTTTATTACCCAATATTCTGTGACAATAACTGGAACCAACTTGTTTTGCTAAAAGGATATGACAGTATTTTTTACTCTCTTACGATATCTGTGTAAAAAGTTTGCTTGATACAGTTCATTAAAGGATAAATGCTAAAGGCAGGTGTGTATACAAAGATAATTAAAAAAAGTAATTGTCTTGCTCATTCTAACTGGTGTCTATAAATCTAAAAATAAAAATGACTCACAATTAGGAAGCAAAAAATATGGTCATCTTCTGTTCATCAATATTATATGCCATTGGGACCTCCCTGGTGGCGCAGTGGTTAAGAATCCGCCTACCAATGCAGGGAACATGGGTTCGAGCCCTGGTCCGGGAAGATCCCACATGCCACGGAGCAACTGAGCCTGTGCACCACAACTACTCAGCCTACGCTCTAGAGCCCGCGAGCCACAACTACTGAGCCCACGTGCCACAACTACTGAGCCCACGCGCCTAGAGCCCGTGCTCCCCAACAAGAGAAGGCACTGCAATGAGAAGCCCGCGCACCGCAACAAAGAGTAGCCCCCACTTGCTGCAACTAGAGAAAGCCCGCGCGCAGCAACGAAGACCCAACACAGACATACATACGTACATAAATAAAATATTAAATGCCATCAATGTTTTCAAAAGTATTGTTTTGATGATTCTAAAGCAGGAAAAAGAATCAGAATAATAAGCGAAAATGTATTAAAGATTCATCTGATGTCTAGAATCAGTACTGCATTTTGAGGGTGAGAATGTAACAACCAGGAGTAGAGACAGGACCCATGAAGAGTATTTGAAACCTGGACTCAATATTTACAGAGCAGAAGATGAACGCAAAGAGATACAGTCACACTCCAGACTCGCGCAGCCCAATATGGCAGTCCCTACCCCCACTGACTATGTAAATTAATTAAAGTAAAAAATTCAGTTCCTCCTCTACACAAGGCACGTTTCAAGAGCTCAACACCTACATGTGGCTACTGGCCACCACACTGGAGAGTGCAGATATAGAAGACGCTACTCTTGAAGAAATTTAATTAATTCAACAAATATTTACAGAGTGCTTACTATAAGGTTACCTAGATTCATATGATTTGATGCGATGTTATGTGATAGATTAATGTACAAAATAACTGCTATCACTTATAGAGCACTTATTATGTATGAGGCACTATTCTAAACACTTTCCTTTTAATGTAAATGAAATCATTTAATCTACACATTAACTCCCTGGAAATAATTATTTTCCTAGTTTAGAGAAGAAGAAACAGACGCATAGAGGTTAAGTGACTTGCCAAATGTCACACAGCTAGTCACGGGGTGGAGTCAAGAGGAATGCAAACAGTCTGGCTCCAGACTCTCTATGTTCTACTGCTGCTCAATTCCTAAATGTCAACACTGCTCCATGTGTGCTGCCTAGTCTAGCAATAGGGTGATTTTTCTAACATCTTATCTGATTAGGTCACTATCATACTACTGTTGTTTTCTAATTAGTTCTCTAATTCCTGCCACAAATCCACAAAATATAGATAGACCAGCAAGATTGGGGTCAAATAATTTTATATTAAAACATGGATATATTATGGACTAGAATAAAATTTCTATTAACCTTTTCTGAAATATTTTATTTATTTGGCTGTGCCAGGTCTTAGTTGCATAGTTGCAGCACGCGGGATCTAGTTCCCTGACTATGGATCGAACCCGGGCCCCCTGCATTGGGAGCGTGGTGTCTTATTAACCACTGGACCACCAGTGAAGTCCCTCTATTAACTTTTTAAGATAAAAATTGAGAAATTTTAGCTTATACAAGCTGTTTTGGTGTACTCCCTAGCTCCCGCCAAATATATATTCACTCTCTTTTTACCATAAGAGTCACCTTAGCAGTAAAACAAATTTTAAGAATATTAATATATTCCCTTCCACCCTGGCTTTGTTCAGAGTCTCATCATCTCTTTGCAGAACAACTTAACAGCCTCCTAACTGGTCTTCCACCTCACAAATTGCTTCCCTCAGATGAGATTTTCACACTGCTGTCAGAGTGAAACCACAGAACTGACATGTCACACTACAGGGTGAGTCCAAGCTAATTATTGTGCAAATAAGACCTTACATAGCCCAGCCCCTGCCTATTTCTCTAGGCTCATCTCCCTTCCCCCTTTATTCATTTCTTTCATTCAACAAATATTACCAAGCAACTACTATGTGCAAACAAGGTCCCTAAACTAACACATATTAGCATCTAGCTAGGGAGACCAACATGCATTAATTAACCACACAAATAAATGTAAAATTCCAGATGGGGCAGGTGTTATCTAAGTATAGGACAGGTGAGTCTCACCTTTCTGAGAAGCTAAGGCAGGCTTTCCTGAGAAAGCGACTATGGGGAGACCTGAAGGATCAGGTGAGAGAGAGGAAGAGCGTTTTAGGCAGAGGGAACAGTGTATGAAAGGTTCTGTGACAGGACCAAGGACAGGAGAGGGAAGGATGGAGAAAGAACTAGTGTGGCTGATGCAGAAAAAAAGATGGGAGAAGGGTCCTCAGAAGCTGGAAATATGGGCTTCCCTGGTGGCGCAGTGGTTGAGAATCCGCCTGCCAATGCAGGGGTCACAGGTTCCATCCCTGCTCCGGGAAGATCCCACATGCCACGGAGCAACTAAGCCCGTGTGCCACAACTACTGAGCCTGCGCTCTAGAGCCCTCAAGCCACAACTACTGAGCCCGCACTCCTAGAGCCCGTGCCCTGCAACAAGAGAAGCCACCACAATGAGAAGCCCGCGCGCTGCAACGAAGAGTAGCCCCCGCTCGCCGCAACTGGAGAAAACCCGCGCACAGCAGCAAAGACCCAACACAGCCAAAAATAAATAAATAAAATAAATTTAAAAAAAAAAAAAAAAAAAGGAAGAAGCTGGAAAGATAAAAACTTATCCAAAGCCTCACAAAGGGAAAGCAGTAATAAAACTTCAGTTCAAACCTGGGTAATCTGTCTCTGGAACCCTTCCCTTACAGCATATTTCCATGCACAAATTACGAACAAATGTCCACTATGTGCCAGGCAATGTGCTAGATGCTTCAGACACAACAGTGAGTCACTGATAAACAAAAACAAACAGAATCCATGTTCCCAAGGAGCTTACAATCCAGCAGAGAAGTCAATCATATAATCAAATAAGCAGCAGAAAACTGTGGATGCCATCAATGTTACTAAAGCAAATGGCGCCATGGGAAGAGAATTTAACCTAGTTCAGAGCGGTCAGACTTTCCTGTCAAAGCAAACACCTACACTGAGATCTGAAAAATTAAATGTCAACTAGGCAAAAGAGGGAGAAGGGTGTTCTAAGCCGAGGGAATCCATGCGTGTAAGGTTCAGGAAGGAGAGAGCAGATCCAACGTGTGGACGGATGCCCAGTCTGCGCAGCCCAAGGCCAGCTTCCTCAGTGTATGACCGGGGCAGTAGCATGGGGCCCAACTCTCCGCAGGGCCCCATGCTTAATGCAATACTCTGCGCTCGCCATCCTGAAATTCTTAATCATTTTATCTCTGAACCTGTGTTTTGTAAGCGAAGCCCAATGGGACAATGGAGCGTGCATGGGAGTAGTGAGGACAGGATGGTGGCCAGGCACACGTGCACGTGTCTCGAGGCAGCCTGGGGCACCGGGTCAAGGTGGCTAGGGTGGGAGCTGGGCCCAAGCAGGCAGCAGCACCCGGACCCATGGCGAGGCCAGCTTGCATCTCCCTCCCCAGAGCCCATCCCTGAGGCACCTGCACAGACATTAACTCTCCAGCCTGAGCACTGTGACAGGAAGTCAGTAAACTTTCTCAGTAAACTACAAAACAAAAATGTACACACGGACACCACAATAAAGCATTTCAGGGAGTTATCAGAATTTTTCAAAAAGTTTGATTCTTCTCTCTGGAGACTTCCCTAGTGGCGCAGTGGTTAAGACTCTGTGCTCCCAATTCAGGGGGCCCGGGTTCAACCCCTAATCAGGGAACTAGATCCCACATGCCACAATTAAGGAGCTGGCAAGATGCAACTAAGGAGCCCACCTGCCGCAACTAAGACCCAGTGCAACCAAATAATAAACACATATTTTTTAAAAAGAATCTCTGATTTTCAAATTGCTACAGCAAAGCAAACATCTACAGGTTTAGAAATAGAAATTAAATTCAGAGATTGTCACACTCAATGGAGAAGAATGCTATTTTAACATAAAGCTCTGTATGAACCATTTATTAATGAGGAAGACAATTTTACTTTTTTCCTACAATTGAAGATACAACCACAGGATACATAAATGGGCGTTTTTAATTACATACAAATCATTAAGCTACTTGTGGTTTCTTGTATAACCTCTGCAAGTAACAATAACTGTCACAGGAACATTAAAATATTCATAAATTTACACCTAAAATTAAATTCAAACTCACATGAAACTGATTTATGTGAAGAGTTCAATCTTTTTAGAAAAAATGTTCTGCAAGAATCATGAGCTGTAAATGTACTACAATTTACACTTGTAAATAATTATCATCTTCCCTCTGAATCCACAGGTTCCACATCTGAGGATTCAACCAACTACAGATGGAAAATATTTGGGGAAAAAATTCCAGAAAGTTCCAAAAAGCAAAACTTAAATTTGGGACTTCCCTCGAGGTCCAGTGGTTAAGATTCCACACTTCCACTGCAGGGGGCACGGGTCT
This sequence comes from Stenella coeruleoalba, assembly GCF_951394435.1. Lineage (NCBI taxonomy): Eukaryota > Metazoa > Chordata > Mammalia > Artiodactyla > Delphinidae > Stenella > Stenella coeruleoalba. The sequence goes on from NC_137164.1 coordinate 1,191,366, forward strand.
GATCCCTGGTCAGGGAACTAAGACCCCGCATGCCATGCGGCACAGCCAAAAAATTAAAAAACAAACAAAAAAAACTATCACATATTAGACCCACATTTCTTGAAAGTTCCATAATATTCCACTATACAGAGTACCACGTTTTATTTACCACAATTTCTTCCAAGTAGACATGCACACTGTTTCAGTTCTTTGCTACAGCAAGGTATATAGACACTACAGTAAGTGCTTTTCCCATATGCAAGTATTTCGGGAGGCTGAGTGAAGGGGCAGAAGTGGAACAGCTGGGTCAGAGGGCATGCAGACTTTCAAGGCTCCTGTAACACACCTCCAGACCATCTCCCAAACGTGCAGCCTGCTATGCGTCCACACACGCTGTCCATCTCCATACATCCACAGCCTGAAACATCGTCTCAATCACAGGTCTGTTTCTGCACTACTCTATTCCAACTTCCCATTCTTTTTCCACGCCAGCACCACAACCCTGCAATTACTGTAGCTTCTGAATACATTTCAATAACGGGTACAAACTCCCCCAAACCCTCCTTTCTTCTTTTTCTTAACGTTTTTTGTTACTGTCATGCAATATTCTTCCAGATAATATATATTTTCTAATTAATCAGTCAAGATTTTCTCCCACCTCAAAAAAGGGTGAGGAGGGAAGAGGGATTTTTACTAATATTACATTCAGTATATAGCCTAATGAGGAAGGAACTGCCACCTTAACCAGATTAACTCTTTGAATTGAGGAACACAACCTTCATTTAATTCAGATCTTCTTTTACATTCTTCAAATAAGCTGTCTAGTTTTTGTCACAAAAATGTTGTATGTTTCTTATTAAATAGTGTCCTACAGTTTATTCCTCCAGTTTTTATTCTTAACAGAATGAGATTTTTTTCCATTTTTAGGCTGACCGTTGTTGGTATAAAGGAACTCTTACAATTGGTTTATTTGCCTTATATCTGGCCACCTTACCAAACAACTATTGGTTCTAGTAATAGTCTTTTAGTTAATTTCCTTGGATTTCTTCTTTCTGAATATCACCTGCAAATTATGATCTTTTTACTTTTCTTTCCGATATTTACTTATTTGGCTGCACTGGGTCTTCGTTGCAGCATGCAGATCTTTAGTTGCGGTAGGCAGAATCTTTTTTTTTCTTTTTTGTAGTTGCAGCATGCAGGATCTTTAGTTACGGCGTGTGAACTCTTAGTTGCAACATGTGGGATCTAGTTCCCTGAAGAGGGATCGAACCCCGGGCCCCTGCATTGGGAGCACGGAGTCTTAGCCACTGGACCACCAGGGAAGTCCCTTATTTCTTTTTCTTATCTTACTGTATCAGCTAGGCCCTCCCCTTCAGAAAGTGTTGAATAATAGTTTTATTAGAACTCCCTCTTTTACTCGTAAGACTATCTCCATTTACTGGTGGTTTCAAATAATTATTTTTATCATATGTTCATCATTTCCTAATTTATTGAATTTTAATCATAAAATGCTGTTAAATTTTATCAGCTGCCTTTAGGTTATCTATGGATGATTTCAAATGTCTTTCTTCTTTGGATCACTGGTTATAGTCCAGGTAGCTGAGTTTGACACAAATCCAACTGCAAAATACAAATTTAATTAAACTGAATTTTAAATAAAAATTTCCCGTTACCTAGTTTTTTGAGAAAAAGAACTGTTAGTGCCAGTCTAATATCTAGCGCCACAGCAGAGATGAAAAGACAAGGTTGAAATAAATAAAATGCTTACACGATACAATCAATCTTTTCAATACGAAAAGTAAACTCTATAAGCAAAATTATTAATTTTATGACGTGCACTATTGATCGCACGCGCACACACACATACAAAAAGCACTATACCTTATACATAGAAGAGGCTCAGGAAACACAAAATAAATGCTCAACTAGTCCCCAAACACACTGCACTTGGTTCTCTCAGGCCTTCACACAAATATATCCCTCTACCTGGGACACCCCTATCCAACTGGAGAACTCCAATTTGTCCTTCATGTCTCCGCTTAAGGATCACCTAGGTTTTGAGAAGCCCTCTCTAGGTCCCATCTCAGCCTCAGATAGACGTCCCTCCTCTGTACTCTCACAGAGCAGCAGCATATGCTCCTATTATAACATCACCTAATACTCGCTAATAGTTTTGCCTTTCTTCCCCATTAGACTTTTGTTCTCCTTGAAAACAAGGCCTGTTTCTCCTGTCTCCTCAGCATACACAGCATCGTGCCCAGCACACGTGTACTGCAGAAATGCTGCAGAATACGTAAATCAAACAAGATGGTAGGGATTGCTCTACAGCACATTTTTGCAGATGCTTTTAAAATGTTAACCAAATTCCAAAATAAAAGCCATGAAAACCAATCATGAATCTCTCTCATCGAAGCTGCATTTAGGTTTATTAAAATCCATTCCAGCTTTAAAACAAATACATGAAATTACTTTCCTATAAAGTATCAATTAACATATGTGCTCTGCATTATTTTATATTGTCCCTGCACACACTTGTTATGGACAACCCTTTATCCAAGGGAGCCAGGGGAGCAAAACCAAGGAAATTTAAGACAATAAATAAATCACTCTTTGGATTTATGGTTCAAACAAATGCAATATTAATAACAAAAGAATACTAGGTTTCTCCATTATGGTGTCTGTAAAATCCCAACACATCCTTTATTTTATATCTATTCACATAAAGGAGAAAATGGAAATAAACTTCTTTAAAATTCATCCACAATGAAGTCAACGAAGAAAAGTGCAGGAAGATATGGATCACACCACCTCATTTATGTAAAAAAATACATTAGGGACTTCCCCGGTGGCGCAGTGGTTAAGAATCCGCCTGCCACTGCAGGGGACACCTGTTCGAGTCCTGGTCTGGGAAGATCCCACATGCCACAGAGCAACTAAGCCCGTGCACCACAACTACTGAGCCTGCGCTCTAGAGCCCGCAAGCCACAACTACTGAGCCCGTGTACCACAACTACTGAAGCCCGCGCGCCTAAAGCCCATGCTCCACAACAAGAGAAGCCGCCGCAATGAGAAGCTCTCACACCGCAAGGAAGAGTAGCCCCTGCTCGCCCCAACTAGAGAAAAGCCTGCGCACAGCAATGAGGACCCAATGCAGCCAAAAATAAATAAATTGATTGATTATTTTAAAAAAGAACATATGTGTGCTCTTATATGCTCAGAGATCTTCAAGATGGATACCCAAGGAACAGTGACCTCTGAAGAGAGGAGATGGGGGCTTAGGGAGCCTTTACTTTCCCCATATACCTTTCTGCACAGCTTGAATTTCTTACTATTCAGAAAGGCATTGATAAGATTTTTTTAAATCAAGGATAATATTTACAGTGTATCATTTATACAGAAAGCACTACATAATGTATATTGTAAAAGCATAGGAAATAAGGTCACAGTATATTCAAACTTAATACAGATTGCTTAGGAAAGGGGACTGAGAGTGGGGAAAGGAGGGAACACTTGTTATTCTGTACATTGTGCGTTGTTGATGTACTTTAAAATAACATGTTCCAGTATTACTGTCATAATTTGTAAATGACATAAAATGTATCAGCAACACCGAATTCTCAGGTCTGTAACTGTAACCTGCTATAAGTTCTTACAGTCACTCTCACTGCTGAGAACGTCAGCACAGAAGTGTGGTCCACTTTACTTACTCTGTATGTATTTAATATCCTCTCAAAAACGCATGGTTAGGTATCTTCAGCAGAAGCCAACAACTGGAATCTTTTTGGAACAGAAAATTTCAAGACCTATTTAAACAACGCTCCATTTGCACACTGTTTTCAGAATAGATGGCGTCACGTGCATACTGTTACTAATTTACAAAAGCCCTTCCTCATTCTAGTTTGTTCACCTTCAAATTTATTTTCCAGCAAGTAACCTCACTGTCTTGAATCAGAAGACTAAGCAGTATTCACAAACATGTACAGAAAATACTCCCTATTACTACTTTGGGGGTGGGGGGCGGGGAATCAGGCTTTATGTTGAGACCTACATCTCTAAATCCCATAAACATCTTTTTTACTCTGAAGGTCTAATATACTACTTTATTGGCAGCTTATCCAATAACCTAAAGAGGAAAGAATATAGGTGTTCACAGTGAAGCAACTGCAATAACCAAAAACACATTTTGAAATTTCCCATCAAGCAATAAAATTTAACATTTATAGTATTATAATATGACTTTGAGAAGTAACATGGTTGAGTAAGTAAATTTTAAAAGAGTTCTGAAATGGGAGTCTGGTGATCTAGGTTCTGGATCACTCTTATCACAAATTTGTTCTGTGACCTACCTTTGGCAAGTCACTTCTACATCTTTGAACCTCAGTTTCCCCATCCGTAGAATGGAAGGCAAAACACTTAAACTAGATTTTTTTTTCAGGGTCTCTATTTCCTGAGAGAGGCTGATAAAAGCTATAAACCCTATTACCAAAAATGTTATGTCTGCACCCAAAAACTTACTTACAATTTCCTTCTAATACCCATCGTGAACTCCCTAAGACCTCTGCATGAAAAGATCTCCTGAGATTGTTTTACACACTAAAACTCCAAGCTGATTTTCATGAAAGAAATATATGGACTACCAAATGGAAAAATTAAGCAAACATAATTGTGAAAGACATCACTAATTACTTTGAATCCCAAAACATATTAACAGCTAAAATACACAGCAGTTTTATACAAACAAGATTTCCTCAAGGACTTCCCTGGCGGTCCAGTGGTTAGGATTCCACGCTTCCACTGCAGGGGGCACGGGTTTGATCCCTGGCCGGGGAACTAGGGTCTCACAAGCCGCGTGGCGTGGCCAAAAAAAAAAAAAGAAAAAAAAAATTTCCTTAGAGGGATATCCATCCGACCCACAGACCCGATAAATGCTACGATCACCTGTTTTTTTTTTTTTAATCTTCTAATGCTAAGTAACTGAAGGAGATTTGACAATCTTAGCTATCCTCAAATTAATGAATCTACCTGCTTTCTAGTCCCACTACCCCACAGGCCAAGAACCACAGGCTGATAACAGACAAAGCTGAGCTGGAGTCCCCACTCTGCTACTTGCCTTGAAAATCCAGGTAAATTACTTAGCATCTACACGTTTCAGTCCCTTAGTCCAGAAAATGGAAATGAAAGTAATAACTACCAGAGTCACTGATGATTAAATACGGTAATATATGCAAAGTGCTTGCATAGTGCCTCACACACGGTAAGCACCCAATAAAATGTGAGCTATTATTGTTAATTATAATAAAATGGAATGCAGCTTTCATACTGAGAAATCATGCAGTAAGCGCTACTCTTCCACATTTTTAAATAGTAAGTGGACACTTCCAAAAAGGAATTTCCTTTTTTTTTTTTTTTTCCAGCCGTGCTTCGAGGCTTGTGAGATCCTAGTTCCCTGACCAGGGATGGAACTCGGGCCCCCTGCAGTGGAAGCATGGAGTCCTAACCAATGGACCGCCAGGGAATTCCCAGGAATTTCCAATTTTTAATAACATTTTTTTCAATACTCTTATGGAAAGATTTAAAAGTACGTAAATGGATACCTATACAACACATATGAGAAGTGGTAAGGTAGAGTAGAAAGAGAGCGAGTATTAGAGCCAGACAGATGCGAGTTCTAGACCTAATTCAGCCACTTAGTAATTACATAACCTGGGCCACCTTAAGCTCTCTCTCAACCTTGTAAGGCGGCTGCAAGGATTAACAAAGTGTGTAAAGCATCAAGCACAGCATCTGGCAGGCAATGTGCACTCAATTAACAGTATTTATTCCGATTCTTCTCAGCTACTCCCTTATAGGTGATAAAACTAGCTTTGCCAGGGAAGACAGAAGGTCCTAGCAAGCACAAATGCTAATTAACACTCAGGCCAGGGGGCTTCCCTGGTGGCGCAGTGGTTGAGGGTCCACCTGCCGACGCAGGGGACGCGGGTTCGTGCCCCGGTCCGGGAAGATCCCACATGCCGCGGAGCGGCTGGGCCCGTGAGCCATGGCCGCTGAGCCCGCGCGTCCGGAGCCTGTTCTCAGCAACGGGAGAGGCCACAACAACGCGTACCGCAAAAAAAAAAAAAAAAAATACTCAGGCCAATGATGAAGGGCACATTTTTACCTTATCGACCTTAGAACTAAAGCAGTGTTTTGGGGGTCACATACTCCTTCCAAAGTCTAATGAAAATGGGGCCTCTAGCTCCTAGAAATTTTTCAGATATTTCAGGAAACGCTGTAAGTCAGAGATTTTAAAAACTTTGTATTTAGGGGGAATAGTAGCTAGTTTTTTCTGGACTTAACTTGGAAGAGTCTGAAAACGTTCTCTAAGTCAGTTTTTGTGACAAAACGATGCACCTAACTTCGCTCATAATGCAGCAAGTAAATCCTGCTTTTAATTAGGCTTCTCAGTTTCATGAGCTAAATTTCACGAGCTACCTGGTGTTGTGTGTGAAAACAAAACTTGAGAAAAGGAACTACAAACTATGCTAGAATTAGTTCAAATATTTTAAACTATGATGCTTGAACACATAACCCAAACACCGAACCAAAAGGGGAAAAAAGGTGCAAAAAGGTAACGAAGTTGGCTACATTCAATTCTTAGAAAGGCTGTGTCAATTCAAGAAAGCAAATAAGCCTCTAGCTTCCAAAGAGATCTACAAGCACGGAAGTCATGATTTACAAAAAACAAAACTGAGCCAGCAAATACAGTTTACTGAGTAACTAAATATGGTTTATCCTTACTTCTACTCCCTGCGTGGAAGGCTTCAACTCCTCGAGTAGGTAAATAACCTACTCACTAAATTGCTCTGTTCACTGTACTGTAAGGGGAAGAAAGAAGTCAACGAGGACCGTAGACCCAACTCTTCTCAACGCGCGACCCGCACAGAGCTCAGTACTAGACAAAGTTTTGCCCCAATGACCTTGGTCCCTAAGATTCCCCTCCCTCCCGCCCGCCCGCCCGCCGGTCCTTCCACGTGCGGCCGACTGCGGTTGCCCAGCCGTGGCTGCAGGCCGGAGAAAGCACTCGCGGACCCGAAGGCACGAGGGGAACGAACGCTGCTAACAGCACCGGGGCCGGGCCAGCCCTCGGCCAGCACCCACCCCCCAGCGGCGCGCACAAGCCCCCGACCTCGCGCCCGCCTCTCCCCGACCCCGCGCGGGAGGGCTGGGGCGCAAGAAGCCCTTTTCCTTCGGCTCACCACTCCGCTGCGCGGCGGGGGCGCCGGACACCCAGGGAAGGGACAGTCCGGCCAGGGGCACGGAGGCAGGCGCACAGCCGGAGGGAGAGTCCTGCGCCACGCCAGCCGCCCCCTCCAGCCCCGGGCTCCCGGGAGGCCGCGGCCGGCCGCCAGCCCGGCGGGCGCCAAGGCCGAGCGCAGCAGGGCCGCCGGAGGCAGCAGACGCGGGGTGCGGGGACGCGGCCACTCACCATCAGAACTTTGGCCGCGTTCTCCAGCTGAGCGATCACTTCTGGGGGCCCCAGCGCCGCCGCCATCATGGTCTCTCTTCAATGACGCGCCATGCGCTGCATTCTGGGAGCGGGCGCCCGGCCGGCCAATCGCGCGGCGTCCCGGGCTCGCGCGCTCCCGCCGGAGCCGTCGCCGCCGCCGACGTCGACGCGGGGTCGCGGGGTTAGGGCTGCGGGCGCGCGACGGGGTGCTCCCCTGCCCGGGGCCGGTCCCCGCCTGCCCGCTTGCCCGCCCGCCGCCCGCCGCCCGACCCGGGGCGCCTCCGGCCCGAACGTGTCCTCTGCGGCCGCGTTCCATCCGGGGCAGGGCGACCTGCGGGACTAGAAGTGCCTGCGACCCCGCGGAGCGCGCGTCCTCCCCGCTCGCGTCCCCCCCCCCCCCCTCACACAGCCCCGAGCTGCGGGCACCGGACGGGGACGAGGCCGGAGCCCCCTCGGCGGGCAGCCTAGCTTCCGGAGTCGGTGGAGCGCGCCGCCCCCGCTGTGCCGTGTGGGGACCTCGCAGCAGCGATGTTCGGTGTGGAGCCTGGAGGGAAGGTCCGTTAGGGGACCTCGGAACCCACCCTTCCTCCCCTCACTGTTTCAGCGCCCACAGCAGCTCCAACTGCTGGAAACCTTGTTCTGTCCTGAGCTGACACCTACTTACGCGTAGGTTTCTAGCTCTTGGTGCTGTTCTGCTTCTTGGGGCTGCACAGAAAGTCACGTTCATTTCGGTGTCCGTTAAGTTTCCTCTGTTAACGTCTTCCTTTATCTCTTCTTTCAGCGGTAAATAAGCCATACTTTGGGGTTTTCCCTTTTTTATGTCCCTGCAACAGAATTGCATTATTAGCTCCATTGAAAAACGGGTTTCTTATATTGGGCATCTCTACAACTTGAAGTTGAGGAAGTGAATTAACAAGGCTTTTATTGCTTGAGAAACGAAGTACCTTTTATTTCGTTACAAAAGGGCAGAGTGCAGTGAATGGCCTTTTTTACTTTAAGAATTGTGTGAAACTAGGTGGTTAACATGTAGTAGGCATTCAATAAATACTTCACTAAGTACAGACGTCTGGACTTAACGATTTTTCGACTTCTTGATGGTGTGAAAGCGTTACATATTCATTGGAAGCCGTGCTTCGATTTTTGATCTCTTCCGGGGCTGCGATGTGCGGTCCCGATGCGCTGTCCGATATACCCTCGTGGGGCACAGAGCCCAGTCAGCCGCACAATCACGAGGGTGAACCACTGGTACCGTTAAGACCATTCTGGTTTTTACTTTCAGTACGGTGTTCAACAAACTACATGAGACAGTCAACACTTTATTCTAAAACAGGCTCTGTGTCAGATGATTTTGCCCAACTGTAGGCTAATATTAAGTGTTCTAACCACGTTTAAGGCAGGGGAGGCTAAGCTGTGATGTTTGGTAGGTTCGATGTATTAAAAGCATTTTCACCTTAGGATGTTTTCAACTTACGATGGGTTTATTGGGACATAATCCCATCCTAAGTCAAGGAAGATCTTTATAAAGCAACCTACAAAAGATTACAAAATGTCTCTACCCACTACAAATAGTAATTACGGCAGTTCCATGATATATCTGCAAAAGTGTAGACAAATGAGTATTTGTGACATTAAATGTTTGAGGCTTATGATGCTTCAGATTGGGCCCTGTGTTCCAAAGCATTTGTTTTGTGCAATTACATAAGAACTTTACATCTAGACACTCTTTAAGAAAGAGGAAGAAGGAAAAGTATTAAATGTGAGAATGAGTATGCTTCCTATCAAATTAGCATTTTGAAGTTACATCTCCCATAATGGAGCCATGAATTTTAGGGCAGAGTTGTAGAATTTCACTGTTGGAAGATTCTAGAATTTGCCCACTAATTTAACCTCCCCTCCAATGCCTGACTCTTGTTATTTCTTGGTTTACTATGCAACAGTAGCGCTCTCCTGGGGGTGCGGGACGGGGTAAGGAGTAGTAGTCCAGCCTAGCCACAGGCTCTTCATATCCTGAAGTAGAAGGGAAGAAAGTTGCGCAAATTCCAATAATTTCTCACTAGACACAAAAGAGAAATATTTATGGCCTAAGAATCTGCTCGAAATGTTCCTGGAATCAAAAACATTTCACAGATATTACATCCCCTGTACTTTTAGGGTATGCCTTTAACACCTATGATGTCATGGGGTGCAAAATTATTCCTACTTATTCTTAACCAAAAGTGATTAGTTGAGTATATTATATATTTCTCCTTGGAAACATAGGTTTGGTGTGGGTTTGTTTGTTTTTGTCAAGTCATAAACATCTTGTCAACATAAACATATTGATGAAATACTTTAGAGCAGCAGTTCTCAAAGTGTGGCCTGGGGACACTTGTTAAGTCCCAGAATACCTAGTAGGTCCCTAAGATCCTATCAGAGGGTCTTGGGTCAAAAGAATTTTCATATGGCTATCATCCTATCAGTAATTACTTTAAATTGACATAGACAAATCAAAAGACATAGACTGGGGGCTTCCCTGGTGGCGCAGTGGTTAAGAATCTGCCCGCCAGTGCAGGGGACAGGGGTTCAAGCCCTGGTCCGGGAAGATCCCACATGCCGCGGAGCAACTAAGCCCATGCACTACAACTACTGAGCCTGCGCTCTAGAGCCCACGAGCCACAGCTACTGAGCCCGCGTGCCACACTGCTGAGGCCTGCGCGGCTAGAGCCCGTGCTCCACAACAGGAGAGGCCACTGCAATGAGAAGCCCACGCACCACAACAAAGAGTAGCCCCTACTCACCGCAACCAGAGAAAGCCCACGCGCAGTAACGAAGACCCAACGCAGCCAAAAATAAACATAAAATAAACACATTTATTTTAAAAAACTTTAAAAATAGACATAGATTGGCTAAAGGGATAAAAAACAGGATCGAACTATATGCTCCCTCTTACCACTTCTATTCAACATACTAATGGATGTGCTACCCAGAGCAATTAGGCATGATAAAGAAATAAAAGGCAACCAAATTGGAAAGGAAGAAATAAAATTATCTCTGTGCACAGATGATGTGATCATATATATAGAAAATCCTAAAGACTCCACAAAAATCTGTTAGAACTAATAAATGAATTCAGCAAAGTTGCAAGATACAAAATCAATTTTAAAAAATCAGTTGCATTTTTATATACCAACAACGAACCATCAGAAAAGGAAATTAAGAAAATAATTTCATGCAAATCAAAACTACAGTGAGGCCCTTACATGAATATAGATGAATTATGCAACAGAGTGCGAGATTATTCTATTTTACTTGAGAGACTCCATAGAAGAACAAAATCTCTCTTTTAGAAGGCATCTCTAAAGCCCAAATTAGATGAGAACACTTAATAATTCCTTTTGATATAGAAGACACCTGATCTAAAAGTGTTAAGGGATCTTATAACCCAAAGTTCTGAAACCTTTCAAGGTAGCAGTATAGAACCGAAAGTATTATGGTATCAAATTATAGGAACTTAATATATTTCCCCAGAAACAGAAACATGAGACCAAAAGGGAAATATGTCTTTAAAATAGTTCTCTTGTACATAAAGTGTATTTCTGCACATATGATATGTCTGTGAAATGTTACTCTTTGGAGTTCTTAAATACTAAATACTTGATTAATATAGCACAGTGTTGATGTGTGTATATCGAAGTAATTGCAAAACGTAGTCTGTGGCTTTATCCCTCCTGCTCTCACAACCTATCATCTTGAAATTTATTTCTGAACCACTTTACTTTTACAACATGAAATCAAGACTTTCTCATGCTGTTGAACCCTATTCAGCAGGGTGGCACCATAATTATAGAGTCTATTTTTCTTTTTCTTTCTTTTTAAAATTTATATGATATGTAAAATCTTAGCAACTCTCCTATTAAGTAAAATGCTTCTAATCAATAACCAAGTACAATACGCCACCTTCCTCATAAAGCTCAACATTATAAGACATCCGTCCCATTACAATTTTTTGAGATGGTGATAAAGACCTCTGTTTTTCCAGACAAATCTCTGGAATTGTCCCTACGACCCAACAACCTAAAGACATGAGTTGTTCACAGATTCCCAAAGGCTTTAACCGAGCCTCCTGCTGCTGGGAGTCCTCCTGACGCCCTGGCCAGAGACTCCAGCTAAGGAGTGACCATCTGAAAGGCTGCCATACCGTTCAAGAGAGCATGATGTCATTGCACGGGAAGGCCACCGAAGAGCAGGGGCTTCCGGGCCCGGAAGATGGAAACTGCGGGCGCCTCGGGGCAAGACTGAGAAGGTGTCATGGAGAGGTGGCAGCAGGGGTGCTGCTGGCCGTCAGGGTCAGAGCCCGGGGCCCCGGCAGAGCTGAGGGTGGAGGCAGCAAGGGGATCGCAGCGGGGCCAAGGTCCCCTCAAGCAGGCCTGATGGGGCTCTTAAATGACTTCAGAGGGCTGACATCCAAGGACAACATGGCCCGGCTTCTGCTGTGAGTCCCCAGGAACTGGGCCAGGAGGAGGCCCCCCAGGGACGGGGTTGGTTTGTCTCAACAGCAATTGCGACTCTGTCCCTGCCCCTGCCACAGGGGCTCGAGCGCTGCTACCCAGGAACCGACAGTGACGCCTGGGCTGGTTTTGACAGAACAAGGGCTGGTGGAGGCTATCCCTGCTGGATGTCCCTGGGAATAATCACTAGGCCCCCAAGAGAGGGTCTGGGGCTTTGTCAGCAGAGCTCTGCTTTGTTCTTCACATTTGAAGCCAACGGGTAATTTGAGAAAGTGGGGATTTAATTTATAAATGTCTTGAAGCAGCTTCTGTTCATGTTCTTGATGTGTTTGGCCTTGTCCTCTGACCCGCAGGAGCTCTGGGCCTGGGGGCAGAGGTGTCCTGCCATCTCCACCCAGCTGTCTTCTCACTTTGAGCCCTGAGAGCATCCTCCAACCAGACACAGGTGCCATTAACACTGGCACTTGGACCCTCTGACCTGAGGGTTTTTTTTTTGTTTTTTTTTTTTTGAGGACTTTCATAGGCAGTATTTTGTATGAACCTGACAATGCCTTATAAAGTAAGCAGAATTTAGCTCCTTTATATAGATGAAGAAACAAGTTTAGAAAGGACAAGTTATTAATTAGTGGAGTTAGGAAGGAACTGGACTTTTAATTTTATTTATTTATTTATTTATTTATTTATGGCTCTGTTGGGTCTTCGTTTCTGTGTGAGGGCTTTCTCTAGTTGTGGCGAGCAGGGGCCACTCTTCATCGCGGTGCGTGGGCCTCTCACTGTCGTGGCCTCTCTTGTTGTGGAGCACACGCTCCAGACGCGCAGGCTCAGTAGTTGTGGCTCACGGGCCTAGTTGCTCCGCGGCATGTGGGATCTTCCCGGGCCAGGGCTTGAACCCGTGTCCCCTGCATTGGCAGGCAGATTCTCAACCACTGCGCCACCAGGGAAGCCCTGACCTGAGTATTATGTGTCATTATTGATGGCAACTTTCAATATTTTGCCAAACATTCCAAAATATTCTGGTCTTTTTAAAGCCTCTGGTCTCATTTTTATCCTCCTCAGTTCTTCCTGGGAGGATGGGCTCTCCCTGCAGGGTCTTCTGGATCCATCCCTCTACCTGCTGGACAAAGCCCTGTGTCATCAGCGTGGACCTGATGCCAGCAAAACAGGTAAACCCGGCAGCCACGGGGGGCGAGGGGCCTGCCTCACAGAGGCCCAGAAGGAGCGCTGTTAACTCCTTTCCCGACCTGACAGCTCAGCCAGCAGCCTGCTCAGTGGGGCCGTCAGTACTTGTTAGGAGTGTGAAGGAGGGCTTCCCTGGTGACGCAGTGGTTGCGAATCTGCCTGCCAATGCAGGGGACACGGGTTCGAGCCCTGGTCCGGGAAGATCCCACATGTTGCGGAGCAACTAAGCCCGTGAGCCACAACTACTGAGCCTGTGCTCTAGAGCCCGCGAGCCACAACTACTGAGCCCGTGTGCCACAACTACTGAAGCCTGCGCACCTAGAGCCCGTGCTCCTCAAGAGGAGCCACCGCAATGAGAAGCCCGCGCACCGCAACAAAGAGTAGCCCCCGCACCGCAACCAGAGAAAGCCCGCGCACAGCAATGAAGACCCAACACAGCCAAAAATAAATAAATAAAATAAATAAATTTATATTTAGAAAAAAGACCGTGCAGGATCCAAAACGAAACTTTGAGAACCGCCGCACTGGTGAATGCAGCCATCTGGAAGCGCGTCCTCCGGTTTGTCTGGTTGGAAGGAACACAGCATTTGGCAAGTGCTGCTTGCTTGCTTTTCTAACAACCTTGGCCAGTCTGGTCCCACGGTCCCCACGACTGCCACCCTCAGCTGGAGCCGCATCCCTGCCTCCTGTGATGACTGCGGTCCTGTGTACCCTCCAACAAAGTGCAAGCCCACCCCTTCTCAAAGACGGCCCCCGCCGGCTCGCCCGACTGTGTCCCCGCACTGTTTACGTAAAAGGAAAAGTCATGTTTCAGGTAAAACTCTGTTCTTTCCGTAGCCTTAAAATAATCTTCTCTCCGAGTCTGAGGAAAGTAATGACTAGAGAACTTATTCACTGAATCAGCTAATCCCATCTGCTTCATACTGTTCGTCCTGCAAAAAACTTGTGACAAATTTATGTAGAGACTCCCATGGCTTTTAAAACATTCAAGTTTCCATTTGAAGGGTTCAACATGTGCCAGGTGGCGCTCAGTGGACACACTGAACACAGTGCTGTCCGACATATTTCTGTTGACTCAATGTGTGATGCACAAATAGTAGGTACCCACAGTGTTTCAAGAACAGAGTAAGCCACGCCATTCCAGGGTCCCCTGACAATTGTCTAGTTTTTAAATTGTGGGGAGGAGGGAAGGGGAAGGACACATAATGCAGATTTGCCTTAACATAGAAATCTGCACAGTATTTATCACTTCTAAGTGACTGTGTAGGTTCAACAGCACCTTCCCAGCATATATAGATATAAAAAGAAATAAAGAAAACATTGCATGGATAAACAACAAGGCCCTACTATATAGCACAGGGAACTATATCCAATCTCCTGAGATAAACCATAATGGAAAAGAATATTTTAAAAAATGTATATATATGTATAACTGAGTCACTTCGTTGTACAGCAGAAATTAGCACAACACTGTAATCAGCTATACTTCAATTTTTTAAAAATGTGAAAAGAAAACACTGCAATTTGCGGGTGGTTTAATAATAATCCCTACTTTCCTCTCCACGGAAAGGGCATGCCAAGACATCTTGTGAGCCCTCAAGGTGAGCACAAATCTCAATTGCAAAAGCATCCGGCTCCCTCTGCTGTCTGTTGGTTGAACTTGGAACTCAGAGAACCTATGGTACCTTTGGGACTAAAACTCCGTATAGAATTCAGGATAAATTATTAGTGGAGTAGGCACCGGCGAGTCTACTCTGTATGTATATTCCAGAGTAAAGGAAATCAAACCACCAAACACATTTGCACAAGAGCATTTCTATATATATTCTTACTATTATATTCAATAGTATCTCTGTTTTTGTTTCAGCTGTGATCATATAACCTCTTATTGCGAAGAAATGACTTGCAACATTTATTTATATCTATTTAGTACAAATTACATGGGCCAGAAGAGAAACATGAAAAAAAAATCTGCTCAACAAAATTCAGATGATCTCTGGAAGTTATTTGTGGAAGATCAGAGCAGAGTAGCCAAACCCACCTATGGAGTTCTAAAGCCTCTAGGTGTGAAGCCCCACTTATCCAAACAACTGGCCACTTCAATAGAAAATCCCCAAGCTGCCGAGATGATGCCCTGGGGCCACCTCTGCCTTGAACTGAAGCCTTCATCTTCAGTTCATCAGCTCTTTAAGGTCACAATTCTGGGGGAAAAACAACTAATTTAATTAGGAAGAAAACCTGCAGCTGTATTTAGGGCAACAATTTTATTTTCTTTCCCTAGCTTCAAACTATTTTTCATTCCAAGTACTAAAGCCTTCTTGAAATCATCAAGGTGGATTCTAGTTATTTCTCCTTAATTAAAGTAAATAATAATTTAAAAAATACTCATAGATCCACTTATAAAGTGCATTATCTTAGTTTCTATATTGTTCCTCTGTTAATACCTATATACCTGGTGTATTTCACCTACATTATTTTACTAGTTCCTAAGGACCCTAGATTAATTGGAAAAGACAGGTTTATTTGGAAAAAGGAATCCTTTATATTTTTATACAACAATCACTCTTTGGGTAAAAAAAGTGAAGTGATCCAAGAAAAAGCAACTCTATGGGAACAACCTTTTCTTGAAGTCCAGATCATAGCTGACATGTGACTGTTTGGGACTCTGTGGGGCCTTCCCAGGACAGAGAGACACACACACACACACACACACACACCCACACACCACACACACACCCACTCCCCCATCCCCGCTATGCCCTCCACCTGCCTCTTGTCTATAGAGAAAACTTTGCCTCATAGGTCTTCCCCGAGTTCCAAAGAGTAAATTAATCAGAGAAGTGAGAAAATGCAGAAAGAAAGGAAAACAGTCAAGCAAGACAAAACGATAATAGTTTAGCCATTAAACAAAGTCAAGGACCTTTAGTTCCTCCTCCAGGGCTGTAGATCATATTCTGAGCCATGTCCTTTGAGCTCGTTTGCAGATACTAAAACCCCCTCCGGGTGGGAGAAGTTAACTGCGTGCTGCCCACAAGCACGGAGACCCCAGACCAATTGGAACCAGAAGGTTGATGATGTTGACCCCCAATTACCTCACCACCAACCAATGAGAAGCACGTCCACGAGCTGATCACGCCCTCCACAAGCCCCCTCCCTCCCCCTGTCTTTAAAAGGCCTTCCCTGAAAGCCATCGGGGAGTTTGGGTCTTTTGAGCGTTGAGCTGCCTGTTCTCCTTGCTTGGGGCCTGCAGTTAAACACAATAAACGCTGCCCTTTCCTCACCACAACCTGGGGGCAGTGGGTTGGCTTTATCGCGCTGGGGCAAGCACACCCAAGTTTGTTTTCGTCACACCTGTGCTGCAGGTTAGCTATCTGGACTAACTAGTAATATAATAAAAGGAAACCTACATGAGTCTTCAGAACTCCACTCCTCACGTGAACTCAGGGGGCTGCCAGCCAGTAAATGGAGGCCTCAGCAGTGCGACACCAAAGCCCTTCCAGACCAACCAGGATGCGGAACAAGGTCTCACGTGGAGAAGTGAAGGACAGTCAGCAAAGGTCAGCCGTGAATATCAGAAAACCTGGATAAGAAAATGTCACACAGCATCGATTTCTTCCTCAGACTTGGAGAAAAACAGTCCCCTGTTACGAGAAAATCAATCAGCAGAAGTGACTTCTGCGGTGCCCACAGTCATGGATTGTCCGAGACAAACGTTTTAAGGTTTCTTTTATGAGGTAGGGAGAGTCTTCTCTTTTTATTTTTTCTCAAATAACCATTTTAACCTAGAAGCTATGAGGGAAAAGCTCAAGATTAGTTTTCTGAGTCTAGCAGGTAAACACCTAATTTTAAAAAATGGATCTGACCTACTGAAGTTTAGAGGAGGAGAAGGTTCCAGTTAGCACGACAACCTTTCCCCTGATTGGGTGTTTCAAAATAATTAACACATTAATGTTGTAGAGACACCTAGAAAGCGGTGACATTTCAAAAGCTTAAAGATGTTCACAAAGGACAGTCATGGAAAGAATAAATATAAATGACCAAAAAAGATACAAAAAAGCGTTTAAAGAAACTAACATTCTAACAACTGCTATTTTTTCCTATCAAATTGACACGTATTTAAAGCTAATGCCCCGACTTTGCACAGAGGTAAGGCAGAGCAGGTCTGTGTCAGCTCGGCCCCTGAAGCCCTTACTGGGGGTGGGGTGGGGGGATGTGGATTCGGGCGCTTTTGTGGCCTCATCTCTAGGATTAAGTTCGTTAAGAAACACAAAGCTTAGAACAGCGCTTGACACAAAGTAAAAGTTAAATAAATGTGAGCTGCTATCACGTGCATTAAATATCTCTAGGACGGACCAAAACCCAGCATCTGCGGTTGCCTCCGTGGGTGGGGTGGGATGCCCACGGCAGGTTCCCAAACGTTCTCACTTCATGGGTTCTTAGCAGCTCTCTCAGGGCTTCTATGACAAAAGGACTGCCTAGCAGTTCGTTTATTAGGTAGTTCGTTCCAAACAGTTTAAGAAGTGTCTGTGTCCTAAAAACCTAGTAGCCATCTGGGAAAAAAATACGGTAAACTGAAAGGAAAATGCTATTTTAATTTCATTCTTAAGTAACCACCACTGCGAGTGGGATGTGTGTGCCTGTCGGGCACTGCACGACTCCTCAAATCCTGGCACAAGACCCGACGCTGCCGCCACCTTTGTTTCCCACTCCACAGTGACTTTCACCAGGAGCTTGCTTTTCATCAAGGCACCCGTAAAACCCCAGCTTTGCAAAGATGTATGTCATTGCGAGGAATGTGGTGTAGGTGCTGTGGAAACTGTGAGCCACCTTGGCTTGTAGGTAGAGTCTAGCCAACCAACATCACTGTCTCCCTGAGAGTCTGAAACCCCCCTCGTTGCCCCGTGGGTGGGCGGCACATGGGCACCTCGGCACACAGTTTGAGAGCCACAGCGACACATCCTTTTATGACTTTCCAACCTGGGTGACTCAATCCTTTGGAACAGCACATATTTATCTCCACCCTCACCTCCAAGAACTTTGTCCAAAATCAAACGACCACTTCCCACTGGGTAGCCAGTCCCGTAGAGACGTTCTGGGCAGATGCCGTGACTTCTGATGCATTCTGCGTAAGTGCTTTGGTGCCTGCAGTGGGAGTCGAGGAGGTGTGCATCAGCCCCCTTTTTCCTCCTTCCTGCCATCTCTGATGGAGAGAGAAAGAAGTGTGTGGGAGACCGAGGGTTCCTTCTGTGACCCCCGTCAGGTGCAGATCAAGATATGAAGCTCATAAAACTGTATGAAAGGTTGGGGACCCTCAGGTAGTAACACAGAAACGGCTCACACAGGTGAGGGGCCTGGAGCTGGAACCTGACTCCTCATGGTAAGTTCCCCACTCCCGCCGGTAACCCCCTGCCCTCGGGCTGAGGGACCCGAGCCCTGTGGGTGGCCCTCCCCGCGCAGGGGCTGCACGGGTCCCAGGCCAGCCGCTGGAGGGGCCGGAGGGGCCGGAGGAGTGAGGCCCGGGGCCAGGCTGCTGCTTGCCCTGGGACCCGATCTCCCACGTACCTTCTTGAGCTGGCTTCCTGAGGTCCGCTTGTCACCCACGGCCTCGACGTCACCCAAGGGAGGGGTTGGCCCCAAGGCCAGCTGGGAGCTGCTCCCCTTCCCGCCCTGAAACTTCACCTCTCCCCAGCTTTCCTTCTCCCACTGGGGTGACACAGGGTTCCCGACGGGCAACAGCTCTGGCTGAGCCGACGTCCGTCCAGTGAAGAAGTCTCTGCTGCCAGGAGTGAGAGGGTCTGGAGGGCTGACTGGTGGCAACTGGGCCGCCGCCCTGCACGCCTCGGGAAGCCCAGGTGTTCCCAGGCTCCCTGAATGGAACGTGTAGATCTTAACAACCTCCGGCCAAGCCTTTGAGCCTGGAATGAAGGAAAAGCCCACAGGAAACATCACGTCGTACATTTATTCAAAATACAGAAATGAGGGACTTCCCTGGCGGTCCAGTGCGTAAGACTCCGCGCTCCCAATGCAGGGGGCCTGGGTTTGATCCCTGGTCAGGGAACTAGATCCCGCACATCGCAACTAAAGATACTGCATGCCGCAACTAAGACCCGGAACAGCCAAATAAATAACATAAATAAATGTTTTTAACTTAAAGACTAAGAGAACCTTCACAAACGGTATTAAGAGCTCACGCTCCCACGGGGTGTAAGTTAGCACACCCCTTCCAGAAAATCCACTCGGAAATGTCTAAAGGGTATAACGAGAGATGCAGAAAAGACTTGTGTACAAAGACATGCATTTGTCAAAAAGAAACTGTTTCTTTTCTCTCAAGCGTATTTCTGTTTCCTGTGGAAGAACAGCGTGAGACCGCCGGGTGGTCGCTGCTCCCGCGGGGCGGCCTGACCAGGGGAAGCAGCGCACAGTCCCCAGCGGGGCGCCGTGGGGAGGGACGCAAAGCACCTGCCCCTCCGGACCAGACGTGGCTTCGGGCGACTAGCACAGCACCCACCGGGAGCTGGAGGAAGAGGGGCACCCACCACACGGAGCCACCCACCGGGAGCTGGTGGAAGAGGGGCACCCACCACACGGAGCCACCCTGGCTCAGGAGGAGACAGGAACACATCTGGGGAGGGGCGAGTGCTGAAGATGCGGGTTCTGGCCTTAAGGGGGCGTGTAAAGGTCGGCTGTGAAAGTAGAGAAACGGGCTTTTGCAGGGAGGGGACTCAACGTGGGACAGACGGGGGAGGGGAGGGACCAACGGGAATCCGTGTGTCATCACCCAAGGCCTGGGACCTGGTCCAGGATACTTGTCCAGAAGGGGCACCACCGCCTTGACCGTGAGGGCAGAGTCAAGAAGCTGAGGGGCTTCAGGCTGGGACCCGTCCGGGCTGGAGACCCCGCTTTGCCCTCGCATGAGCCACCAGAGGAGACTGCCGGGGCCTCAGCCAGCCCCCCACAGCGACCCGAGGCAGGCAGTGCCCTCCCTTGCAACGGACTGCCCCAAAGACAGGCCTGGCCAGCCAGGGGCCCCCTACCCCCGCCCCGGCGCAGGCTGTTAAGACCGCCCGCCTCTCCCTCTGCACACCACCTCCCCAGGTGGGAACAAAGACGGGAAATCGGGACTGACGGCACATGGCCGCACGCGCAGACGCCGGGTTCACCCCTGGGTCTGCCTTTCTGAGCAGGCTGGGCTCATCGCCTTGCCTTGAAGAAACTGTCAGAAGCGTTACCACATCTTGGAGGAAGGAACACGCCCCTGGGATGAGTAAGTGCTGCACCAGCTGCCCTGACACTGTGACGTCACCTTTACAAGTAAAATGTTATTATCTTCTCCACGCGTTACTGTCCTAGCGCAGTCTGGTCCTCAGGCAGCGTGGACAAACTTCGCAGACGAACACAACCCAGCACTTAAGTTCTACAGATAACAATGCAGTCTTCCCGAGATTTAGAAGCGAAATGCCAGACAGCACTGCTATTAGCAAACCTGTACTACATCCTGCTATACCAGTGGAGGGAAAAACCCTCGTGTGCTGTGAACTGTGAACCGTATGGAATTTTAGAGCGAAAAGTGCACTTAGACCCTAGAGCCGAGCCCCCATTTCTACCTTCTTACAATTAGGATGTAGAGGATCACGCTTTCACTGTAGGAAACTTAAGAAATATACAGAAAATATGAGTCCATCGATTCGATGCTCGTCTCATCCAGAAACACCCTCACACACACACACACACCCAGATAATGTTTCATCTGTGCAGGCCATGGCCGGTCGAGCTGACACATAAAACTAACCACCGCGGGGCTGTTTATTTTGAAGAACGCGTGTCTTCTTTGAACAGAGTCTTTGAGAAGGACACGCAGTCTGAAGCCTTGGCTGGGAGCACAGAGGTGACACGCGTTCTCTCTCCCAGGCAGGTCTCCCTGTCCTTGGTTTCCTCAGCTGAACGGTGAATTGCCAGTATTTGCCATCTTTCAGGTTTGTGACAAATTTTATCTCTTTGTTTATTTATTTATTTATTAAATTATCTTCTCTTTATTTACTTATTTTTTTTTTACTTTTTGGCTGCAGCCTGTGGGATCTTAATTCCCCAACCGGGGATCAAACCCACACCTCGTGCATTGGAAGGCAAAGTCTTAACCACTGGGCCACCAGGAAGTCCCTCCCCGTGACAAATTTTAAATGAGATCATAGGCATGAAAATAAGCTGAAAAACACCATCCAGTGTAAACTGTTACTTCTCTGAGGGACCAACAGAAAGTACGCTCTCGTGATGGTCACTGGGAAGTGCGCTCTCGTGATGGACACTGGGAAGTGCGCTCTCGTGATGGACACTGGGAAGTGCGCTCTCGTGATGGACACTGGGAAGTGCGCTCTCGTGATGGACACTGGGAAGTGCGCTCTCGTGATGGACACTGGGAAGTGCGCTCTCGTGATGGACACTGGGAAGTGCGCTCTCGTGATGGACACTGGGAAGGCAGGTTTGGAGAGGCTTCCCGACACAAAAAGGGATCAGCAGTTAGGTTTAATAGCTGAAAACTAGTTTCTCTATGTTGTGTAGATATTTAAGAAACTTTTAAAAAATATTCCATAAAAATCACTTCTCAGTGAATCACTTCTCAGCTGTACTCATTTACTAAAGCTGCTTTAGACTCTGTCCCGTGCTCCCACGCCCCTGAATTGCAAATTTCTTACTACAAAAGAGAGCTTATTCTATAAACGCCCTGTCAGAATCATATGAGCTTGTTAAACACTGACTTTACAGAAATCCTTGAAGGCTTGAATAGCTTTAGAAATGACTTGGCTCTGCGCTGTCCTCTCACAGATGCACAGGCTGAGAAGGAACAGTTGTGTGACTTACCCAGGGCAGCACGGTTTGATGACAGCGATCCAATGCTTTAAAAGATCATCAGTGCATCCCTTACCTGCAGTGTATCCCTTCATCTTTACCAGTAAAATCTCTGAAATAGACACTAGTATTAGCTCCATTTTACAGACAACAAGACTGAGGCTCAGAGAGATTGCGGTCATATTTAACAAGGGCGGCACCCCTCCCTCAGACGCCAGGGTGGGAGGGGATCAACAGGTACTAATTTTCACTCATTTACTCAGCAGACACTTCAAGTGCTTCCTTCTGTGCCCAGCGGTGCTGGGTCCTAGCGATGCCTCCAGGGAGCCTCGGAGGAGCCTCAGCCCTGACAACACAGGTGTGGCTCCTGGGCCAGAGGCCCGCTCCCTGGCTGGGCTAGACCACGGGTGCCTTAGGCGGGCGTGCCCTCGCGGCGATGCCGGCAGGTGACCTGGTGTTCAGGGCACGTGGTAGATTTCGAGTGAAGGCCTGAAGGCAAGCACATTTCAGGTAAAGGAAAGAGGCAAAGGAGGGCCGAGTGCACAGGGATTCATGTGGGAGTGGCTTCAGGTGGCTGCCAGGCGGGAGGCGAGAGGGGAACCGGCCGGGCAGGGGCATCTAGAGTATCTGCATCACTTTGCAGATGCTTTTCATTTAATTCTCCCACTGGCACCGTTATCATTTTGTGTTCAGGAATTAAGGGCCCTGAGCCTCTGAGGTGTTTAGCAACTCTTCCAGGTTAGGAAAAGCACCCAAGGTCACACAGCTTCAGACCCGCCAGGAACTGAAAGTCAAGTCCATCCGAAGCCGAAGCTTCCCACGATTCCATCCCCCGCAGGCGAGGGGCCTGGGCTGGGCTGGCCAGGTTCTCCAGCGCTGCACCACCTTGTCTTAGGGCAACGGAAATCATGGAAGGTGCTTCATCAGGGAGATGATTCACTCAGACTGGGGCTGTTTCCGGGACGCGGGCACGAGCAGTTCACGTCCGGGCAGTGGTCTCGAGGGCCCCAAGGGGGTGGGGGAGGGCTGGTCCTCCACAGCCCCTCACGTCATTCCTTCGCGCGGAGAAATGAGGACAAGGACATGCTCTGGGCTGGAAGCCATGGCCGAGTCCAGAGCTGGCGAGTGTCCTGGGAGATGCGGCAGGATCTCGGCCCAGCTCTGCCCTCAGTGTCCCCCCTGCTCCTGTCCTTGTTCGATGGTGATGGAACCAATGCAGATTTGGTTGTTTTTTGTTTTGGGGGGTTTTTTAATTTATTTTTGGCTGCCTTGGGTCTTCGTTGCTGCGTGGGGGCTTTCTCTAGCTGCAGTGAGCAGGGGCTACTCTCTGTTGTAGTGCGCGGGCTTCTCATTGTGGTGGCTTCTCTTGTTGCAGAGCACGGGCTCTAGGCTCACGGGCTCAGTAGTTGTGGCACGTGGGCTCAGTAGTGTGGCTCGCGGGCTCTAGAGCGCAGGCTCAGTAGTTGTGGCGCACGGGCTTAGTTGCTCCGCGGCATGTGGGATCTTCCTGGACCAGGGCTCGAACCCATGGCCCCTGCATTGGCAGGCGGATTCTTAACCACTGCGCCACCAGGGAAGTCCCTGCAGATTTGGGTTTTCTCAGCAGGAAGCTGGTGGCTGCATTCCATGATTGTGGTTGACTTTTTACTTTGTATTTGGGTAGATGAAAGTAAAAACATGTTTGTGTCTAAGCACTAACGAGTTACTAATATTGACTTTGTGTGCACTCCCAGGTGGGGTTTATTTTGAAACGAGACTCCATGCTACTGGGAGATAAAGCTTAAGATCAAAGAGTTCCCAGGGAGAAAAGAAGTGGCCGTGGCTTACAGGCTGGCTTAGAATTCAGAGCGCGGAAACTGAACGCCAGCATCTGGGCACGTGAAATCCCAGGAAGAAAAGGCCAGAAGACGGACCCCAGGGCCAGCCACTGCCCATGCCCAGTGCCCAGCGTGTGCGGCCTTCCCAGGCGGGCTCTACCTGTGCCTGCGAGATGCACCTGCTGCATCTGAGGAACACAGCATTGCCTGGCTCCGCGGCACAGGGACAAACAGCCGTGGCTGGTGCCCTCGCTCCTCTGGGCTCCTTTTTCGGAGGGTTGTTACCGTGTGGAGCGGTGTGTGATGGGGACGGGTCAGGGAGAACACAAATGACTGTCTCATAGGTCCTGCTCAGAAGGAACATATAGGTAAACATATAGATAAAATACAACAAATTAACAAGTGCCTGCTATGTGCAAAAAGGCACCGGAAGTCAATGGAAGAGTAAGACATGTTCACTTTAGCAAAAATCACTAAACACAAAAATACTTAGACATGGATCACAGATCAAATATAAACGCTAAAGCTAAAAAGCTTCTAGAAGAAAACACAGGGGAATTTCTTCACGATCTTGAGGAAGGAAACGATTTCTTAAATAGAATAGCAAAAGCACTAACAATAAGAGAAAAATAATACATTTGGCTTCATCAGAATTAAAACCTCCTCTTTAAAAGACACCATTAAGGAAATGGGATAAAATATTCTCAATATGTACATCTGACAAAGGACTTGTGCCCAGATTGCATCCTTGTAAAGCAGTGTCTTGAGTTTTCATCTCGGCATGATGTAATTACTTCCCGTTATGGAAGATGAGAATTTAGCTCCTTTTAAACCCTCTTCCCCGATACCCAGGCATGCCCTTCCCATTCCCTTGTCTTCCTAATACACGTTGTCAGACTTTTGGATGTTTGGTTAAGTCAATAATTAACATATTACTACGACTATGTAAACGCTATCCCCAAACGAACCACACTATTCCTATACTCACTTTCACTTTTCCATACAACCTTTAGTTTTCCCTAGAATTAATAAGTGGCTCGTGTTTTCCATTTGCTTAGTTTTTTATATCCTCAACCCAAACCCAATCCCAAACTGTTCTCCAAGTACCGAATCTCCTCTAAGGCAGGCGAAGGACCTCTTCCCAGCGAAGGCCACCCTAGACCCTCCGCTGGTCCCGAGCGAGCAGCCTGCCCCCTGCACCTGGGGCACAGCTGTCACTTGGGACCCCTTCAGCAGCTCCCACTGAGCCCCTTCTTCCTCCCCTTTGTCAGACCCGTTTCTTGGACCCCATGTCTGCTTCCAGCTTCCTGAGAAAGAGGATATGGGAGGAAAACATTCTGAATTCTTGAATGTCTGAAATGTCTTTATTCTACCCTCACACTTGATTAATAGCTTGTCTGCGGATAGAGTTTAAGGTTGAAAACAATTATTTTCACAAAATGTGAAGGCCTTGTTCCATCACCCTCTAACGTCTAGAGCTGGTGTTACCTTCAAAGCCCTTCTGATTCTTGATCCTGTGTATATGGACCGTTTTATCTCTCCGAAGCTTGTAGCATTCTCTCTGTTCCAGACGTTCCGGAATATCTTATGATGCACATTTGTATGGGTCTATTTTTACCCACTGTTCTGGGCATTTCAGCTCCTTGCAATCTAAAAACATATCCTTCAGCTCTAGGTCATTTTCCTGAATTACTGAGTTGAAGATTTCCTCAACTCCATTAACGTATTTTTCTTTTTCTGAAACTGCCACAGTTCCGATATAGACATGGACGTATCTTCTACGTTCCTTACATTTCCCTTTTATTTTCCATTTCTTCATTTTTTGGCTCTTTTTTTCTGGGAGAGTTCCTTGACTTTACTGTCCAAACTTTCCACGGACTTCAATTTTTGCTAGCATTGTTAATTTTCCAAAGTCCTCCCTCTTGTCCTCTGAATGTTCCTTTTAAATATATTCTCTTCTTGTTTCAAGGCTGCAACATCTTCTCTTACCTTGAGAACATCAGTGACAGTTTGTTGAAGCTCTTCTTCTACAGTCTCATTCGGGCTCATTTTCGTCTGCGTCGTCCACGTCAGCCTCACATTACTCTTCAGAGGTTCCTATGCGAGGGCTGGCCGTGGAAATGCTGATGGGAAGCTCTGCGTGTGCACAGGAAGCTGCCATGCGAGGTAATCCCGCCGGGCCCTCTACTTGGAGAACCTTGATATCAGTATCTTCCAGTCTTTTCCTCCTGGGCTGTTCAGAGGCCCCAGAGGAGACCACCAGTCTCCTGCCCAGAGGATGACAACCTTGTTGCCGGTATTCCGAGCGCTGAGTGGGAGAAGAGGGCTGAAGGAGTCAATACGCACATATTCACTTCATAGCTCTGTCCCAAACAGAGTGCCTTGTAACCATAGCAACCCTCCAGCTTACCATCCTCAGAGAAAACTTTCCCGTCTTTTTCCAGTTGGGGGAAAGGCAGCCACTTGTCTGGCTAGAGTTGTGGAGATGATCTGGGTAACTTCTAAAACAGATTTTCAACCAATCCTCTTCATTTTAGTAAGAACATTCAAGATAGACTGAATTCTGAGCCACAAAACACACTTTTATACTTTCAAAAAACTGAAATCATAGCTCTCAGACCTCAATGGAGTTAAACCAGAAATCAATAACAGAAAGATGTCTGGAAAATGCCAGAATACTGGGAGATTAAGCAGCATGCTTCTAAATAACACATGGGTCAAAGAAGAAATCTCAAGAAAATTTTAAAATATTTTAAACTAAAAGAAAATGAAAATACAGCTTATCAAATTTTGTGGAATGTGGCAGAAGCAGTGACAAGAGGGAAATTTATAGTATTGAATGCATATATTAGAAAAGAAGAAGAATATAAAATCAATAAACTAAACTTTCACCTTAGGAAACTAGAAAAAGAGCAATTAAATACAAAGTAAGCAGAAGAAAATAAATGATAAAGACTTAAGAGAGCAGAAACTACTGAAATTGAAAATAGGAAATCAGAAGAGAAAAATTAATAAAACCAAAAGCCAGTTCACTGAAAAGATCAATAAAATCAATAAGCTTCTAGCCAGACTTATTAACAAAAAAAGAGAGAAAACACAAATTGCTAATATCAGAAATGCAAGAGGGGATTATCACCAGCACATGAGCATTAGGAGGGTAAACCCGACAACCTAGATAAAACGGACCAGTTCTCTGAAACACAATGGCTGCCAAAACTCACACAAGAAGAAACAGATTTTAAAAAACAAACGAACAAGAAGAAGAAAAAGAATGGTCCCTGAACACTTGGACATCCTCATGCAAAAAAGTGAATCTAGACACACATACATTACACCCTTCACAAAAATTATTTTCACCAAAAATCATGGTCCTCAATGTAAAACAGAAAACTATAAAGCTCCTGGAGTATAACATAGGAGAAAACCTAGATGATCTTGGGTATGACAGTGACTTTTGTTTTTGGCTGAGTTGCACGGCATGTGGGATCTTAGTTCCCCGACAAGGGATCAAACCCGCGCCCCCTGCATTGGAAGCATAGCCTTAACCTGTGGACCAACAGGGAAGTACCAACGATGACATTTTAGATACAATACCAAAGGCACAATCCATGAAAGGAAGAATTGATTATCTGAGCTTCATTAAAATTAAAAACTTCTCTGTGAAAGACACTGTCAAGAGAATGAGATGATAAACCACAAACTGGGAGAAAATACTTGCAAAAGACACATCTGATAAAGTACTGTTATTCAGAATATACAAAGAACTCTTAAAATTCAGCAGTAAGAAAACAAACAACGTGGTCAAAAAATAGGCGAAAGGTCTCAACAGAAACCTCACCAAAGAAGGGGTACAGATAGCAAGAAAGCACACAGAAACACATTCCGCATCACGTATCATCAGGAGAATGCAAGCAAATTAAAACGACCCACACTACACACCTATTAGAATGGCCAAAATCCCAAACCCTGACAACACCAAAAGCTGGCAAGGATGTGGAGCAACAGGAACCCTCACTCACTGCTGGTGGGAATGCACAATGGTACAGCCACTGTGGAAGATAGTTTGGCGGTTTCTTACGAAACTAAACACACTCCCACCATACAGTCTAGCAACTGCACTCCTTAGTACTTACCCCAATGAGTCAAAAAGTATGTCCACACAAAAATCTGCACCTGGATGTTTATGAAAGGTTTAGTCATAATTGCCAAAACTGGGTAGCAAATAACATGTCCTTCAGTGGGTGAATGAATAAACTGTGGTCCATCCAGAAAATGGAATATAATTCAGTGCTAAAAAGGAATGAGCTGTCAGCCATGAAAAGACCTGGAGGAACCTTAAGTGCATATGACTAAGTGAAAGAAGCCAATTTGAGAAGGCTACAGACTGTGTGATTCCATAGTTGTGGAAAAGCCGAAACTATGGCAACAGTAAAAAGACCTCAGTGGTTTCCAGGAGTTACAGGGAGGGAGGGGTGAATAGGTGGAGCACAGAGGGCTCTTAGGGCAGCCCTACTCCACGTGAGAGTATAAGGTGGATACACGTCATTGTACATCTGTCCAAACCATAGCAAGTACGCCACCAAGAGGGACCCCCTAATGCACACTGTGGACTCTGGGAGATGACGGCGTGTCAGTGTGGGTTCTCTGACCGTCACAAAGGTACCACCTTGGGGGGGATGCTGACACTGGGGGGAAGCTGTGTGTCTGGGGACGGGGTGGACAGGAACTCTCTGTACTTCCGCTCCATTTTGCTCTGAAAAATAAGTTTTGTTAATTTATAAAACCTCTCTCCTGTCACGTTAATGGTGTCAGGGAAGTGGGAGGATGCAGATACCTCCAGAGGCCTGATCCGTAGCCAGCTGGGCCCGTACAACACACTGAGACAGGAGGAGCCGGTCCCCTGTGGTCCCGGGAGACAGGCAGAGTTCTCAGTGCAAACAGAAAGCGCGGGAACAAGGCACTGAGTGAGGAGGGCCCGCAGTGGCCCATCTAAGAGTCACAGACAGGCCGGCAGGGCCAGAGGCCGAGTAACCGGGGACCCTTTTCAGGTAGCCGTCACGCTGCAAGGAGGCTTCTTTCCACACCATGGAAGATCCTTCCCGGAGACGGAGCACACGGCCAAGTGGAAGCAGCAGGGCAGGGCTCTCGAGGGAGGGGGAGGGGTGCACAGGGAAGGCCCGTACCTGGGTGTGTGACCACCAGCAGGCACCAGCAGGCATGCCCTCCCTGCAAACACAAAAAGACCTCAGGCTTACAGCCACCAAAGCACACTCCCTGACCCCCGGGGGGCTTCCAGTCAGTGGTCAGTGCTGAGCTCTTACACGAGAATGGACGGTAAGGACTGACGCTAGGGCAAGTACACATAATGGGCAGTCCAGAGACAGACCTTTAAAACTTTAGGGTCAGTTGATTTTCGGCAAGAGTGCCAAGTCAATGCAACGGGGAAAGAATGGTTAGTCTTTTCAACAAATGGTTCTGGGACTCCCTGCTACTCACGCGCACACTAGTGAAATCACACCCCTCATCTCACTGCTCAGAAATAAACTAAAAATGGATCACCGACCTAAATGAAGGGTTAAACTATAAAAGTCTTGGGAGAAAATACAGGAGTAAGTTTTCATGGCCTTGGGTTGGGCAAAGTCTTCTCTGATAGGACACCCAAAGCAAAAACAACGGGAGAAAAAAAAAATAGATAAATTGGACTTCAGCAAAATAAAAAAATGGGGGGGGGGCATCAAAGAACACCAAAAAGAAAAAATGAAATTGGTGAGGATGTGGAAAAATTAGAGCCATCATACATTGCTGGAGAGAATGTAAGATGGTGCACTTGTTCTGGAAAGAGTCTAGCACCACCTCAGAAGGTTCACAGTGTTGCCATTTGACCCAGTAAAGCCACTACTGGGCTGACACCGAAGAGAAATAAAGTATGTCCACACAAACACTTGCATATGAATGCTCAGAGCAGTACTGTGCACAATAGCCGAAAGGCAGAAATAACTCTAATGTTCACTAACTGTTGGATAAATAGGAGAAATAAAATGGGATAAATCTACACAACGCAATACTATTTGACAATAAAAAGGAATGACATACTGACAGTGCTACCACGTGGGTGAAACTTTAAAGTATGATGCTAAGTGAAAGAAGCCAGTCACCAAAGGCCTCTTACTGTATGATCTCATCTATATGACGTGTCCCAAAGGGGCAAATCCGTAGACAGGGGGTAGATCAGTGGTTGTCTGAGGAGTGCACTTGTGATGGTCGCGAACAATGGAAGTTACGGCCGAAGGGAACCCGGCCTCTCGAGTGATAATAATGTTCTCAAGTTGATTGTGGTGATGTTTCTGCAAGTCTGTGAATATACAAAAACTGCTGAATGATATACCTTAGTTGGGTGAATTTTTTGTACTTATGTGAATTATATCTCGTTAAAGTTATTTTAAAAAAAAAGATGGTCAGAGTCATTTAAGGAAAGCCTCCAACATGAATTTGGAGAAAGAGTAAAACAAAGAACAAGCAGCAAAAACATAATACAAAGGAGCCCAGAGGAAATACAGACAATTTGGAAGCAGAATTTAAAAACCCTTGAAACGATAAGGGGGTAACAAACACAAATACTGAAGACATAAAACAGGGACGGACAGACTGATTGGAGAACAAGAATGAGCTCTTGGGAATTAAAAAGATAATACCTTCACCCCCAAAATTTAATATGAAATCTGTAAGATGAAGTCAATGAAACCTTCCAGAAAGTGGAATAGAAAAAACATGGATGACAGGAAATAAATATAAGAAATCAGAGAATCGGCTGAGGAGTTGGAGAATCTTTGGAGGGAATAAAGTTCAAAATAATGCCAGAAGGGACTTCCCTGGTGGTCCAGCGGGTAAGACTCGGCACTCCCAATACAGGGGGCCCAGGTGCAATCCCTGGTCAGGGAACTAGATCCTCCATGCATGCGGCAACTAAGATGCCTGCATGCCGCGACTAAGACCCAGTGTAGCCAAAATAAATAAATAAATATTTTTTAAAAATAATGCAAGAAAATTCTCTAGAGCCAAAGGGCACACATCTCTAGGTTGAAGCCTCAGTGTTCAGGACAATAAACGAAACCAATGGAGGAACATCGCCATAAAGTGTAGACCACAGGGTAGACAGAGATGATTCTAGAAGCTTCTAGAGAGAAAGGGTATTCAACAAGACTGTGAACCTGGGAAACAGAGGACTAATGCCTCCAAAATGCTGCGTGAATTTCATCCTAGAATCTTAGATTTATTTATATTTTCAATAAAGTAGAAAAGGGACATTTTTGGACAAGCAAGAACCCCAACTTTTTTCCAGGTGTAAACTGAGGAAAAGGAAGATACGGCATTTGGCAAAATGGGATCCAACACAGGAAAGTGACAAAGAGAATTCCCAAGATGACAGCTGTTTGTCAGGCTTGAAGGGCAGCTGGTCCAGACTGCAGGACGAGGTAGACACAGCACTCGTGCTCCTGGAAAGCAGTCTGGGATTTGACAGATCCATCGCAGCAACTGGGGAGGGAGGGAGAGAGGGAGGGGAGGAAGGAGGGAAGGACGGAAGGATGGACAAAACACGTGTACTTTCAAAGAAAACAAAGTAAATGAAAAAACAAGGTAATTACTAAGTCCAAGAGGAAAATTTTTTTGTATGAGAAGGAAACATAATCAGAATACACTGTTTGGCTCAAAGACAACCTAGCAGTCTTTTGTTTTTGTTTTTGGCCACACTTCGAGGCTTATGGGATCTTAGTTTCCCAACGAGGGATTGAACCCGGGGCCACGGCAGTGAAAGTCCTAACCACTGGACAGCCGGGGAATTCCCCAGCATAGTCTTCATAATATTTACGTTGATAACTGATTTAACTAAAAGTTGTGAGAGAACTTACACTAGGAAACAGAGGTTGAAGGAGGCCTATAAGAGAATTACCATATATGTCATTGATAGAAAATATTTAAAATAAGTAAATCAAGAAATATCATTAAGAGCCTATCAGTGAAAATGCCAGAAAAATGACATAGAAGACATGGGAGAGGCTGTGTTTGGGAAGCAGGAAATGGCGAGATATGGACAGAGACTCTTTTTCTGAAAATAATATAATTTGGGGACTTCCCAGGCGGTCCAGTGGTTAAGACTCCGAGCTCCCACTGCAGGGGTGGGGAGGCGGGCTCCACGTCTATACCCGGGTCCTGGACCCATAAGCTACTCTGATCCTTTTAGAGACACCAGTCACCGGCTTAGAAAAGGCAGGAAGCTGGTGACTTTAGGAGGGTCCGCGCGTTCAGAGCGGCGGGCAAGCAGGAGAGGAAGAGGGCGCGATGCTTTGGAGCTGAAGGCTGGACACTGTGGGTGGTCAGGTCAGCTGACCCGCTACGAGGAAGGGTGGTCTCTCCACTACCCAAGAGGGAATGACACATGAGAAAGAGATGAAGGCCAACTGCTCCGCTAGCGCCCAGATTCTGCCAGGTGTCAGCGCAAGGGCTAACGCACAGCCAGAGGATCTGCGCAGACCCGTGCTGTCCAGCGTGGGCCGCTGAGCACCACGGCGACAAGCTTGCGCAACGTGGCCGGCGTGACGGAGGTGAGCTGTGAGCCTTCATTACTCGAAACTGAAATTGAAACCGAAACCCACTTCCACCTCCAGGAAGATGGAGCAGATTGTTCCTACGCCTCCCACCAAGTACACCTCAAACCCCTGGACACGGCAGGCAGGACGGAAGACCCTGAGAGGTGGGGAGGCGGCGGCAGAGGAGCTGGGCCTCGGGGCCTGAGGAACGACGCAGCGCTACGTGCTCCGGGGTTTCTTTCCGGTTCCAGGCTTGGAGCTGAGCCCAGCAACCTGCAAGTACCAGCAAGCCGGGTCCCAGCGACAGCCCGACCCCCGACGCAGAGGAGACGGCAGACAGACGGGCGGTAACTGCTCCAGTACAGCCAGTCAGACCAGAAATCCCTGCCCCCGGCCTTGCCAGCAGAGCCCCCAGCGTCCTGCTGGGGTGACGTGCCGGGACTCCTGCTAGGGCAGGACGCTGGGACCTCCACGCCCGTCGGCTGACGATGCCTCCCCAACGTGGCAGCCTAAGAGGAAAGCGGGGGCCGGCAGTAAGGGGGGCCCCTACCCGCTGGGACAGGGTCGGAGGCGGCCTGGTGGAGTCGTGACTGCCCAGTGGGGACCACGTGACTGCACCTTTCAAAAGACCAACTCAGAGTAAAACAAACGATATTTTCTGTATTTCTTAATGCCATCAACCATCTTAAAGCAAAGGTGAGGTGTTAGCCTTGTCCTGTCAGTGTAACTGTCCCGAGCAGGAGAATCAGCTCCCACTCACGATTTCCCTGACACCCCACTTTACCCGCTCGACAATCTAATGCCATACACTTGTCACCACCTTCGCGA
Source organism: Stenella coeruleoalba (assembly GCF_951394435.1). Classification (NCBI taxonomy): domain Eukaryota; kingdom Metazoa; phylum Chordata; class Mammalia; order Artiodactyla; family Delphinidae; genus Stenella; species Stenella coeruleoalba. The sequence goes on from NC_137164.1 coordinate 1,224,571, forward strand.
AGAGAAGCTGGTCACACAACCGCACCCCTGCTTGGACCGTGTGCTGACCTGAAACCCGATCTCCTCTGGGGGGGGGGGGCGTCTCCTCCCCCCTCCCCCTCCCCCTCCCCCTCCCCCTCCCGATGGCAGCCCTGGCTGCGCGCGAATCACAGGAAAGCCTGGGGGAGTGGCAACACATGATATAAGCAAGAACTTACAGATTCCAATGAAGCTTGACACCAGTGGATTTGGATTCAAAACTTTAATAATAAACTGTGCCAGGAGAAGCGTTTCAAAGGCAATGATATATCAATAAATAATAGTTAAATTGAGTTCCTGAGAAAGAACCTACCACATGACGTCTGTCAGAGCGCAAACAACGCGGCGTTACTGCACAACTAGAGAAACACTGACAGTCACGACACAGCACAGCAGAGCCAGAACCTGCCACTCACACACATGTAAACCAGTACACAGGAATCATCTTCTTCAGTTTAGCCATCGATAGACGCGTACGTGTGCTGCCTAGAGATACACTAACTAATGGATACATTACGCTAAAAACCTCAAGGAAAAATACGTGGAATAATATAATGAAAAATATGATGCATCAGGTTTTTAAAAAGCAAAAAAAGAATTTAACTTTTTATTCAAATATAAATCACTTTAAATAGGAATCATACTAATTTGAAATAGGAATATTTTGTGTTTATCTACGTAGTTACATATACATTTACACTCCTAAGAAAATATGTATGGCTTAAATATCTTTTCTTTTTCAACATCACTTTGCTGTTTCACAAAGATTAGAAAAATGTGCTTCTAAAACCAAGTTAAGATGGATCCTTCAAAGCACACTAGAAACACGGTGAGAGAACCCTAAGATCACTGCCCTTCCACAGGGCGTCTGCCGGGTGGGGCTCCGGCTACCCATGGCGGCTGTACCACCAGGACAGCATCCTGACTCGCGAAGCAGACAGAGGTCCACGACTAACTTACATTTTTTTGGCAGAGCTAAGAGAATCCCTTTTGATGTATACAAGTGTTGTGTAGGACAAACGTCTTTGCCCCCCAAAGAATCCAATCACACCCAAGACACATACAGTCACATCAGCTCTCAGGCACATGTGCATTTCCTCAACGAGAGAGGAGGGGTGCAGTCACAGCGAGGAAGTCACCACAGGACGACACGGCATCAGCACACTGTCCAGAATTACTCACTCAAAACGTATTCACAGAACCCGCTGTGAATGGCAAGACACGGTCACGCTTTAACAGAAAAACCCTGTTCATGCAGCGATCTCTCCACACTTGGCATCTGAAGTCACACCTGCGTGATCACCTGCTCACACTTCCTATTATACTATAATATGCAAAAAGCAAACAGAACAAAACAAAAGCAGCTTTTAACATATATCACAATTTTGAAATGTGGGAAAAATATAAAACAAAAACCACTGTGTGAATAAAATGGTATCAGTAACATCAGAACAGTGTTATCTTTTTTTTTTTTTTTACATTATTGCACAGAGATTTCTTATCACATGTTCTTCAATCTTTACGTCTTTCCCTAAATGTGAATAAGTGCTGTGGATAAAATACAAACGTAGAAAATAACAGCAGCATGATTTGTCAAAATTAATCCCTATAATTTAGTAAGAAAAATGGCTATAAACAAAATAAGTGCTCTTTCTAAACTGTACTAATTTTAAAAAATATTGTTTTAATGCAGTGAAGGTCCTCAAAAGCCAATTCCAGGCCATGCTGACACCCGCCCCGCCATCAACCAGAATGTGGAGGAGACGTCAGAGGCGAGTCCTCTTTCAGAAGCTTTTCTGCTTTGGTTTTGGGTGCAGACCAGACTTCCGAGGGGCAATCGGCCGACTGACCTGAGGGGCTGACCTCCCGGGCCCCCAGGGTCTACACGTACACCGGCTGGCAGCTCCCAGCCTGTGCCCCCGGGGCCGGGCCCCCCGCAGCTGGCTGCTCGGCCTCAGTCCCGGTCTCGGCCACCGCAGGCTTGGGGCACCGGAACGGGTAGCCGTTGTCGTCGAAGAACCTCCGGAAGGTGAACTCATAGAAGGCGTGCTCGGGGTGCCGGCTGCCCGGGGGGCCCAGCGCATCCCAGGCCTTGGAGCTGTCCTCGCTGCCGTCCTGCCAGGGGCCCTCCTCGTCCACTGGGTCGAAGTTGGACGTGTCCATGGGGTGGCTGATCGTGGGCACGTAGGGGGCAGGCTGCCTCCGGATGTCGCTGGAGAAGTCGATGGCACCCAGGAACGGGTGGGCCTTCAGGTCGTCGGCCCCGTTGCGGCCCAGCCGGTGCTCAGCCGCACAGCAGAGCTTGGCGATGAGGTCCCGGGCCTCGGGGCTCAGCTCCACCTGCGCGGGGATGTGCAGCGTGCTCTCCCAGTTAATCACCTGCGGGGACAATACACCCGGTGTTCCTTCCTCCTCAACCTCGAGGCCGACGAGGGCCGTCCCGGGACAGGGTGTTAAAGAACGTGATCATTTCTTAACACTGCGAATCATCAGGGAAATGCAAATCAAAACCACAATGCAGTACACCACCTCACAACGGTCAGAATGGCCATCATCAGCCTACAAATGATAAATGCTGAAGAGGGTGTGGAGAAAAGGGAACCCTCCTACACTGTTGGTGGGAATGTAAGCTGGTGCAGCCACTATGGAGAACGGTATGAAGGTTCCTCAAAAAACTAAAAATAGAGCTACTATATGATCCAGCAATCCCACTCTTGGGCATATATCCGGACAAAACGATAATTCAAAAAGATACATGCACCCCTATGCTCATAGCAGCACTATTTACAATAGCCAAGACATGGAAGCAAAATGTCCATCAACTGATGAATAGATAAAGATGTGTTACATATATACAATGGAATCCTACTCAGCCATGAAAAAAGAATGAAATAACGTCATTTGTAGCAACACAGATGAACCTAGAGATTATCATACTAAGTGAAGTCAGACAGAGAAAGACAAATACCACATGATATCGCTTATGTGTGGAATCTAAAATATGATACAAATGAACTTATTTACAAAACAGAAACAGACTCACACACATAGAAAACAAAGTTATGGTTACCAAAGGGGAGAGGGAGGGAAGGAGGGGACAAATTAGGAGTTTGGGATTAACAGATACACACTACTATTCAATATATATAAAATAGATAACAAGGACCGACTGGATAGCACCGGGAATTATATTCAATATCTGGTAAGAACCTGTAATGGAAAAGAATCTGAAAATAATATATACCTGAATCACTTTGCTGCTATACCTGAAACTAACACAATATTATAAATCAACTATACTTCAATAAAAATAACTTTTTTTAATTTAAAAAGATCTTGATAATTTCACGATGGGAGAACAGAACAGACATAGGAGGCTCTGAGCAGCTACAAACGGTCGGTGTGGTTTCAGGAGGAGCCCACAGCCTGAGGCACAGGGCGAGGAAGCCACCACCCCCCCACACACACACATCAGCCATCAGGACGCTCACAGAGACCTGTCTGCTGTGAGGAGGAAGCCTAAGGGACTTCTTGTTTAAACCTGGAGTCAGGATAAAGCAAGGCCAATATAACCAGGAGTGGCACGGGGCAGGCGGTGCGAGGGCTGGTTTGAAACTGAGTTGTTGTTTTAGTAGAGCCAAAGTTATACAACTCATAGAAGAACACATAAAGGAAAACGTTCATGACGTTGGATTTGGCAATGATTTCTTGGATATGATACCAAAAGCACGGGCAATAAAACAAAAAATATATATAAAACAGACTTAATCAAAATTTAAAACTTTTGTGCATCAAAGGACACTACTGACAGAGTGAAAAGACAAACCATGGAATGGGAGAATGTATTTGCAAAGCATATAGCTGACAAGGAATTAATATCCAGACTATATAAAGAACTACAACTCAACAACAAAAACCCAAAGAACCGAATTAAAAAAGGGCAAAGGACTTGAATAGACATTTCTCCAAAGAAGATCTACAAACAACCATGAAACATATGAAAAGAGGCTCAACATCACTAAACCTTAGGGAAGTGCAAATCAAAATCACAATGAGATACCACCTCACACCCCCTAGAATAACTACTATTTTTAAAAAAAACAAAAGGAAATTAAGTGTTGCCAAGGATGTAGAGAAACAGGAGCCTTTGTGCACTGTTGGTGGGAATGTAAAATGGTGCCGCCACTATGGAAACAGTATGGAGGTTCCTCAGCAAGTTTCAACATAGAATGACCGTATGACCCAGCAATTCCACTCCTGGGTATATCCCCAAAGGAACTGAAAGCAGGGACCAAACAGATACTTGTACACATACTTATGTTCACAGCAGCACTACTCACAAGAGCCGAAAGGTGGAAACAACCCAAATGTCCGTTGCCAGATGATGGATTAAAAAAATGGAATGTTATTTACACACAATGGAGTATTACTCAATATTACATACAACGTAATATCATTCAGCCTTAAAAAGGAAGGAAATTCTGACACAGGCTCCAACATGGATGAACCTTGAAGACATTATGCTGAATGAAATAAGCCAGACACAGAAGGATAAATACTGTATGATTCCACTTCTATGAGGTCCCTAGAATAGGCAACTTCATAGAGACAGAAAGTATTGACACAAGAGCTGTTACAGGGACAGAGGGGAGGGAGGAATGGAGTTATCATTTAGTAGTTAAGCTCCTGCTTGGGATGGTGAAAATGTCTCGAAATAGGTAGCCGTGACTGTTGCATAACATTATGAATGTACTTAACGCCACTGAATTGTACAATTAAAAGTAGTTAAAATGGTAAACTTCACCACAATTTTAAAAATTGGGTTATTATCATGCAGACAAATTGGTAACTAATTCAGCAATTCAATTAGGATATAGATAATGCCAAATTCCAATTTCACTGTTACTGTAAAGAAACCAAGCCTTCATTTAGGGTTTTTCTAATTAAGAGGTTATTAATTTCGGGTCTCCTGGGGACTCCGGGGTATGTGACTGCATCCTAGAACTGTCAGTGAACATGTGTAAGGGGCACTGTTCTGAGAAGTTCCAAAGGTTTCATCAGGTTCTCTATTCAGTCTTTAAGTAATCAAATCATTCATTTCAGACAGTAAATGGCTACCATTCTAAAACTAATTCTTCAGTGCTTAGTTGTTACTTGACGGAGTAACTTTTTAATTACTTGAAATGAATATCAGAACTGTGCACAACTAGCTTATAACTGGCCAACGGTAACGACAGAACATCCAAGTATCAAACCGATTTCCTCGGGCACAGTCTCAAAGCCGTGTTGGTTGCTGCACGGCGCACCTGCCGCCGGGCCCAGACCTGCGGCCTCGGTGCTCCGCCCACCCCTAGTTCTCACCTGCAAGCACCACATCGGCAGGCGACCATGGTTCAGGTTCACGCGCGCATGACAGCTCAGCTCTGACCCTGTGCCTCTACTTACCCAGATAAAAAATTAATAGGTAATAACAAGCATACTTGAAAACATCCCATGACATACAAATGACGTCCCTACACCATTCAGAATAAAAGGTCAAATGTTGGCCTAAGCCTCCTGGGTTCATCAGAAAGCCACGTGCCCCATTACCTTCAGCTGGGTCTCCGTGGGAGTCGGCGCCAGGAAGGGCGGCTGCCCCACCAGCATCTCGAAGAGAATCACGCCAACACTCCACCAGTCGCAGAGCTGGGTGTATCCTGAAAGACAGCGTCACTCAGCTCCCACCCCGCACACACCCTCCTCACACACCCTGAGAGAACCGGCTCACGTCGGGGGGAAGCTCCAGGTGGCGCACAGGTGACGTCACCGCCCCACCTGACGGCGCGCGTGCGATGTCACGGCCTCCCGCACGTGTCGGCGCACACGTGATGCCACCGTCTCCGCACCCGGCGGCGCACGCGTGACGTCACCGCCTCCGGCATGCGGGGCTCAGAACAGTCTGCGAGAAAAACGCTGCCAGGGCGTCCACGGTCTCCACGTGGGAGAAGCGTGGTCACGAGCATTTTCTTATTTTCCACCATTAGTCTGTGATAAACACAGGATGCTCTTGTAATAAAAGGTTTTTAATTTTAAAAGATTACTGTTATTGTTAGTAACAATACTAACCAGAATTTTAGGTTCTTAAAGAACACGAACAGACGCAAGTTAAAATCATAGAAACTAAAAAGCAGAAATTCTGTGACCTGAGGTCAGGTGAGACCAGTGATGAGGCTTCCCGGGGAGGCTTCCTGGGGAGGTTTTGGGAGAACCGGGGGGAGGAAACTGGCAAAGGGAACGGCTGCCACCTGTCGCGCCCCTTGGGGGCACCGAGGGAGCCAGGCCCCCCCGCAGGGCTCCGGCGGCCCGGTGCTCGGGCAGGGCGGCCTCGTGGAGGCTGCGGAGCAGGCTGATCTTTGATTTTGTCCCACATCCCAGTCCGAGCCCCGCTCCGGTCCTGCTGTCACCGAATTCTTGCTAAGTGTGACCTGCAGCCCCTGCCCGTCTGGCCCCGGAGGCTCTGCTGGGCTGCTGCGAACGGGGGATTGGGGGAGACGGGTGTCCTCCCCCGCAGGCCAGCACCCACCCCTCCCTCTTTGAAAGGAGGGGGAGGGAGAGCTTTACTGGGCAGGGAGGTTAATACTCTAACCTCTCGAGGAACTGCTGTTACACGTGAGGCGGTGAGAGGCTAGTAACCCGCACTGGGTCACACAGCTCACGGAGAACACGGGTGAGGACAGAGGGTCCTGGCTCCAATGACTGGAAACAACACGTGAGAACAGACAGGCCACTGCTCTCTGGGTTCATCAAACGGAATCAGATGAACAAACGCGGCCGCTGCGGGCCCTGCAGCTGACTGTCAGAGATGCCTCTCGTGCTCGGCCAGGCGCCCTCTGGATGGGACGGAGCACTGCTGTCCCCAGATCTTACCTTGAAGGTGCTTCTGGACCTGCGGCGGAGAACTGGAGGACACAGTGTTTGTATCCTCACACCCGTTGACCAGTGAAGGTGGTTGACCCAGGTAGGACCCCCCCGCATCCCTCCCCCCAAGTCCTGTCTATCACAGGACTCTGTCAAAACCAGTTCTGGAGCGACTCCTCTGGGCTCCAGGGAGCAAGCCAACCTTGCACCCGGCCTGTCACTTCCAGCCTGAGGAGGGGCAAGTGGAGACGGGCCAGAAGCAAAGGCAGCTCCCAAACAGAGGGACACACACTGGAGGCTGTGTTTGCTAAGGGAAGAATCCAGCTCTCGGGCTCCTGTGAGCACAGACACAGTGGGGACACTTCAAGTCTCTGAAAGCTGGGGCTCGGGACCCTCAGAGGTCACTGGCTTGGGTGCAGGGCAGAAGCACGCACCTTTTCGGAGGAGCACTTCTGGGGCGATGTAATTTGGGGTCCCAACCAGGGAATGAGCCAGACACCGCTGATGCTGCCTCCGCGCCCTCTGCTCCAGGGTCTTGAGCTGGTCTCCACAGCGGCAATTAGACACGTCGTCCCAGAGGTCGCTGGGCTCCATGCTGTCCTGCCTGGTGTGACTCCCTTTCACCCAGGAAGCGAGCCGAGGAGAGAAGAGAATGAAAAAGTTAATTTTCACTCTTCAACAATGCAACAAATCCATAGCTTCAAAAGGAAAAGTAATCCAACCCAGCTCCTGACACAGTGAGAGAAAGGTTACTCCCGCCATCTCGCAGGTGGCTGAGGTCCTGGGCCTCACACCCAAGCTGTGAGGTGCACTCCTGTGCCAACACGGGAAGCATGGAGGAGGCGGCCGCAGGGGCTGTGCCCTGTGCTGGGTGACAGTGCAGGGCCAGTGAGAAAGGCTCAGGGACTGTAGGATGGTGGCCCCAGAGCCTCTCAGGCCCGTCTCAAAGGCTAACACCACCTGTTTGATAGACATGTTTTAAGACGGGCATGGAAAAGAGTGAGAGGATTTAGAAAATACGAGCACAAATGACTTCAGTGCCAAAAAATGGGAATGAACAAAATGATTTAGGACTAGTTTTGAGTTAAAAAACAGAAGCCTGAGGGCTTCCCTGGTGGCGCAGTGGTTGAGAGTCCGCCTGCCGATGCAGGGGACACGGGTTCGTGCCCCGGTCCAGGAAGATCCCACATGCCGCAGAGCGGCTGGGCCCATGAGCCATGGCCGCTGAGCCTGCGTGTCCGGAGCCTGTGCTCCGCAGCGGGAGAGGCCGCAACAGTGAGAGGCCCGCGTACCGCAAAAAAAAAAACAAGAAGCCTGAGCTATAGAGTATTAAAATCACTAATATAAAAATTCAAGCCATAGATAAGATAATGACCAGCTGTTTCTGACTTTTCCAGGTAGCAGGACCACAGGAGGTGGAGTTAAGCTGGATCCACAGCCAGGTCTGTGCCTGCAGGTAGACTCAGGGTGGCTGTGAGAGAGGGCTCCTTGGGAGGCTGGGAGGCTTGTGTTTTAAGGCTTGTTTTAATAGGGCAGAGTGACGGCCCCTCAGCAAGGCCCCATGAGACGCTATGGCCTACTGTCCTAAAAACGTATTAGTAAAATTTGAAGCCACTAACTTACAAAAAAAACCACCTCACACGTCATTCGACTTCTTCAGGGAGAAAAGGATGTCACGCCAAATTATAAAATCACCCGGTGACAGCTGCGCCCCAGGAGGGGAAGGAAAGGCCTGAGGCGGTACCTTTCTGGTAGTATTTGGAGTTGTGCGTCCACCTGAACCCAGTGCAGAGGCCAAAGTCTGTCAGCTTGATATGGCCGTCGAGATCTATGAGAATGTTGTCTGGCTTGATGTCGCGGTGGATGAAGCCCATCTTGTGCACGCTCTCGATGGCCAGTGTCAGCTCCGCGATGTAGAAGCGGGCCAGGTGCTCGGGGAACACCTCCATGCGGATGAGCAGGCTCATCATGTCGCCGCCCGGGATGTAGTCCATGACGAAGTACAGGCTGTCCTTGTCCTGGAAGGAGTAGTAGAGCTTGACCACCCACTCGTTGTCTGCTTCCGCCAGGATGTCCCTCTCGGCCTTCACGTGGGCCACCTGGTTGCGATTCAGGACGTCCTTCTTCCTCAGCGTCTTCATGGCGTACAGGGCGTGCGTGTCCACCTTGCAGGCCAGGCACACTTCCCCGAAGGCGCCGACGCCCAGGGTCTTCACCTTCACGAACATGGACTTGTCCATCTTGGCCCTCTTGAGCCTGTTGTAATTGGACTCCTTCTGGTAGAGGATCTTCCTCATCTGCTCCTGTTCAGCTTCACAGAGCCCGGCCTGTGCAGGAGGAAACAGGGGAGGGTCACCCTGGGGGAGCCCAGGGGGAAGGGGTGGGGGACGGGGGTGGGGAAGAGGCCCCAGAACGCAGGGGACCCCAACTGATCTGTGGAAACCAGGGTGCAGAAGAATGGGGCCAGACACTACAAGCGAGAAAATAACTCTTTGTTCTTTACATCCACACAGAGTCGCAGATCTGGAATCGAAAGGGAAGACATAATAACAGGGACTTTTTTCTCCAGGTGACTTTAGGCTCTAAAAACTACAGGAAACTTATATTAATCAAAATCTGGGGGAAAGGGAACCACAAAATTCCTGGAGCTCTAAGAGCAATGTAATAATTTAATAATAGTTCAGGGGAAAATGGGAAAACAAACAAAGTCAACGAAAATGGGACAGCGGGAAGGGCACAAATCTTATTTTTAGAATTTGCAGTTACTGGCTCTGTGTGATTTAAATTGACCATAGCATTTTAATCTAAATAATTTCATTAATAATTACCTTTTCTGACAGTTTAGTGCCAACTAGGGTATATTTCAAACCTTATTTTCTAACTATAGACTTAAGAAATAGATGAATCACTACTAGATATATTTGTCTTTATAAATCCCACAATTTCAATGTATAAAACCTCAAACCTTTCTACTCTTTCAAAATGTTTCCTTAGCAGTTAGAAAAACTTGGTGGATTTGTGCACTAGTAAGGACACACCATAAAAACCAATGTGTTCATTTACGCGCCGGCACGTCAGGCAGAGCCCATCCCCTCCCGAGAGCGAGGGGGAAGGGGAACGCAACGTGCAGGACTTCTCCAGGTGGGACCCCCGGTACCAGCCCCCCTCCCCAGGAGACCACCGGCCTGGAGGGGAGGTGCGTGAAGCAGAAGCAAGAAGGGACCCGCGGCGACCCCACGACCCACCTTGGCCATCTCCTGCTCCAGCTGCAGCCTGCGAGCCACCTTCTGCTGGTAGGTCTTCAGCACGTTCTCCACATGCTGCTCCATAAAGAACTTGAAGGCGGAGGGCGAGTAGCTCTTGATGCGCGACTCCCGCTTCTCCTCGTCGCGGCAGCCCCTGCGCACGGGCACCGGGGACGTCTGGATCTGCTTGCGGTCCTTGCCCGCCTTCTCCCCTTTGGCGCCCCTGGGGCTCCTGGGGCTCCCGTCGGGGGGCTCGGCGGCCCGGCTGCCCCGGAGGCCCTGCTGCAGCCCTGCGCACAGGCCGTCCACGTCGTACTGCTCGGCGCGGCCCTGCGGCCGCAGCAGGTGCCGGGGGTAGGGCGGGGGCCGGCCCCGCGCCTCGGCGCCCCCCGGGGCGGGGGGATGCTCGTCCTGGGGCTCCAGGCCCTCGAGCGCGGGGCCCGGCGGCGGCACCCAGGCGGGGTGCGAAGGCCCCACGGCCGTCTGGGGCTCGGGCCTCATCACCCGCACGCTCTTCACCGCGTGCAGGATGTGCGCGGCCGTCACGGCCGTGATGGCGTTGGGGGAGGGCGCGGCCGCCGCCTGGTGGCCGTTGAAGGAGCCGGTCCTGCTGGGGCCCGGCTTCTGCAGCGAGTCCCGCCGGGCCAGGCCGGCGCTCGGCCACTGCGGCGCGGGGGGCGCGCTCGGCTCGAACCGCTCGGCGCCGAGGCCGGTCCGGGAGGGGGTGGCCAGGCCCGGCGGGGGGCTGTCGCCAGCGAACACGGCGCCCCGGGGGCCCCCCGCGTGCACCGGGTGGGGCTGCTTGGGGTGCGGGTGGGGCGCGTACGCAGCGGCGCCGCCCGGGGGCGGGAACGCGAGGCCGGGCTGCACCTGCACGGCCGGGCCCTTGGCGGCCAGGCCCGCGTACCCACCGACCTCCGGCGGAGTCTTGCTCTGGAAGGAGGGGCTGCGCTGGACGCCGTAGGCCAGGGGCTCCCCGGGCACCAGTAGGGGGGCCCTGTAGTGCGGGCCCTGCAGCGGGGGCGCCGGGCCCCCGGGGCCGGGGAGGCTCATCCCGGCGGCCTCCCCGGCGGCGGCATAGCCCTTGGGTGGGTGCGGACGGCAGTGAGGCCCGACGGCGGCGAAGAGGAAGTCCGGGTACTGGCGGGGCGCCTCGTCCAGGGCAGCGGGGCCCTCGAAGGCCGGCCCGCTCACCTGGCCGTAGGGCGGGAAAGGGTCACCTGCTCCTTCGAAGCTCGGCCTCCGCGGCACAGAGGCTGGCGCCAGGCCTTTTCCTGCAGAGGAGGGAACGGGAGGCTGACGCCGCGGCACGGCTACTCCGCGGCCGAAGGCCTGGGAAGGCCCCTGACGCCAGTGACGGCCGCGTGGGCGGCGCCGGGCTCCCAGTCCAAAGGCCGTGCCCTGCCTGTCCGAGGACGCCCCCGCGGAGGACCTGGCCGAGCCCTGACCCTCTGCAGCTGTGCTTCCAGCAGAAGCCACGGCAAATGACACTGTGTTCTCAGGCTAAGATGATGCATCACAAAGACCACGAGCAAGGCAGGTGCGGGGTCATCAGAGAGTGGGCGCTGCCTCCTGAGGGGCTGGGCTGCAACACAGACCCCGGGACCCTCAGAGTCTGGACACGGTGGCCAGTGAGGCACTGTTTAAGGGAACTCCTCAGTCAAGAAGAAGACAGAAACCTGTGTCCTCTTCACAAAGAAGATACGGCTACAAAGCCCGTGCAATTTCCCCCTCAGCAGATGAACTGGGCTTATCCAAGGTCTCCCACAAAACAGGGAACACTCCTGTTCAATATCCTGAATCCCTTACTACACCCAAGGACCTCAGGTCCCCAAATGGGCCCCATCTGCTCTACCAGCAAACAGAAACATTCAGTGACAGGCAGCAAGGCCAGACACCTGGTGCTGGGGCCTCTGGCCCTCCCCAGGGGCACCAGGGGGCCTTCCCACACCTCTGCCCAAGGTGTCCAGCTCTGGAGGAACCTGCCACTGGGCAGCCTGCTCTCAGAGGCCACAGGGTGGGAAACGGTGTGTTTCAGAATCAATGAAATAAGCCTCCCCCACAGCCCAAGAGAAAGCAGAAAGAACCTGCGGGGGTTGCCTCATTTTAATATCCAGTGAATTTTCCGCTCTTTCATAAGCAAAACAAATCCACAAACCCAGCAAGTAGGAGGCACCCAGCTCAGTGTCATATCTGCCACCCGCCGTCCCCGCCCTCGGGCGACCGTCAGGATGGCCCCTGCCCGCAGCCCCCAGCGTGCTCACCTGGGGAGGTCTGCTTGACGACCCGCACAATCTGCTCCTTGCCCGGCTCCAGGTAACCCATCTTACTGATGAACTCCAGGGCGGCCTCGATGCTGCGGCTGCCGGTCTGCTTGAGGGCCCTGCCCGCCATCTCCTGGGGGTGGGGTGGACACAGAGACATCAGTGGGGGCCTGGGTGCGCGTGCCCTCGACACGAAGCCTCCAGGACTGCCTTCCCGCCCGGCTCCAAGCCAGCACCACTGGGGACGTGTCCTCAGTCGCCGATGACAACCTCGCTGACCCCCAGACCACGACGATGGGCTTGGAAGACCGTACGTCCTGCTCCTGCTAGAAAACTTCTGTGACTGGACTGAAATTCCCATCTAGCCTGTGGAAGTCAGAGAACTGGCCTTCCCCAGCCCAGGCTTCCTGGGGGAGGGACCCCTGCCCCGAGGGGAGACCTGCACATCTGCTGTTTATGGTGCCCTGTGCCCATGCGGGTGGCGGTGGGCGAGAGAGGACGTCAGCCCAGGACAGGCCCCAGCACTGCTGGCGGGATGAGCACCGGGGAAGAGGGCCGGAGGACGGAGAGGGACCAGGGACTGATCACAGGCCAGACGGAGGCACAGCCGGCTCTTCACGGACAGCTGGGATTCAGGCAGCAGGAGGGCTCAGTGGAGGAAAGGTATTCTTGGCAGCAGGTGGTACAGTCAGAGCAGGGGCCTGGTGGGGGAAGAACGGGGAGGCGGGAGAGGACAGCGGGGAGGCACCACAGACCGGGCCGCCTACCTGAAGGCAGTCGCGGGAGCTTTCCAAGCAGGGTCGGGGTCAGTGAGAGGATGGGCCAGGGGCAGAGCTGCAGAACCCGTGGTCGGGTGCTCAGGCCGGAGGGGGAGGGCTGCGAGGGCTGTGGCCCAGGTGCCCTGGGCCAGCTCTGCAGAGCTGAGGGCAGACAGGGAAGCCAGCCTTCAAGGATGGAACCGGGAGGGGCAGCGAGAGGGGATTCTGTGGACAGACAGGGGTCTTCTGAAGGTGGAGGGGTGGGTGGGCAAGGAGGAGGGAACTGCAAATGCAGGAAGTGGGTGGTGACCGGAGGGGAGGGGTCTCAGAGCAGCAGGGGTGGGAGAGCCCTGACAGAGACTGCTGTAGCTTGGACAGGAGAGGAGAAGGCAGTGAGCAGGCAGCAGGACCCCAGGTCCCCAGGGGACAGAGGCCGGTCAGCAAAGAGCCACGGCAGAAACCCAGGAGATGCCCCGGACCCTGAGGACGGATGAGCCGCTCTCCCCGCCTGCCGGGCCAGGGGCTTTTCAAGGCTAACAGAGTGGACCTGTCCCCGCGCTTGTGTGTCTGCCCGTCTGTTAGGACTGCGACAGCCTGGGGGCCTGACCCTCCTGTGGCTCAGGGCTGCGCCCACCCACCTAACACAGGGACGGGAAGGACTCTGGTGCTTCACATCCACTGATTGTGTACATAATATTAACCTCCATCCTGGCCGGGCCCCACGGGGTGGCTGGACAAAGCGCGCACGCGGCCGTGACCTGTGCCTGTGTCCTCGGGGATTCGGGAGAGAAGAGGCAGGAAGAGCCCCGCCCGTGAGCCAAGGGCTGGGGGGGAGGCGGCCTCTGGGGGAAGCAGCGGAAGGGACGGCTCGCGAGGCTGGGCAGCGGTGGCCAGAGCTGCCTTGGGATCGAAGGAAAGGACACGAGCTGGGGGAGAGCCAGCCCTCTGCGGACAGCGCCTATCTGCTGTGTCTGGGACGGGACCGAAGCCTTGGCTTCTTTGGGGTGACCGGCTGCACGTGTGCGTCGCTTCAGACCGGCTACGTGTCAAGGAAACGGCGACTCTGAGGACCAACCACGTCAGACAGTGTGTGTTCAACTCCCTGCTGCACACTGGCCTCAGCCTCAAGATTCCAACCTTCCCAACGCTTCGCTTCCAGTCGAGGAACTTAACCAGCAAGAACACCGGGAGGCAACCACAGGTACCGACGTGCTCACAGGGCTGCTTCGAATCGCACAACCGACCAACTAACCATATGCCCATCACACACCCGACCACGCTAATGAGCCCTCCTGTCTACTAAACAACCCAGTCAGGCAGTCTTGCCCTTGCCGTCTGTCCCTTCCACCAAATTTAGCAAGTGTGCAGTTTCCATACATTATCTCTCAGAGACACCACTAGACATATATGTATAGGCGTGCTTTAAAAACTGCAGGAAGGGACTTCCCTGGTGCTCCAGTGGGTAAGACTCTGCACTCCCAATGCAGGGGGCCCGGGTTCGATCCCTGGTCAGGGAACTAGATCCCGCACGCATGCCGCAACTAAGACCTGGCACAGCCAAAATAAATATAAGTAAGTAAATAAATAAATACTAAAAACCCCACACACTGCAGGAAACTCGGGATCATTTTTAAACCCATCAGGAATCACAACCCTGCCTTGCCTCCACCCCCCAGGCAGCAGGACACCGTTTCTGTGACTCCAGTGCCCAGATGTCAGGCCAGCAGCGTGGTGTGCCGCTGTAAGAGCGGTGCCCAGGGACGCCCACACACTGCCCCTGAGCTCCGCCCCAGCTGGACAGCACGCTTGCCCCCGGGGCCTTCGGGAGCCCGGTGAGCAGGGGCCCAGGGTCTGCACGGCTGCCCCCGCGCCACCCCCTTGCCCCTCGGCTTCTAGACCCACGTCCCCTCCCCCCTGCCCTCCCTCGCTCCACCGGCCGAGCTGCCCGGCTTGAAAGTCCAGAGCCCGGGGGCAGGGCAGCTCCTCACGGCAGTTTCCCGGCGCTTCCAAGAGCCTGAAGGGCGGGTGGCTGGCTGTGAAGGAGAAGGAAAGGACGACCCAGCCTGCCTGGGGCCGGAGCCAGAGACGCAGGCCCCCACGGAGCGAGTGGATCCCGCGCCAGTCCGACACACCCGGTACCCGCGCGGTTCCCGGAGAAGGAGAAGAGAAAACTAAAGCCAGGAAAACCCGCAAGGGGCCTCTGGATCTGAACTGTGAGTGGGTGACGAGAAGATGAGGCACAACTCCAGCTCAAGGCCCTACAGCAAGGCCGCGGGGCAGGGCGCCCACTGAGTGCTTCCGAGGAAAAAGATGTTTTTTAGAGTAACTTATAGGTAGGGAATGAAGAAGAAATTTGGGCTAAAATTAAACAAGCATGGAAAATGCTCAACCTTACCAAGGATCAAAGAAACACTTTTAATAAAATAGCGTTTTATATTGAATTGTTAACACCAAAACAAAATAGTTATAAAGGCAAATGGCTGGTGAAACTCTTCACAGTCACATATTTTTGGTCCTTTGAGGTGACTATTTGTTAACAAGTACCAAAAGTTATTAAACGTGCGCCCTGATTTAATAATTTTACTTCCTAAAATTCTCAGGCCAATTTAAAAGAATCCTATTTTAAAAGTCAACTTGCATAAAGATGTTTGTCCGAATTAGATATAATACAATAAATCAGCCCCTGAAAACAGAAGGGTGTAGGGCAGGAGCAGAAAGGGCTTAAATAATCCAATGAGAGAATGATTATGTTCATTATAATTAAAGTATTCCCTGGGATACACTTCATGCAGCCCAAAAATACCTGCTATGGCCAAATTCTCTTAATGGAGAAGCACTAAGCATCTAATATTCTTCTCTACAGAGTACACAGCAGTGAACAAAATGTGCGACTTCCAATAGCGTAAACAACATGAAGAAACAGTGACGTGCAAAATGTGTCTGAGCATCGTCCACAAACAAGGGCTTGATCAGAACACGAGGAAAACAAGTTTGACAGTTCTATGTTGAAATATGCAATGCTTTCTTCTTGTTAAGGAGCGTAAGATGATGAGAATACTTATGCGTATGTCCAGTTCCGTTATAATAAAGCTGCCGGTGTTATCCAGCTACATAGGTGTGGGCAGATGACAGAAATCCTCCAGATCACAGCTGAGTCCAGTGAGAGGGCAAGATGTCACAGGGTCATCCCAGCGCTCCCTTCAGCTGTAAGGTTCCACGATTTCAAGGGATGTTTGCTAAACCATTAAGGATTTCACTGTTGGCACTATCGAGATAGGTGAGCGGAGGTGTGACCCACTCCAGGGAAACTACCAAAATCCCCTGAGTTTACACACACACACACACACACACACAGAGGAGATGAGAGCGTTATCATAATGTTGATTACTGGTGTGATTAGTGAAGTCTGAGAACCTAAATAACGTCTTTAGTTCAGTCTATCCAGCGGGTTATTCCAGTTGTCCTACTATGAGCCCAATCATCAAATACCTACTTTGCTTCCATTTATCATAATTTGGCTACACCGTCAGCAGGAAGCACTGCTTTCTACATGCTCCTGCAACTGCACAGGCCCTTAAATAAGTATTTTACTTGGGTTACTATTTAACTACAAAACCATTCTTACATCTTCGTGGGATTTGTTCTTAAAGGAACACTACACTCCTGGATATGCCTATTACGATAACCTAGGTCCAACCTTTTTGAAAAAAACACTCCCATTTTTGTCAATAATGAAAAGCCATAGAGAAATAGAATATAACATACAGAAACACGTAGCCGTGTTCCAGGAAAGGGTAGGGAACCAGTTTTAACAGCACATGTGCTGCCCAGGGCCAGGGCCTCCTGAGGACGGTCAGCGGCATGAACCTGCCCGTGGACACAGTGGGCCCGCCGCTGGGCTCAGGGAACAGGCTCTGCCGGGCCTCCCCAGCATGGCCGCCCCCCGTGCTCTGGCAGGAACCCCCTGACCGCACCCTCACCGGCACATGCCTGCTTTTAGGGAGGCCGACAGGTCCTCTAACACCTGGCTTGCACAAGTCACGCAATAAATAGGCACACACACAAAACCACAAAATCTCTAGGACAGTCTCTTCTGCCCCAGGAAACAAGGAAGGAGCCAGACCGTCCCTGCCAGGGACAGACGAGCCCTGGCGTTCTGAGTTCTGGGGGAACCAAGGAGCCCGTGGCAGAGAGCACAGGGGTGGGCGGTGCGGGCCCCTCAGAAGTCAGGTTCCATGGGGGAGCTGGTCACCACCAGCCAGACAGCCTGGCGACACGAGTGGGTAGAGGTCCGTGGTGGCCCAACACGAAGAACCGGATGCGGAGTTAAAGACAGGCGCGTTCAAAGCCTGAGCTGAGGATGCCAGACGGAGGGTGGGGCTGGGGCTGGGCAGAGCTCAGAAGAAAAGGCCTCAGGCAGAGAAAGCCTGGGGACAACACAGCCTCACTGGATGTCTGAACTGGGGCACGTGGTGCGACGGGGCCCACGGCCAGCCTTCCTGCTCCCCCGCTGGGCAGGGCCCCGGCTCCTTTCAGAGCAGGATCGGAGGTCGGGACAAGGGTTCAGAAGGAAGGGCTTGCCAAGCTCCAAGCTCTGCACACTTGGTTCTGAACTGCACTGTGGGCTCTACAGGGTAGAGAGAAGACACCGGGAGAGGGCAGGCCCAAGAGCCTCCGGCCACTGTCCTCCGGGGCTGGGAGGGGAATCAAGGGGGGCTTAATGGGCAGCTGCGGCTCGCACTCTTGTTGGGAACTCTGTCGTCAGAGGCACAAGGTTTTCACGAAGGAAAGGATTCGGTTTCTGTCTCAGCCCACGATGCCGGACGACGAAGCTGGAGGTGGCAGTCCAGTGCGTGAGCAGCGGGACCCTGGGCCCAGGGGACGGGGGCGGGGGCTGCCCACCGCCTGGTACCTGCGGACACAAGACGGAGCCACGAAGGCCAGACCTGCACCGCGAATGGGCGTCAGGACGCCGGGAGATGGACCAGCCGGCAGAGCTCAGGCGCCAGCGGCTCAGCGTGATTCTGGAAGAAGAGATTCTTCATCGGCTACAAGCCCGCCTCGGCTCCTGAAATTCAGTGGCCTGAGTGTGTGGGGAGAGGCTTCCCGTGCAGACAAGGGCCACCGTCAACTTCTGCCATTCAGACGTCTCACCCACAGACGGCACACGGGCCTCCCCACCGAGCATCCTTCGTCACAGACCTTCAGCTCCTTTCTGAGCTTTCAATGAGTAGCTGCTCTTCTCCTGTGTCCTGTAGCCCTCCGCACGGCCTCCGTCCCACTTTGCTGGGGACCGTCAGCCCACAGGCATCAAAGGGAAGGGACGTCTAATGCAGAGTTCAGGGAGCTCTCCTCTCTGTGGTTTTTTTTTAAATGTTATCAAGTAAACGGGGCCATCTAGAAAGCTGTGGGCTCATTTAAGAAGGAAGACAGTCTTCTGCTACTTCTACACCCTTGAAAGATACAGTGAAATTTACAAAAATGTTTAATTATGAAATATGGTACTGAAGACAAACTCCCAAGCTAGATTTTATGTAATTTTCAGAAAAAGTTAGGGAGTTCCCTGGTGGCCTAGTGGTTAGGATTCCAGGCTTTCACTGTCGTAGCCCGGGTTCAATCCGTGGTTGGAGAACTCAGATCCCGCAAGCCTCACGCGGCCCAAAACAAAACCAAACAAACAGAAAAAACCCCAAAACAAAAAAAAATCTATTAAAAAGAAAAAAAAAAAGCAAAGAAAAAGTTACAGTGTAACCTTGAAATGGACACACACTGGGGAGCTCCGCACACAGGCACATAGCTGCTATGCAGGCCCCCTTCTGGCCGACTCCACCCCGTGGTTCCGAAACCCTTTAAACTGGGACTTCCCTGGTGGTCCAGTGGGTAAGACTCCACGCTCCCAGTGCAGGGGGCCTGGCTTCGATCCCTGGTCGGGGAACTAGATCCCACGCGCGTGCCGCGACTAAGACCCAGGGCAACCAAATAAATAAATAAATATTTTTTAAAAAACATGTTTGAAATCCTTTAAACTGTTTTCAGGGTTGAAATGGATGTTGACCCCAGTGTGAAAGCCCATCGAGTAGGCCGGGACAAGGACGCTGGCTTTTACCCTGATCGAGGCAGGAAGCCACCTAGCGTTTGGAGCACGAGATCCGACTTCTGTTTTAAAAGGGTCCCCTGGCTGCGCTGTGGAGAGCACAGTCTAAGGGGGATGGGGGAGGTTAAGGGGCCGGCGTGACTGTGCAGACGCACCGACTGTCCAGGTCCCCACGGACTCCTGCTGGGTTCCTGGGAGGGCCCTCGCAGCCCACAGGGAGCTCAGCTCCTCTCGTGCTGCAGACCAGCCTTTGGGAGGGTCTCTTGAGTGGAGGCGCAGCCTCGTGGGCCCTGTTGGTGGGAGGACTCGGGACTGAGGCAGAGAGGGAGCGGGAGCTGTGCACGAGTCTCCGAGTCTTGGAATCGCCCTAAAATGTAGGTGCTTGTATTTTATCAAAATCAGGAGACTGGGACTTCCCTGCTGGTCCAGTAGCTGGATGCTGCTGGTCCAGACTCCGAGTTCCCAATGCAGGGGATCCGGGTTCAATCACTAGTCAGGGAACTAGATCCCGCGTGCCGCAACTAAAGATCCCACACGCGGCAAGGAAGATCCCTCATGCCACAACTAAGACCCGGCGAAGCCAAATAAATAAATAAAATATTTTTTAAAAAATCAGTAGACTGAGGCTCAGAATGAGTCATCATTTCCCAAGTTCACACAGTCAGTGGTAAAGTCAGAACTCAAAACCCAAAGAGTCAAAACAAGTCCAACATGACCAGTAATCAGAGGCTGCATTTTTTAAAATAAGGGACCATCTCACACTCATTAGATGGACAAGTGTTTAAAATACCTGACACCACCAAGTGTCGGCTAGGACAGGGAAGACCGCCCCGCAGAGGCCGAGGACGAGATGCTGACCTGTAAACCACACAGAACACTGTGACAGCATCTGGTAAAGTCAGGGATGCTCACATCCTGTGACCCACACACCCCACTTCCGGAGAAAGTCCCCACGTGTCACAAGAAGACACACAGGAGAACACCTGCTGCACTTCTGTCGAGAATGGAAAACTGGAAACGATCTAAACATCCAGTAGTGAGATAACGGAGACGTAAGTGGCGGTGAAATGACAGCAATTACAATGAACGGGAGCCTCGTCCATCAACGTCGATAAACCTCAGAAACATGATGCAGACGGGAAAAGGAAGCTGCAAGATCACATTATACAGGGTTTTAAAAACCTTGTAAAACAATACGGCAGATTGGTTACAGAACGCGTCTGAAGCAACGGCACCGAACACAAATGGGAATGAGGAACCCAGCACGGAGGCACAGAGGAGCTGCTCCATGTGACACAGCGTTTCTCCCAAAGGTCTCTGGAACAAGGTGGGAAAATGTTACATCATTCTCTCTACTTCTATAAACGTTTGAAATATTACATCATCATCAGTCATCACAAGCATGTCTGGCAGGAAGGCCAGCCCCAGCGCTGCCTGCCCACGCGCGGCCTGTGCCCCTTGTCCACAATCCCGCCTGCTCATCCTCAAGTTCTCGGGGCCGGAAGCTGCGTCCTGCTCACGTCTGTGTCCACGGCTTGGCAGACAGGGACTGCTTGGGCACTCGGAAAGCAATGAACGGACGAAGGAACAGACGTGCAAAAACCCAGCCCTTCCTGCCCTGGCGGCCCCATCTCGTGAGCGCACAGGGGACGGGAAGAGTGCCGTCCCTGCGTGGTCTCCGCCCTGGAGGCTCTAGAGGCGCCGAATCCCACCCCCCTCCGCACCTGCTCCTGCCTCAAACAGCCCCTCCTGTGGCCCAGTGGGTCCCGTCAGGCAGTGAAAGAGTGACCCACTGGCTGTCGCTTATGGGTGACAACATTCAAACAACCTGGGTGCCCCAGAATAGACCGAGGTCTATCATCAATTCACTGGAACGCGACACTTTGTTTTTTTAGACAGTGTGTCGGAGAATAAAATGACACGGGGCAATGCTTGCGATATGTAAAGTAAAACAGGCCAAGCACAAAAAGTGGGTCCCAAACACACACACGGGGCTTCGGCTCCTACCTGGTGCGTCAGCGGCCAAATCGCTCTCATCATTTTCCATCCGTGCTCTGACGCGACAATCACAGCGGAGAAGGGACCTCAGCACGTTTTGGAATAGAGAAGCCAGAGGGAGGGGGTGAGACGCCCAGGAGCAAGCTGTGAGCCCACCGGGCAGGAGAGGATGAGGACCCAGGGTCCCACCCGGCCCGGCCCTCCCCTGGGGACACTGAACCCGAAGCTCCGACCAGAGACTGCAGCCCAGCGAGGGGCCGACGGGCAGCACAGCAGTGAGGCAGAGGGTCAAGGGAGCCACGACACCTCACAGAGCTGAGGGTCTCCCCTCCTCCAGAGACGCCAAGCCCGGCGTGGGCAGCAGTGAGCCCGGCCTCCAGCGCAGCCCCTGCCATCAGCGCTGTGGCCGTCACTCCCAGGTACGAACAGCCTCCAACTCAAGCCAAAGCAAACAAACCCAACAGCACACACGATATGACCTCATTCTGTAAATTAAAAAAAAATCACACCAGATACCGACATGTTCGCGGTGGCGCCTCAGAGCGATGGGGGCCTGATGATCTTCCAGAAACGCAGCCAAGTAACCGCCCGGTTCCCTGGTGTTGGGACCCACGACCCCCCCCCTCACTTCCTCTCACCTCTTCTTTGGCTGCTGTTTAAAAATATCTGCTTCCTTCTCTCGGCTCTATCGAGACGGGCTTCTAGAGACCGTGCGTGGGTGTCAGCTCCAGCTGCGGGTCAGAACCCGTGTCTTCTCCACCCTCCATGGACACGTGTGACACCACTGCAGGGATGCTCCTCGTTACAGGGAGGCCTGTTTTCTCCAGCTGGTCACGTGCCCACGGGCAGCAGACTAAACACCAGACAATAACCACACAAGTGCTCGGAAGTGCACGATCTCGTTTTCCCTGAGAAAACAGCTATTTTGACACACCTTGGGACAGGTCCGTACAATGGGACGCTCTGCCCTCGGCCAGGAATTTCAAACATCTGGGCCGCTGCAGAGTTAAGAGTTCCAAAGACGACAAGCTTCATCAATACCTGCCGGAGCTCCACTAGGAAATCTTCCAGCCAAACTTTCTACCTAGCAGTGGTCCCACTTTAAAACGATGCTCTTAGAAAATGCCATTAGCACCCTTTCGGAGAGTCGCACGTGCAGGCTGTTGGCAGATTTCTAAAGAAATGAGCAGCAGGAAGGCCTGTGGAGTGAATGTGTGGACAGAGGGCCCTGCATGTAAGCCCCGTCCTGTCCGCCACAATCACCCCGAGAAATGAGTGCCGCCAGCCAAGTGTCAGAGATGCAAAAACCGAGAGAGTAAGATGGATTAGCAACTTACCCTAAGCCACAGTGATAGCGAGGACCAGGCAGGAAGGAGAGGCGCTCAGAGCACTTGCAGCGGGCTTCCCTGGTGGCGCAGTGGTTAAGAGTCCACCTGCCAATGCAGGGGACACGGGTTCGAGCCCTGGTCCGGGAAGATCCCACATGCCGCGGAGCAACTAAGCCCGTGCGCCACAACTACTGAGCATTTGTGCCACAACTACTGAAGCCCGCGCGCCTAGAGCCCGTGCTCCGCAACAAGAGAAGCCACGGCAATCAGAAGCCCGCGCATCGCAATGAAGAGTAGACCCCCCACCCCCCCACCCCCGTGAACGAAGACCCAGCTCGGACTAAACAAATAAATAAACACACACACACACACAAAAGACTGAAGGTGCTTATCTATCAAAATATTGATGTTAAAAACGTAATCTTATCAGTGGCTGTCTTTCAGAGGTAAGATTTTCAGCTGCTTTCATTTTCATCTACAATGTCTAGAATGTTCTATAACGAACATAAATTACGATTTTGAAAACAATACACCTATAGTAGTCATGAAATTATGAGTTGCCCTTTCCAAGCTGGTTGACATTTCTAGTGCACGAGGTCTGGGCAGGGAGTGGGCGAGGGTTCGACTGCTTTCGCTGGCACAACTGACCACTGCCCGACAGAAAGCTAACACGGGCCACAGAGGGACTTCCATTTTCTTGTAGCCACATTTAAGAAGAAAAAGGTAAAAGTGGAATTAGTGTTAATACGTTATTTACCCCCATATCTCTTTCAAGTGCAATCAATATTAAAGGTACAGAGATATCTTACATTCTCTTTTTTGCACGAAGTCCTCCAAATAAGGCGTGTATCAGGCTCAGCGCAGACTTCAACTCAGACGAGTCGCCAGGGTCAGCGCAGGCGCCCCCCATGGGCCGTAAGGGCCTGGGAGCCTCCGCCGGGCCCACAGAGCGCCCACTGCAGAATCCGGAAGGCTGCGGCTGCCCACTGACTGGCCGTCTCATTCTGTTTTGCTTTTTGATTCATGGATTTTTATTTATTTAACAGGTTATTATCAGCTACGTCAGTATTCCTTTACGTCTAAGCTACTATTACTACTCCCAGTGAGTTCTGCACCGTTCTTGAACTAGAATTCAAGTACACTGACGGAGAAGTTTCTGTTGGTGTCCCGGGGCCAGCACGGGCGCACCTGCGGAACACCATGCAAGGAATCCTCAGGGGGAAGGCGCCCAAGCTGGTGGCAACTTCTTGTTCTGCAAGTGCCTTTCAGCAGGGCCAGTCGGGTGTTCAGCTCTGTCCGTGACGGGACGCACAGCACCCTGAAACCCTGTCTGGTTCTTACTGGCTCGGGATCAAAACTACTGACCTACCCAATCCGGGCCTCGACTGTCCCCGTCAGCATCTAGAATCACGACATGAGTGGCCGGCTGATGCACGGAGGGCGGGGCCTCCCACCCTCAGCACGGAGGAAGGACCCCCGCACGATGCTCCAGGCTGGAGGGACGCGGAGCTGCGTGTCCTGCATCCCACCGGTCCTTGTCTGCCGCTCCATCGACCACGGGAGAGCCGGGTTTTAGCTCCCGCGTGGCACCCCTCACCCCATAGAGCCTGAAGCTTTGTCTTCAGGTGTGTTCTCCCTGGTACATCATCCGGACGTACTGGCCCTTTTATTATTGTGTCCCTCTGTCTCAAGCAACACTCACCCTGAAGGGGACTGTCTGATTTCAACGTCGCCACCGCATCTACTTGATGTTTACGGTTTGCAGGGCAGACATTTCCCCCAGACTTTGGCTTTCAGTCTCTTTGTGTCCTTGTAATAGGTGTGCCTTGTAGATGGGACAGAGGTGGGTCTTGCTTTTTTATTCATTTTATTTATTTTTATTTGATTGGGGTGCTTAATCGCTTTACGCGGCGAGTGTAATGATCGCTATGGCTTTATTTAGGTCTGCATTCCTACTGACGCATCTGGCTTTCACTCCACCACTCCTCCCTCCCCGGCTCCTTCCACGTTAATCAAATGCTGCTTTAGTCGTTCGCTTTAACTCTTCACTGACTCTGTAGCTCTGTCTCCTCCAACTGTATTTTAGTGATGGCTCTAAAGGCTGCAACATGCATTTTTAACTTACCACCACCTACTTAAATGTTGATTTCTAATTGTGTCAGGAAAAATATAGGACCCTTGCTACAGCTGACCCGGAGCAATGGGGGTTGGACGGGGGTTTCAACCGCCCACACAGCTGAGGACCCGTGTGCAGCTGTACAGTCGGCCGTCCGCACTCGTGGTTCCACGTCCGCGGATTCAACCTACCACAGAGTGCGTGGGACACATTTGCTGAAGAAAATCTGTGGATAAGTGGCCCCGTGAAGTTCAAACCCAAGTCGTTCAAGGGTCAGTGGCATCTCCACTTAAGCCCCACCCCCCGGTGCGTGAGCCGCGACAAAGCGAAGCCCCGTTTTATTGAGATCTGACTGTACCTGAAAGTTTTCACCAAATTTGGGAAGTTTTCAGCCATTACTGCTTCAGATGTTTTTCTGTCCCTTCCTCCTTTCAGGGATTCCAGTTCACACACGTCACACATCCTGGACCCCTCGGTATTGTGCCACAGGCCTCTGAGATTCTGTTTACTTCTCTTCAATCTTTTCTATGTTTTTTGCTTGTGTGATGTCCACTGATCCATATTTAATTTCACCGATTCCTTCTACTGTTGTGGGTTCTCAGCTAATTCACCTGCGAAACGTGCCAGGTGGGCCAGCAAATCCCTAAGACCCCGTGTAAGCCACTACGGTTGCCTGGGGGGTCCTGATGGAAACGGGGATTCAGGGAAGGGAGAACGCGGCTCGTGCGGGAACCCACTGCCCAAGGAGGCCACACGATGGACCACGGAAGAAGCGGGCCTTGGCGGGGTGGGATGCAGCTGGGCTGCCGGGGAGGCCCCAGCGGGAGGACGGACAGTGCGTGCGGGGCAGTTACTTGGCCTGGAGGCCGCCGGCGTGTAAGGAGGGGGATACGGCCGGGGCAGGCGGTGTGCCTGGCAACGAGAGAAAGGACGGGGTCGGGTGAGGAAGTGCAGCGGCTCCCAAGGGGGTGGCTGCGGCCGCGTTTCAGGAAAAGGCCACCAGGAGGAATGGGGGTCGGGGGACTTCTCAGGAGAATCTAGGGTAGGGCAGGGTGTTAGCACGGAAAAGACAGAGATGTGAAAGCTACTTAGGAGGAAAAAATTGCAGGCATCGGGGAAAGTATTCATTAAACAATGACTGAAGGAGAGGCTCTGGTCAGGGACAGTCCAAGACAATCTCATTCATTGCAGGAAGGATTGAAAGCGTAAGTGCAATTTAAACACTTGTCAAGAAATGTGGCGATTCAAATAAAAACTATAAAAATGCTCTTATCACTTGTCCTAGTAATTCCATCCCTAAAATTTATTCCCAGGAAATCAGTGAAATCCGTTATGATTCCCGCAGAAGGCTGTTCATCGCCAGCGCTGAGCTGCTCACACGAGGAGGCCGCGAGCCCCGCGTGGTCTGATGCCACGTCAGCCCAGGCACGAGCCCGAAACTCTGCCCCTCGCGGTGGCCAGGCCTCGCTGCAGCCCACCAGTACCTCCTGCTTCCCTCTCCCCTGCCTGGTCCCTGGAGCTCCTAACACTTCCGACTTGGTGCTGTCCAACTCAAATAGATTTTTGCTCAAATAAACTCTTAAAATGTTTAATATGCCTCGGTTTACCTTTTAACACCAGCTGTTTACAATAAATTACAGAACATCTGTTTGAACAATGGAATATAACACAGATGTTACCGACAAAAATGTTTATGATGAAATCTTTATCCCTTCACTTCTGAGGGTTTGCACAGTTTCAGGGCCTAGAGGATGGTGATCTCAGAACAAAGCCACCGCTTCACAGGTCTGCAACCTGAAGGGAGAGATGGTTACTGAACGAAATACACACCTACACACATAGAAACAAATTCTGATAAACGCCACGGAGGGAACTTCCACGGTCATGAAAGAACGAAAACAGGGGGTTCCGATTTAGACTGGGGATCAGAAAAGGCTTTTCTGAATCCATGACACTAAGACAAGCCTCCAAAGAGAGAGGGCATCACCCAGGCAAGGGGGGGCTGGAGTTGGGAAGCCTGAGAAGAGGCCACACAGCCGGCGGGGCCAGGGTGCCGACCGCGGGAAAGGGCGGGACCTGAGGCCAAGAACTCGTCCCCGGCACAGTGGGAAGGTTTCCGGAGGGAAAGGACAGGCTCCTTCCTTTCCAGAGTGACCGCTCAGAGGGTTCTGTGCAGGGAACAGATGGGGAGAGGAGCCCTGCGGTCCCGGGCCTGGCGGGAGAGCTGAGCGGGAAGGCGAGCAGGGAGAGAGTCAGCGCGTATATTTCTGCAACAGAAGAACTGGGATCATATTGTACGTGCTGTTTTGTGACCAGCGTTTTTCCACCTGTCACCCTGGGCACATCGCTCCTTGATAACTTCCCTTAATTTCCTTTAACTAGAAAAAAAATTTGGCCACTTTTATACCAAAATGTTCAGAGTGGCCATATGTGGGCTGATACAATTACAGGCAATTTTCATTTTCTCTTTATACTTTTCTGTATTTTCCGAAAGTATGCAATGAACACACGCTACTTTAATGACCTGGGGAAGCCTGGGGGAAGGTACGACACAAAGGTATGATTTGCTAGTGTCTTGTCTAAATCCTATTTAGAAAGGTATAGTTTATCTTTTGGCAGGGCCGAAATTAATTTGAAAATCAAAAAAAAAGAAAAGAAAAAACAGGGGGAAAAGGCAAAGGCTGCTACACCCACAGTCATTGTTAAGACAGTTTCCTGTTACAGGACTGACATTCCTCAACTCAAGTGTTTCTTTTTTCCTCCTGCTC
Organism: Stenella coeruleoalba; assembly: GCF_951394435.1. Classification (NCBI taxonomy): domain Eukaryota; kingdom Metazoa; phylum Chordata; class Mammalia; order Artiodactyla; family Delphinidae; genus Stenella; species Stenella coeruleoalba. Next base: position 1,252,057 of record NC_137164.1, read on the forward strand.
TTATTAGTATTTCAGGGCAGTGACAACCCTGAACACTAGTCCCCTTTCCAGAGGAAGAGGAGGAAACATACGAGTCACCTGAATCCCTGCATCTCCCTCATTAGCAAAACCTCGGCCTTCGAGTGAGACCACCGAGGCCACCTGTCACCAGGATGAAGAGATGGCAGCCTCGCGTCAGCGCCCCTCAGGGTCACCCCCTGGCCCTTTCCTGATAACGGCCAGTGAGGCAGAGCTGTGCTTCTGTCTGTTCTAGTGCCTGAGACTTGAGGGACAGTTTAGTGGACCAGCGCCCGGAATCCTCTCTGCAAAGCTTGCGTTTCCCACCATTACTGCTCCTGCCGAATGAGGGGCACAGCCCCATGGCCACGCGGGGCCTCCAGGGCACACGGGGCAGACTCGCGGGGCAGACTCGCGGGTCCAGCGCCGAGAGGGGCGGCCGACCATGGGCCTACGAGTTAGAAACAACGGACCCCGGGACTCTCCTGTAGGTCCAGTGGTTAAGACTGTGCGCTTCCAGTGCAGGGGACAGGGGTTCGATCCCCGGTCAGGGGATCATGCACATGCCGTGCAGCGCAGCCAAAAAGAAAAAAAGAAGAAACAACGGAGCCTGGTGGTCTGACCAGGGTCGGCTCAAACCCGGAGGCAAGAACCAGGGTTCCTGCAGGAGGTGAGCTGATCCAGACAGGGATGAGGGGAGATGGCATCACCGCCGACACAGTGTGACACGTCCACAGAGCTCCGGCGTGAGCTTGTCCGGGGGAAGGGGGGCTGGGCAAGCGTGGCCGGGGGGAGGAGGGGGGCGAGAGGAGGGGACCAAGTTGCTGAGGAGGAAGCCCCTCCGCGGGCACCGCTGTCCTCCCTCCGCTCAAGCGTGTGTGACAGGCACGTGCGACCACGCTTGCCAGGGTGGGGGGAGCCTGAGTCAATGGGGTCGCAACTGGAGTCCTCTCTGACTGCTGCCACGCGGTCTCAGAACAGCGCGGGGACACACGGTCGCAGCCACCACCAGGGCCTGTCCTTCCACTGTGACGGCAGCACGCCCAGCGCCGCAGCCTCTGCAAAGGACCTGGGTCAAGGAGCACCCTGTGTGGTGGGCTGGGAAACGTGATTCCTTGGCACTTTTCGGCTTGAGGATGCCAAGAATTCTCTCCCTTTTCCTCCTGACCAAGTCACCCCAGTCTACTTGGTGCTGTGCTCGGGTCCCTGACCACTGGCTTTCTTCCTCAGGCCGAACTGGGCATAAGAAATCGATTTGTTTGTTTACATTTCTTCCTACCTGCATTTAGTTAAAGATTTTACTCACTTAAACACATACAATAAAGTGAGGAAAACTGGATTAAGTCAGGATTAGGAAAATTATACCAACAGAGAAATTCGGGACCAGGGGAACATAGCCGCGCCTGGACTCAGCACCGCCCGTGGCAGAGCAAGGAGGGAGGTGGGCAGGGTCAGGCCACAGGCCATCCACTGGGAAAAAGCACGAACAAGTCCCAGGACTCCCGTCTGAAAGAAATTCCTCACCTAAGTCCCCCTCTGGGGACACACCGTGATGCAACGCTCAGCTGCTCTAAGGGCCCAGGAGCCATGGGCATCCTTGCTCTCCCAAGGCCCCAGCACAGACTCTGAGGGGCCCCAAGGGCGCCCTACCTGCGCTAACCCGCCACAATGCAGCAGGCGAATACAAGTCAGTGCTTCCGAGAAGCAGCAATGTCACACATATGAACATTGCGGCAACACTGAATCAGCCGTTTCTAAAACTGTCTCAGGAAGAAAAAGAGGGAACACCTGGTAATATGGTCGTTTGGAACCATAAAGATTAAAAGAAAAAGTGAAACTAAATTTTATAAGAAAGATAAAGTAAGAGCTAAATTTAAGTCATCACTTGTGCTAATAAGAGACTACAAAACAGGATGCTCAAAATCAAAATCAAAAACATATCTTTCCAATTCCTTAAATCTATATTTAAAGAACAGCTCCTTCCTTAAGAAATATTAACCTAGTGGCCTCTTTGTTTGCCCTATAGAAATTGTCGTAAGTCTTTAATGATTTACGTGCAAAAGATTTATGAACATTACACCGTTTGACATATACATTATACCATTACACAGTGAACAGTCTTTTACGTTTTCCCAGAAACTGAATCAGAGTCCCAATAAAATGGGGAAAAAAGTGTGTGTGCACATGCAGTAGATGAAACACTGCATATAAAAGTGTGTCGTCACCAACAGGACCTGTAAGACCTTGGGGAAACTGGGAGTTTACTGCCATTCTTATAAATATAGGGCTGAAATGGCATCTAAACTCAAAATATAAGGAAACAAAACTGAACCTAGATTAAAAGGCAATACAACAGGAGGCAAGGGGAAAAGCTGCACAGACAGGAATTCTCTGTACCTGTTACACGGGAATTCTAATCACCTGCTTTATCCAAGACACACAACTGTAGAGGTACTGCTGAGCTTTTCCTCACATTATTTGGGTTCACATAATGACTTTGCAACCAGAATTCTCTGAAAGCAAATGTACCCTCTAACCAGGCCAGAAAAGTCTGAGTTGGAGGGTCAGACCGAAGGCAGAGTTGTTTTAAGCCACAAAGTAACGCTATGCACCAATCTGACGGATTATTTCAGGAGCATCAAAAGGGTAAAGGGTCCTTTCTGCCAGCAATTACCATAAATTAAATGCTGATGGGAACTTACGGGTGTCCCGACCCTTAATTTTGCCATATTGGTGTTCTACTATAAACGGCACCAGCTTCGTTATTTCTTGCGCTGTAGTTATCACGCATGGATTTTACCACAATGAGAGCCCACCTGGATTCTGGATCGTGTGCCCAATTTGTTTGTTTTTATCACAACTGCGAGAACAGCGGCTCTGATTCCCTCTTGTTTGCTAGTGATTTACACAAGGCTTTCAGCTTTGTTATAGGGCTGAGTATCTGCAATGTCACCCACTACTTCCCTGGGACGGCTCCAGCCTATCTCCAAAAGCACAAGTTCTGCTGGTCAGGGGACAGCTTCATGTTTTCACAGAGAGAAAGGCCGTGGCTGTGCTGTCCGCTCGCGCTGCTAACCCTCTGCACCCGCCGTTCACAGCCTGGGCTTCACGAAAGCAGCTCGTTACCCAGGTCAATCCCGGCACATCCCGAAGGGTCAAGGAAGCCCCACAAAACAGCACCACTAGTTTCCCAAACAGATCATCTGAGAAATCTAAGCTCTCCGGTAAGAAACTATAAGAGGGCTGAGGTAGCTTTTGGAAATAAAAGACGGCGTTGTTTCTCTTTCCTCCCAGTTCCCATGACTGTGAGGCCAGGAGTACGTAGTTACGCTGTTTCTAAGAAACTAGAAGTGCCCAAGCCATCCTGATGCGCTCTGCGCGTGAAATCCTACTCAGTTTGCAGGGCGGCAGACGTGCCTGGTCTATTTCCACGTTCATGCAGCTCTGACGTTCACACGACAGGTGATGATACAGCACTTGCTTTCAGAAGCCGTTTCATAAGACAGCTGCATTTTTACTAGTTACATGTCACGGACACGTTTTTACCTGGTTGGACACGACCTCCATTTCATACGGTCCTGCCCCTCGGTTCGGGCTTTACTCAGCCACGTGAAGAGCACAGGATCGTACGCACGGCCCCCGTGTGTGTTTCTGTGTAACTGATGTCTCCTCCATTAACTGGCCTTTATGCTTAAGCGTGAGAAGTCAGGCTGTGTTGCCACCATTCTGATGATTTCTCAAGCTTTTTATTTTCTAGTCTTTCTCATTCCCTTAATATAGTTACGTCTCCTCTAATAGCATAGATGCTATCTTTTAAAACAGGAGAAAACAGAGGCAAAGAGCCGACTCATGTTAACCAACCTTCCCCTTAGCTGAGTTAAAAAATGCACAAACCAAACACAAGTTCAAGGAAGCCAGTCTCTTCCCCACGACAGCTCACGATAAGCCAAAAAACCCCAAGGAGAGGGCTACGTGGGAAAGCTTTCCCGTCCTCACAGGGACAGGACAGAAAGCGCACGGGACACAGCTTCAGGAGAGCTGAGAAATCTCTGGATCTTGCCTGAAAAGGAAAGCAGCTAACAAGATGGTTTTGGAGAGAAGGTGGAAAACAGTGCAATGGGACGCAGAAAGGGCCTCGGGTTTGTAGCCTAGAAACCCCTCTCCAGGGACCTCTGCTGGTCTCCTCTGCACCCCAGATGCGCAGCCTCCCTGGAGCGTCCACCCACCTGGTCACAGCCCGCGTCCACCAATTCCTGCAGCATTTGTCGGTTTACTTCTGCGGCGGCCGAAGGGCCCGATTCATTAGCAAAGGGCAGCAAGGAGTATCTGATTTCTCTCAGGGCTTTCTGGTAAGGCCCGAACTTCGGGGCTGTCCTCGTCTGCTGCTGCTGCCTAGCCGCGTCCTTGCCCCCCAGGGCCTTGGCATCCAGGGCGGCGTCACTGCCCGGCCCCGCGGGCGGCCCCGGCGCGGGGGTCTTGGGCGGCTGCTTCAGCCCCTCGCGGATCTCCTGCAGCCGCTGCCGGCTGTTCCCAGAGTAGGTCGTGGCGGGAAAAGTCTTCGGCCGCATGGTTAGTCCAGTTTCCTTTGACCATAAATACAATCTTCTTAAAGTGTTTTATTAGTTAAAACGAAAACAAAACTGTCAACAGTATCAGTTAGTTGTAAACACACTTTCACAACAATGTTGTTTTGAAAATGTTCTTTCCTTCCATTTCTGTAGATTCTGCAGAGAACCGAACATTTTCCAGAGACTTCACTTTGAAGACCATCTCTACCTGAAAAGGAAAATGAGAGGTGTTCATTTGTGGTTCCCACATAATGTTAATGACACTTTTCAGAAATGGACCATGATCCTGAAAATATTCCACTTGGAAAGATAAAGAAAGAACATACCACCTCTCAGAAAAGATAAAGATACGGTTCACCTCTGGTTCGAGCACGTGACAGGCAGGGCCACCCCAGGCGTCTCCTGTAACATGTAACCTGCAATGACATACCGCTGCAGAAGCCAATACTTTCTTATAAATACTCAATTTGGGGCAAGAACAACAGTACTAACAACTGACAGCTCATTTAAAGTGCTCCTTTATAATATGACTTCACTTGGAAATCCACAGCTCGAGGGTTCACCGGCTGGTCCACACCACGCCCTGCATCCCCACAGCATGACTAACAAGCCTCCCCACTCACCTCAGCCGGTGGTCCTTCCACACCTTGGGAACTCTCTCTTATAAAGCCCTCCCAAACCTCCTGAGAGAAACCACAGCCTGCCACGCTGAAGGTTCGCACAATGTGCTATGAGACTTTGAGGGTCACGACTCCTCTGGGTTTTTTTATAAAGTGGTCAACTTCTTACCGGCATTTTGACCAGATAAGAATGTCTCGGGGCTTCCCTGGTGGCGCAGTGGTTAAGAATCCACCTGCCAATGCAGGGGACACGGGTTTGAGCCCTGGTCCGGGAAGATCCCACATGCCACGGAGCAACCAAACCCATGCACCACAACTACTGAGCCTGCGGTCTAGAGCCTGTGTGCCACAAGTACTGAGCCCACGAGCCACAACTACTGAGCCCACACGCCTAGAGCCCTTGCTCCGCAACAAGAGAAGCCACTGCAATGAGAAGCCCGCGCACCTCAACGAAGAGCAGGCCCCGCTCGCCGCAGCTAGAGAAAGCCCGCGCGCAGCAACGAGGACCCAACGCAGCCAAAAATAAATCAATAAATAATAAAAATAAAATGAGAATGTCTCGCTTGTGGAAACTGACACTTGCATGGAGGGGTCTGGTAACAGCATGTGGGTGGTCACACGGTGACGACAGTAACAAGGGCTGTGCAGAGGCAAGTCGTCTGTGTGCGGCACCCACCCCTCAGCATGGAAGCAGACTCTCTGTGCAGAGCTCGCAGTCACAAGGGCACTTCCCCACGATGATTCCACCTGCTCCCGGCTAACGCACTGAGTGCTGTCATGCCGCAGTCAGAAGGCGAGCCCCGCCCTGACGCTGCCCTTAGCTGCCAGCTGCCCGGCAGCACCTGGCTCAGGGGCTCAGGGCTGCGTAGCCTGGGACAGGTGAGGTCACCTCCCTCCCCTCCGTCCAACAGGTGGCAGCAGCGGGTGAGCACAGAGTGAGGCTCAGCGTCCCGTGGTCACTGCTGTTCCCATCCTGAGCTGTCCTGCCCTGGAGGCAGCCCGCGTGGCCGTGACCACAGAACCCAGTGAGCAGATAGTGAAGTAAAATCACTTTGAGTTTTAATGAACAAAGGAAAACTGACCCCTTCTTGGAGCCTCCTTTAGAAGGAGGGGCACAGGGGTCTGGACTTCTTTCAGTGAGGAGCTTAGAAACTAACCGTAAAATGGAACCGTGCTTCACGGCCTTTTTCACCCCTTTTCCCCCACTGTGGTGGGGAGATAGCTAATGTTTATCCAGTATTTACTAAGTGCCAGGCTCTGTTCTAAGCATTTCATGTGAATTAACTTACATAGATCTATTACATTACCATATACAACAGTAAACCTGAAAAAATGACCTAAAATTACTATTCCTTTCTTAGAGATGGGAAGATGGAAGGTCTCAGAAGGTTTTACCTGTCCCTTTTCTCACTGTAACTACAAGAAGATTCTATTTAGAAAGTAAGAAAAGCAGGCTACATAAAATTTTCAACATGAAATTCAATTTTTTTTTTTTTTCCGGTACGTGGGCCTCTCCCGTTGCGGAGCACAGGCTCCAGACGGGCTGGCTCAGCGGCCATGGCTCACGGGCCCAGCCGCTCCGCGGCAAGTGGGATCTTCCCGGACCGGGGAACGAACCCGTGTCCCCTGCATCGGCAGGCGGACTCTCAACCACTGCGCCACCAGGGAAGCCCTGAAATTCATATTTTTAAACACAACATCTAATACGTTAAAGTCGCTGAAACGCCCTTGAGTACGCGATAGTGACCTACTGGCTGAGACACAGCTGAGGCTCCCGTGCAGTGGACCCGAGCCCAGAGCCCTGCTGCACTGGTGTAATATGGGGCACACTGCACCCACACTCATTCTCAGTGACCTCGTGGTCTAAGCATCTGTTCTGAAACACCTAACTGTCTAAAACCGCAAGTTCACATTCCAACAAAAATGAACAGATTCTCAAGGAGCTGCTGAGCACGTCTGGAGTCTGAGAACAGACAGGAGTTGTACCTTTTCCTACGACCTTCACACAAACTACTGTTTCCAATCTTTAGCTCTCTTCCCTTCCTTTGAAAATGGAAATACAGAAGTCATAAATCATACTGTCCTCGCAATAAATAACCGATGTGAAGGAGGGGCCTGACAACACGCAGGGAGGGTCCTTCCGGTACCCCTCCCCAACCCATCCCCCCTGCAAACGGTCACACTGCAGAGAGGAGCGGGTGAGGGAGGCAGATAAACTGCTCCAAAGAAAGAGATGCCCAAGAGGAGAAAAAGAATCATCTGGCAAATGGGAGAATACAGGAGAAAGTCAGAAAAATCTCCGCAGTAGAGAGAACTAAACCTCTGTGCAGGGAAGACTGGAATTCCAGCCCAGGGAACAGCATAAGCAAAGGAGCAGAGGAATGCGCCGTCCACAGGCTCCTCCACCAGCTTGAGGGCCGCGGAGAGGCCTTTCCTGGAGTCTGGAGGGGTGATGCTTGGGAGGCGCCCAGGGGCTTGATGGGGAGGACCTTCCAGGTCACGGCCACGTCTGGACTCCACGGGGAGCTACCGTCTGCGGCCGAGCTAAGAAGTGACACAGCCAAGCGCCCTTTAGAGGGTTGAGTCAGGAAGCCAACTGGACAGAGGGCTGGGAGGGACAAAGCTGGGATACTCCAGGTGGACGACAGGGGCCTAGATGAGAAGCAGCGACACCCCTGGGGGACAGGGACAGTTAGGCGGGTGAGCGGCAGTCCTCAGAGCGGCAGCAGGCTGTGATGGGCCTCAGGCCGCTGCCAGGCGACACAGGCAGGATAGGGAAAGCTGCTCTCCACTCGGCCCCTGGAGATGGTCCATGGAGAAGGAAAAAGGGCTGTAAGAAGGTCAAAGCCAGGACGCAGGGCCGGCCTCCCTGCCTGGCCACGGCAGCAGAGAAGGGTGTGGGGCCGCCAGGAGGGTTCTGAGTAAATTCCCTGGGAGTTACTCTAAAAGGGAGAAGCACTGAAAGCTGTGACCCACGGCAGAGGGTCTCCCACCCACCCAGCCCCGGAGACCCTGCAGGCCACCCACAGCCCCGCAGAGCACTGTCAAGTGTGGCCACTTTCCTCCTCAATCACCTGAACTGTAAGCGCCACGAGGGCAGGGGCTCCCCTGCCCGCTGCCCGGAAGCGTCTGAGTCCGTCCCCGCGATCCCGGACTGCGGGTAAAACCTGCCCCACGGCGCCCTCGGGAGAACACGCAGCACGGGCTGTGGACGGGGACGGCCCTCGGAAAACACAGTGCCCTTTCTCTGAGGTTTCAGACACAGTGTTCCTGCCATTTACACAAAACTCCTATAAAAGGCTGCACGACTACGGTATGTTACTCAGCCAGAAAAGGAACGAAGCTCTGCCACCTGCTACAGCGTGGATGAACCCTGAGGACGCTACGCTGCGCGACATGAGACAGACAGCGAAGGACGAACAGCGTGGGCTCCGCTCCTATGGGGCAGATCCAGAGAGACACGAAGACTGGAGTCACGGGGGCTCGGGGAGGGGGAGTTACTGTTTAATGGGTACAGAGTTTCTGTCCCGGACGATGAAGAAGTCTGTAATACAGACTGTGGTGCTGACTGCAGTGACAATGTTCATGTATTCTATGCCACTGAACTGTACACTTAGGAATGGTTACAATGACGAGCATTATGCAAAGTCATCTAACTGTTCACATCCAGCTAGCTAGTGCTTGGTCGTGTTCCCTCACTAAACACAGCTCCACAAGGAAAGGCCGGACCTCAGGACTGGGTGCTGGCAGTGGACAAACTCTCCTCGCAGGAGGTCTGAACCTCCTGCCCCTCCGCACTCCACCAGGACACTGAAACACACAACGGGGAGGGGCTTCCCAGAGCCATGCGCCTGCAAATACTGGGGGTTTAAGTGCCCGTGTGTCCCACAAACATTCCAATTCCAAAGCCAAGCAGCACGGGAGAGACCAGACATTTCTGTGTCGACATCTGTATTTCTACCCGAGCTAAGAAATACCAGGTGGAGGTGCCCACAAACAGAATCCGGATCAGACGTCCTGGTTCCTTTTCCCTCAACATTTCATTGTGAAAAGTTTCAAACATACAGGAAAGCTGGAAGAGTTATTCAGTGATACCTCCTAAAGCCGTGCCTGGGAAAGCTCCGTCATGCGGGGGCGGGGGGGGGGGAAGACACCCCCCCCCTTCTCATCGCCTTCCCACCACGGTCTCCTGGGCATACCTGGCTTCCTAGGTGAGCATGTAGGACACCTACAGGCAAACTGGTCCTGCCTGAATAATTCGGTAAGGATGAAACTTTCCTTCAGTTACACAAAGAATGAAAGTATTTCCTCAGCTTGAGACCTTGTATTTTAGACTTTAGTTTGACGACAGTTGATTTCATGGTGAAATTATGAACTTCTGAAAGCATTTTTCACAAGAATACTCATCAGTCAAATTAAGACTGCAGCTGGAAATGAGCTACTCTGACACACTACTGTATCATTTTACTAAGCTCTCTCATCAAGAATTTACAAATACGACCCTAAAGCCTCATGGATGGGTCTTTAGAAAATCGGGATAGTGGAATTCCCTGGTGCTCCAGTGGTTAGAACTCTGTGCTTTCACTACTGGGGCTCGGGTTCGATCCCTGGTTGGGGAACTAAGATCCTATAGGCCACAGTGCAGCCAAAAAAAAAAAGAAAAAAGAAAACAAACGGGGGTAGCAAGCAAAGTAATCTAATTTTAGAAATTTCTTAGGTAACATCAACTGATTTAAATATACTTTAAAAGAAACTACAGGGCTTCCCTGGTGGCGCAGTGGTTAAGAATCCACTTGCCAATGCAGGGGACACGGGTTCGAGCCCCGGTCCAGGAAGATACCACATGCCGCGGAGCAACTAAGCCCATGCGCCACAACTACTGAGCCTGCGCTCTAGAGCCCACGAGCCACAATTACTGAAGCCCGCACGCCTAGAGCCCGTGCTCTGCAACAAGAGAAGCCACCGCAGTGAGAAGCCCGCGCACCACAACGAAGAGTAGCCCCTGCTCGCCGCAACTAGAGGAAGCCCGCGCACAGCAACCAAGACCCAACACAGCCAATAAATAAATAAATAAAATAGTAAAAGAAAGTACAAGACACTGGAATTTTAAAACTGCAATACTCTCGATGTGCAAAGAAAGCCCCTGTATTATCTCCTAACAATGAAGTGTTATTCTCTCATGCTTCTTAAAAAAACAAAAAAACCCCAAAAAACTGCAATACAGCTCACAAGACAGAAACAAGTCATTTTCAAATCTGGAGCTGTGACAACTACTAAATCCTATTCCTAGTATAGGAGGCTCCTGTAAAAACTTAACGTGAGAGCAATACTTTAATCACCCCTTAATTTGGCCCCACCAAACCAGTTCTGGTTCTTAAACCAATCCTGGAAAACGCTATCAGACGTTCAAGACTTTTTATTCTAATTTCTCCCAGTACTTCACAACCCACACTGGCTGCCAAACAGACATGCAGCCCCGACCGACGGAGGAACCGACCAAACCCACGGGCCGCAGGGCCGCACTACGGACACATGCTGGCACTTTTAAAACAGTATTTCTCGGACCTAAAATTCCAGTTATTACTTAAATCATATCCTTACTCTAACTAACTGGCAAAGCTGAGATAAACCAGGCAGCCGGGCCGGGCCTGCAGCCGGACGCCGAATGTCAGAACCGTGCACCGCTGTGCGGCAGGACCTCCCCTGGGCTGCCCCAGCCAGGAAGCCCTCACAGGGGATACCCCGCGCCGGGAGGGTCCCTGAGGACGTCTCTCCAACCAAGAGCACAGTCACAAGGCTTCAGCGGGTACGGAGGTCTCCCACTCGGGCCAAAGGCCGTACCGGACATTATATGGGTTCACTCAGGTAGAACTGGGCCTCACCCCCAAATAAGTTTATGATCCAGGGAAAACAAACTACCACATGCCCTGTTGCTTTGTACATGATATCTGTATGATATATATACACACATATGTGTGTGTGTGTGCGCGTGTATATAGATATACACATACATACACTTAGAGACACACATTATGAATAACAGCATTAAAAAATGGAGCCATAGAGGGTTTTTTTTGTTTTTTTTTTTTTTGCGGTACGCGGACCTCTCACTGCTGTGGCCTCTCCCGTTGCGGAGCACAGGCTCCGGACGCGTAGGCTCAGCGGCCATGGCTCACGGGCCCAGCCGCCCCGCGGCATGTGGGATCTTCCCGGACCGCGGCACGAACCCGCGTCCCCTGCAAGCGCAGGCGGACTCTCAACCGCTGCGCCACCAGGGAAGCCCGGAGCTATAGAAGTTTGTACTCAAGATGACCACGTGGAATGACCAGGCTGTAGATAAATCTGTCACCTGTTCTCTGTAGCAATCATAACAGCAAGCAACCCAACAGGATGGGTCTCCTTATATTCCATTCCACACCCCGGCAGGGGCTTTCACTCTTTGAGAAGCCTCACCTCCTCTGAAACCCTCTCCCCTTCAAGTTTCGGAAACTCCGCGGCCAGGGATTGGACCACCCATGCCACTGGAGAGTCACTGCTGTGGACAGAGGTGATACATGACCATCCAAGGAATCCCAGTGCACAGGCCTATTTGGAGAAAACCTCCCAGAGAAAGGATCACTTCACCAAAGTTGGAAAGGCGCAAGGGCTATGATTTGATGGAGGAAGTGTGAAGCTATTCTTGGAGTCCGGAACTTCCTGTGAAAAGGCTCAAACATAGAAAAGATGAACAGGCAGATAACGTCGGGGAGCGAGGCAGGTGCATCTGGGTACATTTAATGAAAACACAGGAGTGACACTCGTGAGACAGGATGGAGTTAATTAATTCGGAAGGAACGAGCTGGTCCCTAGCACTCCTGCTGAAGACCACGGCCTGGAGAAGGGCGGTCAGTACTCCAAAGAGGAGCCCACTCCATTCAAAAGCCAGCTTACATCCTCGAAAAGATTCTCACCGTGCTAACGAATCTAGAGACTATAGGCTCTGCTCTACGCCACAGTATCGGAACAGTTAACGGTAAACACAAACCACTGCGACACAATATGAGAGCTTCCCTTGTCCTCCAGAAAATTCCTGTGAATGTCAAATATTGGTATATGAACAAAAAGTATTTAATTAACTTAAACAACCACTTGTCACTATTAGGTTGACGTGGTCGAGTGGCAAGCGAAATAAAGCTTTCGTAGAGTGAACGGCAAACATTAAACAACGTCCAGTTTCCACCCTAATTTTAGCACCGTAACTATTATCCTTATTTCCAGCATTACCTTGTTCTAATCATACTTTCAAAATGAAACTGTAAATCAAACAGCATTAGGCTCAAAAGTACTAACACTAACACTTAGTGACCTGAGTGGCCAAACAGGGCTACCTCCAGGCTCTGGGAGCTGTCACAGGTGCTCTCTGAAATAAAGCCCACTCCCCGCCCCACACAGAGCGTCAGCCACCAGCACACAATGCGGATGGTGACCCCTGGACTCGGGACGCCCAGTTCTGTCCATAGGAATTACCGAGCAATAGGCTTTTTTTTTAAAAAAAAAAAGGAAGGAGATTCAGGGAATTTTTCATGCTGGAAGTCGGAAATGTTCTAGAAATGTTCAAGCCCAAGCTCTTCGTTCTGTTGATCAGAATATTTTGCTCCTTTTTAAAGCAGATTTACAGTCAAAACAAAGTAAATGCAGTGAATTTATCCTCTGTACTTCTTCAAACCTTTTATTTTTTAAAAGTCAGTAAGGAACATTATTTAGAAGTTTCACATTATTATAACCATGAAATAAAACATAAAAGCAGCTTTTCAAAACCTGTGTTAGTCTGGTTTTTCCAATACAAATCAGAACATCCTCGCAAAGTTCCCCCAAATGTTTCCTGGGTGTTTACGGCGAATTTATCAGCTTCAACACCCCTCCTCACGCCCAACCCACACAAGCAGTGGGATTTAGGAGCCCGGGGCTGGCTACTTACAAAACATCATTTAAAATAACAAGGCATCTTATTGTAAAAACATTCCCCTCCCACCAAAGGAAAGTCCCTCCCCCAACCCTGCGATTTGCTAAAGAAAGAAATATGTACAGCTCCCATTTACACCTAAGTCAAAACGATTTCAAATTAGATGAAGAAGCTAGAAGAATCTTTTCCAGTTCAAAAATTCCAAGATTCTCATAATTCACCTTAATAATGTTTCATGACAGCTTCTGCCCAGATATCATTTTAAATTGCTTGACATTTTGAGATTCATTAAATGTTCAGCAATTTTAATTTCAAAGGAATGCTGGCATATTCTTTAAACAGCGCTCTATATACCTGGATAATGAGTCCAAATTTTATGACAGGCTGAATAACACAGTGTCTTGTTAATTATAATTTAAAACAAACTTTCTTAAACAGTCTATGCATTCTTATTTTGAAGATTTTTCTGTTACTCTCTTATTAATACATTTGCTAAAGAAAAAACTTTTAAAAGATACAAAGTAGCTTAGTCTCTTGATTGAGCGCTCAGAAATGACGATCCATCAAGCAGGGATTTGAGGTGAGATTCAACTAAAACTAGGAATCCAGCGCTCCTGAGCACAATTTCCCTAATAATGGGCCAGGAGTTACTTTCTCTATTACCAAGGGAAGGCCTGTCAACCCCTAGGTTAAAATTCAAACTGAACACCTGTGCGAACATCACACATTTTGTGACTTTCCATTCATGTTTCTTAGTAAAATGGGGGCAACCTTCCTCTACAATTGCACGTATTTGCTGAACACTTTGGGAAGAGAGCTGTTTGGCCACTGCATTTCTACCTGCCAAGCGCTGGGTCTCACACAGTCCCGGGCTAGTGAGTTCTGAAGTCTGGACTCCTGTCCAGGGAGACCCCCTCCCCTGCCCCCCACGTACGTGTAATCGGTCCACACGAAGAACCCCGCACACAGCGCGCACGGTCCGGGTCCCACCGAGGCCTGCGGGCGGGGCACGTGTGTCTCCCCGGCCCCACCTGCCTCCGCCGGGTCGCCAGGCGCCGCGAACCGGGTCGGAACCCGCGTCCGGAGCCCGGCGGGCGCCGAGCGCAGGGGGGCGCCGCGGGAGGCCGGACTCCAGACGGGGGTCGGGGTGGGGGTGGGGGGAGGTGGGGGAGGGGAAGACCCGGGGGCGCGGCCCGGGGGGAGGGGCGGCCCGCGAGGGGGAGGGGCGGCGCGGCCTCCGTCCGGGGACGACCTGCCCGCGAGGGGCCTAGGGCCGAGGTGGCCCGACGGCGCGGACCCCCTTCTGCCCGAGCGCGCGGCCCCGCCCGCCGCTGAGTCCCGAGTCCCGAGTCCCGATCCGCACCCCGCCGCCCCGCTCACCTCGCGCCGTCTACGCCGTCCGCGGCCGCCTGGCCCGCGGCTCCGGGGCCTCGCGGGGGACGCCGAGCCCGGGGGCGGCCGGCGGGCGGGGACGCGGGGCGCCGGGCGGACGGGCGGGCGGGCGGCCCCATCTTCCGGCGCTCGCGCCGCGGCCCAGCGCGCAGCCCGAGCGGGACATTCGCTACATTGTTGGCATTCCTGGGGCGTCACGTGACCGCCGCGTCAGCGCCGCCCCCGCCCGCGCCCGCCGGCCGCCCAGGGGGCGCGGGGCCCGGCGGTCGTCCGTCCGCCCGTCCGTGCGGGGTCCGCGGCCTCAGCCGCCGTCCCCCACCCCCGCGGCGCTGCCGTCCCGCGTCCTCCCGCGCGGACGGGCTCCGGACTGTCTGCCAGGGGACAGCCCGGGGTCCCCGCGCGCCGATGGCCCGGCCACCGCTGAGCGCCGGGATCCGGCTCACCTGCGCCCCGCCCCCCGCGAGGCTCACCTGGACTCGCGGCCCGGCGCGGCGCCGCCTCCGCCCTCACCTGCGCCCCGGGCGCTCGCACCCGGACAGGCCTCCCTCCCCCCCGCCCCCACCCCGGGGCTGGCCCCCTCCTCCCTTTGTATGCAGGTAAAGGTCCTGCCCTTGCTATGTCTTCAACGACAGAAACATAGTTAACTGAAAGAAATATATCGTAAATAAAAGGAATTTAATGGACTTTACAATTTATGTGCGAGACACCTAATCAAATTTTGGGATTACAATGACCATTATAGAATTGTTTGCAATCGTGAAAAATCAGGAAGAACCTAAAAGTCCAGCAGTAGGGAACTGTGGGAAAATAAAATATGTAAAATAGCTAAGTGAATGAACTAGCTGTACTTTTCAAAGGATATGTAGATAGACTTCAAAAATCTTTGTAGAGTGGAGAAAAGGGAGTGGCAAAATTATATTTACACTATGATACCATGTTGAGAAATAAAATCCCACAGTACCTATGCTAATCACGTTCTTTATACGAGTAGAGTCACGGACTGAAAATGTACACACCAGACTCATTACAGCTGTGGCCGGTGTAGAAAGGAGTGCAGAAATTAGACTCGAGAGAAAAGTAAGGACAACGACTTTCTCTCCAGTGCTTGCTTTCTTTATTTGAAACAAATTGTCCAAATCTTAAAATTTGTTGATTCTGAGTGATTAGATCCAATAATGTGTAGTGTGTTATTCTTTGTGCCTTTTAAAAAATATCTTAAACATTTTTACATATATATATATATATATATATATATATATGAAACAAATTGGAAACGGGTAATTTTCCAAATAGAGGCTTACTTGAGGAAACTGATACACCATATAGGAGAACATTGTGTTTATTGACATGCAGTCAATCATTCCTTTGGGTTTTTTGTTTTTTAAATGTTTTTGAGGACCTACCAGGAACCATGGATTAAACCAAACACGGTTGGTACTACAGTGAGCAAAACTACACGATTCACCCATTGGTGGAGCTTACACTCTTGTTGATGCGTTCAAGAAACACAGCGATAGGACTTCCCCGGTGGCACACTGGTTAAGAATCTGCCTGCCAGTGCAGGGGACATGGGTTCGAGCCCTGGTCCGGGAAGATCCCACGTGCTGTGGAGCAACTAAGCCCCGTGCGCCACAACTACTGAGCCTGCACTCTAGAGCCCGTAAGCCACAACTACTGAGCCCACGAGCCACAACTACTGAAGCCTGTGCGCCTAGAGCCCGTGCTCCTCAACGAGAAGCCACCGCAATAAGCCCGCGCACCGCAACGAAGACCCAATGCAGCCACAACTTAAATAAATAAATAAAATTAAAAAAAAGAAAAGAAATATAGTGACAAAATAGGGTACAGGATCTAACTTGGTGAAACGATATAAGTACATGTATTTATATTTAAGCTATACACATAAAATATAAATGATATATATTATATAAAATATAACGTATATTAAACAAACAAAAATATGTATATATGTCCAGTAAAGTATGCAGCCAAATATTAAAAGTGGTATTCTCTGGATATAGTGATTCTGGGTGATTTCTGTCTTATAATTCCTGATACTTCTAAAGAGGATAGTTAAAAACTGTTTAAATAATCAGCTACATAAGTTCATCCACATAATGCATCCAGTTGCCAAGAGGAGAAAAGAGAGACAGCACGAGTCCCACTGAGCACAAAGCCTGTGGCAGTGGCAACCTCTCCATGTATAAATTAATTGATTAACATACGTCTACTATGTGTGTATACCAGGTGTTGCCCTAAACTTGTGTATTATCTCATTTAATCCTCTAGTCAACCATGTTATTAACCCCATTTTATAGAAGAAGACCCTAAAATACACTGAGCCCAACTAACTCACCAGAGACCAAAGAGCTGGGATTCCAACCTTGGTAGATCTGACGCCAGAGCTTGGAAGCACTGAATTATAAGGCTGTCTTCAGGTAATCTCAAACAGTCATGATCACAATGTACTTAATAATAAGGAAACTGAAACCAAATCAGCTCCCTTTTACTTTGAGGGGAGAGGAATGGTCTTTGTGGAGTGAGGAAGGGGGGCCCAGGGCCTCCCGCAGCAGACAGGGCAGAGGCCGAGGGCTGGCAGGAACCAGCATCACCTCACCTGCAGATGCGGGGCCAGGATGTTTTACGGGTTCTCCCTGAGGCTGCTGTGCAATGTGCCCTGAGACTACCTACCTGCTTCCCCTCCCCCACCCCTCCCCCACCTGTGAATGCAAGAAGCCTGATTATGACTCAGCCTCTTTATACCTTAGTGCCTGGAAAGCAGGCTCTGGTCTCTAGACACAATTTTTGTCTTTTTGGAAAGAAAAGGCCTCCTTGTTAATAATCCGTGGAGGACACACAGCAAATCCGCTAACTACAAAGAATGTTCTCTATGGGGAGTAGTGAAAAAGTAGAGTAGGGTTAGACTGTGAAAGGCCTGGAAAACTAGAAAGAAGGTGTGCTACACTGATTTAATTTTTTTTATACCCATGTGGTCTGTCTCCTTAATTAGATTATAAATTCCTCAAGAACAAGGACCATTTTCTCCCCCCAAAGCTACATATAGAGAACTTAACTGCTGATCTGAATGTACTGAATGAACTTTTAAAGGCTGTTTTAATGTCCGAAATATCAAAATTTTTTTGTTTGTTTTTTTGTTTTATGCGGTACGCGGGCCTCTCACTGCTGCGGCCTCTCCCGTGGTGGAGCACAGGCTCCGGACGCGCAGGCTCAGCGGCCATCCTCACGGGCCTAGCTGCTCCGCGGCATGTGGGATCCTCCCGGACTGGGGCACGAACCCGCGTCCCGTGCATCGGCAGGCGGACTCCCAACCACTGCGCCACCAGGGAAGCCCTGAAATATCAAAATTTTAAAGATCACATTTTTCTCAGGACCAAGCACTCTGGGTCAGCCAGGGAGATCTCCTGGTACACTGTTCTTTGGAGGTTTTGGTTCTGCAAACTCGTAGGAACTTCTAGAAAGACTTGGCAGTACCAAGTTTATTAGTTGGGGGATCTGCTTTGATGACGAACTCTTTTTTCTTTTTTTTTTTTTTACTGTCTTCTTATTGTAATAAAATATACATAATATAAAATTTCCCATTTTATCACATTTTAACTGTACAGCTTAGGGGCATTAAGAACCTTCCCATTGTGTGTGGCCATCGCCACCGTCCATCTCCAAAACTTGTTCATCTGCCCAAACTGACATTCTGTCCACATTAAACACCTAACACCCTACTTCCCTGCCCACCTTGTTTGTTCTTTTGCGGGATTTTTTGTTGTTTTCCTCTGTTAGGTAATTTTCTGCCACACAGCTTACGGGGTCTCAGTTCTTCAACCAAGGATCGAACCTGTGCCCCCTGTAGTGTAAGCATGGAGTCCTAACCACTAGACTGCCAGGGAATTCCCACTGATTTTCTGCTTTTAGTCTGCTGTTGGCTATGGAAGATGACTTCGCTTCTCAAAACTGTACGTAAACTAAGAGCTACCAGAACCTTATTCCTAAAAGCCTTTCCTATGCAGAGGAGAGCTAGGGCCTTGTGATGCTATTTCAAGTACTAAAACATCTCTTGTCCTCAGTTTCTGGACATTTCCCAAAGGGTTTATATTACTGGAAGTCACACTTATGGAAAAGTGGATTATTATTGTTTTTAAGAGAGTAGTCAATTAATAGATAGTAGATGAATAACCGGAAATATTTCATACCTTATATTTTTTTCAAAAGCCTGTACGTAATAGTTCTACCACTAGGTTTCTTTTGAAAATTATTTTATTTTTCAATTGTGCTAAACAATACTGATGTAAAATTTACCATCTTAACCATTTTTCCTTTTTTTCTTTTTCTTTTTTGGCCACGCCACGTGGCCTCCAACATCTTAGTTCCCCCGCCAGGGATGGAACCCATGTCCCCTGCAGTGGAATTGTGGAGTCCTAACCACTTGACTGCCAGGGAATTCCCTAAATTTCAATTCTTACATGTGTTTTCCAATCTTAAAATCATGAGAGAGTAAACCTTCTCTGATTTTAATTTATTTCTAATTGCTTTGAGCCATTTTGGAAAACAGAGCTTCCTGGAAAATTTGGTAAAAACCTCTAGGGCATATTTAGGGAAAGGCCCAGGGTCACAGCAGGACCTACAGGGTGGCCACCTTGCCAGTCCCTGCAGACCTACTTTTCCAGCCCTTTCCAACACAGAACCCAGCTTCATTCTCCGAATAGCCACTCTGCTTCTCAGATGAATAATGAAGTATGTGATTGCATAAGTCAGAATTGCTCAATAAGTTAAGACGTGTTCCCAGAAGACTTCAAAGAAACACTGTCAAGATAAAAATCACATTCTGCATTTAAAGAATTCTTATGTTGACACTTTACATTATTGAGAGACAATTGCTAAAACGCATTTTCTTTTCTTACCACATCCTCCGTTACTTTACTTTTTATGCTGAGTGAGCTGTGACAGCAGACACCAGCTATTTACTTACTTCTCATTACATTTATAGTTGGCTGCAACTTCTGTTTCCTTTGCAGACATGAGCAGAATGTTCTTGTGTCTGTAATTGAAAGAAAAATCCTACTGTGAAGGTCTGTATGCTCCTAGATGTTCTAAAACTTTCCATTCAGGTTTTTAATCTAGTCTTTTGCAGTGAACATTGGTAAAACTTGCTCTAGGAAGAACAAAAAGTGTAAGCCTCCAACTCTTGTCTCAACAAAATCAATCTCTATAACAAAATCAACATTTTCGAAGGGAAACATCTGAGCCAATCTAAATTGACAGGAAATATTTAATTGTGTAATTGTAAAAAGAACATTTTCATGGTCTATTTTTAACTTTTAATTTATAATTAACTACTAAGTGTCGTTATGGTTGTCATTGAACAGTTGCTTTTAAGACCACGTATCTTGCTTTATCAACCAAACCTGAAAAGAAAAACTGAGTGTGTTTTCTTCAGATGCTGGATAAATGGGTTTTGATCATGAAACCCATGATGAGATTATCATAAGGTGATTTCATGTGCAGAAGTGGAAGGAGGCCCACGACAGACAGGCTGCCCAACTTGAAAGAGCAAAGGGAAACCTACAAACGTTGGGAAGCAGGCATGCAGATTGCATCTGGTTGCTTGTAACCCCAGGAGAAGAAGAGTTTCTGGGCTTGGGGGTTGGAACTCGAAAAATGTCCCAGAGCTAATACCCTTCAGAAAGTCAGAGGTGAGAGGAGGAACTAGAGTTCAAGGCAAAGATCTGGGAAGGGGGACAGGGCAGAAGCAAGTCACAGGAAGGCAGGCATTTAAGACATGCAGAGAGTGGGCTTCAGAGAGAGCAGAGGGAAGGTGGATGGCAGCTCCGTGACCATGTGCTGTCGAGTCGATCCTTGGGGAAAAGAGGAGCTGAAAAAATATTTGGGAGCTATCACAGGAGGTGAGAGAAAATTTAACTGAGCTCAAGGAGAGGTTGGAGGTGAAAGGACTACACTCTGGTGGAAGGCAGCACAGTGCCCAGGGTTCATAGGGCAAAAGGGCGGAGCATGGTTTATGTCCACACTGAAAGACGACCTCAAGGAAAAGCAAGGTGTTGAGTTTGCCTACCCTTTCTCTCTGGTATTTTGCATAAATGGGAATTTTTGGTGTGTTCATGGGTCACGAAAGTGATGATCTGCATCACAAAAATCCAATGTTTTCATTTTCCCACTTCCAGCTGCTTGCTAGACATTCTCCCGTTTGTGTCTCGACAACCTTTGAAAGTCAAAAGGACAAATATTTATTGAGAACTTACGATATGCCGGGCTTGTCACCCTCTCCAGCAGCATCTAATTTGTTCAACATTATTGGGCACCCAGATGTGCTAGGCCCTGGGGACAGAACAGTGACAACAGACATTATCGTGGAGCTTCCGAGTCTAGCGGAGAGGCAAATAATCACCAGGTAACACTACAGACTCACGGAAATTTTGGATTGTGATTAATACTGTAAAGGAAAGACACACAGCTCCTTGAGCTCTTATCATAGAGGGGATGTGACCTGGTTGGTCTAGGAAATGAGGAAGCACTTTAGCTGAGATGCAAAATCAGAGAAGACATTAACAAGACGAACAGGGAAAGCATTCTGAGAGGGGGTGGGGTGGGGGGGGAAGCACTGCATGTGCAAAGGCCCTGTGGTGGAAGGAACCAAGACCCAGCGTCTCAAACACTGAAAAAGACCCTTGTGATTGGAGTGCAGAGATGCAGGGAGAGATTGGAGGTGAGGAAGGAGAGGTAGGCACCCAGGGCCTTTAAGGTCACTTTAAGGATTTCAGTCTTAATACTCAGAACAGTGGGAGTCATGAAAGCATCCCAAGTAGAGGAATGACAGGATCAGCTGTGTGGGAATGAGTGGGGGAGGGGGGTGGAGACAGGGGGCCAGAGTGTTACTAGTTGCAGAGGGAGGTGATGCAGCTTGAGCCAGGATGGTAACAATGGACGAGGGAAAAAGTAGCTGAAATGGAGAAATAACAGTGGTCAAACTTTGAGACCCCAGTGATGGGTTGACCGTCTGGACCACGCGAGAAGGGCGTGGCTCCTGGGTTCTCACTTATGTAACGGGGGTGCTGGTGCCGTCCTGTGGACCAACACCTTAAATTTGTTTTTGGAGGTATCTTCTGAGCTGCTGTGGAGTGGATGGAGATGTTACGGAGGGCATCGTGGACAACAGGTTTGTAGCAGGGGAGATGCAAACATGTGAGTTGCCCTACAGGTACCGTGGATAAGGTGTGGAGGAAGAGCCTCACAGACAGTGTAGATGGAATGGGAGGGGCCCTGACGCTGAGGAAATGCAACATTCATAGTGAAGCGGAGGGGGAGTCCGCACAGGAAACAGATCAGCCGCCGGGGGCTGGAGGAAAGCAGGGCTTCTCAGAAACAAAAGGAAGAGTGTTTCAAGGAGAGAGGGGTCAACCAAGATACAGGCTACTAAGAAGCAAGTAAAATGGTAGCTGGAAAGTGCCCCCTGGATTTAAAGACGTGGCGGCCACTGGAATCTCAGCAAAGAGCTCTTTTGGTAGAGGAGCTGCTAGATGGGAGATACTGTGATGAGCACAGGAGCAGAAGACAAAACACTCTGAGACATACGGTTGGAAAGGGGAGGAAAGTGATCAAGAAGCAGCTGGAGGAGAATGAGGGTTCACAGGGAGGATTTATTTTTTTTAATTTTATTTATTTATTTTTTTTCGATACATGGGCCTCTCACTGTTGTGGCCTCTCCCGTTGCAGAGCACAGGCTCCGGACGCGCAGGCTCAGCGGCCATAGCTCACGGGCCCAGCCGCTCCGCGGCATGTGGGATCTTCCCGGACCGGGGCACGAACCCGCGTCCCCTGCATCGGCAGGCGGACTCTCAACCACTGCGCCACCAGGGAAGCCCCTTATTTTTATTTTTAATGGGAGATTGCTACCGCTGCTGTAACAAACTACCACGAAGTAGTGACTTAAAGAAGCCTACGCTTACTCCCTGACGATGGGAAGGTAGGTCAGAAGAGGCCACGTGCAGCCTCCGGAAGCTTTGAAAAGCTCTCAACCTACAGCCGGCAAGAAAACAGGGCCCTGGGTCCTACAACCACAAAGAACAACCCAAATGGACAGGAAACAGACTCTCCCTAGAGTCTCCAGGCTGCAGGCCGCCCTGCCAAGGCCTTGGTTGTAGCCAGTGAGGCCCGTGTGGGCTCCTGGCCTCCGCAACTGGAAGATGATAAACTCGTGACGCTTTAGCCTCGTTGGTGGAATTGTTACGGCGCAAGAGGAAACTGTCAGTACTACACCCTCTGTCATGGCCTGGTTCTACTGCAGCATCGCCAAGGAGCTGTCCTTGATGGTCTCCGTTGGAAAGGACCACTTTCCTTTCCTTTGAATTCCCAGCGGCACCTGCTGAGAAGTGTTTATTCCAGAACCCTGCTAGTTCTCCTGTTAGACTTCCAGCTCCCTGAGGTGAGGGCCCAGGGTCTGGGTGGGTACAGTGGCTGCCAAACTCTCTAGCCCCTTGCCTAGTACCCAGAAGTCACTCAGTAATTGTTTCTACCTAATAAGTCAGCACATGGACGTCCCCATGGACATGGCAGAAACAAAATAACCACAGTAAGCGGGCTTTTCGCACCTCGTTTCCCTCAGGTGAAATAGAATCTCTCTGAAATTAGAAGCCATTCCTCAGTCAGTGGCCCCAAAACCATTTGAATATTTTCTGTTAACAAGAAATATTATTCTTGTCATGTAATTAGTTTTATTTGTTTATTTTTTAATTAATTAATTAATTAATTTATTTATTTATTTTTGGCTGCGTTGGGTCTTCGTTGCTGCGTGCAGGCTTTCTCTAGTTGAGGTGAGCGGGGGCTACTCTTCATTGTGGTGCGTGGGCTTCTCATTGCGGTGCCTTCTCTTGTTGCAGAGCATGGGCTCTAGGTGTGTAGGCTTCAGTAGTTGTGGCATCCGGGCTCATTAGTTGTGGCACATGGGCTTAGTTGCTCCGCGGCATGTGGGATCTTCCCAGAACAGGGCTCGAACCCGTGTCCCCTGCATTGGCAGGCGGATTCTTAAACACTGCGCCACCAGGGAAGTCCCATGTAATTAGTTTTAATTCAGTTCTATTCCATGGTTTTCCTCAGAAGAGGACTTTGGAACTTTAAGGAATTAATACTAAATAAGAATGGATAAAGAGACACTTTCTCTTGTAAATGGCTGCTGACCACCAAGGAATTATTTTTCTCAATACTACCGATAATAGATAATAGTAAGTTACATTCGCACGAAACAGGACTTGGCTTATCCTGAAGGACTAAGTCTGCATTTTAATGTTTCTCTTCCAGGGTGAAATTATGATGGAGGAAAGATGACGATGGTGAATATAAGTTGTACTGCGATTTAGAAAGAGAAAAATAGATTAAAAAAAAAAGCTTTCCCCCAGATCAAGGGGCATGTTCAGGGACTGTGCGCCACAACTACTGAGCCTGCGCTCTAGAGCCCACGAGCCACAACTACCGAGCCCGCACGCCTAGAGCCCGTGCTCCTCAACAAGACAAGCCACCACAATGAGAAGCCCGCGCACCGCAACGAAGAGCAGCCCCGCTTGCCGCAACTAGAGAAAGCCCGCGCGCAGCAATGAAGATCCAATGCAGCCAAAAGTAAATAAATTTATTTTTTTTAAAAAGGGCAAGTTCACTTCCACCTATTCTACACACAACTAAAAGTGCAGCGATGTGGGCTCCCCTGGTGGCGCAGTGGTTGAGAGTCCGCCTGCCGATGCAGGGGACGCGGGTTCGTGCCCCGGTCCGGGAAGATCCCACATGCCGCGGAGCGGCTGGGCCCGTGAGCCATGGCCGCTGAGCCTGCGCGTCCGGAGCCTGTGCTCCGCAACGGGAGAGGACACAACAGTAAGGGGCCCGCGTACGGCAAAAAAAAAAAAAAAGTGCAGAGACGTGAAGCATCTTGAAGAGTCCTCTAACAAATGTGTAACTACTCCAATCACAGCTACAGAAATCTGGAGAAACTGTAGCAGAAACTAGCTAGGAAGGGAAGAAGCGGCAGAACACAGAGCGAGAAGCCAAGAAGTGCAGCTGGCGGGGGCGGACGCTGGGAGGGAACCGGCTGTGAGGGGGCTGAGTGCCCGGAACTCGCTCCTGCAAACACAGGCTGCTGCACGCGCCTCGCCTCCCCCTGCGCACCCCTCCCCCGCCCCGACTGGGGAACCGTTCTGGACACGTTTACCAGTCTCTTCTCCAGACTAATTTTTAATTCCTAAGGACAATAAAGATAGTGTAGGATCACATATGATCCCAAGCCCAGGTCCTTTTTTTTTTTTTTTTTTGTGGTACGCGGGCCTCTCAACCATTGCACCACCAGGGAAGCCCCCCCAGGTCCTTTCTATGAGCGGGCCCTAAGAGGGGGGCAAAAGTAAGAGGGGAGGGTCCTTGAAAATGCCCTTTGAAGTCCTGGCCTGATTCCCACGGAAGGAGATGCTGTTCTCTCCATCCCACGTGTGGTCACTCAGGAGGCCACGTCTGGCCCTTCTGGACCACGTTCCCTCTGTAACTGATAACCGCCGGGTACTTGTGCTCTAGAGGGAACCCAGGAGATGGAAAGCCTTTAAGGTTCCAATGACTGAATCTCTTTAGGTGGAATTTCAGGAATCATAAACATTTTTTCGTTCATTCATCCACCACATGTGTGCTGAATTCCAGGCACAGTGCTGGATGCTGAGATCACCATGGTGAGCAAACCAGACAGGACCCTGTCATCGTAGAATTTACAGCCTCCAGGAGGTGAACTTCCAACCAAATCACGTGGGGTCTGGCCTTCCCCAGGAAGTGGCCTCTGAGCGCCAGAGGGAGTGGCGCTAGCCAGGCACGGGGCAGGGAGGGTGGGCACACACAGCGTCCCAGGCCCTGAGGCTCAAGAATCTGCGGGGTGCTGGGGGACAGGCTGCCTGGGGGGGAAGCTTTCACCGCTCTTGCTAGATGACACCCCTCCATTTTCTTCACCAAACAGCCTCCCTCTTGGTGGCGCTGGTAGGGCCCCCAGTCGGCTTGAGTAAGGGTGGGGACTTGTCCCCAAGCTGCTTTTGCAGAGCAGTACTGTTTTCACCGAGCGGCATGTTTAGTTGGAGGGGCCGGCGTGAGGGAGGACGCTGGTGACCTAGATCCCCCTCACATCCCCTGTGAGCCTCACCATCGGGCCCAGGCCCCAAAGAAATGTTTTAATTTTGAGTGTTTTAAAATCAGAAGAAAAATGTGAATGTACTAACAATGAATGTATAACAGTAAGTCCAGCCTGGATCATACACAGGTATAAATAGCATTGTAATTTTTACGGCGGAAGGGGCCCGGGAAGGAGTGGTCATCACACAGCCCTGAGAGGTGCCGTGGAGGAAGGCGCGACAGCCGCTGGGCCTCCGGGAGGGGCGAGGCGGTGCGGCTCATCTACCCAAGAGCAACGGGAGTCACTGAGAAGGTCCACACTGAGGAGGGACATGGCCTCTGGACACCTCTGTGTGGACAGCGGATGGCAGGGCTGGTGGGGAAGAGTGGAGGCCAGGGCTGGAGCGGTTTGTGGGGCCGTCTAACAGAGCACCGCACGCTGGGGGCTCAAACGACGGAAATTCCTGGCTCTCAGTCCTGGAGGCTGGCGGTGTGCCATCAAGGTGTCCGCAGAGCTGGGTCCCACTGATGGCCGTGGGACAGTGTGTGCCAGGCCACTCTCCCAGCTTCGGTGGCCGCGGGGGTCTCCACACCATTTTCCTCTGTCTGTGTCTGTGGTCAGACTTCCCCTGTGTGTACGGACACATAATCACGTGGCCTAGGGCCCGCCCTAAAGACCTCATTTCAGCTTGATTTCCTCTGCAAGGACCCTCTCTCCAAATGAGGTCACAGTCTGAGGTCCTGGGGCTGAGGACTCCAACAGGAATTCTGGAGGAACACAGCTCACCCTGTACAAGGGGTCAGCAAACTGTGGCCCACGGGCCAGGTCTGTCCCACCACCGGTTCTTATGTGGTCCATGAGCTAAGAATGGTGTTTACATTTTTCAATGATTGGGGGAGAAAATCAGAAAAAGAATATTTCATGACTGGTGAAAATGATATGCAATCCGTCATTCAGTGTCTGTGAATGAAGCTTTTGGGGGACACAGTGACGCGCACCCGTTCGGTGCTGTCTGTGGCCGCTTTTGCCCTACGGCAGCAGTTGTGAGGGACACGCCAGCAGACCCCCGGTATTTGCTGTCGCGTCCTTTGTCTGAAGCCTCCGCCAACCACAGCTGCGGGCTCGGAGGACGAGGGGGCTGCTGATGCGGGATGGGTCCAGCTTGGCCTCAGGGTTGCCAAGCGGCTCAGGAGGGGCAGGTACCTGCGAGGACCACCAGGTGAGGCCCCCCGAGGAAGGAACCATATCCGACCCGCGGCGGCAGGCGCGACTCGCCTAGAAATTTGCAGAGTCCGTTTTTGAGAAAACACTTTGCTGACGAAACAAAACCCATCTGGAAACCAAACTCTGGCGGGCTGGCTGGTTCCGAGTCTTACCCGACGGGGCGGTGCGTGGAGGCCAGCGAGGCGTAGAGGGAGGGGACGGGCCAGAGTCACGGGCGCCCGCTCCTTCCGCGGCCGGTGGCCCCTCGGGCTCTGTCCCTACCCTGGGGCGCCTGTTCCCAGGCCGCGTGGAGCCAAGGTAGCTGGGAAGAGCCCTCCCCCATCCCCAGGGACGGGATGCCGCTGGGATGCGGGCAAGGCGGGGGCGGGGGCGCGGAGCCGGGGCCAGGGGCGGTCAAAGGCGCAGACAGTGGACCAGTGGACCAGGATCTGGTCAGGCGCCGGCGGGTCCTTTCCCGTGACACCCCCACCCCCACCCCGGTGACAGCTCAGGACAGACAGACCCTCCTCGCGCTGCTCCGCTGCCAGGCTTCTGTCTGAGCTTTGCGTCCTGGACGCGCCCTGCACGCGCTTCCGAGGCTCCTGGAAAAGGCAGGGGTGGATGGATTAGTAGGTGAAGGCGAAGGAAGGAGAGCCCTTACCCCACTGCGGCCAACAGCGCTGGAACCATTCAGCCTTAGTTCCATCCTCAGCGCCGAGAACAGGGGCTGGCACATGGGCAGTGACCAATAAATCTGGTACAACAATTTAAGTTAACTGCTGTCCAACGGGGTGATTAGCAGGTGCCCAGGAATGCTATGTGTACCTTGTGTTTCTAATTATTTCCCTTGTGATTTTGATCCTTAATTCTTTTTGCCACTCATTGCTCTGAAAGCTCCATCACCCTGATCTTGAATCAGCTCCCCATCCTGCCACCTCCTCCAGGAAGCCTTCCCTGATCCTGGATTGCAAGCACATGACCTCTGGTCCAGGAGGCAGCTGAGTGGACTGGAAAGACCCAGCCTTTGGAGCCAACGGATCTGGTTAGTAATGAGATCTTGACCCAGTTTCTTGGAACTTTTCACAGCCCTGGTTTCCTCCTTTATAGAGTAGGGATTCACTTCTGTCCCATGGTGTCATGAGAACCAAATGAGAGAGACATACGTGTGAAGTCCCCAGCATGCGGTAGGTGTTTGTTGAAACTTTTATCCAAGGAAAAATCCTGAAGAGCTGGAGCTTACCAAATATCAAGAGGGAAAAGAACGTCTTATTTAGAAGGGAGGGTAAAGCCAATAATCTTTCTGTCAGTTTTCCATCTAATGAATCAAATTATTAATGTCACATTTGGGGAGGGAAGTGAATTTCGACAGAAGGTAACAGCGCCGTCTGCTCCCAGTTACAGCCCACAGCTGTGCATTCTTAGGAATCATGATCAGAAAATCTAAAAAAGGCATTTATGATGATTTTGTGACCAACATCCTATAGATAGTGAATTTTGTTTTGTAAAACTATTGAGCTATATTAAATTCTACATGCTGTACATACTGAAAAAAATAGAAGAATCTGGGGACTTTGAATGGAATTTCCCTAACCTCAGGAAGGAATACCACAGGGTGAACATCACAGCTGCCAGCTGTGGAATTAATTCTCAGCCATTTTAAGGCCTGACAAGTATTTTGTTTGGTGAGAGCAGAGCGACATGTTATGGTCGGTCTCTGAAATTCAGGGTTCTGGTTCAGGGATAGTCCTAGTTTTCTTTTAATGCTATTACGCAAAGAGAAGAAACGTGGGGTTTACAGGTTAGACGGGGAACATGCAGATGACTTTGAACTTGTTGACATCCGATAGTATTATGTCACCACTCCACCTGTTTTGAGTGTTTTTACACTCATTGCATAATTAGCTGAATTGATCAAAGTCAAGCCCTATCGTTTGTCAAACACACACACACGCATGCACACACACAAAATGGCCTCCATCTCAGCTGGAAACGGAGGTCAGGCTGGTTCAGAGGGGGACTCCGAGGCCACACCCCGTGTGGGCAGGTCACACACCCATCGGAATGTGTCACTGAAAACCTCTCAGAATGTCAGGAACCTGAGACTAGGGGTGAAGAGAGATGGTCAACTGACTTCAGTTTCTTCCCCAAGAGGAGCAATACCCCCACCGTGAGGACTGCGTGGAGGATGCTGCCCTTTCGCTTCCAGGAAACAGCTCTCCTAACGGGCTGGTCTAAAGTGCCACGTGGGCCACCTGAACCCAGAGAGCAGTCCAAGGGGCTCTCAGCCCTGAGAATTCCCTGGCAGTGCTGGGCGTTACTGTGCAGTGAGGTCGTCACACGTAAGCGCTGCAAAGAGCACAACTGGCAAAACACTGACGCATGGGGTTCATCTGTGTGAGAAACAAGTACTTTTCTGCTCAGCCGAGAACAGGTTTCATATTTGAAGTTGCCTTTGTGATTCCAGTGCTAAACGCTGAGCACAGGTCTGGGTGACGCAGGTTACTGTATTGTGTAAAAGGCCCAGGATCGCACAGTCGTGTAACACTCCGTTTCCGTGGGTGCGCTGTTGAGCGGGACAGGTAGGACAGGTGGGACAGGACTGCGTGGCAGCCGGTAGTGTCCGCTGAGCACTCTTGTGCCAAGGGCTCGGAGAGAATGAACACAAAGGACTGATGGAGGGACATCCCGCCACCCACGTGGAAGAGGAATCATAACGGGGCGCTATTTACAGAGCAGCATCAGGACAGGAGACTAACAGAGCAAGGGCTGAATGCTCATGGGGTATCACAGCTGGAATCTGAAGTTCAAATGAGGGCAGCTGTGGAAAACACAAACGAGGTGCTAGGGGGCCCGCTCTGGTGAGAGGCCTGGGGGCTTGGAAAAATGATTTTAAGATAGTTCCTGAGAATTAGGCTCAGAGACCTATCATTTCACCCCTGTGATCTAGAAGGAAGAAGTAAATATTTTTTATTGTATTCTAAAAAAAAGTATCTGTTACTATTGAACTGTTATTTCCATGTAAAAGACAAAAAATTGGTCTGTGTGACGCTGCACAGTTGACTGACATTTGGTTTGAAGACAATTTATTCTTAAACACGTGGCACGTGATAGGACAAAAGGCATTAACGAGCGGAATACTGGTTTCAAAACGGGCTCGGCCATTTATGCTTGGCTTCACGGTCATGTTTTGGTGGAAGTGGTGTAGTTGAGTGGAAATCAGTGAAAGTTAAAATATCCACTGATAAACTGCATTTCACAGAGACGAAAAGGAGGCTCAAAGGCTTTAATTCGCCCCAAATCTAGTTAGTAAGTGGCTAAGCCAGGTTTCCAAGCCAGATCTGGCTCCCTGTGTACTATGACCAGAGCGTGCCGGCGGCCAGTGCCCGTCTTCTCAGCGTCTCCAAGAGAGTTGACAGGGCTCTCCCCTCCTGTTCCTCCTTATTAAACAACCCTCTTCCTCCTGAGCTTGGAACAGCTTCCAGTTGGGTTTTATAGCCAGCAAAGCAGGGGCCGTTTCATGCGTTTCTGTACAACGGGCCAAGGTTGAGCTTCACTGAAAACTATGCAGTCCATTTGCAGTAAATCTACTTTTGTTTTGGAACCACTGGAAATACTGAGGCTCACACCAAAACTGAGGAATCTGAAGATTATTATCTTTAAGAGCAAAGGCTGTCACCGTGATGATGAAATACCAGCAAATCCCCAGGCCCAGATGGGAGGGCTGGTCCCTAAGCAAGTGTTGTTTCCACTGCCCTGCCCTTGGCCACCTCCCCTCCCTTCAGCTCCTTTGAATTCCAAGCAATTGTTGAAGTCAGGCTGGCAGTGCCCTGAGAGCCATGGTGGGGGTGGGTTTCCAACCCTCACATGTTTCAGAAATAAATTTCAGAAATGAATAACATCTCTCAATCTGGCTAAGCAGGATTTTTTTCATCTTTTTAGAGCCAGGAACTTCTTTAACAGTCTGGGGAAGCCAGTGGACTCCTTCTCAGAATATTTTCTAAGGCATAAAATAAAATACATATGATTCCAAAGGAAACCTGTTTTATTGAAATACAAATATTGATCAAATATTTTAGAAATCTGGTGATATAGTAATATATGTGTTTCTTCATTCATGCATTAAGATGGGTTGGCAGATCTAACAACTTCCCTAGTTTTGAAGCAGTGATGACCATAAATGGTCTTTCAAGAATAACTACAAAATTGTCATGTGATGTGAAAATATCTCTGATTTCTACTGGAGACAAAGGCACAGGTTCTGCTGGCCTGCCTGTATCGTGCTGCCCACATTTGTAATTGGAAGGAAATGCTAAGTTTCAGTTCGAAGTTGGAGAAGATAAAGATGTAACTTTTCCCCGTCCAAGTTCACAAGTCTCTTGAGTTCCATCCACAGACTTTTGGGATCTGTGACCCTCAGGTGAGGAGCCCTGGACTAGTATCCCCCACACGAAGGGCCAGCCTGGAAAGAGGCTCAATGCGGAATGAAATGTTAGGGGTGATCACGATACATCTCACGTCATTAGATTTCCTTCCACGTGGAATGAGCTTTCTGGAGTAATCAGTAACTATTTTGCAAAATTTGGAGAAAAAGGACAAGTCCTGCTAACAAAAGAAGGCTGTAGTGAAGGCTAACCAGGAATCAAAGAAAGTCTAGAAGCCATAGATGCCTGCAATGACTAATTAAGAAGGAATTCCTAAAGTACTGACGGCAAATGGCTGAACTTGTGGTCAGGCAACCACATGACGTTTCCTGAACCATCCAGCTATCAAGTGATCGGTCCCCTGCTGCTACACCTGGTCTGAGTTCATGTGGTCACACACAGCCCCTCTGTTCCTTTGGGGGGTGACGGCTGCCAGAAAATTTTTTTTTTTTTGGTTGCGTTGGGTCTTCGTTGCTGCGAGCGGGCTTTCTCTAGTTGTGGCGACCGGGCGCTGCTCTTTGTTGCGGTGCGCGGGCTTCTCATTGCAGTGGCTTCTCTTATTGTGGCGGGCGGGCTTCAGTAGCTGTGGCTCACGGGCTCTAGAGCGCAGGCTCAGTAATTGTGGCGCAGGGGCTTGGTTGCTCCACGGCGTGTGGGATCTTCCCGGGCCAGGGCTCGACCCCGTGTCCCCTGCACTGGCAGGCGGGTTCTCAAACTCTGCGCCCCCAGGGGAGCCCCGGACACAGAACTTTGAAGTGGTTGGAGTGAGGCCCAACCACATCTCACCCCTGGGTCAAAATGAAAGTGAGTCTCAGACTGGATTCAGATACAAACAGGCATTTACGAGATACTGGTTAGAACACAGGCACAGAATGGCTCCTACAACCTGTTCTGGAGGCTCAAAGAAGTGCCCGCTCTCAGTCCTCTGCCTGCCCGACACCCGCGGATGCAACATTCCTGAGCTGCAAAGGCTGAGCCCCCATGAGGCCCCACCCCAGGCCCAGCCTGAGGGGCACAGGCCACGGGCCTCCACACTCCCATGCCTGCTCTGGCAGTCTAACCGATCCCTACTTAAATACCTTTAATTTCACCAACGCGAGCCCATTTTTGGCATTTATCGTGCTAAGTAACAAGACACCACTTCTACCCACAAAACCCCGTTTTGGACGGCCAGGACGCTGATGAGAGAAGCCCAGGCTGTTGATGGAGTCGGCGGAGGGCTGGCGACAGCCCCACCCTGAGGGTGTCCCTTCCTGAGTCAGTGCCGGGGGCCAGCTTCCAGGCTACACAGTCTCTGCCCCAACACTTCGTTATGAAGATTTTCAAAACATGCAGAAAACTCGGAAGAACTGTACGACGAACACCAACACACCAGCCTCTAATCGACGGTTCTCAGACTGCAGCCTGCGTCGGAATCACCTCCGAGGTCTGTGAAAACCCACGTTGTGGGGCCTCCCTCCAGCTCTGATTCAGCAGCGGCTCTGGGCTGAAAATACGCATTTCTAACAAGCTTCTAGGTGAGGCTCTGCTGCCGGTCTGGCACAGCACTTAGGGAACCACAGACCCTGGTGCTACCTGAAAGTTTTGCCACATTTACTTTGTTGCATGTCTGTGTACATCTGTGTCTGACCTTCCCACCCTCCCTCTCACTTCTGCTACATTTCGGGGCAGGTGGCAGGCCTCAGCCCAGCACCCCTAAACGTGCCAACAGGACATCAACTAGATGCCAGTATTCCAAAATGGATTTTTTGAAGTAAAATTTACAGTGAAATGTGGACTGTGCAGTCTTTTTAAGTTTACTGAAATACAATTTACATATAGCAAAAACCTCCCTTTTCAGTATAGGGTTCTATGAGTTTGTTTGTTTTAATTTTTTGGCCGTGCAGCTTGTGGGATCTCAGTTCCCCGACCAGGGATTGAACCCGGGCCCTCGGCAGTGAAAGCACCAAGTCCTAGCCTCTAGGCCACCAGGGAACTCCCCTCTATGAGTTTAGACAAATATCTAAGCTGGGCACCACAGTCAAGATATAGAACTTTTCCTATGATATAAAACGTTCGCTAAGCCCCTTCGTAGTAGCTTCGAGCCCCGGGTGGCCACTGATCTGTTTTTTGTTTTGTTTTTTTAATTTTATTGAAGTATAGTTTGATTTACAATGTTAATTTCTGTTGTACAGCAAAGTGACTCAGTTATACATACATACATTCTTTTTGTTTGTTTTTTTCGGTTGTGTTTTTGGCTGCACCGTGCAGCATATAGGATCTTAGTTCCCTGACTGGAAATCAAACCTGTGCCCCCTGCAGTGGAAGCGCGGTGTCATAACCACTGGACCTCCAGGGAAGTCTCTATATACGTTCTTTTTTATATTCTTTTCCATGATGGTTTATCACAGGATATTGAATATAGTTCCCTGTGCTGTACAGTGGGACTTTGTTGTTTATCCATCCTTTATATACTAGTTTACATCTGCTGACTCCAACTTTCCAGTCCGTCCCTCCCCCAACCCCCTCCCCCTTGGCGACCACAGGTCTGTTCTCTGTGTCTGTGATTCTGTTTCTGTTTGGTGGATAAGTCCATTTGTGCACTGATCTACCTGAGAGTCACCTTTTCTGGAAGGCCCTAGGTGCTGTGCAGCCGTCTCCCCGAGCACACAGAACAGAGACTGAGCTGCCTTGTGGGTGGCTCACGCCGGTCATGGCTGAGCTGTGTTTTAGTGCTGGTAGCAGGCGGTTGGCTGCACATTCTCAGAATTAGATGTGAAGCTGATTGGCACACACGTTATCTCACACCGGCTGCACTGGAGTATTTTAAGGTGAATTACGGGGCTTCCCTGGTGGCGCAGTGGTTGAGAATCCACCTGCCAATGTAGGGGACACGGGTTCGAGCCCTGGTCCAGGAAGCTCCCACATGCCGCGGAGCAACTAAGCCCGTGCACCACAGCTACTGAGGCTGCGCTCTAGAGCTCGCGAGCCACAACTACTGAGCCCACGTGCCACAACTACTGAAGCCCACGTGCCTAGAGCCCATGCTCCATAACGAGAAGCCACCGCAATGAGAAGCCCGTGCACCTCAACGAAGAATAGCCCCTGCTCGCCACAACTAGAGAAAGCCCACACACGGCAACGAAGACCCAACGCAGCCAAAAATTAATTAATTAATTCATAATAAAAAAGTCTCCTAACAGCCGCCCTCGAGAGAATGCTGTGCACTGGACTCTGGCCTTAGCAGCGACCGGCACCTCACCTTCCCTGGGCCTCAGTCATGTTTTCTACTATGTAGCTATCACTTCCTTAAAATGACTTCATGAAGCCTGGGTCTCTGTCCCCTCCCTCGGTCTCCTGATAACGCTTAGGACGGAGTGCTCTGTGATTCCACGGGTGGCCGGCAGGGCTGAGAATGTGAAATTATAACATTACCCTACTCTTAGGCCAATTACTCCTTCAGGCCAACACATTCTTCTTCTCCTTTAAAGACTTTTAAAAAATTTATTTTTTCCATTTAATTGTGTAAAATACAAATGCTGACTTGTCACACACCCACGTGGAACTCTTTCCTTCACGTTTACAACTCAACAGCTTGGTGACTCCAGAGGGACGACTATAATCACTGTACAGAGCATGCTGTGTTAGTAGTTCAAGGTTATTCCAACCCATTTTCAAATACTCTGAAACATCTTCGTTACGTTATCTGATGAGACAGATCCACCAGAAAACGGAGGTGCCCCTGGTCAGTCCAGCTTCCGGCCAGTCAGGCCTGTCGTGTGCAGGTTCCTGACTGTGGTGCTTTGACTGCCACTCGGGAGCCCGGCCGGGCCGGCAGCTTCGAGGAGGGGTGCACAAACGGTCTTCCCAAGGGGCTGCACCATCCTGCGTTCCCGCCACCAGCGACCAGAGCGCCTGCTGCCCCACATCCTCGCTGGCATTGGGTGTGGTCGGTGTTCTGAATTTTGGCCCTTCTCGTAGGGGTGGAGTGGTATCTCATTGTTTTAATTTGCATTTCCCTGATGACGTGATGTGGACCATCTCTTCACAGGCTTCTTTGCCATCTGTATGTCTTCTTTGCTGAGATGTCTGTTAAGGTCTTCGGCCCATTTTTTAAATTGGGTTGGTTGTTTTCTTACTTATTGACATCCTTCTTTTTTACTTGTGCATTTTACTTCACGTATTCTATTGAAAAGGTCTCTAGAAAAGCACGACCCACAAAAATATAGTGCAAATCACATATTAGGAAAAATGAAAAAAAGTGAAATAGATTTTAATTATATATTTTTCTTAACTCCAAATGCTATTTCAACATGTAGTCAATACTAAAAATTTATTGAGATATTTACTTTCTGTTTTTTTTGCACTGAGTCTTCAAAGTCTGGTGTGTATTTTAACTTACAGTATATCTATTATAATATTCAGACCAAAGGAAACCATAAACCAAACAAAAAGACAACATATGGAATGGGAGCAAATATTTGCGAATGATGCAGCCAACAAGGGATTAATTGCCAAAATATACAAACAGCTCATACATCTCAATAACCCAAAAAACAAACAATCCAATCAAAAAATGGACAAAAGATCTAAATAGACATTTCTCCAAAGACATACAGATGGCCAACAGGCACGCGAAAAAATGCTCAACACTGCTAATTACTAGAGAAATGCAAATCAAAACCACAATGAGGTATCACCTCACACCAGTCAGAATGGCCATCATCAAAAAATCTACAAATAACAGATGCTGGAGAGGGTGTGGTGAAAAGGGGACCCTTCTACACTGTTGGTGCAGATGTAAGCTGGTGCAGCCACTATGGAGAACAGTATGAAGGTTCCTTAAAAAACTAAAAATAGAACTTCCATATGATCCAGCAATCCCAATCCTGGGCATATATCTGGAGAAAACTATAATTCGAAAAGACAGGGCTTTCCTGGTGGCGCAGAGGTTAAGAATCCGCCTGCCAATGCAGGGGACATGGGTTTGAGCCCTGGTCCCGGAAGATCCCACATGCCATGGAGCAACTAAGCCCGTGTGCCACAACTACTGAGCCTGCGCTCTAGAGCCCACGAGCCACAGCTACTGAAGCCCGTGCACCGCAACTACCGAAGCCCGCTCGCCTGGAGCTCGTGCTCCGCAACAAGAGAGGCCATCGCAGTGAGACGCCTGCGCACTGCAACGAGGAGTGGCCCCCGCTCGCTGCAACTAGAGAAAGCCCGTGGGCAGCAGCGAAGACCCAACATAGCCAAAAATAAATTAAGAAAAAAAGATACATGTAGCCCAATGTTCATAGCAGCACTATGTCCAATAGCCAAGACATGGAAGCAACCTAAATGTCCATTGACAAATGAATGGATAAAGAAGATGTGGTACATATATATAATGGAATACTACTCAGCAATAAAAAAGAATGAAATAATGCCATTTGCAGCAGCAGATGAACCTAAAGATTATCATACTATGTGAAGTCAGACAGAGAAAGACAAGTATCATACGATATCACTTATATGCGGAATCTAAAAAAATGATACAAATGAACTTATTTATGAAACAGAAACAGACTCATAGACATAGAAAACAAACTTATGGTTACCAAAGGGGAAAGGGGGGGAGGGATAAATTATGAGTTTGGGATTAACAGATACACACTACTATATATAAAACAGATAACCAACAAGGATCTACTATATAATACAGGGAACGATATTCAATATCTTGTAATAACCTATAATGGAAAATAATCTAAAAAAGAACATATCTATATATCTATATATAGATATATATATATAACTGAATCACTTTGCTGTATACCTGAAACTAATGCAACTTTGTAAATCAACTCTATTTCAATAAATATAAAAAAAAACCCTAACAATATTCAGACTAGTCACTTTTTTTTTCTTTTGGCCATACTGCACGGCATGTGGGATCTTAGTTCCCCGACCAGGTATCGAACCCAGGCTCCCTGCAGTGGAAGCACGGAGTCCTAACCACTGGAGTGCCAGGGAATCCCCCAGACTATCCACATTTTAAATGTTCAAGTCACAGGTGGCTAGTGGCTACTGTATAAGGGCATCACACGTGTAGGGGCAACGGTTAACCAGGACCCCCCATGGCTGAGAGGGAAAAGTGTTGAGCTGTGGATAACAAGAATAATATTGTAGAGCAGATTTTGGTTTGCAGAGACTTTCCCAAACATTATCTCATGCAATCCTTGGAGCAACCCCATGAGATAATTATTTTCACCACCGTTTTGCAGCGAGAAAATCCAGGCTCCGAGGGGTGAAAGTGGTTGAGTAGGTAATGCAGCCGGCTCGTCTCCCCCGCCACCAAGGCATCTCATCTCCACACAACCTCCTGTTAAGCAGAGACCCTACAATCTAGGCGTCACTGAGGAACACAAAGCCCCTTTCATGAAGAATGCGAGGGCTATACCTCCTCAACCATTCTGGAAAACAACACCCCAAGAAGGAATGCTCACATTAATGTGGGCAAAGGCCAGGGTCACTCAGACTTTAATGCTCATAAGAATTTCTAGATGGGCGTATTTAAAATGAAGATTCCTGGGCCCCAAACCCAGACATTCTTATTCAGCAAGGCTGAGGTGGGAACTCAAGAATCTGCATTTTAATCAAGAGCCCCAGGGTCCTGATACAGGTGGTCCTAAGGCCCATGAGTTTCCATAGATGACCTGGGAGAGTGTGCAGGACCTTGAAATAATAGTCCTACTGGAGAATTCCCTGGCAGTTCAGTGGTTAGGACTCCGTGCTTTCACTGCTGAGGTGCTGAGGGCGCAGGTTCAATCCCTGGTCGGGGAACCAAGATCCTACAAGTCGCGTGGCAAGGCCAAAAAAAAAAAAAAAGACAGAAAACATCTTACTGAAGAACTGAAACTCATATCAGAAGGTTGTTTGACCTCAGGCAATTCCGGAATCCCGGAGAGGCAGCAGGTTCACAGAGGAAATCTACACTCTGCTATACAAGAGGATTTAATGCTAGGTTAAGATGATTGTCATGTATTGCATATAAAAGGAGGTTGTGCATTTTTCTGTAGTATATATTGATGAAATGTTTAGAGAAAGATTATCAAATAAATGTTACCATGTCATTCCACATTGGCACGTATTTATTTATATACATGTGTATCCACACAAAATGAATGAAAAACACCAAAATATTCATAGTTGTTATCACTCTACCTCACAGGGTTATGGATAATTTAAAAAATTTCTTCTTTCACTTTGATATTTTCTTCTGAATTTTGTGCAATACATGTTATTTTAATAAAAAATAAAACATTTCAGGAAATAAGTAATCATAGAGAAAGGTCTTGAAAGATCAGTCCAACTAGTAGTTACTTCTTTGTATAGATGAGGTCTTAGGAAAAGTTTACATTTGGTAGGTTTTTAAAAGCCCCATGTTTTCTCACTTGGGTGATAAATGAAGATGATTCATGTTCAATATACTTGCACATTGAGTGTAAAACTGAAAAAGTTGGATCTGTTGGGTCCTCCAAGGCTGGAAGCTGCTTAAAGGAGTTTCTGTCCATTGGCGCCAAGCTGCCCCGGGCACTTTGCATCTCGTGCCAGGTAAGCAGAGATGGAGGAGCTGAGGCTCCAGGGTGTGGGGACCCGAGGGAGGGACAGGGCACCTCAAGTTCTTCTGACATCAAAGCCCAGGGGAACCTCGTGCCTCACAGGGCCAGGCAGATCTGAAACCTAAGGGGCGAGACAAGCCACAGCTGCTGATTTAGCATACAGGTAGCTCTACCCCCAAGCCAAGTGTTCTCTGTTTAAGATGAGAATGCTAACGTGCGGGCATCACAGTTTCAAGGGACACATCTGAATATGTGTGTGTATTTATATTTTTACATATAAAAAATATATATATAATGTATATTTTCTAGAAAGTGCAAGCAAATTTCTAAAGGCAGGAAAAAAAGTGTTTCCAGGCAGCCTCTCCAGTCCTGGCAAGCATGGTACAGCCTTCCGTGGGGCACACGCTCCTCGCTGAGGGCCTGTGGGTGCCCCGCGGGGTGAGTCCTGCATTAGGTCCGGGTTTGGACGTGCCTTGTGTGCTCTTGGACAGTTCCTGAGCTGCGATGACAAGGATGCCAAGGGAAGGCGTCTTGAGCCGCCCTCGCTGGGACCCTGCCTGCATCCTTGGGCTCCCAGACGGGACTCAGGGTCTCCACACCTGAAAGAAAAAGGAAGAAGAGTCATATAACTTCGCAAGGTTTTTGTGAGCCTTCCATGCACTAATTCATGAGAAGTGCTGAGCCCTTACAGATGAGTAAAATGGAGAAAACTTTGCCAGAAATCCCAGCCCTGTGGTTGCTTAACCGCCAGTTGCTAAGAGCAGGGAGGGCCAAGCACCTGGCGTCCACACCTCCGGGCTTGTCCCCGCCGTGTCCCAGCCCACATCTCTCCTTGAAGCTCACCTGCAGGTCTTAGTATTTACTCCACTAGCTTTTCTCCTCCTTCTTGGTGTCACCCCATCCTCCTGGGCAGGTTTCATGGGAAGGTCAGGATCTAAGATGATGGAAAGGGCTTTGATGGTCCCATGTGGCCTTCACTCCACCTGGCAGGCAGCACAGCAGACGGAGCTGGGGGAGACAGCAGGAGCCCCCTCTTCTTCCACAGCCAGGGGAGCAGGCCAAGTGCATGGACCTTGGGGACCACAGAAACCTAAGGACTCAGGACAAAACAGGCGTAAAAAGAATGGGGAGGAATTTTGTGAAAATGGCTAAACCACGTCAATCACTGCAAAACTGCCAGAAAAATTCTCATTTGATGAAAAAGCAGAGTAACTATTCCTTCTGTTCTGTACAGTGGGAAGGTGCATTTCACTCAACGGGACACAAAAATAAACTTTAAAGAAGGAAAAAGACACTGCACAGCATGAGCGAGCTGCTTCTGAAGGAGGCCCCTCCTGCTGCATCACACACAGGACCCGGAGAACTTGCGCTTCTGTAAAGCTCCTTTCAGGGTGCTCGTCCTGACTGAACTCCCACAGCACCCCAGCCTGTACCACCTCCCCACCCCCTTTCCAGCACTGAGCTCCAGGCCCAGCTTCACCAGTCAGCTCCCACTGGTACCAGTCAGTGTGCTTTAGGAAGGAGGTCTGAGGGCCCTCTGCAGAGAGCGTTTGTCTGGCTTTGGGATCAGAGCAATGCCAGCCTCATAATAAGAGTTGGGAAGTGTTCTACTTTCTGGAAACATTTGTGTAGAGTTGGTCTTATTTCTTCCTTAAATGGATGGAAGAATACAGCAGTGGAACCATGTAGGCCTAGAGTTTTCTGTATGTAATAAGACATTCCTTCTCTTTTAAGAGGCTTTTATATCCTTCTGAGTATTCATCCACTTACTTAAACAGTGATTGAATTAGAACTGCTACACGCTTTGGGCCACATTGAAGGTCTCCAACTCAACAGTGTTAGAACCCAACTGAAGT
This sequence comes from Stenella coeruleoalba, assembly GCF_951394435.1. Taxonomy (NCBI): domain Eukaryota; kingdom Metazoa; phylum Chordata; class Mammalia; order Artiodactyla; family Delphinidae; genus Stenella; species Stenella coeruleoalba. The sequence continues at coordinate 1,292,785 of NC_137164.1, forward strand.
GACATGGGCTGAACTTCTGAGGCACCTCAAAAAGCTCACTGGTCTCTAGATTGTTTGTGAGCTATTTTTGTTATGTAGTCTTACAAAAGACACGAGGATTGGCTGAAAACAGCTACAATTCAGCACTCTATAACAGTTTAAAACCCAGATACCTGGCCAAGAGGCATATGAAAAGATGCTCAACATCACTAATCACTAGGTAAATGAAAATCTAAGCCATAATAAGATACCACTTCAATAGTGGGTGACCTCTATTAAAACAAAACAAAATGAACGTGGGCTGTGGATCATTTGGGCATGCTCCCTCTACCTTTCTCTAGCTCACTGGTATCTCCCAGAGAAGAGCTTATACGCTCGTCTGGAGTCCCAGTTTTTGCAGCCGCTGCCCAGGGGACACCTCCAGATAGCCTGGCTCTGGTGGCCAGTGGGGCTTACACTTGCAGTCCCACAGGGCTGTATACATTGCATTCTTTTAAAAGCTGCTGCCTGAGGGTCTGGCTTCCAGTCAGCCTGAATCCAGGTGGTGAGACCCTCCCCTTTGGGACATGGCAGGTCTTGGCACACGCCTTTTACTGGGAGCAAGTAAAAATATCATAGGCTGTTTGAGCTGCATGTAAATCAATGAATTGAGAACACACCCTCACGCCCTATACAAAAATAAACTCAACATAGCTTAAAGACTTAAATATAAGACATGACACCGTAAAACTCCTAGAAGAAAACATAGGCAAAACATTCTCTTACGTAAGTTGTACCAATGTTTTCTTAGGTCAGTCTGCCGACCCAACAGGAATAAAAGCAAAAATAAACAAATGGGACCTAATCAAACTTACAAGCTTTTGTACAGCAAAGGAAACCATAAACAAAATGAAAAGACAACCTACAGACTGGGAGAAAATATTTGCAAATGATGCGACTGACAAAGTATTAATTTCCAAGATACACAAACAGCTCATACAATTCAACAACAACACAACAAACAACCCAATCAAAAAATGGACAGAAGGGCTTCTCTGGTTGCGCAGTGGTTGAGAAACCTCCTGCCAATGCAGGGGACACGGGTTCGAGCCCTGGTCTGGGAAGATCCCACATGCTGTGGAGCAACCAAGCCCATGAGCCACAACTACTGAGCCCACGTGCTGCAACTACTGAAGACTGCGTGCCTAGAGCCCGTGCTCCACAACAAGAGAAGCCACCACAATGAGAAGCCCGTGCACTGCAACAAAGAGTAGCCCCGCTTGCCACAACTAGAGAAAGCTTGTGTGCAGCAACAAAGACCCAATGCAGCCAAAAATAAATAAATAAATAAATATAAAAAAAGAAAAGAAAACCCTCCTTTATTAAAAAAAAAAAAAAAACCACACAAAAAATTTCATCTACTTAGTTCTTGCCTGTGCATTTTCTAGGCAGGCATTTAAAAACAAAAACAAACAAAAAAAAAACAATGGGCAGAAGACCTAAATAGACATTTCTCCAAAGAAGACATACAAATGGCCAACAGGCACATGAAAAGGTACCCAACATTGCTAATTATTAGAGAAATATAAATCAAAACTACAATGAGTTGCCACCTCACACTGGTCAGAATGGCCATCATTAAAAAATCTACAGGGGCTTCCCTGGTGGCACAGTGGTTAAGAATCTGCCTGCCAACGCAGGGGACACGGGTTCAAGCCCTGGTCTGGGAAGATCCCACATGCTGCGGAGCAACTAAGCCTGTGTGCCACAACTACTGAGCCTGTGAGCCACAACTACTAAGCCTATGTGCCACAACTACTGAAGCCTGTGCGCCTAGAGTCCATGCTCTGCAACAAGAGAAGCCACCATGAGAAGCCCGTGCACCGCAACAAAGAGCAGTCTCCTCTTGCCGCAACTAGAGAAAGCCTGCGCATAGCAATGAAGACACAATGTAGCCAAAAATAAAAATAAATAAATAAGTAAAAAAAAATCTACAAATAACAAATGCTGGAGAGGCTGTGGAGAAAAGGGAACACTCCTGCATTGTTGGTGGGAATGTATATTGGTGTAGGCACTGTGGAAAACAGTATGGAGAACAGTATGGAGGTACCTCAAAAAGCTAAAAATAGAGTTGCCATATGATCCAACAATCTCACTTCTGGACAAATATCTGGACAAAACTATAATTCAAAAAGATACATGCACCCCAAGGTTCATAGCAGCACTATTTACAATAGGCAAGACACGGAAACAACCTAAATGTCCATTGACAGATGAATGGATAAAGAAGATGTGGTACATACATACAATGGAATACTACTCAGCCATAAAAAAAAGAATGAAATAACGCTATTTGCAGCAATATGGATAGACCTAGGGATTATCATACTACGTGAAGTAGGTCAGAAAGAGAAAGACAAATACCATATGATATCACTTATATGTGGTATGACATGATATCACTTTTATGTGGTATGACACATACGAACTTATCTACGAAACAGAAACAGACATACAGACATAGAGAACAGACTTGTGGTTGCCAAGGGGGAGGGGTGTGGGAAGAGGGATTGTTTGGGAGTTTGGGATTAGCAGATGCAAACTATTATATATAAAATGGATAAACAACAAGGTCCTACTGTAGAGCACAGGGAACTATATTCAATATCCTGTGATAAACCATAATAGAAAAGAATATGAAAAAGAATGCATATATATGTATAACTGAAACACTTTGGGGTACAGCAGAAATTAATTTACACAACATTGTAAGTCAACTATACTTGAATAAAAAAAATAATAAGCTGTTTGGACAAGCACAAGATTTGAGAGACAACCAAGAGCTGGGGCAGGGTTGAATGACAAATTTCACCTCCAGCACGAGGCCGCTCCTTCAAGACTGGGTGAGGTAGTTGTTTTATCTACTGTATAGAAACCAACACAGAAAGTCAAGCAAAATGAAGAAACAGAGGAATATGTTCCAAATGAAAAAATAAGATAAAATCTCAGAAGAAACTGAATGAAACGGAGATAAGTAATTTACCTGATAAAAAGTTAAAACTAATGGTCATAAAGATGCTTGCTGAAATGAAGAGAAGAATAGATGAACACAGTGAAAATTTCAACAGAGAGATAGAAAATATAAGAAAGTATCAAATAGAAGTAACAGAGCTGAAGAATATAATAACTGAAAAATACACTTAAGGGTTCAACAGCAGACAAGATGAAGCAGTAGAAACAATCAGTGAACATGAAGACAAGGCAGTGAAACTCAACAGAGCAGCAAATAGAAGGAGAAAAATAACTTGTTACATACAAGGGAACCCCCATAAGACTCTCAGCAGATTCTTCAGCAGAAAAAAACTTTTCAGTCCAGGAGGGAGTGTCATGATACATTCAAAGAGCTGAAAGGGGAAAAAACTTGCAACCAAGAATACTCCACCTGACAAAGTTATCATTCAGAATTGAAGGATAAAGAGTTTTCCAGAAAGCAAAAGCTCAAGGAGTTCATCACCATTAAACTAGCCTTAAAAGAAATGTTAAAGGGGCTTCTTTAAGCTGGAAAGAAAGCTGTAAGACATTGAGGAAATTGAGAAAACAATCTCATTTACAATTGCACCAAAAAGAATAAAATACCTAGGAATAAATTCAACCTAGGAGGTCAAAGACCTACGTACTGAAAACTATAAGACATTCAGAAAAGAAATTGAAGAAGACACAGCTAAATGGAAAAATATTCTATGCTCATGGATTAGAAGAATTAATATTGTTAAAATATCCATACTACCCAAAGCAATCCACAGATTAAAAGCAATCCCTATAAAAATTCCAATGGCATTTTTCACAGAAATAGAACAAACAATCCTAAGATTTGTATGGAACCACAAAAGAGCCTGAAGAGCCAAGCAATCTTGAGAAAGAAAAGTAAAGCTGGAGGCATCATGCTCCCTGATTTGCCTATCTGGGATAAATCCCACTTGGTCATAATGTATAACTTTTTACACATTGTTGGATTTGATTTGCTATTATTTGTTAAGGATTTTTGCATCTATGCTTATGATAAATATTAGTCTGTTGTTTTTCTTTCTTGTAATGTCTTTGTCTGGTTTGGGTATTAGGGTAATGCTGGCCTTACAGAATGAGTTAAGAAGTGTTCTCTCTTCTTCTATTTTCTGGAAGAGATTGTAAAGAATTTGTATACTTTCTTCCTTAAGCGTTTGGTTGAATTCACCAGTGAACCCATGTGGGCCTGGTGCTTTCTGTTTTAGAAGGTTATTAGTTATCGATTCATTATAATAGACAAAGGTCTATTCAGATCATCTATTTCTTCTTGTGAGTTTTTATAGAGATTTACTTTTTAAACATTACTTTTAATTTCTAAAAGTAAATATATACTCATAAACAATGTGGAAAACAAAAAAAGATGGAATCACAATTATCCATTACTTTCCAACTCAGAAGAATTTGTTAATATTTTTGAATATTTCCTCCCAGAATGTTTGTGTGCATATATTTTAAAAACATAATTGAATTACTTTATTTATAATATTTTATGCTTCCTTTGAATGTAACATTCTATTACCAGCATAGTTTTAGTCATTAAGAACTTTTTTTAAAAAATAAATTTATTTATTTATTAATTATTGGCTGCGCTGGGTCTTGGTTGCTGTGCGCAGGCTTTCTCTAGTTGCAGTGAGCGGGAGCTACTCTTCGTTTCGGTGCGCGGGCTTCTCATTGTGGTGGCTTCTCTGGTTGCGGAGCACGGGCTCTAGGCGTGCAGGCTTCAGTAGTTGTGGCACACAGGCTTCAGCAGTTGTGGCACACGGGCTTTAGCAGTTGTGGCGCACGGGCTTAGTTGCTCCGTGGCATGTGGGATCTTCCTGGACCAGGGCTCGAAATGATGTCCCCTACATTGGCAGGTGGATTCTTAAACACTGCACCACCAGGTAAGCCCCATTAAGAACCCTTAATAAACATTTTCCAAATAGAAATGTTAACTTACATAACATCCCTGTGTTTCAGTTTTCTCATCTGTAAAATAGGTTCAATAATATACACATCTCATAGGATGGTTGTGAAAAATAAATGAGATAATGCATGCAAACGTGTAAAGTGCCTAGCATGTAGATTGTTAAAAATGGCCATAAATTCCTCCATCCTACGTGCATGCCCTTTTGTAGTGTGTCTTAGCTATAACTGACCAGGAAGTAAAGTCTACTTCTCCACTTCCTTGATTCTTGGCATGGCTTTGCGACTTGCTTTGGCCAACCGAATGTGGCAAAAATGAAGTTGTGTAGCTAATGAGCCAAGTGCTTACTATGCCTTGCAGCTTCTGGTCTGACTCTACTGGAACCCTGAGACCACGAAGTGAAAGACACATGGCCCAGACAACAGCCATAGCCATCAGCTAGATAGGGAGGTGAAGTACCTTAGACCACCTAACCCCCTTCCTCCAAGCTGAGCTCTCAGATAACCACAATTACATGAGGGAAACCAGGCGAGACCGGAGCTGCCTAGCTGAGACCAGCCCAAATAAAATGGTTGTTACTTTAGCTTCTAGGTTTTCAGGTGGTTGTTACACAGCAATAAAAAGATAACTGATACAGTGATGATTAAATACTATTATTATTACTGCCATATAAATCTAAAAGGTGAGACTATGATACTGGGATACTTATCTAAGCACTTTAAAATGTCTTCAAGCATTCAACACATATTTTACTGTCTCATATATATAAAGCAGAATCTTAATATTCAGGCCATGGTGGACATCAATACCACAAAGGAATCTATTCACATACATTTCCTAATCCCAAAGAACTAACAAATAAATTACTGGAGATCTTTCTTCATGTGTAACTTTTTTTTTTTTTTTTTAATATTTTTTGGGGACTTCCCTGGTGGCCCAGTGGTTAAGACTCCATGCTCCCAATGCAGGAGGCCCAGGTTTGATCCCTGGTCAGGGAACTAGATCCTGCATACCACAATTAAAAGATCCTGCATGCCTCAACTAAGACCCAGCATAGCCAAATAAATAAAAGAATAAATAAATATTAAAAAAACCCACCATTTCCCACATGAAAATAAAAAATGAAAATATTTTTAAAATTTTATTTTGTTTTTCTTGGCTGTGCCGCTTCCCAGACATGAAGATCCCAACCAGGGATTGATCACACGCCCTGTGCAGTGGAAGCGTGAAGTCTTAACCACTGGACCATCTTAATCCCAAGATTAGTACATCTTTATTTGAATGTGCAGGGTAGTGAATTGGCAGAAATGTATAATTAAGTAATTATGACAGCAATGCTATTTTTTTCATGAAGTTTTCATGAAATCATTTACCCTTGGGCAATAGAGGGAGTTGAAGGAAATTAGCCTCTTATTTTGTCCCCCTTGCCTCATTGCAAAACGAAACAGAATCTACAAGATGATGATGGTGATTACAATGGCTCACATTTGTTGAGTGCTTAGTATATATAGCAGACACTATGCCAACTGTCTTAGATGCATTTATTCCTCATAACAGGTTATTTGGTATTCTGTTATCCTAATATGGATCAGGAATCTGAGTTGGAGCAGTTAAGTGATTCAAGATTAACCAACTAGCAACCGACTGAGCTGAAGTTTAAACTTAATATCTATCTAACTTCAGAGCCTAAGCTTTTTAAGCATTAATTAAGCTTTTTGGTTGCCTTCCACAACTTGCTTCTGGTAAATACACTGTTGACACTCTGCAGACTCTTGAGGAATAGCATATCTGTTTAAAAATCACTTTCAGGGGGCTTCCCTGGTGGCGCAGTTGTTAATAATCCGCCTGCTAATGCCAGGAACAAGGGTTCGAGCTCTGGTCCTGGAAGATCCCACATGCCACGGAGCAACTAAGCCCATGCGCCACAACCACTGAGCCTGTGCTCTAGAGCCTGCGAGCCACAACTACTGAGCCTGCCTGCCACAACTACTGAAGCCCGTGCACCTAGAGTCCATGCTCCTCAACAAGAGAAGCCACCGCAATGAGGGGTCCATGTACCGCAATGAAGAGTAGCCCCTGCTCGCCGCAACTAGAGAAAACCCGCGTGCAGCAATGAAGACCCAACACAGCCAGAAATAAATAAAATAAAATTTATATAAAAAATAATTTTCAATATAATCATTTAAATGCTTAAAACAGGGGGTCACTTTAAAAAGTGAGAGATATTTCAACTCTCTGAAAAGCAAATGTGACCCGTCATTCTGTTCCATTGGCTTAAAATGTACTGTAAATGAGATGGTTCTGAGAACCATCTCTGGACTTCCTCCCAGCATCTGGCCATTCCTGCTGTGTAGGATTTACAGAATATTCCATATTCTGTAAATGAGATGGTTCTGAGAACCAGGGAAGGGCTTAAAAAATGGACTCCCAAATCCCATACCTCAGAGTGTGTTGTAGTGGGAGTAGCCTTTAAAAAAACGCTACCAACCGCCCCGAGCTGTAATGCGAAGAATGACTAGAGATGACACAGCAAGACCACTTAGGGACATCAGGACTGGTTCATGGCAGCACTGCTTGTAGTGCTAATGCCAAGCAGGCACGTATGCTCATTTGTAAAAAATACACTTTTTAGGGGAATACAAAACAACCTATCTTCTAAGTAATAATTATACTGCCTCTAGGCTTAATTCTTCTAGGAATGGTTATGGAAATGCATATATTTTTTTCTACTCTTGGTAACAAGCAGATGCTTTACTGAGAGTATTTACATACACCTTTTTCTGAAATAGAAACCCATAAATAAATATTGTGCTTATAAATGCCATACACCTGGTCTCCCACAGATGTACATGAAGGAAAAATCTGAAAAGTTTAATAACGCCCCCAGAGAGGTTCAAATGTACAATCCACAACTTTTATCAAGAGTCAGAAAATTCTATAAAAATATATTCTATTAAATCTTTTCCAGAAACATGTTCTGTACATATTCATGAATGCCTATTTTCCTGCCACCAGAAGCTGTCCTTAACCTCAGCATCAGAAATAGCCATGGAGCTATAGTCACTGACTAAGGAGTATTCTGTAAAACTTCACATTACATATTTCTGATTTTAATTAGGATAATTTACCTTTCTCTCAATTTGAAATGCCGGAATATGTAAAAGAAAGAGGGAGAAAAGGAAAAGTGAAGAAAGCTTGATGACCTATTTTCACATACCTCAAATGTTCACTCTTTAAAAAAGTTTTGTGGTAAAATATATATAACATAAAATGTATGATTTTAACTATTTTTAGGTGTACAATTCAGTAACAGTAAGTATATTCATTATGTTGGGCAACCATCACCATTGTCCTTTTCCAGAAATTTTCATTGTGCCAAACAGAAACTCTGTACCCACTAAATAATAACTCCTCAGTCCCATCTCCTGCCAGGCCCAGGTGACCTCTATTCTACTTTTTGTATCTATGAAGTTGTCAATTATAGGTGCCTCATATAAGTGGAATCATACAATATTTGCTCCTCTGTGTCTGGATTATTTCACTTGGCATAATGTTTTCAATGTTCATCACTATGGTGGCAAGTACCAGTATTTACTTCCTTTTTTAAAAAAATTTATTTATTTTTTGCTGTGTTGGGTCTTCGTTGCTGCACGCAGGCTTTCTCTAGTTGCGGAGAACGAGGGCTACTCTTCATTTTGGTGCGCGGGATTCTCACTTGCAGTGGCTTCTCTTGTTGCAAAGCACAGGCTCTAGGCACACGGGTTTCAGTAGTTGTGGCATGTGGGCTCAGTAGTTGTGGCACATGGACTTAGTTACTCTGAGGCATGTGGGATCTTCCCGGACCAGGGATCGAACCCGTGTCCCCTGCATTGGCAGGCGGATTGTTAACCACTGTGCCACCAGGGAAGTCCACTTCATTCCTTTTTGAGGCTGCATAATATTCCACAGTATTCATAACCATTCATCTGTTGACACTTAGTTATTTCCACTTTTTGACTATTGTGAACAATGCTGCTATGAACATTGGTGTTCAAATAGCTGTTTCAGTCCCTGCTTTCAATTCTTTTCAGTATATACCTGGACGTGTAATACTCATTTGAGTAAATTCTAAAGAAAAAGAGAATGGATGCATATACTTAAATATTAAAACGTGTGTTCAGAGCTGGACCTAGAAGGCCAAGTGAGGTGGATTAAGGGATGCCTGAAAACCTACCTTAACTGTTCTATGATAAAACTATAGTTCCACTGACTCAAGGTATTGGGAAATTCTGTTTTGATGAGAGCTTATTATTTGGAAAGGTTCAAAATGAGAGCTTGTATCTAAGAAACTAAACCTCCCCAATAGCACCAATAAAAGGTTGTGAGGTTCTTCATTTTCACAGTTTCAATGTTTTCCCTTTAACTGATTGACTAGAGTGCCCTCATGTGTCTGTATTTTTATACTACGGTGGTTTTGAAAAAGATTTAATATTGGAATCAGAACTGGGGAGGAAATTTAAGTATCATGCTTTAAAAAGTTGAATGCATGCAAGGTCCCATCCCTAACCAACTTAAAAAAAATTTTGTTTTTACAGTGATGTAAATCACATGCATAAAAGACAATCTAAAATGTATAGCTACAATGTAAAGAATGAAAAACCACGCCGCTTTTAGTGAGAAAGAGTACATTACTAGTGCCTTAAAAACTCCCTGGATGCCCTTCAAAATTGCATGAAGCTTACTCTCAGAGGTAACACTGTCCTGAATTCAGTGTTTTCATCCCCTTGCTTCTCGTTATAGCTTTAACACTTGTGTTTGCTTCCCTATATAGTATTTTTTTTGGGGGGGTGCATTCCTATTTTTGAACTTTTCATAAATTGAATCTTATTGTGTTTTCTGTGACTTGCTTTTTTTATACTACCTTTTCAAAAAGCATGTTGATTCATTCGTTCACTTTCAAGTCTTTATGGTACTCCACTTTATAAATAGTCTTCATAGACATTCAGATTGTTTCTAGTTATTATGAATAAAGATGTTAGAACATTATTCAACATGGTGCCTGGTGCTCATGTGTAACAGTTCCCCTAGAGTATACTAATAGGAGTGCAATAGATGAGTCTTAAGGGGTGCACATATCTAGTCTTTCTAGGTAATGCTGGTTTTTCCAAAGTGGATGAGACTAGCCCATAATAATTCCCTTTCCTCCAAATCCTTGCCAGCACTTGGTCATCAGACTTTTACATTCCCGCCAATCTAGTAGAGTGAAATGTTATCTCATTGTGGTTTACATGTGCATTATGATTATTCATGAGGTTGGGCATCTTTTCCATGTTTCCATGTAATCTGTGTTTTCTCTCCTATGAAATGCCTATCATGTCTTTTCCCACTTTTCTATTGGATTGTCTTTTCCTTACTGATTCATAGGCATTCGTTTTTTCTTTAAGGTGCTATTTTTAAAAAATAGCAAGAAAAAACATTCATGGAGAAGAGTATGCACAACACGAAAGCACTGTTTATAAAGAATACTTTTAAATCAAACAACTGAGTAACCACCACCTAGGTCAAAAAATAGAATGTTCTCAACACTCCAGAAGCGCCTCCTCTGACCCTCCATGATCACAGTCCCCTCCTTTGCTCGGAGGTAACTACCATTCTGACTTTTGTAGTAATTACTTCATTGCTTTTCTCTTTATAATTACAACACCTGGAAATGCACCCTGAACAACATAGTTTAGTACTGCCTACTTCTGGATGTTAAAATGGATTCCCCCAGTAAATATTCCTTTGTCTTTGGCTTCCTATACCCAGAACTATGTTTGCGAATTTCATGCTGTTTCGTGTAGCTACTGGTTGGCCAAAAAGTTCCTTCGTTTTTAAGCAAAAATAAAAGACACATTTTTCATTTTCACCAAGAACTTTATTGAACAACCTATTCACCCTTTTGTTCCACTACCTTCTGCCATTTTTCAGGCAACTTCATAATTCCATCTTCCCAAAACTTTTTATCTTTTTGAGCAAAGAACTTTTCCGGCTGCCTTTCACAGTCTTCCAGGGAATTGAAATTTTCTCCATTAAGAGAATTTTGTAAAGACCAAAATAAATGGAAATCCGAAGGTGCAAGCAATGTCTGGTGAAAACAGCGGATGAATCAGAACTTCCCAGCTAAGCTGTAACAGTTTTTGCCTGGTCATCAAAGATACATGCAGCCTTGCATTATGCTGATGGAAGAGTATGCATTTTCTGTTGACTAATTCCAGGCGCTTTTCTTCGAGTGCTCCTTTCAGTTGGTCTAATTCGGAGCAGTAGTTGTTGAAATTGTTTGGTTTTTCTGTAAGGAGCTCATAATAGAGGACTCCCTTCCAATCCCACCATATACACAACATCACCTTCTTTGGATGAACTCCAGTGATGTTGGTGTGGTTGGAGGTGGTTCATTTCGCTTGCCCCACAATCTCTTCCGTTCCACATTATTGTACATTATGTGCTTTTCATCGCCCGTCACAATTTGTTTTAAAAACGGAACGTTTTCGTTATCTTTAAGTAGAGAATCGCACGCGGAAATATGGTCAATAATGTGTCTTTCGCTTAACTTATGTGGAACCCAAACATCAAAGCGATTCGCAAAACCCAGCTGGTGCAAAGGATTTTCAGCGCTTGATCTGGATATTTTGAGTATGCTGTCTATCTCCCACGTGGTATAACGTTGATTGTCCTCCATTAATGTCTCGATTTGATTGCTATCAACTTCAACTGGTCTAACCCGAGCGAGGAATTTTACAAACCATTTTTGACACGTTCGATCCGTCACAGCACCGTCTCCACACGCTGCACAAATCTTTTTGTGCATTTCAGCTGCATTTTTACATTTCTTGAACTAATAAAGCATGACATGCCGAAAATATTGCTTTTTTTCCTTCCATCTTCAACACTAAGATGGCTACACAAAAATTCACCAAGTTTTATAAGTCTTTTTTTAAATGCACGCTGATATGATAGCTGTCACATACAATCTAACAAAACTTTCCAATGAAGTGAAAGACAACTAGGTACTGCTAGAGACAGCTTACCGGGAAAAACGAACGAACGTCTTGGCCACCGCAACAGTCCGTTCGTCCTGGTTGCCGTATGCCACCCACTGCTGCTGGGTAGTTGTGCTGCGGCACAGTCTACCACAATTCACTGAAGTATCGTCGCCTTAGACACTTGGCGGGGGGGTTCCAGACTTCGTCCTTATTAACGACGCCGCCAGGAATATTCCTGTAGCGTCTCCGGGTGTCCTTGAGCCAGGTTTTCTCTAGAGTAAATACCACAGAGCGGAATTGTTAGATCGCAAGTACACGCACCTTCACGACCCTCAACCGCCCAGAGTGGGCGCACGGCCTAGGCCGCCGCCAGCGTCAGAGGATCCCCGCGGTCCACCCACGGCGCAGGTCGGAGCGTCTCATTTCCGCCAAGCCAGCGGGTGCAGTGTGTCTAAAATCCAACCAGCCTAAGCCAGTCCCTGTGGTTTTAACGCGTCCCCGGGTTAGCACTGCGCCCGAACGCCTTCTGTGTTGACCGGACACCTGGATTCCTCCGTTTTAAAGCACTTGCCCAACTCTTCTGCCCACTTCCCACCGGGATGTCTGTGCTTTTCTCCAGGAGTCCTTGGGCCTCCCGGACACTAGCTTTCCAGACACCACACGCCTCTCGGGCGTCTCCTCCGGGCCTGCGGCTTGTTTCTCTGAGAAGCCTTTTTCTTTTTTTTTTTTCACTTTAGTCAGATTTGCCAGCCTTCTCCCGTTATCGCCTGTAGTACCACGCATCCCATCCCTTGGCCGCGAAGGCGGCTCACGGTTATTCCCAGAGCGCGCTCACCCTTACCTTCCCGGCGTCCGCCTCCCTCAAGCAGCCCCTCCGCGCGCGCCCGTCCCTCAGCGTCTAGCCCGCTACGCCGGCGCCCGCCCTTTCCCAGGACGCAGCGCGCAGGCGCGCCCGCCGGGCCCCCGCACCGCACCGCCTAGTGCGCCTGCGCCGAGAGACGCCCCGCCCTCCACGCCGGTCGTCTATAAATTCTCGAGCGTCTCCTCGCGAGAGCCTTGATTCTCATGCTCGCTGTTGGGGTCGGAGGTCAGGGCGAGCGTCTAGCGGGCCGCAGGAGGAAGATGGCGGTGGAGTCGCGCGTTACTCAGGAGGAGATTAAGAAGGAGCCCGAGAAGCCCATCGATAGGGAGAAGGTGCGGGTCTAGAGAGGTAGAGGGGGCCCCGGGGCGGAGGGGCGGCCGGGAGGGGGCGGCCGTGCGCGGGTGGAGGGGAAGGAAGGGGCCGCGCTCGCCGCCTCCTGACTCTCGCCTCTCCCGCCCCCAGACCTGCCCGCTGTTGCTGCGCGTCTTCACCACCAACAACGGCCGCCACCACCGCATGGACGAGTTCTCCCGCGGAAACGTGCCGTCTAGTGAGCTGCAGATCTACACCTGGTGAGTCAGGGCCTGGCGTCGGGGCGGGGGTCGCTGGGGGCCCGCCTGGCGCGTTTTCAGTTCCTCCAGCGCTCGGGGCCTCTGGGCGCAACTCGCGGGAAGTCGGGGTCTCAGCTGTTGGAGAAATGGGTGTTTGCTTATCTTGTGGCGCTTTTACGTCTGAGGTTGAAACTTTTGGGTTGTAGGGAATTGAGCCAAGGTTGCTGTCACTGTCTTGGCTGCTTGGTACGAAAGTGACACGTAGGTCGTTCAGTGCGGTAGCCGCCCCTAAACTTGGTCGAGTTTGTGGTGCTAGAATAACATGGGGCGGGGGAGTGGCGCTGTTCGGTGGTATTTGTCGTCCTCGTAGAGCGTCTGCACATAATACTAAGCCTTAGGTGTCCTAGCATGGAAAAAAACAGAACCGGGTGGTTTTTGTTGTGGTGCTTAATGGAGAAACTTTTGATGTGTGTTTCCTGAAGACCTGCCCCTGAGCGTTTTCCACTCAAGCGTACCTTTCCTACCCCGCGTCTGACTAGGAGCATCACATACAGCAAGCTGCATGCAGCTCCTTGGTTGGACGTTACCGTGGCTTTTTAGTAGCTGTAAAAGGTGTATAATTTTTAAAAATACATCTAGTGTGGTAAAATATATATTTGCCATTTTAATTGTTTAAGGGTACAATTTGCTGGCATTAAATATATTCACATTGTGCAACCATTACCACTATTTACAAAACTTTTAAATTCCCCCCAGCAGAAATTCTGTACCCAGTAAGCAGTAACAATGGGAATTCCTCCCTTACCCCAGTTCCTGGTAGACACTCCTCTATGTCTATATGAATTTATCTATTCTAAGTATTTAATATAAGTGCTCTCATATCGGATTTGTCCTGTTGTGTCTGGCTTATTTCACTTATGTTTGCGAGGTTCATGGTTTAGTATATAATGAAAAGTCATTCTTTCTTAGGGTTGAATAATAGTTCATTGGAAGGATGTGCTACATTTTGTCCACTTGTCTGTTGATGAACACTTAAGGGGTTGTTTCCACCTTTCAGTGAAATTTATGTAGTATGATTCTAGTTAAGTATTGTTCCAGGATAAAAGTTCAGGAAGGTTGATTTAACTTATAGGGAAGAACTGTTATCAATAGATTGATGAACACCTCTGTTCAGATGTTAAAAGTCTATATTTCCTCCAACAAATTAAGAGTTCCTATTTGCCAGGTGCTTTGCTTAGACCCAGAGGGTATAAAGAGGGTACTGCCCCTCTCTAGAGTAAACACAATCTCAGAGAGAAAGCAGATGAAATAAATGCTAATTAAGACTTTAGGGTGGAGATGGCAGGGTGAGACTGTTCCACAGACTCTCTACTCTCAATCAAGAAAGAAATTACAAAAATTTCCTGTCCTAAACTGTCCTGTCCATAAACTGCAACCAAACTAGGAAAGACAACCTTATGTTATACCTCAAAATGGTGGCTAAAGAAAGACAGGATGGTTGGTGAGGGGTAGCACAGAGCCCTGCTGCCACTCCCAGAAGCAGTAATGAGGGAAGATTGGGAATTCTTAATTTGTAGAAGTAGACTGAGGGGCCAAAGTAGGAGGCCTTAAGACAAATCAAGGAAAAAGGAGTGAGGTCCAGAGGAGCCCAGCAGAAGCTAGTTGAGTTTGCTAATGTCCAAGGCACTGTGTGGAGCTGTGGGAATACCCACACAGGAGTGATACATCCTGTGCTTGGGTGACCACTAAACAGGTTATGGGAAGAGAATTATGTAGATCACTGTAACGGTTCAATCAGAAACACAGACCAATAGGAGATATAAAGAGATTTATAGCAAAGAATTGGTTCACACAATTGTGGGGACTGCTTAGGTACTTAAGTCCCTAGTCTGTGGTGCATAACCTGTGGTGCAGGTTATGATAAAGGGCAGGCTGGAACTCTGCAGCATAAGCTGCTGAATTTCTTCAGGGAATTCAGTAGCTCTGCTCTGAAGGCCTTTTCAGCTGATTGCATGAGGCCCACTCATTGATTAAAAGGGTTTACTCAGATTACCTAGGATAATCTGCCTTAAAGTCAACTGATTATAGACTTTAATCCCATCTAAAGAACACCTTACACAACACCTACCTTAGTGTTTGAATAACTAGGGGCTGTAGCTTCTCGAAATTGACACATAAAACTGACCCTCACAGTCACCTAGCAAAGGCTTCAACCCCGAGAAAGCTCTTGCATTTGTCACCTGTGTACTCACCTTTTAGACTGCTAATCAGAAAGCAACACTTGGCACTGCAACTGTTGGTTTGGGGAGAGTCCTCAGCAGGTGGGAAGCTTGTGGAGGACTCCCACTGTTTAGGATTGACAAAAGGTGTGAAACGAATTCCCCACGTTCATTATGAGCAAGATGACAATATGTGGGAAATGTTGGAAAGGAAGAAAGAGTCCTTTCTGGTACATAAGTATACACTGTACATACCAGGGAATAATTGACACAATAAACATCATTAGAATGTCAGGTTAAAAAAAAAAAGTTGAGATGAGTTGGAAGCAACATACAGAGATTTGAATAATGAGAGGTTGAAATAAAGCTGTGATGGTGGAGATGGAGAAAAAAATAGATTTGATCTGTCTTTTGGCTGTGCCACGTGGCATGTGGGATCTTAGGTTCCCGACCAGGGATTGACCCTGCACCTACAGCAGTGGAAGCGTGGAGTCTTAACCTCTGGACCACCAGGGAAGTCCAGTTTGATCTGTCTTTAGGAGGTAGAAACAACAAGATAGAGATGGGAAGAACTGAACAATGCTTAGGTTTGTGACCTGGGCATCTAAGTGGGTGACGGTAGTTTTGAGGGTAATATGAGAGGAAGGGTATGTTTTGCGGGGGACACTGTTGAGTTCTGTTACGGGCATATTGAGGATTCAGCAGCAGTAGAGAACGGAAGTCGATGTGGTCATCGTGGATGTTTTTGTTCTCACTGCAGTTGAAGCCATGGTTCTACTTGAGGATAATGTGGTAGAGATGGTATAAATAGGGTGCAGAGTTAAAGCTAGATGATGCCTTGGGTGTTTGATTCCCTGCTCGATGCTGTCCATTGGAATTGTCATCTTTACAGGTGCCTTGTGTCCAGGGTCATTGTATAGCACTCTGCAGGCTGTGTTGCTTCAAGTTCCAAGTCCTCTGTTTCATGTTCCCAGTTGTCAGGGAAGAAAACAATTCAGAAACTTAGACTGTTGCTTATAATACAAGATGCTTATATTTTAAAAGGTTTTTCCAGATTGTGCCATATTAGCTCAAGGGACTATATTAAATTCTGAGTTCAAATAGAAGTTGGCAGGACAAGAATATATATTGTGAAAGGAGCCTATGCTTAGTCTTGAAAAGTCCGTAGGTTTCATTGGCTTTAGGAGTCCATCTATTGTAAAACTCATCAGAACACTCAGTCTTAGAAAGGAGATGCTAAAATGTAGAAAAGTATGTCTTTGAAATAATGAAAAACAATTATTTTAAGAATTTGGATTAATTTGGACTAGTTATCCTTAAGTGGGTAAATCACTAGGCCAGTGAGATGTTACACAGCAACAAAAGGTAGCGTATGTAATTCTGAACTCCCTTGTAGCATATTACCAGTCTGACCTTAATTCATGAAAATTTCAAACACTGAGGCTGGTAAGGGGAATATTTGGGGGCAAATAGTATTAGTAGGTGCTTCAAAATTAACTCAGTTGTAAGACCCTGACAGTTTCTAAGGTAAAGTTGCAATTGAGACACAGGTAATTAACTCACTGTGTGTCAGTATCCTTGGTTACATCATTGCTGATTAATCAAATGTAATGTCTTTTTTTCTAAAAAAAAAAAAATTCAGGATGGATGCAACCTTGAAAGAACTGACTAGTTTAGTAAAAGAAGTCTACCCAGAAGCCAGAAAGAAGGGCACACACTTCAATTTTGCAATTGTTTTTACAGATCTTAAAAGGCCTGGCTATCGGTAGGTAACTTTTCATTCTTAACCCCTATAATCTCTTTGATTTCAGTATGTTCTGACTGATAGGGATAATCCCTTCAATGAATCCCTTCAGTGGGGGGGACTACAGATTTATACATCTTAATATCTGGTTTAGATTAATGCAGTACTTACATTTTAACTGTGCTGTAAGATAAGGGAGCAAGTCCAGCCCCACGGTCACTT
Organism: Stenella coeruleoalba; assembly: GCF_951394435.1. Taxonomy (NCBI): domain Eukaryota; kingdom Metazoa; phylum Chordata; class Mammalia; order Artiodactyla; family Delphinidae; genus Stenella; species Stenella coeruleoalba. The sequence goes on from NC_137164.1 coordinate 1,310,311, forward strand.
TGTAGCACACACTGGCATTGACCAGCCACCCTTTAACAGTTGGTCTCCTTCCCTGCAGAGTAAAGGAGATTGGCAGCACCATGTCTGGGAGAAAGGGGACTGACGACTCCATGACGCTGCAGTCGCAGAAGTTCCAAATCGGAGACTATCTGGACATAGCAATCACTCCTCCAAATCGGGCACCACCTCCTTCAGGGCGCATGAGGCCATACTGAATTTTATTTACTGTTTCTTGAATTTATTTTCCATTCAGTTATGTAAAATAAACTTTCGCTTTTTCGTCCTCCCCTTATTGCCATTAAGCCTTTAAACTCTAAACAAATTGTAATGCATCTATTTAGGAGTTAGATTTGGCTTTGCTGTGGTATGAATATTAATAGAAAGTCCATGTTTCACGTTCTTCTGTAAAATATGAAAAGTGCTCTTAGCATCATATGTAAAACTGTATTATGTTGCAGTCACTTGGAGTGTGAAAGTTAATGGGGCATGGGTTCAGGGTTTAATTTAGTATTGGGGGTTTATACTAAGTAGTGGAGTTGGTATGTTTAAGCCCAAATGGGGCAGAACAGGAAAGCCATGAGATTGTATTAAATAGAGCAGGAGTTTGTCGCCCAGAAGGTTGTATGGAGTTGGGAAGACCTTTGGGAAGGTGAGAGGGGCAGCTGAGGCGTTTTGGAACAGTCTGAGCTGAGGCAAGTTGAAGAAGCTGTCTGTGTTTGAAGGGAGCGGCCTGCCTGAATCAAGGTGTGATGACAAGTTAGAGAAAAGGAGAATGGGTGCCACAGTGATGCCTTTTTATATTTTAAAAATGGTGAGAATGGGGCATTCTGAGGGCAGGAAGTAGTATAGAGGAACAAGGATTAGAACTTAGGATAAGGATGGAAAGGTTTACCTTGAAGATCTGAAAATGCAGGGAGGAATGAAAGAAGAATCTTAAGATCAAGGGAGAAGGTCAGGGGTGAGGTCAAGTTAAGTAGGGGATGTTCACACACCCTGTTCAGTGCTGGGGCTGACTCGCTTCTGATTTGAGAGGCAGTATGCACAGTGGTTATAAGCAGTTGGGCTGAACATTTAAATCCTGGTTACACTAACAGCAACCTTGGACAAGTTACTTGAACCTGTTTTTTTTTTTGTTTAAAATTTGTAAAATGGAGGTTAACAGCCCACAGGATTGTGAAGACTAATTAAATGTTTGCAGAGGGCTTAGAATAGTGTTTGACGTGTAAGAAACAAAGTTAACTATAGAGTTCAGTCAGAACGGGTGCCGTCTCTTCCACAGCACTGTTACCGTCTCATTTTGAAGTTTATAAACAGTGTGCGGTATGTGATAAGGCCAGTTACCTTTAGTCTACTGCAGTGGAAAATTTTGAAAATGTGTATTCCAAAATTTGAAAAAATGTACTAGCAAAGTAAAATTGCACTAATTTGATCTTGTACCTACAAAAGCAGCCTTTTGAATCTAATGACTGTAGGATTGGGGTCCCCGGTGCAGTCAACAGGTGACAGATGCAAGCCTGCAACCCAGATCTAGGGCCTCTTCTCCACTGAAGTTTGCACAGACCCTTCGATTCTTTATTCATTCACACTAGATAGGCTTGAGCTCCTTAAGTCACACAATTAACTTAAACCTAATTTTTTGGAGAAGAGGAGCCATGATTACCTTCCTGTTTGTGGAGAAGATACATACTGTGCAGATCAAGAAGGCAGGAACGCATTAAAGGACTTTGAAAGCCAACTTTTCATAATGGTGTGAACTCCTACAATGGGGGCTTTGCCTGTAATTCCAGGCGAGTTGAAAATAAAGCGGTTTATTTGCTTGGCTCCAACGTGGATTTTTTTTTTTTTTTTTTTAGGTAAAATTGGTACCTAACAATATGTTAGTCTCAGGTATACAGAATAATTCATTATTTGTATGCACTACAAACTGATCACCACCACAAGTCTATAGTTACCATCTGTCACCATACAGTTGACCCCCTTAACCCTTTTGCCCACCCCTGCCCCCCTCACCATTGATAACCAACAATCTGTTCTATCTATGAGTTTGGTTTTGTCTTGTTGGTTGGTTGGTTTTGTGTTTTGGATTCTACATCTAAGTGAGATCATGTAGTACTTGATATCTTTCTCTAATTCTACTCAGCGTAATGCCCTCTAGGTCCAAGTTGTTGCTAATGGCAAGATTTCCTTCTTTTTTTATGGCTGAGTAATATTTCATTGCATGTATGTATGTGTCTGTATGTATCTCACAACTTTATCCATTCATCCACCCACAGACCCTTAAGGTTGTTTCCAAACCACGGCTATTATAAATAATTCCTTAGTAAACATGGGGGTGCAGAGAGCTTTTCTCCACACCCTTGTCAACACTTATCTCGTCTTTTTGACAGGTGTCAGGTGTTATTTTTGTGGTTTTGATTTGCATTTCCCTGATGATTAGTGATGTTGAGCACCTTTCCATGTGTCTGTTGGCCATCTCTATGTCCCAACATGGAATTCTTCCATCAAAAGTACAGTTAAAGAATACCTAGTGAATTTATCATTGAATATAATGCTAAGAATGAAAAGACTTGTACTTGGTCCTTATTCACCTCTGGCTGTGACAGTACGGCTTTGAGTGAGCAGCTGAGCTGTTTCACGGTCACCGTGACGGCATGTGCTCAGCCTTCAGTGTCCTGACTGCCTCACAGGCTCTTGAAGTGTTTTCCCTTCGGAGGTTGGTATCTTCAGTTTTCTCACAGCATACAGGAGCTTGGCATTTTCAGCTACTTACCGGATCCTCGGTAGGGAGTGGAAGTTAAGTTTATACTTAAATTTTCATTACCATCGTGGGCGCTGGCTCAGGGGATGTTTCAGACATCAACTGTGTGTGTGTGCATGTAGGGGCAGCTGTGAAGGGGAAAGAAAGCTGTTAAACTGTTAGGCAAACTCTTGTTACTCTTACGTAGAGCAGAACTCAGCCTACCTGTTTCTATTCTATCACAAACTCCAAACTTAGCTGTTGTGAAATGGAGCAGCTTATAATTTGAGTGCTGAGCTGTGCTGAGGAGCTCGGGTGGTGCCTGACCTCATGTAACCTTCAGCACTGAGGTGCAGGCAGTGGCTACCATTTTCACTTCAGCCGAAGTGGAGGCCTGCTTTAAGTAACAGCTCACAAGTGGGCTGGGAACCTCTAGGTAGACAACAATAGATGACTTGAAACATACGTTTCCAAAAATAGTGTTGTGTTTTCCTCAGCTCACTGCCAGCTGGCTTCCACCGGCTGCACTGGTACTGCTCTTGCGGTGAAGCTGTCTGCATTACAGACTTCTGCCAGGGGACCGTCATCCAGAGTATGTGGGCATGCTTCAGTTCTGGTGCAAACCAAAACACCTGTCTTTTAAGGAAATGATATGGTCATGGTTTCCAGGTTGAGTGTCAAGAGCAGCCAGGTGAGGTCTGAGTGTTCTGGTGTGTATTGTATTGCTTAGATATAGGTTGTTCTTACAAATTGCTACAGTTTCTTGGAACCTGTAATGGAACAAGCTTGAAGGAAGCATATTTATTCTGTTAGGATTAATCATGAACTAGGCAACTCTTCTATGAAGACAGTCATTGATCTCCCCCCACCCTGTAATCCCTAGGAGGAATAAGCTGAAACCTAAAAAGCAGTTTTAATAATAAATACTAAAATAATTTTAATAAGCAAAACCCATCAGCCTGGGAGTGTTGTGAGTTTACTCTATAAAGGTGATCTAATCACACGCCTACCTCAGAACACCGTTGAGAAGAGCCAGATGAAAGGGGGCTTAGAGGAGGGCCTGGTAGAGAGGGCATGTTCAATAAACAGCTGTTTTAAAAACAAAGAAGAAAAAAGGCATATGTAGCCCCCTCACTTCATGCCTTCAGCTGTCAGAATTTCCTGCTCCTGCCCACGCTGGCGGGCCAGCCCAGCTGCAGCCAACAACTCCTCAGAAAGCGTCCAGGAGAGGATGAAACTATGAATGAGGTGAACCACCCGAGGCCTTTCCAAAATCTGCATACATTACTGGAAACCGTCAGAATCTGTAGTAGTACTAGCTCCTTCCACACTTCAGGGAATAAAATACGGGATGAATGCCGTGGGCCTGGGGGTGCAGACAGACCCGACACACAGACCCTTCCTCAGAAAGCCGCAGTCTGGTAACAAAAGGTGTAAGTGCCGATGATCAAAGGCGGATTAGAAGGTGTCGTGAGAAAGACAAGTTGCTGCTGAGGATGGCATGTGACCTTGTTCAGCGCCCACAGGGGTTGGATTTCGGCTCCCAGTAGATAAAGGGTGGCGTGAGCTGAAACGCCAGGAACACCGGAGCACTCACCAGGAGTTTGGCCAGAGATCAGGATGAAGAGGACCGTAGGATGCTTCTGCCGTCAGGTGACAAGCGGGGGCGTGGTGGAGGATGGGGGGAGGGAACACAGCCCAGAGGCGGTCAGCAAGGTCTGGGCTGGGAAAATGGGACGTGAAAAGAGAAGTCCATCATTAAAGCCTCAATTTCCTCATCTGAAAAGTCGAAATGCTAGCACCTATTTGCTAAGAGTTACTTTTTAAGAATTAAATGGGTTAATGAATGTACTTAGAACCATGCCTAGCATAGTAAGACCTCAGTAAGTGTTTGATGTTATCACTAACCAGTAAATATTTTAAGTTGGCAGGTACCAGTGTAATAATGAACAAGGCAAGCAAATGAGGTCCTTGACCACATTGACCTTATGGTCCAGTGGGGCAATGAACATTAAATAAATGTACACTCAAATATTCTGTTACAGATTCTACCAAGTACTATAAAGGATGAGAATAGGGCGCTGACTGGGAAAATCGGTAAAATCTTTGATAAAATGACATTTAATCTGAGACCTGAAGCAGATGAGGCAGGACTGTTAAGAGCTTCACGAAACGAGAAAACAAGGAGTTTATGAATCATTTACCTGAAAAATTGGGGTTAGAGTTGGCCTCCAAGCCCTTCCACGTCTCCTGCTGGAACTTCGGTGGCAGCTCCACCTTCGGCCTCCCCCTTCGTGGCTCCGGGTACACATCTCTGCACATCCAGAAAAACGTTCTGCTCTTCCTAGTAGTTCCCCAAAGTCCCACAATTGGCTCTCTTGGATATGACGTGGGTCACGTGCCCAATACCAACTGGTCAGGGACTGTGACCCTGCTTGGTTGGTCTTGGAACTGGGCTGAGCTCAGGGAAAATCGGAGCGTTTTCCTTTAAGGGGGTAGGAGTGGTGGGCAGACAAAAACATCAAGTATCTACAGCATAAGGATGTGAGGGATAGTCAGCTGAGCAGAGTGGGTGGGAGAAGCCATTTGGGCAGAGAGAGCACCTGTGAAGCCCGGGGCCTATGAAGCCCAGGGCAGGAACGAAGGGAAGGAGAGGAAAGGCCGGCTGCCAGCTGGAGCCCAGGTTTTGAGACAAGAGGGAGGGGCAACTGAGGGTCGAGTCACAGGGGGGTGGTCCTGGAGGCCATGTTGGGACCCTGGATTCCTCTTGAGAGCAGTGGGAGGACACTGAAGGGTAACATTTGAAGTTTGATAAGCCGGAAGCATCCTAGTTCTAGGGAACAGAAACTAAGATCCCAGGAGGAGAGTGGTAAGGGCCAGGGAAAGAGAAATTCTGGTCAAACTGAATTGAGGGGCCATCACAAGACAGGTGGAGACACCCAGCAGGCCATCGGAAATGATTAATGGAACGTTCTTTATTTCCCATCTTCAAAAACCTGGTTTCACTCACACCCCCTCTGGCTGCAGCACCATTTCTTCTCTCCCTTCTTGAGCAAAACTCATGAAAAGAGCCGTCTCAGTCCGTGATCTCTGCTTCCTCACCTCCGACCTTTCCAGTCCACCCCAGAAGTCCGTCCTGAGCGCTCTGTCAGAATTCATCAGTGCTGTCAGCAACAGCAATTTTGCCAAGTCCAGTGGTAATTCTGTCTTGTCTTGGATTCTCAGCAATATTGATGATAGAATCGATCACTTGGCTTGAAGTATTTCCTTCCTACTTCACCAGCTTCTTCATCTCCTTTGCTAGATTTTTCTGCCTCTTTCCATCTTCTAAAATGGAACTCCAGGACTCAGCCCTGCATGCACTTTGAATATACTCCCTCCCTCAAGCAATCTGTCCACTCTGTGGACTTAGGTACACAGAGCCATGGTAAATAGTGTATAAAAGGCTGATATAATTTGGGAGTCACCATCGTATATACAAGGCTGACCAGAGCTTACCTGGAAAAATAAAACTAAATATCTTGAATTTTACATTGTATCAATATTTAGCAAAAATTATTACACAGTAGTTCCTAGAACAAAGAATAAATTGTTTTGTTTTAGTGGCAATTTTCTGACAAAACGAAGATTCACAATGTGACAGGTCTTCACATTTGACTTTCAAGGCCCAACCATAAAAGAGGATAATCTTTGCTGCATCAACTTTACTTAGGCCGGAAGGATCTTGGGCTCCATGGACAGGGCAGCCTGGAGCTCTCAGACAGCTCTAGAGGCACAGCGGACAGTCCAGAGATGAGCACCTGGCCAGGAGGAGTCCTGGGACCCTCCACAGAGTGTGAGGCTCAGGCTCTGTTGGGCTGCTGAGCTGGAGGGGGACCTGGAGAGGTTGCAGCCATGCTGGTAAGAGGTGATTTGAAAGGATGAAACTGACAAGTAAAAATAAAACATCCGTCCTGACTGCAGGCAAGCGTCTAATTTCCAAAAGTCCAAGACACCTACTTCAGTATAGTTACCTAGGCCTGTAAATTCCTCTTCCTAAATTAATTTAAGCTGTCATTTGTAAACAACAGTGCCTTAAAAGAGCACTGTTGAAATAAAAGGTGTAAAAGACTTGGGATAGTCATGAGACGAGACAGAAGGGCAGAGCTAGACCCAAGGAAGAAGCCCAGGTCTAGCAACAACTGTCTAGCCCAAGAAGACTGAAAGTGGCCTTATCTGAGTAGCGAACTGTAACGTTTAAATTTCAAAAATTATTTATCCTGCTTCCTAATATTACTTAAACCATACTCTTCCATTAGGCAGGGTAAATTTGAAATCAGTGAAATAGTAATGATCTTTCCAAACTGAGTAACTGAACTACACGTCAACAAGACTGAGGTTAGACTAAATCAAACTTAATAAAAAGCATTTAATGACATCAGTGTCCGTGCTCATCTTTAATATGAGTTGGATTTTCAAAAGGGGAAAGATGTCGGGGAATGTGAAAAACAAAGTAAGAGCAGGTTTGCTTTCATCTTTCAGTTTCTATAATGGAAGGATGGATCCACTACAATTTCTGTAGAAAGATACAAACAGAAAATATCAATTAGGTATAACCAATAGCCTTCAATGAAACAAATGACACCGAAGCCATCTATTTTTACACTTATAATATGGTTGAGAGTAGATTCCCAGTGACATTGTAAAACATGGTAGTGTGGGAGCCTGAGATGCAGGGATCACGAATTCTGGACCGAAAGAGAGATGGGGGGCTTCCCTGGTGGCGCAGTGGTTGAGAGTCCGCCTGCCCATGCAGGGGACACGGGTTCGTGCCCCAGTCCGGGAAGATCCCACATGCCACAGAGCGGTTGGGCCCGTGAGCCATGGCTGCTGAGCCTGCGCATCCGGAGCCTGCGCTCGGCAACGGGAGAGGCCACGACAGTGAGAGGTCCACATACCGCGCAAAAAAAAAAAAAAAGAGAGATGGGCCGTTACCTAGCTGGCAGATGTCAATTACAAGTGTTTATTACCATTCCAGTGTTCTCCTCAGGTAACAAATCTAGTCCCTCTAGGATGGGAACATACGCACTTTCACCAGTTTTCTCTGTTGCCAGCGTCTCGGACGTCCTGTCCTTCACACCGAGGAAGGAACACTCTGCTGGGCGGCACTTCTCTAACTGCTACCAGAGTAGCTAGGTTTGAGTTGTATTTTGATAAAATCTAAAAGAAAGCAAACTCCTTTCACCAAGTCATATGAACAACATAAATTTGGAAGCTGTTATAAAACATTCAAGAAAAACCAAGGAAAATTTGAAGATCTGGGTTATTTAAAACAGAGTATTTAGCAGCACAGACATTCAGCAGCACAGAGGTGGAGCTATTAGAAGTTTAACTTGGGAGTAGCGGGGATTTCCAAAGCTAAATGCACTGCTGGGTTAGCGGAAGCAAGCAGCAGTGCACCCCTGTGAGCAGGCCAGGCCTGCACAAAGGCGGTAGGGGACCTGCATAGGAAAGAGGCGAGACAAACGCTCAAGGAAGGATCATTAGCTATAAAGATTATAAAAACAGGAACCTGAAATGTCAACTATGATTTTTTCACAAAGAAGTAATACATTAAATGCAAGTTTTCCCTCCTTTAACACAGAAGTGAAGAGAGAAGGATCACCATGGCCAACTGGAAACTGTATATAATGCCTGTAGACAGAAGCTGCTCCTTCCGCAGTTTATTATAGTGCCGGGAAAGCACAAAAGATAGAGAAGGAAGGATAACAAATACTTTACTGCTGTCTTAGGATGAGTCCCTTCCCAAGTAGCTTTATCCTTCTCCATAAGCTAGGAAGGTCTCTAGAATGATTATTAAGAATTCCATTTGCTTAAGCAATAACTCCCCAACACCGTAACTTTTATCAAGAGGGGATGCTCAAAGAATCAGGCTGGTGGTTATTTAGTAGAGTCGGTAGTTGCTATAAACCAGTAACAGACTACTGGTAAATTATGTTGTACTAAAGAATCAAACATTCTGTGGGAATTCCCTGGTGTTCCAGTGGCTAGGACTCGGCGCTTTCAGTGCTGGGGGCCTTGGTTCAATCCCTTGCCAAGGAACTACGATCCCACCAACCTTGCGGTGGCCAAAAAAAAAAAAGAATCAGATATTCTAATACGTTTAAACAAATGTTTCTCAAACTGAGGCCCAAGACATCTCAAGTTCAAGAAACAGTGATACAAGTTATGCATGATACTCCAACTCTGGAGAACTGGAGGGTAAATGACATTTCTGACTTTGCTAGAAACGCCAGTGGAAACAATGGTCACCATGGTGATCACATTTGAACAATGATTAGAAAATATTATGAGAATACATTTCAGAACAAGAAGTTAAAGAGAAAATGCCTCATGAGGGAACAAAGGCATGATGACATCACTAGCTTGTGCTCAGCTCTGAAGAGCCTTAGCCAGGTGGTCTTAGACAGGCTTAACAGCCCAGAATTTAGATTTAGATCCAAACGAGCACATTAGCCCGATGATAAATAACACAGTTAAATATGGTTTAAGGTATTTTTGCAGAAAACAAACAATAGCCTAGAAAAATAACCTGGCGAATATCTTCTGGAATTGTAGTTACTTCTGGAGGTGTAGGTGTTCTGAGCAGATTCTCATAGGAAGAAATCGTAGGAGAAGAGGGATCCGCAAAATTCTCAAAGCACTCGTCTGAATTTAAAACTAACGATGTACTGTCTTTCATTTCCAAGTCATTTGATGAACTATTTGTTTTTGATAAGGGATAATTTGTGGATACCTATAGAATAAAAAGAAATAATTAAATTATGGTGGTATAAAGTAATATAGTAAATAAAAATTGTTAGTTCTGTTGTGATCTCTAAGTAGGCCCCCAAATTACCCCCTCTTCCCTGACCAAGAACTAAATAAAATCAAGGACACAGAGAAATGGCATATGGAGGAAAAAGTACCATCGTCATTACTGAAGGCTGAGCAAGAGCTTCATGTGAAATCTAAATAGGCCTGTTGGCTGAACCCCAGATTTAGACGGATTCACCACCCAGACTCAGGCAACACTATCCTGGGCCAGGTAAGAGTCGTAGGAGGATGAGCTACGCCCTCACTGCTGCCAGGGAGAAAGCCCATTCACGCCAACCTGGCCCGTCTCCCTACGGCAGAGTCAGCAATGAGGCCAGGAACATAGGCAGTGGATTACCACAAGTCGCATGGTGCTACTAAAATTTAATTATACATTAATAACATTTAAAAAACTGAAAATTAGCTTCTCGGATGCACTAGCCACCTTTTACGTGCTCAGCAGCTAGCTACCACACTGGATAGCACAGATCACAGAACATTTCCATCACTGCTGAAAGATCCGCTGGACGGCCCAATCTACCATATTGCTTGTCTTAAGTGTTCATACCAACTTTCAACAGGGATGAGGTTCTGATTACATAGTAAATTTGTTCAATGGGAAAAATTTGGAAAACAAAGGCATAAAAATCACCCATAGATAACCACTTTCTGGTGTGTTTCTATCCATTCTTATTCCTTAAAATAAAATATATGTGTATATGGGGCTTCTCTGGTGGCGCAGTGGTTGAGAGAGTCCACCTGCTGATGCAGGGGACACGGGTTCATGCCCTGGTCCGGGAAGATCCCACATGCCACGGAGTGGCTGGGCCCATGAGCCATGGCCGCTGAGCCTGCGCGTCCCGAGCGTGTGCTCCGCAACAGGAGAGGCCACACCAGTGAGAGGCCCGCGTACCGCAAAGACAAAAACAAAAACAAACAAACAAAAAATATATATATGTGTATGTGTGTATTTATATACATACACATATATATCATTTTCCATATCATTAAATATTTCTTGAAGACATTCTTTCTATATGTTCTTATCTGTTTTTCAAAACATCCTAGTCACGTGACACTGGCTCTTATGGATTTACCATAATATACTTTGCTTCCCATTTATCATTTGACATTTAGTTTGTTCCCATATTCTGCTCTTATAAATAATGCTATTCTTGGGCTTCCCTGGTGGCGCAGTGGTTGAGAGTCCGCCTGCCGATGCAGGGGACACGGGTTCGTGCCCCTGTCCGGGAAGATCCCACATGCCGCGGAGCGGCTGGGCCCGTAAGCCGTGGCCGCTGAGCCTGCGTGTCCGGAGCCTGTGCTCTGCAACGGGAGAGGCCACAACGGTGAGAGGCCCGCGTACCGCCAAAAAAAAAAAAATTATCTTTGTCCCAATGTGCCTTAGAATAAATGCTGGTTAAAGGGTATGGAAAAATTTTTTTTTTTTTTTTGCGGTACGCGGGCCTCTCACTGTTGTGGCCTCTCCCGTTGCGGAGCACAGGCTCCGGACGCACAGGCTCAGCGGCCACGGCTCGCGGGCCCAGCCGCTCCGCGGCATGTGGGATCTTCCCGGACCCCGGCACGAACCCGTGTCCCCTGCATCAGCAGTTGGACTCTCAACCACTGCGCCACCAGGGAAGCCCTGGAAAAATTTTAAAGCTCTTGATATTTCCTGCCGAATAACTCTCCGGAAACACTGTAAATATACTCCCAAAGGCTACAACAGTCTACGTTTTTTAAACAGACTGTTTGAGTCTGGAAATAGTGTATCGGATTCACTAGGGAAAAGATTAGCACTTTCAATTTTATAGAAGTTTACCAAAGCTGTGCTGTTCTTTGTAGAAGGGATTTTCAAACCAGGAGTGCAGAATGTAGGTGCCACAGGAGAATGTGTATGCTCGGCATCTAGAAGACACGTACAATGGCATGAAATACATATTTGAAAATAAGGTTGAAATAAAGATTTTAACTTTTATATTATAATCTTTGTCAGTTTAATTTGTGCACTTTATTTTTAATAACTGAAGAAATTATAACTGTTGTGTACTTGACTGGACAAGAAAAAACAAAACTGTCATATTCACAATCTAATTATCATTAGCACTAATAAAAGTTCAGCAGGGTTGCAAGATGCAAATGCAATACACAAAAATGAAGTTCTAGTATAAGATCAACAAACAATAAAAAATATATTTGAAAAAGAATATTTTTTACAATAGCAACAAAAAAGATAAGATACCTACATATAAATCTGTTAAAAACTGTGTAAGACCTTTATGGCAAAATCAAATTTCTGAAGAAGAAAACGGAGGAGGAAGAGGGCAAGGAAGGCCACTTGCCCTCCAAGATATGAGGACTTCCTCTAAAGCTGTAGTAACTAAAAGCAGTGTAACACTGGCCAAGGATGGAAGAACTGGCTACTGGAATGGAAGAGAGAACCTAGAAATGAGAACATGTGTATATGGACATTTGCTATGTGTAACAAAGTATGCAAGCACCCTAAAAATACCAAAGAGAAAAAGTAAACATGTTAGCAAAATGGTCAAACTGGCAAAAGTTTATTAAGTCTAATCATCAAGTGCTGAAAAAGATGGAGAAACAAAAACTCAAACACTGTTGGTGAGAATAAACCACAATAGCCACTTGACAGTGGCAATTTAGCATTTTCTAGAATAAGTAAAGATATGCATCCCCTTTGATCTAGAAATTCTACTCCAAGATGTGAGAGACATGTGTCCAAAGGACAATTTAACTAGAGCACTGCCTGTAATAGTAAACAAACAAACAAACAAAAACAATTTAACTATCCCTTAAGAAACAAATGAATAGGGACTTCCCTGGTGGCACAGTGGTTAAGAATCTGCCTGCCAATGCAGGGGACACAGGTTGGAGCCCTGGCCTGGGAAGATCCCACATGCCATGGAGCAACTAACCCCACGTGCCAGAACTACTGAGCATGTGCTCTAGAGCCCGTAAGGCACAACTTCTGAGCCCGCATGCCACAACTATTTAAGTCCATGTGCCTAGAGCCTGTGCTCCACAACAAGAGAAGCCACCGCAATGAGAAGCTCGCACACCCCAACGCAGAGTAGCCCCCGCTCGCTGCAACTAGAGGAAGCCCACGCACAGCAATGAAGACCCAATGCAGCCAAATATAAATAAAATTATAAAAACAAAAAAACAGCACAAAACAGAAAACCAAGGAGGCTGAAGGATAACATTCTAAAATATATCTTACAGGAATCTGAGGAAAAAAATCGAGGAATTAGGAGAGAAGTAATATTATTAAAGAGGTAATATCAGAGAATTTTCCAGAATTAAGGACATGAGTCCTTAGCTTGAAAAATCATGGCTTCACAGGCGAATTCTATCAAACCTTTAGAGAAGAGCTAACACTTATCCTTCTCAAACTCTTCCAAAATATAGCAGAGGGAGGAACACTCCCAAACTCATTCTACGAGGCCACCATCACCCTGATACCAAAGCCAGACAAAGATGTCACAAAGAAAGAAAACTACAGGACAATATCACTGGTGAACATAGATGCAAATATCTTCAACAAAATACTAGCAAACAGAATCTAACAGTGCATTATAAGGATCATACACCATGATCAAGTGGGGTTTATCCCAGGAATGCAAGGATTCTTCAATATATGCAAATCAATCAATGTGATACAACATATTAACAAACTGAAGGATAAAAACCATATGATATTCTCAATAGATGAAGAAAAAGTTTTCAACAAAATTCAACACCGATTTTTGATAAAAACCCTCCAGAAAGTAGGCATAGAGGGAACTTTCCTCAACATAATAAAGGCCATATACGACAAACCCACAGCCAACATCGTCCCCAATGGTGAAAAACTGAAACCATTTCTACTAAGATCAGGAACAAGACAAGGTTGCCCACTCTCACCACTATTATTCAACATAGTTTTGGAAGTTTTAGCCACAGCAATCAGAGAAGAAAACGAAACAGAAGGAATCCAAATCGGAAAAGAAGAAGTAAAGCTGTCACTGTTTGCAGATGACGTGATACTATACATAGAGAATCCTGAAGATGCTACCAGAAAACTACTAGAGCTAATCAATGAATTTGGTAAAGTAGCAGGATACAAAATTAATGCACAGAAATCTCTCGTATTCCTATACACTAATGATGAAAAATCTGAAAGTGAAATTAAGAAAACACTCCCGGGCTTCCCTGGTGGCGCAGTGGTTGGGAGTCTGCCTGCCCACTCAGGGGACACAGGTTCGTGCCCTGGTCCGGGAAGATCCCACGGGCCGCAGAGTGGCTGGGCCTGTGAGCCATGGCCACTGAGCCTGTGCTCCACAACGGGACAGGCCACAACAGAGAGGCCCGCGTACTGCAAAAAAAAAAAAAAAAAAAGAAAACACTCCCATTTACCACTGCAACAAAAAGAATAAAATACCTAGGAATAAACCTACCTAAGGAGACAAAAGACCTGTATGCAGAAAATTATAAGACACTGATGAAAGAAATTAAATAGGTGGAGAGACATACCATGTACTTGGATTGGAAGAATCAACATTGTGAAAATGACTATACTACCATAAGCAATCTACAGATTTAATGCAATCCCTATCAAACTATCAATGGCATTTTTCACAGAACTAGAACAAAAAATTTCACAATTTGTATGGAAACACAAAAGACCCCGAATAGCCAAAGCAATATTGAGAAAGAAAAACGGAGCTGGACAAATCAGGCGCCCTGACTTCAGACTATACTACAAAGCTACAGTAATCAAGAGAGTATGGTACTGGCACAAAAACAGAAATATAGATCAATGGAACAGGATACAAAGCCCAGAGATAAACCCACGCACATATGGTCACCTTATTTTTGATAAAGGAGGCAGGAATATACAATGGAGAAAAGACAGCCTCTTCAATAAGTGGTGCTGGGAAAACTGGACAGCTACATGTAAAAGAATAAAATTAGAACACTCCCTAACACCATACACAAAAATAAACTCAAAATGCATTGAAGACCTAAATGTAGGCCAGACCCTATCAAACTCTTAGAGGAAAACATAGGCAGAGCACTCTATGACATAAATCACAGCAAGATCCTTTTTGACCCACCTCCTAAAGAAATGGAAATAGAGACAAAAACAGACAAATGGGACCTAATGAAACTTAAAAGCTTTTGCACAGCAAAGGAAACCATAAACAAGATAAAAAGACAACCCTCAGAATGGGAGAAAATATTTGCAAATGAAGCAACTGACAAAAGATCAATCTCCAAAATTTACAAGCAGCTCATGCAGCTCAATATCAAAAAAACAAACAACCCAATCCAAAAATGGGCAGAAGACCTAAACAGACATTTCTCCAAAGAAGATATACAGATTGCCAACAAACACGTGAAAGAATACTCAACATCATTAATCATTAGAGAAATGCAAATCAAAACTACAATGAGATATCATCTCAAACCAGTCAGAATGGCCATCATCAAAAAATCTACAAACAGTAAATGCTGGAGAGGGTGTGGAGAGGTGGGAACCCTCTTGCACTGTTGGTGGGAATGTAAATTGGTACAGCCACTATGGAGAACAGTATGAAGGTTCCTTAAACTAAAAATAGAACTACCATACGACCCAGCAATCTCACTACTGGGCATATATATACCCTGAGAAAACCATAATTCAAAATAAGTCATGTACCACAATGTTCACTGAAGCTCTGTTTACAATAGCCAGGACACGGAAGAAACCTAAGTGTCCAGTGACAGATGAATGGATAAAGAAGATGTGGCACATATATAAAATGGAATATTACTCAGCCATAAAAAGAAACGAAATTGAGTTATTTGTAGTGAGGTGGATCGATCTAGAGACTGTCATACAGAGTAAAGTAAGTCAGAAAGAGAAAAACAAATACTGTATGCTAACACATATATATGGAATCTAAAAAAAAAAAAGGTCATGAAGAACCTAGGGGCAGGACGGGAATAAAGACGCAGACCTACTAGAGAATGGACTTGAGGACAGGGGGAGGGGGAAGGGTAAGCTGGGACGAAGTGAGAGAGTGGCATGGACATATATACACTACCAAATGTTAAATAGATAGCTAGTGGGAAGGAGCCACATAGCACAGGGAGATCAGCTCGGTGTTTTGTGACCACCTAGAGGGGTGGGATAGGGAGGGTGGGAGGGAGGGAGAGACAAGAGGGAAGAGATATGGGGATATGTGTATATGTATAGCGGATTCACTTGTTATAAAGCAGAAACTAACAAACCATTGTAAAGCAATTATACTCCAATAAAGATGTGAAAAAAAAAAGAAAAATCATACTAAATTCTAAACATAATAAAAATCTTATAGACTACCAGGGAAAAAAAAAGACAGATTTTCCACAAAAGAAAGCTAATCAGACCAATAGCACTCTGCTCACCAGCAGCTCACCAGGTCACAATGGAATACTTTCTTTAAAACGTTCAAGAAAAACAAGCTGTCAATCTAGTCGTCTATATCCAGCTAAATTATCATTCAAGAATGAGCAACGACATTGTAAATCAACTATACTTCAATAAAATTTTTAAAATAAGTAAATAACATAAATGATAGCATGGGGGGGGGAAAGAATGACACAAAAAAAGGGAAATCTAAACCCAGAAGGAATGAGTGGGATAAAAGAAGCAATGGTAAATTACTAAATTTTAGTAAGTAGAGACTGTAAAAACTGTAATAATCACACTTTTGTGGCATAAAAATAGGGTCAAACTAAATACAGTAGAAACTCTATTAACAAACAAGCCTCCACTTAACCAAATTACTAATGGGTAAACGTAAGCATTCTGTTCCTTCCGTGAAATATACTGCTGATGGTATATTAAAGGATCTCAGTTGGTAAGCTTTTCTTTAGAAAATCCATCCCACTTCAGAAGGCCTAAAGATATTCTCCTTTATCATTTTCTAAAAAGTTTATAGTCCATTGGGAATTGATTTCTGAGTATGATGTGAAGGAGGTAGTGGTTCATTCTTTCTATTAAAAAAAAAGGCCTTTATTGAATATAATCATGCTCTTATAAGTTGAGCTCAGCTTACTATGAGTCAGTTGTATTTTTGTTTTTTAATTTATGTTTGGCTGCTTTGGGTCTTCATTGCTGCACGTGGGCCCTCTCCAGTTGTGACGAGCAGGGGCCGCTCCTCCCTGTGGTGCACAGGCCTCTCATTGCGGTGGCCTCTCCCGTTGCAGAGCATGGGCTCCAGGCACGTGGGCCCCAGTAGTTGTGGCTCACGGGCTCCAGAGCGCACGCTCAGCAGTTGTGGCACATGGGCCCAGTTGCCCCACGGCATGTGGGATCCTCCCGGAACAGGGCTCGAACCCGTGTCCCCTGCATTGGCAGGCAGACTCCCAACCACTGCGCCACCAGGGAAGCCCCCAGTTGTATTTTTTCAAACCTGTTTATGCCAGCAGTATTTGTTAATTTAATAACAAGTCAGTGCAAATAGTGCAAAAAAAGAATTTCTCTGAAAACATGTCCAAAACTTTGGAAAGACCTGATAGACAAGTTACTTTAAAAAATTTTCCAGTAAATTTGGTATAGACCAGATGATTATAAATAATTATTCAGGGAAATCATAAAACTCCAGGATTTTTCATTTTATAGTATGTGAAAACCAGTGTTTTCATGTTTGCTGGGACAAATACGAAAACACTACATGAAAATGATTTTCAGTTTTTGTACTATTAAAAAAACCCCAAATTGAAATGGTAGCTGATGTATTCTGGGCGTGGTTTAAATAAGGAAGATAATGTAGAACTCTAATCAACAGGCAGAAGCTAAACTAAAACAAAAAAAAGTATTATTGGCTCTACATCAAAAGATTGGTGAATGAATATATATTTATGTTTTAAGTTAAAATGTTAAAAACAAACAAACAAGCTGAAAAATACTGAATACAATCAGGAAGAGTATGAAAAACATTCCAGAAAATTATTTTTCTCTTGTATGAAATCATGCTGAACCTGAATGGAATGGCACTTTCTGTAATTCAATATTATGAACCGAGAAGATGCAGAAGGCTGTTAGAATGTCTCAGGTGATAGAACCATTTTTTTGTACAAAGATAGTCTGAAAAGAGTATAGCTGAGAAGTAACTTGATTTTCACACTTACCATTTTTTTCCAATGGCTGGGTTATGGGGCCAGGAGTGGCAAAGACATTATTGTTGGTCACTGGTTCTGTTTCTATGGCCTCCTCACTGGCGTGATTCGTAAGGAAATAATAAGGTCAAAAAAAAGTTAATATTTAACCTCTGGAAAAAAATTTAATCTTACTATATATCATCAAGTCTGGACAAATATTCAGTTATGTTTTATGGAACAGTAGTCCCACGGAACAAATTGTTTTTTTGTTTTTAAATGTATATCCATGGCTCAAAAAAAGGTTAAGAACCATTTTGTATTGACAGTTTTGACTTAGAAGTGGGTTAAAAGTCTTTAACGTAGGGACTTCCCTGGCGGTCCAGTGGTTGGAACTCTGCGCTTCCACTGCAGAGGGGCACAGGTTTGATCCCTGGTCGGGAAACTAGGATCCAACATGCCGTGCGGCCAAAAAAACCCAAAAACAACTTTGACTTCAAGGAAAGCTATGAGTTCAACTCATTAGTTCAAATATAGGAATTGTATAGCTCATGGCTTCAAAATCATAAAGTGGAATTTTATACCAGTATACAGATAGAGATTAAGAACGTTTTTTTAGACTAAGAAGACTCATCCTGCTATCTTAAGGTAGTTCTAGCCAATTACCCAGATGTCTGAAATACAGTTATAAAGAAGAGTATCACTGAATACTAGAAGATGGTTCAATTAACCAACTGTCCTAGTGTAATTTACTGAATAATCTTTACTTCAAAAACACCTTCAGTATATATTAAGTTCTTATGTAAATTAGAGGCTGTTTCTGGGCTATTCTGTTCCTGCAATAGGTCCATTCTGTCACAATTTTATACTGCTTTACTTACTGTAGCTTTATATATTTTAATAACTAGTAGGTTAAGTCCCCTCATTACTGTTATTTTTCATTATTTTCTTAGTTATCCTTACTTTTTATTCTTCCAAATAATTTTAGAATAATTCTGTCAAATATCCCTCACTTTCTACCTTAAAAAAAAATCCCAAGGAGGTTTTATTGTAATTGTATGATATCCATAAATTAACTTGATATGATTGAACATCTTAATAATATTCAGTCATTCTATTCAGGATTATGGTCTATTTTTTCATCCTAATTTTCCCTTTCTATAACTCAGAAATATTTAATGGTTTTATTCATATAGGTCTTTCACATACAACTGGCATGAGTATTTTACCTTTCTGTTTCAAATTTGAATGATTTCCCCCCCTGTATTTACCAATTAGTTATTAATAAAATATAGGAAAGCATATTACTTTAAATAGTTATAACTATATAAAATACATCTTATCAATATATCAGCTTCTTTCTTGAACTTTTATTATTTCTAGAAATTTTAGATGTGACTTTCTCGAGTTGCCCAGGCACAAAACATGGCCTAGAAATACATCAGAGTAATACTTATTTCTGTTTCCTATCTCATTACATAGGCCAGAACATCAAGAATGACATTAAAAAAAAATGATGTTTAATAGTGGTAACAGATAGCTTCACTATTAAGTTAGATATTCATATTGTTTATTATGTTAATGAAGTATCTTTCCACTTAGAATTTGACCAAACAATTTAAATGAAGAACAGGTGTCAAATTTCATAAAATTCCTTACTGAGGAATAATAGGATAATCTATTGAGATTACCCTAGTTTTAAATTAATTAATTAATTTTATTTTTGGCTGCGTTGGGTCTTTGTTGCTGCATGCGGGCCTTTCTAGTTGTGGCGAGCAGAGGCTACTCTTTGTTGTGGTGTATGTGCTTCTCATTGTGGTGGCTTCTCTTGTTGCAGAGCATGGGTTCCAGGCATGCGGGCTTTGGTAGTTGTGGCTCACGGGCTCTGGAGTGCAGGCTCAGTAGTTGTGGCGCAAGGGCTTAGTTGCTCCACGGCATGTGGGATCTTCCCGGACCAGTGCTCGAACCCATGTCCCCTGCACTGGCAGGCGGTTCCTTAACCACTGCACCACCAGGTTAAGTCCTCTTTTTTTTCTTGTTGAATCATAGAAATGGTGTATTTTATGAGTTCCCAAATATTAAACTATCTTTGCATTCCTGGGACAAGCTTAACGTGGAAGTTATGCATTATAGTTTTACTATTCTGTAGAATTCAATTTATGAGTATTTTAATTGGGATTTTAACATGTATATTCGCAATTAGATTGGGCCATAGCTTCCTTTGGTGTGCTCTTTCTGTGTTTGTATCAAGGGTATATCAATGTCAAACTGAACTGCAGAGTTTTCTGTCGTATTCTAGTTTTAGAAAAATAACTTTTTTTTGAGTGTGTGTTCCAATAAAATTTTATTTACAAAAAATAGGCAGTAGGCTGGGTTTGGTCTCTGGCTATAGTTTGAAGACCCCTGAGAATGACAGTTCTTTTTAAAAATCATTATTTTCATAGTGTCTCATTCTTAAGGCAGTTTATAATTTTTTATCCACTATACCCCACTAACTCTATGCAAGCAGGATGGGTATGGCTGTATCCATTTCACTAGCGTTTGTGAGTCTGGAGGTCCCCAGGTTAGGTGTTGGCATCTGAACTAGAACGTATGTCTCCTTCTCAGAAAAAGAACTTTTATGTAAGATGGAAGGTATATGTTCTCTGAAATTATGAAAGGATTCAATCCAGGAAACCATCTGTGCCCAGAGCTTTTTGGAGCTACTTCTCTGGTAACTTTTCTAGTTTTCTTCTCTGATTTTTGGTCTATATAGGTTTTCTAATTCAAGTCTGTTTTGATAATTTTGTGTTGTTTTCAAAACTTTTTAATTTATCTGAATTTTCTAAATTTCCCAGTATTATACCCTATAGTATTTCTAATAGCTTGAAAAATAAAAAATATAGCCCATAGTTCCTAGTTTTGCCATTTACATTAATGTTTAAATAAGAACCAATTCTTCAACATATCAGTTTTACCCTTCTGAAAATATTTTGTAATGACATTTTATCTTTAGTGTTCACTCTCTTCACTTTTCCCCACAATTGTGGGGTTTCTTCTGACACTTTGAGTTGAATGTTTATTTTCCTTCTTTAATAACCACAGTTCTTAAAGGTATGGATTTATATGTGGTACTGTGATATGCGGTATTTTCATTTTCATTGTAACTCATTAATTACCACTTCCATACTAATCACTCCCCATCTCTTTAGTCTAGCATGGAATTCATCACTGCGCTTCAAATTCATATTAAAATACCTAAGCTTAAGAGCACCTCAAAACCAACATGTAAGGAAACTCATCACCTTTACTGCATCCCAAGCTGCAGGTATTTCTATTTCAGTTCCCAAGCATCACTTCAGGCAACAAAACAGAAATCTGTGATTTACCCAAGATCCTCTTCTCTTCCCAAGTCTCCATACCAAATCAGTCATAAGTTTTTAATAATTTTACTTTTTATTTTATCCCTTCTTCTCTATCCTACCATATACCATCTGTTTTCAGGCTCTTACCATTCCTTCTATATCTTCTAACCTGAGGAAACTAATAGCTAACACTTTACTGATGGAATTGGTGATTCAGAGAAGTTTGAAATATGAAGTATCTGAAAATCTTTGAAGGAAAGATATTGTCTGAAACATACTTCTTCTAGGGAAAAAAAAAATCAAATACAAAAGATTTAGAAAGTTAGATAAAATGCTCCTTTTAAGAAAGCTGCTTACCTGTTATTCTTCACATTTTTGAGTCCCATTGTATAATCTTCATTTAAACACATAGTATATTCAGAGATACCAAAGTGTTCTAATTTAGGAGTCACACACTCAAAATCATCCATCTTTAGTGCACATTTGGGAGTTTTTACTAGTGGCCGTTTGGAAAATGGAGTTAAAATTTTTGGCTCTTCCTTCTCGTTGTTTACTGCCTGGGGAAGGTTTGGCAGAACTTGGGATATCATGTACCGCTCGAGTCCAAAATCGGAAAGTTGTGGACTACGTGGAGGCTTCTCAGAAACAGAACTGCTTGGAGGAGCGGAATCCGACAAATCACCCTTCACATCAGGCTTCTCAGGATTTTCACGTTTATTGTTCTCTGGTTTAGAGTCAACGACTTCTTGCTCATCCCCTGGGAGGAAAAGCCAAGGTCATATTCTGGTCAAACAGCAGACTAGAAAATGTCATACACTAAAACCACATAAAACAGCTCCATTTGAAATGTCCCAAATCAGCAAAGGTCCTGACTCTCTCCTTATTCTCTAAGGTTTTATTTCAATTGTCCCTTTAAATTTCTGACATGTACCGCCTTGTCCATCCATATGTCATCTAGGGGATTACATTAGAGAAGGGGAGTAAACTAAAATGTTAAAAGATGAAAAAACAATACTCACAAATAAAGGTGTAATTTCCTTACTTTCTCAGTTAATGTGATTTACCAGTCTTTCTTAACATGTTATGAAACTATCTTATCATGTAATGACATTTAATTACAGCGTGGAGTTAACTACTATCTAGATTTAACACAAAGTAAAATAATATTATTTTAGATTTCTAACTTACAGATGGCCTAAGGTAAAAAGGAAAGACTATTACACAAATATAAATTTTTAACCTAAGTCAGTCTGGAACACCTGTATCAAAAACCTAGTTGAGAGAAATCAGAGGAGAAATTAGTGGGACAAGTAGTTTCTCAATCTTTAATAGGTTTTATCTGACTCCAGACCCCCATATGCTTAACCACTACACTGTACATTTCAGACTAAATAATTTTACTAACAACTATACTTTTTCCCACAGTCCTCTGCCATTTCCTGGGTATACCACTGGTTAATAAGTTTGGTGTGGAACTTAGGTTGGATCCAGGATAGGACTTACAATGCCAAGAAAGAGTTCAAGAAGGAGAAATACTAGTTTTTGGTGTGAGAGACAACAGAAAGTGAAAGAGGATACCTAGAAAGAAGGTAAGTGGATTTGGTCAGGATTTGGGCAGAGATTAATTTAACAAATGATAGGGCTTCAGTTAGACAGTGAGATAGCAAGGTATAAAGGTATAAAGTAGAGAATGGAATGGTGGAAGAAAATGCAGAATAACAAATATAAAATGTGTATTAAAGAAATGTAGTATGAAGTAGAGAAGGAAAATTAACCAATAATTGGAAAGGGCTGATAGAAAGAAGAGACAGAGGAGAGGGTGAGATGAAGGAAGAGAAACTAAAATGTATTTAGAATCCCCGATGGGATAGGCATTTTTTTTTTTTGGATAGGCATTTTTATATTTAATTTTTACTCCATTTAATTTTCATATTAACTGCTCCAAGCACAAAAAAAATCTTTGAATATTTTTTCCTCATTTAAAAAATTAAGGTACTTAACAACATTTTGGAGAACATTCGGCTGATAGAATTTAAAGAGCCAAGATCTGAACCCACATCTTTTGATTCTAAATGCTGCCTTATGTTTAAGCATTCGGAGGGAGTTAATAAAGAGATTTGTTTTAGATAATTTTGAACAGATAACATTTGGTTGCTAAATGGGAAATATTAATTGTAATAATCATGCATATTTATTGAAAGAAATGGGAAATAAAATTTTCTAAAATTTCCTGTTTGTTGCATCCTTTTTAAGAAAATACCGGGAAGGGACTTCCCTGGTGGTCCAGTGGCTACGACTCTGTGCTCACAGTGCAGGGGGCCCGGGTTTGATCCCTGGTCAGGAAGCTAGATCCCACACGCTGCAACTAAGACCAATGAGCCAAATAAATAAATATTAAAAAGAAAATACTTATACTTTTTTATTTTTTAGGAGTCATTACAGATTGAAGGAAGTGAAGGCTTGAAGGAGGTGAAGAGGTACACACTTTTTCTATGAAGATATTACTGTCCTTGTTTTGATTGGCAACCGAAACGAACTAGGATAGGATATTGCTTTTTGTGCATGATAAGCCATGACATGTTAAATGTGCAGGATGCACCATTAAAAAAAAAGTTATAAACTTTGATTTTGTGGCTTTTGGCCCTTGGAAGAGCTGCTGATTCAGAGCTGTTCTGGCATTGTACTTTCTGTTAATTTTGAGAAATGTTACAAGAACTACCAAAAAACCTATTGTTGAATTTAATTACAAGGCTGTCACTGATGAGTTTAATAAAATAAAGTTATCACCATTATTACTACCTCTTAGGGAGGTATTAGCATCTCTAGTTCACTAGTGAGGAAAAGCAATTTAGAGAAATTATCCAAGGTCACACTTGTAGTAACTGGTGGAACCAGTTTCTGAGTAACCAAAGTCAACCTGTCCACACCAAAGTCAACTGAATTCTTTCCATTATACCATGCGGATTATTTAATATAGCTTCATATATATCCTCGATATATACATATTTGTTGAATCTAATTAATGTTTTATTTATGTACAAAGACTCTCATAGCAGAAATGAAGACACTGAAGCATATTGAAATTAGTTACTCACAGTTATGGGTATAACAATAATAATAGTTAACAATGGGTGATTAGCATACGAGGTACTGTTCTAAGCAAATTTTATCTCATTTAATCCTTATACAGCCTCAGAGGTAGATACTATTAAACATATCCACTTTATAGGACTTCCCTGGTGGTCCAGTGGTTAGGACTCGGTGCTTTCACTGCCGTGGTCCTGGGCTCAGTTCCTGGGCTCAGTTCCTGGTCGGGGAACTAAGATACTGCAAGCCATGTGGCGCAGCCAAAAACAAAAAAAAATTCTCTCATTTATAGATGAGAAAGTGAGGTACAAAGTTAAGTAACTGGTCAAAGATTAATACAGCTAGAATTAATAATTCTAAACCATCATGCTATCCTACCCTTCATTAGAATTTTAGAACTAAAAAGGACTTTACGAATTTATATAGCCAAAAATCTCTCGTTCTATGGAAGAAGAAACTGAGAACGAGAAAAGTGAAATAGCATGCCTTAAAGCTGGTCTCTCAGCTGTTTACTGGCAGAGCTGACCAGAAACAACTATCCTCAAGTGACATAGATTTATCTGGTACCCTTCTTTCATCTAGCACTGTGTTGGTTCTCATCTAGCATTTGCAAAGGAGAGCAAGGACTGTCTTTATATTGTACCAGTGATCAGCACTGCATCTAGAACACAGTGATTGCTGAATAAATGATCAAAGGACTATCATATAATGGCAGAGTCAGAACTAGAAACAATGGCCAAGCCTATAGTAGTCTTAATCATGCTGCCTTCTTTCTTTAATACTAAAACAAATGCTATAAAATGCAAGTTATTCACACCTGAATTTTCCTTGGCACGTGGATTATATCCATACTTCTGGAAAAACTCTCTAATTTTCATGATATCCATTGAATTTTTTTTCATCAGTACTTTTGTTGCCTTTATGAAACCAATGCTTTCTTGACTTTCCAGGCTTGCTTCATCCAGAAGAATATTGACATCATCCTTTTATGAGGAAAGAAAGTACATTTTAATTTAACTTTTGACTAAGTCTATTTAGTTTTTTTAAATTACCACATAAAAATGATAAATTAATATTGTAGGATTGATACCTTTAGAGTCCGGACTTCTGAATGAAGGTCATGTAAAACTCTCATTGGATAATCTTCAAAGTCTTCAATATGAATATTGAAAGAAAAAAGTATAACAAGGAAAAGGAGGAAAAAGAAAGAAAATGTAATTTAGTATAGTTATTTAGAATTACAAAATCCTTGTAGATACTTATTTATAATTTATATCCTGTCATTTGCAAAGAAAAGTGTTAAGACTTTTCTTTAAAATTTTTATTAAACTATAACATACATACAGAAAAGTATAGAAATCATAAGTATATAGTTTGATGAACTTTCAAAGTGAACATACCTATGTAATCAGCACTCAGAGCAGGGACTGGAGGAAGGAAGAGGGAATGTAGTCCTACTTATCTGTTTTTCATTTATGGTGAGTACGTTTTGGTTCCTATTTTTAAAATCTTTGCCAGTGACAATGCTTTGTTTTCTTCTAAAAGCTTTATTGTTTGGCCTTTTGCATTAATTAAATTAATTAATTAATTTTTGGCTGCATTGGGTCTTCGTTGTTGCACGTGGGCTTTCTCTAGTTGCGGCGAGCAGGGGCTACTCTTCATCGAGGTGTGCGGGCTTCTCATTGCAGTGGCTTCCCTTGTTGCAGAGCATGGGCTCTAGGCGGGCTCAGGAGCTGCGGTGCATGGGCTTAGTTGCTCCACAGCGTGTAGGATCTTCTGGGACCAGGGCTCGAACCTGTGTCTCCCGCATTGGCAGGTGGATTCTTAACCACTGCACCACCAGGGAAGTCCTGGCCTTTTGCATTTAGAGCTACAATCCATCAGGAATTGATTTTTGTGTATGGCAAGAGGTAAGGATCAAGATCCATTCTTTTTTTTCCATATGAGTGTGCAATTGACCTGGCACTGAAAAGAAATCCTTTATCCACTGTACCATCACCTTTCTAATTAACCAGTTGGTCATATACCTGACATAGAAGCAGTTTTTAAAAAGATTTCTCTTTTCTATAATATGCGTCCTTTCAAGACTATCTCCTTCCACCTGTTAAAAGTTGATCAATTTTCACATTTGTAGAGATGTGGATGGACCTAGAGACTGTCATACAGAGTGAAGTAAGTCAGAAAGAGAAAAACAACTATTGTAGATTAACGCATATATGTGTAATCTAGAAAAATGGTACAGATGAACCGGTTTGCAGGGCAGAAATACACGCAGATGTAGAGAACAAACGTATGGACGCCAATGGGGGAAAGCGAGGGTGGGTGGTGGTGGTGGTGGGATGAATTGGGAGATTGGGATTGACATATATACACTAATATGTATAAAATGGATAACTAATAAGAACCTGCTGTATAAAAAAAAGAGTTGACCAATTTTCATTAGGAAAATGCAAATCAACAACACAGTGATATTGTATTTCATACCACTAGAATGACTATAATTAAAAAGAAAGACAATAGGGCTTCCCTGGTGGCGCAGTGGTTGAGAGTCCACCTGCCGATGCAGGGGACACGGGTTCGTGCCCCGGTCTGGGAAGATCCCACATGCCGCGGAGCGGCTGGGCCCGTGAGCCATGGCCGCTGAGCCTGCGCGTCCGGAGCCTGTGCTCCGCAACGGGAGAGGCCACAACAGTGAGAGGCCCGCGTACCGCAAAAAAAAAAAAAAAAAAAAAAAAAAAAAAGACAATAACAAATGTTGATGAGGAAGTAGAGAAACTGCATCCCTTATTCACTGCTGGGGGAAATGTACAGTGGTACACTTTGGTAAACAATTTGGTCGTTCCTCAAAAAGCTAAACACAGATTTACCATATGACCCAGCAATTCCACTTCTAAATGCATACCAAAGAGAACTGAAGATATTACGTTCACATAAAGCGTTGGCACACGAGTGTTTACAACAGCATTAGTCATAATAGCCAAAGTAGAAACAACCCAAATGTTCATCAACTGATGGATAAACAAAATGTGGTAAATCCATACAATGAAATATTATTCAGCAATAAAATGTAATGAAATACTGATACATGCTACCATGACAGGGATGAACCTTGCAACCCTTCGCTAAGTGAAATGTCAGTCACAAAAGAGTACAGATTGTACAATTCCATTTATAGGAGATGTCCGTAATAGGCAGATCTAGAGAGACAGAAAGTAGATTAGCGGCCGCATAAAGCAGTGCGGTAGGTGGGAGCAAGATTCCGGGGACTGGCTGTCAACAGTCACCGGGGTTTGTTTCGGGGGGTTATGAAAATCTAAACTCAGTGTGATGATGGTTGCACACCTCTGTGAAGATACTGAAAACCACTGAATTGTATCCTTTAACATGGTGAATTTTATGAGATTCATAACTGTGATCATAGAAGGCGAATTTAGGGGATGTTCATTTTCTCTAATTATCACAATTCCATATTTTCTGTAATACATGCAGGCCAGGAATTGAAAAAATTATTCCAACTTTTTCTTGTAAAACCAAAAGAAAAGAAAGAATGTGTGTAACCAGGCAATAGATTGGTAAGGAGGTAAATTAGCAAAAGCTTTATGGAAAACTATTCAGCTGTCTAAAAATTCCAAAACCATTAATACAGTTTTGTGTCTTATAGTGTTATCTCAACTACGTAAACAAAGTCAAGCAAAACAAGGCAACGCTAAAAGTAAGGATGGTAGAAAAGCTACTGAACTATTAATAGCTGTGTCTTCTGACGATGAAGTTATAGCAAAGACTTATTTTCTTCTTTCTACTTCTCTGTTACCTCAAATTTTTTGCCGTGCACATAATATTGCTTTCACAGGCACAAGCATAAACATTTTTAAATGGCTGGAAAACTATTCATAATATAGTTAAAGGAAAATGAGTCTGCGTCTACAGGGTGCGATATTTTAAGGCGGATTACAGTTATGACGCACAAAATAATCTCAAAATCTGCACTACTCTTGCAACAACTTCAAAAAGTCTCTTAATACAAACGTTAGTGGTGGAGAATTTTGCTTTACCTATATCTTAAAAAGCAGTACTGCGTATTAGCTTTCGTTTTGGCAGTACGGTTTGTTGGGAAAAATACAGACACTGCAACTGTGGACCATCTGGGTGAGACCAAAGTCACTCTACATGTCAAGAACAGGGCTGAGCGGCTGCGGTTAGAAGAAACGTTCTCTTGGTCGTATTTTTCTTGATAAGCCCCCACTACGTGCACTTGAAAGCTCGTCGTGTGTAAATGAGCGTGTGCATTGCGAGCCCAGCCTGCCGGCTCGATTAGGGCTTTGGTTTCTAAGTGCGGCTGTTTCTCCGCCCCGCGTCCCTGGTGGGGCAGAGGCTGCGCGCAGCGCTGGTCGGGCCCGGGGGTGCCTGGGGCGAAGGGCGCCGCCGCCTCCCCCGGGAGGGCTCCTCACAGTCAGCCGCCTGTCGGTCGGCCAGTGCGCGCGCCAGCGCCCCTCACGCGGCTCACTCACCGCTGTCCTCTCCGTCCAGCGCTCGATGCAGCCGAGCCGTCTCGCCGTCCAGGGTGACGGCCAGAGACCGCAGCTTCCCGCAGAAGCCCCGGATCAGATCCATGGACCAGCCCCACGCTCGTCCTCAGCGCCCGCGCACGTTTGAATCCCGGCGCCGGAAACGCCATTGGTTCCGCGACTCGCGCAAGGCCCTTCTCGCGAGAGCTGAAGCCTCGCGCGAGGAGACGGGCGGCGCGTCGAGAAAGCGCGCTTGCGGCTTCCGGCTTCCGGCGTCGTGTGCCGGTGTGAGGAGGGCGGCCGTGAGGCGCGGCTGGTGAGTGTTGGGGCGCGGTCGGGTTGGCCTGCGGGCGGCGGCGGGGCTCCCCTCTCCCTTCTCCCCGTGGCCGGCGCGCTGCCGACTCCCGCTTCTGTGCCCTCGGCAGGCGCCATGTTCCTGACCGCGCTCCTGCGCCGCGGCCGCATCCCCGGCCGGCAGTGGATCGGGAAGCACCGGCGGCCGCGACCCGTGTCGGCGCAGGCGAAGCAGAACATGGTCCGCCGCCTGGAAGTCGAGGCGGAGAACCACTACTGGCTCAGCCGGCCTTTCCTAACGGCCGAGCAGGAGCGGGGCCACGCGGCGGCCCGCCGGGCGGCCGCCTTCCAGGCGCTCAAGGCGGCGCAGGCGTCCAAGTTCCCCGCGTCCCGGCGGCTGGAGGACCAGCTCGGCCACCTCAAGGTCACCGGGAAGTGGTCCTGACCCGCGCCACGCCGCCTGCGTCCTGCGGCGACGAGCGGGAGCCTCTGGCCGGAGCCCCACGGAGCCCCGGCCAAGCCGAGCGAGTGCCTGCGACGGAGGCCCCGGGCCCGCGCTCCCCACCGCCCGCAGTGTGTTTCGGTCGGATCGCGTCTCGTTTCTCTTGTCCTGAGGCCGGAACGGACGGCGCCTGCGTCTTACGGGATGCGGAACGCAACCTGCGCGCAGCCGCAATAAAGCTGCCGACCGCGCTCTGGCCTCTGGGCCTCGGTGCGAGATTCTGCCGGGGGCTTTGCCGTGCATGCTCGCTTACCTTCTGCCGACAGGTCTTGCCTAAGCGGACATGAAAAAAATCTACTTTTCCAGTTAAACGCGCTCCTAAAAATAGCGGTTTCTGGTGAGATTTGCTCCAAAAATTGGACAATTGGACAGCGTCTATTTTGGGGGACTTCCCCCGGAACTAAGACCCTTAAGCCAGGCGGCGCAGCCAAAAAACAAACCAAACAATAGTCTGTTTAAAAAAAATCAGGTTGTCACCTCAGTATTGAAATTTAAGGATGATTTATGTGTTTTGGATATGAGTCCTTTTTCAGGTATTCTTTTTCCAGTGTTCGACTTTTCATTCTTTTAACAGAATGGCTTTCAAAGAATGGAAGTTCTTAGGTTTGATGAAGGGGACAATTGAAAATTGTTCAATAAAAGCTAAATTAAAACGTTTTTGATAAAGCCGTGTGTGCTCTGGCGTAGGCAGACCACAGTGTCGTCGCACTCAGGTAGTCCCCGTGGTTACCCGAAGGATCAGCCCCATCGCTTTCCCAAGGCAACACTGTACCTTGCCACACCTGCCAGGTGACTAAAGCAACAGTCATACTCTAACAACAACAACAGCAACAACAGCTGTTCAAATACAGGACTTTATTTATTTATTAATAAAGTAATCATTATTACGATTTTTGGAAAAAAACAAGTTTTAAAATGTTCAGCCTTCATGTTAATGTAGGTTAGGCCACCCAAAAGGCAAAGCAAAGATAACATTAAGTCATGGTCCAGGGTTACACTTATGAAAAAGAAATACAAGATTTACGGGACATGATATGTAAAAACAACCAAAGTAAACTATTTCAAATTTGTTTATATAAAAACATATTAAAGATCACTTTAAAATAGTGTCCACCTTTTCTGTAAATGGGCATAGACTAACCTGCAATCATGTACAAATGTGATAAACTCAACAGCTTTCTGAAGCTTTTAATACAAACACAATTCCTTGCTGCTTTATGCAACTCAACAAAATAATACGAAGTGAAGTCGTTAGAAAAATATGGACCTTGCTGAATCTATCTTGCATTTTTAATTTAAGTTGGAAAATATAGTTCAGATCATAAGAAACACATGAATTTTAGACTTACATATTAGCTGTATCTTATAGAATATGAGATACGGTCTTTATTTTGGCTGAAATGCAAAAATATGGTTAATTTCTCTAACAGATTAGTTAAAAATACTTTCCATTGATAGCAGTGCTAGTCCTAGAACAAAATGTAAGCAAAACATCTGTAAGTCAGTTGTCTTATCAGCGCCCCAAATATGCAGATCCTAACACTGAGCCCTTAAAATGCATCTGCTTTAAAGATGACGGAAGGGAAATCTCACATGACTGAAAATCTGAAAATCCTACAAACAGTCAAAATCTGCTATTAATAGAAATAAATTCAAGTAAACATTGCATATTTGATTTAAGCTAAGTTAACTTATGACACTTTGGATCATAACCACTAAATATGTCAAAGGATTTTAAAAAATCATCCATATGCAAAGATGAAACTATACTATGTAAGCGGTGCAAGTTCAGTGACCACTAAGCTGTAGCTGCTCTTTGGTTTGGCACAGTGACAGTGGTCAGGTGCCTCAGGTACTGAATATTCAAGTAAGTTTGTACCCACGTAAAACCAAGTTTCCTGTCTAATTTGTTTTTAATGGCAATGGCAAGACCTGAAATTCAACTTTTATTTTCCTTAAGTATTATCACAACTGTTCAAGTGTTTGAAGGAACAAAGACAGTACTAATAAATTTTGACAGGGCTTCATTCTGACCATTTCTCCGCAAAGGTTGGCAGCACTAATCAATCCCAGAGAAATACCAAAGAGTCAGCCTTTCCCTGATTCCCATACCACTTGTAGGCCCTTGCCAACAGTCATTAATATGTACAACTAAACGAAGCCAAATATTTAGAACATGGCAAATGTTGGCCATAAATTAATTAAACCAAAGGTAACTAAATTAAAAGGCTTTAGCTGAAAATTCCTGAAAAGGTGTTTACTAATGCTATTAAGATGATGTTAACATAGTGAAAGAACTGAAAAAGAAACACCACAAAAGCACCCAAATAGGTTAAAGGGAAAAGTAAGTTTCCTCAGTTGTTAGGTGCATGCAAATCCTTTGACCTGAATGTAAAAATACCCACAAGAAGTACCAGGACATTTCTGAAAGCAGTCACTTACGTTTAAACATTTACTATTTCCTTATAATACTCAAACCGCCAAACTGAAGTGGTGTTTCTGGTTGGTAAACTGATATCCCTTAACTCTCATAAGTTTTCTAGAATCAAGATTATTAAGACTACAGTGTTGAAATAAAGGTAGAAACTGTATTACAGTATTCCAAACTATATTTTCAAAGCTAAACTCATTCCTCTAGTTCAAAGGGGGAAATAATTACTTGCTTTTAACATCTAATATTAATATAGCCCATGGAATTAGACAAATCCTATAAATTATAAACCTGGAATAGTAGGCTATAAAATTTGTGCTACATTAGGAGATTATAGAGCTATCCCTAGTATATTGTTTGGCGTCCAGAAGGAACTCCAAATATACCTGTTGGACGAATGTTAAGTAAGGTATTATGCAAAATTAGAAATTGAAGAATGTTAAAGGTCGTCCAGTCGAAATCATTCTTAACACCCCTCTCCCCAACCCCATTTTATAGACAAGGAAACTATAACATGTTTTTACAGACGCTGGTTAAAACTGATCTCCACCCACCACTGGAAGCAATCAGTCATTTTAGCTTGTGTGTGTCTGACTAAGCAGAGTATAAAGGAGGAGTAACATCTGTATATTGTTTCTCCGCTATAGGACACTATTTTCCTTTAGAATCAATGCAACGATCCCTGTCACTTAGATTGGATTTCAAAAGGAAAAGGGGGATAAGTGTCTAGGCAGAAAGGGGTTGCTGTTAGGAAGTCAGATTTAAAATCCTGCATGTAAGAGTGGAATCCACCTCTCAGAGAATGGAAGCTTTGAATGATACTCAAGTGAGAATTTCCTTCTCGAGAGCAGTGTTACGCTGAACAGTTTGACCCTAGTTCAAATTGTATTTTATGTTGCTGTTTAAGCTATTATAGGATTACTGTAAAAAGTTTCAAAGCAAATTTCAGTCATTACCTAAATTGAAATTTGCAAGTCAGCTCAGCAGCAGGCAGCACTCTGAAAACATACTTTAACAGCTTTCTGTAGCTTGTCTTTCGCTTTATTTTTCTTCCAGCCACTTCTACCCAATCCTACTGTGTCCAGTATTTCTACAGCACACGTAACCTTTGTTTCTCTACCTGTATAAATACCCATGAAAGTTCAACAAGAGTATATTGAGAGCAGAGAGAAACAAAAAAATTTCTTATACTGCCAAATTTTCTTTAAGCCTTGGGCACAACACTGCACATGGTTTAATTAATGCTTAGAACTAAGCCTTCAATGAATTATACAAATATGCTCCATGTTTTAAATGATTAGGTATCTAAATCCTTCTGAGTGTTATTTTATAGCAACAATAAAAAAAATCTTTAGTAAAAATGTTGAAAAGTATAAAACAGTAACTATAAATTAGCAAACACCAAGTTGTTTTTAAAGCAATTATTTTCTTTTTCTTACACAGTACAAGCACTCTCAGCCACCATACTGACCTAGATGTACTTCACTTAAAACAAGTTTTTTACCTTGTGTTTCTGGAGTGAAAATTTATATGGATACTAAGAACTCTAATAATGTAACTCAGGTATCAAAAGAATACATACGCCATGTTAACATGTGACCTGACAGCTCATATTATAGCATATCATAATACGTTATTATGAGTAAATGTTATTTCCAAAGTAAAATTAAGTCACTTTTGTAGCTGTAAGTCAGTGTTGAACAAGTGGGCTCATTTAAGATTAAGGCATCTTCCAGCTCTGGAGCAGTGCTTCTGTGGATCCAACAATCTGTACAAAGGTTTCCTTTTTTAAAAAATATATCTTCATTTATACTTCAATTATTTAATTCCACTGATCATCATCTTGCGTATAAAACTGAAAATATTCAGTCCATAATGTTTTTTATAAACCTATAAAACCGGAAACAATTGAATTATTGATTAAAACTTGATTTTATATTTCTGAAAATAAGATTAAATAGTTCTTTGGGCTAAGGTATAAAGCTGCTAATACAACACAAAAGGAAAGAAATACTTTAATATTACTAATATTCTAATAATAATAAAGGTTCTTAGATGCTGTAAATAAGGGACAGATCACTGACTTTCCCTGAAGCCATTAAGTGAGCATTTTAATAGAGGCAGATCCTTACACTTTTCCCTTAGTGTTAACTTGGGCATAATCTGAGAAGACTGCTATCAGATGTTTATGGGAATTTCAGTGAGGATTCTCAACCATCGCGAGCATCAGCCATTGTTCCGCCGACAGCCTACACTGAGAAGACGCGGTGGGGCTGCCAATGACACGGGATCACCGCCTGCAGCTCCTGCTGCCCTCTGCCTGCCCGGAGCCCCACCGGGGGCTGTTTCTGATGCTCTCTGAGTCTTAGGCTCTGGCTGTGACTTGGACATGGACTCCAGGTCCTTGTAAGGAACTGAATGCTAATGATAAACACCAAGCAAGGAAGCAGATGTCCCCTAGATGAGACTACAGATGAGAACAGAGCAACTGAGGTAATAAAGGTGTGTTGTCTTAAGCTGCTAAGTGTGTGATAATTTGTTAGGTAGCAATAGGTAACCAAGAAACACTACACGTAGGTTTTCAAAACTCTAACAGCTGCGCGTGATGCTGCTGAGCCAGTGAGCTTAGCTTCCGACTTGAATGTGCATACCTGTCTTCTCTGTTTTTAAGCAGCAGGAGAGTTCACTACATCCCTGCATTCAGTCAGTGTTAGCACTGCCCTCACTGCTCCTACTGGCCCATGGGGAAGGGCTTCTATTCCTACTTCAATCAACCTCCTCTGGCTACCGCGCCTCCTCTGGCTACTGCAAAGGCATCACTGACTCATGTACTTGGCTGCAGTAAGCTGCTCTTCTGCTGTATCTTTTACCAAGTAAATAACATCAATGAACCTCTTAAGTCTTTTTTTCAGACTTTAATCTTAGTCACTCTTCTCTGGATCAAATATCTTCAGTAGTGGGCAAAAGTCACCTTTTTTCCTTAAACTAATTAATAAGGTACCGTTCAGTGAAAAGGGTAGTTGTCCATATACCAATCCTAACAATTTTTATTAGTTTCCTCATTAATCTACCAATAAATATCCAGTAAGATCATGCTAGGAGTGGTAAGAAAAATGGGAGTTAGGCAGACGTTACCTTCCAATCTCTCCTGAACTACCTGATTTTGCTGATATAATGGAAAGAGTAAAAAAGACTGAATTGCAAACTGTTTTGAGATTATGACATGCAAATAAACTAATTTTTGGAGAAATTACCTTTATACTGTCTTACCTTGCTCTTATTCAACTGGTTAGTTATGAACAAGTGGTACTCAATTTTCTATTGCCACTGTTACATGGTTATTTGTCCCTGTAAGCACATAATTATATATGACATGACAAAAAAAGAAGTATTAAGTTTCTGGCTAAATGGTAAAATTGATGATTACAGTAAAAGCAAGTATATGTAAGCACTAAATAGG
Organism: Stenella coeruleoalba; assembly: GCF_951394435.1. NCBI lineage: Eukaryota > Metazoa > Chordata > Mammalia > Artiodactyla > Delphinidae > Stenella > Stenella coeruleoalba. Next base: position 1,345,632 of record NC_137164.1, read on the forward strand.
CTTCTGGTGCCAACCATTTGCCTTCCGTTAGAACCCAGAAGGAAGGAAAGCAGTGCTAAAATCTCAAAGTCTGGTTTTATGCTTATTTTTGTAAAAACGTCCATTGGCTCTAAAGATGTTCAGGAGCAATAATTTCAAGTTCACAAATGGATTTTTCCCTTTATTTTATACTGAGGGTCTAATGACCTGAATGAAGATCTTTTTTTAAAAATTTATTTTATTTTATTTATTTATTTTTGGCTGTGCTGGGTCTTTGTTGTGGTGCACGGGCTTCTCACTGCAGTGGCCTCTCTTGTTGCGGAGCACAGGCTCCAGGCACGTGGGCTTGAGTAGTTGTGGCACACGGGCTCAGTAGTTGTGGCTCACGGGCTCCAGAGCACAGGCCCAGCAGCTGCAGCACATGGGCTCTGTTGCTCTGTGGCATGTGGGATCCTCCCGGACCAGGGCTCGAACCTGTGTCCCCTGCATTGGCAGGTGGATTCCTAACCCTTGGGCCACCAGGGAAGTCCCCTGAATGAAGGTCTCAATGAAACTAATTTAAGAGAATTTAAATGCTGCTGAAAGCCAAAATGACAATAACAACAAATCAGAAATCGTGACAGCAAGCTTTCAAGTTTTAGGGTATTTCCTAGAGTTAGTACCAAACCATTTTCCTACAGTGCAAGAAGAATGTTATTACTAGTATTATTAAGAACCACAGATATGTTTTAAGCTATAATGCTAGTGAGTGGCCAGACTATATTATAAACCGAGGCCTGATTCAAAAGCCCACTTGTGTCTTATCAACTGTTGTATAATGTACCACAGTTCATGAAATGATTAAGAGTCATCATGGTTCAAATACATTCAGTGCACTCTTTTTATACTAAGACAAGACAGCCAAAGAGTACAAGGCATTTCAAAATTATTTTCAAATAAGCAAAAGCTATGACCCCCAAATTAACCTTGTTTAAGCATTATCCAGAATATTATGCCGAAAGAATTTTCTACATCTGAGGTGACAAAACACACGGCTGGGTAACAACAAGGAAAAACAAAATTATGAACAGAAAAAAACACAGCAGCAGCCACTACACTTCCTCACTCAACCTTCGCCTCCGTGAAAGCTACCAGTAAACGCTAACGGCCCACGTGTAAGATATTTTATTAAAAAGTCTCAAATATTTTAGTATTTTAAAATAGCACATAATGTATTTTAATTTTTCCACATTTATTAAACCTGGTGATTTTCATTTTAACCAGACAAAGCAATGTTTTCAGATGACGGCATTACCTGATCTGGTAACACCTTCTTCAGATCCATTCTCTAGCCACTGAGATTCACTGTCCAACAAGCGGTTTTTTGATTCACTAAGCGGTTTGATAGGAAAGGGTGGGTTTGAGCCAACACTGAAAGAGGAGCAAATAATTTAGTAAATAGTCTAATGCTCAATTAATAATACTTAATTAATAAGCAGCAAATTAGTATTCCTTCTCCTAAATATGTGAGGGCAACTCATGAGATCTCAGCACTCTGAAAAAGCTCCATCTTCAGGAGAAAATGTGCCCCAACCCCCCGCATTAAATGGCTCTCTAGACCCAAGAACTTGTACTCAGCACTGCCAACGAAAACAATTAGATGAAAGAAAAACAGCTTCAGAGGCCAATCTGAAACATTTTTAACATGTTAATCAAGAGCCGTAAGGTAGCACAAGGACAGGTGAGGATCTATGTCTGTGGCCAGGACAAAAAGATTACCTGTCATTTCCCAAGTTTTCTGCTTTCTACCTCTGCAGTATAGATCTAAGGGGAAAAAATGATTTAGTGATTTAGCGTAGACTTAGTTTTCTAGCTAAGACATCCAGGGAGGGAGGGAATGGAGGAAAAAAAGAAGGAAAAGGGAACTAGTATTGTTGGGGACCCACTATGGGCAGACGCTGTGCTGGGTGCTTTCTACACACCATCGCAATCTTCACAATAACCCCCGAAGGGAGTACAAATCCTCCTCTCATAGAGCTGGCAGCTGAGGCTCAGACAGTTTAAGTAACTTCTTGGAGCTCTGAGGTCCTAGGTTCTAAGGCCTATGTTCTTCCAAAATTAATCCGCTAGCTTGGAATTTATAATCCCTCCTCCCCCACAACTTATTTCTGTAGTCAGTAAGTTTCAAGTGTTTCACTTTGACAGAAGCATCTCTATCTCCTTTAAAATTTCATTTAAAATGAACTATTTCTCTGAATTTATGAATCAGTGTGCTCGCCATACAAACTCTGAGAAAATATCCTCTAAGACGAAGAAGAAAAATTTTGTATTTGTATTTTTGAATCCTCATTAATATCATTTTCACGCTGCAGTTAAAATCTGTTTATCAAAATAAAATGGTGAATAGTACAATGACTAACTTCTTTGAAAATGTAACTGATATAAACCAACATAATCAAATCTTGAAAGAGTCTTCGTTTCTAGGAAGAGGCAGCGCAGGTAGCGTAGCCGTGCTTCCTACCCTGCCAGACGCATCCAGTGACATGAGACTGTCCTGCTTCAACTACTAACAGCAAGCGTTCACTTTATTACTCTCAAAAGTGTTCTGGTTTGAATCATAAAAAAATATGGTTATCCTGAGCATATCAGCTATATCCACATTTTAACCCTCAGTTAAAAAAACTGAATAGAATTTCTCTTTATCTGTGCTGGCTTGCTACGTCACTACTATATTCATCTATGTATCACACACACACACACACAGTTTGCTCTATAATGAATTCTGAAAAACGTAATGACAAGAAGCGCACCTTCTGGTATTTTCACTGTGGTTTGAAACAGATGCTTGTTCTGGATCCGTCCCCACAAGACGAGTCGGAAAACTGCAGCCATCACCCTGACTGCATAAGAAAAATATCAGTGATAATTTAATCATGTTCAGTTCAATCTAAGTGGTCAATTTAACACCTATTTTCCAGAGGCATGGTATAAAATGATCACAACTTGTCTTTCAGAGAATGATTTCTAAGATTTCTAATTTAGACAGTTATTAGACTCTACTGAGGAAGTAAGTCTTTTTCTTTTATAATTTACATATAGTTAAAAATAGTATCTTCCATGACTATTAAAATGATCATGTCTATTAAAGTTATGATAAACATACATATTCAAATATTTGGGTAACTGACCTGCTTATCACAATCATTTAAAGATATCATAAATGCTCAAACTGAAATTCAAGATGTAAGTTCCACATATTTATTTATTCAACAACGTTCATTAAACGAAAATATACTGGATGTTCTGAGTACCATTTGAAGTGCTAGGGATATACCACTGAACAAAAGAAAAGAAAATCTCTGGCTTCAAGAAGTTCACAACTTAAAAAAAAGTACAGCTATGCCTTCTACATTCTAAAAACATCAAAACTGTGTACCGCAGGGAATTCCATTTCCAGCCAAGATGGATTAAACGGTATATTTGACCTCCTGTTGAACAGTACATACAACAACTCTTTTCAAAACAGGCAGCACAGAACTGTGGTGTCTGAAAGAAGAGAAACCAACCAAGGAGTTGCAGCTTCTGCCAGAACTTGAGCACCAACAGGGGGATGTGCAGAGCAAGGTGGTCTCACTGAATTAAGGTGACAGAGATGGGAGTTCCGAGAAGACGAAGAGGTTTGCTTCTATCGGACAGAGCTGAGGAAGAGGGATATGTGCAGAGAAAGGGCTACAGAAATCTGCACAGGGTTTTACTTGAGTCTTCTGATGAATACTAAGCCACACATGTGAATCTGGGAAAAGAACAACTGGGGAGTGTAAGCTGAACAATTCAGAGCCTGCCCAGCACTGAAAGCCATTTGCATTCGACCTGCCAGAGTAGAGAGACCTCACTGAACATGTGGATACGGCAGAGACCGCAGCAGGCTCTCACCTTTGCTGTAGGACTAAACTTGCCCTAGAGAAAATGCTACTTTACACCCAAGCACAGGTTTCAGCAAGCATCAGGAGGACTAAGCTGAAACAGAAGTCGGCCAAAACAAAATTCAACATCCTTTAAAGGGAGACCAAATTTAAACACTCAGAATTCAAAATGTCCACCATCCAATCAAAAATTACCAGCCTAAAAAGCAGGAGAATGTGATCACAACCGGAAGAAAATAAAGTCAACAGAAAAGATTTAGAAATGACCGTGACCACTTGAAACAGAGACGCTAAACCAGTGACTATAAATATGTCCATGAATTAACTGGAGAAAGTGGATATAAAGAGAAACGAAATGTAAGATATAAAAAAGAACCAAATTGAACTTCTGGAGCTGAAAAATAGAATATCTGAAATAAGAAATTCACTGGATGAGCTTAACAGTAGACAATACAGAAGAAAAGATAAGTGAACTCACAGACGTAACAACAGAAACAATCCAATTTGAAGCAAAGAGAAAAAAGATGGAGGGGGAGAAGGGAGGGACAACAGCAATGACCGGTGGGTCACGACATACATTTAAGAGAACTGAAAAGCTAGTGGGGGAAGGGCACAGGAAGAGGGAAGCAGGCAGAAAAAACAATTGAAAATTATTTCAAAATTATTCAGATTGGACTTCCCTGGTGGCACAGTGGTTAAGAATCCTCCTGCCAATGCAGGGGACACAGGTGAGAGCCCTGATCCGGGAAGATCCCACATGCCATGGAGCAACTAAGCCCATGCACCACAACTACTGAGCCTGCGCTCTGGAGCCCGCAAGCCACAACTACTGAGCCCATGTGCCACAACTAGTGAGCCCGTGTGCCACAACTACTGCAAGCCGTGTGCCTAGAGCCTGTGCTCCGCAACAAAGAGAAGCCACTAAATGAGAAGCCCGCACACAGCAACAAAGAGTAGCCCCTGCTCGCTGCAACTAGAGAAGGCCTGCGCACAGCAACGAAGACCCAACGCAGCCAAATGAATAAATAAATAATTCAGATTTGATGAAAACTACAAGTTCATAGATCCAAGAAGCCTAATGAACTCCAAAGAGGATAAACACAAGGCAAACCATACTAAGGAACATCATCATCAGACTACTTAAAACCAGTGATAAAGATAAAATCTTAAAAGTAGCCACAGGGGAAAAAAAGACATAGTAATTTACAAGCATACCTCGTTTTATTGTGTTTCATTTTACTGTGCTTTGCAGATACTGTGATTTTTATAAATTAAAGGTTTGAGGCAACCCTACATTGAGCAAGTCTATCAGTGCCATTTTCCCAGCAGCATTTGCTCACTTTGCGTCTCTGTGTCACATTTTGGCAATTCTCACAATACTTCAAACCCTCCACCAGCAAAAAGATTACGACTTGCTGAAGGCTCAGATAACGATTAGCAGTTTTTAGCAATAAAGTATTTTTAAATCAAAGTATGTACATTGTTTTTTTTAGACATAATGCTATTGAACAATTAACAGTCTATGGTTATAGACTGTTATATGCACTGGGAAACCAAAAAATTCGTATGACTCACTTTACTATGATATTTGCTTTATTGCGGTGGTCTGGAACCAAACCTGCAATAATCTCGAGGTGTGCCTGTACAAACAGTGGAATAAAGATAAGAGAGAGGCTGATTTATTGACACAAACAACACAAGCCAGATGATAATGGAACAACATCTTCAAAGAAGGGGAAAAAAAAACAAAGACAAAAAACCCAACTGCCAACATTGAAATTTCTGTTTAGAGAAAATAACCTTAAAAAATAATAGTCTATGTTCCAACCAGTCGGAGTGGAAACACCTGAACGTAAGAGACAACAGATAAAGCGCACAGAAGAGACCGGCGCACTTGAAGATGAAACTCAGGAAAAAGACTGAACAGAAGGTGAGCAGCCACCAGTGAGCCGTGGCGGAGCCTCCTGAGGAGCCACAGACGTGTAACTGGCGTCCCTGCAGGGACAAGGCGAGGGAGGCGGCAGAAGAAATACTTAAAAGTACTTTCCAAATCTGATGAAAGTTTAAAAATTACAGATCCAAGGAGCTCAACAATCCTAAGCACGAGAATCATGAAGAAAACGACACCAGGCATGTCATAATCACATTGCAAGAAACTAGTGATAAACAAAATCTTAAAAGCAGCCAGAGAAAAATGTCATATTACACAAATAATAATAAACATATTACACAAATAATAATAAACATAATATCCACAAACTTCTCATCAGAAACAATGCAAGCAGCACCTACAATTCCACAATTCTACAACCAAGCAAAACGTCTTTCAAAAATGGAGGCAAGGGCTTCCCTGGTGGCACAGTGGTTGAGAGTCCACCTGCCGATGCAGGGGACACGGGTTCGTGCCCCGGTCCAGGAAGATCCCACATGCCGTGGAGCGGCTGGGCCCATGAGCCATGAGCCTGCGCGTCCGGAGCCTGTGCTCCGCAACGGGAGAGGCCACAACAGTGAGAGGCCCGTGTACCAAAAAAAAAAAAAAAAAAAAAAAAATGAAGGCAATTGGGAATTCCCTGGCTGTCCAGTGGTTAGGACTTTGAACTTTCACTGCTGGGGCCTGGTTCAAGCTCTGGGCAGGGAACTAAGATCCCATGTGGCGTGGCCAAAAAAAAAAAAAAAAAAAAAGAAAGAATGCAAATATGTCATTTTCAGACAAAATAACAAGCAATACAGTTCCTTGTTAAGGGAAAAAAGGAAAAAACCCACAACACTTACAAATATGGTACTTGAATTTCAAATACTTTTTCCTTCTCTATAATGACTTTTGGTATATACATGGCCTAGGATGGCTGAGAATTTGAGAGAAAAGGAACTTATGAATCATCTTGAGCATATATTCTCATTTAAATTTAAATGCAGGTAAAAACTGCATTATGTGTTGGGTCTTCTTTGATTTAAGACACAACAGAATACATAACCTGTACTGGCAATCTTTGAAGATATGGCTAATAAATATAAATTCTTATGATTCTTTACTTCACAAACTCATTTTCATTTTGAAAGAAAAAGAGTGATTCTTATTTTCTATGAATCATCTTTTTTTTCTCATTCAAATATATGCCTCAACTCTCCTTCACCCTTATAAAAAACATGACAAATAAAATATTTCATGTAATCAAGATATTCTGAGTTTTCATTCTTAAGGCTCATAATGTCATAATATACTGTATTCTCTGAATCATTTAATCAGAGAGACAATCACAGGTTCCATAATTCCTGAGACGTGCATTTTATAAACTACCTTGAAAATATTGGAAGTAGCCAATATTTCTTTTCATCACCAAAGACTTGTCTCCAATTTTTACTGCATCCAAGCGAGAAACCGTTTCCATCAGGTCCATATGAAAATGTGGGTGCACGGAATGATTCTGTTACAGATATATATTACAAAAAAGAAGAGTTAACCTATTCGAAAATTATAGGAGGGAAGGAAAGTACCAATTTTTTTTCTTTTTAAACTCTTTTGGGAAAAAATATAACCTCTTGAATATTTCATCACCCTTATAAAATGAAAATGTCAAAATAATTATGTGATATTAAGGAAGATCGACTGAAGAATGTTCAATACACCGTAGCCTTTTCCTTTCTTTTTTTTTTTTAAAGATATTCTATCTCTTGCAACTTCACTCATTCATTATGTATCAACTTCCTACTACGTGCCTATGGCAAAGCACCAGGTTTTGGGATCCCAAGGTAAAGCAGATGAAATTCTGACCAGAGAACCCAGTCTAACAAACGTCTATCAGAATGACAGTGTGATAGAGACACAGGCGGGGTGGTGGCCAAGGAAGGTAAATATGCAGGAGGTGACGCCTGAGCTCGATCCTGGGCTATGAATAATAACAAGTGAGGAAGCTGATGGGGGCCGGAACCTAGGATCTCTGTTTAAAGAAAGAATGCATTGCGGAATGTTTTATAAGCTATGGATAAGAAGGAGCCAGGGAGAGCCGGATTGGGAAAGGTTGATGACACAGAAAAGTGAAGTAAAAACTGATGGAAGAAAGTTGTAGAAGAAATGGGATGGCCTTTAGAAAAGTTCTAAAGATTAGATAGATACCAGATAGAGACAGATACCAGAAAAGACATCGTGTCCGCAGAAGTTAGAAAGAGGGTGACAGTGATGGGTTTGAAAGTAGGAATGTTTGTGTGAGGTTATAAAGGTGAGACGATAAGAATTTACTTGTGGCAACTTCTAATTTTTCTATGAAGCGTTCACAAAATAGGTAAGGAAAATAGGGAGGATGATGAAAGTCTGGAATACCTATTGTGGGTAATAAGGTGGCAAACCTGATCAGAAACACATGACATTACTGCCAAATAGAGCTGAGGGTCTAAGTGAGGTCTGAGGCTTTGAATCTGTAGTTGTGACCACCTCTGGGGGAGCGAGACGGCCTTCACCAGCTCTCTCCAGCCCCATCGCACTGGGAGAAGAATGCATCGCTGGAATAACCTGGGTCAGGGGCTGGCAAAGGCGTTATGGGAGAAGAGGCACTTAGGGGCGTGTGTAATGCGAGGGTGCTGCTGGGAGCTTGGGGGCATTTATTATAGGATCTAGAATGGAAAAGGGTGAGAAACAAAACCAGAAGGGAAAGGAACGTGGGAGAAAAGTGGTGGAGTGTGGAGGACTCAGTAAGCTAAAAAGGGCGCGCACTGGAACACGGAAAGGGAAAACTGAACAGATAAAGACTGTGGTCAGAGAATGGAAACTTCAAGGTGAAAATGTGAGGCCTCTTCAGTTTCAAGTGATGAAAGGTTCAGTGTTTGGGTACAGGAATGACTGGCTATCAGGATCAAAGAGACCAACCAGCCTTTCTGGGGTGACAGCGGCAGTTTGAATGTATTAATAGAAACTCTGTAACATGAGAAATGATTCAAGGTAGGGCGGTGACAGCTATGAGGAAGGTACAAGTGATGCCCCAAAGGACATCTGGAAGCAGCAGTGGAGAGCTGGGTAACACCAGGGTGTGTGGGGAGTGGTGTGTTAGGGGAAGGTTTTTCAAAGTGTGGGTTTAAACATCTGAATAGGCTGTAAAATCAATTCAGTGCTTTGAAACCAGCATTTCTTTTTAAAGAACTGGAACAGAAAATATTAGAGTATTTTGGACAGAGTAGACATTAATGATGTTTTACGAAGATTCTGCTTTTTCTACTTACATAATTTTATAAATGTGTGTGCATGCACTAGGTAGTGATATAAAATGATGCATTTCTTACCGGAGTCACTGGTAAAAACGTTTGAAAAAGATTGTTTTTAAAAGAACAATGTGTTTCCCAGGAAGCACTCACCTCTCAGACACCTACAGGGTTTGGGTGGGAAACAAATGAAGCAGGGTGGGAACCGAGGCCAATTAAATGCTCGTGGCCACCGAAGCAGTCAGCCACTACTGAGCTCCTACCGAATGACACCAGGTGGGAAAAGAGGGCCACCAGAGCCGTCAGTTTTGAAAAGAAGAAATCTCCTTTTCTGTGAGAAATCTCTCAGTGTCCAGCTGCTTGGGAGGTCTGAAGAGCTAGGCTTTGCATGTGGGCTGCCTTCTGTGACCTCGGGTTAAAGGTGAAGAGATGACAGGATATTCTGTGACGATGATAAATTAATTGACATGAGGAAGCTTATTCACATGGGAAGGGATGAAAGCATGGGAAGTGGAGGAGAAGCAACAGCAGAGTGAGCTGGGAAAGGCGGGGCACCGCACCCTTACCCTGGAAGCCGTCATATTTTACAGGACTCCAAAGACACGAGATTAAAGTGATCCAAATAAAAAAGTACCTAAGAATCTCCCTACAGCGTCTGCATCTTTCTGTGTTAAAATATGTCCAACTCTCCTTTAGACAGCAGGGAGTGTTTAACTTTCTTTGGAAACGCTGTGACAGATCCCCATTTTGTTAGCCAATACCTCAATATTCCAGTTATGGCTGGTGTTGCTGTTTACATGCCAATGGTTTAGTCTGAGCGCCACACCACTGTTGTTTAAGGAGTGTGTGTCAGGCTTCCCTGGTGGCGCAGTGGTTGAGAGTCCGCCTGCCGATGCAGGGGACACGGGTTCGTGCCCCGGTCCGGGAAGATCCCACATGCCACGGAGCGGCTGGGCCCGTGAGCCATGGCCGCTGACCCTGCGCGTCCGGAGCCTGTGCTCCGCAACGGGAGAGGCCACAGCAGTGAGAGGCCCGCGTACCGCAAAAAAAAAAAAAAAAAAAAAAAAAAAAAAAGTGTGTGTCCAATTATTGGAATACCTTACTGAATTCTTCCCCAATATTTTCATTTTAAAAAAATGAGCAAAAAAGGGACATAAGTGCTAACATTAGTGATACAACAAATGCAGGAAACAGCTTTTATTAAAATTTATAAAATATAGTCAGTTCTCTACTTTTATGTACAACACACTACTGAAAAATTATAGAAAAGTCAATCTTACTTCCTCAACCTTCTCAGAATTATGAACCTTTACATTTATTAAACAGCCATTGTTCCTATCCCGTCCAAGTTAATTTTAATACAGAATTATTTTATCTTTATCATCTTTTGTCCTTCTCTAGATTTCATGTTCATCTGTGTCCATTTTCCTAAATAATTATGCTTTATTTTAACCTACTTACCTATGGTTGTTCTGTTTTTTCCAACTAGCCAGCAGTGGTAGCTGAGAAGTGACAATACGCTGATGAAGAACATTGTCGACACAAAGAATAGAAAAAGTATGTGGAATTTTGCACGTGTATCTGAGAGTTCATTCTGAGGAAAGAAAAAAGAACACTTACTTTTCAGAATAGTCAACCTCCAAAATATACTCTTACAAATTTGGTTCTTCCTGAAGATTGCTGAATTCGCCAAAAAATTACCAGATATGAGAAGTAATAAAATAAATTAGGTAATACATCCAAAACAACATTTCCCAAAGCAGAGAATTGGTATTATCAGAGGGGCTTGCTTACATAACATGTCAGAAAGAGTCACTTTAAAAACCGCTCTTGGGCGTCCCTGGTGGCGCAGTGGTTGAGAGTCCGCCTGCCGATGCAGGGGACGCGGGTTCGTGCTCCGGTCCAGGAAGATCCCACATGCCGCGGAGCGGCTGGGCCTGTGAGCCATGGCCGCTGAGCCTGCGCGTCCGGAGCCTGTGCTCCGCAACAGGAGAGGCCACAACAGTGAGAGGCCCGTGTACCACACACACACACACACACAAAAGTAAAAAACCGCTCTTAAATTTTAGCAATAGTTTCAGTAATAAAATAAAAGGATGGACATTTTTACCCAACGTTTTTCTTTTGTACTTTATACACATATTCAGGCTTTCCCCAACATCCAGGATACACGAGGGTTTTCTCCATCTACGCTACTATTTGCTTGTTTTAATTATATAACCAGAAACTAATTGTGATAAATTTATTTTTGGATTTCCCTAGTCTCTGTCTTCGGAACACCACTGCACACAGTCATCCCTTCAGCTGCTTCCATTCCTACCTCTTCAATCCTTTCTCCTTTCCTACAGAGCCTGTTTTGGTAATTACCGATTTTGGTATGTCAATTTGCCACGAGGCACTAGTGAACGAAAACAGCTTCTGTTACCCGTTCTAATGGCTAGATTCATTTCAACAGAAGCAAAGCGTTAACCCAGAAGAAGTCAGTCTCTAGCATGAGGATTAGAAGGAAGCCTTTACGCATTCGCTCTCACGACAAAGCCGCACAGCCAACCACAGCCTCACACAACAAGAGCTGCTCCTGCTTGATTTAAACACTGTTTACAGGCTAACAGGACGGTTTTTAGCATTAGGTGATTCTGACATCTATCTTCTCCTCTTCTCTTCCAGAGTAGCCGCAATACCTTTTAAATACATCAAGTGATTCTTCTATCTCCCCATCTTGTGAGACAAATGAGTACTATACATACTCACTATCAATGTCACAAAAAAGATGGCAAGAATATCATGGCAATGATGTATTTTTTTTTAAATTTATTTAATTTATTTATTTTTGGCTGCGTTGGGTCTTCGTTGCTGCGTGCGGGCTTTCTCTAGTTGTGGAGAGCAGGGGCTACTCTTCGTTGTGGTGCGCGGGCTTCTCATTGCAGTGGCTTCTCTTGTTGCAGAGCACGGGCTGTAGGCGTGTGGGCTTCCGTAGTTGCGGCACATGCGCTCAGTAGTTGTGGCTCACGGGCTCTAGAGTGCAGGCTCAGTAGTTGTGGCACACGGGCTTAGTTGCTCTGTGGCACGTGGGATCTTCCCAGACCAGGGCTCGAACCCGTGTCCCCTGCATTGGCAGGTGGATTCTCAACCACTGCGCCACCAGGGAGGCCTGCAATGATGTATTTTACCTCTGGACAACTCTGTAGATTTCCGGTGGCAAAGCTTGTATAAATAGAGACAACGCATTAAGAAACCACTTTTTTTTTTCTTTTTTTCTTTATTTTTGCTGTACGCAGGCCTCTCACTGCTGTGGCCTCTCCCGTCGCGGAGCACAGGCTCCGGACGCGCAGGCTCAGCAGCCATGGCTCACATGCCCAGCCGCTCCGCGGCATGTGGGATCTTCCCGGACCGGGGCACGAACCCGTGTCCCCTGCATCGGCAGGCGGACTCTCAACCACTGCGCCACCAGGGAAGCCCAAGAAACCACTTTTTATACAAAACTATCCTGCGCACTATTGTTATAAACCTTTCATGTTTGGAAGGACCACTAAGACGTGGCTCTCTAAAGGCCATCAACGACGTTTCCTCAAAAACCACAAAAGAACATTCCGCTCTCCAAGCACATTTAGGGTACACTTTACACACCTTTCCACAAAGTTTTTAAAACAGAGATTTGTATCTAGGAAAGCATAAAATTGATTTTTTTAGCAAACAGGTTTTTAAAAGCTTCGGATGAGTAGTTTCTAAAAGCTAGATCTAATAATTTCTCACCTGCCTCAATGGTACTGCAGTAGCCTTCCAAGGGGTGCCGTCTCCTCCCCTCCGGTCTACTTTCCACAAAGCAGCCAGAGGGACCCTTTATAAGGCCGATGGCGTTACCCCCTGCTCCCCATTCCACGGCCCTTGCAACGCCCGCAAAGACCCTGCATCTCTGGCCGCCTCCTGGACCCGTTCCCCTGTTCATCTAGGCCAGCCTTGCCAGCGGTCTGGCATGGTGCTCCTCTGGGCCTTTACGCTAAAGGTCAGATGTCTCCTCTGTTCGAAACACTCTTCTCTCAGGTATCCATTAAGTCCCGTCAAGTCTTCGCTCAGCTTTCTTACTGAGGCCTACCACAATCACGCTTAAAAAACTTCAGATGTAATTGACGTATAATGTTATTTTAGTTCCAGTAGTTCAACATAATGATTCCATATATGTCTAAATGGCAAAATGATCACTACAGTAAGTCTAGTTAACATCCATCACCACACAGAGTCACAAAACCTTTTTTCTTGTGAGGAGATCTTTCAAGACCTACCCTTAGACACTTCCAAATATACTTATTAGCCACAGTCACCATGTCGTACATTACAGCCCCAGGCTTATTCTGCCACCTTCTCCCACTTCGCCTATCCCCCACCCCACACTTCTGACAACCACCAAAATGTTCTTTGTATCTATGGGTTTTTTTTTTATTCCACATAAAAGTTAGATAATATGGTATTTGTTTTTCTCTGTCTGACTTTATTCCCTTATGATAATGCCCTCAAGGTCCATCTGAGTTGTCAAAAACGGCAAGATTTCCTTCTTGTTCTATGGCAGAATTTATACCATTTATGCAACGGTATAAATTCCGTTGCATATTTATACTACAATTTCTTCATCCACCAATGTAAACTTAAGAGTGTTTTCATGTCTTGGCTGTCATAAACAATGCTGCAATGAACACAGGGATGCAGATATCTTTTTGAGTTAGTGTTTTCCTTTCTTTTGGATATACTCCCAGCAGTGGAATTCCTGGATTGTATAATAGTTCTAATTTTAATTTTTTGAGGACTCTCCGTACCATTCTCCATAATGGCCGCGCTAATTTACACTCCCACCAACAGCACACAAGGGCTCTCTTTTCTCCACATCCTTGCCAAAACTTGTTATTTCTTGTCTTTTTGGTAATGGCCATTCTGACAGGTGTGAGGTGGTACCCTGCCGTGGTCTGGTTTGCACTTCCCTGATGATTAGTGATGCCGAGCATCTTTGCAGGTGTCTGTTGGCCATCTGCATGTCTTCACTGGAAAAATGTCTATTCAGATCTTCTGACCATTTTTTGTTGTTGTTGTTGTTGTTTTTGTTTTTGTTTTTTTGGTGGTACGCGGGCCTCTCACTGCTGCGGCCTCTCCCTTTGCGGAGCACAGGCTCCAGACACACAGGCTCAGCGGCCATGGCTCACGGGCCCAGCCGCTCCGCGGCATGTGGGATCTTCCCGGACCGGGGCACGAACCTGTGTCCCCTGCATCAGCAGGCAGACTCTCAACCACTGCGCCACCAGGGAAGCCCCTGACCATTTTTTAATCAGATTGTTTTGTTTTTGCTATTAAGTTGTATGAGTTCTTTATATATTTTGAATATTACTCCTTATCAGATACACAGTTTTCAAATATTTTCTTCCATTTAGCAGGCTGCCTTTTCATTTTGTTAATGATTTCCTTTTCTGTGCAGAAGCTTCTAGTGTGACATGGTCCCACTTGTTTAGTTTTGCTTTTGTGGCTTTTGCATTTGATGTCAAATCCAAAACCTCATCGCCAAGGCTGATGTCAAGGAGCTTACCACCTGTATTTCTTCTAGATTTACGATTTCAGGTCTCATGTTCAAGTCTCTAGTCCATTTGGAATTGATCTTTGTCTATGATGTAGGATTGAGGTTCAGTTTCACTCTTTTGCATGTGGCTGCCCAGGTTTCCCAGCATCCTTTACTGAAGAGACTGTCCTTTCCCCATTGTACCTTCTTGGCTCCTTGTCATAAATTAACTGACCGTACGTGCATGGGTTGATCTCTGTGCTCTCTTATTCTGTTCCACTGATCTATGTGTCTGTTTTTATTCCAATAACATACTGTTTTGATTACTACAGATGTGTAATATAATTTGAAATCAGGAAGTGAGATGCCTCTGGCTTTGTTCTTTTTCTTCAAGACTGCTTTGGTTATTTGGCTCTTTTGTGGTTCTACGCACATTTTAGGATTGTTCTATTTCTGTGGAAAATGGCATTGGAATTTTGATGGGGACGGCACTGACTCTGTAGATTGCTTTGGGTAGTATGGACATTTTAAACAATATGAATTCTTCCAATCCATAATCACAGATTATTTTTTTCTAACAGTTTTTTTGTAGACTCTACAATTTTCTAATATGTCACTTGAAAACAGAGACAGTTTTACTTCTTCCTTTCCTATCTGGATGCATTTTATTTCTTTTACTTGCCTAACTGTCCTGGCTGCCTAAGACTTTCGATACTATGTTGAATAAAAGTGGCAAGAATGGGCAACCTTGTCTTGTTCCTGATATTAGAGGAAAAGCTTTCAGCTTTTCACCACTGAGTATGATGTTAGCTGTAGGCTTGTCAATATATGGCCTTTATTAAGCTGAGGTGCATTCCCTCTATACCCATTTTGTAGACAGTTTTTATCATAAATGGATGCTGAATTTTGACAAATGCTTTTTCTGCATCTATTGAGATGATGATACAATTTTTATCCTTCATTCTGTTAATGTGGTGTATCACGTTGACTGATGTGCAGATGTTGAACCATCCTTGCCTCCCTGGAATAAATCCCACTTGATCATAGTGTATGGTCCTTTTAATGTATTGTTGAATTTGGTTTGCTAATATTTTGTTGAGGATTTTTAAATCTATGTTCATCAGGGATACTGGCCTGTAATTTTCTTGTGGTGACCTTGTTTGGTTTTACTATTGGGGTAACACTGACCTTATAAAGTGAATCTGGAAGTGTTCTCTCTTCCATTTTTGGGAAGTCTGAGAAGGACAGGTGTTAACTCTTCACCTGTGAAGCCACCTGGTCTGGGACTTTTGTTTGTTGGGACGTTTTTGATTACTTATTCAATCTCCTTACTATTAATGAGTCTGTTCAGATTTTCTATTTCTTCATGATTCAGTCTTGGTAGGTTGTATGTTTCTAGGAATTTATCCATTTTTTCTAGGTTATCCAATTAACTGGCATATAATTGTTCATAGAAATCTCCTTGATCCTTTGTATTTATCAGTTGTAATGTCTCTCTCTCTTTTTTTTTAATATTTATTTTTGGCTGTGTTGGATCTTTGTTGCTGTGCACTGGATTTCTCTAGGTTCTCTAGTTGCACCACCAGGAAAGCCCTAAGAGCTGGTTTCTTGTAAAGATAAACAGAATAGACAGGCCTTTCCCTTGTCTCACCAAGAAAAAAAGAGAAGACTCAAAATCAGAAATGAAAGAGGACTTCCCTGGTGGCACAGTGGTTAAGAATCTGCCTGCCAATGCAGGGGACATGGGTTCGATCCCTGGTCCGTGAAGATCCCACATACCGTGGAGCAACTAAGCCCGTGCGCTGCAACTACTGAGCCTATGCTCTAGAGCCCACGAGCCACAACTCCTGAGCCCGCGTGCCACAACTACTGAAGCCCACACACCTAGAGCCCGTGCTCCACACAAGAGAAGCCACCGCAATGAGAAGCCTGTGCACCCACAAGGAGGAGAGGCCCCCGTTCACCACAACTAGAGAAAGCCTGCGTGCAACAACAAAGACCCAACTCAGCCAAAAATAGACAAAACAAAACCCCCCAAAAACAGCTCTTAGTTTCACTCATCTTTTTAGTTTCTGTTCCATTTATTTTCACTCTGATCTTTATTTCCTTCCTTTTAGCGCTTTTTAAAAAATTTTAATCTTGGCTGCTCTGCAGGGCATGTGGGATCTTAGTTCCCCAGTCAGGGACTGAACTCAAGCCCCCTGCAATGGCAGCATGGAGTCTTAACCACTGGACCACCAGGGAAGCCCCTAACTTCAGGCTTTTTTCTTTTTCTAGTTCCTTGAAGTGTAAAATTAGGTTACTTGAGATCTTTCTTACTTCTTAACACAGGTTTATCTCTATGAACTTCCCTCTTAGAACTGCTTCTGCTGCATCCCATATGTTTTGTTATGTTGTATTTCCATTTTCATTTGTCTCAAGATATTTTTTGATTCCTTCTTTCATCCATTGGTTGTTCAGTTGCATGTTTAATCTAAACATATTTGTGAATTTTCCAGTTTTTTTTTCTTGGAATTGATTTCTAGTTTCATATCACTGTAATTAAAAAAGATGCTTGCTATGATTTCAATATTCTTAAATTTGCAAGACTTGTTTTGTGACCTAACACGTAACCTATCATGGAGGACGTTCCATATGCACTTGAGAAAAACGTGTATTCTGTTGCTTTTGGATGAAGTGTTCTGTATAAATTTGTTAAGTCCATTTGGACTAAAGTGTCATTTAAGTCCAATGTTTCTTTATTTCATTTCTGTCTAGATGATTCATCCACTGATGAAAGTGGGGTATTAAAGTCCCTTACTATCATTGTCTTGCTGTCTATTTCTCCCTTTACTTCTGTTAATATCTACTTTATATATTTAGGTGCTCCTTTGTTGCGTGCATAAATGTTCTTTTTTTTTTTCCCCCGTGCCGTGTGGCATGTGGGATCTTGGTTCCCTGACCAGGGATCGAACCCATGCCCCCTGCATTGGAAGCGTGGAGTCTTAACCACTGGAACGCCAGAGAAATCCCGCATAAATATTCTTATCTCGGATATCCACTAAGTTCCTTCAAGTCTTGCTCAAATCTAATCTTCTTATGGAGGTCTGCCACGATCACTCTCTTTAGTGCTATAACCTGTGCCCGTCATACCTCCCTCCCCACACACTTGCTAAACCCCTTACTCTGCTCTACTTGTTCTTCACAGCATTTACTTTCTAATATACAATATAATGTACTTATTTATGATGTTTATTATTTGTTTCCCCTTTCTCAAAAGTACATTCTACAAAGACAGAGCTCTTGGTCTCTTCTGTATATTGATATATCCCAAGTGCCTAGAACATATGTGCCTGGCACATAGTAATTGTTGAAGAATGGAGAAAAAAGTAGACTTTAGTCTATTAGTCTTTCCTTACTCATGATGACTCTCAAAAATTTTTTTTTTTTGACTCAAAAATTTTGTTGTTGTTGTTTGTTTATTATTATTTTTGCCTGCGTTGGGTCTGTTGCTGCGCGCGGGCTTTCTCTAGTTGCGACGAGCAGGAGCTACTCTTTGTGGTATGCGGGCTTCTCAATGCAGTGACTTCTCTTATTGTGGAGCACGGGCTCTAGGCATGCGGGCTTCAGTAGTTGTGGTGCGCAGGCTTCAGTAGTTGTGGCTCGGGGACTCTAGAGCACAGGCTCAGTAGTTGTGGCACATGGGCTTAGTTGCTCCGCAGCATGTGGGATCTTCCCGGACCAGGGCTAGAACCCGTGTCCCCTACACTGGCAGGCGGATTCTCAACCACTGCGCCACCAGGGAAGCCCTCAAAAAGTTTTAAAATATTTATATTTTAATTAATAAATCATCACATGCAAACATAAGTTTCTGATAAAGAAATGGGAAATTCTACAATTTGGACTTCTTTCATCTGGCACAGATTCATCTTCATTTATTATTTTAAAAGAATTTTTGGCTGTGCTGCACAGTTTGCAGGATCTTAGTTCCCAAACCAGGGATTGAACCCTGGGCCACAACAGTGAAAGCAGCGGTCCTAACCACTGGACCACCAGGGAATTCCCTCCTCTTCATTTAAATAGGACCACTGAGTATGGTGAAGTAGGTTGTACACTGAACAAAGCTGCCCAACCAGGGGAACAACAGGGGCTAAAATTCATTAGGCTGATACCACACAGAACTGAGGTGCTCGTTTCTAATATGCACAAAGGGACTGCAAGTGCTAGCATACCCTGGTTTTAAATACCCAAGCTTTAAAAGTCTAATGATGTTTTAATGAAAATCCTTCCAAAATGTATTAGACATTTCCTGGAAAATTAATTCTGTTTGATGACTCAAGTATCTGGATGTCGGAAGAGAAAGATCTAAGTTAAAGTTTTGGCTTCCTATACTACTAAGTATGTGACCTGGTTAGTTACCTAACTTTTGCAACCTCAGTTTCCAACTCTGAAAGCTGGAATAATAGTAGCTCCTTCTGCACTCATTATACTTTCTTCCTTTCTGTATTCTTGATGCTCTCGCATCTGGAGCCTTGCTGACTGGGGAGAGAGTGCCTCTCCCAGGGCCATCCAATTCTTACCGAGATAGCAAGGAATGTACCTCTCATATACAAACTAATCAATCCAGAGCCCATACTCCAAAACACCTCCTTTCTCTGGCTCTCACACTCTAGGGGGACAGCCTGCATCCTCGGAGACCACTGAAATCATTCAGACTAGTTAACCCTAAGTGCATCTACCCTGCCTCACCATGCTTTCCCAGGGGCCCTGCGCCTTCTGCTTCCTAAGCAACTCTGGTGCTTCCCTGTGTGGCCCTGCACGGGGTGGCATGAACCCTCCCTTGGAACTGTGAGTAACAAACTATCTTTTCAATGGTTATCATCTCCTGATCTGTCAGCTTCACCATACCTGAAGACAAATAAAACCTACATTTTAAAATACCTTCATGGGGACTTCGCTGGTGGCGCAATGGTTTTGCAACACAGCCAAAGATAAATAAATAAAATCAAATAAAATACCTTCATAGGATTTTTAGGAAGAGTAAATACAGAAGTACCTTTAACCACAATAACCCCCACCTTCAAAATCAAAGATTTAAATGGAGGGAGGAAAAAAAAACACAATAAAAATGCCAGAAGAAAAGCTGGGTAAATATCTGTATAAATTTACAGTGAGCAGAATAAAGCCAGAAATCGTAATTTAAAAGTACTGCTTTAAAAATATAAAATTTTGATTTAGTAAAAACAAAAGCAAACAGGGTTACAAGACATCGATCAAAATTGCGGAAAAACTCACAATTTGCAACTCACAACAGAAAAAGTATTAATATCTCCAGAGACAGGAAACAGATTAGTGGTTGCCTGGGGCTGGGGATTTCACTTTTATTACCGTAAAACTGCACTGAGTCTCATCATCTGAAATAAAAGTAATTACTTCCCTAAAACTGATAGTATGGTTCGAAACAGTTTGGATTACTAAAAGAAGCTCACTATATCCTGTTTAATATTCATTTATTTACAAACATGTATATATGAAGGTAAATTTTAACCCCAACTGTCTTCTGAGCCATTATAAACTCTAACTAGTAAAATTAAGTATGTCTACTTATAATAAAGAATGAAGGAATTATTTATGAAATAGCATCTTAAAATGCCCTAAATATATGTTTTAAGATAGAAAAAAAGACTTACCGTCCAAAATTTTATAAAGTACTGTAAAACTGTTGTAGCCACGAAAAGGCAATATAATAGAGAGTACAATAGAAATAGCAGGAAGAATTTGTAATTAGAAAATCCCACACAGTTATTCACCCTAGAAGAATAAAGAAAATCACACTGTAAAAATAAGACAAACTCACAGAAACAAACACTAGAATGGTGTTTGCCAGGGGCTGAGGGGAGGGCAGTGGGGAGTGTTTAATGGGTACTGAGTTTCAGTTTTGCAAGATGAAAAAGTTCTGGACGCTGGTTGCAAAACAATGTGAACATACTTAACACTGCTGAACTGTACACTTAAAAATGGCTAAGACGGCAAATTTAATGGTTTTTTTTACCATAATAACAACAAATAGGACAGATGAAAAAACTTAAAATCACTATAACTAGAAAATGGGTCATTTGGGAAGTAGAGAGCAGTGTCTTAATTATGGATGTGTGTTTTAAATAAATTCTGTAAGGAATTTGGAATTTCAATGTTAATTCTTAGTAGACAATTATTTGGGTTAATAACATCAGAATGTATTTTTAAAGGAAAACATGTAGCAGAAACATAAAACTAGATCAATCTTGATATCTATGAGTAATTAAATTAACCTTCAACATTTAGGAATGCTGAGGTAAATCACTCCAAGTACCCCCCTCCCACCTCTCCAGCCCCACGTCATTTCCTCTGTGGTTTACACATACCAAGGGCAGTGGTGATCCATCTTAAGAACACACCTAAGAAACAAACGAGCATAAGAAAATCCACGTAGAAAAATTTCCCTGATTCTAATTTCTGATAATTTTTGTTTTTTACTTAAAATTTTCTCTTCAGCAATACATCTTAGAAAAACCAACCCTGTAGACATTAGGTTAGAGACCATTTCTGTTATTTCCACAAATACTTTCGTAGGTAAGAAGTAATGACTTTTCACACTGAGAAATCAGCTGAGCACAGCCAGCTGACTTGGACCACATCAAACAACATTTTAATATACAGATGTGGTGCATATAGCACTTGGTACACTAGCTAGATCTAGTTTACAAAGTCAGCTGAGGAAAGTAAAATGAAAGTTATTTCAAACGTGCAAGTGATAAAACTTTAGAAGCAAATATTGTTAAAATATTAACACTGATGGGCTTGTAGGTGGTTATTTTTTTTCCACAGATTTTATACAATTCTATCCCATGTATAAGAACCACTGTACTTTTATAATCAGAAAAAGAAAAACCCCAAATTTGCCTCCCCACCAGTATACGTAATGTATATTTGCATAAAGTTAGACAAGGGATCATTTCAAGTATACAACAAATAAGTAAACTGATACCCAAAAGGTTAAACGACTTGTCTCACTCGAGTTCAAGGACTCACTGGAATTCCCATACTAGGGGTCTTTCTTTCAACACACTACCTTCTCACAAGAGCATAAGGGATAAAATCTTTGAAATTTTTGGGGGAACAACTTCAGAGGTGGTAACTGAAAGTAATAATGGGACTTCTCTGGTGGTCCAGTGGTTAAGACTCCATGCTCCCAATGCAGGGGACCAGGGTTCGATCCCTAGTCAGGGAACTAGATCCTACACGCCACAACTAAAGATCCTGCGTGCTGCAACTAAGAGCCGGTGCAGCCAAATAAATACATAAGTAAATATCAAAAAAAGAAAGTAATATTTTTGTGGATTGTTAGGCTTTAATACCAACATTAATAATAAAAACAAGAAAAGTGTCATGATGGTCTTTTTCATCCAGGAATTAAAGTTATCTTTCTCAAGGGGGGGGTATTACTTACTTGGTCATCAATACCACATTAAGCATATGCACAAGAAGTACACATACTTAAAGAAAATTCTAACAACTGGTACAGGAACTGTTATCAAAGATTACTTCAAAGTATATTCAGCTTATATACATAGTTATGTTAGCTCTGCATACAGAGCAAATAATGGGAGAGGCTGCAGTGCTTTTGCTAAGTTCCTTCACTTTCTGTTCTCCCATCTCCAGTTCCAGTACTGGGGTTAAATGAAAGCCAAAGAGAAACACTTACATGTCACATGCTGAGCAGTGATGCGCACGGTCAGGCTTAATCAGCTGACATCTTTCACAGTATCTGATGGCTACATTTAAGAATTAAAAGGAAGTTGTTGAAGAATGTATGTTGAGAGTTGAGTTCATTTGACTATAAAATTTGCTTTCATTTCTTAGAAACAACTCTAGGAAACTGACAACTAATAATTTTAAAATAATACCAAAGTTCATTGGAGAGTTTATGAAATCCAAATGTCGGGAGGCAGAAGGGAACCTCAGAAATGTAGCTGGCCCAGCAATGTTCAGATGCATAAGGAGATCCAAGGAAATAAGGGACTGGTATAAAGTCAGGCATGTAGTTTAGTGGCAAAACTCAGATACACTAAGACCTGAATCAAGTATCTTCTCCTACTGTACCATGATGTCTGTAGTAAAATATCAAAACAAACGTTCTCAATCATCTCCCACCCCATCCCAGATAAATAGCAAAATTGCAAACATACTATTGCGAAAGAACTCTAAACTTCTTCCCACTGAATTCTAATATATACAGTTTGTATCTTCATTCATTCAAAACACAATGAGCACCTACTAGGGGCCAGATATTGCTCTCGGCATAAATCCCTGCCTTCACGGAACTCACGCTCTAGTGGAAAAGACGGGGAGTAATAACCAAGGCAAGGTGACAAAATAAGTCGTATATTAGTGATAGGTGCTGACAGGAAACATAAAGCAGGGAAGGGGAGTTGGGGTAATGTAATTTTAGAGTCATTTGAGAAAACTGAAACTGAAAGAAGGGAGCTGGTCAGTCACACAGATCTGTGGGAAAAGAGGAATCTGAGGAGACGGCACAGGCCTCGGGTGGGAGGGTGCTCAGGGTGCACGAACAGCGAGGGGCCGGTGTGCTTGGAGCAGAGGGGAGAGGAGGAGGACACAAGGCAGGGTCAGAGAAGCCGCATCAGGTAAGGCTTGCTCTCCCCACTCCGCTCAAGTACTCTGAGAGAAAAGAAGCCAACTGGAGGGGACTTCCTGGTGGTCCAGTGGTTAGGACTCCATGCTCCCAACGCAGGGGTGCGGGTTCAATCCCTGGTCGGGGAACGAGGATCCTGCATGCCACACAGCACAGACAAAAACAAAAAGCCAACTGAACGAAGAGCTCCACCAGAACCTGCAGAACATTCAGAACCTGAGGTTCTGGTTTTTGAAATCTAAGTAAGTGACAAACTAGTTCTTTGAGATTTATGAGGGAAATGTCCCAAGACTTCACAAATCAATAATTCTTTAAAACCATTATTTTGGATGAACAGAGAATAATAAAATGACAGTGAGATACTAACCTTTTTCCACATCGTGGCCTCCAAAGCAAACAAATGCTTCTTGGCAACAAGACAAATGACTACGGGTCTTTCGCTAGAGCTGAAACGTTCACAGATTTAGAGCATCTGACTAATACATACTCTGCGGGATCTACTGGAAGTGCGGTAGACTTCTTTGGGGGTATCCGCCTGGTCTACAGGCCACTCTCTTTCCAGGAAAGGATTTCAGACCCCTTTTCTACCTGGACTGTGTGAACCCACCCACCTCCCCCTTCTGGTCCACGCTCTCTCCTACGAATCAGGGCTGAGGGGCAGTGAGCTGTATCTCACGGGGTGGAACTGAGTAACACGCGATGGCCGCGCTTCGCCACATGGATGGGATAAGAAAGGGAGAATCATTTTAAGGGCGACAGTGTAGGAAGTGAGCAGATGCCAGGGAGCAGCAAGGACAGCTGCAGGAGCCCCTCTGGCCCCCGGGTCTCAGCTCCAGTCCCTTCTTGCACTCCTGCCCTCAGGGCACAGGAGACACCCACCACTTTCTTACACCACCCCGTACGTTATGGTAGTTTCTTTTGGAGGGAAGGGGGAGTTAAAAAGCTTACGCTATTGTCTGTTACTTGTGATCATTAGGGCTAACAGACATAGTAACAGCAGAGAAAACAGGTTCAAATAAAAATTTAAATTAAACATACCCTCTAAAAAGTAGATGGACCATGTCATGTTAGTGTTTTTGGAAAAGAATTTGGCCATATCTATAAAAGCGTAAGGCATGAACACTCTCTGCCCGGGATCTCTGCCGCTAGAAAATTTATTCTATAGACATGCTCTCACCACAACATGGTTTCAATAACAAAGCACTAGGAATAACGAATTATGAAGGTAGTTAAGCATTTTATGATACACTACACAGACTTTAACAAGAATTCTCCATACAAAATAGACACATACCCTAAACTGGAAGAGTGCAAACATATTAAGTGGAAAAAAGCAAACTGCAGAATAGTTTGATACACAGCATGTTTCATATCTCTGAGGGGGGAGAAGAATATATGTATTTTTCTATTATTCATCCCAATACAATGCATCCACCTTCAGACTTGAATTAACATATATAAGAGAGACACAAAGTGTCATTTTGAAGCAGTGTTAGCAGTTACACCTGTTAGAAGGCAGCTACCCAGGTAACCAAATCTGGACTGGTTAATACCTATCCACTCTCATTGTTAAAATGTTAATTGATTGTATATAAGTTTTGCAATATTCTGTTATATATAAAAAATTTCTGCAAGGATATACAAGAAGCATGGCAACCTCTGGGGAGTAATGCCAGGGTAAGGGGCAGACACTTCTCATTTGGTATCCTTAAAACAATTTTTTTAAATCATGTTCCTGTATTACTTTTATAATTTAAACCAAACTTCAAGATGAAGGGAATTTATACAAATATCCCCTTATCAAATGAATAACGTGTACCTTACTGAGGGCCTTCTGTAGTACCTTGGCTAGACTGGACACTAGGGAAGTGAACCCATACAAGGTAGGAAAAGCAGAGCAGGTAAAAAGGACCTGAGAGGTCTTCTAACTCAACCTCTCATTTTTTAGGTTAGAAACACCCCAAAACCTAAAGAGAAAACAAGTAGTTTGCCCAAGATTATCTCCCTCTCTCTCTAAACGAGTGGTCAGATCGGGATCAGAAGCCCGGTGTCTTATTTCCTCTTCCTCTACATTTCCTCCACTCAAAATTCTGCCGTTGCTCTGAGATGAGATGAAACGAAACAGACTTTTCAAGAAGCCTTTTTAAGGGTCTTGATGACTGAGTAGATAGAAGAACTGAAGTAAAAGCAGCTGTCCAAGAAAACTGCAGTTTCTAGGAGGGGTGGCCAGAAGAGTGATGCTGCCAGTGCCAGAAACAAGCTTGATGCTGGCGGGTGGAGGGAGTGGGTGGGTATGGGAGGGGGGTTAGGTTGTTTTTCTTTCTTTCGTTCATTCATTCAACAAATACTCAGTCTCTACCCTGTGACAAACACTGCTCCATGCTGAGAATATAAAGTTGAACAAGACAGACTTCCCTCCTGCCCCCATGGTGTTAGGTTTTGCTCCACTTGAATTGGGATAACAGGTCACTCAGGTACAGCTATCCTTCGGAAGGTGGGGATACGAGAATGGAGCTCTAGTGGGCGCACATGCCCAGGGGAGTGCCAAAGCCCCGACCAGGGCCCTGGGGGAGGGCAAGGCAGCCTCGCCCCTCTGAAGGCGCAGCTGCAGTCCACCCCTCTGCCTGACAACAAGAAAGGGTCTGGGCAGCAAGCGTATGCTCGTGTGACAACATCCCTCAATCTGCTAGTTCACAGTAAGGAAAGATAACTCAGTCTGACAACTATTAAAGAAAACAAATCGTCTGAGACACAGTGAACCAACGATCACAATATTGTGGTGTCAGAGTTCCATGGTTAAAAACAGCTGAAGGAACAGTACAAAAAGAATTGGGACGAGGCGCCCTTGTGAAGTGGGGTTAAAAAAACGTAGGAGGAAGAATAAACATTCAAAGATGCAGAAACAACTAGGATGAGAAAGCACGAAGAAGAAAGCTTTTCCAAAGAAGAAAGTTTTTCAAGCAGTTAGAATGAAAAGCCACCCAACTTGGTTAGGAAGAATGAAAGCCAGCTGCCTGGAATCTGCTGGGAAGGAAAAGAGGCCCAGGGTACAGACAACTTATGGGGGACCCACCACGGTCAAAGGGAAGAGAAAATAGAATGGTAGTTGGAACACGTAAGAACCAAATTTTTGTTGTTGTTGTTGTTGTTTTTCTGCGGTACGCGGGCCTCTCACTGCCGCGGCCTCTCCCGTCGCGGAGCACAGGCTCCGGACGCGCAAGCCCAGCGGCCATGGCTCACGGGCCCAGCTGCTCCGCGGCACACGGGATCCTCCCGCACCGGGGCACGAACCCGCGTCCCCTGCATCGGCAGGCGGACCCCCAACCACTGCGCCACCAGGGAAGCCCCTTGTTGTTGTTTTTAAGAGGAGATACACTTTGAAGTATACCTGAAAGCAGAGGGAAGAAATGGGTTGGAAATTATTAAGTAAAGAAGATTTTTAGGAGCAAACTGTGGGAGAAGGGAAGAAAGAGGTCAGCAGTCTTTATGCAAGTTTAATAAAGGACAAGAATGCAGACCCCAAGAAGGAAGCGAGGTCCTGAGGGACAGCCAAGTGCGTGCAGGTGCAGGGCGGCCCCCGAGCCTGGAAGCAGCTGGGGCTCTGCCGCCATATTTCACACTCGTTCTCTCCTACTTACTAGCTTGTGACCTTGGGTCAGTAACTCACTTTCTGAAAGCCTCAATTTCCTCTTTTGTAAATGCAAATAATATCAAGCGCAAAGGACTACTGTGCAGATCAAAAAAAATATGGAACATATCAAATTCCCAGTAAAGCAGTTATTATCGTTACAATAATGTTATTGTTTTTGATAAAACACAAAGTGAGACTCTAGGATGGGAAAAATTAGTGAAGGGGAGAAAACTACGGAGATCTTTCAAGTGTATGAGCAGCCATTATGGAGAACACCCAGGAACAGATTCATCCCACAAACGCCTCCTGGGGGCCTGGGGGGTGACGCACTGGCTGTGTTAGGGCCGTGGACGGAGATCCCAGTGCCAGAGCCTCAGGACAGAGTCAAGGAGGGAGGAGCACAGACAACCAGCAGACGGCGACCTGCGATCTACAAGGCAAGAGTGTGAGAAGTTCAGAGAAGATTTCAAAAATCTCTTCTTGCTTAAGTGAATAGAAATGGTTGAAGAGAGCTGGACAGTGAATTAAAACTTTAAAGTAGATTTAGGGAGGAGAAAATTATCATTCTAGGAAGAGGAAAAGACATAAAAATAAAAGGTGGGGAAGGACAGAGTTTTAGCGGAGTTGACACAGGGAAATGGAGCGGGAGAAAGCTAAAGAGAAACACTGGCTGTATCCAGACTGTGGAGGGCGGAGGTTTAGAAAGACTCATTTTGCTTCCTTAATAGACGAGATGTCCACGTGGTTCAAAAAAGCACAAAAAGGAGCGCAGTGACAGCCCCCACGCCCCTCCACGAAGGCAGCTCCGTCACTTTCACTAATCTCTGGTCTAAGAAAGACCCACTTTCTATAACATGTGGTTCTGTAATTTCATTTTTTAAAGAATGCATGATATTATTTCTATAATAAGAAAAAAAGAAGAAAAACCCCCAATGTTCTTTGGGATTCTAAGCAGTAGAAATGCAGTATAAAACGGTGCTCAAGGGCAGGGGCTCTGTCTGCAGTCAGAAGATAAGGTGTAAATCCCAGACCTTGCCACTCGGGGACGTCAGGGCCCTCCCTGTGTCGCACTTCTTTGTCTCTAATGTGGGGATAAGTGCTGCACTGTCTCAGAGGGGCGTAAATAATCACCATGAAGTGCTCAGCAAAATTCTCCTGCACTACTCAACAGAGGAAGGGCATTTTTCAGAGTAGTGGAAAGCCATTAAAATTAATGAAAGGTAATAAAGCTTTAAAGGCAAAGACTTTACGTTAGCAGCTTTTAACTCTTTGGGGCATAGGTACTGCTCTGGAAATCAAAAGAACGGGTTACTTCAAAAAGTACCCCAAATTTTGCGTTTAATCTCACGGTTTCATTAATTCTCTGAAATCTTGGGACTTTGGGTTAAAAACACCTAGGGGATTTCCTGGCGGTCCAGTGGTTAGGACTCTGCGCTTCCACTGCAGGGCACATGGGTTCGTTCGCCTGTCAGGGAGTTAAGATCCCACAGGCCCCGCAGCATGGCCAAAAAAAAAAAAAATCTAATCTACATAACTGCAGCTACTAACAACTGCTGTAAACTAAACATTTTATAATTGAATATAAAAAGGGATTATTTTAAATTAGCTCTCGGACTTCCCTGGTGGTGCAGCAGTTAAGAATCTGCCTGCCATTGCAGGGGACACGGGTTGGAGCCCTGGTCCGGGAAGGTCCCACATGCCGTGGAGCAACTAAGCCCGTGCACCACAACTACTGAGCCTGCGCTCTAAAGCCCGCGAGCCACAGCTACTGAGCCCACTCGCCGCAACTACTGAAGCCCACGTGCCTAGAGCCCGTGCTCCGCAACAAAAGAAGCCACTGCAATGAGAAGCCCGCGCACCTCAACGAAGAGCAGGCCCGCTCGCCGCAGCTAGAGAAAGCCCGCGCACAGCAACGAAGACCCAACGCAGCCAAAAATAAATAAACGTTAAAAATAAATATATAAATAAGCTCTCACTTACTGAAAATGTATTACTGTACACTGAGATCTATACTAAGTGCTTGTCTCATTTTTGTATACTTCCAGAGATTTAGAGACTATTATTCTCATTTTAAAATGAGGAAACCAGGGCTTAGGAAGTTTAAGTGACTCTCATTGCACTAGCAATGGAAAAGCTGGGGTTTGATCTGAAATCCATGTTTTCATTCTATACGGTAATATATTGGTTATGCAAAGGGATAGTATAGGCATACCTCGTTTTATTGCGCTTCACAGATACTGCGTTTTTTTGTATTTTTTTTTTTTTACAAACTGAAGGTCTGTGGCAACCCTGCATCGAGCAAATCTATTGGTGCCATTTTCCCAGCAGCAGTTGCTCACTTTGTGTCTCTGTGTCACATTTTGGTAATTCTCAAAATATTTCAAGCTTCATTATTATTTTATTTGTTATGGTGATCTGTGATCAGTGATCTTTGATATTACTGCTATGATTTGCTGAAGGCTCAGATGATGGTTAGCACTTTTTAGCAATAAGGTATTTTTAAATTAAGGTATGTATGTGTTTTTCTGACATAATGCTACTGCACACTCAACAGGCTACAGTACAGTGTAAACATAGCAGTTACACGCACCGGGAAACCAAAAAGTTCACGTGACTTGCTTTACTGTGATATTCACCTTATTGCACTGGGCTGGAACCAAACCTACAGTATCTCCAAGGTGTGCCTATATGAAGTGCATGAAACATTTAAACGTCGGTCAAACATCTCCTTCTACAATTCCTAAGTCAGAATGTGTACATAATTATACAAAGGTAAAGCTCCTTTTATTTCCCCTCAGAGCTGAGAAGCATAGGGGTTCTATAGGCAGAGCACCTTTTCACATACTATCTGTATGACCTACCTATATGACTACCTGTATGACTACCTGTATGACCTTCATCAAGTTACTTAACCTGTCTGTAAAATGGAGAGAGCAGTGTCTCCGTCACAGGCTGGTGTGAAGTTTAGAGGAGTCTGTATGTGTAAAGAACTTAGGTCAGAGTAACTGTTAGCTATCACCATTATCTGGTATTTGCATGAATTAGTGAGATGTATAATACATAATTTAAAACAATTTCCTGTACTTAAATGACCAGTCTGGCCGCTCACAGGTCCATCCCTATCAGTAAGGCTCTGCCCCTGAGAAAAGGAAGCTGCTGCAGTCACAAACGTCAAGGGGGCCAGTGGGACAGACACAGCTTCGGAACCAGACAAACCTGACTTCAAATTCTGGCTCTCTGAATACTAGCTTTATAGCCTTGAACAAGCTTCTTCCCCTTGATGTCTTTTATTTCTCCCCATTCTAAGTTACCACGTTCTTGATTTTTAAAAAAATTACTCAGTGATGACACAAAATATTCAAATTCAAATCAGGATTTCCAAAATGACGGTTTGCTAAAAATTATAAATGAAATTTTTAGCCATGAAGATTGAGTTGGAAAAAAAAAAGAAATGCAGAAAAAAGAGATCCACATTAAAGTGAGCTCCTTAAAAAATCTATATCAGGGGACTTCCCTGGTGGCACAGTGGTTAAGAATCCACCTGCCAATGCAAGGGATACGGGTTCAAGCCCTGGCCTGGGAAGATCCCACATGCCGTGGAGCAGCTAAGCCCGTGAGCCACAACTACTGAGCCCACGTGCCACAGCTACTGAGCCCACATGCCACAACTACTGAGCCCACGTGCCTAGAGCCCGTGCTCCACAACAAGAGAAGCCACTGCAATGGGAAGCCTGTGCACCGCAATGAAGAGTAGCTCCTACTCGTTGCAACTAGAGAAAGCCCACGCGCAGCAACGAAGACCCAACGCAGCCATAAATAAATAAATTCATTTGAAAAATCTATATCAACATATGTACATACCTATTATCTGAAATACCATGTAAGATACACAACACGTGAAAATCCTGTTCCCACAGATGTTATTTGTGGCAACCGCAATATCCACTTAATTGTCAAATCATGCAAATATATCTTGGCAAAAATTACCATATTTTAAACATTATTTGGGAAGAAGAGCTTAAGATTTGTTTTTCTTACTCTTTGAAGCTGATGTGGTGTAGATAGGTAAGTCCCTTGCTGCTCTTCTCAAAATTTCTTGCTGTCTTTCTTGGCTGAATTCCTTTTCATAACGTTCCTTTTCAGAATTGGACAAGCAGAACTATAAAAGGAGAAATAACTATTAATTCTTTTTAATCCCATAATTATTAACTATCAGGCTCAGAAAAACAAAGTTGTATCCAGAACAGAAAAAACAAAAATATTTCCTTCTATAAAGGCAAAACTTGTCTTCGAATTTGTTTAGGAAGCTAAATCAAGCACATTTTAACAAAACCACACACATACCTTTGACAGATTGAGAAATATTTGCCCTCCATACTAATGATGGCAAAGAACATGAACTAAATATTTTTTGCATTTTTGTTTTTTACAGAGAAGATTAACTTTCCCCATCAAAAAGGGCTTAATATATATTTTCTGTTAGTAAAAATTCTGGTGTTTGAAAGTTAGTGTCAAGAGATTTGGAAGAATGTCCAAAGAGTCACTTGCTTTGCGTAACAGGCTATATCACAGGCATGGGGCCCTACTATTTTCTGGCCAAATTTCTCAATGAGGACAACAAGTCCTTCTTTCACTACTCTGTTTTTGCTTTTAAAAAGCTAATCAATCAGGGTGCTTTCTCCAGAAGTATTAAGGATTGCCAAGGTAAGCACAATCTCCTTTTCTCAAGGACAGATTCCTTTATAGAGTTGTTTCCAGTTTCCACTTCTGAAGTTTTAATTCCCGTGTGTGGGCAGCCTCCAGTCTATTTCTTTAAATAGCATTTTCCTTACAAAGGACTTGTTCAGTTGCTCTTCTTTTCATGTCATCCCAGCATCTCAAGGACCTCAGTTTTATGCCTCTATTTTATGTAACCAGGAGTTATTTTTCAGTGTCTGTTGGTCTTTATTTCACAGATTTTTTTAAAAAACAAAAAAATGGCCTAGACATGCTCTTGATCATAGTTCATACTTTAACAATACTGTTCCTCAATTTTTATTTACTTACAGGGTTTTGCTTGAAAAGGTCTAAGGGGTCGTGACTAAACTTTATCTTTTAAAATTTGAGTATTTTGGTCTACCTGCGAACTCAAGTGCCAAGTCTTCCACACTCTCAACGCCTCATTGTCAACAACGGCACTGCCTTCCTGATGCAGCCTCTTCTGTTACAAATGGGGCGATAGGGCAGCACAGGCAGGATTAAGAGCTCTGGGGTGAGGAAACTGTGATCCCAAGCAGCTCAGGGAATTTTCTAAAGCTGCAGAATTATTGGCAGAGCTGATATAAAAACACAAGTCTCTTGAGTTCTACCCTAGTATGTTTCCCTCTGTGCTGCTCATGTGAAATACGTGTTCTTTCTTTTTACAGACTTGTTACTCTAGCCTGGCCAAAACACGATGGCTTAAGAAGTAGCAGAGTCCACTTAGATGGCCCAGCCCAGCTCCCACAACTAAATCTTGGTGGCACACAAGAAACCCCCAAGCTGCTCATAAAGGACAAGAAGTAACATGGACACATGAACAGGACAGAAAAAAATCACACACAAGCTTGACGTTGACACTCTGGAGGTCACTCAGCTAAACTCCAGGCAGGCTGGAATCTTCAGACATTTCTGAGATCCACCCCCTCGAATACTGTCAGGTACAAAAATACTTTCCTACTTTGTAAGACGGCCCGTTCTCCTTTAAGAGAACTGTAACTTGCTAGAAAGTTCTTCCCTGACATGATGCATCTCTGAAACATTCAGAACAGAGAATAAAAATCATATGGTATAACGTTAAATATATATTTGGAAGAAAGATGCTCTAATCAAATTTTACAGTTTCCTTGTAAAATCTGAACAGAATTTTCCTGGGCTGAGCTGTTTCTAGCCAGGCCTCAAAGTCGTTACTTTTCCGTAAGAACTATGGTTATAAATTACGAAAAGCTTAAACCAAATGAAAATCTCAAGAGACACCAGGATTTTAGATGAGGAATGGAACAAAACAAAACTTAAAATGAGCTAGATGTTTGAAATTATTCCTGTCTATTTTTCATTAAATACTACTGAACAGAATTCAAACTATGAAATGCCATTATTTTAAATTTAGTGTTCAAATGGTTCAATTTAAGTATCTGTTACACACCAATTAAGAGCTTGGCACTGTCCCAGGTACCAGGGATCCAAAGATGAATAAAAATACAGCCTTTGCCTTCAAAAACACATTCCTATAGTTCAGTAAGAATGTTAACCACGTAAACATAGAATTACAAATCAGCAATTCTTTGCAAGGTGTGATCAAAGCTCCCTTGGGAGGGGTGAGGGCCGTCAATGAAAGTTTCTTGGAAGAAGAGGTACCTAAACGGGGTTTAGAAAGATCAACAGGAATCGTCCAGGAAGACAAAGCAGAAAGAAAACTTTGGCAAAAGAAGCGGCATATGGAAAACACAAAGAGGTGAAAATAGTATATTCAGGGCAACACACTACTTGAATACAGAGTTCCAGGAAGAAGCAATGGACATGAAGTAGGACCTCAGCTCGTGAAGGGTCTGTGTACCAGGCAAATGACCAGCCCACTGGCAACCTCTGCAGGAATGCCAGAGAAGCGACAGAACCGTATTTTCTTTTTAGAAAGATGACACTTAGTGATGGAAGATGCCTACCAGCTTTTCTTATGCTGCTTCCTCCTTACCATTCATTCACTCAAGTATTTAGCAATCTATTATATACTAGGTCTGATTCTAGGCAATGAAGATACAGCAGTAAATAACAGAGTCTTCCTTCAAAAAGCTTATCCTTTAGTGGAAGAGATAACTTACAAAGGTCTCAGCTTTAATACCACTTCTTCAGAGAGTTCTTTGATCACACTATCTAAAACAGCTTTTTTCCTAATAGCTGTTACTGTTATGCTCTGCCACATCATCGCGTCCTTTTTCTAAATGTATCACGATTTATAACATTTTATGTTTGTCTTGTTCTTTTTATTCCCAGAGCCCACCACAGTCTGACAAAGAGCAGATGCTTAGGAAATACTTGCCGCCTGAAAGAATGAAAAAAGAATGTCTACCTTTATAACTTAACTTCCCTAAAAATGTATAGTTTTTGCTTTTTCGACCCAACCAATCCCCCTAGATCCAAGCCTGAAGTGCTGCTCGAGCCTCTACGTTTAGAGTCCTTGTAATGCGGTCATGAACATCTATCTCACAACTATGCGATTTCCTATCAAGAGCTACTCAGGCAGCCCAGAGTAAGCTTATTCAGAAAGATAATCTTACATTCCTGTCCCTGGTTGTCACTGCAGCCTAGCTTAGCTGTCCCTTCATGACTGAATAATCAATCCATTCAATACTTACTGATGCCCACTGTGTGCCGGATAGTGGGAGAGGGATATAGTGGAGAACGTGATAGAAATGATCCCTGCCCTTAAACAACCGGCAATTTAATAAGGTGATACATACAGGTAAGCAATTACAATACTAGATGACAAGGTCCATGACAGGGAAGGTAGATCGTGCCATAGAAGGGCCACTGGACACAGGCTGTCAATTACACTTACAATTACACTTACAGGAATAGGGGAGCATGAAGGATGGAGTGGACGTAAAGGCTTAATTAAGCACTGGGCTAAATGCTAAATGGGTACAACATTGCAAATACAACAACCAAAAAAGAAAAAAGTAAGTTAGATGGCACTAATGTGCTAGGCATTCTTTTAAGCACTTGCCCTATAGCATTAATTATATATTATTATAAATACCATCAATCACATGTACGTATGGTTAATTTATTTAACCCATACAACAATCCAATAAGGTGCATACGACTACCATCCTCACTTTACAGAGGACGTACCTGAGGTACAGACAGCTAAGGAGTGTGTCCAACGTCACGCGGCTAGAAACGCAGAGGGATGAGGCAGACGAGGGGGTCTGGAGCTGGGGCCTGAGTTCTGAACCTCTGTACTATCCTGTTTCTCAAAAGTATTGCCAATTGTTTTTCTTATTATATTTTTTATTTCCTGTAATAAAAACTATTTACTTTCACACATGCTATGTTTCCAACAGCCATCACTACTAGTAATTGATTAGATAAAATTAGGTCCTTTTCAACTTAAGAGATTAAGATATGGGTGGCAATTTGTAATATAACTTTAAGGGCCGACTAATTATTAGCAAATGTTTGAAGAATATATTTGAAGAAACAGTAAGCTTGATTTGTGGTTTACATTATCCCTTAAAACAAAAGCCCCCAGTAGAAGCAACGGGCAGTGAGAGTCTGGCGTTACCCACTACTGCTGAATGTACGGGCAGCACCCGGCAATGCTCCTGCTGGGCATCTGCCCCTAAGGACTACGTACGTACGTACACGTGCCAGAATGCTGACGGCAGTCCTACGTGTAGAAGCCTGAGACTGCAAGCTGCCCAACCGCCCACGCCCATCAACAGCAGACCAGATAAACTGTGTTTTATAACACAGCAGAGGAGGGAGCCACGGCTGTATACAACAACATGCATGCATCGCACACGAAGAGAACGTTAATGAAAGAAGGCAGACACGCAAGCACACATCCTGTGTGACTCCATCCACGGGAGGCGCAGACCAGGCAAAGCCAGCTGATGCAGTAACTGGGTGGGCAGGGGTCGGGGGAGCAGTGGCTGCAGGGAGTGTGAGGGGCTCATGGGAAAGCAGTCACGTTCTGCTTCTGGAACTGGGTGCTGGTTACTCACGTGTCCAGTTCATGAAAATTCGTCAAGTGTACATTTATGGCATGTACAGTTTTCTGCATATATGTTCTATAAAAAGTTAAATGGAAGTTGATATCTTTAAACATACGTCTATAACTTTTAATGGATTTTGATGGATCTAATACAAAGGGAAACAATTACATTATTACCATCATCTAGTATTTGAGTGCTAACCATGTGGCAAGTCCTATGTTAAATGCTTTACATGAATGAATCTCACTTAATCCTCACAAACATCCTACAGAGGCGGGCATGACTGTTAGCTCCACTTTCCAAATAGAAAACTAAGCCTTGGATTCATTAAGTAATGTGTTGGAGCAGAAAATCAAACTCAGGCAGTCCTAACTCCAGAGAATATATTCTTATCTATCTAGCTATTCTAAACTTTAGGTGAAGAGAATTCAGTCAGCTACATCAAGGCAAAAAAGACATAGTGGTCTTCAGCTCTACTCCACATAAATGTGTACTCATATTATTTCCAAGTGGAACCTCCAAGCAGCAAAAACACTAGCCACACTAGGTGTAACGAGCCACAGCACAGACAATTTGTTTCCCACGATCAAAGCACTTTATTTAGTTGCAGCTTATTTGTTCAGGCCTGAGAAAAAATAAATGTTGAAAGTTTCCAAAAATAAACTCTACTTTCCTAACTCAATTCTGTCCCTTAAGATTATTCACTCCAGTGACATAAAGTACATCTTTAATTTAAGAAAACATAGCATGGCAGAAGAATATTAGCACAGCTAAACCTCAGCGCCATCATCCAACTTTTACGAGGCTGCGTCAGTGGGCTGTATCTGAGGGATACGCTGATGACTCACACTCACAATGTAGAGTTACCAAGCAATTTATGAATGAAAACAGAACAAATGCATTATGTAATAAAGTTTTAACAAAGGTAACACAGGGAAAATAATTCCATAATTAGTGAAAACATTTGGTAATTTACCAACATTAAATTTACCTCTTTGGAGGGGGAAGCGGGAGATGTGAAAATTGTCATCCAATAGGACCATACAAACATAACAATGAACAGATGGAAAGCCACAAGGTAAACAACGGCCTTTCCTGGTAAATAAAAACAAATAACATTTCATTGAATCCAGGTGAAAACAGGAAAAAGCATTACATATTAAAACACAATATTTAGGGTCAGGAGGCTCGATCCAATAAAAAATTTAATTAAAATGTATTAAAAACATCAAATATATACACTCCTTTATCTGCATGACGTTAACATTACAGATATGAAAAAACATTCTATTCCTGCATTTAAGGGTTATTGGCCTGGTTTATAAATAAAGACTGTATTCTGAGATGAGATTTGATTTCATTAAGTTGCTGAAGATTTAAGCTGAACTCTTATGAGCACCTCCTTCAAAAGCACTTCCTAAAAGTTAGATTTTAAATGACTTAAAAATTATTATTTAATGTTCACTATGAACATTAAATCCAAGGAACTATATACTGAAAATAAACAACTCAATTCCTGGACTGTCAGGAAAGGTATCCTAAATTCCATTGTCGTTTTCAACACGGGGTAACGAAAAAATTTTAGCCACTCTGAATTTCTGCCATAACTGTTTCCTAAGTGGATTAGTGTAACATTGCAACATCTTTATCTCCAAATATTAACTCACTGATATAACTAAAAACTTTTTGTTGTGTTCTGTGGTTTTTCTATCTGTAAGAAGTGGGACTGGTTTCCATTAAGAAGCCAGAACTATTTACCAAGTGCTTAAATTCTTTTTCAGTTTGGAATGCAGCACCACAAACTCACTGAAGAAAACAAAGCAGAGATGAGCACAAAAGTTTGAGATTCTACTCATTTGTAAAGTTTGGATCAAATGTTACTTTTTCCAAAAGCCTCCTCCATTACTTTCAGAATTTATTATCCCTTCATACTATTCTCCCCAAATAATTTACTCAGACTTCAATTAAAGCACTTAATGTGTTTCCTTTAAGTTAGCTGCTTAATATTGATAAGTTAATAAATGCAAAACACTTAGAACAGTGTCTGACACATAATAAATATTGGCTATTATCATCCTTGCTGTCCAAGTATAGTAGTTCCTTATTCTCAAAAACTGGTTCTTTTTGTGCATTCCCTATTTCAGTGTTACCCAAGTATATAGACTGATAAAAGTTTTCACTGGTCTGCAGTTAAATGAGAAACATTAAGAAAAATGTAGTGAAGTTTTTATAAAGCTAACATGTATTCAATTTGAAGTACTGTCCTTCCTTTGGTCTGAGGTTACTTTTCCTTATGTTTTTGGTTTTTAAAAATTGTTTTCACATAAAATAATGATACAAAATTGACAACTTGCTGGACCCCAGCATTTTCTTCTTCAATTATACTGGTCCATGTCTGGTCTAACAGAGCAGAACCCTGAGACACACAGATGACTGATGCAGGAAGCCAGGGCTCGATGGCCCTCACAACGCATGGCTGGCTAATCAGCACAGAGCGCGTACTTCAACTTCTAGCTCCTAAAATCTCTTTCAAAGTAAACTTCTCATTCTTTTCACTGCTAGTGCAATAGTTCTTAAATTGCTGCTCATCTCATATGGGTCACTGCACAAGCCAATGGGCGCCCTTGCCTTCCAGTCTCTTGCTTCCAATCCATCTCAGTGGTCAGCGTAAGATATGTGGCTCACCGTTTCTTATCCCCCTTGGCTATGCAATTCCTGGGAAATAGCTCCACCTACATGACTAATGAATGCATTCTAAAACTCTGAAACTTCCTAGTAACCATATTTATTTTAACTATAGCTACTCAAGTCAGCCCTTCTACCTACTGAAAGTCTACTAGAAGACATATAACGTTACCGTATTTCTAGCCCTCACAATGGTCTCGTGGGTATTCTTTCAGTTTACAAATGTGAAATTGAAGGCTCAGAAAATTTAATATTTTGCCCAGTGTTACTTACTTACTAAATGATAACGCCAGAATTCAAACCCATATATGCTTGATAAAAACCCAAGGTCTTTGTCACTGTGTCATATCTAAACTAATTTTCCTCTGCTTTTTAAATTATTATCTTAGTGGTCACATCCTACTTCAGAGATAACATCTGGTGCCAAGACGAAGCCCTAACCACAACTTCCTTCTATTCTCAAATATGCTTCTTTTCACTTTCACAAAAACTGATGTCATCCTCGTTGAATACTGTGGTTTCGCAAAATCTGCATTCTCTATCATTCCAGCTCCCTCTATGCTAAACCCCATGGTCTAACCAATGGATTCAAAAGCATCCCCTCATTTGTTTCTCCTTTGGAAAAACAGGCTGGAGCTCAGTCTCCTGTTACACCAACACTGAAGCCATTTTTCAAGCCTGCAATTTTATCTTCACCTATAGCTCATCTCACTTCTTTATATTACTGCCTTGCCCCCACATTCAATCAAGTTTGTCAATCCTCATCTACGTATTATTGCATAGCTTGGTTACTTTAACTTTAAACTTCTTAATCACTGAGTTACTTACAACTAAGGCTAGAATACAGAACAATATACTTTAACATTTTTTAAACATTTAATATTTTTTTAGAATATTTTTGCTCTCCGTGAGAACAAAAGCACATGGTTTTTGCCTTAAAAAATCTTAACCTTCAGTTAAAGAAAGAAAAGATAAAATAAATCTCTTAGTATATTGCCTGGAATATAGTAAGCACTTAATAGACGGTAGTTATCAAATTATAATATAAATAATAACAGGAGATATTGTTTTTAAATAAGTTCAAATTAGTGTGATTACTAATAATCCCATATATATGCTATAAACTATTGGTTAGAAGTAATACTTAAAGTAAAAGCTTAACTCATCAAATTAAATCAAAGTTCAAAGAAAAACTGAACCTATAAATCAAAAGGTCTGACTCAAAAATCACCTGTAACTGAATTAAGAAACAAATAAGCAAACAAAAAACTTTACTCAAAGACTCTCTGAAAGACATGGGGAAAATAGCCCCAAGAAATAATGATCCAAGTTAAAAGTTCTTTTATAAGAACTTCAGAAATTCTCTGCTTTCTACGTCTGTGCTTTCAACACACAGGAAACAGTTTTGATTTTAAGCAAGAAAAACAAGCCTACCAAGATTGAGTCTATATTTATTGTTACTGAGAAGTTAGATCCAAAGTCAACTTGAGATTTACATGCTTAATGCCTTCTATTTTCAACAATAAGAATATTTATTAATAATTTCTAGGGACTTCCCTTGCGGTCCAGTGGATAGGACTCAGCGCTTCCTCTGCAGGGTACACGGGTTGGATCCCCGGTCAGGGAACTAAGATCCTGCAAACTACGCAGCTCGGCCAAAAAAACCACCACCACACAAAAAAATTTCTAATTATTCAACTGTTTGAGAAATCCTCTGGATTTTCATATCTCAAATCAAATTTTATTTTTGAAATTTGATCTCAAAGGACTTAAAATTTTCTTTTATCTCAATAAAATTTTGAGTAATGATTTTTCTCTCCAGACACTGTCTCTTTGATTAGTCATTAAAACTTTAATTCCATTTCAAAATGAACTAGTAATACAATTTACAAATTCAGAGTCTGGTTACTTAATCAAATGACTATGAGTAGTGAAGTACTATTTTAAACAAATGCATAAACAAGAGAACCACCAATAAAATTTAGACATCATGAAACACCTCCTCCTCAAACTTAGCTAGAACTGATATTAAAAATCTTTGAACCACTACTATAAAGAGTTCTGAAGAATATACAAGGCAAAAATATGTATATAAATACATCAAAGAAGTTTGGGTACCAGATGCCTTACAAAATAACAGCAACTTCAATTTACATAAATAACACAAATGAGAATATACTGAATGTATAAAAATAAACCTAATAACACATCTCCTTTTAATTACTTAAGCTTTAAGAATATATATCTCCTTCCTGGAAACCAAAACACACAGAGTCATCACTAAATAACAAGTATATGGGTTGTAATTAAGATACCATAAGTAGTCTACTTAACTTGAGAGTAAAAGTTAAAAGCGCCTTACCGTTTTCTCCATTTCCAGAAAGTGTAACTAGAATAGAAGAAAACACAGTGAATATATTTTAAACACTCGTATATAACCTTTATTTCAGGTTGACTATTCATCACCTTAATATCATTTTCATAAACATAAACTTTAGTTGTAAAATGTAAACAATAAGGCAAATTCAGAACTGCACACTCAAAAACCACGGAAACACTAAAATTCAAATTCTTCTTTACCATAAACATTGCAATCACACTAAAATTTTTCTTCAGACCTTTGGTAATTTTAAGTGTATCTATATGGTTATAGTTATGATGTTTTCTTTAGCTCTTTTCTTAATGCTACCTACAGAATGAGTAGAACTCTCCTCTACGGCACTCATTGGGCACTTAATTAAGTAGTCTGTGATGTAACTTACCAAACTTTTTGTAAAAGCTACACACAAAACACATTGTTATTTTTCTACAGAAAAAAAAAAAGAGGAACTTATCCTGTGATTTTTAGAGCACTTTTCTTCCTAGTTTGAAACCCTGGGAACTGCTCCTTATTCCTCCTCTCTGGATAGTCCAATGGCCTCTGGGTCCTGTTGATTCTACTACCTAAGTCTCTTCACATCCGCCTCCCCCTCCCATTTCTCCCATTGCCTTGTTTTAGGACTTTCTCAATTGCGATAGCTTAAAGCAACTCTACTCGCAGTTTAACACGTCCTCATCACCAGCAAATCTGAAGATGGAATACTCTTCAACACCCACCGGTCACTTACAGAAAAAAGTCCACAATCTTCAGAGTAGCAAACACTATAGGCCCTCTGTGATCTACAATCTGTCCCCCTCTCCAGTCTCTTGTCATTTGCCCATACCCACGGTCTAATTATCCTGAAAAAAACCTGCAGTTTCCTAAATACATCAAGATGTTTCACACACAATTGCTTCCCCTATTCATCCTTCAAGACCCGGTGTATACACTCCCTCC
This sequence comes from Stenella coeruleoalba, assembly GCF_951394435.1. Taxonomy (NCBI): domain Eukaryota; kingdom Metazoa; phylum Chordata; class Mammalia; order Artiodactyla; family Delphinidae; genus Stenella; species Stenella coeruleoalba. The sequence goes on from NC_137164.1 coordinate 1,387,280, forward strand.
TTGGCAAAGCCTTCCTGAGTCCCACTCTAGGCAGAGCGGGTCACTCCTTTATTTCAACGTTGCTCACCCCTCCATCTCTACCATACCACCTCATTTTTCACAATTACTTGTTGACATGTCTGTCTCACCCCGCTGGACTGCATTAGTGTGGAATCATGTCTTAGAACAATAACAAACCTAACAGTTATCATTAGTTCCTTCTTACAGATAAATAAACTAAGACTCAAAATAATTAAAGGACGTCCCTGAGGTCACAGAGCTAGTACATGCTGTGTAGGTAAGATCTGAACTCAAGGGCTTCCCTGGTGGTGCAGTGGTTAAGAATCCACCTGCCAATGCAGGGGACACGGGTTCAAGCCCTGGTCCAGGAAGATCGCACATACCGCGGAGCAACTAAGCCCGTGAGCCACAACTATTGAGCCCTCGCGCCACAACTACTGAAGCCCGTGCTCCGCAACAAGGGAAGCCACCGCAATGAGAAGCCCGCATACCGCAACGAAGAGTAGCCCCTGCTCGCTGCAACTAGAGAAAGCCCGTGCACGGCAATGAAGAATCAACACAGCCAAAAATAAATAAGTAAAATTAATTTAAAAAAAATCTGAACTCAGGTCTACTTGGACTTGTATTCTTTCCTGGAGTGTTTCACTTTATTCAGTATTTTAGTTCCAAAGCCTGGCATACAGCAACAATGCTTAAGAAATGTTTATTAATTCAATATCCATTTTTGACTAAAATCTCATTTTTGACTAAAGTATCCAGGAGTATCTGGATACTTCCTTAACAAACTAAAATATATCTATCTCAATCCCCAAACCAACATAATTTAATGAGAAAACACAATAGAAGTATTGTGTCAGGAACATAACATAACAAGAAGGTTCATGATCATTACTTTTTTTTTTTTCTTTAATATTGTTTCAGAGAGGCATAGGGTTTTTTCCAGCCCATCTTAGGTCATTCAGGTATGGTCTGGGGTAGTTAAACCCTGGGCTGGTCCCCTCTGGCCTCACAAAGCATTTCCCCTTTATGCTAGTGTACACTACTAAAAATATAATCTTCATTACGTGCCATGATATGAAATGATTGGGAAGCACTACAGTAGCCACACAATTATAAAAGAGAAATAAGTTAATTGTATAGAAATTGAAAAGAAGACATATGTATCACTACTTGTAGGTTATATGACTACATTCTTTTATAGTCAAAGAAAACCAACTGAAAAACTATTATAAGAGGTGATAGTGTACAAAAACTGATATACAGAAATCAGTAGTTTCCCAATATACACGTAATCACTATGTAGAAGTTATAATAAAAGAAAGTTCTATTTACAAAGCCACCTAAGAAAATAATGTTCCTAGGAATAAATGTAAGAACTGAGCAAGATCTATACAAAAAGAAACGTTTTGATGTTTCTGAGGGACACTAATAAAAATCTGAACAGGTGGAAAGGCTTATATTCTTACATAGAGGAGTCATCATTAAAATGACAATTCTCCTGAGGTTATTCTTATAAATTTAGTGTCATCTCAATAAAAATACTTTTTTTTTTTAAGCAGTCAGATTCCAAAGTTCATTTGTGGAAAAATAAACTTACACGATGAAGTAGGAAAATTTTGAAAGAGATGAATAATGAAGTAGCACTAGTCAAGTCAAATCCTAGAGCACAGTATTCTAAAAATACTACAAACGCCGCAATTATTAAAACACTTGTACCGGCTCATGAATAAATACATCACTGGAACAGAACAGAACGCTCCCAAATGGAACCAAATGCATGTAAGAATTCGCTATGTGATAAACATGGGATTTCAAATCAGTGTGGATAGAGCCAATAAATAGCATCAGAATAAACGGGTGGCCATGTGGAAAAAAGATACCACTGAGATTCACAACACAGGTCAGGATAAATCCCAAAAGTATCAAAGATTTAAATGCAAAAAATAAAAACAAAATCATGCGTGTACTACGTGAAACAAGGGAAATTTAAAATATATACGCTTTTGGAGCTAAGTAGGTATTTCAGAGTATGACACAGAACACTGAAGCCACAGGAAAATACTGATATATTTGACTGCATAAAAGTAAAAATAAACGCTCGAAAAAAATCACTACAAGACAACAAGAAACTAGGAAAAAATATTCACAATCCTTACTATGGACTAAAAACTAATTTCTCTGTTTAAAGAGTACCTACAAATCAATAAGAGTTGTTTTTAAACAACCCACTTTTTCACAGAAAAGGAAATACAAACATCTCAAACATAAAAAAGATGGTCAACCTCATTCATAACAGAAATCCAAAGTAAAACTACAAGAAGATACCATTTTTAGTAATCGTATTAGTACAGATCAAAAGTTGATAACATACTGTGTGATCACACTTGTCAGAGCAGAGTTCTGATTTAAACTGCATCTGGCTAACAGTTTCTGGTGGCTGCCTCTTCCAACTTCCCACTAAGACAGCACGCAACTACAGGAAGCAACAAAATTGTTCCATACCAAAAACAAAGCTAGACAAACCAAGAATGACCAGAACTACTTCGTCAAGAGGGCCTTCCTGACCACAGGAGTGGCGTAAATAAATCTATACAATTCCCTTATCATAACACTCCTGGCACTGGTATGTAACTACTAGTTTCTAATCTGTAGTTCCTTCCAGATTTTTCTTGGAGGAAGGGACACGACTGAGTCACTAACGCCTGGCACAGGGTGGAGTGGAGCCAGCCCTCAGGATCTGTTAGCTGCCCCTCCGACTACACAGACAAAGGACAGTTAGGGACAACCAACACTGGGCCGTCTGCAGAGCCTCTGGCCTCACAGGGGGATATTCCGTTTTCTGAGGATCCCAATATAGTTTTAAAAATTCTTTTGATGATAAAGTCAGAACTATAAAAAACATTACACATACTAATGGTTACATGTGCCTTGTAAAGGTATAATGAATGTCCTTTTTTCAGTCATGTCAGTGACCATGTATAATCTCATTTGCAGATAATATTAATCTAAATTAATCTAAGTTTCTCTGTGAACCTGAGAGCTGGCCACATGCTCTTCTCCACTTAACTGCCCCCTTTTCTCACCTACTCCCCACTAATTGAGATTGAAAATCCCAGATACTCTCACTTTACCACCATCCTTTGCATCTACTGTGGCCATGTGATACAGTTTTGGCTAATGGATACATCTTTGGAAAAGGAAAAGTTATGGTGGAAAAACCTTTTTCTTCCTTGACAAGTGAAAAGCATGTGAGGAGAAAGCCGTATTACTGCCTTCACCCTGTTTTTGCTTTGCATACTTATAATGTAAGGATGTGCTGACAATCTGTAACTGCCAGCGTTCAACCTCGAGGGAGGACTATTTGCTGGGTACAGGGTTCTGGGCGGACAGTTCTTTTCATTTCACGCTTGAAAAATGCCACAGCACTTCCTTTTGGCCTCCACAGCTTCTGATGAAAAACCTGCTGTTGTTCTAACTTCCCCCCATAGGTAAGGTAAACTTCTGTCACTGTTTTCAAGATTTTATCTGTCTTTAGTTCTCACAAGTTTGGTTATGATGTGTCTTGGCATGGATTTCTTTATCTTATTTAGTATTCACTCAGCTTCTAGAACCTGCAGGTTTATGTCTTTTGTCACACTTGCAAAAATTTAAGCTACTATTCCTTCAAGTACTTTTTCAGCCACACTCTCGTTCTTCTCTCCTTCTGGAACTCTGATGACACATAGTTTAGATTTTTTTTTAATAGTTTCACAAGTCCCTGATGATCTATTCATTTCTATTTCTCAGTTTAATTTCTTCTGTTGTTCACGCTGGGTAATTTTTATTCCATCTTTAAGTTCGCCGATTCTTTCCTCTGCCCTCTCCATTCTGCTACTGACTAGACTTTTATGAGTTTTTTAATTTGGCTATCGTATTTTTCAGTTCTAAAATTTCCAGTTCTAAAGATGGGTCTCCTCCACATCTTTGCCAACCGAAGGTCACACAGACTTTCTCATATGTTCACTTCTATAAGGTTTATAGGTTTTACATTTAGGTCTGTAATAGATTTTAAATGCTGATCTTAAAAAAATATGGTATGAAGTGAGGACTGAGGTTAATTTTTTTGCCTAGAGATGGACAATAGTTCCAATATCGTTAGCCAACAAAACTATACTTTCTCTACTGAGTTACCTTGGATTGTCTCATGAAAATTAATCAGCCATATTTGTAAGGGTTTATTTCTGAAGTCTCTACTCTGCCCCACTGATCTATATAGTCCACTCCTACTCTAACACCCCCCTGACTTGATTCCAAGCAGCTTTAGAAAATCCTGAAATCAGACAGTATGACTCCTCCAGCTTCTTTTTCTAAAGAGTTTGGGCTATTTTAGGTCCTTTGCATTTCCATATAAATTTTAAGCTCATCTTTGATTTTAAAAAAAAGCCAGGCTTCCGTGGTGGCGCAGTGGTTGAGAGTCCGCCTGCCGATGCAGGGGACATGGGTTCGTGCCCCGGTCCGGGAGGATCCCACGTGCCGCGGAGTGGCTGGGCCCATGAGCCATGGCCGCTGAGCCTGCACGTCGGGAGCCTGTGCTACGCAACGGGAGAGGCCACAACAGTGAGAGGGCCCGCGTACCGCAAAAAAAACCCCAAAAAACAAACAAACAAACAAAAGCCTGCTGGGATTTTTGGCTGGTACTGTATGGCTCTATAGATCACTTTAGAAAGAACTGATGTCCTTATAGTATCGTCTCCATTCCATGATCCCAGCGTCTCTCTTCACTTTAGATTTTACCTGATCAATACACAAACCCTGCACATATTTTGTTAGATTTATCCCTTTTATTTAATTTGTTGATGCAATTATAAATCAGCATTTTAAAGATTGAGGTATAGTTGATTTACAATATTATATGTTTCAGGTGTACAACATAGTGATTCACAATTTTTAAAGATTATACTCCATTTATAGTTACTATAAAACATTGGCTATATTCCCTGTGCTGTACAATATATCCTTGTAGCTTATTTATTTTATACGTAGTCATTTGTACCTCTTAATCCTCCATCAGTTGTTACCCCTCCTCCCTTCCCTCTCCCCACTGGTAACCTCTAGTTTGTTCTCCTATATCTGTGAGTCTGTTTCTTTTTTGTTATACTGACTAGTTTTTTTTTTTTTTAGATTCCCCATATAAGGGATAACATATAGTATCTTCCTCTGACTTATTTCACTAAGTGTAATATCTTCTAGTTCCATCCATGTCGTTGCAAATGGCAAAATTTCATTATTTTTCATGATGAAGTGGTATTCCATGGTAATATATATACCACATTTTCTTTATCCATTCATCTGTTGATGGACACTTAAGTTGCTTCCATATCTTGGCTATTTTAAGTAATACTGCTATGAACACTGGGGTGCATGTATCTTTCCAAATTAGTGTTTTCATTTTCTTAGAATATATACCCAGGAGTAGAACTGCTGGATCATATGGTAATTCTATTTTTAATTTTTGAGGACCCTCCATACTGTTTTCCACAGTGTCTGCACCAATTTCCATTCCCACCAACAGTGTACAGGGGCTCCCTTTTCTCCACATCCTTGCCGACATTTCTCATTTGTGGCCTTTTTGATAATAGACATTCTGACAAGTGTGAGGTGATATCTCACTGTGGTTTTGATTTGCATTTCTCTAATGATTAGCAATGTTGAGAATCTTTTCATGTGCCTGTTGGCCATCTGTATGTCTTCTCTGGAAAATTGTCTATTCAGGTCTTCTGCCCATTTTTTAATCAGGTTTTTTTTTGATGTTGGGTTGTATGAGCTATTTATATATTTTGGATATTAACCCCTTATTGGTCATATCATTTGTAAATATTTCCTGCCATGCAGTAGCTTGTCTCTTCATTTTATCGATGGTTTCCATTGCTGTCCAAAAGCTTGTAAGTTTAATTAGTCCCCCTCCTTCCTTTTTTTTGGCCTTACCTCGCAGCATGCAGGATCTTAGTTCCCTGACCAGGGATCTAACCTGCGCCCACTGCAGTGGAAGCGCAGTCTTAACCACTGGACCGCCAAGAAAGTCCCCTAATTAGGTCCCGTTTGTTTATGTTTGCTTTTATTTTCTTTGCCTTAGGAGATAGATCCAAAAAAATACTGACACAATTTACGTCAAAGAGTGTTCTGCCTGTTTTCTTCCAGGAGTTTTATGGTTTGAGGTCTTACATTTAGGTCTTTCATCCATTTTGAGTTTATCTTTGTACATGGTGCGAGAAAATGTTTTAATTTCGTTCTTTCACATGTAGCTCTCCAGTTTTTTCAGCACCACTTTTGAAGAGACTGTCTTTTCCCCATTATATATTCTTTCCCCCTCTGTCATAGGTTAATTAACAATCAGTGAGTGGGTTTATTTCTGGGCTCTCTATCCTGTTCTGTTGATCTATGTGTCTGTTTTTGTGCCAGTACCATAGTTTTGATTACTGTAGCTTTGTAGTATAGTCTGAAGTCAAGGAGCGTAATTCCTCCAGCTCTGTTCTTTCTCAAGATTGTTTTGGCTATTTGGGGTCTTTTGTGTCTCCACACAAATTTTAAACTTATTTGTTCTAGTCCTATGAAAAATGCCCTTGGTGTTTTGATAGGGATTGCACTGAATCCGTAGATTGCCTGGGTAGGATGGTCATTTTAACAATATTATTTCTTTCAATCCATGAAAATAATACATCTTTCCATCTGTTTGTCATCTTCAATTGCTTTCATCAGTATCTCATAGTTTTCTAAGTACAGATCTTTTATCTTCTTAGGTAGGTTTATTCCTAGGTGTGTTTTTTTTTTTTTGATGCGATGGTAAATGCAAGTTTCCTTCATTTCTCTTTCTGTTCGTTTGTTGTTACTATACAGAAATGCAACAGATTTCTGATATTTGTTTTGTATCCTGCAACTTTACCAAAATTGATGAGCTTTAGTCGTTTTTTTGCTGGGGTCTTTAGGATTTTCTATGTATAGTACCATGTAGTCTGAAAACAGTGACAGTTTTCCTCTTACTTTCCTATTTGGGTGCCTTTATTTCTTTTTCTCCTCTGACTGCTGTGGCTAGAACTTCCTATACTATGTTTAATAAAAATGGTGAGAGTGGCATTCTTGTCTTGTTCCTGACCTTAGAGGAATGATTTCAGCTTTTCATTGTTGTGTATATTAGCTGTGGGATTATCATCTATGGCCTTTATTATGTTGAGGTAGTTCCCTCTATACCCACTTTCTGGAGAGTTTTTATCATAAATGGATGTTGAATTTTGTCAAAAGTTTTTTCTGCATCTGTTGAGATGATCATATGGTTTTTATTCTTCAATTTGTTAATATCATGTATCACACTGATTGATTTGTGGATACTGATCTATCCTTGCACCCCTGGAATAAATCCCACTTGATCATGGTAAATGATCCTTTTAATGTACTGTTGAATTTGACTTGCTAACATTTTGTTGAGGATTTTTGCATCTATGTCCATCAGCGATACTGGCCTGTGATTTTCCTTTTTTGTGATATCTTTGTCTGGTTTTGGTATCAGGGTGATACCGGCCTCACAGAATGAGTTCAGAAGCACTCCATCTTCTGCAGTTTTTTAGAATAGTTTGAGAAGGATAGGTATTAAGTCTTCTCAAATTTGGTAGAGTTCACCTGTGAGGCCATCTGGTCATGGACGTTTGTTTGTTGGGGATTTCTTTTATTACTGATTCAATTTCATTACTGGTAATTGGCCTGTTCATATTTTCCATTTCTTCTTGGTTCAGCCTTGGGAGATTGTACACTTCTAGTAATCTGTCTACTTCTTCTAGGTTATCCACTTTATTGGCATATTGCTGTTCGTAATAATCTGCCATGATCTCTTGTATTTCTGTGGTGTCAGTTTTAACTTCTTTTTAATTTCTGATTTTATTGATTCAGGCCCTCTCTTTTTTTCTTATGAGTCTGGCTAAAGGTTTATCAATTTTTAAAAATATTTTCAAAGAACCAGCTCTTTGTTTCATTCATCTGTTCTATTTTCTTAAGTCACTAATTCATTTATTTCTGCTCTGTTTTTTACTTCTTGCCTTCTACTAACTTTGGGTTTTGTTCTTGTTTTTCTCATCCTTTCTCGTAAGGTTAAGTTGCTTATTTGAGATTTTTCTTATTTCCTGAGGTAGGCTTTTATCACTATAAACTTCCCACTTACAACTGCTGTTGCTGCATCCCATAGATTTTGGATCACTGTGTTGTTTTCATTTGTCTCCATATTTTTTTTGATTTTTTCAGTGATCCATTGGTTGTTTAGTAGCATATTTTCTAGCCTCCACTTGTTTGTGTTTTTGCAGTTTTTTTCTTGTAGTTGATTTCTAGTCTCATAGTATTGTGGCCAGATAAGATGCCTGATATTATTTCAATCAATGAGACCATTAATACTGCCAGTAATATGATTACTGAAAGGTTTAAATAACTTGTTGCATATATGCTCTATATTCTCTAATAGCTGTACCATATATACTTTGTTAGAGCAAATAACCATTACAAACTATATTTTTCTCTTCCTTATAACCCTCCTCACTTAGGTCTATAAGAACATATGTACATATTTAATGTTCATATCATAGTTTAAGTTGCTGTCTCTGTAGTCATTTGGGTTGTCTAAAGCACATCCTCATTCTCTAGCAAACTGGTTTTGTCGTAGATACAATTCAAGTTGTTCTGTTTATATGCAGTGATTTGGGGGAGACTCAAAAATAATAAACCGTTACCATCATCTTCCCAGAATCCCAAAAGACACGGACTTTTTTTAAATGTTGAGCCTTCTTTTAATTTATTTATTTTTATTTTTGGCTGTGTTGGGTCTTCATTTCTGTGCAAGTGCTTTCTCTAGTTGTGGCAAGCGGGGGCCACTCTTCATTGCGGTGCGCGGGCCTCTCACTGTTGCGGCCTCTCGTTGCGGAGCACAGGCTCCAGACGCGCAGGCTCAGTAGTTGTGGCTCACGGGCCTAGTTGCTCTGCAGCATCTGGGATCTTCCCAGACCAGGGCTCAAACCTGTGTCCCCTGCATCGGCTGGCAGATTCTCAACCACTGCGCCACCAGGGAAGCCTGACAGTGACTTTTTGAAGAGAGGAGGCCAGATGTCTTGCGAAATGTGCTACATTCTGAACTTGTTTCTTTTTGGTGTCCTTTACTTCTTCATCTACCCCAACCTTCTCCTCCTACTACCATTCCATTCAAAGTCTAATGGCTTGAGTATAATTTGAGGGAACAGGGGGAAGAGGATGGACAAGAATACTCATCTGGGTACTGTACAGTATTTAAGGAGATACTCAGGAGACACATTATTTAAGTTTGTCACTATCAGTGATGCTACGTTTGGCCATTTGGTAAGGTAGTGACCACCAAATGTCTCCTTTGTAAAGGTCCATTTTTGACTTGGACAATCACGAAATCTTTTTTTTTTTTTTTTTTTTTACGAAATCTTTTGTGGAGTAAAACGTTAAGGGTATGTGAATATCTTCTTCCCCTAACGGTTTTAGCATCCACTGATATGACTTGCCTGAATCTATTATTTCGTAGAATTAGAAAATCACCATTAAAAGCCCTCTATTATTTTTTTATTTTATTTTATTTTTGCGGTACGCGGGCCTCTCACTGTTGTGACCTCTCCCGTTGCGGAGCACAGGCTCCGGACGCGCAGGCTCAGCGGCCATGGCTCACGGGCCCAGCCGCTCTGCGGCATGTGGGATCTTCCCGGACCGGGGCACGAACCCGTGTCCCCTGCATCGGCAGGCGTACTCTCAACCACTGTGCCACCAGGGAAGCCCAAGCCCTCTATTATTTATTTCCATAGTTTTAAGCTGGCATTCTTCTGTAAAGAGCTTTCCCTCATTGGAGATGAACTAGAGTCATTCTAAAAAGGCAGTACAAAAATATAATTATTTCCCTTTAATTACCCGTTTTCAGAATAAGATTTTGGTATAATATTTATCTCCAGCACATCCCTGGTGGTGCAGTGGTTAAGGGTCCACCTGCCAATGCTGGGGACACGGGTTCGGGCCCTGGTCTGGAAAGATCCCACATGCCACGGAGCAACTAAGCCCGTGCACCACAACTACTGAGCCTGTGCTCCAGAGCTTGCGAACCACAACCACTGAGCCCGTGTGCCACAACTACTGAAGCCTGCGCCTACAGCCCATGCTCCGCAACAAGAGAAGCCACCGCAATGAGAAGCCCACGTTCTGCAATGAAGAGTAGCCCCAGCTCGCCGCAACTAGAGAAAGCCCACGCGCAGCAACAAAGACCCAACGCAGCCTAAATAAATAAATAAATAGATTAATTAATTTAAAAAATTCACCTCCATTGTTAGCAAATAAATTTAGTTTTTCTCTTCTTGAATATCAATACAGAAACTTACAGATTTTATTTACTCGATGTGTCATCAAGTACACTCATTTTTATGTTCAAATTGTCTCACTTGGCTAATGCCTCTTCCAGCTGACTCCTGTAGCATCTCGATCATCCCATTAGTCTCTGAGCACTTCCTTGCACAGCACAAGATGTCCCAGGCTCATTTTATATTTTCCTCCCCTGGACCTGACATTAGCCACTTCTTCAAAGGTCACTGGTTCCTTTTAATGCTATTTAGAAACCAAGCTCTGAATTCTCAGGGTACTCACAGCTACTGGAGTTTCATTGCTTTTAGGCCCTTTGGGTTACAGAAGGAGCATTATACATTTATATTTATATTCACACTGATATTTCCAATTCAAATTGAACGATTCAAATAGAACAAATAGGGTTTTTTCCTTAATTTCTCGGCATTATATTTGTATCTCTTTACTTTCACAATGAAAATCTTAGTTCCTAAGTAATTTACTTATTTATTCAGTTTAAACTAAAATATACATAAAACAGTTTAAAAACTACATATTAGTTTAAGATTTCTTTGCAGTTTTTTTGTTTTATTCTGTTTTGGCTTTAAACTACATCCAACTAAGGAGTCCTGTGTTACTTTCAAAACTCACTTGAAATAATTCTTTCCTCTGTGTAGTTATAGTACCAACTTCATAAAATTAAGTTCGTTTCATGATTTCAAATTTTACAGTTTGCTTTTACCCCTCTTTGTTTTATTTTTATTTTGGATATGTAACAAATATAAATGTTTCAACATTAAAACTATGTAAAAAAGGTACTCAGAAAGGCCTGGCTTTCATTCCTCACCCCCTCACCCCAGATAATCATTTTTATTAGTGTTTGTTTTATCCTTCCACTATTTCTTTTAGCAAAATAAGCAAGTATGTATTTCTAATTTCTTCCTTTATATATTTTGGTCTACACCTTGCTTTTTTCACTTACACCCTAGAAATCACTACACATTAGTACACAGAGACAACTATTGTTTCCTTTTTAAAGCACTGCATGGTATTCCACTGTGTGGGTGTTCCAGTTATACAACCAGGCCTCTATTGATAGCCATCTGGGTTGTCTCCAATCTTCTGCTGTTACAAACAGTGCAGCAATGAATAACCCTATGCATGTGTTGTTTACTTGTGGAAGTTTATCTTCAGTGCAGATTTCGAACAGTGGGATTACTGGACTGAAAGTAAATCTGTCTGCTTTCCCCAAACTCAATTATAGGGGTTGTACCATTTTGATACTCCTACAAGCAATGCATGAGGCTGCTTATTTCTCTACAATAAAATATCTTCAGACTTTTGATACTACAGGGTAATTTTACTTTGCATTAAATAAATTAGGGTAAGAATCTTCTCATATGTTTATAAGCCATTTTTGTTTTTTTTTTCCCTATGAACTATGTCACATCCATTTTTTTTTTTTTTTTTAAAATCAGGCTTTCCTCACTCCCTGGTTGTAAGATCGTCCAGCCACGTTTTCTCCTAGTATTGGAAGGTTCTTATTTTTTATATTCAGATTTGGCCCATTTTGAAATGGCAGATTCCAGGGGTAGGAAACGTATCAGATAAGCCTAAAAAAAATCTCCTGGCACCTGAAGATAAGGAAAGAAAAATGATGGTGACATGTCAAAAGGACACAGAAACCAAACTGAAAGGGTTCCTACTGGCTAAATCTGGGACAATTTGAGCAACAAAATAAACGATACAGGGATTTCCCTGGTGGTGCAGTGGTTAAGAATCGGCCTGCCAATGCAGGGGACACGGGTTCGAGCCCTGGTCTAGGAAGATCCCATACTCCGCGGAGCAACTAAGCCTGTGCGCCACAACTACTGAGCTTGCGCTCTAGAGCCCGCGAGCCACAGCTACTGAGCCCGTGTGTCACAACTACTGAAGCCCGCACACCTAGAGCCTGTGCTCCTCAACAAGAGAAGCCGCCTCAACGAGAAGCCCGCACACTTTAACGAAGAGCAGCCCCCGCTCGCTGTAACTAGAGAAAGCCCACGTGCAGCAACAAAGACCCAACGCAGCCAAAAATAAATAAATAAATAATAAGTTTATAAAAAATAAATGATATGTTATAATCCATAAAATAAGAACCCATGAGAGCAGGACGATGTAAATGAATGAATAAGTAAATAACTGGGGAGGAGGGGAAGCTCTTCCTTTCAGTTCAGTTCTTAAATGTAGAAGAAATCACAGAGTTTAAAACATCACCATTCGGCAACCAGCACAGTAATTGCTTCAAGCAAGAGTCCTCAACAGATGCTACAAAAGAGTGAGCGCAAGTAACCACGAACAGATTTTCCCACAAAGACACTTGTCTCAGGTTGCGTTCTCTGGAATCAGGTGCTGAGACAGAGTTTGGGGTGCAAGATACTCACTAGGGATCAACACGTGTGAAAGGAAGTGGGGGAAGCAGAACTGGGCAGAGGTAGACGTCTCACTATAGTTCAGGCCTATCCGAGCTTCAGCCACAGGCAGGGAGCTCTGAAGAAGTCCACCCCTTCTCACTCAGCACTGGATGCCACCGCCCAGGAAGGGCGTGACCTTGCGTGAGCTGAGTCACACTGAACAAACTGAGCTGACTGCTGGAAGCTGTCTGCTGACTGCACGTGCCACAACTGAGCAAGCCCTTCCTCAAAGAGGGATATGTGTGGGCTGTCTGGTCTGCCAGAATACGTATTAATTACAAGGAAAACTGTACCTTTACAGAATGGAGAAATTGGCTGATACCAGCTTGTGTGGTGACCAAAGTAAACAGTTCCCAAGACAGTACAATCAATGACACAGCATTACTTTTGTGGTATTCATGCTATAAAATGTATACATGAGGAAACATCAGACATACCTAATTTGAGGGACATTCGACACAAGAAGCCTGTACTCTTCAAAAATGTCACAGTCATGAAACACAAAACAAGACTGAGGAGCTCTTCCAGATCAAAGGACACTAGAGAGACCTGACAGCTAATTGCAATGTGTGAGCCCGGCCCGGCCTGTGGAGCAGAACAACAGTTTAGTGGGACAACTGGAGAAGTCCCAGTAAGGCTTACAGATTAGAGAGTAGCATTTTATCATGCTAATTTCCTGACCTTGATATCTGTACTCTGATTATATAAGAGAATGTTCTCTGCTATAGACTGAATGTTTGTGTTCCCCCAAAATTCATGTTAAATCCTAAGGCCCAGTGTGATAGTATTTGAAGGTGGGGCCTTTGGGAAGTGATTACATCATAAGAGTGAGGCTCTCATGAATGGGATTAGTGCCCTAATAAGAAAGAGATCCCTCACTCCTTCCATCATGTGACAATACAGTGAAAAGATGGCCATCTATGAACCAAGAAGTGAGCCCTCACCAGACCCTGCTGGCACCTTGATCTTAGACTTCCAGCCTCCCTAAGTGAGAAATAAATTTCTACTGTTTATAAACCACCAACATAAGTCTATGGTATTCTGTTAAAGAACCTGAACAGACTAAGACACTCTTGTTTTTAGAACAAACACTGACGTATTTACAGGTAAAGGGACATAAGGTCTGCAACTTACTCTCAAATATTTCAAAGACAGAATGAATAAATGATAAAGCATGTAGCAAATGATAACCTTTAGGGAATCTGGGTGAAGGATATATGAAAATTCTTTGTACTATTTTTCACAAGTCTAAAATTATTTGAAAATAAAAAGTGTAAAATATAAGAAAAAAAGTATTTTATCCATTTGTAGTTTATCTTGGAATACAGTGTGAGATATGGACCCAATTTTATCTCTTATCAAATATCTATCCAGTTGTCCCACCTTCTCCTCTCCTCTTTATTCTAAATTTCTATATTTACTGTCTATTTCTGGACATTCTATTCTATTCCATTGGCCAATATGTCTGTCCACACATCATACCATACAACTGGTACACAATTTTTATAACAGATTTTATTTTTTAGAGCAGTTTTAGGTTCATAGCAAAACTGAACAAAAAGTAGACAGAGTTCTTATTTACACCCCCTGCTCTCACAGTTTTAATTATAGCGATTTGTGGTTTAAAATCAAGTGATGTTTTGCACTCTTTATCATTCTTTCAGAGATTTCTTGGTTGCTCTTTCTTGTTTATTTTTCCATGTGACCTTTAGGATCAACTTGTCTAGTGCCAGAAAAAACAAAACAAAAAACCATTTACTGGGACTGGATTTATGCATTAAATTGGGGAGAACTGAAGTCTTCGTAATGCCGAGTTATTCTATTCATGAACATGAAATATGTAATGTTTTCCCATTTGTTCAAGTCTACTTCTATGTTTTTCAGAAATGCTTTCCTCCTATAGACCTGGCATTTTTCTTGAGTTTCTTAAGTATTTTATCTTTTTGATGTTATTGGAAATGGAGACTTGACTTCTACCATATTTTCAATTATTCATTATTTTATTTACTGTGTACATATAGAAAGTATTGGGTTTTGTTTGCTAATTCTATATCCTGCCATTTTACTCAATTCCTTTTGTTTAGGTGTTCTGTTGTTATTGACTCTCTTGGCTTTTCAACATATACTATCACGTCATCTGCATGTAGAAATAGCTTTCCCTCTTCCTTTCCAATATCTTATGCTTCTAATTATTCTCTCTTGATTGAATGTGGTAACTGGTTTTGTCAATACAATGTTATTCAATACATAGCAATGGACACAGTGATATGTATTTACTGCTGGTTTTAGTGGAAATTAAGTATTTTGTGTGTGTGCAATTTTGTTTGAAAGGTAACCGTTTACTCATATTTTATTATGCTTTTAATCGGGTATGGATGTTGGATTTTTCAAATATCTTTTTGGCATCTATAGAAATCATGATTTTTCTTCCTAAATGTATTAATATGATGAATCAAGTAACAAAAGTAGAAGGAATTAGTTATTACCCTTTACATCCACTGCTAACACCATTTCCTTCAGAGGCACAAGTCCCTTCAGTTCTGATCGCTCACCACCCCCAACACCACTAATGGAGCTTTGTTCCCAAAGGTCAACAACTGTCTTAGTCTAAAAGGATTTAAATAGATGTTTCATGAAAAAGAATTCTACGGCAAAAAAGAATTTAGAAAACTACTGGATTAAACAAATTTACATACTTAGTTACAGCAGGGCTTCTTAAAATGTGTAATGTGCAAATTAGCACTGTGAAAATAACGATAGAGACCATTATATAAAGTCCAAATGAATCTGACAATGTGCATTTATACATTTTGAATCCACAGTGTCAAATACAGTACCTGGAACACTAAACAGTCCATGTTTGTTACATTACTAAAATAACATAGAGATTTTTTTTTCTTAAACAAAATTCACATTTTATTTAGGTTGAAATAAGCATAGGGGTGTTTTTAAGGTCAGGAGAGTATCTGTATTTGAAATTGTGGGTTATCTACTCTGTGAATACATTCCAATTCTCCCTCTTGTACTAGGACGGGAAGTGGCAGAAACACAATCAATTCACTCATTCAATGAATCTATTGAGTACACATTACACAGGACCTGTTTTAGGTTCTGGAAATAAAGCAGTGAACACACTTATCAGGAGAGAAACGCAAACAACTACATGTCAAGAATTAATAAGTGCTATGAGGAACCACAAAGCAGGGTAAGGAGAAAGTGAAAGAGGAAGTACTTATTTTATATAGGGTAGTCAGGAAAGCCTCTTTGATGGGGGAATATCTCCACAGAAATCTAGATGAAGTGAGAGAGCTAGGCTTGTGGAAATCCGGGAGGAAAGCATGCCAGACAGAAGGAAGAGTAAGTACAAAGGTTCTCAGGTGGGACCACGCAAGGCCTGAGATGTAAGGAGGGCTGGCTGGCTGAAGCAGAATGAGTGAAGGAAGAGATGAGTCAGAAGCAGGGGCGGGCCAAGGCACTAAGGGCCTCACAGGCTCCGGAAAGAGCTCTGGATTTCATTAAGAGCAAAGGAGGAAGCCACTGGAGCATGCAGAGGACTAAAGATCTTGACTTCGACTTTAAAAGATTCACGCTGGCTTTTTGGAGGGTGGGGGAAGAGCGGACCGTCAGGAGGCCAGGGCACGTGTGTACATGACGTGTGCCGCAGCCACGACGCCACACCTCCTTTCTTAACGCTGACACCACTGTTAACATTTTGGTGTGCTGGCATTATTTCCTTCAGGTGCTGATGACATCCTTTCCGTGCAAGTGGTTTAAAAGGCTTCCCTGAGGACTTCACGTCTAATAAGCTCCTGTTCAGTTAGTATGTTAATAATCACTGTCCCTCCTACGAGTCCAGCTGGGTGGGCCACAGTTCACGTTAGTGAGGATAACGCAGCACCGGGAAGAGTGAAAGAACAGAGAGAAGAGAGACGTTTTAAAAACAATTAAAAGAAATCCTTATCATCAAGACTTACGGATCTCTGTCTTAGAGAAATCGCTTCTTCATGAAACCATAATCCCCATTATTTGTGACTATTTCAGTTACTTAAGTGTAGGTGCCCATCTGCTCAAGAAGATGTGCCGCATGTCTCAGCAGTATGTAAATCTGTGTAGCTTATCTGCTCCCAGGAATAGCAGCAGGTACTAATCTTCTTAAAGTCCCACGTGATGATGGTGTGGCGAGCTCCCCCCTTTGACAACAGTTCTCCCACATGCACACTACTGACACTATCACAAGCTCATAGCAAAACAGGAACCCACTTTTACAACAGGATCTTCAAATGCAGCCAGTTTTTTAAAAAGTGTGAGAATGTGCTCCTTCACTCACTGAAGACTGTGTGTGGGCATGGGGGGAACACAACGCTAAGAATTAAAAAAAACACTTCCTGCCGAAAAAGGGAAGGCAAGAAAAAGTATGCTCGAGGCTATTTACATCTTTCCCCACCCCCAGTAACATTTGAAAGCTTACCCTGCTAAGAACCTTACGTGATTCTGTAAGACAGGCATTACCCCGTTTTATACCATAGGGACAAATTCAGAGGCTAAATGAGTTATTAAGATCATTCGACAAGTAAAAAGGTACAGCAGGGAGGCCAGTGTGCAGCTGCAGAACAACTAAAAGAGTGGAAAGGAAATGACGTCAGAGACGTAATGAGGGGAAGAGGCCACAGTAAGGGCGTTAAGAGCTCCACTGAACAAGAGAGGAGGCCAGCCAAGGTTTTCACTAGAGTGACAAATCTGGTGTTAGTTTTAAAGGGATCATTCTGGCTGCTTTGTGGAAGATAGGGTACAGGTGGGAAGATCGGGGCGAAATGAGGAGGAAGAGACAAGACATAAGGGTGCTACAATAAAATAAGTGATATGGGCTTCCCTGGTGGCACAGTGGTTGAGAGTCCGCCTGCCGATGCAGGAGACACGGGTTCGTGCCCCGGTCCGGGAGGATCCCACACGCTGCGGAGCGGCTGGGCCCGTGAGCCATGGCCGCTGAGCATGCGCGTCCGGAGCCTGTGCTCCGCAGCAGGAGAGGCCACAGCAGTGAGAGGCCCGCGTACCGCAAAAAAAAATAAAAAAATAAAAATAAAGTGATAATGTGGCATAACAAACCAGCTCAAACTTAGTGACTTTATTATCATTTCTTCTCTGGCCGCACAGCACATCATGCAGGATCGTAGCTCCCCAACCAGGGGCTGAACCTGCACCCCCTGCAGTACAAGTGTGGAATCTTAACCACTGGACCACCAGGGAAATCCCCCAACCTTAGTGACTTTAAACAACCACCATTTATTATTTCCTACGATCGCGTGGATCAGCAGTTCAGCCTGTGATCTGCTGGGCTGTTTTTCTACTATAGCTGCAGTCAACAGGCAGCTAGACTGGGGCAGGAGCTCATCCACACCTCAGGCACTTTGGTGCTTAACTCATCTTGCCTTGGCCTCTCTCTCCATGTGGTCCAGCCTGAACGGTGACCAGAACGTTCCAGAAGAGTTAACATGAAAGATGCATGCTGTTTTGAGCCTAGGCTCCAGATCTCACACATCACCCCCACCACGTTCTATTAGTCAAAAAAGTACAAAGCCAGCCCAGGTTCACTGGGTGCGTAAACAGACTCCACCTCTTGGGAGGAAGTAGAAATTATTGTGGCCACGTTTTTCAACCTACTACACACGACAGAGATCATGGTGGCTTGAAGAAATATAGCTGCAATGGTGGTGGTGAGAAGCAACTGGATTTTGGTACACTTAATGACAGGATTTGCTGGTTAACGGGATGTAAAATGACTTTTCAACCAGGGAACTGAAAGGATGAAACTGCCATTTACTGAGCTAAGATAGGAGGCGCAGTTCAGCAGAGAGAAAAAAACTCAAAGGAGCTTTGTTTTGGACAATAAGTCTGAGATGCCTCTAAGATATATGAGCAGAGATGTCAAGTAAACAGACATTAGAAGCTGGAGTTTAGCATGTGACGTCTTCTTTGCCACAAAGTGGAAGTGACCAGCAGAGAAAAAAAGTTTTATCCATGTGACTAGGGCATAATGTTGTTCTTCCAAATAGTCTAACCTGGTTTCTAAGTTGTCCAGCACCTCTTCCATCTTCCTTGACTTATAAGAAAGCACTAAAGGCCCAAAGAAGGTTCAGTTTATATGGAAGAAAATATAAAAGCTCTTTTTGTTCGTTTGGGCTTGGGTTTTTTGGGGTATTATCTACAGAGTTCTCTCAGACCAATCTGCTTTCTAGTATCAACAGAAAATGCTACCAGATTAAATCACTAGCAGTCATAAGGAAAAAAAAATTGTTCTTCAAAAAAAGAAAAGAAAAAGGCCAGGATAATGAAGAATGCAAATAATGAAGTTTGCAGAACACTATAGCTTTCTTTTTTTTTTTAACAATAGCTTTCAAAAGGCAAGTTATATAGAAAAGTATTACACTCCAGGTCTAAAAACAGATATGAAATAACAAAATTAAAACATTTTAAAAAACACTCTAATTCATGTCATTCCTATAATTATGTCCTCTGTTGAGGATGAGATTTAGGGAGCCAGATTTTTTCAAAACAGTATCATCATAATTTCAAAGAATCATTGTTTCAAAATCCAAAACAGAGACTGCAGAACCAATAAACAATATCATGTAGCCTTTAACCCCAAAGAATGTTGAAATATATGTTGGTAATTATAATTTAATTGTTATTGTGGATGTTTGTTCAACATATTCAAAAATGATTCAAGTGAGTTTATAGGAGTATGATTCCATTTGATTCAACACGTATTTATTGAAAGTCTACTAGTAACTAGATTCTCTAGTGGATACAAAGATGAACAGGACCCAACCATACTATAAATCTTAAAAGCAGGATTTTTAAAATACTTAAACGTAATAAAGTGTATGGTTTTTATTTATATTCTAATTCAATGCACAAGTGACCTGTGGAGGCTTACTAGAAATATATTCTTAAATAAAACTGCATTTTAGAAACAGAAAAATACAAATTAGAATGTGAAGTAGAGAATAAAGGGAGAAATACTGATATATGCTACAATACAGATGAACCTCCAAAACATGTGAAAGACACCAGGCACAAAAGACCACTTACTGTTTGACTTCATTTATATGAGATGTCCAGAAAAGGCATGCAGAGACAGAGCGTTGATTAGTGCTGCCTGCGACTGGGGATGGGAACAGGAATTAACCACAAATGGTCACAAGGGATCTGACTGGGGTGATAAAAAATGTTCTAAAAATGGATGGTCGTAATGACTGCGTAACTTGGTTAAGTTTTCTAAAAATCACTACAAATAAATAAATTTTATGGTATGTAAATTATACCTCGATAAAGTTGCTTTTTGAAAAAAAGGCAAAATAAAAACTTTTACAGACATACACAAGCAGAAATAACTTATCACCAACTGACCTGCATTACAATAAATGTTAAAGAAAGCCCTCAGGCAGAAGAAAATGACACCAGTTGGAAATATAGATTTATAAAAAAGAATGAAGTATACCAGAAATGATAACTACATAGGTAAACATATAAGATTTGTTTACTTATTTAAATATTTTTAAAAGATAATAAACTGTCTAAACAAAGTAACAGCAATATAGTGTTAGTTTCATAGCATATAAAATGCTAACAGCACAAAGGCTACGAGGGAAGAAATGGAAGAACGCTTTTACAGGGTACTGTGCGTGAACCGGTATATCAATGGAAGGTGGAGTAAGATAAATTAAACATGTATGCTATAAACCTTCAAGCAATGACTAAAGTAAGAGTTACAGCTAATAAGCCAACAAAAGAGAGAAAACAGAATCATACAAAATCATTTAAAATCTTTTGAAAATTGATTAATTCAAAAGAAGGCAGGACGAGGAGGAAAAGGGAAAAAAGAACAGACAGGACAGATTTTTTAAAAAGCAAATGATAAGACTTAAAGTTACCCATATCAACAATCACGTTAAATGCAAATGGTCAAAACAGGCCAATTAAAAGGCAGAGGTGGTACAGCACGGTGATATCGCTGTATTTGAGAGTTGCTGAGAGAGTAAATTTTAAAAGTTTGCATCACAAGGAAAGAACTTTGTAACTATGTGTGGTGATGGATGCTAACTAATCTTGTGGTGATCATTTTGCAATACATGCATATATTGACTCATTATGCTGGACACCTGAAATGAATGTTATATGTCAATTAAAGCTCAATTTAAAACAAGAAAAGAAAGGGCAGATATTTTCAGACTGGATTAAAAAAGCAAGACCCAACTATATGCTGCTTACAAGAAATACATTTTAAATATAAAAATTAAACAGGGGAAAGTAAAAGGACATACCATGCTAATACTAATCAAAAGAAAGATTAGTGGACATGTTAATATCTGCTAAAGTAGATTTCAAAGCAAACAATATCACCAGGGATAAGAAAGTCACTTCATAATGATAAAGGGTCAATTCATGAAGAGGACACAACAATCCTAAACATTTTATGTACCTAATTACGGAGCTGCAAAATACATGAAGCAAAAGCTGAGAGAACTACTAGGAGAAAGAGACAAATCCAATTATTGTTATACCTCTCTGAGTAATTAATTGATAAAACAAATAGAAAGTCAGCAAGAACACAGAAGATTCAAACACTATCAACCAACCTGCCTTAACTGACATTTATGGAGCATTATGACATAACAGAATACCCAACAACAAACAACAAAATACACTGCTGAATACAGAATACATTTTTCTCAAATGCACATGGGACGCTTCAAAGACAGACCACATTCTGGGCCATAAAACAAGCCTGAATATATTTTAAAGGACAAGTCATAATTCTTAAAGGACAAGTAATTCTGACCACACAGAATTACATTTGAAATCAGTAACAAAAAGAGATCTGAAAAATCTCCAAGTAACTGCAAACTACATAGCATACTTATAAAATAACCTGTGGGTCAAAGGTGAAATGAAAAATGAAATTAGAAAATAATTTTAACTGAATTTAAATGAAAATACAATACATCAACATTCATGGGATGTGAATAAAGCAGTATTTGGGGTAGATATATAGGAGTAAACACTTAAAAAAGGGCTCAAATCAATTAGTTCAATTTGCATATTGAGAAACTAGAGAAAGAGCAAGTTAATCCCAAAGTAAAAGGGAAAGGGAAATAATATAAGACAAGAAATCAGTGAAATAGAAAACAGAAAAACAATAGAGAAAAATAAGTGAAATCAAAAGCTGGTTCTTTTGAAATCAATAAAATACATTGGAGTCAACTGTGTCAAGACAGTGTGCTCAATGTTGATGTTTAAGCTATTTATCTTGTCTCTTTCTAAATCTGAAGAAACTATGCAGGAAACATAGGAATTTTTAGATACATAGATTCAGAGGTTACCGTTCTATCCTACATATCCTCTGAAAAAAGATAAAAGGCATGCCCATCCTTGGACAAACCATACAGATCTTCCAAGTAATAGTTTTCTCAGAAGTAAAATAAAGGGATTGAATTAGATCATCTCTAAGATCTCTTTAAGGTCTCAGATCATCTAAATGCCAAATAACAGGTACACATCTACTACTAACAGCTCCCAACGACCTGATAAAATCCTAGGAAACTGTACTAGCACTTTCCCCAACAATAACCAGCTTGACCAAGCTGGAAAAGTTGGTCAATCCACCCATAACTAAACTCATATGTCTGAATATTAGCCTTGAGGAAAAAAATGAAGGATTTCAGTTTAATTTAAAATCAAGGGGGCTTCCCTGGTGGCACAGTGGTTGAAAATCCGCCTGCCAATGCAGGGGACACGGGTTCGAGCCCTGGTCCGGGAAGATCCCACATGCTGCGGAGCAACTAAGCCCATGTGCCACAACTACTGAGCCTGCGTGCTGCAACTACTGAAGCCCGTGTGCCTGGAGCCCGTGCTCCGCAACAAGAAAAGCCACCACAATGAGAAGCCTGCGCACTGCAACGAAGAGTAGCCCCTTGTCGCCACAATTAGAGAAAGCCCGTGAGCAGCGATGAAGACGCAACACAGCCAAAAATAAATAAATAAATAAAATTTTAAAAAATAAAAATAAAATAAAAAATAAAATCAAGGACCAATATTACTAATTACTCCATCGTTACTTCTCCGCTTTTCACCCCGTGAGATGGCCATCTCAGATGCATTACTTCTTACTCAACTTTATCCTCAATATTACTCCTACCAGTAATAGGAGTTGCTGATTATATATATTTCTATGTGTATGTGTATATATGTGTGTATGTGTATGGAATTACAGAATTAAGAAGTTATAGAGGCTAGGCTGGAACAAGGGCCTCTCATAAACAATTTATTTTTTCAAATGTCCTACGGTGGGCCATGCATTTTTACCATCTGAGATATTTAGGAACCTTCAGCTACTACCTTTCAGGAAAAAATTACCTTATATAAATAATTATAGATAAGACTGAAATCTGCCCTGAGTGTCCAGATCTGGATAATCAAGTCCACTACTCTTGCACAGTAGTTAAATATAAAAGCATGGACCCTGGAGCCAAACCACCTGAGTTCCAATTCTGGTTATGCCATTTACTAGTTGTATGACCCTGCACAAATCACTTAACTTTTTTTATTATGAGAATTAAATAAATTAACATATCTAAAGATACAATTATCATTCTCTCCCATCTAATTTGATAAAGAACACCAGAAACGGAGAAAATTCTGTAAAAATTATTGAAACAGCACTTTAAATAAAACTCACACTTCACTCAGTTTAAAGCTCCTATAAAGTTATACATTGATGTATCTCAGTAGGATGGTCTGTGCTTATACAAAAATAAATTATACATAAGTAGCATAAAGGACAGTTTTAGGGCTTCCCTGGTGGCGCAGTGGTTGAAAGTCCGCCTGCCGATGCAGGGGACACGGGTTCGTGCCCCGGTCCGGGAAGATCCCACATGCCGCGGAGTGGCTGGGTCCGTGAGCCATGGCCGCTGAGCCTGCGCGTCCGGAGCCTGTGCTCCGCAACGGGAGAGGCCCGCGTACCGCAGGGAAAAAAAAAAAAAAAAAAAAAGGACAGTTTTAATGTGAGAGTGAATGAGCTTTTACGCTCCACCATGTAGGCCAGTGACACTGCACAGCTCCCAAACGCTCCCTAGTTAAAGTCTGATAACTTAGAAACAGTAAACGCAGTCCCTATGTAAGACCTGTCACCACTGAGTATTTCAAAATTCTGCCAAGCATTTGGGCCTTAACTGTTGCAGAATGTTTTAACTTAATGAAATCCTGGGGGTGTGATCTCTAAATGACGGGCCTAAAGCCTAACTGATCTCCTAAGAGGGCAACCACTTAGCTCTGCCCCAATTCCCCATCGTGGACAGAACAATTACAGTTCCAGTGACCCTCTTGGCTCACGAAAAGTTATATGCAGAGTGGAAAGATGTGGGTCATACCCCTGTAGCCACTCAACAGCTGTGTGACCGACCAAAGGACCAGTCTCATTCCCTTCATCTGTAGAGACACCTATGCTCAGAGGCATGAAAGGGGTAAAGGGAAGAACGATGGAATGTTCCCCCCTACTAGCACATGCACGTTCCTTTCCCTTCATGTTTTCTTTTTTTTTTAAGAATTTTTTTTTTGATGTGGACCATTTTTTTTAAAAATAAATTTATTTATTTTTGGCTGCGTTGGGTCTTCGTTGCTGCGCACAGGCTTTCTCTAGTTGTGGCGAGCGGGGTTACTCTTCGTTGCGATGTACGGGCTTCTCATTGTGGTGGCTTCTCCTGTTGTGGAGCACAGGCTCTAGGCGCACAGGCTTCAGTAGTTGTGGCACGTGGGCTCAGTAGTTGTGGCTCGCGGGCTCTAGAGCACAGGCTCAGCAGTTGTGGGCACAGGCTTAGCTGCTCCGCAGCATGTGGGATCTTCCTGGACCAGGGCTCGAACCTGTGTCTCCTGCACTGGCAGCCAGATTCCTAACCACTGCGCCACCAGGGAAGCCCTGATGTGGACCATTTTTAAAGTGTTTATTGAATTTGTTACAATATTGCTTCTGTTTCGGTTTTTTGGCTGCAAGGCATGTGGGATCCCAATCCCAGCTCCCTGACCAGGGATGGAACTCGCACCCCCTGTATTGGAAGGCTAAGTCTTAACCACTGGACCGCCAGGAAAGTCCCTCCCTTCGTGTTTGATGTCACCTTTTGATATGTATGATAACCATCTACAGGTTAAATGTGCAGTTTCAACATAAACGCACATTTTCAAGTAAAGCTTCAGAACCTTTACTTTAAAACCACTATGGAATTAGAAGAGGGAGGGAATAATCTCTGATAGAAATAAGATTGGTGGAATAAATCTTATTCCCACTTCAGAGTAAATAGGTATGGGACTTCCCTGGCAGTCCAGTGGTTAGGACTCCGGGCTTCCACTTCAGAGGGCACGGCTTCCATCCCTGGTGGGGGAACTAAGATCCCGCAAGCCAGAGGGGTGCGGTCAAAAAGAGAAGGTAAAGTATCATCACCAAGCTGTTGAGGGTCCCATGATCATGATCACTTTCTGGAAGTAGCTTTAAGAAATACCTAAATCTGGTCAATTTTAATTGATGCAAACATTTTCGGCAAACATTTTGGTATCCAAAAGGATGAAACTAAACAATCCCATGCAACAGATGAACTCCATTATTATTTGCAAATGTATTCCACAACTAATTTATTCTAGATCTACTTGCAGGGATAGTTTCCTTGAAAATTAAATGTTTTATAGGTACAAAATAACTTTCTCAAACGTGGATATTTTCATTTAAAAACCTGCTCTCAAAACTTCTGAGCCAAAGCAGTCTCTCTCACGTGCAGAACTCGGTTTTAACCAAGTACTTATTCGCGAGCTGTACCAGCGCAGGGCCCTGACCCAAGGGTCCCGATTCTGCCCTTCCAAGTAGAGTGGGTGGTGCCACTTCTTCCCATTCAGACAATTAGCATCTACCTCCTATGCCTTTTCTCCGCTTAAGGTATACACTGCTGGGCCCTTCAGAAAACTGCACACTCGGCGTAGACCCAGACGAGATCATTCTGGGGGACCAAGGCACCAGGTTTTCCGACAGCACGGACCGACACGAGCGGCAGACACGCCGAGCGACGCGGAGGAGGCCGGCGGGTCCGGGGAGCGGCGGCTGGACCACGGCCCCGGCGTGGGCGCTCCGCGGCGACCCTCCGCCCGCGCTCAGGGCCCAGGGCCGAGGAGAACGCCCTCGGAACCCAGGCGGAGGGAACGTCAACTCCGCAAACAGCCGGGACACAGAGGCCGGGCCCAGCGGCCGCCGCTCCCTCGCCTCAGAAGCACATTGTGTCTAAGAGGTTGGACGCCGACCCGAAACACACGGGCTGAACCGGGCCCCGCGGCCGGGCTCGGGCGTACACACGCGAGCGCGGGGGAGCGCCCTGCCCACCGAGTGCGCCTGCCCGGCGCCGGAGGCCGCGCCGAGGGGCCTCACCCCGCCCCGCCCGGTACTCACACACGCACAGCTCCACCACGTACGCGTAGTAGGACCACACGACCACGAAGGTGATGAAGAGCACCGGCACCCAGCCCACGGTGCGCTGGCAGCAGCGCCAGAACGTGCAGGGCGCCATGTTCCGCCGGCTGCCTCGGCACCCAGCTGCCCGGGGTGGCGGGGCGCGCCAGACCCCCGGCGGCGGCGACGGCGGCGGGGGCGGAGGCAGCAGCAGCAGCGTCTACTCGGGCACTCCCCGCGGCTCGGCGCCCCGCCCCCGCCTCCGCCCCGTCCCCTCCCCGACCCGCGTCGCGCCCGCGCCCGGCCCCGCCCCCGTCGCATTGCGTCCGCTTCCACCGCCGCCGGGGGCGGGGCATGAATGGGCGTGGCCTGCTCGGCGGGCGGCGGAAGGGGCGGGGTAGCGGGCGGCGGAAGTGAGCGGAGGGAGCGTGCAGGCGCAGTGTGCAGCGTCTCCTGGCGGCCGGCGAGGGCGTGGCGCGGCTCTGGCTGACTGAGGCTCCCGTGGGAGGCTCCCCGCGGGGCGACCGCGCCCACTCGAGCTGTGGCCTCAGGGGCCCCATGTGCGTCTCATTTGGGACCCCCGCCCTTTGAAATAATTTGCTCGTGTTTCGGGCGGAAGCCCTCCGTTTTCGGAGATGGAAATCGTAGGTGCGTGTGATTTAGAATGGAAGCCGTGTAGTGTGTCAGTTTGATTTGAAACCCAAATTTAAGGTTGAGTTGTGAACGGGTAACAACCCTCTCCGTGCCCGGCAAAAACTACTGAAATTTCCAGAATTTGTTTTTACCTGGCGAATCTAAACAACGGCTGTAGTCATTAACGCCTGTAATCATTAAAGAACCTTCAAGTTTCGCTGCTTGCAGATTCGCGGGAGACAGATGACCCTGTTGAGTGAGTCCGTGACCTTGGCCTCTGGGATTGACCTTGGCCTCTGGGATGGACCTTGCCGCGGAGGGAGCACAGGAAGGGCAGGCACTCATCCCTGCCCAGGGCGTGGACGTTCATCTCCCCGTACCGCGTTCTTCTCTTTCGTGACGAAAGCAGATGGACAACGCCTGTTTGCCAGGCCCTAAGCCAGGTGTTCTAGTTCATGTAAAGGGGACAAATCATGTCCCAGCCAAGGCGGCTCCCCCATACCGCCTTGTGGGACAGCTTCTTCCTTCAGGACCGTGGCGTTCAACAGAGCCTGGAGGACATAGGGCAGCTCTCCGTCCCGGAAGTGTGCAGCTGCCCTGAGGACTGCATCTGCAGAGTCCCCACTGTCACCGCCACCCAGGAACTCCAAAATGACATTTTAAGTTCCCGTTCCGAGCTGAGGGCTGGGGAAGAATAAGGGCAACTAGAGGTAGCTGTGAAACCATTAGACACAGTTTACAGAAGCCATGTAGCTATAAATATGGAGAGTGAAGAAGAAAAAACCCCGGAAACTCATAAATTTAGAATTAAACTACAATTCCAAAACACACACACAAATCTAATACTAAGAGAGAACGCAAAAAAAAAAAATAATAATAATTAACAATAAGAACTTGAATTTGGGACTTCCCTGGTGGTCCAGAGGTTAAGGCTCTGCACTTCCGATGCAGGAGGGCTGGTCGGGAACTAATATCCCACATGCCGCGTGGTGTGGCCAAAAAAAAAAAAGAACTTGAATTCACTGAAAATAATTTTATGAAGCAGTCTTACAAAGGCTTTTAAAAACAGTATATGGCACGAGTTCCCTAGTGGTCTAGTGATGAGGATCCAGCACTTTTACTGCCGTGGCCTGGGTGTGTGGTGTGGCCAGAAAGTAAATATAATAAAAACAGTATATGGCATGCCCAAAGGGGTAAGTGAAAAAATAATTTCCATCTGAAAAGAACAAAAATTTTTGAAACAAAAGAATATAAATTGGGATAATAATAAAAAAGAACAGGTGGATTTTAAAAGTAACCATTTAGAAATCTTCAGAATATTAAAATATTGTCAAATTTAAAACTCTGAATAGACAGATTCTAATCTGGACACTGGAGAAGAGGGATTTAGCAAGTTGGAAGATGGTTCTAATTCATCCAGAACACAACACAGAATAATTTTTAAATATGAAAAGCATGGAAGATATACCGGCAGACTTAAACATACATTTATGATAAGCGTTCCAGAAGAGGATGAGAGGAATGTCAAAGAAATGAGTTTTGAAAAGATTAAGTATGAGAATATTCCAGAACTGAAGAAAGACATAAGTCCTTAAAACCTAGACACAGAGTAGTGAAACTATAAACATTTAGAATAAAGAGAAAAATCTTTAGGATTTTTCAGATTCCAGAGATAGAAATCAAATTTCCTTTGGTAACCAAAGGAACACTAACTACACTGGCAGCTGACTTCCCTCTCAGCGATAACAGATGCCAGAAGACAACAAAGTGGTATTTTCAGTGCTGAGAGAAAGTAATTAATATCCCTAAATTTTATAACCAGAGAAATGATCACTTAAGAGCAAAGGCAAAGTGAAAAGGCAGCCAATGGAATGGGAGAAACATTTGCAAATCATATATCTGATAAGGGATTGCTCTGCAGAAAATGTAAAGAACTGGCCCTTCCCCTCCCCCTGGCATCTCCCACCCCTCCGTCAGACCTGGCCCATCTCTGGCTCAGGGGAGCCTTCCCTTAATCCCTGTCCTTGCCTGGCTGCTAAGGAATTGGTCCCAATCTCACAGGACCAACTTTTCCCCAGACCTTGACTTTACTGAATGTAAAAGTAACATTTCCACTACCCATCCCTTAAACATCAGAAACGCTCCATCCATCAGCAGAGATGGGTTCCAGTTTATGGTGCCTTTTCCGCCCTTTTCTTTTTTCATCTTTTTATTTTGAAACAATTTTAAGTTTGCAGAAGAGTTTTTAAGATAGTAGAGTTCCTATATAGCCTTCACTCAGCCTCCCTAATGCTAACATCTTATAAAACCATGATGTATTTATCAAAACTAAGAAATTAACATGGATACAACACTTTAAACTACAGGCTGATTTTTACCAGTTTTCCCACAAATATCCTTTTCTGCCCCAGAATCCCACTTTGCATTTAGTTGCCACATCTTCTTAGTCTCCTCCAGTCTGTCTTCCTTGCTTTGCATGGAAAAACACTTTCAAAAAGTACTGGTCAGGTATTTTTCAGAATGTCCTTCAATCTGGGTTTGTCTGATGTTTTCCCATGACTAGACTGCGGTTGTGGATTTGGGGAAGAAAAGCACAGAGATGTGTGCCTTTCTCATCATGGCAGGTGGATGTGATGTTGACAAGCCTACTGTTGACGTTAGCCTTCATCACGTGCTTAAGGTACTGTGTCCACTGTAAAGTCACAATTTCCCTTTCCCTGTACTCTGCATTAGAAAACAGTCGTCAAGTCCAGCCACATTCAAAGGGAAAGGAATTAAATTCTACCTCCTGCAGGGAGGAATGTCAAGGACTTTGTGGCCATCTGTTCAATTTTGGGGGAGGTACTTTGAGGCTATGCAAATATCCTGCTTCTCTGCAAAGCTTCTCCCACTAATTTGAACATCCATTGGTGGCCCTTGGCCGCACCAGGCCTTTTTCTTTTTCTTTGCTGTGTAGTTGACTAATGATCTGTTTGTTGACTAATGAAATGCAGCCAAAAAGTGTGTCCAGAGACTCAGCTGTCACGGTGGGATGACAAATAGATTCCTGACCCTGATGACTGCAAGAGTTTCTGGTTTGGTTAGATCTGTGTTGGCTCATCTGGAATCTGTCCCCAGAAAGCTTCCGGGCCACTGGTTCACTGATCGGTCCAGGCACATGTTACTGACTGCATTTAGGCTACAGGGAAAGCCTGGGTGTGGCTGCTGCCTCAGGGAACATTGACTCCCTACCAGAAAAGAGCAGGTTTTTAAGAAACATTACGCAGCTCTACTGTCTGCATTGCTGTTATCTCTCTATGATTGTTCTGGATTGAGAACTGACAAGTTTCTGGCAAACAAAGGCAGAGTGGACACGCCATTCCAGACAGGAGAGGGGCACAGGCCAAGCTCTTGAGTGTGTGTCTGTGCGTGTGTAGGTGTGTGTGTGCGTGAGGGGGTGTCAGTATTTGGAACTGCCCTGTAGTCATTCAGCCTCTCTATGTTAAACCCCTGTATGATACACTCAGGTACTTCTCCTATGTATGATTATTTAATTAAAGATAGTTTCCCCAGACTGTGAGCTTTCTGAAAGAGGGACTAGGTCTGTTTTGCTTCCATGGTGAGCCCAGCACACAGTCGGGCACAGAAGAGGCACCGAATCATATTAATTGACATAACCTGGAATTAGGTGTGTCCATGCTTTCCCCACAGTTTTCTCAAACTCCCCATGACTCTGATCACAGAAGCAGTCTTGTATACGGTGGTGATGTTCTTAGTATTATTAGAATAGCGTTAAAGCTTATTTATATCATGAGGTGAAGAAACATTTGTGGACCAGCCTAGGGATGGAACCATGATGTGGAACGCTAGTAAGGATAAAGTGACTTGGGCATAGTGGAGAAAAGATGGGTTGTGGTGTCAGTGACATTTGGATTCAAGCCCCAGCTTCCTCACTTGTTAGCTATATAATATCGTGGGATTTATCTAAGTTCCCTGAGATTCAGTTTCTTCTATCAGGGATAATAGCATCAATCTCACAGTGGGAGGGTTAGATGAAATTTTATATACAATGTATGTATATACAGGTATATATGTAAAAATATGTATATATGTACTTGTATGTATACAGGAACCTGTACATCTACTGTGTGTATATATACTAGTATGAATATACGTATACTCGTCTACCTATCTAGTGTATCTATGGTTCCTGACGTATGGTCATTTTATCAGTTAGGATTCACATTAAGTATTTCGACAGAGAAAATTTACTACAAGGACGTGGTTAAACAGGTGTTAGAGAAGCAAAGAGCAAAGGGGACTGAGGTCCCACAGAGGAAGCACCTGCAGGAAGAGCCCCCCACCCCTGAGGCTGGGGCACAAAGAGAAGAGGGGCAGTGTGTTAGGATCCAGAAGCTTGAAGGAACGGCCCCGGGCTGCTTAGTGAGGGAAGCCTGCCAATGGTGCTGGTTGTCCGGGAGAACACAGCGATCTGGTTCTGGGAGTGCCAGAACGTTCACAGCAACCGGAACAGTGGGAGACTGGTACCAAGGGCTGCTAGGGTGCCGGCTGGGGCTCTGGGGACATTGGCAGGGCAGCAGCAGATGGGAGCACGGCCCAACCCAGCATCACAAGGCTGACTGTGTATGGGAGGGAGGGCTGGGAACAGAGACAACAGCTCAGCAACTAGCAAAATCACGGAACTTAATCTGTTGCGTTCATCACGTTAACCACTGCCTGGAATTCCATTGTACAACTCTAGCACAATTTATTTATCACTTTCATGGTGCTGGACATTCAAGCTAGTTCAAATGAATACAAATTAAATTGGTATTAATTGAGATGATGCTGCAATGAAAACTCCTTCAATTCCCTTTGGATTGTAACATTTTGTCGCTGGGGAGAGCTTGTATGACATGCTGTAAACCATAAAGGAGTTATTAATTAACACTGTTTTCTCCCAAGATTGAATGTCTAAATATTATGTAAATCCAGGTGTTATAAATGTTAGAAGGAAAATATTTTCTCCCGTTTCATCCTCTTGGAAAGAAAGCTTCCATACAGGGAAGTCTAGCACCTCGCAGAGTGCACTGGATAGAGCAGGTTCAATAGAGATTTGATACTAACGCTGCTGAAGAAATAACCTACCCCAAATACAATGCGTCACCTAGAGATTCCAGAGGTTAATTTCCTTCCTCACTGAACATAAGCAAACACAAATTTCATGTGAATGGGCACCATGGTAGTGCCCTGTGTTCATTTCTCTACGAGCTGGGGGATATTTAAGCAAGGCTCGTCCGGCCAAAGTCTCCTACGGGGCTCCTTCAATAAGTCATTTTTGAAATACTCTGTAATTTTCTGGGTATTTGCTTGGTTTTTCTGTTAAAGGTCACGCTTGGTGCTCAAGGAAGATAAACTATTTTGGAAAAGCAAGAGTGCCATCTTGTGGAACATTTGTGTTGCAGTTCTTTTATTTTAAAGGAGCTGCCGGGCTACGTCCCCGGACGGGCAGGGTTCTCCTCATTTTCTCCCTGAATCTCATCTTTCTGTCTCATTTATTCTACGGCACTGGGATGCTATTGGTGTCAGTTTGCCCCCAGCTTTTGAGGACGTGCCGTTTCCCTTAAACACACCTTAGCTCCTCGTCTGCCCTGTGCTGCCTTTATCTACTTCTCTGTTTCCTTCTTAGCATCAGACTCTGATTTTGCTGTTTGCTTCGTACCTCCCCGGGGAAGATCGGGGAAATTTCTTTAAAAATCCACGTAACCGTTACAATTTAGAGGGAAATCCCTGCCGCTTAGGAGGAGAGCGGGGCGACCGTGGAGTTGAACAGCTCTCCAGAGGTCAGGAATCCTCCGCTGAGCTCCAGCCTCTGTCCCGGGCTGACTGGAGGTCGGCTCAGCTGCTCACCTTGTGCTTTCCTTCGGAACAAGGTCGGCAGACAGGGCGGCGTCTGGAGAAAGGCCTCACGGGTCACTGAGAGGAGGTTCAGGCGCCCGTACTGCAGGGCAGGTGCCGCCTTTTCTCCCTTCTCCTTCCTCCTGTTCATCACCACCCGGGCGGAGGTGAGGGGTGGCGGGATACGGGACACTCGGAGGCTTAGAAAAGAGAAAAGACCCGGGGCTACAGGGCCTGGCCGGCTCCTCTCTGCTTCGCCACGTCTCACCGAAAGTCTAAAACGTGCCCCAGTAAGAGGAGG
This sequence comes from Stenella coeruleoalba, assembly GCF_951394435.1. Lineage (NCBI taxonomy): Eukaryota > Metazoa > Chordata > Mammalia > Artiodactyla > Delphinidae > Stenella > Stenella coeruleoalba. Next base: position 1,420,377 of record NC_137164.1, read on the forward strand.
AGAAAATAAAATATACAAATCAAATGAGAATCTTTTCCATAGCTGTTAATTTAGGGAACACTTTCAGATATACTGGTGACAAAGGGTTACATATGGAGAATTCTTGGAGCAAGTCCTCAGTGGGCAGCCGACTTCTTGAAATCGCCCCTGATCTCTGGCGCTGAGTCATAGACCTGCGGGCCCCCGGAGACCCCCAAACTGGTCTCAGCCGTTAGACTCTCCACGTGGGGAGGAAGCACCCACCCTCGCCGCCCTCTGGGAGCAGCAACCCCCTTTTGATAAGCCTCCTTCTCTGCCCCCTCCAGCCCTGGGGGTCAAGGAAGCTGCGCGCGTTCCGTACAGACGCCACCCTTCGGGGCACACATGATTGGCCAGGGGTGGACCCTGGCCCCGGCGGCAGCCAAGCAGCACTTCCCTGGTCCTGCGCTGGGCCTGGCGCAGCCAGAGAGGATGGAAGTGACGCACAGAGCAAACGGTGGTGCGGGCCCCGGTGGGTCCTTTAGTATAGTAGTGTCTGAACATGTGCATATTGATTATATGCTATTTTATTATAAATTAAAAAATATAGGTTAGTGCTTTATGTTATTAAAAATATGTAAGGTTATGTTACGTATAAATTTCATTTCAGGATAGTATAAGGGCATTAGAAAAAGAAATTAAAAAAAAAATCGTGGTGGTGGGGAAAGGATATTAGGTCTCACCTGGTGGAGAACCAAGATGTAGATATGAATCCCTTCTTGGCTTCTGACATTTCCAAATACTTTTTCTCAGCTATTTACCACTGGTTAACCTTGTCCATATCATACATTGTTTTTTAAAAATAGCTTCTTTAAGGGGCTTCCCTGGTGGTGCAGTGGTTAAGAATCCACCTGCCAATGCAGGGGACATGGGTTCGAGCCCTGGTCCGGGAAGATCCCACATGCCATGGAGCAACTAAGCTCGTGCGCCACAACTTGTGAGCCTGTGCTCTAGAGCCCGTGCGCCACAACTACTGAGCCCACAAGCCACAACTACTGAGCCTGCACTCTGGAGCCCGTGCTCTAGGGCCTGTGCTCCGCAACAAGAGAAGCCACTGCAATGAGAAGCCCATGCACTGCCATGAAGAGTAGCCCCCGCTCGCCGCAACTAAAGAAAGCCCACGCGCAGCAATGAAGACCCAACGCAGCCAAAGATAAATTAAAAAAAAAAAAAGCTTCTTTAAGATATAATTCACATACCATATAGTTTACCCACATAAACAATTCAGCGTCTATTGGTGTATTACAATACTGATTTTTAAAAATTACGTTAAAAAGGATATATATGTATATACACACAAAATTGCCCTTTTAACCATTTTAAGTGCACAATTTAGTGGCATTAATTAAATGTGCAAACATCACCATTATGCATTTCCATAATTTTCCATCACCTTAAACCCAAATTCTGTAACCATTAAGCAGCAATCCCCCATCCCCTGTCCTTCCCAGCCCCTGGCAACCTCTAGTCCACTTTCTGTCTCTATGAAGTTGCCTATTCTAGGGACCTACATAAGTGGAATCATACAATACTAGTCCTTTTGTGTCTGGCTTACTTTACTTAGCATAATATTTCCAAGGTTTGCCTGCACCTGTCTTGGAATCAGCTGTTTATCCAGAGAGTGGAGCATGTTTTAAATATTTGCACTATTCTTGAGAAGCATATTAAAAAATAATTTTTATTTGCCATATTTAAAATATTTATATTTAATGCCAATTAAATTCTAGTACAATTTTAAACATTCACCCATAAACCACTATATCCCAAGAGACCCTTATCATGTGATCAAGGTTCTCCCGATCACACTTTTAAAAAAAAATTTATTTATTTATTTTTGGCCGCAATGGATCTTTGGTGCGGTGCATGGGCTTATCATTGCGGTGGCTTCTCTTGTTGCGGAGCACGGGATCTAGGCACTTGGGCTTCAGTAGTTGTGGCACGCGGGCTCAAAAGTTGTGGCTCATGGGCTCTAGAGCGCAGGCTCACAAGTTGTGGCACAGGGGCTTAGTTGCTCCGTGGCATGTGGGATCTTCCCGGACCAGGGGTCAAACCCGTGTCTCCTGCATTGGCAGGCGGATTCTTAAGCACTGTGCCACCAGGGAAGCCCCCCAAAATGTAGTTTTAAACAGTACATATAAAACAAAATGCACCTCAGTAATTTTTTATCTTTATAAATACTTTATTCTGTTTCCAGAACATTCCAGAATACTGAAATTTACATATTACTTTAAAGACAACTAATATACAGCTCACTGAAATAAAATGTACAAGAAGTCTATGAGATGTAAGGTACAGATAAGAAAGCCTGAAATGTTTTAACTTAATTTGCCCTACTAGGAGCATCAGGACTGCAGAATTGATCCTGGCCTCACGTCAGTGACTCTTCCTGTGCGCCTGTTGACTGCTCCAGAGAACGTGCTGTGCTGCTGTGTTGACACCAGTGAATGACCAGGTTTTCCATCTTATCAAAGTGTTACTTCAATCCTAGGCTTTGGACAGAGTCCACTGTCTGTTTTTGTAAAAGAATACTTTCTTTTTACGAAGTTCTGTAATGAAATCTTACTGAGAAATTATTGAATCAGAAAGCAAATACAAGGCATCTTTATATTACAAAGGAAATCAATGAAGACTTAAGAAGATAACCATCTAGTACTTTAAGAAATCCCCAGTTCCGACACTTGGAGCAACGTAATTCCCACATTATGTTTTTCTATAAAGGACCTCTTCCTGCTTGTTTCCAGACTTCTTTCACTCCTTTAATGCTTTCTTTTTTCACACATTTCCAGTATTCTTGTATACTGAGCTGTTGCGGCACCTGTTAACCAAAAATGAAAACGAAGGGTCACAGTCTGCGAGTTAAACCCGGTTCACACGTGCTTGTCACTGCACAGTCCCACATTCCTCCAGAAAGGACTGGAGGTGATGGCGCTGTGAAGGTGACTGCAGCAGACTGTAAACTAAAGGTAAAGGATGAGAAGTGAATGTGAGTTGCGAGTATCCCAGGGTACCGAGAGAATAGAGGCTCCTCCCCAACAAGGAAACAAAGACTTCGTGTGGCTTTCTTTCATATGTTGGTTTTAAAATGTAATTATTTCATAATGTTTTTGGTTTTCTGGTGAACTTCAGTTAGCTATGTGGAACAAAAATTACAAGCCTAAAACTTTGACCTACCCTTGGCTAAAATTAAAAAGAAAGAAACCGTAAGTCACAATATACTTGATGAGAAGCCTTAAGAAGAAACAGTGGGTTGGCCAAAGAGTTCGTCTGGGGAAACACGAATGAACTCTCCGGCCAACCCAATGATATGGTGATATATAATATACTGTAATTCTCACGAGTACTGTGTGGCTACGGTTTCTCTCAGTTAAAGGAGAAGCAAAGGTTAGAAACCATCTGGCTCCTGGTGGTCATATGCACAGCATGGCTGGAAATCCACCAAGTGGAAGCAAAAGTCGATTTCAGATTATATTTATGTCCTTTTCCTATCACTGATTTGAAGCTCTTCTCTTTAATATGTTTTTGAGAAACGGCAAAGAGGCTGCTGGATATGTTAAACTGTTAACTGGAAAGGCTGGTTTAATTTCCAGGAATGTGATCGTTAACTATGAGGTGCTGGATAAGCACAAGCTAGTGGAAATCATTATTTGTTCATTTTCCGTAAATAATGTTTGCAGCAGGAAAACGAATGTGCTCTTCTAAGTTGTAATTGAACAGCTCTGTTTACATGAACCCACCGCAGTCTCTCTCCTGTTCTCTCTCCTGCCTTTCTTCTGCACTCATTACCTACTTATCATCTCCTGGAACCTTGTTTTCAGCCTGCGGATGGCTTTCATGAGTGTCTCTAGCAGATTCTAATCTAAACAAGATTTTGAGTTTGATTTGTCCCTCAGGTATAGACCACTACGTGAATCTGAGTGAACAATGATAAGAGCTAACATCTACTTCAAGTGTCTCAGCCACTACATTAAATATTTTACGCTCAACTCTCATAATAATTCTTTCTGGTAGATTCTGTTTCTCACTGTTACAGATGAGGAATCTGAGGCTCAGAAAAATTAAGTGTCTTTGCAAGATTTGGCAGTTAGTATGTGATAGGGCTGGGGTTTGAGTCTAGGTGTCTAACTACAAAGCCCAAAGCAAAATTCTAGGCTAGGACTTCTGAGTAGCACTTCCTGATTCAGACTATTTTTAAAAAAAGCAAAGAAAAACGGTGGATCCCATCTGTAGGAGATACTTCAGTTTTGTAACTATAGCTTATGATCTCTTTAAAAATGATGAAAACTCCATTTAAGACTGTACATTTGCTCAAATTCTAGGTTTACTTCCATTCATTTAACTACATTTGAACATGTAACTATTTAAAAACTCAAAATCTGTTACCCATAAACCTCGATGCATCCTGTTTTTTAACACCCCAAGAAACTCTTCGTGACTGAGACACTCATCACCATCCAAATCAAAGATCTTGAAGACGGTGTCCAAGATATTGTCGGAGAGTTCTTGTCCCGTTGCTACCTTCACAGCTCTCTTAAACTCCGCTAAAAGGAGAAAATATAAAAACTCATCAACAATGTAAAATAGTCTAAGTCTAAATGTTTATTATTTGAGAAGTAAAAACAACTCTATATATTTATCACTTGGGAAGTAAAACAAGAACAAAAATGTGTTCAAATAATAAACTTGGCTGAGAAATGTCAGCACGCTATTTTAATGTAATCAGTGTTTTGAACACAGATATTTAAATATTTTCTTCTACTTCTCGGGGGAAAGGTAAAGTAAAAGCAAAAAGTAATTGTTAATAAACTGTTGTAAATCTGGAATAACCACATTGAATTCATTGAAAGGCCAATCAACTGTTTTTTCTGGTAAGTGGTCCCTTGATTGGTATCAACCAGGTGAAGAACAGAGTGATACTGTTTACAGATGATACAAATTAAGTGATTCATGTAACTTACCTAGTCTGACAGGGCGATGAGCTAGACTGAACATCTGCATGGCAATAGCGAAGTCTTCCAAGTGGGTCGCAAAATGACAAAATGACTTGAACTCATCCAAACTAATGCTCTAATAAAATAACAAAGTGAGTTTTTATTACAATCTTGTAAACACATTAAATGATTTTATGAATACAACTGTGCGTCCTCTTTTCTGTCATAAAGCCTGTGCACTTACATCCTTCTAAGCAAGTCTATTGAAAAATCTGAGATGCAGGATAACAACAGAACTATAGATTCTAGAGATTAGGAGGAACCCCAGGAGGTTACATGCAGGGCCCCTGGGTGTGCCCGTGCAGACTGAGCACTGTGTGAGCGTGAGTGCATGGCTGGGGGCCCTGGGGCTGTGAGCGTGGGGCTGTGGGCGTGTGTTACAGCCCCGCTGTATCTCCTCAAAGGTCCTACGTGGGGCTTCCCTGGTGGCGCAGTGGTTGAGAGTCCACCTGCCGATGCAGGGGACACGGGTTTGTGCCCCGGTCCAGGGAGATCCCACATGCCGCGGAGCGGCTGGGCCCGTGAGCCATGGCCACTGAGCCTGCGCGTCTGGAGCCTGTGCTCCGCAACGGGAGAGGCCACAACAGTGAGAGGCCTGCGTACCGCAAAAAAAAAAAAAAAAAAAAAAAAAAATTTAATTGCTGGAATGTGACTCACTCCTTTCTTTTCCTGCCTCTGAGGCTGGCGTTTCTAGAAGATGGGGGAGCTCCAAAGGGGCGGAGCCTCAGAGAGTGTGGGTCCCCCAGCAACTGCGTGGGCAGGGTCTCCCACCAGCCCACAAGGGATGTGCAGCATGACTGAGAAGGAAGCTCTCCCATGTCAGCCTTGGGCTTCCAGGGCTAACGTGAAAGTGCAGCAAACCTAAGCTGTTCAGACTGTACAACATTACATTTACAGAGTGATTTAAGGGACAACTGCTATGTTTATAATAGTAAGACATTCTAGTCAATACCAGGGGGTGTCTCTACAGTTAGATAAGTTTTCTTTTCTATCCATCAAGGCTTTAAAGTTTTTTCTATATATTTCTTGTTAAATTTATTTCTGATTGTTATATATCTCTATTGCAATTATAAATGAGATCTTCATTATATTTTATTATCTTTTTCCTCATTACAGAGATAGATTTAAAAAAATTATGTAAAAACACATGCCCACTAAGAGGTAAAATGAGGTCTGGGTTTAAAAAAAAAAAGTATTCATTTATTTATTTTTGGCTGTGTTGGGTCTTCCTCGCTGCACGCGGGCTTTCGCTAGTTGTGGTGAGTGGGGGCTACTCTTCATTGCAGTGCGCGGGCTTCTCACTGCGGTGGCTTCTCTTGTTGCGGAGTGCAGACTCTAGGCACGCGGGCTTCAGTAGCTGTGGCACGCGGGCTCAGTAGTTGTAGCTCGCGGGCTCTAGAGCGCAGGCTCAGTAGTTGTGGTGCACAGGCTTAGTTACTCCGCGGCATGTGGGATCTTCTCAGACCAGGGCTCGAACCCATGTGCCCTGCACTGGCAGGCAGATTCTTAACCACTGTGCCACCAGGGAAGTCCTGAGGTCTGGGTTTTAATTTGGGGTAGCGGGGCACATAATGAGGGAACTTAAAAAACAAAAAAACCCCCAAAAAACCACCTGCCCATTTGAAAAAAAAGTTTTTTGGAACAATAAAGTAAAAAATTACTCAAAATCTTACCACTGTCCATTAACTATTATTAACAATCATCATTTCATGCATCACACACTTATATAATAGACAGTAGGTTAGTCTTCATTAATTTGGAAGTTACTTTATTGAATTATATAAACACGTCTAACTTACTGTTTCATTTTCATCATGAGCGTAATAAAAAGGCACACCAACCTCTCCTGCGGACAGCTTCTCTCTCACATTTTTCCAATAAACGTCTTTATTTTCAGTGTTGGTGAATAAAAGGAGCCATTCTGCGAAGTCTTCTTTTCTCATGAAACTCAGACCTTTAGAGAACTGAAGGAACTCCATTTCTTGGACCTCCGTCTGCAAGCTTTCCATAAATCTAAATGTTAAAATATGAGATGGATGTCAGTAACTCATGGCTTCGCCTTAGTGCTATAAACGGACTGCAGGCACCTTAAGCAGCACCTCTATGAGTTTCAATACGTTGCAGATCCCCTTACGTACCTTCCACGTGTTAAAAGATCTGTACTACATGTCATGTCACAATTTAACAGAAATATACATGGGGAGCAAAATATATTCTCGTTCAATGGGAGAAGAACTGTCACTGTTAAAAATTTACTTGCTTTAGAGCCTGCATTTATTCCGCAGACCTTAAAAGTATGACGGGGAAGTTTGATTTCAGGCTTCTACCTATGTGATAGGTAAGAGTCGGTTTCCTACAACATTTTCTGAATGTACTGGATACATGAATTTATTTATCAATGCCGTGTGTCTTTGGGTCAAAGCAGAATTTTATCTAAAATTTGAAGCATTTCAAGTTTGGGCTGATCAACTAACTCTTTTAGTGATACGCTTTGTCCTCCGTTTTACTGAGTTTTACTGTACTGGGTGCTGTGATGGCATCAACTGATTCTTACAAAGACTGTTAAAAGGGTGTTTTACTTGCAAATGAGTGTACAGTGATAAGGGAGGTAGAAAATATGGTATAAAAACATTACTAACTGTTCCTTTCCTTTTTCTTTTTCTTTGGGCTCTACCTGAGGCTGAAATATTATAAACTTAATTGTTGTTAAACTATCCATTGTCTGGTTTAAGCTCTTTCATCTTAACTAATTATACTACTTCTGAAGAACATTAAATATGCTTAATGATAAAATCTTGTCTCAAATTATACGTCTTGTCAAGACATGAAAGTCTGGGACATGATACTGGACATAAATATCTGAATTGAAGAATTTACAGTACAAAAGGCCACCAAATGCATCCTGAACAAATTAAATAGTTTATAAATTAGTGTCTTAATTGGAAGACAGTGTCATAATTGGAAACAACGGGAGAAATCTGTTTTGCTTATCTGGGTTTTTTAGGCCACAGTGTCTTGTAGAGTATTTACTACTAATTTGCAAGTTTACCAATCAAGGCCATTCTTCCCGAGAGCCGATCGCGGAATATATTTACCAGCACAGCACTGCTTACAGACATCTCTGAATTTATAAAAGCTCTTCATGAATTTAGAACATCCTCAACTAATCACTGGTATTTCAGAATAAAAAAAAAATCCCAGTCCTAGAAAGTATATCTGCATCAATATCTTCCTAATTTTTCCTGATGAGAAAACTTGAGACCAATTTTCTTCCCTTTCCAACCACTTCCCTATCTTCAGTCACAAAGTTATTTTAAGTTTTAACTATTTATTGGAATAAAAAATGAGGTCAAACATACCACACAGGAAATAAACACAGGGGTTATTTCTGGTCACTAGTTTTAGGGCTAACCGTTGAGTTTAGAGGAAGAGAAAAAGAAATGCAGAAGACAAGTCCCCAGTAAAGTAAGACGACAGGGAGGAAGAGACAGGAAAAACAAACAAGACAAACAGGCACTGGCACAGAGTGGGTAAACACCATCGCCAGCTGCCTGCGGAGTCTGAGCTTCAGTATTTTTTCCCCTGAACTATATATATGCTGATAAAGAACTGAATTTTCACAATTAAATTACCTGTTGATTTCATAACAATGAATAGACACCAAAATTCCAGGAAATAGAACTTAAATTATACTTTAGCTTTTACTGAAATGGCTAAGTGGTATTTCAGCTGGAGAATCTGACTAGTTGTAGAAGTAAAAAAAAAAAAACCCAAACAAGCCACCAATTTATCCACATGTTCCCTCAGTCACTGGTAAGTTTCTCTTGACACCTGATGGCATCTACTAAGACCATCTGTCCCTCTGGTCACCTGGGGGGACTACTTCCTTGAAAGCCCACCCAGTGCCCCCAACCACCTAGCAAGCAACTGCAGGACCACCTCTTTCAGAAACTCTGTGACTGCTCAAAACTTAAGACAAACCTGTGTCTGAATTTCACCTCTCCAATTTCTAGTTACATGATCTATTATAATAGTTATACCTGCATCACATGTAAGCTTGTGAACAGCCTCACTGAGTGGGTCTCATCATCACCATCTCACTGGTGAAGGAACAGACCCGACGCTCAGGTCCAATCGCTTGTCAAATCAAATCACACTTAGCAAACTGTCAAGTTCCGCAATGGAACCCAGGTTGTCTAAATCATAAATATGTGTTTTTTTTCAAAGTATAATATTGTTTCTCTAAATGAGAAAACTAGTATCTCTAGGTAAATACCATAATTAGCTACCACAACACTAACTCTGTGTCACCTTCCCTGCCTTTCCTTGAGACTTATAAGCTGTACCTTATAAAACAATATCCTTTATCAGACAAGCTGTAAAGAGGATGCTAAGACAAAGGTCAGAAGAGAAAAGCAAACATCTTTTTATAAGGAAGGATTATACGTCATACTCCCATAAAAACAAAACTATAAGCTCCACATAACACATACTGAAAGAACATCTTGTGCAATTTCAATGAGTAATTTGGCCACTATAATGGTGACCGGTTAAAAATTATATATATAATTTTATATTATATTATATATACATAATATAATATAATATATGGAAGCTATTTTCTGTTACTTTACAACTTACGCAAAATGTTAAAGACATGTTATGATTACCGAATTCTAGCCCAGTGCACCTGTAACGTTAATTTCAGGGGTGGCCTCCTCCATCTAAGAGCCAAGTTCCTGAAAAACTGCATTTTTTGTTAATTGGATTCTTTGTTAATTGGATCTTTTTTTAAATTGCGTAATGGTATTACAAATTTCACAGGGCCCATTAATTACAGAAACTTTAAGAAAAAGTTTAAAGTAAGAATTCTAAATGAAATTATTCCCTTTAAGGAAAATTAAAGTTAGAAGCAACTTTAAACAATCACTAAGCCCTACAATTTTATCTCCTAAATGTGTCTTGAAAACTCCCAGTCCAAAGTCTTTATCGCCACCCCACTGGTTCAGGGCTCCTGTCATTCCTCATCTGCAGTAGCCCAGCGGGCTCGTGTCGCATCGGATCCCCCTTGTCGTTGCACACCACCTTGCCAGAGTGACGCCCATCTGACCAGGCAACCAAGCGCGGGACGCCTGCCGTAAGGGAGTTACTCCCTTACGGCGTAACTCAAGCTGGACCTTCTGGTGCGTGAGCCCTCACACGGGAAGCATACGCCTCCCAGGCCTCCACCTTCACCTCTGCCCACCCCTCATGCTTGTTTATTTCTCTACCATGCCTGCCCTCTCTGATTCCTGGACAAGCCATATGTTCTCCCGCGTGTCCTTCCTCGTGCTGTTCTCCGTCCCTCCCTCCCCGACCATTTCTCCCTGGCTAATTCCTGCTCACCTGTCAAGATCGGCGTAGGGCTATTTCCCCCAGAAAGCTTCCTGATCACCCACTCCAGAAGTGATCTTCTGCGCTGCCCCAAACCCTATCCACCTGTGATAGCACTGACCGAATGCGTTTAAATGTTCTCTGCACGTTTACTAGATGGTTCCCAGGAGGGACCAGCCCTGCGTCTGAGGCACAGCCCGGCACATAGCAGCACGTGGAATACACTCCGTCAGTCTTTAGTTAGCTGCACTGAGTTGACAAGAGGCGTCTCCTTCCTCCCAAATCGGTGCTTTTCCACCATTCTGAGCTGCTTCCTGGTATTTGTTCTAAGACTCTGGTTAGTGGGGAGGCCCGCCAGCACAGTGTCTGGTTCCGCATGGAGTTGTGCTTGCCGGGGAGGAGGTGAACAGGACACGGCACTGCGGTGCTTACGATGCCACAGACTGTAAGTGCGATTCCCTCCCTGCAGATGAAGACGTGAGTGCAGCGACGTCCGTGAGTGCAGCGACGCCCGCAAGCTGGACTGGACCACAGACACGCCCACCACGTACCAACGCATCAAGAGGCCTGTGCTGTCCACAGCTGCTTTCACGCTGTGACGGCTGAGCTGCGCAGCCAGGACAGAGACCGTACTCACTGCCTGGCCCTTTACAAAGAAGGGCTGCCGACCCCTGGGCTGGGGGCGGGGACGGCGGGAGCAGAGCTGGGCTGTCCCAGCTGTGCCGTCTCAGCAGAGCCGGCCCCAGCTCCTGCCAACCATCAGCAGACGGCAACAGCAGGGGCCCGTCCAGTCTAGAAGGCCCGATTCTGGCCCCCGCTGGAGAAGCACCCAGCTGACCCAAAGACTCATGGCAATAACGAATGGTCACTGTTTTAAGTTGGGCTGGTTTGTTGTGAATTAAGAACTAACTGATACGAGGGGCATCTCTCTCTTCTAGCTGCAAACAGTAAGTTACTAATTATTGTAGTCTGTAAAATGAATACTACTTTTCATAATAGGTTAGAGGTATTTTTGAGCATAGTAACTTTAGTTTACATTTCACAGGTTTTGCTCTCTGAGATACTGTATCTGGTTTTATGGCCTGAAGTTCTGGGACATAAATAAATGTATTCAGTTGTTTCTTTACCTCTTACCTATAAAATTTCCCTAAATGAATATAAATATTTGCATTTACCTTCGAAATTCTTTATAGTGAAGTTTTCTTTCTCCTCTTTTTCCAAAGAAACGTATCTGAAGGGTTGTGTTAATTTCAGGTTCTTTCACTGTTGGTTCCTGTAAAAAAATGATACAATAATTTCAAGTAATTATATAACCAAGAACAAAAAATGGATCCTGTAGCCTGGAATTCTTAGGACAATACCCACAAAAGATTCTTGTAACAACAACAAGAGGGCGAGAACAGATGTCGCCATTCTGTCTGTTACTCTGCATGACACTCTTCTATATCATGGCTCAAGCGGGAGGAAAACAACAGGGCTAAAACGCTCAAAGGACCCAAGGTGGACTTTAGCAGTGAACGACATTTTGGATCAGGCCAAAAAGAGAGCTTAGAATAGTGAGATGAGTTATTTTCAAATGTGACCCTTAGGCATTTTCTAGTAAAGCAGGACTGAGAGAATTAAAGCAGGGAAGTCTTGGACCTTTTGCTGAATGCTAGAAATAAAGCACTAGCTTTTCCTAGTTATAAAGTTACCGGCTGAGGATTCCATTCAAGGCTACGAGAGAAGCAGATTCATAGACTCTTCCTCCTTCAAATCTCCAATAAAATAAACAAAAATAATAACAAAACAGAGCTGCTAAAAAGATTATCAGCAGCAACTAAACAACAAATGGGGGTACAAACTTAAACCAAATAATCTGAAAAAGAGCATCTGCAGAAAGAAATTCAGGCACTGGATGGTCCAGCCTGCTCCCCAATCCTGCCCCCACTTCCCAGATACAGCAGCAGGTGGGGTGACTGTCACATGGTGAGAACTCATGAAAGCCTGGGTGTAGTGGGCGAGAAGGTGGCTGGTACCCGCGAGGCTCCGAGACAGCGTGTGGGCTCAGGCAGAGGGCGGGCCGGCTTCCGGACTTAGAACCTTCTGGGCACTGTTCAACTGAAGGATGATCGGGAGCCCAGAGAGGGGAATGCGCCTTGGAGGGCGGAGTGGGCTGTGGTCTAGGGCCTTTACGGCAGCACAGGAAAGTGAGCACAGTTTAGTCCTCCAGCAAGGGCTGCAGGGCAGGGCATCAAAACGTGACCACCTGCAGCTCAGAACCAGAGCTGGCCCGGGGAAGGCAGCGACAGACTTGAAAAGAGCCTGAGGTGGGACGGGGGCCCAGCCTCCCAGCCCGTGAGCAGGGCTGCATCTGCAAGCGGACACTCTGCTCAGTCTCTGCTCGACACCGGCCGTGCGGACATGGGGACAGCTCCCGGGAGGCCAGGCAGAGACGAGCGCAGCCTCAGGTTCTGGAGGGGACAGACTGCAGAGACTCAGCGCAGGCAAGTCACCCACACATCCAGCAACCAGCCGGCCACGGCCCTAGGGCTGCAGGGGGCTCGCCCACACCTCATCGCCCCTGCCAAGGGGTCGGCTCATGGGGAGGAAGCGGTGGTCCCAGTGGGGCTGACTGACACAGAGCCTTCCACAGTACTGACTCTTAAACACTTGACTTTGTGTCTAATAATTTTATAAAATAGCCACTATAAATACAAATGTGGATTTTAACTGGACTTCCACACAAGTGTGGGCAGGAAGTCATGCCTGGAGTTTTTTCTTAATTCCCATATAAATGCTCAGGAGATATACTAAAACACAAAACCGTATGTATTCTCGTTAAGGTTAGAATATGATCAGGATGTCTACCAAGAACACTATTACTAAACATTTTTGGGGGTAATTTTGTCCAATACATAAAGGAATAAACTAAGATTAATTATTTAGAAATAATTTTATACTTAGAACAACCAGGAAAATCAACAGAAAAAATAAGAAAATTCAGTAAAGATAGACTGGTACAGAAACATTAAAAATTAAATGAATTTCCTGCTTAACAGCAATAATTTTTCCTTTGAGGGTAAAGAGTCTATTTATAATAGTAAAAAAGTTAAGTAATGAAATATCCCTAGGGATGCCCTTAAGAAACAAATTTCAGATGAATGAAAAAATTATATGTAAGAAAATAAAACCATAAGTAAATCAGAGGATCATATAGGTTAGTATTTAACAACTGACTTTGATGTGGGGAAGGCATTTTAAAGAATGAAAGTAACTGAATAAATAAAAAGACAGCTAAACATGACTACATTAAAAATAAAAACATCTATAACCAAAACATCATAAACAAAAACAAATCTGAAAAATATTTCAATAATTTTGACAGACACTAGGTTAATATTCTCAAGTATATGAAGAAAAACCCTAAAGAAATTCCCAAAGAACAGAAACAGAAAATTTGGGTGTGAGGGAGACACAAGAGGGAGGGGATATGGGGATATGTGTATACGTATAGCTGATTCACTTTGTTATAAAGCAGAAACTAACACACCATTGTAAAGCAATTATACTCCAATAAAGATGTTAAAAAAAAAGAAACAGAAAATTTATAAAATAAGAAACATGAATGGTATACATAACTATCTTAAAAAACAATCTGGGATACCTTTCCCCCAGTCATACTGACACAGATTAAGAAACAAAACAAAAAAGATAGCAACCCTGGAGAGACTGCCGGCAGGCCCGTAGACTGTTACAACCTTTGTGGAAGGCAGCCTGACAATATGGGTCAAAGCCTTACAAGTAGTCATGTCTTCACCCGACAACCTGACTCTTAGATCTCTGTCTTAAATTTACACATGTAGCTATTTACTGCATCGTACAGCAAAGATTTGGAAACAGTCTTAATGACCAAGAGCAGGTCAATGTTTAAAAGTGCTATATCTGGGGCTTCCCTGGTGGCGCAGTGGTTAAGAATCCACCTGCCAATGCAGGGGACACGGGTTCGAGCCCTGGTCTGGGAAGATCCCACATGCTGCGGAGCAAGTAAGCCTGTGCCCACAACTGCTGAGCCTGCCCTCTAGAGCCCGTGAGCCACAACTACTGAGCTCACATGCCACAATTACTGAAGCCTGCGCGCCTAGAGCCTGTGCTCTGCAACAAGAGAAGCCACCGCAATGAGAAGCCCGCGCACGGCAATGAAGAGTAGCCCCCGCTCGCCGCAACTAGAGAAAGCCCGCGCAGCAACGAAGACCCAGCGCAGCCAAAAATAAATTAATAAAATAAATCTATTAAAAAAAAGTTTTAAAAAAGTGTTATACCCATAAGATTAGGTATTTTTTCATTCATTAAAAACTATTTACGGAGTATATAGGGTACGCCTGGTGCTTTACCAGGCTATGCAGATACAACTTGTATAGTAAGGAATTAACCTTACCCAGATGTCTGGCCTTTGCCCTGGGCTGCTAGGAGGTGGTCCCTAAGAGAAGGTGTCTTTGTTTACCTGGGGGCCTTGGGCCACAACAGGTAGTCCAACAATGAGATTTGGGGTGGAGGCTTTGGGCCATAGCGTATCAGCTTGACCTCCAGAAGGCCTAGAGTCTGAGGTCAGCCACGAGGACAGCCAACCAGGTTTCCATGGCTGACCCCAACAGTCTCTGGACACCAAAGCCCTGGCTAGCACTACTCCGTGTGTGCTGTCACAGTCACTGCTGGGAAAGTCAGTGCTTTCCACACTCCCCTGGGAGAGGATGACCAGAACCTCTGGATTCTGCCTATGAGTCTCTCCCCTTGGCTGATTTTAACCTGCACCCTCTCGCTGTAATAAACCGTAGCCCCGGACCTAACAACTTTTGGGGAGTGCTATGAGTCCTTCCAATGAATTATCAGACCCAAGGTGATACTGGGGGCCCCCTGAGCCTCCAGCTGGCATCAGAGGTAAGGGTGGTCGCGTGGCCTGCTCCCTAACCTCACACGACCTCAGAAAGAATGAGGATGCGCACGCTCCAGAAGACACAGACGATTAAACGATTACCCTAAGGAGGGGCAGGTGGTGTGGCAGGACACGCAGGGAGCTGAGGACACAGAGGAGGTGCACACCTGGGAGGCGGGGCACCATTAGAGGGCCTGGACACACGTGAAACAAGTCCAGCACAGGGCTGCTCAGAGGGAACGAAATATAAAAAAATTGTGATTTTAATAATTTGCAAAATTTGAAGCAGACATGCTCTAAAAGATGAAATGATTTGGAAATTTAAGAAAATCTAACAGAAAGCAAATTGTGGAATTACAACTGATTAAAAGATTATCAATGGAAAATTTAAGGATATACATTGCTGGTGGGAATGAAAGTTGGTTCATTTTCTACAGAAGATATGTGCCAATATTTATCAAAGTTTATCAACAACCTTAGAAATGTTCATACCTTTTGACCCAGCAAGTGAATTTCTGGGAAGTTACCCCTTGGATATATTCACATATATATAAAGTGATATGATTACAGATTACTAACTGCATTATTTGCAATATCAAAAGACTGGATACATGTTAAATATCTTTCAAATGGGGAATGGTTACATCAACTGGTACATCCATCCATACAGCGAAGTACTGCGGAGCCATTAAAAAGAATGAGATATTCGGATATGGTAAGAAAAAATGAGAGGATATGGAACAGTGTATAGTATGCTACCGCTTGTATAAAAATGGTAAAAAGAACACATGGAAATGTTTAGTTGCTTATTTACATACATGCTTATATACACATGAAATATCTCTGGAAGAATACCCAGGACCTGGGTCATGGGGAGGAAAGCTCTGCCCTGCATACATCCTCTTGTGAGTCTTTTGAGGTCTGGATCATGTGAATGTAGAAAATCTATTTAAAATATTTAGAAAAATTAAGTTACTGTTAATTTCCCCAACTATTTGGGAATACTTATTTGAGCAAACAGAATAGAGAAGCTATTGTAAATAACATCTGCTTGGAAATATTTAGTTCATTTGCACATACCTGGCATTCTGTTTCATTAGTTATTCTTGTCTTCGAGTCATCCTGTTTACTTATGATCTTCTGCAGCTAGAAAGAATGCAAACATGAATTTAGATGCATGTCTACTGGATTTTAAAAAACAACCTAAAAAACAGATGCTAAGTTTTTATTATAAAATGTTTACTAGTTATTTGTTAAATATTAAATTATTTTTGCATTGTAACTCCTAATATTAGTTTTTACCCCTTAGATCATATATGAATCAAAGGAGAAAACAGATATGCAAGTATTAAGATTATTATGAGTTGGATCATTTGTTCTCCTAAGAAAGCTGGCTTACTTTATGTGTGTATCTATCTATCTATCTATATAAAATATATACACACACATATATATATTCTAAAGGCATCACTGTATAAAAACTTCATGATTACCCTCATTCTTCAAGAGAATTTTTATTCCCTTCTTTTCTTCTCTATCTCTTCTCTTCTTTTTCTATCTCTGGTGCTTTATGACCACATTTCAAGTACCTAGCTCTTAAAAAGCTATTCGTATCATATAAATGCTCTTCCTTTTTCTCCTTATGCATTTACAAAGCATTAAAATAATTTAAAGGCCTACATTTCTACTAATTATAAACTGTCAATAGTACCTTCAAAAAAAACCCAAAAAAACAAAAAAAAACCAGTACCTTCAGACTGAGTATATTAAAAAACCTACCTACCTTTCAGAGTCATTTGTACCAATCCTCACATGGAAAGCAAATTAAAAAAAAAGTTTTTAAAAAAAATTAAATGTAGACAAAATCTCAAACTATGGATTCAAATCAATTAGGAGACAAACCTTCACCCATTTTTTCTAGGCTACTTCTTTCTTAATAGTTTGAAAACTGCTGCCACTAAATTCCAAATTAATGAAGTAGTTGCTTCTATTTTATTTGTTTTAGGCATATGGTTTATCTCTAGTTCTCTAAAGCCCTCAAACTTTTCAACATTCTCCCACCCCCACTTATTTTAGGGAATGAGGTTGAAAAGCTTTCATTTGTTTTATCCTTTATTTTTAAATTGACCATCAACATACTGCCAAGTTCAATACCCAAACACTTCTTGCTTTGTTTTCCACACCTCCTCTTAAAATTTTTAATAATAGAAATTTCAGACATAGCAAAGAGACTCCTATAATAACCCACCATATATACACTATTCAGCTTCCACAGTTCACAGTATCCTGCCATTCTCGGTCCAGCTATACTTCTACTACCTATTCTTGGTTCCCTTCTCAATTATTATTATTTATATCTCTTCTGGAAAAATTTTTATCCACTGAAACGTACACATCTTAGCCATACAGTTTTAACCTGAGTAACCAATCCTCTGCCACAGAGCAGAACATTTCCTTTCCTCAGAATGCTTCTTGTGTCAATTCCCAGGCAATGCATTCTAGCTGCATCCCCACAGAGGCAGAATCAAATTAGTTTCACTTAGTTTACAAATTCAAATAAATGGTATCAAGGAGTACGTGTTCCTTTGCGTCTCTTTTCACTCAGTATAATGATTTTGTGATTTATCCATGTTGTCTGCATATCAGTAGTTTGTTCTCACTTATTGCTGAGTTGTATCCCATTTGTATAAATACACCAATATTTATCCATTCACTCATGATAGATGTTTGCATTGCTGTCTCCAGTTTTTGGCTACTGTGAATCAAGCTGCCATAAACTTTCCGTTTTCCCAGCTTTACTGAGGTATACTTAATATACAGAACATTGCACACAATAATGTACACGTTTTGATGAATTTGTACCTAGGCATACACCCATGATACATCACCACAATCGAGGTAATAAACGTATCAATCACCTCTGTTTTTGTTTGTTTGGGGTTTTTTTTTTGGTGGTAAGAACACTTAGCATGACACTCAGCCTCTTAACGGAGTTTCAAGTGCAGGGTACCATATTGCTAACTACACCCATTATGTTGTACAGCACAGCTCTGCCACCAACTTTCCTGTTTTTGACATGTTTTAATATTTCTCTTGAATAAATACCCAGGAGGGGAACAGTTAGGTCTGTGCAACTTTACAAGAAACCACCAAACCCTCTTCCAAAGTGAATTCTCGTTCCTTCACATCCTCACCATTTGGTGTGATCAGTTTTTTTAATTTCAGCCATTCTGTTGGAAGTACTGTACTACTTCACTGTGGTTTTAACTTGCATTTCCCTGAGAACTCACGTGGAGCACTTTTTCAAGTGCTATCTCCCATTTGTACATTTTCTCTCGTGAAGTTTCTGTTGTAGTCTTTTGCGTACTTAAAAAATTTTTTAAAAACTATTAAGTTGTAAGCATTTGTTATATATTCTGGATACAAGCCTTTTGTTAGATATGTTTGGAAAATATTTTCTCTTATCCTACAATTTGCCTATTCGTTTTCTTAATAAACAGAAGTTATTAATTTTGATGATGACTACTTTATCAGGTTTTTCTTTTACGGTTACTGCTTTTAGTGCCCTAAGCAACTCTGCCTACCCTAGATTCTGAAGATATTCTCTTATATTTTTTCCCAGAAGCCTAGTGGTTTTAGTTTTTATGTTTAGATATATAATACATCTCAAATACATTTTTTTTCAAATACATTTTTGTATGTGGTGTGAGGCAGAGGTTATGACTAATCGTTTTCATATATACATCCTATCCGTTTGTTCTAGTGTCATTTGTTGAAAAGACTTTTCCCATTAACTGATTTGGTGTCTTTATTGAAAATTAAGTGACCATGTAAGCGTGGACTCTTTACTATCCTCCACTATCTACTTGTCCATCCTGTGGGCAATATCACAGTGTCACTGTTACTATAGCTTTGTAGTGTCTTAAAGTCAGGTAGTGTGAGAGTCAACCAGATTTGTTCTTGTTTCTCAAGATTGATTTGAGTATTTTAGGTCCTTTGCTTTTATTTATTTATTTATTTGGGCCACGCCTCATGGCTTGCTGGATCTCAGTTCCCCAACCAGGGGTCTTAGGCTCCCTGCAGTGGAAGTGCAGAGTCCTAACCACTGGACCGCCAGGGAATTCCCAGGTCCTCTGCTTTTTTCTTTCTGTCTTTTTTTTCTTTTATAAATTTATTTATTTATTTGGCTGCGTTGGGTCTTCCTTGCTGCACGTGGGCTTTCTCTAGTTGTGGCGAGCGGGGGCTACTCTTAGTTGCAGTGCGCAGGCTTCTCCTTGCAGGGGCTTCTCTTTGTTGCGGAGCACAGGGTCTAGGCACGTGGGCTGCAGTAGTTGTGGCACGTGGGCTCAGTAGTTGTGGCTTGTGGGCTCTAGAGCGCAGGCTCAGTAGTTGCGGCGCACGGGCTTAGTTGCTCTGCAGCATGTGGGATCTTCCCGGACCTGGGCTCGAACCCTTGTCCCCTGCATTGGCAGGCGGATTCTTAACATTGCACCACCAGGCAAGTCCCAGGTCCTCTGCTTTTAAATATACACTTTAGGGACTTCCCTGGTGGCGCAGTGGTTAAGAATCTGCCTGCCAATGCAGGGGACATGAGTTCGAGCCCTGGTCTGGGAAGATCCCACATGTCGTGGAGCAGCTAAGCCCATATGCCACAGCTACTGAAGCCTGCACGCCTAGAGCCCGTGCTCTGCAAAAGAGAAGCCACTGCAAGAAGCCCGTGCACTGCAACGAAGAGTAGCCCCTGCTCGCCTCAACTACCCAATGCAGCCAAAAATAAATTAACAAACATTTTAAAATCGGCTTGTCAACTTCTATAAAAAAAGACTGCTGGGATTTTGCTTGGCAAAGTTTAATCTCTAGACCAATTTGGGAAGAACTAAATCTTCTAATCCATTAACATGGTATATTCCGCCATTTACTGAGGCCTCCTTGAATTTCTACCAGCGATGTCTGAAGTTTTTGGTGTATGTTTTTTGTTAAATTTATTTCTACTTGTTTTATACCATCCAAAAAGAACTGATCTTAATTTCATTTTCCAAATGTTTGCTACTAATTATATGGAAATACAATAGATTTTTCCATACTGATCTTCTATGCTTTGATTTTGTTGTTGGTTCCTTAGTCATATTATCTGTGAATAAAGTCAAATATACTTCTTCCTTTCTAATATTTTTATCTCTCTATTTTCTTTTCCTGTATTGCTGTTATCTTCAGAATCTCCAGTAAACTGTTAAACAGCAGAGGTAAGAAAAGACATCCTTTGCCTTGTTCCTGATTAAGGGGAAAGCATTCAGTATTTTGTGTTGTAGCATGACATTAAAAAAATTTTTTTGTAAATGCCCTTTATCAGTTTGAAGAAGTTCTCTCCTATTCCTACTCTGAGTTTTACACAAAAGTGCTTATTTTGTTAGATGCTCTGTCTGCATGTTCTGATATGATCATGTTGGTTTCTCCTTTATTCTGTTAATATGATGGACTGCACTGACTGATTTTCAACCATGAAATGAATTTTGTATTCCTTGGATAAATCTCACTTGGTTGTGATGTATTGTTTTATATGGTGCTTGATGTGTTTTGTTCTATCTGGTTAGGTATTTTCATACCTCTGTTCATGAGGAAAGTTGGTCTATAATTTACTTCTCCTGTTAGGTTTTTGCCAAGTTTTAGTTATCAGGGATATGTTGGTCTCATAACATGAGGGAAATGTTCCTTTTTCTTGTATTTTCTGAAAGAAACTATGCAAACTGGGCACAGTTTGACAGATTTCACCAGTGAAACCATCTGAGCCTGGACATTTCTTTGTGGGAAAGTTTTTGATAACAAACCCAATCCTTTGATACAGGACTATTTAGATTTCTACCCCACCTCTTGTTTTGGTAAGTTTTGCTTTTTTTTTTTTTTTTTTTTTTTTTTTGCGGTACGCGGGCCTCTCACTGTTGTGGCCTCTCCCGTTGCAGAGCACAGGCTCCAGACGCGCAGGCTAAGCGGCCATGGCTCATGGGCCCAGCCGCTCCGCGGCATGTGGGATCTTCCCGGACTGGGGCACGAACCTGTGTCCCCTGCATCGGCAGGCAGACTCTCAACCACTGCGCCACCAGGGAAGCCGTGAGTTTTGCTTTTTTAAGGCACTTGTCCAGTCATCTGAGTTATCAGGTTAATAGTCACATACGAATCAGTTGTTCACATTCCATTTTTATCCTTCTGATACCTCTAGGATCTCTGGTGATTTCTCTCTTTTCATTGCTAATACTGGTAATATGGATCTCCTTTTGTTGTTTGTTTTTGCTAGATCAAGTACTGAAAATTAGTCAAAATTTATCATATAATTAAAAAAACAATAGATGTTAGTCATAAAATGATAAATTTTATAGAAAATTCAAAACATCTTTTTTATTATAAGACACTTAATAATGTTATAATAACCTTCACATAGTTATGATAAATAGTTAAAACCAAACAAACGAAACAAAAAAGCAAATAGGATTAGTTGACTGAAATACGAATTTTTTAGGAGGCTTTTTACAGTACTGGCTTATTCCAATTTAGTGTAATTTAGAACAAGGGTCTGTCCTAAAGTCTACCCATGTGGGTTTAGTGCCACATAAAGCTTGTCCTGTCAGAGTCGTATCTAGAACATTTTGGTCTGGACTCAGGGAGAGTGTTACCCAGGTTGGTGCATGTTGAAATTACAGTGCTGTATATTTAGTTCTATAATAGCCCCATTAGAAACTATTTTGTATCCAGGTATCCTCTTAGGCCAAAAGGTCTCTCTGGTCTACCAAGATACTTTCTAAGATGGCTTGTGCATGATGCTGATTCATGACAGCAACGGACTAAGTGCCTCTCCTGCAACCATTCTAAGTGCTGGGATATAGTGGTTACGGAAAGATAACATCCTTGCTGTTGTTAACTTACATTCTAATGGGCCAGAGGTAACAAACAAGTGAACAAATAAATAAGAGAATTTCAGATGGGGGAAAGGGCATTCTAGGTGGAGGTAAGAGCAAAGTCTGGCAGAAACAGGGGTGCTTTCTTAGAGAAACCAAAAAAGGTAAAGCTTTTATACATAAGCGGTAAAAGAAGCAGGAAGACACATTCAAATACAAATTCTGAATGTCTAAAAAACTACCAACAAATTGACTGACTTTATACTGATCCATACTTTCAATTTCAGGCTGAAAATGAAGAAAGTACATAGGGTCAATCTAACTTATTTTTGCTTCCAGGATGGATCATACTATTAAATTCTGGAGTAAGAACACTGTTCCAAAATCAAGAAGGATAAATTCTACTGAAGGCCTTTATATTTAATAATAACTCTAGCAGGTGTATTTAGCATGATAAAATTATAACCTGACTGCATTAAGAGCAGTCCTTCTTACCAGTATGGAAACAATGTGAAACCAGAGGACCACCTAAGGAGAAATTTATACTAGTAAACAGACTTGTCAGTCTATCTATTTATTGTTTAAAGAAGTTGCACTGAAACCCTGGCACTCATCCCAATAAGCAGATGTACTACCCATCAAGGTAAAAATTAAATGGACTTACTATTACTGGCTTTGATCATTGCTGGCACTGTGTGTTATTATCTGACAGAGAATGGCTTATACGCTTAGTTGCTATTTTACTTGTTCTTGGGAGAAAGAAGTAAGCGATACACTTACCAACACAGTTTGTAGATCTGGATATTAATAAGACAGGAATGTACCACAAAACACAAAAGTAATAAACTAAGGCAATTTGTATTTTAGGACATCTTTACAAGACTTTATATTAATACATTTCTTCATTACTTTTGCATTTGCTGTTCAAATCACGTTGTTATATCTATGTTTTGGGTATTAAAGTAACTCTCATTACTTTTCTAGCAACAAATAAAATGCACAGGGGAAACATTTAGATAAGCTGAAAAAAAGAACAAACCCACAAAACCCTGCCTTTTAAATATGCTTTTCTGATCTGAAAAGAACTGTTTGGTGCTTTCAATAAACTTTCAGGGCTTCCCTGGTGGCGCAGTGGTTGAGAGTCCGCCTGCTGATGCAGGGGACGCGGGTTCGTGCCCTGGTCCGGGAAGGTCTCACATGTCCCGGAGCGGCTGGGCCCGTGAGCCATGGCGGCTGAGCCTGCGCATCCAGAGCCTGTGCTCCGCAACAGGAGAGGCCACAACAGTGAGAGGCCTGCGTACCACAAAAACAAAAAACTTTCAAGTAGAAGATGCTACAAACTTAGGTGTCCTAACACAAGGACCATGGAAATGAAATAATTATTTAAATAATTAATGTAAGCATAGTTTTTTCTCCTCTATGCTGTTATTTTACTTTTTATTTAAAAAAAATTTATTTATTTATTTTTGGCTGTGTTGGGTCTGCATTGCTGTGCACAGGCTTTCTCTAGTTGCGGCGAGCGGGGGCTACTCTTCATTGCAGTGTGCAGCCTTTCTCAGCCCGGTCCTCCTCTGAATTCTCCCACATGCGAGGCAGGGTAACACTGAAGAAAGAGCGAGCTCCAGAGCTGGACAGACTTAGAATCAAACCATGCGCTGCATAACAGTTTCCTCATCTGTAAGGCGGTGACGTCTCTTGTTGTGGAGCACAGCCTCTAGGTGTGCGGGCCCAGTAGTTGTGGCTCGCGGGCTCTAGAGTGCAGGCTTAGTAGTTGTGACGCATGGGCTTAGTTGCTCTGCAGCATGTGGGAACTTCCCAGACCAGGGATCGAACCCGTGTCCCCTGCATTGGCAGGCGGATTCTCAACCACTGCGCCACCGGAAGTCCCCTATGCTGTTATTTTAAATCGACAAACTGCATCATGCTCATGGGTTATCAAGTTTAGTGTTTTATTCCTAAGATCAGCACAAAGAACCCTTTATAGGCTTAGAAGGTTGAGCTTTATAAACTTAAACTTAAAAAAAAAATCAGTGATGTATCCTAACATTCTTTTTCTTGTTTCCTTAATTCATGGATTGGTCATCTAAGAATTTCCCAAACATTTAAGGAAAAAACTGTAGTATTTAGAAAGTGTTCTGTAAATTCAGAGTGTTCAACTATTACGTTAAAACAAGTACTTGAAAAGCTTTTGAGGCAGGTTTGCTCAACAGGTGCAGGAGCAGAGGCTGCCCACACAGAAAGGAGACTGCTGGGTGGCCCTGAGTCTCCCCGAGAAGAGGACTGAAGAAGGAAAGGGGACGAGGACGTTCAGTGTCAGTCGGGGCCACCACGTGACCGCGCTGCAGAGCACCTGAGCCTTGGTGCTGCATGTGTGACAGTGAGGTCACCAGGGGCCCCACTGTGTCCACTTCATGACGCTACCTCAGCTTTCCCGTTCTGGGGGGGCGGACAGTGGGGACAGCGCTTCTAAAACCTGGCCTCCTCTTGTGACTCCCAGGAAGGAACAGAGCAGAAAGTTCACCCAGGGCTGAGGGGTTACGGTTTGCGTGAACTTACACCCTTACCTAGCCCAGCCTTTCATGATTCTTAACCTCTACTTGAATAATAACGACCATCTCAAGCACATCCTTCTCCCGGACCTGAGGCAGCCTGAGGTGCTGGAATGTGAGGGGCTCTGTGACTTATGACACTGGTATTTCAGGTCCTACTTGTGCAGACAGACACATTTTCACCCTCAAGCTAACCTCAAACCAGTTTCCTTCCTTAATCATCAGACATCCCAGAAGAGCAATTTTTCTCTGCTGCCACCAACTCTGCATTTCCCATTCACGTCTTCTGTTCCGCAGCCTCGGTCCCCAGTGACCTGCAAGTTTAAGGGGCTCCCCGCGGCCCCTGTGGCACCTGAGGACGCCTCAAGGAGATGGATGCTGCGTGCTCTGCCCCGAGCCCACCGCCCGCACTCTGCCGTGCTTCTCCTTCTCTACCTGCTCCTTCTTTCAGCCCCTGGCTTCTCACCCTCAGCTTGGTCCCTTAAGCGAACCTGTTCTCTAGACTCTGGCTTACCCACCTCACTCTACATTCTCCGCTCTGAGGTCACACACGCTCAGGACTTAACGGTCACCTCTTCCAGGACGCTTCCTAGTCCCAGCCCCACTCGGGGTCTGCAGACAGCTGCCTGCATGGATGTCCTACGAGTTTAGCAGGCTCACATTCCCAAGCTCAGAGTTAAGGCCTTTCTCAGCCCGGTCCTCCTCTGAATTCTCCCACATGCGAGGCAGGGTAACACTGAGGAAAGAGCGAGCTCCAGAGCTGGACAGACCTAGAATCAAACCATGTGCTGCACAACAGTTTCCTCATCTGTAAGGTGGGGACACTACTACTGATTTTGTAGGCTGCTGTAAAGATCTAATAATATAGCACAGACGTCATAACCGATCCTCCAGAGAATGAGTCCTCTGTGCCCTTTGATCAGTTAGCACTATCATGACTCCTGGTCAGGCTGGCCGGAAAAAGCAGTGACCACCGTTGATTTCTTCCTCATGCTGGAGGCTGGGCCCCACAGAGCCTGCACGCAGCACCTCTTGCGGGATTTCCCACTTCTCACTCCCAGCTGAAAACTGGACGATGACAACAGCCTATGGGCCTCCTGGCCTCCAGGCTCTCCACTTCCGGTTGGTCTTTCACACTGCGGCCAGAGATGAATCTGGAACACTGACGAGCCGGTTGCTCTCCCCGACAGAGTGTGCAATTCACATCCTACGTGTCTGTGCACATTTCAGCTGCACAGCTTCAACCACAGTTTCAGACAGCAGCCTATAGGTATTATTTCCCCAAGGGAACACTAACGACGGTCACTTAATCACTGTTTGTGCCAAACACAGCAATGTTATTTCTGCTTTCCTTCACCTGAATGGAACTGATTTCAAAGATAAATTTATGACGACTATCTAGTATTTCCCTTCTTTCGTGCTTTTCGAGTATTTTTAACCCAAGGTCCTGAGTAAGAGCTATGTATGATATCTGGAAATTCTTGGTTCTTTCCATTTTGTCTGTTTACAAGTACCTTCAACTTCTTGGTGGAATTCCAGGCTGCTTTCATAAAGCAGTTGGTAACTGGTTAACAGTGATAAACTTTACCCACGCTGCTTCTTTGGAAACAAACAGATTTGGTAATTTGTTCACAATGGCCTAATGAAACACATTTTTGTTTTCAAATCCATATCTCTTACATATGACATATTTGAATAAATGAAACATTCAAAAGATTCTTTAAGCAGTTAAATGGTACGGTTTTCTCTATAGATTTTCTATTACATTAAAAAATTTATTATTATTTATTTTATTTATTTATTTTTGACTGCACTGGGTCTTCGTTGCTGTGTGCAGGCTTTCTCTAGTTGCGGCGAGCGGGGGCTGCTCTTTGTTGCGGTGCGCCGTCTTCTCGTTGCGGTGGCTTCTCTTGTTGTAGAGCACGGGCTCTAGGAGCCGGGCTTCAGTAGTTGTGGCTCACGGGCTCTAGAGTGCCAGCTTAGTAGTTGTGGCACATGGGCTTAGTTGCTCCGCGGCATGTGGGATCTTCCAGGACCAGGGCTCGAACCTGTGTCCCCTGCATTGGCAGGCGGATTCTTAAACCACTGCGCCACCAGGGAAGCCCCTCTATTACTTTTAACTTCTCCCACTTTGAGAAAATGAATTCCACAAGATCACGACCTGTTTCTCTGAACAGTACAGTGAAACCTCACGTATCTAGAGAAACACTTCAGGCAACTCCAATCCTTGGGAATCCTCCAGCTTTCTTACCTAAGCTGAAAACCCAGAAGTAAGAAAAACCTTCTCAGCATTTGAGACAACTGTCATAAAGAGCATGTAATAAGATATACTAAAAAGTTTCTAAAAATCTATAGCCTTGTATGTTCTAAAGCAGTGCTGACCAACAGTAATACAATGGAGCCACACAGTGATTTCAATTTTTTAGTAGGGCATTGAACAGAGCAAAAAGACAAATCTGTGTCACGGTGCTTAGCACGCATTAACTACTTAGACCAACACTGACGGATTAATGAGCACTCACATAAATGACTAACTCATGACTTTTAAAAAAAGCCTTTGAGATATGAAACAAATGGAACTCTCTTACATTGCTGGTGGGGATGCAAAATGGAACACAGATTTCGGAAAACAAACTGGCAACTTCTTACTTTATACTTAGCATATGACCCAGAAACTCCATCCCCACATATTTAGTCAAAGAAAACATATGTTCACCCAAGACCTGTGTATGAATATTCACAGCAGCTTTATTTATAACAGCCCCAACCTGAAAACAACCAAAATGTTCATCAAGTGACTAGATAAACAGATCACATCCACACAATACTACTACTCAGCAATAAAAAGGAGCAAACTACTGACAAATGCAACACACAGATGAATCTGAGTCAAACAAAGAGTACATATCAATACTTTCTGATTCCATTTATACGAAACTCCAGGAAAGGAACACATCTATGCTGGAAGAAAGCAGACCACTGGCTGGTCTCCTGGGGCCAGGAGACGGGAGGAACTGAGTGTAAGGATACAGGAGGACTTTGTGGAGTGTGGAAATGTTTTAGATCTTGACTGGGCTGGTGGTGACATGAGCAAGTGGACTCTTTGAACAGGTACATCTGATTGTATATAAAGGATCCCTCATATCCCTTTGATAAGGATCCATCCACAGGCTTTGCAAATTTAATTACTAAAATATTTGGTTTTATATGTAGGAAACTATCTCAAAGATTAGAAACAAACAATATAGCAAAAAAGGTCTTCAGTAGGGAATACATTTATAAATCAGTGGGATCCTGCAAAAATTAGGTTTATAAATATTTAACATCTTTAGAAGTTATCTGGAAGAGGGTGTATAGTATATAAATCTAAGCATAAAGTAAATGACAAGAACACATATGTGAGTGGGCAGTAAAGCAGCAGGTGAAATTCTCAGTGTTGCAGCTTGAAGTGTAGCAGAAACCATTTACTGCGGCCAGTGTCGGTAGTTGTTCAATTATTCTAAAAAGTTTGTTAGGTGGCGCAGTGGCTAAGAATCCACCAGCCAATGCAGGGGACACGGGTTCGAGTCCTGGTACGGGAAGATCCCACGTGCCGTGGAGCAACTAAGCCTGTGTGCCACAACTACTGAGCCTGTGCTCTAGAGCCCACGAGCCACTACTGAGCCCACGTGCCACAACTACTAAGCCCGTGCGCCTAGAGCCTGTGCTCTGCAACAAGAGAAGCCACTGCAATGACAAGTATGCGCGCCGCAATGAAGAGGAGCCCCCGCTCGCCGCAACTAGAGAAAGCCTGCGTGCAGCAACGAAGACCCAACGCAGCCAAAAAAAAAAAAAAAAAAAAAAGTCTGTTAATCTGGGGAGTCATTTGAAAAAATAGATACCTACATAACAAACATTTAAATTAACTTAAAGAAGTAACATCCATTTTAGAACCAAAGCCTTTTTTCTTTGGAGTGAAGCCACTGATTGAAATTACTTGTTATTTTTCTTGCCTAAGTATTTTATTTATTTATTTTTTGGCGGTGCATGGGCCTCTCACTGCTGTGGCCTCTCCCGTTGCGGAGCACAGGCTCCGGATGCGCAGGCTCAGCACCCATGGCTCACGGGGCATGTGGGATCTTCCTGGACCGGGGCACGAACCCGTGTCCCCTGCATTGGCAGGCGGACTCTCAACCGCTGCGCCACCAGGGAAGCCCTTATAAAAGATAATTTATCATCTGTAGTTTCCAGTTTCATTTTTGTTAAAGTGCAGCAAAAAATATAAAGAAACAGGTGAAATTAATATCTCAAAATTATGACTTTATCATGTACTCAATACAAGAATCAAGATATTTTACATTCCTTTCTGTTTTCTTCAAACTCCAGTGCATATTTTACATTACAAGACACTCAGATAATGTATTTCATTGGAAATATGGGCACACGTCGTTTTATTGTGCTCTGCAGATTTTGTGTTTTTTACAAACTGAAGGTTTGTGGTAGCCCTGCATTGTCAGATGATGGTTGGCATTTGTTAGCAATAAAATATTTTTAAATTAAGGCACAGACATTGTTTTTTAAAGATATAATGCTATTCCACACTTAACAGACTACAGGAGAGTAAAAACATAACTTTTATCTGCCCTGAGAAAGTAAAACATTTGTGTGACTTGCTTTATTGTGGTGGTCTGGAACCAAACCCACAATTTCTCCAAGGTGTACCTGTACTTGATCCATATTTAGATTTTGTAAAATTTAGAAAAGTAAATAAAAAGTAAATAAAAATTAAAAAGTAGATCCACATACTCAAGTTGTTTCAAATATACTTGAAAATCTGCCAATACCTGAAGTGAATGTCAGTTTTTAAATTTAATTAAAATTCGGAAACTCAAGTTTCTTAGTCACAAGTTATATTTAACAGCCACATGTGGCTACTGGCTACTTGACCAAACAGTCCAAGTACGACTCGTTTTAAATATAATTTCAACAAGCTTGTGGTCTGTCTTCCCAGTACACTGGGGACTGGGAGAAAGACACAGAGGACAGAACTGACTTATCTTCTCCATAAAGCGCTGCTCTAGATGGGGAACAGTAAGCTCTGCCTGGCATACTCCCCGCTATTTACATGCACTGACGTACTTTTAACAGTACCATCGACTTCCTTGGAACGGAGTAAAATGTACTGCTGGCGTGTTACAGAGTTATGTCTTGGGAAATATCATTTAAACATATTTCACCTTTTCAATTATGAGCCTTCACAAATTCCTAGAGAATCTGAACCGATTTATACCTTTTGTGGCTTTTTCATTTTCCCTCCCTATTCTTCCTGAAGGCTTAAGGTTTTATTTTCCTTATTCTTTTTTTGGTGGGGGTGTATCAATAATTTTTAACCATCTATAAAGTGCTTTCTGTTGTATTATCATTTGCTGAAATCATAAAAATAAAACTCTAAAACATTGCAGATGCTTAAGTTCATTTCTCCTTTTGGAATCTCATGCTCTTCTGTAACTGTTTCCTCAAGGCTGTATTATAGAAAATTTAATATTTTTGAATGTATAAATGATTTCTTGACATTTCATATGTAAGCAGTAAATATAATTTTCATTTTAATGGACATGTAAAATTATCACACAAACATCCAGGTGTTTTATAATAAACCAAAAATAACTAGAATCTACTTACTTTAAAAAATTCCTTTTTCTCAACCATCTCATCACCATCTGCATCCAACATTTGAAATGCAACATGAAACCCAGTATGGGGTTCTGCAAGTGAAAAACGAATAATTATGTAAATGCTGGTGGAATGCAAGTTACCTGAAAATCTATAGGTCTTCAAACTTGAAATAAGCAACCAGAAACAACACGAGTAAGTGCCTAAAGTAGAGGAAAAACAACCTCTTCTCAGGATAACAATTTTCAAAGGCTGATATGTTTCCATGGTGTGCTGTTCTGCTATTAAGTGTTCTGCCCTTCAAAGCAAAATTCATTTCAGAACGTATTTCTTCTGCTCTACTAGGGGCTTTCCTATATTCTTACAGTATGTTCTCTATTTTCAGATTGATTACTACTCTTTATTTCCCTTTCCCAAGAGTAGGGTTTTGTAAAAATTATTTTGAAATAATCTTAGGCTTACAGAAATACTGCAAAGCTGGTACGGTGCGTTCCCACAGGCCCCCCACCCAGCCTTCTCTCATGGCAGCATCTTGCGTAACATAGTACCTTTACGAAAACTAAGAAATTAGCACCTTTAACTAAACTACAGACTTCATTTGGATTCCATGGTTTTTCTATTCTAGGGTCAAACGCAAGGAAGCCTGTTGCGTTTAATTGCTATGTCTCCTTATCTCCTCAGAGCTGTGAAAGTTTCTCAGTCTTTCCTCGATTCTCATGACCCAGACAGTTTGCAGAGAGTTACTGGTCAGGAATTTTGCAGAATGTCACGTGAGGGATTTTTAATATTTCTAAGTGAAGGCTGCGTCTGACTCTTCAGTTCAATAAGCCTTCAATTAAGGAGACAAAGTTGTGGGGAGCCTGAGTGCAGGGGAGGTGGTAATCACCCAACAGAATCATCCTGTAGGTACAGAACGCAAGGCACCAATAACATTTTTCACGATAAAGATATAAATACCGAACTTCCAACACCCTGTCTGGTAAGACGAGAGAATTCCACATGATCGATGAGAAAAACTGTGGAATACTTACTAGTGAGGATTGTAAGTAAGAAAAGATATTCGGTATATGAAACCAGCCCTGAAAGAGATAAAGACATCAGAAAGCAAGTTTTAGATGGTTTAGAAGTAATCATATACATACTATATGGAACCTTCACCTAATTAAAAACACACACATTGTTACTTTAAATTATCTCTCTGGTATAGCGGAAAATTTTCATAAGAGAGTTAAGTATAGTACTAATACTTCAAAAAAAAGGAGACTTTTATTAGGTCACTATTCTAGAAAGGAAGGGGAATGGTCATTGGTCAGCAAGTACAAGTGTCCACTAGAGGTTTTATCTGCATGGCATTTTGTGTAATTTCACCTCAAATTTTACTATTCATAACATCTCAAGTGAAGCAAACTTATAAATTCAGTAGAGTGACAGAGATTTGGATATACCAAAGGTCAAACCATGTTATTTAAAACGAAGGAATTAAATTTCTGTAGCAGTGACTTGATTTTAATCTATAGGTTCTCCCTGGTCTTTCTTCCCCTCAGTTTCAACTTAATTGTTGAAGAAGCCTGGTCATTTGTCCGGTAAAGTTTAAGTGTAGAAGATTTGCTAACTGCATCTTTTTGGTGTCATTTCACATGTTCCTCTAACGTCTATATTTTCTACAAACTGGTACTTACTTAGATCCAGAGCTGTACTCAGATTCAAGTTTAGTTTTCGTCAAGAATTCTTTTTTTTTGGCCGCACCGTGCGGCATGCGGGATCTTAGTTCTCCAACCAGGGATCAAACCTGTGCCCCCTGCATTGAGAGTGCAGAGTCTTAACCACTGGACCACCTGGGAAGTCCCAAGAATTCTTAATAGATGGTGCTGCATACTTCCACCAGGAGGTCAAAATGTAAATGTTTACAGAAAATGCTAAATACCACTGAGAGATACTGATAGTGAGTTCCAGGACTTAAAAAAAGGTGAAGTCTTCCAGAGTTTAGATGACCGAAGATGTCTCAGAGGAAGTAGTTCTAAAAATGGTCTTTGTTCCTTTTTATGGTTGAGTAACTATACTCCAATAAAAATTAATAAAAAAAATGGTCTTTGAATTATAGGTGAAAACTGCAATGAAGCAGGGGTGGTATAAGTGGGAAAGCCATATGTATAGGAGAGATGAAGCTGCATATGAACACTGAAAAGCGAGTATTTGTCTGCAAGGATGTTCCTGTGGAAGAGTCAGTGGGAAGCACAGCTACCTGGTGGCTCAGAGATGAAGAAGGAAGCCTGGCAGAGGGTGACGGCAGCGGATCTGCACCATCCTGCTGTGAAGGAGGACCAGCCCCTATGGGCCCCTGGTCAGATACAGCAGAGACACACGGCCGAAAGCAGTGCAGAGCAAATGAGGCAGGTAAGGGTTTGACACCCAGGTAATTCAGTGCTTCAGCTAACAGGCAACTTCAAGTATGTATTTAAATGCTCTTAATGACTTAACAGTTTTTTACATCAGCAATTTTTCTGTCATTTTCATCTTGGAGCAGTTGTGCTTCCCTTTAATAAAAAGCCTAGAGTAAGTCTTCAGGTATTTTTTCCTAGAAATATTCAGTGTTTATATGAAGGGAGAATAAATTAAATGTGTTTTGTCATATCTCATACCTGAGAGAAATGCTCTAACGTTAGTTGAAGGATCAAAGTATTTCATATCTTGGCAGCCTCAAAAAAGTGAACAGTTTTTTTCTAATTTTCAAAGGAATACAGAAATGTGAAAAAATGGCCAAACTGCTGGACTGAACTGGGCTTGGTGCCAAAAGGAGACCTCACTTTTCTTTTCTCGAGACATAGGTACATGTCCTGTGCACAGGGGAACTTCTTGAAAAAGAAAATTCTTTGAAATACTGACTTAAATAAAATGCTTGAATAAACACAGTTGAGACAGTGTAAAAACAGCTCCCTACACTCTCAAGATAGATTATAGACAATACAGCTCTCCAACAGCATTCTAGGCACCTGCCTCTGAAAATGCTTTTAAAGGAAACTGACACTTCGGAATACTTATAGGAGAAACAGTTTAATACATATTTGTTGCACTGAATTGTAAAATAAATGCCGTTAAATGTCAATGTTTCAAAACTGCATGTCAAATAAGAAAGTATTTTAAATAATTTATATTAAAAAAAAAATTCTTTTTGGCTACACCGCACGGCATGCAGAACTTCCCTGACCAGGGACTGAACCCCCTGCAGTGGAAGTGTGGAATCTTAACCACTGGAGCACCAGAAAAGTCCCTATATTTAAAAATTTATTAAAGAATCCTTAAGGGTCACTAGAGGAGATGATTAAATTCTGTTAGTTACTATGCTTCTCTAGAAATATTTTAAATTTGGAACCGTTGAAAAATATGACTTGCTACTAAATGCAATTTTGAGAACTCTGTTCTCCAAAGAGAAATTACTACATGTATCATAAGAACACATTTATATCTTACAATATATGTTATAATTTATATTCAGTATATCCTTGAGGATGGTATTATGTTGAGAATTCTGCTCAGTTTCAAAAAATACATAATAATTATAACTTATAATTTACTTTTCTTTATAATGCATGGAGGTGGATTATTTTATTTCAAGACTATACTACCCTTTTGTTAGTTATGATGTAATATACATTTTGATAGTTCTTTTAGGTGGTAATATAGAATATTTTAAATTGTTCCAAATGTAGCTAAATTTTACATTCTTTTTTTTCAAATGACTTCATTAATATCAACAAAGGAGTATATCTGGAAAAAAGTGTATCTTGAATCTTTCCTACAAAATATTCAGTGTTTTTTCTTTAAGCTGGAATGTACATTTCAACTCACGTATTTCAGAGAAAAACTAAAAAAATAAGTCTTGTTAAGTCCTTCCTCAACATTTTTTCTTGTCCTGTAAGTTCTCTAGAGGTGGGAGAAGAGAGGGTGAATTCAATAAATATTTAGAAGGCAAAATTAGAAAGATCTGTGTTTGGCTGCATATGAAGGATGGAGGGGCAAAGAGAAAGGGTTCAAAGCTATTTCCGGGTTTCAATGAGCTGGGTGAAAAGTACCACCACCCAGTAAGACACAAACAAAGCCTTGGGTTGAGGGCAGCTGGCGTCTGGAGAAGCGGCAGCGCTTGGGGAGGCCGCAGTGGCTCTTACTTGGCCTTTTCACTCACTCTTCTTCTGATCCCTCACCACCACGTGGCTCTGTTCTCCAGCATTTCCCTGTCAGTGGCTTAATTTCCTTGTCACCAGTAAGTTCTACCATCAAGTCCCGATTTCCTTACCAGTCCTAATTAGTGACGGCTGTTTTTAATACACCCCCGTGTGAACAGCAGGAAGTTAGGTTGAATTCTCCTCCTGCCGCTGCCCAGCGCACATTTTCATTCGTCCTCTCTGACTCTGAAGTGGACGCTACCATGGTCTCTCTCTCCCTGCAGTCACTTCTTTCTTCTAGTTTCCCTTAAAGCCTCTCTTTCCTCTATTTCTCCTACTAATATCCTTACAGATTCGCCTAAAGGGGGAAAAAAAAATCAACTTTCTGCTTTGGACTTACATCTTCTGTTTATTTTTCAAACAGTCCGTCACTAAGGGCTTTCTCCCCCGTCATCCAGAAATACTGACTTTTTATTCTTTAAGAAATCTGTGTGATGCTCCTGTTCATTTTGAGAATGTAAGTAGTCCTCCAGTTATATAAAGAACAGGGAACGAGAACTATCGAGTGAGAAAAGTGTGTGAGTAGGCTAATGGATCTGTCTCCTATGGTTAGAAAGCGGTACGTACAGATGGAGAGACAGAGCTGGAGATACAGACGTATATGTGTCTGTTACTGAGAGTTAAAGACAGTAAATAGAAGTTACTAACCACCTTTCTCAGTACCCTCTGTATTTCCTATGGTATGGAAGCAGCACAGCTGGTAACGACACAGATTCACAACCCTCCTTCCCAAGACCAGACCGTGACTGCGGACATGGCCCGGGCCCAGCAGAACCTCTAAGTGAGCAGCTCCAGGGACAACCCCAACCCCGCCCCCCAGCCTGTCTGAAGCGCTACAACTGTAACTAACACAGTTCTGGAAGCTGCACTAACTGTCTACTTCCCCTCAGGTCGAACTGCTGTATTCAGGGCTCCACGAACCCGGAGCCCGGAAGCCTGGCCACTCCACGCTGTCATCTCCGAGCCGAGAACACGACGGTCTGCTCGCTGCTCTGAAACCTCCACTCCCGCGTCGTATAGGAGGCCTCAAAAACATTGCCCTTCACTTGCCAGGGAGCCTCCCACTTCCTTCAGTTTGTTAAATCTTGCTTTTAAACCTCGGTGTCTCCTGTGAGAACAGAGTGTCTGCCGGCTTTTCAGGGCTGACAAGTGGCTTTGTGCTCTGCCTCTGTCCACCGCGCCGCCCAGCGCGTGGCCCCTGCAGTCACTGCGGAACCTCCCGCCGTCTCCTCTTCTGCGCCCTCCGCAGGCGCCTCGGCCCCCTCTGCCCAGACGAGAGGGGTTTCTCTCATCTGACTTGTCGCCTTCTTACAGCTCCCCCACGGCAACCCGCCGTTCTCAGGACAAGGCCCACGCTCCTGGACACTCCCTCCCACGCTGCCTACGTGCGGTTGAGGCTCTGCTCACCTCTCTAGCTTAGGTCCAACCGCCCTCAGCGGCCACACCCCACTTTCCAAACGGCCTCTGTCTTCTTTGTTGACACACCTGCAGCTGGTCTGCACTTCATCCTTCCGGAACCAACCAACCTCCATGCCTCTGCTTCTCCCCGGACGCTCTGCGACGCTCTCCCGAATGGCCTTCCTCAGTAAACACCTTTAACTGGTCGCCGTGTGCTGAGCGCTGCCGCACCTGCAAGCGGCTTCTCCGCTCGGGACGCCGGCACCCTTGCAGACGGCTCAAGTGGTGACTCCTCTCCCCACTGCCACGCTCATCCCAGACCTTTGCTCTTCCAACCTCTTGCAGAAACCTGTTACTCCGAGGCTGATGCCGTCGAGCTGACCAGCTCCAACTTTCTTCCTGGTCACCTACCTAGCTCCCTCTCTTCAGCCTTCCGTCGCCGGAGGCCTGAGCGCCTGGTCCATCGTCCAGCACACAGGACCACACTCTACTCTCAGACCTGGGGTCACCTCTGTCACTTTCACGCTGCCACTTACTCTGCTCCAGCCGGCCGATTCCACGACCGCACCCGAGGCCGAGCTCACCTGCAGCGGCTTCTGCTCCGAACCGGAGCGCAGACCCCGGCTCTGCGCGCACGGTGGGCCCCGCTCCTGGGTTCCCAGCTCACCTGCTCCCACCCTCACTGGCCACTCTCTCCTGAATTCCCACTTTCTTTCCATCGCTCTTCCCATCTTACTTTTTTCTCTCCAAGGCTTGTTACTTAAAGACTCTCGTGTTTTTAAGTAAAACTGCTGCCCTCGACACCGTTAACCCCCTAGCCCACGACTTTTCTTCCCTGCGTTTGCCTAGTAACACCCTAACCGCATGCTTCTGTGTACTTCCCGGCCTGCCCGCGGCCGGGGGAGAACCAGCTGGTGGCCACTTCAAACCTCCTACTTTCTCCACACCCTCCACTTTACGAAGGAATCAGGGCCACCCTCCAAACCCGCCTCAACTTCTCAGCCCTGCTCTGCAAACATGTGCGGTAAACACCTGCACATCACCCCTCCCCACGTGATACAACGCAAAGCTCCCCGCTGAGGGGCGCGCCCTCCACCGAGCTCTGCACACCCCCCGCCCCCTCACACCCAGACGTGCGCTCAAAGCCCTTCGTGCAACACAGACCGCCAGGACAGGCCTCCAGCTCACACCCGCCCCACCCCGCACCACCGTCCTCCACGCTCTGCAATCTGCCCCCAGAACCCGTCCCAGCACCGCCCCTGCCCTTGCTGACGCGAGGGAGCACCTCCCCACCGCCAGTCCTAACCACGTTCTGACCCCCTTCCTTCACGGGCCCTGCACACTGATGCTCCCTCCCTCCCAGGCTCCCGAGACTCCCTCTCCCCCACTGATGCCTCTGCCTCCTCTCCTGCACGGCACCTCCTCCTCCTCTGCTCCCGTGAATGCTGGTGTCCTCTGCGCTATCTCTGAGGCTTTGTCTTCTTACTTTAGAATAATCACTTTACTTACTTATTTATCTGGCTGTACCCCTCGGCATGCAGAACTTCCCTGCCCAGGGATCAAACCCGCACCCCCTGCAGTGGAAGCACAGAGTCTTAACCACTGGAGTGCCAGGGAAGTCCTTTCTCTTCTTCTTCTTTTTTTTTTAAAAATATTTATTTATTTGGCTGCGTCGGGTCTTAGTTGCGGCACTCGGGATCTTTTGTTGCAGCGTGCAGGCTCTTAGTTGCGGTGCGTGGGCTTAGCTGCCCTGCAGCATATGGAATCTTAGTTCCACAACCAGGCATCGAACCCGAGTCCCTTGCATTGGAAGGCGGATTCTTAACCACTGGACCACCAGGGATGTCCCAAATCCTTTCTCTTCTCTTTTTTTTCTTTTATAAATAAATAAATAAATTTATGTATGTATGTATTTATTTATGGCTGCATTGGGTCTTCGTTGCTACGCGTGGGCTTTCTCTAGTTGTGGCGAGCGGGGGCTACTCTTTGTTGTGGTGTGCAGGCTTCTCACTGTGGTGGCTTCTTTTGTTGCAGAGCACGGGCTCTAGGTGCACGGGTTGCAGCACACAGGCTCAGTAGTTGTGGCACACGGGCTTAGTTGCTCCGCAGCATGTGGGATCTTAGTTCCCGGACCAATTGAACCCGCGCCCCCTGCACTGGCAGGTGGATTCCAAATCATTGCACCACCAAGGAAGCCCATCTCTCCTTATTCTTTTTTTTCTCTTTTTATTTTCTCTCTTTTTTCTTTTTTTTCTTCTTTTTTTTCTCTCCTTATTCTTGATGCTCTGCCTCACCCTTCTCTCCAAGCTTACTGAAATCAATGTTTAAATAATTTTTCTGTGATTGCTCAAAGAGTTTAAGAAAAAGTTGCTTCAAATGTAATGAGTATTTTATTATGATTTAAAAACATCTATTAAATAACACACTGTTATAACATTCTCTCTGCAGATTCTCTAATGTATGTTCTTCAATATGCAGCTGCAAACCTCATAACTTAATTCCTTAATAATACTTTGGTTAAATAAAACACAAGTAAAACAAATAAAAATTACCTTTATCGCCAAGGTCTCTAAAAAAAGTTGATCCACAACCAGCTCCTTTGATTCCTGCCAGTACGTCCTCAATATCCTTTGAATAAACATATTAAAATCTTTCAATTTAACTTACAATAGTTGATTTTCTATCTTAAAAAAAAAGAAAAACAAAAAAGGCCTTCACCTCCATTGCTTACCTTATTTGTCAGCCTCTTGACTAAAGTTTTACCTGTAGCAAAGAAGAAATATTATTTAGTACCCATATACCTTGGTAAAATTCAACTTCCATTAAGAAGAAAATCACTTAAAAGACAAAACAAATAACTAAATATTTATAAAAAATAGAAGTCTGGCAATTTCAGCTAATATCTTTAAACAGAAGCTATGAGTCAGAGAATTCTAAGTGTAAACACAAACACTAGTTCTTTGTAAGACCTATGTTCACTTTCACTCACTCCCTTCCAGAAATATGGAACCTTCTAACCATCTCTCACTCATCGTAGCTGTCTAAGAGAAATAAGTTTGTGCCAAACATTCTTTCTTTCTTTACATGATTATTAAAATCTGTCTCCTTTTGCTTTCATTGACTAAAAAAATACACATTCATCTTTCAGAAAGCTACCTTTTTAACCCTGAAAAGTTCTTAAGGTCACAGCTCTGCAGTCAGATCTAAAGGCTGGTCAGGGGCTTCCCTGGTGGCGCAGTGGTTAAGAATCCGCCTGCCAATGCAAGGGACACGGGTTCAAGCCCTGGTATGGGAAGATCCCACATGCCATGGAGCAACTAGGCCCGCGAACCACAATTACTGAGCCTGCGCTCTAGAGCCTGCGAGCCACAACTACTCAGCTCGTGTGCCACAATTACTGAAGCCCGGGCGCCTAGACGCCATGCTCCCCAACAAGAGAAGCCCGCTCGCCGCAACTAGAGAAAGCCCGCGCGCAGCAACAAAGACCCAATGCAGCCAAAAATAAATAAATAAAATAAACAAATAAATAAATAAATAAAATAAAAGTAAAGGCTGGCCAAGATGGCTGTTCATTCTAAAGTGATGTTGCTTTTAACATTTTCCTACTGGATAACAGATTAGAATTCTTTCAGGCTTTCTGCCGTCGTCTTTAGGCTGACCTCATTTTCCTCTTATCCACTGTAGCTCTAAAGCAATCACCTTGCTTCTTTTGTTGAGACTTTTTCTGAAGACAGCCTCAAGCCATTTACACATCTAGAACACTGAAAAATATTTTGTTAATTTTATTTCTTACGTAAGCCATATGCATCACAAACTTCCCTTCTTGCTCTCAAAATTATCCATGAAGTTTGTTCAGTGCAATTACATGGTGTGTGAAAATTCAGGTGACAGGTTGAAAAAAAAGAATACTTTTAGATGTGGCTTTTTGCAGTTTGGGATGCTTAAATTTGGATTATAAATCTGCTGGGGACAAATTCTATTATTTACTGTTAATAAATTATCAAGATTTTACTTTTGCTTTAATAATTAAAACATTAATTGTGAACATGACCATGTAATTTTTAGAAACATCTATGACCATGTTTGTAAGCTTAGGAGTTACTGTTTTGGAAAAATTGTCTGTCACTGATAAACTATTAAGTGTTACCCAATGACAAATAACTCGATTCTAATGTTAGGTGCTATTATAACATGAGATCATCAAATAGATAGAAGTTAACAGGTTATTTCATGTTGACTACAAGTTCTGCCGGATACCTGTATATGTATTTGATTATCAAAAATGGAGAATCCATGTACTAAATGAACTTGTCTTGAAAAAATTTTTTTTCAAAATGGAATATTAGAAAATGATAAAGAAATTACCTTTGCTGATAAAAAGTCTGGGGTACCTCTGTTACAGAAAATTCATTTTTAGGTTTAAAAAAAAAAAGACAAGGCAGAGCTCCTAGGAGAACACCTTGTCTTTCTTACTTCCTTTCTCCTAAGTCAATAAACATTTCTCTGAGTAACAGAGGAGACTGTGGTGTTTCCAACCCAGAACCCTCTGCTGGGGTTTCTTAGTGCCTCTCACCCAGGCTGCCTGGTTTTAGACCACTCGTTTATGGGCTCCCCAAGGAGAGAGACCAAGTATCAGATTTAAGAGGGGTGCGGTCTGGTCGGCTACACGAGGGGCATGACCTTTGTCCATCTGACAACAGTAACAACACAAAGACACATTAAATATACTTAAATATATGTATTCATTTTTGCCAGTCCTCTCCCCCCTACTTTTTAAAAAATTGAGGTAGAGTTGATGTCCAATATTAGTCTCAGACATAAAACATAGTGATTAATAATTTTGATAGGTTATACTCCATTTATAGTTATTGTAAGATATTGGTCATATTCCCTGTGCTGTAGCAGGGGTCCCCAAACCCCGGGCTGCAGACCAGCATCGGCCCCGCGGCCTGTGAGGAACCAGGCCACACGGCAGGATGTGAGTGGCGGGTGGGGGTGTGAAGCTTCATCTGCACCCCCATCGCTCGCATCACCGCCTGAACCATCCCCGCCCGCCCCCCCCCCCCCCCCCCCCCCGTCCCGGTCCGCGGAAAAACTGTCTTCCACGAAACCGGTCCCTGGTGCCAAAAGGGCTGGGGACCGCTGCTATAGAGTATATTCTTGTAGCTTATTTTACACAGAGTAGTTTATATCTCTTAATCCCCTATCCCTATATTGCCCCTCTTCTTCTTCTCTTTCCCCACTGGTTTTCTCTGTATCTGTCTCTTTTTTGTTACATTCATTTGTTGTACTGTTTAGATTCCACATATATGTGATAACATAGTGTTTGCCTTTCTCTGTCTGACTTGCTTCACTTAGCATAATGCCCTCTGGGTCCATCTATATTGCTGCAAATGGCAAAAATTCATTCTCTTTTATGGCTGAGTACTATTCCACTGTATGTATACACCACATCATCTTTATCCATTCATCTATTGATGGACACCTGGGTTGCTTCCGTATCTTGGCAATTGTAAATAGTGCTGCTATGAACATCTGGATGCATGTATCTTTTCAAATGTTTTCTTTGGATACATACCGAGGAGTGGAATTGCTGGATCATATGGTAGTTCTATTTTTATTTTTTTGAGGAACCTCTATACGGTCTTCCACAGTGTCTGCATCAATTTTCATTCCCACCAACAGTGTAGGACGGTTCCCTTTTCTCCATCTCCTCGCCAACATTTGTTATTTGTGTTCTTTTTGAGGACGGCCACTCTGACTGGTGTGAGGTGATACCTCATTGTAGTTTTGGTTTGCATTTCTCTGGTGATTAGCAATGTTAAGCATCTTTTCATGTGCTTGTTGGCCATCTGTATGTCTTCTCTGGAAAAATGTCTATTCAGGTCTCCTGCCCATCTTTTAATTGTGTCTTTTGTTTTCTTGAGATTGAGTTGAATGAGCTGTTTATGTATTTTGGATATTAACCCCTAATCAGCCACATTATTTGTAAATATTTTCACACACATAAGAAACGCATTCTTATTGTTTTCACAGCTATTTCATATACATTTATGCTGTCATATAAAAATAACAGAATGGGAAAAACTTAACAGCAAAAAAGGCAGATCTAGAGTTGAGGATGCCTTGCTTCACTGTGCTAGTATGAAAGGATGGAAAATACATTGCAGCTTTTCTCGGTAGGGGAAGGGATAAATCTTCAACACTATGATGGAATTTTGGCTCAAGAAGTAGAGTGTTTTAAAAGGTCTCCACCTACTCTGGAGATTCCACCACGTGGTTTTCACTGTTTACAGAGGATTTCTGAAGTTAAAAACCAGGAACAAGCACATCTTG
Source organism: Stenella coeruleoalba (assembly GCF_951394435.1). NCBI lineage: Eukaryota > Metazoa > Chordata > Mammalia > Artiodactyla > Delphinidae > Stenella > Stenella coeruleoalba. Next base: position 1,462,710 of record NC_137164.1, read on the forward strand.
TTACAGGCAAACAGCCATTTTAATACTTAAAGTAAGTAAAACTGCAACAATACATATTAAGTGTTGTTATAGGTCAAATAAATCTTTGCCTGTAGCCAAAATAAAGTTATTTGATAACCGTAACTATAAAAACATTGCTAATAGTATCTAATTCAACTTCATTTTGCTAGAGATAAGTGGACTTTTGACACATAAAAATTACACAGTAGAGACATTTACATCATTTCACATCTTGCATAAATACATGGAACAACTTAGCATCAATATTAGAATTGGTATAAGAGCTGATTACACACTTGCTTGAATTCAGTCTCAGCTATGATGGAAATCAAGGCAGAAAATAGCACATTAGCAAAGTGACTGAGCTCCCGAATATCGCTAATAAAAGTGATAACTGGAGGAAAAAAAGGAAGGCAAATTTCAGTGGTGCTATTTTCTTTCAACAAAGCATATGGCTTGTTTATTTTGCTGGAATATTTAAATAGTGAGAGCCAGAGATGACCTCTGGTTGGCATTTCTTCTAGAGGAAGACAAATGTCATGCCCTAAAATGCCTAAAACTGGCCTCCTTGCGAACTTTGATAAGTCGCTTCTTGAAATACATATATATCTTTTTTTTTTTTTTTTCCGGTACGCGGGCCTCTCACTGCTGTGGCCTCTCCCGTTGCGGAGCACAGGCTCCAGACGCGCAGGCTCAGCGGCCATGGTTCACGGGCCCAGCCGCTCCGCGGCATGTGGATCTTCCCGGACCGGGGCACGAACCCGTGTCCCCTGAATTGGCAGGCGGACTCTGAACCACTGCGCCACCAGGGAAGCCCACATTTACATCATTTTTGAATGGAAAACGAGAAATGTGACTTTCTTTTTTGCAACCTTAAGCACTGTGAAATAATTAATAACATTATACATAACAAATAATTTAATTACAGCTTGAAAACTGATATAAAGGGGGAAATAGAAAGCTAAGAAACTAAACAATGGGGAGCGGGGAAGGTGAGGAAAAGCTTCTCCAAATGAGAGCTGCTTAAGTTAAGACCTGACAGATTAGCAGGAATTAGCCCAGAAAAGTGGGGCTGAAAGCGTTCCGGGACTAGCAGGTGAATCGGGCCTGAGATGGAAGGGCTGGAACCCTCTGCCAACACAGCAGGCCCTGCGGTGCCCCCCCACCCCCGCCATGAGGTGGAAGAGCGCCATGGTTGTGACGGGGGTGTTACTATCTCACGACCTCTACTTTCTCTTTGAGCGGCGATCAGGTCCTTTGCTGGAGTGTGTAGGACAAAGTGTAAGGCCACGACACAGTGGAGATGCTGGTGTACAGAAATACAACTGATTTTCATACAGAGGTGCTGTGTCCTATGACCTTGACAACTCCCTTTAGTAGTCTTATTATTTGTGGATACTTTGAGATTTTCTACATAATCATGTCTCTGAACAAAGACAATTTCCCTTTCCCTTTTAAATCTGTAGGTCTCATTTCTTTTCCTTGCCTTTTTGCACTGGTCGCTACTTCCGGTAGCATGGTGAATACAAGCCGTGAGAGTGGACAGCCTTGCCTACTCCCTGACCTCAGAGGCAAAGCATCTAATCTTTTACCATTAAGAACGATACTAGCAACTGGCTGTAGGCCCACATGGCCTTTTAGGACCTAGCCTTCGAAGTGCCACACTGTCACATCCATGCATCTCTAGAAGTGGAAGTCGCAAAGGTCACGGAGAGGGGATACAGGTCCCACCTCTTGATGGGGGCTGACAAAGTTCTGGAAGAGCATGTGGGACCAGAAATACCGTTGCAGCCATTTTTGGAAATACAACCTGCTGCAGCATCTTAACAGATTTATCCCCTCAGAGGCAATATTCTTCTCCCTTTTGTTGTTTGCTTAAGGAAATGTATCCATTTTTCTCACACCCTTTGTGAAGTCATGATTCCTCCAGCTCTCTGATGAAACTACCACATTAGATAGTCTATTACCCCAACTCTACACTAGATTGTGAATTCCATTAATATCTGTTTTATTTACCACTACATCCCCAAGGCCTAACACAGTGCCTCTTATATGAGGTGTAGCCAATAAAATTTTTAATAAAGGTGTGGATTATAACTCATCATTTCATTATATAATAACTGTTGATATATTTACTTATTAAGCTGTTTAATAAATACTTGTGCCAGGCACTGTGCCAGTCCGGGAACACGGTCGAATGAGAGACCGTGACGGGGCCGTTCACCAGCAGAGGGATGGCGGGCGGGGAGGCGCAGGGCACCCACAGCACGTTTACGGTTGCTGACCTGAGATGCCTCTGGTCAGATGAGAGGTCTGGTCTGGAGACACACACGTGAAAAAGTCAGTGTTCAGGCACAGCTAAGTCACTGATGGGGGCAAGGTCCTCGAGGAAGAAGGCAAGGAGGAGAGAGGACGACTTGAAGATGGAAGCTTAAGAAGAACTCGTAAGGGGGGCATCAGTTTTGTCCCCAAGACTAGACTGGAGACTCTCTGAGGGTGCGTGTCACATTTATTGTTTACATCCTCCAGGATTTTCATTTTGGTGTGAAATTAAACACCAGACTGATCTGATCTGGGCTGCTCTGTGTGTCAGGTTCCCCATGTCCCCATACACCATGGAAACCAGCTGTCCTTATGAGGGATTAAAGTTGTTCCTCGTGCCACAGCCTCCACTTGATAAAGACGCCACAGGATGAAGCTGGGACCGGAGCTCAGCGCTTCAGTGTGGACCGCGAGCTTGGCACTGGGGAATAAACCTTCCAGGCTAATGCTTCTGGATGCCACATTCCAAAACCGTACAAACTGTTGATAAATGACCTTTGAAATACATACAGTGAACAGTTCTTCCAGTTTCTTATGACAACAATCACAAAAATAAGCCAGAAGTCATATGTATATGAATGTTAGAAAACAGAATCCAAGTTTTAATTTTTTTCTCAGGATGCTGAATGAAAAGTTGAATCATTTTAGAATTAAACGTCTTAATTTTTACTTTTTATTTGTTGTATACAAGCCCCGTAAAGTAGGCTTACAGTGGATGTAATTCCAAAGAATCTCATATTTAGAATGATTTTTTTTTTTTTTTTGCGGTACGCCGGCCTCTCACTGTTGTGGCCTCTCCCGTTGCGGAGCACAGGCTCCGGACGCGCAGGCTCAGCGGCCATGGCTCACGGGCCCAGCCGCTCTGCGGCATGTGGGATCTTCCCGGACCGGGGCACGAACCTGCGTCCCCTGCATCGGCAGGTGGACTCTCAACCACTGCGCCACCAGGGAAGCCCCTCACCCCTTCTTTTTAATGATTCCTTTTTATATCATTCAGAGAACAACAATAAGTAAGCTGATTAAAAGCATAAGAATATAAGAGTAGAGGGAAACTGACCCTCCTGAATATCCTTCCAAGGAGGAGAAATCTGTCTTTAAGAAATAAAAGCATGGCCCGTGGGCTTTAAACCTGTTCTTCTCACACAGGAAAATGCATCCTCCCCAGTCAGGGTGCGGGGTCATGAGCTAGGTAGGGGACAGACAAACTATTTGCCACCCTGCAGTCTGACGACTATGGACGTGCTCACCACGCCCCATCTTAGGTACGTGTGTGCATGTCTGTGTTTACAAGAAGACCGGGAGAGGAGAAAGTATTTACGTGTGGAGATGGGTCAGCACTCAGATGCTGCCAGGGCAGTGTGCTTACGGCCCACTCTTACCCACATACTGATTGGATGGGAAGGAGACTGCTTAGTGAGTCCTTGGAAGCCTAAGCAGCTAATTTTTTTGGCAAATGAATTTATCAGCAATCTGTGCTTTTAAAACTCCTGAGATGGCTCCTACAAATCAGTTCACTTTTCTGTAAGAATTGACCTAGATGAATATGTTTCGGTTTAGACCCACAATGAGTTCTCTGATATTGGAAATGCATATAAAGAGTCATGTTTGGGCTTCCCTGGTGGCGCAGTGGTTGAGAGTCCGCCTGCCGATGCAGGGGACACGGGTTCGTGCCCCGGTCCGGGAAGATCCCACATGCCGCGGAGCAGCTGGGCCCGTGAGCCATGGCCGCTGAGCCTGCGCGTCCGGAGCCTGTGCTCCACAACGGGAGAGGCCACAACAGTGAGAGGCCCGCGTACTGCAAAAAAAAAAAAAAAAAAAAAAAGTCATGTTTTTATTATTTTAGCGTCTCCATTTATTTTTTGCAAAGTATAATAATTTTATTTATTTATTTATTTACTGTATTCATTTTTTTTCACACACACACACTGTATTTTATTTTTACAAGAGATAAATAAACTGACACCAAGCATTGTAAATGGATGGCCACAACAAAACAACAATGACTGCAATTACCAAACACGAAACACACTCACACTACGTCATAATATTGACATTCAGTCCAGGAATCCTCCACTGTAACAGCTCCTTTACTCTGCAGTGAAAATTGATTTGTATATTTTTTTGCCTCTGGGTCCTTGTGGGATTTTTTTTTTTTATTCAAACAGAAAGTCACAAAAATTATAATCATCCTCATCAGTTCACTCAGTCCCATGTAATTAATTTTTTTTCATCTTGGTCTTTTGTTAGCACTGTTATGAATTCATCAGTTTTCCATTAGAGTTCTGAAAATGCTTATTCATTCAGTTCAGCAGTATGGTCAGTTACCAGAAACCTATACTTGTCAGAGTCATTTCCATGAAAATAATTTTAAAATTAATATTTTCAACTGGGAACAAGGATCGGTATTTTTACATGTTTTTATAGCTTTATTGCGATATACTTCATATATCACAAAATCCGTCCACTGAAACTGTATAGTTCAATGGTTTTTAGTATATTCAGAGTGGTACAACCATCACCACCACCTACTTTCAGAACATTTTCACTACCCGCCAAAAGAACGGAAAGCCCATTAGCAGTCACTCCTCTTCCCCTACTTGTGGGCAACCACGAATCTACTTTGTCTCTAGGGGTGCCTATGATGGATACTTCATATAAATGGAATCACACTACCTTTTAGCTGCTCCCACTTACTCTCCCCAACTTGTAAATGCTGGGTCATCCCAGAGCTCATTCCTTCCACCCACCTTTCCCATCTAAACTCACTTTTGCAACCTCATGAAGTCTCAGCTCTCATGAATCCACTGAAGAGTCTTCAACCTACATTTCAGTTCCGTTCTCTCTCCTACTTGTACATCTAACTGCTCACTCAACACTTCCTCTTGGACGCCTGATAGAAACTCCTGTGAATGAATGAATACCTACTATGTGCCGAGCACTACTCTGGGTATTTTGTTTATGTCACTGAGCACAAGGGACACACATTCCTGTCACGGAGCAGACGCTCTAGGGGGAGAAACAGACAATAAACAGTAAACTTCAAAAGTAAGGAAATTGTAAATACATATTATAGTAAACATTAGGGTGTGACAAGTGCTATGGAAAATAACTGAACAAGGTAAGGGGGATTAAAAGGGCAGCAGCGTGGAATAAGATGGGGCTGAGATGTGAGCACAGCACTGTGCTCGTAACAAAAGCCTCTGGAAAGAGGGGCAGGCATTTATCTTGTGGCTCTTGGGGAGCTGGACAGTCTCGTCACTGCTGTTTGCGCTGGCGAGTCAGCAGTCGGTCTGTCCTGCATTTTCCACCGCAGTGCCTGCAAATGAGGTAAAAGAACCCTGACGCATCCTTCACTGACTTCTGTGCATCCTGCCTTGCTTTGGTCAGCTGGATAAAAATGCAGCTCCGTCTGACTAAAATGGAAATAACGTGTCCTTAACAAAAGTTACTAAGGTAGAAAGATACAGTATAAATGCTCTCTCTATGCTGTTACAACAGCGTTAGTTCTAAGGTAGAGCTGTACACATTTCATAGTAACAGAACATTACATTTAAGCATGCAGGCCATTAAGGCAAGAAGGAAAATTATGCTTGACCACAACATTTTCTAATATAAGATAATCTTTCTAATAATATAAAGCCTCATTATGGTACCCTTAAACACATTTTCAGCAAACTTTTAATTCTGAAGATGCTAAAATTAATTCAATAAAATTGCAGTGTAGAAGGAATACAATAAACATCATATTCTACTAAAATGAGCTGCATGCTAAAATTACTGTGAGAAAAAGTCATAAGAAATTTGACTTTTAATAACATTTCTCCAAGTAAAATTTAAGTGCTTTCCTCATGACAACGACATATTGTTGCTGTCTTACATAAAGAGCTTTAAATGGAAGAGTTGGTTTTTAAGTTCCTCTGTATGACGGAACCAAAGGGTACCACCCGCAGGATAGACACAGGCACAAGTCAGAGCAAGAGGGCTCCGAGCAGTAAGTTAAGAGCTCCTAGAACCACTAAACGCGTTTACGGAGAGTAAAAGGATCAGTGTGTTGTTCAGAAGAAGGAGGTCCAGCCTGAAGGAAAGGAGTCCTTCGCAATAATCTGGGGAGAAGTGCTGAGGGCCTACCCTGAGCAAAAGACACAGAAGACACAGAGAAGGACAGAGAAGACAAGTGGAGGAGGGAGAATAAGCTGCTCTTGGTGACGGAGCAGATACAAAACATGAGGCAGCTGGACATGTCCACGAAAACTCCCCACAGCCTGAGTGAGCTGGGGGAGCGCCACCGCAGGGAAAGGGGGCACCGGAAAGGGTGTGATGGGGAGGAAGCGGGCTTCAGTTTCGGATGCGCTGAGTTCCAGATGCCTGTGGGGATAACGCACGAATGTAAGTGCCTGATGCACAGCGAGACCAGAGCTTCTAGGGGCCAGCGGAGAGCTTGAGACAGCGAAAAACGACCCTGAAGCGACAACGGTGAGCAGCAATAACCCCCTGGGGGACTGTGTCTAAGGGAGCAGCGCTGAAGGGAGGAAGCATTTAGGCGCTGGTAGGAAGAGGAAGCACAAAGGAAACAGACGGCAGGAACACATCGCTGAGAACAAAACCACAGGCGCCCAGGGAGAGACGTCCACAGCAGCAAGTGCTGCTAGAGGGTCAGTCAAGAGTCAGGCGAACAGCAGCCGCCCGTCTTGGCCATTTGGGGGCCACCGCTGACGTTCAAGAGAATAGTCAGCAGAGAGGGGAGGCAGGAAGCCAGACTGTGGTGCAGGCCGTGAGCGCAGGGGCCGCCCGCTGGAAAGCGAGTAGCTGGCGGGGCTGACTGTGCTGGGGTCGTCAAGGCAGTAAAGACACAAGAGGGTCTGTGAGCTTCAGACACTGAGACGGTAGAGGCAGAGAGAACGAGGGAAGGAGATGCAGAGAGGGTGGTGGAGGAACGAGTCTCAGCAGGGCAGGGAGCACCGTTGGCAGAAGGCTAGGAAGCGATGTGTAAATGCCTTGGAGAATCTAGGCCAAGTTGAAGAACATGAATTTAGTGGCTCCAATCTGCATAACCATGGGATTTTCTCCAACAGTTCACAGCAGTCTAGGTTCAACAAGGACAAAGGGGAAAGATACTGGGAAGCAATTAGTAAAGAGTGACAAAATGACAAACCATGTGGCTACAGGGAAGGAAGAAGGTCCAGAAGGAGTTGAGAACTTGGGGAAAATGGGATAACTGAGAGCAGAAGCTTTTATGAAGTCAAGAATAGGTATGCTGGGTATGAGAAAGTGGGTAAAGTGGGATTCTGTAATTTGGGATTTCAAAACTGGGGCAATTCTAAGTAATGGACATGGGAGGTGAATGATAAGAACGAAGGTCACTAAAATTGAGAACTAAGTACTGTAAGGCTAACGACATTTAGTAGAAAACAGCATCAAAGCTTGGAATTCAATAGAAAAGAACTTAAATAAGGGAAGATGGTGTTTTAGCTAGATAACCTAATTCTGAAAGGAGCACGTTTTTATGGTTTTCTGAGTGTGCAATAAGGGATTAGGGTGACACTGATCTCCCCCAAACCTAACAAATAATAAAGGAGAACAAAGAGCCAGCATCCACCTGAAAGAGGCGTGGGGAGAGGGTTCAAATAAGCCCCATCATAAATAAAGTATATTATTTGTAAGAAGTCCAGGAAGATAAATACCAGGTAAAAATGAGTTTAGGAGCTAATACATTTCAGACTGCTTTATTTCTTTCTGTTTACACATGAGGATCACGGGTCACTGGGGTGCCTCCCTTTTTTCTTGTTTTGCTGTTCATCATGATCCGTAGGAATGCAACCAAGATTCTTCGTCTTCTTATCCATGATGAAAAATGAAGAGGAAGGACATCATATGCATAAAGGATGTATTATTCAGCCTTCAAAATCACTCAATTCTTCATTTAGCTAAATGCCTTCTGATAGAGTTTAACCGCATTCCAATGAATAATGAAGTGGAAACATTATAAGAACCTAAATTGGTTGAATCAAGGGTTGCATAAAAACAACAACAATAAAGAAAGAAAAAGCCATGTAAACTCTGAACTTCATTAGAAGAACCTGGGTCTATGGCTAAAACAAAGTAGAGCGAAGTAAAACTTCGATTCAATTGAAAGAACATAAAATGGGAGAAAATTCTTTTTTTTTTTTTGGTGGGGGGGCTGTGCTGCACGGCTTGTGGGATCTCAGTTCCCCAATCAGGGATTGAACCTGGGCCACGGCAGTGAAAGCCCGGAATCCTAACCACTAGGTCACCAGGGAACTCCCAGGAAAATTCTTGAAAGAACATAAAATGGGGGAAATTCTTCGACGACACTGAGCACAAGACTAAATAGCTCCTGTTACATGCGGAAGAAAATACAAATGTTTGTGAGAGAAAGTCAAAGGAGTGAACCACTGAGTCAGGTAAAGAGAAAACAGACATTAACACATACTGTTTACAAGTATATGATATGTTAATATTCTGCTAATCAAGCTTTTACAACCTCCACTTGAAACCCTAAATGAAAAAATTAGAATAAATTACAATATAGGTCACAGCACAGACATTTCTGATAAACAAGAACTGTTTGCCTATTAAGTATTTCTAAAAAATTCTTTCATTATCCTTTGTTTTCTTTCATAATATCATCCTCTCTGTTTTGTACCTTTCAGATAAAAATTTTTAGAAAAAGCAATCTATACCTGTCATTTTCATTTCTTTCTAATTCTTTCTTTCACTGTCCAGCACTCTCTTGACACCGATCTACCAAAGGTCCTGGTGACCCATGCTGATGACCAAATCCAACAGCCTCTCCCCAATTCCCATCCTACTGGATCTTTCTGGACACCACACTACTGACCAAACACTTCCTGCTCCCATGACACTGCACTCTCATCCGTGGCCAATGGTCTTATTTAAAAAATCTCTGTAACTGGCTCTTCTTGCTTCACTCACCTTCTAAATGTAGATTTCTTTAAGACTTTTTTTTTTTTTTTTTTTGCGGTACACGGGCCTCTCACTGTTGTGGCCTCTCCCGTTGCGGAGCACAGGCTCCGGACGCACAGGCTCAGCGGCCATGGCTCATGGGCCCAGACGCTCCGCGGCACGTGGGATCTTCCCGGACCGGGGCACGAACCCGCGTCCCCTGCATCGGCAGGCGGACTCTCAACCACTGCGCCACCAGGGAAGCCCCTAAGACATATTTTTAACTTTTTCTTTTTAATGCAAATAATAAATATTTGTTGCTGATGAATTAGAAAATTACAAGACAAAAAGAAAATACAAAAACTGGTAATTCCAAAAGTAAGAGTGAACTACTAGCAATGTGGCAAATATCCTTGCAGACTGTATATTACTTACACACATATATAAACAAGGAAAAATGGGATCTCACTCTTCATATGCTTTTAGAAAGTTGCCTAACTGACAGACTTGAAGGGAAAAAAGACAGTTCGACAATAATAGATTTCAATACTCTACTTTCAACAATGGACAGAACCGCCACAGAGAAGATCAGTAAAGAACTAGAGAATGCGAACAACACTATAAACCAGCATGCTGAAACTTACGGAACACAGTGAAAAGTAGGAAATGTGAATGTATCCAAACAAGTATGGAGTGTGAATCAGTAACCAGAAACTTCCCAACGGGGCTCCCCTGGCGGCGCAGTGGTTGAGAGTCCACCTGCCGATGCAGGGGACACGGGTTCGCGCCCCGGTCCGGGAAGATCCCACATGCCGCGGAGCGGCTGGGCCCGTGAGCCATGGCCGCTGAGCCTGCGCGTCCGGAGCCTGTGCTCCTCAACGGGAGAGGCCACAACAGTGAGAGGCCCGCGTACCGCAAAAAGAAACAAACAAAAAAACAACTTCCCAACAAAGAAAAGCCCAGGGCCAATGGTCTCACTAGTGAATCCTACCAAACATTTAAAGAATTAACACCAATCGTCCTCAAACTCTTCCAAAATCTGAAGAGGAGGTAACATGTGTGAACTCATTCTAAGAGACCAGCACTACTCTGATACCAAAGCTAGACACAAACAAGGAAAGAAAACTACTACAGGCTACTACTATCTTTTATTAATATTGGTGTAAAATTTCTCAAAAAAATACTAGAAAACAGAATCTAACAGTCCATTAAAAGCATTATACACCATGAGCAAATGGGATTTATCACTGGAATGCAAGGTGGTTCAAGATATGAAAATCAATCCATGCAACAGACCACCTTAATAGAATGAAAGAAAAACCCCACAAGATCATCTCAATAGATGCAAAAGAAGCATCTGACAGGGCTTCCCTGGTGGTGCAGTGGTTGAGAGTCTGCCTGCCAATGCAGGGGACATGGGTTCGAGCCCTGGTCTGGGACGATCCCACATGCCGCATAGCAACTGGGCCCGTGCGCCACAATTACTGAGCCTGCGCGTCTGGAGCCTGTGCTCCGCAACAAGAGAGGCCGCGATAGTGAGAGGCCCGCGCACCGCGATGAAGAGTGGCCCCCGCTTGCCGCAACTAGAGAAAGCCCTCGCACAGAAACAAAGACCCAACACAGCCATAAATAATAAAATAAATAAATAAAAATGTTAAGTGGAAAAACAGTATAAAAATTGGTCTAAAAAAAAAGAAGCATCTGACAAAATCTAACACCCTTTCATGGTAAAAATACCCAATAAACTAGGAATAGAAGAGACCTTCCTTAACATTATAAAGGGCACACATATGTAATATGAGAGCTAACATCATACTCAGTGATGAAGACTGAAAGCTTTAACAGAAACATTAGGAACAAGAAAAGGATGCTGCTTTTGCCACTTCTATTTAACATGTGACTAGAACTTCTAGCCAGAGTAATTAGGCAGGAAAAAGAAATAAAAAGCTTCCAAATAGGAAAGGAACAAGTCCAGTTAAATCTGCTCATAGAAAACATGATCTCATTATGCAGGAAATCTTAAGAAATTCACAAAAAACTGTTAGAACTAATGAGTGAATTTATCAAAGTTACAGCATACAAAATCAACACACATAAATCAGTTGTATTTCTATATACTAGCAATGAGTAATCCCATAATGAAATTAAGAAAACAATTCCATTTGCAATAGCATCACAAAGAATTAAATATTGGGGAATAAATTTAACCAAAGAGGTGTAAAACTTACACAGTAAAAGCTATAAAACTTGATGGAAGAATTAAAGATTTAGATACATGGAAAGACATCTTGTGTTAATGGAGTGGAAGACCTAATATTGTTAGGATGACAGTACTACAAAAAGCAATCTTTCTATTCATTGCAATCCCTATCACAATTCCAATGGTGCTTTTTAACAGTACGTGGGCCTCTCACTGTTGTGGCCTCTCCCGTTGTGGAGCACAGGCTCCAGATGCGCAGGCTCAGCGGCCATGGCTCACGGGCCCAGCCACTCCACGGCATGTGGGATCTTCCCAGACCGGGGCACGAACCCGTGTCCCCTGCATTGGCAGGCAGACTCTCAACCACTGCACCACCAGGGAAGCCCCAGAAAAGGCCATCCTAAAATTCATATGGAATTTCAAGAGACCTTGAATAGCTAAAAGAATCTTGAAAAAGAACAAAGTTGGAGGATTCAGACTTCCTGATTTCAAACCCTAATACAAAGCTACAGTAATCAGGCCTGTGTGGTACTAGCAAAGGATACACATACAGAACAACAAAACAGAATTGAGAGTTTGGAAATAAACCTATACATTTATACTCAGTTGGATATTGACAAGGAAGCCAGGAAAATTCAATGGGGGAAACAACACTCTTTCCAACAAATGAATAATCAGATCATTAGATAATAGATAAAAATAATTAGATAATAAATAATAAACAGATAGAAAGCCACATGCAAAAGAATGAAGTTGCACCCTTTTACTTTACACCACTTACAAAAATTAACTTAAAATGGATCAAAGACCTAACCTCAATAGTTAAAACTATAAAACAGGGGCAAATCTTTATGACTTTGTATTTGGCAATATTTTCTCAACTATGACACTAAAAATATAGTCAACAAAAGTAAAACAAATACATATGACTTCATCAAAATTAAAAACTTTTGTGTATCAAAGGACACTATGAAGAGAGTGAAATGATAATCCACAGAATCAGAGAAAAATGGAATTTGCCCATTTCATCTAAGTTATTTGCATACAGTTGTTCATTGTATTCCTTTATGATCCTTTATGATCTAAGTTATTTGCACACAATTGTGTTCCTTTATGATCTTTTAGGATCCTTATGATTCCTTTATGATCCTTTATGTATTCCTTTATGATCCTTTTGACTTCTGTTAAGGTTGTTAGTAATGCTCCCTCTTTCACCATTTTCTAATAGTTTTGAGTTTTCTCTTTTTTTTTCCTTGGTCAATTTAGCTAAAGTTTTTTCAACTTTTGACACCTCTTTTCAAAGAAACAGCTTTTAGTTTCATTGATTTTCCTCTACTTTTTCTAGCCTCTATTTTCTTTATCTATCATCTTTGTTATTTCCTTTCTTTTGCTTGCTTTAGGTTTAGTTTGCTCTTCTTTCTCCAGTGCCTTAAGATGACAGGTTAGGTTACTGCTTTGAGACCTTTTTCTTTATTAATACAGGTATTTACGGTTGTAAACTGTCCTCTAAGCACTCTTTTAGCTGCATTCTATAACTTTTGATGTATTATGTCTTCATTTTCATTCATCTCAAAGTATTTTTTTTCTTTCTTTTTTAAGAAATTCAAATATAGTTGATTTACAATGTTGTGTTAGTTTCAGGTGCACAGCAAAGTGATTCAGTTATACATATATACATCTGTTCTTTTTCAGATTCTTTTCCCTTATAGGTTAATACAAAATATTGAGTATAGTTCCCTGTGCTGTAAAGTAGATCCCTGTTGGTTATTTATTTTATATATAGTAGTGTGTATATGTTAATCTAAAACTCCTAATTTATCCCTCCCCTCCATTTTCCCCTCTGGTAAAGTTTGTTTTCTATGTCTGTGGGTCTATTTCTGTTTTGTACGTAAGTTCATTTGTATTTTTTTCTTTGGTTCCATCTATAAGTGGTATCATATGATACTTGTCTTTGTCTGGCTTACTTCACTTAGTATAATCTCTAGGTCCATCCATGTTGCTGCAAATGGCATTATTTCTTTCTTTTTTATGGCTAAGGCTCCACTGTATATATAGACCACATCTTTATTCATTCATCTGTGGATGGACACTTGGGTTGCTGCCATGTCTCGGCTGTTGTATATAGTGCTGCTATGAACATTGGAGTGCATGTATCTTTTTGAATTAGAGTTTTCTCCAGATGTATGCCCAGAATTGCTGGAATTGCTGGATCATATGGTAACTCTATTTTCAGTTTTCTGAGGAACCTCCCTACTGTTCTCCATAGTGGCTGCACCAATTTACATTCCTACCAACAGTGCCAAAGGGTTCCCTTTTCTCCACACCCTCTCCAGCATTTACTGTTTGTAGATTTTTTTTTTTTGTGGTACATGGGCCTCTCACTGTTGTGGCCTCTCCCGTTGCGGAACACAGGCTCCAGACGCGCAGGCTCAGCCGCCATGGCTCATGGGCCTAGCCGCTCTGCGGCATGTGGGATCTTCCCGGACTGGGGCACGAACCCATGTCCCCTGCATTGGCAGGCGGACTCTCAACCACTGCGCCACCAGGGAAGCCCTGTTTGTAGATTTTTTGATGATGGCCATTCTGACTGGTGTGAGGTGATACCTCATTGTAGTTTTGATTTGCATTTCTCTAATGATTAGTGATGTTGAGCATCTTTTCATGTGTTTGTTGGCAATCTGTATATCTTCTTTGGAGAAATGTCTATTAGATCTTCTGCCCATTTTTTGATTGGGTTGTTTGCTTTTGATATTGAGCTGCATGAGCTGCTTGTATATTTTGGAGATTAATTCCTTGTCAGTCATATTGTTTGCAAATATTTTCTCTCATTCTGTAGGTTGTCTTTTTGTTTTGTTTATGGTTTCCTTTGCTGTGCAAAAGCTATTAAGTTTAATTATGTCCCATTTGTTTATTTTTATTTCCATTACTCTAGGAGACAAATCCAAAAAGATATTGCTGTGATTTATGTCAAAGGGTGTTCTGCCTACATTTTCCTCTAGGAATTTCATAGTATCAATCCCACATTTAGGCCTTTTGAGTTTATTTTTGTATTCATCCTGCTTGGTATCCATTTTGAGTTTATTTTTGTATTAATCCTGCTTGGTATTCTGTGAGTTTCTTGAATCTGTGGTTTGGTGTTTGTTAATAATTTTGGAAAATTCTCAGCTGTTAATACTACAAATATTTCTTCTGTTCTTTCTTCTCTTTCTGGTATTGCCATTATGGGCATGTTACACTTTTTGAATTATACCACAGTTCCTGAATATTGTTTTTTCCAGTCTTTTTTCTTTTCAGTTTGGGAAGTTTTGACTGACATACCTTCAAGATCACCAATTATTTTCTGGGCCCAGAGGATTATTCTGATGAGACCATCAAAGGCATTCTTCATCTCTGTTACAGAGGTTTTTATTTCTAACATTTCCTTTTGACTCTAAGAGTTCCCCTATCTCGGTTTACATTACCCATCTGTTATTATATGCTGTGAACTCTTCCTTTTAGAGTCCTCAGTATATTATAGTTATTCAGAATACCTGGTCTGACAATTCCAAAATATCTGCTATATTTGAATCAGGTTCTGATGTTTGCTTTTGCCTCTTCAGATGACGCTTTTTGCTGTTTAGCATACCACTTGATTTTACTGTTGAGAGCCAGATATGATGTGCTGGGTAAACATTACTGCAGTAAATAGGCCTTTGGTGTGAGGTTCTATGTTTACTTGGCTACCATTAGGCTACCATTCTTATTAGTCATCCATTTTATCCACATCAGTGTATACATGTCAATCCCAATCACCCAGTTCATCCCACCACCACCCCACCCCCTGTGTGACCCTCCTAATTGCTCTAACCTAGTTTCTTTTTTTTGCCCAATTTAAAACATCAACACCACCAAAATGTAACATCTTGGATGAATTAGTTACCCTATTAAGAACTTATTTAGTGACATTTAAAAACTTACCTATTTTTTCCCTCTCTTTAGGATACTTTTTTTTTTTTTTTTTTTGGCGGTACGCGGGCCTCTCACTGCTGTGGCCTCTCCTGTTGTGGAGCACAGGCTGCGGACGCGCAGGCTCAGCGTCCATGGCTTGTGGGCCCAGCTGCTCTGCGGCATGTGGGATCTTCCCGGACCGGGGCACGAACCCGTGTCCCCTGCATCGGCAGGTGGACTCTCAACCACTGCGCCACCAGGGAAGCCCTTTTCCTCTTTTTAGAAAAACCCACATACAAAGCAACTATTTCTTAGATAAATAAATAAATAAATAAATAAATAAATAAATAAATAAAAGTTTAGTCTCACAAGGGTTGAAAGTCTAAATAATTAAGTAAACGCATGGTACAAAGAATGATGATAATTAAGATGAAGAAAAGCTGTTACCAATTCTATAAAACAGAGGTTTTTCAGCCCTAATATTTGATTTTTTTAACTTAAAAAATAAAAACACAACTTACGTTCGATTTGGTCAAACATTACTGAGAAGAGGAAGTCCCGTGGTGTCATGTAATACTCTCCCCCGTGTTCCAGTGAGGAAAACTGCATGAAGCGCTGTTTACGAGGAGACGGTTTCCCTTTCATCTCTCCAGAGTCCACACTTTTCTAAAAGAAAAAGAAATTGCAATTTCAGATTTTTTTCAGTATCATTCCCCAACTTAGCTACTTCTACAATAATCTTTAAAGAGTAATTTTAGTGTTTAGGTATAACAACCTCCAAACTTTGAAGTCATTTACTGAACAGATATTTACTGAGTGCACAGGCACTGAAAACAGAGCAGTGATGAGGCTAACCTGAGGAACCTGCATTCCCAAACAGGAGAATGACAATTAACGAATAAATGTATAAAATAATATAAGACACTAAGAAGTGCCATGAAGAGATATAAAGCAGGATAAGAAAGTGATTAGTAACATTTCGGGGCTTCCCTGGTGGCGCAGTGGTTAAGAATCCGCCTGCCAATGCAGGGGACACGGGTTCGAGTCCTGGTCCAGGAAGATCCCACATGCCGCGGAGCAACTAAGCCCGTGCACCACAACTACTGAACCTGCGCTCCAGAGCCCTCGAGCCACAACTACGGAGCCCGTGTGCCACAACTACTGAAGCCCGCACGCCTAGAGACCGTGCTCCACAACAAGAGAAGCCACTGCAATGAGAAGCCCGTGCACTGCAACGAAGAGTAGCCTCCACTCGCCGCAACTAGAGAAAGCCCGCGCACAGCAACGAAGACCCAACGGAGGCAAAAATAAATAAATAAAATAAATAAATTTTTTAAAAAAGTAGTATTTCAATGGGATGGACAAGGAGAGTCTTTCCGAACAGGTGACATTCAACGAGACTAAATGAGGCAGGCCTTGTGGGCTTGGGCTCTGGAGGGAGAGCATTCCAAGGAGGAGGTAAAGAAAGAATACAGACCATGGGACAGGAACAAGCGTGGTGTGCTCAAGGGTGGTATGGCGGAAGAAAAGCTCAGGGAGACAGGACGGCAGCAGATCATGTAAAGATGAAGTACATCCATTCTGATCAGTGGCCCTGATTTTAGGAATATATTGACATCATGGGTGCACAGTGCTAAGAGAAGAAGAATGGCTAAGATACTGTTACTGTCAGAGTCTGTACCTTAGACAATGGGACCTGGGCCTTGACCCAAATGCTGATAGAGACGATACTGAAATATTTATTGCTAACCTTTCACGGAGCACTTACTATGTGCTAGGCACTGTACTAGTTAAGTACCCTCCGTGGACTATTTAGTTAATCCTCACAGTAACTGAACAGTAGATACTACAGTAGATATGAAAACTGTAAAGTAAATGCAGAGCCAGGATAAAAAACCAGGTGTGTCTGACTCAAAAGTGTTTCAATCTCTTAACTACCACAACTATCCTCCTACCCATGGCTAGGCACTGTGCCCTAGGCAGCCTGGAAGAAGACGACATACCAGTCAGCACACGGGCCAAGGTCAAAATAGGAACCTTGACTCAGAACGTGTCATCTGTGAAATCCAAGAGCACGCTGGCACTCGGGACCGCTTTCCTGAAGGTAACAAGCTAAATCAGACCACGACATCCTTCCTGGACACATCGCTTCCTTTCCATGCTGACACACAAGTCATGTTCAGTAAGTGCTGAGTGGAGCTGAAATGGGGAAAAACGGCAATTCCGGTTGCTTAAACCTCCAAATTCAAAGCCGTCAACAGCTCCTTTTAGCTGATCTCAGTCCTCTAACCAGTATTAATTCTCTCTCCCCAGTTTGACAACTGGCTTCCTTGAGTGCCTACCAGAATACTGGCCGTATACAGAACACTCAATAATACTGCACTGAGAGTGCCCTGTCTTCTCCAGATCTTGCCTCTTCATGTCTTTCCTTTTCTTTCCCCTTAAATTACTACTATAAAAATAACTCAAGGGGCATGTCTTAATTATATGAGTCCATACTCTTATCTCAGTCATCAGAAAATTGAATTTTATTAATATTTTCTGAACATTTTATACATGAAGTAGATAAATTATCATTTGATATATTATCAAATGGATAGTATTTGTAGGAAAACAGTGGTAAACAAGACAAACAGTAATTCCTACTAGAATGTACTAAGTGCCTTGGCAGTGAATTTACAGAAAGTATACAGATGGGATAGGGAAGGGAGAGGGGTAAGAGTCTTCTCAGTAAATGTCACAGCACTGGCAAAGTCCTAGATACAAGAGTAATACAGTGTATTGAAGAGCTAAAGAAGTTAAACACGGATATATACATTATTAGCTTAAAAAATATTTGTTTATTATACTAATGTTAATATATAGTCTATTAGATTTTAAAAGGTAAATAATCTATATAGAAATAGGTATATGAATTTCCAAATCTTTAAATAAATGTTGGTTCTTAAAAAAAAAAATTATTTATTTATTGGCCATGCCACACGGCATCTGGGATCTTAGTTCCCCCACCAGGGATTGAACCCGTGCCCTCTGCAGTGGAAGTGCGGAGTCTTAACCACTGGACTGCCAGGGAAGTCCCAATGCTGGCTCTTTTATATTATCTTGTATCTAAGTTGTTCATGACTAGTTAAAAAAATATCTTTTACCAACCACTTAATCCCTTTTATGCAAACAAACATATTCTTCTTTCTAAACTTCAACCAACTAAAAGGGGCCAATTACTCATTTATCCTCCTCAAGTGCTCTCATAACAGGATGGATCGTTATTCTGTCTCTTTTGGTTTTCATGCTGTCCTCTATCTTGTGGCAATCTTCCTCTTTCCTGGTCCTTATCTATACTGAAAATGACCAACAAGTAAAAACACAAACCTCCCACTCTCTTGCAGCAAGACATGAAAACTATTCCTCCATCTCATGGTTACCATGTTCTATACACTTGTATGCGTCTATAACTTGCATAAGCGTAACATTTCTGAAGATTCCTGAGAAGAGTCAATTATTCTGGGAAGTGTCATTTTATTTTTATTTTAAAACTATTTTTAAACCCTTTACTGAATTTGTTACAATATTGCTTCTGTTTTATGTTTTGGTTATTTGGCTGCAAGGCATGTGGGATCTTAGCTCCCCGACCAGGGACTGAACCCGCACCCCTTGAAATGGAAGGTGAAGTCCCAACCACTGGGCCACCAGGGAGGCCCCCTGGGCAGTGCCATTTTAGATAATGGTTGATTGGGTTGCCATCCCTTCCGATTTTGGTTAAATATCCTCCCCAATGAACAAGAAAAGGTAGAAACTAAAGCTCCCTTCCCTGGGTTGATTTCTGAACTTGAAACTGCCATATGAATTGTAGACCATGAATTTAGAAGGTCACTTACAAGCAAATGACCTCCACATTTGCCCACCACCATGATTCTCTACCAGTAGGCGATGTGGCATAAAACTATCTAACGACCCCCTACCAACATCCTTACAACTCAACCTGGTGTCATACCTTTAATTTCTGCTACTTCATAGTATAAATAAACCTATTCTACTACCCCCAAATCCTGCAACTCCCTTTGCCAGCACTAGCAATGTCTCTCCTTTTTCTAATCTTTTCCACCACCTCTCACACTGCTTACTGAGGACACAGCTATCAGTTGGAGGCCATCACCTGTGTAGATACTAATCCCACCATTTCCCTTATGCAATATATAGTGGAAGCATCCAAGTCACCACCTCTTACTACTAGAGTCTTTCCCTTCATCCTAACTTCTACCCGCCGACCTCCCAAGTAAATACGTAATCAAGCATCTACTAGTGTGAGGGCACTCTAGGAAGAGACAGGACACATACTAATCAAAAGGGCAACAGTACAGTAATAAACACTAACAATAGAGCTAATGTGAATTAAACACATGCAAGGTAGGGCGCTAAAATCTTTACATACATGGTCCCACTCAACCTTCACAATGACCCCAATAGGAGACTCCATTTTATCAGCCTCATTTTACAAAAGAAGAAACCAAAGCTTGTCACGGTTAACCAGCTTGCCTGGGTTAACATGGCAAGTCAGCGGATAGCATAGAGGCAATATGACAACCTCAGCTCAACCACTATCCTATGCCCGCTCCTCTAAGGATTACATAAACTAGGAAAATGGAGAAATCAGTGTGGGTAATGACAGCTGAGAAAGTTTTCATAAAAAGAGTGGGATTTAAGTTAGGCTCTAGAGAATAACAAAGAATAGAACTAGAATTAGCCATCCTTAAGACCTGGGCTAAGAGTTGTCCATTTCCTAAATGACATGTATTGTTTCCCTTGTTCAATAAAATTTAAAATAAGTAGGATGTTATGAACACGTTTCTTCGCTACAGCAAAATTTACGCAGAGGAAAGAAGAGTATTGTTCTGAAATTTCCAGAGCCTTTCTAATTCCAAGTTGACGAACCTACAAATCAATTTTCTTTAAGTCCCCTTTGTCATACAGCAGTTGAATTTTAAAGGACCACAAATTGATGTGTATCATATATTTATGCTTACTTCGCAGAATTTGGAAGATCAATTTGGCATTTTGAATCTTTTATCTATAAAGTTTATTCTTGCCATACTTCACATGTACGACCACTATGATCAAAGCTCCGATGGATGGATTTAACATCAAGAATTAACAATGTCTGTCTGCCCCCAACCCTTCCATCCTCTCCCCTGGTGCTCTCCTGCTCACGTGAGCATGCTCTCTCTGCCCACATCCTCCTGTCTCTCCCCTCCTTCCCGCGCACGTTTCAGGTGGCTTTTTTCTGTTGCTGCTGTTTGCGTATTCCTTGAACTGACCATGTGGTTTTGGGCACTCATTCTTCTCTCTCGTTTCCCCTGTCTCTCTCTCACAGATATGTGTACATGTGGCGTATCTGTGGTCAGTTGTGCTTGGTAAACTGAGTTTGAGTTTGGTTAAGTGCAGGTAGAGGATCAGTGTGGATGCGGAGGATGGGGAGGAATAACCAATTCTGTCTGAGACAACACAAGGGCAGATGCCCAGCTTAGTGCCGTTAGTACTGCTCCATACCAGGCGGTGAAGAAGTTCACAAATTCATCTTCAAACATTTAAGAACCTGTTATGTGTCACTGTTCTGCAGATATACAGATGGACACTGTGAGGTCTCGGCCTTTAAGGAGCTCACAAAAGGGAATGCTGGAGAGCAAACAAACAATTCAGAGCACTGGCTCCAAGGTCAAACTACCCTGGATGCAAATTCCAGTTCTGTCACTCACTAGGTATGTGACCTAGGACCAATTATCAGCTGACTCACGAACAGTGAGGAAACAGGAATCAAGCTGCCTGGACTTAAATCCCAGCTCTGTCACTTGGCCAAGTTCGTACTGTGACTTCTCCCTAACTAATCTGTAAAATGAAGAAGACAGTAGTATCTACTTAAAGGGTCTTTTATAAACCGTGTGGTTCAATGAAATAATACACATACTACGTGCTCTGGAAGGTTAGCCATTACTATCATGATCGTCGTAATTCAAACAAATGCTCTAACAGAAATATGTAAAAAATTGTAGGAGAAGGCAGAGAGAGGACCAATTAACTGCCTTGTTAATTGGAAGACTTAACAAAGGCATGCCAGGCCAGGAGAAATGGGACCTGGGCTGCAAACGGTGAGGAGTCGCCAAGACCGGGAGCAACAGTAGAGCAAAGCGCGCTACAGCCAGTCCTGAGGTCTGGGCAGCAGGTCCAGGGGGCAGAGAGTCTCTGGGGGACGCGACCAAAATGGACAGAAGGGGAGAAGGGCAGACACAGTGCACCAGGAAGACCGTCTTGGATGTGGGCATTTTCTTTTAATTCACACAAGAGCCAGCGTAGACGGAAGACACTGGAAGGTACACGGCTGATGCTGCAGGATATCTCATACCATGATTCAGCACTTAGTCTATACATCCATCCAATACGCTTGGCTTTTCAGTCTCAAAATCCCAGCATATTAGAAACATTACATTACAAATGCTAGAGTCAAGTATACTAGTGGCAGAAGGGAGATCTTACAGCCTGAAAGTGAGACGGGAGAGAAAAATTAAACAAGCCAGACCTGGCCACAATAGTCTGGATCAATCTATGTCATGATGACCAACAAACAGCCACTAGGTCTATTTATGTGATGATGGTCTTCAGTCACTTAGAAATTGCTAATTATGTAGGGAACATTTTGTTAAAAATGTGTAATGTAGCTTAACTGTTTTTAATGTAAATCTTGTATTAAAAAAAGATGTTTTATTACTTACGAGGGTAATTTTAGTTGTCTGGAAGATTCACTTACAGGGCATAACTCATACCCCACCGACGCTGTATAAACTCAGCATTACTCTCTAATCTACTATATATATCCAAAGCACTTTGTAGAATGTATGTTACATAAAAATACCAGGGCCACGCTTATATAAACTGAAAATGATTAGAACTGTGAGTAAAAGCACAGTGTCTTTCAGAAAAATACAAGTAGACATAGTTCGGGCTCGTCATAAACACTATTACATGTCATATAAAATTAGACCACAGGATACAAATCTTTTCATCTTCCAACACTGTTAACAGTCACTTTTAAAAAAACTTACTACGAGTGTATTCTTAGTCATGATGAGCTCTCACTTACAGGAAAAGCATCTATACAAATAGCCATTCAGTATGCTGACACCTAGGTTTCAGGATGTCAGGAGAAATCTGAATGTCATCTCCTAGGGCTAAATCAATTCCTTTCAAACATAAAAGGTATCATAAGGCAAACCATAATTTTAAGTAGTTGATATAGGATATAAATAAACGTTGCTATGCACGTCTAAAAATCTGTTAAATTCCAGGAGCCGTTTCAAGGGTATGGTGAGAATACCAGCACTGGAGGAACTCGGAACCTCCAGCTTTTATTTTTAAAAAATTTTAAAAAATATTTATTTAGGCTGCATCGGGTCTCAGTTACAGCACGCGGGATCTTCACTGCAGCACGTGGGATCTTTAGTTGCGGCATGTGGGATTGTTTTTTTTAGTTGCAGAATGCGGACTCTTGGTTGCGGCATGCATGTGGGATCTCGCTCCCCAACCAGGAGTTGAACACAGGCCCCGGCATTGGGAGTGTGGAGTCTTACCCACTGGACTACCAGAGAAGTCCCGGAACCTCCAGCTTTTATAGGCTCTGCTACAAAAAACAAGTTTTCTTTTTCCCTTTGGATTTTTGGTTTTCACTCTCAATCTATACGATTATCCACTTGCAAATAAAATTTGGGAAGGTCCTTTCTCTATGCTAAAAAAAGAAAAAGGTATAATGTACCTTCCTGAGTTAACTCTTAATACAATCAAAGGGTCATTAAAAACAACAAAAACAACAAAAAAAACAGAACCATAAATTGATGAGAAAGCAGTAAGTAAAACTTCTTAAAATCTCCGTCCCAAAACCTGACAAAGAACCAGAATGAAAACCAGAAAATAAGGACAGCCATGCTGATGCTAGCTCCTACCTCCCACTCTAAGCTGTTCTAGAAAGATCTTCTATTGATAGATACTGATAATGCTGACCCACCTGCACGACAGTACTAGGAATGAAAACTAGTTTCCTCCCCCAGAGTGTGATGAACGAGAGGATGAGATTCTGGAATCCCTTGCGGATGGGGCAGCCGGGTCTGGGTGTGTGCACTGCACGCCTCTGGGGGCCCCCTCACACTGGGATCGCAGACAGCTGAGGAGCAGATGGCAGGAAGGTGCACTGTGGAAGGTGACTTCCTCTAACCTGCAGGGGTAACGCTGTCACTGAGAGCTCCCAAGTGCAGGGATGTGCAGGCCGGAGAGGACCGTGGGGAGTCCCCCCGGAAACCCCTGTCACTCGCTGCTGTCACTAGAGACCCAGCACATGCCTCTTTCCCCTCCTGCGTCCTGTCAAAGGAGGGCTGGCATCAGCAGAGGATGCCGGGCACGGCTGGGCAGAGGAAAATACTGCGTCCACAGCCACGCTGACCAAAAAGCCAGCAACTATGTCCGAGGGCACTTCTCTAAAGGGGCAGGCACCCCAAACAGGGGGAATCGCAAAGGCCACCCCTGGGGATGCGCTAACCCCCAGCGTGGCAGGAAGGCAGAACGCCCAGAGGAGAGCCAGGACATACCTCGCTCCTCCTCCAGTCCCGCAGGCAGCAGACTGACCCACAGTCCATGGAAGCTATGAACATCCTGCTCTGCAGCTAATGTTCTGATGTGAAGGTAAAGAGTGCTCAGTTCAAGATGGAAAGGGCCAAGCTTATACACTCACACTGTCCTTGGCAAATAACGTATCTGGCTAGACCCATCTGTTTAAAACCTGATGTTGGGCCTGTCCAAATTCTCTGGGAAAATGCAGAGCAATAGGAAACAACAATGAAAATCAAATTCTGAAAGAAAGCAGAAAAAAATCACAGAAAACAAAAGACGTGATCGATGCACTTTAAACATCCGAGAGCAAAGATAAGATGCAAGATGACAGAGGCCTCTGAAAGGGAGCCAGCCCAGCCGCACAAGAGGAGTAGACACGAAAGATGCCAGTATGAAACGAGAAGCTCTAAGAAACAGGAAAGACTAGAACCAACACTGCAGAAAATACACAAACTACGGATAGGAAAAAAAAAAAACACATAGAAGGCAGAAGAAAAGCACAGAGAAAAGCATTTAGGGAAAAGAATATCCACATGTGTGGCAGACACCAAGGATTCAACATGAAAACTGCTGTACTTCAGGAAGACAGAGAACAAATCAGCAACAGATTTGCTCAAACACAGGGTGGGAAAACCTCACTGAAACCCTCAAAGACCTGAATTTACTACCCCATCTGCCACTGCCCTATGTGAATATACTCAGGTTTGAATAATCCTAGAAGACCTCGGGGGAGATTGGTCAGTTTTAGTTCTTTCAGAAAACCTAAATAAGGCAGACGTTAGAAAATCTAAGTAAGGTTAGAACTATGATGCCCTTATTGCTGGATTCAACCTCTTAAAAGCGGTTGTCAGAGAAGATAGTACAAAAAAATGACACAGTAAATGATTAAGCAAGATGTAGTTCTAAGATAATGCTTAAAAGACACACATCACCCTTGTATACTAAGTGAGGAAATGAAAGCAGTGTGAGGGGGTAACATTCTCAAGCTATTCAACCCGAAAGGCTGGGGAGAATTTTTTTTGCCCCTCTTCACTCCAACTTATTTATTGCAGTGCAGGAGAACTATTCCAGTAGGAATGGACTAAACGGTACCAATCTTAATGTTTACCTGAAGGAGATATCCTAAGTTACTTGGACTCAACCCTGTCGGCCTCAGGAAGAAGAGGAGCCTATGGAATGTGCTTGTGGAGATCAAAGCACTGCTGAGGGTCTGCCGGGGGCTCTGCCCCTAAACCTCCCGGGACTGGGTGGAAAGTGATGGGAGCGGGGATGAGTCCGTCCCAGTACCACTAGATTTGCTTCTCAAACCTGCATCTAAAGCTAAATGTATGGGAGAGGAGGGGCAGAATCAAAGCTGGGACTGGAGCTATCCTCAACATGTGAGAACCGTCCACATGGTTCTGGTTAAATGTAAAATGCTCCATGGCTTTCAAGGATTACTTGTAATGCAGTAAAAAATGTGACAAAGGAATTAAGAGCAATGAGTGATATGAACTAGATAAAAGAGATCTTTGAAAGCTGATGACTTCTGTGAAAACATTTCACTAGTTTATTGCCTTTAAAGCAACAGGTGCTTCACCATTCTGTCTCTACTTTTTATCCATGAAGTGACAAATTGGAAAAAGTGTTCTGTTCTTTGTTGAACATTCTTTGGTCTCTACATTTCTAATGAAAAAAAGTGGGAAAAGAAAAGCCCTTCCTTACAATGCTTTCAGTATGTCCAACAGATACACATTGCATCAGGCAAAGTGTAGTAAAACCTATTCATTTGCGGTTTTTATTTTGGAATTTGCAGTAATCTGGATAAAATGTAATTGTTTTGTTGTCTTTGAACTTTCTGTGGTGTAATTAAAGAATATCTTTTCTTCTTAAAGAAAACTTCACAACTGGAAATTTTCAGTCATTAGACAGAACTTTTCCATTTCACTCTGAATCAGGGAGTTTTTATTGTACATGAAACAAAATACTACCAGAGTAAATTAGAACTATTCACTGCATAAGCTATGCTTCACGATAAATTCTACAAAATGACAGAGTATTAGTGAGGGAGACAAAAGTCATTCCTGGGAAAACTGGGAGCAACTAAGTAAAGCTTCTCCTGAGAAATGATGGAGTCGCTTTAGCCTACTGCCCTACTCGCAAGGGAAATACTACTCTGTGAACTGCTCCTACAACCATTCAGTATCAACTTATTTAATAAATATTACATGTCTCCTACGACCAAGCACTGTATAAAGTGACACATGAACAGACACCCCCTTTCTAGTGGGGGGAGGCCTAACAAAAGTGGGTGAATGCTAGACAGAAGTATGAAAGGAGCACTAAGCACTTAGCAAACGTGAAAGTCCCACAGTGATAAATTCCAATCTCTGATAGTTACTTTTCCAATATTACTTATCAACCATGACATTCTGACTTCTTTCTTTTCAAAATGAGAGATATGTACACGTACCACAATGTTCATAGAAGCACTATTCACAACAGTCAAGACATGGGAGCAACCCAAGTGTCCATCGACAGATGGATGGATAAAGAAGATGTGGTATGTATACACAAAGGAATATTATTCAGCCATAAAAAAGAATGAAATAATGCCATTTGCAGCAACATGGATGGACCTAGAGATTATCATACTAAGTGAAGTAAGCCAGACAGAGACAGACAAATATCATATGACACCATTTATATGTGGAATCTTAAAAAACAAATGAACTTGTTTACAAAACAGAAACAGGGACTTCCCTGGTGGTGCAGTGGTTAGGAATCCACCTGCCAATGCGGCGGACACAGATTTGAGCCCTGGTCCGGGAAGATCCCACATGCTGCAGAGCAACTAAGCCCGTATGCCACAACTATTGAGCCCGCATGCCACAACTACTGAAGCCTGCGTGCCTAAAGCCCGTGCACCGCAACAAGAGAAGCCACCGTAATGAGAAGCCCGTGCACCGCAAGGAAGAGCAGCCCCTGCTCACTGCAACTAGAGAAAGCCCACACGCAGCAACAAAGACCCAACGCAGCCAAAAATAAATAAAAAACAAAACAAACAACAACAAAAAAAAAACAGACTCACAGACATAGAAAACGAACCTATGGTTACAAAAGTGGAAAGGGGGCAGGGATAAATTAGGAGTATGGGATTAACAGATACACACCACTATATATAAAATAGATAAACAACAAGGGTTTACTGTATAGCACAGGGAACTAAAAAAAAAAAGAGACAGAGATGCACCGAACTAATATTTTTCATTATTATATAATTAAATTTAAATAGAAGACTCCTAACAGGTCTGGTATCAGCAAATTTATCTCGGTTGTGATCTCTCTTATTCAGGCAACTGAGAAGTACAGCAGAGCCTAACAAGGAGCCTTTTGTGATATAAGCTACGATCTAAATTTCAGGACC
Source organism: Stenella coeruleoalba (assembly GCF_951394435.1). NCBI lineage: Eukaryota > Metazoa > Chordata > Mammalia > Artiodactyla > Delphinidae > Stenella > Stenella coeruleoalba. Next base: position 1,490,135 of record NC_137164.1, read on the forward strand.
CTTACAAACCCATGCAAAAAAGTCTCCTCAAAACTGAGAACTTCAAGTATGCCTGGGGAAAGTGCTGCTATCAAAGGGCTAAGTCATAAACAGAGACTACCATGAGGGTTAACAACATTTAGGATATTATATCCTACAACACACACAGTGTGGAGCGAAGAGGGGATGGATTAAAGGACCCCTTCTCGCCTTTCTCCCATCCCTCCACAGGCAACAGCTGCAGTCTGTAGCTGTATGTATTTTATAGTTTAGGATTCCAGAAGGAAAGTGATTCATCCATACGGTATTTTGCAGTGCTTTCCCCCCATGCTCCCACATTCTCCATGATCCGCTCAGGCTTCCATACCCCCAGTCCCCAGCAAAAGACTGTCCCTGCTACATGCTTCCTCGGTTTACAGGAAGCACAGAGTGAGGATGGCTTTCTAAAGCTTGTGGCTGAATACTGATGGCAGTTTGCCTCTCTACCACCAAGTCCCTTAAGCCCCACACCCTAACCCTACACAAAATTTGGTCAAAGACTGGAATTAGTTAAAAAACAACAAGAACAAAAAACCCCAAACAGCAACACGTTGCTTGCATACAAATTTTATCCCAAAAATAGAACACATTTTTTGAAAACCTTCGGATAAATGGGAAAATAATGAAAGCTTGAAGGGGCAGATATGCAATTTCCTATTAAAAACAAAAATTACATTTCTATTTTAAAATTCCATTGATACTATTATTTTTATGAATTGGTCTTGTACGAAACAAATACGGTACTAATTTTAAATGTCAACCTTAGTTTTGGTCTTTGCTAACATAATTTTCCTGAAACTGACTGGGTTTGCTGGTGTGTCCTTAGCTTCAGTTTTCGCCTTGCTACCTCTGATGAGCTTTAATAAACCTCTGCTGCACATCCTTCCAGAAGACAGATTAAATAACCACTAACCGCTTCTGATGGTAATTAAACCTCACGAAGCTAAGCGTGTGATAGTTAGCTGCTTCTGGCCCTTTCATTTGTTATGGTTCCGGTACTCCCTCCTCTAAGAGCCCTCCCCCAGTGCCCATTCTGGGTTAGGGTGTCCTAGAGCGAGTGTACAGGACTCAGTAAATGCTTATCAAAGCCCTGGTGACTGCACTGCATCTGTCTGCCCCCGGCATGCCTTCCTTTGGTTAATATGTTAAATGGTTAAAAAAGTGTGCCAGGAATGAGTGAATCTTTATGAATGGGAACCAATTCCAAACTTGAAGTGTGATATTAAAAAAATAACAATTTAAAAATAGATTTCAGTCCTTGAACCAATACGCGAAAGGGTTTTGTGCTTATGTATTTTAAACCCTATTAATAATTTATTAAAATATCTTTAGGTAGCTAGGTATGTACAAGTGCACCCAAGTGTGCACACAATTATTTCCCCTTATTACAACCACAAATTACTGCATACTGTTAATTACTTTAGATTTTAAAAATGCCTTCATAACAGGAGCACAGAGGCAAAGCTGTGGACAGGGGGTGGCAGTGTTAACTGTACCAAAAGGATATTGCTTATTTTGCGCCTGTTGCACAAGCCACGGAATCTCAGAAACAGATGCTCTGAAACTGCGCCGCACCAGCTGCTGCGCACTTTGTCCGTAAATCTGAATGATCTGATGGATTTCAGGCCTTATATCATGTTTGGCTTGGGTTGTAATGGATCTTTTCAGCTTCCGCTTGGAGTTTGTGGACATAACAATACAATATGTCTAAGATAAAAGTTTTGATTAAAATGTATTTGTAGCAAATGAGCAGGGGATGAGCTGAACATTTTACCAAGCATTGACAAAACACATAAAGATACTACTTTTACAAAAAAGGTACTAAGATGCATGTCATTTCTGTTGATGTTTATAAATTAAATCACCAGTAAATAAAGTAATACATAGATTACATGATACAAAAAGGAGAGTAACGCACATATATGATTACACATTTTGGCAAATTAATTTACTATTCAATAAAGCTCTGCTTTGTGTCTGTAAACCATGAACATAGGACAAACTGTTTAAGACCTGGCAAGGACTTGCCAGAATCTCCCTCTTTGCTTTCACCTGATTCTTTGGACATATTTCATGCTCGTAAGACATCCATGCTCTCATTTAGTAATTTCTGAAGATACTTTAACAGTGAAGATTTTAAAAGATTCCATAATAGAATCTGCTATATAATGGCTGAAAAACCAAACAGACTGTTTGCTTGTTTGTTTGTTTAAGGTAGCACCTAACATAACTAAAGTAAACAACCGCTAAATAAACAAGCTGAAGAGAATCCCCCCTTTCCCACTTCTACTGCCAGCACTGCTAGCGTTCAGCCCCTTTTCCCTTCAACTTCACCACCCTTCTCTGCCTTTAACGACAGGTGGTATCCAACGAGGATACACGAGTTTCCACATCTAGCCTTCACGTACAGGGCAAAAGCAGGATAAAACTGTGCCAGTGAATCACATACTAAGTGAGCAGAATTGTTAGCATTTGCCCAAGGCAACAGTGAGGCCTGTACCAAATACGAAGTTTTTGGGTGCATGCTTCAGAAAAATCCTTATCTTGACCCTTAAGAATTTTAGAATCTTATATGAGAAACAAAACCACTGAAAACTTATAGTTTACGGTAAGTTGTTACATACACATTTAAGGGTTGGCATGGACAGAACGAGCACTTGGGTAATCTTTCCCTTTTAAAATTTATTTGGTGGTGAATTTACTCCTGTGCTCTTTATAATCAAGAGAATAATCCTAGTTAAATCTTAACTAGGATTAGGGAAGAAAGGGAAAAAGAAGGAACAGATACTTGTAGGCTAAAATAGAGCCTGAAGTTCTGAAATGATTCAGGCAACCCTAATCTCCAAACTTGAACTGCTAGTGAAGTCCCAAAGAGTTACTCTGAATATTTAAAGACTCGGATGAACTTTGTCACCTTGTTTAGTGTGAAATTAGTTTCTAAATATTCATGGCTGTTGTTTAGATACTCTTTTAACTTATAATAAAAAAACTTCATATAGTTATATTAGTACCAATATTAAAACTGTTACTATGAAATCATCGTTTAGGCTCTGAGTTCCTGCATGACCCACCTCACTCGCATGCTAGAGGGTAAAGAGAATAAACCTGAAGACACTTTCTTGGATAATGGACCTTTATGATTTAAAGGAGAGGGATATGGTAATAGACCAAGGCATCTGTGACACTTACAAAGGTGTAAACAGGATAAGCTAGTACAACAGGGCTAACAGAAGGCACACTGGGCTAGAAAAGAGAATGTACAGTCAGAACAGAAGTGAAGTACTGGTAAAAGGGAAGAGTAAATACCATAAAGTAAAGGTAAATATTGTAAATTATCTGATCTGAGGGTAATATCCAAAACCGAAGAGTAACGCAGTGACAGGATCAAAACAGTTTACTTGAAAATAATTTTAGATATAACACCTGAAACATTTTGCAATGTAAAGAAGGACAAATATTAAGAACCTAGAAGGGACAAGAATATAACCTAAAAATTTAGAGCAGAGCCTCATAACCCCACACTACAATGCTTCCTGGTGCTTGTGACTCCTGGAAATTATAGGTGAAAACACTGTATGAGCTTTTTGGGAGACAGTACATAACTTTTATCATATTCTCAACCTATTCAAAGAATAAATGACAGGGGACTTCCCTGGCAGTCCAGTGGTTGAGAATCCGCCTTCCAATGCAGGGGACGTGGGTTCGATCCCTGGTCGGGGAACTAAGATCCCACATGCTGCGGGGCAACTAAGCCCACGTGCTGCAAACTATAGAGCCCTCACACTCTGGAACCCGTGTGCCACAACTAGAGAGAAGCCCACGTGCTGCAATGAAGAGCCCGCACGCTACAACAAAAAGATCCCACATGCCACAACTAAGACCCAATGCAGCCAAAAATAAAAATAAATAAAATGTAAAAAAAGAATGACAAAGATGAATCAGCAAACGTGAGTAATAATATGGTAAAATACAATAACAATTAGTAAAAAGAAAAACAGCTCCAATTCTAAGCACTGCTCATGTTAGAACAGCATAGAGTTAATTAACTCTAAATAACTGAGATGATCCGTTCTCAACACATGGCTGTAGAAGACTTAAAATTGAACAGAAAAAGTTTTCTCCCGCAGGACTAAATATAAAATGAGAAAACAATTAATTCCAAGTCCTTTAAAAATGGCTTATATTTTCCAACAGCTAAAGCACATTAATTAAAATAAAAAATACACAACTGCTGTACAGCCAGAATAAAGCAAAGTACTAAAGGACATCATCGTTGTACAAAAAATTCAAATAAAAGCTTGGTCTTAATCAAGTCTTATATGTGTATCTGCACAATTCTGATTTTCACATTGCTTTCTCTTTTCGCTGATATGGGCTAAAGCCATGTGGGCTGCCTTCCCCAAACCAGGCACTGCCCTATATAAGCAAGCATAATAAATACTCACAGCCTCTAACAGAGAAACAACTAAAGAGCAATACAGACGAAAAGAGCCTGGAGAGCAAGGAGACAGGGGCAAGAGGTGGTCTCCAAGAGGGTAGCGTCAGCTCACTGTCACTAGAACGACCTCTCTGCAACTACACTTATTTCTTTTTTTAAAAAATTTATTTATTTGTTTTATTTTTATTAATTAATTTATGTATTTTTTTGCGGTACGCGGGCCTCTCACTGCTGTGGCCTCTCCCGTTGCGGAGCACAGGCTCCAGACGCACAGGCTCAGCGGCCATGGCTCATGGGCCCAGCCGCTCCGCGGCATGTGGGATCTTCCCGGACCGGGGCACGAACCCGAGTCCCCTGCATCGGCAGGCGGACTCCCAACCATTGCGCCACCAGGGAAGCCCTATTTAATTTATTTTTTGGCTGCACTGGGTCTTCAGTGCTGTGCGCTGGCTTTCTCTAGTTGCGGCAAGCAGGGGCTACTCTTCGTTGAGGTGCACAGGCTTCTCGTTGCGGTGGCTTCTCTTGTTGCGGAGCATGGGCTCTAGGCACGCAGGCTTCAGTAGTCGCAGCACATGGGCTCAGCATTTGTGGCTCGTGGGCTCTAGAGCACAGGCTCAGCAGTTGTGGCGCATGGGCTTAGTTGCTCCGCGGCATGTGGGATATTCCTGGACCAGAGCTCGAACCTGTGTCCTCAGCATTGGCAGGCGGATTGTTTTTTTTTTTTAAACATCTTTATTGGAGTATAATTGCTTTACAATGGCGTGTTCGTTTCTGCTTTATAACAAAGTGAATCAGTTATTCATATACATATATCCCCGTATCTCCTCCCTCTTGCGTCTCCCTCCCACCCTCCCTATCCCACCCCTCTATGTGGTCACAAAGCACCGAGCTGATCTCCCTGTGCTATGTGGCTGCTTCCCACTAGCTATCTATTTAACATTTGGTAGTGTACATATGTCCATGCCACTCTCTCACTTTGTCACAGCTTACCCTTCCCCCTCCCCATATCCTCAAGTCCATTCTCTAGTAGGTCTGTGTCTTTATTCCCATCCTGGCAGGCAGATTCTTAACCACTGCACCAACAGGGAAGTCCCCACACTTATTTCTTAACTTCACAGCCATTGGCTATATTTCTATAACATGAGAGAACGATAGTTGTTAATACCTTAACACTGCCTTGCAAAGTTTTAAATAAGTTTTAATCAAAACCTTCTCACTCAAGATACAACACCCAAAACTTTAACAGTAACTAGTCTCTTCAAGTCATGAAGAGGCAAAATGGTTCTTGTGTGTTTCTTTCTGCCACTTTTCCTAAATTTTCTATAACATATGCATATCTCAACAAGAAAAAAGCCAACATAAGTAAGTAATCTTTAAGAATTAAGAAAGAGCCAACAGCTGGAACTCCCTTCCTAATATATTTCAAGAAATTTCAATAACCATAATGAAACAGCATTTCTTTAGGGTTTTAAGGAGCAATCTTTTCATGACTGTAATTGAAGACGGATTTAATCACTGCCTAATGGCAGTACTAATAAAATACAAAGTCCTAATTTAAAAACAAAACAGTTGCAATATTAAAGTCAAGCTTCAATTACAAATAAAATATGGTTAGTATTAAGTTTTTAAGAAAGAAAAGTGTCGCTGGCTCACAGGATAACCCTCACTGTCATCTTTCCACTGCAGCAGTTCCTGGTTAAACCGCAATGTTCCCTTATCACCACCCCCTCCTGCTGCTCACTAAAGTAGCTCACTCGAGAGGAGCTCAGCCTTTCACATCATACTTCAGCGCAAGCGGGACTGTCACTGGAGGAACGTTAGGAGGTGTTCAGCTGTTCACTGTCTCTCCTCGGCAGCTGCCGAAGCCACGCACTTAGAGCAGGATGTACCACAAGAGCAGGCTCCTGACCCTGACTTCAGCCCTGGACCAAATCCCAGCATTCCAGAACTCCCCACCAATGTGGGTCTGAACAGAGGCAGAAGCCCTACTAGGGATCTGCTTCTGATCTGAGCGGGCTCTTAATTGGTCAACTATGACCAAATTTAAACTGAAAAAGATTTTGTCTTTAGAACACCTAATAGTGTGATTTAATCTCTTGGTATTTATACTCTGCACACACTCAAAAACATAGAAACCCCATTTATAATTTCTTATTATGTATAATCTTCTAATTGTGCATACTAGCAAATGAGAAGAATGACTGATATTCCCAAATAGCAGATAGACTAAGCCAATCATACTTTGCTTTGGAATATCTACTGATAAAACAATTTGTGGAAAAACACTGTGCTTTCCTATTTAAGGTTCATTTTATCTAATTTTAAAAATGGTTTGCATGTCTAGGGCACCCAGCAGTCAAGTGATGAGGACAGAGGAGGGAGCCTCCTGGAACTATGCTTGTGTAGCAGGAAACACTGAGGCTGCACAACTGCTACCACAGGCACATCAATCATACAATACACATGTGGATAAACTGAAGATTTTATAAGGCTGTATTTTTTTTTTTGTCGTCTTCTTTTTTTTTTTTTTTGTGGTACGCGGGCCTCTCACTGTTGTGGCCTCGCCCGTTGCAGAGCACAGGCTCTGGACGTGCAGGCTCAGCGGCCATGGCTCACGGGCCCAGCCGCTCCGCGGCACCTGGCATCTTCCCGGACCGGGACACAAACCCGTGTCCCCTGCATCGGCAGGCGGACTCCCAACCACTGCGCCACCAGGGAAGCCCCAAGGCTGTACTTCTTAATGGAGAGTAATCACAACTTTTATTCTGCGTACCACACATTCATGAAACTTTCACAGATGTCAGTGAAAAGTTTCTATATAGACTAGGGTGTGCTTAAATATAGGATCCACTAAGTATTATTTCTATATTGAAATTATTTATAATCTGAAACATTTAACTATCTTTTTTATGGAGAGTGCATTAAGAGAAGATATCTGCTATGGCTTACTTTACCAAATATTTACCACTTTTTAAACTGTAAATTTTAAGTTCATATACTCTACTATTGATGGCTTAGGATATGTTTATGCACTGTTACAATTCATAAAACTCCAAACTCACAATAACAAAAGCATTAATTTGAATGCATTATCTACCAGAACATATGCTTTATAGAATAAGAGTAAATAGTAATTTTTTACTCAGGTTCAGCTAAATAAATATAATTGCAAAAGGAAAGATTAAAAAATGCTTCTGCTTTTACATTACAATTTGTTTTTCTTCCCTTCTTGGCCCCCTTGTCCCCCCTCCCCAAGAAGCACCTCCACAGATTTGCAGTAAGATACAGAAAGAGTGTCATATCACACAAGGAAGGAAAGTAAGACAACCTCTCATTCATGCAGGACAAATAGCTATGCCAAAAGCACAAATTACATCTAATTAGAGGGTATAACTTTGTCATCTTTTTTTTCATAATCTGGCCATTTACACACTTTGATTTTTGACTTCCATTTGGGTTTACTAACATCAAAGCTTTGTCATCACTTATATGTTTCCAGAGACATTTTTACCTGAGGCAATAAAGTATAAAAACTTCTTTGCATTCTTGCTGTACTGCTGTAAGAAAGCTTTAGTCTTCATTAGGCTTACAATGTTTCACGGTTATTAAACTTCTGTATGTTGCTATAAAGTTCATTGCCCTTGGCATACCAATTTTAAATGTACTATCGTTAAACCCAATGCACTGCACACAAATACACTCCAACCAAGCAGACTCCAATATATTATTGTTTTACTCTTGCTAAAGTCTTACTAATGTCCTTTTCTTCCCTTTTCACAAAAATAATGACCGCAAATATACTCAGACAACTCGAAATAAAAGAAAGCAATGCCAACTTAATTTTATGAATTGTTTAGGGCTCTTATAGCAAATTAAAATAGTTCCATCTCATTAAATACATTATTTGAGCTTTTAAAATACTCATTGATATGCAATAGAAAAAGAGTCCTGCATCTAATGACACTTGCAAAATCGCTTTCCCAGTTAACATATTTCTGTTTGACTATTTAAACATGATGATCCACATTCCTTGCTTTTATTTATTTAAAATTTGTGATCACCATTTGTTTCAGTCAGGTTGTACTCACAAAATGTGAGTTCAAAATGTGAATTTAAATAATATCAAAGAAACACCACATTTGATGTTCTCTTACTATTTTAGAATTTTAAAATTTAATGCCACGATGCAATATATTCTCATTAAACTCATAACACCAAGGCTTCTTTTGTTTTAGACATTAAAATTAATTAATTAATTAATCTTTGGCTGCATTGGATCTTCGCTGCTGTGTGCGGGCTTTCTCTAGTTGAGGCGAGCAGGGGCTACTCTTCGTTGCGGTGCGTGGGCTTCTCATTGCGGTGGCTTCTCTTGTTGCAGAGCACGGGCTCTAGGTGCGTGGGCTTCAGTAGTTGTGGCTCGCGGGCTCTAGAACACAGGCTCAGTAGTTGTGGTGCACGGGCTTAGCTGCTCCGCGGCGTGTGGGATCTTCCCGGATCAGGACTCGAACCCGTGTCCGCTGCACTGGCAGGCATATTCTTAACCACTGCGCCACCAGGGAAGCCCAAGGCTTCTTAAAAATAGTTCGTTAGGTAATATTTTTTAGCTACATTAGAAAAACTCACCAAAAGCAAGCCATCAGAAGTTTGTGGCCAGTGGTCCTATATTCGTCCTAACTACTGTTTCAAAGCTCTCATTCTTCATGAACGGCGTTAAACCCGTCGCTCCCTCCCTCTCTGGGTTTTCTCTCGGGCAGCAGTCATTACTGCTATGACCCTTCTGACCCGCCCACGTTTCCCTGATTCTACCTCCTAGTTTTCCGGAGCAGCTCACCATCAGGGTCTCCTGTCTACAGCCAGCTGGTAGGGTTAACCATGCCCTCTGCTTTCACTCCTGTCAGGTTGAAGGAGGAAAACTTGTTAGTCTCAAAGCCCAACCTTCTACCTGGGGTCTGACTCCAGGTAACCTCCTTCCTCAAAGACCTCCACCTATAATCACCCCCACAGAGCTGGACCAATTTTTGCCTCCTTATTATATCATTCTCCCAGCCAGCGTCTCTTTTAATACCCTTTATAGCAACACTTCTAGAAAGAAGCATCTCTATTCACTTTCTTTGCTTCCTCACTTCAGTCTCTCCTCAACACATTCCAATTAAATTTGCCCCCAGTATTTCACTGAAATGCCTTTTGTCAAGGTTACCAACAACTCCCCTACTGCCACACCCGAAGCTCAACTGTCTGTCCTCACCCTCTCAGTAGCAACAGACTTAAGTGAGTTACAGATTCGAAGCAATCCCTATCAAAATCTCAATGACATTTTTTATGGAAATAGAAAAAAAATCCTAAAATTCATATAGAAACACAAAAGACAGTGAAGAGTCAAAGCAATCTTGAGTGAGAAGAACAAATCTGGACGCATCACACTTCCTGATTTCAAAATCTATTCCAAACCTACAGTAATAAAACCAGAAGTAGCAGGTGCTGAAAAGTATGGTGCTGGCATAAAAACAGATAATACGGACCAATGGAACAGAAAAAGAGACCAGAAGTAAATTCATGCATTTACAGTCAACTGATCTTCAGTAAGGGTGCCTAGAACACGCAATGGGTAAAGGATAGTCTCTTCAAATAATGGTGTTGGGAAAACTGGACAGCCACATGCAGAAGAATGAACTGGACCCTCATCTCACACCTTATACAAAAATTAACTCAAAATGGGTTAAAGACTTAAATGTAAGAACCAAAACAGTAAAACTAGGAGATGAAAATATAGGGAAAACTTCTTGACATTGGTCTGGGCAATGATCTTTTTTTTTGGATATGACACCAAAAACACAGGGAACAAAAGCAAAAATTCTCAAGGCTACATCAAACTAAAAAGCTTCTGCACAGCAAAGGAAACAATCAACAGAGTCAAAGACAACCTATGGAATGGGAGAAAATATTTATAAACCATACATCTGATAAGAGGTTAATATCCAAAATATTGAGGGAACTCAAGTCGATGGCAAAAAAATAAAACAAAAAAACCTTGATTAGAAAATGGGCAAAGGATCTGATTAGCATTTTTAAAAAGAAGACATACAAAAGACCAACAGATAAATGAAACAGTGCTGACAATCACGAATCATCAGGGAAGTGCAAATCAGAACCACAGTGAGGTATCACCTCCCACCTGTCAGAATGGCTATTATCAAAGAGACAAGAGATAAGTGCTGGTGAGGATTGGAGAAAAGGCAACCCTCAGGCACTGCTGGTGGGAGTGGAAATTGGTGAAGCCACTGTGGAAAATCCCTCAAAAAATGAACACTACAACTACCGTATGATCCAGCAGTCCTGCTTCTGGGTATGTATCTAAAGGAAGTGAAATCGCTATCTCTGAGAGACATCTGCACTCCCTGGAGTGCACTCCAGGGCCACTGCAGCTTTATTCACAAGAGCCAAGCTATGGAAAGAACCTGTTTGCATCAGCAGATAATGGATAAAGACAATATCGATACACACCCTTACCCACAAGATGGAACACTATTCAGCCCTGAAAAAGGAAATCCTGCCATTTGTAACAACATGGATGAACCTGGAGGACATTATGCTCAGTGAAATAAGCCAGATACAGACAGACAGATACTACATGGCTCACTCATCTGTGAAATGTGAAGAGTCAAGCTCACAGAAGAACGAAGTAGAATGGTGGTTGCCAGAGGCTGGGGCATGAGGAGATGCTGATCAAAGGGTAGAAGTGTCAGTTATGCAGGATGAATAGGTCCTGGAGATCTAGTAGACAGCATGATGACTATACATATACACCATACATACAATACTATATCATATGCTTGAGGTCTAGATCTTAGACCTCAAGAGGGTAGATCTTAAGTGTTCTCTCCAACCCCCCCACCCCCCCCAATGGTAACTTCATGAGGTGATGGATGCTAATTAGCTTGACTGTGTTGATGATCTCTGTTACACAAAGAAAACATCAAGTTGTACACCTTGAATATATACAGTACACCTCAATAAAACTGAAGGATAAACAAAACAAAAACCCCTTCCAGGAGTGCTTTTAAAAACCTGGGAACGGGAGGGACTGCATTCTCCAGCCGCCTCTCTTGGGCATCGCTCCATCCGATGCCGCCTCTGCTTAAACCACAGGAGCCGTGTGTAACTCTGCCCAAGCCCTGAGAATATACCAGACTTTAGACTGGGTGGGAGGTGGGGAGATCAACAGGTTGTAAGAGAACACACCCTTTCCAGTCCCGTACCCAGGTACCCAGACTTGCCTGCGTGCTCTAAATTCTCCTGCCCTCAGGCAAGCAGCCCGCCCTCACCAGTGGAGCCTGAGCCACACTCACGTCCTTAGGGGGCTGACTCTTCACGGGAAACACTGGCCACGCAAACCCAAACCATTCTCCCCCAAGAGGAATTCAGCCAGTTGTTAACAGACAGACCTTGTTGTATTTAAATCTTTAGTCAGTGTAATCAATACTACACAAAGTGTGTGTCATGCATTTAACTACAATATCAAAATATAGTGTCTATTAATACAGTTGGTTTTAGTCATATGTCAGGATTATTTTCCAAATTTAAAAATAATTTAATTGGCTTGAGGTTTAAAAGTTGAAGCATCTAAATAATTCGAATGAAAATGCAATTAATTTTATTCTAAAATTTATTCTGATTTTTAATGTGATAGCTCAGGACAAAAGCTTGCTGTATAAAGACAGATATAAACATTAACAATATGAATTAAAATTAAATATCATACACAGTAATAGGTGAAATGGACCCACCTTTAAACTTTTGAGACAAAGGTATACCAATTATTGTTTCATTATAGATTTCATCAATTTATTTACCCATTCAATAAATACTTAGCACACCTACTATGCACAAGACTCTTTTCTAGGCTCCTGGGATATAGCAGAAAAGAGCAAGGTTTCTTATTTACTTAGAAGGTTTCTTTACAAGGTTTCCTACTGGGAAAATGGCATATGTCTCTATGACTCTAAGTGTGTAATTGAGTATACATAGGACATTTAGTAACTGAGCTGATTCTGAACATTTCTAGAAACTGCCTGCCTATTATTTCTACGAAGACTAATCAAACCAAAGTTAGACAAGGTCACTTCATTACATAGTGCAGTTCATTCATTTACTCTTTGGATAAACATTTATTATGTGCCATTGTGTGACTGTGAATGTTTCAGGCACCAAGAATATAGAGATGAAAAAGATAAGAGGCCATTCTTCTGGGGGAGACAAAATAAACAAGTAGATAAAATAATTTCAGGGAGTGATAAGTTCTACAAAAGAAAAGAAAAATGAATTAAATGTTAAGAAACGCTTCCAAGGATTTATAAATACAAATTTAAATAAACATATCAAAGGGAATCTGATACTTATGAATCTACAGAATAAAAAATTTGGATTTATTTAGAATAAAAAGCATTTATACAGTATTATAGACTAGGTTATATAAAACAATTCTACCTTAAACATGGTGGACAAATTTTTCATTAAAAAGCAAACCAAAAAAATCCTATTATGAAGTCAGGGAAACATATATTCAATATCACATATAATTTGAAAATTAATATAAGGCCAAAAATTATAAAAATTTAGAGAATAAATGAAATACTCATTCAACAAATCAATAAGAACAAATAAAATATTATCACTGCTGTCACCTGCAAACTGTAATGCATTTAACTTTGGCTTTATGGTTTTCTCTTTAGTTTTTCTCCCCCCTCAGTTTTAGGCCTTATTTACAAGGATTTATAATATCAAAATGATTCAGAAAAGCTTTACTTTTAAGTCTGATCTTACATGCCATTGAGGATTTACTTAGTAATATGGAAATGTTTGTTTTCATCAGTTTTTGGTTTACCAATATATTATTTCTAGCTTGCAATAGCAAAATACAGTAATAGCAAAAAAACTTTTACATAGTATTGAAATTCCTGCAGGAAGATTATTTTGCCATTGCAACTTGAAAACTCTAGAGCTCCTGTTTCTCCATGAAATAACTTTCTATATTTTTTAATACACCAAGGTTTATTAAGAATGCAGCTATCCTTTTAAGGCAGAATGGACTGGAATAATAGAATAATTTTGTCTTCTCCCTTCTATCATTTATCTGATTTTACTATGCCAGAATCAAATATAATAATACTTAAAGAGAGTAATACTAAAATCTAGAACAGTTTTCAAATATACTTAAGTGTTTCAGAGGAAGCAGCTTACATACAAGTAACTGACAGGCTGACATGCTCTAAAGCAAGTCATGCCCTAAAGGATATCTGTAGGAGCAATATGTTGTCCAGATGTAATCACTTGTTCAGGACTCCTGTAGCGATCCCCCGCTTCAGGCCACTTCGCTTTCACCAAATTCACCAAAGACCTACACAGTACTCGCTCCCGCTAACCCAAAGAAACTGGAGATTTTCGCTTTTAGGAAAAAAGGCAAAAATCGAAAAAATTGCTCAGCCTTTGTTTTTCAGCGACCCATTAAAGGGGCAGCGCACAGCCCAGGCAGCAAGAGCGGCCCTGGGGACTACACTCAGCATCTCAGCATCAGATGCCAGAGCTCTGAATTGTGTCTGTGAGCATCTGTGCTTCATCTCCATTTATTTTGTGCATCCGTTAGCAAGACGTGTCCTAACGGCTCCTTCACTTTATGCCATTTCGGCTTACAAAAGGTTTCACAGGAATGCTCTACTTTTGGATAGTGGGGGAGAACCTGCATATTTTCTGAAACAATACAATTACATTTTACACAAGACTCCTGCAACTTAGACTCTGCAAATTTATCTTCTAAACTTCTTTCAAATTCATCCACTAATTTAGCCATCACCAACTCTCTCCTGAATTATTTCAACAGCTCCTGACCTCACTTTCAATCCACTCCCTTCACTAAAGTCTCCATACTCTTTCCAAAGGTCCAAGTCAAATCTGCAATATAGTAATATGTGTAATTCTTGATTTATGCGTTAAATAACATGATATGGTGGCATGTTTAATAAGCACTGTAATTTCAAAGAAGTGATACTTTGAGATATCTGTAACAACTGTATCAGAATAGGAAAAGATCTGAGGTTGAGGCTGTTACACTGTCAGTTACTGTTAATACTTCTGTAGCTAGTTGCCTACATTCACAATTGAAGAAAATGTTAAGTTATAGGTCAAAGAAAACAAAAATGTAATCTTTTTCTATTTAAATTCAAAGACTCCCTGAATTCTATGCCTGTATTCTTGGGGGACCATGAAGGTTAAGAAGCCCTATGATGGCTCCCTGCTGTCCTCAGGATAAAAATTTCTTCATGACCTGATTCCCTGCCACCTCTACCTGTTCTGAACCTCATCGTGTACAGCTCTCATCCTACTGAGTCCAACTCCTCCCACCAGACCTTTGCAACATTGTTCCCTTGCGTGCAGTGTTCCTCTCCTTCTCTTTGCCCAGCAAACTCCATTCATCCCACAGGCATCAGTTTACAGGTCACTGCTCAGGAACCCAAGCTTGTGGGAGGGGCTCTTCCAGGTGCCCCCAGAGCACCCAGCACTTACCACCACTATCGCCCTGTATTAAAATTGCCCCCCGCACTAAACTGTAAGCACTTGAACCGTGTCTTGAATTCCCCACTCCTTGCATACTGCCTGGCACACAGGTAGCACTTCAATAATTGTGGAAAGAAGAAAGAAGGGAAATGCCAAAATATCTGCTGTTTCATGAGCTTGAATTCTACCCTTAATTCCTGACTGACCCTCACAAATGCAAGCGCTGGTCACAATGGAAATCTGAAGCGTATGAGTCAGTGAGTATAAATTCACTATTTTTATTGGAAAAATCACTTACTGTGATGACTGAAAATGAAGGACATTATCACTATTACTAAGTCCATGTCAGGAAGACTGTACCACCTTGCAATGCTAAGTAAAATAACTATGTAATACATAAAAGTGTATCAAGAGCACATCTATCTCAGCAGTTTTCGACCATGCACACATGACTCCAAAGCGGCGGTGGTGCTGACGGCCGGGGCGGCGGCGGGATTGACAGGCCCTCTCTTAGGGAAATGTTACCCCAGTCAGTGAGGTGGAGGGAGGTTTCAAACTACAGGCCCCTCAATTCCTGCTGTATTCAGCCACTGCTGCTGAGAGGAAGCTGAGGTCGTCTTCAAGGCCACTGGGGTGGCAAAAGGACGAAAATCACTGTTTTAATCAAAGTCGTCCAACAGCAGATCAAGCAAATGCTGTGTCAACAGACCTTGTAAACCCACTGATCATACAATGGTTTCTGTATTACTTTAGCTGGGCTGCAAGTACCAAAGGTTGCAGGGAGGGAAGGGAGCTGGGGAGAATTCAAAACACCACACTGGTGTAAAGTTTTAGCGTCCTGTCAGGAATTGAAAACACAAAGAGGCTAGCAGTGGGCCAGAAAAACACAGTGACAAGGATGGACTGAACCCGGAATCCACAAATTGCTGAGGGGGTAAAACCGAAGCCATTTCTGGGCACACGGAGTGAACCCCTTTGATAGACAGTGTGTCTGAGTAGCGCTAGGTCAGAGCGTGACGACAGATGGCTCTGCGCGACAAAATTTAAAAATGTGGATTTCGTCCTAGGAGCACGAGGCACTAATGGTTTCTGAAGAAGCGTATGTCATGTAGTTAAAGTGATACTCTTGGGAAGATTAAACAGGATGAGTTAAGCGGTTGAGAACAGAGGCAGAGAAACCGAAGATGGATAATAAACTTAATTGCTTGACACAAAATGAACAAAAATACTATAAAACACCGTTAGACAGATCCTTCCACCTGTAATCAGAACTGGTGTGAGAATGGGGGGAGAGTTATTGCCCGTTTTAACATTGTGGCCTCTTAATTGAATACAAGTAAACATACTGTATGTCAATACCTAACTTTAATTCACAAGGCCTGCTTTCCTCTCTTTGGTTGTATATGACCGTTGAGTTTTTCAGAACTCAAGGCACTTAGAAAGGCATAATGTAAATCTAACCAACAGAAAAAGAATACTGCTTTTAATTTTCAAAAATATTCACACAAACTTAAAAGAATTAAAATGTCCTTTAAATATTTAAAAAGTAGTACTCTTTTTCAAATGTTTTGCGTGACAATTTGATATTGAACCAGGGAACATGACCTTTACTTTCAAACATGGTAGTTTTAAAAGAAACGTCTTTTGTGTGGTACTCAGAGTCCGCGGAAGCATGAAGGTTTACGACATGTGATACTGTTCCTGACAGTTGACCATCAAACCTGGCAAGCATCGACCAGCCGATTGCCTCTTTTATTATTAAAAAGGTCACCTGTTAGGACAGCTGGACCACGGGGCGCAGCTGCGGGCCCGGGCGCACGGGACACGCCCCCACCGTCCCCGCGGGTCCCTGGCGCAGGCTGCCGGGGTCCGCCCCAGCCCCCCACTCTTCACCCGCACCCTCCACCCGCCGGGCGTCCGAGGACTGAGGGGCGCGGCGGGGCTGCCGCACGGGGCCCGTCCCGTACCTGGGCTACCACGGTGAGGCCGCCCTGGGGAGCCGCCATGTTCACGCGGCCGTGGTACCATGTTGCTCCTGCTCCCGCCAGGGCCACGCCGACCACTGCCGCCGCCACGGGCCCGGAGTTTGGCCAGGCCCGCCGGCCGGCAGCCAGCCCGCGCCGCAGCCTTCCGCCCCAGGCCGCCAGCCGCGCGCCGCCCACCGCCGCCGCCATTTTTGCGGAAGCGCCCAGTCGCCGCGTTCGCGTCGCTTCCCACAGCGGCCCGAAAACTCGCCCGCGGCCGCGGTGTCGCGAGACCCAGGCAGTCTCCGTCCCGCCCCCGAGCCCACGCGCTGTGCTGAGGGCGGGACGGGGCGGGGCCGCGGGGAGGGGCGGGGCCTTGTAGGGGCGGGGCGCAGTGTCCGGGAGGGAGTGGGCACGCCGCCGGGTGTAGCACCAGGATCGCCGTGCCGTGTGAGGGGGCGCGTGTCCTGTGGGGCCAGGGCCGGGCGGGGGTCAAGGGCCTGGGGCCGAGGTCGCGCGAGGCGGCTGGCTGGCTGGCACCGGGCGGCGGTCGCGGTGAGCCGGGAGCCGCTTTCTCGGGGGGCGTGATCAAGGCGGTGCGACAGGGTCCCTGGTGTTGGGCGCTGACGGACACGCCCTGCGGGTCCTGGGAACCGGGTCGGCTCGGCAAACAACGGGCTGCGTTCCGAATCACTTACCTGAGTCAGAAAGCTGCTCAAGCTCTACATGTTTCCGCACAGGCCTCGAGGACACAACCTGGTTTAAAAATATTGTATTCTATTGTCTCACTGTGGCAGCTAAGCAAACTTTTTAAAAAATGTATTTTTCAGTTGGTGAAATATACATAACACTATCATCTTAACCATCTTTTAGCTCACAGTTCGGTGGTGTCAAGTACATTCACCTTGTTGTGCAACTATCACCGCCATCATCTCCAGGACGTTTTTTGTCTTGAAAAACTGGCGGACTTAAAAAAAAAAAGCGTCTTCCCTGTCTTTTAAATCCTTCCAGTCCTTACATTCTCATCTGCTCTTTGGTTTTTGCTAAATCATCTTCTTTCCCAGCCGTCTAACTTTGACGAAGTAGTTCGTTTTTTTTTCTTTTGCGGTACGCGGGCCTCTCACTGTTGTGGCCTCTCGCGTTGCGGAGCACAGGCTCCGGACGCACAGGCTCAGCGGCCGTGGCTCACGGGCCCAGCCGCTCTGTGGCATGTGGGATCTTCCCGGACCGGGGCACGAACCCGCGTCCCCTGCATCGGCAGGCGGACTCTCAACCACTGCGCCACGAGGGAAGCCCTGTTGTTGTTTTTTTTTAATAAAATTTTCTGTTTTTAAAAAATGTATTCTATTTATTTTTTATTTTTTAAAAATTTTTGGCTGCATTGGGTCCTCGTTGCTGTGCACGGGCTTTCTCTAGTTGCAGCGAGCGGGGGCTACTCTTCGTTGCAGTGCGTGGGCTTCTCACTGCGGTGGCTTCTCTTGTTGTGGAGCATGGGCTCTAGGCGTGCGGGCTTCAGTAGTTGTGGCACGTGGGCTCAGTAGTTGTGGCTTGCTGGCTCTAGGGCGTAGGCTCAGTAGTTTTGGTGCATGGGCTTAGTTGCTCTGTGGCATGTGGGATCTTCCAGGACCAGGCAATCACTATTTGCAGTGTTGGCTTTAAACTCTTCTAATAAAGTGTTTGATGGTGTCTATTATCCCACCTGGCCCCGAGTCAGATGCAGCAGCACACCTTCCCCATGTCTCTAGCATCAGGGACCCAGGTGTTTTCCCCAGCACAGGCTTGGGCAACCCTCAGTCCTGGCCGTTCCACTGATTATAAGAAATGATTTAGCTGAGGCAGATGGCTTGGCTTTGTTTTGTGGTCTCTGATCCTCAGATTCACTGCTCTTTACTTTTCAGAGTAAATTTACTTAATAAACTTGGTTCAGCCTCTGAAATGTCCCTAAGCCATCAGAAGCTTTACTGGGGCATGCAGTAACTTACAGCCCATGTCAAAGGTGCCAAGAGTCCTCATCACATAATCACTGCCATCTTGAAGTTATGCAAAACAAACTAAAACCCAAAAACAAAGAACAAGTACCACACTAAATCTACTTTGACCACTTGATGCCTTGGGTCCTCTTGTCACGATCCGCCCTTCCTTCTTGCTCCCTTTCCTTAGCCAGCTTGTCTAAACTGCTCTGCAGTTGGAGCTTCCTCATTTTACCCAGCTGCTGGAACCACTTTTGGTGTCCTTCCCAGGCAGGAAGTAGAGGGACTCAGTGCACAGCTGTCTGATCCAGACCACAGGGTTTGCATCCTGCCTCTACCGGCATGATCACTGTGATTAGGGGCAAATTACTTAAACTCTCTGAGTCTGAATTTTCTCAACTATAAACACTGTCTCAGGGTTTGGGGTTGGGGGATTACATGAGATGTCCCACAGGAAGCGACTAGTCAAGTGCCCTGTAGACTCACTGCAGATGTCAGCTTACCCTCTTCAAGATTTGGTTCACTGCTGCCTTCTGATCACAAATTAGCTTGGCCAAATGCCAATGAGTCCAGAGGGCTGGCCTGTCTAACCCGAGACCTTCCCGCTCTTTCCTACCTGACTTGACCCCGTAGACCTCTGGTCCGTTTTCCACCTCTGCTGACTCTGGTAGCTCTTGGCATATGTCCTGCTTTTCTGGGTTATTGACATCTAGCTCGTTTATGTCCCTGGGGATTATAGGGTTTCTAGGACATGTTTGTACATCCTGGATGTCTTACCTTAAAGCTTATTTTTTTTTAATTTTTATTTTTTGGCATGCGGGATCTTGGTTCCCCGACCAGGGATCGAACCCATGCTCCCTCCGTTAGGAGCACAGAGTCTTAGCCACTGGACCACCTGGAAATCCCAAAGCTTATTGTTGATTTCCAGGAACCACAGTTACAACATGTAGTTGTGTGGTTGTGTGTATACATGCCACCTAATTCACAGTTCCTCTACACAGTTAATGAAAGCTGGCATCTATCATGTAGTCATGATTCCAAGCCCCAAATAGGGGTATATTCCTATCAGAGCATTTGGTGTCTTTAAAAACATTGTATTTCTCCCACAGTTTGACATCCTCGTGGGCGAGGATATCTTATTTTTCTGAGCACAATGCCCCGCACATATTAGACATTCAGTGAAGGAGTGAATGTGTCACCAAGCGAGGACGGCACAAGTGAAGCACTGCTGTGGCGATTTCCATTCTTCGGGCATCAAACATACAGAAATATT
Source organism: Stenella coeruleoalba (assembly GCF_951394435.1). Classification (NCBI taxonomy): domain Eukaryota; kingdom Metazoa; phylum Chordata; class Mammalia; order Artiodactyla; family Delphinidae; genus Stenella; species Stenella coeruleoalba. The sequence goes on from NC_137164.1 coordinate 1,510,346, forward strand.
ACTATTGTGTAATTTATTTTCCAAGACAAAAGCCTCATTTTTAATTATTTTCTTTTGCTGAAAATCTTTGAACCTACTTGAAGAACTGTGCTTTGTAATTATTATTATTATTTTTGTGTGTGTTATGTGCCCAGGCCTCTAGAACTCTCATTAAGACTTAATGCATTCCAACTTTTCTTTTGCAGAGGAAACACATTCTTATAATAGAGCCAATCTCTAGCCGACTAACCATTCTAAGTATGAAATCTTCCCTGGCAGCTGCTGACATTTGTCTGAACACATTAAATGTATTGGTCTTTTTAGGCTCTGGCTTTGTTCAGTTCTTCCTCACCAGCTGTAGAGAAAGTCCCTGGCTGGGATGTATTTTCAACCACGTAGTTTATAAACCAATCCCCGAATAAGGAACGGCTTCTAAAGCTATCAGATTTATGCTGTTTTAAATGGTGATTGGAGAAAGACAGAATATAAACACCAATCATTTCAAAGTATCATTCTTAATTCACTTACTCTGTGCTCCTTTTCTGTAGGAGGGACAAAATTTATATGGAAGAAAAACTGTGCTCAAGGGGCGTTACTTTCACTGGAGAGACCAAGCCTGAATTTCAAAACAATGCAGGATGGCGTTGAACTATTGTACTGAACAGAGGAGGAAGACTGTGGTGAGCTTGAATAGAGAGGAAGGCATCTAGGGAAGCGGGGAGACTTGATCTAGAACTTGGGAAGCCAGAGGGTTTCTACAGGTAGAATCCTCCAAGACTGGAGGAACACTAGGGTTGACAGCCTGGGCACGAGGTAGATATGGTGGGTGTTTCCATGGCTTGGAGCAGAAGGGCTGGTTCAGGGCTGCCCTGGAGTAGCTTGAGGGCCATTAGGGGGTCATGCAATAATCTCCATCAATATATGGACCGGTTGTCATCTCTCTTGACCCCTCTACATGTTTGTCTTTGGGGTATTCACGCCTCCTTTCTGGCATCCCCACCCACCTCGTGCCTGGTCTCCTCTGCAGCTCAGACCCTCTCTGCCCACGTCTTCTACCTGTCCAGATTTTATCCTGGCCTTTCTTGCCCACTGTCCCATGGGCTTCTCTAAATCATCTTCTTTCCTGCCGACAAACTGACTTTGATTTTCTCTGGGTTGCTGGTCTTGAACAAAAGAGATCACCTAGCTTTTCTTTTTCTTTTTTCTTTCTTTTTTTTTTTGCAGTACGTGGGCCTCTCACTGTTGTGGCCTCTCCCGTTGCCGGAGCACAGGCTCCGGACGTGCAGGCTCAGTGGCCGTGGCTCACGGGCCCAGCCGCTCCGCGGCATGTGGGATCTTCCCGGACCGGGGCACGAACCCGTGTCCCCTGCATCGGCAGGCGGACTCTCAACCACTGCGCCACCAGGGAAGCCCCACCTAGCTTTGCTTATTGAAGGCATTTATTCTATCGTATCTCCATTTAAAAGATGAAGTTATGAACTCAAATGCATCTTTAATCCTAGCATGTGTGGGGAAGATAAAAAAATTGCTATCCTGATTCTGAAAGATTGTTTGCTGTTACATTACAGAATAATGGGTGTTAAGATTGATTATCTTAGGTGGAGGAGAAAAAAATATGGAGGGTCTCAAAAGATAAATGAAAGATGTTGGACTCAGCCCTGTAGTAATAAACAGTATTTGAATGGACATTATAAAGAACTATTGCTTGGAATAGACAGAGGTTAATCTATATTTATGGTGGATAATTGTGTAGCAGAGGGTATGAATCATCCTCAGAGGCCCTAGATGAGTCAAAAGAATTGCTAATTATGTCTTTTTTGTGCAGCTTGGGGCCACGGGTAAAAATATCTGGGTATCGTGATTGATACCAGCATGTGTAGAAATAGGTCAAGATGAAATCTTCCTGACAGTGAAAAAGCAGTGCCAAGAGTTGCATTTTCAACGTCTTTCAGATCCTCCTCTGCTTCTCATTCCCTCCCCATCACCCAGCTCACAGTCTCGTCACTGCAGGCTTTGATGATCGCCGTCGTCTCTTACCAGGGACTGTTGCTTCTACTCTTTTTCTCCTCTGAAGCAGCCCATAGATCTATGTCAGATCAATCTTCCTAAAACATTTCTTTCACCATACTTCCATTAGCTGTGCGATTTAACCTTCCTAAACCTCCGTCTCCTGGTTGGAAAATGCGGAGATTGCTTTCAGTTTATTTTTCCAGTTCTAAAATTCTCACTCTGTGCCACTCCAGAGTGGCTTTTTTTTTTCGTTTGGCAAATAATACTGAGTGTGGAATCCATGCCAAGCAGAGTGCCACCCCTTAGAGATGCAGACACAGCCCGCGGCCACAGTGCCCTGTTATGGGCAGGGGTCTCCTCACACTGGATTGGGCCCTAGGCTTGGAACTTGTGGACGTGTGTGACCCCCATTTGTGTATGTTTTTTCCCAAATCTACACATTTACAACTAAATGTTAAAAATCACATAATAAAAACTTAAATGGTGAGATAAAAGATGAAATAGTATTTATAAAATTTAAATTTTATTATTTAAGGTGCAATTAATGTTTTGCTCTAAAACTGTTAATATTATTTTAGTGAGATCGGTGTGATTAAATTGGCTTCATTAACTTAGAAAATCTTTTTCTAAAATACTTTTTAAAAAAATTTATTTTGTTTATTTATTTTCGGCTGTGTTGGGTCTTTGTTGCTGCGCGCAGGCTTTCTCTAGTTACAGCGAGTGGGGACTACTCCTCGTTGCGGCGCGCAGGCTTCTCATTGCGGTGGCTTCTCTCGTTGCGGAGCACGGGCTCTAGGCACGCAGGCTTCAGTAGTTGTGGCACGCGGGCTCAGTAGTTGTGGCTCGTGGGCGCTAGAGCGCAGGCTCAGTAGTCGTGGTGCACAGGCTTAGCTACTCTGCGGCATGTGGGATCTTCCCGGACCAGGGCTCAAACTTGTGTCCCCTGCATTGGCAGGTGGATTCTTAACCACTACGCCACCAGGGAAGTCCCTGTTTTGTATTTCTTAATAATGTTTGTAATCCAATGAACACACAAAACTTCACCGAGAAAAAAATGCTGGGAAGTTAGGGGACACCAAGGAGTGGAGAGAAGAAGAGTGAGTGAAAAGTCTTGTTGTACAAGCATGTGTCACACTTCCACATCCCTGGGAGAGCTGTCTGTGTGTGATGAAGTGCACTAACGAAAGCGTGATAGCACAACGTTTGAAGTTGCAAGCAGGATTTTCTCCAGAGAGCACATTTATGAAACAGACTGTGCATGTCCGGGATATTTGATTGTTTTCAAATCACTTATAATGTCTCCAAAGTTCTGTATATTCCACCAAGAAAGAAAATCAACACTTTTTTTTTCCTGTGCCCTTTTTCAACTGTAAACCATACATCTCAAGCAAATCAAAGACGGTGACTGAAGAAGAGTTAAGGAAGGTGGCGCGTCTGTCCAGATGAGCAAGGGAAGACGGGGACAGGAATGAAAAACCTAATGAGATGTTCTTTGATCGCAAGATTTCAGCAGAAATTTCCAAGTCCATGATATGTGTTTATGTGATCAAGACACCCAGAATACCGTAGATGTCTTCAACTGTGTAAAAAACTAAGGCATTAAGTTAGTGCAAAAGCTTTGCTACTTCCATAGTTTCACAATAAAAAAATTTCAATTTCATTATGCTTTCCCTTCCCCCAAGGGTAGGTCTGTTCTTTTTCTGTCTTCAGGCTACCACGCTATGTGACCATGTGGCCTAAGGTGACTTGTCCAGTGGAGGCCGTCAGGGTGCAGGACGGTCATCTGACAGCAGAATCTCAGGTCCCTCCAGAAGCTTCTCTCTCTGTCTTGGTTTCCCGAGTTTCTTTTGTGCTCCAGGGACTCAGAAAAACACACGGAGATGGTCACCATTCAGTGGTCCCCCCGAGATAATGCTGATCTCAAGGCGCTGAGACTTGTTGCGGATCTGGTAGGGAGGGTGGGGTCTGGGGGACAGGTGACCCTCCAGTACATCACCGTGAGACAGCAGACTGATGGCTGGGCATGTCGGGGACCTGCTTGGTACGCAGGGAGGTGACGCCGGTAGCCTTGACGGATTCGGTCTGGCTATGTCCTCCTGGCCGTGACCACAGTGACCTCTGCCAGTTGTGAGGCCTTCAGCTGCGACCTTTGGGTGCTGGGGGGAGGGGAGGGCCAGGACGCTGAGGCTAAGAGGAGCTGGGTGGAAGCTGGGTGGCTCTCGAGAGCGAGCAGCCCTGGCCACGCCAGGGGGACAGCTTCAGAATTGGAGCCAATAACCCGAGTCTGTGAAGAGACGTGCAGAGCAGCATCCCGTTTGGGGCTGGGCTTCAGGACGGGGACGTTGGTTTGTAGAAGAGCTGGCACAGGGGAAGGATGGGGCTGCTTCTGGGCTCCTTGGGGGAAGGGGTGACCGTGGAGGCCTGTCTTCAGGGAGACAGCCACGGGGTGGGGGGCAGGCCTGCTGGTTCCCCCAGGCCCTCTGACCTTGCACACCAGCTCAAGTGGCTGATTTGCCGTTACTCTTTGGGGGTCCCCGGGGCCTCCCGGGGTGCCTGAGATGTTTTGCAGGGTTGGGCTGGCAGGGCCACGTGCCTTCAGTAGGAGGGCTGGGGTGGGAGACCCGTCCAGAGCCAGGGGGGCAAGTGAGCAGAGGCAGCAGGAAACGGAGGGTGTGAATGCTGAGCCCGGGCGGGGAAGGCTCGGAGGCTGCCGTGTTTGTTCCGATTGCTGGGGTGACGTTGAGGATGGCGGACTCGTGGCAGGGCTGCAGGCTGGTGGCGTCTCTGTGGGCCAGCGGCTGCCCTCGGCTGCTTACTTGCGGTCCCGCGTGGATGAGCTGTGAGCTCACGGCTGGGGCCTGGGGTGGCGTGAAGGCAGTGGGGACATCGCACGATCGGCGCTTCCGACCGCGTGGCCCGGATTCCCACCGTGACATTTACGTAGAGTCCCACCTGTCACCGAGCCAGCCAGGGTCTGCTCCCCCGTGCCCAGAAAGCCAGCCCACCGCCGCCGGGGGATGGGAAGGGCAGCTTTTATCGCAGAACCAAGCAGGAGCCCGGGGGACACGGAGCCACGTACACAGGGACTGTGGGACTTTCCACCTTTTTGTTGGACTGAAATAAAACGACGCGTGGGAACTTTAACATCTCGCCCCTGCGTCATCCGTGGTGTATACCCTCTCCTTTGAGAACAGCAGGTCTGGTGCATCCTGGAGCAAGTCCAGCCTCCCAGCTTAGCGTTCCCAGTGGTGGGAAAGACAACCTCATAGATCCGCCAAACCCCAGTGTTTCCCTCTGCGGGGGGCACGCAGGCAGCTGGGTGAGATGGCGTTGGGCCACCAGGTCCGGCCGCGCTACATCAGGGGAGCTGGTTTGCATCCATTCCGAGCTGACGAGTTGAGAGCCAGCGAGCCATACTTTCTTGCTAAAAAAATAAAAATAAATCACTCTTTTAATGTTTCTTTAAATACCTCAAATACTTGTTGATAAAGAAGTTGATATGAACACATTAAGAAATATGGAGACTTTTACTGTTATCTGTCCTATTTTTCAGTTAGAATATAGACTAGTTTGTAACAGGTTTTCTAGGTTTTTGGTAGCTTTCCCAATAACATATAATAAATATTTCTTGGTTGATTGATTAATAAAGATGTTAGTATATGTGTTGATTTAAAAAATATGATTGATTAATAAAGATGTTAGTATATGTGTTGATTTAAAAAAAACACAAAAAATGTGTTGATTTAAAATTGCATTTTAAATTTAAAATGGAACCAGGTGGAATAAATGGAACAGAAGTTAGGAGAAGGGATATTATAATATTAAATGATTAAAGATCAGACAAACTGTAGGTATATTTATATGGTGTACATGTATTTTGTGACATATATGCTCTTCTATATTTCAGTTCAAATGATCTCAGTGTGTATTGCAATCTTTTTGTAAGAAACATTTTGTTTCTCACTCAAATGTAGATATTGAGAAGCATAATAACTTATTCAGGCAGAAAAGTAGTGTTTACAGATTTCATTAAATATCTTTTTATGAAGTAAAAGGAGAAAAGTAGTGACATAGTACGTGGGACATTTTTTATTAACGTAAGAATTGTTTAAGTATATTTTCCCCTAGTGCAAATACCAAGAGCACAACGGCTGCAGAGAAACAGATACTGAAACGCTGCATTGTGATTGTTTTTTCAAAAAAGATGACAGCAATGATGAGTTTCATAGTGAGTGAAGGAGAGGTCTGACAAGAGCCGTATCTACCTGCCAATGTCAGGCGGAACAGCAGCTATGCTCAGCTAGAGTAACGGCCACCAGGACACAAAGGAGGTGCTGCAGACACTTCCTTCATTCCTTGGACGGCCGTGATGTCCCCTGGGGTAGGCACTGAAAAATCGCCAAGGCTCTGGGTCCCTGTTAACGGTAACTCCTTAAAGAGCTGCCTGCAGCATCAGAAAGATACACGATGTTTGAAAGCATGGTTTTCATAGGTGAATTACCAGAAGAAAAATATATATGACTATGTAGTGTGTGTGTGTGTGTGTGTGTGTGTGTGTGCGTGTGTGTTACATTTGCTTATTTGTGAACAAATGTTTGTTTGAATTTGTTTGTGTGAAGTATCTTTTTGTAAATGATAATATAATGCATCCAGAGGGTGTCAAATTCAGGAATGAAGGATTACTTATCCATATATAATACAGTATATAAAGTAGTAAACTGTATAGTATAGATCTGAAGCATTCTTGGTAAAATAAAAAAGGTGCCCTTTGTTAAAATTTCACAGTGCTTCTTTCTTTGTGAAGTCTTATCAAAGTTCTAAGTCCTTTTTCTAGCATGTGTGAGATTCTTCAAAAATACTTTCCTCAGAGATCAAAATTCTAAATTTCAGATTGGGTTAAATACATTTTATAATTCATCCTGCAGCTGTCGGAGCTATAATGGGGTAAAATGAGAATTGCTTTTTAGGGCGTATTTCTCAACAGAGCAGTTTTGAAAATGAAACCAAATTTTCACGCTCCACTTGACATTGGAATTTAAAGTTATTTTTACAGGCTCCACTGCAGTCACTATGTGAAACATTAAAAAAGTTATTAGAATATAGTAAGTTAATAGTTAAAACAATTTTCTTCCAGCATCTTATTCGGTAAATAAAAAACAGCAATACAAATTATACCTTGCTATCACCTTTAATGGGTTTTTGTATTTATGCTTTAACCAAATAACACATTTTCTTGTGTTGAATGTTTCCTCCCTTTTAATTATAGCCAGATTCGCTGCCTCGGCAGGTAGAGCTTTTATTAACTTGAAAGTATGTTTGTTTTAAGTAAGGGCTGTGTGACAGACCCTTCAAGGGAAACCACATTTTCTCTGAAAGGCAGTGCGGTGTCTAAATATAGCCCCAAGTCCCTAGAACATTGAGGGACTGGAACATTGTCAGGTATCCCTACTGGAGACAGATCTGCTTTCGATTTTACAAAGTAGTGACTGTATGAAATCACTGAAGCTGGACCAAAAAAAAAAAAGGCTTCCAATTCATGGTAAATCCCAGAGAAGACAGACAAGCCACAGAGCAGGAGCGAGAAGACCTGGGTCCAGCCTCCTTTTTGTCTTTGATTTGGAAGGCCTCTGACCTTGGGCACCCCCGTGAAGTGGGGCACCACGTTTTTGTCTTATTCTCCGTCCTCCTTCCGTGACCTCCCGCCCCCCGCAAGAGCCTGTCCCCGAGGGCTTGGCCCCCTGACGGCCAGCTAATCCGGGTAAGGGATCTGTGAAGGGCCCCGTTCAGAGAAGGGGGCTTGCTGACCCTAATCCCCATGACTCTGAGAAATCAGGCTCAGGCTACAGCTTAAGGATGGAAGGATTTGGGTTCTTTTACAGTGGAGACTGTTAAGTATCACTCCCGTAGTAATTCCGGAAGGCTTATAAAATGAGAGAATTTCTCCTATGTCTGAGACAGCTTAACTCTTGACATTAACCTGGGAGGCCATGAAGATGTTGCGGCGAAGAGTAAATTCTGGGTGACCTACTGGGCTTAGATGTGTGACTTCAGCGTCAAGCTCTTCAGATACAAGAGACCATCTGAGGTCTGATCACTACTCCTGTGAACTTCCAAAGAGACTGTGGGTCCCAGTTTGAGAGCAACAAGTAGAAAACCCTAGTTTCATATATTTAGATGAAGAGTAGTGAAACAACAAGAACAAAATAACTGAAACCGAACAAAATGAATGGCTTGCCCAGAGTTCTAGCACAAAATGAGGATGGCATCAAGAATAAAAAATTCAGGTTTTCTAGTCTCAGTGGAACTCTCTTTTCACAACAATATACTACTTCTCAAATTTAAATTACGACAAATGAACTTATTTACAAAACAGAAACAGACTCACAGACATAAGAAAACAAACTTATGGTTACCAAAGGGGGAAGGGGCTGGGAGAGCGGATAAATTAGGAGTTTGAGATTAACATACACAATACTATATATAAAATAGATAATCAACAAGGACCTACTGTATAGCTCAGGGAACTCTATTCTAAATGTCTTGTGATAACCTATACAGGAAAAGAATCTGAAAAAGAATACATATATATGTATAGCTGAATCACTTTGCTGTACACCTGAAACTAACACAACATTGTAAATCAACTATACGTCAATAAGAAAATAAAATAAAATTACCATTAATTAGTCAATTGATGAGCTTTTCACGAATGATTTAAATATCCCCCCAAATATAATACTGGCTGAAGACCAGCCGATTGCCATTTTTCTAATAAGAACAAATATTTAGTGGCATCAGTGTGGACAATTCTGAATAGTTTAGATCAGTGCTTTTCGACCATAATGTGCAAACAAATGACTGGGATGTCTTGTTAAAATGCAGGTCAATTTCTGCAGGAATGAGGTGGAGCTTGCATTTCTAACAAGCTCCCTAGAGATTCTGATGCAGCCTGACCAGCAGGGTTAAGACTGAGCACGGAAGACCCTACCACCCTCGGAAAGTTTCCTGCCTTTAGAGAACTCCCACTTGTGGCAGTAGATGAGACAAATGAACAGAAGTAAGACAACAATAAATATAACTTGAATTCATCTGATTTTTAAAAAATGTATATTATTTCTTTCTGAATGATAGATTTTTCCCAATTCGCTGAACGTCCCTCCTGGCCAGCTCCTTTTTTTACTTTTTATAGAGTGTCTAGAAAATCACTGTGTACATAGTAGCTGTTAAGAAATGCCAACTACCTGTCATCACAGGTCATTGCAAATACCAGATGGAAATTCCAAGAGGAACCGGATCATTCAGTCTCGTGATAAAATTCCTTTCAGTAATGGATTATCCGAATGGCTGGATGGTGGGTTTCTTTGCAACTTCATCAACTCCCCCCAAACTCGCCCCTTCACAGGCAGAGCAGGGGCAGGCCGCCTCTTCACTGCCTGGGGACATTCTGCAGATCGCGAGGCCGGTAGGCAGAGTGTGTGCAGATGGATGGCTATGCACTGTCTCCTGGTTAGACCGGGGCTTCAGGGTGAGGAATCAGGAGATGAAAGCCATGAAAAAGCCTGGGATTCTCTCAAAAATAGTCCAGAGCTGTGCTGTCCCGGACACGAGACACTGGCCACTCGCGGCTGTTTAATTAGCATTAAATGAAAAATGTAAATTCAGTTCTGCAGTTGCTCTGGGTACATTTCAGGCACACACATGTTTAGTGCCTACTGTGTGGGAGGATAGCGGTGCAGATACAGGACATTTTCATCATCCCAGAAAGTTCTGTTGGACACAAGGGGCAAAAAAGGAATGAAAAGCCTGATTCGTGTGGTTGCTGGAAGTTATCAAAGAAACGTCCAACTAGACAGAGATTGCTCGATGACAGCATTTCAGCCGGAGAGCAGGGTTGTGGAATGGGGCAGGTTTAGTTTGGGGGGAAGGGAGAAGAAGGATAAAATTAGTTGCTCACATCACAACCAATTATTTTGACTTTTTACATTTTTTTTCCTGAGCAGTGGGTACACACTACAGAACCCATCCACTTAGAAAACATTTTCTTTCCCTGACCATATAGTGCTTTCTGCAGTGCTGTCGTGTATTGCTTTACACGTAGTTTATGCTGTGTAAACTGCTCTTGACTTTGGGGGTCCCCCACGCCCAATCGTAAGCCCATGTTCTGGTGTAACTCCGATTAACTTGTGAAAGCTCTTTATGCCGGTGGATCAGAGGTTCTGCCTTTATGTCTTATGACATTTTCTGATAATTCTCTTTCCATTCACTTCACTCATTCATTTGACGAGTGTTTATTAAGTACCTCCTAGGTGCCAGGCATCTGTTAATTCTTCTTCTTTCTTCTCTTCTCCCAAGACAGCTTCTTTCTTCTAGTTGAGATTTTAAACAGTAATAAAATGAAATTTCCCAGCCAGAACTTAATATTACAAAATCTGTTCTAAGTGGAGCAAACCACACTCTTTAGCAATCTGGGCAAATGGATTAACTTTGATCTTAGGAGGAGAGAACTTTTATAGCGTTCTTCTCTGGCCTGAGATCCCCTCTGATGACTTAGCATCCTTAGGGCCTGTATCAGTTTCCTAGGGCTGCCATAATAAATTACCACAAACTGGGGCGGTGGGGGGGGAGCTTCAAACATAAGAAACGCGTTCTCTCATGCTTCTGGAGGCCGGAAGTCTGAAATCAAGGTGTCAGCAGGGCCGTGCTCCCTCTGAAGGCTCCAGGGAAGAATCCTTCTTGCCTCTTCCCACGTAGTGGCTGCTGGGAATTCTCAGCACTCCTGGACTTACAGCTGCATCCTCCAACCTGTGCCTGCATCATCACATGCTGTCTTCCGTCTGTGTGTGTCTGTGTGTCCGTGTCCAAACCTCCTTCTCTTTTCTATTACAAAGGCCCCAGTCCCTGGGTTAGGGTCCATTTTAGTCCACTATGACCTCATCTTAACTTGATTACATTTTGCAAGGACTATTTCCAAATAAGGTCACTCTCGCCAGGACTGGAGCATCTTTTTGGAGAACACAATTCACCCACAACAGACACACCCACACAGATGTATACATGCAGGTCGTTGATTTTAGCCCCAGTAAAAGCAGCAAGGAAGCAGGACTCCAGGGCGAGCTGAAGTTCGACAAGAGAAGAAGCAACATTGCTCTGACCCTTGGTCCTTCCAGCTTCTCTAGGGAGCAGATGGGATGAGCCGTGAAGAAGATCAAAGGCTGCTGGGGACCAGAGGGCAGAGTGCTGAGCACACGGACACCAAGTGGATTGTAAATCACTTCTGCCCCTTTCGTTCTCTCCTCCTACTCTTCGTTCTGCCTCCTCTGTCTTCCCCTCCTTCCCTTCTCCGTTCAGTCTCTCTGTCATCCCTTTTCTTTGAGCCCAAAAGCAAAGAAGAAATATATTATGTGACCAAAGAACTTCTGAGGGACACTAGCTTATTCCCCATTAGGTTTAATGTTTAATTTAATTTAATTTAATTTAATTTTAGTGTTTAATCCAGAATTCTGAGGACAAATCATAGGGCAGGGTTTGTAAATTTCATTACGTTGGCCGTCAACCAAGTTTTGGTGGGACTGATTTTCTCAACCAATTTTCTCTTTTCTCCTGTCTTACTAATTTCCATAGCACACAGTAGCAACGTACAGTATCTTGTCAATCAATACACAGACATAAAACATTTATAAAACAGGGCATCTTCTCTTAACATTTCCTAAAGAGCTGACTCGTTATAGGTTAATTTACTCCGATTTTCGTGAAACTTTTGTCCATTCCTATTACAAATATTTATAAAGCACCCACTATGAATAAAGGATTTTGCTAGAATTTATGGATGATGCAGAAATAACTAGGACATAGTCCTGCTTTCAGGAAGTTTCCGGTTTGGTGGGAAAGAGACTCAGATATAAATAACTATGATATAAGGTGAAATGTGATAAATGCTGCAATCCAGGTTCAGATGTTTGGGGGCAGAGGGGTTGATAATGACTGGGAGGGCCTTGGAAGAGGTCAGGAGTTTGTACTGGGAATTCAGGAATGGAGAGTGTGTCAGCTAGCCGCTGTTCCTTGAAGGACGTTGCCCTTGGAATACGTGGGCAAAGATGTTGATTTGCAGAGTGGGCAGGTCCTGGGGGAAGGAGCAACAGGAGGGTGTCGTTAGAAGGACGTGAAGTGGAAATAAGGCTGGAAAGAGGTCGAACGATCCAGAAGACAAGGGTTTTTCTTTGAATTCCAGATTGAAGTATTTGGACTTCATTCCATACTTAACGGAGAATCATCAAAGTGTCTCACTGGAGGCCCAGAAGGTCAGTTGGGAAGCTGTTGAAATGGTCCGCGAGTCAGGATGTAAAGATCTGACCTAGAAAAGGGGTGGAGGATGTGGAGAACAGGGGAAATCGAGGCACAGGTGGAAGTAGGATCACGAGAACCTGGCAGCGGACAGGATGTTGACGAGGAGGGAAAACGGAGTGCCCAGGAGGGGCCTCGTGCAAGGACGTGGTGAGGGGGCCATGGAGAGTCTATTGTGGTCTTCTGGTATTTTTGAACCATTGATGTAGGGAAGTCCAGCAGGGGGTGAAAAATGCATGTTTGGAGTTGTGAAGAGCAGTCAGAGTTAGGGATGAATATTATTAACTAAAGAAAGGATTTTAGAGAGAAAGGTGATGCCCAGCCTTTCTATACTATAGAAACATTGTATGCTTAAAGTAAATTTATCCTGTTGGAAAAACACTTAGAAACAAGAGCATTATAATTTACTAAACATAACTGTGTCTAGAGAGGGAAAAATATATAAAATGGAAAAACACCAAAGGGATAAGAAAAGACTTAGGATCCTAGGGAAATAAGGGTTAGTCCTCCCCAGGGGCTAGTTCAAAAAATTATTTGTTGATTGAAGGGAGCCTTGTTATTGATTTTATATTTCTGATTATATAATTGGTTACTGAGTTTATGTTTTATGATGGGTCCCTGAAAGGTTGTAGAATATGTTTAAGTAAAAGTATCACAACCTTAGTGTTTGGATGGGGCCGTCAGATAGAAAGCTGTGCGGGCAGCCCATGACCTGGAAAGTATTCTGCCTGCAATTCTTTTTTTTTTTTTTTTTAAAGAAGATGTTGGGGGTAGGAGTTTATTAATTAATTAATTAATTTTTGCTGTGTTGGGTCTTCGTTTCTGTGTGAGGGCTTTCTCTAGTTGTGGCAAGCGGGGGCCACTCTTCATCGCGGTGCGCGGGCCTCTCACTGTCGCGGCCTCTCTTGTTGCGGAGCACAGGCTCCAGACGCGCAGGCTCCGTAGTTGTGGCTCACGGGCCTAGTTGCTCCGCGGCATGTGGGATCCTCCCAGACCAGGGCTCGAACCCGTGTCCCCTGCATTAGCAGGCAGATTCTCAACCACTGCGCCACCAGGGAAGCCCCCTGCCTGCAATTCTTAAGTCCTTTTAGTCAATTAGAAAGCATTTCTAGTTTTATGTAATTTGAAGATGAATTTCCCAACGGTTATGAATGCCCAACAATGGAAGTGGCTTCTTCAGGAGGCCTTAAACTTCCCACTCGGGAAGTGTTTCGGGAAAACAGGATTGGCTCTCTGTTGAGGTTATTTCTGAAAGCGTTTTATTTGGATGGGAAGTTGGCCCTAATGACGGTCACCCTGGGACTGAGCTCTTGGCACTCCCCGCCGGATCAGGAGTTGAAGGGCGAGTTGGGTGCTGCACGGTTAGGGATTGGGTCCTGCCCTCGGCCCAAGGACATTTCTGTTCAAAGGCTCACAGGAGACTAGAAATAACCTTAGTGCCTTTCATCTTTCCTTTATTTTCTAACCTTTTAACATTTTCAGTCCTTGGGTGTGGAGAGTAAGACTGGACACACGTTTTAACGGATGTTTTGTTTTGCTTGAATTTTGAAGGCAGCCACAAAGAGAAGCTTTATTTTTAAATTATATCTTTAAAACTTTATCCCAAGCCAACTTTTGGAGTTTAAATGGAAAAATTAACAAAGTATGTCTATGTTATGATATTTGAAGACATGGTATCAGTACAAAATACCTTAAATTTCTGAATTGACTGTAACACTGACCATTTTGTCTATACATAAGTGGTACAGTTCATCACTTAACTTATTTGCTTTTTCACTTGAATTGTAATCTCTTTTCTATACTTAGAATATATGCTTTGCTTACCATTATTACAAAATTAGTCAACTGAATATGGCAAATCTCAAATAAAAAATGGTAAATCTCAAATAAAAACAGACATAAAATACAACTACTTAGTATTTTCTCCCACTGCAGTAGTCTTCTTTTTTTAAAATTAATTAATTAATTAATTGATTTTTGGCTGTGTTGGGTCTTCGTTGCTGCACGTAGGCTTTCTCTAGTTGCGGCGAGCTGGGGCTACTCTTTGTTGCGGTGCGCAGGCTTCTCACTACAGTGGCTTCTCTCGTTGCAGAGCACGGACTCTAGGTGCGTGGGCTTCAGTAGTTGCAGCACACGGGCTCAGAAGTTGTGGCTTGCAGGCTCTAGAGCGCAGGCTCAGTAGTTGTGGCACATGAGCTTAGTTGCTCCACGGCATGTGGGAATCTTCCAGGACCAGGGCTCTAACCCGTGTCCCCTGCATTGGCAGGTGGATTCTTAACCACTGTGCCACCAGGGGAGCCCTTAAATATTAATTTTTAAAAAAGATTTGTCATTTAATTCACTTTTTCTCTGTCTGCTGGCTGGAAATTACACATTCTCTTTTCACATTTGAAATCTTACTATGCATACTTACTTTATCAACATTTAAAGTTAATATTTTAACCCCTTGTAAACAATTCAGGTCCTCAGAACACTCTAGCTTTGATCATTTTCTCCTAGTTTACATGTTATGTTCATCATCCTATCCTTTTCTTTACAAACCAGACATTATTATTAATTCAAAAAGCAAATATTTACTTAGGTTTTCCTACATTCTAAAGAAGTTATTTGCACACCTTTCCTTCCTGCACCTTGGTCCCTCCTGAGACCATTTTCCTTTTTCCTGAATACATCTTTCAGAAGTTCCTCTGGTGTAGTTTATTACTGGTTAGCACTCATTTTTTAATTTATCAGAACACGTCTTAAGTTTGAACTTTTCCTTGAAATTTAAGTTTTCTGGGCATACAATTCAATACATCTGAAGGCACTTTGCTGCTTTCCTGCCTCGGTTATTGCTTCTGAGGTGTCCACTCACAACCCAATTGTGGGTTCTTGGTGATGTGTCATTTTGTTCTGAAGAGTCTCATTATGTGTTGTGAACGGTAGTTTACTAAAATGTGTGTAGCTGTGGATTAAAATTTGTTTTCTTGTTCAATACATGTTGTACTTCTAACACCTGTGAATTCATGTCTTTCTTTAGTTCTGGAAAGTTCTCAGTCATTATCTTTCCAACTACTGTCTCTTCTCCATTCTGACTAGTTTCTCCTTCTGTGAGACTTTTACTTTCCATTCTCCTATATCTATTAGTGCTTCTTCCAGATTTTCTACTTTCCTGTCCCTCTATGCTGCCTCCGAGTAGTTTTTTCAGATCAGTCTTCCAGTTCATGATTTTCTCTTCAGCTATATTTTCTGCTATTTAATCCACCAAGGTTTAAACATTTTAACAATTATTATTTATTCATTAAATTAAAAAAAATTGTGGTAAAATACATTTCAATAAAATTTACCACCTTCACCATTTTTAAGTGTACAGTTCAGTGGTATTAAACACAGTCACAGTGCTGTACAGCCAACACCACCACCTGATACCAAAGCCAGACAAAGACACAATCAAAGAAGGAAAAGTACAGACTAATATACCTTATGAACATTAATGCAAAAATCCTCAACAAAATACTAGCAAACAGAATTCAGCAGCATATTAAAAGAATTACACATCAAGGTCAAGTAGGATTTATTCATGAAATGCAAGGATGGTTCAACATATGAAAGCTAATCAATGTAGTTTGCCACATCAACAGAATGAAGGGGAAAAAAACCACATTATGATCTCAACTGATGTGAAAAAAATCATTTGACAAAATTCAACACCTTTTCATGGTAAAAACACTGAATAAACTAGGAATAGAAGGAAACCATCTCAACATAATTAAAGCCATATATGAAAATCACATAGCAAACCTCATACTCAACAGTAAAAGATGGAAAGTGTTTCCTGTAAGATTAGGAACAAGGCAAGGATCTCACCCTTTCTACTCAGCAAAGTACTGGAAGTTCTAGCCAGAACAATTAGAAAAGAAAAAGAAAGAAGAGGAATCCAAATAAGAAAGGAAGAAGTAAAATTAAGTCCATTTGCAGATGATATTATCTTATATGTAGAAAACCCTAAAGATTTCACAGAAACCTGTTAGAACTAACAAATGAATTCAGTAGCAGGATATAAAGTCAACACACAAAAATCAGTTGCATTTCTGTGCATGAACGATAAACAGTAGCACCAAAAGAATAAAATACTTAGGAATTAACCTAAGCAAAGAAGTGAAAGGCTATCTCCACGGGAGGCCTCTGCCTTTATGACGTAAAGGGAAGAGCGAGCACAGAGAATTATACACAAAACTCTGCTCTGTAAACTCTCCGGTGACACTTGTCATCCAACTCACATTTATTGGGGGAGAGACCTGGGAATACCGTCTTCCATACGCCCGGGGAGGGGTAAGGAGGACCAGAGACTAGTCAGCCTTAGTGATGACTAACCATACCTTAGTCCCATAAACCCAGCACTGAAGCGAAAAGTGGTGTTTCATGCAAAATTCATTTGTTCCGCGGTGAGTTGTCCTTTCAGACTCTCTAGCCTGTGATTCCACCGGATTGGGAGGCCCCAGCACATTCTCAAGTGCGCTAAGACTTGAGAGCCATGCGATGTCACAAATCCTACTTTGAGTTTCCAAAAACTCAACTGACTAATTTTGATAAGGTGTATGGAATATGAGATGGTTCCTAATGCCATTTACTCAAGAGCAAATGCTTGAATTATTTAAATGTAATGAAATAGATTATAGTGGATATCAATTTGGGTAGAGAAAGCACAGAGTAGTATATATAAATATAAAGGAAGATATTGGGAAAAATACAGGTCAAACAGGACTGAGAAAGGTAAATCAGTTTTGGAAAAAATTATAAGGCACACATGCTATCACTCACACTGCTCCTTTGAAGCAATTGAATATTCCAGATTCCTCTCTGATAAATATTGATAATGGTACTTGGGTGAAATGATTATTTCTAGAAAGTTTAGGATGTGTAACAGTAGTGGAATTAGTTCTTGTTAATTCTTATTAGAATTATTAATTTTGTTACTTCTTCTTTTTTTTTTTTTTTGTGGTACGCGGGCCTCTCATTGTTGCGGCCTCTCCCGTTGCGGAGCACAGGCTCCGGACGCGCAGGCTTAGCCGCCATGGCTCACGGGCCCAGCTGCCCCGCGGCATGTGGGATCTTCCCAGACCGGGGCACGAACCCGTGTCCCCTGCATTGACAGGCAGATTCCTAACCACTGCGCCACCAGGGAAGCCCTTGTTACTTCTTTTATTGACCGTTTTCTTTGTAACATGTGTTATAATATGAAATTTTATATATATGTAAATCATATATATATATATATATATATATATATATATATGTCTCTAGGCTCTAAAATAAGCTGAATTAAGAAGCATGATAGGGCTTCCCTGGTGGCGCAGTGGTTGAGAGTCCGCCCGCCGATGCAGGGGACACGGGTTCGTGCCCCGGTCCGCGAAGATCCCACATGCCGCGGAGTGGCTGGGCCCGTGAGCCATGGCCGCTGAGCCTGCGCGTCTGGAGCCTGTGCTCCGCAACGGGAGAGGCCACAACAGTGAGAGGTCTGTGTACCGCAAAAAAAAAAAGAAGCATGATAAATCATATCAAGATTAACAATGTTAATTGATATATTTTGCTCCAAACTCTAATAAGATTTATTAGGGTCTCTGTATCTAAGTCTAATGTGAATAACAGAGTTTTGGATAATTGCTATTAAGTAGAAGAAACAAGTTAAGTAGGAAATAAATCTATTAGGTCACAACACTATTAAGGACACAAGTATAGAATTACTAGTGTTTAAATCTATTTTCAGTATTTCAAAATTATATGTTGCATGAAAATGCTAAACTCGGAGAAGATTATTGAGTCTCTAGTTTCTCCGTGTGAGCAGCTGCTAAAGGCTAATGATTATAATTAATATGATTATTGTTAATAATAATAATTAATAGTAAAGTCTATCTTAAAATGTGATGCTTTAAAAAATAATATTGGAGATAACAAGTGTATGTAATTTTTTCCTCAATAAAGTTTAAGATTGTAAAACTACATCACAATTATTGTTTCCTATAAAACACATCGTATTTTAACTGGGATTATTTCCTGTAGTCAAGATAGTTAAAATACTTCTGAAAAACACATGAAGCTCCTTGGGAAAAGAGATGCCACCTGAATAGAGGAAAAGGTATTATTATTCTAATATTTGTACTAATGACAAGGGAAAAAGACCCATTTGACCTTTGTATGTAATGATAGGAACGTTTGAATTCTCTGGAAGTTAATTTTATTGTTGAATGACTATTTAATTGAGCAGAAAATTAAAAACACTCTTTTCTCATGATAAATTTTGTTATGGGATTCTGCAAATTTCTTATATTACTAACAACAAAAAAAGTTTTTTCTTAGAACTTAAGTGTGGTTCATAATGGCCACACGGCTGGCAGGATGCTCTGGGTGTGAGGCCGTTCACTCTCCCCCGCAGCCGGAAGGGTAGGTCACCAAACTGGGTGCAAAGGGACTGAGGATCGGAACTGGGGGGAGTCTGATTTCCAGCCATCTTCCCCGACTCTGGGGCTGTGTCCCCGCAGCGAGGAAGGCTTGGAGCCACCCACGGATTTACTGCTCTTTTTAGAGTTGACCCTCCTGCAACTGACTAATTTTCAGTGGGGTCACAGCTGACTCGTGTACGTACAATAAAAACAAGGCAAGATACTGGATACACAAATCTAGAGTTAAGAAAAGAAAAAGGTGAAATTTGAAATCTCTTGTTCAATTGTTAAAGGCATTATATAATTTTAGATTGGGAGAAACATTTGAAATTTTTTATTAACTCTAACTTTACAAAGGAGGTAAATGAACCCAGAGACTGGACGGTTTTTGTGCTGATCTTGCAATAACCCAGGCCTACCGACTCCTAGTTAGTGACGTTCCTCTAGATAAAGATTTTCCTTGTTTTTGAACACCATCTTGTTACTAGGCTTTAATAATTTTGTTTTCTACAAACAGACGAGCAAACCTGAAGCCTACGGCGTCAGGCTGTGAATGACCAAGCTCTTGTTCACTTCTTTCCTGCCTTCAACTTTCTCTTTTTTCTTATGTGTCTTTATGGATGTATTCGTGTGTAATGTGCATCCGGCTTCTCGAAATGGGTGGTGACCGGAAGATGTGTTTCCTTCTTTTGACAATAAAAAATCGTGATATGAAATTAATGCTCTACGTGTCCATGACAGTGTCTTTGAAGATGTTTTGTCCCACGGGTGCCCCATTGGAAGGCAGAGGGAGGTCAACTCCGTAGCTTGTGGTCACCAGCCTGATGGCTCGGGTGACACTATTTTGGGGCGGTCTACACCTCACATCTGGTCAGCCATGGTGTCACTCTTCTGGGCTGTGTGGTAGGCAGGTTCTCACACTGCCCGTGCTCTGTCCTCAGCTCGGACTCACAGACAGGAGGGAGAGGCCAAGCGTGTCTCACCCCTCCTCTGCCCGCTGGGCCACTGTGTGCCCATCGGCCACCGAGGGACCCTGGTTCCCTTTTGCTTCAGGTGTCACTGCTAATCTCCGTCACTTCCTAACACCTCCATCTCAAGTGCATTTGACTCTGGAGCTGACTTTTTAAAAGACCAGTCCTCCGAGTTAAGTCCAAGAGCTGCCACTTATAACCTGACTGCTCTTCTCTTGAGTTGAGTTAAAACTTTTCCTTCCTTTCTCCCGGGATTGTCTGTGGCTCCAGTGAGATAATGTCAGGGGAACCTTTGTAGTAAAGAGACGCATTGTTATTGTGTGTTTCTGTCATCAAAACTGATAGTTTATCTGGGCTTGAGCCCCTGGCATAGAGATTCTGATTTCAGTTGTCCTGGGGGTGGTCTGGGCACCACATTTTCAGAAGTTTCCAGGAGGTTCTAACAGTGAGACTCACACTGCCCTTCCCATCAGTGGTTCTCCAAATGCGGTCCTCAGACCAATAGCATCACCTGGAAACTTGTTAGAGGGGCACATTCTCTGGCCCCAGCCAGACCTGCTCCCTGGGGCTCTGGGGAGTCTGCCACCCTCTCAAAGGGGCGGGCAGGGGGTGGACGCTGCCCGGCCTCCACTCCTTCCCCCCTGCTCCCCTGTGGCTGGAGGAGGGGAACTTTTCCCTCGCAGGCCTGACCAGTCCTTCGTGCAGGTCCCACCTTCTAGCAGGCCAAATTCAGACATCGGAATGGGGTTCATTTGTGTGACACCCAGATTCCAAGCACCCAGCATATGCCAGCAAGGCCTCCGAGTGCTACAGTCAAACGGGGAGAAGGCCGCTGCCCCCGCGGCACTGACGGGCTGAGGACAGAGCACCCCACGGCTAATGCTCCCCAACAGCTCTGGCCCTGCTGTGCCCTCCGGACATAAGGACAGCACTGTTATGTCTCTGAGGACAGGATCACGAGATTTACTCAGGTCAGGTTTTCTTTTCCACATAATGAAGGTTCTGTGAATGCACAGTGTTCGACAGGGGGGCCCTGTTTCTTCGATGTGCAGCCATAAGGCCAGGGCGGCTTCGGGGTGTCCCGAAAGGGTGGGCGCCTCTCTCAGCACGGGGGCCGCCAGCCCCTGGGGCTCTGGAGATGCACAGTGGGTCTGCTAAGGAGACTTCGGGAGGCAAGGCCCCTGATTACACAGCACGTGAAGCCCCGATGTCCTTGCTTAGCGGGACGCGTGTTCATCTGAGCAGTAATTAGGAAGGTGAACGTCTTGGAAAACTTACCTGTGATTTGGGCCGTCGTCTGATGGGGACGAGCCATCCTGACGTGCAGTGTCGGCTCCGTCCACATGGGGGCGCCTATATTCTTTGGTTTCATTTTCCACCTGGAAACCACCATTTATATTTTCACCCGGCACAGGATAAACAGAAGAGTGACTTAGCTTTTGCTGTTTGCACTGCTGATTGCGTGTCACTTTTGACAGTTCTGTTACATTCCAAACAGTTGTGATTTTTTTTTTTCCATCGGGACTTTGGGATGTTAGTTGAGGACATCAGGAAATATGCATCCCTATGAACAGTGTCCCTATAAAATATGAGTTCTGTGCTGTTTGGATTATCTGTGAAAGTATCTCCTTCATCGGTGCCCATGAGCAAGAGCTGTCAGTAAAATGATAGTCTCCAAACTGCGCTGCCGCATATGGGAAAGAAATGGACATAACAGAGAAAGCAAGTGGATTCATGTAAGATAGTGAAACAATGGAATGATACATTTCCTCTTGTCGAGACCGTTACAGCTCTGGAGACATTCCGTTAACAGGGTCAGATGTGAGTCACATGACGCTTTTCAGATAGCTCCCAGCTACGAGGAAGGGGCTGCAGGTGAGGACACAGGTGGACAAACACAGACTCCTTGAGGTGGCCAGAAAGCTGGAAATTCAAACTTGTGGCTTTTTTTCAAACTCAGTGTGAAATTGCAGCACAGATAGAGGACTAAGCACCTCAGAGGTGGAGGAAGCAAGTTAAACTTGATGACACCGGAGAAAAGCATGTGCACAGCAGTGCCTGAGGCCCAGGGGCCTCTGTCCAGTGGTCCAACCCACGGTACCTGGTGGAGATGCTGCTTTTAGAGCAGATTCACGCCATCTTCTGCTTTCCTGGGAAGTGTTTCCCTCTCTCCCTCTTGGCTTCCCTGTCTCACCTTGTACTCCTAAATTAATGTGACACAGGGAGGGGTTCGGGTTGGCTTTTTGTTTTGTACAGTTTTCTGCAAAGAGAAGAGACATTAAAAGCTCTGCAACTCATGGTTTGCCCCCCCTGCTCTGAAGACGGGGAGCTGGAGGAAACTTTCTACACTCCTCTGCGTGCCCCGCACTCTCCCTGCAAGTGCTGGATGAGGCCCAGTGCTCTGGGCCCCCGTTCCCAGCTGGTTAGGAGGAGGCCGGGGTCTGGGGCTGAGCTCTGAGGATGCGCTGACGAGATCATGGGTGAGGGGAGAGCTGCATGGCTCTGGGGGTCTGCGGCGGGACCCAGTCCATCATTATCTGGGGGTAATTGGAGTTGAGAGGGTAGGACCTCTAATGAGCTGCTTCGCTCCCTAATGGCCGGGGGCCTGGGAATTAGCGCGGCCGCTCTTCCACATGAGTGAGCCCCGGCCCCCGGCCACCAGCGAGCCCCTCTGGGAAGTTCTCAGCAACTGCCTGATGGCAGCCACGCTGATGGCGACAATGACCGCCGGGCCTTTGCAATGAGGCGTGGGCACCAGTTAGAGACGAGCCTCATGGAGTGACAGTGGCCTTTCAGCGACGAGTGCCCAGCGCCAGTGGCTGGGGGTCCAGGGGTGCCTTTCCAGCCCCCGAGAGAGCCCAGACAGACAGACGGACTCTAGCCTGCCTGCCCCCTCGTGCACTGACAGACCCCCGAGCTCTGCCTGCGGAGCCCTGCCCCTCCCCCAAAGGCATCGCTGCATCCCCACAAGCACAGAGCCCGTGCGCCCGGGCCTACTCCTCCATTTCCCTGCAGCATTTCGTCAGGCGCAGTGGAGACAGGAGACGGGGATCCCACTGAAAGGACTTGCCTAGCTCAGCATCACGGGCTTAACGCCACAAGGGGACCGGACGGGGGCTTCCAGGCCTGGCAGTGAGGGTCACTGTCCTTTAAGGGACTGTTAGTGGGAGCAGCCCCGCCCGGTCCCATCGTCCTTGCCGACCCCAGCATGACCTAGACTCGGGGAAGGGAGGAAGTAGGCGTCCCGCTTGGGGCCCCTCCAGGGCAGGGTCAGCTCCTCGCCAAAGCCTCCTAAACCTCGCATCCTGGGCGACTCACTTGCCCACCCCAGTCCCTCCCGGGAAGAGACCTTCAGTTCTAGTCACTCTTTCTCGAAGTGAATTCACTCATTTATCTTTACTGCACTTAACACCTTGATAAATTCGCTGTAACATGAACACATATACTACTTCCTCTGTATAGAAAGACAAGAGTTGCATGAATTGCAAACTAGTTTTAAATACAGCAACTAAGAAAAAAAATTAGGACAGTATTTTTACTGGGTGGATTTGGAGATAAGCTGCGGTTTTTTTGTTACAGGAATTTTTCTTGAGCGTAACTATTGACTCAAATCCAGGTTTTTTTGGGGGGGGGTGAAACAAAACGTGAAGCTTTGAATTTAGTTTAGTTTTTTGGAATTTGCATGTGTGACAGGTGTTGATTTATCATCTCAGAAAAGCCAGGAGGAGAGAGAATGACAAATACTTTTAGCGTACTAAGTTTTAAAGACAGTGGTTGCTGTCTTCTTCAGGGTGGCTGGTTTCAGCTGTAACATGCAGACACAGCAATTGCTCGTAAAAGGTAATTTCACTTGAAGATGATTCCTGTTCAGTCGAAATGAGGAGCCAGTGCTGAATTCAGCTCACGAGTGACCAGGTTAACTTCTATTACTTGTGCCTGAAAATAGTTGCAGGTGCAAAAAGGGAGGGGCCCTTTTAAGAACTGGACTTTGGTGTGCTGGGTGCAGACACCCCACCCAGCCGGGTCCTGCAATGCTCCTTCTCTGCTTTGGCTGAGTCATTCTGGTGACTTGCAGCTTTAAGGGAGGGGAGGTACAAAGAAAAACAGACTTCACCTGATTTACAACAAGAGTTTTCTATTGACTGGTTTTATTCTTTTCACTGCAGCATTTAGAGAAAGCAAGCAGTTCACAAAGCACCTATTTCTGGTTTGAAACGCAACTTGTGGTTTCCCACTTGTTAAACGTTTGCTGTATTTTAAGACACTTTGCCTAAGAGTTGATAAAGTACTTGTAAAGCAATGGTTGTTGGGGGAAATTCCCCGAGGAACTAATTTCTTATTGTTGTTATTCTCCAAACAGAATGGGAGTTCGCCTGAGAGGACAGTGATTTCCTGCCGTGATTTCTAAATCAGAAGTGGATTCAGGATATGAAGTTGCTTGTGTGTATGTGTGTGTGTGTGTGTGTGTGTGATCTCTGGGTGAAGAAGCAAATTCCTCACTTTGAAAGCTCAAACAAATGCTTTCCTCCGGAGAAATAGAAAAAAAAAAAAAATCCAATGGGCTGGGTAAATATCCTTGACTCCATAGAATGGAGCTCGACCCCACAATTAAGTGGTCCTGACGTGAGGTGACGGTCAGGTGCAGCCCTTGGTCCACAGAAAAAACCCAGCACATGAGCAGAATGGTGGCCATGGGCAGTCATCAGGCCAGGAAAACAAGATGCAAGTACTCGGGAAAATAAAGAGCCCGCAGTTTCTACACACCCATCGGGAGGTATGAATAACAGAGTGCATACAGTTTTAAATGTGGCCTATTTTTGCTGCTCAATAAATGTATCATAGTAATCATCATCACATTTTTATTAGACACTGTGCACTCAGAAGCAAGCTTGGTGGTCTCCTTGGGTGTCTGCCAAGGTCTAATGGAGCCTTCAGGGTTGTTCAGATCCCTCATTTAGGGTTTTCTCTCCTTTCTGCAGGGTCTAAGGAACGACGGCAAACGTCCCTACAGTGAAGGGAAAGGAAGGGGGGAGCTCGTATTTTACCTGAGGGTCAACCTGCCCCAAAGGTGAAGAGGAGATAATCACCCACAAAGGACGAGGGAGACGTTAGCATTAACCTCCTGCTGAATAATTGGTTTCTGAGCCGGTGTCAACATTCGCTGACCTATCGTGCCAGAGGGTATGCTTACTTAGAAGGATGGCAAGGCTGGGGCTTGGCATGAAGACATCGCCTTCAAAGTCAGTGCTGTAACATCAAGGCCGACGAGTATAAAATACCTTGAGTGGACGAGGAACGTTTTGGAAAGCAGCCGCAGGCACTATCTTAGAGAACGCAAAAGCTTCTCCTCTTGGGAAGGGCAGTCAGGCACCCTGCCCGACCAGCACAGTGGTGTTGGGAGACGGGAACTGAAGGCCTGGAAGGTAACAGGCCCTCTTGAGGAGGAGGAGCCCCTTCTGGGGACTTGGACGTGTGGGTGACAAAGCCTGACTTGCAGGGCTCACCCCCCGGTGGTGTTGGGAGCATGTCCTACTGCATGGGACGTGCAGAGAAAATCCAAGACATAGTGTAAGGTCGGAAATTGAGGACCATGGAAGTGGGATGAGGAAATCGGTGGAAATGAGACTTATTGATGGCATTCAGATCACGAAGAATTGTTATCCGAAGAGGACAGTGAATGTCTCTGCTGAGGACAGGACGGGAGGAACAAGTCAACTAGGAAAGAAATCTAAACGTGAGGGTGTGGAGGGATGGAGCGCGATGCCAGCAGGGGAGAAACAAGGAGGTCAGTCACACGTCGTACCTGGAACAGCCCTGACATATTGAACATAAATGAACAACGAATCGCCTTAGAGAGATAAACACAGACCGTGAACCACACACAGCTCTGCATGTTAGAGAGTGAATGCGTTTTGTGTCTGACCTGCAGATGGAAATTCCCGGAAGGAACGCGCGGCATGACATCCACGTGAGGGGCTGGGTCTCACTTCCAGGTGTGTTGTCTGTGCCCACCCCCCAGCGCAGGTGTGTGTAATGTATATTTATATGCTTGTTTATTTACTTACTTATTGCAAGATGTACAGCCAGCATCTCCCAGAGGAGAACTGTGTGGGATGCTCTTGGGTGATTTCATCTCCGGAAAGGCGGCCAGGTACTGGGAGTGGCCGGGTTCATGGGGCGGGCATAGTTAGTGGAGGTTTGTAGGGCCGTCGCCCCTACCTCTGTTCTCCCTCTACTCTTGTTTCCATCACCAGTTGGCACCTGACAGCATGATGGCGAGTCCCCTGAGGGCGGGGACATGCAGCCTTGAATTCCCAGCACGTCGCATGGGGCTGTGCACTTAGCGGGACCTCAATCCATGTTGATCGGCTAGAGTTGAATATTACGAACAGGTTAGGAAAGCCTCCTGGGGAGAAGGGTGACACCACGAACGGCGCTGAAGGGGAAGGTGCTTTGCGCTGCACGACCCCGGGCGCACCTCTCGCCTCTGAGCATCATGTCCTGCGGTCCTGCGAGGAGGGGTTCTGACTTCACGTCAACCGATATTGCCTGGCACCGTCCATAGAGGGAAGAACTGTTGGCAGTCCAAACACTAATCAATAGGAGAAATCGTCGAATTACAGTGCATCGATTCTACAGAAAATGACGTGGCTGTGAAAAAAGAACGAGGTAGAGCTTCCCTGGTGGCGCAGTGGTTGGGAGTCCGCCTGCCAAGGCAGGGGACACGGGTTCGAGCCCTGGTCCGGGAGCATCTCACATGCCGCGGAGCGGCTGGGCCCGTGAGCCACGGCTGCTGGGCCTGCGCTCTGGAGCCCGCGAGACACAGCTACTGAAGCCTGTGTGCCTGGAGCCCCTGCTCCGCAGCAGGAGAGGCCACCGCGGTGGGAGGCCCGCGCACCGCGGCGAGGAGTGGGCCCCGCTCGCCGCGACTGGAGAAAAGGCCACGCACAGCAAAAAAGACCCAATGCAGCCAAAAGTAAATAAATAAATTAATTTAAAAAAATGTGGATGTTTTGGTCCCACTCCAGACATATTGAATTGGAATCTCTATGGGTTGATCTCAGGAATGTACATTTTAAACAAAGATCCCAGGTAACTTCCGGGTAAAGTTCTGGAACCCCTGGTGCACAGACCTGGTTCAGTAGCATCATCTTTGTTTGGTGGCCACTTAGAGGAAGCTGTCTGCTGTGGGAAGGAAGGTCTTTTAATAAATTATCGAATGTGGTTTAAGAAAAATTAATTCATTAACCTCCCAATAGAGGTAATATATTTCAGTAACTGGTTTTGCAAAACTAAAGAAAAATTTTCTGATTATGTTGACTACTGTAGCTATAATAATGCTGTAGCCTCAGAGTTTGGGGCCAGTAGTACCTTTTTGTCTAAGGATCTTAACGTATTTTATAGACATTCTTCTTTGTTAGCAGATAGATGTGTTATAAATTTATAACTGAATTCTGAAAGGCGGGTCCCTGACACTGATCAAGTTAAAGTCGATAATCTTTTTACTTTTTTGTGATTAACCTCAGAAATGACTTCAGTAAGACTCTCTCTGATAAAAAAAAAAAAAAAAAACCCTCTGTTTTAGACGTGGGAAAAATGTAGTTGTGAAAACACTGTTTCTGAAATTGTAGGCCTGTTTTTTTGTATCGTAATTTGCATGCCCAACACCCCTTTTTTTGCTTTTTGCTTTGGGCATGTCTGAAAAAAGCAAGCCAAAAGTTTAAGTAAAAATCTAGACCAGCATTCTCACCAGAAGGGGAGGGAAATCCTAGCAGTTCGTCTGAGATGAGTCCCAAGCAACTATATTTTTTTGTCACCCGACACAGAATCCTCACGCATCATCAGCAGGACGCAGACCGATGCCTAGGGTTTCCTGTGATGGTAACAATACTCTGCTTAGCACAAATCAGTCCCTCCCGTGTAACAAAACAATAGGAATTTTTTTGTGTGTGTTAACAAAAAATAGGAAGAGTGAAGCCTTATTTTGCCATGATAGGTGTGTACTTTTCCCATGCTTGTTAGTGGTCAACATCAAATCTTAGTCTGATATTTAAATGCTTATTATTTTAAAGTGTCTGAAATCAAGGTTCCATCAATAATTTAAGGGAAATGGAAATCACCGTCTTATTGTTCTTTATCACTCTGAGCGGGTATTTGGATGACATCATCACAAACTTTCCTTCCAATTACGTGATTCCATGTTACTGCTCTGATAAGTGAGTACCTGAGAGCATCAAATAGATTTAAATTTCTAGGCCTGGATGAGTTATATATCAAGGTACAATAAGAATTCACGTCTGTAATGGTAGAGCCTGTGCAATGGTATTTAAGAAACTTTTCCATGATACTAAGCCATCTTCTACTACACTAAAAAATAATGGTTTATGTATATCAGTTTGTGGCTGAATTAGTTAATTAACTGATTCCTTATTATTGGACACTTAAGTTATTTCTATTTTTTCTTCCCTTTTCCTGGTGTCCTTTTTTCCCTCAGTGGGTGTGATAGTTAATTTTATGCGCCAGAAATTTGGTCCCACATTATTCTGGGTGTTTCCATGAAGGTTCTTTTGGATGATGCTGACATTTATATCAGTAGCCTGAGTAAAGCCGATTTCCCTCCAAGATGAGGGTGGGCCTCATCCAATCAGTCGAAGGCCCGACTAGAACAACAGGCTGACTTCCCCCTCCTGAGTAAGAGAGAATTTTCCCACCTGACGGCCTTCAAACTAGGACGTGGGCTTTTCCTGGTTCTACAGCAGCTTCGAGCCTTTGGACAGCCCTGCAGATTTTGGACTTGCCAGCCTTCCTAATCGCAGGGGCCAGTTCCCTGCAGTAAGTCTCCCTCTGTGTATGTCTTTAAATATATAATGCAATACTATTACATGTAATCAATCTCTCTTTCTCTCTCTCTATATGAACACACATATATCATATTGATTATATTTCTTTAGAGAATCCTGATTAATACAATGGGGAATGAAAACCCCACAGTTTTCAGTTTATTTTCAGCCTTTATGTTTTCCTCAATGACAAATATATTGGATTGTTAGCAGAACATGTATTACACGTAAATTAGAATCACTGGGCGTGAGGATGCTACAGTTATGATCTAGAAAGCTTCCTCTCCTGCCACATTTGAGATGAGATGGATTTTGAAAGGAGCACGTGATATTTAATGTAGGTTCTGTTAAAGAATAGGTGAAAATTGAATAAATCACTTGAAATATGTTACTTAAAAAATCAATAACATAAATTATGTTTCATGATAAACTAACAGCACTGTGGTGGACATCTCATACATGTGATCATATTTAAAGATTTAATACTACAATCAATAACAGTAACTTTCACTCAGAACATGTGTGTTTCAGCTAGTTTCAAAGCAGACATATTTTCTTCATCTTACTCTTTCAAAATCACTAAAAACTCTAATACGATTCTGAAGGGAAATGTCAGCAATGTCTGGAAACTAGAAGTTAAGAAAATTGAGCAAGTTTATTTTCTTTATAGCCTTCGTTTTTGAGGAACTTGATTGGAATTCGTGGCAGGACTCATGCTAGACCAGGGTTTCTTAACCTTGGCACTAGTGGCATTTGGGTTGGATAATCCTTCATCGTGGGGTCCTGTGCTGTCCATTGGAGATGCACCTCTACCCGTAGATGCCAGCAGCACCCCTCCCCCTGCAAGGGTGGCCACCAAACAGGCCTCCAGCTGTTGCCTAGAGTCCCCGGGGGCAGAATGGCCGCAGCGTAGACACGTGTGACGAGAGCGAGGCTGGTTATGTGGATAAGTAAGGGACCGCAGCCTCAAGTAAGCTCAAACAGGAGACTGCCCGATGAAAAGGTAAAAATAGAGGTCAGTGAATCACAGAACCTTTGGAGCCTGCGGTGTTGGCTCCCGGCACGTGATGTGCGGTTAGTAGGAAGTGGCTTTTGCCGTTCGTGAACTTTC
Source organism: Stenella coeruleoalba (assembly GCF_951394435.1). Lineage (NCBI taxonomy): Eukaryota > Metazoa > Chordata > Mammalia > Artiodactyla > Delphinidae > Stenella > Stenella coeruleoalba. The sequence goes on from NC_137164.1 coordinate 1,540,017, forward strand.
CTGGTTCCTCTCTACGTTGGTTTCGCCAGGATCAAAGCAATGGCCTTTGTTTTTACCCAGAATGAGAACACCGTCCAGTGACAGAGCTTTTATACCCAGGTAGTAACAACACCGTATTTGATTAATGATGGTTCAGCTACGTGGAAAGCTCCCGAACGACCAAGTGTTGTGTCCGGCTGGCCTAGGGAGGGAAGACGGGGGTTTAGCGAGGACCTTGCTTCCCGAGAGCCCTGTTTCTGGTGGGGTCTGAAATGAGCTGAGACACCAGCGGCTTTAAGTAAATGAGGAAGTAGGAGAAGATCAAGGAGCGCAAAGTTGGGTGCCTGCGGGTGGGGGGTGGGGCGGGTCAGTGTGAGTGTCCACCTGCAGAGGCTGCAGCCCCCAGTTATCCAATCAACAGTCCTGCAGGCTTGCTCTCAGGTATTTGTAGGTGGTGTTAACATCTGGATCAGATGGCTTTAAGTAGATGAGATTGTCCTAGGTGATTTGGTGGGCCTGATCCAATCAATTTAACCTTAGAAGCAGAAGTAAGGTTTCCCTGAGGTAGAAGAAATTCCTCCTTCCCCAGAGTTTCCGGCCTGCAGGCCTGCCCTGCAGAGTTTGAATTTGCCAAGCCAGCCCCCACAATGCCTTGCGATCAACCTCCCGGCCTTCCCCTCCCTTCCCCTCCCTTCCCCTCCCTTCCCCTCCCTTCCCCTCCCTTCCCCTCCCTTCCCTTCCCTTCCCTTCCCCTCCCTTCCCCTCCCCCTCCCCCTTTCCCCTCCCCCTCCCTCCCTCGCCCCTCCCTCCCCTCCCCCTCCCTTCCCCTCCCCTCCCCTCCCCTTCCCCTCCCACTCTCTCTCTCTCTCTTTCTCTGTTTCCCTGGAAGCCTAATGAACAAGCTGATTTACAATAAGAGAACTACCACCATTGTTATTGTCAAGGGACATATTGAGGACAGAACCCTATCTCATTTATTTTGTTTCCTTCTGGACTCTGGCCCACAGGCTCTCAATAAACGATGAATTGAATGAAATTATTATTAGCAATTACGCAAACAGCTCTGGAGTATATAAAACAATATTTTGAATGTCTCTGCTAGGAAGTTGGTAATTTTTATGAGAAAGGGCATCATTTAGCTTTCAAAATTCAAAAACAACTTTTTTCATTATGTAAGTAACATTAAGCACACGATTGAAAGCCTAACTAGAACACAAACACTCGGCAAGTTCACGATCGTAACAAGCAGGGCCTGGCATTCCATTTGTCCGCCAGGCTTCCCTCCCGAGCCCCTACCCCGTTCAAACGTGGGTTTGTATGGTGGGGATCACACTGGATTACAAGGATTTTTGTTTTTTTGCTTTTCCCTTTGTTATTACCTAGTCTCCATAAATATCATTTCCTCTTTATTTTTCCTTTGTTGAAAATAGCTTTACTGTTTATGTAAAATTAATTTCTGCTCATTAATAAGACGTACTTTTATTGAGCCTCTTTTAGGTATCAGGCATTTTACATGGTCTCTCTGTTTTTATTCTCAAAACAAGTACAGGGCAAATATTATTATCGTCCTCACTGTACAGATGAGGAAATTGGTCTTAGGACCATTAAAGAGCTTGTCTCATCTGCCAGGTGGCAGGGTTCTGAACTGTCCTCTTTCTACTTTGCTATAGTGTCTTGTTTTGCTTATTTGACTTTATCTTTCCTTTTGTGGATACAGGGGTTTATGAATTGTGGGGGGACATCCCTTTGCATATTGTTCTGTGGAAAAGCGTATGTCAGAGATTCAGGCTCTGATTCCATAGTTTGTCATGTAGTGTAAGTGGTTTTCTACAACTCAGCAAAGGGGAGCACACCTTTCTGTAGGTGCGTGAATATTGATGTTTACTTCAATTTATGTTTGCAAATTTAGTTCACATTCCAATAATTTTTACAGAGGAAAAAGCCATAGTTTTTAGGTTTGGGGTCAGTCACTGGTAACTATCCCATTCGAAATCCACATAATCACATACGTACTTGAAACCGACAGAAAAAGTGCTACATGAGCATCCAACCCAACTGGAAAGACAGAAAGTAAAATAAATAAGTAAAATTCAGCTATCGTTAAAGAAATGTTCAAAGATTAAGAATGGGCACTATCAGATGGCTCTCCTTGTAGTTTTTCACATGAGAACTGATTCAAAATATAGCATTCTCTCCATATTAGGGTATACTTAGAAATACTAAGAACTTTTTATTGTCCTTTCCCTGTGTGTATTAATGTATTGAAGTAAATGATGCCATACTAAAGGAAACACCCCAAATGTGGGCGGTTGATTAAAATACGTACGTGAACAAATTACAGCACTGTGGAGAAGGGAACATCACCACTGCTGGTGTTTAAAACATGCTTTCAGAGAAAAAACAAATACCGTACGCTAACGCACATATATGGAATCTAAAAAAACGGTACCGATGAACCTACTGACAGGGCAGGAATAAAGACGCAGACGTAGAGGATGGACTTGAGGACACAGGGTGGGAAGGGAAAGCTGGGACGAAGTGAGAGAGTGGCATGGACATATATACACTACCAAATGTAAAATGGATGGCTAGTGGGAAGCTGCTTCATAGCACAGGGAGATCAATTTGATGCTTTGTGACCACCTAGAGGGGTGGGATAGGGAGGGTGGGAGGGAGGCTTAAGAGGGTGGGGCTATTGGGATATATGTATACGTATAGCTGATTCACTTTGTTATACAGCAGAAACTAACACACCATTGTAAAGCAATTATACTCCAAAAAGATATATTAAAAAAAAATGATTACAGAAAGAAAAAAAACCACTTTCACTTCCTTTGCCCTCAAGTTGCTCCTGTATATTGCAAATAAGAACGCCTCACCAACGTTAACTGTCTACCGTGATGTAGTGTTCTGGGTGTCTCTGTATTTTCTTGCTTTTCTTTAAGCCCATGCTATTTAATTATTCTGTATAAATGCTCACACACCACCTGATACTAACGGTGTCTTCTGGGTCTGGCTAGTTCATGAATAAGACTCCCTCTCTTTTCCCCTCTGATTTTGTTGTTGTTGTTGTTTGGTTTTAATTGCAGTAGTGTGAGGGGAGAAGTTTTGGGCAGAGAGGCTTTCTGGATTTCGTTCAGAGGCTACTGCGGAAATCCTGCGCACCACCATGCTGAGGACCAGCTCTGGGGACAGCTGGAGGCTGTCCAGGAGCAGCCGCTGTGCCCCAGGAAAAGGGCTTTGTGGAATTGGCCAAGATATCTACAAGAAGATGCTTAAAGATGCTGTGCTTTCCACTTTCTTGCAAGGTTAGCTTGGTAAAGTTCTCTAGAGAGATTGTAAGGATAAACAATATTCTCTCTGTTTTATAATATCGAGAAGCCAGCATAGTTATCTAGAGGTGAGTTTACATACCAACGTAATTCATGAAATTAATGTGCCAGGAGGTTCATATAGGGTACAATTTTACTGCCATACATATATCCTTAGACAAATTTGGAATGTAATTTTTGATTTTGTGTTTTCTCTGTTCAGTAACTCAGTGGAAAATGCTGGTTGAGGCGATTGTTTCATGAATGTTGTAAAGCTGCCTTTATGAAGACCTAAGAAGGTAATTCACTGGTGACCTTAACCTTCACCTTGAACCTGTCTGCATTCATGCAGTCTTATAAGTGAAGGCTGGCAAGTCTAAGTTAGCTGTTGAAGGCTATGCTTTTAGCCTAGTGAATAACCTCTCATTTATTTTTATGTCCTTAAATTAGCATCAGTGCAGACAAGCTAGGTCTTGGAAGAACTTGGACAAGCCCTCTTGGCTTTTCTCATGGACAGTCATGCCCAGGGGGTAGGACTTCAGTGACTCCTCTGAGGCAGGTGCCCAGGTTTATCCATGTCCCAGACTTGGGAAAAGGTTCAGTTGAGATAGTGGATGTGTAAGATCTTTGAAAAGTGGAAGACACTGTGAAATAGATGGTAGAATCCTTGAAATAATAATTCACCACTATTTTTAGATAGCAGGTGGTTGGTTGAGACAGGACAGTCGTCCTACCGCAGCTAGGAAAAACTGGAGAAATTACAAAAACGATATCTTTAAAGACAGAACGTTGTGGAAGAAACTAGATGGAACTAAAATTACAGAGCAGGGACATTGTTCCAAGGTAAGCTGGTGATTTATATATATATATATATATATATTTATATATATGTATTTTTTATAAATTTATTTATTTATTTTTGGCTGTGCTGGGTCCTCATTGCTGTGTGCGGGCTTTCTCTAGTTGCGGGGAGCGGGGGCTACTCTTTGTTGACGTGCACAGGCTTCTCAGTGTCGTGGCTTCTCTTGTTGCGGAGCACGGGCTCTAGGCGCATGAGCTCAGTAGTTGTGGCGCACGGGCTCAGTAGTTGTGGCTCGCGGGCTCTAGAGCATAGGCTCAGTAGTTGTGGTGCACGGGTTTAGTTGCTCTGCAGCATGTGGGATCTTCCCGGACCAGTGCTCGAACCCGTATCCCCTGCATTGGCAGGCAGATTCTTAACCACTGCGCCACCAGGGAAGCCCTAAGCTGGTGATTGACAGCTGTTTTTGGCCCCGACGTACTCGTTGATTTTGGACACAGGTTGAGGCTCAGACTTGGCTCAGGCAGAGGGTCCTTGTGAAGGAAAGAGAAACTGGCAAAGCTTTAACCCCCATGGGACAAACTGGAAACTTGAGCGGCTTCAGACTCAGAAACTTTCTGGGGCCAGGAGGCTGGAGAGCTGGTTTTAATACCTCTGAAGGGTAGAGAGAGATTTCCCATAATCTTTCAGGGTTGAGGAAACTGATACCCACCAGCCTGCCCTTCAGAAGCATGGGGTCAGGGGGCTACACCAAGGAGCAGCGATGAACCACAGGTCCAAAGTCTGCCTAAAAGTGCAACCCAGCACCAACCTAACTCAATTCCTGGTTGGATTCAGGTGATCAGCCCCTCACCCAGTCTTTCCAAAAGAATGAAATTCAGCATCGTCAGGATCCTCCCATTTTTTATATATAACATCTGGCCTACAATCAACAACATCTAGACAGGCAAAGAAGCAAGAAAATGTAAATGATGATAAAGAGATAAAAACCAGACAGCGGAAGCAGACCACTTGCTAAAACTAATGGAGTTAATAGATAAGAACTTTAAAATAATATTCAAGAATATATATATATACACACATGTATATAGGGGGATGGAAATAACAGATGAAAGTATGGTGATTTCACCAAAGAATGGGAATCTATTTAAAAAAACTCAAACGGACATTTTAGAACTGACAAAACCATTACCTGAAATTAAGCACTTGGTGAGTGGTTTAATAGCAGAATGGACTCAGTAGAAAATGGGATTAGTGAATTGGAAGAGAGACCATTAGAAAATACTCAGACTGAAGTACAAAGAGAAAAGGAATGGGAAACAAAACAAAAAATGTCTAACATACACATACCTGTAGTCCCAGAAAAGAGAGAACAGGGAAGAAGCAATATTTAAAAACAATGACCAAGAGTTTTCCAAAACTGGAGGTCATCAATTAGAGATTTAAGAAGCTCAGGAAATCCCTAGCAGAGTAAACACACACGAAATTGTGTCTAAGCACAACGTATTAATGCTTCTGAAAAGCCAAAGACAAAAAGAAAGATATTAAAAACATCTCGAGGTAGAAGACACATTACCTGCAAAGTATCGACAATAAGACGTACAGATGACTTCTCCACTGAAATTACAGAAGCTATAAGACAAGAAAATGAAAGGACTGTGAATCAGGAGTTCTATACCCAATGAAAATCTCTGAAAAGATGACAGTGCAATGAACACATTTTCCAACAAACAAAAACTGAAGGAATCTGTGGCCTATAGGCTTCACTGAAAGAAAAACCACAGAGAGTTATTTAGGTAGAAGGAAAATGTTCCCAGACGAAAGCAGGGAAATGCAGGAGAAAATAAAGGAAAAGAAAAATGTAAATGAATATGGACTGTATAAAAACAAAAGAGAGGAAGAATCCTGTCGTTTTTGTATGCATGTCCCGAACAAACTCTAGTACAATGTCTTGTACAAAATATGTTCTGAATAATATTTTTCTGGATATTTTCTCCTACTCTAAAAAATTCTGATGTAATTGGAAAAGCAATTCTTTAATGAAGTATGAAGTTTTTGCTAGCAGATAGATAGTGGAAGTTAGATGCCCTTACTTTCTTTGTTAATAGTTTTCTCTTTACCCTTCCTTTCTTTTTCACTCATCCTTCACCACGTTTGATACATGGCTTCTAGAAATTTAAGTCACACCTCTAATACTGTTTTCTCCTTAGTATAATCCATGCTTTTATAGTTTTTCTATTCTTCCTATGTCTTATGTTTTTAGGTACTTGTTATAAAAATGGTGACTTGGTAATCACCGGTTGAATCACGAAGAAGCACAGGACAGTGAGGCAGATAGATGTTTCCTTAAGCTCAGCATCCTATTAGAGAGCCAAGGTGGAAAAAATGGAGCAGAGAATATGGACAGATGACTCAGTGGGTTCCTGGTTACAAATTAAGCTTAAGCTGGGGACAAGTGGGAGTGGAGAAACCAGGGGGAAAATATAGTCTTGGGAAAGAATAAGGAGTTACAGGAAGTATTGGGAAAGATAAAGACTGATTATAATGAGAGTTAATAAAATTCCAGAGGACTTTCATTGTGTTTTTAAACACCGCTCAGCGTTTGTTATGTTTGAAAAGTGAAGTAACTGCACTGTGTTGTCCATTGTGTGGACCCTTTCGAGGGAATCACTATCAGTCACAATGGTTGTTCATCACACCTGGAATGACGCCCAACTCCTCAGCAAGGTTCCCCAGGTTCTGTAAGATCCGGCCCATCTCTCGCTCGTCTGACACGACTCCAACCTGCACTTATGCTGCTGCCGCCATTGGCCTCTCTTCCTCAGTCATTTCACTCTCATTCTTGCTGTGGACTCTGTACAGCTGGAATTCTCCTCACTCAGGTCTTAGCAAGGTCAGCTCCTTTCTGTCATTTTCTTAGAAAGAAGAGCTTCCAGGCACCTCTGCAGGACTCTTATTTTCTGATAGCTCACGATACTCTCTAGAATCACCTTCTTTACTTGTTTGTTCTCTGCTTCTCTGTATGGAATGTAAGCTTCACGACAGCAAGGGCCTTGTCTATTTTGTTTATTGTAAACATATTGGCCAGTAATGATTATTGTGACAAAAACTAATGACAGTGGGTGACAGAAGCGCTGTTTTAGGTAGAGTGACCAAGGAACTTCTCCCTAAGAGGACGGCAATTCCATGGAGACCTCCACAAAGCCATGGGGTGTTTGAGAAAAGTGTTCCGAGCAGAATGTCAGCCAGAAGATGGAAACGTACTCGGCACCTTAGGGAAACTCAGGGAGCCGGCTTTGGGGAAGCAGAGGGACCATGTGGGAAGTAGGAGATGATGTCGGGAAGAAGTTGGGGCTCAGGCGCTCACAGATGTTGCAGGTAATTAGGTGTAAGGGCGACGGGGGAGTGACAGGATCTGACGTGTTGATGTGGCCTGGATGACACACTGAAGCAGAGGAACCAGAGGGGCAGGCATTGCAGCATGTGGGGAGATGCTGGTGTGAAGCCAAAGTGGCATCAGTGAAGACGGTGACAGGTGGCTGGGTTTGGGATGTGTCTTGAAAGTAGAACTGTTAGGGTTTGGATGAAGGATGACTCGCGTTTGGGGTCTGAGCAGCTGAGTGAACGCCGGTGCCTCGGACTGAGACAGGAGATACCTGGGTGCCCAGATTTCCGGGGGGAGTGGTAGTGTAGGGTGTTGGAGGCCCCCTGGACAGTCAGGCGGAGGTGGCAGGGAGGGGGCTGGTTACACATTATTATTTAGGGGAGAGGGAGGTCCAGAGAGGTAATTTGGGACGTCTCAGTTCCTGGACTGTATTTAGAGATTTGGGAGGAAATGAAATCGTCTAGGAAGGGAGTATAGAGAACGGTTCTGGACGCTCCAAGTGTTGGATGCTGAGAAGCAGAGGGGGATGCGGCAAAGGAAACCGAGAAACTGAGAAAGTGATGCTGGAGGAGGAGGAAACCGAGGATGTTCATAGTCGTGGAAGACGCGAGACAAGTGTGTGCAAGCCGAGTGCCATTAGCTCTGTCAGGTCCAGCAGGGTCAGTGCAGAAGGCTGAGAACCTCATTCATTTCAGGAGAATTTGGGTGGCACCAATGAGACCAATGAGTAGTGATTTGCTACTTGTTTCTAACCATCCTTGGAGAATACTAGGTACGTTCCATCAACTATAAAGGAAGAAGCAAATATTGAAGAGGCCTTTAGAGAAAAAGGGAAGCTTTTTTTCACCTAATTGGTCGAATGGAAGAATCCCTAAGTTAGCTATTTAAAAAGACCCCACCCCCGCCTCAGTTTTAAGTTATTGTTAAATTTCACGAGATATTAAAGGAGAAGAAAACTCAAGATTTGGTGTTGGAAGGTCTATGTTAGAATCCTCTCCCTCACTTAGCTGTGTGACTTCAGTCAGGTGTCTTAACCTCTCTAAGCCTCAGTTTCCTCCACCTTAACAGACAGATAATAATGTCTGAGTCACACTGTAATGAAGTTTAAATGAAATAATGTATGTGAAGTTCTTTCTGTAAATATATATCTCTATAAATATTAACTTTCTATAAATATGTTTTATACATATTATTGTTTTGTTGTTGTTATTGTTTGACCTCCATCTGTATTCTAAAATTTAGGGAAATAGGCAAGAAAAGTTAAAATGGGCTACGCTGGACTGACCAAAATGAAAGTGAAGAAAATTGGAGTTAAAGAGGCAAACAAGAAGGGGAGACCCCGTGAGGAGGCTGGCAGCTTGCTGGCCACGAGGATGCCCGCGGAGTGGGAGGTGGGCAGCAAAGTGATGTGATGTTGGGACAATTGTAAGTGAAGAAAGTCCCCGGCTTTGTCAGCCACGTTTTGTGACAGGAGAAATAGGGACAGGCAGGAAGGCAAGATGCGCAGGAAGAGAGCTGAGCACGGCTAAGGAAAGACAGGCACTGCAGTGGAAGAGACAGGGAGGAGAAGCAACCCACAGAGCTGCCCTGGAGCCTGAGGGGTTAGACGTTGTCACGTTTTCAGAGATGTGTCAGTTCATGCTCCTGGGGTTGTGTGTGGGAACGTGGTCCCTAATCACAGCATCTTCTGCGGTTGCTCCCAAGATCTTTGCATCAGGCACTGTGCTTCCACTCCTTTGAAGGAGGGAAATGTAATTATTAAAAAAATTAAACCGGGCTTATGCCTTTGTAAATAGATACTATATTCACGTGGTTCAAAAAGGTAAGAAGTGTATATAGTGAGAATTCTCCCTCCTACCTCTTATCCCTCAGCTATACAATTTCTTTTCCTGGAGGCAACCAAAGAGATTGCATGTATTTATAGAGATATTACTTACATGTATAAATAGAAAAGCTTTCTTTTTAGGACACACATGGTGGCATAACATATGCACTGTTCTGCACTGTACTGTTTTCCTTCACAATATTCTTTGGAGATTAGTTCATAGCATATACAAAAAGCTTCCCTTTTTTTTTTCCTTTAACAAACTGCTCAAGGTTTTACTTTATGGATTTATTATAATTCATATGACCAGTCATTCATGATGGACATTCTTGATGGGCTGTTTCCAATCTTTTGCTACCACGAGTAGTGCTTCAGTGAGGAATCTTCTACACACACGATTCTGCACATGTGCCCATAGACATCTAAGATAAATTTCCAGAAGAGAGATTGTCGAGTCAAAGGACCTGGGCATTTGTAATTTTAGTAAATATTACTGAAGTAATAAATGCTGTCTCAATTTCATCTCCACAGTAATGTATGAAAGTGCCTGAATCCCCCAGACTCTAACACCAGTTCATATTATTTTTAATATTTGTCAAATTTATAGGTAAGAAATGGTATATCAGCACAGTTTTTTTTGTTCCTTTTTGTTATGAATGGAGTTGAGCATATTTACTAATGTTTAAGAACCATTTGCATTTCTTTTCTTGTAAACTGACTATTTTATCCTGTTGTTCGTATTTTTCTTTTTTCTTTCAACACTTTAAATATTTCATTCCACTCTTTTCTTGCTTGCATGGTTTCTGAAGACAAGTCTGATGTAATTCTACCCTTGTTCCTCTATAGATAGGATATTTTTTTCCCTCTCTGGCCCTTTTCAAGATTTTCTTTTTGTCTTTGGTTGTCTACATTGTAGACATGGAATATGATATGTTGAATATGATATACAGCATAGATTTTTTTTTTTTTTTTTTTTGGTACGTGGGCCTCTCACTGTTGTGGCCTCTCCTGTTGCGGAGCACAGGCTCCGGACACGCAGGCTCAGCGGCCATGGCTCATGGGCCCAGCCGCTCTGCTGCATGTGGGATCTTCCCGGACCGGGGCATGAACCCACGTCCCCTGCATCGGCAGGCGGACTCTCAACCACTGCGCCACCAGGGAAGCCCAACAGCATAGATTTTTTTGGGTATTTTTCCTACTTAGTATCTCTGGGCTTCCTAGATCTGTGGCTTAGAGTCTGTCATCAATTTTGGAGACGTCTTAACTGTTATCAATTCAAATGTTTCTTCTGTTTTTATTCTTTTTTCTTCTCTCTTTCTTCTCCTTCTGATCTTCCCATTATGTGTATGTTATACCTTTTGTAATTGTCCCACAGTTATTGGCTATTCTGTTCCAGTGTTCCTTTCTTTCTTTTAATCTTTGCATTTCAGCTTGAGAAATTTCTATTCACATATGTTCAAACTCACTGGTTCTTTACTTGGCTGTGTCCAGTCTATGGATGAGTCCATCAAAGGCATTCTTCATTCTGTTAGAGTGTTTCTGATGTCTAGTATTTCCTTTAGAGCCTTTGCTTTAATCTTGATCTCTCTGCTTACACTACCTGCCTATTCTTGCATGCTGTCCACTTTTTCCAGTAGAGCCCTTAGCGTAGGATCATGGTTATTTCAAATTCCTGGTGTGATAATGCCAAAATCTCTGTCATATATGAGTCTGTCTAAGTCTGGTTCTGGTGCTTGCTTGTCTCTTCATACTCTGGTTTATTTGTTTTTTTAAGCTTTTAGCATGCCTTGTAATTTTTTGTTGAAAGCTAGTTTGATGTATTGGGTAAATCTTACTGAGGTAGATAGTCCTTTAGTGTGAGGTTTTACGTTTATCTGGCTAGGAGCTAGTCTGTTTTTACTGTTTGCAGTAGCTATGGTGTCAAGGGCTAAAATTTCTTCTGGTGTTCTTGTTTCTGTCTCCCCTGTTGTCTTTGGGTTTCCCTGGAGACTCCCTAAATAGGGTCTGCGTCTTGCAGTTCTTTTAGCTCTAATCCCTGTTATTACATGGAAGCCCTGTGGATGTGGTGGTGAGGTGGGGACACGGAAATGTTCTGTGGTCCTATGACTAGGTCTCCGTCTTTCAGTGAGCCTGGGTCCGGTGTTTCCCTTCCCCACACTGAAGGCTGGAGTGGGCTGGAGCTGGACATTCCCCTCCCCCCAGGTGGGTTGGGTCCTGGTAAAATAGGTCCCCTTGAAGGCAGGCTTTGCTAAGGAGAACAGAGAACTCTGGGCATGTTTCAAAATGATTACTTCCTCCCTCTTCCTGAGGGAAGCAGGAGGGGATTTTTCTCAGATCTCCTCAGTGAGAACCTGATGGGGCTTCTGGAGGTAAATCTCAGGAGAGTGTGAGGACCCATCTAAGACTGGGCCTCTTCTGGGTTTTTCAGCTTGTCCACACTGAGCTCCCAGCAATTCATCAGTTACAGTTTAAAGTGTTCCTACTGATACTGGTTCCAGCTGTGGGCTTCTGCTTCAGTAAGAATTCTCTGTATCTGTCTGTCTTATCTCTCCAGTTTCCAGACCAGCAGTTTGTCCTGTGACCTCAATTCTTTGATGGATCTAAGAAGTGTTGTTGACTTTCAGTCTGTTCAACTTTTTTCTTTTTGTGAGCAGAGGGGACCTCCAAGTTCTGCATGTCAGACTGGAAACCAGAAGTCATATTTTTCTTACTGATGTGTGGGAGCTCTTAATATATTAGGGAAATTAGTCCTTTATCTTGATATGAGATGCCCATGTTTTTCTATTTTGTCATTTATCTCTTAAATTTGTGTTTTCCCCTGCGCAGTTAAACAAATGTTTTGTGTGTGGTTGAATTTATCATTACTCCCTTTTAGATGTTTTGATTCTGTGATACAATTACTAAGGCCTTCACAACTCAGATTATAAAGGAATTCTTCCGTTATTTCTTTTAATACTTGTTATGGCTTTATTTTTTATATTTAAATATTTGTTCCATTTAGATTTTACCCTCATGTAGCGTGTGAAGAATAGGTACTACTGCTTTTTTTCTAGTTGTCTATTCAGTTGTTTCAAAACTACTTACTCAATAGTTCATTTTCCCCCCATTGATTATCATGTATTAAATTCCAATATGTATTTGAGTTTATTTCTATAATTCCTATTCTGTGTTATTGCTTTATCTCTTTATTCATATGCTAATATGAATAAGTCATAGGATAATACTACTCTGTTTTAATTAGTACAGCTTTCAAATATTTAAAATATTGTATGGCTAGTTACCCTTTTATTTTTCTTGTTAATTTCAAACATTTTTTTTCTCAAGTTAAATTTAATTTTGTATATTAACTTTAGCAATCGGTTCTTCTAATAAAAAAACACTTATTGGTGTTTTTATTATGATGTTAAGTGTTTTTTAGAGTAATTGCACATTTATGAAATTGAGTTTTTCTATCTAAGAACATTGTGTGCCTTTCCATTTGTTCGTGTTTTCTTTTGTGTCCCTAGAGAGCTTTAAACACATTTATTCATATAAATCTTGCACATCTTTGTTCATTGTTTTCCCTAGAAATCTTATCTTTCTTTTCCTATTGTAAGTGTGGTCTTTATTTCTTAATTATGCATTTAACTGGTTGTTTATACATGTATATAAGCTGTTTATTCCTATATGTTTATTTTATGGAAACACACTGTTTCTGAATGTTTAGAAGCATATGCGCAGTATAACAGAGGGCAGCTGGGGGTCTGCACCGTGGGGCTCTGAGGTCTATGGACTTGGCCCCGGGGCACTGCGCCTCTTACTCAACCTTTATAAGCCAGTTTCCTCATGTGTAAAATGGGACGATAGCAGTACCTACCTTGTAAGGTAGTTTTGAGGATTGAAAAGATAAAGCAGGAAAGCACTTAGCCGAACCTCTGGAGCACAGTAAGCCATAGATTAATGTTGGCTACAGTGGTTCTGTCCTCTTAACCACTGAAGCTCAAACCTAGTCAGACATGGGGGTCAGACTGGGAACAGACGTGAACCTCCCAACCAGTACTCCCACACACCACTCCTCAGAGCTCCCACACCAAAGCCCGCCAGTAGACAAAAGGCTGTGGGGTGGGAGGATGGGGGAAGTGGACACAGAAGGACCCTCACCTGACTGTTGTAGGAAAGGAATGAAAGGGTTCTGTGGTGGTCTGCATGTGGGGGGTCCAGGGAAATCAAAGGAGGAGACACATGCTAATGAAGTAGTGGAGGTGGACAGGGCACTTTTCCCCAGTGGTCACCTTGGATCACCAGGCCGTTTCTACACACAGGCATCCTAGACCCGTCTTTGCGTCCGCTCAGCAGTTCCGTGAGGGGGGAACGGGAAATCACAGGGAATGGGTGGGACGGGGGAAGCCGCGTCCAGACGTGCAGACCCCTATGCAAGTGCGCATTCCCCTCCGGATCTCTCTTCACTTCCCTTGTTACTTCTCCTATTTGGGTCTCAGTCCCAAATTATCAGTAGGGAAGACAGGTGACAAACTGGAAAAAGGAGAAACAAGAGGGATTAATATGCTGGGAAGAGGTAGCCTAAGGGACCGTTGGGGTTCAAATCAATAATACCATTTGCTAAATACCCCATGGGCAGCAGAAATCCACAGAGCTATATTAGGAGTAGTGCACTAATAGCTACCGTGTCTTAAGTGTCTATTGTGTGCTGCCTGTTTCACTGGCATTTTTTCTTTTATTGCTAACAAGTCTTCCAAGGCGGTGTTATTAAGCCAATTACACCACCTGTCTCTAGGAAGCAAGGCCTCAGTCCTCCTGGAGCTTAGCGTTTGTGTACTAACTGAAGAGTATTTGTGAGCGGAGCTCTCGACCACGGCGGGGCTGGGCAAGATCTTGAGGGAGTCAGCCCTGGGCAGTGGGTGAGGTCCGGAGAAACGGGATGTGATCGGTGAAAGGAAGGATATCGTGCCTATTACTGTAAGAGGAAAGCTCGACCCGAGAGAAGCAGGGGGAGAAGCCCGATGGGCAAGTTCAAGGGGCGAGGGAGCAGCACAGGCTTCCTGCAGCTGGAGTTGGAGCCGCGAGGAAACGCGGGCTAAGCAACTGCAGTGGGCAAGAGGCGCCCGAGGAGGCAGCTTCCAGCCGGGAAAGTGCTCCATCAGCTCCCAGCCCGCTCGCCCACTGCTGCATCGCTTTTAAAGGGACAGTCACCGGGCTGCCGAGACTTCGGAAGCGGAAATGGTCTCTGCTCACTGGCTGACGGTCTAAATTCAGACCGAAAGAATGTGCTTGGAGACAGCTGGTGGAAACTGTCCCAGGCCTGTCTTCAGTGGACATGTCCACGTGCTGCTCGTCTTGCCCTGTTAAGCGTCTCCCTCTCTCCATCGCGCCCTCCGTCTGCCTGCCTGTCTTTCTTCATTAGGCTTTACAAAAAAGTAACCAACCCCGCGCCTTGTACCCAAGCAGTCCAGTAACGCCTGCGTGATGAATGCGAGCTACTCGGGTGCTTTATGAGAAGTGACACTTCCTCCCCAGCTTCTTGTATCTGCCACTGAGCAGTTAAGGTGAAAGCCCACCGCCGACGTGACTGCTGTAAATACCACGGGGCAGGGCTCTGGAGCTCACTAAACGCGTAAGCGAGACGCACGAGGCAGCCCCGGACGCCCCATGACCCGGGACTGCGGCAAAGGGTGTGGGAACGGAGAGGGAGGACACTGCGCCCCCTCCTTCCTCCCGGCGGGCCACGCACACCTTCCCGCCCGGGGGGCAGGGGCAGGTCGCTCCAGGTCGCCGGCACCTCCAGCGCCCGAGAAATCTGCAAATTCATTGCTCCCTTTCATCTTCCGGCGAAAGCCTTCCGTCCCGAGTAGGGCCAGCCCCATCCTTCGCCGCCAGCCTCGAGCTGACCGCCGAGGCGGATCCGACTTCTCCCCATAAAAAGGCTCCGGTTCCCTTTCCCCGCGCAGGGGTCCTAGGCTGCTTTCGACTTTGCTTCTCACTCGCAAGTCCCGCGGTCTGGAGCGGTGCTCAGTCTCGGCAACTTTCACCAGCTCGCCCCGGGAGTCGGGCCCTTTCTAAGACAATGTGAACAAAGAGGAGCAGGGGCGAGCGGGGCGCGCGGGCAGGCTGGGGGCGAGCGTCGGGGCGCCGCGCTCCAGCCGGCCCCGCGGGGATCGGGCGCAGAGAGCGCCGCGCGGCTCCCGGGCGGCTCGGGCGGCGGGTTTCTTTGTCCCAGCCCCGGGCCGGGCGCGAAGGCCGCCGGCCGCGAGCAGAACCGCGAGCCGGGCTCGGGGCTCAGGCTTCCACATGCGCCCCGCGGGGGCAGAGCAGGAAGCAGCGGCCGCGACCCCGTGCGCGACCCGCGCCGGGCTCCCCCGTTCGGCGGCGGCTTCGGGCCGTGGGGGACTCGGGGACCTTGCCTCTCGCGTCCCCGAGGGCAGGCCCTGCTCGCCCTCGGAGCGCGGTTCGGGGTAGGGAGCCCCCGGCGCGCGCTCCTGCACCCGGACTCTCCGCAGACGCGCGCCAGGCGAGCTCGGGGACAGAGGCGGTGCTCTGGCGCCCCCCAGCCGGCCGCACCGCGGGGCGGGACCTAAACGCAGCGCCAGCCCGAGATGCCCAGGAAGCCCCGAACCAGACCGGGAGCGCGGCCACAGCGGCCTGTGTGTGCGCGTGGGAGGGGGCTGGGTGCACGCCCCCGTCTCACCTGCCGCACAGCTTGCGCCTGTGTGTCTGCAGGATGAAGGAGAGAGGAACTGCGGTGTCTGTTCAAGCTCATTAGACCAACCCCCTTCCCTCCAACTCTCAGCTAAGTTTTATTTCATAACGCAAAGTAGCATCAGAGCCCAAGTGAAAACTAGTTTCCCGATTTCAGTCTGCACCTCCGCCACCGCATCGACCGAGGGTTCGGTTCCCGGCTTCGACTCCGCAGGAGGGCGGCCGCCCCGGAGTCCCGGGGCTCCGGCCTCGCGCTCCCTTTGTGAGGCCCAGGCTCGGGGCGCCCCCGGTCCCGCGCTCGGGCACGCGGCGCGGGGCCTGCCGCAGCGCGGCGGGCGCGGCGGGCGCTAGGACCGCGGGGAGCGCGGGCGGCGCGGCGCTACCTTAAACCCAGCCCAATGCCGCTGCCTGCGCCACTCTGCGCGCCGCGGGGCTGCGCAGGAGGAGCGCTCGCCGGCCACCTCGCCCCGCGCCCGCGGCGACACCTGTTCGCGGCCGCCGGCGGCACGCGGGTCCCGCCGCGGCGCCCCTCGCTCCCGCCGCCGCCCGCCGCCCGCGCTAAGCCAATGGACGCCTGCCGAGCCCCTGGAGAATTCTGGATACCAGCTTTGGACGCCTAAAGTTTTTCCTTCTTTTTGTTTTATTACCATTATTCTCATTTTTGGAGGGAGGACGGGGGCAGATTTGTCGCCGCCACCAACGTGAGATTTTTTTTTTCCCCTTGAAGGATTCCTGCTGATATCTGCAGAGTCGGTTAGAGTGAAAACGGCGCATGCCTTCCTGGATCCGTAAATTCTGACGTAGCCCGTGCATCTTAAAACCCCCTATAATAACGCCTAGGCATTTAAGTTGCTATGGTCATTCTGATCTCAAACCAAATGGAGAAACTACGGATTTTTTTTCCTTATTACGGTCGGATGGGATGAAGACCTTCCTGCCTGCTGAGAGCCGGGGAATCTATCTGTAGAGATACATAGATACGTTTATCAATATGTCAGTGTGTGAGTATAAAGTGGTGGCTTCTTAGACTATCCGTGGTTTGACCTTGAACCTGTGCCAGTGAAGCAGCAGATGACTTTTATTTATCCATTTAATGGATTGAAGAAAAGGACCTTTTTTCTCTCTCTGCAACTGCAGTAAGGGAGGGGAGTTGGATATACCTCGCCTAATAGCTCCTGGGTTGGCACCATCATTATTGTTTATCGCTGTGCTCCGAAAGCCGAGTCTTCTGATGGCTCCCCTAGGTGAAGTTGGGAACTATTTCGGTGTGCAGGATGCGGCACCGTTTGGGAATGTGCCCGTGTTGCCGGCGGACAGCCCGGTTTTGTTAAGTGACCACCTGGGTCAGTCCGAAGCAGGGGGGCTTCCCAGGGGACCTGCAGTCACGGACTTGGATCATTTAAAGGGGATTCTCAGGCGGAGGCAGCTCTACTGCAGGACTGGATTTCACTTAGAAATCTTCCCCAATGGTACTATCCAGGGAACCAGGAAAGACCACAGCCGATTTGGTAGGTACACCATTAACCCTTTACTGTCCGTGCTGGCATGTTCGGATTGTAACTACCGAGAAGGTGGCTGGGCGGGGGATGCGGGAAGGGGTCTCTCCCTCTCTCTGTCTCCGTCTGTCTCTGTCTTGCTAGCTCAAGGGGGGTGGGGTGGGGGGAGGGAAGCCTCCGGAATTGCAGATCTGCCGCTGGCACTGATGCGGGTCTACATTGAAAGGCCTTTTTTTTTTTCTTTGTAAAGGAGGGCGTGATTTATAAATATAACACAAGCCCCTAGTTCTTTTGCATCAGATACACGGGAAGATCGGGTTTAGGAAGTTTCTTTTGAATGGACTGATTCCACGAGTTTAAAGCTTTAATGATTAACTACTGAGAACTTAAAATGCATTTTCCTGAAGGCAGTTATCATCTTGTGTCAAATGAAGTTTTTGCCCCTTCCCTTTTTTCCTCCAATAAGTATCCTGCTTGAATTTTAAATTAAGCGTATTGCTTACTCCCACCGTGAGGGTCTGGAACCCTTTAGCCGAAGGTTGCTAATTGTTCTGTTGGGAAGAGGACTAAAGTCGTATTTTAGACTCTGGGCTGCAGAGGCACTGGGGGAAAATGACTCGGGAAGGGGCAGGGCGCTCACCAGGGGCGTTTGTCCATCCAGCCACGAGTTATTCCCTGTGCTTTGTAATTTCCATGGCGTGCAGCCCTGTGTGGCTCTGGTGTAAGTGTGTGCGCCCGTGCAAAAGCTGCGAGCTAATTTTAAAGGGCATTCCGAGGATTTCATTTCCCGAGGAGGGTATTTGTGACTCAGCATGGATAGCTGCAGACCCGAGGGCTGGTGACTGCCCCCTTTAATGAGTGCACACACGTGTCTGCTGGGCCACCCTGAGCCCGACAGCAGCGACTAGGCGAGCACAGTCCCGGGGTGGGGGGAACTGATGGTGGAGGGGCGACTCGGGTTTTCTCCTTACTTACCAAAAAAAAAAAAAAGAAAGAAAAAAAAAGAAAAAAAAAAGAGGGGGGCGTTTGGGCAACCAGACTGTTGGAAGGAGTTAACTTATTGAGTAAACCCACCTGACAACACTTAAACTAGGTCGTAAAAACAAAGTCCTGTGGTGACTTCTTTTCCTCAAGCTTTAACGCCAGATGTTGAACACGATCTAAACTATCTGTATAGGTTCGTGGGCCGCAGACGATGCAGGAGGTGAGGACGGTTCGGGCCTGAGACGGGGCTGGTCCCGGATGCACGAGCCCCGGGATTTTCTGCCTCGGCTCACCCCGCACTGAACCTACCGGCATGAACGGCGGGCTGCCTCCCTTCTCTGCTTTGCAGCTTTCAATTACGGAAACGTAGCCCAGAGAAGCGGAGGCAGCTCTGGCCGCTGCGGAGCGGGGACGAAACTTTCCTAAAGTGCTCTCTGCGGCCGCTCCCGGGGCTGCTGCAGGACCCGGGGCGGCCGTGGGCGGGGGCGCCGAGCCCAGACGGGTCCCCGGCGCGCCGGCCGGCAGGTGCCACTCGGCGGCCGCCGGCCAACTCCGCGCGGTCCTAGACGCGCTCGGGTTCGGCGGCTTGCCCCCGCCCCGCGCGCCCTCGGCTGCGGGGACCGCTGTGTCCCGGGCGCCCGGCCGGCTGGCGCGCTGCGGCCGCGCTTAGGGGTCGGGCTCCTTTTGCCTGAGCCGCGTCCCTTCGCGCTCGCCGCGTGTGAGTGCGGGTCCAGCGGATCCAGCCGCCGCCCGGGCAGCGCGGCCGCGCGCGGGGTGGAAGCTGCCGGAGGCGCGCGCGGCGGGGGACTCGGTGGCGGGGCCGAGGCCCCTGAGCCCCGTCCCGTCTCGGACCCTTCTCTCTCCTTCGACGCTCACAGCCGGGTCTCGGGAGCGGTGGGCTCGCGGCGCCGGAGGTGGGTCGGGCCGGCCGGCAGGGCGGGAGCCGCGGGGAAGGGAGGGGGACAAAGGGCGGCGCAGGCGGCGGGGGCCGCGTGCCATTGTTACCGCTGCCGAGCGGGGCCTGGCGCCCCTCTCCGCGCCCTGCGTGGCTGGGCCCCGGCCCGGGGAGCCCGCGGTGGGCGCCCGAGTGCGGCCGGCGGCCTGGTGTGCAGTCGAGCCCGGGCCGGGAGCGCCCGGGACCCGCGTAGAGTGGGGGGGGAAGCTCCGGTTGGGGCTCCTCCACCTCGCCCCCACCGTGGGTGTTTTTTTTTTTTAAACTCAGTCACCTTTCGTGTAGGACGTTCGCTACACGCAGCCGAGTCATTAGGAATCCGGTGACTCCGCCACGGGGACAGAGAGGGACCAGGGTGGATGAAGGGGACCGGGGACCGGAAAGCGGGGAGCCGAGAGGCGCGCTCTGGGGTCAGCCGGCAAGGACGCTGGCACGGTGGCTGAACAGAGACCGTAAAACAAAAACCCGGCCTCGGCACCCCACCTCCGACCCCGGAGATGACACGTCCACTCCTTGTCCGCCCGGCACTGCCGGCGGGCTGGTAGGCGCAGTGCTGGGTGGGAGGCCGGGCAGCGGAAGCCCGGCCGGGGGTGGGGTGGGGTGGGGTGGGGTGGGGTGGGGGCCCGGCCCGAGCTCGGGGGTCGGCCGGGAGCTGGCTGCGGGGGAGGGGCGCGCCCGGCGCTCGCCGCGCCCTCACCCGGGTTTGGATGCGGCTGAGTGGGTGGTGTGCGCAGTGGGGGCGGGGAAGGAGGGCGAGGCGGGAGGCTTATTTCAGCTTCCATCCGGTGGCAGGGAGGAGCGCCCCCGGGGTGACAGCAGTGCCGCGGTCTCCCGCTGCGGCAGGTCCCAATATTAGCAACCTCTGCAGCGCCGCGCCGCCGAGCCTCCCACCCTGCCTCCCGGCCCCGCCCGGGGCGCCGGAGGGGCGGGCGGGCGCTAGGACCCGGGTCGGGGCTGCAGCCGTCGCACCTGGCACTCCCGCCCCCGCACCCCCCCGCCTCACCTTGGGCCCTCCCCCTCCCCCGCGTGCGCCCCCCTCCTCGCCCGCTGCGCTCTGGGGACTTCGAATGCAATCCCGGTTTCTCTTCCGAGTCCATAGGAAAGAGTAGCTGTGGGTAGGGGCGAGGGGGGTTTGCACCCTGATTAAAACAGGAGGTGCCTTTTCTACCTGAAACGGAAAGGCAGGAGGAAGCGTGCGGGGAAAATGACGTGCTACCCCCCGCAGCTGCAGGTGACCGCAGCTGCTGGCAAGCGTGGCGGTGGCACTGCGGCGGCGGTGCGGGTCGTGGCGGGGGGGGGGGGGGGGGAACCTTACTGCTGTCCCAGCAGGAGCCGCGCGGTGACAACTTAGGTGGGACCTAGAGGGAGCTCTTTGTTTTCCTTTCGGGGGTGCTGGCGTGGAGCTGAGGCCCAGCCTGGAGAAAGGGAACCGGGACTCGTATCTCTGGGTGATAGGCCAGGGGAGCCAGACGGTTCGTTTCCTTTTTTTTTTTTTTCTCTTTAGAGCACTTGCTAGACGGAAAAAGTGAGCAGAAAATCAATTGAGGAAATGGTGATGTGGAATAATAAAAAAGTGAGCGTCGGGCCTGATCCGTTATTTGACTTGGCACGAGGAGCCTGAGCGGGGTGACCCCGGCCTGGTGCGGAGATGCCTGCGTCCCTGCCGGGCGTCTTCCGGCCCTAGTGCAGCTCCGCCAGGCCGCCTGCATCAGGACCAGGGCTCCCGGCTGGGGCTGCCGGGTCCAGGGGTCAGGTGAAGTTGTACCAGGGCGGAGAAACATGATAACAGTACACTTTAAAAAGAAAGAGGTTCAAAAAAATCTTATTTCCAGGGTTTCGCACTTGAAACAATGCCCTTCTGGGTATCTGGCTCTTCAATATCTCAGTAAGGGAAAGGCTGCCTATTTAAGGAGCTGTTTCAGGATAGGTTCAGATTCTCGAAAAATCGGTGGGGTTATGGCTCCCATTCAGCTAGTCATTTCCCACATGAACTCTGGGATTTGCTCAAGTTGCTGCAGACTCGGGCTTGCTGGGATTGGGGCTCTGAGCTGATTGATTTGGCAACCCTGGTGCGGGATTCTCCCGGCCAGCAGGGAGCTCTGTGTGTGTGTGGGGGGGGGGGGGGCGGGCCGGTTAATCTATTTTCGAAAGCCTGTGTCAGGCCTCTCTCCACAGCCTGCACACATTCTTGTCCTCTGAAGAATGCAGCTCTGTTAAGTGTTGGGGGCTTTTAGGCTGGAGGGTTGTTTAACACGGGCCAGAGTGGAGCTGCTTGGGCTGGCCCTCCCACTTCCCATGGCCAGCGTGGAGGTGAGGCCCATGCAGAGGGGCTCTTGGGAGCTGGGCCAGCTTTGGGGTCATGGTCCACGTGAACAGAGCTTGGGGGCTGAGCACTGCTACCTAGTGAGTCCGGGGCGAGGATGATGCTCTGCTGAGGTCATTTTCCTGCAGTGGTCCCAGGAACTGACCTGGCCTCTTGCGGATCACAGATGACCGTGGACCCCACCAGACCCCGTCAGGCTTCCTGGGCCCAGTGAGTGCATCCTCACTGGAACTGTTGCCTGCCGGGAAAGGGAATCGCCAGGTGCCACTCGTCACTGACCTCATGCTTCCCAGGCCACTCCATCACTGTCCATTGCTGTGGCCCTTCTGACCTGCCTAAGAGAGCTGGGCCACCCTGGGACACATGTGAGGGCCACACTTCAATCTCAGGCACAGCCCCACCATTCCCTCCCTCCCTTTCCTCCTTCTTCTCTTCCTAGCTCTTTCCTTCACTCCGTTCCTCTCCTGTGGATGGTGAAGCCTGTCACCGTTTCTACCCAGAAGCCTTCTTCTGGGCTTTTCCCGAGCCTCACGCCCACGTGAACAGCCACTGGGGCAGCGGCCCCGCTCAGACCAGTGCGGTTGGGATCACTTGCTCGGCAGTGGCTCAGGCCCAGGGAGAGGTTAGCTGACCTGGTTGAGGTTCTAGAGTTCATGGTGGACATGATGGTAGCAGGGATGATAAGGATTGCAGTCTGCGGGGGGCGGGAGCTGGTTCAGGTGGTCAGGGCTTTCTGGCCTCGCAGCTTTGGCCCCCTCTGCACGTGAGGGAACGGCTGTGACTCAGGCGTTCTGAGTTCTGCTTGCTCTCGGATCGTGAGGTGACCCCATAAAAAGCTGGGCTGCTCTTTCGAGGTCTCTGCTTCTCAAGGAGCTGCAGAGATAGGGGTGCTGGTTTGAGATGATGAAACCTTTTCCACCTGGGGTCCCTAGATGTAGCCCCTTCTCATGTGGAGCACGCCTGGGAGGCTTGTCTCGGCCCGATTCCTTTTAGGAAGCCCCTCTGGCTCTCCTGGTCCAGCCTGAGTGAGCCGCCCAGAGCGTACCCTGAACACCTGCCTCTCACCGCATTTCCCACATTGTTATTACATTTATCTGGTTATTTGTCCTTCCTCCCACTAGGCAGGAAGCTCTTTGAGGGTGTAGGCTAGACCTTGTTCATCTCCATACCCTCAGCAAAGGGCATGGTGCTCGGCTTACAATACAGTCACTCCTTAGTTTGCTGACTGAATGAGTGAGTGCATATCTTGCTGATGCCAGGAAGAGATAACAAGATAGATGTCTTACTACCTTCATTTCCAAAATGTATAATAATCGTTTCGGACCTTAAGTCCTTTAAAAAGAAAAAAACCCATGTGCACAAAGAACAACGTGCGAAGAGTGTGCACACACAGGTGCCCACCTTCCCAAGTCCTGTGTGGTGAGAGCACGGTCCCAGGAGCTCACGTGTCCCTCACTTCCTCTGCTTCTAGTCCTGTGCACCGGGCCTGCAGAGTCTCACCTGGGTAACATCTTCCAGTCACTAGTGAGGGACTAACTATATAAAAGTGGTACAGAAATCACGGATCCGTGAGAAAAGGTAAAAGTGATGGGAAGGTGTACCTAGTCAGTAAGGACCTAGGCTTTGGAGTCTGATCGCTTGGGGGCAAGTTATCCTTGAACCTACTGTCCCCACGTGTCATCTGGAGATTAGCGTATGGTAATGCCTAGGGCTGTTCTGAGGGCTGAATGACATCAGGCCTCTCACTGGGCACAGACTAGATGCTCGAGGAGTCCAGTTGTTAGGATTGTCACTGTTGATATTATTACTTCTGATGTTCTGCTGACCAGCCAGTTACATGGTTTTGCGAGATCACATGCACTTATTTTTTCTTAGGTCTGATGGGCAATGTCAGTTAATAGTCTCAGAGCTGCCTCCTGCTTAGGGAAAAGAGAAAGATCATCAGATACCCTCTTAGAAGGTGCAAGTATTGTTTATTTTAGTTTTATGACTTTCAGTTTTATTGACATGGTGTATTAAATCGGTCAGATGCAAAGGGGCCAAATGCTTTCATTTTACAATGAAAGTTGGACATTAATGAATTCCTTATACTATTTCAGGATAACAATGACTTATATTGTGTGTTTTCAGGTAGCTAAGAGATTCACATGTGTGTGACTCCTATGGTAATAAAATGCTACAACATAAGTTATTTTTAATCATAAGAGTTAGACGTAGTATAATGAAATAAAATGATTCATCAATAAGGATGTGCATCTCACAAGAAATGACTCTCATGGAACTACTGCCTTATTTGTCTTTCCATTAGGTTTGTGAGGTAGGGATGGCTGGTAATGAACTTATTTCACATGTATTTTTCACTAGAGAGTCACAGGTTATCAGATCCAGAACTCAATTTGTAACTTCTCTTTATATTTATTCACACACTATTTCACATTCTGTTAAAATACATAGTTTTGCAGGTCCAGATAGACATTCTGTAAACTGTAAGCTCAAAATATTTGTTGCATTTTGTGCTGATAACAGAATTAGGAATACCTCTTTATAAGAAATCTCTTTCCCTTTGTCCGTCACCTTGGAACCTTTGCTTTATTAGATTTATGTAGTTCACATCTTCTTGTGATTGCAACACAGTCTATTTTGCGAGAGTTGCAAAATTAATTGTTTAAAACTACATGTAAGTGCTTTTCTATGAGTCACGTGAGACTGACTCTAGCCCAGGGTTACCCTTAGTTTCTTTCTAAATTCTTAAATGTAAGTAAGTTTTTTAATATTTGGAGATATTTTAAACAACTCAGTATTTGGTATGTGTTCATACAAGGTTTACACAACGTGTAGCACTTTAAGACAAAATGGAAAAAATGGTCGAGCATGAGTGATATTAGCATCGTCCCAATATACCATTGGGTAATCATGTTAAAACAACAATATGGTTATAGAACCTGGAACTGCTGTTGTATGACCACAAAATTCTGGGTTTATGCCCAGCTTAGGTATTGTTATTCTTAGTGAGGTAAGCAAGGTGAAAGAAGGAAATAAAAGAAGATCGTTATGTTGATTTGATTTTGGGATATAGTATTCCACGCCTATTTTAAATCAAGAGCATTTTTGGAATCAGCATTTTTTTCCCCCAGAATATTGTGTTATCTTAATTGCTTAACTGTCTCTTTGGGGCTTAGATAAGCACAGTGAAAATCAATACTTTGTTTAAGCAGAAATATTTGGGATATGTGTGGGCTTTTTAGTTTTCCAGATGGAGCTCAATACAGTTATACAATAGAGAGCTGGATAACTTTCGGTGTAAACCAGACAAGTCTTTGGTTGTCATCTCCTATTCTTATTATGAGGGGCATAGACCCTTCTCTGAATAGAATTTTGTTTTTCCAATCCATGGCCATACACAGATACTTAATTTCACATTTTTAAAGTGGAAGTAAGTTTTCTCATACATTATACTCTTTTAAGTTAATTAGAACACGTGCATTGGTTTACTGACATGTCACTTCTCACCATATCTATGTAAATGCTAGCTTTTTTACTTAAAAAATATTTTGTTATGTGTTGTGTTGATAAGTTTTTTTGTCTCATTACTGTAAGATAAAATTTAGTTGAAAAATCAATTCTTTGGGGCAGTGGTTTTAAGAGAAGACACTTCTCGAGTGAAGGTGCGGCCTTCCTCTTAGATGCTCCCAGGGATGTGGACGCTCCAGGGGAGATGCTCTGTGCTCTGACCTGTCTCCCTCTGCTGTTGGTCTCGCAGGCATCCTGGAGTTTATCAGTATAGCGGTGGGCCTGGTCAGCATTCGAGGCGTGGACAGCGGACTCTACCTCGGCATGAATGAGAAAGGGGAGCTGTACGGATCAGTAAGTACCGTAGAGACCTTGCCAGCCTTCCTGACTCACGTTTGCCGGAAACTGCTCTTTCTCTAGCTTATAAATAGAAATGAAACAGTGGTGGGAAGGGGAGTGTAGGTTTTCACTTTTTGAAGAAAACCACTTCATTTTTATTAATAGATATCAGCCCTGGATCTTCACGAGACCAAAGTTTCTAAGCAAATGCTTTATTTATATGCCAAGCCATTTTCATTGTCAAGGAAATAAAAAATTCACAACTGTGAAAAATCCCATCTTCTTGTATTGAATGGGAGTTATTTTTGAAACGAATTGAAATGATCTT
Source organism: Stenella coeruleoalba (assembly GCF_951394435.1). NCBI lineage: Eukaryota > Metazoa > Chordata > Mammalia > Artiodactyla > Delphinidae > Stenella > Stenella coeruleoalba. The sequence continues at coordinate 1,565,941 of NC_137164.1, forward strand.
CCAAGCTTTGCCAAGCATTGTAATTAAAACTAGAAATAGACCATGCAGTGAGTATAAACCCTTTCTCTGAGCTGCATAAAATTTTCATTATGTAGAGAGAGAAGGGAGATGGAAATTATTGTCAGATATTCTTGTATGTGAATAAGAATATAAAAATATAATAATTATTTGCAAGTGTTAGGAGTTTCTTCCTTCCCCGGTCTTACTTCCTATCTCCACTGGGTCGTAAGCTCCTTGGGTGAGGCAAAGAAGAGCGCTCACTGTAGCCCGCCAGGCACGGCTCTAGGTGCCAGGGTTGGGAGGGCAGAAATGAACGAGAGTCCCCCGCTTCTGCTTTGAGAGGAGGGGCAGACTTTGTATCTCTTTACTGCACAGTAGGAACTGGACATATTTCTGCTAAAGGTATGAGTGTGAATACTAGGTTATCAGTTACTATATAACTTGAGTTTTCAACAAAAGATTTGTAGTGAAGTCAGCCTTCGGTTTCTTGTTGCCATTATTGGTCGTCAAATGGGGATTTAATCCATGTTATCTGCAATATGAGAACTTTGGCTAGAATCTACAAAAAGTTGAAAATTAAAAGACGCTCAGAATGGGAGAAGTTCTGGAGTCCTCTGTTGGCAGAAGTGAAGGGCATTTTTATGTAGAATCAGGAGAAATTTTTTCTAGATATCCTTTTTTTTAATCCATATACTAGTAAATACACACACACACACACACAAGGGTTGGGAGTAGTATCCAACTTTTACTCAGAAACTCCAGGAGACAATAAATGGTATAGTTTGAATATAACACCCACCATTTTTCATGACACAAGGATGGTTTTTCTGCTTTGGTAAAATTTGAATGTAAGATTGATTGCTTTTGTTAGACATTTGTCTTTTTAAAAAAGTGCTTCCTCGAGAGAGTGGCTTATTTTAAAATAGGTTTTTAAGCATAGGATTGAGTTTAGTTTTTTAAACACAGTTCTTGGTCTAGATGAAGTTATTTACTTCCTAAATTATCTTCGCTAACGCTTTTAAGTGCAAAGATTCAAGATGTAAGGAAGCTTTTAGATTTTTAAAACATTCAGTGATGTTCTCCTTTTGTCACCCCTCACTTTTTCCTTCACTTTTAGGTCCATAATGTGGATTTAATTCAGTCAGTCATAGGTGGGCTCAGTAGAAGGCTTTCTGTGTTGGGTCGCAGTCTGACCTTCTGTGGTTGGGGGGGTGGAAGGGACTGTAGTTTATCACCGTGGTCTCCAGATGTTTTGAGTGTGGATTTCAACACTGCATCTTAAATTATTTGAAAATTGCATATGGAACGCATAGTTCGTATATGTTACGTTATTTTATAAAACACGCCTTAAGGCAAAGTGTTTGGAAGGCAGCGATGAGTGAGCAGACAGAGGCCATGCTGCTTGTCCTCAGCCCTCGGGCCACGCGGACAGCCGATGGCCTTGCGTCCGTGAGGCCTCGGCCTGGTGCAGGGGCGCTTCCGGGGGCCGCCGGCCCCCTCCCTAATGCCGCCCTCCTCCCTGTGGCCCCATCTGAGCCCCGCTGGGACGAGACCCGCTGACAGCGGGGTGGCAGCCAGGCCGGGAGGCCGTCTCCTGGGAGGCAGGGAAGCCGGACTGGAGGCCCTGCTGCCTGATTTAGGCCTTTCAAGCCCCGCCTGCACCCAGCAGAGCTGGGACAGGGCCCTCTCCCTATCCGTCCCTTCTCACCCGAGGGCCCTGCTGGGAGGCCGGCGTGACCGGGCCGCTTCTGCGCCGTGGGAAGCTCGTCCCCTTCCCCACCCCAATGGGAGGGTCCCTTCAGACCCAGACACGGGCCACTTCCCGCTCGGATCCCTCAAGCCTCTGCAGGCCGAGCCCCCCGTCTTGCTGTGTCCTCTCCCCGAACCACGCTGCTGGTCCGCTTTGCTGTGTCGCCTGTGTCCCTGTCCCTGTGTAGGGCGCGTCCGCCTCGTTGCGCTTCTGCGGACACTGGTGGGCTGCTGGGCCGCGCCGTCAGGTCCCCCCCCCCCCCCCAGCCCCGGCCCCGGCCCTGCCGTCCCCTCCCCCCTGTGCCCGCGGAGGCAGCCTTCTTTCTTTCAGATTCCGTGAAGATGCTGCCTTTTCTGCAAAACCTTCCCTACGCCCCTAACTCGGACCCTAGTTTCTGGTCAGCGTTTCTTGTGTTGGCCTCTGGGCCCCGGGGATGCTTTGTTTGTGTTTCCGTCCTCACGCGAGGAATGTACACTTCCGGTGTGGCCGCGTCCCCAGCGTGTCGAGGGCCTGGGCTGCAGCTTTCTTTTGAATATCGCCCCCCCGCCCCGCCACAGCCCGAGCCCCGCACATGTTGGGTTGAAGGCGATCGAAGTCGGGGTTCATTCGTGGCTTCACTGGCCCTGGAGGTGCAGCCCTTGAGGTCATTGTGTCCCTAGGGCCCTGCTGGAGGGAGGAGTCCCTCCCGGCCACCCTCGTGCTGAGCTGGGCTGTAACGCGTCGTCGTCCGAATGTCCAGCCCCAGGGGGCGTGGCCGAGTCTGGAGAAGGTGGTGTCTGGGGGAGAATGGGGACGGGCATCAGGACATCAGTGGGTGCCCTGCCTGTTCCTCGCATCCGCGAAACCAAGGGCTGGACTTACGTGGCCCGAATGCTCCTGCTCTGGATCTCAGGACTCTGCAGGCTTCGCTCCCGAGTCTTGCCTGCCTGGCCCACAGGGTGCTCTACGGCATGATGTTATGCAGCAGGACCATCTGTTCCCAGCAGCCGGCCTGGTTTGCCCGCGGCCCGTACCTCATGCAGGTGTGCGGAGGCGTGGGGGAGACCATCTCCTCGGGGGCCAGGAATCACTTTCCACTGCGTTTGTGCTTGTCATCCTGGCGTGGCAGTGAGAATGGGGGGGACACCCACATGTCCCCTTTTCATCCTGATGAGACGGAGAGAAGGAAAGAGAGAAACAGGCAACGACACTGTTATTAAATACGCTGGAAACTAGCCCGAGGAGTTTGCTTGTATGAAGCTGTGTGAAGCTCCGTAAAGTGGAAAAGGTGTGTTTCTAAACATTGGGGAAAACTTGAAAAGACTGATCTCATTGGGAAAGAAGGTAAATAGATTTGGGGAAACAGCCATCACTTTTATAAAGTAAGTGAATGTGTAAATGTAGCAAAAGTTAATCTAAAATGTATTTTGGGGATTATTTTTCTCTTTTCATCTATGTAGATCTTTTGTTTCCAAGTTTACATTAGGATTAGATCTAAAAGGCCAGAGGTGAATGGGGTAATACTTCTTCAGAAAAACATGTGGGATTGTGACATCCTATTAGATTGTGGAAATAGGAAAAACTCTATTGCTGGTGTGTATCATTATATGATTCAAGGAAAACCTGAGTTGTTCTACTTCTGGGATGGAGTTTGATTATTGTATTCATGTGTTCATTCATCCATGCCTCCATTCATTTGCTCATTTGTTCACAAACATTTATACCTACGATGTGCCCAGCATTGTACTAAGTGCATGACAGTGCAACAAATATCTCAAAATCTGGTAGGAGAGATACAAATAATTCAGTGCAATGTGATATGCACTGTATTAGAGGAATCACAAGTATCTTGGGAGTCCAGAAGAGTGTTTAAATAACTCCTTGGGGAAATTGGATGGGAGCACTTAATTGGGTCTTGAGGGATGAATAGGAGTCTCAGAAAAGGGAGGGCAGACAAGGAAGGGCACATAATGTTTCAAATGTAAAGATTAGAATATCCTGCCTGGGTGAAATTTAGGGAGGGTATTAGATCTCTCACATACACACTCATTTGGGTGCACACTTGGGCAGAGGATTAGAGTATTAGTTTACATTTGTCACTTTCGTTCTTATCAAAGAGACTAGAAGTAAGGCTCAGTTACTTTTAGGGTCTTAATCTTAATTATCCGAGTATCATCAAGATACTTCAGTGTGTCAAGAATAATTGACTGTACTAAATATCTCATTAAAAAAGAATGCCTTGAAAAAAAGTTAATCTGTTTCAAGGAGCCTGCATTTCATGAGAGATATTGACCTTTTCATTAAAAAAAGGTAGCACAGTCACTAAAATTCTAATGATACAGGAAAGCAAGCATGGCATCTGTAAACATGGTGCAAAGGATGACATGGATTTCTGGTTTGTATCCCTGTTAGCACTTACGGCATTCTGTCCAGAGTTTTCATTCCCCGTGGGTCTTTCCCGCTGGATTAAGTTCTTAGGAGACAGACTCTGTCTTTACAGTCTGTATGTTTCCTGAAGGCTCCGCATGAGCAGCTGGAACATAGGGTTTGTCACCCCAGCTCTCCAGCCGGTCATGCCCTCGTGGACCGCGCTGCCCAGGATGTCGCTGCCCACCTGACCGTCCTGGACTTCCACAGGCGGGACCCTGCTTAACTGTCACGGCTGAAGGGTAGGGGGTGGGGTGACTTGCTCCGAGGCTGGAGCTCGGGGGCCGGTGGGCCAGAGCGAGGACTCAGACCAGCTCTAGGGGGCCTGGCCACCGCGCTGACAGAGGTGCTGCTGTTTGCTGTTCCGTTTCCAGAGACACAGCTGGGCCCGATTCGGTTTCTGTGAGTCCGTGTAATCAGTAACCAAGGTGTGATGGATTTGGACTGTGTTTCCAGTGCACAGGAACTTAAAAAAGCCCAAAGCATTGGGGCAGTTGTGGACTGGGTGAACGTGTGTGAGCCAGAGCCGTCCCTTGTGCGGTGTTTCCACGTGTGCAGTGTTTCCACGTGTGCGGTGTTTCCACGTGTGCGGTGTTTCCACAGCGGGTGCAGCAGCAGGGGGCCCAGGATGAAGGAGTATGTCTACCTCTGTAAGAGGAAAACGGTGAAGTATCTCAGATCCTCAGAACCCCATTTGCCTTAGATTATTTTTATTATCTTATTTGAATATGTACAAACACGAACCCCTTATGCCTCTTTGGCAACTGCAATTCAAAACATATTTATATTAAAATTCACACTGGACTATAAGACCAATAGACTCTGAAGCAGTAGGGTGGATCTGATGTGACGGCTGAGATGCTGCCTCAGTGTCCGGGCTTTGAGCTTGGCACACCTGTCCCCCAGGGCTTCTGGGGGAGGAGGTCCTCCCCCCGTGTCTTCCGGGGCGAATTACTGGGAAGCCAGGTGTCACCTGACCTTCACCGACGTTCCAAGGATGTCGTTTCTCTTCCCGGTAGCCCTGATGGTGAGAGTTGTACTGCTTAGCGCTGAAGGTAACTTTAGACACGCACATTCTTGGGCGGCAGTATGTGGTTATGCGCGGTCATCTGGAAGGTCTAGAGTGGCCTTAAAACGACCCCTTTACTTTTTCATGAAATGAAGGGTCAGAGAAAACGCTCTTCCAGGAAGCTTGTTGCCCCCAGATTTGGTCCTCTATCCTCCTGGGATCCGTAGGTGCCAGTCGTGAAAACGCCTGGGGCTGGGAGGCCCTGGCAGGGAGGGTCCCTGTTGTTTGCATTAGGTGCTGCGGTGCCCTTGTGAGGGGCTTTGGAACAAGCAGAGTGAACGTGTGTGTGACGGAACAGGACACCGTACCCGATGGCCTGTCCACACTGGACTTAGCAGTTTGTCGTTTTGCTGTGTCAGTTCAGATGACTTTGATGGTGGATGGTGAGGCGTGTCCTGTAGGTCGAGTCTCCAAGGAATGTCATTCCTGTAAAGGGTCATTTGTGCAGTAATCTCCTTGATGGCGGGCGTGCTCTGGAAGTGGGCGGTTTTAAATAGATACTTCGGGTGATAGAGCAAGGCCTTCAATTGCTAGTGTAGTTGCCAGCGTTCAGAGGATCAGGTGGTGACTTTGAAGACAGGAGGGCAGCGCCTCAGAAGAGCATCTGCTGTGTGAGCTGATTTCGTTCATAGTGTCCTTGTTCTAGAGGTGACGGGAATGAGAGTTTAGTGGCTTAGCGACTGAGTCAAGGTAACACAGAGTACGTAAGGACTTACTATTTGAACATAGGTGAATTAGTAAATCTTGCCTGGTACATATGCATGAGTGGCCAGCCGTTTTTGTGAATAAAAGATATATGTGTATATATATATATAATTTTTTTTTTGCCAGAAATAACCCCGTATTAGAGCAGGATTGTAGTCTCCCCTTCACAGATAGGACTTTGAAACAATTGTCTCTTTCTAGTACTAGTTTCTATTTAGTGGTTCATTTGTTTCCTTAGCATCTATACTCCTGGCCGTTAATTAGTGGAAAATCATCTTTTAAAATCATACCTTCTTATTTGAGTTTACATACGTTTACGTTGTGAAGCATGGGAGCTGCCTCCCCTGACGGTCTGAGGTGAGGTGCGTGGAAAACCTCGCAAGTTAGTGGTGGCTGGAGTCACCCAGCACAGGTCTTCGTGGGCTTCGGGAAGGACCCGGTTTAATGGTCGAAGCTCACGGGCGGGGCCCTCTCCGTGTGGCAGGAGAGGCGGGCGGGGGATGGTTCCAGGACCCGGGGCTGTGCTCAGTGTGCAGGGAGGGTCTTTCTTTAGGGTCCGGGGCCTCCGGCCCGCCCCTCCCTGCACCCCGTGCACATCGCGCCTCTTTGCAGAGGGTCGTCTGTCGGGCACGCAGAGCCAGGCCGCTGCTTGGATGCTGGGGACGCGGGGCTTCCGCTTCTGCTTCCCACCTCCCCGCACGCTCCCCGCCACACTCGGCTGCCCTCGCTCGCACACTCGTTTGCTTTCGCAAAGCCAGGGGACGTGACCGTGTCGCTGCTCACACGGGCCGGCCCTTCCGTAGGAGCCAGGAGTACAGGTGGCCCTCGTGACCGCAGGCTGCGTGCGCGCACGTTTGTCTGCTGGCTGCGGTTGCCGCGTGACCCTGCAGTCGTGTCGCTCGCCGGCCTGCACAGAGGGGCAGAAGCCGCGTCTCGAGGGGGCAGCTCCCACTGGGCAAGCGCCCCTTCTGCCACGGGTCTCACGTTTTTTGTGCTTTTGGTGGTGGTTTTGCTGGTTAGAATGCCCCCGGGACCGAGTGCTGAGATGCTGTTTGGTGTCCCAAGTGCCGGAGGCTGGGCGAGCCTCACGGAGGATACGCGGACCTCAGAGGAGCCTCCGTCGGCCTGAGTCACTGCCTGCGTCCACGGCTAATGAGCCAGCACTATTAACTTGAAACAGAAGCAGGCGTAAAACAAGGTTATGTATTGATTTGTTGACAAAAATGTCATGAGCAGAGGCTCACAGGACCCTAACCCTGTGTTTCCCCGGGAGCCGCGGTTCAGGGCCCCGATCCACACACAATACCCCGCGCAGGTGAGTGCTGTTTTCTCCTGGGGTGACCTTGCAGCTTTGGGGGGCAGTCAGACGTGCACACCAAGGCTTATAATTTGGTGCGACTGGTGTTGTGACAGAACTGTATACAGAAAGGCCTTGGGGAGCATGGGGGAGGGAGCTCCATCCCTGGCCTGGGAGGAGACGTCAGGATTACTCACAGAGGAGATGGAGAAAAGTAGGCAGGTGGTCTCGGGCAGGGAAAGGCTGGCGTGAAAGCAGCTTCAGGGCCGCAGGCTTTGGAGCCGTGGCTGCCGGGAGGAGCCTGATTCTGCCATCTTTACTCCCCCTCCAGCCCCAGTGGTCCTGGCTCTGCTTCTGTTTCTCTCAGCTGCTGCCAGAGGCCACGACACCGACATTTGGAGGGTCCTCCACTGTCATCATCATTGCCATCTGGGGGTGCTGCAGCCTGGCTGCTCCCGTGTCCTGGCCCGGGAGACACCCCCTCCCAGAGAAAGCCCCACCCGCTCGCCCCAGGGCCGCCCCGCTCCTGCCCCCTGCCAGGACTGGCTTGTCCGCTGCGTGTCCATCGACCTGGGCATCCCGCAGCATCCTTGCAGGCGGCTGAGAAGAGTGTCTGCCTTCCCAGCACCCCGCCGCCGAGACTCCCCAAGGACGGAGAGGTTCTGGCTTGGAGTGGAGCCCCACAAAGGGCTCCATGAATGCTTTCAGTCCTGACATAAATGCATCCCCTCCTTCCTCAGTCTTTTGTTGTGACTTTTCAGAGAGCTCTCTGCTGCAGTCTGCTTTTCCTTTGTGGGGAACCGCCCACGGCTCAGTGCAGTGTTCTGAGCTCGGACTTGCCAAGGTCATGCCAAGGGCACCCTCCCCGGTGCGTGCTGGGCTGGCTCTGCTGTGGCTGGGAGTGGCTCTGTCCGTGTGGCTGCCACACTGCCCTGCACGTGTGCACGCTTGCTGTCCACTCCCAGCCCGAGGCTCCTCTCTGCCCTCCCTCCCTCTCTTCCATTTTCCTTGTGAGTCGCTGTGTGGCAGGTCGTTTTCTCTGGACCCTCTGGGGTGGCTTGTATTCCTTTTCTTTCTCTCCCCGTCCTTTGAGTAGATTTTCAGTTTTCTGTGTTTCGATGGAAGGTTCAAGCCTGTACTTGCATCCTGAAGGGTTTGAACGTGGAGATGCAGTGACGAGTAAGGGCAGCGCAGGGCCTGGGCCGCTCGCTCCGTGGCTCGTGGGCTGTGCAGCCTTGGGCGACTTCCTCAGGCCGGCTGGGCTGGGACTAGGAACCAGGGTAACGAGGACAGTGGAGACGGGGCCCAGGATGCGGCCGGCGCTGTCCTGGCCCCCGGGGCTGTGCAGCTGCTGCTTCGCCTCCTTCAGGGATAAGTGTGGTCCCAGAAGGAGACGCCTGCACGGAGGCGCACGGAAACTGTGCTTCTTGCAAGTCTGAATTCAGAAGTTCAGATTTAGGACACAGTCTGTGAAAGTAAATAAACATTTCCCTTCAGATCGAACTGTGGCGCCCCTTGCATTACACTTGAAAATGTTAACCGTAGAGCTTCATCTGCTAGGGTTAACTTTATACACCTTCTCCTCAAGTGCAGCACGTTACTATTGTACCCACTTAATTAAATGGAAAAGTTGGACTGCGTTTTAGGGGCTTAGCTCCCATCGTGGTGGTGGCGAGCATGACTTCTCACGCCCGCGTGTCGGTGCAGTCACTACGCTGTGGCAGCGCTGCCCTGGCCTCCCCCGGACTCGGCGTTTCAGGGTGAAGGTGCTGTTGTGGAAGCAGCCCACGTTGGTGTATGGCTCCGGTGCCTCGGGGAAGCAGGCCGACTGGCCGACGGTGTGAGCTGGGATTCGTCCTGGAAGGGGGCCATTTGCAGAGGGGCCCCGAGAGAATGGGACAGCCACCCACGTGTGAGGAAGGGACAGCAGCACCGGTCACTTTCCACGAGCGTGGGGCCATTTCTCTAGCGCTAGGCGGGGGCTGGGAGGAAGAGTCTGGTTCCAGAGAAATATGGGCTGACGCGAGTCCAGCTGGAGCTGGTGGCGGGCAGTAGGGGGGGCCCCGGGGAGTCGAGAGGTGCCGGAAACACGCATGTGCTCGTGAGCCCACTCGGGGTTCCTCTGTGCACCTCGGAGGGGGTGTGACTGGGTGTCTGAGAAATTCTGGAGCCCTGGTGTCGCTTCTCTCCAACATTCCTTTTATCTGTCTTGTGCACACGTCCAACTTTGCCTCCAGCTCTGGGCACTCTGCGACTTTGATAACTTCTTGTTTTCCTCCAGGATTTGGTTTTTCTTCCCAGTAAGTCCTCTGCGGGCAGCTGATGACGTAGGGTTTGTTGGTCAGGCAGACGTTCATTTGTGAGCCATGTTTTGTGAGGCCAACACCGGGGGACATCCTATCGGTCTCCCAGGGAGGGAAGGAGGGGCCCCTTGTGCCGAAGCTGTGTCTTCTTCCCCGTCCTTTCTTCCCCGAAACAGCAGCCTCCCCGCTTGGCTGCTTCTGGAAGCATTACTTAGCTGTCCGTCTCTGCAGAGGTAACGGAGGCTGAACGTTTGGGCGTGTTTCTTCCCCCTTCTTCCAGCAGCTTCTTTTCCGTTTCCTGGTCAGCGCGTCCTTCCCGAGTCATTGTGGGTGGCTAGGCCTCCACACTGGATGCTCAAGGCCGGATCACGCGGCCTTAGACTCAGAGAGACCGTGGACATCCCTGAGTCCAGTCTCCTGTCTTCACAGAGAAGGAACTTGAGGCCCAGGGTGGCTAATCAACCCCACTGTGTGTGTCTGTAGGAGGCTGACATTCCTTTACCATAGAAATTCCGTGAATCTCCTAGTTCTTCAGAAATTGCCTTTGCGCTTACTTTGCCGTCATCTTTGTTAATCTTTCAGTTGGTCTAATTTTATTTCTGCACTCAAGGCCTGAATTCAGCCTGCTTTGTCTACCGTAGAAGATCTCTGGTACGTGTTTCTGTTTCGATTCTCCCTCCTGCGGTGCGCCTGCAGACGCGGTGGTTGGGTTCCAATGTCTCTGCCTGGTGTCCTTAATAACAGGAATTATTTCCTTCATTCCACCTCCCAGCCTTGAAGCTGTCCACTTCCCCTCCATGGTCTGTCCTTCGACTTTCGGTTTTTACAAAGAGTAATATTTAGCTTGAAGTGTTTTCAGCTTTTGCAAATCTCTGATGTGCATTTTAAGTGGTCACTGAATGACTTACTTCTCTTATCAGATGATCATTTATGATAAATGTTACCTGTGCTCTAGGACCCTAAGAGAAACTTCACAAACTTTTCCTGTAGGGCTCTCGGCAGAAGCACCAAATGTGCACAGTCTACCCATTGGCAGAAGCAAAAATATTTCATAAAGTGAGTATTAAACTTCTCTGCTTGAATTCTGTTCAACCTTGGGCAGGATTTTCTTTCCCCTGTGGGGCTCCACCTCTGAACATATATCGCAAGTTTATGAGCTCACTTGATTTGCTAAACAAATGTCCGTTTCTAGGGTGGCTGCTAAGGACAGCATCTAAGTTGTCTGGTCTGCTCTGTGGTACACGCGGCGGGCGCTGTCCTTGGCTGTGTGGTGGGTACCATGTGGCTGGTGAGCCCACACCATAGGAGATGTCCAAGGCCGGATCAGATTCAGACTGGGCCCTACCTTTGAGTCCACAGGTACACCTAAGTACGCAGCTTCTGGAGCGAAGCTGAATTCTGTCTTGTTTTGTCTGGTTTGGTGGGGGAGGAGTGGAGAGAACGTAGGAATTCTTACCTTTTTGTGTATTAGACGAGACAGACGTTGCCCGCCCACTTGCTTCGTTTGTGTACGTTGACCAGACACAACTGATTCAACCGTTCCCACAATTCCAGTGGCAGTTTTGATGGCCAGGATCATGGGTATGAAAGCAGGCCCGTGGGAATGGTAGGGATTTTAAAGAGGTTTTGAAAAATGGGCCTTGAGTGAGGCGTGTTGAGGGCTTAAGGGGGCTGGATCCGAAGGGAGCTTCTAATAAAATGAGAAATAGTGCCTTCCTGCCTGTTCGGTGTGTTTGTGGCTTTCCGTTTGGGGACTTCTCCCAGGAGAGAAGCGTTAAAATACCTAGCTTCTTATTAATGATCCTTTCGTCATTATATTTAATCACCGCAATGCTTGCAACAATTCCCATGAAGACTTTACTGCTAGATTATTAATGAGCAAGGTACATCTCTACGAGTAATTGTAGTTAAGGGAGGTTTAAATACCATGACTGGGGTAAACGGTAGGCAGAGAACAAGCGATTACGTCAAATCAGTAACTTACAAAAGGTTCGGGAACTCTATCAAGGCAGTTTCTGACCTTGGGCTTTATGTGTTGTGAGTTTATGCAGGGAGGTCAAACAGCCCGTTGAGTTGAACACAAACAACCATTTGGATGTTGTGGTTAAAGCTACACCATACGTTTATATGTATGGCAGCAGAAGTCTGTACATTTCCAAGGAGGACTCTTGAATCTCAAATTCTGAAAACTTCTGATTTCAGTTTTTAAATGGGTACAGATAGGAGTCAGGCATGGTAACGCCCATGTGGATTACACATTTTCCAATTGTCAAATAGTTACGATTAGTGTCCATATGAGTTGATGGCGTATAACATTCCCAAACATTCTCTGGGGTATACTATAATTTTCACATTATTATCTCATACTTTGGTTTTAATAGGATTTTGGTAAAAGTTTTGAAGTTTTAATTTCAGTTTTTCCCACTGCTCAGAATTTAATGATATAAAATGAAAAGGGGTTTCCATAGCTGCTCACATTCACCAGATTTTGTTCCAAAGCATGGGCTTTAGGAGACTTTTGAATTAAATCCACATTCTCCACCCAAGCTGAGTGACATAATCCAGCAGTTCAAAGATAGGTATGCCATAAACAGCTATAGTTAAATAATCCCCCCAAAATATTAAAACATGGAAATACAATAAAAGAAGAATTGATCACTTTATAGTGGAATACTCTATAAACTGTCTGCATTGGAAACATGTGGTGAGTTTTAAAACATCTGAGTTTTATAGTTCTAAAGTGTATAGTTTATTTGAAGGCAGAAACTGTTTTTTCTCCTCTGTGTATATATAAGAATACAGCTTAATGTATATTTTTTGCCGTCGCAGTTTGCATTCACTTTCTTATTTTTAATTTAGAGAAATCACTTTGGAGTACAAATACGTAACATAAATATATTCACCCCAACTAAATATTTTATCGCCAAGTACTAAAGTCTAATCATAAAGATTAATTCTGTAAATCTTGTTGCTTTGTCTACCTTTGTCTGAAACAAAAATCACAAATAGCAAGAAGAAATTATTTGAAAGCATATACATGGTATAGAAAGGTATCAGGGTCTTTAATTTTTATGATCATTTAAATTAAATTTTTTTTTTAAGGTCTGCAGGTTTTTCTGAGTGGCGTTATACCCCTTGTGTAATAATTACAGGACTGAACGGGATCAGGGGTTTTGCAAGGTAATGTCTGCACGGCCTCATTTAACTAGTTACCTGAGGTTATCCAACCCTCCCGTGAAGGAGAGGACTGAACTCTTAACCATCACAAAAGCTGCTGTCTGTAGATGACAGTGTCCTACGTGGAACAGTCACTTCATTTTCCGCATTGCCTAGAGCATTATATTGTGTGTGTAAAGGATGTTACAACAGCCTCATAAGGGGAACAGAGCCGTGTTTGCTGAGCAGTGAAAAGGTTAGTTCAGTTTCTTACCTCGTTCAACTTTTTTAAAAAGGTTTTTTTTTTTTCCCCCCGCAAACTGACAATACCCCCAAAACATGTGAATTGAGGCTCATCTTCAATACTGGACTCATTAGTGTTTCAGTCTTAGCGTGCAGTGTCCTTCCCACTGCAGAATTCTGTGCATACGCTCTGTTTTCTCTCCACCTCCACCCGTTCCTCCTGCAAAATGAATAGTGTTTTTAAAAAATTGCATTTTGAGGTAAAGAAGAAAGGCAGCACGTGTGATTGTCAGAATCAGAGGGGCTGCACCGAGTTGTGGAACGTGGTCCGTGGAGCCCCCCTCCCGGCCCTTTGGAAGGGGCCTCGGAAGTCCCTGGACGGACGGGGTGTCTGGAGGAACCCTCCATTAGTGAGAAGTGGAAGGTGCGGGGTCTGGGGCAGGTGACCTCCCTTCCAGGCCCCCCTGTCTCGGGCATTTTCCAGGGAAAGTTGCAATACCTTTTGGCTGAGGTTGGCTCCAGTTCTGAGAGGTTCTGAACTCATGGTTCTGACATGCCCCCACGGTGACTGGGGGCGTGTCCTGGGCTCCGGGTGCCGATCGCCGGCCATGCACCTGTGATGGCCTCGCCTCAGGTGTGACACTGACCTGCTCCAGGTGAGGCTGCCGGAGCAGGGGCTGTTGCTCCAAAGCCAGGCCCCTCATGGTGTGCAGACCCTGCAGGTGCGACTTGTATACAAAGCAGATGGAAGCTGGGGCAGGCCTTGGGATCCAGAAGGAGGAGGGACAGCCTTCTTATTATTCTTTTTTTTGCGGTACGCGGGCCTTTCACTGTTGTGGCTTCTCCTGTTGCGGAGGACAGGCTCCGGACGCGCAGGCTCAGCGGCCATGGCTCACGGGCCCTGCCGCTCCGCGGCATGTGGGATCTTCCCGGACCGGGGCACGAACCCGGGTCCCCTGCATCGGCAGGCGGACTCTCAACCACTGCACCACCAGGGAAGCCTGAGCCTTATTTTTTAAACCAAGTATCTGTCAGGTAAAGTGATTTCCTGTTGAGAAAAAGAAAGCTTAATTTGAATTCTTTTTTCATCTCCTTGGTAGAACTGAAGGCTCTACAATTCCCTACTTCGGTCCACCTTTATTAAGTAGAAAATAAATGAACATTGCTTGTTTAGAAAATTTACTTAATCACTGCAAACTCAAACCAGACATTTTAAGCCAGGAGTAATCTTGTCTGTGGGGAGAATATTTATTGTACAGATGGAAGTAAAGTCTGAAATAGCTGTTAAAGTCTTTAACACACTATTTTTATTTTGTCCGCTTTAATGGAGATGAAACAGAAATCACGTTCAGCCTGGTCTCCCCAGCATAGGGGGTTTCCTCTAGGTTTGCTCGTGGAGGGAGGTGAGGGGCTTCTCTGCTAGCGCCCAGGTGAGGGGAGCTGCAGGTGCCACTCGCCCCCTGCAACGCACCTTGTCCCTATAAACCCGGCATCAGGTGCCCGGAGTGTCCCCATCATCCTGTCCTGCTCGATGCTTTTGGTTGCTTTTGTTGCTTCCCCTTGTTCCAGCTCGCTTAGCAGAGACTGGTCCAAGGAGATAAGATTTTGTTACCAACCTGCTCAGTACATTTTGATCACCTAGAGCAGCGGTCCCCAACCTTTTTGGCACCAGGGACCAGTTTCGTGGAAGACAGTTTTTCCACGGATTGGGCGGGGCGATGGTTCGGGAGGTGATGCGAGCGAGGGGGGTGGGGGGGGCGGGGGACGCGATGGGCAGCGGCAGATGAAGCTTCGCTCGTTGCCCACCGCTCGCCTCCTGCTGTGCAGCCTGGCTCCTGACAGGCCGCGGACCAGTACCGGTATCGGTCGGTGGCCGGGGGTTGGGGACTCCTCACCTAGAAGAGCAGCTCCCAGGAGGTACAGGTCCCCTGTGTTTCTGGGTGGTTCAAGCCTTCCGTGAACGGAGGAGTGACGTGGGGAAACCAGCTCACGCTGGCCGCGGGCTTTCAGCATCCTCAGCTTGACACGCCCCCTGTCCCCACCCTCGCTCTCCCGACGCGACCACGGCAGCTGGAGATGATGCCTTCTGCCGGGCTGGCTGTGAATCAGTGCAGTAGGTTGTGTCCTCAAGTGTGTAACTGCGTGGACATGTATTTGTAGGTTTTCTTATTTACATAAGGGGCCAGGTGGGCAAGAGCAAGGGGAATGTTTTCAGAAGCCGTTTTAGTGTTTATTTTTTAACACTGCCATCTGGGAAGGTGCTGATGTTAAAGTTTCAACGTGGTGAGAAGAAGAACAAGGAGCTGATCCACCCCACTGCCTCACTTCTCCAGGCGCAGCTAGAAGCACGTGTTTGTGCCTGGAATGCGTTCACGGTTTGGGGTGTGATGTGTGCATCACTTCTGGTCCTTACTGCCCTCGAGACACGTGGCTGCAGGGGCCCTAGGTTATGGGGTTCCAGGGAACCCAGGCTCTCATAAAGCTCTGGTGGAGGGTGAAGTGTAATACATTTATGAGATGTGGAACCTTTCTGCTTTTAAACTGGGGGGAGTGTGTGGTGATTCTTCTAAGTTCAAGGAAACAGGAGGGCTGGGATGTTTGTCTTTACTTCTTTGTACTCAGGAAGACCCAGACCTGATAGAAAGCATCGTATCTCAAAGTGTGGACTCCGGCTGCATCGGAATTACACAAGGCCTGTTGGAAATGCGTATTTCCAGACTTTCTGGATCAGAATTTTAAAAGGTTTGGGATTGGAAATTTACGCTTAAAAAAAGCATCCCAAGGTGATTCTTCTGCACACTGAAGTCTGAAAACCACTCTTCTAGTGTAATGAATAACTCCACTGCTTCAGAGGGCAGCAGATCTCTGACGTCGCTGGTGATGTTGGTCTGTGTGGCGAGGACTTTATGAAAAGTACGCTGAAGATGAAGCGGCAGTCTGAGACTCTTTCTTCGAAAAGGCCCTCCCCCCAGGATGGTCACCATCCTAATTGCTGTGGTGAAAATGGGAACAGCTCATGGCGTTAGCTGCCTTTGCCTACTGACTCATTCAGATAATTGGCATGTGGAAAAGTTTAACTAGAAAACATTAGACTCTTTTGTGCTTTAATCATTATGAAAAAAAATTAGGAGGTAGTTACATTTATAGAGGTAAGCAGTTTTTGCAAAGTGCACTTAAAGTGGGTTAAAATTGGTATTTTGTCACCAGTTATGTTATGTAGCAATTGCTTTCAGTACGGAACGTAGCTAATTTTTGCAAAATATTTGCTTTTGTTTTTTAACAGGAAAAACTAACCCAAGAGTGTGTATTCAGAGAACAGTTTGAAGAAAACTGGTATAACACGTACTCCTCGAATCTGTATAAACACGTGGACACTGGAAGGCGGTTCTATGTCGCGTTAAATAAGGACGGGACCCCCAGAGAAGGAACGAGGACTAAACGGCACCAGAAATTCACACATTTTTTACCCAGACCAGTGGACCCCGACAAAGTACCCGAACTCTATAAGGGTATCCTAAGCCAAAGTTGACAAAGACCGTTTCTTCACTTGAGCCCTTAAAAAAGTAACCACTATAAAGGTTTCACGCGGTGGGTTCTTATTGATTTGCTGTGTCATCACATCAGCTCCACTGTTGCCAAACTTTGTCGCATGCATAGTCTGACGGAGGCGTGGAGGGGACATACTGATTTTGTTCTCCAGGCTCGTCCTCTCTCGGGACCCCCTGCCCACTGCTGCCGGGTGGGTGGTGAGCAGAGGGCAGGAGGCTGCAGGGTGAGGGGGTGAGTGGGGCTGCAGAGAGGAGGGAGCAGAGAGGACCAGCCGATGCATGTGGGGATAGATGCGCTTTCCCGTCCGATCTCTTGTCCTTCATCCTCATCAGCAGAGCTGCCACACCTGGACGCATCGGGATCTGGCTGGCGGCCCGAGGGGGGCCCCGCTGCATTTTCACAGGCAGGAGGGTGCGGTCTGACCGACGAGACTTTCTCGGTTCATTGTCACGGGTGTCATCCCAGTGAATTTAAAGCAAAGACCTCTTAGTTAAAAAAAAAAAAGAAAAAAAAGAAAAAAAGTTAAATTTATTTATAGAAATTCCAAAGGCAACATTTTATTTATTTTATATATTTATTTATTCTATAGAGTTTATTTTTAATGAAATATGTACAGGCCAGATAGGCACTTTGGAAGCTTTAGGCTCTGTAGGCATTAAATGGCAACGTCCGCTACAAACCTGTGGCATATTCATGAAGCGAACGTGGCGTGCATGGATGTGAGACACTCAGATGGCCCTAGTGTCCTAAAGGCGACAATCGCTTTTGTGCCCATGTTATTGTAAACTGATGCATACCGTTCATGACACTGAGTGTCCACTCTTCAGACTGCTTGTTCCATAGCTTATCCCAGAGGATTAAAGATAAACTGGGTCTCAAACTTTTATTCTGTGTCTGTAATATTTTCTCTCTCATAAGTTACTTCCTCCCTCATTGTAACTTCACGGTTGGAAAATATAAGGGTTGGTATATATTCTACTTGTCTAAATGTATCGCAGAATATACCAAAGCTAAACGATAACTGTGCTTTTATTTTAGTCGATCTCCAGAACAACAGGACTCGTATCAAACATTGTACTGGTTTAGAATTCTCAAAAAGGAAAAAGAAAAAAAAAAAAAGCTTACTTGGCCCAGATTTTTCTTTGTTTTTAGGGGACAAGAATCAGAGTCAGAACAACAGGGTAATTCTTATAAACTTTTTATTTGTGCACTTGGCTCTCAAATATGAAGTTACACAAGTACCATAGGGGTTATTGTAACACCTTTTATAGAAAATTGCTCTCGGTGTGACCTGTCATAATACCTGGTGAAAGCACCCTTCAAGTAAAACTTGCAAAATGCAACATAACTCTCCATCGATCATGACAATGAGGGGGAAAGTATATATTTGTTGACTGTGTTTTGTTTTTTAAAATGGTCTTCACAAGCACTCGATTTTTTTAGAGGGGAGGTTACTCTATAGGTTATCTTTTACAAGGCTTTTATGACATTGGATGCTGAACAGCATAAGAATACATATTTGTTTAGTAGCAATAATTTTGAAACTTGCCCTTGGGCAAGGGAGACTATTTCTTACTATATACTAAGGAGAAAAGAGCCAAATTCTTAAAGCAATATTTAAGAAAAAGAAATTTATAACAAATTCTCATACCACCTATAACACTTTCTGGCCATTTGTGTGGGAAATGGAAAGTGACAGTTAAAAAATGTGTTGGGATTTATGTAACTAATTTTAAAATTTAATATTCCAACTTTGTTTTGCTCTGATGCACATTCTCTGTGAAAAATAAAAGTGTGCCACTGGTGGGTCAAAGCTGTTTCGAAGTAGAGGCACATGGCTGGTTGTCCTGAGCGCGGGGGCCCGTCTCTGGTCCAAAGGGCAGAATGGACAGGGCCTCCTGTGAATGTGCATTAAAGAAAAACTAAGTCCAACATTCGGAATTAAGAAATATGCTGGGCGGGGGGGAGGGGACAGAAGCAATGTAAAATAGCTGATTTGTGGTAAAAGTCAGAATGTCCTCTTCATTTATTTTCTTGTTTCTTTTTTTTTAAAACTTTCTTAACGGAAACTGCATTTAATTCCAAGAGGTAGTATTCTTATTTATTATTTAACCCTTTGCTGCTGCTAAAATGTGCACATATTCAGGCTTTAGTTTTTCCAAAAGGCATTTAATCTTGTTGACTGAAAAACATTAAACATCTGATCACAGGGAAGAATCAAGTTTCTAGGATGTCAGAGGTACAATATTTAGCACCGAAGAAATTGATTTTAGGAAATAGCCAAAAGTAATCTTAAAGTAGCATGAGATGCTAGATTAATCAACCTAAAAGAAAGAAAACGATTTGTGAAAAAGACTAAACTCTCCAAGCATTCCTAGAAAATGCTACTTTAACGTCGACTTTTGGAGTTATTTTGTTTTGGTTACTTTTTTTTTTTAAAAAAAGAAAAACAAAATGTTATATGCTTTTGGCAATTGATATGATAAACTGTAATGGTCTGTAAATAAATAAATACTGACTTATGCAATTTCTGTCCATAAGTGTTCTGGGAGAGTAGATGGCTCAGGGTTTTGTTGCGGGCGCTGTCCTGCTGGGCTGCAGAGCGAGTCGCCCCCAGCTCCTGGCTTTGCAACTGGTTCTTGTCATAAGGGACCCAAGGCTGTGGCTGGCTGCTCAAACCTCTGTGGAATGATGGGTCCAGTTTTCACAAACACAAGCCCGGCCAGCCAAACCGCTATGTCGTTTGTGCCAACACTGCACCTTGGTCACAGACTTAACAGGCACGGACTGACCCACCCCCCCATCTGTCATGAGAATGTCCCCAGGCGGTGCCGACGTGCCAGGTCACCTTGGGGCACCTGTCCCTGCCAGGTCCTGTTCTGTGGATAAGTGGACGGCTTCCGTTTATGGTTTTCATTCGATTTCATCTCATTAACACAACATTGTGTTATTTACTTGATAATCTGTAATTGTATGTAAATACATAAAGGATTATGTAATTTGTGTAAATACATAATTACAGACTTTGGAAAACTGGTATTTTTTACTTGATGTCCATGTTGGAGCTGCTTCCGATTCTGTGCCTACGTGAACCGATGGAATTTTAAAAACACGATCTCCTTGCTGTTACAGCTGTTGCGTGTGTGTTGAGGGACGAGGGGGTGTGTGGCGATGATGGGGGGGAAGAGACGCATCCGGATGTCCTTTCTTTTCTGTAAGCGTTAGATGAGGGAGCGCGGAAGCTTCTGGGATAAAAGATTGATGAACTTGCATCAAGCAAAACGCAGTGTGTACGCACGTTGACGTGGATGGTGAGTGGACAGAGGCATATTGTCCGAGGTCAAATTCTGTTTGCTGCATCGTTTGACCTCGAAATGTGCCGGATTTAGATCCACTGTTTGTGGTCACTTGCATGAAAGAGCAATGAAGCGGCGGGGGTCGGGGAATACGCCAGATGGATTCAAAAGATGCGTTCGCCAAGCCCCTGTGTCTGCGTGTGCGTGTGCGTGTGTGTGTGTGTGTGTGTGTGAGATACACGCGACGTAATACCCACGGGCATCCATAGACATTTCACATTTGAAAATTGATACTTTATTGTTGCAGGTGGGGTGGGAGGAATTACGTGTCGGTCAGTAAGTAGCCCTGCGTTCCAGGCTTTGGGTGTGGAGGGCGGGCCTGACTGCGGGCGAGAGCCGCGCCCCACGTGGCTCCCCGCTCTACCTGCCCCGCCCCTTGGCAGCCGCCTCCCTTAGGTCTTCAGAAGAATTTTTCTTGTGACGTCTTCTTCACCGGGGGGAGCGTGCAGAAATGAGAAACGGCCTCTTCTATAATTTTCTCTGGAAAGAAATGATGACGAGTGTTCTTCACGTGTGTGTGTGTTCTACGTCTCGGCGCTGCACCAGCTCGTACTCGGCAGGTTCGTGGACGCCGGCTGTAAGGTCGGACGGTGTTGTGAGGGCCACCAGTGAGGCAAAGAAAACACCGAGGAGAGGCCTCTTTGCTACTTTGGTTGGTCGTCAAAGAGAAAATTCATACTTAGGTTTCTCATTTCTCTCCAACTCTATTCCGGCATATATCTTGGAAAACATTTTTAAAACAACTTTAATGAAAACGAGTTGTAGGCATCCCTGATATCTCAGTACCTCTTGGCCAGATGTGCTAGTAACTGGCTCTTGTTTTTTCCCATCCCCTTCTGAAGATGCTTCTGTTTGCGGTTTTGGTGATGATTCCTGTTGTCATTAGTGGACTTAGCTGGGAACATTTGATCCTGGGAACGAAAGAGTTAAAAGACAACGTGTAAAGGGGACATTCAGAGCTGAGCATCTGAGTCTGCCCTCCGCACACAGTGGAAGCGCAAGTATTACTGACAACGTTCACGGCCCGGCTTGCAGAAACTTATCGGAAACACACTCACGCAGGCTTTTTCCTAAGCATTTTGTGGGATGTGGCAAAGCATTCTGTAAACTCCACCCGGCTGTCGCCTCTCGCTTCTAGTGTCTGCGGGTGTACAGGGTTGGTCCATGACAGCTTTGGGAGATTTCTGTTTCTGATTCATAAAAAGAGGGCTTTTCCTAGTCCATGAAGATGTTAGCATTATAGCTGCTCTTTCAGAAGGAAGCGGTACTCCGAACATCTCTTCGCTCCATGGCTGACCAAATCCTGCCCCCTCCCTCCCTTCCTGTTTTTCTTTTCCTCACTCCTTCCCTCCTTCCTTTGTCATATTGTGGAGCTGGCATCAGCAGCAAAAGGACAGGCATGGTCTCTGATGGTACACGGAACTTAAACCACAGGCATCCTGAGGTGGTGTGAGGGACCCTGGGATGGGAGGGTACCGGGGGCCGTGGGACATCCGTGCATCCCATATGGACTTTTGAGGGCCTGAGGTCGTCATGTCTGAGCTGAGATGCGAAAGAGCAGGAGCTACAAGAGAGAGAGCTTATAGTCAACTGGCTTTCTAACCGTGTCAAGATTAAGTGCTTTGTTCTTGGAGAATCTGGGCTCATTGGATCTTTTACTGACGTTTCCTGGGTGCCTGTGATGGACCCTGAGGATATGAAAAGTGCTGGCTGATTGGCCAGCATCGGTCGTGGCTTTGGTTCCTGGAGATGAAGGGGACCAGTCTTTAGTCAGACCATCTCTGCTGCCCTGTGCCTACCGGGGCCACGCTCAGAATGCTCTTTGGCTACTTTCGATTGCTATTCAGAGGAAGGTGACTCTGTTGGTTTTTGTTAATATTACTCGCTTTAATTTTCCCCTTCCACATTTACCTCATGTCACAGGCAAAATTCACAACAGACTAGAAGTGAAAATATAGGGTAACAAAAGAGGTGAAAATATAATCTTTAAAATACCCACTTCATTCCTTCAATAAATATGTACTGAGCAGCTGCTATATGACATGGAACAGTGCTAAGGATATTGTAGAGGAAAAAAAGACAATATTTTGATCTTGCTACTTAATACCAGGCTGGGTTCTATGTCAATTGTTATATCAACTTGCAGGTTAAGATACTGTAGGACTGGGATGCCCACGTTATAAGGCAATTAGGATAATGTTGACAATTTTCCATGGACTTCACCTGTCTTCAGCTATGTATTCAATTTACATGAATATATAAGAACCCAGTTAGGTGCAGACCCATTCAAGTCCTATTGTTTTAAGTAGGACAGTGTTTTCTATTTTGTTTACTTTTTAAAATATTCTTTTCCATTACGGTTTATCACAGGATACTGAATATAGTTCCCTGTGCTCTACAGTAGGACCTTGTTTATCCATTCTATATATAATAGTTTGCATCTGCTAATCCCAACCTCCCACTCCATCCCTCCCCCACCCCCAGGATAGCGTTTTAAAAATGTGTCCTCAAATTTGATGATACAGATTCTTTCAGTAGATGATCTCCTCCTTGGCAGTAAATGAGTTCCTTTTGAAATAGAGGCCGTCCCATTTTTCCTTCCTTGGGAAAATCCAAAGGAAAAGGAACCGCAATTCCAAAAGTTTATCAATTACACATTTGGCTGTCTTTTAAGGATACCAGGACTCTGAAGCTACAAGAACCAATGAAGCTTTGGAAAATACCTCATCTCCCTTACAACCCACCTCACTGAAATATAAATGGGCGTGTAACAGTAGCTTTTATACCACAGAGATGAAATTATACATCTCGGTTAGAGGGATAAAACTTTTCGTCTTCACCAGAATTAAAAATCTGTAGTTAATCAGCTTCCGGCTTCCCCTGTGGCTTCGGTTTCCTCTTCTAGTTGTAGGGGTGTCCTGGCTTCCCACTCTCTTGGGTCTTCCCCTCTCTGTCCTACATTTGAAGAGTAGAGATGCTTCGGTGCCTGTTACAGAATAAGTAGAACAGGTGGGATGTGATGGGTGGTCTTTAGAATTTCTCCAGAAGAGTTTGATGATGTTGAGTTTGGTTTAGGGAACGAGGGCTAGTTGAATTAGAGCAGCATTCAAAGCAGGACATATTGGCAAGAAAAGAAACTCTCTGTCCTTCAGGAGATATGCTGTGACTGTCCCTGGATGGAGAAACCTAAGGGCAGAACATTTCCCTGATGCTGCCATTCACCCGATGTCGTACCACCAAGAGATCAGTCTGAGTTATGAATGCTACTTTGGTAGATGGGTGCAAAGTTTGAAATCAGACTATTTCTTCTGATGATCTGCTTCAAAGAAGCAATTTAAAATTTTGTGGTGACTCTAATGTGCCTATACCCATGCTTCCTGTTTCTTCCTCTGGCATATTTCCTATTCAAGAAGGCTGGATTCTACTAGTCTCATCTCAGAGCTTTCATTTGGTTCCAGATGCAAAGTGCTATTTCTTTTAAAATGTAGATTATTAACAATGCTTCCTGCTGAAGTACATGAATTAACTTGCCTGAAAATACAGTCTAGTCACGTCAAGTCCTTTTCCATGAGCCATTGCCCCATTCTGCATTCCACATGGTCCTAAACGTGTTCCCAAATGCATCAGTTCCTTGAGATGGCCAGACTTCTCTCAGACGAGCTGTTCTGTTTCCTAATTAGCTGGTTGCTGTAGACACTTGGGTCATGTTTTTTTTCAAATAGTAGGAGCTCAAATTATAGGAAAACTAAAAATAAAATAGAAAGAATAAATATTATTATTGTAGTTGGGATAAATAAAAGTTATTTTTTTGTAGTCACGGGTCACATTTGATTCTTTAAATTTTTTAAACCGTTTAAAATTGGTCAACTATTGAGTTTTATTCTTAGAGAAACCCATGATTTTTCAACATGTCTATATAATACCCAGTGGATTATTTAGAACCTGACCAGAATTTAAGTGAAGGGAACTTTTCCCTGAAGCTCATTAACTTATTAAGCAAGCAAATGTTGATATATACCATATTCTGGGGATTATAAAGTAAAACAGAATTGTTAAAATTTGTTTTCATACGCAATGTGAATATGTATTGACTCACTTAGCGTGTGCCTACCTCTTGTGAAGGTGTCATGATTTTATCGTCATAATTTTCTTCTTGTCTCCTTTATATAAAATATCACTTCTCCCTGGAGAAGACGACTGGGATGTGGTTTAAAACAGAGTGTCATCTCCTTAAAGCGGGTACTTTATACTGTAATGGACTTGTGCCATTTGGAGATCTTCTTTTGGTTCCCATTCAACTGGATGCTTGCAATTGTTCTCAAAGGAATTCCCTCTTGGTTTGACTTTGAACTGAAAAATGTCTCTGAAAAATAAAACGTGCATAAAGTCAATATGATGTAATTTAGCATATTTTTTGGTCATGTTTTATAATGATTAGTCTCTATTTGTAGCTCAGAACAGTAATTAAGTTTCCAAATTCCTGTGTGACTGTTTTTATCTCAGAAACATGTGATGGCTTGTCATGAGGCTATCTTATTTGGGGACCACACCTGATGGTTCTGAGCACACTCAAGGAACTATATTAAGGAGCATGTGACAAATGTATGAACAATTTGTAAATACATTTGATTAGTAATTGCTCTCTAGGAAGGGGCTATGTAGTGATTAGTACATGAATATAAGGAGATTAGGTGAGGACAGGAAAGAACCAGCCTAAAGGATGAGAGGTAACAGTACTGGGCGCTCCCAAAGGGTGAGGAACAGTGCCTCTTCCTACCAGACAGACTAGAAAACCTCAAGATTCATAGAGAATTAGGTAGAGAACACAGAGGGGTCTTACCTCAATTGTGGAGAATAATTCGCCTTAGACTAAACACTGTTCCAATTCTACCTAACATATTTTAAAAGAAAGGATCAAACTATTTTCAAGTGAACTTAGCTTTATCCCAGAACAAAACTCCATAATATTTATGGGAATAAAGAATACCAAGCAACCAGCAAGATAAAATACACAATGTTTGGCATCCAATCAAAAATCACCAGACATGGGCTTCCCTGGTGGCGCAGTGGTTGAGAGTCCGCCTGCCGATGCAGGGGACACGGGTTCGTGCCCCGGTCCGGGAAGATCCCACATGCCGCGGAGCGGCTGGGCACGTGAGCCATGGCTGCTGAGCCTGTGCGTCTGGAGCCTGTGCTCCGCAACGGGAGAGGCCACAACAGTGAGAGGTCCGCGTACCACAAAAAAAAAAAAAAAAAAAAAAAAAAAAAGATCACCAGACATGCAAAGAGGCAGGAAACTACAACCCAAAACGAGGATAAAAAAGCTTTCAATTCAAGCTGACCCAGAACTGACCAGGATGTTAGAATGAGCAGAAAAATACATTGAAACAGTTATTATAACTACATTCTGTAATTTAAAATAGCGTGAGACAAGAAAAGATACAAGAAAAAATTCAAACTTGACTTCTAGAGATGAAAAGTACAATGTGTGAGATGAAAAATACGTTGGATAGATTTAATGGCAGTTTAGACATTGCAGAAGAAAAGATGCAGATACTCAAAATTACAGTAATAGAAACTATCTAAGATGGAAGACAGAGAGAAAATGGAATCAAGAAAAATTGAACAGAGCGTTAGTGAGTTGTGGGAAAACTTCAATAAGCTTAATATACATGTAACTGGAGTCCCCAAAAAAGAAGAGAGAGGAGACAAAAAAATTTAAATAAATAATGACCAGAAAGTTTCTAAACTTGATAAAAACTATAAATACAAAGACCCAAGATGCTCACTGCACCTAAAACATAAGAAACATGAAAAAAATAACCTATACCAAGGCACATCATAATCAAATTGCTGACCAACAGTGGTAAGAGGAAATCTTAAAAGCAGCCAGTTAAAATAAACAAACATATATTACATACAGAGGAACACAGTTAAGAACGACAGAAGATTTCTTGTCAGAAATGATGTGAACAAAAAGACAATGAAATAATACCCTTAAAGTACCGAAAAAACAAATCTGTCAAACTGGAATTATATACCCACCAATGATATATTTTATTTATTTATTTTTAAAATTTATTTATTTATTCATTTATTTAATTTTTGGCTGCATTGGGTCTTCACTGCTGCTCGTGCCTTTTCGCTAGTTGCTGAGAGTGGGGGCTACTCTTTGTTGCGGTGCGCGGGCTTCTCATTGTGGTGGCTTCTCTTGTTGCGGAGCACGGGTTCTAGGTGCGCGGGCTTCAGCAGTTGTGGCACATGGGCTCAGTAGTTGTGGCTCGCGGGCTGTAGAGCACAGGCTCAGTAGCTGTGGCGCATGGGCTTAGTTGCTCTGTGGCATGTGGGATCTCCCCGGGCCAGGGCTCGAACCTGTGTCCCTTGCATTGGCAGGCGGATTCTTAACCACTGTGCCACCAGGGAAGCCCCAATAATATATTTTAAAGACAAGGGTGAAGTGAAGACTTCTTTCTGGCATACACAGGCTGTAAGAATTCATCAGCAGCTGGCTCATACTATAGCTAAGATTATAAGTATTAATTGCTAATGTTAAAACCTTAAAATCCTTCAGGCGGAAGGAGAAAGGTACCACATGGAAATAGGAACACATACAAAAGAATGAAGAGTACCAGAAATGATAACTACATGAGTAAATGTAAGATTTTTTCTTACTTAAATCTCTTTAAAAGATGATGGATGTTAAACAAAAGCAATAACAATGCACTGTGAGATTTATCACATTTGTAATAGTAAAACATATGACAATAATAACACAAACTTGGAAGTGGAGAAATGGAAGTACATTATTGTAAGGTTCTTATACTATAGGTGGAGTGGTATAACACCATAATAAGTTGAAGATGTGTGGTATAAACTCTAAACCAATCACTAAGATAATAAAATGAAGAGTTATGACAAGATGATAGATTTAAACCTGTCTATACTAAATGTCACATTAAAAGTAAATGGTCTAGGGAATTCCCTGGTGGTCCAGTGGTTAGGACTCGGTGCTTTCATTGTTGGGGCCCAGGTTCAATCCCTGGTCGGGGAACTAAGATCCCACATGCTGTGCGGTGCGGCCAAAAAAAAAAAAACAAATGGTCTAAACACCACAAGACAGAGATAGATTGGATTACAAAAGCACAATTCAACTGTATACTCTCTACAAGAAACACACTTTAAACATAAAAACACAAATAGGTTAAAAGTAAAAGGATGAGAAAATATATACTTTGATAATATTCTACAAAAAAAAAAGCTGGAGTGGCTATATTAGTATCAGGCAAACTTAATTTCATAGCAAAAAATGTTACCAGGGATAAAGAAGGTCATTTCTTAATGATAAAGGGGTCAATTCACTAAAAGAACAGAAAAATCCAACCTGTGTGCCTAATGAACAGAGCTTCAGTACACACGAAGTGAAACGTGATGCAACTGCAAGAGGAGAAATAGTCAAATTCCCAATCATAATTTCAGATTTCAAGAACCTTCTTTCAATAATTGATAAAACAAGTAGACAGAAAATCATTAAGAATATAGAATGCTTAAACAATACCTTCAACCAGTTTGACTTAATCGACATTTTAATTTTATTATTTTTAATTTAAGTTTTTTTAAGATTTTTTTTTTTTGATGTGGACCGTTTTCAAAATCTCCATTGAATCTGTTACAATATTGCTTCCATTTCACGCCTTGGTTTCTCAGCTGTGAGGCATGTGGGATCCTAGCTCTCCGACCAGGGGTCGAACCCACACGCCCCACATTGGAATGTGATGTCCCACCGCTGGGCCCCCTGGGAAGTCCCCCTAACTGACATTTTTAGAACACTCCACCTAACGGTAGCAGAATATATATTCTTTTCAAGTGCACAAGGAACATTTACCAAGATATTCTGAGTCATACAATTAATCTCAATAGAGTTAAAAGGATTCAAGTCATACAAAGTATGTTTTCTAACCAAAATAGAAACCAACTAGCAGAGAGTTCTCTGGATAATCCACAAATACTGAAAACTAAACAACATACTTCTAAATGTTCTAACTTTGAACCCATGGTTCAAAGAAGAAGTCAAGTGAAATTATAAAGTAGTTTGAACTAAATAAAAATTAAAATACAACAGATCAAAAACTGTGGAACACTGCTAAGTTAATACTTAGGGAGAAATTGATATTTACTAAATTCCTTTATTGAAAAGAAGAAAGTTCTCAAATCAATGATCTGAACTTCTATTTTAAGAAACTAGAAAAAGAAGAGAAAATTTAGCCTAAAGTGAGAAGAACAAAAGACATATAAAGGTCATAGTAGAAATGAATGAAATAGAAAATATAAAAACAATAGGAAAAAATTAATGAAACAACAACAAAAAAACCTGTTTTTTTGACAAGATCAATGAAATTGATAAACCTTTAGGCAAACTGATCAGGAAAAAAGTAAGAAGACACAAGTTACAGATATAAAAACGGAGAGGTTACAGTACTACACATTCTACAGATGTTAAAATAAGGGGATACTAGGGACAATTGATACTACGGTTTAATAGTGAATAAAACGTTTATACTAAATGGACAAATTACTTGAAAAACATAAAGGGCCAAACACCAAAGCTGACTCAAAAAGAAGTAGATAATTACATGAATAGCCTTATTTCTGCTCATAGGGTTAATATTATTGCTATTAATATGTAAATGTTAAATATTAACATTAATATAATGAGGTATAGATATTAATATTAATTACAAAATTAATAAATGAATTTGCAGTTAAAAACCTTCCCACAGGGCTTCCCTGGTGGTGCAGTGGTTGAGAGTCCACCTGCCGATGCAGGGGACACGGGTTCGTGCCCCGGTCCGGGCGGATCCCACATGCCGCGGAGCGGCTGGGCCCGTGAGCCATGGCCGCTGAACCTGCGCGTCCGGAGCCTGTGCTCTGCAACGGGAGAGGCCACAACGGTGAGAGGCCCGCGTACCGCAAAAAAACAAACAACAACAAAAAAACCTTCCCACAAATAAAAACTCTAGACTCAGAAGCATCACTGGTAAATTCTACCAAATGTTTAGGGAGAAAGAAATATCATTTTAAGATAAACTGAGAAAATTGAAGAGAAGGAAATATTTTAAAATTTATCTTATAAATTAAGCCAGAGAAAGACTTCACAAGAAGAGAAAATGAGCAATCAATATCCATCATGAACATGGATTTAAAAATAAGAGCCAAACACTGGGAGAAACCCAGATGTGCCCTCCAGGTGAATGAACGAGCTCTGATATGCCCGGACAATGGAATACTGCTCTACTATCAAGGTGAGTGAATTACTGAAACACTCTGCAGCATGGACGAATCTCAGAATAATTGTGCTGAATGGAAGAAGCTAGACAAAAGAGTACGTACTGTATGTTTCCATCTGAATAAGATGCTACAAAATTAGATCTAACACACAGCTATAGAAAGTAGATCAGAGGTTTCCCGGAGATGTGCAGGACAGGCAGGGGTGGGAGGAGGGACGACCAAGGGCCATGAGGAGACCTCTGGGTGATGGATTTGTTAATGATCGTGATTTACTGAGCGTGCAGATATGTCAAACTTATCACATCCTGCGTTTCTGTGCCGTTTATGGCATGGCAATCAACCACAGTGAAAAAATTTAGAAGCATTATATAAAGTATAATATATATTATAATATAATATATAATATAATATATACATTATATATAAAATCTATCTATATAAAGAGCCATCCTGTAGCTGAAATGAGATGATGGGGGTGGTGGGATCCTGGCACATCAGTCTGCTCCCCTTACTTACAGCCACAGCCTGATGCCTTTCCGTCAGGGAAGAGGTCCTCACGTCTGCTACACAGCAGGGAAAGGAGCACCCAGAGGAAGGGAAACAGGGTGAGGGTATTTGTCCCTGATCACCATTTTCTAAAACTCAGTTTCTGGACTGGGGTGATCTTCCAGAGAGAGGCAGATGAATCTGGGGCAGGGGAGAGCAGCTCTCGGTGGGTGATGGCCCAGAGAGTCCTCCCCCCCAATTCCAAACTAAACCTCCGCGTGGGGACAGCACACCGTCGGCAGGAGAGAGTGGCTTGACTTACAACGTATAATGAAGGAGGCGTGCAAGCAGAACGAAAAAACAACAGCAAGACGATCGAGACGTGTATGTAGTGTAGATAGAATACCTTTCTGGGCTTGCTTTGTAATGATTCGTTCAGAACTAAAGGAGTTAAGTTTCAAAATTCCCGTTTAGCTCTTTTTATCTGGTGACAACTTGTCATGAGGCTAAATTGGGAACCACATCTGATGGTTCTGAGCACACTCAGGGAACTCTTCTAAGGGCCGTGTGACAAACGTATGTACAAACTCCTTCGATGAGCTACTGCTCTCTGGAGAGGGCTGAGCATTCGAAGCAAATGCCAGAACACCTACTGTGCTGTGAAGTTCACGAGAGATTAGAGGGAAGAATTAATACAACGTGTAATCCAGCGACTGAGTCACCCACGCTTGGGGCTGTAGGACTTTATATTGAAGAGAGATACAAAGGTCAAGACCGTAGGATTTCAGATTAATGATCTGAAAACAAGTTCTCTATAAAGGAGAGGAGGGCCAATCAAAGCTTTGTTTCTACAACGACAGTGAGAACTTTGCTCTTGGAGGGCAGCAAAGAGGCCAGCTATGGCTTGTCTCAACAGAAATTAGGCCGGTTTGTGCCTACATTGAAGGGGAATCTACTGGACTTAACAATTACACATTCCCACCATGCTGCCTAACTGTTTACAGAGGGATTGAACGCATGGAAATAGTAATTGTTTACACTGCCGTTAATTCACCTTTGGGAGATGCCAGCTTATAAATATTTATTTGCGTCTTCACATGGGATGGAAGATCAAGGAGGCTGATGGACATTTTCAAAAGAGTGGAAGTTGCATGAGTGTCATTTGTCTGCATTTATTGAATACCCATTCTCCACCAAGCCGTTTAGCAGAGGTTTACAAGCATATGCTTTGCAGTCTGGTGGCCTGAATTTGAATCCGGGGACACGACCATGTTCCTCGCTGTGCTTTTGCTTGGTCCTCTAGCTCTGCCTCTGTAAGGGCTGTTGTCAGGATGAAATAAGTTTGTAAAGAATTGTGAATAGTGCCGGGCGCACAGTAAGCGTGCAGCCGGATTTGGCTGTCCTTCCACACCTTACGTTCGAATCCTTAAAATAACACGAGGAGGAACTAATTATCTCTGTTTCACAGAAAACAAACTAGCTAGTTCATGCTAGTCCTGTGAGTGAACCTAGGCTCTCTGACCTTGGCCCCAGCTTTCCTCCTCATACTGTATCACAGCACGGGAGCGGTGCTGCCCACCAGGAGTTCTACTTTTTGGAAACGCCCACCTAGCATTTTGCTTCAGTCGCGGTGGATTTCCGTGTGCACCTCCTGACCCTGCTTGGGCAGCCCGAACACGAAATCTATGGTCCTTTCAAGCGGCAGGGCATCCCGGACAGCAAAGCAGAGGGCGAGTGTGATCTCACCTACTTTTGCCACATTCCAGGGAGGAGAAGCCACGGCCCAGAGCTAGCTGCTGCTGCTTCTGCTGCTTCTGCTCCTACATCTTCTCCTCCTTCTTCTTTGGAATTGGAAACAAATGGGTTCTAGAGAAATGAAGTGACGTGATTTGGTTCAGTTTCCACCGGGAGTGAGGGACAGTCTGCCTTAGAAGACCAGTGATCTAATTTTCACTTTAGTTACCCCAAAACGTGGCTTCTCTTTCAGTTTATTTTGTCTTCATGCAGAGGAGACCAGGCAGGTAGTGGTCCAGGAGCCCCGAGACGTACCTGCCTGGGCTACCCCTGTCACTGGGCTCGATGGCGGAAGACCATGGGCTGTGATTCCTGGTCAACACGTTCAGTAGCAGGTTTCCCTCCTGCCAGCTACCTCAACATCCCTTGTAGCTGGGCTGGACCACCCAATTGATTTCTAGCCGTGGAACAAGTGCAGAAGAGGTTTCTGGCATTTTTAGACCTGGCCTCAAACGTCACACATCACCTGCCCCCCCCCCCCCACCTCTCTCCTTCCCACATGACCTTGAGACTCAACTCTGACCATGTAGACAAGCCCAGTGTCTGAGGGGCTGGTGGGACAGCTCCTTAAACATCCTCCTCTGGGCTGTTCAGAGGAAGCAAGTGCATCAGTGGCCCTCTGTCGTTTGGCCTCTTTGCCTCACCTCTGCATCCCCTATCAGGGCAGGGCCTTAGCTGTCCACCCTCAGCAGCTTTCTACTGGGTATTCTAAGTGAGTAACAAATCCTAGAGACAAAACCAGAAAACAGCCCGTAAGTTGCGCTACCATCTCCGTTCATGGAGTGAGGCGAATTTGTCTCGTGGAAAATGGCTTTGCGATCTTTCGTAATTCCCCCGTGTATTTTCCACTCCCGAGCTACCCGTTTGAGCAAAGCCGCCTTGTTGGTGGCTGTTGGCTACCTTGCTGGGCTTCCTCCCTGCTTGGGAATTTGATGGTTTATCGCCAGAGGCCACACCTGCATTTTAGAAATGACTTCTGAAACCATTTCAGAGATTACCCAGAGAAGACGAAAAATACGTATGAGGAATCTAGCACTAGGAAAAGTGTGGTGGTGGAGGTATATGGGATCGTCTTAGTGTTACATCTGCCAAACATAATAACAACTCAGCTGCGAGGGCTCTGTAGCTCCTCATGACCCCAATTTCAGGAGATGCACACACACGCCCTCCCACCTCTATAACTCAACAGCGGGCCTCTGTTTTCTTGCTGTATGGTGGTGCTTGAGGTGCGACCGCAAGCTTCCCCTAATAACCGGTCTGTCTGGAGTTAGCGAAAGAGGACGTGGATGGAGACAACCACTGGGCCGTAGGGGAGGCTGTGTAAGGAGACCGGGCCCAAGGGGAGCCGCAGCTTCGGGGGCCAAGTCAGCTCAGGGAAGCAGGAGGAACGGACGCCAGGGCAACTCGGGAGCCTTTTCTGTGCTTTCCTGCACCTGCCTCAACTGTGCGACCGACCTTATTTAGGGGGTTTCCGGAGAGCATGGCCAGACGTTCCCTGCCCTTCCCTCCTTGCTGGGCGGAAGATAATCTGAATGGCCTCTGCTCCGGCTCACTCTCTGAGATTTTAATTTACCACCACGCGATACCAAACGTCTCCCCGGGGCTGGTAGCTCGTGTTCCCAACTCCCTGCTGGATGCCTCTGTCTGATTGCTCATTGCAACTTCAAACTCAGCACATAGGTTCACGGGGAACCTATTATTCTAGCCCGAATCCTGCTCTGCTCCCTGTCAGCACCGCCTCAGAGGTGACACCACCGCCCACGCTGGCGTCCAGGAGACTTGGGAGTCCGTGCTCCCGCCCTGTCCCATCCCTACCTCTCACCATCAGCACATCCTGCCGATTTATCCCCAAACCGTTTCCTTCCCTCTATTCCTTCCAGCACGCCACAGTGCAGACCCTCCCTCGCCGCCTGGATAGCTGAGCTGGTTCCTCACCTCCGTCACGGCCCCTCCCATCCATCCTCCCGGAGCTGCTGGAATGGTAAGCCCTGCAGCTCCGTGGCCCTGGGCCTGCTGTGTTCTGGAATGTTCTGGAGTTTGGGAAGGGGTTAAGGTACACGTACCCTGTATTAGGTGACACCCCAGCAGGGTCTGACGTAGCACCTCAAGTTCCGAAACATTAGTATTTCTGCTCAGAAAAATTGATCACATTAAGTGGTTAAAGTCCGTACATAGCTTCAGACCCGTGGAGGTCAGGCTTTGTGGCCTTACGTTCAGACTTTGTCACCCGAAGTGTTAAACTTGTGCGCCGAACGTCTTGGGTTCCAGGTGTGAACTCTCCGCTGTTTCTCTGTCTTGCCCTCTCCACTTTGGGAACTGTTAGGGCCCCCGTGGCCCTTGGGACAGATTCGAGTAGAATTTCCCAGCTCCGTGGGGAGCACCTACCCTCCTCCCCCCACCAACGCCCCCATGCACCCAGCTGTTTCCCGTTCCTCCTGCCTGGGGTCCCCCCAAGCTGTGCACGTGCTCAGACCCATTTCAGACCTCCTCCTTCAGGGTATCCCCCCAGGCACTGGTCGGCTGCGTGAGCCCCGGGCTCCTGAGTGGTGCTGGGCTCTATGCACAGTGCCCCCCCTTGCGCCCCCCATGTGCCTGGAGCCCGGGGGTGGCAGCAGCTCTGTGGAGTCAATCGAGAGATGGGTTTCCTCTGCTTGCTTTCTCCCTGAAGTGCATTTACTGTTTTATTTTGGGTGTTAATGGGGGAATTGGGACTCCACAGATGGACTTTGGGCTTTGAAGTTGACTTTTCCAGAAACAAATTTATGCATCAAGGGCTGTCTGGACTTTGCCTCCAAATTTCATAACTACAGCTCATCAACCTCGGCTAAACTGACAGAGAAAATCCTGCCCTCACCACAGATCTTGGCAGACCTGCACCTGTAGCCTTGTCGGATGAGCTGCTGCAGAGAAATCTGGGGTGTGGCTGGGTACCCCCAGGAGGCGGCCCAGAGGGCTGGGATGCTCGGCAGGTGGCCTGTGTGGTTTCTGTCTTGAGATATTTAAGTTAAAGCCTCAGTCTCTGCCCTTGTAAATAACAAAACGGCCCCTGGGAAGCTCAGTAAACCCCTGAGCAGTTCTGGCTGAACTATGAACTGGGTGACCCAGGGCAGGTCACTCTACGTAATCAGCAAACGAGGTGCTGAGTTACACACAGGTTACAGCCAGGTGTGAGCAGTGGAGCAGATACTTCTGGATTCAAAATTAAAAAACCCAGAAAGTGTTCGTGTGCGTGTGGGACTGTGCTGGGCCCCGCGTGGTCTCGGGAAGGGCCTCTCAGGACGGTCGGGGGTTATTCACTTTTTTGTAATAGTAGATCAGAGTGGCTTCGAGGTTTTCCGTGTGAGAATGTCCTTCTCACGCGGCTGCTTTCTGATAGGCATTTTCACGGTGGAGAGACAGGGATGGACATACACTAGTGTGCCGGAAATTGTGCAAAAACACAGGCGCACACGGGAGCTGGTTTGGGGAAAAAATTGAGAATCATTGAAATGTAAGATTTTTTTTTTTTTTGCGGTACGCGGGCCTCTCACTGCTGTGGCCTCTCCCGTTGCGGAGCACAGGCTCCGGACGCGCAGGCTCAGCGGCCATGGCTCACGGGCCCAGTCGCTCCGCGGCATGTGGGATCCTCCTGGACCGGGGCACGAACCCGCGTCCCCTGCATTGGCAGGCGGACTCAACCACTGCGCCACCAGGGGAGCCCCGAAATGTAAGATTTTTTAAAGGAAATTTTATTGACGTATAATTGGTTTACAGTGTTGTGTTAATTTCTGCTGTACAGCAAAGTGACTCAGTTATTCATATATACATTCTTTTTCATATTCTTTTCCATTATGGTTTATCACAGGATATGAATATCGTTCCCTGTGCTATACAGTAGGACCTTGTTGTTTATCCATCCTATTGGAAATATAAGATTTTTACTGGCCCTTTTAATCTTAAAATTCTATACCTTACAATCCATAGCAGTGATCCTGCTAGGCCTTTGGTGCCTTAACATTATTGTTACTAGATGTCATTTTTGGTAATAAATGCTTTCTTTCATTTATTTCTTTGCACACTGGTCGTTCACCCTGCTTTCATTCCGCTGATACTTATGGGACGATGGCTATGAGATGGGCACTGCCTCAGGTGCTGGCAGCCACCAGTGAGCGAACCTGGTGCGTTTCCACTCTGCTAAGCTTGCCGTCTGTTGGGACAGAGGGTGACAGCTTAGGGCTATAGCAGTTGGGGTAGGAGTCACGCAGGGTGAACTAGAAACCAGTAGGACTTAGAGAAGTAGGACTTCCTTCTGCCGGATTGGAACATTACTTCATAGTATCTTTAATTTCTCTGTCTCCATCTCTCTGCCTTAAAAAAAAAATGCCCACACAGCTTTCTGTACGTTCTTCATAAACTGTCCTTTCCTCCGTGCTACCCTCCTTTCTGGCTGTGCCTCCTGGTACCAGCTAAAGAGGGTTTCTGCGGCTGTGTGCATGCCTCCATTATTTATAGGCTGCTATGTTTTCCCTGGGCTCACCAGTCACCACCCAGACGTGCTGTACATAGTTAGTTATTTTAATCTTTCCCAGTAAATCAATTCTCCCTACCTCCCCATCATTTTTATTACTCGGCTCTGAACTCCCTTCAGCTTTTCTGCATCTTTATGGTATTGAAGTGCCCGGAATTTAATGTGATTTTCCAGGTGGGGTTTGGGAAAGGCTATTAAAGAGGGACTCTCACCTCTGTTCTCTGCTGATGAAACCATTGGGAACAAAGCCCAAAACTGCATTAGCCGTTTAGCTGCCGTATCAGCTTTACTAACTCGTATCTCATTTTCTTTTCACCATCACCCTGCCGCGGCAGCTGCTGACTGGACAGAATGGGCTTTGGTGCTCTTATGATGCTCTTACTAACTTCTAGCTTTTAGTCAGGCATCAGCACCAAAAACCGGAGGAGGAAAGAGGGAGAACAGAGCCCCAGAGAGCAGGTGTCGTAGTGTGATGAGTGACAGTGACAGTACCGTCACGGGGAGGGGGGTAGCGTGCGTGCTGGGGCTGCAGGACTTGCGTGTCTCGCATTCGAGACACATTCTGCTCACGCCACACATTCTCGCTCACGTCCTTCTGGCAAGGAGGCTGAGGAACAGGCCCAGAGACGCTGGGTAAGTAGCGGGAAGTCACCCAGCACAGCTGGGTTTGAGTCGGGGCAGCTGGACCGTAAAGCCTTTGCTCTGGGGAATCGGCGCCTCTCACGAGAGGACGCGGGGCAGGTGGGGTGACGGTGCCGCCCGGAGCCCGAGGCACCAGGGCCGGGTGCTGGACCCAAGTCCCGTCTCTGTGTTACTCACCGAGGAGTCCCTGCCCGGGCCCCTTCCACATCGTCCTCAAGCGTGGAGGAGAGAGGACCACAGATCTTCTAGCAAGTGAGTGGAGGTTAAGTTCCTGGCTGTAGTGGACACTCAGAAAGCATCACCTCCCCCCACCTCCACTCCATCACCTGGAAAGCAGCTTCTGGACCAGAGTCAGGACACAAAGCGCAGCCAGGTGGACCCCGCAGAGCAGACCTTTCAGAACCAGCCAACTGCTGAGGACGTTTCTAAAAGGAACTTGACCTGCAGCATCTTAAAGGCCCATCGCGGACCTCAGCAATGGTACTGCTTCTTGACACCTCACTTTTGTTTCCTCCTCCTTTCTAGGTCAAAGTTCAAATGGAGTAATTCGACTTTATTTCTCCTGATGCTTATGTAAACCTTGATCAGGGGTCAATGAAACACGCAGTTTGACGGGGAAATGCGGGTGCAAACGGCATATTTAGTGTGCAGAAGTATGGCGTGTTTTTTTTTTTTTTTTTTTGCGGTACGCGGGCCTCTCACTGCTGTGGCCTCTCCCGTTGTGGAGCACAGGCTCCGGACGCGCAGGCTCAGCGGCCATGGCTCACGGGCCCAGCCGCTCCACGGCATGTGGGATCTTCCCGGACCGGGGCACGAACCCGTGTCCCCTGCATTGACAGGTGGACTCTCAACCACTGCGCCACCAGGGAAGCCCAGTATGGCATTTTTTGAGAAAAGACAAGAGTCCGTGCTCTGAAACCATGGCTGCGTTGGAAGCGTGTTGCTGGGCTGCCCCTCCCTCTACCCGTTAGTCCTCGCAGGCTCATTTGCAGGGCAGCCTGGTGCCGTGGAAAAGGGCTGGCAGCTGGGCTTATGCAGATCTGGGTCCCAGGCACTGTCATTACTTAGATTTATAAAATCAGGCAAGTCATTTAATTTATTTGAGCCTAATTTGTCTCATCTTTAAGTTAGGATTTCTACCAGTGAGTTGTTGCAAGGTATGAATGAGATAATAGTCGTGCTTGGTGGGCTGGTGTCCCGCAGCTGCTCTACAGGTGTTGGCTTTCACTTCTTCTCATCTCTACCTCTTATTCCCCTTGAGAGGCCCTGAGCATGTGGGTTGCCAGGTGACCCACATGACAGTGAATACTTCTAAGTTATCTACTGTATGTTCAGAACGGTATGATGTATACTATCCTCCCCACCACCACCACCACCACCACCATCAACCCGCTATCACCATGCCACTGTCACCATCACTGCCACCGTTACTGCCACCATCACCATCACCACTATAATCACAGCACCATCACCACCATCACCACTATCACCACCATCAGCGCCACCACCACCACCATCACTACCAATCACCACCAGCAACAGCACCAGCAAAATCACCACCATCAACACTACTATCACCATCACCTCCATCACCATCACCACCATCACCTCCATCACCATCACCATCGCCAGCACCACTATCACCACCACCACTATCACTAGCAGTTCCACCACCAGCATCACCACCATTACTATTACCACCGTCACCACCAGAATCACCTCCACCACCATCATCACTATCAACAACGCTACTAACACCACCACCACCACCATCACCGCCAGCGTCACCAGCACTGCCATCACCGCCTCCAGCAGTGCTTACTGAGCGCTCACAGTGTGCCACGCACTACGCTAAGCACTTTGCAGACGTGTTCTCGTTTATTCTTCAGAACTACCCTTAAAGTAGGTACTATGGTTACTCCAGATTTAAAAACAAGAATACTGATGCTTTGAGAGGTTAAATAACTTATTCAAGGTCGCACTGGACATGAGAGATAAAAGAGACACATGAGGCACGAGCCCTGCCCCGAGGAAGTGTAGGATTGGTGGGAAGCAAAATTAAAGCATATGCAAAACTAGTGACCTTCAGAGACACTGTGCAGTGAGTGTCACATCGCACGGTTCCGGCTGGAAACGCTGCAGATGTTCAGGGAACAGCGGCTGGTGAGGCTCACTGTGTGCGGATGGTTCTTTTGTTTTATGGGATTAACACCTATTCAGATTCCCTTAAGTACTGTAGGGATACAGGGAAACAGGAATGTCTGTGATCAGACTTCCTAAGAAGCTAGGAAGCGCTCAGCACACTGGGTTCTTAGGGAAAGCAGAGACTGAGTTAGACCTGGCGCCGTAGCAAGTGGGCTCGGGAAGCTGCCCTGGACCCAGGTCTGCTCTGCTGACAGGGCTGCCTCGTGGCCTGGCAGCTGCAGGACTTCGGGCCCCTTCGGTAAGGCTCTGCTGTTAAGGAAACTTGCCCACTTGCAGATGTGTGCAGCCCCGCTCCTATAGGCGCGCGCTCTCTCCCGCCCGGATTGCGAAGCGCGGGACTCTCGTGGCTCTGCGCGCTCTTCATCCTGCTCTAAGCAGAGCTTCTGCACCTGCCCCGTCACACTCGGCAGCCGCCGGCCAGCCCACGGCCGTCGGCCTAGGTTAGGAGCCCATTCTCATCCAATCAGCTTTGGCCAGAGAGTCTTAGTCATACAGAAGCGGGTCACCTAGGGGGCAGCAGGAGCCCCCCAGCAGGGCTGTGTCACCAGGACTGGGTCCCACAGGTGCCTGTCGCAGGAGCTCTGGCGTGGCCATCCCCTCCCCTGGCCTGTTGACTGCAGCCGAGGAAGCCTCCATGGAGGGGCGGGACCCGGTGGGCCAGACCTTTAGGAGAGGCACGGAGGGTGGACGGAAGTGAACTTCTGGCAGCAGAGGACACAGGAGAGGACCAGCCACGTCCGCCCGCTCGGGGGCCTTGTGAGCGGAAACATTTGGGCAAGTTTGGAGGCCCTAGGGTGCCATCTGGGGTGTGGGAACCGGTGCTGAAGGAGGACCAGAGTCGGGGATTCCCGTCAGGAGGCGCTTACCCTCTTCCGAAGTGTGGCCAGAGACAGGAAAACAGAGACTCCTCTGCAGGGAGATTCTATTTTCTTATGCTTAGGCACCTTTGGGGATTTCTAGCCCTTCCGCAGACTCAGGCAATTAACATGTTCACATGACACTCTGTTTATAAGATAACTCACACAGTCCGGTTTGAACAACAGCAAAAGGCCTAAATGAACTCAAATCATAGCGTGGGTTGGTAATGAGTCACAAGTTGTTTTAAAAATAGCTACTTTGTTTACTGAATCCACCTGCTTGCTGGATTCCTGAGCCAAACCTCCATACCTCTTGCTCTCAGATTTTCTCTCCTATATTTTCTGTTTTCAGACTTTTTAAGAACTCCCCTCTCAGTTTCTACAGAGGCCACCTCGATTTTTATTCTTTAATTTTTATGCCTTCTTATGAGCTGCCGCCAGAACACACCCAGCGCTCGACCTGCTCCCCTGTGGTCCCGCCAGGAAACACACGGCACCCAATGCATAAGAGAGCTCGATCAGCTTTTATTCAAGAAAATCCTTCTGAGTCTAAAAGCTTCCTTAGTAGACGAGATTTAGAAACGAGACTGACAGACGACACACCACGTTGCTTGTGCTCCCTCTGAAGTCACATGAACCATCTGATTTTCCATTGTATTTTGAACACATTCAGCATATTACAAAAAAGTGCAAGAACCTTCGTAAGATACTTCCTACATTTAGAGAGGTGAAAAGTTAATGCGTAAAAAATAGATGTGTAAAATGGGAAAAGAAGGCGTCTGAGACTCGGTGAGTTACGATGGGTCACGAGAACCTCTTGAGTCGTGTGTTCAAATGGGAGGCAAACCCGTGGGAGCCTTAATTCTAGGCCAACCCCTAACCTTAATCCTAACCTGAAGGCTACCTAACCCCACAGCTAACCTAACCTTAACCCAAGTTTATCCTCTTCCTCTTGTCCACTCAGCTGATTACTCAAGTCTTTTCATATCATAGTAGAAACGATTCATGTTTGAGATGACTTCCTAGTTGCCTTATTTTGGGCTGCCATTAACAAAATACCACAGACTGGGTGGTCTAAACAACAAGCATTGATTTCTCACAGTTCTGAAGGCTGAGAGTCCAAGATCAAGGTGCCGGCAGGTTGGCGTCTGGGGAGCAGATGGCTGACCTCTGATTCTCACTGTCCTCACGTGGCAGAGAGAGCAGAGGGGAAGCAGGCTGTCTGCCATCTCTTCTTCTCAGGGCACCAATCCCCTCACGAGGGCCCCACTCTCATGACCTCATCACCTCCTTGGACCCACCTCCTGACCCCGTCACACTGGGGGTTGGGATTTCAGCACATGAGTTTGGGGAGGACACAAAAACACAGTCCCTGATGCCAGCTGCTTCCCTGGCTTCCCAGGGACCTCATCCCGGTCTGCCTGGCCTCTTAGGCCAGCCTTGTGTCTCTGCCTCTTGTCCCACCCTCTTCCGTCCTTCCCTGTTGAAGCTGTTTGTCTTTCTAAGATGAAAATCTCATGCCAGTTTTCTGCTTAGCAGTTTCTGTCCTCTACCTGGAACGTGCTTTTTTTCCTTCTTTGCCTGGCAAAGACCTAGCTCATATGTCATCTTTGTGACCTCTTTTGTGACACCACCAATAATTTTTGTTGCTGTGTCCTCGTAGACTCCTGTTAGCACTTCGTCCAGGAATAAGAGTGTGGTCTGGCGTTGGGAGGAGATAAAACTAGGGCATGTGAGGGTCAGTGCTGGTAACAGGCGAGAAGGAAATGTCCCATCTGTGGTCTCCCAGTAGGGCTCTGGGAGATTATTGAAGACCAAGGGCTATGGTTCCTGAGAGGTTCAGGTGAGAGCCCACGGGTGTTGGGAGGCTGCGACACGGAACATGTGCCTGGCTGAAGGGCTGCTAAGATTGGTTCCCTCCCCGGGCTCTTTTCTTGGGTTCTCTGTCTGGATCAGCTCTGCATCTGAGGCCACAGGTCAAATCTGCTTGCTGACTGTTTTTGTAAATAAAGTTTTATCGGGGGACAGACATGCCCATTTGTTTGTGTGTCGTCCACTGCCGCTTCCACACTCCAACAATGGCAGCAAGTCTCTGTGACAGAGACCACGTGGCCTGCGAAGACCGAGCACGTTTCCTCTCTGGCCCTCGGCAGAGAAAGTCTGCTGACGCCAGGCCTGAGACACCTCAGAGGCACAGTCCTGTGGTGCAGGCTCTTTAAGCAGTCATTTCTTGTCCCCACTAAAAAAAAAGGAAGTAAAAGATGAAACAAATGTTAATAAAAATAAAGACGAAGTTAAAAGTAACACATAAAAAGAAAGAAAAAAAAAGCAGTAAAAACAAAGGACTGGTTAAAAAACAACAGACCCAAGGTCCAAGCCAAGGTCTTTGTCTGAATGAGTCCCTCTGAAAGTGCCTGGAAAATGCTCTGTGTCTGTAGTGAGAGCACAGTCACCGGGACCAGAGGCCTTGAGGGCTGAGAGTGCCACGGGCAGGCTGGCCTTCGGGCCGTGCGGGGAACTTGTTTCGTAACTTAGGGAGCCTGAGCCCTCTCCATCCCCCCGTCCCCTGCCCTTCCTCCCGGCTCAGCCCTGTCCCAGTGGACAGGAATCTCTGGCACCCGGCCTGTGACACGGACACTCTCCTGCCTTTCTGTCTGTGGTCCCCTGGGTGCTAACCTGTGTGCTTAGGAAACCCAGGATGTACAGTGGGGAGGACAGAGGCCGGGCCAAGAAGCCTCTCTTTTCAGAAGTGGTGCAGATCAGCTGAAGGGCCGCACCCTTCCTTACTGAACGTATGTTGCCCAGGAGAGAGGCGAACATGGGCTCATTGGAAGGGAGCCTCTGGTCCCTGGTGGGCGCAGTCTCAGAAGCTAGGGGTCGGGGAGAGAGGGCATTTCTGTCTCCTTTCCCAGCTGCCTTCTTTCCTGTTTGTGGTCAAACGTCCTCCTTTATCAAAGGTCTCTGGTGGTGACAAGGGGTAAAGGGGGGTCTCAGGTGAGCAGCTCACAGGCACACAGCCCGGCCCCCGGATAAGCTGGTGTGTGGCTTGCATCCAACAGGGCCGTATGTCACCTAACCCTAACCTGGACCTCTGCCAATCCCTGCTGTCATTCAGAGGCGGGTTCCAGAAGACAAATCTAGGGCTCGTGGACCTTAGGGGCAGCGGAGGCTACGCCCAAGTCAGAAGGCGCAAAGCGCGCTCCTGGTCCAATAGAAAGACAACGGCCCGTTGATCAGTGGTGACGTCAGGACGATCCTCGGGAAGGAGCCGGGCAGAGGGAGAGCCAGTGGCAAAGTGCGGTGACTCGATGCAAGTCCTCGGTCCCTAGACTTGGGGGTGACGTGGCTCTGAGGGGTGACGTGGAGATGGCCCTGTCTGCTGGTGCCGCAGGCAGCACGTCGCGCTCACATGCAGACAGAGCCTCCCCACGACCCCGCCGTTGTCCCCAGCATCCCGAGGCCTGTGAGGGGACTCCCTCCGCCCACACCTTTAGCCCGTTTGTTGTTCTCTTGCTGGTGACTTTCCTCCTCGAGTCAATGAAACGCATTGTGTCACAGACCCGCTGTTCCACAGGTGTCGGGCAGCGGCGTTTGGGCACACAGCTGGCTGTGTGCGCACGCGTGTGTGTGTACTGTATTGGGATAAGTGTGACGCAAGAGGAAGTGAGAGAGGAATAAGTGAGAAGCTGATGGGATTTAGAGAGAGAAATCATGTGCTATTTGGGGGATGAAGAATGATTTGATGGAAGTGAAATACGAGATTTGAGAGGGTCTTGGGAGAGGGATGGAATTTCATCAAGAGAAAAGCCATCCAGATGAAGCATGAGGAAGGGCAGAGGTAGGAAAACAGATGCATTTCGGGGAATAGCACGTAGCTTAGTTTGGGTGATGGCTGGGATATGGTTTGGGGAGTGGGGAGAGGTATGTTAGGTGGGATCGGTGTTAGCAAGGATGAGGTTTGGCTGAGAGAGACAGAAAACCAAGGGGAGTGATGGCTTAGACAAGATAAACACACGTGGTCCCCAGGGCTGGCACAGTGCCACACTGTGTCCCAGACCCATACTCGTCATGTTAGTCCACAGTGTGGGCCCTTAGATGACGGTCTCAGATTGCAGCGTCATGTCCTAGAGTCAGGATGCAGAAAGGGGCAAAGAGGAAGGGGTGAGGGGCATGTGTTCATCTCTTAGAGGAGGTTCCCAGAGACGACTACCAGGACTTCACGCTCATTCCGTTGTTGAGAACTTGCCATGTGCCCACACCTAGCTGCAAGGGATGCTGGGAAATATACTCTGGTTTAGGGGCCCATGTTCCTGGCAAACTACCGGGGGTCCTGCTGCCACAGGAGGAGGAGAGAACAGCTGTTAAAGGACAACTGGTTGTACCCGCCCCAGGTCACTGGGGACCTCAAATGCCAGGCTGAGAAGCGCATATGGAACTTCAGAGACTATCGGAGGCTGTGAAGCTTGGAGCAGGGGAGTTACCTGAAAAGGAGCATTTTTAGGAAGATTAACCAGCCCATAGCACATAGATGGATTAAGATGGAGATGAAGTGAAGCTGGGAGGCCAGTGAGTCTACAGCAGTGTCG
This sequence comes from Stenella coeruleoalba, assembly GCF_951394435.1. NCBI lineage: Eukaryota > Metazoa > Chordata > Mammalia > Artiodactyla > Delphinidae > Stenella > Stenella coeruleoalba. The sequence goes on from NC_137164.1 coordinate 1,610,137, forward strand.
CAGCAGAGAATTCATGGTGACAAGGGGATAAAAGGGGGATTTAGATTCAAGACCTGCTGCAAAGGTAACAGAGCAGAGCTGGCCAGCTGAGAGAAAAGGGACGAAAACGTTGACGCGGATGTGGAGGCTTCACACCTGGGCGCTCGGGAGAGCGGGGTTGGTGATGTCTGAGTTACAGACCACTGAGAGGAGCTGGTTTGGGGGAGGTTATGGTGGGTCTGAATATGTTACTTTGGAGGGTCCAGAGAGGCTTTCGAATGAGGCTTAAAATGAGCAGGTGGACTTGTGGGTCTGGAATTTTGCGTAAATAGTTGCTCATGGGTCACGTCTGCTTCCAGGTGTGGCTTGTTTGCCCTGTATGGGTTTCACCCGCACCATTAAAAAATGAATTAGTTGTTCATTAATTGCTTATAAAAATCTGCACTTCTGACTTCTTTTGAAAAATCTTAAGATTTGGAGCACCAAGCGCTCATTCTCCCAAGACAACAGTCAGCTGCAGTTGGGAGTGAGTGTGTGCTCCCACTTTGCTGCAGTCCCCACGGCTCCCTACTGCCCCCCTGTCCAGCCTGTAAGAGTAATTTATACCACCCACCTGGCCCCTGTAGGTACTGGGGTGTTCAGCCCCTATTCTGGGGTTTGGAGAAGATGTCAGGGCCACAGATGCAGATTTGGGAGCTGTGATTTGAGAGAGATGAGTCGAGGCGTGGACATGAGTGAGACTTACGAGGGGGAGAGAGTCGAAGGTGAAGCAGCGGGGGGTGGGGGGAGCCCACGTGTGTGAATCAGAAGGACAAGGGGCCCGTGACGGAGCCTAGGGATTCGAAGGTCTGCAGAGTTTCAGTGCAGCGGGAGGGCCCAGGTCACGTGCAAGTGCTGCTTGATGTGTGTAATCATTTGAGTTCATCTGCACAGAGACACTGTGGTGTGGAGGATGGCGGGCACACCTGGGACTGGCCTTGCTCTAAATTTCTCCCTCACCTGGTGAGAGCGCAGGTCAGGGCTAGGCAGGAGGCGAGCAGGCTGCCCTCCAGGGGGGAGGGGGTGTCTTGGGTTCCACACCCACTCAGGGCCGGGTGCCCATTAATCCTCACGACAACCTTGGCAGTGGCCTTGTTATTTGCATTTCTACAGATGAAGAAACTAAAGCTTACAGCGGTTTGAGATATGCTCAAGTGACTGAAAGAGTGACAGAGCTTAGAGTGAGGATTTGAACGTGGTCTCTCTCATCCCCGTTCCTCTCACACACCAGCCACTTACCCCACCTGGGGTGGTTCTCGGGCACTTAATCCCTGCCTGGGTCACCCCTCCAGTGGGTGGGAGACCTTTCTCACTGCTTCTCAGCACTGTTCTGGCCAGCAGTCACGTCTTGCTCTGAAATGGCTAAAGGACATTAAGTTCTTTTTTGGATGTTGAGGGTAGGCGTTTATTAATTAATTAATTTATTTTGGCTGTGTTGGGTCTTCGTTTCTGTGCGAGGGCTTTCTCTAGTTGTGGCAAGCGGGGGCCACTCTTCATCGCGGTGTGCGGGCCTCTCACTGTTGCGGCCGCTCTTGTTGCGGAGCACAGGCTCCAGACGCGCAGGCTCAGTAGTTGTGGCTCACGGGCCTAGTTGCTCCGCGGCATGTGGGATCGTCCCAGACCAGGGCTCGAACCCGTGTCCCCTGCATTAGCAGGCAGATTCTCAACCACTGCGCCACCAGGGAAGCGCAACATTAAGTTTTAAAGAGAAAATAACTTGTTTTGAATCTTGTCATATTGCTCAGTACATGAAAGGCCTTTGCTTTGTCCCAATTACACTAACCTCTCCTAGGGCTCAGTTTATTTCTGAAAATTGTGTGTCATGAGTAACATCCACATTATCACCATGAAAAACGAAAATGGTCTGTGTTCCGCGATCAGGCGATCAGCACTCTGGACTTAGCTCATTATCATCTTCCAGTACAGGTCAGAGCACTGACCAAAACCCATTTCATGAGAGGGGGACAGAGTCACAATACCTCCTCATAAGACATGAGGCCCTCCAAACACATTTGAGTGAATGAAGGTGCTCTCGTGGAGAATCACAGCTCTGCACTTGTCCCTCTACCCTACATCTTCTGGCTTCGGGGAGATGAAGACAGAGTTCAGAGTCAACACTCTCAAAATCCTCCCATCTCCTTTACCTGTTTTCCCTTCGGGGAGTCATCAACATCCAGCATAATAAGACCTCCTATTTCTTGAGCACTTACTACACGCCAGATACCACAGTAAGTGCCTTGACCGACATTTCCTTGTTTTATTTTCACAACAACTCCTCCCGGTAGGCATGCTTATTATTTACACTTTACCAATGAAGAAACAGAGAGGCTGAGAGGCCTGGAGGATTCTGCCCAAGGCCACACCGTCAGCCGCTGAGCTGGAATTAGATGGACTCTTCCCTGTCTCACTGTGTGCCCACACAGGATCAGCTGGCCCAGGAGGGACCATGGGGCAGAATCGACTAGTATGATTATCAGCCAGTCTTCCCTCCAAGGCAGGACGGCACCCTGGAGAGATCCGCTTCTCACCTGCGCTGGCTCGTTCTCCGCGGAAAGATGTCCCTTCACCTCCATTTGCAAAATGGGGGACTTCAAACCAACGATGGATCCTAATTTCTGATCCCAGAACCAGGCTGCCTGGTCTGACAAATGATTGTTCTCTGACTTGTGCCATTACTTATATGGAAAATTTTGCCAAGAGTGAACATGAAAATCTACTTGCTTCCATGTTTAATGACTTGGCGATTAAAAAGAACAAAATGAAAAAAAAAAAATTGAGATCGTCCTGGAAAATCTGGGGAGCCTGCCTGCTCAGAGAGCTCTTCCATCTCTGTAATTCTAGGAAGGGTTTTGTCAGGCTGGACTGGGCCCAGATTGCTGCACAATCCTAAATGCAGATGGCTTCTCCTTGGGGAAGTGGCAACCTCAGTAATGGACCCCTCGTGTTAACAAGAAACATAAGGTGGGGATGGGCAGGGGGCTTAACAGGTATTTATCACAGCGATTGTGCCCAGGGGTTTCTCACAGTGGTTGCTTCATAAATTTTAGTAATCTTTCCTCCTCTGATTTATATGGCTTTTCTAAAGGGCATTGCTCGCCAGCACATTAACGCGACGCTAAATTTAGCTGGAAAGCACCCAATCTCTGATGCTCCGGTGCCCAGTGGAAGGCAGGCATCTACCAGTCCATAACCTACTTTTGTTCCAGTCTCTTCCTTGCTCGAATAGATCATGTCGTAGAGGCTATTTATATCCGGAGAACATGCTGAAAGTTGTCAGAAACCCTTCCTGCTGCAGCGAGCCGGCCCTCCCCGGAGCCGCCGAGGGTAAGCGTGCGGCCAGCCGTTCTTCCCAGCAGCCGGCACCGAGTGACCTTGATGCGTGCCATCCTTCCTCCGAAAACAAAAGCACCAACTTAGAATTTTAATTAAAAGGCATCGAGTGGGCTATCAGGCTGGCCGCGTTGGCTGAGCCGCTGTTGATCGCAGTGTGGATTGGAGGTCACCGTGGTGAGGACCTTAGGAAGGTTAATTTATCAGGGAAAACACGGCCGCTGAATGCATCTCCTGGTTCAGCAGGAAGGGGAGGCTGAGAAGGAGACCTTCTTTTTGGTTCATAATAGAGACGCGGTTAAGAGTGAAGGGACGTCTAGGAGGACAGTGCCAGCCGAAGGGAGGCAGTAAGGGACCCGACAGACAGCATCCCTCGGTGGGTGCCACGTGGAGCCCGTGCATCTAACCCGCAGCGCTGGGCACCGACTGGTGGCGGATGAAACGGCTCCGATGCGGGGCTCAGCGCGGCTCTTGGAGCGCCGATGGTTCAGCTGCCCGTAAAATGACTTCAGTCTGCTTGAGTGGGTCGTCTTGCATTGAGAAAGTTATTTGGAGCCTGTTGTTGGTTTACATTACTTTGTAAGGAGGCACCCGTTGTTTATTGCAATAAAGCTCCCCCGATTCTAAGATTAAAAAACCCTCTCAATGATGGGATCAGCCCCATCCAGGATCTCCAGATTCCAAACACCTGAGGGGGGGGGGCACGCACCTGGGGGCCCACAGGTGGGCGGGGCTCCCCAGCCTGGGTGGCAGAGGGCTTCCAGAGCATCTGATACAGGCTCGACCTGGGCTTGCCAGTGCACTCTTCTTCAGTGAGTCTGACTCTGTGCCGGAAGGGGTTTCCCAGAAGATTCCCATGACTGAGATAGTCAGGGAGCTCTTGGTTAGGAACTTCTGGAAATCCAGTCCAGTCGTGGGAACACATGCCTGGGGTTTTCAGAGGAGAGGAAGCAGGCCTGTGGTGAGTCCACGTTACCTCTCTCCTGCTTCTCCTGTGAAGATACAGAGAACGTCCAAGGACAACACGGCAGCGGCTGAGCGGGGCTTGCTCTGTGCCTGGTTGTGGGGATGCTCCGGGCGCCACGCCCTTGGTCCTAACAGTCCTCGGGCAGACGTTAGCACCTCTACTTTGTAAATGGGGAACCAGTTATGGAGCTGTCAGGCCTGACACAGCCGTGTCCTGGAAGGAGGGAGGGACCCCGGCTGGCCCCTCCTTCCCCCACCTCGGTTTCCTCTTTGGCTGATCTCTTAGTTACCATCTGTAGGCACAGAGCCGAGTCCCCTTCTCCACCCCCGCCCCACTTCTGTGGCTGGGACCCCCGCATCCCATCCTCTGCTGTTCACAGCATCAAGGTTTGCCAGACTCCACGGCGATGTGGGCTGGTGTCCTACACTCCCTGATAGACCCCAGAGCTGGAGGGAGAAGGGGGCAGCACCACAGAGCTACCACTGCAGTTGTCAAGGAGACAGGCAGAGTGATGGGATGGGGGAGGCCTGATTTCTAGGGTCTGCTGATTTCCATGGTGTACCTACTCTCATCATGGCTGATCTCAAACTACCCTCAGCTTAACAACTGCCTTTGAAAGTTCCTGGACATTTGACCACTGAAAATTGCATACCAGCCCTTAAGAGTGTGCCTGGTGTCTGTGGGCCAGTGTCCATGCCACGCTGGCCCCCTGCCCGGGGGTCTCACCCCGCGTTGTCTCTCACACCCTTTTGTGGTGGCCTTGGTCCCACTCCTGCCGACGGTCTGATGCACCTCTGTGTGTCTTGCAGACATGGTTCCAGGTGACGACCTGCACACAGGAGGTCTTCAGTAGCTACCGCCCGAGGGGATGGACCTGAGAGTCAGGCCCCGCTCCATCTGGGCCAACAGCTAAAGCTACACACTCGGGCAGAGCGCGGGCGCCGTGAGCCTGAGGGCACTGGGAGTCACCTCTGAAGCCATAGTTCTGGGGGTCCTGGGGTGAAGATGGGGGCGCGGTGGAGCTGAGGCCAGCAGAGCGAGCGGAGACGGGGGGGCCTCCTGGAGCCCAGGCTCTGCCCGAGTGGGTCTGGGGTGGGTGACGAGCAGAGCCAGGTGCAGGACGGAGCAGCTGCGGCCTCTCGGCAGGGACAGCGTTTGTTCACTGCGCGGAAGGACCGAGAACCGCGCCCTGGAATTTTTAGCCTCTTCCTCTTGCACACCGTGCCCACAAGCTTCCTTGAACAGGACACTGGTCATGCAGAGGTGGCGTCTCTTGTTTAACTGTGATCTAGTGATGTTTAAACATCCCGCGCTCAGCGTGGTGCTCACCCCGCCCCCTACCCCGCCACTGGCTGGTCCCTAGGAGCCTGGGGACCTCCAGAATTCAGCTCCATCCCTCCAGCCGGAGCCTCTCGGCCCTGGGCTCCGTGGGGATTAGCTCTCCATGGGATCTTCCTGCCCCTGATTTCAGCTCCTCCCACCTGCCCTTCACCCTGTACGATGTTTTCTCTGATGAAAATCTGATCATCGCCTTGAATTACATCTCCCCTGTCTTCAGGTTGGAGTCTGGACTCTGAGAGGCATCTGAGTTCCCTGACCTGAACCTGGAGTCATCTCTAGGTTGGTCTCCATCCCCGTGCACCACCCTACCCCGCCACCCCCCCCCCCCACCTCCGAGCTCCAGCCCTGCCTACGACCCTGCTTCGCTTCCCTGGAGGCAGCCTGGCTCCCACCAGCCCCGCCTCAGCTCTGCTCCTGGACACGTTCCCCTTGCCCCCCTTCCCAGCTCCCCTGGGCTCTGAAGCCCCTCATGCTTGCCTCTGAGCACCCAGGGCAGCAGCTCTGTGGCAAACATGTCTTGTCCACTCTGGCGCCCACGACTCCACAGAATGCCCAACGTGCAACAGACACGAAAATACGTGTTTTAAGGGAACTGACTCAAATGGATTATTCACCTTTTGCATGTTTGCTTTAATCACAGCAAATCAGAACCCAGTCTCAACAGCTCTCCTTAAGGATCATGGAGTGGGTGTGACGGGGTCACGGAGCATGCTCACAGCACCTCTGCCCCACCTTCCTATCCGCCAGGCCCAGAGCACTGATAATTGGCTGCATGCGTGAGCACGTACAGCATTCTGCTATCAGCTCTAAATGGAAGGCAGACAACACAGGTACCCAGTCGGCTTTGCCAGCAGCCTGGCCCGGGCCACGGACAGGCAAGATCGTGACCAGCCCCCGACACCTCCCGGAGCCCACGTGTGTCTGGTGCATCCCGGCATCGCGTACGCGTGTCTAGTTGTAGAGCACGGTTCCTGACAGCCTCGTCCCGTGAGGGGCAGAACTCCGCACAGCATCAACCAGGGAAACCAACATCTGTGCTGTTGTGTAACTGGCTTTCATCTTGCCCCCAACAGAAGGTGGGTCATTGACATGTGGGCTGAGCACAGCCTGCGAGATGCCTGTGCCTGGAAAGGACATGATTTAAGTCCTGCCGTGGCACTCTGACACCAGAGGCAACAGTACCCTGACGTGGGTGGCAATGTGAAAAAGACAAGCGGCAGCCTTCTGGGAGAACTTGGCCCTTTGCCTGACGTGTCAGTGGTGATTTCTATGATTGAAGATGCAGTGAGTCCACAACAATAATGCCCACGGCAGCCTCCGTGGAAGCCGGGCGGACGGGCTGTCTGCTCTCATTCTCCACCAATTTCACAAACGCCGACCCCTGTGCATTTAGATGAGCAAACGAACAGACCGAGGGCCTCTGCAACTCGGTGTTTCTTGGTCACAACTGGCGACTTCCTGCTTGGGGCCAGCTTCTTTTTCACCTGGCGGCGTGCTCCCTGGATTCTACCGAGTTTGGGGAGAACGCTGCTATTTTATGTTTACGTGTGTGAGTAAATCATATCACATTTCATGGGGCGTTTAATACAACTTTTCAATAAATAGCAATTTGAAGTAGGCTACTGAGAATATAATGAATATATATCCCAAGACCTAGCCCTTCCTCTGTAATCCCCAAGGAGACGTATTAGCGCTTTGGTTTATCAAGAAGTCTTGACCGAAACGCACTTCATAGTCTGAAGACTTTTTGCCTTCATTCATTGATATCGGAGGAAATCACTGGCTCATAAACGTATTAGGTTTCGAGTTACATGATCATATGGAGGAGTGATGCTAAGTAGTGGAACGACAGAAGTCAGTTCCATTAGATATCAGCTTGTCACCAGTGACCGTGGTGGTGATGCTCTAGAGGAATAACTCGTATGTCTTAAACTCGGATTATGTGACAAGCGCTTCCATGTATTATCTCATTTAATCCTACCAGGTCCTTCCGGTTATCACGTCCGTTTTACAGATGAGGAAACTGAGGCTCATGTACGTTGTGTAAGATCACTTGGTGAGTGACAGAGCCAGGATTTGAACCAAGTCATTTCACTCCAGAGCCTGAGAAAACACTCATTGCAGGCGCAGGCAGAGCTACAGACTCAGGTCCACAGTCTAGACAAACTGCACCTCGACGGGAAAGGCCTCTGCTCTGGGTTCGATCTTCAGGTAAAATGAGACGCCTTTATTTGTTCCAGGGGTTCTTTGTGACGCTGTGTCCATCCTGGAAAGTGCACTGTGCTTCTGGAAGCTGGGCAGGCTGGCCTGCAGGGTGGAGCCTGTGGCCCTGTGTGCGTCCCACAGGGAGAGTTCTGTGCATCTTACCGCCCGCCCACACCCACGTCTTCCCCCTCCTGCACCCTCAGATCAAACCAGCTGTGCAGAAACCCAGCCTGTCAGGTTGCCACATGTCCACGGTGGCCTAGTGCCTTAATGGGCCATTAATGAATCTGTTATCCAAGGTCCTGGATGCTCTGATATTCATGAGCCATGAAACTCAGAGGAACGATTATGGGTTGAATGGTGTCCCTCCAAAATGTGTTGAAATCCTAATCCCTGGCACTTATGGATGTGACCTTATTTGGAAATGGTGTCTCTGCAGAGGCAATCTAGCTAAAACGAGGTTATACTGGATCAGGCGGGCCCTAACCCAATGACTGGTGTCCTTTAACAAGAGGGAAATTTGGACACAGCCCCACGGAGACAGAGGCGGAGACTGGAGTGCTGTGTCTAAAAGCTGAGGAACAACCTCTCACCAGAAGCCGGGAGAGAGGCAGTGAGGGGCCTTCTCTAGCACCTTCAGGGGAGCAGGCCCCGCCCACACGTTGTGTTCCGGCTTCCAGACCCCGGAACCACGAGGTAAGTACTCTTGCTGTGCTAAGGCGCTCAGTTCGCGGCACTTTGTCACGGTGGCCGGAGTAAACTACAGTAATACGGGGACCTTGGTTACAATACATATTCCTTTCCCGCCCGCCCCCAGTTTCTGAGGGCATTTACGGGGTTTTTTAACAAAGAACCAATTGGTGCTGATGTGGAGGGTCACGGGGAGTAACCCCGGCCCAGAGGGTGCACTGGACTGACTTACATCCCTCACCTTCACTGTCAAAACTACAGTGTTTTGTAAGTTTATTTCATGGAACAAAAAGATGCTTGTTTGTCACTGTAAATGATAAATAAAGAAAAAGAAAAAAAAAAAAAGCCTGCCGCTGGTTTTGTAAGAGAGGGTGTAAAAGGAAAGTGTCTTGAGACGTGTTCTGGATAAGGCCTTGCTATCTGCACACCTGTCTGGGCTCTGAGGCCAGTGTTCGGGTTCACACCTGTCTTATCTTTATTACTTTCTTTATCTTTAACATTTGAATGTTGACCCAATATGGGGCGGGGCGGGGGTGGGCGGTGGGTGGACGTTGTTTTGAACCCAGTGGCATTGGAAATATTTTTATATAACTTGAAGCTTGCCTTCTGCCCTTCTGACCCCCGAATCCACCAGAGCCAGAGGGAGCTCCCTGAGCCCCCGCCTGACGCTGCCTTGCTCTGCTTAGCCCCCTGCCTCAGCACCTGCTCTTCAAGACCAAGTTCAAGCTTTTTAACTTGGCGGGGGTCTGTTTGCAACTCGGGCCCATTTTTCTCTGCAGCCAGTGTCCCCAATTTCATCACTTGATCTTCTACACCTTTCTCCCCCCACCCTCTACCCTGGCCAATTTACTGGCTTACCCTTCCTCTGGTGTCCTCAGTTTAGAAGTCGTTTCCTGTGGAAAGCTTCTTAACCCCCCAAGGCTGGGTTAGGGCCCCGCGATGTGCTTCCATAGAGTCCCTGTAGCACGGGCCATGCTGGATGGACACTGTGGGCTTAGTCCTGTCACTTCCTCTCCAAGTTCATATGTCGAGATCCTAGCACCCACCACGATGCTGTTAGGAGGTGGGCCTTTGGGAGGTGATGAGGTCGTGGGAGAGTGGAGCCCTTGTGAATCAGATTAGTGTCCTTATGAAAGAGACCCCATAGACGTCCCTCGCTTTTCCACCACGTGAGGACACGGCCAGAAGTCTGTGACCTGGAAGAGGGCCCTTACCTGACCATGCCGGCACCCTGATCTCAGACTTCCAGCCTCTAGAGCAATAAATTCCTGGTGTTTATAAGCCACCCAGTCTGTGGTATTTTGTTAGAGCAGACGGATGGACTGGGACAAGGCCTAGCCCTGGATGTGATGGTACCAGGAGGTGGGGCCTGAGGGAGGTGATGAGGTTGAGATGAGGTCATGAGGAGGGGGCCCCCATGAGGGGATCAGTGCCCTTCAAGAAGTGAGACAGACCAGAGCTGCTTCTCTTCACTCTCTGCAAGCCCAGAAGAGACCTCTTACCAGAACTGGACCGGCTGGCACCCTGGACCTGGGCTTCTCATACTCCAGGACTGTGGGAAGTGTCTGTTGCTTACGCTGCCCCATCTGTGGTATTTGTAGCAGCTGAGCTGATAAGACAGTATGGTTTCTCTAACGACAGGGAAAGTGTTTACCCCAGTACCTGACACATTGCCTGACACACAAGAGGTGCTCAGTGGATGTTTTTTGAGTTGATGGCTGTGAAACAAACGTTCTCAGCACTACCACTCAGCCTTCACTCCTGGCCCATGGTCGGCCGCAGAGGCCTGCGTCTTCTTTTCCTCTTCTCCTGCACTAGGGTTTGTGAGCAGTGCTAAGAAAGTCACACGGTTGTGATGACAAGACAGCACCAGACCCACACTCCAACCCCGGTGCTTCTCACACTGCCCTGACTCAAAAATTTTGGGCATTGAGGCTGGTCCCCACTCAGCAATGCCAACCTTCTATCCTGTTCCATTCTCATCATGCACCCGAGAGAGGCCTGGCCACCCGAGGGGACCTGCGTCAGATGTCCTAACTCCCCGCTGTCCTTCTCCTCCTTTCCACATCCAAAGGGAAGGGTTGCTTCCACCTCTTGGCTACTGTGAATAGTGTTGCTATGAGCACGGGTGCCCAAATATTTCTTTGTGACTGTGCTTTAATGCTTTTGGATATATACCCAGAAGTGGGATTGCTGGATCATATGGTAGTCTTATTTTTTGAAGGACTTCTATATTGTTTTCCATAGCCATTGTAACAGTTGATGACTTTGTATCCTGCAATTTTACTGAATTTGTTTATTAGTTCTAACAGTTTTTTGGTGGATTCATTAGGGTTTTCTGTAAATAATATCAGATCATCTGCAAATAAAGACAGTTTCCCTTCTTCCTTTCGATTTCTTTTTCTTCTATTTCTTTTTCTTGCCTAATTTCTCTGGCTAGGACTTCCAATACTATGTTGAATAAAAGTGATTATGGCGGGCACCCTTGTTCCTGATCATAGAGGGAAAATTTTCAGTTTTTCACTGTTGAATATTATGTTAGCTATGGGTTTGTCATATATAGCCTTTATGACGTTGAGGTACATTCCTTCCGCACCCAGTATGCTGAGAATTTTTTTTTATCATAAATTGATGTTGAATTTTGTCAAATGCTTTTTCTGCATCTATTGAGATGATGATATGATTTTTATCCTTCTATTTTGTTAATGTGTTGTATCACATTGATTTGCATATGTTGAACTATCCTTGCATCCCTGAAATAAATCCCACTTGATCATGGTGTATGATTCTTTTAATACACTTTAGAGTTTGGTTTGCTAATATTTGGTTGAGTAGTTTTGTATCTAAGTTCGTCAGGGATGTTAGCCTGTAATTTTCTTTTCTTGTGGTGTTCTCTGGCTTCAGTATCAGCGTAATGCTGGCCTCATAAAATGATTTTGGAAGTGGTCCCTCCAAGTCTACCTTTTGGAAGAGTTTGACAAAGATTGGTGTTAATTATTCTTTAAATGTTTGGTAGAACTCACCAGTGAAGCCATCTGGTCCTGGACTTTTGTATTTTGGGAGGTTTTTGATTACTGATTCAAGCTCCTTCTAATAATTGGTCTATTCAGATTTTCTATTTCTTCATGATTCAGCCTTGGTAGATTGTATGTTTCTAGGAATTTATTCATTTTTTCTAGTTTATCTGATTTATTTGCATATAATGTTCATAGTAGTTTCTTATTATCCCTAGTGTTTCTGTGTTATCAGTTGTAATATTTCCTCTTACATTTCTGATTTTATTGGTTTGAGCTTTCTCTGTTTTTTTCTTAGTGAGTCTAGCTAAGGGTTTGTCAATTTTATTTATCTTTTCGTAAAACCAGCTCTTAGTTTCACTGATGTTTTCTACTGTCTTTTTAGTCTCTATTTCATTTATTTCCACTCTGATCTTTGTTATTTCATTCCTTCTACTAATTCTGGACTTCATTTTTTTCTTCTTTTTCTAGTTCCTACAGGTATGAAGTTAGGTGGTTTATTTGAGATCTTTCTTATTTCCTAATGCATGTGTTTATCCCTATAACCTTCCCTCTTAGCACTTCTTATTGCATCCATAAGTTTTGGTATGTTGTATTTCTATGTATGGTATGTTGGTATGTTTGGTATGTTGGTATGTTGGTATGTTTGGTATGTTGGTATGTTTGGTATGTTGTATGTTTTCATTTGTCTCAAAATATTTTGAAATTTATATTTTAAAATATTTTTCTATTAAAAAATAATAAAATTTGTATTTTGATTTCTTTCTTAACCATTGGTTGTTCAATAGCATGTTCTTTAATCTCCACATATTTTAAAATTTTTGTTTTTTTCTTATAATTGATTTCTAATTTCATATCATTATGGTTGGAAATGATGCTTGATACGATTTCAATCTTCTTAAATTTATTATGACTTGTATTGTGGCCTAACATATGATCTATCTTGGAGTATACTCAACATGCACTTGAGAAGAATGTGTATTCTGCTGTTTTTTAAAGGAATGTTCTATAAATGTCTGTTAAGTCCATCTAATCTCATGGTTGTTTAAGCCCAATATTTCCATATTGATTTTCTGTCTTGATGATTTATCTACTGATAAAGTGGGATATTAAAGTCTCCTACTATTATCGTATTTTTGTCTACTTCCTCCTTTACGTCTGTTACTATTTGCTTTATATATTTGAGTGCTCCTATGTTGGGTGCATAAATATTTATAAATGTTATATCCTCTTGTTGGATTGACCCCTTTATCATTATATAGTGCCCTTCCTTGTCTCTTATTATAGTCTTTGTCTTAAAGTCTATTTTATCTGATATAAATATAGCCAACCCTGCTTTCTTTTGCTTTCCATTTGCAAGGAATATGTTTTTACACCCCTTCACTTTCAGTCTGTGTGTGTCCCTAAAGCTGAAGTGAGTTTCTTGTAGGCAGCCTATAGCTGAGTCTCCTGACTGCACAATTGACGGCCCAATTCAGACTCTCTTGGGGCCAGCAGGGAACCATACCTCTGACAATGGACAATTTCAAATTAGCTTTGATGCTACTAAAGTATACACATTGATATTGACTAATTTTTCCAGTTGAGCTCCAGAAGTTATTTGCAATATATCATGATGAGGCATCTATCTCCTTGACATGCCTGTGTGCTCCTGTTCCCTGGGACAGTTGGAGCATGGGACTGGTGCCTGCATACACCTCCTCACTCTGAGAAGCAGAGCTGCCATTGATTTTGCCTTGATGTGCCTTGAAGTGTTGGATCTGCCTCCTCACTCCTCTGCTTGAAATGTCTTCCCCACAGGCCTATACTTCCATCACTGAGTATTCATTTGTTTGTGTCTTGAAAGCTCATTGTGTCTTCACACAGTATGTTAAGTCACCTCAAGCCAGGATGGAAAACATTTGGGCCATGTCTCCCAAGTTTCATGTGGCTCTTTTAAGGGCAGCCTACACCTCCCTCATCTCTGTGTTTCTGAGGTGGTGAAACATGACAGGAAGAGCACAGGAACATGGTTGAGAGAACTGGATTCTAATTCTTGGGCTACTGGGAATACACTGTGTGACCCTCAAGAGTTTTTTAGCTTTTTTTGGCTTCTGTTTTCTCATTTTAAGTGAAAATGAATGATGAGAAGTCTTGAGAGCTTTCATTTGTTGAATGCTCACTGTACCAGACTCTATATTACATGTTTTCCCTGCATTTTTCCTTTTGATCTTCACAGAAACTCTTTTTGAAGACTAGTTGTTTTTATTCCTATTTTATGGCTGAAGAAGTTGAAGCTCAGAGAATTAAGTTATATGCTGGTAAGTGACAGAGCTGGGTCAAAACTCAGCCTTATCCATTAAGTTGTATGATTAGGTCACCGCTAAGGTTCTTTCCATTTATAATATTCTATGAATACAGATGTAGAAGATCTACAGCAATCTCTGTGCTCTTGTGGTTAATAGTATTTGAGCTTCAGAGTTACATAAATATAAGGACTAAAGACAAAATCATTAATATTTATTGTTAGGCACCTTATGTACCTCATTTTTAGACAATTCTCTTTTAATACCAGTCTCCATTTCTTCTCGAATTCCAGCTAGATATTGGACATTTTCATTTTACCTCCATTTATTTAAATCTCTTTTCTCTTTCTCTTTTGCATTCTGTATAATATCCTCAGGTTTATCTCCGGTTTACTAATTCTTTCTTCAACTTTGTTTAATAGTGTGTTAAACACATCCACTGAGATATTTTAATTTCATTGACTATACTTTTTATTACCATAAGCTCTATTTACTTTTTAAGTCTGTCTCCCTTTTTCTAAGAGTGTCTTATTTATTACATTTTTATTACTTTTCTTAAATCATTAATTTCTTTTTTAGTTGCTAAACAATAGTTCTATTATCAGAAGTCCTTAAGAATTGAATCCTGCTGTTTATTTCGTCTGCCGACTCTCAGTGCTGGTGGTTTCTTGCTACTTGTGCTGTACATGAACCCAAGTTTGAGAATTATGTCCCTCCAGAGAGGTTCTGCATGGTTTTCTAGGTGATCCAGGATCTCATGTTGGGTAGCACAATCTCCCCAACTTGTTTGAGATCTGGCCTGAGGTTTTGAATTCTCAGAGGGGGAAAACTATCAGAGATACAAAGGCTTTCTCTTTCTCTGCCTGTGCTGTGGGTGAATTTTCCCTAGTTCACTGTTTCCTTGATTCTTCAAGAGTTGTGTCTTTATGTGGGAGATTCCATTCCACATCCTGGTCCCTCTGGGGAACTAAGGTTGTTACCCCCTTCTCTCTGGAGTTGTCAGCGTGGGCTCACACAGTTCTCACTCTGGTTTTCAGTTTCATTTCTGGTCTTTGGGGAGTTCCAATTTTTTTTGTTTGTTTGTTTTCTTTTTTTGAGAACCCAGCTAGGCATTTAAAAGGAATCTCATGGTTTATGTAGTATCTTAAATTGTGTTATAGTGGGAAAGTTTCCAGGTTATTAAATCTTTAATATTGTTGGAAATGGAAGTTCTCCATATATTAACTATAAACATAATAATAGTTCTTCAAGGCAAGCATGGTTATCTCCAGTTTGCAAATAATAAAGTGCTTAAGAGAGGTTTAATGACTTGCCCAGCAACACATGGCTGGTAAACAAAGGAGTCCAGACCTGTCTTTCTCCAGCCAGTGCTCTTCCCAATACATACGGGCTGGGAGCCTGGGGTGGGGAGCCAGCCTTGGGTGGGAGGAAACTGGCTGCAAAGAAGGCTGGGATCTTGCCAGCGCACACTGTCCCTGCTTCCCACGTTTCCTAGCACCAGTTCTGAAGCCCTAATCATTTCAGGGCTGTAGGTTTGGGGTACCAAAATTGTGTCCTCAAGTGATAAACACAATATGATCGGGAGGTAGAGGCAGAGAGAAATGGTTCTTCCTTAGCTTTGTGTTTGCTGATTCCCTGGTCTCTTGAGAAGAAGGCGCTGGGATAATCTGAGCAGGAAAGCACAGGGAAGTCTGCCTGAGGGTCACCTGAGGAGACAGGTGGTGGCCAAGGCAGAGAGGCCAGGCTGTGCTGTGTGGGTGGTGGTGCCCACATCTCCTCCCTCAGGCTGAGGCTCGCCCCCATCAGCCCTGCAGGTCAATCTGCAGCACAGCTCAGGAAATCCAACACTGGGCGCTGAAAGTGAATCCCTCAGCTCCATTTTCAGCGACTTCTTCTGCTCCTTGTGTTTCAGTTTCCCAAGGGCCCTAACCCCAATTAATCCATCAGCTGGTGAAGGTATTAGGTTCAAGCAGCGCTAAGTGATTCTGGGCACCAGGCGAGCAGGGCAAAGTGAACACCCGCCGTGGCCCCTCCTCTCTCTGGTGGCGCTGCTAAACGGACAATAACATGGCAATGTTAAAAAGGCATAAACCCACCAGGTCAAAAGGAAAAGGAGAGCAGGTAGAACACGTTTGCATTTGAATGCATTGTGAGGAGGTTTACAGAACTAGAGGAGAATTTGGAACTGAGTTAATAAGAACATAGAAATGAAAGAAAATGAAAAACAGATAAGCAAATTATTGTGTCAGCTAGGAAAAGAAACGATTGTATTACATGAATAATCTGTGAATAGGATTTACAGAGATATAATAATGTAATCCCTGAATATTGGTCAAACTAAATTGGAAACTTTTAGAAAGATAATGTATGTATGTGTATGTAGGGCTGGGGTGAGAGTCAACAGATAATCCCTAAAATTGAAGTAGCAATATATGCAAGTTATTTAGAGACATGGATGCAAATGTGAAAATAATTAGCTAAAAGATTTGAAAGTGGTTGCCTTTGGGGAGTGAAAAATGGGGCAGGAGCTTTTATAGTTTTTTTCTTCACAAGACTTGTAGAACAATATGACATTGAACTAAAGCACATGTCTAATTTTGATAAAAATCAAACAAAATAAAAATCAGTATGCAATTTCATAATAGAAAGTATTTCATTTTTAAAAAGTAAATTAAAAGAAAAATTAAGTGACTCTGAGCCTTATCTGAAATCAGAATATCTGATGGAAATCTTGGTGTGAAGTCCCAGGGGAACTGTCCTGCCCCCAGCACAGTCTGCTGGGCCCCTTGCCTACTTCCACATGTGGGCCTTACGCTGCAGTGGCTTCTGACCAGGACTGGTTCTTGGTCCGGTCCTTATGCTGCTCTGTTTTCTCTGCTGTGCCCTTGCTTCTGGGGTTTTCCAGGTTCTGGACCTGCTGCCCAGTAATTTTAAAAAACTAATTAATTAATTAATTATTTTAAATTGAAGTAGAGTTGATTTACCATATTAGTTTCAGGTGAACGGTGCAGTGATTCAGTATTTTTATAGATTATACTCCATTTAAAATTATTGCAAAATAATGGTTATAATTCCCTGAGCTCTACAATATATCCTTTTTGGTTATCTTATGCATAGTAGTTTATACCTCTTGACACCTTATCCCATCTTGCCCCTCCCCTCTTCCCTCTCCACATTGGTAACCACTAGTTCGTTTTCTATATCTGTGAGCCTGTTCCTGTTTTGTGTGTGTATATGTGTGTGTGTGTGTTTGTGTGTGTGTATATATATATATATATACATACATATATATATTCCTTTATTTTTTTAGATTACACATGTAAGTGATATCATACAGTATTTGTCTTTGTCTGACTTATTTCACTAAGCATAGTGTTTTCTAGTTCACCCACATTGCTTTAAATGGCAGAATTTCATTGTTTTTTTATGGCTAATATTCCATTATCTATATATACCACATCTACTTTATCCAATTGTTTGTTGATGGACACTTGGGTTACTTCCACATCTTGGCTATTATAAATTATGCTGCTATGAACACTGAGGTGCATGCATCTTTTCGAATTAGTCTTTTCATTTATTCTGGATATGTACCCAGGAGTGGAATTGCTGGATTACATGGTATTTCTATTTTTCATGTTTTGAGGAATCTCCATACTCTTTTTCACAGTGACTGTATCAATTTACATTCCCACCAACATTACATGAGGGTTCCCTTTTCTCTGCATCCTCTCCAACATTTGTCATTTGTGTTCTTTTTGATGATAGCCATTCTGACAGATGTGAGGTGACATCTCATTGTAGTTTTGATTTGCATTTCTCTAATAATTAGCAATGTTGAATATCTTTTCAACGTGCCTGTTGGCCATCTGTATGTCTTCTCTGGAAAAATGTCTATTCAGGTCTTTTGCCTATTTTTTAATTGGTTTGTTTGTTTTTTAGATGTTGAGTTGTATGAACTGTTTACATATTTTGGATATTAACCCCTTGTTGGTCATATCATTTGCAAATATTTTCTCCCATTCATTAGATTGGCTTCATTTTGTCGATGGTTTCCTTTGCTGTGCAAAAGCTTTTAAGTTTAATTAGGTCCCATTTATTTATTTTTGCTTTTATTTCTTTTGCCTTAGGCAACAGATCCAAAAACACATTGCTATGATTTATGTCAAAGAGTGTTCTGTGTATGTTCTCTTCCAGCAGTTTTATGGTATTACATCTTACATTTAGGTCTTTAAACCATGTTGAGTTTATTTTTGTACATGGTGTGAGGAAATGTTCTAATCTCATTCTTTTACATGTAGCTGTCCAGTTTTCCCAGCACCACTTGTTTAAGAGACTGTTTTTTATCCATTGTATATTCTTGCCTCCTCTGTTGTAGATTAATTGACCATAGGTGTGTGGGACTTTTTCTGGGTTCTCTCTTCTAGTCCATTGATCTATGTGTGTTTTTGTGCCAGTACAATGCTGTTCTGATGGCTGTAGTTTTGTAGTATAGTCTAAAGTCTGGGAGCCTGCTTCCGCCAGCTTTTGGCTCATCTCTGAATTTCCTGGCCCTAGCTTTCCATCCTGTTTATTTTATTTCATTGTCCAAGGCTATTGCTCAAAAGCAAATACAAATGACTTCCTCATTTTCGTTATCAAAAAACATGTATCAACTCTCCAAAATCTGAATATTAACCAGTATTTTCATCAGGTATATCACACAAAAAGTGACAGTTAGACTTACCTTTACTGAAATGTCATAGTGTGAGATAATGGGAATGCCCTAACCTGCCTCTGATGGATGGTCTCATCTCAGTGAAGTCTGCTCCTGGTTTACAGCACTATGGCATTTATTACAATTCCTTACTTAACCATTAAGTTAATTTCAAAGGCATTTTGTATGTACACGTTTTGTGTGTCTCTACCTGAAACTCGACTTTCTGGAGACCTGGTGTAAGGCTCTTCTCCATAGTGAAGACCCTCCCCACCAGGTACTTCCTTACATACAATCCTGATATTATTCTCTGGTTGTCTCAAGAATATCAGCGTGTTTTGTTTTTCTAGGGTGATTGCAAAGTCCTCTAGAACAGATTTTTTTTCATTGAGTCCTTTCTTTTTGTGGAATATAGCCCTATTTCAGGGACATAGTGGGCTCTGGGGAAAAATGGATACCTTAAAATAGACTTTCACTTTTACCAAAAACCTAAGAAAATAAAGATGTTAATAACTTTTAGCTTGATGAATCTCCAAACCTGACACTTATTTAAAGGTTCAAGGTGAGAAAACTGTTATATATTACCCTCATCACCGTTTAGCATTTAATGACACTATAGCATAAGTTGTAATTTGTTTCTCGCAGGCCAGAAACACAGAGGGAATCTCACATTCTTAACTTTATCTGGTGAAAAAAATGCAGCAGTAAAAATACTGGCCCAGATTTGGAATCCAGAATTGGAAGTTCCAAGATGATGATTTCCCCTTTTATGATAGTTTTAAACCTAACCATTGTCATGAATAAAATGACTTTAGTTTTTATGACTGATAGTAGAAATATTACATCACCTTATCAATTCAAAGGACTTCGTGGACTATTGTCTATTTTTAGGCAAATATTCCAGTCATTTTCACTCACAGTCAGTATCAAAAGCCAATACTTATGTCATAATTGTTACGTTTCTTTGTACCTATGTTTACCTTTGTCTCATGTTCCTAACTAGTTGTTGATTTCCTTAAAGGCTGGAGTTGATGTGTGACTGGTCGTGGCACTTAGTTTTTTCTTTTTTCTCTATTTAGCAAACAGTTTTCCGGGCCTTTTAAAAAAGCTTTACAAATGTTAATTTATTTAATCTCCATAGCTTCCTATGAGGTAGGTATCCTGTAATATCCCCATTTTACAGATGAGGAAACTGAAGCACAGAGATATTAAGTAATCCGCACAAGTCATAAGTGATACGGCTGGGATTGTAACCCAGGAGGTCTGGCTCTAGAATCTGTGCTCTTAACTGACATGCTGTGTTGTGCCTCAAAATTTTTTGCTGTTGATGATTTAAATTGAACAGAATTTTAACACTGTGGGGGAAGGGGGAGGAAGAAAATGTTCTTCCCTCTCTCAAAAGAGAGCTGGAATATAGGTATAGGACTATACAATGTTTAGTTGTGGCACTCATGGAATTTAGCTCGCAGTAAACATGTATTTGATTTCCAGCTCTTTGCAAAATGCAAACAAGCTTTGTACTTGTTTGTCTTAGGGTTATGTCTTGGCGTACTCTCCCAGATGGTCAGATGAGGACTTGGAAGTTGCAGAAGTAATAGTTTAACTGAAAGGCTGTAAAATTAATGGAGTCTTTCTTCAGTGCCTTCTATCTGTCTATCTCCCTCTGGTTGAGTGGGGATTAGAAGTTGGACTAATACGAGAAAAATAGGAGTCTGTGAAGTGTCATATCTGATGCTGGCAGCATCCTGCTCTGAATGGGGTTACAGAGATTGCATAACTAACAGAGATAGGGTTTAGGGTAGGAAAAGGAGGATTAAAAAGAAATGCCAAGTTGTGTTTTTATGTGGAGGGTAGAGTTCATTTTAAATTTAGAACTATTTGTGGAGATCTGTAAACTTTTGTTGTCCTCCAGCACCCAAGAACCAGAATTACAGTTATCGAAACGTAAGTGAAACAACCGTGATTTTTTTTTTTAGTAAAATGGACCCTGACAATATACATAATTTTTCTTGCATGTGTCTGACTATTTAGTTGCAGAGAAAGTAAACGTGATAAAACGCTAAATAGAAGGGGGCGTTTTTTGAAAGAACTAATTGTTAACAGGTTGTTTAATTATGAAGATTATATCCTTGAAAAAAGAAAAACTACTCACATTTCTAACTCCAGACCCTCTTCTTTACTGTTGTCACATAAGCAGCTGCTCATTATTCTGTCTGGTTAAGGCGTTGGAGCTACAGAACTCGCAGACAGCTTTACGGTGGACCCGATCAACTCTTTGTGAAAAATCTAAATGTGTTTTAGTTCAGACTTCCGGATGTGGGACCAGATTCTAACCACCAGGGTAGAACGTGGCCCAAGCATCTGGCCCAAGCGTCCTTGCAGAAGCGAGAGGGCAGGAGCAGTGAGACTTTCATCTAGATCTCGTCAAAGGGGTAGGTTTTAAATTAACTGGAGGCTTCTTTCTGATTGGCATCCGGGAGATGGGGCTGAGGTGGGTTGCAGAGGCTCACACCTCACGCTGTGTTAATCCGTAGAGGCTTTGGGGCTCTTCCACACGTCACTGGATCCTGGGTGACCCAGAGTTGAGCCACGGGATCCGGTGCCAAGGGCTTGGAATAGAAGAGCCACGGGCTGTCTCGGTAGGAGGTTTTAACCACGAGACCAACCAGGCTGTACCCTCCTTACAGATCCGGCCAGAGGCAGGCCCTCTTCTCTGGGGAAAGCTGTTATGCCGGAGCGTGGCAGTCATCGTCTACCTAATAGTCTTCCTGGTCTAGGTTTCCCTGGACGGCGCCTACACCTTGATCTTCAGGAAACTTCACTTAAATGAAAGCGCATGCAGTTTGGAGTCAGGCAGGCCTGAGTCCAAATCTTGTCACCATCAACATTAGCTGTGTGCTTGGGGCAAACTGTCCTTTCTGGCCACTGATACCTTCATCTGTAAAGTGCAGTCAGAAAAGAAACACACGGAATTAATGAGGATGAACTAGTCCCTGTGCGCGTGGCCTGGTGCTTCTCGGTGCCTCATAAGCGTCGGGCTCCTCCCCAGGCCCCAGCTCCGCCGCGGGCGGGCCCCTGAGACCACAGGTGTGCGCACGGCTCCGGAGCTCGCAACACCGGAAACAACCCCAACACGAAGGCAGGAACCATGTGTTCAGTAGAAGAACGCAGGCCAGGCCGCAGAGCGGGCGTCAGCCCCGACCTGTGGCCTGAGGGAGGGCCCTCGTCTGCGGGCGCGGAGAGGCGGGTGCGGGGACTCAAGCGCCACTGGTGCCTCCCCCGCAAACTCTGACAGGAAAAAGGGCGGAGCGGAGGACGAGGTGTGTGCGCATGCGCGCGTGCACGTCCGTGCGTATGCGTGCACGCGCACGTGCACTCTGGGCGCGTCCACGGTGGTGGGTCCAGTACTGGGAACCGGAGGAGGAGACCGGTACTTGTGAAGCAGGGCGCGGAGCCTGGGTGGCTGATGGCGGACAGGTACGCACTAAGGTTCTCGGCGTGAGGGGGCTTCCAGGTGGCCGCCGGGAGCCCGGGGACGGCGCCCCTGCCGTGTCCGCGCACAGGACTGACTCCGGGACGACGGCCCCTCCCTCCCGTGAGGTGGGACAGGGCCTCGCGGGTGGCACGGGGGTGCGGCGAGCTCTGTGCACGGGACGCCTTGACTTCCACGGAGAGAGGGGACCGCAGGTGCGTGTGCGCGACCTCAAAGAGCCAGTCTGTCAGCTTCGTTACCGTTGAAGCCGAAGCCGAGCGTCGAGTGTTCCTTTGTCCTGCTCTTCCGAGTGTCTGACTGGTCTGAGGTGTGAGACCCACGCCGCCCTCCGAGATGCGCTTCTACCCGGGGTGTTAGCGGGCGAAGCGAGCGGCCACACTCAACCCCAAGGTTCAGGGCATGAAGCCCCCAGCCCTAAGAAGATGGGTCTCCTTCTCAGACAGGGTTGCTTCATTGCTTTTTCAAGACATATGCCACAACATGGCTTTCTCATTTCCCCAAACGCCCTGGTTTCTCCTCCGAGCCTGCTGGAGGGAAGAAAGGGGAAGAGAGCGAGACGTGAGGTGTGCGGAGGGGAAGGACCCAGGAAACGGATTCTTGGCAACCTCGGCCATCGGATAAGCAGCGTCGGGTTATACATTTCAGTTTCAGTTACCCCTTCACCTGGGCTTTTGTTTGCTCTTGATTTTTATCCACGGCACATTGATAATATTCTTGGTTAAGATGTGGGACTTTCCCGGACTCAACCCCACGGTCGTAAAACAACCTTTCAAAATGTCCCTTTTTTTAAAAAAAAAAAAGTGGAAACAAAAATACACATCTAGATAAACAAAGAAGTACAGATGCTGCAGCAGAGTGGCAGGTTGACGAAGCCGTTTTCTCAATGAATACATTAGGTATTAAAACCCAGGACTTAAGTGAAGAGCACAGATTGACCGCTAATGGTGATGCTCTAAGAGCTCACAACTCCCTCTGGTAACATAGCCGAATTTAAAAAGCAATTGTAAACATAGGAGGAAAGAGAAATATGCATGAATATTTGAAACAGAGTCAAGCCAGCAGTACCACCAGCCAAGAACAACTGGTTGTCCAGAGCCAACGGAGCAGGGCCGGCCAGGGGAGACCTGCACCGGCGGCCCGCAGCTCGCGTCTCAGAATGTGAGTCTCCCAAAGGACGCCCATGGGAGAGCGGAGGTGTCGATCCTTAAGCGGGGCGGTTACCCCCTTCCATCTCGCTGCCTGTCCCCCAACATCCTAGCACCTAGAACGCAGTCTCCAATGCAGAGCAGGAGAAAACTGTGCCAGAAAAGAGTTTTCCCTTTTACTTCCCGAGAAGTAAATTTTAAAAAGAATATCCTTGTATTGGGTCCTCTGACTTCTCTTATAGAGGAGCACATGAAGATTTTAAACTGTTTTCATTCCGATTGATCTGCACCCCATCTCCAAATTATTTCAGTTGTGTTTCCTTGGTCTTTCTATTTGCAAGGTTACAAGTTGCTGACGTGGGGTTAGCGGAAGGTGAATGCCACCTTCTAGAACCTTTGTCAAATCAGCCCAGCACATCTCTCTGCTTTTCATAAGTTAATTGCTAACTTCCAAGGAAAAAACACTGTTTCTTACTTTCTGGTCTCTTATCACACATGCTGAGCACGGCTTGGTTAAGCAGTAACTCTGGCTATGCAGGTAAACAGAATTCCCCGCCCTACCCCCCTTCTCCATACGAGTCTAAGAAGTGGGGGGAACAGTCAGTAGCTATTAATAACTCGCTTAACTGGAAGTGATTCAGTTTCATTAATACACTTTGAGAACATTTACATCCGCAAAGGACAGAGTGTTTACAAGGCCTGAGAAGGTTTTATGGAAAAGCAGCTTTCTGAGCCCTGGGGGCACTCTCCTGCCAGTGCCGACTTTCACAACAGTGGGCCGTCACTTGAGGGAAAACCTCAAGCTTTTGCTGAAGTTGGCCCTCATGCTGGCTTTTCAGGGGTTCTATAAACGGTCGGCACCTCGAGAGCCAGAAGTGGTTTTGGGACTTGGTAGAGGGTGAGTCTGAACGCCATCCAGGCCTCGGATGCAGAGAGTGGAGGAGTGATGGCCATGCTGTGGCTTCCTCCACACGAGCAGGTGGAGGAACTGGGCCACCTATGTAGTGTGACTTGGAAGTTGCCAGGAAAGTAGCCCCCTGACTGAGAAGTAGGCGTCTCTCCTCAAAGACCTACCTCAGAGTCTGAAGTTTAGACCAGGAGATCTCTGCATTTTGATTTGGGCATGGTCTTCAAAACATCTCCTGTGAAGTGCAAAAATTCCACTTAAGGGAGGAAGGTATTAACACAGCAGCACCCAGACCATGTACTAAGAGTCACCTGCAAGGTCCTAAAGGTGGGGCCCCACGAAGTGCTGCCACCGCCCAGCTGGCTTGTGACCAGGGCCTGGGCCCTCCCTGCCTCATCAGGCCCACGCCACCTGCAGGTCCCCATGAGCGCCCGTGCAGAGAGCCACTGCTTCTGTTGCCTGGAGCTCGTGTTTCTTGTGGTGGCTCTGAGGTTTCTGCAGCAGTGCTTACATTCAGGATTGATTTAGGATCTTTCGCCGGGAAAAATACAAGATCTTCCCCTCCACGGCCACGAGAAATTCAAATGCGTTCTAAACTGCAAAGCAGACATAGCGACCAATGAACTCAGCACTGAGTTTCACTGTGGGAACTAGCTTTTTTGCACTTTTGGAAATAGGAAATGTGCAATCTTTCACATCTTGTCTTTCTTGGTTCCTGTTTGCTAGTACCCTGAGCGTGTGCTTACCTTGCCTACCCGGCGGCCTGGCTCCTTCTTCACTCCCAGGATCCAGTTGCTACCCGGAGCCAGCCCACCCAAACGCGTTCCGTCTCTGAGCGCCAGACTCCCCTCCGCGGTTGCCCAGCAATTACGTCTGCTCACGTGTCCGCAGGCATCTCCACGTCACCAAGTGTGAAACAGAACTCATGATCTTCTCCTCCAGATTGGCTCCTCTTCCCGTTTTCCCCATTGCACAGAATTCATTCAGTTGCTCAAGGCAGAAATCTTAACGCCCTCCTCTTGGTCACCCCGTATCCAGGAGCTCCGTGAGTTTCCCCCGTCTCTCCCTTCCATCGGCTGTGACTTTACCCCCGCTGCACCGCCCACCCCACGCCGTTCGCTCCCGCCTGGTTTTCCTGCAGCAGCCTTCTCGCTAAGCCTCCTGCCTCTGATCCTTTGGTCTCGGACACCCACCGTGCGCCCTGCAGCCCGGGAGACCCTCCTACCCTGACCTGCCACCCGTCTGCCTTGCCAGCCTGCGTGCAGTCCCCGGGCTTAAGCTCGCTCACGGGGTCTCCAAGCCTGCGGGATCCGGCCGGGCTTTCTACTCCAGCCCATACCCGCCCACCTCCCGCCTCCAGTTCTGGCCCCTGCCATAGGAAACGGCTGTAAACGCCCACAGCACGGAAACCTGCTTCCCTTCGGGCCTGTGCGAACGCGGTCGCAGCCACTGGGAGCGGCCTGTCCGCTTTGTACCCGCCTGATGGAACCTGCTGCGTCCCTTCCTGGGCAGCTGGAACCCGCACGCTGTCCCTCCCAGCCCGGGCACCGCACCAAGGCCTCCGGGGGTGGGCGTGCTGACGTCATCTGCGCGGCCCCTAGCACGCTTCCTGCTGCACGACCAAGGCTCGGTAAGTGGATGGCGGGATTCTCTTTTCAAGTCTGAAGGGCACTGTGGTTGGCGCTGAGGTGACGGACTTCGAGGCGGCGGTGCTGCTTCTGAGCTGTGAAGGTGGGGCGTGGTGGGTAGGGCGCAGGCCGGGCCATAAACCGTAGCAGCGGCCGGCGTACAGCGATGCGTCCGCTGCTTTATCTGGGGCACCTCAGGGTTACCCTCGACGCGGACAAGGAACCTGAGGCCTCCCAGGTGAAGCGTGGAGGCCAAGGTCGCCCAGAAGGTGTGGAGGGGAGGGGGCGGCGGGGTGGCTCGCCTGGCTTCCTGCTCCCGGCGCCGCCTGGGCTGGTCTGTGTGGCGTTGGCCACGTGCAGGAGGGTCCCTGACACCCACTGTGGCTTCGTGCAGCGGCCACCCTGTCGAGTCACTTTGTTCTGATGTGTATGATAGCGTTTCATTTGCGTCAGTGGGAAGGAGCCTATTGGGTGCGTGTGCTTTGCAGGGCGGGGGAAGCTGGGGAGTGTGACGTCGAGTTGCTGGGTTGAGTCGTGGAGAGAGTAGCATTTGCTCTTTCGAATTTCGTGGCCTGTTTTTCCAAATGGTCACCTCAAAAATCAATGAATTAGTTCATTCCTTCACCAGATGTTTATTAAATAGGATGCAAGATGCTGTTCTGTACTGAATATCAGACGGTCTTAATCTAGCCGCGAGAGAGGAGGCGGGCCCCCCTCCCCCGCACAGAGCAGAAGCTGGGGCCGCCGGCGTGGGTCTGGGAGGAGTGGCGTGTGTGCTGAGACCGAGGCCATTTCTCGCTGTGGTGACTGGAGTAGGCAGCATGTGACCTGGCTGCCCGCAGTGGGGCGTGTAAGCTGTTCGATGTAAGCATGGCAACGAGCCTATGGCCCTCCCCGGGGCCATAAAGCAGGCAGTCCATCAATATTTACTGAGTTGGCTTTTAATCTCAGGTGCAGCATGCAGCCATCCAGCTGAATAGAGGAATTGTGTTTATGGCTGAGTCTGGTACAGTGTATTTCATTAGTACAATTACGATGAAAAACAATTCCTGTGTTATTTGCCTCACTTCTAAAATGCTTGTATATCTTAATTATAAGGTCAGGATTTTTAACCTGGAGAGCTCAGATGCACCTAATCTTTAGACCCGGATATTAAATGCAAAAATTTGTACGTATATGTAACTGTTTATTTTTCTGCTTAGCGCTTTCATGAGATTCTTAAGGGAATATGTAGGAATTTTATTGTTGAAAGAGGTATATTCCACAGAGGGATAAAGCTGAACTTATTTATTGATTTCTTACGTAAAATCAACACATTCTTATAAGTATTTACAAGAAAATTATTTACAGGTAACTTTTTAATTTTTAAGTTTTTGTTGAAGTATAGTTGATGTTACAGTATTAGATTAGCTTCAGGTAATGTTGTAACTTTTTGAATGTTATAATTTGTAATAGATAATGGGTCTAGAATATGTCATTGTGGCTTGGAATGTGAGAAAAGTTCAAGTGCTTAAGGAAAGATTTGGAAATAAGTGATAATATTATCTAAATTGAATGATCAAGGCACACCAAAATCCTTAGCTGTATTCCATGCATGTGCCAGAAATATAAAATCAACAAAGGATCTCCCAGACTCTAGTTACTGGACTCCAGTGACTTGACAAATGTTCGGAGCAGGCTTTGAGGTCCCGTGAGGATTCCTGCGCTTGGTGTGAGCACCACCCTATTAGGGAAGGTGGCAGAACGAGGGGAGTGAGCCGGCAGCCAGCTGGGATGGGAGACTGTCTGTGGTTGGACACTGTCTCAGTGCGGGTTCTTCCAGAGGTGGATTCTGAGATAAGGATCCCAGCACAAGTAGTTTCCCTGGGAGGTGATCCCAGGAGACCCAGGAAGGGAGTGAGCCCGGGGAGGAAAGCACGTTCTCAGGCAGGTGCCACTGAGGGCGTCTGGGCCTTACTCCTGCCGGGAACTCTGGGGCCAGTGCCGGTCCTGTGCCTCTGCGGTACCCCGCCCGGGGCGGGGAAGCACATGTTTCCCCACTGACTCCTGCTCTGTCTGTCGGTTGAGAGCCACTCCTGGGAGAGGGGTGGACACCCCAGCACAGCTGGCCTGCCCGGAGTGAGGGGTGAAGTCCTCGGGAGGATTACAGGGGTTGGCAGTTGGGGAGTTGGGCCAGCCTGTAGGAAAATGGTAAATGCTGAGGACATAGGGGCAGGACACGCACGTTTCTGCTATTGACACCTTCTACTCTGCTGGCCAGGCCACTGGATGGTGCTTGGGGGTCAGCAGACCCCAGCTTCTCTGCTGTCCACCTCCTTTGCACAGTGTCAGAAGTCCGGGTACCACCCACAGGTTCCTACAGAGGCTCCAGCTCTCAGTCTGGGGCCCTCAGCTCTGAGGTTGCAGGCAGTGCTTCACGTGGTGCGCTAACCGGAGAGGTTAGGGTGGCAGTAGTGGGTTAATATTAGACGTGATTAAGGCAAAGAAGGGTGCCCTTTCTCTGCTTTGAAGAGCTTTAGACTAAAGTAGTTGGCTTATCAGTGCTTAGGAGCTGTGGTATCACAGGATAGACACCCCCCTCGCTCCCTCTCTCCCTCCCTCCTCCCTCCTGCTCTTTATTTTCATTCACTCTTTCTCTTTCTAAGAACTTGCACGCAGAAAGCCTTCTCTTTCTTTCAATATACTATTTTCCTCACCCTGTGTTTTCTGTCCTGCACTTCTGAGCTCAGGGACCATATTTTGTTGATCTTTGTGGTACTGATGCTCAGCAGAGTTCCTGGCATATATGGTGGGTCTTGAGAAAACGTTTGTTGAATGAATGCGTCTTTTTGACGTCCTGAAGTGGGGCAGGGCAGGGGACTGTCCGGAAACTGCCCCTCGTGCGGCAGTTTCTGCCTGCGCTCTGGAGCCCTTTCTCTCTGCACACAAAGGGAGACTCAGACCTCCTGACTCGAAAGGAAGCTGACGTCCTCTTGGGGTTCAGCAACGTCTTTCAAAACTAAACATTTTTCTGTTGAGAATCGGCAGAAAACCCTGGTAAGTGGAAAACTGACGAGTTTTCTGTAGTTGCTGTCTAAAGAAATTTTCTCTTTGTAATTGTTTAAATTCAGCTGTGGAACTTATTACTGACTGTGAAATTAAATGCCATTTTCCCCACCACCATCCAGGCCTACCCCAGAAGTGTCTCCTGTTAGGCTCCTAACTGCTGCTGCTACTGGTACTTTTCTTTTCCTGTTGTCTGTAAACTCATATTTATTATTATCTTTTGAGTCTCTGACAAAGGTAATACATATACATTGTAGAAAACTTAGCAAAAGATATGAGAGTATGAAAATAATTTCATCATTCAGGATAAAACCTCTTAACATGCTGGTAGAAAAACTTTTTATGCATATAACGCAGATAATGTTTTGTTTTATAACAAGCTGAGAATACTTGTTCTAGTTTCTATTTAATTAACAGGCAGCGGGTATCTGAGAACGGGGTTTGTTGGGACCATTTCCCATTGAAACCTCTCCGCAGTTTCTTTTCCTGCCTTCAGTTGGGTGAAGAGTTTTATAAATGAAGTGGCACGAGATACAGTTTGTTGAAGCAAAATTTTTACAATGCTTAAAAAATTCACTGTGTAGAATAAATATTTTCTTTTTCACATGCCACCTAGCTGCTGAAATTTGGACTAATCCTTCCAGTTTCAGCTTTGAAACTGGCACGCAACCGCAGTAAACTCCTCCCGTGAGGTTTTGCTTATTTCGTTTATTTCCCCCAAATTAATTTTACTGTGGTAGGCTAGAATAACTTGTCACTGAACATTTGGGTTTATGTGGTGAGGTTCAGCCAATGAAAGCAGGAGGTGGAATGCAGCTGTACTTGAAGGTTGACATAGAAGGGACTGAAAAGCATCAGTGAGTGGTTGGAAGAAGTCTTTAGAGGACATGGACCATTTATTCAGAGAGCAGGCTCGGTCAGCGTGAGGGGACAGTGCTTTCAGCCACCTGAATCTCACGGCTCCTGTAGATTCCATGATTACACAAATACTTGTTACAGGATAAATGCAACTGCCCTAGTTGGGTTACTGCATCCTTGCCAAAAAGTCGATGTACAGGAAGAGCCAATTGGGTTAGTTTACTCTTACTGACAAATACAGAGGCTACATGAATGGTCAGGGAAGTGGCCAGTGCAGCTGGACTGGAGGTGCTTGTGCATCAGACAACACCTGGGATTTTAGAATAACACACCAGCACCTCCACAACAACATTTACCAGAAAATAAAAACAGGGACGGTATGTTTCACATTTCCCATGGGCTTGCTAAAATATAATTTAAATATACAGCCAGTTAGAGACTCCTTCTGCAAAGCTCACCCCCCGCCCCCCCCCCAAAAAAACCCTCTAGATTGACCTTGAATGCTTCCCTGTAAGCAGCTAATATATGAGAACACGGTGTGTTTAGAGCTTGGTTTCTAAATATTATGCCCACTAAATAAACCAACATTCCTTGGAGAAATGGCTGGTTTCAGGGCCAGGAGGAGAAAGAACAAGATGAGTCTGGCTTATCTCATTAAGTCAGAAGGTGAGGAAGCACTCACACGGTGATAGGACACCACACAGGAGCACAGACAGGCCGGGGGCTCTCACTGCAAACGAGGGACAATTCACTGTAATTCACTGTATTCACTGTATTCACTGTATTCACTGTATACACTGTAATTCACTGTATTCACAGGCTGTAATTCACTGAATTGTATGAGAATCCCCAGGTTCATGGTGCTAATAAGTAGGTAAATGGAGAATAAAGGAAAGCTCTTTCTTAAAGCAGAATGTCGTGTAGAAAGAATAGAGTTAGAAAATGACCACTTTGTAACCGTCAGAGTAAAGATCTATTCAGGCTGGAATCACTAATGGATGCTGAAACTATTGGTTGACAGTTTCTCGGGAGGAGCCAGATATTTCCATTGTCTCAAAGTCTTCCTCACAGACTGCTTACTAATTGCAAAGGTAAGAATGGCAACTTTACAGTGAAGAAACTTGGGAGACACTTATTAACAATCAAGGATTCAAAGCACAGTTTCTGTCACCAAATCACAGGGCAAACTGTTTAACACACGGGTCCCGTTGTAATGCTTCTCCTACCTAACGTTTCTGCCCGAATGCATAACCTACATCTAATTCAAATCGAGGGACAACTGACCTGAAATCTGCAAAAGTGCCAGTGTCATGAGAGACCAGGGAAGTGGAGGGAATGTTCCAGAATAAAGGAGGTTCAGGAGACAGGAGCACTAAGTGTAACACATGAGTTCTGGATCGGGTAAGACGGATGGAAAAGACATCGTCGGGACAGTTGGTGAAATCTGATGCGGACTGTGGAGTAGATAACCCTATCAAATCAAAGCTCACTTTTCTGAATATTTGTTTATTGTAATACAGGAGAATGTTCTCATCTTTGGAAAATGCATGATGAAGGACTTTGGGGTGACGAGGCAGGAGATCATCAGCTGACCCTCAAAAGGTTCAGAAAGAATGTCATTATATATGATATTGTATAGGCTATGTAAAATATGTAAAACGTGTTATATATAGAAAGGGGATGATAAAGCAAAGTGTTAAACTTGTGAATCTGAATAAAGGGCGTATGGAAGTTCTTTGTACTATTTTTACAACTCTTATAAAATTATTTCAAGATGAGAAGTTAGAAGGAAAGAAGTTACTAATTTTGCCACAGTTGGGGTGGAGGTGGGCCAGAAAGTCAAATCCACATCTCTGTCCGTCTCTTCTCTTCTCCGTGTTCCGTGGTTTCCTCTAGAGCCAGTCTGCCTCCGCGCCCTGTGGCCGGGCTCCCAGGCCCCAGACAGCAGTGACAGCCCCTGCCTGTCTTGTCCCTTCGTCCTGTCTTCCTTTAGTTTGGCTGCCTCGGTAGCCCTCCCTCCTGCCAGCCCGCAGGTGAGAAGACCCCCGCCTGCTCCCTCTTCCCCACCACTTGCTGTTCGCCATGTTGTTTCCCTCCCCAGGCTGTGGGCCCCTGGAGTTGGGCTTAGACAGTCCAGCTCTTAGGTCTTGGTCCACCTCTTCCAGACCGCTGCTTGAGGGGACAGGCCTTTCATTTCCCCCCAAGGAAACACCGTCATTTCGGTGGGACGGGATTGGTTTCTTCAGGAATCACCAGACAAATCCTACCATGGGCTTCCTCAAAGTGTCCCAGCGCTGAGGTGCGTGGCAGGATTTTGAAGCTCCCGAGGCCACCAGAGCTGGCAGAGCCTTTGCTCCTCACTCCCCTTCAGGTGTGGCCCCTCGTAGACCATCACATGCCTGCCACTCCTTCATGTGTGGGCTGTGAGATCAACTAGGTTAAAGCAACCTTGAAAGATCCTCATGTGATTGGGAATAACTCTTTCACATTAAGGGAGTTTGATCATCTTGGCATTAAGACAATTTATGAAAACACTGTAACTCAGCAAACCCGGAAATGCTGAGTTTTGGCTTGTGCACCCAATGGTCTGTGGTTCTCATGCTGGGATTTCCTTGTCCTTTTTTTTTTTTTTTAAACTTGTGCTGGGAAGGGGGATTTGAGCCTTTAAGTCCTGGTTAAATTTAAGCGTAATTATTTTATCAGGTAGCAGGGGTGTAGCTATTACCTCAGTTACTCTTTCCATTAAGGCCGAGTGTCCAGGACTGGATGACGGTGCAGGACCCACTGCAGCTTCTGTTCATGATGTGCGGTGTTAGTACATTACCAAACACGTAGCTTTCATACTTTGTATCTATGTCGGCTGTTGTAGCCTACTTGCAGAAGATCCTTCATTCCAGCGGTGTTGACAATGGAGTGCTTTTGACTGCATCAGGCAGGGGAACAGCGTCCGGGGAAAGCTGCTGATGGGTTGGACCTCTCATTGGCTTCCTCAGACCTCCTGCTGCCCCATTTTACTTAGAATACTAATAACGAAGTAGTTATTTTTCCAAGGAGAAGAGTTCTGCTTCTTTTGTCCTTAACCAAAATAGGGACCAGTTGCTGAAAGTTGTATTGGTATTTGCACATGCCCAGCTTTCGAACTCAACGTTAAGGTAAAAAAAAAAAAAAAAAAAGAAAAAGTGAGACAAACAGCCTTTTAAAGCAAACACGACCATTGTAAACCACTTGGCTTTGATAATTTCTTCTTTTTCCGTATAGCCTTGACTTTGGCTGAGACAGCGTGATTTACAACATGAGTGAACGTCTAGAGGGCAGAAACTATGTCATACATGGTCTGAGCTTGCCACTTTCTGTTCTAAGATATAAATCATATAACATTTGTAGTAAATTAGAATGTTTAGGTGTATGATTAGTTGCTTTGTATAACTAGTTTTTAGAACCTGTTTATAGAGTGTATCCTTGCTAATTTTGATTTTAAAATTATCCTTTAAAAACAAAGGTAATACATGTACAGGGTTTAAAAAACAGTGCACACTGGGACCTATAAAAAGAAGCAGTGGTCCCCAGGCCCATCCTTCCTCATCCTTTGTCCCTTTACTCAGGCCCGACTTCTTTTATCTCTTTTAGCTGTTTCTTCTGTTAGTTATTGCCAGTCCCTAAATATTGGTTTATACTGTTATTTCTCTAGTCTGATGGGATAGTTGAAGAGTTACATGTCCTCATCAGCATTTCTCCCAATATCTCGATACAGTCAACCCACATTTTGAGTCCCTTCATTGCTGGATTACTTTGTCACTTTAGGGAGTATAAGTATAGCTTGATTTCTTGTTGCATTAAGTGCTGGGAGTATGTCAGCTTCTAACTGTGCACTCAGCCCCGGGACAAGTTACATACTTTTTAGGGACAGTGGAAAATGAAAATGCAGCACCCGTTGTTTAAAAAAGTATTATGAATATCACGGTGATGACAGAGAGCGTTAGACCAAGCTTGGGGCCCTTCTGGTGGCGTCTCTGTGGGGCTGCAGGGGTGGCACATCCTGACGTTGCTTCTCTTTCCCTTCAGCTCTCTGCTCTTAACTTCTGCCATTTCTTTCTTACTTTTAAATTATCAAGAGTAATAACATTTTAATTGTGTCCTGTAACCATATATATCTCATCCATTCATTCTCTATAGGTTAAGTATCCAAGTAGAAAAATAATATATAGTTTATTGTTGTGACTATGCAAATATTATTCATTGCAGAACCAAGTAAACCAAGTATTTTCTTTCTTGTACCTCCTTTTGTTTTTCCTGGAGTTTATACTTGCTTTTACTTCTGTCTTGTCCTTTTGCTGTATCACATTCTCTGTTGTAACCAGTCTATCTAATCAGCTGTTCAATCTGTTTTTCCCCAGAGGCCTCTTGCAGTCCTGAACAAAGGGCCTCCCTCCTCTATCTGGACTTAACTCTCTCCAGGCCTGTTGCCTGGCTGGTGTACTGGGACTTTTCTTTATTTCTTCCCTGGTTTAGTTTCACTGCTTCCTAGATTCTGAGATTTTATCCTTGGTTGATCCTTTGCTCTAGGCCCTCCTCAAATAGCTTTAAAAAATTTTTTTTAAATTAATTAATCAGTTAATTAATTTATGTCTGTGTTGGGTCTTCGTTTCTGTGCGAGGGCTTTCTCTAGTTGTGGCAAGCGGGGGCCACTCTTCATCGCGGTGCGCGGGCCTCTCACTATCGCGGCCTCTCTTGTTGCAGAGCACCGGCTCCCGACGTGCAGGTTCAGTAATTGTGGCTCAAGGGCCCAGCTGATCCGCGGCATCTGGGATCTTCCCAGAGCAGGGCTCGAACCCGTGTCCCCTGCATTGGCAGGCAGATTCTCAACCACTGCGCCACTAGGGAAGCCCTCAAATAGCTTTTTGATGTGAGTACAGGAAGAAATTTCTGAGTCCTTCCAGTTCTGAAGATGTTGATAATTTATCCTCTCAATTTGCAGTTATGAATAGAGCTCTAGGTAGAAACTAACGTCTCTCAGATTTTTGAGAGGATCTCTGATTGTCACTGGCATCCACTGTCATTGATGACAAGGCCACCTGATGCGTCTAGTTTTACACTGCGGTAGTTTTTTGTTTTACAGTGTGGTTGATTTTTCTCCCTGAAGACAATTTCCTTGTATTCTTCGTATTCTGAATTTCACAACGTTGCCCCCAGGTGTGGCACAGGTGTGGGTCCTTTCTCACCCATTATTATGCTAGGCGTGTGGGAGCATTCTAAACCTGGAGATTGCTCTTTTAATCTTTGGAAAATTCTCTTGAATACATTATTGGATAATTTCTTCCCCTTTGTTCTTCTCTTTTTGAAAGTTCTATTAATTGGATCTTGGACCTCTTGGACTAATTCTATATACTTCTTGAATATCATCTCAACTTTGTCTCTCCTTAAGAGACACAGTTCTCGTTTTTGGGAGGTTTTCCCAATTTATCCTCCACTCTTTTTATTAATTTATCATGTTTTTCGTCCCTAAAAGTTTTGTTTTTCTCTAATTTTTCTACTCACTGCATTGTTTTTGCTTTATGAATATCATACCAATGATTATACAAATTGGAGTATTCAAATTATTCCTGAATACTCCATAGTATTTTTTCCTATTTATCCTGCTATTTTTTTTTTCCCCATGATGGAGGCTTATATGTTGGTGATTCCTGACTGACCTTTGAATTTTGAGGTGAGGCACTAAAAACCTGATGGTGAGCTCTAGATACTTAAATAGGGCTTGTGAATCGGTGAGGTTTGATTTAAGGTGATAGGTGGTGACAGTATTTTTTACTGGGAATTCTGTATACTAGAATGTATAGGTCTTTCTTCTGTAGCGGTTAGATGTTTTAGGGTGAAGTTTTAGATTTTTTTTTGCCTGGAGGTATTTTCCTGGGTGGAAATCGAAGTGTGTGGAATTGATGCCTTCTTACAATAACTTTCAATCACTTCCTCATTTTCTTCCCCAGAGCCCTCCCTGCCCCTCTGCTCTCCTGGCTTGGCTGCACTGCTTCCTAGGTGCTGTACATCACGGCTCTGATACTTCTAGGTACCGAGTCTCTGGGGTTCCACCTGGAGGACAGCCCAGCTGAGCTCCCTGGAACCGTCCTGCTCCATCAGTTCTCTGTAGCTTGTCGCTCCTGTAAATTCGCCGACCTCTCTTCCCCCCTCCTTCTCTGCATCGTTGTTGGTTTATCACCACTTCACTTCTTTACTGTCATTTAAGTGAGGTCTTGAAGGAGGAGGATGCTGTTTATATGTTTTGAGGAAGATTTACCTTAATCTTTTCTTAAACCACCCGTGGCTTCTGTGTGTGCCAAGGATGGCGGTGCCCAGTGCGTATCAGCTGTGTTCACGCAAACACCATCCATTCTCGTCACACCTGTCACTTGTAGAGTCGGAGAAAAATCAGTGTAAATTTTACATAGGAAAACCGTAGTTTTCTAAATACCCATGTGCGTGTCTGTGTGTCTGTCTGTGGTTATGTAGGTAGCCCCTCCTGCGGGGACACGGTTCAAATGCACAGGGCCTCTTAACGGAGCTCAGAGAGGATGGGCACGCGGTTGCCTTGGGGATGGATTGGAGGAGCTGTTGTTCTTCTTCTTCTTCTTAATCAGCAGAAAGTTTAAAAAATTTAAATGAAAAAAGTGGCTTTAGGCTGCTCCATATTCTCCAGGTCATCAGGCCTCATATCTTTATGTTATTTTAAAACATACTTATGAACTGACTGAGATCCACCTTTATTCAATCATGTAAATAGATTGTTTAGTAAAGTTCATATTTTTTCTCTCCAGGGTTTGGGGCAAATACTGCAAACGTAATGTGTAAAATGAAGGAATCGGTTAAGCTGCCGGCACGTGCTTGTAGCACTTGTTATGTTGTTACTGTAGCAGTTACACTGGTGATTTACACCCGCTTAGCCACAGCTCCTTCTCGGGGGAGATCCTCCTAAGCGTAAGTCTGGACACCAGCCTGGGAGGCGTCTCTCAGCTTTCAGAGACCTTGTTCACACCTCACAGAGGCTTCTGTCTGTAGCGTTTCAGTACTTTTCAGGGAGAGATCTTTACATCCAAGGAAAGCAAAGTGGCCAGCAGCTCTTCATAGCTTCTCTCCACCTCTTTCCTGAGTGCCCGGCAGACAGTGGTGACACTGGGCAAATATTTCTGAGCATTTGGTGCACATATTGGGACACTGGTTCACTAGCCTCATGGTGGGTCCCTGAGGGAGGTGGCTGTGAATTTGGAAATGTGCGAACCACAGTAATGTCCATGGGCCCTTGGTCTGAATACTGCATGTGGAGAACAACAGGCCTATTGAATACTGAGTGGGAGAAAATGGAATTAATCTAGAGGAGTTTAATTCGGCTAATTAAAAGATCTGTTGGGGGTTGTAGCATGGTTTGTTTATTTTTATTAATTTTTTAAGCAAGCACATAGCACTAGCTAGATGTCGGGCAGTATGCAAACGTCTCCTTGAATCGTCATCGTTTGATATGATGTGTCCTGATCTGCCATCTACAGAGGAGGAAACCGAGGCTCAGAGAGGCTACAGGACGATTCCCCGGGGTCCTCCCGAGGTAGAGTTGAGCCTGTGGGTCTCTGGAGGCCCGTCTCTGCAGGACATCTTGCCTGCCCCACTGTCTCTGTCTGCGACCTTTGTTTGACTTGCCCTTTTGCCTGGAGCACCCTCTTTTACTTACTGAAATTCAGTTCCCCCTTTAAGTCCCAGCATCAACGCCAGCAGCATGACATCTGCCCACGTTGCAGAGCCTCAGTCATGGCTGGTTTCTACCTTTCTCTCTCCGGGAGAACTTCTCAGCTCCCAGGTTGGTGTTACCTTCCTCCCTTGGGTTCCTGTTCCCTTTCTCTCCCATCCCCATGGGCTGACATGGTGTCTGCTGCCTGTCGGACCCTGGGATCTTGAGGAGAATCCAGTGGGCCCACAGTGACGCAGGACTGGCCACCCAAGTGTGTGGTTGGTGTCTGACGTTGTAGGATCAGTTAACGTCTAGCTGTAGAGACATCGTTCCTGCCTGGTTTTTTTTTTTTTTTTTTTTTTTTTTTAATCACTGAGTTTTCTGGGGAAGTTAGAAGACTCCATAAAAACTACAAGATTGCTCAGAAAAAAAAAAGAATGTTTACTAGGTTCTAAGGTATTTGAAGGCAGGAACCATTTGTTGCTCTCCCAGCCCCACTCAGCAGCTACTCACTGCTTTGCAGTACTGTTTGGACCTTTGAAGGCTGTTGGGTGGAGAGCCAGGGGTGAAGACGTGCCTGTGTGGCGTGGAGCTGCCCTCCTGACTCTGGGATTCCTAAGGCTTTAACTAGAGTTCTTTTTTTTCCCCCTCTTTTTATGTTTGCGTGAATTCTCTCCAGTGTTTCATCCTCACTTCCAGCAGCAATTTTCATTCTTCTCCTTAGCTGTAATTGCTGGGTATTAAAAGACTGTGTGACTGTGTTATGAAACAAAATTGTATTGTATCGTACGAATATTCTTCTCCTGGGGTTTTCCTTTCCTGTGATGATGTGAGAAATCTCTTTTTTACCTCCTGTGAAGTCTCTGAAGGGATTTTCGCGGCTAATTTGGGATAATAAAGGCATTCTTAGTGTAATGCAGCTCTTCTTTTTAGGAATATGTATATATATTTCCGTCACTTCTGTATAAATTTGCCTGAGCTGAACGAAATTCCCTGCAGAAGGGCTTTAAAGCGATCATGTGTTTGCATGCCTCTGCCCAGTCCGGCCACCACCCACCCATGCTCCCAGTGACCCTACAACTCAGCCTTGACGTGTGTCACACCAGACGGCTCCTTGGGTGCTCTGAGGCTTGTTCACTGTGGTAAAAATGAAAGAGACGGAGGAATTAGAGGTCAAAACATTGTCAAGGAGAATAGAAAACTGTTTGGCTTGAAGGTTGTCTTCTTTTTGACTGAGAGTGTAAAGGGCAGTGGGAACCAGAAGGGTGAGCTGTGCTTTGCTTCGGTGATGCTTTGCTTGGCTGTTTGAAATAAATGTCCATTAAACGCACAAAACACGCCTGCCAGCCCCCCGGACACCGGCGGCTTCCCGTTTGTGTCCTTTATGAGAGAGGCACGTGGACTGGCTGGGACGGGTCTTTTCCCAGCCCCACCCTGCCAACCCGCCTGCACCTGCTTCTGCTGCTTCCCTGCTCCCACGCACACCCCCCGCCCCAGGGACATGCCTGCCATCTTCAGGGCACTTTATTTTTAAAGAAAATGATTTTTTCCCTTGTGTGATGGTTGGTTCTGTGTCAACTTGGCTCGTCT
The DNA here is from genome assembly GCF_951394435.1 of Stenella coeruleoalba. Classification (NCBI taxonomy): domain Eukaryota; kingdom Metazoa; phylum Chordata; class Mammalia; order Artiodactyla; family Delphinidae; genus Stenella; species Stenella coeruleoalba. The sequence goes on from NC_137164.1 coordinate 1,649,057, forward strand.
GTGGTGCCCCGTTGGTTGTCGGGGCAAAACATTTGAAAAAGAATAGATACATGTACATGTATAACTGAATCACTTTGCTGTATGCCTGAAACTAACACAACACTGTTAATCAATTATACTCCAATATAAAATAAAAAGTTCAAAACAAAAACCTAGTCCAGGTATTTTGCGATGTGACTGACATCTTACGTCAGTTGACTTTAAGTGAAGGAGATTATCCTGGACAGTGTGGTCCGGCCTCATCAATCAGTCCAAGGCCTGAAGAGCAAAAACTGAGGTTTCCTGGAGAAGAAGGGCTGCAGCCTCCGGACCGGAGCATCACCTCCTGCCTGAGTGTCCAGCTGCTGGGCTGCCCTGCAGATTCCAGGCTTGTCCCATAAACGCATGATTGCATGAGCCAGTTCTTTAACTCTCCCCCCCCCGAATATTTACGTCATCTGTATCTATATCTGTGTCTGTATCTGTATCCCTATTCTGTTTCTCTGGGGTCCCCTGATACACCGTATTTCAGATGTCTAGACACACAGCCTCACTAACTTTGATAACGTAGCAGGAAGGTGTTCTTCATCCGTGTGGGTTATAGTTATTACTGAAGAATAATTTTTAAAGCTCTGGGTCAGCAGCATATTCACTGCCCAGCTGGTCCCAGAACTTCTCCCCCAGGTGGTCCCCTGCATTCCTGGCCACGCTCTATCACTTTCTCCTCAGCGGTTGTTCTGGGGGCCGCCCGCGTGCGTAGCGCTCTCTTCCTGTTTACTGTTCACGTTTCCTTGGCCCCCTTACAGAGACCAGAAAACAGGTGACCTTACAATTAGCAGGGTGAGGAGGGGGGATGGGCCATTTCCTTGCTACTTCTACTTTTTGCCTGAGGGTTGTTTATTGCAATGAATGGATTTGCAGAGTGAAAGTTTGAAAAACAGGGAACATGTTCTCCAGGTGTCCTTCCTTTTAAATGAATATGTCCTAAGAAAATGTGAACCTTGCAGAATTGATCAGGGAGAACATACATTGTAGCTCCCCAGACGGGAAGTCTTGAGGGGACATGTCAGGAGAGGTGGCCCTCCCTCCTGATGAAGGCTGACTGGAGGAGGGCCTTCTGCACAGCCACATGGAAAGGGTCAGAAGGGCACCAGAAGACTAGGACTGTGAGTGGGATGTTGGGGCTCAGAGGTGATGGACGCGGTGGTCAGACAGAGATGCTCACGTTAGAAGGGGTTCCTGGACCAGCCTGGCCACCCTACTGGAGCTGGTGGGGACAGAGCCTGGGGCTCTTAGACCCAGCTCAGCGCTGCGTCCAGATGGGACACAGGCTCATCAAGGCTTCCACTGACCAGCAAAGGAGATTTGGGGGTAAATAGCTATGTTTTAAACATAAAGTTAATGAAAAATCAGATTTTATTTCAAGAAACTTTGTTTTCAGCTTCTCCGGCACACGCCTGGTCTACAGAGTGAGAGAGGCTTTCCGCCCCGCCCAAGAGTTCTAGGCTTTTCTGGCTTATACGTCACTGTCACGTCACCTTTTGGTTACCTTCTTGGCCTTCTTGGCATACTTCTGAGCACAAAACCGTTCTTTTCTCGCAGCTTTCGTTCGTTTGCTAACATCTCCCCAGCAATCGTGTGACTGACTGAGTCTCTCTGAATTCCTGTCCGGAGAACGGGGACTGAGATTCATGACTTACTTCACTTCTCACGGAAGCTCTTCCCATCTCTGTCGAGCTGAATGAGTGTCAGCTTGCCTCATACCCTTGAATGAGTGGTAGGAGTTCGGGGGTCAGAAAGCCTTGTCTTTCTCCCAGCCCCATCCTTTTCCAGTGGTGGAACCTTAGACAAACCAATTCTCAGCTTCTCAGTTTTCTTATCTGTAAAACAGGACAAACGTCTGTTGTGAAGATTCAGTAGGAAGACAGGTATAAAACAGGAGATGGTTAATTATTGGAGACTGTTATTATTCTTTATCGAAGGCCGTTGATTTGTTTTCCAGGCAAGAAAACCACATCCACATTATATCTGTTCTAAAGAATTTTTACCTCTTCTTCTTTCTACCTTTCTTCTCCCTTTGATTTTGTAAGAATAAGTGCAGATAGAAAGCCAGAACTGCTTTAGTGTTGTTATATTATTGAGTCTGAGGAGAAAATCTTTTGGAACTTTAAATAAAATTAAAGTTAAGGGTCTTTACCATTTGTGAGTGTCACCATGGAGACAAAAATGTGTGGTCACCATGGCGACCTCTATCAACATTCTCGTCTGAAATTCTTACATATAAAATTAGGCATGGCTGCCGCTATGAAAAGACAGAGTATAAATAAGTGAACTCCCGTGATGACAATGCCTGCCCGATTTGGTGTCACGGCGCAGTTCTAAAAATGTCATTAATGGTAAGGTGACACCCTGTGGATCCTCACAGAGCCGACGTTTGGCTATGCCCTTCTGCCTCTGAGCTGGCAGACGTTCTTAGATGGGGTTGTTCCTTGTTTCCTCTTTAGTCTCCTGCCTCATTCGAGGCAGCCTTTCTGTGTCTTTGCTTTTTATGTCTGCCTCCGGTGCTTCCTGTGGCTTCCTTGAAGGATACTCCATGAGTTCTGTTGTGTTTGTAAAAGAAATAAATCACATGATTTTATAACAACTCTCATATACAGTTAATAGTAGTAATTTCGTTTTAGATCATTGTTTTTGAAAAGAGATGAGTGTTCTTCTATAACATGCTAAGATGCATCTCATAACCTACCACACATTATGTATCTAAAATGAATCTGTATTTAGAAATAAATGATTCCCAAATGTGTGACAGGCCATTAGTTTATCCAAATGGCATAAAAATACCCACAGTGTGTATTAAAGTGGAGGCACCCAAGTTGATCAGCTGTTAGATCCCCTGGTGCAGGATGGTCTCCCAGGGGTGGGGATGACCTCCTTCAGACTCGGGAAGAGTTGGTTGTGTTGATGGAGACCATCCAGGGCAGGACAGTGAGTGACAGCCAGCGGTAAGGAGACAGGGAGGGCGAGGTACGTGCAGGCTGAGCCCTGTTGGACAGCTCTGAGGAGCATACTCACTTGTTTTCAGATCTTCTCTGCTTTCAGAATACTACCCCAAATTCGAATTAGATAGGAACCTCAGAGTACTCTTAAATACAGACATTTTGTAATCAGGTTTAAAATTTCAAAACAGAATGGACAACTCTTCAAGCACATCTTTTCAAACATTTTCTGGCAGTGCTCAAAAGATGCTGTGTTTGAATGGAAAAATGAACTCTAGATTATTGGTTTTGTGAGCAAAACGACTTCCCCAACCCAGGATCCCCCAGAGAGATGAAGGTAAGCTCTTTGTGGTGCACCCCGGAGGGAACAGCAGGCTTCCCCTCGTGGTACACTGATCAGACTCGGATTCTTCTGGTGGTGGCATCTCTTTGCTGAACTGAATGCCTTCTGCAAATCCAAAGACATCGTGAGCCAAACCTGGTCCTTAGGGTCTGGGGATTGTTTCCCTGGGCAAAATGTTGACCTCTATTTCTAAGAAAAAAGTCTTTGAAAAACTCTTTGGACGTTGAAATAGCTCTACAAAATAACATTTTGGTGCTTTAAAGTATAAACTAACCAGAAACACATGAGTTCAGTTACCCACAAATCACAGAGGGTTTTGCCTAAGAGAAAAATGCATGTCAAAACACGTCTCGGGTAAACAGTTTAAGGTGGTTATCTGCTTGCACAAGTAGGTCAAGGATTGGGGAAGGTGACATGCAAATTTGCACCCAGGTGGAGCGTGGAGGGCATATCAGCATCAGCTCACAGCTGCTGGGAGACAGGACGCCAGCAACGTTGTGATGGGTGAGAGGGTGGCCCTCGGCTTCTCTGTCCTTCTGTTGGAGGCTGAGCTATCTGGTGTGAGCCTTTATTTGGAATACTTACAGAGAAAATAAGACCAAGTTATTAAGTATTCCAATCACAGCTTCATGGCGGCAGTGGACTTCTGCTGCCCTGCACTTAACCTGCCCATTAACCCGTTGCTCCCCTTCATCATCTGCATCGGTGGGTGGATAAGAGGCACCGACGACCAGCACGCGTGAGCAGAGCTTCAGAGCTGCGTCAGGATACTGGGAAACGTGGCCAGCGTTTAGGAATACTCTGCATTTGATACCCTTGGCGTTGTAATTTGTCTTATTTGTGAAGCAAGTTTTTTCTAAGGAAGGTCCTTGATGAAATGATCACAGCGTGTGAATTAATAGAATCCAAATGAATTTATAAATGTATAAAGCGAGTATAAAAACATTCATTTGACTGGCATTTAGGTTGTGAGGTTTGTTGGGAATTTCCTGGAATCTTCTTGACTCCTGGGTGAGGGATCTTCTGAGAAGCAGGAGGGGAAGGGAGGGATGGGTATGAAGTATCTTCTGTGTGTCATGCATTGTGCTTTTAAGTGTGTCCTCTTTTAAACGCTCACAGAAGTCCTTTAAGAAGGCTGGTTGTCTTTATTATCTAAGTGGGTGAGGAGACTGAGGCTGGAGACGTTAAGGTCATTTGACCACAGTCAACAGTGGTGATGGTTGCTCCATGGATCCGTTTGTAGCTTATCTCATTTGCAAGATTCCCTGTCTCTCTTGTCCAAGGCTGAGAGCTGGGATGGGAATTGAAGATGCATAAATTAGAAGGCCAAAGACCAATCCTCGTTCCTAATTTAAAAAAATTTAGAGAAACCCACGACTTAAAAGAGGTTCCTTCATCACGTGAGCCCTGGTGTTGGTAAAAACACGCGGAGTTGCAGGAAGCCTGGCTTCTGATCCACATAGCACCGGGGGCAGCCTGCGCCAGTCAAGTCCTCAGTCTGCTCGTAACAAAATAAGTAACGTCGTGACGAATAGTAACAGAATAAGTAATGACGAAATAAGTAACCTCATAACAAATAATTATCGAATAAGTAACAATGAAATGAATAAAATGATAAAGGTAATAAACTTTATGTACATTCTGACACTTAGGGAGAGGCATTTGCGAGGATGATCTGTTACTGTGAGGGCACAGATGGTATCCTGAGTCGGCAAAGCTTTTCCCCGTCCAGTCCTCCAAGGAGGCTGGTCCAGTTGTCCTTCTGGTGCCCTGGTGGTGAGTGTGGTACTGTGTCCTTGGAGTCTGGCAGCAGTGGCGGTGCAGTCTGTGCTCAGCGATGGAAATTTCTCCAAGAGCTGTTTCTAAGAGTCACCGTGAATTCATGCATTTGGTATGTGGCTGTTTGGGCAACAAGTAGCGTCTTTCCCTCACGTGATGGAAGCTGGAGCATTAGCTGGTTAATATTAACGACCTTCTCTAACCGAAGTGGGATGTGGTGGGTGGGGTCTGGAAACTCGTGGAAATCACAGTCCCTGTGCGTGTTGAAAATCACGGAGGACTGGCCCTCTCATGATCGTGGCCACAGAGAAAGGAGAGGTGGAAGTTCTGGCGATCGACAGCTGCCTTCGGGCCCTGTGACCACACATGCTGCACCATATGCTGAAAAGGATGCTTCAGGACGATCATCTCTTTTCCACCTTGAAATATCTGAGTTTCAGTAATTTTTTTAGGGGCACAGGTTAGGTTCTTAAGGCTAAATTTGTCATTTTTTTTCAGAGTAAACAATGCTGTTGAATTGTATGAGAAAGCAAGATGCTTAGAAGGAACTCTTTTCACTACTCAAATTATTTTTCGAAGCCAAAATTCAACCTTGGGCTTCTGTACTGGTTTCAATAAGCATTGGCAGGAGGAGGCAGAGCATGGTGGTTTCTGGACGGTGATCACGTCTTGGTTCCTTCGGCAGTGTGCTGCTCTCTGGGACCAGGTTTTTGACCTAGTATTTTAAGGATTGAGGGCCCTGAAGGGGAGCACAGCTGTGGGGAGGACTTTCCCTTACTTTGCCATCTGTTTTTCCAAGGTACATATCAGTATTTAAGGAGTCTAGTCATAATGCATAAATGTCATAGCTCTTGTACATTTAATTTATTCTCCTGAAGATGGGGCTTTGTATTCCCTCCCCCCTCCCCCGAAGCAAGATGTTAACCCTCTCAGATCTCAGAGTTCAGGAGACCTTTCCACGCCTCTTGTCTGAATCGACCACTCTGCCTACTTCCGTGGTCAGTTCCGGCTGCTCGTTTGCACAGAGGAGTTGGGGTGACCTCCTGCCCGGAGCGTGTAAATCACGTCCTTCAGCAGTGGTTAGGTGAACATCTGGGGTGTGCTGGGCAGGTGCGTGGCACAGGTGGCCCTGGGGCTAGAGGGCTGGACAAAGCAGAGGGGTGGCCTACGGGGGTACAGACATTGAACGTGTGATGGAAACCTTGATGACTGTTCGGACACGGAGGGCTGGGGGCTCCGGGACGTGGCCAGGACTGGCTGGGGGAGGGCTTGCTGAGGAAGAGGTGAGTGGCTGAGGCTAAAGCAGCTGCCAGATGAGGGGCAGGGTGGAGACCCTGGGGCTGGAGAGGCAGGATGTGGCTGGGAGGCGCCGGGTGCGTCCCGGGGGCAGTGCACTCAGGGTGCCCTCCTGCTGAGGGTCAGCCCCCAGTAACAGCAGTGCCCACTCCATACTTGGGGACAAGTGAGCTTCAGTCAGGAGGCTTAATCAGTAGCTTATGGAACAGTTAGCTTCCAATCCAGGCACCAGACAATTTGATCTGAAGTCTGTGTAATGATTATCATCCTGACGGTGGCAGCATTTTGAATCAGCTGATTCCTGGTTTTGAGGACAGTTGAGTGTATAGACTCAATGTCTCAGGGTTTGAAAAGAGAATCTCAAAAGTCATTTGGCCCTCTCTCCACCCGATGTTAATATTATCATTTAGCACCTCTGGGGAGGTGGCACTCGTGGGACATGGTAAATGAGGGCAAACTCAGGGTCAGATAGAAAGTCACGGGAAATTCCTGACGCTGGGGTTAGGGGTTTGGGACAGAGTGCCGCAGGCATGGAGTTCTTTCTGAGCACATCCCGTCACAGGGCACATCTTTGGAGCGGTCAAACATGCACGTGAGTAAGGTGTGTCTGGCAGGCCTCTTCACTGGAAACGTGACTGTTTTCCCCTTTCTGCACTCGGTTCTTTGGAATTAGGTCACTAAGTCCAGCCCACATTCAAGAAGAAGGGAGTTAAGATCCAGCCTTTTCTCTCCAGGGCCTTTCATATCCCAAGCCTTCCCCCCAACTCCAATATCTTATAAATCGTTAGGAGAGAAAACTACTCCCTCATGGGCTGGACGAGTCATTCTATCTATCTATCTGTCTGTCTATCATCTGTATCTATCTATTGTCTATCATCTGTCTGTCTATTATCTGTCATTTGTCTATCTGTTATCTGTCATCTATTATTGATCTATATCTATCATCTGTATCTGTTATCTATCATTTATTATTTATTATTGATCTCTAGCTATCATTTATTGGTCCATCACCTATTATCTATCTACGAAACAAGAATAACAGAGCAGTTTGGGACAGCTAATAAAAGTCTAGGAACATTATCTTCTGAAAAGAAAATCACTGAGGCCGAGCACTCCAAGAGTCCTTCACGTTAATCAGGAAGGGTGCTTAAAGGTTTCCCTTTCAGTTTAATCCTTTTGTGGACCCCAGCAGGAAATAGGCACAGACTCATACAAGGACAGATTTCCCCACGGTCACCCACATGTTTAGATTCACATTCTGCTCGGCACATTGGGTTTTTAATATACATATAGGACAAGTTGTATTAATCAGTAAGAATTTCTTATTAGTAAGAATTTCTTTTCTCAACTGAATTTGGTTATAAAATATTTAAATAAAGCAAACAGAGAAGTACAGGCAAAACCATAACATTTTGCCCTATCTTTTAAAAAGGAAATAAAAATAGAGGCACAGTTGAATGCCCACCACAGTAGAGGCACAGTTGAATGCCCACCACAGTAGAGGCCAGCCTCTGGCTGTAATTTCTCACCCTTCCTCCAGAGGAAGTCATTATCCTGAAGCAGGCATGCACTGTTTACATCTGCGTTTCAGTACCTTCCCTGCTAAAGCAAATCCTCTTCTCATCTCTGCTATGTAAGTATGTATAAAATTAAAATAATATATGGTATTTTGGGGGTAAAAATCATACAAACAGTATCCTACTGTACAGCTTATATTTTGCACTATTTTGCCTCTCATAATTATACATCTGAGACCTGGTCCTGTAGGTATGTGTAGAACTAGTTAATTCATTTTATGTTTATTTGTTTATTTTTTGTTATTTTGGGCAACCTTTTTTTTTAACTTTTTATTTTATGTTGGAGTATAGTTGATTCACAATATTGTGTTAGTTTCTGGTGTACAACAAATTGATTCAGTTATACCTATATCTATTCTTTTTCAAATTCTTTTCCCAATTAGATTGTTGCAGAATACCGAGCATAGTTCCCTGTGCTCTACAGTAGGTCCTTGTTAGTTATCCATTTTAAATATAGCCAGTTAATTCATTTTAAATGTGCTCCATCTTGCTATTGTATGAATAAGTTAGAATTTATTTATCCATTCCCAATTGATTTTCCACTGTATCAGGGGATATTTAAGTTGTTTCCACTATTTTCCCTATTAAAATGCTGCAAAAAACCCCCCAAAACCATTCCTGTCCACGTCTCCTTGTGCAGCATGCCTGGAACTTCTCTGGGGTGTGTCCCCAGCACAGAGTTGTTGGTGGTCTGACTTCACGAGGTGTTGCCAGGCTGCTGTTCAGTGTGGCCACACCGGTGGATGCTCCTGTCCTCTGACACTCAGGGGCGGGGTTCTCCCTGCTCCATGCTCCAGCCCTCACGGGGTGTTTCCAGACTTCAGAAGCTTGCTTATGTGGAATTGCGTTTTGCTTCATTTTTCTGATTACTAGTGATGTGATATACATATTTTCCCGACAATTTAGATTCCCTCTTCTGGGCATTGTCTGTTGATATCTTTGCCTGTTTTTATTTTCTCTCTTGACTTTTTCTTATTTGCTCGTGGGGTATATTTATATATTATGCACACTAAGCCTTTCTTGGCAATCTGTACTGTAAGTATCTTCACTTAGTGTGATTTTCCAATAGAGGACAAACCAAGCAGTTTGTGGAAAAAAGATTTTTTGCCTCATCAGGAGACTTGGGCGTTTGTTCTGGTTTGGCTACCAACTTGCTATTTGGCCTTGGGCGGGTCATGTAATTTTCCTGGACCTTGGCTTCCTTACCTCTAAAGTGGTATAATTTGATCCCAGAACCTCAAATCTCTGCTAGATACACAGTCATATCAGAGTTAAACAAAATTAAATGGAGGGAAAGCTCTTTCCAAATTAAGGGGAAAGTCTGCATGCTGGAATATTTGAAAGCAGATTAAATTTTTGCTGGTTTAAGAACATAGATAACTGGGATTATGTGGATAAAGTTGGCTAACAGGGACTTCCCTGGTGGTGCAGTGGTTAAGAATCCGCCTGCCAATGCAGGGGACACGGGTTCAAGCCCTGGCCCGGGAAGATCCCACATGCCGAGGAGCAACTAAGCCCGTGTGCCACAACTACTGAGCATGTGCTCTAGAGCCCATGAGCCACAACTACTGAGCCTGTGCTCTAGAGCCCTCGCGCCACAACTACTGAAGCCTGTGTGCCTAGAGCCTTTGCTCCACAAGAGAAGCCATCACAATGAGAAGCCCGTGCACTGCAGCGAAGAGTAGCCCCCGCTCGCCGCAACTTGAGAAAAGCCCCCATGCAGCAATGAAGACCCAACGCAGCCAAAAAAAAAAAAAAAAAAAAAAGTTGGCTAACATTTGGATAGCACTTCAGTTTTCAAGAGTACTTCCGCATACATGATTTATTTCTCATAAACTTGACTTGCAGGATCTTGTTTTAGTCGTGAAATATGTCATCACGTTTCAGGTGCCGGGCCAGGCAGTGTGTCTGTCTGCTCTGCCGTGGGACTCCCAGTGCCTTGAATCGGGCTGCACGTGGAAGGCTCGGGGTGAGTGGTTTGTCGAATGGCTGAGAGACGGGCGATCAGCTCATCAGTGTTAATAAACATCTCAGCACTTACCTGTCAGGGCAGTTCTGAAGAACGGTCTGCATTTCCCCTCTTAGGTGTCGTAGCATTCTCCCCAGTCTCGTTTACTCTCCTAATAAAGGGATAACGTTGGTTTTCTTAAAATGTTTCTTAAAAGGTACCTGTAGAGTCTGAATTAATGAATTTTTATTATGACTCAGAGTGAGAATTGTTTTAATTTGTTGATGCTTTTATATTTTGTAAAGGGCATGACAATGGTCATAATGATTAACAAAATCACTTATTACTTTTCTTCCCATTGGCCCAAAAAAGCAGCTAGAGACACACACTCTCTTTAATAAGCATATCCATCTCAGACCATGGCTGTGGCAGTGAGCTTCATTTTAGGAGAATGAGTGTGAGTTTATTTTGTCTCCTCACGGCTGCTCTGGTGCTTGACCTGGAACAGAAGCCACCTGTCACCGCCATCCACTCTGGTTCGTGCGGCTCCTCTGTGAGGCTGTTGGGCTCCTCCAGGACCAGGGCTTGCTGGACATGCTCGGTGCTCCATGTGCCTGCAGTGGAGCCCGGGGTCGTCTGCCTGCTGACACGTCCTGCTTCTCCTTACGAAGTGCTGAGTGCAGGGGCGGACAGGGCTTCCCTCATTCCTGCTGAATCCCCTGATCCCTCTGCCTCGTACTCGGGAAGTCGGGCGCCCGGGCAGCCCTGGCGCGGGTGTCTGTGACTGCAAGACGCACCTCCATCGCTGCCTGAGAGAACTCAGTTTTCCCCAGAAAGGAGGGAAAGGTACTTTTCCTTCCCCATTTGTAGATTCTCTTTCCTTTGGGTTTTTTTCCCACGAGGGAACACTCTGCCGGTCATATTGAGGAAACGCTGCACAGGCATCGGGAGAGGGGCCCTGGACTGGGTTACCGGCTCGGGGACGCCCAGGGGAGAAATGCCGAAACAGAGCAGCAACTGGAGGAACTGTCCGGATGCTGAACCGAGCCGCCCGACAAGGAGCCAGAGATGGGGATTTGCCCTGAGGCCAAGTCAGGCCAAGTCAGCACTGTGGCTGGGAGACAGAATCAGGACTAGCAGAAAGGAGGGCGGCGGCCCAGGGGTGGCCTCTGTCGAGCCTCCTGGGCCCCTGGGCTGTCGGAGGACCCGTGTGACGTCCACCCCGGCTGTCGGGGTCCCGAGTCACGGCTCCTCAGTGATGGCCACCTCCGCCTGCATGTGGCCAAGAGCTGTCTTCACCAGCGGGCCCCCCGGCTCCCGGCGGGGAGGGCCGGTAGAGACGGCAGTCAGCCTGTGGACGTGGGTTGAGATGCATTTAAGAAGTCATGGTCCAGTGTGCACGTTTCAGAAGGCCCTCGTGCAGGAAGTGTTTCCCTGTCAATGTGGTAATTGCTGAGGGAACATTTGGTGTCTAGAAATCCAGGAGCTCTAGCTTTACAGGGCAAGTCCGAGGCTTATAACAAGGTTAACTGAACGCGGGGAGGGCCTTAGGGCTTCACAGAGATCACTGGCTTCACGTAACGGAGTGACCTTTCCCTCGTTCTCTGTTGATGCTCCGGACAGAGACGGGCTGGCTGAGACCAGGGAACTAGCGGGCACAGCGAGCTCTCTTCCCTCTGGCGTTGTGAGTGGGCAGCGGGCTTCTTCCGCTGGAGGGGGCCACGGACTAGGGAGAAGCCCTTCCAAGTGTCCTTACACGAGCTGGCCGGGCCTGGGTCCGGGGGGCTCCGACTTCAGGACGTAGGTTCGGGGCAGCCAGTCCTGGCCAAGGCGGGCAGGGCCCACGGCAACCCTCCACCCCGGTTCCCTCCTCTCTGCCCTGCCCCTGCCTGTGTCCTCCGTGGCTCCCTGGCCCCTCCGTGCTGGGATCCCAGCCACCTCGGCTGTAGCTCTACTGCGCCCCGTGTCAAGCCTCCAGAGGCCCCGGGGCAGAGCAGCTGAGGTGGGATCCGCAGCTGCCGGCGGGTCGGCCCCTCCCGCGGTCTGGCGCCTCGCTCCTTCCCCCGCTGCCCAGCGCACGTCTCATGCACCGCCAGGTCGCAGGAATAAGCTCTTCCCCACGCTGCCATCGCCCTGCCTTCTCCTCTGCTCCCGCTGGGCCCGCAGCGCCTTCGCTGTGGCCTGTCTGTCCACGACGTGGCTTAGCTTCGACCATGGGCTTGCTCTCTTCACAAGGTCTTCCTTGGCCCCTGCTGCCCCGTGACTGAGTCCCCGAGTCCTCAGGGCCCCGAGCCCAGGCTTGGGCCCGCGTCACTTCCAGCCTCAGCCCCAGGTCCCACCCTGTCCCAGGCCCCGAAGGTCTTCGCTTCTGTGCATGTTGCCCCCTCCCTGGACGGCCCTTGCGTCTCGGCTCGTTCAGCCGTGAGGTCCTGTTCATCCTGCTGGGTTTACAGAAAAGAATGTTCCTTCGTGGAACTTGTTTGCCGACTGAAACTCTGGAAGGGCCGCCCCATCTTCTCCTTTCTGTAAGACTCCTCCACCCACATGCGTCCCTACCCCTGCCCTGTTCGGTCACCTGCGGGGACACAGAGGAATGCAGCGTGGGGCGCCTGCTCTCAAGGAACTCGCCCACTGGCTGTATCAGAACTTGGCTTTTCCAAGTCCATTTTTAGAACCTTTTGTCTCAATGGAATGAGAAAAAGTAAAAATAGCCCAAGCAGGCATTTCAAAGGTGTCTTAAATTATTCTCCACTAGTTTTTCTTCGTATGGTGTGAATATCTTTAGCTTCTATAGAGGGACAAAGAAAAGAAAAGAAAATTCCTGGCAGCCGTGAGTTCTATTTATACCCAGTGGTACATTGTATTTCCATAGAAATAGCTCGGGAGGCTGGAAGCCTGTTTTCGTGGAAACGCAGCTCTTCTTGCGGCTGTTGACTGCCTTTCTGTGCATCAGCGGGGTGGGAGGTGTGTGTGTGTGTGTGTGTGTGTGTGTGAGGGACGCTCCCCCTCCCCCCGGGCATCCCCTGAAGCAGCCGCATCCTGCCCACCCCCCATTCTGGCTTCTTGGAGAAATGACCAACGTGACCAGGCTCAGGCCTGTGACAGCCAACAGGAGCCAGAGGCGCACACACGTGGTGACAGGGCCTTGAGAGGTGACGCCTTCCGTGTCGCTGTGCTGTGTCCTGCCACCACATGAGGCCTGCCCCCTCCACTCCAGCGCCGCCTGCCTTTGGCCTTGAGAGCCTGGCGGGAGTTCGAAGGTCGCCTCTCTGTTTTCTCATGAAACCGTTTCCCCCTGTTTGTTCCGTGATGGTGCTTGGGGCAACAAAATACAAAATATCAACTCAGAGTGAAGGGGCTCCTTTCTGATGAAAATGTAGTGAGCGTTTCTGTTGACGGGGGAGGAGGGGGCTCAGGGTGGGCCTGCGGTTTTGCAGCCTGAACAGGGACAGGACTGGCTTCTGTTGCATAGGAGCAGGGGGGCAGCGGAGCCTGGTCCATGCCAGCCACGTCCCGGGAGCAGGGCCAGGGCTCAGCGGACGCAGGCTGTTTGGCGGGCTTAGCTTCGCGTCGCTCCTGCTGTGCAGACAGCTACTGGTGTTCACTGTACGGTGGTTTCGCCTCTTTCCTCCTCTGCACCCCTGATCACTTCCTGGCGGGGGTGGCAGCTGGAGGAGACCGTGGCTGGGGACCACCACCAGCTTCTGTGGGGCCGCATGATGCCATTCGGCGTAACTGTTTCTTATTCAGGAGGAAAGGTTCTGGAAAGGATAAAAAGTGAGCGGGAGGTCTATGGTTTCAAGCAGGACCGAGGCCCGTACTGAGGGTAGATGCGCTGCGTCCCAGGAGAGGCCGAGAAAGTGCTTGTTCAGGGGCAGCGGGTGGGAGTGGTCTTCCTGGAGGAGTGGCTCCGGGGGCCTCGCCGGCTGCCGGGACGACTGAGTCCAGGGAAGGGGAAGGGAGGCCGGCAGGGGCAGGAAGGGACGGCCGCGGTCGCGGCGTGGGCTGGGGTCATGCTGGCGCCGCTCGCGAGTGTCTCGGCTGCAGTCTTGTAGTCAGTTCACGAGGCAGATCCTGCGATGCCCGCCCTGCTGCGGCCGCTGCAGGCCTCCGTTCCCTCCCGCCCCCGTGAACACGGGGAGACAGGAGGTGCTTCCTAAGGCCCGATTCTGCTCTAGAGCTTTTGGATTCCAAAGGACGGGAGTCAGCTAGGGGGTCTGTCCAGTGGTCTCTGCACGTAGTCGAAGAGTCTGCTTGGACTGGGCAGGGGATGGAAGGGAGGGCAGATGGGACAGAGGGGCTCAGGGACGGTGGATGCCGCAGCGGAGGGAGACGGGGTGACCGGGGCGGATTCCAAGCCTGGCTGCCTGGGGAGATGCTGGTGCAGGGGCGTTGGACAAAGAGCTGGTTTTGTGGGAGGGTGAGCCCAGCCTCAGACACGCTGCTTTGGGTCCAGGTGGATGCGTCTCCCAGGCTGTCACAAGGTGCTTCGGGAGGGCGGTCAGGCTGGAGGGGAGACCTGCAGCGCCTGTGCGCAGGGTGTATTGGGGCCCCGGATGAGGCTGGAACGGGAGAAGCAGAGAGGGGTGGGGGGCGAGGGGGACCCTCACCTGCGCCAGGTGCTGCCTCCAAGGAGACGGGGCCTGGTGGGGGGTTCAGAGGAGACAGAAAAGACCCCCAAAGGGTGATGGGGCCCCAGATGGTTTTCTTCCTGTTAGATCTGGGGTCACTGAAATTCAAGGAAAGCGGAGAGAGAGAGAAGGGGAGGGAGAGAGACATGGAGAGAGAGAGGAAACCAGCGCTGTGAGACGTGGGCAGAGATGGGCGCTGGAACCCTCAGGAGAACTTCTCGTCCTCATTTCACAGTTCTTCTGACGTCTCGGGGGTCCTGGTGTCCCCAGTGGTGATGAAGGCCTCTGCTTGGGTATCCTTTACTGAGAGCAGACTAGATGAGGTTTAGAAGTAGCCTCAACTTGCTCCCCAAGACAGACAGGATGCGGGCTCAGTGCTCCCCGGGGTCGGGGGTCGGGTAATGGGACAGTCATCAATGAGAGAAGAAAGCCCCAAACTCAGCAAACCCCAGGGCAGCCTTCGACTGTCCGGCCACGTAACCAAACCGCTGACAGCAGCGTCCCAGCAGTGCTTCGTTTTGTTTTCAGGGCTAAGACGTGGGAAGCCACCGAAGTCAGCCCGAAGGTGAGGGCAGTGGAGCCCGGCTGTGCCCAGTCTGTGGCCTCTGGGCCCCAGCTTTGCAGCAGGTCGTGACGGGGGAGGCCTCCTGGGCCCACCGTGCCAGCGCGGGATCTGTCTGGGCTCCTGGGCTCAGGCTCCAGGCTTGGGTTTCGGGGGTGGGGACCTCTGGTGGGCGGTTGGCAGGCAGCCCAGGTTCTGGAATGTGCGCTCTGCCTGGTGGGCTAGCAGCCTGGCATCAGGTTCCTGCTGGGACTGCAGGGGAACAGAAGGCAAGCGGCTCCAGGGCTAAGTAGCTGGTGAAAGCCCTGGGCGGGGCGGGGCGGGGCTAGGCTCGCTTCTCTGCCTCTGGGGAGGCTGCTCGAACACTCGCGGGCCTGGGGGTCCTGCAGGCCAAATGGTGCAGCAGGAATTGGAGCCAGGGGGGAGGAATCGACCTGTGACTTGGGTCAGAAGGTGGCCAGCGGTGACCCAGTCCACGACAGGGCCCTGGGTGCAGCCGTCTTGCTGCCCTGGCCCCCAGCTGCGTGCCCACGGATAGCTGTGTGCAGAGACCCTCCTGGCCCGCGCCAGCCGTGTTCGGGCTGAGGCACTGCCGTGACTTCATTTCTCACGGCAGAAGTGCTCTGTCTGCACCATTTGCTTTCACGTGTTTAGTGTTTTAGTGGGGGTGGGCTGAGATGAGGGCCAGGCCGTGGAAGGCTTCAGGGTTCCTGGGACACCAGCCAAATTCTTGGGGGAACGTGTGTCTGGATTTTGTGGAATCTTAGGTTTGAGAGAGTCAAAAGGTCTTGAATATTTGACAGGAAAAATAAGAGTGATTTTTCATTCAAAATCATGCAACTCAACTCAGGACAACTCAGACTTACATGAAGTTGAATTAAGAATGCTATTTATTTAACAAAAGTGTTTACGACAGGAATCTCTGAATAAGAAGTCTTTCCCAAAGGCTGTGAAACATAAGAAGGTGTTTAACTTATAGCTTTTAAGGTGTTCATCTAGTTTAGAAGACGAGAGCCGCCTTTCATCTGGATCGGGGTCGCTGGGAGAAGCTCTCCAAGTGGGTAGAGGGAACGTGTTGGTTAATTGGGTTTTTAACACAAAACCTCACTTCTCTGCTTCGGCAGCCCTCTTGCACTTGATCCCAAATCAGTATTTTTCTCTCATTAAGTGGCTCCCTCGAGATTCAAGTCTCAGGCCCCCCTTCAGAGGCCCCGGCAGGGCTGTCGCTGAGGAAGCAGACGTCTAAAATATTCCCCCCAAAGTGCTTCAAAACCAAAGAAACATTGGTTGAAGGTGATCATTATTTTTCTAAAAGGATGGAAGAATCACTGCTTATTCGTGCGTCTGGGAAGGTCTGCCCTTTGCAGAAGCTCGCGGTTCCAGCGCGGGCTTGTGCAGCCCGTGTCCTGGGAGGGTTTCCGGGCCGCCGGCCCTCCCCGTCCCCAGCCCGGGCGGCTGATTCTGGCTTTGGCCGGATCCTCCGGGGGTCTGTAAGCACAGAGCCTGGGAACAAGTCGGTACCACTCTGGCGTGAGCCTGAGATCCCCTCTTTGTTCTGTCACAAACGCTCTCTCCCTCTCTCCCCCGCCCCGCCCCGTCTACCTGACTGTTCATCCACGCAGAGGTCCTGGACCACCCTTGGGACACCTAGATTTTTCTCTGTGAAGCGTGTGAGGTGATTTGACAGCTGGAGACCTTCCTGTTAACAGCCATTATAATAAAACATTCCCTCAAACCAAATTCGACAATTATTAACATGTTTAAACAGAAAGCGATGTTTACTGAGGCATTCTTCCCGGGGCTTAACATATCCTGCGAAGAGGGTGCGGGGCGGAGAGGGGTGGGTGGAAGCCGGGGCCCTACCTGCAGTGCGAGGTGAAGGCAGAGCTGGAGGACAGTGTCGGCAGGTGGAGGCCGTGTGACAAGTGCGGCGGGTCAGTGACAGCCCCCTCGCTGGGGGACGCGGACCCCAGGCCACCCCTGCCCCGCGGCCCTGGTGGCACAGCGCCGTTTGGGAGGGAGACCCGGGCCGGGGACCGGGGGGCAGGCCCTGCTCTGCCGCCGCCCGCGCAGCGCGGTGATTCCTCACTGCCTCGTGGCAGCAGTGGCGGCTGGTGTCCGCGTCCTTCGGGCTGTGAGTGTTCGCGTGCGATGGGGCAGCGTGGGCGGCGGGGGCCGCGCCTGGCCAGGCGAGCCCTTCTGTCCTCTCCCGAGGCGCCCGTGCCGAGGCCCAGGGCCTCCTGGCCTCCACGGAGCCTCCCTGCAGCCGGGGGCGTGCAGTGGGCCGGGGCCGCCCCTGGGTGAGGAGGCGGGAGGCGGTGTCTCACTTCCAGCGTGCACGGTTCTGCGGCAGACACACGTCTAGGCAAATACGAACACTCTTTCTTAAGAAAACCCGAAGTGTGTGAAAGGCACGGCGTGGGGAGCAGAGGAGGAGGCGTCCCGCTCTTCCTGAGACCAGGGGGCGCGAGCCCGTCAGAGGACCTTCTCAGGGCGACAAGTGACAGTTTGTTAAGCGTTTACAGTGTGCCAGGCCCAGTTCTGAGGGCACACGTGTTCGTTCACATCATCGCCACACTAGCAGCGAGTTTATCGCCGTGCTTTCTAGGGGCCGAAGCTGAGGCCTGCGAGCCGGCGACTTGCGCTGCTGGCGCGGGGCGGGGCGTGGATCCGGGCAGCGGCGTGGCCCCTGAACCCCGGGGCCCAGGCTCAGGAGGAGGGGACACACAGCCCCGGGGGCGAGGGCCCCCGCGCGGCCTGCGCGCCTGCAGCGGGACCTCTGAACGGCGCTTACGGGAGGGGGCAGGGCTGGGATGCTGACCTCAGGCTCTACGGAGCTTACTGTTCCTCTCTAGGTGACAGTTATGGAAGGATTTTAAACACTGAGGTGAAGTATACAGAACACAGCGTTGAACCGTGTTAACCATTCTGAGTGCAGCATCCAGTGGCGTGAAGTGCGTCCACACTGTGCTCCCATCGCCACCGTTCATCTCTGGACTTTCATCCTCTTCCCAAACTGAAACTGACCCCACTGAACAATAATTTCCCGTTTGCCCCTCCCGCCAGCCCCTGGCACCCCCATGCTGTGAACTTGGCTGCTCTAGGGACCTCACGTGAGTGGCATCATACGGTATGTGTCGTTTTGTGTCTGGCTTATTTCACGTAACATGATGTCTCGAGGTTCATGCGTGTCGTAGCGCATGCCAGAGTTTCCTTCCTTTTTAAGGCTGAAGAATATTCCACTGAACACGTGGAACACACTTAGTTTACCCGTTCATCCGTCCGTGAACACTTGGGTTGCTTCCACCTTGTGAGCCGAGGGACTTTAATTTGGGAAATGATGTGTCAGGTTTACATTTCAGGGGCACAGAGGGCACACCTGGCTGCCCGTGGCAGGCGGACAAAGCCAAGGCCACCTCTCTCTCACACTCCCTGCTCCAAGGGGCTCTATTTGCAGAAACGCCTGTAAAAGGTAGAAAGTAACCTTACACCTAGGAGTTGAAGTAAAGGGGATTAAATGAAAAGGGAAGATGAAATGATACGATGTACCTGGAAATACACATGAGCCGTAAAGCGCTGTATGTATATCAGCTCTTACTCTCCTCGTTTTCTCTGTGTTTCTGGGCGAATTGCTTTTGAGTTCAGAATCCAGCCTTGACCAGTATCTCTGCAGTTTGTTACAGCAAAGTTCCCTCTTCAAAGCTCCCGAAATCCAGATTTCCTACAGCTGTCTCCATTACTCAAGTGAGTTTATGTGAAATATTTGAAGTTCCCTTTGTACAATGCCTCTTTTTCCAGCTTAAAGGTACCCGTGTGTCTCAGGTGGATCTGTGTCCTAGATTACCTTAGGACTTTGCTTGAGTGTAGAAAGACTAGAATCCCTGACCACATGAAAATATTTCATTGTGAAAAATTTCAAACACACAAAAGCAGGGGGAATAAAGCGTATAGTGAGCACTGGCATATCCATCACCCAGACTTGACAGTTACGACACTTTGCTGCTTTGCTTACACTCCTCATTTATAAAATGAAAAAAATATCTGGACCCTCATTTCATTTTACTCCTGCATACTCCAGACTGCATCTCTAAGAAGTGTGGACATTTCTTCTATAACACAAGGCCATTTGCACACCTGAAAATTAGCATTACCTGCGTAACTAAATTACCCTTATTGGCTCAAAAACGTCTCCTTACACTTGGTTGTTCCACTGGGGCTGATGTCTTAGCTCGGCCTGCTATAACAAAACACCAGAGATGGGCTGGCTTAAACAACAAACAGTCACTTCTCACAGTTCTGGAGGCTGGGAAGTCCAAGATCAAGGTGCTGACCAATTCGGGGGTTGGCGGGGGGGATGGTCTGGTGAGACCCTCCCCCAGGCTTGCAGACAGCCTCCTTCTCGCTGCGTCCTCCCGTGGCAGAGAGAGGGCTCTGGTCTCTGTCTCTTCTTGTAAGGGCACTAATCCCGTCATGGGGCTCCACCTTCACCATCTCATCTAAACCCAACTGCCTCCCAAAGACCCCTCCTCCAGGTACCATCACACTGGGGATTAGGGCTTCAACATATGGACAGGGTGGGGGTCTGTAGGCCTTCAGTCCATAGCACCCCTGTCACACGTTGTACTCATTTATAATGTCTTTCTTTCTTTTTTTTTTTTTGCGGTACGTGGGCCTCTCACTGCTGTGGCCTCTCCCATGGCTCACGGGCCCAGCCGCTCTGCGGCATGTGGGATCTTCCTGGACCGGGGCACGAACCCGTGTCCCCTGCATTGGCAGGCGGACTCTCAACCACTGCGCCATGAGGGAAGCCCTATAATGCCTTTCTTGAGTCTTTTCACGCCCCTTCATGAATTCTTGCAGAAACTGGGCCAGCTGCCCTGCAGAATGTCCCCTATTCTGGCTTTGTCCACTAGCCTCCTTGTTCAGTCTTTGAACTTGCCCTCTACCTGCCATGTTTCCTGCAGGTGGAGGTCGGCTCTAGAGGATCGATTCCGTTTAGGCTCATCATTTTTGGCAAGAATATTTCACAGGTGCTTCTGGTTGCTTCCTGTCGCCTGTGTTGGGAGGCCCCCAACCTCTGGTCATCCCATCTCAGTGCTGCTGAGAATCACTATGGATCCAGAGTAATCTTTAAAAATAAGTAGTAAAAAATTATTTTTCTTCTTATTCCAAATTAAGACATATTAATTGTAAAAGGTTTACAACATATTTATTTTCTTTTTGGCTGCGTTGGGTCCTCGTTGCTGCACGTGGGCTTTCTCTAGTTGTGGCGAGCGGAGGCTACTCTTCATTTTGGTGCACGGGCTTCTCATTGCGGTGGCTTTTCTTGTGTGGAGCACGGGCTCTAGGCATGCGGGCTTCAGTAGTTGTGGCACGTGGGCTCAGTAGTTGTGGCTCACAGGCTTTAGAGCTCAGGCTCAGTAGTTGTGGCTCACGGGCTTAGTTGCTCTGCGGCATGTGGGATCTTCCCGGGCCGGGGATTGAACCCGTGTCCCCTGCATTGGCAGGTGGGTTCTTAACCACTGTGCCACCAGGGAAAGCTCAAGATTTACAACATATAGATAAGCAAAAGAAATAAAACCATCTTAACATCCTAGCCCTAGATAACTGCTATTGAAATTTTAGTGTGGAAACTTCTAGTATTTCTTCACAATATAATTATATCATGGCCATCTCCTTCCACTTGCTGTGAATCTCTCTTAATGTCGTGAAATATTCCCTTACTATGTCATTGGCCATCTAGTCCTCGAATGGTGGAGTTGGAATTTATTTAATTAATGTGCTACTTCTGTACAAGTTGTGAAAGTCGCAAATCCACTGTCCAAGACGCTCATTCAGATTTAGCCCCAAAGCCCTCTGAGAGCAGAGGGCCGCGGCATGTCCGTGTACCTCCTGGGACTGCTGCTGTGTCTGCTGGGGGCCCAGGCGGGTGGGGGATGGGAAGGGCGGGGGTGCCGCTGGGGGTGGGCTGCAGACTGGGTGCCGTCTGAGAGCTCTCCTGAAGTGCTGCAATACGTCTTCTGTGTCTTGCTCGACGCTTCTGTGTCTTGCTCGACGCCCTGTCTCGTTCCGGTGCTCAGGGCCCCACCCCACAGTCACAGCTCATTCCCTGGGCGCCTCCTGGGGGCTTCTTGGAAATACGGAGCTTCAGGCCCGCCCAGCCGGGCTGGATCAGAACCTGCATTTTAACCACATGCCCCGGGGTGCAGTGGGAGAGTCACTTTCTAAGGCTCTTTTACCCAACGAATGCCTGGAAAAGCTGGTCCATTCGTGAAAAGTAAGATCCACGTGGCAGGAGCCGTGGGTGGAGAAGAGCTTAGTAGCCGGCCAGCTTGGGATGCCACCTTTCCACGATGCAGAGCAAGCCGTGCTGAGCCTGTGAGGCAGTCAGGGGCCGGGAGCCGGGCTCTGCAGTTGAGATTCAAGCTCAGCTACTGCGTGGCCTCAGTACGTCACAAGTGGTCCCGTCTTCGGTTTCCTCCTCAGCGTAATAGAGACCGTACTTTCTTATTTCATAGGGATGGTCTGAGGTGTAAATAAAATCGTGTGTGTGAAGCAGGAGCACAGTGCCTGGCACAGTGTAAGTGCGTGCCTGGCACAGTGTAAGTGCGCAGCCAGCCAGTGTTGTTAATGATCACAAAACGCTTCTTGATGAAGCGGTGTTGAGAGCAAAGGTTAATTGATAAGTATTACTTCGGGGAATTGCCGGGATGGTGAGCTCTTTTCCTCCTAACTTCAGCTGCAAAAGAAGTCACCAATCCATTCTAACAGCTGGTTCCACGTAGAGAAAGTGATAAACCGTGTTGGGTTGGACACATCCATGTTACACTTGAACAGCCATGCACTGTGTACCATATGCTGTCTTATTCTTTAACCAAACGAGAAGAGAACAGCCCAACTTCCCCTTACTCTATTTAAAAAGGTCTTTCTCTTCAGTACAGGCTGAGGCTGAAATGTGCTTTGATTCCAGAGAGATTGTATTTAGAAAGTACCTTCATCTTTAAGAAGTTCTGGCCGGTTCAGTTCTGTTACATTCCCAGGGGAGTCACCATGGGGTATGCACTTGACCGTGCTTTCTGAAGTCGATGAGATGAAACCAGCACCAGAGGCAGCGTGGACTTTTCCAGCCCCTAAAATAAATACTCGTAAAGCGAGCTCGGTGGCATGAAGACCATGGTGACGGAGGGTTAAGGCGTGATAACGTGATTCTTAAAGATGGATCTCCTGACAATCAGACATCGGATTCTTAGCCTGGGACTGAGCCAGGATGGGTCAAGTACTCAGGAGTTAAGTACTCTCCCACGCGGGACAGCACTCTCTGGGGGGGGCACATTTAGCTCCAGTGAAAGGCATCAACCCTGGCATCTATAAAAATAAGTTTACCTGTATGAATAACCCTACATTCACATAGCACCGTGTCCTGACTATTTTGCACCTTCTTAGTTTTCTGTACTTCCAGGCTAATACTTCAAACTCATCTTCTTATAGCAACATTCCAACTCCTTCCCATCCTATGACTCTCCCCTCCCCCCAAAGAGAAGACAGCACCGTCCGTTTTCCTGGAACCCCCAACTTGACGACCCTTAGGGCTGCACACTGTCTCCTGATGTGCAGACCACGGACCGGCGTTCATTTCCTAAGGAGGCATCTGTTGATCCTTCACCCCTTTGTCCTTTGAGTGACTGTATTTTCAAAATCCGTTTGTGATCTTCATCGTCACGAGCTTGGAAGTTTTTAGGAATAACTTCCGCAGCCCTCAGGAAACAACGAGGAAGCTGCAGCGCTGACTTTTCCCGGAGCTGAGTCAGTGCAGCATGGGGAGGGCTCCGGCCTGCCTTCAAGGCCGCCCTGCTGGGAGGCCCCCGTCGTTGTTTGGCCACTTGGTCTGAGGACCTGGGAGCGGGAATTTTTCGTAAATATCACTCAGCCGCAAACATTTTTGTTTTGGGCGTTTATAATGAAAGCCATGAGCTGGGGAAAGTCACTATTTTATTTTTAGACTAGCTGGTTACAAACAGGACGACTCCAGCTCTGCTGACGTTCGGTTGCCTGGTTAGTAATAATGCTGTGCTGTGCAAACATGGTTCGCCCCGAGGTCCTCTGGGGCCGTGGGCCCCTTGCTTTTTAAAAATTGTGGTAAAATGTACATGACATGAAGTTTACCGTTTTAACCGTTGTAAAGTATGCAGTCCAGGGGCATTCAGCACTTCGCAGTTGGGCACCTTTGACATCTTGCCACCGTCATGCCCAGAACGTTCTCATCTCCCCACAGAACCGCGGTCCCCACTAACCCTACCTCTCCGTTCACTGCTCCCCTGCTGTGCCGACCACCCTCCTACTCTCTGTCTCTATGAATTTGACTCTCTTAGGTACTTAACACAGGTGGAGTCACACGGTGTCCATCCTTCCGTGTCTGGCCCATTTCGCTCAGTATAATGTCCTCAAGGTTCATCCACGGTGTGGCCTGTGTCAGGACTCCCTTACTCGTTAGGGCCAGACGACATTCCACTGCATGTTTATACCACATTCTGTTTATCCATTCATTGGCTGATGGGCACTTCGGTTGTTTCCGCTGTTTGGCTCTTGCGAATAATGCTGCTGTGAACACGGGTGTACAATTATCTGTTCGAATTCCAGCTTTCACTTCTTTTGAATATGTACCCAGAAGTGGGTTTTCTGGATGATGTGGTAATGCTGTTATGTCTTTGAGGAAACTCCATGCTGTTTTCCACAGTGGCTGCGCCATTTTACATTCCTACCAACGGTGCACAAGGGTTCCAGTCTCTTCACATCCTTCCCAACACTTGTTGTTTCCTGTATTTTTTTCTTTAATAGTAGCCCTCCTAGTGAGAGTGAAGTCGTATCTCATTGTGGTTTTGATTTGCATTTACCTGAAGACCAGCGACGCTGAGCATCTTTTCATGAGCTTGTTGGCCGTTTGTATAGCTTCTTCTGAGCGGGTCCTTTGCCCGTTTTTGAATCAGGTTGTTGTTGCTGTTGTTAGTTGCCCTTCTGGACCCAAGAGAGAGAGAACGACTCCGTCAGTTTGCCTCCCAGCATCTCGTAACCTGTGTGAGTGCAGCGCTGTCCTCAGCTGGTGCTGAGTTCCGTTCAGATGGCAGCCGTCAGGTAACAGGACTGGGTATTTTCTGACAGGCTGGCTTCACCAGGTAACTGGGCTTTACCAAGTGGTGTTGCAGGGGCTCCACACCAGATCGTGGGAAGCAAGGGAGCCAGTGGGCCCCCCGTAGATCAGCGAGGAAAGCTCTCTGATCAGAACATCCCCTCTTGCACTGGCGCACCAGCCCTCTGCTCCCCACTTCAGTCTGACTACTGGGGGGAGCGTCGCCTCTGGAACAAAACACACTTTGGCACTTAGGGCTTTTCCAGATAAAAGCTTACATTCCTTTTTTTTCAACATTTCTTTGAAACTGGGGACTTAACATGATTTAGGCTCACGAAAAGCCATCGCTAACATGCACTCTTCTTCAACCACGACACGGACCTTCACTCCATGCGTTCTCTAAACACAGATAATTGCCATGGTAACCACAGTGTTTCACGACTCTCACACACACACTTGCACCTTCCTTAAAGAAACACAGAGCACAACAATGTAGAATTAAAACAGTAAATCATTTGAATGTTTTTTATTTGTTGTTACATAGTTGTCAGAATCTAGAGAAGAGCTGGACATTGTCATCCGCTATCAATTGTACTTGGAGAAAGTAGCCATTTGGCCGGGCCCTTTGACATCTTGCCAGAAAGTAGGGTGCTGTTTGTAACATGTAAGGAATGACCGATGGGTTTCTAGCTTGTCAGGGTCAGGGACTTTCAAAGCAGAAAAGGTCATTAAGAACACCAAGTACTGAATAATACAGATTTTTACATGACACATTCACTGGGCCAACTACCTTCAGTTACATTACAGTTCTGCTGCCCAGACGTTGGTAAAAGTTTGCACAGACGTGCTTTTCGGTCGTATCTAATTCTGTCTGGTTGTATTTGGAAACATGCACAACAATTTCGCTGGGCTTTCAAAGGCCTCTCTCTTTTGTGGTGATGTAAACAAGCCTTTTACTGCCCTGTGAGTACCTGACGAGTGGTCAGCAGAGTGGAACCCACGTGAAGCTTTCATCAGGAGACATCTCCAAGCAGCTTCTGGCTATCACTGCAGCCTCTGGGTCACGGGGACCCAGCAAAGTCAAGGCCCACAGGCTGAAGGTAAGGAATTACACATGCTTTGAGCAAGCCACCCGCCCTCAGTTCTGAATGTTTCACAACGTTTTGTCCACGTATGAAAAGAACTATCTTTCTGTAACTCTGCGTGTCATGAGGACTGCCTTCCTTCTCGCTAGTGGAACGTAGCTCTGATTTCTCCATCATTAACTGCTCTGTCTCTGGAATATAAATGTTTTGATGAGAGAGAAGAAAGGACCCACTTCTGTTTGATTGTTTTCTTTTAAATTAAAAGTAGTAATAAATCTAACTCAACCAAAATAACTGCTGAACATTTCATATTAACATAGCAGTGAAGATGAACTTGGGCAGCGCATGATAAATGTCTCTGTGTGCTTAGATTGGAATGCCTCCAACCCCTTCAACTCCCACACCAATTTGGAAAGGCCTACCTGAGGTTTTTATATCCTTAGCCTGAAGATTCATTTTTCATTTACAAGATAGAGCCCCTGCGTTTCAAGGACAACTATGCTATACTTCTGTAGAAAGTACACAGAGATAATGTTGGAATGAGGAACTTTTTTTAAACCCAGCGAGTATATTATTTGCCTTCCAAATCTGTCACGTGTCTGCTTTTCTATAATTTGATTATAACTCTATAACTTTATAAGCTTAAATTATATGAAATAAATAAAGAAATAAGAAATAAATCAGTTGGCAGTGTTTTTATTAAACATGTACCTACTGTGTGTGGGATTAGGAACAGATGTGGCATCATTCCAACCCCCACCCGCTTTCCTGTCAAGGAAGATGGCACATAGAATGCCAGCGTAAGACAGCTGCTCTCTGAGCCCGGCCAGCCGGGTGAGTGCTCTCTGCTCTCCCTGCACTGGCTGGGAGGCAGGGGAGCAACCTGAAGAGGTGCATGAAAAATGGGTAGAATTTGGAGGAAGACCAAGTGATGATGTGAGAATTCAGCTGGTGATGGACCTCTGTTTTAAATAATCATTATTTATTTCATTTCTGCGTGCGAAAGCACCCCAGATGCTGGACGATGTAAAGGGTTTATCTTCACGGAGTTTAGTTTCCTTTAGTTGGGAGTGAAGAGAGGGCTGGTTGGTGCAGACCTGGGGAATCAGGTCTTCCTCGAGGCTCCCATGGACTGAACCTGCCTGCCTCAGGGACTTGCCTAGAACACCTGCCTGCTGGGGGATCCCTCCTCACCCACAGACCTCAGTTCAAACATTGCTTCTTCGGGAGTACGTTCCCTGATGTCTCTGGAGAGGTTAAAAATCAGCCCCCGTAAGCATGCGTAATCCCTTGTATTGCCCTTTGTAGTGGCAGTCCCAACTTTATTTTTTTTTTGAGGTATAATTGGCACACAATGTTATATCATATTAGCTTTGGGTGTTCAACACAGTGATTCGGTGTTTGTAGACACTGTGAAATGATCATGGTGAGTCTAGTTGACCCGTCACCACGCATAGTTACAGAATTTGTCCTCTTTCAGTGAGAACGTGTAAGATCTACTCTCTTAGCAACTCTCAGATATGCAGACAGTGTTGTTAGCTGTTGATATAGTCGCCACGCTGCACATCACATCCCCAGGACTCATTTATTTTATAACTGGTAACTTTTCAAGTTGGTACCTTTTGACCCTTTACCTATTTTGCCCACTGCCCACAGCGTTAACTTTCATTTGTGTGATTGTTTAAGGATCTGTGAAACTCCTAGTAGCCTGGGAGCTCCATGAAGGCTGTTGTTGAGCCCTCTGGTCCTAGGATCCAGTACCTAGTACCTGGCACAAAGTAGAAGCTCATCGGTGTTTGGTGAAGCAGCCAGGTGGATTCCTGGCGGGTGCTATTTGAGTGTGGTTTACCTCTTAATGGTTGTCACGCCTGTTCCCTTTCTGTAACTCCATGAGGTCCCCTTTATTCAGTGCTCATCACCGTTTTGTCGTGGACAATTCCTAAAGCCTCCAAGATGGTTTTGTTGTCCACATTTTGCCCTTTTCTATGTAAACAGCTGCTGTTAACAGCCCGAGTAAGCCTCAAAAATGCACATGTGGCCATGCTGCTCTCCACAAAGGGCACAGCATCCTCGGTGCTGTGGGGATCTGCCTTCCTTCGCCCAGAGCTCCTGACCCCGACCCGTCGCACCCTTGGCAGACTCCCTTCAGCTTCCCGAGCCCTCCCAGGTGTCTCACTCTTCCCTCGCTTTGCACACGTCGTTCCTCTAGGCGGTGATACCTTTGTCCCCTGTCTTTTATCTGGAAACGTCATACTCATTCTCAAGACCCAACCCAAATGGCTCCCTCCATTAGGACCCCTCCAATCAACCCAGCGGTCCCTCTGCTATCAGCTGTGCAGGTGGAGAGCTCTGCCCTCTGCTCTTACCACGCTGTGCCACAATGACTACTTTACACGTCTGTCTCGCTTGCTGGATTGCGTTCCTGGAGGGCACAGAGCATGCTACTCGTGTAATTATCCCCATTTTGTCTCCATCGTTTAATACAGTGTCTGTCACTTAATAAATATTTGGAATGAATAAAAATTTCTCTTGTTAGTCTTATCCACGTCTTAGGAATTTAGTAAATTTTTTCCAGGAATGTCAGCTCCTCTGCTAAGTAAGATCTCAAGCTTTTGGAGTCAGAAATAGTATCTTACATTCTCCTTATGTATCACTTTGTGCTAATTGTATGTAATAAGAACATACTAAACATTCATGATTGATTGAGCACTAGAAAGTCAGTCCTTTTAACATATTTTTTTGGTATATAAAAATAATTTTGGCTTATAATATTGCTAAAAATATATCAAGAACTATATTTATCACATAGTCTTGTGAAAATGTCGTTTTAAATAATATATCTCCAATCCTTTTTTTGATAGGTTGCTCCGTTCACATTAATGTACAGAATTACAAGTGAGGTTTTTGAAAATTTTATTTTTGAAACAATTCATTTCAATTAATAAAATTTCCTGTGCAAGTTCATATTTTTTTTCTAAAATGTGAATTAGAGATTCAGTAACAGATCATTGTCATAAAAGTTTAGATTTCATATCAGGGTAATGCTGGGCTCAGAAAATGAGTTTGGTTGTGCTTCTTCCCCTCCTATCTTTTAGAAGAGTTCGAGAAGTATCATTATTAATTCTCTAAATGTTTGGTAGAATTCTCTAGTGAAGCCATCTAGTCCTGGACTTTCTTTGTTGGGAGGTTTTTAATTACTGCTTTTATCTCCTTATTAGTAATTGGTTTATTCAGATTTTTCTGTTTCTTCGTGATTCAGTCTAGGTAGGTTGTCTCTTTCTATGAATGTATCCATTTCTTTTAGGTTGTCCAATTTGTTGTCATTTCATTGTTCAGAACAGTGTCTTACGATCCTTTGTATTTCTCGGTATCAGTTATAATGTCTCTTCTTTCATTTCTGATTTTATTTATTTGAATGTACTTTCTTTTTTTTCTAAGTTAAGGCCAGCTAAATGTTGGCCAATTTTATCTTAAAAAAAAAAAAACTCTTAGTTTCACTGATCTTTTCTATTGCCTTTTTAGTCTCTATTTCATTTATCTGATCTGATCTTTGTTATTTCTTTCTTTCTATTAACTTTGGGCTTTGTTTGTTCTTCTTTTTCTAGTTCTTTGAGGTATAAAGGTAGGTGGTTTATTTTATCGCTATTAATGCCCTCTTAAAACTGCTTTGCTGCGCCCCATAAGTTATGGTATGTTGTGTTTCCATTTTCATTTGTCTCAAGGTATTTTTTGATTTCTCTTTTGATTTCCTTTTTGGCCCATTAGTTGTTCAGTAGCATGTTGTTTAGTCTCCACGTATTTGTGAATTTTCTAGCTTGCTTCTGGTAACTGATTTCTAGTTTTATACCACTGTGATCAAAGAAGGTGCTTGATATGATTTCAATCTTCTCAAATTTATTGAGGTTTTTTTTGGTGGCCTAACATACATTCTATCCTGGAGAATGTCTCATGTGCGCTTGAGAAGAATGTGTGTTCTACTGCTCTTGGATGGAATATTCTGTATATATCTGTTAAGTCCATTTGGTCTAATGTGTAGTTTAAGTCCAATGTTGCCTTACTAATTTTCTGTCTGGATGACAGTTCATTGTTGAAAGTGTGGTATTAAAGTGCCCTAGTGTTATTGTATTGCTGTCTATTTCTCTCTTCAATTCTGTTAATATTTATAAATTTAGGTGCTCTGATGCTGGGTGAACAAATGTCTAGAAATGTTTCCTTTCTCTTTTGCATACCTAGTATAGGTTTTGCTTTGTGGTTACCATGAGGCTTATATAAAATATCTTATAAAGGTCTATTTTAAGCTGAAAACAACTTAATTTCAAATGCATACAAAAGCTCTACATTTTTACACCACCCCTTTTTATGTTTTCTTAAATTTTTTTAATTAAAAAATTTTTTTTAATTTATTTTTTCCCTTTTTATGTTTTCGATGCCACAGTTTGTATCTCTTTATATTATATATCCATTAACAAATTATCATAGTTTTAGCTATTTTTAATACTTTTATAATTTACCCTTTTAAAAAAATTAATTAATTTATGGCTGCATTGGGTCTTTGTTGCTGTGTGCGGGCTTTTTCTAGTTGCGGCAAGTGGGGGCTACTCTTCATTGCGGTGCGCAGGCTTCTCATTGTGGTGACTTCTCTTGTTGCAGAGCACAGGCTCTAGGTGCTTGGGCTTCAGCAGTTGTGGCGTGTGGGCTCAGTAGTTGGGGCTTGAAGGCTCTAGAGCGCAGGCTCAGTAGTTGTGGCGCACAGGCTTAGTTGCTCCGCAGCGTGTGGGATCTTCCCGGACCAGGGCTGGAACCTGTGTCCCCTGCATTGGCAGGTAGATTCTTAACCACTGCGCCACCAGGGAAGCCCTGAAATTTAACCTTTATACACAAGGTGTAAGTGATTTAGTCACCACTATTATGACATTAGAGTATTCTGAATGTAACTATATATTTACCTTTTCCAGTGAATTTTATACTTTCATATGTTTCCATGTTACTAATTAGTGTCCTTTTGTTTCAGGTTGAAGATGTTCCTTTAACATTTCTTGTTAGGCCAGTAGTGGTGATGAACTCAATCTTTTGTTTGTCCAGAAAACTCTTTATCTCTCCTTCGATACTGATGGAAAATTTTGCCAGGTAGAGTATTCCTGGCTAGCAGTTTTTTCTTTCAGCACTTTGAATATATCATGCCACTCCCTGTGGCCTGCAAATTTTCTGTCTAAAAATCTGCTAATGGTCCTATGGAGATTCCCTTGTATGTTGCTTTTCTCTTGCTGCTTTTATGATTCTCTCTTTGTCTTTAACTATTTTTTTTTTTTTTTTTTTTTGCGGTACGTGAGCCTCTCACTGTTGTGGCCTCTCCCGTTGTGGAGCACAGGCTCCGGATGCGCAGGCTCAGCGGCCATGGCTCACGGGCCCAGCCGCTCCGCGGCATGTGGGATCATCCCGGACCAGGGCACGAACCCGCGTCCCCTACACCGGCAGGCAGACCCTCAACCACTGCGCCACCAGGGAAGCCCAAAACTGCCTCTTTGTTGGCTACAGTTGTGTGGAATTTGTGACTGCAAGGCTTGGCTATCAGAGCTACGTGATTTGGGGACCTGTCCTTTGGGTGGCAGCTGTAAAAACTGGGGCTCCAGACACACGTACAATCTGTTCCTAGAGGGGTGCTGGTGACCTGGTTTTATTGTTAGAGTGAGCTGGAGGAAGAAGGTGGCGGCAGGGCCCGCTGGCTTCCCTGGGCTCTGGGAAGGATTGCAGCCATGCCCTAGATGCATGCTAACTCATTCATGGGTGAAGCCCCATTGGCTTTCAGAGCTAGATGTCTTGGTGGCCCATCCCTTGGGTGGGAGCCTTAAAAGCTGGGCAGTAGATGTTGGGTGGAGCATCCCCTCAGGGAGGTGCTGGGAGGTGGAGATCTCTCCCAATCTTTTGGTGCCATAGGGGGGTGGGGTTCGTGGTGAGAGTATGTCTCAGCCTTTCCTGTCCTTTTCCACGTGGGTTATCTTCTCACTCACCACGTGTGGGAGTCATTCTGGATTTCTCTCAATGGAATTGTTCCCTGTGTTAGCTGTGTATTTGGTGCACCTGTGGGAACTGGGACTGTTTATTTTTTGAACCTGATTGAAGCACTTTATGATTATCCCCTAGTGTATTTGATGTTGGTTTTGGTCATTTGTTCCAGTCTATTGAGATCTTCTAAATCTTGATCCTGTTATACAACGTATTGTATAGGGTCACCCAATGGCTTGAATATTGTGTTTTCTGTATTTGTTAAACCTGAAATGTTCAAGTCAGGCCCATGAACTAAAACTTTAGCATATTGTTGGCAATTCAAATTGACCTCACTTTGTTAATTAACAGTCTTTGGCAGTTCAATCAGCTAGGAATCTAATAAGCTTTATTTTTATCTTTTAACTTTTATCCCCACCCGCAAAATATATCACAACAGACTTCGCTAAATACCCGATTGAAATTAAGATTCCAAGCGTCTATAGCTTTCCCTTCTCTCCCACCCGGGTACCTTAGCCAGTGAGTCACAATGGGGTTAATTTGTGGAGTCTTGCTTTTGGTGAATCGGTGTTGTTCCCAGTGATTGCTGCCTCCTTTTGAAAGTGTTTACAAGCCTGTGTTTAATAATTTATTTAAAAATTTTTCTGGAGATTGACCTAAGCTCTTAAATGATAATTTTTAGCCATTTTCCTTGAGCCTCTTCCTGTGTTTGGAAGTCAGGACATTTGCTTGTCTCTAAGCCTTTGGCACCTCTCCTGTTCTCTCTGAAGTTGAAATACAGTGATTCTGTCATCATATTTGCACATTCTTTTAGTATTTTGAGTGTAATCCATTTGGACGTAGAGACTTGAATTCATTTAAAACAGCAGGTTATGTGTCTTACTGTTGTTATTTATTTTGGCTTTTAATTCCTTGAAGCATTTTTATGTTAGCCTTTCAATGTTAAGACCTTCCTCCATGAGGGCTCAGAAACACATCTGCTTTATTCATCACTGTTTCTACAGTGCCTGACCCACAATAGGCTCTGAATAAACACGTGTTAGACGATGGAATGAAAGTTGAATTACATGGGGACTCTGCTTACTAGATTGGTGACCCTGTGAAGACGGCTACAGGCGTGGGTCCCTTGTAATACTGTGGATATTCTCTTTGCCTCAATCATGTATTACTTTATTTTTTCTATATTTTTGTTTTCTTACTTTAAAAAATAAGTTGGTTCCCCCAAAAATCCTGATAATACCTTAAAATGCAAACTTTACTTCTAAAAGCGGCTTATTTTCATTAATAATAATGTTAAATGTTTATTTCCAGTTAGAATATTCTCATTAAATATGTTCGTAAGGTTTAAATATTTTCCCTGATAAAATCTGGATCTGTGACATTAAAAAATTTCCCCCCAAATGATTGTAATATGCTTCTAGTCATGTGCCTTTAAGCTGCTGGCAGTCAACAAGAAATGTCATCCTAAAATATCATCCCAAAATCAGACGCTCTGCTCAGTCTTATGTAGCCTCATTCTGTGCTTATATGAATGGCAATACTTACTGGTTTTTATATAGATGAAGAATATCACTTTGATTCAGAGTGATTTACAGCGATACCTTCCTTATTAGTACCCGCGTCCTTAAACCATTGGCAAGATGGAAGACACAATCATTACAGGTTGAAACTCAGGAGAACCTATACTTAAACTTAGAGATTTGCACCTGAAAAAAGCCACTGTCTGGAATAGTCAGGTAAAATAAAAGATGGTTATAACTGTTAGTGGTAACATTGATGTTTCACCTGCCGAGGATGCCTGGCATGGGGAAGGGTAGGATGGGGACTTATCCGTGATGAGTCCTACAACATGCCAATGGGGAATACCTTTAGGATTTCCTCTTACCTCATTTCCTTAAAAACAAATCCCTGTGCTTTCAAGTATTGGCTCCACAGCCTTGGCCCGTGGGTGGAGAAGTGAGTAGAGGCCAGGTGAGTGACTCACAGCACCATGGAGATGAAGAGAAAGAAATGGGTATAAACTGGGAATACTCTGAATGTCATGTCAAAATAAGACGGCGAGGTGGAGAGAAAGTCAGGACGAAGGACGAGAGCAAAGGAGATGGAGCTGCCCGTACTCAGCAGAGGCGGCTCGAGGGCCTGGGCTTTGGAAAAGGCGGTGGCTGCAAGTTCTTCTCCCTCAGCGATTCCTGGAAATCAGCCTCCACTGAAGCTACATCCCCCGGGGAGGCAGGGAGAGGCCTGAATGCTTAGGGAAGGCCGGCCGGCGCGGTTGCCACCTGTTCGCCCCCTTTCTTGGTGGATACGGAGTTCAGCTGAGCAAAAGAGTCCACCCCGAAGCTGAGGGGTTGTTGCAGAGGACAACGTCCTGTAGCCCAGACTGGACAGGACCTGGAGATAGGCTGACCTCCGAATGGCAGGAGCTTCTCTCCTCTCGGGCACGTGGTTCCCAAAGCCTGCGGTACAAATTCTTACATTCCTTTTACTTCAGAACCCCGTCCTTCTAAGAGGGCACAGGGCAGGGGAACTGCCTGAGGCTCGGCTGGAGATGGTGCTGGCTTGGAAGTGAGGTGTTTAAGGTCATTTCCAGGCCGTGGTACCTCTGTTTCCGAGTCAGCCCTTCTACGTTTACATTGGCCTCTGAACCTGGGAGACTTGACCCTTTCGGAAGCATCTGTTCAGGTGTGTGTTCCTTTCCTTAACATGTCAACGCAATTAAAAAGGTATGATTGGGCTTCCCTGATGGCGCAGTGGTTGAGAGTCCTCCTGCCAATGCAGGGGACGCGGGTTCGTGCCCCGGTCCGGGAAGATCCCACATGCCGTGGAGCGGCTGGGCCCGTGAGCCATGGCCGCTGAGCCTGCGCGTCTGGAGCCTGTGCTCCGCAACGGGAGAGGCCACAACGGTGAGAGGCCCGTGTACCGCCAAAAAAAAAAAAGTATGATTTTGTTCCATTCTTGTGTTGTAATATTAATTTAAAATTTAAGTTTTGTTTTGTAATTTTTATGGGGTCCTATTGTAGCCTAGCGTTCCTCTCCTCACCATTTTGGTGCAAGTCAGACCACCATCGGCCCAGGGTGCTGAAAGTCTGGCTGCCTCGTCCGTTGCCCCCAGCCTTCGTGTCCAGCCAGCGGGAGCGGGCCGTTCTGCTTCCAGCTACATTTCCCGCTCCAGCTCTCGTGGTGCAGTTTCCAGGAGCAGCACAAGACCTCTGGGAAGCAGCAGTTGAATTGGAGCAGGTAGATTGAAGCAGAAGTTGTGGCAGGTGTGCAATCAGGACATGGCAAAGGGAGGTTTTTCACAGATTGTTGAAAAGTCTGATGTTTCGTGGAAACATCAGAATTTGACAAGCCCCCCAGCGTTACACATTGTAAGAACAATATCATAAAATTGGGTCTTCTTGCAGGCAATCTCAGGTAATTTTCCTGAAGGCATTTGGGATAGGAAGACAGGGCTTTCCATTGTGAGCGTTTCTGGTCACATTTAACAGCAAAGGAAGCTCCTGGAGGATTTTCTCTCCTGTGTATGTCTTCACTTCTAAAAATAATCGTTTGCTGTTTCTCTGTTCAGCTCGAATGACTTGTTTAACTAGAAACGAGCGTCAGAGGCAGTCTCTTTGGTAGCATCCATGCTATGCGGGGAGCCCAGTTCACTGAGGTTAATCACAGCAGCACCTTTTGGGTGTGAAGCACGGTTGCAGAAATCGTTAGTTAACTATATACTTAACTATATTTGAGATGACGGTCAACAGAACCGACACAGCAGCTCCCTATTAAAGTGAGCAGGACCGTGTGCTGTCGCGCTTCCTGGAGCACCGGTCCACAGCGACGGGGGGCCCTGGGGCAGCCGCAGGCAGACCCCGCGGATTCAGACTCTACTCACGATGTCCCACCTGCACCTCCTCTGTCAGAGGACCTTGGAGAGACGTTCCTTTTGGTCTCAATGGTTTGAAATGCACTCGGAGACATTTAAGCCCCGCTGTTCAACCAATGTGCATATCAAAAGTAATTGATCAAGTCTTTATTGGAGGGGAGGGCAGCCCCGTGCGCTGTAGTGGGGAAGGCTCCGTGGGGTGAGGGGAAGACCGCTGGACCACAGTCAGGGCATGGATTTGAGACTTTGAACCAACTCACTCAATCTCTCTGGGCCTCCTTTTCCGCTTCTGGACGAGCTCCGTAAGGTGCCCTGCGCCTCCGAAGGTCACGATTGTACGATTTCTTGGCTTAATCAGCGTTTGTGAGGCCGTGTTGCACACACACTCACGCTCCTCCAGGTCAGCGCAGCTGTTGGGGGGAAGGGTGTCCGTCTGCGCGTCTCGCCTGTAGCTGGTGGAGGGCAGGACCGTGCCTGCTGCCCTGTGTCCGTCATCCAAGCGCAGGCCCCCCGGGGACGCCTGCGGCGTGAGCGAGGGCTGCCTCACAGCTGCGGGGCAGAAGCAGCGCCGCAGGAGGAGCCCCTGTGTCAGTGGGCGGGCTGCTCGCTCTGGCCGGAAGGTGCTCTTGCTTCGTCTTCTTTTAAAGATGGACCTTTGCTGGCTGAAGATGCAGTTGCAAAGCGGATGTTAATCTGAAAGTAACAAAGGGTGAGTTTTAGAGGCTGCGGACCTCCCAGGGCCCACCTGTTTCTCCTTCGTGGGGAGAGCCTTCCTTACTCCCAGTGCACTGATGTCCTCTTGTTATTCTCTCCACACTTCAGAAGAGGTTGAGTTTTATCTAAACTAAGTCTCCCATAAGGTTTTAATGGCAGCCCGAGTGGAGTCCTTATCATTCTTCACTGAAATCTGTAACCTCTTTAAAAGTTCCATTGAGATGTCTGTGTTCCTGGGTCCGCCTCGAACTTCTGTCACGCTGTGGGTATAGCCCCTCTCCTGTGTGACCAACCCTAGGTCGCCGCAGGTAGGGCCATCCTCTCCGCAAGACCCTGTGCTCCAGGGTGGGTGCCGCTTGCATATTGATCTCATCTGCCCACTAGGCCCTTGCCCCGCCCCTTCCCACATGGGTCCCTAATAGGTCTTTGCTGCACCTGTGAATAAACCAGCAAGTGATTCATTTTATAGCCTGGCTTCATTTCGTAGAACACCCTCTCGGTGGGGCGGATTCTGGGATTTCGACTCGGCCGCACAGACTCAGAGTCAGCTGCACCAGGTCCCGCAGCTGCAGACAAGATGCTTCGTTCAGGGAGCAGAGCTGCAGCCCCGCCATCCCTGTGGGGCAGGGAGCAGCAGTCAGGGCCTTGGTCAGGGCCGGGCCTCACTCCTAGAGCCCCTTTCCTCCTCTGCCTCCACTGCTCCACTTCACGTCTTGCCGCACCGTTGTTTGGTCTCCTGTGTCCAATAAAGCACCTTTCATACTGAGTACAGAAGGTGCGGCGTTGAGTTTGTCTAGTCCAAAGTGCTGGACAAGCAGTAACCCACCGCCTGCCCTTGACCCAACACTGCACACCTGGTTTAAACAGCACAGTTATCTGAGATAACCACGCCAGGCGGCAGCCGGGAGAGTGACACGGAGCCTCAGGACCTGCTTGGGTGTGGTGCATACTGCTGTTTCTCCTGACGGTAAAGGTCTTAAACCCCGGCTGTTTACAGTTCAGAAGTCTTCTGGAGGGATGATTAGGGCAAAGTGCATGAAATAGGAAATGACTGAGCGCCTTTTAGGAGGTGAGGGCTTTTGATGATGGACTGTCTGAAAGATTTCAAAATCGGGATATCCAAAGATTTTATTACCAAAGTAGAATTAAGCAACAAATTCTTGAGACTCTCCATAAATCAAAAATTACCCCCCAACAAAATAAAAATATCTGGCTGAGTTGTGGGGAGTGAAGATATTAATTTATCTAAATGACATGTTGACTGTAGCTTGCTCTCAGACCAGTTTTCCGTATTCCATCTGAGATGTCCGCTCATCCCTCCTTTCTGCCTTTGGAATTTGTAACACATTATAAAAGGTCCATTCCAATTCTATCACAAGGAATGGAATTTGAGGAGTTCACAGTTACTTCAGCTCTTTAAACTTATAAAAACATTTTAGTAAAAGAAGTACTGTACTCTCTGCTTAAGAGAGTTTTTAAAAAATTCAAAAATCATAATTACAGTGGAAATTTAACAGTCCCCCCCCAAATTCTTGTCTCTAATTTATGTACAACTTCTAGCAAGTTACTTCAGTTCTGTGGGCTCTGTTTCCTTGTCTGTAAAATGGAACGTGTTTGATGAGCTTCAGTGCTAATGCTTCTTTGTTTTGATCATTTATTCAATATCTGTGACTTCAACACTGGCTTAAAAAATAGCTGAAGGAAATCGAAGGAGTCATACTGGTCCCAGAACTTTGAATTTTTGTGTATTATCCATATTTTAATTCGTGAGGCTTTAGGAGAGGTCGTGGCAACATGTTTTGACCATGTTTGCTGTCTCTTTGCTGTGTGTGTGTGTGTGTGTGTGTGTGTGTGTGTGTGTGTATATCTTCCACCTTGTAGGAAGTGACACATTCCATGCACCTGAGGGCTTGAAATGTCTCTTACAGTCTTTGCTGTTTAAATACAGCAAAGACTCTAAGTTTAATAGGAAATATTAAAAAAGGCTCAGGGTGGTGATATTTTCAAAATTAACGAACACTGTAATTTTAGTCCTATTTTTGTCCAATAAGTAAAATGTAAAGGTATGATTGTTACCTAAGATAAATGGAATTTCCATCCATATCTGTTGAATAGTCTCTGGGGGAATTCAATAAACATTGCAGCTCCTCGTGAGAGGCTGATGGGCTCCTGGTGTTGAGGGTCCAGGATGGTTCTGTGACAGGGAGACGCAGGGCTGGCACCAGAGGCCCTCAGTGGCGAAGAGAGAATTCTTGATGATCCCCTTTGGGCAGCAGCGTGTCAATCAAAATGAAAACACTTCTGAATTTGAACACGACAAAGTTCTGATTTCTCTTCCTCATTTCTCCTATGCTTTGAAAAATACTCAACTATCAAGTCATTTCAGAAATTATTGTTTTGATGTGTAGGTGCCCATGCCTTGCCTTGAGATACGTTCAGAACTAGGGTCCACGGGCCATGACGGGGGCAGTGTGGTCCAGCCGTCGCAAGGACAGATGTTCTCATGGGTCAGGGTTACTGGGTTAGACCACCCGTTAGATGTCTCTGCATTCGTGCAGGTCTTGTAAACCATCAGGAAGATGCAGAGCCTACTCGAGTTCCTGGCACATACTTAGGTTCTCATTTATATAGCGTTTTTCTACCTAAGGATGTTGATAAGTCAAGGAATGATGCCAGTGTTTACGAAGTGCACATGTGATAATATCAATATACAGAAATGCCCGTGGATGTTGATAAATCTTCAAATGAGGATTACACACATTTCGAAGCACAGTGTCTCTTTTCACCACGTAATAGCAGATGGCTTGTTCTGCTTTTCTCTTTGTGCAAGCAGATTTTTTCAAAGTTTTGTTAGTTAAAATTTTCATACCTTTCACTCCTTCAGCGTAGGTTTTCTTTTTTTTTTGCATAAAATTATAAAGTTATATATAACATTCTCATTGTGCAAATAAAACGACAGCTTGAAACTCGTAGAAACATCTCGCTGTAAATGACTAAAGTGGTGGAGAATCTGGAAAAAACCTTGTATTCAATTTCCACTTAAAAGTTGTTTAACATTATGTAGCACAGCTATATGACACAAATATGAATCTACTATGGGTCAAATCATGTTTTCTGAGACTAGCTACAGTAAAAGCCCCTCATAAAATTATTACAAGGAATGACCTTAAGTGAATGCCTTGCTTGTTGAGTCAGCAAAAATCTGATTTCATAACATGAAAGTTGGTAAGACTTCCACTATACATGGCAAGGTCAGTGTTTCCAAATCTCTAAATTTAAGATAATTTGAGGCTAATGGGAAGGTATCCTGCAAAATAGCACGAAACATATTAGGATGTATTTAAGCGCGTTAAGTCAGAATAGAGCGTTTTAGCGTGCGTATGGAATGACATGCCACCTCGTGAGGTCAGCGTCTCAGAGAGTTCATATTTAAGCTTGCCTGGGATTCGTTTTTCACATGTTATTAAAAAATAGGTTTCAGTAGCTTAGTAAGGTTTGAGGAGAAAAAGTGAATTCAGTTATAAAGTTATGCCAAGATGGAAAACGTACTTTGATTCAATATGAAAAATGGCCAGAATTCTTTTCAGCGTGTTTGCATAACAAAAATAGCTGGTGCTATGAGTTTCGTTTTTGCCAAAATTGTGGCATTCATCAGGGAAAAAAAAAAGGCACACGAACCATTTATGTGGATAAATGTACGCTCCAAGTTGTGAGGTCGTTTGGTGAGGGAAACTGCATTAGGGATTTATCTTTCCCCCGCTGAGATTTTGAATCTCTGTGAGGTTGTGTTCTCTAAAATAGCTCTTTACTGTGATTGTCTTCAATTTGGAGACCCTGAGGTCGTTTTGTTTTGGATGCTAACGATTTTTGTCTCTTTTTCTCTGTATTGTATTTATTTAGACGCTATATTTAGATTTTTTTTTCCTGAGCCTTTTATGGGAAAGGCAGTCCCTACAGTCCAGCCGAGTAAGCACACAGCTTGCGGAGTTAAGGCATCTCTGCACCTGCTTGCTGGTTGGTGTCTCGGGATTTCTGAGGAGCCGTGAGATGGCTGCGAGTGCAGCCTGCCATCTGCTCAATCAGGACCGTGGCCTTTCCGAGGATGCCTGTCTTGAGGGGGGTTGCGACTTCCTCTGGCCTCCTTTGGACCCTTGGGCTTCGCCAGCAGCTTGCTGTGGTGTCCTCCTGGTTTGGGGGTGTACCGGGGTGATTCTGAAGCGCGTTCTTCAAGCCGGGACGCCATGGTGACGATGTTTGGAGACACGTGTCTGCAGTGCACCAACGGCGGCAGTGGGCCCGGGGCTCGTGTCTCCGGCGCCCCCCGCCCTCCACACTCTTCTCTGAGTCCCGCCCGCTCCACTCGCCCTGTCGCTCGGGACCATCAGGGACTTGCGTCAGGGCGGTTCCTCAACCTTAGGCGTTTACGCAGGCCCGGGAGGGGTCAGGTGCTGTGTGAGTCGTGGTCCCCACGCCCCGGGAGCTCGGCTTGGTGGCGGCAGGTACCCGGGGCGCCCGCGGTGCCCGCGGTGCCGCCGCAGGGCCGGTGGGGAAGGCGGAGGTCGGGTTGTTACGGCGCGGGAGGGCGAGGGCCCAGCTCTGCCTGGTGGAAGGAGTAATGCGCGCTTGAGTTGGGAAGCAGCTGCGCAAGTGAACAGCTTTGTCAAACTATTAAGGAAAAGAAATTGAGGCAAAAAGTATAACATCTGGTAGGAAACGTGATAGGAAAACAGTTTTACCAGCTTAGGGCATTT
The DNA here is from genome assembly GCF_951394435.1 of Stenella coeruleoalba. Lineage (NCBI taxonomy): Eukaryota > Metazoa > Chordata > Mammalia > Artiodactyla > Delphinidae > Stenella > Stenella coeruleoalba. The sequence continues at coordinate 1,689,716 of NC_137164.1, forward strand.
TGTCTGTGGGACCACGTGTCCGTTCTGTAAAGCTGGTGCTTCTTGGGAACCTTTAGAGGGTTACTGCATGGCCGCTTATCTCTAAAAGAAAGTTCTTATTAAAGTATTTACACCACAAGGTTGAATCAAAATAAGGACGTTGCTTCCTGGTCAAGTCGTGGTGCAGTTGCTCGAAGAACCTTAGGCCCCATTGTCAGCAGATCCTCTCCTTAAAGGTGTTCGGATGTGGGAAGTTGGTGTGTGTGTGAGCCCAGCCTCGATACAATTATCGAGTTATCCTCAGCTTTGACAGCAGGTAATAATTTCAGTATTTCAAAGCTCCTTTGCTGGCTTCTGAACCGATTGGGGAGCTTCACTGGTTACTTATTCCTTTATTTGTAGGTATAAAGATTAGAAAAAGCCCATAACAACATAATACCCAAACTCCCCCAGTCCAGCCCTGCCTTTGGATGGAAAAAGCAAACCAAAAATACTCCTCAGAACGTTTCCCGAATACTTTGACTTCGCCTGAATTGGTGCATGGCACCAAAGACTTTAGTTCAGGATCTTGGAAACACGCTTTAAACTCAACAAAAATGGATTCTTACACTGTATATTTGTGTGAAAATTCTCTTATCTCTATGATCTGATAACCACATATCTATTGTCTTAGTTCTTTACCACTGTGCATTACGGCCGTACAAATCGTGCCATTCTCTAAATGCTTGTTGTTTTAAACACTCCAATGTCTTGCATTGTTTTTGAAGAATATTAGCTAGTTTATCGATGAAACTGCTTACAGAGTTCCTTTTCTTTCTGTCCCATTAGAGAGACCTTTCAGACCTTCATTTCCGTGTTCTAGATCCATTCCTTTCATTTGGTGTTTCACTAACTAAAAAAAAATACCCCTAGTTTCTGCCGTCACTGGCTTAGCTATATGGATTAAATCCTATTCTAGCATAGTTATCTCCTGAAGTGATTTTCCCCACGTAGATCACAGTATATACTGTAATAAATAACCTTGACCAGACTGTTCCTGGGTGTGTACGTATTCTTCCCCTTGTCCATCTTGAGTAATGAATGGTGAAGCGCGTGTGAGAGAAGGAGATTTAATTTTTTGAGCACACTGACTTTGATCAAAGGTAATGTTTATTTAGCCTGTTTGTTGCTAACTCTGAGGGGAGGAACTACAAACCCAATCTTTGCTGATTTTTTAAATTGAAAAAAGAAAAGCAAATTAAACTGACAGGCTGCCTAGAGGCTACAGATCTTATCCGAATAGCTGGTTGGGTGTACAGGGCTGGAGCGGAGCAAGACCCAGGGGAGAGGCAGTCGTGGGTGGACAGGGCTGCCGGCTGCAGCCACGGTGGTGGCCGAGGTTCAGGGTCAGCCCTTTCTTCTCACTGCCTGGTGACCTCAGCCACGTCACATAACTCAGTCAGTGTCCTTAGCTGTCAAACGAGAGAAACTGTCCCCGATGTGAGGCTTAGAAGAGATGGCCTTTGCTTAATACAGACACAACGCCTGGCAGAAGGAGTCCCTCCTCCCGAGATCCCGTCGCCCTAAATGGTTCCTCTTTGGGGGCTCTTACGCCTTTCTACCTTGTAGTTGATTTTGTACTTAGTGCCAGCTCTTCAAAGACAAGGTCTGTGTTAGATTCATCTTTGTTCCTTCTACAGCTTCTAGTAGAGAAAATACTCTGTGACTGTTTGTTGAATGACTGTATAGCGAGTGATCCCATGTAAGTACGGTTTAAATACTTTCCTTATCCCTGGTAGGAATGTTAAGATACGATGTCTGACGCTGGCTGACCTGGATGTGGGCTATGAACATGGAAGTGTGTCATGTCACGGATCTGAACATCGTGAGTATAGCTTGGAACAACCTTGGATGACTGCAGATAGAAACGTTATATTGCCTCAAAGCTAGAATCTGGCCAAATCTCAAAATAACCAATGAGTTTGTCCTAGATGGAGTTCCTAACTGCACTGCAATAGAGCCATCAAGGGCCCCAAGTCTTTGTGAAATAGATTTAAGAAAGTATATGATTTCCCCACCAGTGAGTGATCAAGGAGGTCCATTTTTTTTTAATTTTAATAAACGAAATAAGTCATTCCGTATTCAAGTGCTTTAAAATTTTATTCTGGTCCTTGAAATTCCTAGGCAACTGGTGGGCTGTCCACACGTTGCCTTCTACCTTGAGTCCACCAGAGGTTCAAAGAACCATCCTTTGCTGGGCTTTGATCTCAAAGGAGAGCTGTGTAGACATGATCAACTTGAGTGCCCCACCTAGGCCCAGGGAACCTTGAAAAACATTGCACTCTTTTGATTGTTTGTGGTCCTTGGAACACATTACACGTTTAGATGTGTCAGTTGACTACATCTTTACATCTGTGACTAAATCAATCACAGATTTACTTCCAAGACTAATATTTTTATCTTATTTACTTAAATGTTAATTATATTTAGTTTTGCATGGTGCTCCCTCACCCTCCCAAAAGGGGAGCTCAGATTAAAGTAAATGTAATCCTTACTCACATGTCAACAGTATCTCGTTTTTTTTAATGGGATGAACTGCTCTGATACCATCCCAGGTATGTACTGCATACAGCTCCAAGTCATCTTGGAGACGCACAAAACAAAACAGGTCTGCATGCTTCCCTTTTACAACCACTTTCTCTACAATTATAATAATCTGCTCTGTCTTCTCATCATTTTCCTGAGTTCATATTAAGTTCTAGTAAATCGCCGTGTAAAATAAAGATCAAGGACTTTTTAAAATGATTGAGAGTATAAATAACATGCCTCAAATGCTGCAGAGAAGGTATTTCTGCACACTGAAAGAAACTGAATTCATTGTAACTGCTATTAGGGAGGGAAGGATTAGCATTTCGCCCTGTTGAGCACTGCCTTTGCCGAGACCTCGGTGGAGAGGCCAATTATGAGCCATCCTGGGTCGCCATCTTGGATGCCATGATTTCAATTCGGGGGTGACTTGGCTGCAATAACAGTTCCACAAACTCTCTAGCTGGTGCTCCCACCTTTCAGGAGAAGACACTGTATTTTTTTTTTGGGTGTATTCATGGATTTTTATTCTGTTTATCTCAACCCATTTTTTCATGTGTATATTTCTTTTTTTTTAACATCTTTATTAGAATATAATTGCTTTACAATGGTGTGTTAGTTTCTGCTTTATAACAAAGTGAATCAGCTATATATATACATATATCCCCATATCTCCTCCCTCTTGCATCTCCCTCCCACCGTCCCTATCCCACCCCTCTAGATGGTCACAAAGCACCGAGCTGATCTCCCTGTGCTATGAAGCTGCTTCCCACTAGCTATCTATTTTACATTTGGTAGTGTATATATGTCCATGCCACACTCTCACTTCGTCCTAGCTTACCCTTCGCCCTCCCGTGTCCTCAAGTCCATTCTCTATGTATGCGTCTTTATTCCTGTCCTGCCTCTGGGTTCTTCAGAATCTTCTATTTTTTTTAGATTCCATATATATGTGTTAGCATACGGTATTTGTTTTTCTGTTTCGGACTTACTTCACTCTGTATGACAGATTCTAGGTCCATCCACCTCACTACAAATAAGTCAATTTCGTTTCTTTTTATGGTTGAGTAATATTCCATTGTATATATGTGCCACATCTTCTTTATCCATTCATCTGTCGATGGACACTTAAGGTTGCTTCCATGTCCTGGCTATTGTAAATAGAGCTGCAATGAACATTGTGGTACAGGACTCTTTTTGAATTATGGTTTTCTCAGAGTATATGCCCAGCAGTGGGATTGCTGGGTCGTATGGTAGTTCTATTTTTAATTTTTTAAGGAAACTCCATACTGTTCTCCATAGTGGCTGTATCAATTTACATTCCCACCAACAGTGCGAGAGGGTTCCCTTTTCTCCACACCCTCTCCAGCATTTATTGTTTGTAGATTTTTTGATGATAGCCATTCTGACTGGTGTGAGGTGACACCTCACTGTAGTTTTGATTTGCATTTCTCTAATGATTAGTGATGTTGAGCATCCTTTCATGTGTTTGTTGGCAATCTGTATATCTTCTTTGGAGAAATGTCTATCTAGGTCTTCTGCCCATTTTTGAATTGGGTTTATTTTTTTTCTGATATTGAGCTGCATGAGCTGCTTGTAAATTTTGGAGATTAATCCTTTGTCAGTTGCTTCATTTGCAAATATTTTCTCCCATTCTGAGGGTTGTCTTCTCGTCTTGTTTATGGTTTCCTTTGCTGTGCAAAAGCTTTTAAGTTTCATTAGGTCCCATTTGTTTATGTTTGTTTTTATTTCCATTTTTCTAGGAGGTGGGTCAAAAAGGATCCTGCTGTGATTTACGTCATAGAGTGTTCTGCCTATGTTTTCCTCTAAGAGTTTTATAGTGTCTGGCCTTACGTTTAGGTCTTTAATCCATTTGGAGTTTATTTTTGTGTTAAGGAGTTTTCTAATTTCATTCTTTTACATGTAGCTGTCCAGTTTTCCCAGCACCACTTATTGAAGAGGCTGTCTTTTCTCCATTGTATATTCTTGCCTCCTTTATCAAAAATAACCATATGGGGCTTCCCTGGTGGTGCAGTGGTTGAGAGTCCGCCTGCTGATTCAGGGGACACGGGTTTGTGCCCTGGTCCAGGAGGATCCCACGTACTGCGGAGCGGCTGGGCCCGTGAGCCATGGCCGCTGGGCCTGTGCATCCGGAGCCTGTGCTCCGTGGCGGGAGAGGCCACAGCAGTGAGAGGCCCACGTCCCACAAAAAAAAGCAAAAATAAAAAACAAACAATATTTGCATGGGTTATCTCTGGGCTTTCTATCCTGTTCCATTGATCTATGTTTCTGTTTTTGTGCCAGTACCATACTGTCTTGATTATTGTAGCTTTGTAGTATAGTCTGAAGTCTGCGAGCCTGATTCCTCCAGCTCCGTTTTTCTTTCTCAAGATTGCTTTGGCTATTCGGGGTTTTTTGTGTTTCCATACAAATTGTGAAGTTTTTTGTTCTAGTTCTGTGAAAAATGCCATTGGTAGTTTGATAGGGATTGCATTGAATCTGTAGATTGCTTTGGGTAGTAGAGTCATTTTCACAATGTTGATTCTTCCAATCCAAGAACATGGTATATCTCTCCATCTATTTGTATCATTTTTAATTTCTTTCATCAGTGTCTTATAGTTTTCTGCATACAGGTCTTTTGTTTCCTTAGGTATGTTCATTCCTAGGTATTGTATTCTTTTTGTTGCAGTGGTAAATGAGAGTGTTTCCTTAATTTCTCTTTCAGATTTTTCGTCATTAGTGTATAGGAATGCAAGAGGTTTCTGTGCATTAGTTTTGTATCCTGCTACTTTTACCAAATTCATTGATTAGCTCTAGTAGTTTTCTGGTAGCATCTTTAGGATTCTCTATGTACAGTATCATGTCATCTGCAAACAGTGACAACTTTACTTCTTTTCCGATTTGCATTCCTTTTATTTCTTTTTCTTCTCTGATTGCTGAAGACACTATATTTTAAATACAGGTCCTTGAAAACATTTTACTTGGAAGCCATCTGTTTTCCGGGTTAAGTTACAAGGGGACCATTTTTTCTGTAAGCGTAACTAAAATGGTAAATAGAAAGGAGTTTGGGGAGCATGCCACGTGGTCGGTGGGGGCATTAACTGTGCCTCCTTGGGCTTTATTTTTATTTTGTTTTCATTTTCAAACCAAGAAAAAGATGAAAAGAAGTTGGTAATGGAAAGTAACCTCAAATTCCCAGAAATGAACTGTATTTTTTTTATTCTTGCTCCTTCTTTTTCAATTTTTTTTTCATCTCAAACCTGTTTTTTCACGTGATTAAGTGAAAATGAGTGATGTAGTTCATTAGCTCAGCCAGTAGAGGGGAATGATGCCTATACCCACTCATTACCGTGTGCAACTACTTCTTCAAACCCCTTTCTCGTGCTCCAGTGTGGTAATAGTGCAGCCTTGCAAATAAGCGCTATCTAGGGACGCCAGGGCCAATGACGTGGGGAGGTGACCTTCAGTTTTTGAATCGTGTTCCTATAACCCCCTTGTTTTATGGCTGTTTCTGACATCCGTTTCTGCGTCTCTGCCACTATATCTTTGTCCTCCTTTCTGTGTATTTGTCTCCTGGCAAATTCTTGGTGTGTCCAGTTGGCCTTCTCTGTGCCCATTAAACCTAACAACCTCATAGGTACCTCTTTTCTAGAACACAGATTTTCACAAAGATTCTGTTCATAGAGGGAAATTACTGGAGTATTATCACTTGTTAAACCACCTGTTCATCCTAGATGTGTAAGCCAGAACTTCCATTCCTGGCTGAGGCAAGTCCACAAACAACTTCCTAGACTGTGAAGCCCAGGCCACCCTAATTGTGTAGGGTTTATCTATCACCTGTACAGGTGTCCTTGTCCTAACTTCAAAGCTCAACAGACTTGTGGGAGAAAAGTCCTAAGAGTGTGAAATCCTATATCTCATTTCTAATGCTCTGACTTTGCTTCTACTTTTCACCAATGTGTGTGCTTGAGTGAACATCTTGATTTTGATTCTACCTCAGGGGAGACCTTTTCCATTACTAGGTCATTGTAGTGTTCAGTAAGCACTCACCAGGCTGAATGTTTGCTCAAAGTGCGTTCTCCTCAAGGCAGAGTTAGGAGAATTTGTGAATTATAGCCCATAATAAAATTTGGCACTGGATTCCATCTTTTACTGAACAAGCCTGTATGTAAATTTGGATTAATGTGTGATAAAAATTGGTTTAGGATTATATAGAGTCTCCCTCCAACAAACTAATCTGTTGAGAGAGTAAGCATACATGTTTCATTGGATTGGTGAATAACAGTATATATCATTTCTAATTTTGAAAACTAGTCTTCAAGAATCCTCCGTTTCTATAGATGATATCAAGAGGGGTCAAATAATGTCCAAGTGGAATTTACCCCTGGGATGCAAGGTTGGTTTAACTTATGAGAATTAATCAATGTGATATACCACATTAACAGAATGAAAGGTAAAAACCACATGATCATCTCCATAGATACAGAAAAAGCATTTGACAAAGTTTAACATCCATTCGTGATAAAACTCTCAACAAAATATGTGTAAAGGAAAATTTCCTCAACATAATAAAGGCCTTTTGTGAAAAGCCCAAGGCTAACATCAAAATCAACAGGGAAAAACTGAAAGCTTTTCTTCTAAGATTAGATATAAGACAAAGATGCCCACTCTCATCGTTTCTGCTTAATGTAGTATTGGAAGTACTAGCCAGAGCAATCAGACAAGAAAAAAAGGCATCCAAATTGGAAAGGAAAAAGTAAAATTATGCGTTTGTAGATGACTTGATCATGTATGTAGAAAACCCTAAAAACTCCACAGGAAAACTGCTAGAACTAATAAATGAATTCAGTAAAGTTGCAGGATAGGAAGTCAACACATAAAAATCAGTTGCATTTCTTTACACCAACAACAATCTATCAAAAAAAGGAAAGCAAGAAAATAATCTCATTTATGATAGCATCAAAAAAAAATACTTAGGAGTAAATTTAACCAAGAGGTAAAAGATCTGCACACTGAAAATGAGGACATATTGATGAAAGAAATTGAAGAAGTCACAAATAACTGAAATGATATCCCATGTTCATGAATTGGAAAAATTAACATTGTTAAAAATGTTCATACTACCCAAAACTATATACAGATTCAATGCAATTTCTATGATAATTCCAATGGAATTTTTCACAGAAGTAGAAAAAAAATTCTAAAATTCATGTGGAACCACAAAAGACCCTGAGTATCCAAAGTAATCTTGAGAAAGAACAGAGTTGGAGACATCACACTCCTGATTTCAAATTATATTACAAAGCTATAGTAATCAAAACATTATGATACTGGCATAAAAACAGGCATATGGACCAGTAGAACATAATAGAGTGTCCAGAAATAAGCCCAAGCATATATGGTCAACTAATTTTTGATAAGGGCTCTAAGTATACACAATTGGGAAAGGATGGTCTCTTCAATAAATGGTGTTGCGAAAATTGGACAGCCACATGCAGGAGAATGAAATTGGATCCTTATCTTTCACCATGCACAAAAGTCAACTCAAAATGGATTAAAGACTTAAACATAAGACCGGAAACCGTATCATTCCTAGAAGAAAACATAGGGGAAAAACTCCTTGACATTGGCCTTGGCAATGACGTTTTGGTTGTGACACCAAAAGCAAGGGCAACAAAAGCGAAACAAGTGTGACTACATGAAACTAAAAAGTTTCTGTGCAGGAAAAGAAACCATCAACAAAATGAAGAGGCAGCCTATGGACTGGGAGAAAACATTGCAAACCACATATCTGATAAGTGGTTAATCTCCAAAATATATAAGGAACTCATACAACTCAATTACAAAAAAAACAAGCCAACTGAAAAATGGGCAAAGGACATGAATAGACATTTTTCCAAAGAAGACATACAGATGGCCAACAGGTACATGAAAAAGTGCTCAACATCACTTATCAGGGAAATGAAATCAAAGCCACAATGAGATATCACCTCACACCTGTCAGGATGGCTGTTATCAAAAAATGAGGTAAGTGTGGCCTAAGATGTGGAGAAAAGGGAACCTTTTGGTGGGAGTGTAAATTGGTGCAGTCACTATGGAAAACAGTATGGAAGGTCCTCAAAAAACTAGAAATACAACTGCTGTATTATCCAGCAATCTTCTGGGAATGTACCCAAAGGGAATGAAATCAGTGTCTTGAAGAGATATCTGAGTCTCCATGTTTATTGCAGCATTATTTGCAGTAGCCAAGACATGGGAATAACCTAACTGTCCATTGATGGAGGAATGGATAAAGAAGATGTGTATATACACATACCATGGAATGTGGCTCAGCCTTACAAACAGACATCCTGCCATTTTTGTCAGCACGGATGAACCCGGAGGACATTATGAGGAGTGAAATAAGCCAGACCAAGACAGGAAAAAGCTGCATGATCCCATTCATACGTGGAATCTAAAAAAGTCAAATATGGGAGCAGGGAGTAGAAAGACTGTTACCAGTGTGGGGCGGGGGAGAATGGGGGTTCTTGGCCGAAGGGTACAAAGTGACGGTTGTGTAGCGGGAACGAATCTAGAGATCTAAAGCACCGCATGGTGACTGTACTTAATAAGACAATTGAATCCTGGAAATTTGCTAAGAGGGTAGATTCCAGGTGTTCCCATCACACACACGCGCGCGCGCGCGAGCGCACGCGCACACACACACACACACACACAGTAACCACGTGATGGGACGTTAAGCAGCTTGACTGTGGTCACTGTTGCACTGTGTGTGTGTGCACATCAGCATCAGCATGTTGTACACCCTAAAGACACACAGTCATATTAGAAAATAAGATGACAATTAAAAGAGGGGTCAGATGTCATACATAGAAGATGTACATGAAGATTTGGTTTACAGCAAACTTTGGCGTGTTCTCGTGTTACGTTCAGGCTCGTGGTGTGGGAAGGCTGTCTGGGGAGAGGAGGAAGCAGGTCACACTGAGTTATAACGGATTCAACACCACAGGGAAAGGACAGCCAGCGGGCGGAGCACCAGCTGTGTGCCAACACCGTGGTCCCCGCGCCTTATCGCGGACTCCGGAGGACAGTGCAGGGGGCGGGGATGGGGTGGGGGGCAGTGAGAAAGCGGGGGCTGGGAAAGGCTGGGTCCATTTTCCTTCCTCATGCTGCTGGTAAGTGACAGGGCCCCGTCCCCACCCTCCTTGGTCCCACACCACTGGAGCCACTTTCTCACACCAGGCGGCCTTCCAAGCTCTATCAGAGTTACTGTGATGCTCACGTGGCATTGCTTGTCTGAATAAGCTGTTCTTTTTGAACTTTCCTCTCTGAGCAATGTTCTTTTGTTACGTGTCATTTTGTGATTTAGGTCAGGAAAAAATATCAAATAGGAATTGCAAGTAACATTAGTTGATTTCATTTTCGGCTTGAAAGTCAAGGTGGATTCTTTCACTACGAGATCATATCCCATGTGTTCCATTGGGCCAAGGTTCTCCAAGTTGCTGGAGATCTGGGTCTGCCCTGGAAGGGAAGGAAGCTCTCTGGGAGTCAGGGGTGCAGTGGAGAGGGGTACGGGGAAGGCTACCAGGAGGGGCTTTCACTCCCCCAAACGGAGAGAAGAGACCTCCTACGATTCCTGGGGTGGGTCCAGGTTTGAGGACTCCTGCTTGGCAAGGTAGACGAAAGAATGTGTTTATTAGGAACTGGCCATGGAGCATAAATGGATGTTGAAATAGACCAGAACCAGGCGAAGCAGCCCACCAGCAGATAGCCATAAAAATAAGGTTACAAAACAGAACACATCCTTGCCCTGCCCGTCCGACTCTGAACTTGGGGTCAGGCCCTCGGCCTGAACCTCGCTTCCCAGCTGGTGTTTGCTTCACTCACGCAGCCTCCTCGGCTTCTCTCCCCAGCCCAGGCTAAGCCAAGGTGTCATGTCTCACCATCTCGTTTATAATATTTATTTCATATTATTTGTGTGTGGGACGGCTGCCTTTGAGTTTTTCTAGACAAGATACAGGCTCCGTTTTGACACACTGGACTTCCTGGGAGGAGGACGGAGGGGGAAAGGAGTTGCCTGAATGTTCTGTGGAATTCTCATCTAAGAGACCCCAACCCCACACCCCTCCCCTCTTCCTCCCACAAATAATTAATTAACCTCTTTGAAGACTGTCTTGACTCTAGCTGCTTCCAAACCTTCTTCCGAGAAGAAGGAAGATTTCCTTGTTCTCTAGGTTGGGGCCCGTCGCTGAGTCCAGACACAAGAGAAATGGCTAAGACTCAGATCACATAGGGTGGCCAGACTACACATTACAGATGCAGTGCAAAGAGGCAGCTCAGGACTTGCTTTGCCAAAATTAGTCAAGGCTCCTACAAGTTTCCACTTCCTGTAGGATCTTTGTATGGGTGTGCCAAAAGGGGAGATAGAAGTTTGCTTTAATATCAAGATGATTCAAGTATGTTTCTGATTCCCTATCCTTTTCTGTGGCATGTAGAACGTTTGGGAGTTTCTAAAGCGCCCTACTGTAATGCGAATAGAGCCTTAAATATAATAATGTCATGAAGTCCTTATGATTTTATGAGGTAGAGGTAATTATGAAGAAAATAACTGTTAAGTTCATGAGGCCTTCCCCATGATAGTGGCCTTTAAGGTCTCGAATACACTGCTTTATAGTGTAAAGATAACACCTGGTCGCTTAGTTTTTTCAATCAGCAGTAGGAACTTAGGGGTATGAAACTGAGCACGGAGGCTTCCTGAGTACAGGATTTCATTATTATTATTGGCCTTTTGAAGGACTTTACAAATTCAAAGTCAGAGTTAGCCCTGGAGAAGTATGTTAGAATTGCAGGGGAAACGAAGGAAGGAAAAGAAATACGAACTTTGTTTTCTGTACATGTGAAGATTTAGGCACAGTAAATGCAGCAGGTCATGCGATTCAGACCCAATTTACTGTTCTAACTTTTTAGCAGAAAAATTAGAGGAGGAGGAATAATAATTTTCCTATATTTTTTATGGCAGCTATAAATGCCTTCATAAATAGGGCACCTGTTCAAAGGAATTTTTTCTTGTATGTAATGCTAGAGTGATTAAGCCAATGGAAAAAGCTAGGAAGAATAAAATTCCAAGATTTGATACTTTCTGGGGAGGAGGTTGGAAAGGCAGTGATCTTTCTAATTTTATTCTCTTGCAATTTTGCTCCTCACTGAAAACCGTTTTCTAGTAATGAGAAACACACTAGGAAAAAGGAGTGATGCTTTAGTCTACTTGCTGATATCCTTACCCAGCTCTCCAGGCTTACAGAACCTCTAATAAAACATCTGTCATGACTGATCTGTGTGTGCCTCAGTGATTCCTCTCGGCGCATCACGGGTGTAGAGCGTTTATCAGGGCCATAGTTTTCTCGGGAGTGAAGTTCGATGGGATAGGAAATTGGAGTTTCTAAGTTTATATTGGGTCAGATACGTTTTTTATTCATTTAGGTCCCTTATGTGGAGAGTCATGCAAAAATCCTTTTAGAATTTAGAATTTGGAAAATATGTTGAAACCTTCAAACTATTAAGATGTTTCCTTTCCTCTCTTACCCTTCCTCCCATCCATCCATCCGTCCATCCGTCCATCCGTCCATCCATCCATCCATCCATCCATCCATCCATCCGTCCGTCCATCCATCCATCCATCGATCCGCCTGAGGTAATGTGATCCATGTTACTGCTTGAGTTACTTTTTTGCTTAGTCTAGCTGATAGAAATCTTAGAGGTAAGTAATATGCTCACCTTCCATAACAAAAATAATACTTAGAATAGCTAAGATGTTTTGAGTACTCACTAGGCCTCTTTCAAGATGCTAAGGAAACACTTTACGTAATCCTTTCGTTTAACCCTTGTTACTGCCCTACCAAGTAGGGAGCCGCGTAATCCTTATTTAACAGCTGAGAGAGCTGAGGTTTACTGAGGCGTTGGCTTGTGTGGGTGACAGCTAGTTAGTGCTGGAGCCTGTGTTCACATCCAGGCAGCCTATCCCGAAGGCTGTGCTTATAACACTGCATGGTACCTGCTCCAGCCTGGGTCTTCTGTCACAATATCTTCGTTCATAGTCTGGTTCTTATTCTTCTTTAATAGGTCAATTATAAGAGGGTCATTTGCTGTCAAGTGCTTCAGAGTTGCTTTAAAATCAGATACGACATAAATGATTAAGAGAAATATAAATACATAAATTCAGTGCTTATTTCATCCGACTGGCGTCCTCCCCCTTTTTTATCTTTGAAGGACCGTCTCCTCTCCTTAGCATGATTTTCTACACGGAGCTGAGTTCCTCCTTCCTCTTATCTATAATCATTTAGGTTTTTAAAACAATCATTTTGAATGATAAAGCATTTCCATCATGAAGTGTAAATATTTTAATAGATGCCTGTGTAACCACCACCGAGATAAAAGCGTTGTTAACATATAGACGCACACATCTCAGATTTCTCACTAAAAGTAAATAAAATGTAAAGATATATTTAAAGCCACCTCCTTTCTTCTCCTCCTTCTTCCTCCTGCCTTTCACAGAGGAAATGACCACACTGAAATCACCACTGACATCCTGGCATTAATTATTTTCCATGCAGTTTTTTATGACTTTCCCCTAAGTATATATCCCCGTAACTATATGCTATTAACATGCTTTAAAATGTGCAGAAGTGATACTATATTATTTGACAGCTCATTTTCACTCCATATAATGTTTTTGAGATATAACTATATAAAAGTAATCCATTTATTTAAACTGCTATAAAATATTCCGTAATATTAATAAGCTATCTTTTATCCACTTCCCTCCAGTGGACTGATGGTTTTGCTGTTGCTGTCAGCACTGCACAAGCATTCCTGTGTTCCTGATAGGACACTTGTGTGAGGGCACGGAGGGTCGGTAATGAGATGGAAATCGCGTCGGGCAATATGTGGTCATCTTTAACGTTGATCTGGCCAAACGGCTAAGAAGTTGAACCAGTTTACACTCTGGCAAGTGGTCTTCCCATGTTCCTGTCAACACTGTGTGGGATCAGACCTACGTTTTGTCAGTCAGACGGAGGTAGATGTTATCTCTTTATTGTAACATGCATTTCCCTGATTACTAGAGAGGGCTTGAAACATTTATTTTTGGGGCATTTGGGATTCCTCCTCCCTGAATCCCTTTTTAATACAATTTGCTTATTGCCGAGTTAATTTCATATTGATTGGTCGTATTCTTATATACCCTGGGTAAACAATCTTTTGTCAGTTACTCGGTTTGGATTGTAAATCTTCCTCTTGTGGATTAGCTCTTCACTTTGATTGTAGTATCTTTTGTCATACAGACAGAGGTTTTAATTTTAATGCCATCAAATGCATTAATCCTTTCCTTTATGATTTTTTTGTTTTGTTAAATAAATTCCTCCGTGCTGCAGATCACGAAGATAATCTCGTAAGCGTTTGCATGGTTTTTGTTTCTCACATTTAGTACTTTCACCCATTTTCAAGTTCTTTTTGGAACTTATATTAGATCCTTGCTGAAAGAACAGATAAAAGAAGTACTTTGAAATGGAGAATAACACAGGAGGGAATGACTGATAGTAAAGTGCTTTAAATTTAAGCTTTCTAATATAAATTGGATTTGTTCATTTAATTCTTTTTCATAATTTCCACATTTTATATCTCTGTGTGATGCATTGATAATTTCCTCAGATCTTCTAATTTAAATCTTCTAATTTAATAATTTTTCATTAACCTGTACATAATCTTTAGTTGGACCTATTGAATTTTATATTCTGATAACTGCATTTACTTGTGGAAGTTTTCACTGGCTCCTCTAAGTATTGCCTATTCTTTTATTAAGGTTATAAGACGTTCTTGGACATCTTAAGTCCATTTTTTTGCGGTACGCGGGCATCTCACTGTTGCGGCCTCTCCCGCCGCGGAGCACAGGCTCCGGACGCGCAGGCTCAGCGGCCATGGCTCACGGGCCCAGCCACTCTGCGGCATGTGGGATCCTCGCGGACCGGGGCACGAACCCATGTCCCCTGCATCGGCAGGCGGACTCTCAACCACTGCGCCACCAGGGAAGCCTTGAATCTATTTAACGATGCCCGTGTGACGGTCTCTGTCAGACTGTTTTGTTATCTGCTGTTCTAGGGGTTCCATTGGTCTGTTTGCTCTTTGTGCCTACTCTTGCTGCTGCTGGATTCTTTCTTCATGTGTTTTGTAATTTTGGGCTGTGAGCTGATCTTCAGCGGAAATTTAGCTGTTGGAATCCTGTTGGGTTTGAGGTTGGGGGCCATTCCCAGAATACAGTTTTATGGCTATTTTTGTGAGAAGTACTGAAGATGGCCCAGGACTAATCTCTGTTATTTATCAGCTTGTGGGGTTCCTAGACCATGTTGGTGGGTCATTTTAAACCCCAGACACTAGTGTTTTGTCCTCTGGGATTTATAATTTCAGGGTTATTGTTTTTGTTTTCCTTCCAGAGCCCAGGCTGAGATAGACAAGAATCCTGGTCCTCGTGGGAGGGTCCTTGTCCATCTGTTCACTGAGAACACAGTCCTGGGGGATCTGGGCCTCTGCAGCAAGTTTGGTTTGAGCTCCCACCGTGACTGGGACCAATGCCCGTTGCCTATCAGTGTGGTCGTGAAAACCCGGCCCCAAGGTTACCAACACCTCACCCCCGCCGGCACCTTGGGTGCAGGGTGAGCTCTGTGGTTTCAGCCGTCTCTTTATATTTGGTGCCTTGAAGTTTCTCCCTCCTTCTTCAAGCTCAGCTCTAATAGGTGTGTTTTTACTACTTAGTCTACCAGTTCTGGGTACTCGTGGTGCAATAATGTTCAGGTCATCTGAGTGACTGTTGTCTGAAACAGGAGCTTGAAGCTTTCACACTGTGTGCAGGGAGTGGAGACCCCACAGACCCCTGTGGACCCCGACCCCTTCCAGCCTTAGGACGGGACTCTCCGGGGTTTCTGGATCCTGGCTCTTCTGGGGAAACTGCCCTGTCTGCTTCCTGAGGGCTTGTCTCATCTTGCTCATCAAACGTCTCTGGGTCCCATTTACCCTTGATGAACTGTAACGAAGCAAATCCAGCCCTCTCTACTCTAATACCCTCTCTTCAAGTGGTGAACCCCGCGTCTGTCTGTTTTCCCGTTGTGGTCTGCCATTAAGATGTCATTTCCCTTTCATATTTCTTGAGTCTCAAATCAGCTTCTAAAATCTCAACATTTCTTTTAAAGATACCTCTCCTGTCTTCCTTTATTTTGATTTCATTATTAAAAAACACTCCCCATCTGATAATAAGACTAAACCTGCTTTTCAGGCCCGTCTAGTTTCTCTTTGATTATTCAGGCGGACTGAATTCCTAGGTGCAGGGTATTCTGGGCAACAGCCTTTTGAGAGGCAGGCTTCATATTCGGGTTTGCAGTCATCTTATCAAGTTATTTCTTTATCTCAAGTCAAGATTGTGGCATATTCTCTTTTTAATAAATGCTTCTGTCATTCAGGACTGTTCAGTGGGCACCTGCTGTACACAAGGTATTTCTCTAGACCCTTGGGAGACACCTGCAAACAAAACAATTCTCCTTTTCTGTCATTATTCATAAAACTTCATGATCCTCTTGAGGAGGAAGCCGCAGTTCACGTCTCTGAAATCTAAAGTCAGATCCTAACATAATTCATAAAACTGGCTGTGCCGATCTGAGAGCTCGTGGGTGTGGGTAACTTTCCCCAGCTGCTGGACAGCAGGGCTCAGGCCGTGAATTCAGGCAGTGGGTTCGGGAGCCCTGCCGTCAGAATCAGCCTGCATCCCAACACCCATGGGCTCTGCAGCTCGACGTCCTGTGTCCCAGCCTCCCGCCCACGGGGACGGCCAGGTTGTCCCCTCCTTTAACGCTTAAAGGCCTCTGGACAGGAGGGGCCTCTTCTTTCCGTAAGGAAATCCTGGCCTGTGCGGAGCCCATGCGCAGCCTGCTTTCCAAGGCTCCTGCCTTTCCCCCTGGTGCAGGTCCCAAGTGGCGGGTGTCTGCTGAATTCCAGCCTCTTAGGAGACAGGAGCTACAGGCATGGGCAGAGGCTGGCATCCCACACGACCGGCGCTGACTGTGGCCGCCTGCCTTGGTGGCTGCTGTCTCCTCGGTGTAGAATTTTGTTTTCCAAATGCTGGTCTTGGCTCACCTGGTAAGGTCCGCAGTCCGTGCAGCCAGGTGTTGGGAGCCTAGGGAGTCAGAGCCCCGGCCCTCTTCCCCCGACGAGTGTGAGTGGCTGGGAGAGAGGGAGGGGCAGCCAGGGTGGTGCCCGGGCGGGTGGACGGCGGGCTGCTAGGGTCTCCGTCAGCCCCTGCCGGTGCGGCTGGGGGAGGAGGCGCCCCTGGCTGCGGGGGGCAGGCGCGGGGGCCCTCAGGCCAGGCCGGGGGGCGGGCCGTGGGTTCCGACCCCTGCCGCCCCGGAGGAGGGAGAGAAGCACGAGTGTCACCCTCATGCAGTTCCTACCCCAGAAACATGAGGAGCGCGCTTGTGTCGGGGGAAACGTTCTGCTAGCAGCAACCCTCCTGGTGTAGTTCTTGGAATCTGAGGGTCAGCGTCTATCTGGCTGTCTGTCTCTTCCACTGTTTGGACTGGATCCTGTGTAATTCTCATTTTCCTCCGTGTCCCATGCATGTTAGGGGGACACAGATGTTGACTGAAGGAAGGCCTGTCTTCCCCGTGGAACCAAGGAGAAGATACAACCCTGGGCCTGGTGGTGGATCACACAGCGCGGCTGTTAGGACAGATGGACACTTCACCTGCTGTCCTCTCAGGGCATTTTCCTACCTCTAGTTGTTGAAGGAAGTTGGAAAGGAATTTCGTAAAGATGTTACACGTCAATTCACACATTTCTTAGCTCTCCCATAGAAGAGGCAATTAAAGCCCTGGAAAATGTAAACCGGGACAAGGCTTATGATGACACCGACTTCCTATTTAACTCAAAACAAACACTCGGTAACCTAAATATATTAAAAAAGAACTTTACCCCCTAGTTCATCTTGTAATGGTGTTTCCAGCAATAATGAAAGGTTTTGGTATATATTTTTTAGCTTAGTCCATTTAAATAGTGTTGCAATTGTGACCTTTATTTTGAGATGTTGACGTCCAGGTATTGGTGGCAGGGCTTGTGTTCCTCCCGCCAGGCCTTCCAGGGCTGCGTCTCCCAGGAGCAGGTGAAGAAGCAGAGGCTCCGGAGGAGAAGCATCCTCCTATTTCATAGCCCGCGAACTGCAGGGTCAGGTTCCAACCCGCGCACCTGACCCCGAAGCGGGGGCACATCTAAGGGAAGCGTGTCCCTGGACCAGGAGCTCGGGCCCTGGGCAGCTTCACCTGAGCTTTCAAAGTGAGCCAGCTTCATCCTAATTACAGTTTCAACAAAGTATTTGCTCTCGGCCGTGTGGAGATAATATAATTAATAATAGTTTTATTATTTCAAACTTGGGGAGCATCAGTGGCTGCTACTCATTTTTAAGACTGACGACACGATGTGTTGGACAGTTTTTTATTCTATCATAGAACTGAAACCAGGACACGGGTTGGATTGAAATCTCTCGGAGAAAATACAACACAGAATAATGTAAAGTTTCAGTGATGTCATAGATGCTAAAATAGTTCCTGGTCGATACAGTGACTCTTGGTGTATTTTGTTCCTAAGAGCTCCAGGCTCTGGTTTAGATTTACCAAAATCACAGCCTCCACTCTTGAAATTCTCTGTTTGCAGAAACTTGCATTTTAGGAGAATTTTCAAAAATTTCTCATTTTCCTCTTTCCCAAGTGTTTCCAGCCTTCCCTGGCCTCCGACACATGTTGCCTACAGCAGAGATTTACACGCGTTCTTCGGAGCATATTAATTTATTCCAACAGTAATTCCTGGCACTCCCGTTGAGGTCCATTTTCCTGTGTTGTCTAATACACATCAAGTCATATTTATCGTTTTAACACCATTGGATTCAATAGAACTCTTAATTTTGCTCAAGTTTCTTATTCATCTGGATCTATATTTCTCCCAATTGTGAATCAGAGGGTAGATTTTTACTTTTCTATTTCTTCTGCTAATTAGATAACTTACTGAAGTAAAAATTTGAAACACCACTGAGTAGCTTTATGTGTCAGTAAATTAGCCAAGACAAGAAGCTAAAACCCCGTTGCTAAAGCTCTGTTCAGACCAAGCACTACTCTCTGCTGGGCCTGCGTCGTGGGATTCGCAACAGAATCATACTAGGTGAGGACTGTAGCAGATTGTCAGGGGAAAATCGAGAAAGTGAAAACTTCTGAAAATGGAGCTGATAAGACTTCAAAACTATGGGAAGATTTCTCGGCCTCCCTTAAGAATAATAATAAAAACGATGATTCCAGAAATTTTGTAAGTTTGCAATAACCTGCTTACGACTGAGAGTCTCCTGGCGGTGTTATCATCCCTGTTCCTTAGAGACAGTTTATGGAGGTGGTTTTATGATACATTCCTGAAAAGCCTCCAGATTTCAAATATGCAATATAAACCACCTTATGAAAGCTGCAGTTTTATAAATAGTACCACACCTACCTCAGATTAGATAGGATTTCCACATTTTAGAGCAGCCAGCGTACGGTAAGAGACGGACGCAGAAAACCCACGAGCGGGTCAGTGTGTCAGGACCTGTCCGGGTTATTTAAGTGAGAAGGTCTTGAACTTGCTGGCCTCACAATTCCTTTACGCTCTCAAAAATGATTGAAGATCCCAGACAGCCTTCGTCGATGTGAGTTATAGCAGTCAACAGTGACCGTCTTACAAATTGAAATTGAGAAAAACTTAGATCACAAGAATATATACAAGAATGCATCCCAGGAGCCTACAGAGGGTAGGGGCCAGCACCTGCTGCGTAGCCTCTGGAAAAACCCATTGTACGTCCGAGAAGAACGAGAGGGGAGGCACATGGAGCCGACCGTCGTCACGAGCATCGTTTTGACCTCGTAGACCCCCTGGGAGGGTCCCCAGATCACACTCTGAGAACCGCTGGTTTAAATGATTTGACGTTACTATTTAACATTTATCCACACCTCGTAGGAACTTAATTAGTAATAGGTGGTGAATTATTTCAAACCATGGTTTCTGATCACGGCTGTTGGGATCAGCCACCTTCTGTGTGATGCCCTGTTCTCTGAGTTTCTGCCTGTGAGATCTTGGGCAAGTCCCTTAAGCACTCAGAGCCTTCGTTTCCTGAGTGAAACTGGGGCTCGTAGGGTTACTGTGAGGACACCCAGCACGCGACAGGTATCCAGCCCGTGGTGGTTACAGTGGAAGAAAAGAAACGGAACAGAGACCCAGGTCAGTGCAGGCTGGGGGCTCCTGCCACCCCCTCCCCAGGAGGAGGTTTCCTGATCACTGTGGGATGAAGCAGAGCATTCTCCCCAGGAAGGATGGCTGCAAGGAAGAAAGAGAGGCTGCATTTCAACCCTCCCCTCCCCCGCCTGACTCTTCCCCTATAGTGTGTTTATCTTCAAGAGCTTTGATCTGAAATGAGTAATTCCTGTACTTCCGAAGTCCAGGCTTGTTTGCTTCCCTATATTTACACTCCCTTTGTTGTGTTGTTAGATGGAGTTTTACTGCTGTTAATACAGGACACCTTCCATCAGTCTCAGCGCAGATTCCTCAGAACTATCCCAGCTCTGTCGTAGCAACATTCCTGCCTCAAACTCGCCCTTGATTGTGGAGCCAGTGTTCGGTACGATACTTTTCTGTAAGCTGCACCTTATCCCTGGTCATTTTCTGTGTGTCTAGGTTTGGTGCCCTGGGGCCCAGGAGGAAGTGGACAAGGGCCCTTTTGACTGGGATTCCCTTTAAGGGCAGCCGAGGGGGTGCTGCAGGTGGAGCCGGTGGAAGCTGCCGGCGAAGAGGGCGGTGGGAGGCCCTCCCTGCTGGGTGAGGAGAGGGGATCATCGCCCAGGGACCTGGAAGGAAGGGCCCCTCTGAGCCTTTGACAAGGGCCCCTGGACTGTCACAGCAGGTGGTCTGACGGTGATTCTTCTGCAGTAGTCTCGCGTGACCCTTGCTGGGCTTTTCTGAAACCCATAGGAAAATCTCCTCACCCTTCCAGTCCCTTAGATTACGGACTCTTGCTTGTACTCCTTTGCTTATTTCATGCGGTCCGTCGTTATCTATGGAGCTCCTGCGGTGTGGTGGGCTGTGCTGAGCTCTGGGGCGACTGGTGCACCGTGAGCTCTATTTGTGGCTCTGGGGGAGGAGAGGTGGCCCCGTCGGCCCCAGACATGGGGATTTAGGAAGACAAAGCAATCATGGGAGCAAGGTGGTAATTTCAGCTTGGAACATCTATGTTGAGATGGTGGTAGGATATCTACATGAAAGACCCTTCGTAACCCTTCCTGTAAGTCGTTTTCAAAGTCCTGGGTATCAGGACAGCACAGTGTCTGAGCAACTTTGGGGTCCCGCAGGCCTGGACGTTCATGCCAAGTCCCCCATTTACAGGTCGAGCGGAGTGGGTGCACTTCTTAGCGTGTCGGCGGGTCAGCGTCCTCGGTGAAGTTGGGGTTCTTAATAACTAAACCGATCAGCTGGTGTGTGGGTTACAGGGTCGGCTGTCTGTGCTGGGAGCAGTTCTCGGAGCCTCGTGTGTTGGTTCAACACTTCACGTCAGCCAGTTTTTGTGGCTTCAGCTGGACCAGCGGGGCCCCTGATCTGAGCGACAGCAGGCGTGACAAAGCAGCAGTGAGGTGCAGGCAGAGGACCCACTCCTGAGCGTGCAGGGCTCGGAGGCGGAACGGAAGGTGGGGGCCCCGTCTGGAAGCCGGGTCACGTTCAGAATTCACCCAGGCTTGGGTTTGAATCCCCACCTCTGCTGCTTGCCTGCCGTGCGGGTTTGGCCCAGTGACTTAAACGCTCTCTGCCTCCACTTTACCATCCACAAACGTGCGGAAAACAACCTCCCCTCCCTCGTGGGCTGGTGTGGGAGTTCAGTGAGGTGGTGACTCTCGGGCTCAGCAGACGGGCCGGCGAACACCGGGCGCCCAGGAGATGACGCGGTTCCCGCCTCTTCCCCACGCTGCCGGCCGCACACTCCTTAGAGCTCAGCAACGTGCCCCAAGGTCAGAATCTGAGTGCTGACCTCCAGCGGGGCGGCGGGCGTGCTCGGGGCTGCGAGCCTCTGCGTTGGCCCTGGTGGCCTCTGATTTTTCATGGACGTGATCACTCAGATAATTCCCACCTCTTGTTTGTAAGGCTCTTAGCTATACGTGAATCCCCGCTGGGCGCCCACTGCTCCTTCTCTGTGCACGCGGAGTCCCGACACAGCACAAGGCAGGGGGAGGGGACGCCCCGCCAGGACTAGGAATCCAAGTGTCTGTCCCCCTGACCCGTCTGCGACCCTCCTGTTGGCTTCATCTTCGTGCTGCTCAGGGCATCTAAACTGCATTCCACCCACCAGGTAAAGGCCAGTGTCTTCCTGTGGTCTGAGAAGGAAGCCTGTTTCTCACCTGTGCCTGCTGAGGGGTGATTCGTGAGTGCATTCTGGTTCCCCTGAGCGAGTCCCTGCCCAAGGTCCCCACTCACACCTCACCTAATCAGGCCACGCTGGGCCCTGGCCACCAGCCTGGGTGCCATGATTGGCAATGAATGATAGATACCAGCTCCTGAGTCAGATCGACCTAAAGGCAGCTTGAAAATACCTTATCGTGGACACAGAGGTCACCTTGGAGACACGTCCTCATTGTGGAAACCTTACTCCCCCCCCGCCCCGAGATCACTCTCTCCGCTTCCATGCACGTGTTGGTGTCTCTTAACCAAAGCTACACTTTGTCCCACGCTAGGCTCCGTGACCAGGTACCATGGGGATGTCATACCCCTGTGGTCGCGAGAGCCTGGGCGTGCGGGGGGCTTGCCGGAGGTGCTCCTGGCTGTCCCGGTGCCTCCGTCAAAGTCGTCGTGTTGAGGAAACAAAGGCAGC
The DNA here is from genome assembly GCF_951394435.1 of Stenella coeruleoalba. Classification (NCBI taxonomy): domain Eukaryota; kingdom Metazoa; phylum Chordata; class Mammalia; order Artiodactyla; family Delphinidae; genus Stenella; species Stenella coeruleoalba. The sequence goes on from NC_137164.1 coordinate 1,712,217, forward strand.
TCTCAGTGGCAGCTCTGCGATGCTCAGTCCTGGGCAAGGGAATTGAATGTGGAGACGAAGTGATGTGAAATGATAGGTCTCAGCACAGGGACGTGATGACACCACACTCACCACCTGGGGATGAGCAAAGCCGGGGCGTGGATTCTGCAGACCAGCGATGACGCATAAAGGGCTGGCTGGTGGCCCCAGAGGGGACGTGCCCGGCCGAGCTGGAGCCCTGTCGGTGCACAGGCAGGAGTGGGCAGGATTGCCATTGTCTGGCTGTGCAGGGGGGTCGCTGCAGGCGGGGGCTTCTGCGCCAGCCTGCACACGCGGGGCCCGCCCAGGTCGGGTGCTCTCCACCTGTTCTATGTGCTCACTTTCCTTGCGATGCAGGTGGCAAGGCCACTTCTGCTGAACCCACGGTGCTTTCGTAGTTACAGGACAGGAAGCTTTCTGAGGCTGCCTGGCAGAATGACTGACGCACCTTGTGTAAATCTAGTAGAACTTCTTTCCATGTTGGGGAAAATGGAAAGCGAGGGGGTTGGGAAAGGAGGAGACAGGACAGAGCGGCGGTGAGTGGCTCCAGGCTGCTAAGGTCTTGGCCCAGGAGAAGACTGGGGAAGGAGTAAGTGCGCTTTTGCACATGGGCGTCGTCTGGATTTGCTGAGTGCCAACCAGGGCATTTTTAACAAGGGCTTTGGGGGAACACCACCTGGTCTAAGGTCCAGTCAGGGTGGCACTGCTCTCCTGTATCCAAGGCCTTGAACGCGGTGCCAAACTTCCTACAGGGACAGACTTGTGTCTGTGTCCTGGCTAGTGGAGGTTTCAGCCTGGGCCGGTTTCCAAGTCAGATTCCTCATCCATAAAATGAAGATGCTCTCCGTCCCTGCCTCGTGGGGCTGTTGTGGGGTTAAATGAAGTAACGTGGGCGTAATGCCTGGCTCGGCACGTGGACATCCTCCCGCAAATAGTAGTTATTGCATTCATTACCAGTAAGGTCGGTGATTCTGCGTAGGGAGTGTGACAGGGAGACAAGGTGAGTTGGAGGTCACCTGAGGGGTGGGAACCCCGCGGGGCTCCAGATTTCAGAGGCGGCAGTGGGTTCAGGTGTGCACATGGTGAGTTCGGGACGTCAGGGAGAATCTTACTTGAATCAGAAGTTAAGACAGGGAGCAGTCTTGGAAACGGGACCTGCAGGTACTGTGCCCACGGGCGGCCCTTCATGTCGATGTGGTGTCGCCCCAGAGCCATCTCCCACCCGGCCCCCTCCAGGTGGCCGGGTCCCCTCCGTACTGCACAGCCCCGTGCGTGTGATTCCAAGGCCCGGTCCTACCCTTGCTGTGCACGACTCCGCCTAGTTGTGACGTGCGTGGTGGTATTGACACGCATGGACTCATGAACTCCACCGTGCGGTAACACTGGTGACCTCAGGCGTGCGTGTGGCGCACAGGATGCAGACTCCGCGCTTCCCCTGACCTCTGGTGGCCTTGGTCTGACCCTCTGTGGGAGGAGGGCTTTGACTAGACACTTCCCCAAAGGCCTCTCATGACCCACCATTTCTTCCGTGGTCGGCTTGGATCCTCTCAGCCGCGGGCCCCGCACTCCATCACCGGGTTGTTCAGGACACCCTCGAGAGGCCTGCTCTGTGGCCGCATGGGCTGGACGCTGTGTACGGGGCAAGAGGAGGCTGGGCCTGCCTGGCCGGGCCTGAGCAGGTGAGCGCCTGCCTCCCCAGCCTGTGCTGCCGTACGGCAGAGGGCCCGGCAGCTGCCAGGGGAGCGCGGCAGGGGGCTCTCGGCCTCGCTCTTCTCTTTCCTTTTCTTCGTTCGGCTGCACCGGGGCGGAGCAGACCTGCCTAGGAGGTGTTTCCCACCTGGACCTGCTATCAGACAGCATCACTGCAGCTGTGCTTGGCTCACATCTGGGAGCCCCAGCCAGCGGCATCCAGGGTTGGTCCCCACAGGACGCACACCCTTTGGAGGCCACTGAGCGAGGTCGTCTCCCATGGCTGCTCGTCCGTGGCCCCGTCTAATACAGACAGCAGTCCGTCTGTTAGAGCTGCTTCTCTTTCCCGGACGACAGAAGTGGGGGCACACGTCTTGCTTTGATGGAAACGCGGGCTGGTGTTTCCCTGTCCCCGAGGTGCCGCGTGGCCGTGTTTATACAACGTCAGTCCAGAGACGCCAAGGGCAGAGGAGTGCGCAGCTCTTGGGTCCCTTTCAGCCAGGGAATAGAGGCCAGGTGGTGACGCAGACGCTTTAATATGGTCCCGTTGTAGGTTTGGAACATGATTTCTGCTTATTCTAATTTGGTCCTGGTAATATGTGAAAGCAATACAGATGCGTCAGCTTTTCAGGCTTATGAATAAAGAGCACAGATATTCCACATGAGAACAGGCCCAGGGTTCTTTTATGGGATGGAAGGGGGTCCCTTTGCCCACATACATTAAAGTGTGCACCTGCCTTCAATAAGCCCGAGTCAGCACATGTAGCCGAACTGCGTGCCAAATGTGCCTTGTAAACCCATAATAAAAAGAACAGGCGTGTTTCTGGGCAAAGGAAAAAGTGAAGAGGCTCAGCAGAGATTTGTGAGCTGAAAACAATCGGTAGAGCCAATGAAATATACTCTGAAAGATCCTGTATAATTGTAGTAGTTTTCAGATTTCAGTATTTCAGTATTTCAGAAAATAACCATCGCCTTCGTGTGGAGTAAGATTTACTAAATGCTCGGCACCGTTAGACGCTATGACGTCACATGGTATTTGCTACTGAAAAATAAAACCTGCTCTTTCTGCCGTCACGGAAAACCAGTCAAGCCGGCCCGGTCCGGTCATTCCTTTAAGGCTTCTTAAGAAGACTCGTGGTCAGTGGCTGGTTCCCTGTTCCTCGTTTCCTCCACCTGACTCAGAGCTCCCGCTGGAGACCACGGATCCACGGGTAGTGTGGTCCACACCTCTGATTACTCAGTGAACAGTTACTGGGGTGTGTGTGTGTGTGTGTGTGTGTGTGCGCGCGCACTTATTTAGATGGTGAGGCCTAGAGTCAGAGGGGCACAGCCGTCTGGGAAGATGGATTTGCAGGACAGTCTGCAGTCTTCTGGGACTAGGATAGGAAGTGAAGAAGCATCAGCACATGGGGAGCTATTTCTAGTGGCTGAGCATCGGGAGGGCTGATGCAGCCCACTCTGGGGTGGGGGGGGCACTGGAAGTCTTTCTGAGAAAACAGAGAGTGAATGAAGGCCTGGTGTAATTGATAGAAGCAGAACAAAACGACCTGTAATTCACCTGCTTTTTGTTGGACTCGGTGATTCCCTATTGTCTGTAAGCGGTTCCCTTACCACCCACTGACGAGTCAGGGCGGCCTTCATGCCAGCCCCTCCGACCTCAGCTCTCGTCGTCCTGTCCTGATGTCACTGCAGAAGCTTCCCGGGGAGTCCGGGCTGCATTGTTGGTCACCGGTGTTCATCACTGTTTATAACCACCGACTGCAGTTTACATCCAGGTCCAGGTGGTACGAGGTCCAGATCGTTGGGGACTGCACTCCAGCGTGGAGTTCTGCATGATGGTTCGCTGTTTCCGTTTTCCCGTCAGGAGGATGTTATTGGCCCTTCAGGGGCTGAGTCACCTTCAGACGCACATTGGTTTGTAAATGGGGCCTCCACAGGGCAAACGGGAGGGGAAAGTGTTAGGACATTTAGTAAAAACTGTCTTTTGGTTTCAAAGTGGAGGGGACAGTCCTAAATGCATGTGGACACGCTGACCCAGAGGTGGCTGTCTTAGTGCCGGGCCTTTCCAGCAAATCCAGCTACGGACACTCGAAATCCACGGGAGTGTGTCCTTTGTCTCCAGGGACAGGAGAGACGGCCCCAAGCCTGCCAGGCCCTCGGGGGCTGCCCCGAAGTCTCGCCGTGTGGTGACCGGTGCCGGCCATGGTTAAAGCCGGTCCGAGCGCGTGAGGAAGAAGGTTCTGGAAGCTGCAGCTGGGAACAGGGCGGGGTGACAGGAGGGTGCTGGGCGAGACCTGGGCTCTGTCTTGGTGCTGGACCCGGGCCAAACGGACTGACCTCTGGCGGCTTTGCTTCCCCACCCACAAAATAGGAGTCAGAGTAGCAGGGACCCTGCCAGTCTGTGTTTCTAAAATATCTGTTTATTTATTCATTTATTATTTTTGGCTGCTTTGGGTCTTAGCTGCGGCGTGCTGGCTTAGTTGCTCTGCGGTGTGTGGGATCTTAGTTCCCCGACCAGGGATCCAACCCGCGTCCCCTGCATTGGAAGGCGGATTCTTTACCACTGGACCACCTGGGAAGTCCCCGGTCTGGTTTTTAAGTTAATTAATTTTCTTCGAGTCTTCCTGAGATATAACGGACACACAGCACTGTGTAAGTTTTAGATGTACAGCATAATGATCTGACTTGCATACACGATGAAATGATGACCACGGTAAGTTTAGTGAACATCCGTCATCTCATATAGATGCAATGTTAAAGAAATAGAGAAACATTTTTTTCCTTGTGATGAGAACCCTTAGGATTTAATTTCTGAACAGCTTTCCTGCATAGTGGATAGCAGTGTTAATTATATTCATCATGCTGCACATCACATCCCTAGTACCTGTTTATCTTAGAACTGGACGGTTGCACCTTTTGACCACCTTCATCCAATGCCATCTCCCCTCACCCCTGCCTCTGTAGCCGCAAATCTGACGTCTTATTCCATGAGCCTGTTGGTTTTCGAAGTATAATTGACCCATCCTGGCGCACAGTATAGTGACTTGATATTTCTCTACATTTAAAAATGACAACCACGATTAATTCAATTACCATCTGTCACCATACAAAGATGTTACATAATTTTTTTTTTTTTTTTTTTTTTGGTATGCGGGCCTCTCACCGCTGCGGCCTCTCCCGTTGCGGAGCACAGGCTCCGGACACGCAGGCTCAGCGGCCATGGCTCACGGGCCCAGCTACTCCGCGGCATGTGGGATCTTCCCGGACCGGGGCACGAACCCGCGTCCCCTGCATCGGAAGGCGGACTCTCAACCACTGCGCCACCAGGGAAGCCTGAGATGTTACCTGATTATTGACTGTGTTCCCCATGCTGTGCGTTTCATCCCCATGACTCATATATTCTGCAACTGGAAGTTTGTCCCTCTTTGCCCCCCTCACCTATTTCTTTCCTCTCCCCACCCCTTTACCCTTTGGCAACCACCTGTTTGTTCCCTGTATCTGTGACTCTTCCTGTTTTGTTGCGTTTGATCATTTGTTTAGATTCCACACAGAAGTGGATTCATACAGTACTTGCCTTTCTCTGTCTGACTTGCTTCACTTAGCACAGTGCCCTCTGGGTCCATCCGTGTTGTTGTAAATGGCGAGATTCTATTCTTCTTTCATGGCTGACGTGTATATACCACATCCTCTGCATCCATTCATCTGCTGATGGGCATTTGGGTTGTTTCCTTGTCTTGGCTATTGTGAATAGTGCTGCAGTGAGCTTTGGGGTGCATATATCTTTTCTAATTAGTGTTTCTGTTCCCTTTGGATATATGCCCAGGGGTGGAATTGCTGGGTCATATGGTAGTTCTCTTTTTAATGTTTTTGAGGACTCTCTATACTGTTCTCCATAATGGCTGCATCCCTTTACATCTCCACCACCAGTGCACAGGGCTCCCTTTTCTCCACACCCTCTCCAGCACTTGTTATTTGTTGTCTTTTTGATATTAGCCATTCTGACCGGTGTGAGGTGACACCTCCTTGTGGTTTTGGTTTGCATTTCCGATGATTAGCGATGTTAAGCATCTTTTCATGTACTTGTTGGCCATCTGTATGGCTTCCCTGGAAGAATGTCTATTCAGGTCTTCTGCCTGTTTTTCAATTGGGTCGTTTGGTTTTTTGCTACTGAGTTATATGAGTTCTGTGTCTATTTTGGATATTAACCCCTATCAGATATCATTTGCAAATATCTTCTCCCGTTCAGGTGGCCTTTTCGTTTCATTGATAGTTTCCTTCACTCTGCAAAAGCTTTTAGTTGGATGTAGTCCCATTTGTTTATTTTTGCTTCTGTTTCCCTTGCCTTAGGAGACAGGTCCAAAGAATATGACTAAGACTGATGTCAAAAAACTGCCTAGCTTTCTTCTAGGAGCTTTATGGTTTCAGGTCTTACATTTAAGTCTTTAATCCATTTTGAATTAATTTTTGTGCATGGTGTGAGAGAGTAGTCCAACTTGATTCTTCCACACGTAGCTGTCCAGTTTTCCCAGCACCATTTATTGAAGAGGCTGTCTTTTCCCCATCGTATAGTCTTGCCGCCTTTGTCATGGATTAATTGCCCCTATAGGTAGGTGTGTTTTAAAGAGGAAGTCAGCGCCTCTGGTGTCTTCCCAGCTGCTAGTTTCAATTTACCTGATAACTGGGCAATGAGGATTGGGTTCCAGGCTTGATAGGAGAGCTCATTCTCAGAGTTCTGGCTCTGTGGCACTCAGGGAGCTTCTTGCTACCGTGTCTGTTGCTGGTCCCACCTTGGGGGATACACCGCGTAGACAGGCAGTAAGGACATGAACACAGAGGTGACCACTATAGATTGGTCAGCAGCAGGTATTTGTACGCCTTCAGCCCAGCTCTTTGTGATGATGCCATTCACGAGTGAGGTCCCTGAATAAATGTCGATTGTGCACCTGTGATCAGGTGGGATTCCGTGAGCGAAGCAAAGCCCTTGACATCAGGGAGTTTACATCATAGTGTGTGAATAGATAAAATAAATAAACACGTGACCTGTCAGAGAGCAGTGATCACGGCAGAGGACAGCCCAGACGGGAGAGGGTGGGAGTCCTGGAGAAGGGGTGTGAGGGGCCATGTCACATGGGGCAGGTGAGGGGAGGCCGCCCGGCCAGGAAACATTGGAGCAGAGGCAGGAAGTCAGCCACGCAGGTGTCTGCGGGAAGAGCATTCCCGACAGAGGGAACGGCGAGATCGGGGCCCTGAGGCTTCTGCAAAGCCTCAAGAATGAGGTGGGTGGGAGCAGAGAGAGCTGGTGGGGCAGGGGGTGGGGGAGAGGGCCAATCACGGAGTGGCGGCCTGGGGGCTCCGGCTGTGTCTGGGCAGGACGGAAGCTGTTGGAGGGTTTTGAGCAGATCAAGCCGAGAGGTCTGTTAGGACGTGGTTGTGACTCTTCCAGCTGAGAGGTGGTGGGGGCTGGGATCAGGGTGATGGAAGTGAAGACGGTGGAAAGTGATCAACTTTAGGGTATGTTTAGGATACAATCTGAGTGCAGAACTGCTGGTGGGTGGATGTGAGTGTGAGAGGAGTGTGGTGTGAATGGCTATGTGGTGTCTGGTCTGAGCACCTGGGTGGTTGTGCTGCCAGTTCTGGGGCGGGAACGTGGGCTCGTGTGCTTGGTTCTGGACGAGGTAGGGTTGAGGGGTGATTGGAGAGGCCAGGGAAGGGGGCCAGCTGGCCATCTGAGCATCCCAGAGGTGTCAGCGAACAAAGTTAATCTTCTTCAGTATTTGAGGAGTGAATTTGGGCTTAGAGTGGGGGTAAGGAGCTGCACTGATTTTGCCAAATTCCCTAAACTTCCTGCTGTTTATCATCCAATCTCCTCTCCGATTCTAGAGGTTTCCTGCCTGGGCACCCACCATTCTGACCCCTGAGAGGAGGGAGAGGGGAAAGAGCAGGTGGAAAAAGAGCCTGGACCCCTAGTAACTGCTCAGGGGTGTGTGTGGGTGTAGAGATAGCAGGGGGAGCCGGGGGAGGGGTGCCCAGAGGTTGAGTGACCACAGAGAAAGAGAAGTGTCCTCTGTCAGCCTCGGCAGCTCCAAGCATTAGAAAGGAGACACGGAATGAGCAGGCAATTTTAGGGCTCACTGTGAGGGTCCGAAAGTGGGAGTTAGAATAAGCCTTCTCATCGTGCCTGTTACAAGGCTGGTATGTTATCCTGGAGCTGAGGCGTTTCTAAATTTCTCCTAGTTGGTCTTCAGCTGGTCATATAAATGTAAGAAAAATAATGAGCAAAGTGATGATGGGCTGAAGACAAATTCACCAAGGCAGGGGTGCTGCCCACAGGAGGTTAAGCACAGAGGTGGGCAGAGCATGATGCAGGGGGGCAAGTTGCGATCTGTACACAGGTTTGCAGGATGGCATTTTCCGTCTTAACCCAGGGACTGCGTGAGCTGGTGTGACCCGGGAGGAGACTCTTCCGGGCTCACTGGACTCTTCAGGTGTGTGACGACGGACAGAAGATGTCAGTCTGCAGCACCCCCTGTGGAGAGGGGTGCTGAGATCTGAAACGTGACCACGTCCTGGCGCGATGGGAGTCTGTGAAAACCAGCGTACGTGCGTGCAGTGGCTGGGGATCTCGTCCTTCGGTGGTGGCGGTGGTGATGGTGCGTCTGCGTAAGGGGAGAGTCCAGGAACACTGAGCTCTGCCTGGGGTGGTGGAGGAATAGTCCTCACCTGGAGAGTAAGACTGAAAACGTTAAGAGACACAAACAGAACTGAACCTCCTGCCAACAGTCTCCCCGAACTGAAGCTGTATGTGGGCCGCAACTTCTCAAAAATAGGGATCCAGAGAATTTCCCAGATCATTAAAGCCCCAACTGCAAATCCACGACTCATAATGTTACCATCGGGCTCCGATGATAGATTGCTTTTTACACATCAGTGGGGAAAGGCTTACTGGAATACGGAAGAAGAAGGTCACCGGACGTTGGTTTTGAATCAGCACAGGTCTTCTGTCTTCTGAGACTTGACAGAACAATTCCAAATGTGTGGGTAGATTTCCTGGAAAATTCACACCCCCCCCCATTACATTGAAAATGCAAGTTCGTGCAGACTTGTGGCTCTCCTGGAAACCTGCTCTGAAACAAGAGCCAGCACTCCTGGGCATCACTGGTTCTCCCCGAGGATGGAGTGGCGGCAGGGGTGCTGTGGGGCTGCCGTCCGCCTCATTTTTGCCCTTTGCCATCCACATCTTGTGCATGTGCCTTTCTGTGTGTGTCTTGGTGAAGCTTTATGGTGAAGGAAAGTGTGAGATCTGTTAGGCAATCCAAGGCAGAATAATTTTTATTTGCAAGGGCATTACACTCCTGATATACCTCTGAGTCCGAATAATATGGAAACACTGAGAACACAGGCAAAAGAATCCTACCGGTGGACTGGAGAGTACTGGATTTGTAGGAGAGAGACCTCATAAGATTTTCCTGTTTGCCTTTAAAGAAAGAATCTGTCTATAAACGTAGAAAGGTATAGCTCTCCAGATGTTTTTAAACAATTGGTTATGTATTAAAAATGCAAGCTACTGTTTTGGTCTTTGAAATGGGACATAAAATGACTTCCGGTTGTTTCTGAAGCCACAACAGCATCGACATATGTTTCCAATGACCATGGTCTAGCAGGCATTAAGCTCTAACTATAAATTATTTGTTGCAAATGGAGAATGAGTTGTCTGAAAGAGGTAAAAGGAATTTGGTGCTGTGTATCGTGCTCGCAAAGTTCCAGACTTGGATCCGCACACCCAAAGCCTAGGGTTTTCATACTGAAATTTCTAGCATTGTCCCAAAGGCCGAAAAAAGTCCCGTGATTGAGGAACGCGCAGTGGAAAGAGCTGGGTGAGTGTGGCATCGTGGGCCACCCAGAGCGCGGGGCGCTGGGGAGAGGGCTCCAGGTGCTGGGCAGGTCGACCACAGCCTCCGGCTTCAAACCAAGCTCTTGCCTTACGCTCAAAACGAAGAAACAATGAGTGCGATTTAGTTCTGCCCCAGTCAGTTTGGAACCTGCGTCGCTTATGGTTTGACTCAGCCTTTGCACCCAGATACTGTGTGTGTGAGCGTTTAACCCAACGTGTGGCTCAGAATGGCCAGAGGATCTAGACAGTCCCGTCCTAAAGTCACATTAATTCCTTTTTTGTTTCAACGAGGTGAGAATTAACTTCATTCTCTTCCTTCTTATGTTTAAGACTCATTCATTTGCTCCCAGATGCGAATCCCTAGTTGGTAGTTGGCATGTTAAGCGGGTTTATCTTAAGAAAAGCATTTTTCTTCTTTTAAATTTTTGGCTTTTACAACTCTCAAAATGGACCCCCAAATTCGCTAATGTTCTAGACAAAGCAAAAAATTGTAATTATTTTTTACATCACTACAGAAATCTCCAGAGCATTTTCCAGTATGTTTTAGAAGGCCAGCTAAGTGGTTTCTATTTCTTTTCATTCCTCTGTGATGAGAAAGTAAATAAGTAACCAAAATTTAAACCACAGCAACCAGCCCAAATAATCGTATCTCTCAGTCATCTTTATTCACAAATAAAGGCTGTGTATAGGAGGCAGGTTTTAAGGAAGAATGAAATAAGTGCTATCTTGGTTGATTAGCTACAAAATCGATAAAAGGCTAAGGCAAATTAGAATCAAAGTTTAAAGAATTTATTTCATTTTTCCAATTACATAAAAATTCAAAACAGACCCATATACTTGGTGGATTCGATTTTCCTGCGGCTGCGATGCAGCTGGTGTTTTGGAGCGGAGGCTGAAGGAATCTTGAAGCAACCTGATGAGATTTCCTGACTAGGATACGCCCCAGGCTGCCCACCTCAAGGCACTTTTGGCATTTCCATTCGAGACACAGGCTGTCTGGAACGAATGACTCTACCACAGATATCTGTCTGAGCCGCACGGCTGGGCCGGTGGCTTGGCGGGGCCCGGGTCCCTTGCAGGTGCCTGCGGGCTGTCTTCAAATACGCACATGTGACGTGAGGTGGGACGGGGCAGGAGTGACTTTAAAGTGGGAAAGACCAGGAAGTCCGAGGTTCTGCCCTGAGGGGACACAGAGGAGCACGGGGGCCCCAGGGCTGAGGCATCCCCCTCTCAAATGGGGCTTCTGGAAGATGCCATGGGAGGGGCAGCTCCTGGCTACTGCCCCCCTTGGGATGCAGAGCAGCCTCTGCCTGTGGGTGTTGGAAGTGGCGCCCTGAGGAGAAAACGGGACAGGAGCGAAGCTGAGGCTTTTTCAAGAACGTGCTGGTGGCCGGACGGGGACCCGGTGCTGGATTCCCCACCCGCGTGCAGGTGGCGTCTCAGCTCCCACGGGGGAGGGACGAGAGGAGAAACCAGTGACGGTGCAGTTCTTCCTCAGGGCCTCGCCGGGAACTCGGCAGGACTGCGTGGGCGTGCAGGATCCAGGCCGGTGATACCCGCGGGAGCCTGGACCAGCCCCCATGCCGCAGCGCCTGGTCCGCTGTCACGTGACCGCTGCTCTCCTGCCCTCCCTCTCTGGCTGCTCCCAGGACCCCAGAGTATCCTTCTCCTGCCTCTTGTTTCTTATCTCCTTTTGTCTTTTCAGTCGTCAAACCCGCCACGGCCACCCTGGCACACGCGCCCTACCGAATCAGAACAAGGAAGGTCCTCCCTCTGGCGGGTGGCAGCCGAGGCCCCGAGTCCTGAGGCTCTGTCTTTCCCTCAGGGCGGCTGCCGATTCTGGATACTGGGATCCGGGGAAGTTTTGTGGGCCCAGACGTGCCCACGTGCTCCTGCAGCTCCGGGCGGGGGTTCTGCTGTGAGCCGCCGGGTCTCCTGCCCGCCTGGGGTTCCCTGAACAAAGACGGGAGGGCGCTGGGTGACCAGCGACCCTGGGACGCGCTCTGACTCACTGCTGAGGCTTTGCGCCAGCGCCTGGGATTCTGAGAAGGTTTCGGGAGTACACATGGCATGGAGGTTGCCCGGACCCCCCAGGAAGGGTGTGGAGCGGCACGCAGCACCCGAACGGACCGCAGAGCCCTCAGAATTCTACACTTCGTGCTGTGCTGTCCGAGGCCGCTTGGGATTGCAGTCACAGAGGCCAGCTGTGCGTGGTCATCGCAAACAGAGCAGGCTGAGTGCAGGGTGGCCGGGACAGGCGCCGAGGCCGCTGCACATGTATGTCCGGCACCGACCACACTCTGGTTGGGTGGCAGGGAGGGAGCCTGGGGTTGGGCGTGACCACCTAGCTCGTGGAAGTGCTGGCCAGGGTGGCAGTAGACTTCCTGAAATATCAAAACTTTGAGAGGTCAAAAGCCCCAGTTGGGTTTTCACCTGACTTTGTGTGGGTGATTCTGGGGCACCAGATTAATGAGGGCTGAGATTTAGTGAAGGGTGAGGTGCCCATTCCTCAGAGTCTCTAGAACCCAAATCTGAAGAGCGAGCGGAATTCACTGGGGTGCGGTGGCCCATCTGCTCAGGTTGCAGTCTAGACATGGGAGGATCGGCAGTGCTCTCGCAAAGAGGCCGGAGAGACAGAACACGCAGCTGCCGTAGGGAGAACAGGCAGAGCTTAGCCGCTGCTTCTCTTACTTCTGACCATCCCTGAGGACCCAGGAAAACATCTAGTTCCCAAGGCTTGCTGGGCAGAGCGGGGAGAGATGTCAGGAATTCCTTGGAGTCCTTCTGAGTGGAGTGTGTTTTTTCCCTGCTAACGAATTCTTCCCAGGTGGAGGAGGGGAGAGATGCAGCCACAGATGCACAGGTATCTAAAGCCTGCCCCAGGAGACGGTGAAGTGCAGGAGCGCGAGAGAGGCGAGCACTTCCTTATCACGGTCTCTGACGGGCAGGAGAGGGAAGGAACGCCAGTGCGAGTCCTGGGATTGTGCAAGGTTTTCGAGAAGCCTGCGTCACAGGTCAGGGGAAGAAATAAGTTCCAAGAAGCGATGGGCGGGAAGCTGGTGAAGGTCAGGTGTGTGCCCAGGCTGACCCAGCTCCTCAGGCATCCGTGCGGCTTCGTCCCGGGCGGCTCCCAGCTGTGCCTGCAGGAGGCCTGAGTGGTCCCCACTACGGTGATGATGGAAACACCGATCGCAGGCGTTCCCAGAGCGTTCGGTTCAGCGAGGCGGTGCGCTCAGCTCTCTCTAGGAGAGCTCGGCCACGCGACAGAGGTGAGGGAGCAGGTGCATCTGGGGCGCAAATCCCGAAGCCAGGCCCGCAGCCGCCCCTCCGCCGCGGGCGGGAGCGGACGCCCGGCTTGCGTCTGCTTCGTGGTTATTAACTCCCCTTCACCTGCTGTTCAATAAGCCGCTCTCTGCAGAACGTTGTTTCAAAGACAGGGTCAGCCCTCCTTCAACCTTCACTGCTGTTTTTTTGACTTTAGAAGTCTCCACCCCCTTTTAACGTTATTTAAAAAAATATTTTAAAAATGTTATTAAAAAAAACCCCCACCATGCCATGCTTCTCCCCAAGCCTTTATCCAGAGCAGAGAGCTGACGGCACAGTGAATCAGAATCTGTCTGCACTTCAATGGGGGGTGGTCCAGGTGAGGAAAGAAAATTTATGGAGGTGGCCGGCAAGGCCACAGGTCAAAGACAAGAGGAAAAAATCAAGAATTTTCCTGTATTTATGACCCGTAATTAAAATTGCAATCAAATGTGCAGAAACGGTAGAATGAGGAGGTAATAGGCTTTAATTATATGAAGAACGGAGAGTAAAAGTGGAAAGAAAAAACTGTATTTACTTTTGCAGCAAAAAAAGTCAGCACCCTATAGGGTTAAGGAAATGAGCACCTGCACACTTAAATACAGTTTACTAAACTGTCTTCTTGTTTGTAGTTCTTCAGAAACCTTAAGAATATCTTCAGAAATTCAATCAATCAGCTCTTTATTTTTTTTAAAGAAAATTTTCTTTTTGTCTTTGATATTCTTAAATTTCATTCTGATGTGATTATCCTGTGGCATCTGCATGGAATCTGGGGTAGGGCCAGCAGTCTGTGTTTTTTTGGTTTTTTTTTTTGCGGTACGCGGGCCTCTCACTGCTGTGGCCTCTCCCGTTGCGGAGCACAGCCTCCGGACGCACAGGCTCAGCGGCCATGGCTCACGGGCCCAGCCGCTCCGCGGCATGTGGGATCTTCCCGGACCGGGGCACGAACCCGTGTCCCCTGCATCGGCAGGCGGACTCTCAACCACTGCGCCACCAGGGAAGCCCCAGCAGTCTGTGTTTTAAAAGTCCTCCTGGTGATTCTGATGTGGAGCCAGTGAGAAGCAGCGCCTTAGATTAATTTTCCACGTTCAGCCACAGGATCAGTTCTGGCTTGGGGGTGTACTGGGGGTGCCCTAGACCAGAAGTTCTCAGGGTGTGGCTCCTGGAAACCCAGACCCACCAAATCAGAAAGTCTGGGGCTGGAACCCAGTAATCGGTTCAGACCTCCTTCAGGCGGTTCTGGGCACGCTGACGTTTGAGAACCTCTGTTCTAGACCATTGGTTCTCAGAATCCTATGCGCTTAAGGACCCCTGGGGATCTTGTTAGAATGCAGGTCGTGTTCTGCAGGTCTGGGGTGGGGCTCGAGTGTCTGCTTTTCTAATGCGTTTCCAGGTGCTGCCAACGTTACTGATCCATGGACCACCCTCAGAGCAGCCGGGTTGTGAAATATTATGGTCCCTAGAAGTACACACCTTCCATGTAAATGGAGAAAGAGGCGTTCGAATTAAAATGTCACTCTCCTGTCTTGACAGTGAGCCAGACCTAAAATAAATTATCTCCTCCAGTAAACCTGATGACACTGTGAGTTCCTGAATGTAAAAGCCTGAGGATATAGCTTTGGTTGTTTGATTTCCCTTTGACATGCAGTAAGAAACGCTATGGAGAGGAGAGAACGAGCGGGGACCTCCCCAAGGCTTCCCAAGGGACCGATGCGCAGGCAGTCACGAGCACCATTCTACTGAATCCTTTTTAGCTACAAGAATGTATTGGAGCAGGAAAGAGGCCTGTGCCCATACGGATGACCCCAGGGGCCCCAGGAAGGAGGTGGCAGTTCTCAGCACCTGAGTCTCTCTGAGACGCTTTTGCTGCTGTCAACACTTGGCTCATTTTCCCCTTTGGCTTAAGTTCACCCTTTTAATCAACTTTCATTGTTAGATGGCTCTGTGCAGTCAGCACTAGTCATTTTTGCTAAATCCCGTCTCTTCCTCCAGTGCCTCTTTTGACGGCAGCAGCGGCTGGGCAGGGGCAGGCTTGTTGGCAAGGAGGGGAGTGAGGACCACTCTCCCGCCTTCCGGCTGGTGGCCTCTCTGCCCCTGCCCTCCAGGCCCACACCTCGCTTCCTCTGTTTTAGACATGTTGACCTTTTCCTCTGCAGATGTCTCCCCCCACCTCCCGCCCCCTTTCACAGGCTCGTCGTTCGCAGGAGATGCCAGTCCTGCCCTTGGAAGGCTTACAACCCAGGGGTTCTTTCTGGTTGAGGAGATCTAGGCTGTTGGTCCTCGACCTTTTGTGAATCTCAGGAAAGAAAGGGTGTGGGCGAGTCTGCTAACTGGCAGGTTTACAGATGCTCGCAGGATGCCCAGTGGTTTGCAAACATCAGCTGTGACTTTAGCCACATCCCGGGCCCCCGATGGTCCGGGTCACTCAGGGAGCAGCTGGAAGCCTCCCCCGCTCAGCTCCAGCCTCGCCGAGGTGCCGTCCAGAGGTGCTCCTGGCACCTCTGTGGGTCCTCTTGGGACGGCCCCCTGCTTTCCTGCAGCTGCAGTCTGTGCAACAGCTCAATAAAATGGGCTTGCAAGCTTCTGTAACCTTTGTCAAATCAGTGTTCTTTCCTGTACGTGTAGCCCTGTAAGACCTTATAAAAAATGTAAAAGGGAGGTATCAAAGTTTCATCCTTCTGTTTTTTTAGGACAGCAAAATGTTTGATTCCACAAGAGGACCAGTAAATAATACCCAGAGGGGGAAATTAGGGAATAGATTTTGTTCCCTCCCCCTACGGAAAAAAGGGAAGGTGGCATTGGCCTCTTTGAGAAGCTGAGCAAACCAGAAGCAGGCCTGTTAAGGTTAACCCTAAATGTTCTGCCCTGAGAGCAACCCAGTTGGGTGTTGAATTTCACGCCCTTCCCGCCGTGCAGCCTCAGTGCCACGCGGCCGGCCTCAGCTCAGGGCCCCAGCCCCTCCGAGAGCTCCTCACTTGTTGCCGTATTTTCTGTAATGCGTCTACAAAGCTTTGACATCGGTGCTCCAGTGAGGAACAGAATTCAATTTCACAAGCAGAAAAATGCGCAAAGGAATGTCCGGCAGTCAACTCAATTTGCTTTCAGATTTGTGGAATTGGTTTTGAAAATGTGATATGTGGACTTTCATTACTTTGTAAATACATGCTATCAAATTTACGGCTAGATTCAGGCATGTAATGTGGTTAAATCACGGTTACTTTGTGGATCATGACTTCCCTGCATGGGTTCTAAATCTTTATCTTGCACTAGCCTGGATTTTTCCTCCTTTTGTCCTGAATCCTTCTGACTTTCACAAAGTGAAAAGTGCTGGTGCATCTCTTTGGCCAGGATGGGCACGCGGGTCTTTGCAGAGAGAACAGGACTGATCCTCTGGCTTAAACACCCTCTGCAGTGCGGCTGGCAGGGGCGGCCCCCTGAGGCAGCAGGAGTGGGGACAGCCGAGGACAGGCCCGGGACGACGAAGGCTCCGTGCCCATCTGCGCGGCTGCTGCCTCGAGGCTGCCTGCCTCTCGCCTGGCTCGGTTGGGAGCGCAGGGCCCAGCCTGGGACCCGCTGGGGCTCCAGCTGAGCTGGGGGCTTTCCACCGTGTTGCCCACTCGGGACCCTCCTCCAGGGCCTGCTTCTGTTCTTCTGAACTGCTCTGGGCCACTAGCCCTGAATTTGAACAGAATGAAAAGGCAGGAAAAATTTACCCCCGAGAACTCTTAAAGGGACATCAGATCAGTCCCTCCCCACCCCCCGAGGACGCCGTCACTCTCGGCACAAGCAGAGGGGACGGAAATGGCTTCACCCGTCAAAGGTGGGGCTGCAGAAAGGAAACTGGCCCCCTCCCTGCGGGGACGCCAGCCTCTCCAAGCGCAGGTAATCACTCACGACTGGCTGCGTTTCAGTTTGCTTCTTAGTGTGCCACAGTCAAGGTGAACTCCAAGACGGTGGCAAATGCCAGATGGGAAGACGTATTTCTCACTTGGCCGTGTGTCCACTCAAAGGACCTTTGAGGGTCCTTGCCTGGTGCCCACCTCGTCTCCCATGCCCAGACCCTTCTTGTGTGGCCCTGTGGTCAGTCCACCTCTTATTAGAATGGCACATTCAGGGGCTGGAGGTCGGTCACCCCTCTTTGCTGTCTGTCTAATGCAGCTGAACTTTGAGATCGAAGCCGTGCTGCTAATTCAGGTCTTAGAGCACTTTGGACCGTATCACACGGAGGTTGTGGCTTTCGTTTCTTCTGAGGATGCTTGAATTTAAAGTGATAACCCAGTGATTCTTTTCTTTAAAGAAATGCCTTAAAGGATAGGACATTTCTACATTTGCTTGCGTTCGAGGACAATTCTTTGATAACGTTTTAACGTTGACAGTGTTTTGGCTTCATTTGAGCTTAAGTGAGAGTGGCTAAGAAACAGATTTATGACAAACCACTGAAATATAGTGCTGCTAATTCACGCACCAGTGATTTCCTCTCCTCCAGTTCACAAACGATTTTTTGGAGAGTCATTCCCCGGAAGTTACAGTCTGGGCGTTCCTCTGCCCCTTTGACTGTCTCCTTCATCTGTGCGCATGGGGGGCCCCTCACAGGGGAGAGGACGGCGCTTCTCCAGGTGAGATGTGTGACCAGGCCTCAGAAGGAGGTGCACACGTTGCCTCTCTCGGGAATCAGGTCTTGTGACTGTGAAGATGCCCGGTTGTCAAGGAGATGGAGCAGGGAAGCCAGTCTCCTGAGTGCAGCCTCAGTTGGTCAGACTTTGGGTGGAAGCGGTGGGTTTTCTCAGGTCCCCTTGCTGTCATCCTCTCTTCTTCCCCCTCTGAGGTCATTCTTGTGGGAGGTTTGCTCCCCAGCCCCTGCTGCTCCCGAACGTATCTCGGCTCGACTGGAAAGCCCTGCTCTGCATTCTGGAGAGTTGATCTTCCTCAAAACACAAGGTTGGCGTTTCTTGCTCGAAGCCATCCAGGTACAGGGAGCTCGGCCCCCGAAGGATGCTGACTCCTGGCCGGCTCCACGCCTGCGTCTCAGCGGCCCTTGTGGCCGCACATGTGACACTTCGCAGCGGCGGGGCTCGGATGCCAGACGCTGGGCTGTGTTTTCCCAGCAGCGGTGGCAGCGTGGGGACCTGTGTGGACCGAGCTCGCTCACTGGCTTCTCCGCCGGCCCTTCTGCAAAACGCTCGACAGGCTGACAGTCGGCCTGCTGCCTTGCCGGCTGCCGTTGTGTTTGACTCGCTTTCCATGGCGCAGACTTTACTGGCTCTGGGTGTCAAGTTCCTGTGCAAACTCCTGCCCGGGCACGTGCGAGTCTGTGGACCCATGTCTGTGATGAGGCCTCGCCCTGTCTCCTGGTCCCTGGTCTGTCCGGTGTGGAGGGGCGTCCAGGAATCCCTGGGACCCGTCGAGCCGAGTTCTCCTCCGGGGCCGGGAGCAGGTGGACTGGGCTAGAGGCAGGGATAGGACATCTTTCTGCAGGGATGGGGGGTGGCAAGGAAGGGGTGGGCTCCCTCCTTCTCACGTTACGTGTGCAGACGGCCAAACGTGCTTCCTAAAAACGGGTGGGTCTTCGATTGCCCAGCAGGGCATCCTGGGAACACGGGCTCACAGGGCAGACGGGACGGGGGAGGCGGGAGGCGGGAGGCGGGAGGGGGGACGTCCCTCTGGAGCCACAGGGCGCCCGCGCGCTGCACGAGGTCGGCCCTGCTCCCCTGGGCTGGCTGAGTGTTGGGTCATTGGCCGACCGTGCATGGATGCCAGCCAGGAGCTCACAGAGTCTTCTCTGCCCCGGGCCCCCAGGACTCACGTCACGTTGTCCCTGGTGGACGAGGAGGACAAATAGAGCTCCAGGAGTCCCTGTGCTGGGAAGGCAGCCTGGGCGAGTTTCAGTGTGGCTGGACTTCTCCTCTGTCCGCAGCCCCGTGTCTCCCCTCCTTCCCTTCACGTTGTCCCTTCTGGCCCCTGAGGTTCTCACCGTGCACCCTGCCTCTTTCCCCTCGGGACCTCCAGTTGCGTGAGCACACGTCTTCTCTTCTTTGTGCCAGACCAGCCCCAACTTACCTCCCAGATCTCAGCTTCCATGTCACCTCCTCCAGGGAGCCTTCCCCGATGCCCAGGCCCAGGGAAGGTGGTCCTGCCAAGTTCCCATAGCAACCTGTACGTCTCCGGAGTAGAGACCGCCTCTGGCTGCGCCCTGCGGTACATCCCTGACTCCCTTCCCGCTGGTTAAACTTGGCTCAGAGAGGACTTCTGGACAGTGATTGGAACACGATAGGCTTTTAAATGAATATTTGTTGCATGCCTGAACGTGGGTTTAGGCTCTATTGACCCTTCCCTAGACTCACGTCATACCGAAAACATCTCAAAGGAGAGGGTTCTTATAGCTAAAAGTTGTAATAATAGTTGCTGACATTTTCTGAGCACGTACTACGTGCGGGAAACCGTATCAGAGCCTTTACGTACGTTACGTATCAACACAGCAGCCCTGCCAAGTAGCGATCCCGCTTTCTGTTTTTCACATGATGTTTTGTGGATGATGAAACTTCTCTCCTGGCCAAACAGAGAAGAGCAGAGGCATGGTAGCACCATTGTTCGGCCTGGCTTTGGCCCTGACCTAGCTTGTCAGCCCTGCTGGTGACCTAGTATGTCAGGCAGGACATGGCAGGTCAGGCTGCAATGGAACAATGACAACAACCAAAGAGACCTCTGCAGCTCAGCGGCTTTGAACAAAAAATCTGTTTCTTATCCACACTTCGGTGGGACACGGCTTATTGCAGCCTCTCAGGGACCCAGCCACCCGTTCAAACAGTGGTTCCGGAAGAAGATTGAGCACTTTACACAGGAAATCAGGTGTTCAGTCCCTTTTGTCCCAACTCATTGGCTCTGTTTAGCCTCTTGGTCTTAACCTAAAACAGAGGCTTGACAGGCTGGTCCTGTCTGCCTCCAGAGCGAGGAGGGAATTACCAGGACACCTCGCATCCCGTTCTCTTGGGCGCCAGTGGGAAGGATGGCTCATCCGGGGCCGCAGAGCTGCTGTTGCCCGTGGGCCTTTCTCACCTCCAGCCAGCTCAGGTACTACTCTCAGCAGCCGCTCAGCCCAGATGAAAGTCATGGTTGTAGGTTGAAAGGCAGAAAAATACTTTAACGTCCTGTCAGTTCGTTTCCTTCCCTTTAAGCCACACCAAAGTGGACTGATGACGGCAGATCTCTTGGTTGTGAGAATCGTCAGCCTGAAGTACAGGAGGAGAGGAGCATTCCTGCTTCTGCTGACCTGCAGCCCTGGGCTCGTCTGCCAGAGTCAGCATGTGTGGCTTCTGTGTCACCATCTCTGTTATTTATAAAAAAACCTCAGCGCTACTGTGGGGTGAGGGGTCCCGGAGCCCCCATGTTTCTGCACCGGCGAGCCCAGCGCTGTGGGGAGGATGGGGCAGGCTGATTACTTCTGGAGCATCCTGTCTGCTTTTGTTAGATATTCTGTTATTAATTAATTAATTTATTTTTGGCTGCATTGAGTCTTCGTTGCTGCATGCGGGCTTTCTCTAGTTGCGGCGAACGGGGGCTGCTCTTCGTTGCGGTGCACGGGCTTCTCATTGCTGTGGCTTCTCGTTGCAGAGCATGGGCTCTATGCACGTGGGCTCAGTAGTTGTGGCTCGTGGGCTCTAGAGCGCAGGCTCAGTAGCTGCAGCACATGGGCTTAGTTGCTCCGTGGCACGTGGGATCTTCCTGGACCAGGGCTCGAACCCGCGTCCCCTGCATTGGCAGGTGGATTCTTAACCACTGTGCCACCAGGGAAGCCCAGATGCTGAACATTTTAATACCGATTTACTTAGTAAGTCAGCCAGGAGTTAGGGATGCAGAAGCGGTGAGCCTAACAACTGCCCTCAGGAAACCTCACTCCAGTGAAAGGTTAGAAAACAAGCAGGTGGAAGGGAATGATTTAGAGGCTAGTTATTATATTATATTATAATAATTATTATTATTTCTAAGCAAGCAGTATAAACCTGGGGGTTGTGTACCTAGTAAAGATATCGCCCTTTTCTATGACTCCTTAGCCTCCTTCTGTAAATGTACAAGAAGACCCTTATGAACTCGTTTGTAAGATCAAAATGTTCAGTGCAGCCAAGGTGCTGCTGGAGGGAACCCTCTTGGTGTCCTGACCCCCAGGGCGTCTGGGGCAGAGGAGGGGCTTCAGGACAGGTCTGAGCGAATAAACCCAGAAATCAGGTTAGGGCTAGAACCAAATATGCTGATCAATACTGACTGAATGCTCCTGCAAGGAAAAGAAAGACGAGAAAGAAAGGTGGCCTCTGTATGTAGGCGGGTCTTAAATACACCTGTCCAGGTAACTACACTCATTATGTGTACGTGCGTGTGTGCATACACATAACACCTCAGCCAGTGAGATGAAACTCCACCTTGACACCAGTCACTTCACGAGGAGGGTCTGCCCGAAGGTCAGGGCACCTTTAATGACCCCAGAGTCCCCGGACAAGGGAGCGGGCACATGGGAGTCGCACCAAATTGCAGGTTTGCCTGTGTCTGGGGCCCCGTGGGCGTTGCAGGCAGGGTGCAGAGCACAAGTCCTCACAGCTCTGGGGACCACCTATGCAGCCGGCCGGCTCTCATTTTAGCTTGAACGAACAAACAGATGACCTGTGGCTACCTAAAAATTGTCCTTAAAATTCAATTTAAGAGCAACTTAAACTTTTTGTTCAGGAGGTATGCAAAACCTACATGGATCTCGTGCCTGGAAGAAATCATCCTGGTGTGTCTGTTACCCCGACGGGCTTCTGCCCCGGCTCAGCCGAGTGCAGCACAGGCGGCCGCCAGCCCCCTCCCCGCTCCTTTAAGGATCACTGGGGGTGCCGTGCGTGTGGGCCGGCGGCCATGATGGGCTCGTGCTGCAGAGGGGCGGGTCGTCGTGTTTCCTGGAGCCCCTTACGAAGAGGGCGAATCAGTCCTGAGCCTCCGTCACAGGGGTACAAATACAGGGCGAGGCCAAAGCCGGTGTGAAGCCTCACCGTTTCGGACGGGACCGCGCTGATAAGGGCTCTTCTCTCTGAAGAGTGCCCTACTGTTTACAGGTCACTTTCCACTCTAAGGCTTACACAGAAGAAGAACAGATGATCCTTCCTTTATCCTTGGAGGATCTGCTGAGAAGATCAGCGCTGAGCCCATATTGCATCCTCTTTGCTTAGTTTAGACGGACGAGTGCAGACTCGGACTTAGAGGTGATACCCCTCTGCTTAGGGCGGGGCTTAATGGAAGAGACCTCCACCCCGTCCCCAGACCCTTCTGCTCTGGTTTCTCAGGCAGAGGGAGAACGTCGGGGGAGACATGAGAGAAACAAGCTGCAGGGAGGCCTGTGCCCGAGACTCCCCTAAACTGTAGCGATGAACAAGCAACCCACGCGTGTGTGAGCCTGGGGCTGAGACCCTCCGGCTGCCGCGACAGATGGTGTCGTGAAACCAAGCGCGAAGGTGGGGCTCCTCCACCCTGTGACCTGGGTTCCTCTGGGGCCGCTGCCTCCACGGGGAGTAAAGAGCTTCCTCTGGGTTAGATGCCGCTCGTCCTGCATCACTGTACGGGTCGAGGGGAAACTCAGGGGGCGGCGGGTGTGAGAGCAGCCTGTGCTGTGTGCGCCGTCTGCTGTCACCATGCTCGCGGACACCCTTCCTACACGCCCCTCCCCGCAAGAGGGCAGGAGAGACTCCAGTTTGGGGGGGGAGAATATTTTTTTTAATTTAAATTTTATTTTATTTGTTCTTCTTATACAGCAGGTTCTTATTAGTCATCTATTTTATACAAATTAGTGTATGCATGTCAATCCCAATTTCCCAAGTCATCCTACCACCCATCGCCCTGTCCCCCCACTTTCCCCCCTTGGTGTCCACACGTTTGTTCTCTACATATGTGTCTCTATTTCTGCCTTGCAAACCGGTTCATCTGTACCATTTCTCTAGCTTGGGTGAGAATATTAAAAAAAAACAAAAAACACTCAGAGAACTGATCACAGAAGCAGGCCCCTGAGGCTGTCATTCCATACGCCCTCTCACAAACGTGGCTCCCAGACCCTGGTAATGGCCCCGGCGGGGAATCGGCTCCCATTTTCCTCAAAGGAGGGACCCACATGTGGTTCTGGAGGAGGGCCAGGCTTGGGAGCACCCCTGAACCGTGGCCGCTGGTGGCCCTCCAGGCATTTCAGCCCCTTCTACCTCTACACGTGGGGAGAGCAGCACACGCGGGTGAGCTCAGACTTTACCTGGTACAGGTCAGTGGTGCCAAGCTTCACTGTGGATTAAAACACAGAAGAACTGGTTAAATCTGGGCATTCCCAGGCCCTGTGTCAGTGCTGCTGGGCCAGTAAGACTCACGGGAACCCGGGAATCTGCATGTTTACAAGCCCTCCAGTGATTCTGATGACGGTGGACCCAGGATTACACTTTGGGGATTAATAGTTTATGTTTCCAGGGTAAAAAGGGACAAGTTACTGAAGCATAAGGCAGACTCACACGGAGTGAATGCTGGGCGAGCCCCGTCTGTCTGCCAGCTTGTGGGTGAACAGTGTCACCCGGACCTCCTGTGGCTCCGCTGCTGTCCTCACTGGTGGGCTCACTGGGTGAGTCACCGTCTGCAGAGCCCCGACCCAGACGTCAGCTGGGTTACACCGGCCACAAGGTCAGCCCCCACATGACGCCTTGGTGAGGAGCACGGCAGGGCAGGGTGGCTGGTGTCACACCGCCCGGGGTTGCAGGGTGGAGGGGTTAGGGACCAGGGCCGGGAAGCCCGCGGGCAGCTCCTAGGGGTCCCGGGGGGGGGGCCGAAGTGGAGCCTTGGGAGGTGAGGAGGGGTGGAGGGTTGAGGAGAATGGCAGAGGAAGGTGCAGGGTGCCCGCCTGGAGGGTCCAGAGGCCCCAGTGTTTCCAGTCATCCAGTTTCGGGTGACTGGTGCTCAGAGAGCCCAGGTGGGTGGGGACACAGGGGGCTTGCAGCACTTCCGGGTTTGGGGGTGACATGGTGAAGCTGCCCCAGCTTCCCCTCGGCCCCTCACAGACCACCGTTCCCTCCTCCCAGCGCCGGCCCTTGGCACGTCCCACGTCACCTAGTCCACGTGGTCCAGGAGGATGAAGTGTGTCTTCCTGCCCCTCCACCTCCTGGGCCCTGGTCAGTCGTGGTTCTGGCATTGTGGACACCATTTGACAAAACCTGTTGTCGAGATTCACGGTAACAAAAGACCTGACAGCAGGGATGGTTTTGATTCTGAGGAAATCCCAGGTTACGCGTTAGCACTAGTTTGTTTGCTCACCAGGGAGAGATCCGATGGCACGTCTCATTTTGATTCAGATATGATGACGCCACGCAGAGCACGTGTGTGGTCGGTCCCGGCCCCCGGGCCGGGGGAGCTTCCAGAGCCGCGTCCTCCGTGGCTGTGGCCCCTCCTCCTTCTCCGTAGACTTGGTGGGTGTGTGTCACATTTTAGTGACATGTCTTCCCAGGGCTCCTTCAATCCTGAGGTTCTCGTGTACTGTTCTGGTGGGCTGTGGTTGCAGCTAACAAGAAGGATAAAGCAAACGGAGAGATGCTTCTTGGTTCTTGAATCTCAGGGTTACGTTTAGCTGGAGGTGATTATTTTCACTCTTTGAAACTACGAATATATGAATAGTATTTGGGGTTTGTTTTCCCCAAGGGTACAAGGAAAGCTTTATGGCTAAGACATTAAAATACCTGACCTAATGTGGATTCTGCTGTCTTGGGCTCTTTATGTCCCAGGTGTTGGGGCTTCTGACGTGACCCAGTGACGCTCCCCCTTAGCAAGACCAGTGTCCGAGTTTCCCTCCATCCACCTCCACCTGTGTCAACCGAACCACCGCCTAAGACTTGGCTCAGGTGATGCGTCTCCCCCGAAAGCTCCTCGAAACCTCTAGCTGGAGATGATCCCCCCCCTCCCCAGGACATTCTCCCACAGTCTGTTTCTTCTCATGTCCTCATCCTCTTTTCCTCATTTTTCTGGCACGTTTCACTCACTGATTTTTGTCACAGTTAATCTTCTAGTTCTGATGTAAGCCCCTTAGATCAGAAACTGTGTTTATTCTTTACATATTTCCCAAGCTTAATGACTTGCCTTGTGGTCACTGATACATAAAAATTGCTGGCTGACTCACCAGTGAATCTCCATTCACTTATTAACTCAGCAGTGACTTACTGGGAGGGTCGGGGGCTGGAGGACACGTTTTGCCCAATGTGCTGGGTGGGCTCCTATGACGCGCTGGTCCCCCCATCCCGTCCCGGCCCTGCTTGATGCTGACGGTGGTTTGGGTGCTGGCTCGACTGCCCCTAAGTCTCATGTGGTGCCCGTCTACACCTCCAGGGCAGCCGTTCTGGATGGTCCTGGGTTTCCCGGCCTCGATGGCCAGAATAAGCATGATTCTCGGGGAAGGGGGAGCTTGCTCCGTGATAGGTTACGTACCTGCTGCCCGGGGCGTGAGGGCTGTAACTGAGTGTGATGAGCGTTACTAGCAAACACACGCGAATCATGAGGGTGTCAGTGCTCAGAGCCAGGGTAGCAAACTACTTCCTGGTGAAGCTGCAAAGCCTGGATTTGATGCTAAGAACAGGGCAGAAGGATGCAGTGCAGGTTGTCAGAGCAGTCGTTTCAATGACATCTTGATGATTTTCCCATCATCAATATTTTTCTTTACTTCTTTTTTTTTCTTAAATAAAGCTTTCTTCTTTTTTAAAAAACATCTTTATTGGAGCATAATTGTTTTACAATGGTGTGTTAGTTGCTGCTGTATAACAAAGTGAATCAGCTATACGTATACATACATCCCCATATCTCCTCCCTCTTGCGTCTCCCTCCCACCCTCCCTATCCCACCCCTCTAGGTGGTCACAAAGCACCGAGCTGATCTCCCTGTGCTATGCGGCTGCTTCCCACTAGCTATCTGTTTTACATTTGGTAGTGTATATATGTCCATGCCACTCTCTCATTTCGTCCCAGCTTACCCTCCTCCCTCCCCGTGTCCTCAAGTCCATTCTCTACATCTGCGTCTTATTCCTGTCCTGCCCCTAGGTTCTTCAGAACCATTTTTTTTTTTTTTAGATTCCATATAAATGTGTTAGCATACGGTATTTGTTTTTCTCTTTCTGACTTACTTCACTCTGTATGACAGACTTTAGGTCCATCCACCTCACTACAAATAACTCAATTTTGTTTCTTTTTATGGCTGAGTAATATTCCATTGTATATATGTGCCACATCTTCTTTATCCATTCATCTGTTGATGGACACTTAGGTTGCTTCCATGTCCTGGCTATTGTAAATAGAGCTGCAGTGAACATTGTGGTACAGGACTCTTTTTGAATTATGGTTTTCTCAGAGTATACGCCCAGCAGTGGGATTGCTGGGTCGTATGGTAGTTCTATTTTTAGTTTTCTAAGGAACTTCCATACTGTTCTACATAGAGGCTGTATCAGTTTACATTCCCACCAACAGTGCAAGAGGGTTCCCTTTTCTCCACACCCTCTCCAGCATTTATTGTTTGTAGATTTTTTGATGATGGCCATTCTGACTGCTGTGAGGTAGTCTACCTCACTGTAGTTTTGATTTGCATTTCTCTAATGATTAGTGATGTTGAGCATCCTTTCATGCCTTTGTTGGCAATCTGTATGTCTTCTTTGGAGAGATGTCTGTTTATGTCTTCTGCCCATTTTTGGATTGTGTTGTTTGCTTTTTTGATATTGAGCTGCGTGAGCTGCTTGTAAATTTTGGAGATTAATCCTTTGTCAGTTGCTTCATTTGCAAATATTTTCTCCCATTCTGAGGGTTGTCTTTTCGTCTTGTTTATGGTTTCCTTTGCTGTGCAAAAGCTTTGAAGTTTCATTAGGTCCCATTTGTTTATGTTTGTTTTTATTTCCATTTTTCTAGGAGGTGGGTCAAAAAGGATCTTGCTGTGATTTACATCATAGAGTGTTCTGCCTATGTTTTCCTCTAAGAGTTTTATAGTGTCTGGCCTTACGTTTAGGTCTTTAATCCATTTTGAGTTTATTCTTGTGTATGGTGTTAGGGAGTGTTCTAATTTCATTCTTTTACATGTAGCTGTCCAGTTTTCCCAGCACCACCTATTGAAGAGGCTGTCTTTTCTCCATTGTATATTCCTGCCTCCTTAATCAAAAATAAGGTGACCATATGTGCGTGGGTTTATCTCTGGGTTTTCTATCCTGTTCCATTGATCTATATTTCTATTTTTGTGCCAGTACCATACTGTCTTGATTATTGTAGCTTTGTAGTGTAGTCTGAAGTCTGGGAGCCTGATTCCTCCAGCTCCGTTTTTCTTTCTCAAGATTGCTTTGGCAATTCGGGGTCTTTTGTGTTTCCATACAAATTGTGAAATTTTTTGTTCTAGTTCTGTGAAAAGTGCTATTGGTAGTTTGATAGGGATTGCATTGAATCTGTAGATTGCTTTGGGTAGTAGAGTCATTTTCACAATGTTGATTCTTCCAATCCAAGAACATGGTATATCTCTCCATCTGTTTGTATCATCTTTAATTTCTTTCATCAGTGTCATAGTTTTCTGCATACAGGTCTTTTGTCTCCTTAGGTAGGTTTTTTCATAGGTATTTTATTCTTTTTGTTGCAGTGGTAAATGGGAGTGTTTCCTTAATTTCTCTTTCAGATTTTTTGTTGTTAGTGTATAGGAATGCCAGAGATTTCTGTGCATTAATTTTGTATCCTGCTACTTTACCAAATTCATTGAGTAGCTCTAGTAGTTTTCTGGTAGCATCTTTAGGATTCTCTATGTATAGTATCATGTCATCTGCAAACAGTGACAGTTTTACTTCCTCTTCTCCAATTTGTATTGCTTTTATTTCTTTTTCTTCTCTGATTGCTGTGGCTAGGACTTCCAAAACTATGTTGAGTAATAGTGGTGAGAGTGGACATCCTTGTTTTATTCCTGATCTTAGAGGAAATGCTTTCAGCTTTCACCACTGAGAATGATGTTTGCTGTGATTTTGTCATATATGGCCTTTATTATGTTGAGGTAGTTTCCCTCTATGCCCACTTTCTGGAGAGTTTTTATCATAAATGGGTGTTGAATTTTGTCAAAAGCTTTTTCTGCATCTATTGAGATGATCATATGGTTTTTCTTCTTCAGTTTGTTAATATGTTTTATCACATTGATTGATTTGCATATTTTGAAGAATCCTTGTATTCTTGGGATAAACCCCACTTGATCATGGTGTATGATCCTTTTAATGTGCTGTTGGATTCTGTTTGCTAGTATTTTGTTGAGGATTTTTGCATCTATGTTCATCAGTGATATTGGCCTGAAGTTTTCTTTCTTTGAGACATCTTTGTCTGGTTTTGGTATCAGGGTGATGGTGACCTCGTAGAATGAGTTGGGGAGTGTTCCTCCCTCTGCTCTATTTTGGAAGAGTTTGAGAAGCATAGGTGTTAGCTCTTCTCTAAATGTTTGATAGAATTCGTCTGTGAAGCCATCTGGTCCTGAGCTTTTGTTTGTTGGAAGGTTTTTAATCACAGCCTCAATTTCAGTCCTTGTGCTTGGTCTGTTTATATTTTCTATTTCTTCCTGGTTCAGTCTCAGAAGATTGTGCTTTTCTGAGAATTTGTCCATTTCTTCCATGTTGTGCATTTTATTGGTATATAGTTGCTTGTAGTAATCTCATTATCCTTTGTATTTCTGCAGTGTCATTTGTTACTTCTTCTTTTTCATTTCTAATTCTATTGATATGAGTCTTTTTTTTTTCTTGATGAGTCTGGCTAACGGTTTATCAATTTTGTTTATCTCTCAGAGAACCAGCTTTTAGTTTTATTGATCTTTGCTATCGTTTCCTTCATTTCTTTTTCATTTATTGCTGATCTGATCTTTATGATTTCTTTCCTTCTGCTAACTTTGGGGTTTTTTTTTTTTTTTTGTTCTTCTTTCTCTAATTGCTTTAGGTGTAAAGTTAGGTTGTTTATTTATTTTAAAATATTTATTTATTTATTTTTGGCTGCATTGGGTCTTCGTTGCTGTGTGTGGGCTTTCTCTAGTTGCAGTGAGTGGGGGCTACTCTTCATTGTGGTGTGTGTGGGCTTCTCATTGTGGTGGCTTCTCTTGTTGCAGAGCATGGGCTCTAGGCACACGGGCTTCAGTAGTTGGGCTTGTGGGCTCTAGAGCGCAGGTTCAGTAGTTGTGGCGCATGGGCTTAGTTTCTCCGCTGCATGTGGGATCTTCCCGGACAAGGGATCGAACCCATGTCCCCTGCATTGGCAGGTGGATTCTTAACCACTGTGTTACCAGGGAAGTCCGGTTAGGTTGTTTATTTGAGATGTTTCTTGTTTCTTGTGGTAGGATTGTATTGCTATAAACTTCCCTCTTAGAACTGCTTTTGCTGCATCCCATAGGTTTTGGGCAGTCGTGTTTTCATTGTCATTTGTTTCTAGGTATTTTTTGATTTCCTTTTGATTTCTTCAGTGATTTCTTGGTTATTTAGTAGTGTATTGTTTTGCCTCCATGTATTTGTAGTTTTTACAGATTTCTTCCTGTAATTGACATTTCATCTCATAGCGTTGTGGTTGGAAACGATACTTGATATGACTTCAATTTTCTTAAATTTACCAAGGCTTGATTTGTGACCCAAGATATGATCTATCCTGGAAAATGTTTATGGGCACTTGAGAAGAAAGTGTATTCTGTTGTTTTTGGATGGAATGTCCTATAAATATCAGTTAAGCCCATCTTGTTTAATATGTCCTTTAAAGTTTGTGTCTCCTTATTTATTTTCATTTTGGATGATCTGTCCATTGGTGAAAGTGGGGTGTTAAAGTCCCTTACTATGATCTTGTTACTGTTGATTTCCCCTTTTATGGCTGTTAGCATTTGCCTTATGTACTGAGATGCTCCTTTGTTGGGTTCATAAATATTTA
Organism: Stenella coeruleoalba; assembly: GCF_951394435.1. Taxonomy (NCBI): domain Eukaryota; kingdom Metazoa; phylum Chordata; class Mammalia; order Artiodactyla; family Delphinidae; genus Stenella; species Stenella coeruleoalba. The sequence goes on from NC_137164.1 coordinate 1,742,043, forward strand.
CAATTCTTATATCTTCTTCTTGGATTGATCCCTTGGTCATTATGTAGTGTGCTTCTTTGTCTCTTGTAACAGTCTTTATCTGAAAGTCTATTTTGTCTGATATGAGAATTGTTACTCCAGCTTTCTTTTGATTTCCATTTGCATGGAATATCTTTTTCTATCCCTCACTTTCAGTCTATATGTGTCCCTAGGTCTGAAGTGGGTCTCTTGTAGACAGAATATATATGGGTCTTGTTTTTGTATCCATTCAGCCAGTCTGTGTCTTTTGGTTGGAGCATTTAATCCATTTACATTTAAGGAAGTTATCGATGTGTATGTGCCTATTACCATTTTCTTAATTGTTTTGGGTTTGTTATTGTAGGTCTTTTCCTTCTCGTGTGTTTCCTGCCTAGAGAAGTTCCTTTAGCATTTGTTGTAAAGCTGGTTTGGTGGTGCTGAATTCTCTTAGCTTTTGCTTGTCTGTAAAGGTTTTAATTTCTCTGATGAATCTGAATGAGATCCTTGCTGGGTAGAGTAATCTTGGTTGTAGGTTTTTCCCTTTCATCACTTTAAATATGTCCTGCCACTCTGGCTTTCTGGCTTGCAGAGTTTCTGCTGAAAGATCAGCTGTTAACCTTATGGGGATTCACTTGTATATTATTTGTTGTTTTTCCCTTGCTGCTTTTAATATTTTTTCTTTGTATTTAATTTTTGATAGTTTGATTAATATGTGTCTTGGTGTGTTTCTCCTTGGGTTTATCCTGTATGGGACTCTCTGTGCTTCCTGGACTTGATTGACTATTTCCTTTCCCATATTAGGGAAGTTTTCAACTATAATCTCTTCAAATATTTTCTCAGTCCCTTTCTTTTTATCTTCTTCTTCTGGGACCCCTATAATTCGAATGTTGGTGCGTTTAATGTTGTCCCAGAGGTCTCTGAGACTGTCCTCAATTCTTTTCATTCTTTTTTCTTTTTTCTGCTCTGTGGTAGTTATTTCCACTCCTTTATCTTCCAGGTCACTTATCCGTTCTTCTGCCTCAATTATTCTGCTATTAATTCCTTCTAGAGAATTTTTAATTTCATTTATTGTGTTGTTTATCATTGTTTGTTTGCTCTTTATATCTTCTATGTCCTCGTTAAACGTTTCTTGTATTTTCTCCATTCTATTTCCAAGATTTTGGACCATCTTTACTGTTATTACTCTGAGTTCTTTTTCAGGTAGACTGCCTGTTTCCTCTTCATTTGTTTGGTCTGGTGGGTTTTTACCTTGCTCCTTCATTTGCTGTGTGTTTCTCTGTCTTCTCATTTTGCTTAACTAACTGTGTTTGGGGTCTCCTTTTCACAGGCTGCAGGTTTGTAGTTCCCGTTGTTTTTGGTGTCTGCCCCTAGTAGCTAAGGTTGGTTCAGTGGGTTGTATAGGCTTCCTGGTGGAGCGGACTGGTGACTGTGTTCTGGTGGATGAGGCTGGATCTGGTCTTTCTGGTGGGCAGGACCACGTCCGGTGGTGTGTTTTGGGGTGTCTGTGACCTTATTATGATTTTAGGCAGCCTCTCTGCTAATGGGTGGGGTTGTGTTCCTGTCTTGCTAGTTGTTTGGCATAGGGTGTCCTGCACCGTAGCTTGCTTGTTGTTGAGTGGAGCTGGGTCTTAGCATTGAGATGGAGATCTCTGGGAGAGCTTTCACCATTTGATATTACATGGAACCAGGAGGTCTCTGGTCGACCAATGTCCTGAACTCGGCTCTCCCACCTCAGAGGCATAGGCCTGACACCCAGCTGGAGCACAGAGGCCCTGTCAGCCACACGCCTCAGAAGAAAAGGAAGAAAAAAAGAAAGAAAGAAAGAAAAAAATAATAAAGTTACTAAAATAAAAAAATAAAAAGTAATAAAAAAAGAGAATAAAAAGAAAGAACAACCAAACCAAAAAACAAATCTACCAATGATAACAAGCGCTAAGAACTATACTAAAAAAAAAGAAAAAAATTGGATAGACGGAATCCTAGGACACATGGTAAAAGCAAAACTATACAGACAAAATCACACAAAGAAGCGTATAGATACACACTCACAAAAAGAGAAATAAGTATATATATCTATATATAAAAAAGGAAGAGAGCAACCAAACCAATAAACACATCTACCAATGATAATAAATTCTAAATACTAAGCTAAGATAAGCATAAGACCTGAAACAAATTAGATGCAGAAAGCAGACCCCAAGTCTACAGTTGCCCCCAAAGTCCACCGTGTCAATTTTGGGATGACTCGTTGTCTATTCAGGAATTCCAGAGATGCAGGGTACATCAAGTTGATTGTGGAGATTTAATCTGCTGCTCCTGAGGCTGCTGGGACGTCTGAGGTCTTCTGCCAGCGTTCAGTAGGCGTTCTGTAGGAGTTGTTCCACGTGTAGATGTATTTCTGATGTATTTGTGGGGAGGAAGGTGATCTCCACGTCTTACTCCTCCGCCATCTTGAAGGTCTCAAGGTTTGTTCTTAAAGGAAGCTTTGTATCATCTTGTAAGGGAAGAGGTAGCACCTTACAGCACAAACACGCGGCTCCCAGGTGGATCATTGTTTCCACATAACACCTGGCGCCCCCAGATCCACACTGGGAAACACTCACCTGGCTAAGGAGCCCCGGGTGGAGAGAGGCCTTTCTGCCCACAAAGTTGGGTGGTTTGGGGAACGTTACTTAGGTCTTCGAGTTTCCATTTCCTCGTCAGAGAAAAGGGGACGGTGAAGCCTCCCTTTGGAGTTGCTGCATCACAACAGGAAAAGTAAGCAAAGTCATACCGAGCCCCATGCCTGGAAACAAAGGTACAGAGGGGAGGTAATTCGAAGGCTTCTTTGTTTTTCCCAGTGAGCAAGTGTGGTGAGAATCTTTATCAGGGAAGGCGACCAGCCAGCCCTGGAAGTGCTGTCACAGATCCACTCTCGTTGAACCGGAACCTCATGTCTTTGGCCTGGAGCATTTCACACGTGAGGGTGGGGAGCGTCTGTGAAGGTTGGTGCCTTCTTCCCTGTAGCCAAGATCTGGTGTCAGGAGCTCGGGAATGAGCTCTTCCAACGCACACGGCTGCTTCCCTTCCTGACGTCTTTCGTCAGCACCTGCTTATTCCTGGGCCCATGGCCTCCACCCCAGGCTCCTCTGCAGCCTCGGGATGCCGGCGTCTCCTCACCTGATCCTGGGGGCCCTTCCGTAGCTGGAGGAAGGGTCTGAGGCGTGCCACCACCTGGACCCAGGGGTGGGGTGCCTTCTGGGGCCTCTGGCTCTGGCCACCTTGGAGCCCTTGCCCTGTCCCTGGTGTGGGCCACGTCCCCTGCCCCCAGTGACCTTCAGGAGCCAGGAGGCAGTCACCGCAGGACCTGCGGTCCTTCTGCTGGTTGTGGTGTCACCAGAGCAACCAAGGAAGAGAGGGCAGTGCACACTTATCAGGGCTGGAGAGACAGTGCCGGGCGCTGGTCGTTCACATCGCGGGGCAGGAGCCAGACGCTTTATCGTGGGCAGCTGGGTGTTTAAAGCAGACACTCTAGTGGCCACATCATTCCCCCAAGTCCTCCCACTATACTGAGAGGCGGGTGAGCTCACAGGAAATGCAGAGCCTGCTTCTCCCAGGCCGGCTATGGAGCCGAGTGACAAGCACCTCCCAGTTCAACCACCGGGAGTGCATTTGTAAGTCACTTAATTGGAACTCAGAACTCACTTATCTTATACCTTTTCATAATTATTTTATGATGGTTTTAATGAAGGTCAGACACTGGACAAGGCTAGAAAACACTTTAACTCATGTTGTAACTCATTTTGCAATGCAAAGTAAAGGAGATACAGTGTTTGCTGTCTTTGTAATTAAATTACAAGAAGTCAGCTATGAAAACAGTGTAGCATGTTTAGATTGCTGTCTAGTGCTTTAGAAAAGTGGGTCTGCACTTAGGGCAGCCTGGGGCTCTTTGCTTGTGAAGATAGGGTTTCCCGGCCAGTTTTTCAGGCCTGTAGAGTAACTGGGACAGCTCATGCATAAGTGGCTAACATAGAATGAGGCAGAGGTAGGATTTCATAAATGTGAACTTCCCGCCAGTTGTCAGGAGGAAGTAAACGTTATACTATAGACAGAATTCCAGAAAGAACTTACGTTAAGTTGGCTGACAAAAAATGCAGGTTACAAAGGTGGAAGCTACTATACTAGTCTGTCTATCTATCTATCTATCATCTATATGTCTGTTAGTCTATTGATCGAGTGATCTGTTTATACACACACACGCACACAAATATAAATACAGATAACTAAACTTGGGATAGCAATTTTTCTCCTAGTTGACAGGGACTGTTTTAAATTTTAAAAGTTTCCTGTCAAGTAATTAAAAACATGAGAAAACTGTGGACCCGTGACCTCCAGGTTTGTCTTTCTAATCTCTTCCTGTGCGTCTCCATGTGACGGCTCAAACCCACTTATAAAAGCATCACCTTTTTATTCGCTCCTCTTGATATTTTTCATCCTGGTTAATGGGTGATGATTCGTCTACAGAGCCGCCTAAGTCAGAAAGCAAAGACATCATACTCAGTTTTCTTCTTTCTCACATCACGTCCTCGTGGTTGGTGTCCTGCTTCCTAAACGCACTTGGTTCTGCCCCTTCTCTGCCCCCTCCCCTTCCACAGCTGTATCTGTACAAGTGAAAGGTAAGAAATTCGTCACTTAGAAGGGAAAGTGGATTCTCCATTTATTAAGATAACTTTCTATACAAATCTTAGGGTAATCTGTCAATTAAAGGCTTGGAGGGGAGCTCTGAAAACAGTGCTAAGTTTTCCTGTGGAAAAGGGACATCTGGGCACCTCTCCTTCATGCTGCCCTGGCCTGAAAGGGGCTTCAGCTGCCCCTTGGAAGCTGTGAAAACCATGACGTATAATAGATTATCTAATTGCAATTCCGTATTTTGAGTTTTTTCCCAGGAAAATGAATATTTATACTTATTTAGTGTATATTTTATTTCTGGTTCCCATCTCCGTATAAGTCCTACGTTTCTTCTGTCAGCAGCCTCTGCTTTCTAAGGGCTTCCCTTCTTGTTTTCTTTAGGTAATCCTTGAAATCTCATGATTTTCACTGTGCTTATTTTTTATAGATTGCAATATAACATTCCTAGGAATGTTTTCTTCCATTAGGTTCGGCTGAAGGGCTCAGTGCATCTAAATAAACCTGGTTTTGGATTAAACAGTTTCTTGATGTTTCTACTGTGTCCTCAGGATTCTTAGTCCCCTAACTATTAATAAGGTCCCATTAACTACTGTATCCTGAAGAGTTTGCCTGGTCCTTGTCCCAGGGTCCAGGGAGAGAGCCACGAAGCCGAACCTTATGCCCTAGGAATTTCCCAGTGGTCAGGGCGCCTTTGTTATTCATGTGGGTCCCTCAGACCACACCTGAGTTTATGCTAATGAGGTGACTCCGGGCAGGTTCCTAAATAGTTTTAGGATGGAGTCTGGTGGGCCATAAAGACGAACCTTGTGATTAGGGGCTTGGGGCTTTGATGCAGCCTGACCTCCTGACCTCTGGGGAGGGATGGCGGTGGGGCAGGTTGGGTTCAGTCAATCATCCTATGTCATGAGACTCTCCGAAAACTCTGGACACTGAGTGAGCTTCCTGGTTGGTGGTGCACAGGAGGACACACCCTGAGGGTGTGTTTGGGACCCTCTGAGACTGCGCCCTGTGCGTCTCTTCACTTAGCTGGTCCAGATTTGCATCCTTCATAATACCCGTCAGCATGAGCACAGCGTTTTCCTGAGTTCTGTACGTCACTGCAGTGGATGGCCAGACCGGACGGGGTAGGGGGAGCCTGTTGGTCAGAAGAGCGGGTGGCCTGGGAACCCCCCGCCTCGGGAGTGAGGGGAGGGCAGCCTGGGGTAGTGTCTGAGCCCCAGCCTTTGCCGCTGTGGATCCCGGGTGGCCGGCGTAAGGACTACACGGCGCTCAGTAGCCTTCGCACGGTCAGGGCTCACCCGAGAGCGACACGTGGAGATCTGAATATGAGAGGGGTTTTGGAGGCCGAGAGGCCCACCAGCTGCCGTCTGCTCGCCCGAGGACCCTGAAAGCCGTGGCTGCGGTTCCGTCTGAGGCTGCGGGTCTGAGAGCTGGACGGGGAACAGCTGCTGTGGGTCCCGAATTCCCAAGCCTGAGAGGCAGGAGCCCTGATGTCAAAGGCAGGAGGAGACGGAGACCTCGGCCCTTCTGTTCTCTCCAGGCCCTCAGTGGATCAGACGAGGCCCTGTGTTGGGGAGGGGGTCGTCTTTACCGAGTCCGCTGCCTCAAATGCCCCTCCCTTCCCGGGACACCCTCACAGACACCCCCAGAAATGTAGCCCCGTGGAGGCGATGCATGGAACTGAGCCCAGGCCTCCCATCCTAATGTCTCCTGCTTTGGCCACGGGCTTGGGGGCGGCGTCCTTCCTCCCCGTACCTGTCCAGGTGGGCTTCTGTCCTGCTTCTTCTTAGAATCCCACCTTTCTGTCCCTCCTGCGTTGCCCCTCCCCCCCCTGAACTCCTGCCACGTAGGAAATAGATGTTTATCTGGAGAATATGTGCTGTTTTCCTAGCAGATTGTAAGAGACACTGAGGCCCTGACCTTGGACACTGAGGCCCTGACCTTGGGCTTTCTATTAGGAGCACCCCTTCTCTGCTCTGCACAGTGAGGAAAGCTTACAACTTGACACCCACGGAAGACTTGAACAGCAGTGGACGGAAACGGCTCACATGCTTACACGCTGTGGACCATCGCGGGTGCCCACTCGAGGGGGGCGGATCACGGGCTCCAGGATTGGGGGGACCTTGAAGGTCATGTGGTCAGACGTTTGTGTGGCTCAGTGGCGACCCTGTGAATACTTGTTGAGTGAATGAAGAGGGAGGGACTGACTTGCCCTGAGTCCCAGAGCTACGAATACTTATTAAACCGACACACCCTGACGACCCAGGGCAGCAGTGGGGTCAGGCCCCCTTCTCCTGCGTGACTCCTTCAGCAGCCGTCCCCCTCGCTGCCCCGTCACTGAGTCTCTTCTGGGGCTGACAAAGTTGAAATGGTCTTAAATCTCGTAGAGGCAGTGGTTTTCTGCTCACTCTTGCTGAAATATAAATGCTTTACCTCGGATCAAGCAGGTGAACTCTATGAAACCACTTAACTTCTTAATGAACACTTCCTCTGAGAAGGCTTATTTTACAGAGACTGAACGAAACTTCGATCTCTAACCCTAGTGTCCAGGATGAAAGGGAAGCAGAAAAGGCAGCGTCTGAGGTCTGCTCCTACCACGTGGAAGCCCTGTTACTTCTGTTAAGATGCCTGTTTCCTTGCTTCCGAGTAGTGGCGCAAAGGCGCTGGGTTTCTAAGTAGCGATGCATTATTGCCTAGTAGGACATTCTGGATGTTTCACAGTGTGGTATTAATAGCCGTTTTGCCAGCTTTCCAGACGAGCAACGCTCCTGGTGTTGCACATGGTGATGCACTCAGGGAAAGCAGTGGGCGACCCTGGCTTCCCTTGAGGACGTAAGCAGAATTCTCTACTTGGCATCTTTTAACTGTAACCCACCGGGGCTGGCTTGGACGAGCTCACAAGTAATTTCCAAGTGGGTAGCTGCAGAGCATGCCTGGGAGACGGGGGAAGAAAACAGTATCTGACAAGGTTTTGGTCTTTGCTTAGGAACGAAGCCAGAACCCGGGGGTGGCCCCCAAGCACCCGTGGCCGTGGGAATCTTGTCTGCAAGGCGCCCTCCTGACGCTTTCCTGCTCTGCATGCAGCTGTCGCATCGCTGCAGGTGAGAGCGACCTCAGCCCCCCTTGGAGGCAGCCCGTGCCTGAGCGCTTTCCGAGCCGGTGGGGATCTCAGGAAAGGGGTTGAGGTTGAGGAGGATTCTTCGGAAGGGAGGGGAGGGTGTCGCCTCCCAAGCTTGGGCTCCTGTGGCACAACCATCGCGGGAGCAGCTCGGGGCTGACCTGCTTGACTTTGGCGGGTCCTTGGTCCTGCACAACCCCTTGCTCTGCATCCACTCAGGCTTTGTGTAAGGACCGAACGAGGTGATGTGTGTAGAGACTCAGAGCCCAGTGCACAGGAAGTGCTCAGTGGTCTTTGCGAGTTCACTTACGCTGGAAGAGGAACAATGGCTACCCACGGGGCCCATCCCGTAGGGGCTAGGACGCAGCGGGCGTCGGGGCTGTGACAGAGTGAGCCCCGCAGACGGTTCAGACAGGACGTGGTGATGATCTTGGCCTGGCCGTGTCCGACCAGGATGACTCAGACCAGTTGTCGTTGCTTGTGTCGGCTGGTTACCTGCACGCCTGCAGGGGAAACCTCAGGCTGTGTGGGTGAAGGAGGGGAGAAAAGCAGAATTTCTTTCTCTCCATCTTCCTGTATGTGAGGAGGAAACTGGGCTTTTAGAGTTTTAGTGGAAACTCCCAGGCCCAGGTCTTTACTCCAATACGCTGCTGTTTGTTTTGGTCAAAACGGGCTATTCCTTTAGTGCATCCTTGTCTTAAGTGCTAATTACTTCCTAGAGAAATCTTATGGATTTGTTTAAAGATGATTCCAAAGTATTTGGGTGCTTTTAAAGGATGCTTTCTGTTGTGCTTTAGAAGAAAATAAGATTGTGTAACCCAAGGCAGCTCGTTGGAGTTCAGTGAGTACTGAGGCGTGAGGATCAAAGGCGCTCAGTTTACAGCAGTGGGTGGGTGATCAGCTCACCTGCAGGACCTCCTGTGTTCATCTGGGGGAGGAGATCTGGAAGTGGATGGCGAAGGGCTCTACCTGGGCTGTCCAAGGAAGCCCCCCGCCCCCAGCCTGCTCTCTGTCCTGGGCTGTAAGGACACAGACCCCCGGGCGGCGGGGCAGGTCAGCCTCGTCTTCAGCTCTGTCCCTGGGACACATGGTTCTGAGAAATCGTACATACGGTAATCGCACTCAGAGCACACTGGGCTTCCCCTCCCCGCTCAGGGCCTTCCCTGCAGGGCTGGTGTGGTCGTGCTATGCTCCGCCGGGTGCACGGTACCCGTTTGCAGAGCCCACGACAGGACTGTTAAGGCAAACGCCAGCGGAAACAAGCTCCAGACGTGTTTCCAGGCACGCGTTGGGCAGCTCTTTGCGGTTAACTGCGGCTGGTGGGCCAGCTGCGGAGGTTCTGGAGGCCCGGTGACACGCTTGTCCTTTTGTCCCTGAGACCCTTCCAGGTGGGGCCTCTGTGACCCTCGCTAAACAGAGGCTCAGGTGACAGGAGCTCTAGGGCCACACCGCAGGGCAGCGGCAAAGCCAGGCCAGAGCCTCAAGCATCCGTGTGTCTGACTTGTAGGCGGTCCGAGGACATGGGGGCTGCAGGTCAGGGCACATCCAGCTGGAGCCCTTCCCGCGCGGCCTTGCTCTTCCTCAAGGAGAGGAAGTGAGCATCTCCGGGGTGTGCTGAGCATTTCCAGCACCCGGTCACCGGGTCGGCATCTGCAGGAGGGAAGACTGGCCGAGAGTGCGCCCCCTGTGTGCACCTCCTGCTGAATCGGAGAGGGTGCTTCCCCAGGGCTCTCGTGGGACGACATTGCCCCAGCGGCTGCTCACATCCGGGCCCAGCTCAGCAGGGCTGGGGCAGCAGAGCCGGGTGTGTGAGCTGGGGGGGGGGGGGGGGGGCTGCTGTCGGGGGGCCGTGTGGGGGCCGGCATTCCTGGTGGGGCTGGGAGGGCTCCTTCGTGCTGCACCCTCTGCCCTGACAACACCTACAGGTAAGGCTCTACAGCCTGGGGCAGAGCTTGGACCACCTGGGGGGATGCCTTTTGTGCTCTTTTGGTGACCATAACAATCATTTTTAAACGAGGTCATTAGTGGTGATGAATTGTTGAACCATTGAACCAAATGGGGAAAAAAATAAACATCACCTTCTAACTATGAGAGTTAATAATCACTTCTGGTAACAGTTGCTGGCACTGACCGGACTCCGTCCCAAGAGCTTTCCTTAAAGGGCCCTGGTGTCTTCACGACTCTGAAGAGTAGCCCATTTTGTGGCTGGGCCGACTGAGGCCCCCCCAGGCTTGGCACACACAACGTGCCACCGTTAGGCCTCCTCTGAGCTCTGGGCACCTCACCTCCACTTTCCCTGTGCTCCGAGGAGAGAGGCTTTGTCTGGGGCCCACAAAGCCCCCATGTCCCCTCAGTGTCCCTGAGGGCCTCTGTCCTCTGGCCTCTCCCGACTGTGGCTCTTGGTCCTGTGGATGTCATCATCTCTCTCTCTGTCTCTATTTGATTGAATATTTTACTGTAAAAAAGCAATTTCATGGATTGATTGATTGAAGTATAGTTGACTTAACGATATTATATTAGTTTCAGAGGTACAACATAGTGATTTAAAAGAAATTCTTAAGGAAGATTTAATTAATTAATTTGGGGGCTGTGCCGGGCACATGTGGGATCTTAGTTCCCTAACCAGCAATCGAACCCACACCCCCTGCATTGGGAGCCCAGAGTCTTAACCACTGGACTGCCAGGGAAGTCCCCCAACATAGTGATTTGATATTTTTGTAGATTACGCACCACACAAAGTCATCCCAATATTGTCGACTCCATTCCCTTGCCGTACATTACATCCCTGTGACTTATTTATTTTGTAACCAGCGGTTTGTGCCTCTCAACCCCCTTCACCTCTTTTGTCCATCTCTCCAGCCTCTGCTCTCTGGTGACCGTGAGTTTGTTCTCTGTGTCTGTGAGTCTGTTTCTGTTTTGTTTATTTTGTTATATTTATTTTGTGTTTTAGGTTCCACATAAAAGTGAAAACATACAGTATTTGTCTTCCTCTGTCTGACTTATTTCGTCGAGCATATCACGCTCCAGGTCCGTCCACGTTGTCCCAAATGTCGCCTCTGCTCCCTTGACCCCCAGAGTGCTGCCTGCAGTACTGCCGTGAGAGCAGGTGTCCGCGAGGCCTGAGGTGGTGGAGGGCTCTGAGGCCTGTTCTTGCTACTGGCTGCATCCCTCTTTGGCTCCGACGCCTTTGCCATCGACTGGAGCCCCCCTTGCCTTTAAACTGTGACTTTGGTTTTCCACTCTCTAGCAGGATAAAGTATCTGGAAGTTTTGCGCTTCGTTTTGTCTTTGACAGACTCACCCTCGTAGATGTTTCCTTCCCTGACTAGCCTCTGCTGGAAACGCAGCTGCACAGGTGTCTGTTTTCTTGTCCAAAGCCTCCAGGGTCACAGGCGACCTTTCTCCTCCTGTCGGCTCCTATACCGAAAGTGACCACGGAACCCAAACTTGTCCCCATCTGTCCTGCCTGGGACACCGTCTTGACTGGTGTCTCTACTGGTGTGCAGACCTGGTATTTATTTCTATCTCATTCTTTACCATTCCACGTGCCATGAAGGCCCCAGATGGAGCTGAAGCTGGGGTTACAGACATGTCCGGGCCTCTGATGAACTGCGTGAGGCAAGCCCAGCATCCGTGTGGTTGGCAGGGTCTTTGTGTGTGAAACGATGACTGGGGAACCGGAAGAGGTCCGATGAGCTGATGACATCTCCCTGGAGACTGGCCCCCAGCCTGCACCGCCTCACGCTGCACCAGAGCTGCAGGCAGAGGTAAAGGAGCACGAGTCTGGGAGTCTTAAGGCACAAGAAGCCCCAGGGTGACCAAGTGTGACCCAGAGTCAGGAAAAGGGCCCCTGTCACTTCTGCACGGAACACTGCATGGCTTTAGGGCATGCAGTGCACGGAGTAGGACTCAGGGTGATTTGCTGAAGGAAGGAAGGAAGGAAGGAAGGAAGGATGGATGGAAGGAAGGAAGGATGGAAGGAAGGAAGGAAGGATGGATGGAAGGAAGGAAGGAAGGATGGAAGGAAGGAAGGAAGGATGGAAAGAAGGATGGAAGGAAGGAAGGAGGGAAGGAAGGATGGAAGGAAGGAAGGATGGAAGGAAGGATGGAAGGATGGAAGGAAGGAAGGAAGGATGGAAGGAAGGAAGGATGGAAGGAAGGAGGGAAGGAAGGAAGGAAGGATGGAAGGAAGGACGGAAGGAAGGAAGGATGGAAGGAAGGAAGGAAGGATGGAAGGAAAGAAGGAAGGACGGAAGGAAGGAAGGAAGGATGGATGGAAGGAAGGAAGGAAGGATGGAAGGAGGGACGGAAGGAAGGAAGGAGGGAAGGAAGGATGGAAGGAAGGAAGGAGGGAAGGAAGGATGGAAGGAAGGAAGGAAGGATGGAAGGAGGGACGGAAGGAAGGAAGGAGGGAAGGAAGGATGGAAGGAAGGAAGGATGGAAGGAGGGACGGAAGGAAGGAGGGAAGGAAGGAAGGATGGAAGGATGGAAGGATGGAAGGAAGGAAGGATGGAAGGAAGGAAGGAAGGAAGGATGGAAGGAAGGAAGGAGGGAAGGAAGGATGGAAGGATGGAAGGATGGAAGGAAGGAAGGAAGGAAGGAAGGAACATTTGATGCTCTGGAGGCCTGAGCATCACCTCCAGGATATGCAGTGTTGAAAGCCTCAGAGGACTGTGCCTGTCGCAGACTTCTGAGCTGTCCTGCTGAGTCCTGGGTCCAGATCTCAAAGGCCTCAGGGAGCTCCTGGGCATGTTCGCCCCAAGGGAAGTCTGAGGGGAAGGAGGGGGCCGCCAGGTGCAGAGCAGGAATGTCAGGGAAGAACACAGGCTGTGAGGGCCCGGAGGTGGGAGCTGAGGCACGTGACCACCGAGGTCACGAGCTCCAAGGGTCCTGCTCAACAGGGTGGAACCCTCCACCCCGACCTGCAGAGCTGGCATTACCTGGGGACCCTCATTCTGGTGGCGCAGGGGCCGCACACCCAGCAGTGGCCGCAGAGGCCCCGCGATGGTGACCTTGTTTGTACCTGGAGGCTGGGGAGCCCCGAGCAGGCTCACGGCTCACCCAGGTGTTAAACCTCTTTAAGGGAAGGCGTTCAGCTTACGCAGGTCTGTTTGTCCCGCAGTGCAGGGCACGGCGTCTTTCACTGGAAACTCTTCAACAATTACTGATTGATTAACCACTGTTGTCTACTTTGGTCTTAACAGACTGGCACGGACACACAGTATGTGTACCAGTGTATCTGGGTGGTGGCGAAGCTTCTCCTGACTCACCTGTGCCCCGTGGCGGCACAGAGGGGTAGGGCTGAGAGGCCTGAACCACATGCCTTGCCGCAGCCTCCCGCCTGGCGGAGTCTCCTGAGGGCTGTGCGCTCAGGTCCGCGCAGCTTCCAGAGCACCGCTTGGTGCGTGAGAAGAGGTCGGACGGGCTCCTGTAAAGTGACCTTTCACAGCCATCCGCCGCTCCTCCCACGGAGCCTGCTTGGAGCTCTCGGATCATCTTTGCCTTCAGAAATGGGGGGGAGCCTGTGTGGGCGGACGGTGGGGCGCACGTCGGGGGTGCAGGCTGACCCCTGCAGACCCGCGTGGTCCAGGGGGCAGAGGTGAGGCTCACGGCTCCTGCCCTGGAACAGCTCACGGTTGGGTCCCCATGGATGGTTATACTTGCCTCGTTTCCTCCGGTGCAGATTCACATGCACTTAGATCCCCTTTAAGATGGAAATACTTCTGAATACCTTGTCGGCACCTCGTTGCATGCGTTAGCTGAATCCGATGCCTTTCCTTGTTAGCGCAGTGGTGTGATGGCGCGGGGGGTTTTGGCGAGGCAGAGAGCATAGCACTAATTTTGGAAGCGATCTGAACAGAAACTCATGACCCCAGGGTAGAGGGACTCGGAAAATCATACAGAGGACCGAGAGGTCAAAGTTCACTGTTCTCCAGAGTTTGCCCAGGACCTCCTCTGCCCCCAGCAGTTCATGGAAGGAGGGGACACTCTTCCCCCTCCCCCAGTGTCCCCTTCTGGTTCCCAGTGAGTCTCTGTTCTTGAGACCCAGAACCTTTAATAGAAGAATTCTCCCACTTTGTGGGCTCTGTAAGCTTTCGCTGTGTCTCCCCGCAGACAGCTCAGTCATTCCCTGCAGCCTACTGAGGTAGCTCCAGGCACCACCCCAGCCCGCTCCCTGCTCCCTGCCTGACGCCCTGTGTCCAGACAAAGGGGCCTCGTGGCTGGGGTGCTGGCGAGTGGGTAGAGGCTCCCGGATGGCTGACGTCCTCCTCTTGCTGGGCGAGGGGAACAGGGTTTGTAGAGGGATTTCTTCTCCCTCGTGGCTTGTGTGAGGGCCTGGGGCTTTCAGCCACTTGGGGGGCTCCCTCCCCGCCTAAGAAGTCCTTGGTCTGGACAACCTGGGCCGGTTCTGCTCTAGGTCTTGGGGACAGGTATGTGTCTTTCCTTTGCTGCTGTCTTCTGAAAAGGAGGGACACCTTGGAGCAGAAACCCACGTGTTGGAGAACTAACCCCCAGAAGTTCGGGATGTGACCGTATCTGGAGAGGCCGTTTCAGAGGTGATCCAGGTAAAAAGGTTGTTAGGTGAACCCTAACCTGATAGCTGGTGTCCTTATAAGGAGAGACGATTAGGATGCAGACACACACAGGGGACGACTGTGTGAGGACACAGGGGACGACTGTGTGAGGACACAGGGGGAGGGGCCCACATCCCCAGGCCACAGGGCCAGGCCTGGAGGACGCGCCCCGCCCACTTCCTCCATCTGGGGGTTCCAGCTTCCAGGACTGGGAGACAGTGTTTCTGCTGTTTGAGCCCCCAGCATGTGGCGCTTTGTTACGAGCAAAGCGTCCTCACCGACCCCCCAAAGCCCAGGGTTGGACAGAAGTCAGCAGCCTCCGGCCCAGGCTCTGGCCTCGTTCGTTACAGTTCAGTCCCTGTGGCCCGCGTGTGGTCCAGTGTAAGTCACCAGGCCGGGGTGACCTGTAGTAGCAGACGGGCTTGTCCTGCCGCCTCCTGGCTCTGCCCCAGTAGGCCGACCGAGACCGCTCAGGGGGCCGCTGGGTCAAGGACTGGGATTCTGGCCAAATGCCTTCCCGGCTCCTTACCACCAACACTAACCGTCAGCTGCCGCTTTGCGTTCATGGGAAAATACGTCCTCCGCTCCCAGGGACTGTTTACAAGTGCAGTTTTGGATCGCAGCTTGTTTAAGTTGAGGACCGCTCTTTGTACATTTCTTACCAACATTCAAAGGGAATACACTTTTTACTGACACACTGTAGAGCTCAACCTTTCTACTGATGTGGCCCCGTCTCTCCTTACTTACTGCTGATTGCTGTACTTGTTGGTCAGGCTGAGTACATGATTTCAGAGGAGTCTGCAGATATAAATAATAGACTTGAGAAATCTTTGTCTTTCGAAGTACTGAAAACCCCTGACCGTGCAGGAGGATGGAGCTGTTAGTTCTCGGTATTGAGATGCTGTCCCCTATTTATATGCAAATACTCAACTTGGAAACATTGAAATGCTGCTGAGAGAAAATGATGCTTTTCTCGACTTGCCATGAAATGTCCTGTTCTCTTGTGGCATCTTTAGTATCATGTACAGGAGGATGAATGCAATGCACTTCTTTAAACATACAGTAAACGGGCTTAACGAACACTGGTTAAAGGCTGACAAGCAGGTTGATATTGCTAACCAGCTTCTAACTATCAAATCCTGCCTCTGGTTTCACAAAAATGATTGAACAAACATTTATTGGACGCCTACTCGTCTCCCAGCGCTGAGCTGGGACGAATGAACGTGGTGCCTGCCTTTAAGGAACTGACAGTTCAGTAGGTCTGATTCGTAGTCACTCAAAAATCCCCCTCTCACGCCTATTCGTTCTAGAAATGAAAGGAGATAATCGTATGAAGTGCTTGGCCCAGCGCTCAGCGTATAATCCAGTGTTCCATAAATGTTCATTACAATTGTCATTATTAGAAAAAATAGCAAAGGAAATAGAATGATGTACTTTGCTGTCCCTGGATTGGCTTCGTCCTTAGTCATCCTCAGGGCTCTGCCTGCAAAGTGATGGTAATTCCTACAGGCATCTGCGAACGCCTTCCCGGGTGTCTGGTGACGGTGGCATCACCTCTGCTACCCAGGGATAAAAGTACACAGCCACCTCTCCTGGGCGGCCTTGCGTTTTGCAGTTCAGACCTAGTAGCTCTACGAACATCCTCATCTTTTCTGGCTTCTGGACTCGGTTTGGGTTTTCTGAGCACCCTACTCCCTCGCCCGCGATAGCTAAGTTGTTCAGTCCACTTTGCAACAGATTCCGGTCCCGGGGTCTGGACTTCTGCTTGTTGCTCCACTTATATTTTTGCAGCTTGTGGTCCTGCATTTATGGGGAAGAGTGAACAATTACAGCTTAATGCTGAGGCCCAGATGAAGGCCGAGAAGTGACAGGATGGTGACAAGAATATCCTGGGCACTGTCCCCGTGGCCTCTCTGGGCCATTACGGGGCCAGGACAGCTCAGAGGGCTTTGGGGGACGGCTGTGTTGTAGGAATAAATTCCATCCTGTTTAAGAATGTCCTCTCCCTGCGGCTCCAGAAGCTGACCGACCCCTTGAGTGGACAGGGCACGACCTCACCCAGGCTCTCCAAGGCGCCCACACCAGGCGTCCGGCTCCCAGTGCCCTTGCTGCCACGGCCGGGGTTTCTGCAGCAGCTGGGCGACGTCAGGGCCCATCGTGTGCCCGTGTGGGAGCCATTCTGCACCGTCACCTCTGCCGCTGAGGGCGGATGTGGGTCCCGAAACTTGGGCGCATCTTGACTTCGGTGGGCGTGGGACTCTTTAAAAGTCTACACTTCAGTGGCAGACAAATCTCACTTCCCAAACAGCTCCCCCGGGCAAGCCCCCTCGTGGAGTCAAGGGCCCCGCTTGCCTTTTCCTCTAGCACAGGAGCTCCTTAATTGAATATGTTTTTTGTTCTCCAAGAGAGGGGAGAATTTTTATCTTTTGTGTGTGCTGAGGACCATGCTTCTTTATCAAAGGAAGCAAAGTACTCTCATTGGTCTGGGGTGCCCAGCGGTCCCTGTTCCCATATTTCTTTTCTTCCAACCCCTCAGTCCAATGTCCTTTCTCCTGTATTTTAGGTCTTAGTGCCCCTTGTTCGAAAGACTAGTTTGCTCTAATGGGAGCAGTTGGTTAGAACTGGACCCTGGGACAGTGCCTGCAACTGCACACTCCAGGCTCAACCCGAATGGGGCCCCTCATCCTGGGGACTCCACACACTCAGGGGCCACACCACAGAAGAGCTTTGCTGTCACCCCTTTGGCCAAGACCATACAGACCCGCCAATAGGGCCTCCTTTGCAGAGGGCGGGGGCCAGCATGGGCTCGCCCAGCGCTCATATGGGCAGGGGCTGCGGCCACGTTAGGCGGAGGCAGTGAAGAGGAGAGGTGGCCCCCTGCCTCCAGGCCCACTTCTGTCTGGAGGCTGCATGTTGCAGAGAGAGGAGCTTCCAGGGGCAGGAGGCTGGCTTTGCCTCGTGAGAAATCAGCCTTTCCTGTGCTGGGACAGGGATCTGGGGATTTGCCTTGTTGGAAGTTAATATTAGTTTCGCAGACCAATGAGCACATTCCGCTACACACCAAACAAAAACCCAAGAACACCTTTACAGCAAGTTTTGTAAAGTTTTGGATGATGAATTCCTGCTCAGAGAAGGTAGATGTAAATTTGTGTGTGTTTTCACAGGGAGGGCAATATTTCTTCTCCATTGTGAGGTGAATGTCAAAGTTGGAGAAATCAGCCATTTGTGAATTAATCTGGTTATAAAATGATAAGAAGATGCTGCAGCATCTGAAAGTACGATTTTGGATCAAGTTTAAACAGGCTGTAGTCACCGCATTGAGCTTGTAGCAGGGT
This sequence comes from Stenella coeruleoalba, assembly GCF_951394435.1. Taxonomy (NCBI): domain Eukaryota; kingdom Metazoa; phylum Chordata; class Mammalia; order Artiodactyla; family Delphinidae; genus Stenella; species Stenella coeruleoalba. Next base: position 1,759,735 of record NC_137164.1, read on the forward strand.
CACCTCATTACCGCCGAGATATTTCACACGTAAATAAAAATGGTACCCGTGCCCAGACCTCACCTTCACACTGCTTGTACTTGAGAATCCACAGGAAGTTGGGAGGTGTGTGGCACACTCGTAGGATGTGCCAGAGAGAATGTTGGCTTTGACAGCTCCAACTCCGAGCTGGGGGACAAGATGGACAGGACAAGACGTGAGGTGGGGGGTCTCTTTTCCACCCATTCCTACCTGACACTTGTGGAGCCACCAGTAGTCCAAGGAGGAGGTTAAAAGGAGTTCCTCACTCAAAATGTCATCAGAACTGTTCCCTGTTTGGACTTGAGGGTGTAGACACCCCAGCAGCCCCTACTCCTGCTGAGTTCCAAGAGCTCCGGTGACCGTGCACAGTGACCACCAGCGACAGGCAGGCGCGGCCCAGCTTCCTGGAGCTGCGTCCAAGGACTTCAGTTCTTGGAATTAAAGGTATCAAGGATGTGGCATCACAGAGTCTAGGAATTCAACTGGTGGATAATTTAAAACATTCACATTGTATCAAAACACACATAGGGAATATCATGCACTAAAACACAAACACTTTGGAGTTTGAGATTAACATATACACACTACTATCAATGTGTATAAAATAGATGATCAACAGGGACCTACTGTACAGCACAGGGAACTCTACTCAATGTTCTGTAATAACTTATATGGGAAAAGAATCTGAAAAAGATTGGCTCTATGTGTGTGTGTACCTGACTCACTCTGCTGCACACCTGAAATAGCACAACACTGTAAATCAACTGTACCCCAATATAAAATAAAAAGTAAGTTAAAAAAATAAAACACAATCGTTTTGCATGAGCGCTGAAATTAAAACACTCACTTCAGGGACGGTTTTTTGCTTGACATCAGCCCACGTACAGTTCTGTCCCCAGACTTCCGGGACTGTTCACTCAAGGTTCTTTGTTCTCAGGGGACCTTGATGGACGTATTTGAGAAGCTCCGAGGGTTAGGACGGTCTCAAATGTCCTCACTCCGATTTTTATCTGAGCAGTATTTGTCTCCGTGCCGTATGGAGCTTTAAGAAGGGAAACTTGATATTTTAAAAATTCTGTAGATTTACTTGGGAGAGCTCTTCAGATACCTATTGAACAGTGAAGAATAAAGGAGCTCTCACTGATGTTATACAGTGATCATTGCAGTTGATCAAACGCGTTTCAAGGCCTGAGGAAAAGGTCATTGTTCCTTGGAATAAAGATATTATTTGTATGTGAATGGATTTAAGTCAGAGGAGGGCTGTTTGCAGAAGCTGGTTTTCTGCACGTAACTTTGGGGATGGAAGGTTTGAAGTCTGGACTATGTAGGTGGGGAGTCACTGAGGGGCGGGGAGCTTTCCTGGGAAGCTCTTTTCATCCAACCCAAGGAAACCAGCATCTTTGCTGGAGGGGTGTGTTTTCTTCTCCGATATTCTAACGCCAGGGCTCTGGGCCCCTCGGAGTGGAGCCAGAGAAGGTGGGGTGCCCCTGGTTCCATTTTGGGGCACCAGGCCTGTTGAGCAGTTTACTAATAGAACCTCACGTTTATGTAAAAATTAACACTTTACGAAGTACTTTGCTATGCATTAGAGTCAGAATTCTAGACCCGGAGGGAATGTTGAGGCGCCTCTGTATTGAGGGTGTTGAGAACACGGAAGTCCCTGGATCCTTTGTTTTGGGAACGAAGGCCATGAGGCCCAGAGCAGCGGGCTGTGCGGGGCTCGCTCGGGGGTCCAGACCTCTCGGTCCAGCGGGCCGTCTCCCGGACCTCAGCGTCCCACCGTGCAGGTGCGGCTTTGCCCCTGGGGTGACGGACGCACTGCTGGCAGCCTTGCCGGCGGCATGGCCCTTCCAACGACCCTTTGAGGGAGGAGGGGTGGGCGCATCTCTAAGTTACAGAGAAAGAAATCGGGGCTCAGAAAGCGTGACATTTTGTTCAGGCCACACGACTGGTGAGTGACAAGCCCGGGAGAGAGTGCAGCTGTCCCCCTGGAGATCTTCCTGTCTCACTGCCTGGAAATGCGGCCCCAGCCCAGCCCAGGGCCCGCTGACCCCTCGGGGCGGCTGGGAGCCCCTCCTGCAAGTGAGGGCAGTTTTGATCCCAGACTACGGACAGAGGGTTTAAGGAAGAAATAATGACTGGGATCTGTTATCTGTCCAACCAAAGAGCAGTTTCCTCGCAACGTCGGGTGAGGACAGTGGGTCTTGCTGTGGCCTTTGCAGGAGGAAGGAGCCGGTTGTCAGTTGTCACCTTTGGCCCACTTCTGGCACCTGCTGACTTTGAGAAAAACTTGTCTGAAGATGAGGATTAATGTAATGGCTGATTCCATTACTTCTGTACTTTTTGGATGAAATTTGATCGTTCGGCCTCACATTCCTCCTCTTCACCTGCTCTGGAAAGAAATTGAATTCTTTGAAAGAAAATGCAGTCCAGACCAGAACACACACAGAACCAGCCTCTGCCGTCCACTCAGACGTCAGGGGCTCCCCGTGGCCGCAGATGCGTCTCTCCTGGTTTGTTTACACTGCACAGTTTATTCCATTAAGGGCCAGTTTCAGGTGCTTGGTGGGACCCAGATGGCTGAAGGCCGGCTGCCTTGAACCCGAGCCAGTGAACAGTCCCTGGACTGACTTCCTCAGGACTGGAAACTCCGCTGGGGCAGGGCTCACTCCGCCCCAGCCCGGGGTCTGTCTGCTAATCTGGCTCCCAGGAGGCGGGGGGCTCTGGAGGCCCATCAGCTCCCTCCACTGCCGCTCCCCACGCCCGACCTCAACAGAGAAAATGTCATCCACGTAGCGGTACCCCTTTCTCCCCACCACCTTTTAATTTATTTAATTTTTAGAGTTTTATTTTTTAAACTAACATATGGTAAATGACACTTCTTTTGGCACGTAGTTCTAGAAAATTTAACACACGTATAGCTACCGTGAAAACCAGAATGCAGGTCAGTCCCGTGGCTTCTCCTCTCTGTGTTACTGCTCTGTATTCATACTTTACTCCCGCAGTGAACTTCTCACGACCATGATCTTCCTCACGACCCTGTAGTTTTGAGGACATTATACAGATGTCCAAATGAAACGATACAACTTACAGACTTCCGAGACTGGCTTTTTCACTTAGCATAACCGTTGAGTTTCATACCGTGTGTCCTATATATCAGTAGTTCTTTCTTTTTTATAGATGAGTAGTATTGCTTTGTCTGGATGTACCACAGTTTAAAAAACTCCATTAGCTCATTGAAGGGCATTTTAGTTGTTTCCGTCTTCAGGTGATTTTTTCAATAGAGCTCCTATCGATGTTCATGCACAGGTTTTTGTGTGAACCTAGTTTTCATTTCTCCAGAGTAAACCCACCACCTTTTTAAAAATAGCTCCTTGTCCAAGTTTTCTTCGTTAGCGCTTTTTAATATGTGCACAACCCATAACTGATACTCTTTGCTTTCTGAACATCTAGCCACATGATTTTGAAATAACAAGAGGTGAATCTATTTCATCTTGCAGTTGAGCAGACGAGTGATGAGGAAATGAGGGAGGTTGAGTGGCTCGAGCGAGGACCCCAGACCCATGATGTTGCAGCCCAGGGGGTCCCAGTGTGATTCGGCCCAGACCCACCTCCGGCTCCGGGCCTGGCTCTGGCCCACCCGTGTGCTCAGAGCCCACAGCCTCAGGTCCTCCACCCAGGACACACTCAAGCCCCTCTCCTCCGTGGCTCTAACCCGCTGGAATCCTTCCATTTCTGAATTTCTTTGCACTTACAGTCCAAGTTGAACGAATTAACGCGGAAAGGTTCTCGTGTTGTCCGGGGGTCCTGGTCTTCTCCCCACCCCCGGCCAACCCAAAGCGTCCACGGGAAGGGATCTCGTCATTCGCTCCTGGGTTCAGGCTAAAGCAGGGCTGGCATGTGCAGCAAATACATTGATGGATTAATTGCTTGATAAACACGGATGTCGTAGCTACCGTCGCCACTTTAAACCCAGTGAGATGATGTTTTACTAAGTGGGACCTGGTGGATATGCTGTGTTCTGTGACTGCTGGCTACCCAGATCTGCCTGGTAATGTCGACCGGCCTTGCTGGCCACCTCGTGATGGCGGCAGCCCCCTCGCCGCCCGCTGCTGCCATGCTCCAGGCTCCAGGGCCTCTGGACCAGCTGCAGCCACTGGTCTGGCACACGCATGTGCCCCGTGCTCCTGCCCACGTACCGGGCAGTCCTCTGAAGGTGTGCTCAGTGCACCTCCCGAGCAGGCAGAGGATTTGCTGCTTCCTCTGTGCCCACAGGCGCTCGCAGCCCATCCTGTGAGCGTAGAACTTGCCTCCCGTGTCACGGTCACTAGTTCGCACATCCTCTTCCTCCACTGCCCTTGTGGGTCCTCACCTCCGGGACCTGCCTCGTGTGTCTTTGCACCAGCCCTGGCCCGAAAGCAGTGCCTCGAAGTAGCTGCTGATGGACGTGATTTCACTTGCGTTGCCAGAGGTGGGAGAGGAGGGACACAGCAGTTCTGGGCACACGCTGCCCTCCGACCCTCCGACCCCTCTGAGATGACAAGACCCCGCCGTGTCTGCAGTGGGCTTGCCATCTGTCGGGGAGCAGCTTAGAGGCAGATCTACCACGGGGCACCTCACTTGCCCAGGCCCCTTCTAAGGTCCTGTACTTCATTTTCAACTTGTAATTTTGTATTCTTTTCCTTAAAAAGAGCTCATAAAAATGTAGAATTTTAGGCCTGCAAAAGTGGGATCTGCCCCAGGAGAGCACAGGAGCTCCGTCCCTCCCCGAGCTGCAGGGCGGCTGGGCCTCACAGGAGCGGGAACTGGGGGTCTCCTCCAGACGCAGAGTTCTTCACGGGGCGAGATGAGACAAGGAATGATTTAGGAGGAAGTGTGGTACTCACCCTCAATGACATCTGCCTCAGAGAGGTGGGAATGCATCTGGAGCTGACTCTAATTCAATCAACGAGCCACGCACAACGTGTTTAAACTATTTACGTGCTTTTCAAAGTTCTTTGGTGTTTGTTACTGGGCTCAACCCTCCCACGTGCCCTGGAACGTGGGTGCCACATCTGTCAGCTGACGAGGACCCCGAGGCCAGGTCAGGAGCTCATGCGAGGTCCCAGGGCAGCCAGGGTCATGGCTGAGGCAGGGCTTCAGTGTCATGGTCAATCTACACGTTGTCTCTTTCTTCATGAGCTTCCGGGAGAAAAAGCGTCCTACACCACGTGTGCAGGAGAGGACGGACTTCTTTCTCCCCAGAAGGCTTCCATGCTGGTGAACAGGGAGGACTGGTCTTTCAGGGCTGGGGGAGGTGACCAGACAGGAAGGGGGAAAGAAGGAAAGAGGGGGCGGTGTGTGCGTGTTGTGTGTGGTGTGTGTGTGGTGAGCGGGATGTGTGTGCACAAGGGTGTGTCTTCGTGTGTATGTATGTGTGCATGTACAGGTGTCGGGAAGCTTGTGCTACCTTGGAAGATATAATTAGGCAAGAAGGTTGTGGACCCACTTACATCCGACCCACAGATGGAAATGTTGGGGAAGGAAGGAAGCAAAGGGCGTCGAGGGTGATGCTGGTGCGATTCATTGGCCCTTTTGGTGGGTTATTCGGAATTTAGGATGGAAAGAGGCAGCTGGAGCTGAGATATTTTCAGTATTTAGCGTCCGTTCAATCCTTTGTTTCCTAATCCAGCGCCCCCTCCCCAAAGACACGGAAACCCTCTCCCCTCGCTTTGTGCCAGGGCTGCCGTGACCAGGTTGCCTCTGGAGACTTGTTGGAAGTTCACGCCTGCGTTTTTCTAGCGTCTCCAAAGCCCTTTAGAAATGCTTCTGACGAATCTTCCCAATCTGTCCGTGAAACAGGTAGGACACGCGGTGTCCGCAAGTGTCCCGTGGGGCTGGCGAGGCCGTGGGGACTGTGGTGACCCTCGTCCCCACCCAGCACACACAGATGTACGTGTCGAGGCTCCGGGCAGGACTGGGGCTCCGTCTGTGAGCAGACCGGCAGCGGCGGTCTCTCTCCTGTGGTCGTTCTGCATTTTGGGTGTCATACCGCAGTCACGTGAGGCAGCTGTTTCTTCCTCCTAGTTCTGTTCCATTAACTGCTGTTTAAAACGGTAACGAAGTCGCAGAAGCGACTGGTAAATCCTGCTTCTGATGTCCCTTCGTGGAAACATCACGCAAGTTAGGAATGTTTTTGAGCAGAGCTGCAGAGCCAGAGTGAGCTTCCTGACCACCCTGTCGCTGACAGCTAATCCACGCTTTAACCGCCCAGCGTCTGGTTTGTACACAGTGTACGTGGGCACATTTTCATACGCGGAGTTGGGGTCAGCACAGCCCAGAGCCTGAGCCCTGGGGCACGCGGCCTTGCCACGCCGGGTCCCAGAGCAAGGCGAGTGGTGCTGTTTTTAGGTCTGGGCGCAGGTGGAGGTCTGGGGGTGGAGCCACAGGCCTGGAGCCACAGAAGGTGAGTGGAGACGGCGGTTGAATCAGATGGATTAGGGAGATGAGAGAGGGAGAAAGATGAGAGGCAGGGGATTAGCAGAGAAGAAGTGTCAACTCCGCGGGAGAAGCTCAGGTTTTATGGAATGTGCCCCGTGTAGAAAATAGCCGCATTTTGATGTCTCTTCCAGGCTTTTCATGGTTAGACAGCTGCAGAGGGAGAGAAAAGTGCGGGCCCTGAACAGGAGCCGTGTTTTCAGAAGACGTGAGGCCTGTGTCCTTTCTGTGATATCACACAGCTCCGAGACCTGGCCGGTCGCCAGCTGCATCCGCCTTCCCTGTGGCTTTACGGGGGCAGCAACCTGTTTGCAGAGGGTACCCCACACCTGCCGAGACACACAGACGGATGTGGACGTGAGACCTCGCCTCACCTTTGAGACGTGGAGTTGGTCCATGTAGCTGTGGCTCTCGATGTTCAAGTACAGCTAAGTGTGCGGGTGCGCACACATACAGACACGCACAGACACACATGCACGGACACACCCACCCACACGGGTACACATGCATAAACACACAGACGCATGCACACACACAGGTACACACAGACACACACATGCACAGACACACATGCATAAACACACAGACGCATGCACACACAGACACATGCACACACAGACACACACAATGAACACAGACACACAGACACACACAGGTACACACAGACACATGTACACACAGACACACACAATGAACACAGACACACACAGGTACCCACATACACAGACACATGTACACACTGACACATGTGTGCACAGAGACACACACAATGAACACAGACACACACAGGTACGCACAGACACAGACACAGACACATGTACACACAGACACACATGCGTGCACAGAGACACACACAATGAACACAAACACAAACACACAAGCACACATATCTACACAGGCACACACACAGACACACAAGACACACACAGACACACAAGACACACATGCATACACACAGATACACACAGACACACATGCACGCACACACACACAATGAACAATAGACACACCACACACACATTCCAGAGACGGTTTAGAAACATGAAAGTCTGGCTCCGTCCTTGGGTGCTGTTAAAGTATTTAAACACAAGGCAACGCGCGTTTACAAACAAAAGGACTGTCACTTTGATGGCTGCACAGGGGAAGGTGTGCTTGTCCGCCACCAAATTGCTCCATTTCCGTACAGTTAATCTTGTGAGCTTCTGTTCACGTTTCATTCTGATTCCCACTTTGCAGAGACTTGCTTTTGCTATTTGGACAGGTGAAAGCATCCACCACACAGTTCTGTTAGAATAATAGCTTGTTTGTGTGAGGAGAGAAGCACCTCAGCGTGTATCAGTTACTCTTAGCGTCTGTTCTGACGGCTCTTTATTTATGGAATATTGGCATATTTTTATCTGTCAGGCTGTCAGTTGTTTTCGGAGGAGAGAGATTTAGAGTAAAATGAGTGATGGGCACAGCCATGGACAGCCAATTCTAAACTAAATATTCTTTTCTCGGTCTTACCATTTTATTTTTTAAAAAGAGAAATTAGCGTGAGTTCATTTAATATCTTGCAAGGTTCAAGCCAGAAATAATTCCATAATCCTACAGTGTGGCTCCGACTTCACGCTCCTCATTAAGCCTTCAAACAGCTCTTTAAGCACGTGTGCCTGTATTTTAGTTTCCCCTTTCCTGTTTCTCCAGGCGTCTGACTTTGGGGTCTGTCTAATGCATATGGCTTTTCCTCTGAATTCCCCTGAAAGCTCATCTCTTCTGGGGAGTCCTTCCAGGGCTGATGCGCAAACAGCATTCGTATTTTTATGCTGGGCATTGAGGGCATCTGTCATCCTTGTTTTATTCTGGACAAGGGGGACGCGACGACAGTGGGTGTGGCTTTTATCCAAAATGTAAAATAGTTTTGCAAACGTCCATATGGAAACCATCCACACCATGCTGGGAGGACAGCTGGGGGTGGGAGGCCCTCTGAGTGTCACGGGTCCCTTGTTTATTATGATGACCCTTCCGTCACTAGGAGTGTGGTGGCTCTCGGGTCAGCCCAGCCTTAAATCTGCAGCCAGCGGAGAACTTGAGTTTTGATGCGTATTTTATGAGACACGCTTCAGGTGCTCTGAGCCTAAAATCTCATGAAAACCACTTCTCTGATCTCTTCTGTGTTTCCTGCTTCCAAGGGTGTAATGAGATTTATTTCTGACTTCAGAGGCTGTTAGAGCTTTGCTTATGGTCACAACTCGGGTTGGCTGGAGCCGCTGCAGGGTCCACTGGGCCAGGCGTTGGCCCAGCTTCATCCACGGTCCCCAGCCCGCCTGTCCGTTCCCAGTGGAGCCCTTCTTTGTTCCTCCGTCCTCTGGTCCAGCAGACATGCAATGAGACCCCGCTGGGAAGCAGGTGCCCACGGGCCTGGAGCGGGGAGGGGACGGGGTCCTGCTCTCAGGATCTCGCAGGCTGGGCGCCAGTTACAGGGGTGACTGTTTCCTCCCCCTGCAGCAGGGCAATGTGAGGAAACGCCCATGGGGAGGAACCGTCGGCGGGGGAGGCGGGGGAGGCGGGGAGGGCGGCTGTCCTGAGGGGTGGCCTGAGCACAGCCTTGCAGCAGGGCAACGTGAGGAAGCGCCCCTGGGGAGGGACCGTCGGCGGGGGAGGTGGGGAGGGCGGCTGTCCTGAGGGGCGTGAGGAAGCGCCCCTGGGGAGGAACCGTCGGCGGGGAGGCGGGGAGGGCGACTGTCCTGAGGGGCGGCCTGAGCACAGCCTCCGCGAACCCCGAAGGCAGCTGCCGCTTAAAGTCCCAGGGACTTTTGGTGTCACAGGACCTGTGGCTGGAAGGGTGTGTGTGGGATGTTGTCCTTCACCTCTCAGCATCTGTGGCGCAGGGAAGGGTCAGGGCTAGGCACTCCCCCAGCACGACTGCGACAAGATGCCCAGTGGCTTCTGTTCCGGAACCTTCTGTCTCCTGCAGTCAACCCTCTGCCTTTACCGCAGTTGAGTAACAACTGTCCAGGAAAGTCTTTTAGAAGCTAGGCCTGCTCAGCGGAGGGCAGGGTAGGGTGCAGGTGCTCCAGAGTTGATGCCCCCGGCTGCAGTGGGTGAGGCCCTAGAGCTGAGGCAGAGGCAGGGGAAGGGTCCCTACTGCCAGGATCCCAGCCCTCACGACTGGGGCAGCGTTTGTGATCAAGGTGCTGGAAGACACTGCAATGTGAGATGTTGCACGTCGCTAAAATGTCGACCGGCCTGGAGGGACGCGGAAGCGATAGGTGTGTCTGGTGAGGCGGCCGAGTCCCGGCTGAGTCCCTATTCCTAACTTCAGGGTGACGCGGGGCCGGGTCTCGAGGATGCCCTGGGCTCCGTCGGGAGGGGCAGGTCACTTGGGGTAGAGGCACCAGAACAGGTGGAGGTCTTTTTCAGTCAGAAGACGGAAGAAATCGTATAATTTTCTCCTTGCTGTTCTGGCACTGGATAGAGACTGGTTGGGATTTATCATTCACCATAACAATTTTGGGGTACGGTTTTGTAAGAACATTCTTGCTTTGGTTTCTAATGAGACCCTGTGGCCTCAAGAATCTGAAGAGATTTTGTGGTTTGGTTTGACTTTCGTAAAAAGACCAACAAACCTCTGGAACACAATTTGATTCTGTGTTTTAGGTTTGCTGTGTAGCTTCGGACAACCACAAAGCTCTCAAGCTTTCAAACTTACGTTGACTGAAGGAGGAAGAATTTCTTCAAATTCAGAGAAGCTCGTGAGCACTGCAGGAATGTGTCCTGTTGGCCCACTGCGGGTCACATGCCTCTTTTTAGTCATAAGAGTTGGAAGGATGAGTCACCTATAATTTCACGTTTTTTGAAAGTTTTCCTGAGAAGTCATCCCTAAGTATCTCGTCCTTAATTCTGTATCATACTTTTATTGCATTTATATTTTGGGTTGAATAGGCCTCATAAATGGCTTAGCCAACTGGAATGGATTCTTTACCCAGAAGGACTTTAATGCCTGATGAAAATTGTATTTTCTTGGGAAAAAGGAGAAGATGAGTTTTTCCTGGTATTTCTTCAAAGCTTTGATTTGCAGTCTGGACCAGCAGTTGGGCATGAAATTTTGTGAGGGTTATTTAAAAGGCTTTAGTTACCGTTTGCCCACATGGCTTCTTCCTTACGCCCTCCTATAATTATCCTATTTGTTGGAACCAAGATGTGCTGAAACATTGCAGGGGATGTTTCTCCCGCACGCAGACTGGAAGTGGTGTGCAACCTAAAATCAAGTGTGCTGGTGCAACTGTCAGCCCAGGATCTATGGATTTGTGGATTGGGAAGCGGTGTTCCAGGGCGTATCTAAGGAAGTGGTTTCTAAGGGACAGTTCGACAATCTGGAGCTTTCCTTCCTGGGCAGACAGAGTGATTGTTTAGAGCATGGCTTCTGTGGACTCTGGATTTGGAGCGGCTCTTAGACCCCATGTGATCGTGGCTGGTTTCCTTAGCCCGTCACACCCCTGCCTTCTAACAGGGGGGCGGGTACCAGCATTTGGCTCATAGGTTAATAAGAGGATTCCCTGAAGTCAGACTGGATTCACAGAACATCACAGGGCTCAGCACAGTTCCTGGAATAGTGAGTGTGCTGAATTCATGTTATTATTATAATTAGTGCTATTAATGACTTTCTATCCAGCCTGGTTCTTCATCTGCTAAATTTAAATAAATGCTGAGTGAGTTGGTGAATTATTGTTAATGGAGCCATTTACAGGCCCAGGCCTGTGCGGTTTCTAACAAGTGCTACCCACGGCTATGAGTAGATGGGTCTAGTACCGGATGGAGACAGAATCAGAAGAAAGTGGTTGTAATAAAGTAATGACCTGTGGGGCGGTTCATGATGGTGCTGTAGGAAGAGCCTGAACCCACCTCCCCTCCCACAGCTGCCTGTGGATCAGTTCCATCTGAAAGGAACCTGAGAACCAGCTGAGCACCTGCTCCAGGACAGAGGATGAAAGCCCATGGGGAGATGGGCAGGGGAGGCAGAGGGACCTGGTGGCGCACAGTGGTGGTGGTGGGGTGTCTCGCTGGACCAGGCTTCTCCCGCAGGATTGAGGGGCAGGGCCCCCATCAGACACCTGGCCTCTGGGATCTGCACCAGAGCTAAGCCCCCAACGTGTCCGGCTCAGAAAACCAATGTGGCTGATGTCCACGTGTCCCAAAGTTCCCAGGGTACCGAGAGTCCTCTTAAGCGCTCACGTGTGGTCTCACTCGCCTAAGACCAGTGAAATAGCAGTAGTTGGAAAAGCTCCCAGACTGTACGTGAAGGAACATCATTTGTGAACCTGAGAGCATCGGCGGAGGGGTGGAGACAGTGAAAATGTCCCCTGGAGACCCAGGCACTGGCAGACACCATTACTGTGCCCTGTGTAAGCTGCCAGCGTAGGCAGGCGAGCTGGATGCAGGGGTGAGGGAGCGGGTGTTGTCCTGCCACGTTGCTGAAGGGGAGAGCGCCAGCCAACACCCCCCTCTGGGGCTGGGGGTGGGGCACGAGCAGTCCTGGCATCCCTGGGCCCTGACCTGAAGCCACGTCTGTGTGCAGACAAGGGGCTCTCACTGCTCAGCCAGCCCCGCCCCTACACTCTCCAGCTGCGTAAAGTCAGTGGGTGTGGACAGTCCACACAGGGACACCCCTTGATCACCTGTCCCTGGTGGCCGCAGGGCTGGTGTCCCTGAGCTCCCTGGGACTGTAACAACCACGAAGACAGCTCTTGTCAGGCCACCACCCCTGGGGCCCAGAAAGCCGACTGAAACACAGCCCGAGTCTTCCTGTGAAAAAGGCCTATTTACTTAGCCTGGAGCTTCACCCTGAAGGACAGGCCTCATGTTTCCCTCACATCCAGATGCTAAGGAGGTGACCCCAAGGAAAGTAAGAGGGGTCACTATCCCTGTGCACCCCCTTGGCTTCCCTGCAGCTCAGTGAGCTCCCCAGAAGGAAACCTGTACACTCGTCAGGAGCCTTGAGTTTTCCAACTCTTTCCCAGGGGACACCTCTGGATCTCGTGGTCTGGAGGCCAACAGGAATTATGATTGTTGCCCCACAGGACTATATATCTATATCTATATCTGTATCTATATCTGTATCTATACCTGTATCTATATCCTTTAAAAGCTCCTGCCTGAGGGCCTGGCATCCAGTCACCCTGAGAGTAGGAGCTAAGTGAGATTCCTACCCTTGGAACACTGACAGGTCTCAACACACCCTCAACAACAGGGCTTATTAAGACTAAATCGGGCAGTATAGACAACAGCAAAAGTTTGAGAGACAACTGAGAGCTAGCGCAGGGCTGAGTGAGAAGGATTGCCTACACAAGGCCGCTCCTCCAAGACTGAGAGAGTAGCTGCTTCCCCTAATACACAGAAGCAAACACAGAGAGTCAAGCAAAATGAGGAAACAGAGAAACATGTTCCAAATGCAAGAACAAAAGGATAAGACCTCAGAAAAAGCCCTTAAGGATATGGAGGTAGGTCATTGACCTGATAAGGAATTCAAGGTAATGGTCATAAAGATGCTCAACAAATTTGGGAGAAGAACGGATGAACACAGTGAGAGCTTCAGTGAAGAGTTAGACAGTGTAAGAAAGAAACAGTCAGAATTGAGGACTATAATAATTGAAATGAAAAATATGTTAGAAGGAATCAACAACACATTAGATGATACGGAAGAACATATCAGTGATCTGGCAGACAGAGTAGTGGAAAATCACCCAAGCTGAACAGCAAAAAGAAAAAGGAGTAAAAACAAATGAAGATAGTTTAAGGGACCTCCGGGATAGCATCAAACATACTAACGCTCCCATTATAGGGTCCTGGAAGGAGAAGAAAGAGAAGGGGGTAGAGAACTTATTGGAAGAAATAATGGCTGAAAACTTTCCTAACCTGGGGAAGGAAACCAACATCCAGATCCAGGAAGCACAGAGAGTCCCAAACAGACACATTATAATGAAAGTGTCAGAAGTGAAAGAGAAGATTTAAAAAGCAGCCAGAGAAAAACAACTAGTGACCTGTTAGGGAACCCCCCCCCCAAGGCTATCAGTGTAGTGTTCAGTAGGAACTTTGCAGGCCAGAAGGGAGTGACAAGATATATTCAAAGTGCTAGAAAAAAAAACCCCAAAGGACTTTGCAACCAAGAATGCTCTGTCTAGCAAGGTTATTATCAGAATTGAAGGAGAGATAGTTTCCCAGACAAGCAGAAATGAAAGAAGTTCATCACCACTAAACTGGCCTTAGAAGAAATGTTAAAGGGACTTCTTTAAGAGGAAGAGAAAAGGCCATAACTAGAAATAAGAAAATATCTGAAAGAAAAAAACCTCACTGGTAAAGGCAACTATCTGGTAAAGTTGATGTATCAAGCACATCTAAAGCTGGTATGAAGGTTAAAAGACAAAAGTAGTAAAAGCAACTATAAATAAAATAAATAATGAATGAACATACAAAATAAAAAGATGTAAAGTGTGTGGAGGGTGGAGTAAAAACGTAGTGCTTTTAGAATGCATTTGAACTTAAGTGATCGTCAGCTTGAAAACAGACGGCTTTATATACAGATTGTTACGTAAGAGCCGCAGGCAACCACAAACTGTAAGTCTGTACTTGATACACAAAAAATAAAGAGAAAGAAATCCGCACATAACACTAAAGAAAACATCAACACACAAGGGAAGAGAACTAGAGAAGAAGAAAGGAACAGAAAAGAACTACAAAAACAACCGGAAAAAAATAAACAAAATGGCAATAAGTACATACCTATCAATAATTTAAATGTAAATGGACTAAAGTCTCCAATCAAAAGACACAGGATAACTGAATAGATAGAAAAATAAGATTCATCTATATGCTGCCTATAAGAAACTCACTTCAGATCTAAAAGACACACACAGTCTGTAAGCAAAGGGGTGGAGAAAGGTTTTCCATGCAAACGGAACTCACTTCATTATACAGCAGAAACTAACACAACATGGTAAAGCAACTATACTCCAAGAAAAAAAAAGAAGGCTGGAGTAGCAATACTTATATCAGACAAAATAGACTTTAGAACAAAGATGGTAACAAAAGACAAAGAAGGGCATGGCATAATGATAAAGGAATCGATCCAACAAGAGGATATAATATTTGTAAATATTTATGCACCCAACATAGGAACACCTAAATATATAAAGCAAATATTAACAGACATAAAGGGAGAAATTGACAGTAATACAATAATAGTTGGGACTTTAATATCCCACTTACATCAGTTAAAAGAAGAAAACAGGAAAAAACACAAACACGTGGAGACTAAACAACACGCTATTAAACAACCAATGGGTCAATAAAGAAATCAAAGAGGAAATAAAAAATACCTTGAGACAAATGAAATGGAAATACAGCTTTCCAAAATCAATGGGACACAGCAAAAGCAGTTCTAAAAGGGAAGTTTATAGCCATAAAGGCCTACCTCAAGAAACAAGAAAAATTTCAGATAAACAATCTAACTTCATACCTTAAGGAACTAGAAAAGGAAGAAAAAACAAAACCCAAAGTAGGTAGAAGAAAGGAAATAATAAGGATCACAGCAGAAATAAATCAAAAAGAGACAAAAAAAATGGAAAAGATCAATGAAACAAAGAGCTAGTTCTTTGGAGAGAGAAACAAACTTGACGAATCTTTAGGCAAACTCACCATGAAAAAAAGAAAGGGCCCAAATAAAATAAGAAATGAAATCTGCAATTTTTTTTTTTCTTTTGCGGTACGCGGGCCTCTCACTGTTGTGGCCTCTCCCATTGCAGAGCACAGGCTCCGGACGCGCAGGCTCAGCGGCCATGGCTCACGGGCCCAGCCGCTCTGCGGCATGTGGGATCTTCCCGGACCGGGGCACGAACCCGTGTCCCCTGCATGGGCAGGCGGACTCTCAACCACTGCACCACCAGGGAAGCCCTAAAATAAGAAATGAAAGAGGAGAAGTAACAATCTCAACTGATACCAAGGAATAAAAGGATCATAAGATACTGGTCTGAACGATGAAATGCCAACGAATTAGACAACCTAGGAGAAATTGATACATTCCTGGAAACATACAGTCTTCCAAGACTGAATAATAAAGAAATGGGAAATCTGAATTTACCAATTACTGGTAATAAAAATGAATAAGTAATTAAAAGCTCCCCCAAACAACTTTAGGACCAGATGGCTTTACTTGTGAATTCTAGCAAACATTTAAAGAAAAGTTAATACCTATCCTTCTTAAATTATTCCAAAAATTGAAGAGGAAGGAATCCTTCCAAACTCATTTTACAAGGCCAGCATTACCCTGATACCAAAACCAGACAAAGATACCACAAAAAAGAAAATTACGGGCCAGTATCACTGATGAACATAGATGCAGAAATCCTCAATGAGATATGAGCTCTTATGTACGAGTTCAATACAGATGGTAGCTAGACTTATTGCTGTGACCATTTTGAAATGTATATAAATCCGACATCACTATGATGCACCCCTGAAACTAGTATGAGGCTGTGTGTCAATTGTTCTTCAATAAAAAAATAATGAGCTGCAATGTGATGTGAGCTGGCCTCTTTATATGCGTCACTGGAATAACCTTTATGGAAGGAACATGAGTCATTAGGGACGTGGATGCGCTTCTGCTGAGAGAGGACGGGGCGCAGCCTCCCCAGACGAGGTGCCCTTACCTGCCTTTGAGGGCGGGGCCTCCATTTCAGGAAGCCCTCTGAGTCTCCGAGGCTGATGCCTGGGCCCGAGAGGGTTCGACAGGCCCTTCGCATGTGGTATTTTGAGTAATTAGTAAAAGTAAGTATTTAGTTGTTAATGAAATCAAGTCGGCTGGCGCGGCGGGTGTTGTGCTGTAGACCCCCAGCAAATGATGGGCAGAAGGGACCAGGTGTTGCAGGGGCTGTGGAAGAGCCTGGGGAAAACCACCAAGATGCGTGTTTCCTGAGGTGATGGGAAATGCACGGACCTACTCACTTAAAAAATGTTCTAAGTAAGTTAGTAGTAAACTGACCTAAGTGACTGATCCCTTTTCAGTTGATCTCTTCCAAGGAGGCAGAGCCTAGGTGTCTTGTCACCGGGCCATCCCATTGCTCCTTGGTCTGGCTCTGGTCCTCGCGAACCACATGACCCCAGGCAGGTACCTAATCTCTCCAGACAGTGTGCAGAGCACGCTTCCAGGAGCGCAGGGAGGCTGCATGTAAGACGTTTGTGTCCTGTGACGTGCTTGGGAAAAATTCACGCTGCTGTATCGTGGTTTTTCTGGAAGACCAGAGGCAGTGGCTCCGTTACTTTCGTGGCCGAGTCTGGTGGCAGCTGGTGGCACTGGTCCAAGGGTCTCAGGGTTCCTGAGGGTGATGCACTGCGTTTTGCTCCAGAGCTCCCCGTCTGAGCTTATCATTGACGGGTTGCTTTGAAAATGTATCCGGCAGGCTGTGAGAAAGGGTGGCTGGGTCAGCACGAGACCACCGCGGCTCCCCCGGGGTCCGCCCGCAGAGCGTGAAGCACAGCTTCACTTAGGAGTGGAAAGTGGACCCAGAGTCCTGCGGGCTTAGCAGGTCTCTTCCAGAGCCAAGGTCTCCCCGGGGCTCAGCCTGCACCGGAGGGTGGGTTTGCCCGGTTTACAGCTTTGGAGCAGAACTGGTCCTAGTAGTGAAAGAACCGGTCCACCTCCGGGCGGCCCTGCTGGAATCTGCTGCAGTTCCTGGCTCGGCCGCAGCCGCGGGGGGCTTGGAGGAGCCCTGCTGGGTCGGCTGAGGTGACCCAGGGCAGGGATGTTTCCAGCCCAACCCTCTGCTGTACGTCAGAACCGGCACAGGGATTTTGAGGAAGGAGATTTCCCGGCTTGAGTTTTGGAGATTCTGCTTGGCGGGGGCGGAGAGGGCGGCGTGAGGAAGGCTCGCTTCGCCCCTGCGGGGAGAGGCTGTCTGCACTTATGCGCCGTGGGCCTTGCAGACACTGCCTGGTTTTGCCGGGTGTTTATTTATTTCTGGCCGAGCACAGGAGTGAACGCTGCTGCTGTTCTGTGGGCCAAGCAGGGGCCCGGCCCGTGCACTGACCTTCAGGCTCCTCTCCTGCTTCTAGGCAGCTGGGTTTGGAGCATTCTGACCTCTAGAATTCTAAAATATGAGCGCCCACGTAAACCGCCGAGACTGTGCCCATGACGGCAGGGCCCTGGGAGGACCCCCAGGCCCGAGCCGCCCCCCAGGGTCTGTGGAGGCATCCACAGTGAGACGGGGAGCCCCGTGATGGCTGTGATCGTCTGAGAATTGCCATGTTTTGGGTGTTGGCAGGAGAGAGCTCCCTCCGCCCTGGGATGGACCCCTTCACCTGGGCCCCGTGCACTGCCCTCCCTGCCCGTTTGGGCTTGAGGTCCTGCCCTTGGTGGGAGTGGGCCCTGCGGGGGGGTTGGTGGCTGCCGCACGGGCTCCCGAGATGCGTGGAGAACAGGAGCAGGAGAGAGGGACTGCCGTGCGTTGTGATTTCCTTCCTCAAAGTCCTGCCCCGTACGTGACCTGAGCACACACCTGGAGCCCCTGTGACGGCAGCTGCTGCGGGACCTCCCCCCGGCCCTGCCCCACGGCAGCGGGAGAGCACAGGCGTGGAGGCCTCACCACCCGCGTCGTGCCGCCGAACCCCTGGCCGGCAGCAGCTCGATCCCGTACACGTGAGGGGACCCTTGACGGGACAGCCAAGGCCTCAGACCAACACACCCAGACGGCCCACTGAAGGAGCTGCCCGCCAGCCGGGGCGTGCGCTGGGTCCCACGACACACAGCTTCGCGAGCAGCGATGGACGGTGGTCAGGAACCCCCCACTGCCCGGCGGATAGGACCACACTGGCAGCACAGAGTCAGCCGGCGAACGGTAGGGAAGGGAGGCCGGGGGCCGAAAAGTCAGGCCCTTGGAAGTGACACGTCCTTAACAAACCCCAACACTTCCCGGGACCACACGATACATTTTCACAGGAAGAATATACAGGTTTTTGGTTTTTGAAACAGGATTTTAAAAAATAGGTTATCTTTAAAGTGAAAAGGTCAGCTCTAGGCAGAAATAATAACTTATAATTTCTCTAGTTTCATTCAGCGAATGGATTACTGTGAAAATATCATCCCTGTGTCAAGACAGGTGTTTAAGATACGCACTTGATTCCACAGACCTCTCCCCCTGACTTTCCTCCATCCCCTGCTGCCCTGTCTGTCCTCTCTGCCCCCTCCCCCAAGCCCGGGTGCAAGGTTCACTTTGGTCACTCCTCCCTCTGCCGTGTCAGGAGCATCCTCCAGTGACCAGCTCGCAGGGCACGCGCTCAGGGCCCCCCGTCTGTCCACCCAAACACCAGCCGTCTCCACTTCCGGCATGTCCCCCACCCCTCTGTTACGAGGGTCTTCCCATCACAGGACAGTTTATTCCGGGAACGTCCACCTGCCGTACGTGCTGGCGAACCGAAGCAAGCAGACGTTGGCTGTCGGATCCGGGGGCTTCAGGGCCCAGCGAGGCGTCCGCTGGGGAGCGAGCACCCTGGTGTCCCTGCCGAGGGGTGGCGGGATTCGTGCGGCCCGCAGGAGCGGGAGCGGGCGGCCTTCCTTATTATTCCATGAGACCCAAACACGTGAGGAGTCTTGAATCCTAAAAGGATGACAAGTGGATGGCAGTTCCTAGAATAACTCCCGCCTTGAGAAGACAAGGGCATCGCACAGTCACGGGCGACTCAGAAAATAGCACGCGTTGGACACAAAACCCTGAAAGTGTGCATTTTAGGCACGCGTAACTATTTGTGGATGAGGAGGCCAGGACCACAGGGAGAAGTGACTTCCCAGGTGTCACCAGCTGCCTGGGAGGGCGGGTGGCTCCTTCTCTGGCTCCCAGCCCTGAGCGCAGGTCCAAGGTCCATGGCAGGGCTGCCCTGGTAGAGGACAGACTTCAAACACCAGAATGTATTCACACATGGCCCAGGACTTCTCTGCTTCAGGGTTACTTCTAGACTCTGTCACACAGGGTGAAGTAAGTCAGAAAGAGAAAGACAAATACTGTATGCTAACACATATATATGGAATCTAAAAAAAAAAAGGTCATGAAGAACCTAGGGGCAGGACGGGAATAAAGACGCAGACCTACTAGAGAATGGACTTGAGGACACAGGGAGGAGGAAGGGTAAGCTGTGACAAAGTGAGAGAGAGACATGGACATATATACACTACCAAACGTAAGGTAGATAGCTAGTGGGAAGCAGCTGCATAGCACAGGGAGATCAGCTCGGTGCTTTGTGACCACCTAGAGGGGTGGGATAGGGAGGGTGGGAGGGAGGGAGACGCAAGAGGGAAGAGATATGGGCATGTATGTATAGGTATAACTGATTCACTTTGTTATAAAGCAGAAACGAACACACCATTGTAAAGCAATTATACTCCAATAAAGATGTTAAAAAAAAAAAAAAGTCAGTGATCTGGGTACACATTGCAAGTGAGCCAAACCGGGCAATAGGGCGGTGGGACCAGTGGAAGCTGGCTGGGGACCGTCTTTCAGGTCCCCAGTGCTCCGAACGGCAGCAGCATTCCTGAGGGTTCCGCTGAGCAGGGAGCATCTCTGTGGGGCTTCCATCCGTCATGGGCAACTCCAGAATCCACATTGATTTTGCTGTTTCTAACATAAACAGAGCCTCTTGCTGTTGTTTGAGGGTTTGTAACGAGCAATAAAATACAAGTGGACGTTCAATTTACTTAGAGCTTATACATGTCAGCACCTAACTAAATAAAAAAGAGGAGGAAAAATAAACTGACAATGATTAATATCACTAATGATTTGTTTTGCTTATTTTCTAAAGGAGTAACTTGATCCTCTCTGTTGAAAGTAAGGCAGAGAAATGATACCAGGAAGCTCCCAGGCAACAAAGCTGCTGTCCTTACTTGTTTGCCACTGTTGGGGAAAATCTGATTATCTGTGGAGTTAAATGTGCAAATATTAATTTTCAGTCACCAAGGAACATGTAAATGAGGTTATGATATATTAGTAAAGATAAACGTGTCTGGTTGAACCGCGATTGTTCGTATGACTTGACTTGCTGTCGATGTCGTGCCTGGTGGGATACTGGTTTCCTGTCATCTATGGTCACAAACTGTAAAGTCATTCATTAGCTCTGTCTCCTTCGAAAGAAGTCCTCAGAGCATGTTTAATGTTGGCAAATTTTGCTTTTTGTATGAGCAAATCAAGAATGATACCAGGGCTGGAGCCTGGCAGGGATTTGGGGAGTTGATTGAGACAATTAAGCTTTCGCTTTTAGATAAGAACCTAGAAAAACCCACTGGCACCCACACTTCCCTTGTTCAGATACTTAAGATCAGTGGACTCTCCTTAAGACGTCAGCGTGGCATCATTTTCTTTCTTCTCACATTGCCCTCGAGAGCAAAATGTTTCTGGCATTATCCCCCCTTTTCTGGAACTCCTCTGGTTTGATGACTTGGAGTGTTGAACTGCACTTTGCAAAATTTGCCCCGGAAACTCCAGAGTATCCCTGCAAAATCAGGTCCAGATGGTGCCCATTAAATGGTGTCACAATGTCCAAATGCAGCTTTGAGCCACAGATTTGGGCTGTAAAGGCACTGCCGTCAGGGTGTAGAGGAAGGCAGAGTGAGTGTTTCAAAATGGCGCTGTTCGTGAACTGTGTCACTGGCACTGGCTTGAAAGAGCCCCTCGGTGTCTGAGCGTTTGCGTGGGACTCCCTTCCAGCCGGGCAGATTGTTGCCGCAGAGAGTGCCCGAGCGTGTCCTGTCATCTTGAAGGAGAGTGGTTGGCTGATTACTTCTGACGGGGGTGGGGTGGGGGGGTGGCTTGTGATGAAACATGGTGATGATGGTGAGAATGCAAACCAGGCTCCCCGGGACGAGTGGGGCCCGGGGTCCTCACTGCTCTGCCCTGCGAGGCTGCGGCAGCTTCTTCCATACCCAGGGGACACGGGAAGATCTCATTCTTCCTTCCTTCTTATTGGCTCCTTAAGGCTGCTGAATAAAAACAGATCGTTGAAAAATACCGTGTTAATTTAAACGTGCCTGTGATGCTCTAAAGCAGAGAGCGGCAACATTTGCACCGTGGGACCCACCACCTGGCTTTTCTAATATTTTTTAAAGTGGGAAAGATTCATCTTTATTTCATTTGGCTAAAAAACCCCAGAAAATCAATATAAAACTCAACGTTGGTTCAAACAAACAAAAAACAATAGCCAAAGCCAGGTATACATTTCTTCTTTCTATCTGGGAGACACGGGGTAGATGGTGAAGACCCGTTTATAAACGGCAGACTGTCTCCTGAGCGTCTCTCAGGTACCTTCGAACACCATTCAGACGCTGGTTGAGGTGTCTTGTGAGTTTACAGTTGTCTGGGTTACAAGGTTCTACGTTCCATCGGTCACCTATGGTTCAGAAGAACAAAGCCACTGCAATTTAATACTCATAATTTAGCACTGAAGAGCTGAGGGTTGAAATGAAGTTTAAATGAAATACTGATATATGGGGTTCAGTCTTTCTTTGGAGTTTTTAACCATTTCACTCTAATTCCACTCTGGGTAGTTCCTTAGGGCCTAGTCGGATGGGGTGCATTCTGAAGGTGAAGTGAGGGGAGGGCGGGAACGGAGTAGGAGAACCAGAGCTTTGGCCCTGGCCACGGGGACGCCTTGTGCAGATGGGGAGGTGGTGGACGGGGGTCATCTGAGCTGTGGAGGAGAGTCTGGGTTGAACCTGAGTCTCTGTGAGGGACACCATAGTTGACGTCTGAGTCTTAGTTCCTTCAGCTGTGAAACTAGAAAACTTGTGTAGATGCAACTTACCTTCTAAGATATTGTTAAAGTCAACAAGATTAATATAATAATACACTGTAAGCTCGAAGCCCCAGAGAACTAGAGGTGTCATAGTCAATTTAAAGAATGAGCGTCCATCCAGCTCATGGGCGGTTGATGGGCTTTCGTCTTGTGTCCACCTTTGGGTCCAAAGTTGGCCATAAAATGTATCCCCTAAAAGTGACCCAAGTGGCATGAAAGTGGGTCACTCTCCTCGGGGGTTACCATCTCACATTCATGAATTTCTCTAAATAGTGAAGAGAGAAAGGTGTAACAAGAGATAACCACTTTTATTAAAGAAGGGTCAAGAAGACATAACTGAAGAAAATGATTTTTTTAATTTCTTCAAGTCCAAGCTGCTTGGTCTGTCCCAGAAAAACAGGCCTCATCATTTCAAAACAGTGGGTTCAGGGAAAGTGCGTGATGCCGTTCGTCCTGGAGCGTTGCAGGCTGGGCTCCTGTGAAAAATCTGTGTGTTTTGTCATGAAGACTGGAGGCTTTATATAATCCTGTGAGTACACGTAGTTAGCTTTGCAAGACCCAGGAGATCTGTGTTTATTGTAAAGTCTGATTACCTATTGAACAAAGCAGAAAAGAGAATTTGGAAGTGATTGTTTTGGAAAGCACAGAAAATACCCATTTTCTTGCCAGAGTTTTTATCTGAAAGTGGAAAAAACAGGGTTTAGAATGTCTGTTTGTGAAACAAGGAAGCTTTTAGCTCTGGCCTCTAAGAGGACATTCTGGATTTAAACATTTGTTCTGCTGGGTCTCAGAGGTCTCCTGATGTTGGAAGGATTTTAGCTATAAAAATATTTTAACAGGTCTTGTTATTTAGTCATGAAATAGTGGAGATTGTACACAACATTCATTTAGAAATATTTTTTTTAGTAGATCATGGGGAGACGGCTTGATGGTTCATTTTAACTCTGGACATTTGAAATTTAGGCAACGACTTCCCTGAGAAAGGCTGTTGAAACGATCTCGCGGTTGTCGCGGGCCGAGTAGAGCGTGGACACGGGTCTGCTCGCAGGGAGATGGGGTTAGAGTTCCTCTCAGCACCTACATTCTAGATGCTCAGCGTCATAGAAGAGACCCCGATCGTTGTACTTACAGGGTCTGCTGCTCCTCTCCCTTCTTTTTCCTCCTTCCCTCGCTCTCTTCAGGGTGGGGCAGGGGTCCCTCTGTTTTCGACGTATCCACTTGTGTTCCCTGTAACGTTTTCCTTGCAACTGTCCATTTTTACCCAAGAAGAGCATCTCTCAGAGTTGGAGGCGTACATCACCCTTCAGAGACAGTTCGATTTCTTCTTCTTCTTTGCAGATCACTTCCCTGAATGCTCACCGTTCAGCTCCTGTTTTCCTAGCCCCTGTTCTCTGACATACTTCACCTTAACAGTATTTAAAGCTTCCCTACTCGTTCCCTTTGCCCTTTGGAGACGTTTACCTCCTTTTTTGTATTTTCATGGATGTAGGCTGCATAAATTCTCTGTTACTTACTAGCTGTGTCCTTTTGCAAATGTTACCTAACTGCTTTGACCTCAATTTTTTTCCCAGTTTTATTGAAATATATTTGACATAGAACATTGTGTGAGTTTAAGGTGTACAGCATAATGATTCGATGTACGTTTGTGTTGCAACATGATCACCAACCTACATTTACTTAATATCTGTTACCTCACATAGTTATAAATTTTGTTTTTTCTTGTGTTGAGTGAGCCTCAGTTTCATCATTTGCAAAATGTAAGAATCCTATGCAGCTCATGGGGACTTGAGAAATAAGATGATTGAGGTGCAGTGGCCCCTGGTGCATTTATGGACTCTATGTTTAAAGACGAATGTGTGAACGACTTGCAGTGAGCATGTGACAGATTTCCTTAGACCATCGGTTGGCTTCCCACGTCATCCTTTCTGGTCCTTAGTTCAGGTGTTTTCTGCTAGAAAAAGGCCGCTTTGTGGTGTCTGCTGAACAGGCTCAAGCTCTGTGCTAACCCCCACTTTGTTCGTCCCTCAGGCCTCACGTCACCACCGTGTAAGTGGGGAGATGATGCTCTTAGTCATACATCATCAGTCATTTTAAATTTCAGCCCTGGATCTCCAGTGCAAAACGCTAAGTGTCAGAGGTACCATCCTAGCTTTAACAATCTCTAAGAAACGTCGAAGAAAAGGGACCTTCTTGATGACCATCCCCTCCTCGCTATGCCTGGCCTTCTCTTGGGCAGTGTGCATGGGGCTGGGAGGGGACACACCACAGCTCGTGACGTTTCGGGCAGAGTAAGTGGAGGCTGCTATCACAGTGGTCATCCTGACCGACGCATGCGTTCAAGGGGCTGATGGGTTTAGACGTTGTGCTTCTCCTGCTGATTGGGCTTGGAGTGGAGATGCAGGTGATGGGGAGGGTTAGGATATAACACACTCTGGCTTAGCTTTTCACAGAACGGAAATTGCTTAGTCGGTGATTATTTTGTATCCCACTTGCTGATTGAAGAATGACCACAGAGGCTACAGGCAAAAGGGTCCAGCTCCAAAATGCTCCCGCGTGTATTTTCTCGGAGACTATCTTTAACCCCACGCACCCTGCATTGAACATCTTAGGCTCTATAGTAAAAAGAGCATGTATAAACGTACGTATGTCTGGGGAAACCTTCGCTTAAAGGTCTTGTCTTTAAAGTCATCAGAAAAGAAACAGTGGGGAAAGACTTTATTAAGTTTACGAACATTTGTTGAGCTCCCATCATGTCGAAAGCACTGGGGTAAGTGCTAAAGATAGAAAATCAACTATATGTCAATAAAGTTAAAAAATAAAAATAAAAAAGAAAGAATAAAAAAGGCAGGGAGCCTCTGCCCTCAGGAAGTCTGCAGACATTTGGGAAGACAAACAATTACATTAAATGTGATAAAGGATCCAAGAGAGAGAAACCAAAAGTGTCGTAGAGATTCCTGGGGAGACTCAAGGCGGGGCTGCGGTGGGGGAAGGGGTGGAGCTGAGCCTGGTCCAGCACCGGAAGGGGGCGCTGCTGCTGTGGCACGTGCGGGAAGCGCTCCGTCAGTGAGAGCGCCTTCAGGCACCAGCGACCCCTCGCTTTACATCCCAGTGTCCATAATGGGAAGACGCACCACACAAAACAGGTGCAGAAAGCTTCATGCTGCAGCACGTTCCCGATTGAACATTAAAGGGCTACAGTAAGAAGTGTGAAGAATGCAGGGTCTCCATTAGCCCAGACTTCTGTGTTCAATCATTAATAAACGGAGAGCGAGTTTCCTCCCTCTGCCAGGCTCTGTTCCGAGACCAGGGATACGGGCGAGAGCAAGATGGTGTTCCTGCCCTTGAGTGGACTTTCAGTTTCTGCTGGGAGGGGACAGACAGCAGACACACACGTAGATAAATAACGCAGTGTGGTTTTAGATATTGATGAGCGTAGCAGAGCTGGAGAGCGGCGAAGGAGGAGCTGAACGTGGCTGCTGTCAGTAGGGGGTCAGAGAAGGCTCTCAGAGGGAGAGGTATGTGATGAGAGCAAAGCAGCACATGCAAAGATCCTGGGGCAGGGACGGGCCCTGAATGTCTGCATGACGGAAAGGACGACAGTGCTTGCTGGGAGCTGAGGGATCCAGGTGGGGAATGGGGGGCAGTGGGGCTGGGGCACAGAGGTCAGCGTCAGAAGCCAGGCCAGCTCTCCCAGAGGGGAGGCCCCACACAGCGGTTATGGAGGAATAGCCAAGCGACGCCAGTATCAGAAGAACCGCTGTTACAAAAACAAAACACTGTGTCTGAGGACGGTGGGAAGCCTTAGCCATCACTCAGGCTTCTGTAGCCGTCGGAGGCTGCAGCCTCTGAATAAAAACACAGAGGGGACCACCGGGGAGGGTCTCCCCCTCCATCGGAAGAGCCGCATTAGAGGAGAATCCTGTGGTCGCAGTAAACACGGGGAGCCTTCTGGGTGAGTTTATCACGGGGCCGTCCTCAGGGATTTACACAGGGAGAGCAACCCTGGGCGTGTACCGAGTGTGCGGCAAGACGTGAGACGCTGAATTCTGTGCTCTTCATGCAGTCACGGGTGATACTTTACAGATGCCTTTAGAGTTGCTGTTTGAAAGAGGAGAAAGCAAGCGTGGTCATCTGGGGTTAAAAAGGGCCAGGGGCAGACGAGCCAGTGTCCCATGAGTCTTTCCAGAATGTTCTTGCTGGACAGCATTTCCTGTCTGAGAAAGCAGGACTTGGGAAGACGAGGAGGCTACCAGTGCCGTGAGACATGGTCGGCTGTCTGTCTGTCTGCCTGCACCCCTGAGCGGGGATAGCGGACACCAGCTAGAGCCAGCCGTCCACATGCGGGGCACAGCTGCGTTACCACCCTCACTGCGGAAATGTCTCTGCTCCTGCAAACTCGTGTTCCTGCAGCTCACTTTATTGCTCTTTGCAGGGGCTTCCAGAAAGGCCCATCAGCTCTTCTGTAAAGAGCGTCAACTGACAGTTCACCCTCCCCCCAAACCTTTGTCTTGCCCCATCAACCTTCAACTCCCATGTCGTGATCTCCATCCACGCCTAGCCAAGCCTCCTGCACTGGAAGAACCACTTTACACCGAACTCCACCATGCCCGTGAAATCCAGCTCTGCTCTCCTCCTGAGACATTACCAGCCCTGCTGGGGCGGGGGGGGGGAGGGCGTCCTCCCCAGCAGTGGTGGGCAACGAGCAAGGCTCTCCCATCCCCAGGTGCGTGCTGCTGTCGGAAGTGGCGCTGATGCGCCAGAATCCGAGGTGGGGGGACTTACCAAGACCAGTGAGGCAGAGCCTGAGAGCTTTCATCCCGGTGCTTGAGGCAGATTAAAACATAACAAGATCAAGAGAATGAAAAGACAAGCCGCAGAGTGGGAGAAGATATTTGCAAAATTCATACCTGATAGAGGACTGGTGTCCAAAATACACAAAGAACCCTTCAATCTCAACCGTAAGAAAACGACCCAATTAAAAAACGGGCAAAAATCTGAACGGACACCAAAGAAGGTATACAAATAACAAATAAGCATCTGAAAAGATGTTTAACATCACATGTCTTTAGGGAAACGCAAAGGAAAACAAGATACCACTCCACCCCTACGAGAAGGGCCAAAACCCGGAACACTGACGACACCAAACGCTGCTGAGGGCGTGGAGCAGCAGGAGCGCTCCCTCACTGCTGGTGGGAACGCACACTGGTGCAGCCACCTCCGAGGACGGCGTGACAGCTTCTT
The DNA here is from genome assembly GCF_951394435.1 of Stenella coeruleoalba. Classification (NCBI taxonomy): domain Eukaryota; kingdom Metazoa; phylum Chordata; class Mammalia; order Artiodactyla; family Delphinidae; genus Stenella; species Stenella coeruleoalba. The sequence goes on from NC_137164.1 coordinate 1,787,281, forward strand.
ACAGAGCTAAACGCATCCTTACCGTACAATCCAGAACTACACTTCTTCGTGTCTACCCAGACGAGCTGAAAACATGTCCACGCTAAAACCTGCACACGCATGTTTATAGCAGCCTTATCCCTAATTGCCCCAAACTGGAAGCACCAAGATGTCCTTCAGCAGGTGAGCAGATCAACTGTGATGCTTGTCGACAACGGCATTTTATTCGGCGATAAAGAGGACATGAGCGACATGGAGAAAATTTAACGCAAGATGCTAAGAACGGGGAAGCGCAGTGGTGGGAGGGGTGATGGGGTACGTGAGGACCTTTCGTGCTTTCTGCTCCATTATTCTGTAAACCTGAAACTGTTGGAAAAAGTAAAATTTATTAATGAGAAAAATAAAACACAATCCCAGACAATTATAATAAGACGAGATTAAGTCATTTGGTAGAGATAGGCCCCGACCGAGTACAGTGGAAAATAACAAAACAGCCTCCTGGCAGAGCCCTGGGGGAGGGGAACACCATCATGGGGGAGGAGCTGGATAGGGGGGCGGACCCCTGGGCAGAGTCCTGAAGGGCGAGAGTGGATTAGAGAGGGCAGTTTAGGACAAGGAAGGGGTACTTGATGCTAGGGTGTGCGGTGGGCGTCTTCAAGCAACAAGGAGGGGAGACGGGAGGGCCCAGCTAAGGAGAGAAGGGGCTGCCTTTGCGTGGAGAGGAGTGTCTTGGTTGGGGAGAGGGCAGAGCAGAGGCAGCAGGACTAATTAGGAGCTGGTGCAGGGCGCGAGGGACGGGGCCCACCGGTCGCCCTTCTGCTGGGTGCACAGGCCGGTGCGCAGAGAGAGGGATGGGGGCCAGACGAGCAGAGACGGGCGGGGCCCGTGCTTTCTGTAACTGGACTTGACACAGTCCCAGCTTTCTCTTCTGCCACATCTCCAAAGGCACAGAAACATCCTTTCTGAACCCCAAAGAGGAATAGATGATCTGGTAACTATAAAAAATATTTGACGTGTTGGGTTGCCCCGAAAATCTGTGTTGGGTGGTCTGTTTTAAAGAGTCAGAGGAGTGAACATTTCTCTTTATAACCTTTTAGGAATGAAGATTTCATTCTGAGCTCTTGTGGAAAGAGTAGGAAAAAAGAGTTCAAAAAAAAAAGAAAAGGAAGGTCTAGATTATGTTTCATTTGTATAGTCAAAGACTCCAGAGCGGCGTACAGCGCGACTTTTCAAAGCGCATAATGAGCCTCTTCACTAGTTTCAGCAACTTGGTAGCGTATTCTGGAGGCAGGATTTTCTGTGAATAGGGAGCAGACATGTATAGAAGAGAGGTCCCCTCGCTGACAGCGTGATAATAGCTCTGTCCCGTTACAGAGCAGACGGCCACACAGCACAGGTTAGTTCAAAGTCACTCGGTATTCAGAGAAATTTACTGTAATTCCTCACAAAAAAGGACCTTTGAAAATTATGTTTAACATATTGTATCCCTGTAATCCTTCATGTTTTTGGCCTTCCTATAATTTGTGCTGAAGTCATTATCCGTTAAAAGAAAAATTTAAATTATAAGATCAACGTTTTCAAGGTATTAAAAAGACAATCTAGGTCAGCTCATGGGTTCCCCTCCCTCCCTCATTTCTCTCTAACTTTTCCGCCATGTTTGCTGCTCCTTCCCAGGAGGCTTTAGCTCAGCGGCCGTCACCATGCGGGCCTTTGCATCCATCCACACCACGAAAGGCAGCTGGGGGTCTCCCAGGGGTCCCCACAACTGAGGCCCCTCTCGGCCTAGAGCAGCTCTGCCTTGATCTCTTTGGGGTTGGGGACGTCTCTGTGTGATCTGAGTTGGAGATAGGGCTCCTGGTGCAAACGAAAGAAAAGGAAAGGCCGAAAACCCCTGATCTTGATCAAACTGGTGAACAGACCAGCTCATGTATGTATGTGTCCTCTGTCCCTTGTGGCCCCAATTCTTGTCCTCAGAGGCCACAGAGTTTAGGATGCCATTGGCTAAAACCCCTGCAGCCCCAGAATCTCACTGTCTGCTCCTGAAACTCTGGAATCAGAGACTTCAGCCTGCACTGATCACTAGCTGTCTAACCCGGGAGCTGAACAGGCTTTTACTAGTAAATCAAGCCGTACTCGTCATCTTACGCAGGAAGCGACGACTTCTTCCTCTTACAGAGTGTGGACCTGGAAAGTACACGGAGCAGAGTGAGCGGGCGGTCACCTCTCACTGGGCACGATGCTTTACTGCCCTCGGGCAGGTGTGTGTGCACGTGTGAGTGTGCACGCGTGTGCATGCACGCAGGTGTGTGTGCATGTGTCCACGTGCCTCTGTGTGCACGGGTGTGCGTGCATGAGTGTGTGTGTGTGTGTGTGTGTGTGTGTGTGTAGGTGTTTTCTTAGATTCCTGTTTGAGGCATTAGGATAGAAACATTATGGAAAGTTAAAAGCCCAGAAAGTATCATGTCCGAATATCGCGTCCAGGTTTGGCAGATAAGAACGCGGATCCATTTCCCGTTGAGTTTTTCTCTGGTTTAATGTCTTTCAAAAGTCCGGCATGGGATTCCGAGCACGTGGGGGTGAGTCGAAGTGGAGGAGCCTCAGGAAGCGGTGCCCTGGGAAGGGCTTTGCCTCCTGACGAATCAAGACTCAGATTCACATTTTGACGCCTTCGAGTTGGTGACCTTTGGGGAGATGTTAATCCCTCTACACTTTGGTTTCCTTCTCGGTAAAATGGGGATGATGAGGCCTCACCCTTTCGGCATGTCGGGAGGGGAGGAGGAGAGAGCGGGAATGGGTACGGTTGTCAGCCGCGTGCTCTGCCGGGGCGGGGATCACCGCCGGGGCTGCTGAGTCCGTGGTGTCTGGGCAGCACCCAGGACACGGGAAGTGCTCAGAAGTGTTTGTAAAATACATCCTTTGTGTGTGTGTCATACTAGCAAAATAGTAACAAAGCTCCGAGATGAGATTGGGTTGAGCTTTCCCATCCGTTTTCCACTCCCCTGTGTGCGTGGGCGTGGGGAGTCCGCAGATCAGGAATGCGCTGGATAACGCTCCGTCCTCGGTGGGACAAGGCAGAGCCGTGGCGGGCTGGGGCCTGCTTAGAGCGCCTACACTTCAGTCCTGCCCTCGCCAAGGAGTCTCCTGGTGACGGCGCAGGGAAGGGCTTGCACAGGGGTGGCCGCACACTCGCGAAGCATCCGTTTGGCTCGAGGGGAAAATAAAACCGGAGCGCGCGTCTCCGTGCAGCCAGTGGGCGGAGGTTCCTCCCCTGGACAGGGCAGCACGCGGCCCTGCCCTTGGATAGAGGGAGCCCGACGGGGAGCTGGCGTCCCAGGTACGCGCCCGGAGAGCAAGGTCTGACACTGAACTCCGAGCGCTCCTGAAGTCCTCCGTTGGTCTCTATGACCTCGGACGGCTATTCCAGGAGCTGTGGGAGGTCCCCTGATTCAAAGAGAGTGAAGTGAGGCCGCATGAAGAAAGGGTGGTGCTCCCAGCTGCGGTCAGGAGGCCTGGGAAGGGCCCGAGGAGCCTCGTGCAGGGCCCGCTTTCTCGGAAAAGTGAGGCGTGACATTTAATATTGCAGAGAAGCTGGACTACATGTTCGTTCCCAGGAGACTCCTCCAAACACTTCAACTGCGTCAGGATCGACTGACTTGTAAGGACGCTGCTCTGTCGTCCTGGGCTTCACAGCTGAGCCTGACGCGCTTTGCTGCTGTCAGAGCCCAGGCAGAGGGTCAAGTGGAAGGCGGGCTTCCAGAAGGGAAGGACCAGCTTCCGCCTCACTCAGCATCTCTCTTCGTTTGTCTTTGTGAAACTCTAAACTGTCTAGATTTGGATGTCGACAAAGTCAGGAAGATTATCATTAAAAGAACAAAAAACCAGCAAAAACCCCTTCTTTGCTGGTGAAATTAGTGGAGAAAATCAACAGTTTTCTTCAGAAGTGATTTGTTCCCTGTGTAAAATCAGCCCCCAGATCGCCTTGTGTGGCCTGCTTCCCACAGCCTGTGTCGGGAGGGGATAGAGCAGTAAAGGAACCACTTGGATTTCTCTCTGTCCTCCTCATGCCTCCGTGCCCTGGGCCCCCTCCCTTCATTCAGGTCATTCCTTTCAAAACATTTCAAGAGAGGGGAGGACCTACCAGTTATGGCATCTGAGAATATTGTAGGAAACTCTAGTCCCAGAGGACACAGAGAAGCGGTAGAACTAGGAGATGAGGCTTTCAGTGCAGAGCTGCCGGTAGGTAGCTGTGCAGCTTTGGGGGAAAAAAAAGGAACTTGACTGCATTGAAAAATTACTCTGTGTCATGTACTTTACATGTACTTTCTTAGTTAATCCTCACAAGATACCCATGAGGGGGGTAGTTTCATACTTATTTTGAAGATAAAGAGACTGAAATTCAGAGTGAGTATGTGAGTTTTTCAAAGCTAACGTCAGTGATACGTAAAGGAAAAGAAAACCAGGGGGTCCTGTGGTTTCACAGGAAGCCTTGATGGGCCACCCTGGGAGAACAGCTTGGGGTCTGGATACAGGCCGGATACTGACTTGTCACATGTTGGGGGACCTTAATGTCATCCAGGGCGTAGAGGCCAGGAGTCCCGGTGGACACCCTGCAGTGGTGAGGGCAGCCCTCACACTACAAGTTCTCAGGTCTAAATGCCAAGGTTGAAAAACCTCGTTTCGTGTATGGAATTCCATAGGTTAATTTACAGAATTCAGTTGGTGGAAGGTTCAAAGAATCGGGGAAGGCGGGGCTCTTCCTGGTAGTTTGGGTCTGTAGGAAATGAGGGCTTCTCTACCTTGTGAGCAGATGCCCCTTCCCCACCTCACTCCCAGCCCCCCTCCCAGCACAGCAGGATGGGGACCCGGCTGGACGGATGGGAGGCCACTTGGCTTCGGTGTAGGAAACAGTCAGAATCGGGCTGCGGAAATGGAAGCCCGGGGAGATGGCGGGGTGACTGGTGGGGGCCTAAGGTTCCAGCTGGCCACCCACCATTTTGGAGGACCAGCCTGGAGACCTTGCAGCCAAGAGCCCCCTTCCAGCCATTTCTTGTTTCCCCAGTGAGCTGAAACCACCTACCAGCTCAAGCAATGCTCTTCCGTCCCCATCATGGACTGAACCCGCCGCCCAGGCTTTGGCGTTTCGCGGTGCTCGGCCGGGATGCTGTGCTCCCCGGGTGTTGGCACTGCTCCTTCCCTCACAGCTTACACCTTTCTGCTTAAAAGTCACCCTCTCAGAAAACCCTTCCTGACCTTAAAATAGGCTTCGCCCCCTTCACACCTTCTGTTCCTTCAAACTGCATGATTTATATCTTCACAGCTCCTTCTGAGACCTGAAATGGTTGTTTACTTGTTGACCTGTTTGTCTTCGTCTCTCGTTAGAATTTAAGTTTCGTGGGAGCAAACACTTTGCTTGTCTTGGCCAGTGCTTTAGGCAGTATTGCAGTACCTTGATCAGTATTCGATACTTTTTTTCCCAAAGGAAGGAATGAATGCCTGTGTGTGTGTGTGCGCGTGTGCGCGCGCGTGTGTGTACACCTGTAGACCAGGGAGCTGCACAGTTCCAGGGCACAGCAGAGCAGGCCACCGGGAGCACAGTTTTGAAAGATCTTTCATCACTTGAACTCACGGAACCCTTGTAGGGATTATCCATATAAGGATTATAAGTTCTCGATTATACTCCCTCTAAGGGTTGAGAGTAGCGACCAAGTTACGAAGGCAGCGCGGAACGAGCCCTCTGAGCGCCTGGCCGGGTCAGTCTTTGTTTAATTTACTGTGAGCACCGGACGAGCCAGCATTTCATCTGGAGTTTAACAAAAACTCTACTCAGACCATCTGCTTCAGAAACAATAAATAAATAGAAAATACAGATTTAAAAATAATTAGGAAGACAGCCCACTGGCCCATCAGTCACCCATTTGGGAAAGACAGTGATAGCCGTGTTATTCTCAAACTATCTCAGTTATTCCTAATTGATCAAAATACCCTGATGTTTATAGCAAATGAGAGAATGACTCAGAATGAAATGAAGTCAGCGAAATGCCAGAAGTTTTTACATCCAAAACAGAGACATGGCCCATATGTTCAGAAATACTTTTGTCCTTAGGAAATGTTTATGAAAAAAAAAATGGATAGGCACTTCCTCAAAAAGAGACTCAACTAATAGTAACACAGTTCAGATAACAGAAGCATTTTCCTATTAAGCTCACATCGCCTTTTACTTACTGATTCTCCACGAGCGCGTTTGAGAAACCATTCAGACAGCAAACGCAAAAAGTTGCCCTCATGGCATATTCGTTTCACCTGAAAAAATTTCAAAAAGTTGACAGTTTTCAGAAAGTTTTTCATGGTATCCTCCATGTATTGTTTTGATAAATAAGCATGATACGTGATAAATAAGGCCATTGCCTCATAATATGCAAAATATATCCACACGTTTATAAACAACTATAAATCTGAAATCTGCACTCCCTACAATCCCATAAAATTATATTGGCATGTGTAATCATTTGATCGTTTTTCAAAGTGAGAAGACACTTAAGTGGTAAAAAAATATGGTAAAAGAATATGGAGTAAGAAGGGCAGATGGTGGGTGCTCCGTGGACGCCTCATGGGGCAGGACAGACGGGACCGCCGACTGCCTGAGAGAACAAGTGCAGGAATCTTGATGAGAGGGAAGTTCGGATCCCGTCTTGTGACAACATTTCAGTGGTGGTGTCTTATCAGGAGGGCGGGCATCATGTATTTTGTCATCTGGATTGGGGCATTTGCGGGAGTAAAAGAGGGCCTTATGGGTAATGACGCTGGGACAGCGGGTGTGCACTGGAGCTGTGCCTGGGCGCTCCTGTCACGTCTGTGGGGCTACTGTTTCCACAACTATTATTCATAACTGTGTCACCACTGCCACCCCTCTTCCTGGTGAAACTCCTGAATGTCGCTGGACCTGAAGATGTGCTTCTCACAAGTAGGATCCGGAAGCGATGGGCTGTCACTCTGCGATGAGGTTACAGAGCGCGTGCCTTTTGGCCCCCTCCCCACCCCTGGCTTCCTCCTGGGTCCCTTCCCCGGGAAGCGGGCTCCTGCACGGTGAGCTGCCCTACGGAGAGGCCCACGGGGCAGGGAACCCTGTCTCTGCCAACTTGGAAGCCAGCCCACGTGAGGTGATGCCACCCAGCCAATGCCTGCGTCACGAGGACCCCGCTGAGCCCATCCACAGGAGCGGGAGATGGTAAATGTTTGCTTTTCTAAATCCCGAAATTTCAGGATCCTCTGTTACACAGCGAGAGGGAACAATGCAGAGACCTTAAGATGCGGTGTCCTAAGTGACTTTTTCCCAGGGCTGAGAGTCAAGATGTTTAAGCACCAGCGCAGCACAGGCACCAGGCAATCGGGTGGACGTGAGGGGCCCACTGTCCCCTGCTTCTCCTTGAGCGAAAGCCTCCTGTTTTGAAGGGGGGTCCGAGGAGGGTCTCAGCCTGGGAGGACAGGCGCAAAGCTGCCGGAATCAGGCCAGTGCTGGGAGTGAAGAACGTGGCTGCATTTCAGAGCACACGAGGCGGCTGACAGCCTGGCGGTGGAGGCGGGCTGCAGAGGACGGCCCCTGGGGCTCCAGGTCCACGGACATTTCCTTTGCCCGCGCAGTGGTGGCCGGTGCAGAGGCTTGAATGTGAGCACATGTCGACGTTTGAATGCTGGGAAGTATTCTGTGAAAACCCAGCTTCTCGTGGAGGATTGGAAGATGCAGCCCCAGGACGGCCCAGCACCCCTGCCCTCGGGGCTGGAAGGCCCGGCTGTCCCCAGGACTGGTGCATACGCGGTGGTGGGTGCCTCCCCCTCGGGCTGGCTGACCGCAGGGCAGGCGGCCCTGGTCTCTTTTGCTCCCCACCCTCCTGCCCCTCATCCTCTGGGCAGGCATCGGCTCTGGTGTGTTTTATCCTGGAGTTCCCACTGCGGGACAGATCTGTGGACGGCGCCCTCTCAGGAGATCGCTATGGGTCAGCCATTCGGGGTCAGAGCAGCCGCCTTGTTCAGTTTCCCTGGAGAACAGGCAGTACGGGGCCCCCGGGGGTGATGCTGGGAGCAGGGCCACCTTGTGTGTGCATTCTCGCTCCCTTGAAGGAAAATAGAAGCTGAGTTTGTGTCTCTGCAAACCTCCTTCAATTTTCTGTTCTCTGACCATGGTTCCCTTGAATTTAATTGAATTTAGACTTTTAGAGAATGGGGAAAGAAAGACAAACAAAAGCAAACTGCATTGAGAGTCCCATCACCAGCGGTCTGTGGCTCTCCGGGTGTCCTGAAACAAATGTTCTTTAGCCAAGGTGTGTAGAATTCAGCTCAAAATTTATGGTGAAATGGCCTCAAAATTATTTGAAGTTCACACAGCAGGATAATGAACTAGGAAGAAAAAGAACACAGTCCATTTCTCTCTCTCTTCTTTCCCCTTTCTCTCTTTCTTTCTTTTTTTCCCTTCCTTCTGACCTAACTTCTGAGACTGTGAAACTACTGCACTGCTAGTTCTTTCTCCCCCAAGAGGTGCTCCTCAAAGGGTTTTAGGCAGACACATCAGGGTTCTATTATGAGTGGCTGCCTTTCACCATGTGGAAAGATTGAAATTGAATTTATTTTTGTGTGCTCTGTGCCTGATGTGTTTAAAGGTGCACAGGGCACCCCAGGGCCCCGAGGTGAGCGCGTGAAATGACAACAATTAAATGAGATCCAACTGAAAAAGTAGGAGCTGAAAGAATACAACCCAGCATTGGGGAAGGAGCCCAAGCTCCTGCCAGCGCTGGAGGGGCCCGGAGGGGACAGCAGTCGCCTGCGTGGGTTCCAGAGCCCGTCATGCCTGGGGTGTGTCCCGAGGCTGCCACGGGGCTAAGCCTCACCTACCTGTTCTGTGCGTTGGGGGAAATAATTAGATCCAGACGTGGGATGTGGCGAAGAGGAAGGGAACAGTCCGGTGAAGTCCAGTGTGCAGAGCGCAGGCCGGTGCCACCCTGGCTCTGGTTTCCCAGTGGAGCCGCCGGTGCTTGCCTTTGCCTCTGTGCCGCCCACTCCGCACGTCCGTGGACTCCTGTGCTGCGTGGGAGCCGATCCCTTTGTTTCGGCCGTGCCGTCCAGCTGGATTACAGAGATCTTGTGCCTGTGAAAACGGAGGCTTAACGAAGAAGTTAAGCGAGGATTTGAATTCAAGTCTGTGTTTGTTTGTATGGAAAAAGGAGAATTGTTCTAAAATAATTTTGTTTTGTTTTTTAGTTCATTACAATTTATTGTACTGACGTAGAGTTGATTTACAGTGTTGTGTTAGTTTCTGCTGTACAGCAAAGTGATTCAGCTATATGTAGGTACACACTTGTTTCCCTGTTCTTTTCCATTCTGGTGTTTTGTTCTGTAAGTTTCAGGTGTGCAGCATTATAACTGGACATCTGTATGCACTGCAGAGATGCGTACACACCACTGCCACGAGTCGTTACCCGTCGTGAAATAGTTTTTGCGGTTGCGTCTGCAACTTTATTCAGAAAGTTCTGGCCTGCAGGAACGGGGCACCCCGTTGAGTGGCTTGGTTGGTGGTTGTCATTCGTTGAACCCATGCAAGGGGGCGCGGGCTTTCCACCCCCCAGCCCGAAGCCCCCATACTGTCCTGTCCAGGTGGGTAGTTGGCTGTTAACCCTTCGGTGTCTGCAGCTGCTGACTCTCCTTCCTCATCTGTTACAGAGTCTCCAGGAGGAGAGCTCATGGTGGATGGCAGCAGTGATATTAACGGCTAATTGAAAAGTCATGGGCTTTTCGGGCTCAGAAAGGTTTTCACAAAGATTGATGGGGCCCACGGATGCGAGGCTCACCTTGCCCGCTCCGTGCGGGACCCTGTCTGTCCTGAGGGTGTGAAGTAGGCTGGTCACTGCCTCCTGTCCCCACTGCCCCTGCTCTCCCTCTCTGTCTGTTAAATGGCTGGATGTCATTGACTGTTGGAATGCGGGCTCAGTAATTTCCCTTCTCTTTTCAGTTGCAAACTTGGGAGATGATAAGAAGGCCTGGGATATCTTGAGCTGGCTTTTTTTCCGTGGGTGGAACTGCGGCTGTGATTTATTCCACATCGTGGGAAATATACCTATACCTTCTTTCCTGAAGTGGTCAAGAGACCCTTTAAACAAAGAAATGTCATGGTGACACGTGGGTGGTGACGTCACCAACACCTCATAAATAAACAATAGTATTTTGCGTGTTGTGCAGTGTCTCTGCCTTCCCAGATCCTTGCAGCTGTGACATAAGCTGCTTCTTGGAAGAAAGCCGATGTGGATGTGGGTGAACCTCCGTTAAGGATTGGGAATTTAGAGCTTTCTCTGTAACTGTCACTCTGGTATGGAGAGCTCCCAGGGGGTCCTCAATCTCCCCATAGACGAGGTTAGTACTTCTCACACTTTAGAATTTCATGCAGCAGTAAGATTTCCAAAACCAACAGAATCCTGACATGTTTGTCAATTTTTAATTTTGCTAAAAACTAAGAACATTAGAAGCATTTTAAAAAACCCAAGCTAAAATCACATCAACTAGTCCCTCTTTGACCTATAACCACTGAATATTTCATAAAAGAAATAAAATTTCAACACCAAAATACTTGCAAAGCTTAGGTCCCTAATTTTTAAATAAACGAGTCTTAGATATCCTACAGTTGGCATTAGGAAAAGTTTGCTGCATTTTTCTTATTTTATTGTGGCCTCATCTACTTTTTTAAACCTCTAACAAAGGTGGAACCAAAATACATGGTTGATTAACTCTGCCTGGGTAAATATAGAAAAAAACCCACCTACTGAACATTGCTGTCTCTGGCTGGTAAAGCCAAAGAGGTGATTTTTAATTTTTCTTTTTGTTTATGTGTGTGTATTCTAAAATTTGTAAAAAACCAAACCAAACCAAACACTTAATGTTATTACTAATAATAGAATTACATAAACTATGTTAGATCCTCAAACCAGATTTTCTGAGGCAGGGGCGGCCATCAAGTCTGGAGCGTTAATACAAGGGTCAGACACCGGGCTCCTCCCGCGTGCGTACCCTTAGCAGGCAGCGGTGGTGGGTCCCCTGCCTTGTGGTGACTGGGGGAGGGGTCACTGTCTTTGCCTCTCCCGCTTCTCCTCCCCCCCCAGTTCCCGCCCCACCTCCCAGGTTCCCGAGAGCTTCCTCTTGACGCCCCGTGGTCCTGCTGTCGCGTGCTTTTGGTCTGTGTGCTTTTCAGCTTCTCTGTCCTCTGCTGGCTGGTCGTCTCCAGGGGGACTTCCTGAAAAGGGAAGATGCTGGTTCGGCCTGTGGTGGATCCTGCCGCCGTGAACAGGGGCTCGTGCAGGACCCCGCGGGGGCTGTCCCAGCTGGCTGGCTGGCTGCCTTGGGGCCCCTGGAAAGACCTGGGAGGCAGGTGACAGGGCGGAGCTCACCTGAGCGCTGTGCTCTGGGGGAGACAGCCCGGGTGACGAAAGCCTCCCCTGTGGTGCTCCCAGCAGTGGCCACCCACAAAGACCGCCTGCCCTCGTGCGCGGTCCGGTGAGACCCAGCTCCCCCCTCCACGTGTGGCTTCTGGGACTCGCGATCACGCTCTCGTTTATTCCCCTCGACGAGACCCCCCCACGTTTCTCACGAATGCACGTCCTTTCCGTGGCAGCGGCCTAGTGAAGTCGCCCCTGAACGGTCTGGGGCACTTTGTCTTTGGCATAAGAAGTTTTTCTCCATTTCTATTCATGAGTGAACTGAAACTCGCCCCAAACCACACGATCGAAAATGGCTGGGGTTTGGTTTCAACGGTAGCTGTGGAACAAGGCTCTGAAGCCGGGGCGTCAGGTGGGCATCGCCGGGCTGCTGGAGGCTTGCCCAGAAAGGGGCTCCGAGCGCCGTGCGCTCCTGCGGGCCAGTCCCCAGGACTGAGGAGGTCCTCCTGTGTCGCAGACACGGAAGCCGACACTTTTTCCTCTGCAGCTTTGTGTCCCTTCAGAAGCAAGCACTTGGGATTCTCCCAGAAGCAGCTACGCCGCTCACCATTCTTACACTGAGTGCCAGAGTCTTGGCGAGAAGCTGGAAGGATTCAGATGTGAGAATAGGCAGCAGGCTTGTTACTGACGTGAGCCTGATGGGTTGCGTGTTCGGCGCTGTCCAGAGGACTTACAGCTGCGACTCCGGAAAGCTCTGGTCACTCTGGTTATGGCCCAATGGCAGAAAGAATTGCTTTTTCACCGGCTTCTCAGGCTACAGCCCTGGACGATTACGCACAGTTTGCTTGTCTAGGAGACGCTGCCCTGGAACTTGTGTCTTGAATAAAACAGATGTGTGCAGCCCTCGTCCAAGTGTGTTGCAGAGACCACCAGCCCTGCTGGGCAGGGGGCTTCTGGCGCCTGTGACGGCGTGGCCCGGATGGCAGGGGCTGCTCTGGGTGGGACCTTTCTCTGCTTCAGGTGCCACGTGTGTGTGACAGAAAGTCTGACCCCAAATGTATTTTGGGATCCTGAGTAAAATTTAAATGAATTCCTGATCTACATACTCTGTACATTGTGAAATTCTGCAAATTTATTTCCTCACAGGATTTCCCCCTGAATTTTCAATATCAAACAACCCCGGCGTCTATAAGGAACCAGTGAAGACCTTCATGAATTAAGTTTTGCTGCTCTCGTGTCCATCAGGCAGGGGAGGGGCAGCGTGGAGGGGCCGGTGACTCTGGCACTGATCACACAACCCAGGCTGTCAGCATGCACTTCCGTCCTGGTTTTAAAAAAATACCTGCACACACCTCACAGCAGGTGATGATTCTAGAAAATGCTGATTTTCTTTCTGTCTCTGGAGTATTTGAAATCATTCTTTCCATTTTAAGGCTAACGGGCCTCTCCTTTTTCTCAAACATAATGCTATTATCTAACCTGAAAGTATAATACATGATTTTAAGTCTACTTGAACCATTCACATAAGTAGAGGAAAAAGATATTTCCAGAGTTCAAGTGTATTAAAAACAAAATTAATTCCCTCCTTTTGCTTTTCCAAGGCCTCTGGCTTAGCCTTAAAAGCCTGCTCTCTTCATAATCTGCATTTAGGAAAAACAAAAATAATAAGCCGTGTCCTGAGAATGAAAAGAAAATGTATTTACATCAGTGAATTCCTATTAAGTGAGACATGGTTTGAACACCAATGGAGTTCAAACGGCTTGTTCAAAGATGGTGGCAAAGAAAGGCCCAGTACCCTTGTGCCGCCCTGCAGTGTTGGTCTTTGCCTCTGGGCCACGTTTCCTAATAAAAACAGGGCCTCTGGAATTTCATTGTCTGGGCTCAAACCCCTGTCCTTCCACTTATAAAACCTGTGATGAGGCTGAGTTACCTGGCTGTCTTAGTCTGCTCGGGCCGCAGTCACAAAAGGCCATAGACCGGCATCTTATTTCCCACACTTCCGGAGGCGGAGAAGATCAGGTGCCCTGAGATTCAGTGTCTGGCGAGGGCTCGATTCCTGGTTCCTGTGTCCTTACACGGTGAGGGGGTCTCTGCCACCTCCATAAGGACACTCATCCCATCGCGAGAGCCCCACCTACATGACCTCATCGCCTCCCAAAGACCCACCTCCTAGCACCATTACACGGAGGTTAGGTTTCAACGTCTGAATTATTGGGCGGGGGACCCATTCAGTCTACAGCACTAACCTTGCTGAGTGTTGAGTCCTTCTCTTTGAGTGGCGGATGCAGACTCCTGGGGCTGGAGGTGGAGGGGCTGTAAGGAGGCAGTTGTGGGTACGTTGCCCAGAGCAGCTGTGTGTTACGAAGGCAGGTGTGCGCTCCTGCCAGCACCAGTCAGTGTTCAAGCTCCTACCCTGACCGCAGTTCCGTCTACTTCACCGTTTTCCTCCCCTGTGATGAGCACAGCACCCAGCTGCTCCCACCCGCCGTCCTGCCGCACGCGCCCCACTCTGGGCCCAGGAACATGCTTTTACTTCCCGGATGAGCAGAACCTGCTTCTGCACGGGGATCCCCCTCGGCCATGCCTGGTGAGGAGTGAGGGAGGACCCTGAGTCCCGGAGCACGTCCGGGGCCGCCACAGTGTTTCGAGGTCTGTGCTGGGTGACCAGGGTCCTGCGGTGACGGGTCCTGAGAAAGCATCCTCTCTCTCCGTGGTGGCCGTGCTCTCATACACAGGGAAGTGTTGCAAGATGGAAAGTAAGATTTGAGGTGCTGGGGTCACCTCGTTCGTGCCCTGCTTTCCTGAGTGCGGGGGAAGCTCCACGAGGCAGAGCTGACATCCCCTGGGCCTGAGAGCTGCAGGTCTCCCCAGAGCCCAAGGGAGACAACGCTGGTCCCCAAGGTCAGCGCACATACATCCGGGTTGTGTGCAGATGGTCGAGGTGAGAAGGCAGGGAGCGTTTTCTCAGAGTGCGAACGAGTCTCCAAGCTGGCTTCAACCCCAGCCGAGCTGTTTGCTGAGGCCTCAAGAACACCCAGGGGAGCTGCCTGGGCGGCTGGAGGGACGCAGCTGTGCGCCGTCAGAGAGGAGCCCGCATTCTGCACGTGGACCAGCTCCAGTGCATCCATGCTGGCGTCTGGCCCTGGACCCGGGGGTGACTGGCCTCCGGGGATGCCGTGCATTTCTCAGGCCCTTCTGAAGGCCCTGCAATTGCTCCGCAGAGAAGCCAAGTTGAACATTCTGTGCATAACTGAGCACCTCCTAAGGGGAGGGGACATCGCCGAGTGTCTGGGATAGCTCAGTGTCTGGTTCAGTTGGGAAACTCACCAATAACCTTGACCTCCCAGTCATCCGGGGCTACGGGGAGGAAGGAGAACCACTAAGGCCCTTCGGTCCACCTACGTATTCTTTTACACTCCATCACTTTCGTAACTCCTTTATCACATTCACGAATAACACTTTGTTACTCTTTCAATTAAAAATTAGATGTATAGTCAGAAAAATCTCATCAAGATGAGCCCTGAGTTGGATCTTCATCCATCTGGCAGTGGTGCTACCTCTCTGCAGGTGAGACACCTGCATTTTCCAGGAGGTGCAAGAAAAGCCCAGAGAGATCCAGTCACGCCAGTTCCAATCACAAATACCCACGTCATTGGGGCCGTGCCAAACTCCAACTCCAGTCATCCGCCCGGTGAGCAATGACAGGTGCTTACCTGCTCCACGTGCACAAGGACGGTGCATCAGAGCAAAGACAGAAATGTACAGATTCTGCATCATCTTACACTTGCACCTGCCCCCCCCCCCCCACGCACACTCAGGGATGCTGCTGGAAGATTCTGGGGAGCAGGTGGGAACAGACGTTGGACTGAAGAGCTACTGTAGGAGTTTTCATGCCCCACGAGGTAGCTACTTCTGTGCACATCTGCATGGCCTCCACTGTAACCCTGGGAGGTGTAGTTAGGTGTCTAGGAAGCAAAGTTTCCGGAACTCACATTTGCTCTTTGATGTATTGCTGAAGTGTGTCTTCTGCAGGCGTTGTTTCTGGAGACCAGTGCTGCTGTAAGGTCTTCACTGCCGTCCTGTGACCAAGCCGACCCCAGCAGCTCCAGGGAAGGACCATTCCTTCCTCCAAGAAGGGCATCTGCTGGCCTCTCTTGATTGATGCCGTGTCGGGACGTCTGTGGCCACCGTGACAGTTGGTCTGTGATTCTCAGGCACACCTAAGGTTTCTGTTTTTATATATATTTTCCTGTCAGGGTTCCTGCAGTCAAGCCCCCATCCTCCAGAATGGCCTTTAAATTCAGGCTAATCTCTGTCATATGCTTGGCCACTGACGTGAGTCACTTTGACATTTCTGAGATTGCAGATTTCCCAGAAGGAGAGGAAAAGAGAAAGTTTTCTAAATACTGTGACCTTGAAATTAAAGTCACTTTGCTTTCCTGTCCCAGATTTTACCACATGCTGGCTTGAAATCCAAGGAAGAAAAGGCAGCGAAGTTATGAAACTTTCATTTGTCCTTGCAGATCCGCATTGAGCAATGCGTACTTACCGACGAGATGCTGTTCTATGCGATGGTCATTCCCTGGAGAACTGGACTGAGTTGTCAGGGAGGATTTGAGGGGTTATAATGGCTTAAAAAAATTTTTTTTTTGGTAGACTTTAAGCCTCCCCACGAACCCCAGAGCTACGTGTCCCAAGACTTGAGCACGGGGAATGAAGTCCGTCTGCCCGCTAGGCACCAAGGGAGATGAGGAAGGTTGGAGATTTGGAAAAGGACGGAGCACCTTGGAGCTGAGGGGAAAGGCGTTTATAAGGGACTGTAGGGGAGGAAGAGATGAAAACACTAGGCTGCACAAGGCACACGAGATAACTGTAGTGCAGGCAGCCAAAGCCGCGTGTCTTGCAGTGGGGTGGACAGAAGCCCATCAGCCCGAGCTCACAGCGCTGTAATGCTTTAGGCTTCACGGATAATGTGTATTTTTGTCATCTCTTTGACAATCATGTGAAGTAGGTGAGGGTAACAGACATTTCTATTCAAGTGTGAAGAAACTGGGACAGAATGAGTACCCTCTCTAGGGTAGGCGAACTTCACAAAAAAGCCCAGGAGCTATCAGAGCCCAAGCTTCTCATCAGTCCTATGGTTTTTAATTTTACTTCTGAAGGTAATTCTCCCCCCTCAGTATGATAGTAACACACATTCTTTGCTGACAGTTTTGAAAATGCCAACTGCATCAAGAAATAAAGTTAAAATCACGTGTACTTCCAACTACCTAAAAATAGATACTGTTGTGGTATAAATCCTTCTAGCCTTTTTTTCTGTATGTAAACACACGCAGGGAAACATTTTCCAAATTGGGAATCAGAGATGCACTTCCTGTTTAAGAAGCTGAGATCTTCACTTAAGATTGTGAATTTCTTATGTGATCAAATATTTCCTGTAATATCCTCTGTACTAGCTGTATATGGTATTTGTTGGATGCTATACTCGATTTAAAAAATCCCTCACTGTTGAGCTCTTTGGTTGTTTTCATGAGTATCGTTTATAGATAGATATTTTGATTGGAAGTTGACTTGGGGAAGAGGGAACTCATCTTTTTTTTTAAAACTTAGAATTTACAATACCCAATTCTCCTTCCTTAGACATAATTGTAATGGCTTATTTGATGGCTGTGTAATTCACATGTAGTGAAAGTCACATATCTTAGCTGTGCAGTGTGGTGGGATTGACGCATGCATTCACGCCAGTCAGGTCACAGAGGATTTCCACGTCACAGCAAAAGCGCCCACACGCCTGTCCTAAGTCAGCCCCCATCTCTTCCCACTGCACCTACGTGTCTGAGTTCTATCAACACACACACTTTGGCCTGTTCCAGAGCCTCTTAGAAACTGACCCATGCACCCTTGACATCTTGGTTTCTTCTTTCAACATCATGTTTTTGAGATGCATCCATGTTTCCGCAGGTGTCTATAGTTTATTCTTTTCTAATTGCTGAGTAATATCATATTATATGAATATGACACCATTTGCTTATCTGTTCTCCTGTTGACGGCTACTTGGGTGGTTTCTAATTTTTGGCTATAATAAATAAAGATGTTATAAATCTCACTATGCAGGCTTTTGTTTGTTTGTTTTGTTTTAGTTTTTCAAACGTATGTTTTCATGGGCGAGTGCCTGGAAATAGGATTGTCGGTCCTGGGTAGGCCTGTGTTTAACTTCATAGGAAGGTTCCCAGTGGTCCTCCAAAGTGATGGTTCCCTATATCTGTACGCCCCACAGCAGTGGATGAGAGAGCTGTGGTCCAGGTGATGAGGACATTGTGTTGGAAGCCGTTTTAATTTGAGCCCTTCTGGGGGATATTCTGTGGTTTCCGTGTGCGTTTTTCTGATAGCTAATTATGTTGAGTACTTTTTCACGGGAACATTGGTCATTCACATATCTTCCTTTGTGAAGTGTCTGATCAGGTTTGCAGTCCATTTTCAATTGGGGTATTTGTCTTTTCATTGAGCTGCTATTGTCCCGTGTATTTTAGGCAAAGGTCCTCTGGGGGATTTTATCTGTGAAAGTTTCCCCTGAGTCTATGCTCTGCTTGGCCATCTGTGTCCTGATGTTTTGGTAGCAGGTGAAGCCTCAGTTTTTTCCTGAACGGTTTGTCTTGTGCTTTCTGTGTTCTAGGACAGCTTTGCCGACTGGAGGTTGAAAACGTATTTTCCTATATCTTCTTCGGTAAGTTTTTCCATCTTTGCTTCTGCAGTTAAGTACACGCTCCATCTCAAATGAACTCTTGAGTAAGACGCGAGGCACGGGTGGTACCATGTGTTTCTCACAGAGAGACCCTGTTGCTCCAGCTCCAGTCATTGGAATGACTCTCCTTTCTCGATGAAATTGCTTCGGCACTTTTGTTAAAAGTTAACGTACCACATAAGTGTGAGTCTATTTCTGGCCTCTGTCTTCTGTTCCGTAGATGTATTTGTTTATCTCAATGCCATATTGACTGGTTACTGTTGCTCTACAGTAAGTCTTGAAATCAGAGAATGTAATTCTTCAATCTCGGTTTTTTTCCCAAGTATGTTCTGGTTACTCTAATTGTTTTTTGGCACGTCACATACATTTAAAAAAAGAACTCGTCACCTTCTGGGAAAAAAAAAAAGATGGTTGGGGTTTTGATGTTGATTGTATCAATCTGTAGATGAATTTGAAGAGAACTGGTATCTTAGCAATTTTGAGTGAGTCTTCAATTCACAGACTTCTTATATTTCTCTAAGATGGTGTTCTACAGTTTTCAGTGTGTAGGTCTGACACATATTTTATTAACTGTGTCCCTGATATTTTATGTTTTAAGTGTGATTTTAATGACTGTTGTTTCAACTGTATTTTCAAATCATTCATCGCAAATATACAGAAATACCATTGACAGTTTCTATATTGACCTTGTATCCTGTGACATTACACTTCTTGATTCTAGTAGTTTTTTGTCTTACAGACTTTTTAGGATTTTCTACATAGACAGTCATGTGGTTTGTGGATAAAGACAGTTTTGTTGTTACCTAATCTTTACATATTTTATTTCCTTTCTTACTTTATGCATTAAGACCTCAGTATGATAATGAAGAGAAGAGATGACAGAGGACGTTCTTGCCTTGTTCCCAGTCTTACAGGAACACAGTCCAGAGTGTTCCTGTTAAGTATGATGTTAACTGTGGGTATTTTGTAGCGCTTTTTATCAGATGGAAGGAAATCTTTTCTCTTCCTAGTTTACTGAGAGTTGCTGTTTTTAAGTCATGAATGGGTGTTGAATTTTGTCAAATGCGTGTTTTCTGCATCAATTGGGATAATCGTACAGCTTTTCTTTTATAATCTGTGGAACGGTGAACCAACCCTATACTCCAGGCCTAAATTCACTTGATATATTGCTATCGAGTCATGATATGCTATCGTTTTTATATTCTTTGGCCTGCTTTAACTTCTTAATGTTTTGTTAGGGCTTTTGATGTTCAGTAAGTGTACTGGTGTCTTTTTTGGGAGGAAGGGTCATCTTTTTTGATTTAGGTTAACGTCACAGCACAAGCCAGGAAGTATTCCCTCCTTCCCACTTTTTGGTTCTTCTTTCTTTAACTATTTCCTGTCTCCACTCCTTTCTCTTTCCTCCCGTGAGTCCAGCTGCCCACGTAGTAGACCCTTAGGGCTACAGTCCGGAGGGCACCGAGCCTCTGGCCGTCCAAGCACGGTTTGGCCCCTGGACTCCGGATGGTGGGCTTCTGCTGCTGGAGGCCCAGCTCTGGGCCCCTCTCTGAGGAGGGGGCACTGCCGGCCGGTGCAGGCAACTCCGAAGGGCTCACAGGGCTGGTTCTAGGGATGCACAGAAAGTGAGAATTGACTCCAGCTGCTGGGTTGACTGTGGGCTCTGCTGACACTCGGCCGAGAATGAAACCCGGCGGGTCCTGCTGCCCTGCGTGTAGCCTCCCGGTTCCCAGCGGAGGCAGGGCCTGTGTGCAGGCAGCTGCAGGGGAGGCCGGCCCTCGCAGCCTCTCAGACCAGCCTCACAAGGCAGCGTCTGCGGGGCGGGCGAGAAGCCGCGAGACAGTCGCTGAGCACCGAGCAGAATCCTCTTCCAGCCCTGCGTCTGCACGGGAGCCGCGGCGACCTCTAAAACGCACGGTGCTTCCCGCCGCGCTTAGATAGGAAGCCTCGGTGTGGCCTGCCGGCCGCTCGCCCTTGAGGCTGTGCCCTTGCCTGCTGGTTCCCGCTTCTCCCTCTCCACGCCCGCTCCGCTCGGCCGGGACCTGGCAGGACCTACGTCACCTCCCGTTCGCAACTCAGACAGGTCTGTCCTCCCAGCACGTGGAAGCTGGGCCCCTCTCCTAATCAGCGGTAGGAGTTTGCTCTTAGGTGTGTGTGTTGGCCACCACGATGCTTTGATTTGTCTTTTGTCGGTGGCCTTGGTGGACTTGGGCTGCAGGGCCCCGGGTCCGGGAGCTGGCACGGCGTCGGTGGTCAGGTCACTCATCCATCAGTGAGCTATTATTTTCATTACCAACTACCCCCAGCAAGATAAGTGCTTCAGATAATTTTAGGGAGAATAGAAGGATTAAACGAAGGACCTGTGGGCAGTAGAGAGCGGCCTGGGATGGACCGAGGCTGACTTCACACCTTACTTGTCTTCCCCTGCCTGCTCCCTTCTCAGAAAGGCCCTGTGGCCTCTCTGGTGGGATCTGTGAAAGTGCTCCTAGTTTTCTGGGAAAACAGCTATTATTGTTGTTTTTCAGCATCTCTGTTTGACCCGATGACCCTCACACCAGCAGAAGGTAATTTAGACAGATTAGGACCTTGGCTCCCTTTCAGGAACCCACAGAAGCCTTGGAACGGAGACAGTCCAGAAATACACACGTGTCCACGTGACCCAGTCTCTAGAATGGGCTATTTTTAACCTGCAGGAGCTTGTTTTCTCCAAGGATAATTTCCACTCTGTTACTGGAGGGTTGATTCATCCAGGTTGCTGTCTCCTTTGCAGAGGCGTCTTAAGGGGAAGGTAGATGAAGGAACTGTTCTTCACGTGGTAGGAATTTTGAGACAGGAAGTGTGCTTAAGTGTACGGGTTCTGAGCAAAATTGGATCATTAGTTTGATCCAAATTTCACTTTTCAGGAAAAGGAGAGATTTTAAGGCGAGGTCAGTGAAGTCCCTCAAGCAAGTCCAGAGCAGACTCGAGCAAACACAGAGTGCGTCAGACTGTTTCCCAAGCTCTGTAACTGATTTCTCAGTCCCTCAAAATTGCTAATTGTCACTAAGAACCACTCGTGGTGTCATGGCCAGGAGGCACCGTGCCAGGAAGACCAGCGAGCTGCTTCCACTCAGCAGAGGTAACATAAGCCTTTGTCACGTAAGTTGGAGTGAGATGGCCCCATGGGTGATGAGACTCAAAAGGGGTGCGGCCTTGGAAGGGCCACGTTGTCTTGGATTTTATATTCTCTGCTCTGAAAATTAAGCCATCGTTCCTGAAATGAACGCCTTTGAAAGGGGGGGAAATGCACAAAGGAAAACATACCTTAGAATGGAGGGCGCAGGGTCCTCACATTCTCCCGGGAGTGAGGGGAACACCAGGGGTTAACATTCTTCTCATTTTCCCCCAGAATAACTGGAGCTCGGTCTCAGGCCAGCAGCCCTGGCTGGCGCTCCGACCAGGCCTGGAGCACAGTCCTGAGCTCGCAGGGGTCAGTGGGCCTGGGGAGCCTGCTGCTGAGGTCGGCCTGGACCCCAGCGAGAGCTTGATGTCCCGGGACAGCTCAGGGTTCTGCACAACAGGACCTGTCACTCTTTGGAAATGCACAACTCGGACAACCGTTCAGGGCCCCCTCTGCTGCCAGCACAATTCTAGGCTGGCGTGCAGGGCGTCAGGCGTGCAGCCTGAGCAGGACTTCGGCCTGCGCTCTCTCGGTTATGTTGCATATTCCTTGAATTTTCTATTTAAAATACCCCTGCCTTTCCGTGTTGTTCCTAGTTTAAAAAACCTGTCTAAAAGCCTGGGCGTGCCTGGGCCCCTCAGCCAGGGCCAGCAGGTGGGAGGTGGGAGGCCTGCCTCGTCCTGAAGTGGCTCATGGAGGGGCAGAAAGGCGGGACCCCGGGAGTAGGGGCTCCCGGGGTGGAGCAGGGAGGCACCTTGGGCTGCCCAACTGCAGCTCGGCTGGGCCTTTCCCGAGAGCCCAGGAGGATTCTGTGTGTCCATGGCCTGTCCCAGCCCCGTGGCCCATCCCATGCTGAGGGGTCACTCTGGGCGTCCAGGTTCGTCTCCTCGGTTGAGTTCTAGACGCTTCCCCCCGGACCCCCTGCTCCTGCAAGCATCCCTGCCTCCAGCAGTGACGGTGGCAATGGTCACAGTACTGAGGATGGAGCAGGGATAGCCCACCCCCAGGGCTCCGGGGACTCAGGAATGCTCCCCGTCAGAGCTCGTGTAACGTGCTGGAGAGCATACGTCTGACCGGGCGGTGCTAGGCCATCTGCCCTCAGAGCTCGGGCTCTGCGAACCTCAGGGAGGGGAACGTGTGGGGAACCGAGGGCTGGCAGGGCCGGGGCTGCCCGGGCCACCCAGCTTCAGTCCACTCCCGGGGGTCATCACCGCCAGGACAGTACGCATGTGCCTTTAAAGACCCAGCGGGCCTAGACCCCAGGGCTTTGGCTTTTGGGGCCCCAGAGCCTGGGTGCCTGAAGACCTGGCCTGTCGGGGGCCCGCCCTCCACGCTGCCCGGCCGCCTGGCCTCCAGCCCCTTTGTTCCCTAAGGCCAAGCCCGCAGCTGCTATGGTGACATCAGGACCTCATGAACTTGAAGCAAATAGCACAAAATATGCCAGCAATCTAATCCCGGCCTCAGCCTCCACCAGCTATTTAAGGAGAAGAGGGATGGTCCAGGAATGAGCTGGTCGCTGCAGGCAGGGGGCCCTGCTGCAGCCCCGCGCCCCAGGAGGCTCTCGAAGAATCCCAGTCCCCAAGGAGGGCCCCCCCGCTCTCCTGAGCTGCTCAACCCCCCCCCACGGTCCTTTCTCTCACGTGATTCTGGCCCGTCCACTCGTGATACTGACGCCCATGGCAAACCTTGTCCATGGATGGCGTTTCGGAAGGGGTCAAACCTGCTGGATTCTCCATCGCGTCCCCTTTTCCCTGGCGTCCTCCGGCTCGGTGCTTCCCTGGTTGTGTCCTTCTCCTGCTGCCCTGTTCCCTGACCTGCGCTTGCCAAGGCTTCAGGTCCCTCTGTGAGGGCTGGGAGAGGGGAGTGGCGGGCCTTCTCGGCCGGCTGGGCCCCTGCACGGGAACCAGGAAGGCCCAGCATCACCCTTCCGGGCAGCTGCAGCCGACCTGCCTGGCCACGGACTCCAACCTGCTTGACCTCGCCCAGGGCTTGTTCGCAGCACGCAGCCTGGGGTGGTGTGGACCATCAAAGGGAAACCAGACCAGGAAATCAAAGAGAAGAAAAAAGGCATCGGGGAACTAAAGGCAGTGAAGCTTTCCATGTGGTCAGGGAGGCACTATCGGGGGAAGCCTGGTGTCCTGTGAAGAAGGAGTCCTGGACCTGCTAATTGAAAGCTGCGAACGAGGAGCATTTGATATCCATACAGTTCACTTGCCCAAATTACTGTTATTAGTGAGGAACCATGACAAAGACTTCGCCTACATCCACACATTTAATTTTGGTGATTATTATTTACACGTGATGTATTACCCCCAGCACAAAGCACAGCTGGAAGGACCACACGGGTGACTCACGATTTCCTAAGGCCACATTTTTGTTTTGTTTTGTTTTGTTTTGCCCAAATGATGGTTTTATCGAATGCCGGGATGACAGTCTGCTCCTGAGACGTCGCTCATGCCAAGTGCACTGGAGGAAATACAGGGAAACGGAATTACAACTTTGTTCCTAATGAGAGGTTCAACCTCCCCTTTGTTCTTAAACAAGACGCTCTAGGCAGAGATCTTGAGAAGGATACAGGTCTAGAACTCTCCTCAAGACAGGAGCTGCGGACTACAAAGGGGACACAGTGACACCCCGTTGCATTCAAAGCGCTTGAAATGATTTAACGACCGCGTTTGTGTCTTGGGGAGGCTGCTTCTCCAGGCGCCCTGAAAGTGCACACAGCGCATTCCTGAGCCTGCACACAAAGAATTTGCATAATTGTTATATTCAGGGAGCAGTGGAGCAGAGAGGGTCACATTCTTGTCCCTGTATGTAATTCTGTGCCAGGCCACACTGTGCCCTTGCTGGGGACGACCCCGCCTGCTCGGGTGGAGCTGGGCGGCAGTAGGCCACGTGCATCACAGCACGCGGATTTCAATAAAAATCTCTTTTCCGGAAAACTTTTGAAAAGGGTCAGCCTAGCCTATAGCAGACAAGGGACCAGAGCACCAGCAATTTGCAGTGAAGTGGACTAGATGAGCTTGGACAGGTTAGAGCAGTAACTGGTCTCCCCAAGGATCATGGTCTCTGGTTGTCTAAGATTTTCATGATTGTGATTAGCCACCTCCCGTGTGCACTCGGGCTCCAGCAGGACACTCCCAAGACCGGCTGGAGGAGCCTTTGCTCGTGTGTCTGGTGCAGAGGCCTCTCAGGCCCTGGGTCTGGCAGTCAGGGGTTAAACAGGAAGCCCTCCCCTCCCCCACCCGGCCACCCCAAGCACGGTGGGGCCACAGGCTGTGGAGGCTTCCTTATTTATCCGTCGCCAAGGTTTTCATTTCGTAGGCCCATAAGCTCACGAGAGACCCTGTCTCCTTGTCGGTTGGTTTTACTGCTTTCTGTTCCCAGAGTCTCTGACATTTAGCATAAAAGCCACCTTTGCCCAATTCTTAACCGGATGGGTAGATTTCTTTTCTTCAGTCAAATGATTAAGGCAGAGACTCCTATCAAGCAGAGGTGGCGTGGGGTCGGTGGGTGGTTGCATGCCTTAGTGCCCCTCCCCCAAGTCTCCATCTATTTAGACCCCAAACCACCCCAAATAAACACCCGTCCTAAGTGAGAGCAGCGCCCTTGCCAAGCAAATGCAGATTCAGGACGACTCCTTTCCTGCTCTCACCACCCCAGATTGCCACCGGCTTCCTGGTCACTAAACTGCTCCTTTGTGGAAATCCAGAGTGAGCAGTGAAAGACCGCCTTTCTACCTGCAAAGACCCCCCTTCTACCTGCAAACTTCCATGAGGTCTGAGGGAAACTCCACACCAAAGCTGTCTCTGGGCTCCCTATACTATGCGTAACCTGGAGACTCTCCTTTGTTCTGATTTTTCCCAGAAGGCTTATTTTTTTTAACAAATTTGGAAAATTTGAAAAGTGAAATCTTTTTAATCCAAAAGTTAAACTGCCTTGCCCTTTAGATGTTCCCACATGTCATGTCTTTAACTCCGTTTGTTTATTTCTGTTCCAACTAGATTTGAACCTAAATTCCTCCCCGTTTTTACTAGCACTTTATCTGGAAGACAACAATTTTCTGGCTAAAAGGCAGCTCTAGGCACCAGCAGACTTCCTGGTTCTGCGATAGGGCATCTGCCGTACATGGTGGAAGGTTCAGGACATACCTAGGCTGTCCTTCTCCATGGATGAAATGAGATGGCATCGTGGGTGTGGTGCAGAGATCAGACTGTGTCCTTGAGAGAAGTGGGAGCTCTTAGGATGAGTGAGATTTAAAAACCTGTGGGAAACCCTCTTCCTGCCATTCTACTGACCCTAAATCACTGGTCGCCTGAGCCTTCGCTCTTTGCTAATACAATGGTTGTTTGTGGTGAAATCTTTTTTTGTTTTGTTTTGTTTTTATTTATTTATTTATTCATGGCCGTGTTGGGTCTTTGTTTCTGTGCGAGGGCTTTCTCTAGTTGTGACAAGTGGGGCCACTCTTCATCGCGGTGCGTGGGCCTCTCACTATCGCGGCCCCTCTTGTTGCGGAGCACAGGCTCCAGACGCGCAGGCTCAGTAGTTGTGGCTGACGGGCCCAATTGCTCCGCGGCATGTGGGATCCTCCCAGACCAGGGCTCGAACCTGTGTCCCCCGCATTGGCAGGCAGATTCTCAACCACTGCGCCACCAGGGAAGCCCCTGTGGTGAAATCTTTGAAATGCTGCATGATTGCAAAATGCTTTCTGAATCCCCCCAAAGACCTTCTGCGTGCATTCAGAAAAGTTTTACTATTAAGTTTATATAGTCATAGTCTAGACATTTAGGCAAACAAGGGGTAGTCTTAACCATCCATCAAAATCCTGTGATAGAAACATGGCAGGAGGGTTTATTCTCTACAACAAAGAACGTCCTCTCTCTCCCTCTGTGTCTGTCTGTCTCATATGCACACACTGTGACACACACAGACACACAAACATCCAACACAGCACAGGCTAGAACTCAGTAGCACCCTTGATTCCTTTTTCTCCAGCCTTATCCTAACAGACTCATTTCCTCTCTTTACCCTAGGGTGGACCTTGGTTAACAAAATCTTATTTTATGGACGCCAAAGACCTATCACAAATTGTGCTAGAGATATACAAATTCCATTTTCTCATATCACATATATATAAATGTACGCTCTATATATAATATGAGGTAATAAATTCTGTATAATTAAAAACTTAGAAATCCTGCATTTTGTCCTTTTCAGGACCAGCACCTCAGAGCTTGTGCCCACACTCCTAAATTGTGTATTGTAGCCTACGACTCTCGAACAGGGAGTAGCTTTAGTTTCTTTTACATAAATGTAACTTTTCTTTGCTAAGAAAATACGTTTTGAAAATAAAGGCCTCGCAGGTGTTTCATAATTTTTAAATCTAAATTTAAATCTAAGTTTTCACATCTAAATTTCTGCTCTCTAGAAGAGAAATACATTCTGTAGATATATAAACAGAAACTGGTGGGAAAGGGAACATGGCCTGTCACTGGTGCTGGCAGAGTCCACGTCTCTCAGACACAGAGCAGTGGACAGACGCTGTGAAGGTCACGTCCCAGGCCCCCCGGCGTCTCAGCACTTGGTAGTTCAGGGAACTTGAGGGCTTCCGTCGGTGGAAGAGGCTGCTGGGGGTATAGTTCAGGCCTCCCAGCATGTCCCTGCAGGGTTTGTAGTCACCATTTCTCAGGGGCAGGGTCTCCCCATGACCCCAGTCCAGGGTCGGGTGAAGCACTGTGTGTGGCGCACCAGCCAGGCTGACAGAGACCCCCCTGCAGCCTCCCTGGCCGACTCCTGCCCCCCGTCATCTGTGGGGGACCCCAGTGCTGCTGTGCAAAGCCCCATGCCACCCAGACGCAACCATTCCCATTCCAGTGTGCTCCTGGCTCACATGGGGGGCGGGCGTCTCCCCAGCGCCCCTCCCTTCTCACCCTAGTGTCCCCACTTAGCTCACACCCCTGCATTTTTGTATACATTCGGGTGTGCATTACAAATTTTGTCAAATGATGTGTGTGGTCAATCCGTTTTAGCTGCAGTTGGGTAAGCCCACTTTATAACTCTCTGAAACTAAGTTTAATCAAGTAAAGTTTCGACTACAGTTTTTTCAGCGATACCATGCTTGAGAAGTCCTCAGCGTCCCAAAACGAGTCCATTTGGAATAGTTGCGGGCAAACGTCTCTGAAATAAATGATTCAGGCCTGCATTTTAGTCAGCACCTAATTACAACCTTGAACTTTCCAAGTGAGCTCTCCTGGGGGATGGGCGTGGGGACCAGCCACCCAAACCCAGGCAGCCAGTCAGTCGTCTGTGGAGTTCAGCTTCTTACGCTCAGAACTCAGTACAGTATTTAGCACGAACAGCGTAAGAGTGAAAGCTCGTGATGGGACTTCCTGACCTTGAGTTATTGGTGGGAGGAGTTTGTGGACTGTCTGAAGAATGAGAGAGGATGCTTTTTGTCAGCTGCAAACCTCTACACGCTGGTGATGTGTGTACCATCAGCAAGTGTGTGTACATGTGAGTGTGTGTGTGTGTGTGTGTGTGCGTGTGCCCTCTGTCCTATGTAATCATTTGGAGACTTCTCAGGCAGGTTATTTGCTAACATACAGCTCGTAAAATAAACGTTAAGTCTTAGACAGGTGTTGTCAACACAGATCTTGGTCTCTATAGAAATGGAGAAATGAGTATAATGGGACGGATTTACATCTCGGAAGGCCAGGTAGAGTTCCACATGTACATTTCTTCCCCAGAATGCGGTGTCCGGTGGCGGGCAGGTGGGGAGGTGTCGTGTACTGGCTGTGTAGGAGAGAATTGTGTTTGGTCAGGATGGTGACACAGACGTTTTACCTGAATGAGTAGCGCTCTCACCTTGGGTGAAGCCCGAGACGCTGAGAAACCGCCTCCGGGAAGCCTGATTCCTGCCCCTGCGACACCCTTTTCTCTCTGGATGTGGCCTTCGTTTCTGGGCGAGGGGTGAGCTGTTTCATGAGCTTTGCAGCCACCAGCAGTGACGTGCCTCGTGTGCTGCGTGGATGCTGGGTGATGATGGCTCACCGGGTGGAAGAGCCTTTGTTCTCCATCCTGTGTCAGACGATGCTGCAGCTTTGAGCTCTGTCTCCAGCCACAGAGCCATGGGGCAGGCAGTGCTACCCACCCCGCTGTCCAGGTGAGCGTGGGGGCACCAGGTGGGGCGCACCTGTCATTTGTCCGTACACGTGCTGATGAGTCAGAGAAGATGCTTGCGTGCGTGTGTGCGTGTGCGTGTGTGCGCGTGCGTGTGTGCACATGTGCTCGGTGGTAGCTCAGGAAGCAGGGCTGGAAGAAGGATGTTCTTTCTGCTTCTCATCTGAGATCTGTGGGGAACGTCCTTCCGGGGCTTTGGGCGGTCAGCTCTCCCCGCCGTAGGGCCGAATGCTGTGGGAAGATGGGTGTGGCCACCCCAGGACCCAGCCTTGGCCATCATGTGTCTAGTGCACTTGAACCTGCTCATTTCCGTAATGAAAAAAACGTGCTGCTTCTCATGGGTAATAACTTCTGACTTCCTGGACAGCTCTTTTGTTTTGTTTGCTTTAGCATAAAGTATTCCACCCTTTAAAAATATTACTCTCTCTTTTATCTGTTTTA
The DNA here is from genome assembly GCF_951394435.1 of Stenella coeruleoalba. NCBI lineage: Eukaryota > Metazoa > Chordata > Mammalia > Artiodactyla > Delphinidae > Stenella > Stenella coeruleoalba. Next base: position 1,816,190 of record NC_137164.1, read on the forward strand.
TAGTATTAAAATACATCAATGTGTTTATATTTAAAGATGGGAAATGTCAAAAACATTTTTACAGCATCTTTTAATCTTTGTTTAAAGTGCAGGGCAGGGGGTGGAATAACCTCTAGGTTATGTTCAATTTTGTCCATTTCTGGAAGGGCTTTATTAAGAATTCCAAGCCTTTTGTACTGGATGGACGTTCAGGATAGAAAAAGGGCATATCATGTCTCTCTGATCACAGTAGTTTGTGATATATGTTAATACAATGTTAGAATCACTAGGATTGAAAATTTTTTGCTAATGATATTTACATTTTTTAACAGCATTTAACTCTTTGAAAGACGCTGTGTTCTGATGTATGTTTCATTTTTGGCTTTTGCTATTTGGAAAGTAACTTGCGATGCTGCGCTATATGTCCTGGGGTGATTATGAGTCGTCACAATCATGGTTGAGCTGGAGGCATGCAGAACCCCCTCCAGAGGTGCCCAAAAGTGCTTGATTGAGTGAGTGAAATCCCCCCTTTTCTGTGCCAAATGCTGAAATGCCTGTGTGTCCTGCAATCTGGGGACAAGGACGAGAAATGCCCTTTGGTGTTGGTAACTCCAGGCTGACATGAGCAATGGGCACGGGAAAGCTTTCAGTTGGTGACAATATAAACAGACAAATTCTGGAAAAAACTTCTGCCTTTAAAAAAGTCGGGAGTATGGGGGGGTTTTTTCACTTGGAAATAATGAATCAAGCACTTCTGTGCAAGTACAATTTGCACAGAAATTGGCGATGCTTCCTAGTTTTTGTTTGTTTGTTTGTTTTTTGCGGTACGCGGGCCTCTCACTGTTGTGGCCTCGCCCGTTGCGGAGCACAGGCTCCGGACGCGCAGGCTCAGCGGCCATGGCTCACGGGCCCAGCGGCTCCACGACATGTGGGATCTTCCCGGACCGGGGCACAAACCCGCGTCCCCTGCATCGGCAGGCGGACTCTCAACCACTGCGCCACCTGGGAAGCCCGCTTCATAGTTTTTGTTTTTTGTGGGGAAAGCATTTATGATCATTGTTCTCTCTTCATTCTGAGTTTTATTTTCTCACAAAAGCTCATTAAATCAGGTGAAAACCTGTGATAATCTGCTGTTAATGCCAGAATGACTAGGAGGAAATGACAGGATGTTATTAATTTATTAGAATTCCTCGTACTGAGAGTCATTTAATTAGCTAGAATCACAGAGATACTCCTGAAAAACAGTCAAGTTAAAAATCATCTGCTCTTAAAGTTACCTCATTAATGTTTTATGCCATGGATTTGTACATTCCTAAAAAAAAATCGAAAAAAAAACGCCCAGAAATCGAAATAATCACGGGCTGATGTCTCCCCTATACTGAGCTGCCTGTCAAGGACCCAGGACATTCCCTCCTTATTTCTGCATCCCCGCTTCCTTGCACACAGCCAGGGCCACAGGACAGACAATAGTATTATTTGAAGGGATGTATTTGAATTCACCTTTTTTCTTATTCCTATCACTTTCTCTTATAAAGGAAAGTTGTCCAGATGTCCTCACAGTGCATGGACCGAAGCAAAGACGTTATTTGTGCTAATTAATCGTCCCCCGAGCCCAGACGCCCGTAACAGGCAGTGCTGTCCATCTCTGTAAACTATTTCCAAAGCTTATTAGGAGCCATAGTTGAGGCCAGAAACAGACGGGGTTTCTGTAGCCCTCACCATTCCACCCTTACACCTTCTGTCCTCACCGGGGCAAGCGGGGAAGGGTGGGGTCCCCTAGGCCTCGCTTCCTGTGTGCGTCTCTGCTCGTCTGTGGCTGTGTAGCTGTGGGATGTTACTGATGTGCCGGGGAAGACAAGACCCGCTTCAGGTTGCCCCTCGTCACACGCAGGTCAGCTAGACTGGATGTTCACATCCATTTCCTGCACTCCAGTTGATTAAGTGAGTTTTCAGCCCGCAGAATCCTAGCAGAATTCACACTCAGGTTACCCAGCTCCTTTTACTTTTATTATTTTTTATTTTATTGAAGTGTAGTTGATGTACAATGTAGTTTACTTTCAGGTGTACAGCAAAGTGAATCAGTTATATATATATCTATTCTTTTTCAGATTCTTTTCCCATATAGGTTATTACAGAGTACTGAGTAGAATTCCCTGTGCTATACAGCGGGTCGTTGTTGGTTATCTATTTTATATGTAGTAGTGTGTGTATGTTAATCCCAAACTCCTAATTTATCCCTCCCCACCCTGTTTCCCCTTTGGTAACTGTAAGTTTGTTTTTGAAATCTGTGAGTCTGTTTCTGCTTTATAAATAAGTTCATTTGTATAGTTTTTAAATTGCATTTCACATATGAGTGATAGCATATGATATTTGTCTTTCTCTGTCTGACTTAACTTCGCTTAGTATGATAGTCTCTAGGTCCATCCATGTTGCTGCAGATGGCATCATTTCATTCTCTTTTATGGCTGAGCAATAGTCCATTGTATATACGCGCCACATCTTCTTTATCTGTTCATCTGTCGATGGACACTTAGTTGCTTCCACGTCTTGGCTACTGTGCATAGTACTGCAGTGAACATTGGGGTGCACGTATCTTTTTGAATTATGGTTTTCTCCAGATAGATGTATGCCCAGGAGTGGGATTGCAGGATCAGCAAAACTAAAAATAGAACCCAGCTCCTTTTAGTATGCGCTAACTCGTGAACTGAAAAGTAAGTGAAAAGAACATTCCTTGGGATTCAAAACACAAATACCTTTACACCAGCCAGTATCTGAACTGTCACATTCTCTTACAATGTCAAAAACTGTGGGATGTTTCAAAACTAGTTTAAAAAGGTCTGCCTTTTAAGTGCATGGCTTGCTGTGTTGAATGACCTCACAAATGTGAAAATGCACAGCCTTGGGACATTGAGGTCACTGCCGCCTGTTTGTCATTGTGGGTCAGGTGGTCAGCACACAAACACGTTTCTCCTCAGCACCCACAGGACACGGGGGGTCCCAGCGGAGTGCAAATGGGACCAGCTGCCCCTCGGCCAGCGGCAAGAGCTTGGCGGACTAAGCATCCGACGTGGCGAACCCTGCCTTTGGAAAGGCCTGTTCGTACGCCGGAGACTGAGGCCCAGACGAGCGAGGGGAGACCAGCGTCGACAGACACAAAGGGTCCTTCGGTGCTGGAGCAGGGACGTCCCTGCTCTTCTCCGCCAGAGGTGACCCCTCAAACGAAGACGGTCTGCGTTTCCAGCCGCCTTCGCCACCACGCACTTGACCGAGATACGTAGTTACTTTACCTGCTTTGACCTGAGGGTCTGTGAACCCCTTCTCCATTGTTCAACTTGATGTCCGCATCTCTGGAACAATTGCTGTGAGTGTGAAGCAGATTCCCCAGACAGCTTTCTCCTCGTTCCACTGCCCTGACTCCTGGCGTTGGGCCTGTAGTTCTAATTCCTGCGCTCGCGCACTGGCCTTCCTCTCCACTTCTCTATGACTTTCTTCTCTATGACTCTCTTCCCATCCAAATCATATATATGCCAAAAAGACTGGAAGAAAATTGACCAAAATATTAAGAATAGTGTATTGGATGGTGGGATTATGGTAATTTTTATTTTCTGTGGGGTTTTTTTTTTTTTTTTTTTTTTGCGGTACGCGGGCCTCTCACTGTTGTGGCCTCTCCCGTTGCGGAGCACAGGCTCCGGACGCGCAGGCTCAGTGGCCATGGCTCACGGGCCCAGCCACTCTGCGGCATGTGGGATCCTCCCGGACCGGGGCACGAACCCGTGTCCCCTGCATCGGCAGGCGGACTCTCAACCACTGTGCCACCAGGGAAGCCCTATTTTCTGTGTTTTTTTAAAAAAATTGTATAATAAACATGAATCAGTTTATTATCAGAAAATATTATTGAAATGGTTCTGGAGAAGTAGAAATCCATAAATTATAAGATAAGACATATCTATATCTAGATATTGATATATATTTATGTATTTTATATAAGTAAAATAAATGTATAAATGTATGTAAATACATTTTAGTCCCTGTTGGATAAGGACTGGAAGAAAGAGTTTTACCTCAAGGGACAGGTGTTCTAATTTAATACTGTCTTTTACTGACATTAAGGGCCATCAATGCTGTGACATAAGGGCATTGGGGTGTGATTAAGAAAATCCCTGCCCATTAAATTATGACACTCCATGGTCATAAGGTACATCCTAAATGTAAAGATGCTAATATACACATTTTAGAATTGATAAAATATGAAAGAATTCCAGTTTCACACAAGCTCAGAGAACAAAGGACTCATTTTAGGACCCAGCTGGCAGCTGTGCTGGAGGGGGTGCCAGGGCCACGGTTTTGCTTTTGTGCCGGTGTTGCGGCTTCCTGGAAGATTCTCGTCCTCATTCTGCCTGAACTTCCTGGTGAACTTTCACTCACAGAACCGTAGCTCAGATGCCCTTTCTCCTACCCTGCCTTCTCCATATTTCCAGATAAAGCCGGACTCAGCTTCTTCATCACACTCAGAGTTTGCGCACTTTTTAGGAGACAAATCACGTTGTGTCAAGATTGTCTGTTTCACCCGTGCTTTCCCTTTAGGTCTGTGCGTCTGCAGCTCAGGGATAGGACGCCTTTCTGTCCTAGTGCCTTACTCATTTTTGTACAAATGTAGTCCTTAGTCAGGAGATTGAATTGAATTCAGAAATCTTACACATGCTTCCCGGTATGAGCCGAGCTCCTCTGAGGCTGTGTAATGTTATCGAAGCTGTTGAATATTCTGTGTCCTAGCCCCTGTCCAATTGCAATCCATCACACATGTGGGCATGACAGCCCTCGGTACCTAACAGATGCAACTGTCATCTCTAAGCATTTGTATTGTTATGACATGTCATATGATATTACATTATTTCCTGAATTCATCATACTCCAATTTTTTCCCTTGGTGAGAAATATCCTTGAATTCATGTCAAGGATATATTTTAATACATGTTTTAGGGAAGGTAAAGATTCAAGTAATTGTTGATAATTTTGGATACTTTGATATATTTATATTAGGAAAACCGTAAGTTATTATAAGAGGTAATATTTCCTTCAAGAATTTTCTTACAAGGTGAATTCGATATCGACTGCAGTATCCTCCATAAGGCAGAACTCCACACGTGGGGGAGAACCTTTTCAACAAAGTTGGATCAATTATGGATGTTGGCTTGGTCCCCAGGTGGCCGGATGATTGATTGGGACAAACGCACCACCGCTTCCTGACCATGTTTGTCGTCTTCGCCCTTTCTTGTAGCTGTAAAGTCTTGGATGTTCTCTACAAAACAATTTCCTTAGTTTGTAAAGAAATAGGCCTGTCCGTTTTTCATCTGTCTCCTCTGTGGCACATGGGCTGCCCAGGTACTGGTGGAACACGTGAATCACACGTGGATCACACGTGGATCACAGGGGAGAAGCGTCCCTGCCTTTTGTGGGAGCCGGGTGTTAGCAGTGAGTGAATGTACTTACCTCACATCACGTTTGATTGTTTCTCTCCACACTCAACACCGATGATACCATGCAGCCGGTCTCCTGCATCTTTCTTTAAGGAGTTGAGAGCACAGGTGGTACGTGCATCACGCTGTCCTTCTTAAGATCCTTCAAAGAAAGAAGGTGAGGAAGACACGTTTGCAGTCGTAAATGAAGAGCTTAAGACAGAAGGGCTGCTGCCACGATCGCAGCGTGGACGTGAGGGTCACCCAGGTGCGTGGGAGGATAAGGACGACCCACTGCATGGCCCAGAGCGCTTTGAGGATGTTGCGTTACGTTCCTACGAACTTGAACTTCTGAGCAAATGTCATAGAATCCTACTTGAAATGAAAACACGTATCATGAATTACAAATGTTTATGGCTGATCTACACGAATCAGTGCCTATGGCCTCTCCCCAGGGTCTTGTCCCCTGTTGCTCCGAACAGGAAAGTTGACCGAAGAGCAGGCCAGAGACCCTGCAGCTGACACGCAGCCCTTCGTGCACGTCCTGAAAACCCCGAGGCCCCCTTGGCTTGACTGAGAATAAGTTCAAAGATGCATCATACAGTTCTTCTACCCTTAGCCTGGTCTTTGCTGAAGCGGGATTTTCCTCCCTCCAGGAGGGGCATCCCTGAGACCATGTGGTACCCATCTCTCCTGGTTGGGTTGCTCTGGGAATTTTTGCCCACGAGAGTCAGGTGACTAGCGTTTTCTTATTTGATTGGTTGCCGTGTGGGTTGCGTTATGTGAAGACTGTGTGTCATGGGCAGTGGGAGAGGGTGGCTGAGCCTTGTGAAAAGGCAACCCCGACCTAATGGGAGGATCGCACAGCAGAAGATCTTAACAAGCACAGAGGTCCAGGACGTCAGCCTGCGGAGATGTGGGGTTTCTTGCCAGAGTTCCCATCTGTGTGGACTTCCTGTGTGCCAGGAGTTTGTGTCGGGTATCCACTGGGTTTCCAGGAGGAGAAGAATATTATTCCTCCGAGCACAGAGAAAGCACAAGACTAACGTGAGAGGATGGTGATTTCTTTTAATAAAAGAGTAAATCAGGGAAATGTCGCTTTCAATGTGGGGTGGGATAGGGAGGGTGGGAGGGAGGCTCAAGAGGGAGGGGATACATGTATACATGTAGCTGATTCACGTTGCTATACAGCAGAAACTAACACAACGTTGTAAAACAGTTATACTCCAATAAAAAAAACGTGAGGCTTAGATTTGCTGATTCATTTCATTAGCCTCCTTGGTTCAAACTTAACCAAAAGACACAGCTCCAGACCCAGGAGGCCAGGGAGGTGTCCATCAACCCGGGAATCCCCTGCCGCCTGCCTCGAGTCCCCTGCTGCCCCATCTGCCTGCCAGGAGAGCTCTATTCCCAGACGCAAATGGGGACCGGGCCGGCCTCCGCCCTGCGAGGCAGCTGGCTTCCCCGTCAGCAAGTGCTTGCCAAGCACGGTATTGCTGCTGGGTCTCGTGGCCTGGTGGGACGTCCTCTGTAGGGATGTAGTTTAGGACAGTGGAAGGGACAGCGGCACCCCCCACCCAGATCCTCCTTAGTCACTTCCATAGAGATGGTGACACCCCACAAGGCAGCTGGACACTTGGACGTTTGCCTTTTAGAAGACGTTGTGCTTTTCTGTCTCCTCTGGAGAGAATGAGGGAAGGACGGCTTCTTTTCTGATCCGTATTTTTGCAACTTGATCAGCTGTGTTGTTGTGAGCACTCTGCTGTTTTAATTTTAATTTTCAAACGACTTATTGTTTAGCTTTGCGTCCATTGTGTTTAGTTTTATAATTAGCCTCCGTTTATGACAGGTGATCCTGTTTCCTTTTTTCCTAATGGTAGGATATTTCCTTTTGAAGTACGTTGAATTAGACTAAAAATCAGTCCTCTTAGAGAAAACTATTAAATACTCGTGCAGGGCACTGGTGTGTGGATGTGCTGAAATCGAGACCTGCCTCAGTGGCTGAACTTCATGGAACGCCGCGCGTGAAAAACCCGGATATGACCTCTCCACTCTGTTCCTGAAGATGGTGAAACTGACTTTCCCTCCGTTCTGATAAGACTACACCCCAAGTGTAAGATTCTAACACCCAGGGTCTGATAACCCCCCGGCGCTGTGTGTCTCACCGTCCGTACCTCTGTCCACAGCGTCCGGGTAGGACCAGATCACGAGGTTGGAGTCCACAGAGTCCTGCTTCCCTGCATGAAGCACTTCCTACGTTTTTGCTCAGTCAGCAGCTTCGCATTGCATTGAGAGCGTCTCTGCAAAACTCTACTTCTTTTGGTTTATTCTAGAACTGTTGGGCCATAATTACAAAGATGTGGCCAAGGCATATAACTCTTCAGAAATCTCAAAAGCGTGAGATGACTTTGGTCGGGGTTTGAGTTCCCAGACTGGCTCCCTGGAGCAGGTGTGATCAAGTGTGAAGAAAGGGCAGGGTTAGAGAGGCCTCAAGGGCTGAGCCTGACCACATCTTACGTACCTGACATTTTCATTCTTCTTGCAGAAGAAAAAGATTCTTGGAAAAGAGACATATCTGGTTCTAGTTCCTACTGGAAAAAATATCACACCGAGCTCTGGACGAGAGGCGCTCTTTCCAGTGGAAACACTGACTTGTAGCACCACAGCCTGTTGTAAAATCTAGTGAAACGTGCATAAAAATCTTGCATCTGGTGTGAGGTTTATCTCTGCTACTGAGTCAGCCTGTCTGCATTTTTGACTCTGGTTGGTTGTTCATCCAGGGGTGAGGGCTGCCTCACAGGGAGAGAAGAATTACTGTGGAAAGCATCGAGAATGGGATTTTCTTTTGCTATCACGATGGCTTATTTAGAAAAATATTTTCTAAACGAGCTGGCAAAAGGTAGGGTGTATATGAGCTACTGTAAGGATGTTCAGGTAGCGGCTTTTGGGGACCACAGTGCCATGCCCTTCTCACAATGAAATTCATGAAATAGGCTACCGTAAGGATGTTCAGGTAGCGGCTTTTGGGGACCACAGTGCCGTGCCCTTCTCACAATGAAATTCATGAATTAAGCTACCGTAAGGATGTTCAGGTAGCGGCTTTTGGGGACCACAGTGCTGTGCTCTTCTCACAATGAAATTCATGAATTAGGCTTTGGTGTAATGCACGTGACTTCGATGTGGAGATTCTCCGAGAGACAACCATTGCAGTGCTGTTGTGACACATAAAAGACACGGTTTACTGTTTCTCAGCATCCCTGTGTGCTGCCCCCAGCGAGGGAGCAACTTCAAAGTACGCGCTGGGTGAAGCTTTGCTCTCTGCCAGGAACTGGTTGGTTTTCTCTGTCGAGAAGCTGTTTTACAGTCGTGTTCGGTACACTCACTCGTAGCCCGTTCACTGTCCCTGCAGGGGTTTACAGCCTGCGTGTAAGCGGCTCATTTTCCCACCTGCTGCTCCGTTCTAGTAGAATTTCCCCTAGTACTGATTTTTAAAAATTTTAACAGCGATTTTACCATCTTAGAGTGTGGATTTCTAGTAAGTTGCTACATCTGTTTTGCGGAACGAAGGTGTCTGAGTGTGGCATGCAAATTCGAGAACATTTCCTTATCCTGGCAATGACTGTTGGAATAAGTTGTGAAATGCGTCTATTTCTCTGATTCAAATGACAGTGGAGTGTGCATGTTAACACCTGGCTCAGTCCTGCGGCTGCTGCGAGTCAGCTTGGACTAGCCCGTCTGAAGGTCAAGAAAAGTGCTGCGTAATGGCCTTTAGCCTCATCTGGGAAGCGGACTTGGTGTGAGGAGGGTTCCAGCGTTGACTGGGAACATCGAGTTTGGAAACACTTCTTGGAACTATCCACTGTGGACCAAGGTGCTCGGAGAGGCTCATCTGGGGGCTGTGGCAGTGACCCTGGCAGGATCCAGGACCCAGGGACTCGAGGAGAGCGGAGGGAGATATTTGGGGAGATTCTGGAAGATCTTCCCTGTTGTCACCATGCCCTGCAGCAATTCTGCTCCTCTTCTGCATCTTTCTTCCCTTTCTCTCTCTCTCTCTCTCTCTCTCTCCCCCAGCCCTTGGCAACCACCCTTCTACACCTGGTCTCTATGAATTTGCCTGTTCTAGGGACCTCATATAAGGGGAATCATGCAATACTCATCCTTTTGTGTCTGGCTGATTTCACTGAGCATCGTGTTCAAGGTTCATTCCTGTTGTAGCCTGTGTCCGAATTTCATTCATTTTTTGGGGGGCTGAAAAATATTCCGTGTATATATAACATTTTGTTTATCCATTCATCTGTTGACGGGCATTTGGGTTATTTCCACCTTTTGGCTATTGTGAATAATGCTGCTATGAACATTTGTGTACAAATATCTGTTCCAGTCCTTGCTTTCATTCTTTCGGGTGTACACCTAGGATTGAAACGGAGGCATCTTATGGTAATTCTGTGTTTGACTTTCTGGAGAACCCCAACATGATGGTCTCTCCATGCCTCACTCCATACCGTGTATTGTGTTGTCTGCCACGCGTAAAGAATGTTAGCTATCGTTGGTGTTTGTCATCATCCCCGAAGTAGATAGTCTGATATTTCATACTGGTTTGTTATGGGAGGTGAGCTTAGAGCATCGGGAAATATTTTTTGCCAGAATTCTGTACATTTTGCTTTCAGTTCTGACAAGACCTGAGCAACATTTTTAGCAACGTCTTAACATGACTTTACCTTTTTAAAAAGAGGGGCAGGCTACAAAAGAGGTCCATAGATTGTCTTATTTCTGGATCTTGGTTAACTCAGGAATTTGTGAGGTCGTTTTGAGGAAACTACATCCATTCAGCTGTCTACAAAATCTTCAGACTTCCTCTGTGCTCACAAAGTTGTGTATTTAAAATATATTTTTGATTTTTTGTAATAATTTTTATTTAAAAAGTATATACATACTTGGAGAATTAATGATCGTTTTTAAGTATCAGCATTAAGAGAATATAGCCTTTGAAGTGAGTTTTAAAGATGTTTCATTGCTTAAGCAAAGGTGTCTTTCTTCCAACTCACCTGCAATAATTCTCTCTGCTTATTCTACGTTAATGTCACATGATGTTTACAGACAGTGACTTCTCCCTAACAGTCATGGGCTTTCTCAACTGTGCATCCAAATGGTGAGACTTTCCTAGATATTCGACCAAAAAGCACTCTTGGGAAAGATTTTCAAATCAATTTTTCATTTTGTCACAGTCGTACAGCCACCAAAACACACAGGCACAACTTTCTTTTATGAACAATTCTGTATTTCCATCACTCTTTGTGTTTCTTTCAACTTCTGGTCATTTTCTTTCTTTGAAAGTTATTATTAAAGGTGTGTGTGTGTGTGTGTGTGTGTGTGTATGGGTGTGAGAGTGTGCGTGACTGCGTGTGTGACTGTGTGTGTGTGTACTAGACAAATGCTACATTGTTTCTTTTCTTTCTTTCTTTTCTTTTTTTTTTTTGCTGCTGAACTTTTTGCTGTATCATTATCCAATTGATCTTAATTATCTCCTGCTAAATTAAGTTTCTTTCAAGGGAGTTATCTTTAAGATAGTATTTCTTTCAACTATTCTTTGTATCTCTTTTAGTTTCTTTTTTAAAGAAAAATGTTTTCCATGCCAGAAGAGATTGGTGGAGAGTGGCTTTTATTTTTCTCGCTAATATAGGAATCATTTTGGCATGCATAAACAAAGATGAAAAATAATCAGCTGAAGAATTCCCGTCATTAGTTGATTTACATTTTAAGGCCAGATTTACAGAATTCCTTCTTCTGTGTTAAATGACAATAGATCCACTCCCACCTTAATAACAAGGTTAGGGGAACGTCGGTGGCAGAGCACAACCCCATGCCTGGGGTCCCTTCTCCTTCCTCTGCCACCAACCAGCTGTGGGCTCTTGACAAAGCTCGAGCCTCAGTGGGACTCCTCCGAGCCTCAGGGTCTTAGTCTGTTAAATTAAGATGTTTGACCAGATACCTCGACCGTGGACTTCAGTTCTAAAATACCATCAGTCTCTGATTACAGTAGATCTCTTGGAGACACAGAGTTTTAGCTAACCAGCCTCTTAATCAACTCTAGGTCACTGAAAAGACACTGAATTCCTTGTTTAGAAAAATGTTTACTGTAGCACGCCAGAACAGCGTGAATGAATATGGGAATGGTTTCAACTTCTAATAAGGATTCTCACTGCTGTGGGACATTTAAGTTGAACCTAAAATTAATAAAATTTTTTACAGTGTGGAGTGCTATGTTTTAAATATCTAGTTTTATCTAAAGCGATTTCAAGCATGTTTTATTAAATAAAGATGTCTAGAAGAAATAGAAATTTGTGACTAATATTCATGTAAAAAGAATAGATTAAAATGTAGGAAAAGATCAATAATATGTCCTCGTTGATCTCTCATTGTTACATGGGTGGTGAGCTCAGGTAGTAATGGCCATTGTGAAAATGATGACCATGGAAGGAGAGTTTTATGCACACAGGTACGTGTATACCCTGTGAAGGTTGTGTGCTTATGTTAAAGGAGTTTTCCTAATTCACAACGTTTTTGTAATTGGGGTAATGACAGCTCACAAGGCACAGCCTTTACCAGACACAGAAGGAAAAGTTAATAGAATATTAAAGAACAGCAGTGCTGACCTGTCCTCGGAGTTTTCAGGGAGGAAGAGAAATTGCTGAGACACCAGCTTTAGCAGGAATGGGAGCCAGGTGAGCTCAGGGTGGCACGGTGGCATCACAGCCAGGCAGTGGACCCCCTGCATCTTCAGGGCACTTTGAAGACTTGAAATGGGTCAGGGTGCAGATGTGTTAGCAGAAGTAAATGACAGGAGAAATCACTGCCTTATGAAATCAACATTTTTAAGTCCATGGTAAGGATGTGAGGTAATCGGTAGTCATCAAAACAATTACCTGCAACATTTACTTCCTAATTACATGTATATTTAAAATGTATTTAGACTGTTGCTGGACTTTTAAATGACATGACTCTCTGTCTTCACCCTGGTGTTGAACGGCCCAGGTCTGGACCTCACGTAATCCACATGTATCAACCCCAACAAGCTGGGGACCCTCGAGGCAGGGCTTTGGGGGCGACGTGGTGAGGGGGGACCAGGATGTGGCAGCCGGTGCCCCACATCCCAGGCAGATATGAGCCGACATGGCAAGTCACTTGCAGATAAATGATTGAATGTGATCGGTTTGGATGGGTTAAAATGCTAAGCCTGTACTTGGGGAGAGCTGCTTTATAATTTATGAGCAGCGTTGCATCTTTTCTGCCCTATTTTCTCCCTGCAGTCCATTTGTGTGTGTGTGTGTGACTCGCTTATGACTTAGGTCCCTGTGATGGGTCTCTAATAGCAGGTCCTTATCCCTGATGACTCTGCTCTCACCCTGTGTCTTAGCCACGCAGGGCACTCTGTCGGCCTGCTGTGCTACCAAGTCAGAAACTGATCATGATTCCCTAGCCTCGCTTGGCAGTTTTCTTCACTCTGAGACTTCCCAGTATTGTTGGAGGCTTTTTTTATCATTGCTCAGGATCTGGAATATGCAAGCTTCCATCTATACCCAACTTCTCCCATATATTTCATTCATTCATCAATTATTTATTAAACACTTACCATGTCAGATATTTGTCCTTGCTTTTTTGTTGTAGTGTCCTGTGCTTACCTGTTCAACTACATCTATCCTATTGTTTTATGTCTTTCCTAGTTTAGTAGGTTCCTGATGGTAAGAACAGTGCCGGGTTTACCGCTGTCGTGGTATCTCGCCAGTTCACGGAACATTCTAGGTACTCCATAAAAGTTTTCTCTTCCTTGGACTTGAGTAATAATGCTAAACCTTTTTTAAGCTTAAGTTATCATGATATTATTCATTTACTTATTTCAGTATAAAAAATTTAAATCATGCAGAAAAACATAGTAAATAATACTAAATAATAGTAAGTAATAATCAAACACAGTATCCTGGTGGTCTCTCCCACCAAACTTTGTTAACTCTCAAGTGTTTTACTACTTCTCCTCTAAATTTTTACTACATGTTATAATTCCTACAATATTATTTATAGAAAATATCGTAGGTATAGTTGAAGGCCCCGTGTACTCCCTCCTAACCCCATCTTTCTTCCTCACTCCCCAGAGGAAGGAAAATCTGACTTTGTTGTCTGGTGTAGGGTTTTAGGGTTTTATTGCTGTGAGTGTATTTTTAAACAATAGCGAGTATTGTTTGGCATGTTTGTAAATATATAAAAATGATGTGATATGCTCCGTGTACTTTCGCAACTTGGTTTTCTCGGTGTTAACGATGTTGAAACAGTCCGTGCTGACTGATGGTGCTGAAGCGAGCTCATTCCCTCTAATTGCAGGAGAGCATTCCATTGTGTGAGCAAACCCACACGGCATTAATCAATGCCTCTGCTGATGGGCATTTAGGTCGTCTCCAATATGTTTGCCATTGCAAACAATGTGGCAATTAACATTCCTGTACAAGCCCCTATTCGCATGTATGGGAGGGCTGGGTCAAAAGGATACGTGCCTCTTCAATTCTCCTAGGTATTGCAAAAGTGCTGTTTTGTAAAAATCGTATCTGATAGCTTTTGTCTTTTTTTTTTTTTTTTTTTGCGCGATACGTGGGCCTCTCACTGTTGTGGCCTCTCCCGTTGCGGAGCACAGGCTCCGGACGCGCAGGCTCAGCGGCCATGGCTCACGGGCCCAGCCACCCCGCGGAATGTGGGATCTTCCCGGACCGGGGCACGAACCCGTGTCCCCTGCATCGGCAGGCGGACTCAACCACTGCGCCACCAGGGAAGCCCACCTTTTGTCTTTTAACTAGCAAATTAAGCCCGTTTTTATTATTACAATTCCTCATATGTTTGGTTTCATCTCTGCCATCTAATCCTGATTTTCTGTGCTTTCCTCAGGTCCCCTCTCTTTCCCAGCGTCTGTCATTTTATCCTAACTCCTACCTTCTTTCTGCTGTTTAGAGGTTATATATTGACCGTATTTTTATTCTCTGGTAGCTACCCTCAAAATTTCACATGTGTGCTTGAGATAGTCTAAAGTTAGTCAATAGCTATACTGTTCAGGGAGATACAGCTGCATCCGGGAGCCTGTAATGTGCTCACTCTAATGAGCCACATCTGTCTCTCGCATTATTTTTTTTCAATTTTTTAAAAATTTATTTATTTATTCATTTATTTTTGGCTGTGTTGGGTCTTCGGTGCTGCACGTGGGCTTTCTCTAGTTGCGGCGAGCGGGGGCTACTCTTCCTTGCAGTGCATGGGCTTCTCATTGTGGTGGCTTCTCTTGTTGCGGAGCACGGGCTCTAGAACGTGCAGGCTTTAGTAGTTGTGGCACGAGGGCTCAGTAGTTGTGGCTCATGGGCTCTAGAGTGCAGGTTCAGTAGTTGTGGCGCACGGGCTTAGTTGCTCCATGGCATGTGGGATCTTCCCGGACCAGGGATCAAACTCGTGTCCCCTGCATTGGCAGGCAGGTTCTTAACCACTGTGCCACCAGGGAAGTCCCTCTCACAGTATTTTTCTTCCCCAGTATTTTAGATCCCAACCTGTTTTTAAATCCATACTAAATAGTGATAAATTAGATTTAACCATAAATTTGATCATCTCATCATATCTTCTTGAATATTAGTCATTCCTTTATGTTTCAGTTTTCTTTTTCAGGAATGTATTCTTAAATAGGTCTCTCAATGGAGGTCTGTTACAAGTGAAATGGTTTGGGGCTTTTTTTAACCTAAAATTGTCTTATTTAGTCCTTATTCTTGAGTAATTGCTTAGCTGGGTACAGAGTTCTTCGTTACATTCATGTCCCTCAGAACCTCAAAGACACTCTTCTCTTGTTCTCTGTCTTCTTCTGCTGTTGTCATGTTGGGATCGTTTTCTTCTGTCATTGAAATTTTCTTGAGTGAGGACCCATGGTTAGCAAACTCCCTCAGATTTTGTTTTTCTGAAAATACTTTGTCCCATTCTTGAAAGATGTTTTTTCTGAGTGTACAGTTCTGAGGAGACAGTTAGATTCTCTCAGGGTTTTGATGACCTACTCTCCCTGCCCCACCCCACCTTCTGTGGTTACTGTTGAAAAGTCAGGTTGGATTAGTTGTTCTTCCATTGTAAATTAGCTGTTTCCTTTCTGTCTGCTTTAACAATGTTCATTTCATCACTGATACTTGGCAGTTCCCTGTGCATCTAGGCATGTCTCTTCCAGAACTCGTGTG
Source organism: Stenella coeruleoalba (assembly GCF_951394435.1). NCBI lineage: Eukaryota > Metazoa > Chordata > Mammalia > Artiodactyla > Delphinidae > Stenella > Stenella coeruleoalba. The sequence continues at coordinate 1,831,863 of NC_137164.1, forward strand.
CTTCTTGAACATGAGAACTGGGGTTCTTTAACCAGTTTTGGAAAATTCTCGACTATTGTTTCTTCATATCTGATTTCCCATATTCATTCTCCCCCTTCTTTGAATTCCAAGTAGATATATGTTAGAACTTCTCACCCTATCCTTGCTGTCAATTAAACTCTTCTTACTCTATTTCTCTCTTTGTATTTCTGTGCTTGTGTTAAAATGTACCCAGGGGCTTTTCATTCATGAGGGTGACTGAGTGAAAACATGAAGAGGTCAGTGCCACTGAAAGAAACATTTGCTGTTACTTGCAATTTTCCCAGGAAGATAGGCACAGCATGCCAGGCCACACGTGGAAGCAGCTGAGCTGGTCTGGAGGCCGAACAGGGGGTGAGGGGAGAGCCTAGACCATAGCCTTTGCTGGGGTTTCCATGGGGAAGGCAAGGCAGGGCGGGGTAACAGTTTGGGACTGGCTGGTTGAATAATTTCAGTGGCTCTGGGGCATGAGGGCTGTCCTTAGTGGTCTGATGTTTGCCCTGGGTTTAGAGCAGATTTAGAGCAGATGAAATATTGGTTTGGGCTTGTGAGAGTTATTAGCAAAAGGAGGCAGTTGATTTGTGGATGAAATGCATGTTTGCAGGTGAGTCATTGATTATCTCTAGGAATTAGCCCTTGGAAAGGCAATCTGCCCTCAGTCAGCAAGATGTCAAACACCATAAAAAAAGATGCATACAGTGCTCCACTCTGGAAAACTTCTTCACCTTCTGTTTTCAATAGACTCTAAGTATCTATGAAATCCATGCACTGAGTTTCTCATTTTAATTAGAATATTTTTTATTTCTAAGTGTTCTTTTTTGAGTAATTAAATGAGTTTTGCTCTTTGCTCATAGTTTCAATTCTTTATTTACTTAAGCACAGTATGTATGACATTTTATGTCTGTATGTGGTAATTCCAATATTTAAAGCCATTGTGGGCCTGATTTTGTTCTCTGTTATCTCTGCTGGTTCTTTTCTTTCTTATTTTGCCTTATTTCCTTATGTATTTTGTGATTCTGTGAGTTCACATTACTTGGAATTTGTGAAAATTATGTGAAACTGAGATAAACATATATTCTTCCAGAGAGAATTTACCTTTACTTCTGATGGGCACCTGGGTACTATCAACCTAGGATTACCATCTACATTTTAAAAATTGAGGTTTTTCAGCCCATCAGCTAGGGCTACAAATTTGCAGTACAGACAGCCTGTGGTTACAAATTGTCAGAGGAAATATTTTTCTATTTAGTGCCATTTTGCTAGAGACAGTTTTTTTTTTTTTAGGGTTCCTGGTGGGTGTGGATATGCACTATTTATGGTTAATCAATATTCTTGCAATGTAACTCTCTAGGGTTCTGACTTTATGTAGATGGTCTTTGATCAGATTCCACCTCTGAGGTGCCCCTATAATTTTTCTTCTGATCCTTGCACCCACAATAGCCCACTGTTTTATAGGTTCATTTGGGAAATCCAACCTCCAGCACTCATATTATTTCTCTGAATCTCAATTATTTATTTATTTATTATTGCCTTTCTGAAGCAGCCTTATATTCTTGCCATCTCATTGATTAAAGTTTTGTACTTTAAAAACATTTTATGTAACATTTTTGTTTGTCTTCAGTGGGAGAGTACTATCAAAAATGGAAATCTCTCATGTTTTTCCTGTATTTCTCTGATTCACCTTTTGGAAATTTTCCTTACATCCATTTTCCAGTTAACTAAGTCTCTTTTCAACTGTGTCTAATCCACTGTATCGTTGTTTTTTCTCCATTTTTAATTTTAATGATTATATATTTAATTTTTAGAAGTGTGTTTTGGTAACTCTTCTGTTCCCATGTGGGAATTAATCTTAAGCTTAACCTCCCTCATTACTAAGAATAACAGCCTGACCTGTATCTGCTGCTGGATCCCTCCGCTCATGTTATTGACATTTAATGATTGTTTAGGAAAACATGCTTTGGCTATTAGGGTATAATGCATAGGAATAATTTTGAATTTCATTTCAAACCTTTGAATATTTTCTAGTTTGAAACCATATATTTCAGTACAGTCAGAACACATTCTCTGCTAGAGGAAAGAAGAACCATTCATTCAGAGGGAGTTTGCCTATTTTAGAGATAATACACGTCTTAGGAAGTAGGCTTTCCCACCCCATCACCTGTGATGCCCTTGATATCGTGTCATTTGTTTCAACACTTAGAAAAGTATATTAAAAATTTGCTGTGGAAGTTTTATTTTGTGGCGGGGGGGAGGAGATAGGAGCTTGTGTAGTGAGTTTTTTCCTTATCCGATGGACTCCTCTGGGGATTTCCCCAAAGTCTCTCTTTCTGACATTCAGTACAAATTTCTTGACCTGTTCAATGGCAGTGTGACCTTGGTGTAGACAATGCGATGAAGCGTCTGGGTTTCCTTGAGAGTTTGGAGTTGTCATGCTGTCCCTGTGACACCTCCAACAGGGGAGAGCTGCCTGGACTGTGGCCCGGAGTCCTGGGGAAGCCGCTGTGTCATCCCCACTTCTTTGAGCCACTGTCTCCTCATCCAGCTCGAGGGCAGCATCCTGGTTTGCCTGCCTTGGCCATGTGGCTGCACCCTGAGTGCAAGGTAAGCTGGGGCTGTGAGTAGTAATCACAAGAAGGCTTTTCGGCTTCTGCTCCAGGAGGCAGGTTCAGCCTCAGCTGGGGACTCCCTGAGACGAGTGAGGGTGCAGACAGAAGAATAACTAATGCCCACAGCCACTCAGAGGCAGAGCTGTGCCAGGGAGGCCAGGACACTTGGTGTCCCCTCTCTGTGGGAACCTTCTCTGAGCCACTTCCCTGTTGCTCCTTCCTCCTCCCAAAATGAAAGTTCAGCCAGAGGTCCGCCTCAGACCACCACGCCAGCCCTCAACTCTCTTCTTTGGGGTTTTGTTTATCCCTTTGGCTTTGAATGTCACGTCCATGAGGGTGAATCTCAAATCTGGGGCTCTATCTACTCTTGACCTCTCAGTGAAGTTCCAGTATCATCTTAATATATTTAGAAGTTACTCCAATATTGTGACTTCAGCCGTTTCAAGTTCATATTTGTCATATATTTGTGTTTTTTCTTCCCCAGTTAACTCCTGTGTATCAGTCAGGTTCAGAGTTCTCCAGAGAAACAGAACCAATAGAATCTATACCTGTTTGTCTATCCATCTATCTATCATCTATCCATCTATCTATCAATCATTTAGAGAGAGAGGGAGACAGAGACAGAGAGGCAGATTTTAAAGAATTGGCTTACGTGATCCTGGGGGCTCACAAGCCTGAAATCCGCAGGGCAGGTCAGCAGGCTGGACACTCAGTCAGTGTTGCCATCTTTAAGCAGTGTTCCTTCTTCTCCAGGAAACCTCAGTCCATGTTCTTCAAGGCCTTCAGCTGATTGGGTGGGGCCCACCTCCTTTATGGAGGGTAACCTGCTTTACTCAAAGTCAACTGGTTGTAAGTGTCAATTACTTTTTACAATATCTTCACACCAATATCTGGACTAGCGTTTGGCCAATTAACTGGGCACTGTCACCTAGCCAAGTTGATACATAAAATTGGCCATCACATCTTGGTCCAGGTTTGTTCTAAATGGTGTCACCAACTGCACTCCCCAGAGATACTGCTGAGTTCTCCTAATTCCCATCTTTGGAGTCAGATGAACCTGGGATTGCATCTCAGTTCTGCCCACATTATCTGTGGGATCTTAGACAAGTGATTCATTCTCGTCAAGATTCCGTTTTGTCACAGATAAGATGGGATAAAATGGGAACGATGGCAGTACCTGTGCACCTCATAGTATTGAAGTGGGAGGAAGACATACAAACTCCTGGGTACAAGAACCTGACGTGTGGCATGTCCTCCCTCAGGGGCTGGAAGCTCGGCCGCCGAACTTCATTGGGGCACCTGGGCTACGCTGTTGGCAGTACGTCATCCATTTGGAAGGTCAAGAGCTGAGAGGTTAGGAACTTCCCCCAAGTCACAGAGACAGCACGTGTCAGAGTCAGACTCTGAGGTGAGAGCTTTCTGAGACCAAAGCCAGAGTTCTCTTTCCCCCCACCGAGTGGTGGGTGCTCTGAAGCATTGAAGCAGATGATTCGGGAGACCCTTGGGTAGGAGGAGCCCACACGTGTCCATCCACACCCCGTCCCCGCACGAGCCTGGAGCACGTGAGCTGCGTGTAATGGGGTGGGAGTCCCGCTTAAAACCCAGCTCACCGAACCTCTCAACCTACTGGAATTGCCCCATTCCCCTTATGGTTAAGACAAACAGACAAATAGCACAAAAACTTATTGGATAAAATAAGTTTTTTAAATTAACATTTGGGGAAGACAGTCATCTGAAACACCTGCCTTTCTGTTGCTGCAGAAGAAGATTCTGTTTGCACTGGGTGTTGTTCGTTTCAGGAAGACACATTTGCATCAGGTTTGTTGTGCGTTAGGGACACAACAAACTCAGGAAAGCAAGCCAGCATGTATCAAGAATGTTTACTACAACAGAGCTGGTAACAAAGAATGCCTTTCAACATTCCGGTTTTCCTCGTGTCACCTGGGCCGTGAGCTGCCCCAGGTCCGAGGAGCGCTGCTCCTGGACCGTCCCTGTGTCTTCACTGCTGCCCTCTCCATGGCTGTGGCATTCCTCTTCACGTGTCTCTCCCCCTCCCCACGGAGTGTGACCTTCTGCAGGGCGTGGCCAAGGCCCAGTCCACCTTTGAATGGCCATACTCGGGTATTCGGTACACGCTCGAAGAGTACTGGAAGAACACGAGAAGGAAAAGGCAGGACAGGAGAGAAGGTGTGAGGGAGGAAGGAAGGACGGAGGGAAGGACGGATGGGCAGAGAAAGAGAATAAATCGGCCGGGGCCTGAGCGTTCATGCTGGCTGAGTTTTACTCCATTTGCTTCCAGCCTGCGTGCCCATCAAACCCCAGCACTCCATCAATAAGTCATGTTCTTTCTTCCAGTAACGTACGGGCACGGCATGTTAAATAGAGAGCGTATTTCGTCTTTGTTGTTAATTATAGCTTTCCTCCGGCTCACAAAGCTGGTTTGCAGCCTGGAGAGCATGAAGAAATGCAGCTTGAGGGTTTGCCGGCGACAACTTAGCTTGCTAAATAAAAGCCGAGGCCCCAAGGGTCCCGAAGCCCCCGTGTCTGCTCACGGCATGGAGAGGGGAAGCTCCGACTGTCTCCGCGTGGACAGCGCGTGGCTTGATCAGCTGAGCTTGGCAGCGGCAGAGGCTCCACCCTCCTCACCTCTCCGGCCAACTCAGAAGCATCGGCCGTGGTGACACCTGTTATTTGTGGGATGGGTACTGTGTTAGTTGCTCCACTTCATTTAATCCTCAAACAGTCCTACGGTGGAACGGTTGTTATTATCCTCAGTTTAGCTGTGAGGAGTTGAGACCCAGCCCACGCCCAGACACTCATCCCACGAAGGGAGGATCCAGACTGGGATCCGAATTGTTCTGGCCCCAAAGAGCATGATTGTAACCACCTTGTTACACCCCCTTCTTCTGTTTTGTAAGGAGAAGGTATGTAAGACAGGATCACTTGGATTTTCCTAGAGCCAGGAAAGAAATTGCCAAAAACATCTCCTTTGTGTGTTTAGAGAACTAGGGATTAAATAATGGAAGGGAACTTTCAACAATACTGTTTTCCTTCCTTCTTTTTTTTTTTTTTTTTTTTTTTTTGATAGCGTAGAAACTGAGCGTGAGCCTGGTGGACCCACTGTGATGTCAGTCAGGGCTCCGGGAGCGAGGACGTGTACCCGAGTGGTACCCTCCGAGCTCCGCTGCTCCTGACGTGGTTTCTGGCAGGAGCCTCTTCCGCATTCTCTGGAAGCAGGTGGCCGTCATAGGCGTCCACCTGTGGTGCCTACGTTTTTGTTCAAGCTTTACTGATTTTAAAGCACTTCCACAAACGGCATAGGCAAGGCCACGTTGGGGATGTCAGGCTGTGTGCTGGGCCCAGGAAAGCATGGCCCCTGGTCCACAGGGAGGCCTGGCTGCCTCTCCACCTCCAGGTTCGGGGACATCCCACAGGCTTCAGGGGCTTGATGGGCAGCTGGGGAAAGAGGCCGTGGTCTGCATTGCTTCAAAAGAGCAGAAGTGCCAGACGGTACATCCAGGAGCCCCCTTTCCTTGGTGCTGTTTCTGCCTGACAAGAATGGGCTGCCCGACGATGCTGGGAGCCCCTCCTCAGAAGAAGGCTGGGCTGAAAAGCCCAGCGTGACCAGGGAGGGGACGGTGCTGATGTCTAATGCCCTCTTAGCTGCTGGCCTGTGATCTGCAGCCAGATGACCTAAGCTCTGGTTTTGGCTGTGCCACTTGCTGGTCCTGTGAACTTGGGGAAAACGACAGTCTCTCCCTCACCTGGCGGCTGTGGGGATTAAGTGGGTTAATGTCAAGTGCCTAGAACAGTTTCTGGGGCTTAATGTCATCAGTGAATGTGAGCTCTTATTACTAGGGCCCCTTCCGACTCTGTTGGCTTGTGGCTGTGTTGGGATGGCATGCTGCATGGGCTAATCAGTACGGAACACTCGGGTGACGTTATGATGAAAATTTAAATAACCGTGTATTATGAGCAACGACATACTCTGGGAAGAGTGGGAGATGCAGACAAGTACAGGGCGTGTCTCCTGGCATCAGGGGTCCACATTCTGGATGGAAGGCGTGATGCATGAAATGGTAACCAACAAGTAAAAACAGCGTGTGACCGGGTGCCTCGTGTGTGGTCTGGGAAATCAGACGGCCTGGAAACCACTTCCAATCAGGCAAGGCTCCCCTCAGGGGCAGGATGAGTCAGACGGACAGGTTTCTGCCACGTGATGGTGGATAAGAGGCAACTCAACACCTCATGGGTTGAAATCAGACATTACATGTGGTTCGGCCTGTGCACCGGTGACTGCTCAGCTGGTCACCACTGCAGGTTCTGGACCACTCTGCACACATCTCATCTTAGGACCCAGGCTGAGGAAGCGGCCCTCAAACGGGGAGCTAAAGGGCCAGCAGCAGCAGGGGGTGATGCTTAAGGCCGTGACTTGGAGCTGCACCCTGCCCCCATGTTCTCCACCGGCCATCGAAGGCCACATGGTCAGGCTCACTGTGGAATGTGGAAGCCTGCTCTGCACACGACAAGCCCGGGCGAGGGCAGGGAAGAAGCAACCGTTGTGAGCAAGTAATACAGTCCACACGGATTGCTTTCAGATGTGAATGTCAGCTGTTGGCGTTTGATTAGCTTCTCGGTGTCTTGAAGGGAAGAGTCACGGTGTTTACTCTGCACACGACAGGCACGTGACAGGCGAGGGTGGTTTTCACACCAACCCCCCAGTTGAAATTGGAATCACAGCAAATCCACTGTGCCCTTGCAAGATGCCACCTGGTCTACCTGGAGATGGGCTGAGGGAGAACAGTCCCTGCCCCAAGGAGCTCCTGGGCTGGGAAGGGCTGTAATTAGGCCAGAATTGAGGGCTTCATCTCTCCACCTGGCTGTTGGAAGTAGATTGTTACCAAGTGTTGCTCTGAAGGTCTGTGGTCAGTTGAGCATCATGAGTGTCCATGTGGTTTCCCTGTGCTCCCCGTGGCCTATGACAAGACCCCTAGGAGGGGTCAGGGGATCCCCGGACTTGTGGAAGACATGCTCTTACTGGAGGTTCCTTCAGCACTCTGGTCACCAGAGAACGGTATCCTCACAGCCACGCCTCTGAAATGAAAGATGCTAGGAAGTCACATCCCAGCCTCTCGTCTACGGGCAGGTGACACCTCCACAGGTACCAGGAAGCAGGAGTGGAGCCAAGTGTCCCCCTGGCCTCGCCTCCAGGCTGGCTCCTCTCTAGGGTAAAGTGTATAAACACAGTATTAACTAGTGTTTACTATTCGCCCAACACTGTGAGTGCTTCTGCATTTTCACAGTGTTGTACATGCGTCAAATCCTTCACTCCTAAAAACGTCCTGTGAGAGAGGGAGCATCGTCCCCTAAAGAGGTTTATGGAGGACAAATGTCTTGGCCAGTTCACCTCCAGAAGTTGGGCTTCTAACCACCACTTTTTCTTCCTTTTATTTGAATCAGTGGTTCTTAATTTTGGAGCAGACCTAGACCTTTTTGAGAATCTGACATTAGCTTCAGACCCTCTCTCCTGAACAACGTGTGAACACACAAATGGGCACAGTTTGCAGAAAATGTCAAGGGATTCACTGACCTTTTAAAAACCACTCATGGAAGAAAGGGTAAAGGTTCCAAGTAACAGTAACACAGACTTAGCCTGATAGAGAAAAACTGTGTCTTGACTAAGAGCTGAAGCGTGGAATTAACTTAAAAACCACCCATAGATTTTTGGAAGAAAAGGTGAGATCCCATGAGAGTGAAGTTTCCTTGTCCTTTGAAACCAAGTGTGTGAGCAGTGTAATTCTCTCTCTCTCTCTCACACACACACACACACACACACACACACACCCCTGCATGGCAAACACCCCCAAAGCCCCGATTCTTGGCCTGGCTGATTCTCAGAGCAAGTGTAGAGATGGTTCCCTCTCCCCTTGGGATCTAGAGGTACTCAGCTGACACCTTCTTCTCGTTTTATTCAAGGTGACAAACCGCGAGGCAAGGATGGTAGATACTGTTACGAGGGCATCTTATTGAGAAGACGCCAGTTCCTCCCCATTGAAGCTGAGTCATGTGTGTCAGGAAAATCCCCTCTCAAGGCGTTTTGGCCAAAATCAAATAGGTCAGAGTCCCAGAAAGATTAGTTAACTGCAGGAACTGTTGCTTGGCCGAGGGGAGCACAGAACCTGTTATTCCCTTAATGAGGCAGTTTCCTCGGTGAATCTGGGGAGCTTGGACAGACTCAGGAAAAAACAAAAGGACTTTCTAAATTAAGGTGTCATATGGTCTTCTCTCCTGATATCTTTGTTTCCCCAGAAATTATATCGTCATCTTGAAAGGGGCTGGCTTAGAGCTTTATGTGTCATTTATGCAAAATGAATATTGTTTGACTTCAGTCTTAACAAACGAGCTGGGCAAAGCACATTTTATTTCCCCTCATTGGGTCACATTTAACGTGGTTGCCTTTCCTTATAATCTGTATGACGATGAACACATTGGGATGATAAAAATGAGGGCTTCCCTGGTGGCGCAGTGGTTGAGGGTCCGCCTGCCGATGCAGGGGACACGGGTTCGTGCCCCGGTCCGGGAAGATCCCACGTGCTGCGGAGCGGCTGGGCCCGTGAGCCATGGCCGCTGAGCCTGCGCGTCTGGAGCCTGTGCTCCACAACGGGAGAGGCCACAACAGTGAGAGGCCCGCGTACCGCAAAAAAAAAAAAAAAAAAGGAGAACACTCCCACCTGGAGAAAATTCAATAAAGACAAGGAGACAAATGTAGCATCGTCAGGGAATCCCCATGCGTTCTGGAAGGAGCCTTTATATTTTTGTCTTTACGTGTTCATTTCGGAGAGGGAAACTGAAGCATCATGAAAGAGGTGGGCCAGGAGGAATGTCAGCAATGTGGCCTGGTCCTCGGCAGTGAGACAGAGGGGTCAGTCAGTGGCGGATCAGTGAGTCAATGGTCTTCTCGTGTTCACAGAGCCCCTGTTTTATGCCGGGCGCTGTCCCGAGTCCTAGGGACGTAGCCGTAGGCGAGACGGACGTGGCACTCTCTCTGTCCTCCGCTGAGTCACTTGAAGCTTACCTTGCTGGACCAAAGTGGGCCCACAGGATGCTACTGAACACGAGCCAGTGGGGTGAATACATTTTACTTCCTCAAGAAATAGCTCCTTGAGGAAACCACCTGTATTGTAGCGCCTGGAGAAGGAGTTGAAATACTCAGGGAGGAAGGATATCCAGGCAGGAGGGACAGCCTCTACGAAGGGCTGGAGACTGAAAACGCACCTCCGTAAGGTGTGTGTAGCACGTGCAGTGAGGTGGCTCCCGTGGGCGACGGACGGGGCTGGCCAGACAGAGTCCCGAGGCCTCGAGGATTTTGAACCCGGGTCTGACACGGAAGGGTGTGCAGCAGGGGGCTGACACGATACGCTGGAAGGGCGTGCAGCAGGGGGCTGACATGATACGCCAGTCATGCTGAAAAGACCATTTAGGTGTCAGTGTGGACAGGACGAGAGCGTTGGCAAGACAACAGACCACACCGTGACATGACCGTGTTTCAGGGGGCCTGGTGACAGTGTGGTCGGGAGAGGGGTGCACACGAGGGGCTGCTGAGGAGAACTGACGGGCCTCGGTGATGGACCGGATGCGGGGATGAGGGCTGGTTGGCCATGGAAGCCCGTGTACTTCAGGAGCGAAGGAGGTAAAAAGCCAGGTGTGGGGTGCTGGCATCAGAGGGTATCAGTGCCTCTCACGTCCTGGGTAGATATTGTGCTCAGTAGCTCATGTGCGATAATCTGTTTAATTCTTGCAAACATCCTGCGGTTGAGTTCTCAGGAAACTCCCTCCTGATCTAAGTAGACGCCGTCATCTCCGTCGGGCCTCCGGAGAGCCGGCAGTGGGGGGACGTGGTGTTTCGCGTAGGGCTGACGACTGAGACCCGATGCGGCCGAGCCCCTGCACCTGCACCCCGGGGGCTGACCCGAGCAGAGGGTGTCCCGTGGCTCCTGGACACGGCCCCTCCGGAGGAAGGACAGACCCCGCGGACCTGGGAACGGGGCAGGGACTTTGAAACGACGAGTGCAAGTGAGAACAGGCCCTGCGGGCTGGTGCTCTAAGCGGGGAGCCGAACGGGGTGGGACCCCCAAACAAGGGGAGCTTCTGGAGGAGATGAGACGTGAGCTGGGCTCCTTGGCCTTTTCTGAATAAACTCTTAATTTCAGAAAAGTTTTAGATTTACAGAAAAGTTGCAGAGATGGTACAGAGAGTTCCCATAGGCCCCTGGGGGACTCCCCAGTTGTGAACATTTTACATTTTCCTAGGGTACACTTGTCACGAGGTGTTACTATCAACCAAAGTCCAGGCTTCCTTTGGGCTTCATCAGTTTTTCCCTAATGCCACTTTTCTGTCCTAGGATCCCATTCGGGTCCCACGTGACGTTAGGTCACCAGGCTCTGGGGCTCCTCTGGCTGCGACGGGTCGTCAGCTTCCTTGCCTTTGACGGCCTTGGCGGGTCGGAGAGCGCCGTCTGAACAGCTTCTCTTCACCCGTGCTTTGCTTACACGTCGCGGCCTCGGGAAGTCTTGCGTGCAGCGCGGTTGAGGTGAGACCCTCAGTGTTGTTCCCACGGCGCCCGTGCTTTCAGGGCATTAACGTGTTCATTCTTTGTTTCTTTTCATTCACTCCAAAAATATTTGTTCAGCAGTTAATTACATGCTACGCTGGTGTTCAGATGCCAGAGATGGAGCAGAGGACAGGCGTGGGGAGGACTGGCCGTGAACGCGCACGTGTGACCCGCCGTCTGTTAGGGGCTCACACGCACCTGGGGGAGAACACAACGCAGCGGTGAGCAGGGCATGGATGGGGCTGGGAGAGTTCTAGATTCAACTGCGGCGAGCAGGGGAGGCCTCATGAGAAGGGGACATACAGGCAAAGACGGGAAGGAGAGAAAGGGCCCACCATGCAGATACCTGGAAGACCGCTCCAGGTGAGACCCTACCTGCTGAGTCCCCGAGTGGCCAGAAGCGGGGTTGCAATGTCTGTGTGTCTAGATATCAAGGAGACAATTCACGTGTGGCCTTGAGTTTAGGGTTCGGACTTTACTCTGGGGATACAAACTGGGGATGTCAGTGTTTGGATGGAGTTGAAGATGTGAGACCAGGTGAAATCCCAGGAGAGATGCTCAGGGAGTGAGTTCTGGGGCACAGGAGTTCTCCGGGTTGGGGAGGTGACAGGGAACGGGCAAGGGTGCCAGGGAAAAGCCAGCAGGGGGACAAGCAGGCGTGGAGTCCCGGAAGCCAAGTGAAGGGCCAGGGCGTGACCGTCTGTTAATCCCACGGACAGTACCGTGGCCAACACGGGCTGTGCAGCGAGCCGTCTCGGTCCTGAGTCTTTACACCCATTGGCTGGTAGCGTCATCATAACCCTCTGTCAGACACGCTCCTCTAGGAGGCCTGTTTTGCAGATGGTCCGGGGTAAATAACCTGACCTACTCCATGGCTCACAGGCGCTGGAGCCGGGGTTGTACCCAGACCTTGTGGTCTCAGAGCTCACGACCCTTAATGCCCCGCCGTGCCCACTGACCGAGGATGTGGGTTGATGGTGTGGCTGGCAGTTCCTGGGGAGTTTGCAGGGCGGCTGCAAGTGAGTCGAGGGGGAGGCGGAAGGACGGGGTGGCCGGTGGGGACCAGGGCATGTGGGTGGACGCGGGTGACAGAACGTGTGCCTGAGCAGCTGGGCTGGAGGGGACCCAGGAAAGGCTGTGACGGCTCCAGGGACGGGGCCGTGCCAGGGAGCGTTTTCCAGTGAGAGAAAGCGGGGTCCGTTTGTAGGCTGGCGGGAACAGAAGGGTAGAAAGGGGAAAAAGTGAGTGCTGTCATAGTGGGGCGAGTTAACTCTGCGTCTGCGGCTGAATGGCTGTGCGGTTGCTCAGTTTCTGTCTTCTCTGCTGAAGCATCGACCGCTGGTGAGGGCCTCTCACCCGTCTGGGCCCCGCCGTCCCCGTGTGCCCACCGCAGGGCCCTGGGGGGAGTGGGTGCTGCCCCCACAGGTCATAGGTGGAGTCCCTGCGTCCCCAGGCCCGCGGCTTCCCAGGCGGAGCAGGACGGCCCCCAAGAAGTTCTCTGCCGGCAGACCCGTTACTGAAGGGGACAGGGAGGGAGAAGCAACAGGACAGTAAAACTTCCTCAAAGCCTCCCAGGGTGGCCCCTTCCTCCCGTGACCAAGCCTACGTCTGTCCTCCCAGGGGCAGGCTCCCCGCAGGCCCTCGCCGTGTCCGGCCCAGGGAAGAGGGGCTGGGCTTCTGGATGCAGGGTGCTCAGATGGGGCTTCAGCTGAGGTGCTCTCGCTGTGAGGACGCTACTTCCCAGACTGAACCAGAGACTCTAGGAAACGCAGCCCCTTTCATTCTGCCAACCCCAGGGGGTGTTTCCGAAGCTCCAGGGTGAAGTTGGGGGGCTGAACTAGCTCCCCTGCAAGCCTGAGTCTCCCCTACCAGCAAGCACTTGATTTCAGGGCCCCTGTGGAAGCGTGGGGAGTGGTCTCCAGCCTCAGGTTTGAGGGCAGGGCTTGTGCACGTTCGTAACAGATGCCCCATGTGTTTTTCGAGGCACCACACGTATACCCGCTGACAGCAGCCCACCCCCCACAGGGCGCGCGCACGCACACGCACACGCGCGCGCACACACACACACACACACACACACACCCCCCCACCCTTCCCCAGCCAGATGGCCTGGCCAGAAGCACAGAGGGAACGGAACCCTGACGCATCCGGGCCTGACCTGCCTACACCGTTTGCCTAAAATACTTGCGAGTGTATATCCAGCCTGGGACAGAACGAATTTCTGGAGCAAGTGTTGGGAGCCCCAGGGCACTCGGCCATTTCCTCTTGTCCGTAAAGCTGTTAAACTAAATTATAGGGCTGGGCCAACGGGAGGCCAGCTGTGCTTCAGCTGCAGGGCCCCAGTTGTGACGAAGGGAGAAGTGTAGGCACCAACAGATCATTAACTGTGTGGCCAAAAATAGGCTGATGGCCGGATCGCGGGCTCTAAGGGGAGGAGAAGGGGCCTCCAGTGCGCGCTGGGTCCCGCCAGGATGGGACCCACCGTCCTTGGCCAGGGCAGGGGGGCGGGCGAGTGTGCGTGGTCTGGGCGTTTCATTATGTTGGGACAAATCTTATTTTTGCCTAAATCTTTCTTAAAATGGACAGGTTTTTTCTGTGTGTGTTTCTGTTTTGGTTTTGTTTTCAAAACAAATTTCCCGTTGTGCTGCCTCTTTGGCCGAACTCAGCTTTCCTGTTTACTGTAGTTACCGGGAGGCTGGTGACGAGAGTTGACATTCAAGGTGCGCTGCACTTGGACAAGCCCGGAGATGGACCATCGCACGTGGGTTTGGGGTTGCCCGTGTGTTTCGTCTCGATTAGCAAGTCGCCACGGCTCCTGGTCGAGTTTGCATGGATCACCGCCGGGCACTCTCGGGGGCATGGAAGCAGTGCTCATCAATGGTGGCTCGGGGGTGAGGTTGAGTAAACGCCTCAGTGTGAAGAGTTGGCCAGCAGGGAACCAAACGGTGCCTCGAAATGAGACCTTTCTCGTTTGAGGGAAGTGGGGACAGAAGGACCAGGGCACTGAAAAGTGGCAGTTTAATCCCTCGATTGTAGGGCGATCCACTCGTGAGCACGGTTGACGTGGTCTCCCCGAGCCTTGGCCTCCCTCTTACCTTCTCTGAAATGGGCACGAGAGTCTACCTGCTGACGTTTCACGCACTCACGGACTCGTCCCGCGTTGGGAGGAGGGCTAGCAGCTTTCTTCCACCATAGTCAGGTCACACGAAGGTGGGTATTTTGACCTCGAAGGGTCTGTAGATCCCTCCAGTTCCAGTTCAGCATCTTTGTGCAAATGGGTCTCGGGCCCCAGGGGAGCAACGTGTGCTTTCTCGGGGCCTCGGCAGTCTGCCTGTCAGCGTGGCCATCGGGACCTCCTTGTCCCTGTGGGTAGCATGGGGGGGTGCCTGGCCATGGCAGGGGTCAGGGAGGAGATGTCGGCCTAGGAAGAGTCATGAAAGATGTCAAGTCTTGAGGTGACTTAAAATTTAAGCTTGCATAGAGGCAAATGTTTTCATCACAGAGCTTTATTTTTCCTTGGAATATTCTTTTTTTGCATCATCTAAGATGTTGTTAAATAAAGGACAGAAGGAGGGTGCTCCCGGGGACGGGGTAGGGGACCTCACTAACGTCATGATATTGATACCATTTCCTCAAGGCTCACGAGTGCCAGCATTTTATGTAACGTGGTTCACACGCAGCATCTCATTTACTCCTCATAACACATCTTTGAGCACGTTTCATGATTATCACCATTTTATATTTAAGAAAACCAACATTTTAAGGAGGTGAACTCATTTGTCCAAAGTCACACAACTGGTGATGTGACCAGCATTTTAATTGTGACCAGGAGATTCTGAAAACCCACACTGCTGCCTTGTCTTTGATTAAGTCTTTAAGATGCCAGAACTTTCCAGGACTCACCAGATGCCCAGATGGCCCACCCCAGAGACGTTCTGTTTGGAAACACTCAGATGATCAGCTGACTTCTTGCGTCTGTGCAGCGAACGCTTGGGGGACGCCACGCGGGAAAGGGCCCTGGGGTTCCACCGGTGGCCCCGCCGGTCACAGACGCGGACAGGCCTGAAGGGAGCCATCACCTGGAGGTGGCTGGGTCTCGCCTTGGTCGTGAGCTCCATGGCTTCTGCTGGCGATGCCCTCGCACCCTCATCCTGCCTGACTTGTGTCATCCTCGTGGCCCAGGAGCAACCCGCTCAAAGGGAACCCAGGCACCGCCTCCAGACGCACTGGGTCAGCTGTGTGACCTCCAGGGATTAACGGGTGTCATGGAACTCACCTGCTTTTGTCACCTGCACTTCCCAGAGAGTGGAAGTAAAATACTCCTGGGAGAGCTGGCACGTAGAGTAGATGTAAGGCGTGTGGGTCAGTAGCACACGCTGACAGAGGAGACATCCCCCGCCACTAAAGGGTACATTTAAACGTTTCACATGTTACGATGCCAGAGCTCTCAAGGAGACACCAGGCACCCGGGTGGCATCCCCAGTGCTCATGCTTCTTGAGAACGGAAGCCATTTATCCTACATTGTGTTACATTCATACATATTAGAGACCCTTGATAGCTGCTCCTAAAAATGCTAACACGTGTGTGTGTGTGGATACAATATAAGTCTGTGTCTTATCCACACTAGCGCTAAAACCAAGGGCGTTTATTGTACGTTATTGGGTGCGTCGCCCTCACACATGGAACTCACATGTGAAATACCTAATATGTAGAATTCAGAGTCCACCTGCGGTTTCATCAGCCCCTCATCCCCGCCAGTCAGTGACTTGAGGAGTAGCGTCACTACGGTTTTATGGTTTTGTTGATGGAGATGTGGAGTCAGATCCTTGGGTGAATCGAGAGAGATCCAGGGCTCCCGCCTCGGCGTCGGGCCACTCCCGCGGGTCCCGGACACCGCAGGCCGTGTGCACGGGGACACCGACGCACCTCGACACGTTATTTATGCCTCCCTCTCCCACCACTTACTGGTTGCTGTGCCACAAAACCTGCGTGTCAGCGAAGGCTCAGAACCGGATCTCACGTGCGCACAGGGAACAACCCTCATTTGTTCATTGGGAAACCAGGCGGGTGATGGACCGACCGCGGGCCCCGGGGGCAAAGCCCGGTGAGAGCCGGGTGGGGTGAGCGGGGTGGGAGGCTGGACCAGGAGGCGTCTCGCACCTTCCCACCTCGGCAGCTGTGGCAGCGCCTAATTTTCCTGCCTTTTGTTCTAGAGGGCAGGTTCCAGGGACAGCATCGGCACCAAATGTTACTGAAGGGAAATGGAAGGGAAATCGTACCAGCTGCCCTTTCTGTGTCAGTGAGATGGAATTCGGGGGCCTCCCCTGCACGCCCCTGGGTCTCAGGAGCAGACGGTGATAACAACCTGCTGGGATTCCATCCACTGTGGAGGCGTCACCATTAAGTCCCAGGAATGTGCTCTCCCTCTCCTTCTCTCTCCACGGCTGGCCTTTGTTTTCTGAAACGAGCGGGATCCTGGGTGGGCAAGGGACCTCGCTGGGGGATCTCTTAGCAGTCCCTCCCTCAAAGCCCTGGGATACTTTCCAGCTTATCCGTGGTGCCCAGCCCCGCACGCAAAAGAAAGCTTTTAGATCGAAGTTGAAAGAGAATACCAGCAAGGGCATTTGGGAGCAATGAAATATGGCCCTCGACAGATGAGACGGGCAACACTCTGTCCTAGCCGTAGGTTTCACGAGCAAATTTCAGGGTCGCACAGGGCCATTAAAAGCAAAACAAAACCCATAATTGCCCTTAATCTCCATTCATTCTGCATGTGCAAATCTTGTTCAAAGGGCGGTTTCGAGGGGGGAAGATCAAGAGGAGAATAGCAGGGATCTCTGGCCAGAGCCAGATTGTATCTTCCTGCTCTGAAGACACGGGAAGAATAGAGTCAGAAGCTGAGGTGTGCGCTCTCCCCGGTGGCCGACTTCTTCCCATGGTGTGGGCCGCCCCGTCTGTGTCCACAGCCCCCTTCTGTGGAGGTGAAATATTTCTGCTGGGTTTTTGGCTCCAACGCAGAGCAAGATGAACGTGCCTACATGTGTGCTTTCACTTAACTTTCCATAAAAAACAACCAGCTCTGCTTAAATTACAGTGAAATTACTTGTGAGCCTAAGGGGTTACAGGTTCGGAGCGGAGGCTGGGGGTGGGAGGAGAATGGCCCATCTAACGCGCTGTAGACCCAGGAAAAGCATTCTTCTAGTAATTTATGGTTCTCCTCCGCAGTTCCTCTAAGAATAAAGATCCTTACCAGTTCTCAGTGGCCTGACTCATGGTAACATTGTTTTTAAAATGTGAGACAGCTGTATGCAGGGCTGTGGATTGTTAATGAAAGAAATGTATTATTTTCTAGGTAATAAAAAGTAACAGCACGTGACCCCAGTCTACGCAGACGAGAATGGGACGTAGTTACGCTGTGATAGACCCAGGTTTCATGATCCCAGTTGAGAATATTTTGGATAATGTGCGACAGTTGGGCTCTTCTTTACTATAACGTGTGCCTTGCACAGGGTCTGATATATTATAATTTGCACCGGTACCACCTTAGGCAAACATTTTGCAATAGACTGACTGACCGTAATCCATCCAAGTCTTATTTCTCTCCGTAGATTAGATTGAGATTATTGGGTTGATCGGGGGAACAAGACACTCCAGAAATTCTCCTCTGCCTCCCTCTCTTGCCTGTCATCTGCCTCTCCTGTCCTACATTTTTTCCCAAGTGAAACTCACTTATTCTCACGATATTTCTTTGAACCAGAGCCTCACTTTTAGACTGTAAAACTCTCTCGATTGTCTTTGACCGTTACAGCCAGATTCCCTTTCTCTCAGTAGGTTTAAAGCAATTTTTCCCCCATTTTTCTAAAAACCAGATTGGACCTTAATGCTTGGTCTCAAAGTAAGGGAGACTTTGAATGAATGGTATTTCCATGAGTCTTTTTCTCCTTGGAATCAGAAGTCATGGACGAAGAGGAGGAATGCTTTTCTCCAACCATTTCTGGTCTGATTGGTGTTGGCGGGAAAACAGTTTTCTGATCATTTGGTTTAGGACCAGTTAGCCTGGACCCAGTTGCATGGGTTCCCGTGTTTGGTTTGAAGCCTTTGTTGGCATTCTTCTCTTTGATGGGCGAGTGCCAGGCAACAACTCCACTTCTGGGTTCTCCACCAACCTGCGGCCCTGAAGTCTCTGCCTCTCGTCCGTCTGTAACGGATAGGCCAGTGAGGGACTCTGACTTCTGTACTTTATGTCACTTTGATCAGTTAAACTTTAAAGGGTGATTTCTTCAAAAGATGTTGAAAGCTGCTTTAAGGTGAGTGACCTCATAGCAAATACTAAGCTACTACTCCTCATCAAATTTCCTCTTCAGGGAGCATCTGTGACTCTTCCAAACTTTCCTTTATTCACATTGTCACACTGAACCAGGAGATCACCCATGAGAAAAACAGAGCCCATCACGATGACTGTCTCCTTGGTAAAGTCAGAAGTTATGCCCAGATTATTGCTCTTTGAGAAAGTAAAATTCTTCGTGTGACAGACTGTGACTTAAACCATAACATTGGTTTTTTATGAACTCAGGGCAGAAAAGAAATGGGAACATCTTGAAACCCCATGGAGAGTAGCTTGATGCTCCCATAGGTTTCTTAGCTGCGGAATGACCTAGCTGTTTTCTTGGTTGGTTTCTGCAAAATAATGGGAATATTTGCAAAATATGCTGTGATGAGAAACAAAAGCTTGGCTTTGTTACAGAGGATTAATTTAAAGAAATATGAGTTTAGGTAGAGCTAATGTAAGGTAAAATAACAAGAAAACGCAGGCAAATGTTTATCTGATCTCTCTTTGGGAAAAGACTTTCTAAAGTAGTAAGCAATGGGAGGAATCACAAAGGGTAAATTTGCTTGCATAAGCCTTTAAAAACCTTTATATACCTTTATGCGTTGAAGCTCCATTGATACATTTTTTTTAAAAAAGTATCCGCAATAAATCTCATGTTGAAGGGTTACTCTTCTTGATATATAGAGAACTCGTGCAAATCAGTAACTGAAACCTACAGTCAATAAGACTATGTAAATAAGAAAAGAGGAAATTAAAATGTCTAATAAACAATAATATTCAACCATGTTAGTGACCAAAACAGAGCAAAAATTTTACATCTAAGCTGGTATCAAAGAATGAAAAGAAACACCAATTACTGGTAAATAGGCATTTGTATGTATCACTGGTACAGCTATAAACTGATAGGGTCTTTTTGAAAAAGTTAGCACTGTGCAACAGGAACTTTCTAAACAGTTTTATTTCATTGTGGTGTTTTCGTGTTTGCAGAAAATTAGAAAAAATCAAGTAAATTATTATGGGTATTAGGATAGGTAGTGGTACAGTCATTAGGTAATAGTCATGGACAATTTTAAAATTAAAGGAAGATGCTCATGCTGACTGTAAGAAAGAAGAACACAAAATGATACATTCAGTAGGACCAAATTGCAAAATTCTGTCCTCGTTAAAAAATTACATAAAGGTACACCAAAATATGGGGGTGGGGTTTCTGGATCTTATTTTGTGTACTTTTTGGTATTTCCACTCTTGTAAAGTATTTAAAGTACTATCTCTAGTAGCCAGTCAGAGATCGCAACTATAGTGCAGAACTTTATAGCTGAGTTTCAATTGTCCCATTTTCACCACAGACGTTATTAGTGTGCACGTATGTGTATAAAATTACTCTCTATATTATTAGTATATATCACGTATATATGATATAATAGTATATGTATGCTGTAACATGTGAACTTAGTATATTAATGTTACAATATTAATACTTGTTGATTTGCATATTATATTAGTAATTATATATCAGTAGGTTGATATCGCCTGGCATGTAAACAAATACATCTAGGTATGTATTTTAGTTTGTGTAAAGTAACTGATTTCTGCCTACATCGTGGACTGATTCTGGTTGACCCTGAATCTGAGTTGCCTCCATGGGTCCCACCTTCTCCCCTAACAGTAACAGGTCACGAACACAGTTTCCTTACACGGGTGTCCAAGCCCAGGGTTTCTGAGACACCTCAGTGTGCCTATATTTTAAGCAGCTTGTGCCAAGCAGATGTCCAGCGCAGGGGGGCCTTTTGGATGGTACCCTAGCCTCCTACGTGATACGGTACGACTTTTATAAGGTGTTAAGCATTGCTGTGGGAACGGACGTTGTCGCCTGTAACTTCAGTGCTCAGATTAGCTAAATACGTTGCCTTTGTTAAAAAAAAAAAAAAAAAAGACTTGAGTTCATCTCCAGGAAAGGACAAACACACGGGAGAATCAAAGGGCTCTTTCAGATTTGTAAACCTAATATCAAAGAATTTAGAAGTCTCACCCAGCCTCACAGGTGTCCTTTGCTTTGATCACTAATTAAAATGTGACTTCTATCCGCAGTGTCACCGTTGGAGGACTTGACAAAACAAGGTGCGTCAGGTACCTGACAATTTCTTATAATGCCCTGAAAGACAGGTGTTCATTCCTGCAGAAGCTTTGAAGCTAAAAATAAAATAAGACAAAATTTAAATTAAAGGATATTCCCGAGCACATAGTAATCATCTTAAGACACACACTTCAGGGTCTCTTTTGCTCCCAGATGATGGTGGAGGTGGTGGGTAGGGGGGTGGCTGGTGGAAACGACAGGCAAACCCTGGCTGGAAAGGAATGCAGAAAATGGGGTAAAGTAAAGCCTTGTAAGTCATTTGAGATCAATTGTCAGAGAATGTGTCTCTACGGTGTCATTATCAGATTAATATTTGAGTTCCAATTTAAGCTGGAATTATTTGGATAACAAAAATCAAAAGGAAAGTTTTTACAAACAATTTTGCCTCGGAGCAAGAGAAACGAATCAGGGATAGGATTTTTGTGATTTTTCACCACACCTCCCAAATTCCTGCAAGCTTCGAGAATCACGGACGTCCTTACCTTCACAGCTCTGCTTTGTTTATCTTCAGCCAAGACTGGAAAAAAACCAAATTCCTTCTCATTTCATATGAGTTTCCAGTGGACTCTAAACTTTTGGCAAAATCATCTGCAGAGTATTTCTAATCATTGTGAAAGCACGATTTATCTGCTGGGTCATTCCTAATTGAAGATGAAGAGCTGCCTCCTTGGTGATAAAAGCAAACTTTTAACTGATTGCTTCTTGTTATTTGCACGTCAGCGTTTCTCGGAGCTGGGGAGCTCTACATGTGAGCTTGTTAATAAAGTGTCTGATGGCCAGCAGAGTAGAATAATAGGCAGCAATTAGCAAATGAAAACATTCAGCGAATCTCTAGATCCATCCACGTTGCTGCAAATGGCATTATTTCATTCTTTTTTATGGCTGAGTAATATTCCAGTGTGTGTGTGTGTGTGTGTGTGTGTGTGTGTGTGTGTGTGTGTGTGTGTGTGTGTGTGTGTGTACACCTCCGGCATCTTCTTTATCCATTCATCTGTCGGTGGACATTTAGGTCGTTTCTTCAATAAAATAAATTTTAAAAAATTCAGTGAAAGACATAGACTAGAAAACTGGAGACAGGGTTAAAAGAAAATTTGGGATGCGTTTATTATGCTTAGTGACCACGTGGACTCAGTGGGGGGGGCAGGGGCAGGGGCAGGGGCAGCATGTGTTTAGTTAAGAGAGAATTCCCACTGGCTTTGTCTGTGTGGCTCTTCCCGGTGCCCAGAGATGTGGGGAGCCTGTTCCTGGGGGTGCTGGCTGGACAGGAAAGGTGTGTAGTTGCTCATCTAACTCCCAGTGTGCAGGCGTTCAGGGTTTTTTCCTAATATCCTTTTCTCTGGGAAATACTGAGTGCAGGGGAGCAAGGAACCTATGGCTGACTTCTTCAGAGAAGCCCAGAACACCTGGGAGAGTTTCAGGTGACAGAGCTCTGACTTACGTGTGGTCCCAGCTCTATTCTTTGCAAGGTACTGTTGACCTTTCTCAATCCAGCCAACCATTCTGGATGTCAGTGTCGTTACGGTGGTGGTGCTGTCCTTGATGTTATTGATGGAGTGCTTTCTATGCGTCTGGCGCTATACTATGAATTTCTACCTCACTTTGGTCTCCCAGCAATCCTTTGAAATAGGTGTTTTATGTTTACTTATTACTAAGAAGATTTAGCATCAGCCTTTGAATAAGTCACAGAACTAGGGAGCAGCCAGTACAAGGTCCCATTTCTGTCTCCAGCCTGGTTTATGGGAGGGCACACAACTCAGCAAGTACATGTGCGTTGCTCTTTTGATATTTTTAAGGGATATGAGCTGCTTGACGCATGGTAAGCTTTCAATACTATTTTTGTGTGTGTGAATACATGAAGTTTCAGGAATTTCTACCATACTTTTGAGGCAAGGTTCATAGACCCGTCCTGGCCATCCTGTGGTGGGCAGGATGTTCTCTAGAATTGACTGTGAAACTCTCTGTCCCTCTGACATCGAGGCCCATGGAGAGGAAGTTGAGGGGGGAGGGGGTAGACATTCACTTTCTTTCTTCAGCTTATTTTGACATTTTATTTGAAATACTGAGTTGACTTCACTAAGCAGATACACGTGGGCTGGTATCCTGAGATGCGAAAGACGCTGTTACCATTGAGGACGGGCTGTTGGTCATACTGCCAGGAAGCCAATGTTCAGGTCCACTTTTGCTCACCCCTAACCCTGCTCACTTTTGCTCACCCCTAACCCTGCTGTCGTTCCAACGTGACCATCGAAGCTGTACAGCGTGGGGTTCAGGGATGTCCAGGAAGGCAGTGCTGTAAAAGCAGTGGGGAGAGAATCTCTGGTAAAACGTGGGAGCTGATTCCACCGATGGGTCCAACTTAAGAAAACTTCAATCCAAGGTTGCTGGCTTAGGATTCCGGCAGCAGAGCCACGTCTGCAGAGTTTAGGATTGTGAAGTCTTGATGAAGCACTGTGAGTTATGGAGATGGACCTCACAGAACTGGATCTTCTTATCCAATTCATCTGTCCAATTCCATGTTTCCAATCCAACAGGAAGGAACCTGTTCCTTCCCCTGTGCACAGCTGCGGGACCCGACGAGTCCGCGGTCAGTGTGATTTGTCGTGCCCCAGTGTCTTCTCTTTTCATCTCTTCTTTTCCTTTTCTCTACTTTCTTGCTTTGTTCTTGCAGAAAAGGCAGCTCAGCCCGATGGGAACTTCCACCCGGCAGATTCCGTGTCTCTGCCGCCATGCCCCTCAGACCCGAGGTCCCTCGTAGCAGGAGGTATCGCTGTTCCCACAGACGCCAGGAAGTCAGGACTTGTTTGGCTGGAGAGGTGGCAGTGACAGCACCTAAGGAATTTTAAAATGTTTGAATGACTCTCCCTTCAGCTTGGTAAGCTCCAGGCAGGGATGTAGTTCAAGCACGTGGAAGGGTTTTACGTCATTGCTGCCAGAGCTGTCACTGGTTATAGGGAGAGGAATATGCAGATTCTTAGCTGTGTCACCGTTGTCTCCAGGTGTTGTGACATTTCCACCTGTGCGCAGGAACTGTTGGCTTACTTGTCTTCCTTGTAGATGGGCCACATGTATACTTAACAAGTTAAAAGCTGGTGGAGTTTCCATCTAGGCAAAGTATGAGCATTTATCCAAGGTGAACTCAGGTTGCCATTAATTTGCTGATTTACCAGGTGATTAAATGCAAAAAGAAAAAAAAAAAAGGATAGAAACAATTGCAAACAGCTTGGGAAAATGTCCTCTATACTTTCCAGAATATCTTGATTTTTATTACCTTTAACATCTGTACATTTTAATATAGATCATCTGCTTCAACAAACAGTTTAGATTAAGTACATTTTTAAAAAACTCTCACTCGTAAGTACTGACTAAGTAAATTGTCCTCATTGTGGTAACAGTGAGAAAGCAACCTGGTTATCATCAAGTTGTCAGCATTTCATTCGTTTAAAAACACAAATATCTGGGGGAAGCTTCCCCTCTTCACTCCTCCCCACTCACCCAGCCTCAGTCCTGATTGGTGTGTTTTCACTCCAGAGAAAGAAATCCAAGACATGATGCCTGCTTTCAGATTTTGAAAGATAGTACTCTACATAGATTATTTTTTCACCTTTCTATCCATATGTCTTTGCTTTCATGGTTTCTACTAGTTCGAATGCCTCTGGATTGATGATCAGAGCAAGATCCTCAAATCCATTTCATTTTAGGGATAAAAATATACAACGATGCACTTATTTTTTGGAGCCTTCCCAAATTCAAATTAGATTTATTTTAAAGTTTGGATTTACTTTAAGAAAAGAAGAAACCCTTCAATTGTGATCATCGAAAATATACCAAACCCACACCGATGGCTGATCGAACTTTTCGTGTCACAACTGACTTGTTTTTGGTAGGTGGTCTTAAAGAAAAAAGGAAAGTAGGGCTACCGTGTATTTGCTCTTTGAGGAATCATTTTATATCATGGGCATTTTGTTTAAAAACACAAGAAGTTTTTAAAGGACAATACATAGCTCCAGGAACTTGATTGTCTCCATGTCATGTTATAAATTAGAAATATATGCCCCGGTTACTCATTCATTTATTCAATAAATATTTTTGAAATACTATGTGTTGGAGACACATAGTCTGGGAAATGCTGACATGACAGGACACGGTCTCCACTCAGGGTTAGAAGGAAGCTGAGCTCTGGTGGTCAACCAGTCTCTACCTACTGGGCCAGGCTGGACTCTGCTCCAGAGTTCTCAGAGCAGAGGAGTCGTCACTGAACCCACCTCCAGGGCTGCTGGGCACCGGGCAGAGCAAGGACGTGGCCCACAGGCTCGGTTGCAGGGAGCCCTGCCTTGTCCGGGGCTCAGAGGAGAGCTCATCAGAGAAGAATTGTTCGGGCTGATTTCGGAAGTGAGAGTCACAGTCGGAGGGGAGAGCTTGTGCAAGGCGGTGAGGGGTTGTGAACCCAGGAAACACGAGAAGCCTGGTCTGCCCGGCCAAGTGAAGGGATGGAGAGCTGGGGGACCCTGGGGCCAGTGGAGAGCACCACCCCCCGGAACCCCCTGCAGCCTGAAGGCTCCCCAGGGCACCTGGTCTGCAAAGCAGCCTCACCATCAGCTGCCCCGGCGAGCACCTCCAGGGCAGACACACCCTCAGACCCAAAGGGAAGGCTCGGTACGTCTCCCTCCAAACCCGTGGCTGCCGGGGACTTGGTGTCAGACCTCAGTGCCTTTACGTTAGCTCTGCACCCAAGTTCCCAAGGCACATCCGTGCTCAGCCGACACCAGCCTCCAGCTTCTGACTCAGGGTCCCGGGGTTTTCAGACTTTCTAGGGTGGTCTACATTTCAGTCATATTCTGTCCCCTTTGGTTCCTTCAGCAGACCAGGCGTCTTAAGATGGCTTAGGCTTTCATCGTCAGGGCTGGAAGGAGTCCAGGAAAGATGAACATCTCCTTTCAGGAGGTAGAAAAATGATAAGCCAAAGTGGACATCGGTGTGTAAGAGGGAGCTTGTGAAAAAGATTAAAACGCGACTCAGAGGGGTAGGGTCGTTTTGGAAAGGTTTTGCATAGTTGAGCAATAGGGCCCATAGCAGAGCTGAGCTTAGTAGCTATTTGTATTGGGCCAGTTGTTTGAAATGAAGGTTTGGGTTTATGTACAGAGAAGATAGCAATTTGGGGAAGAATTAGTGTGACAAGATTTTTCAGATGAAAACAGCACACCCAGATCTCAGCATCATCTGCACATATCATCTTGATTTACTGTCCTCCCATCCCAAAAAGACAGGAAAAAAAAAGCACATTCTCCGGCTCTTTGGGATAACATGCCAGGTATAATTAATATGTCTTTCTCGGGCTTCCCTGGTGGCGCAGTGGTTGAGAGTCTCCGCCTGCCGATGCAGGGGACACGGGTTCGTGCACCGGTCCGGGAGGATCCCACATGCCGCGGAGCGACTGGGCCCGTGAGCCATGGCCGCTGAGCCTGCGCGTCCGGAGCCTGTGCTCCACAACAGGAGAGGCCACAACAGTGAGAGGCCCGCGTACCGCAAAAAAAAAAAAAAAGAAAAAAAAAAGAAAATGTCTGTTGGATTTCCTGTGTGGCGGCACCTCATAACAGTTTAGAAGAATGTTTCCTTCCACACTTGCGTATCGTCAGCCATTGGATCCAGGGCTCTTGCACGTCATCAGCCTTTGGTCCATGGGCTTGTTTTCTCAGTTTTAGTAACACTGTTTGAAGCCTTGCTAAGCATATTTGGGATGAAATAGTCCACAGGCGTCTCTCTTGATTTTTCGAATCCACACACACTAGTGAGATTTGCAATGTTTAAATGCTTACGACACGTAATGCTCTGTTCCCCCAAACTGGAACACACTGGAGTAGACAGATGCTCACATTCTTATTTATTTACTTACTTGTTTATTATTGAGTATAGCTGATTTACATTATCGTGTTAGTTTTAGGTATACAGCACAGTGATTCAGTTATGAATATATATGAATGAGTTATGAATATGTATATTCTTTTTCAGATTCTTTTCCCTTATAGGTCATTACAGAATGTCGAGTATAGTCCCTCACATTCTCTTTTAAACTTCGCGTTTTCATGGAAATTGTCCTGGATGCAAACCAAAGTATCCTTCATGCCTCAGCTGGGATTTGGCAGTGCGTTTATTTGGTTTACCTTCGCTTTGTACAGGCTGGTTAGAAGTCACTGATTCGCTGGGCTACAACACAGTGTGGTTATACCACAGATGGGAAAAGATGTGATGACAAACCACTCAATGGGGCGAAGGTACAGTTTACCTGGACACGTGTAACAAGTCACCTGGAGGCAAATGGAAGGAGGGCGCTCTTAGGATCAGACCCACTTGACTCCAGATCCTGACTGTGCTGTTTACAGTCACTGAACTGTCTGAGTCTCAGTTATTTAGCTATAAAATGGGTATCATACCTGCTCTAACGGTTGTGAGGATTAGCGATAATACACATAAATGACTTACCTGATTCCTGTCTGTTTAGCACGAAGCAGTTAATAAACGGTGGTTATTGTTATACTTAATAATAATAATAATAGACGTCATGCATACCCACGTATTTTCATCAACAGAGCTGTCCCCTTCAGAGAGTGGATTCCTATGAGCATGGTAGCAAAGTATTGCCCTGAAGCACAGACTGGACTTCAAATTAAATGATCATTGGAGGTGGAGAGCTACTGAAATGGAACGATTTTGCTACAGCAAAATCTGGGACCAGTAGATGAAGCTTGCAGGAGCATGTGCTTGAGCTGGACTCATAGATGGGTTTTCCAGTGAGCAGATGCATTGTGGGAGGAGTGGGGCTGTGCCCCTGGCCTGGATGTGTCCAAGCAGAGGCTAATGGCCACTGGTCAGTGCTGATGCCAAGGAGATTTCCCCCCGGGGGGGAATGTGGACGGAGACTCTTCACATGGCTTTTCTGACTCTAAGATTCCAGGATTCTGTGGCAGGATCCATGGGTGGTGGTTTGGCATGGAAGGGCAGGAAGAACTTTGAAACCAGTGTCAGGAAAAATTTCTCAAGAGAACATGTTTTCTCTTCCCAAACACCCAGTTGTGGTGAATATGGAAGAGGGAAAATAGTAGCTGAGGCTCATTTATTTTGCAGTTTAGACTCACATTCTGTAGAGTTGATAAGGTTCAGGAAGGTCGTCATATCTGACCTTTCCCCCCAATTACAGAATTTGCTAACACCATTGTGAAAGGGGGGCACAGAGACTGTTTGATCCCTTCCAGGGCCAGGAAGCTTACTTCTCACTTAGCAAGGCTGGCCACGATGTTGATGGGCAGTTCTAACTTTCTGAAGCTTCTTCAACATATATGGGTGAAAATACATGAACGTCCCTATTTCTGAGGGATAAATCAGGTTTCTGGGCCAAAGGTCCATCCTGAGACATTGGCACACTCACCAAGTTAATGGCCTCTTGGGAGACAGTGGCTGGTGTTCCCTAGGGGCACACAACAATGGCCCATGTCACAGGATGGGATGAGAGGCTCTTTGTGTAACTGGAACTTCCCCTGTTACCACACCCTTTTCATGACCTTCACGTGGCCTCACTGCACTGTTAACTCCTTTCGTGTTTTGGTAGAACAGAGTTTGTGTAAAGTCATGCCACACAAGAACTACGTCTTCTGCGTGAAGAATTGTAAACGTAATTGGGTTAGATGTAATCCTCTTAGTTTCGAATCCATCGCACTGTTTATTATGGATTCTCATTCCTGCCTCCTAGCCCAGGGATTACCAGATTACAACCTGTGGACCAAATCTAGGCAATGGCCTCTTTTTGCAAACATTTTTTTTGGGGGGAACAGAGCCACACCCATATTTTTACATGTCTATGGCTGCTTCTGCCCTACCATGGCAGAGTTGATTAGTCAGGACAGAGACTGTGTGACCCCCAAAGGCTAAAATATTTACTCTGTGGTCTCTTACAGAACAAGTTTGCTAGCCACTGATCCAGCTTATTAGTTCTTTTCCCCAAAATTGTGTATTATCTGAAAGTTAGACGAACACTTCTAGCCTTCTGATTATGTTGTTTATAAAAATATTAGGTGTAACAGGGCCAAGTGATATCCAACATAAGATTTATTAATCAAAGCACTGTAGATGCAACCATCACTGTACTTGGGTTGTGGCGAGAACTGCTGATGCTCACTATTATTCATGTTTTCCATGCTTTCCTTGACTTCTTCTATCTACTGCTGGACCTCGTTTCCCAACCTCCTTTGCAGATAGGTGTGGCCCTGAGACTGTAGAATGAGAGTGGCAGTGATGGGAGCCACTTCCAGGCATGATGCTCAAAAGCCTCTCCTGCTCAATCCTTTCTAGTTCTCCTTATCTCTGGAGACCCAGGGGAGGCACAGCTACAAGAGGGAGAGAGGTTTGAGCCAGGATTGCTGGCATCCCTCAGAGGCCCTCTACTGATCCACACTGGACTGTCATATGTAGGAGAAATAAACCTGTGTTACAGCCAGCCGTTGCAAATCAAGGCTTGTTTGTTATAGCACGTGGGCTACCCTGAGTAGGACCATAATCAGTCCCGTTCTTATCCCTCTTGTATACAAAGATACCGTATGAAACTTGTCAGATGTCTTTTTCAAACTTAGATAAATATGTTCATAATATTCCTTTAATCTTAGGTGAACATTCATAAAAGTAAATATCATTTTATAATTTTATAAGTTTTTATTATTTCATTATAAATTATTCAATTTATTTAAACTAAAAAAAAAAACAGTTCACCCATTTGTCCCATCATGAAATACCCACCAGTTAATACCATTTATAATAACTGTTCCTGGGTCGGCTATTATATGCTCCCAGTAAACGCTGGTTTTTCTAGGTTTTCACCAATTATTTGTCAAGTCATTCATTCCTTAGTTTTTTCAATGATCAAGAGGATTGATGACATACTTATCATTCCCGTCTTTGCTTTGGATATCTGTGTTTTCTGAAACCTTTCTGGTGTCTATTTGTGTTTCTCAGCTGCCTCATTTCAACCGTAGCCCTTGAATCTTTAGGGAAATGGCTGTCCAAGTCTGGAGAGTTGACTAGACCTAAGTGGCCTCTTACTAGTTCCTCACACGTTCCTTAACCTTTCTCTCTCTTCTGATGGTTTTAAATGCAGCAGACCTAGCTTCACCCCGTGGACACCAGCAAGTTCATGCAACCCGACACACCTTCATCTCGGGTGTCCCCATGTTTCTGTTCAGGACCTTGGTAGGGAGAAATGGAAACCTCTCTGTTTCCCTCTTGTTTCTTTCTCCCCTCTAGCTTTCAATATTGTTTTTCATTATATGAAATTCCAAAGTTTTGACTAGTGAGTGAATGAATAAATATGTACCTTTTCCTCAATGATTTGTACCATTTTTATTCCCGCAGGAAGTTACAAAGGATAAAAACAACCTCAATAAACATGTATAAAATGGCTTTGAGATGATTTCTCAAAAGTTGTTGAAAGCTTCCCTAGAGTTGGGTTTGCTAAGCAACCGGGTGTGAATTCAAATGTAGGCAGGGGGGCTTCCCCGGTGGAGCAGCGGTTGGGAATCCACCTGCTGTTGCAGGGGACACAGGTTCGAGCCCCGGTCTGGGAAGATCCCACATGCCGTGGAGCAACTAGGCCCGTGAGCCACAACTACTGAGCCTGCGCGTCTGGAGCCTGTGCTCCACAACAAGAGAGGCCACGATAGTGAGAGGCCCGCACACCGCAATGAAGAGTGGCCCCCGCTCGCCGCAACTAGAGAAAGCCCTGGCACAGAAACGAAGACCCAACACAGCCAAAAATAATTAATTAATTAATTAAAAATGAATACCTGCTTATAAAAAAAATAATAAATATATTTTAAAAGATGTAGGCAGGAACAACACTTCCCTGATTTTTAAAAAATGCTTTGAGATGTTGTCCGATACTCACCAGCACTTCAGAAAACTGTCACCGAGGAAGCCTGCTTCGATGCTGTGGCTTCAGCCCTCTCTGTGCTTGCTGGACCATCTGGTTGGATGTGACCGTGAGGAGCTCCTGTGTACCCAGTACTCTGTTTGGAGGAAGACGCTGCAATGTCTTCTGTTTGCCACTGGCACGTAAGTTAGAGCCGATGAGATGCCAGCTTCGATCTTCAAAAGGTTGGAGCTTATGGGAGAGATTAACTTACCTTGAGTTCATGTGTTTCACGAGGTGGCACCAGCAGGGAGTGGGGTGACACAGCTCAGTTCTAGGTCACCTCACTTCTGAAGATACGTGCCCCGAGTACCTGTGACGAGGTGGGGACTTGAGTGACCCTGAACCTTCTAGAGAGGCAGCCCGTGTTGGGCAGGAAACACGGGACCCAGCATCCCCCCGGGCTGAGCCTGCTTCCTATTCCACACAAAGTGCCCAGAATCCCTACTTGCCTTCTGGGGATGTCACAAGGATCAAATGAGATAACAGCTTAGAGATCTTTGAATTTTCAACAAGTGAAGTCACTTCTTTCCTTTAGGGAGGGAATTAAATAAGTTACGTGGCAGGTTTTCATCTTCCTAGAACCATTGGAAATAGAGGCTTGAGGCTCGACCGCCCTCTCCTGTCGTGGAGAATCACACCCTGATTGATCGAGTAGGTAGTTGCCGGTCGGCTTGATCATGCCAATCAATCTGGATTCCTCATTAATGAAGCCATATAATTTGAACTCCCATTAACGTTAACAGGATCAAGTTTATAAGTTTTCCTAACATCTGAACATGTCAGAGTGCTTAGGTGATTGGAAATCACGTCGGCAGGTCATGTTTCCCTCTTTCCCTCTAGATACTTAAAAGATCATCTTCCATCTGCTGACACATCTGGTCGTCGCTATGAACCTTGAGGGTGCTTACCCATCAGGGCAGACATCCCAGCAGGAAAGAGGTCGTAGGTTCCGTTTTCATACGTGATGGTGATTTTCTCTTCTCCATGAGTGAATTCAGCCACTCCTTCAGCAAATAGGCATGGACCACTATTACGTGCTGTGTGGGGTCCTTTCCCTCCTTTGGCTTAGAGACTAGAGGTAGAGACAGACATTCCTCAAGAAAATACTAGCTGTAAAGGGAAAACATACGGCCCAGGAAATAACCATCAACTGTCCTTAAAGAATGAAGTCTTCAATATCAGTATCATTTTCACATGTAAACATCCCCATATTATTATTTTTACATTTATTATTATTCGTGAGATGGCTTTGTTTCTATTTTCTCATAGCCCTGAGAGTATTACTGTAACGAGGGAGATTTTTGTGCTGTTCAGGGAAAGCGACTAATCAGACACCACTGAGCTCATTGTAATGGTTGCTCATCGTTTCTCTTATTAAAAAAAAAAAAACTGCCGTAGCTCGGTGCTATTTTCGTCCTCTTCAGCCATGGTCGGCTGTGTTGAAACAATGCCAGACTGAACATTGATACCAGGTGCCCGTCCTCATAGAATCCAATATCACACCTGCAGATAGAGTATAAGATTACATCATGTGTCGTCCTGGGCCCCACAAATGACTCTGTACTTCATCTCAAATAACATTATAATTTACACTTGGAGACCTCAGACTACGTAGCCTTGGCCAAATGAAAGTTTTTGCAGCCAAACGCATCAAACTCCATACATTTTACTGTGCCGATGGGACTGTTTTTTTGAGAAGGTGGAACATAATTCAATCTATCGATGGCATTTCAAATCAAAGGTACCTGTCCCGGAAAGGTAGGCTCATAGACATTTGGCTGTTAATAAAGAAGATGCCACAGAGTTTTGTGCTGGGAACCAGAGAAAAATGAAAGGACCCCAGTGTACTATGTGGATTTAATAAGAGTTCACAGAGGAAAGGAAGAACAATGAGAGCTATTGTCTCCCCCAAAATGTCTTAGCGATGAAGGTATGAACTTAAAGTTGGAGAAGCACTGCAGGCAGAAATGGAAACCCTCCCAATTCAAACATTTTCCCAGCTCCAGCACACAACCTGCAGTAATCTTCGCTGAACTTTTGGAAATGTTGTGTAGCTGTTTCAACACCTACTCACCCCATACATTCTAGTTTTCCCCTTTGCACTTTGGTGCCTGACGGGCTCCTCTTGGAGAGCAGCCATCGTCGCCTGCTCACACGTTGATCCGCTGGCTGGAAAGCAGCTGCTCTGCCTTGTTCAGAAAACCATCGCAAATGTTTAGACGAACAGAGGAGGGGAGGAATGTCTTCATTCCCCGTCTTCCCCTAGCGACTTCTTCAAAGGCTTGGGAGAGCTTTCCACCTGGCTATTGGGTTTCTATGACTTTTGGACTCATTCCATGGTTCTGTTATTTTCTGTGGAATTGCCCCAGCATTTTGAATCTTTCAGACAGGATGATTTTATGTTTAAAACTAGTAGCCAGTAATCTGTGGTCTAGGTATGACTGTAGACGTGCCGGAGAGATCATTACCACCCCGCAACCCAAATAACTCCCTCTTAACTCTGCCCCGATTTTCTAGTATTTCCATGATACTTTGGGAACCCTTCCTAGAGTTCTTGGCGTCCTGACGTTTCCTGTGTGTTGGCACGTGTGTCCTAAGGATGCGGGGCATAGGGAGGGAGGGAGGATGTTTTGGAGTGTCTACAATTTTGTAATGAGGATCCAGGACAATTGAGAGATGGTAGGAGAAGATCTGAAAACAGTTATAAGAGAAGTAAAGACTCACCAGAGAAACTTGCTTTCCGTCATGGCTCTGTGACCACAAGCTACTGGTTTTATCATACGGTGACGTGTAAGGCAGATGGATCTGGAAGTAGAGAGAAGAGGATTTTCCACTTCCAAGTGAGGAATGGGTATTACTTGCTGTACAGACACATCTTCTCCTCTGGTCCTGTGGTCAATTTTTATTTGAACAATGATTTTCTGTGACATGATTTTTATGGACCCTTCACCAAGGACGAATATGTACTAGGCAGCCTCTCTGTGGTAACAAATAGTCCCTAAGCCTCCCTGGGCTCCAATAATGTTTACTTCTTCTCAGCATCTCCTGCTGGTGGCTACAGTTGGCTGTCGCTGCTGTAGCTCTCCTTGGGGCTGCTTGGCCCTGCGTCGGATGTCTGATTCTTGGTCTTAGGCTGAAGGAACAGTATCCATTGGGACAAGTCATGCTTGGAGAGAAGAAACGTGTGCAAAAGCTGGTGGGAAGCCTGCAGTACTTCTGCACACAATCACATCTGCTCCCTCGTCATCTGTCCCACAAAGCCACATGGCCAGGCCATGCAGTGGCGTGGGGAGATGTGTTCTGTCTACACGGAGGCAACGCCAGCCGTAGAACAGCGGCAGGAAGGCCGTCTTCTAGGGACGGGAATGAACAGATGGGAACAATAACACAGTCAGCCCAGCATGTCTGTTCTCATGTGGCTTCTTTTGCTCAATTTCATAGAAATCCCAAGTAAACTGAGCTTTAGCGATTCAGAAGCATTGGTCGTATACAGCCAAACGCTCCCAGAGTTCTTGGCGATCTATCTATAGCTATTCCTAGTCTGCACACGGAGCGCTAATCAGTATTTTCCAGTGTGTCATTTGTCATTCAGATTTTGGTTTTCAACGCTGAGTGGGAGTTCAACTAAGACCTAAGCTGGACTGAAAAAAAAAAAAAAGTTTTCTCCTATATTTAAGGGTTTTTCTCTTGAGTTTAAATTTTACTTCATTATTAAATATACGATGATAAAATGTTCATATTTTCCTCCAAGTGGACTCACACAAACAGTTAAGGAATTAAATACCAATGTTATTCACAAGTCGTGACGGTAATTTACACGGCGCTGTTACCCCAGTGGCAGGTCTAGGGGTGTTCAGCCGCCCCTGGTAATCAGTACCCTGAGACCCTAAGTGGTTAGGTCATTAACGAGTTCTTGGCACTTTACCTAAAGGCGTTGGGGTGTTAATCCTGGTTCGCTGGTCAGATTCCAACTAGGGTCATGGATTTCTGACTTCTTAAATTACTCCTGTAATTTTGGTCCAGCAGGATGCTCTCTGCACTTTCTGTCCCATGTGGTTTCACTCAGCGACTCACTGGTAGAGATCTGCCATCTTCCTCTGTAACTGAGATGAGAATAATTTAAAAGCACTTCGAAAAACTTCTGAGCTGCAATGGTGCGCTCTGTCTTGAATCCGTCGTGAGTCTAGATGAGGGCTGTCTCCTGACGGAGACCCCTAACAGAACCTCATGCACGTTAAATTCCTTCCTCCCTGTAATTTGCTTGGATGCTTTGTCCTTGGGTGAGCTCACCCCACAGAGGATCCCCAGCCAGAAGGTCCTACCTGGGTCCTCCTCTGAATGAGGGATGGACAAGTTCTCAGGAACCTCCCTGATGTCTTCTCCCCAGGCTGACCGGAGAGATTTCACACAGTCTCTCTTGGAAAGGTTGGAGATTATGTCGAAGCAATTTTGGATGGTCATCAAGAACTATTAATAAACGTTTCTTTCTTAACGTTTAAGGGTGTATTTTATTATGTATACATTAAAATACATCTCACTAACATAGCCTATTTAGAAAAATGTGTATTTACGTGCACGTATTTTTAACAGAGCAAACTCAAATCCTGTTTTTATTATTAATAAAATATGAAGTGACATACAAGAATTGAAGCAACTGATAGCCGAATGGATGCTTCATGACGGTGTATGTATTTGACCTCCTAGGAGTCACACTAGTTTCGAACGTTTTCACCAATAAAATCCTCATTAATTAGTTTTTGCCCTATTGATTCCAGGTTAGAACGATTTTTGCCTCCTGAACGGAATGTATTAGGTAATAATTCATTCACTTCCCTATTTTTCTGTTTTTATCGAAGACACGTGTAGCTGATAATCAGTGTTATTATTATTGATCACCTTGAGCTCACTATTGGACCGTGAGCTCCCCATCCCAGGGGCTCTTCTGAACAGGGGGGAAGACGCCTCGCGGATCAGCTTCTCTGGGTGGAGCAGCAGACACGGCCGCTTGACCCCTCTGTGACTGTAGTTTCAGAGCTTTGAGCTGGACACGTGGCCTCCCAGGTAGAAGCTACACTTTCCGTCGCCCTTACATCTCGGTCTGGCCGTGGGCTCTGGACTCCAGCAGACGGAGCCCGAGCAGGAGGGATGTGGGCAGATCCCAAGTCGTGGGAGCGTGGCTTCTCCTCATTTCTTTGCTCTTCCCGGGGTGGGATGCTGGTGGGGAGCCGCCCTCGTGGACCAGGACACACTGAGAATGTACAGGGGGACACGATAGAGACAGTCTGGGTCCCTGGGCTCCTTGTGTAGCAACCAGTGAAGAGATGCGGATACAGACGTGAGGGGAGGCAGGAGTGATGACGCTGAGATCCCAGGTCCTCCCTGTGTATTACTGCCAGCCTTGGCGCCGTCGGCCCGGGCTCCTGCCATCCTGCGTGACCCATTCTCTTCTGGGCGTCACTGTCGCTGTCACAGCGCCCAGCCTGTACCTCACGCATGAGTGGGCTCAGATACTCGTGAGGGTAATCACGAGGCACTTGCAACCCATGTATGTTTCTGCATGAAAAGTGGTCAACTGCCTTTAGTGGCGGAAGGAAAAAGCCTCTCTGTATGGAGTGTAAGACTCATAATTTCAGCCCTTTTCTCCCACCATTTGTCTTCCCTCCGGAAGGTGGGTGACATGACTCTGGTCTCTCCTGGGGTTTTGGTCCAAGCATCTATATGTGCGTCCTCCGCCTCATTTCCTCCTTGTAACATCTGACAGACTTTGCTGAACTTCCCGAATGATGGAGAGAATAATTTCTACAGTGAACAGTGTACAGCTTCTCCTGCCCTCAGGCATCCGCCCCTCTCCCTGGTCCCCCGCAGGCAGAGCTCCAAGCCTGTTCATAGGTTTGTTTATAGAGTCCAACGCATCCCTTCCCGCCCCAAGGAGCACCTCAGGTCCCATCGAGGCTGGGGGGACCCAGGGGGGCTTTGAGATTGTCCTCCTGTCTAAAGCTGCCCCTGAAGAGTCTATCTGTGCTCTCAATGTCTTCTTTTTCCAGGAGGATGGGCACTTAAGGGGCTGACCCCCCCCCCCCCCACCGTTAAGGGAAGTGACGCTGTTTTCCCAGGTCCAGAGGACAGAGCCGCACCAGGGCACAGTAATGAGAACAGGGCCATCTCCTCACTGCTCGCGGGTTTAAGTTTTCCCATTTCACAGATGAGTAAATGAGGAACAAGTATGTTTAAACAACTTACCCAAAATCTCATTGCCTTTCAGGTTTCAGCACCAGAATTTGAACCCATGAAGGGTTTCCTGATGCCGACCCAGACTTGCAGCAAACGTGGCTGTCCGAACCTTCTGGGAGCTTGTTAAAATTGAGGTGAGTTCCCGATCCCACGTCGGGGCTATCTTTCCAGTAGTTTCGGGATGAGTCTTGAGGCTTTGACTTTTATTTGTAATCAACTACCCAGGCAATTCCAGTGCACGGCGAATTTGGGAACTACTGTTTGGTGCCACACAGGCCACACTGGGCTCGAAATGTTTAGTCTTTTCCCCTTTGCCCACTTCCTCTCTCGCCCCCAGACAAATGAATGATTCAGAGTGAGAGCAGTGTGTCTTAAAGTGAAACTCAACACCTGTTGAGGCAATGTTTTGAAGATTAGTTACATGAATGCATTATCCCTTTAGCTATAACCGCCATCCAGTTTGAAGGGTGTCTTCCCATCCACCCGTTACTACTTACTGAGTGATGCTTTGTGACCCCATCCCCAGATCGCCTGAGCTGTCCATGAGGGAGACCAAATGACCTGTGTGAGACAATTCAAGGGTAACAAAAAATGATAAATTCCAGGTTATAGCAACTGACACTTGGTGGACTTGAACCAGAGGGAAGCGAGTTACAGGAAACGGGAGAAGTAGGGAAGGTTTCCTAATAGAGGTTATGCTTGAATTAAGTCTGGAAGCAGTCAGGTTCGGAAAGGCAGGTGTAGGATGGAAAAATCTATGTAGTGGGAAGAGATGCAAAGGCACTCGCGTCCTAAAGCAACCGAGGGCCATGAAGTAATTGGTACTTATTTCCTGAGTCGCTGAGGATGTAAACTGGAATATCAACAATCTGAAAGTGTGTGTGTGTGTGTGTGTGTGTGTGTGTGTGTGTGTGTGTGTGTGAGAGAGAGAGAGAGAGAGAGAGAGAGAGGCTGGAGCAAGGTGAGGCCAGGGTGGGTGGGGAGCATTGCTGGAGGATGCTGGCTGCGGGGTGGGGGTGGGGGGGTTGGCTGCTGGTACACATATCTGGGGGGGGGATGGGCAGGTAGCGGGAAGGGCAGGTAGCGGGAAGGTCTCTGCTGGGGCACGGAGGCCACAGACCCAGGAGGGCTGTTCGCAGTGAATCGACGACCTTCCTAAACTCTCCTAAGCTCGGGGGCCTGGGGACACGTCCCTCCCTGCCCCTCGGAGTCAGGCTGCTTTGGGAAGTGAAACATTTATTTTATTCTCCCTTGAAAACAAACTTGACATCATTGATCTGCTGCTAAAAAATGTTTGTGCTGAATTCCTGCTTCTAAGCCAGGGCCTATGACTCAGATGGTGTGCATTTCAAAATTCTCTCAACATAATTTCACATAAAAAAGAAACATCTTACATTGGGCCAACTCTGTTAAAAACCAACTGCCTTGTATCACTAATACGTAGCTGGATGGATTCATGGTGTACATCTTCAAAGACCTGGATACTCATCTTTGTTTGCAAATTCCTTATTAACGTGGAGATAAATGTTATCATAAATTGAACTTCCATGCGATGGGCTAAATGTTTGGGTCTTTAGAGTTCATTTCCAGAACGTTCGACGGCACGACTGTAAGGGCTGCGTGGCACTCTCCCAACTGGACACAGTTGGAGATTTTTTTTTGGTCTCCTTTTTCTTTAAGCGAGATGATAAACACTTAATAAGAAGATGGAACTTATGGAAATTAGCCAGAAGAGAATAGCATTCTACCGATGGAATTCCACTTCAGATGCTGGGCTGGAGAGAAATCCTCCTCTCAAGCTCCTTCGCCTTTAGATGATGGCTTTCAAAACTGTGAAAACAGAGAAAGCCAAGTGTGTGGTCTTGGGCAATTTCGTAATAGTCTGTGGAGGAGACAGAGGGGGTGCTTTGCTGGAAAAAATGATTAGCTTTTTCTTCACGATGACAGAAAACAGTTGCAATTCAAAGATGCCAAAGGTTCTGCAGCCCTCCCTTTTGGCAAATTGTTAGGTAATCACTGCTCCCAGGTGGTGCTTTCAATAAAGGCCTTGGAAAGTCACGCCCCAGAGATGTCCTCAGGGCAGAGCCATTGTCAAGGGGAGAAACTCGGAGAATTAGTCAGAGCAGGGTTGGAGGAAAAGATGCTGGATTTTCCTTCAGGGCAAGCTGCTCCTGAGTTCCTGGAGCCTTCAGGTGCCTCTGACTGACTAATGAGCGTGAAGTCTGCGCCTGGGTTTCTCAGGCCGAACTGGAGGAGCCCTTCTCAGGTTCCAGTGTTACTATTGTTGTTGTTTGACTTAAGTTATCCCAGGAAGCATCAGGCCCACGCTGAGGTATCACTCCTCTAGGGTACGCAATCTCTTATAACAAAATAGGTTTTAATTAACTAGTTACCTTGCTCGTAATACACCACACGAGGGTTTTGACCTTTTCAAACAAGTTTTCCCGAGACTGGTTTTTCTTTTGTCCCTTTGGCAGCGATCTGATCGGCCTGGCCTGGGACCCGCGCCCCAAGCCCAGGCTCTTTCCCGGCACCAGGCCCTCCGTGTGTAACGGGGACTAGGGGTGAGGCGGACAGTCGCCTGTGTCTGTTGAGTCAGTTCAGAGCTCCTCTGTGAGCACAGCGCCAGGCCTGGGAGCCCCACGCTGGAGAAGACCATTCTCATCCCTGACACCCTCGGCGCAGTGGCGCTCAGACGCTGGAAGGCGACAGTATCGCTTTGTGGGGCCG
The DNA here is from genome assembly GCF_951394435.1 of Stenella coeruleoalba. Lineage (NCBI taxonomy): Eukaryota > Metazoa > Chordata > Mammalia > Artiodactyla > Delphinidae > Stenella > Stenella coeruleoalba. Next base: position 1,871,476 of record NC_137164.1, read on the forward strand.
ACGGGGACTAGACTCGTGCACAGGTGCTCTGGGGGGCTGCGCACTTTGATTCCACGAGGCCGTCCCAGGTCAGCTGGCCTGTGATGTGCGGCCCGAGGGAGCTGAGTGGGACGCAGGTGTCCTGACGGCCCTGCTCTGCATCCCCGCGACATGGGCCCCGCCTGCTTGCTCCGCTCAGCCTGTAACAGACCTTGCCTGCTGCAGAACTCATAACCGTTCGGTCCTGTCGGCCCCTAGAAGTAGCAGACTTTCCAAACGGGGCACACTCAGTCCAAACTCTTCTAAGACTCCCCAGGGTTGAGAGAGCTCCTGAGGGTGAATTGTGCTGAAACTGGCGTCTGGACGCCGCTTACTTGAGCTGCGCGTCTTCTGCGCTTTCTCGATTCTGGTCTGTTGGGCAGGTTCCTCAACAGCCCTAGAAAAATGCGCAGCAAGTTGATCCACCTGCCCTGAGCCTCTCCAGGACCCTCCTGCTGAGAGGTCCCTTAACTGTCACCCAGGGTGACTGGGAACCTCATGTCTGAGGACCATCGAGGTGCTGGAGACGCGTCAGAAGAAGTGACTGTGGTGGGAATAGTACCTAGGCCATGGGATGGAGCGGGGTTGTTACCTGCCTCTTTACTGGGACAGGTGAGTGAGGGATGGAGGTGAGCATCTTGGCGGTGGAGGCGGGGGTGGCACAGGTGTGCAGCATCAGACTTCCGCTGAGGGCAGGAAGGTGCCGCAGGGCAGGATGCCCTGGGAGAAGGGCCCCCTGCTGGTGGGAAGTGCTTCTGTTTACTGGGTTCCTCTGCTTCAAGACAGAGAGCCACCTTCTTCCTCAGCATGGCCTCCCTGATCCCAGTGAAACCGACCAGGACCCCGTGGGGCTCCTGGGCACGGAAGTCTTTCTGTGTCCCCCGTTCCTTGTTCGTAGGGAATAGACTCCAGCCTCCATGATCTTCCCTGAGTTCCAAAGGGCAGGTTCAAACAGTTGCTGATCAGGGAAGGGGGGGGATGCAGAGACCAGGGAGAAGCAGTCCAGAAATAGCGCAGCCTTGGGGCGGGGTCCTGGTTCCACCTCAAGTGTTACACACAACAATATCTTTGAGCTCTTTACAGAATTAAACCCCCCGCAAAATGGAAGATGTTAGCAATCTTCATTCCAGAGTAGGTTACAGTTTGATAACCTTGAGAAGCTCATCAAGAGAACATTTGAGGCCCTGCACACACCCTGACCCTTAGGAGCAATCTCCCCCTTGAACCATTGCTATAAAACTCCTCACCAGATCCCCCCGGGTTGGGACACAGAGTTTTTCAGGGCACGAGCCTGCTGTGTCCCCCTTTGCCTGGCAAAGCAATAAAGCTGTTCTTTTCTGCTTCATCCAAAACTCCGTCTCTGAGATTTGATTCGGCGCCGGTGCGCAGAGGCCGCGTTTTCGGCATCTCCAGCAAGGCTGTGATGGTTTCTGGTCTCTGACGCTTTGAGTTTTCTTGCCAGCTCTGCCGGTCTCTGGCCGGTGTTAGAGTGACGGACATGTTCCTTAAAACACGTGCCCAGGTTGTCAGGCTCCTCGATGCAGGACTTGTAAGACATGACCCGTGAGTGCTGGCTGGGTTGAGCCCTCACCCATCCCTGGGTACTCAGGATCCAGGCCAGACAGGGATTCAAGGACGGGGACAAATCACACCAGCTCCCTCATCCACAAGCTTTTCATCGAATAAGAATGCATTGAAGATAAACATCAAAGGAAACTTTAAAAGTGAAAAGTAGTAACAAAAGGCTAAGCGTGCGCTGAAGTGCGCATTTGGAATCAGAAGGGGCGCCATTCGGCGGGCTCTGTGGGAGAGGCTCGGTTTATAGCTTGACTGCTGTGCTCCAGCACACACACGGGAACTTTCTTGTTTTTAAACCACCAGTTTTAAAATAACTCTCTTAAAGATGAGTTTCACCCTGGTGGCCTCACTGCATCTCTGTCCACACCCCAGGGCTCTGAAGCCCACTCCTGTGAAGCCGCAGACCCCCAAACACACGACACAGCAAGGGGCACTCCTGAGGTTGGGGAGGAGACCAGCGGGGCTGGGACAGTTGTGGGGAATAAAGCCCAGGGCCCGAGGCTTCGGAAGTTCATAGACTGTGCCGCATTCCTATTATCCTGGCTGTGGTTTGATATCTTGCAGCTTAATAACATCATTTTAAACGTCTCATTATGGAGAATTTCCAAGCATTACCCAACTAGAGAGAGTAGCCTATGGACCCCTGTGGACCCATCACCCAGCTTTTTTGGTCAAGAATGAACTAGTGGCCGATCTCGTTTTACATACTCCCCAGATAGATACTTCTAACACTGATGTTTTCAAAAGCTGACGCTGTTCGGCAATGACTTGGTAGAGTGACTCCGTCGCAGGGAGAGTCCACAAAGCAGTCTCTGCCTTGACGCAAGGTTGTTGCAGATGGGGAGAGAGAAGCGTGTATCAGAGAAACACAGAACAAATACGGGTAAATCAGGATCTTGATTAACTGTCTGTAAGGAGAGCTTCCAAACAATGTCAGTGGGTTGAGTAAGAACCAGAAAAAGAAGACGGAGGAATACAGCTGGCTCTAGGAAATAAAACGCCAGCTGAAAAAGAAAGGGGAAAACGCACAGGTTAGCACAGACTAAAAAAGGGCAGAGTGACAAAGCCGTAAGTGGTCACAAATGCATGTGTTTGTGTGTAAACCACAACAGCTGGCTGGACGATGGCGGGTCAGAACAAATTCTCTGGGGAAAATGAATGTAAGTCTCTTGGGCCAACATCTGTAAACAACATCTGTAAACAGGTGACCACCTCCTGCCATCAGCTCCAGGGCGAGATGTTTCCCTAAACCTGTGGGTCTCCTTTCGAGCAAGAGCCCATCAGGGATTCAGTTTGAATATTCTATTTCTGATTCCTTTGTTGTGGAATTATTTTTCAAGTTAGTTTGAGTAATGTTAATCTTTTCAGAAAATCACATATATATGATGCATATATATAATCTCTCGGGCACTCTTACTCAATAATCAGGATGTGTCTCTTTTTTCCCAAGAGAGCGCGTCCGTAATTAAATGGACGCTAACACCTCGCTGATGCCTGTCTGTTCCGTGCGGGACGCTGGTGGGGACGAGGCTGTCTGTCATCTGCGGGGTGGAGCGGGGATGGGCGGTGTCTGGACAGGCAGCGTGGGCTGGGTCCTCGGCCCGCGGAGGAGGGGGCGGCCACCTGACTGCCATCGGGGGTGCTCAGGGCGTCGAAGGCTTGAGCACTGAGGGGCTGTCAGGGACGCGGTGGACGATAGGAGCCACCTTCGGGGGCTCTCCTGAGCCCGGAGTCCAGCTGTCACTCGCTGGTCACGTGGGTCCTGGGCATGTCGACTTCCCTCTGCTTTAGTCTCCTTGTCGGGGCGCTCACAGCGGCACTGACCTCCCCGGGTGCTTGTACGTTAAAGCATCCTTGCTCTGCTTCGGCTCAGAGGGACCCATGGCTGTGCTGGCCAGGAGGAGGACTCGGGCCAGAGCGACCTTGACAGGGGTACCAGGCGCCAGGGGCCGTGGAGGCCAGGACGCTGCTCACGGGTGATGGCTGAGCTGCGTCCAGAAGGGAGCATGGGAAAGACAACTCGGGGCGGGAGGACGTGGGTTAGAGTGAACCTGGCAGGAAGTGGGGTTACTGGGGGCGCAGAGGGTGAATGTGGTCCAGCAACCCAGGGGCCGGCGGGGAGCACAGGGGCCTTGGTTTGCTGCCTCTGAGCCGGGGACCTCGCGTCTGTCCTGCCAGAGGCCACTTGGGCCGGGGCAGGTGCCAAACCCACACCGTGCAAGGGGTCAGGAGCCGGGCGCACTTGACCCTGGCTTTCTGCATTCCAAGCCCCACCTTCTTCCTCAGCCCCCGCCCTGCCTTGTTTAGGACAGGGAACAATAGTCATAAGGACACCCACCCTGCCGGCCCCGGGCTGTTCCCTCCTGGAGGAAAGAGGAAGGAGCCGCGGGGCGGGGGGGGGGGGGGGGGGGCTGCAGCGGGGGGGGGGGAGGGCGGGGGGGGGGGGCCAGGGACCCACCACCTTAGTGACCCGTCACCACGTTTGCTGAGCAAATTGAAAGTTTGCACGTCAGCGGGAAGCCGGTGTCCTGTTTGCAAACCCTCCCCTTGCGGTTTCCCGAGTTGTGGCCAAGGCTGAGAGGCGTGGAGGAAAGGACCCATCGGACGTGCAGACCTGCCCGTGCTTTGATCGCAGCGGGAGACGGCTTTGGTTCCCGCCTCTCGCAGCCTTTGTGAAGGGCAGGGGCGTCTTTGACAGCAGGCCGGAGTTTGCGGCTCCGCTTCCGCCAAGCCCACTTTGCGCGTCTGTGCTCTGAAGATGACGGCGTTCGCGACAGCCCCAGTTAGGGCCGATTGGGAGCGGGGCGGCTGACCCCTGGCCAGAGAGAAGTGACACTTGGTCGTGTCTTTTTATTTCCAGCAAATAGTTTGAGTTGCATTTTATCCACAAAAAGGCTTCGTTTGCCTATTTTTTGTCCGTTTGTATCCTTTTTTATTTTTCCTTTTTCCTTCATAATGAATTTTTGAATTGATCTAAACCTGAGAACTGATTCCGCGTGAAGCTGGAAGTGTGACCCTTGACCTTGACCCTTGACCCTGGGACAAGAAGCTGGAGAGTGAGGAGAGAGGGCTTCTGCTCCCGGGTTTGCTCTGACGCAGCCAAAGTCTGCGTGAATGACTCAGCTTCTCTCTGCTGTAGTTTTCCCACGTGGAAAACAACTTTAGTAATTCCTGGGCCCGCTGCGTGTGACAAAATTCCATCCCCTTGGAAGAAATGAACTATCAGATTATGGTATATGATTAGGTAATCTGTAGCTTCTGATTTCTATTCATATGCTAAGCTTAGCCATTTTGCAGGGGGAGGTTTCTGAAAGAAATAATTTGATTTTCACAATCGCTTGGGCTCATGAGCCGTGATGAACACAATAGCTACGTGCCCGAGAAAACAAATTCTTCCCTTGCGCTGGTTCCATTGTTCTAGGCGACTAAATCTGTAGATGATTGTTCAGCCCCACTCTTTTTTCTGGTCCTGTCCCATCAGATACGCATTCCAAGAAATTACCTTAAGATTTGTTTCACCATGAAAGCTACATTCTCAGCTGTGCTCCAATCAACTGGATAAAAGTGGCGAACCCATCCTGGTTGACTATCACCTTTCAAAGTATGTGTGTGGAGGAGCGAGCCTGAGCCCTCATCCCTGCCTGGCTATTGTTAGAAATAAGTAAGGATGTATTAGGACATGCTTTGTGTGCCAGAAGTTTCCGAAACTTTTTGCAACCGCACATAGAAACAGGAATTACTTCACCCGCCGTTGAAATGTGGCCACTGCTTCGATGAGATGGGCAGCTGTTTAAAAATAATGCACAGCAGCTTTAATAGAAAACCCGATGCAGAGCAACATTCCAAAACGGGGGGCCTGCAAGTGAGGGGCACTGTGCCGCCGGCTGAAATCCCAGGGGAAGCTTCCTGGGCTGGGCCCGCTGGTGCTGGGCTGTGGGGGCTTTAGTTTTGTGTCTCCCTGGGAACGCCAGCCTCTTCTGTTCAGGGCTGCCTCCTGGTCACCTGCTAAATCATCCGATCCCAGACCACCAACTGATGGGCAGCCCCCAGCAGCGTGGCGGGTTCTCCACACTGGCTGACGGAGGTTGGCAGCAGGAAGAGGTGGCCTTGCGTGAGGAGTGGTGACCTGACCCTGCAGCGACACTTACAGCTGGGCACGGCCCAGGGTGATGGAACAGAGAACACTGTCCAGTGCTTCCTGGTCACTGTAAAATATGTTCTCCGACCTCAGAGACACTGACATAAATTCATCAGCTTGGAGTCTACACTGTTCCTATATTTATCTGCTCACATGGGCCAGAGTATCTTGGAGACAGAGACAGAAAAGTGTCTCTTTTTCGGACCACAGTTTCATCAGCAAAAATCGCTTCTCTTTTAGGCAAAAGAAGGACTCAATTTACGAGTAGATTCCTCTTCTCTGGATAGATTTTAGTTTCGGGAAAAGCAAAGCTGACGACCACTGTACTCCCTCAGGCCTTCTTCTTCCCAGGGCAGTTGAGGATTTTCATGGTGAAAAGAGAAGGGGAGCCAGCACAGCATATGACACGCTAAAGCCCACGGCAGGCGGGCGAGCAGCACCCACAGGAAGAGTATAGCTGTAAACACACGCATCAGAAAAGAGGAAAGCTCCCACGTTAATAAGCCACGTCTGCACCTCAAGGAGCTACAGAAAGAAGAGAAACTCAAACCCAGAGCCGGCAGAAGGGAGGAGGGAAGATGAAAGTGAGGATAAATAAAGTAGAAGCTAGAAAAACAACAGGGAAAATGGTCAAAAACAAAAGTTGGTTCTTTGGAAAGACCAACGAAGTTGACAGACCTTTAGCTGGATTGACTGAAAGAGGGGGCTGCTCGGCAGTGTCTGGGGGCTTTGTTCTTCCGTTTAGGGGGTTGATGGTGCCAGGCTGGTCTCTGCCCCGTCTGGGCTGTGAGCCTTTGCAGGGCTGTCCTAGATGATGGGGTGGGGGGTGGTGTGGAGGGTCGGAGGCCATCCCTGGGAGGCTTGTGATACAGGTTAGATAAAACAGGGTGTTTTGCACACCCCGATATTTCTTCTGGGAAAGGGAACCAGAGTCCCTGAGGGAAACCCTACAGTGGGAAAGGGCAGCCTGGGGCTGGACTGAGGGAGGAGGTGCGGGTGGGCTTAGGCAGGTCAGAGGAGCAGGTGGTGGTGGGATGCTTGTCCAACTGAGCTCAGGCTCACAGCATTTGCTGGTAGATGCAAGGCCCCTTCTGCCCCAAGTCACTCCCTGAGCCCGGCATTCTGTTTCCTCCAAGCGCAGGGTCAGGGCCGCTGTTGCCATTCACCGTGTTCTGGTGACAGCTCTGATTCTCCGTGGAAGATTCCACTTTCCCAACTGGGTCCAAATCAGATATCGACTTTACTAATTTTAAGTCATTTTGCCCATAGACAGCGGTGCTTTTAGGAGGACACGCGGGAACGCCTGGGGGGTCACCACGGGAGACTGCCTGAACCTGGGCTCCAGAAGCATGGTCCCTGAACGGACCCTCAGAGGCACGCTGGGCCTCGGCGGGCCCGTCCGTCGGCGCGGGTCATGTTAAAATGACCCTCTTTCTGTCGCCCGCTGCATCTCATCGTCCTCCGGGTCCTGAGGCTTCGTACCGTTCAAACCAGTGTCGAAAACCCCAGCTGGCCTTGCCTTCGAGCAGACGGGCACCCAGAGGCCTTGTGGCTCGCCCCGGCCCCGCGTTCGGAAGGGAACGTGTGGCCACTGAGCGGGGGACGTGGGAGGAGCTGAGCCCACGGCGGGGGCGGCGGAGGCCATGGGGCTGCTCTGGGCTGGCTTCCCTCCGTCCCTCACAGGGCCAGGCAGCCAAGGCGCGTGGAGATTCGGGACGTCTGTGTCCGCAGTGACCACGCTGGCACCTACGGGGTCCGCTGGGGATCAGAGGCCCAGGTCAGCAGCACGGCCCTTGCTCTGCCCCTGGCCTTCCACCGCAGGGACCAGGGCCAGTCCTCCCTGAAGGTTGCTGGTGCTGCCTGGGTCCTTGGTGTTCACACCCCCTTGGCTGGGGTGGCCTGTGTGCCGGAGGGGGGAGCCTCTGACGCCCCCCTGCCCCTCACCTGTGTGCGAGCTCACCTGCAGCTCCACTGCTCTATGTGTTCCCTCTCCCTGCAGAGAGAAGCTTCCCCGCGTGTGTGAAGGCATCTGGATTTGATTCTGAAGATGACGGTTGTTAGTGCGGTGAAGGTTGGGACTGGAATTTGGGGGATCAACCCGGGCGTGTGACAGGCGACCCCAGGAGGGATGCTGGGGTCTGAGTCAAGCACTGGGGGCTGCCTCTTCTCCCCTGCAGGGTGACTGGAGTTGATCCCATCAGGACGTCCCTCTGTGACGGATGCAGTGGTTTGCGTGGTGTCTGCCTGCCCTGGGAGTGGGTGGGAGAGAGGGCTGGGCCTGGTCCTGCCTCAGGGAGCCCACGGGGGCTGTGAGACACTCCTGCATTGCAATTACGGATTTCATGCGCGCTTAATGAGATAGTAGACCCCTGAGGTAAAAGCAGGGTAATTACTCAAAATAGAGGCAAGACATTCTCCTATATCCTGTAGATATTAGCAGTTAGTGACCCAGACAAGCATCTCTTAACACCCTCTTTCTCTGAGCCGTTTATAATATACTGAACTCAGTCTAGTTGCGAAAAAGCCACCACAGCACTAGCTTCTATTCAACCAACCCACCGTGACCGTCTCTTCCAGAAAGTATTATTTCCACACTCAGCGCAAAAACAGTAAGCACTTATTTAGTATTTTTAATATTCAGAATACTTACACTTACTGATTACTAATGAACCCAAACCTCGAAACCCCCAAACAAAACACACAGCAAAACCCAGCAAAATGTTAGGTATTTTATTCTCCAGGAATCATTCACTTTACAAAAAGGTAAATGGGCTTGTTTCCTAGGTGGGGACGCTGGCTGCCTTGTCTGTGTGAGTTCCAGGCCGTCCCTCCCCTCACCCTGCAGTCGGCACCGACCACCCACTCTGGCCCGTGGGCCTGTGTCATCTTTCCCCGTGGATTGGCTGGGAAGTAGCTGGAGGGGCCGGCGGGGGTGAGGGCATATCTGTGGCCACGAGGAAACCCTTCCTGACTGGGCTAGTTGGACCCTCTGTCCCTGCACCCGGCCCGGCTTCTCCCACGAGCCCCCGAGGCGGGGACGGAGGGAGCTGGGTGATGGGTAGACTGAGTAAACAAAAAATGAACTTTTCTCTTCTGCCTGTGTGTCCTCCTCCTGGAGAGGTGATGGGCCGGGGTGAGGGAGAGTGCTGTGTTCATAACGATAGGCCCGACTGTGATGGCGACAGTAAGTTTTCGGTTCTGACACCAAGAACCAAGGGCTCCGATTCATCCGGTGAATTTTGTCAAAGCTCTGCTCTTTGGTTCCCTGCTGCTGACACAGGACACCGCCCCCCCGGACAAGCACACGGGAGCCCCGGAGCCCAGCCTCCAGGACACCTCCGGACACTGCACCCCTTCACATTCTGCGGGACCCACCTGACCCTCGCGCCCTCCAAGCGCTGGGCCCCTTCACTCCCCCGGCCCCGGGCTCTTCCCTTTTCGCCTCTGTTTTTGGAATCATGCGACCCCCTCGCCGGCTTGAGGGTCAGCACAGTGAACCACTGCGGGGTGCTCAGCTCAAGACTTGGCCCAGAGGACGCACCGGGTAGGGCCCTGCCCTCCGGCGGCCCGAGGGACGGCCAGGCACAGGGACTCACGTGGAGAAGCGAGTCGTCCAACTGAAAAATCCATTCTTCCTTGTCTACGCTCAGAATAATTCCTGTCGCCCCAAGTCAGTCATGTCCGCAGAGCACTGACAAAACTGAAATCACATAAAGGCAGATGAAAGTACTTTGTGGATTGCTTGGATTTCTCCTTTTTTTCAGTAATTTTTATGTTTTCACATTTTTCTGGGCCTTAGAAATACCTTTCCCCTTCGCATCTTTCTCCACTACGACTGGCTGGGGTCTCATCTTCACTCGTTTCAACTCCCCACGGCTCTGTCAGGTTCTGACCACGTGAGAGACGGACTCCACACGAGATCATAAGTAAACGGGGGTTCTCACAGTTCTGTCCTTTTGGAGCTAAGACTCCAGAGCTCAAATGAAAGGAAACAGAATTTTCAACACACTCTCTCGATGTGTTTCCATAGGGTTAGATTCCTTACAGAAACGATAAGCTATTTTGATGGGTGTCAGTGTCTTATAGAGACAGCCGCTGTTTTCTTTGTTTTGTGGGCAGGTGGGAAGGTCCTGGGAGGGAAGAAAGCTGTGAACTCAAGGGTAGGAGATGCAGGTGATGTCACTTCTCTTAAATTTGAGGAAGGACTGAGCGAACCAGGTTTGACAAAGACACACATGTTTACGAAAAGGAAAATGACAGAGAAGCCAGGAGATGAGTTCTAGAAAATAAGGGAAGAGGTCCCCAGTACCAGTATCTCTCTTTTTTTCTCTTTCTTCTCTTGGTTAAGCGGAGGGTGGGGTAGTGGAGACGCGGCCCGCGGCCCCTGGGCCCCCAGGCCTCGCCGTCCCATGGAGCGCCACCAGCCGCTCCAGCAGGCCTTCACTCTCCGCCCGCGCTTTCTCCTCTTGTTTCCTCCCAGACCATCAAACGAGGGACAGCCACGCCTTTAGAAGAAAGCTGCCAGTGCGGATTTGCTTGTTTTAGGCCCGGAGTCATCTGATTTTCACGAGACAGTAACGCAGCGAAGGTAAGAGTGAAAGATTTAATTCAACAGCTCCGGCTGTGCTTTTCTTGCAGGTGGGAGAGGGTATTTTGAAGAGCTTTGAAAGGTAACTTATTTTCCTCAAACAAATGAATTGGTATTTCCGGCAAACTCTTTGGGGTGCTGGAGATGATCTAAGCTGATACTTCTTTATCTGAATATTGTTCCCAGGGTTGTCCACGTGACGCATGAGCCGTCAGCACCAAAATAGATAAAGAAAAGTACCTGTTTTCACTTACATCCATTGTTTGTGATATTTTGCACCTACTTCATGAAACTGATCTGTCAGTGAAAAACAGGTTTGGTTTGAGGCACGTATCAGAAAGGGTCACGACGACCCATCACTTCTGGCTCTACACCGTGGAGAGCTGTGACGTCTCCGTCTGTGTTAAACGTTTCCCCTGGGGTTTTTGTATCCGGTGTTCACTTGCTTGGAAAGTGTCAGCGTCACAGGCGGGGACTGTGGATCAGACCTGCTGTTCTTGGTGTTAACTGGGCGGGTTGGCGTGCTGCTCAGCTCCTTAGTTTCCTTCATTGACCAAAGTAGGAGGAATAAAGTCTACGGGGCAGGATCGACCGTGTTCGGAGACGGTTGGGAAAGCCGCCGGGCAGTACTGCCGGCGGTGGGTGCGCAGGGCCATGAGGACGCTGGGGGCCCACGGTGGTCACAGCACGGCCTCAGCAACTCCTCTACCACGATCCTAGCGCAGCTGGTGCTGTGAATAGCTTTGCTTTGTCCCAGTAACGGTAACTCCCTGCACTGTTTTTATCCAGGAACAAAAGGAAGACTCTGAACTCTCCCTGCTGTTTGAAGCGTACCTTGAGAGTCCCGTGGTTTGTAAATGGAATACTTAGAATAAAGATTCCTTAGGGTCTGGGTCATGGAAAGTCAGTGGCTTGTTGCTGACTACGAGGCAGAGCTGTAATAGCCTATTTAAATCCCCGGTGACAGAGGCGAGTCATTTGCAACTACAGTTATTAGAGCTTCCAAGGAATTACAGCCTTGCTCCTGCCAACAGTCAGGCTGCCTCTCTCGGTGCGGGGGTGACCGCTGGCGTGGCCAGGGAATGTGAACAGTGACGATCTTCCAACATCCTCATCTCTTCAGGGTTTGGCATTTTATTTTTGGTGGCTTCACCGGCAGCCTTTGTGCCCTGACGTGTACCTTTTATACCTCACAGAATAAGCTTTCCCCACTAGGTCTTAATATCCAGCCCCGTACGCAGTCATCATTAAAAACCAGAAAACCAGTCCCCTTGTTCTCACTCGGACGATAGGACAGTGACAGTGGCTTAGATCTGGGGATGCGGGCTGGGCTGAGCCGTGGAATCACTGGGTCTCTTGTCTGGGAGGCGTGTGTTCAGAAGAGAAGGCGCTTGGCCTGTATCATCCTGGGAAGTGGGCGAGGATTTGAATGGGAATTCATCCTAACGGGGAGCGGAGGCTGAGAGGGTGCCAGGAAAGTGGGGTGGGCCAGTGACAGTTCCTTGGAAAAGGATGGGCAGCTTCTGAGCAGACTCCAGTGTGGGTTAGAATGAGCCGCCGCCGACCATAGACAGTACACGTGAACCGTTTAGAGATTAAACGCTGGGTCGGGGGTGGATGGTGCCCTGGAAACTAAGCCTCCCCTTCGCCGTTCACTACCCTTCCCCTGGGCCGGGACAGGTTTTAGAGCAGACATTTGTCACGGCAATCGTTCAGGGAGAAATGATACCCAAAGTGGTCCAGGTTCCAGGTTAACAAAGAATGCAGTAGGAGAACCTTTCGTAAGAAATTCTTTCTAAATCCTCTAAAATCTCATTCCTGGGACTTCTAGGTTTCCAGAGTTAAGATAGTAAGAGTTTACCTATCGCTCTGATTTCGATACATTGTTTAATATTTCCAAAGTTTTAATAAACATATATATGTACAGTTTTTAGAAAGATCGGAGGCTTTATTTATTCCCTTTGCTTTCACCGCGGGATTGGCATGTCCCTTATCTGTGCAGAAGAAGCCACAAAGCAGCATCTAGAAGCGGTCGTTCAGATCAGACAGAGCTTCAAGAAGCACTTATTAAAGTACAGCAAGTCAGACCAACTGGTTCTCTCAGTGGCTTGTCAGGGGTGAACGGTCCCACATCTGAAGGTCTGTGGCCAATGCCTGGGTGTGGGTAAAGCTTCGGCCGCTGCCCTGGAAGCCTCACCCCTGCTGGACGATGGGGCCTCAACGTTGCCAGCCCAGATGCTTCTCTGCGGCGGATTTAAGATGGGTGGTGTGTGTCCGTGAGTGGGGCCCTTGATGACCAGATGAGCTTCTCCCTGCAGTTTCCCCTGAATTGGGAAGTAACCGATTCCATCCTAACCGACAGCCTCAAAACAAACACCACGTGCATTTAGGGGTTGAATCGACTCCCATGCAGCCTTCCAGACAGTTCCCGCAGCTCAGGCTGACCTAAGTGGGTTGATTGACGGGAAAGCACAGAGGACCCTGCTACGTCGTGAACAGACGCCTTGTGATAGCTGGCTAGGACCTTCCTAAAGGTTTCATTTTCTCTGTAAAGGAACAAGAAAAAGTTTACATTCTCTGATCCCTCCCTTTAAATGTCAGAATAGCGAGTTGGAAGGAGTCCCCAGGCCTAAAGTCAGAAGCCCTCAAGCTGAGTTTCCATTCTGGGAGGCACTTAGTGAAGTGCCTCTGGGACTCAAGGCAGTTTGCTCAGTCCTGCTGTCTCGGGGGCACGTGGATGGGATCGGGCACCGGGCCTGCACCTCTGCCAGCACCATCTCATTCAGCGCTAAAGCCACCAACCCCCTGCTGCCTTCTGCATAAACTAGGTAGATGAAGACGGACTAGGTTAAGATGTAAAATACAGACTTACAAAATAATACACGAAGAGATGCTCTTTTTTTGAGTACTTTCTGTCTGCCAGGCACTTAGCGCATATGATGTGTACTTTACATCTATCATCTCATTTAATCCTACAGCTAACACTGTGGGCAGGTGCCGGTTGAGGCTGGGAAACCTCGGGTCACAAAGCCAATGTGCGGTGGTGGCAGGGGTGGCCGTGGAAATATCAGTATAAATCCCAAAACATCCGATTCCAGATCCAGAGCGATACTTCTTCATGTTTTACCAGATCTGTGCTTTAGCTTCTTAGAACTATCTTGAAGGACATATTATTTCTTGGAGTGATGAAGAAACAAAGTAGTGAGTGATGAAGACATTCACGTTTCTTTCTAATCCTTCTTCAGGTTTCATACGTTTACAAATACTTCAGAGTTTCCTTTCCACACGTAGCACAGAAGCCTGTCTTCTGTACCTAGAATGTTCCTCTGCAGACTGTCTGCCCTTTACCGTGGGAGGTCACGCCTGTGTCTTCACCGGCTTTCTGGTCCATTTCCAACCCTGTTCCCCATCCTGTGGGCTGCTGAAGACTGGCTCCAGAACGTTCTCTTTACTCTATTCCGACCATCAAAGGGACAAACAGATGCAACGCTCCGAATTCATGCATACGTCCACTGTGGGGCGGTGCCCTCCTTGGTGAGAGCGTGTTTCCAACTTTGGAAAGCGTCTGTTCATGTAGCTGCAATCTCATAGAATATTCTGTTTGGATTTTCTTATCGTTGCTGTTGACACTGTTATTTTCCCTCTAAGCATTGAGGTTAAGAGAGACAAACCTTCAGGAGCTGACATCACTGAAACATTTGAGCTACTTGGGCAGAAAAGAACCCACAGTCCAACAATGAATATGGACTTCCAGAAACACTGCGTATTTTACCATAATTTCACCTAATTTCTTGTTCCACAGAAAGACATATTCTCCAGATATCTATTATCAGAAAAAGAGAAAAAAAAGACATAATCCGACATGGCTGAAGTTTGAGACAGACACTCACGTAGGAGAAAATTAATTTTTAATAAGTGACTAGGGACTAAAACTAAGTGAGGTGCTTTCTGTTCTTAGTCATAAAAATTGGCTTTTCTTTTGTTACCTATGCTGACAGTTTAGGTAGTTTCCCCAAACTCCAAATCCAGTTGCTCCACGGGAAGGAATTGCCTGAATTCTTTTTTCCCCTCCTCTAGGACATCAAGGGGCACCTTAGACATCTGGTCCTAGAGACTCTTCCCCACGAAGGGAAGGTGTCCCCCTGCTGATGGCGGAGAGACCAGGAGGGAGGGTGTCCAAGGTGTATGGAGAGGAGATGGGAGGAGGGCACATCCCCGCAGGGGCCTGAATGTGAGAGGCGACGTGGGCGTGGTCTGGGCCCCCAGGACCAAGGGCTGAAGGAGGCCAGTGAGCAAGGAGAACGGGGCCCGAGCTCCCAGCAGCAGGAGTGGAACCCGGGACTCCTCACGAGTTCCCCAGGCATATGGGGTCCAGTGGGACCAGAGCCAGTGCCTTGAAGACCAGTGACGCCACACCCCTGAGGACCAACCCTAGGTCAAGGGGACTCCGCCTCCCAACATGAAGATATGCCAGTTCCCCCCTCCACCCGGATGCCTTCTTAGGGACATAAGCAGGGGAGCAGCTCCAGGAGACGGGCCCTTTAATCTGAGAGAGGCTGGGCACTGCTTAAAAGACTGTTTCAATGGTCTGATTCGAAGGCCAGGCTAATAGCAGTGCTCTGCGTTTTCGGGCACGTTTGAGTTAAATGCACAGCGGGTGAGGTGTTTCAACCCCTCACACCTGTTGACCCCAGGGGGGTCTCTGGGTGGCGCATGAGCAGAGGGGACACGGACGCCCTTTGAGGTCTGTCCAGATCCCACCACAGGACCCTTCTTTGTGTCTGCTCATAAGTGGTCTGTGTTCCTGGGATCTGTTCAAAGCTTCCACGGACGTGCCAAGATCTGATGCTGCATAAATCAGCGTCTCCAAAACGTGCTGGACGAGCCGGAGGTCTGCCTTGGAGACCTTTCTGAGGAGCCGGTGAATCCCTTTTGGTGCCCGGAATGATTCTCTGTGGATCCTCAAGGCCTTTACCACGGCCTGATTTAGCACCTCCTTTGTTTTCCTCTCGCTCTCCACCGCCTCCCCCAGTAAGCATCCCAGACTTTGTATGGACCGTTCCTGCCTTCCCAGGGGCATTGCTTTCTGCAGGCTCTCAGATGAGAAGACGACACTCCCCGACACGAGCGAGCCCCAAGCACCGTATTAAGTGGCTCCAGCACCTTCCGTGGAGCTCCGGGCCCGCAAGGGCTGTGCCGACCCGCACCCTGTTCTGCTCCTCTGAGCTCTGGGGTCAGGCTGAGCCGTGCAGCTGAGATGATAGAGGAGCGCGTCTCGTTCTCGCTCAGCGCAGAGTTGGGCTGAGGTCTGCAGCTTTGGACTTGGACTTGGAAGCCATCGGAGCTGGTGAGCAGGACAGAAAGGCCTGGCCACGGCACTTCGCTCTCCATCCTGTTGCCTACAGTCCTGACCCTGCAGCGGGCAGACGGCAATAACCTGTGGCCACGCACGGCTGTGGTAGCTCACTCTGTGCCCGAGACACACTGCTGTCCAGTGGAATTAATTTACACACAGGTCACTTGTGGACCAACGTTTTTATTCTTCTTCCATACGTCATACGATTTCCATGACTCCAGCACCTGGGAAGGTCTTCGTGGCTAACTGGGCATCCCGTTGGACAGGAGGGCAGGGGGCGTCCTGAGACGGAGTGAGAACAGATGGGGGTCTGCAGACGGAGCTTGAACTTGAGCGCTTCGCAGTTCACATGGCTGAACACAGAACCCCACGGGGCATGTTCCTATAGGGAGCGAAACTGACAAGCTTCCCCGGGCCATGGGAGTTTCCCGTGTACTTGGCTGTCAGCGGTCTCCGTGCGGGGGTCACGGACACACTTGCTTCACCCTCCTGTTCCTTTGCCAAGGGCAAGGCTTCAGCCCGGCTTCCTTGAACCCGGGGTTGCGTGAAGGTGGCGATGCTATAAACAGGGAGAAAGGACTTGGCCTCGTTCTTGTTCTTTTTTAGCAGCCCTGTCTCTCCCCTGTAATTTCCCTTCTCCATTTAGACAGTGCTGCAGCCACAGGAAGCCATGCTCGCCCAGCCAGCCGACCCGGACCCTGGCCATCTGAAGCCTTCTGGTGTTTTGCAAAGATGTCATCTCATCCCACACATGTCGCCTTCTGTGAAGGGCCAGGCCATGTGACACACAAGATGGGCCAAGCTGGGACTAGCATGTGGGGAGCGTCGACTGGGGCTGGGAGGCTCCACCATGCGCTCGTTCTCAGACGCCACAGAACTGCAAGTGAGACGAGACAGCCAGGCTCTAAACGTACCCCGCGTGAGTGACCCAGCAGCCCCAGGGCAATCTCTTCTCTCCTGAAGGAGGCCGCTCCCTGCCTGGGTGATTTGCCTTTAGATGTCAGATGAGGTGGAGAGGCGACTTCCCGCCTTTCACGACGATGTCGTGCTGTGCTGTGCTGTGCTGTGTCTCCCTGCCCGGCTGTCGGGGTCCAGCGCCAGACTGTCCCTGGAAAGAGGGCAGCTATTCTTCTAGCACTTTCTCTCTGGGTTGACTTCCCACTCGTTAAGGAGGGGTTGGCTGCGACCGTGCGGTTTCTTCGTCCAGTGGTCAGCAGTGGGGAGGCTCGGGGACAGAGTTCTCTCTCTCATTTCCCCAGAGTCCAGGTTATCCTGCTGAGAACAAAAAAAGCACGTGGACCCCCAAAGAGTGCAAATGGTGAGTGCGGTTTGCTTGGTTCCCTGGGGCTGGAAGTGCCCACAGACGAGTCAGATGAGAACAGCGAAAAGCCATGCGGTCGCCCCGGGGGTGGGTTCTGTAGGGCGTCACATGTACAGATCCTCCCAAAGGGGCTACACCAGACATCCTGAAAATCATCCCGATGGCATCACCAACGAGGTGGCGTCTGGCTTCCTGAGAGGTGGTGCTGGCTGTGCACACCAAGGATGGTGACGTGGTGACATCGGTCACCAGCTTTGGCTCCAACGCTCCCCCAAAGTCCTGCAGCTGCCTCGGGACTGGGTTAAAAGTCTCATTTTCAGATGGTACCTTTTGGGCCAACACTGATCAGGGCCTCACCATCAATAAAATAGGGATGACAGCGTTTGCCTCACACATTTATTGTGGAAATAAAGTCTGAAAACTAAGTGCTTCATAGATAGCAGCTGCTCTGATGCTTATTCCACATTCTTCAGATCAGAATGCATCGACTAAATTTTTCATTTTTCAGTTAGTGTTTATATTTTTATGTTGCATGTTTGAGATGCACCTGTCTTATTTCCAACACGGAAAGGATGACAAACAATTGCAAGCATCAGGTTGAGGGTCGCCAGATCAAATACAGGATACCCAGTTGACTTTGATTTTTGGATAAAGAACAGAACATTGTTTAGTATAAGTATGTCCCAAAGACTGCATGGGATATACTTACACTGAGGAATTATCCATTGTGTTTCTGGAATTCAGTTTTACCTGGATTTTTATTTGCTAAATTTGGCAGCTCCAGCCAGGTTGGATGGAGCGGCGGTTAGTTTGGGAGTGACTGACGTATCTTAGGCGGGCACACCACTCAACACGTAGAAGGTTCCCGAATCCAGAGCTCGGGTACAGCCCTGGAGGGGTGAGCATGACGATGAACCTGCAAAGCCAGAGCAGGGCACGTTATAGCCTGCGGGGCTCCAGGACTCTCCGTGCTGTTTCCTCCAAGCAATTTGATTTTATTCGTAACTAAACAGTCTGCAACCAGGCAGGAGTTGTGGAGTCCATAAATGACCGGCTTCCATGAGGTCTGGATGACATACCCAAACCCCATGGGTTCGCCGAGGAAAGCAGGTCAGGCGGCAGAGTCAGGGTTAAAACTCAGGCTACTCTGATTCCAGAAGCCTTGCTCCAGATACCTGGGGAAAGACGTCTCAGAACCTGAGACTAAGTGACTGCGTGAGACGCAGAAAATGAGTCCACCTCA
The DNA here is from genome assembly GCF_951394435.1 of Stenella coeruleoalba. Taxonomy (NCBI): domain Eukaryota; kingdom Metazoa; phylum Chordata; class Mammalia; order Artiodactyla; family Delphinidae; genus Stenella; species Stenella coeruleoalba. The sequence goes on from NC_137164.1 coordinate 1,889,718, forward strand.
CATGATGCTCTTTGAAAAATGGAGGACTTTGGTGATAGATCTATGTGGATGTGTAATTGTTTGTAACTTTTTATGTCTCTGATTTACCTCCAGGTAACACCTGGTGGCCAAGGAGATGCTTGTTGCAATATCCAAAATGTCCAGGAAATGTCTACTAAGGGTTTTTGTTGGAACATATTTGTAAGAATGAGATTTGCCCAATGAGGTGCTGTTCTTGTTGTGTTGGGTACAAAAATCAGTGCTGCGCACCTAAGATTTAACACATTAGTACAAATAATAAGTTGTTAGGTCTCTGAAAGAAGAATAATCTGGTTTCTTCCATGGGCTTACCCAGGTAGCCACTGCACCTGGCAATGCAAGGGTGGTTGAAAGTTTTATGGCCAGCGAACAACAGAGCATTTGAACATAGGAGGCAATGATGTGGGAAACAGAAGAAAACGGGACCTGTTGAAGGAGAATCCGGATGTCATCATTAGGATCCTACAAATGATCCCCCAGACAGGTTGAGGGAAAAATCTAGAATAAAAAACAAAAATTGAGAGGAGGCTGACTTACATCAAATAGAGATTTTAGCTCCAGATTTTTAAATATTCTGTATCATATCTCAAATCTAATTGAAGTTTCCACTTTATAGTTTCTGGGGAAAAGAATAACCAGTCAGTCTCATTCCACAGTGCAGCACACAAGCTCCTGTACCCAGAAGTCTGCTGTTTCTCTGTCCTCTGTAGATCTGGACACCCTTGACTGAACGGGGGAGGTATTTTGGTTTTGAGACAGAAGGACTTCACGTCGTCTACATGCCCTTTGGCTGCTGTTCTCGGGGCAGTGGTTTCCAACAGTCATGTCTGGGAAAAATGATGACACTGGCAGTCCTGCCCACTCACTGAAGCCAACACTGGTTCCAGTGGCTGCCCAAGGCAGGGTGGTTCTTCACGGTGAGACGGAGGAAAGGACAAAACCCCCATGATGTGCCTTGGCCCCCAGTGATCAGTTTCACTGTTGGAACACTTAGCCAGGAATTGTTTCATTTATTTCTTCCGCAGGTATTCGCTAAGCACTTACTAGGTGCCGTGCCTGTGTCAGGCGCTGGGCAATGAGGAAGAAGACAGGCCTTTAACCAGCCTCCTAAGAGCTGGTTGTTTGTCAGAGAAGACAGACGGTTATTGGTAAACAAACACAGAGAAGGTACCTCGAGCTTAGACAAACGACAGTGAAGGGAAACCATGGGGCTCTGCGTTGGGGGCGCGGGAGGGCTTCTGTTAGAATCTGGTGGCCAGAGACAGCTTGCTGCCGGAACTCCAGGATTTAAAACATCTCTGAAAGGCTTTGGATCCATCTCAGCGTTACATACGCTCTCAGAATTCTTTCCTCCTAAGTGGCGTCTAACACTTTACTCGGTGACAAGCAGGTAACTCTGGACGTTTGGTGAGTTGAAAGGTCACCCGCTGTTGGCTGGCTTCAGGCCTACGGCAAACCACCCTCGCTGATAAAGCGGGTGCTGGCGGTAGTTACCGTAGGAACAGCTCACAGAGCTTTTCGTCTTCGAGGCAGGTTCAGCATCCCGATGAGGAGGTAGCGTTGTCTTTAATCCACAGGAAGGAGAGGGGGAATTTCACACCGCTTCTGTGGTACAGCTGCCCAAGGGGCCCCTTTCCCGCTGCCCTCAATTTCCCTTTGTCTCTGATTCTGAGGAAAAGCCGCCAGCTCCCCTACCTTTATTCCTCTGAAGAATTTTTCACCATTTTTATTCTATCAGAGCTGTTCCAGGTTCAGAACCCTAACATTTTGGAAAACAAACTGTATTCAGTGGCTGGAAAAGTCTGGGCCTTCCCAGATGAAAGGAATGGAGGACCTTCATTGTTCAGGTCAATAACTCCTTAGCTTGGTCTCGGGAAAGGATGTGCATTTCTCTCCAAACTCTGGAAAGCCCTTGAGGAACTTCTGAAAAGCAACAGGTGTGCATGAATCCCTTCAATTCTGGAGGACGGGCACGCCGGGAGAGGGATGCTTTCTGCAGTGCGTTAAAGGGGTTGAACATTTTCTTCTAACCCTACAGGCCAAATCAAGGAACTTTTCCCATTTCTCAGGCTCTTGTCACCTTCTCCCATCAGAAAAAAAAGCTACGTTTCCTTGGAATTCTGGTGATGGTCCACACTCCTAAACAATTTTGACCGTTTTCAGCTGCTGCTGCTTCTGCAAGGCAGGAAAATGGAAACTCTCACAAGCAGCCCCCCTCCCCCTGCAACACACATATGTGCACACTCACATGCACACACTCAACACACATATACGCACAGTACACGCGCACACTCACACATGCACACACTCAACACGCGCGCACACTCACACGTGCACAATGCACAAATCAACACACGTGTGCACACGCACACGTGCATGCATACACCCAACACACATGTACACACATGTACACACTCAACACACATGCACACACTTAACACACATATGCACACACTTATGCATGCAGACACACACACAGAGCCTGATGTAATGAAAATCCCAAGCCTTCTCCCAAGCAAGGAGGGATCTCAGGTCATGGGCTTACTTTAAAACATGAACGACTATAATTTGTAATATCTTGTACACAGTGAACAAACAGTTTTTAGTTTTAAATCTTCAGATATCTTCCTTCCAACAAACTCAAAACAATGTCATTTTTCTCTGTTCACTGTGGGGTCAGCAGAACCAATATCACAACCACTTCTCAGTTGGGGAAACTTGCCCACAAGCTGGTGGCTTCCCCTGGTGCTGTGCTGGTGGCAATGTCAGGATCTGGGTTTCTAACCCAGTGGTCGGTCCCAGCAGGATCTGCGGCTTCCCTCAGTGTGAAGTTATACTTTATTTGGGGAGACGTTCAAGTTCCCCAATTCCACACGATTTTAGAAATCTAGACCAGAGAGCTCACCGGGCCATTTACTGTTCTGACCTCTTGAATTCCAAGCCTCTTGTTTTTTATTCTGTCACAGAGTCCAGGTGTTTCAGGGCTGGAGTTCAACCTAGGATTCAGATGCTGTAACTCTCTGAGTCCCATCACTGAGATCTTCCAAAAACTATGATAGGAAATCTTTTTGGGGGGAGGACTTAGAGTGACCTGCGGATTTATGTGCTGGACAACTTTGGGGCTTTTCCATGCTATAAAGTCTTGCCTCAGCCTACAAGCCATCCCGTGGAACTGCTGTGTCATGCTCATGACTAGCTGGTCTTCTCTTTTTTCCCCCTAAATTAGTGATTCATAATTTATTTTGGTCTTGCGAATACACATTCTCAGATTGTGGTGACATCCACGAACCATTTGACTGAATTCAGTAAAAATAAAGGAAAAGGAACCGCAAAGAATGAAAAGGATTCCCTCAAGCCCTGATTTGTACAGACATGATCACAGAGAGCTACTTTGTGTTTCCCCCTTTCTGACAATCATTTCACTATCATAAAGACCAATGATTTAATTATTCAAGTGGACCCTTGTGTCCCATCTCTTTGCCCCACAAAATGTGTCTATCATGAAAGGGCGCCTAATTTTTAGCATGATTAAAATACTAAACACTCGAATTAAACATTTTCATGAGGGTTTATCTCCTACAAAAAACGTTCTGTTTCCTTGATGCTGGAGCGCGTGTTTCATTAACGATCATAAATAGTTTACGATTTAAGAAGAAAAGGTAGCAACTTACTCTGGCTGTGAAAGGGTTTTGCGCTGCAGCTTGTCATTGGCTGTGGGTTGCTGAGGCCAAAGGTCAGAACCTGGCAGATGCTGGTGGGGAAGCTTTTGGTCTCTGCCTCCTGGTTTGTGGATGTGACAATGCAGGAAGGAAGAAGGGGACAGGTGGTGACCTGCAAGTGCCCAGACCTCTCTGCCCAAGGATGGCTGTCCCTCACCTTTCACGGAAGCTTCCAGGAGCGTGCATTTTGATTTTAGGGCAAGGGTTGTATTTACTCACGAGGCACAGAGGGAGGACCCCAAACTCTGGACCGCTGTCTTGACGCTGTGATGCTGTGCAGCCCTGAGGGCACGCTTCACCTTTTCTGGAGAGAAAGTTGTCTTTTGTGACACATTGCTGTGCAATTTGTGAAAGAAAAAAATAAGAAAGGCTGGTAACTTCTCCGTGCCGTCAGGCGGCAGCTGGAAGGTTCCCCGGCAGAGGGTGATGCGCCTGACAGGGCTTTGAAGACAACCTCCCGAGAGGCATCGGGCCACACGAGGGAGGCTCCCCCTCCAGTCGGTGCCGGCCTCTCTCCTTGTGTTTCTCTTTCATCCTCGGGGTATCTTCTCCCTGCAGTGTGGACGGAGGCCACTGCCCACAATGAGCCCCTTGTCTCCCCCGAGGGCTCCCTTCCAGCTCCAGGTGATGGGAGGGGCTTTACCCTCAGTTCAAGGGCATCAAAACTCAACACTTGCCGAGAGAAACCGCTGAACTGGAAATCAGTTATCAGACACTCTCCTCTTTAGTGATAAAAGGTCGGAGAGGAACCGCCTCTCCTCTCACTAAATAACCTTGGAAAACTGCAGAGAAGGCGCTGACTTTTCTTTCTGTCTCCCAGGTTTACAGCTCAAGGCTCAGATCTTGGTAAAGACCCACCAGGTGAAATTTTGTTTTCCTGGACTGAATGGGGAACTTCCTGAAAGTCTAAACAAGTATGACTAGTTTTCAGAATGTTCTAAAGTTTTAGAAAAGTTCAGCTTGATAATTTACCAAGAGGGACAACTCAGACAGCATAATATTTCTGTGGTCACACACCCACTGCTCCACGAGCCCTGAACCTCACCCCGATGTTAGCTCTGGGGGCATTGGCTTCCTTCCCACATCTGGGTCAGCATCTCCCCCTGACTCTCAGCCTCCTTCTTCCACTTTCCTTTCGTGCTCCAGGGGCCTCTCGAGCTGTCACGTGTGGTCACTCCTGAACCCGTGCCCATGGTGCTAAGTCATAAGGACACAGCTGGCAGATCCCAGGACCCCGTGACATCCATACTTGCAGCTGACAGTTTTCAGGAACTTGAATTTTAAGGCTAATAACAAATAGAGTCAGAATCTTTAAAATAGTACAATGGTGTCAATAATTTGTGTATTTCCTGCTAACCGTGTCTGATGATTTTGGGTCCGTGTTGAACCGGGGCTGAGCCTAGGAGCGTGCGTCCAAAAGGTCACCCCAAAGAAGGGACCTCCAGGCTGAGATGTGAAGGGACGCTGAGGGTTCACTGGGCGAGGCTGGGGAAGAGCAGTGCAGGGCCTGGGGGTGGAGGGAGTACCGCCCATCCGAGGACCCAGAGGACGCAGGGGAGGGATGCGGAGAGCCGGCCGGGAGCCTGATCCCTCAGGGCCCTGGAGGCCACAGGAAGGAGTCTGAACTTTGTCCTCAGAGCAGAAAGGAATCTGTGCCTGGTCTCAGCTCCCGGAGCCCCGGGTTACTAGCTAGAGGAGTCCCGGACAAGTGTTCTTCCTGGGTCAACACGAAGAAGGGGAGTTGTATCTCTTTGAAGTTTACCCAGCGGGGTGAGGGCTGGCGGATAGTTTGGTGTCCTGAGGTCTCAGACACGCCACACACTCAGCGTTCAAATCATTGCTTCAGTTGGGCACGTAAATACATGCACTGATGCACAGGCCTGTCTGGGGCCGAGGCCCCTCTGCTTCTAGCTCCCGGTCTCGGCCGCAAGCAGCTCAGGATCTGGGCTGGAGTGTCCCGAGGTCCTACCCGCTCCGGATTGAGACGTTTGAGTGATAAATGGCAAAGGCTTCATGCGGGAATGCTGGGAGAGTTTGGGTAGATGATGTTTTTCAAGAAATCTTAGAACCTGAGTAGAAGGGGTTGTGTCGAGGGCTGCTGGATTTTAAAAGCAAGGAGATGAACAGTGTCCTGTGTGTGGTCACAGATTAAAGATACATGAACAGTACATATAAACCGCGTAAGGGGCTTTAACATACGCAAAGAAAGCATTTTAAAAACACTTTTTGGAACAAGAATTTCTGAGCCATAGAACTTTCATGCAGTTCTGCACCCAAAAGGCATGTGTTTTTTTTTTTTTTAACCAGCATTATGTGACAATCTTTATTTCAACAAATAAGGTCACTATAAAAAAATTTGACCTGAAATGTAAAAAAAGCAGCCAAAAATAAATATGTTTACACAGTATTGTAGAAATTATACCAAAGCGTGTTAAAATTCTCAGGACAAACCAAAACACGTCCAATTGTGTAAAGGCTCTTCCCTTGCCAGACACAGGAATAAAGCTGAGGACTCAGTTTGGTTTCACGGCTGAAAAATGGACAAAATAACTTAGAACAACCAGTCGAGGTCAAACGTGGTTGGACCCAACGTTGAGTCGCCATTGTCGGAAACAAAAGATTTGGTTTTTTCGGCTTCAGAGAAATCCGATCAGAATCCGAGCCACACAGCCGGGGGTTGGGGGGGGGCGGGTCCAGGACCTGCAGGTGTCAAGCTGATTGGTTCTTATGGGAAGGGGGGGCGGGCAGAGACGGAGTGGGGACCACAGAGGGGAGGGGCCACGAAGACTCACTCCTCCCAAACAGGAAGAAAAGCCACGGGCCAAAGGACAGGGCAACGACAAAATAGTAACCTTCTCCTACGGGTAGTTTCCGGATCCAAGTCCACCTGTGAAGAGTCAGATGGCGGGTTGAATGTGCTGAAATGTGTCTGGACTACAAATCGGTACCGGTAATCGTCTGGAATGGTCAGCCTCGATGATCTGGGTCGTCCCCTCAATTTTCTGCCCCCTTTTCCAGGACAGGTCTATCTGAAGAGCTCAGCCAGGGTTCATACGGCCTCACCGTCATCAGGAACAAGATTGAAATGCCTCTATTAAGCCAGTAAGAAACGGTCTGACACCATCCTTCTCTGCTGAGGTTTGGAAACCAAACGTGACAGGTTAAGTGGTAGAAGATACACACACGGTTGTATAATAAACACCAGATTATTACAAGCACGTGGGTTAAATATTTAAAGTATGCCCAGACCAAGGGTAAGGTCAGAATCCCTCTACAGTGGGTTCAATTGCAGGGTCTTGGTGTTTAGCCAGGGTGGGGTTAAAGTAATTGTCATGTTCCGAACAGCCTGGGAGGAAGCCAGAGGAAACGTGCTTTCATGAGGTTATGTGGTAGAATGAGGGCCTGTGCCCTGAGGGGAACTTGGGTGTCTAGGATGTGAGCTTCTCCTCTTGCGAGGGAACCTCGCCAGGTCCACTTGAGAGAAACACGGAGGCTACGCAGGTGGGTGGGTGTCTCTCCTGTGGTCCCTATGTTTGGGGTCACAGCTCTCTTAGAGAAACTAACAGAAACAATGACTGTTTCTTCGGAAGACACATGTGCAGAACATGGACACGCACATCTGCGCTTATAATTCAGGGACTCAGGAGTGGATGGTGAGGTCTGTGAAGGCAGGTGCACTGCCTGCAACCAGCATCGTATCTGGCATGTAGGAGGTGCTCAACTATGTCCGCTCAACAGATAAAGGAGTGAATTCAGCAAACAAATGTCTATTGAAGGCCTCCATGTGTCAGGAGCAGGTCAGGTGAGATGGTCCACAGCTGAGACCGTGATACACGAGGTGGTGATGAGTACCAAGGAGGAATGAAGCAGGAGAGAGGCCTGGGCAGCCCCAGGTCGTGGGTGGGACGGCCACTGTAAGTGGTGGCTGGAGAGAACCGCACTGCGAGGGTGACCCTCGAGGACGGGCCTGGGGGAAGTGAGGACACGGCCCTCGGCGCCTCGTGAATGGCTGGATGGAGGTGGGGGACAGGAGCTGGGGTTTGCTGGGCGACCGCGTGACGGGCACTGCCACAGCCACCCAAGACACCAGTCGGCGCCCCAGGGAGCCTCCGCCCAGCGCTCCAGACGGGGTGCCTGGGAGTGGGGATGCGTGGACGCATCGCCGAACCTCTAGGCATAGTGCGTCCTGCAAACAAGCTCAGCTTTGGAAATGAATAGCAGTGGACGTGGCCCGTTGCCTTGGAGGTGTTTTTGATTCCTTGGGACAGCCTCAGACGGGCAAGCGAAGAGGGTGCAGCATCAGATTCAGGAATCATGTGCTCTGTTGACTCACCCGGATCTGTCCCGCGTCAGCTGCCCTGCCTGTTGTGCTCTTTGATTTTCTCTCAGCTGCAGTAGAAAATGGACAACATTTGGGAAATCTGTGTCATATTAGCGATCGTAAAGAGAGACGTGTGGATCAGAATGAACCCTGGGTAATCAACTCGGGAAATTTTTAGCAGTAAAGGTAGGATTAGTTTCACCTAACTCTAATATGTTTGCATTTCCTTTGTACTTACGGAACAGAATCATTTGAAAAGCTTGGCTGGGCACTTTGGAATGCCAATAGAAAGGACCTCAATATCAGGATGCTTTGTCGTATTACTGGCCAGTCTTGGGCGTGTCAGAAATAATGTATAAAGGTGTTTTCCTAAGAGCTTTACACCTATGACCCGCAGCTTTCAACATCATTGGCTGAGACATGACGCCAAAGATCGAATTCAAACAAATTGCGTTTGACACGAGTTTTGCGGAGAAGCCGTAAAGACAAATGCTCAAGCCCTATGTGCTTTAATACTCAAACGTTGTATTGTCTAAAACAGAGGAACACTGGCTGCCTTTGCTAAGTGTAGATTTCTAGTGAAGCGTTTATTTAAGAAATAGTTATCAAGCGCCTACCATGTAGAAGTGTCTGTCTAGATACTGATGTATGAGGAAGTCGATTAGATGACTTTTAAAAAGTTTCTTTGAGGGTCCTTTTCCCCATCTATAACTCTATCTCATTTTTAAAAGCAAAGCTGCAATCGTGATGCTCTCATTCACTGACTCAGGGGTTTCCAAACTTCCTTGGCTCACGGCACCCTTAGAGTTTCACTCATTTTTTCACGGCACACTCCTGGGCCCAAAGAAATGCCTAACGGTTTTGTTTGCTAAGTAGTTAGGTCCAAATAACCTAAGTATTTATGTCCTAAAAGTAGCCATTTGCAAAAATGCTGCACATAAATCGAAAGAAAGAAAAATATCTTTATTTCGTTGTTAAGCAGCCTCAGTTAGCTGCTAATGGCACCGCGCAGCCTCTCTCACACTGGCCTCTGCCACTCCTATTTCCTATCTGTGCGGATTTTCATATTGTACTTGCTTTTTTATCACCACAGTTGAAACCCAGCTTCGCAAAGATACAACACGCTGAAAGAAATGTGATGTGATTTCACGCCGAAACTGTGAACTCCCCCTTGGACTCGCGGTGTGTGCAGCGTCCGAACAGGTCTGTACTATCCTGTGTTTCTTCCTCAAAAAATTAAATCTCCCACAATGTCCCTGATGATACTGGCGTCTTGGGGAACAACGTTTGGGAACCATGTGCCTACATTTATTCTACTTACGTTAACCGAACATTTCTTTAATGCATGATTCAATGTAACAACTTCTGAAACAATAATAATACTGAAGGATACGTTCCACTGAGGACAGCATGTCCGGAGCATTGTTGGGAAAGCCAAGTGTCTCCTGGCAGGGCTGTTCCACAGAACTTTCTGTGAGGATGCATTGTGCTCTATGTGTGCCCTCCAGGACAAGTGAGTGAAGTAAGTCAGACAGAGAAAGACAGATATCATATATCGCTTATATGTGGAATCTAAAAAATGATAGAAATGAACTTATTTACAAAACGAAATAGTCACAGATGTAGAAGACTTTAATTAATTTAAATTTAAATAATCACACGTAGCTGATGGCTAAGATATTGGACACTGCAATGAAACTTTCTCAGGTTTTAGTTTCTTGGTATGATGCAAGGTGAAATATGTCCTACATTAGAGATATTTTATTTATATTAAATTCATAAAGTTATTGCTGAATGAACCAAGGTTGCATTTATTTATTATATGCATTCAGAATGCATGTGTGAAAGCTGGCATTGGGCTCACTGAGAATCACTGAAAAAGGTAATCATTTGAATTCTTGTAGGATTTAGGAAGATGTCACCAGAGTCATCATCTACCACGTACAAAGTGGGATCGCACCCCTTGCTTCTTCTTGGCTGTTTCCATAACCTGGCTTTAAACCTGAAAACCTTACTAGGTTTACTGTAGAGTTTAGATAGACATACCTTAGCATGTTCACAGAATTACTGATAATTGCTTTTTTTTAAAACTTTTTAAAAAAATAAATTTATTTATTTTTGGCTGCGCTGGGTCTTTGTTGCTGTGCATGGGCTTCCTCTAGTTGCTGCGAGCGGGGGCTACTCTTCGTTGTGGTGCATGAGCTTCTCACTGTGGTGGCTTCTCTTGTCGTGGAGCACGGGCTCTAGGCGAGTGGGCTTCAGTAGTTGTGGCACGTGGGCTCAGTAGTTGTGGCTCGCTGGCTCTAGAGTGCAGCCTCAGTAGTTGTGGAGCATGGCCTTAGTTACTCCATGGCATGTGGGATCTTCCCGGACCAGGGCTCGAACCCGTGCTCCCTGCATTGGCAGGCGGATTCTTAACCACTGCGCCACCAGGGAAGTCCTGATAATTGCATTTATTTAGGAATGTTCACGTTTAAATTTTTAATTCTTAATTTTTGTTCTGCCTTGTACTTGTAGAATTACGTTTGGAATATGTCACTTTTTTCTCCTTTGTGGGCTCTTTGGACTCTTTAATCTTATATTTTGACTTGTGTGTGGTTTGCTTCTTTTCTTTTGACCTTCTGTCTCTCTTGCGCCTTCCTACCCGGCCCCTGCCTGCCAGGTCCCCACCCTGAACAATCATAGTTGTATACTGCTAAGTAAAACAAAACAAAACAAAACACAAAACTTAATTGCTTAAAGCAATACCATTTCACGATTTCTCATGATTCTGGGGTTCTCTGGGGCTCTGCTGGTCCCTCTATTCTGCGCCACCCCCCATCCTGCTGAGGGCTCCGTTGGCCTCCCATCCTCTGAGGCTTCTCTCCAACACTGGGAGCCAGTGTTTCAAAATCCAGCCGAGTTTCTTACCTGGTGGCTAAATTCTAACGTTGCAAAGCAGAAGCTGCCAGATCTTCCTGAAGCACAGGGTCAGAACAGGTGCAGTGTCACCTCCACCCTCCCCTTTGGTTGTGAGAAGTCGAAAGCCCAGCCCAGCGTCAGAGGGTGGGCAGGGGATCCCACCTCTTGCTGGGAAGCTACAGAGATTGTAACCAGCTTCGGTCCATCACAACAGCTAAGCCACTTTTCTTTTCTCTTCATTAATATTTGGAGGTTTGGTCAGATCCATTTGTCGGACAGAGGGAGAGACTGAATGTTAATTTAGAAGTGAAGGAATATTTATAACCCTACAAACCTACCAAGAAAGAAAAGGAAAAGGGAGAAAATTCTCAGATAAGGATGACTATTGCATTAAATAATCTGCACTTAAAGTTTCTGGTTGTATGTAATTTACATCCCAGTTTGTTCCCTTCTTTCCCAAGTCGCTTTGTGTATCCACGGCTCATTTCCTGCTATCAGACAGACTCCTAACATATAAACGAGGAGCACTTCTCTACTTCAAGTAACAGAAAACCGAATTAGAGCGACTTAAATGCACAGGGGCTTTTCTCATGAAACAAGCAGCCCAGAGGTCAGTGGCTTAGTGACATCAGGGCCAACGAGGAGTTAATTTCTCCGGCCTTTCTGCTCCTGGTTGCCAGATGGCTGCCGCACATTCGGCCACTGTGTCCACATCCCGGCGGAAGGAAGGGATGGAGTTAGGGAGAGGGCTAGGACCCCCCCGCAAAGCACAAGCTCCCCCGGGACGCAGGGGAGACCAGGCTTCTGTCTCACCCAGCAGACCGTCATCGCAGGGCCCCTCCCAGCTGGAACGAGGTTTCAGAGGAGGAAGGGTTATGAACGGAGGTGGGGCGTACAGGCCACCGCCCGGAGACGGCCCCAGCGACGCCACCTCCCGGTGCCCAGGGCGACATGGCCCCTTTCTTCCCAGTGTGCAGCGGACCTAGTGAGCGGCTACTGGTGGATGGGCCATGGACACAGGAACGCAGGCCACCTCTGATCAGGTTCAGGGTAGCCTGAGCCTCCAGCCTCAGGGGCTCCCCTTTAGAATGGCGTGACGTGGACCAGTGGTTGCCACTTTGAAGGCAAGCCTGTGAAGAGACTTCCTCTTGGACGTGGGTCTGCTGGGGTCTGCCAGCCACCACGCGAGGGGCCTGGGGCGCCCCCTCCAGCCCCACTTGAGCCTTTTGGTGACTGCGGTGCTGGCCACCAGCTTGGCTGCAGCCTCATGAGGGAACGTGGGCCAGACACACCCACGGAGCCCCATCTGACTCCCCTTGTGCAGAAACTGTCACATAGTAAAAGTTTGCTGTCTTAAGTGGCCGAGTTTTAGGCTAACATGTCCCATACACAGCAATAGGTAGTTAAGGCATTTGTTCAATCAATCAGCCATGTCAGTTACACCTGTACGTGATAATATTAAAAAAAATAAACCCCAAAAATCTTCTGGATGAGAAGCTTATCAAAAGTTTCCTGAAAGCTTAGGTAAATTAAGTACACTGGTTCTCCTTGCCCTCAAAGTTACTTATCTCTTCAAAGAATACTAGCCTAATAAAGCATCGGATAAATCTTATGGAAATTATGTTGTTCTAGGAAGGCTTGTTTAAGTGTCTCCTGGGTGTGTTCTGACCCAGCTGTTGATGCCCCGATCCTGGTTTCTTTATTTGCATGATTGAGTCTTCAGGAGGCTTTCTTGTGGACCACTGGCCGTCAGTTCTAACTGGTATTTTGTTTGTTTGTTTGTTTGCGGTACACGGGCCTCTCACTGTTGTGGCCTCTCCCGTTGCGGAGCACAGGCTCCGGACGCGCAGGCTCAGCGGCCATGGCTCACGGGCCCAGCCACTCCGCAGCATGTGGGATCTTCCTGGACCGGGGCACGAACCCGTGTTCCCTGCATCGGCAGGCGGACCCCGAACCACTGCGCCACCAGGGAAGCCCCTAACTGGTATTTTTGATGTTTGTACGTATTTGATAATTAACTGGGTCCTAAAAGATGCTGACGCTCCCACAGGGTTGCAATCAGTCATTCCATTCCATTAGTTTCCAAATGTCCATCTGTCCGCCCTCGCGTCATTGTCGACGGTGCTTGCCACGTACGTGAGCTTTTGGGGGCTAATGACGAAAAGAGAATTTGAACTTGAAACAGCAAATATCTGCTAGATAACAGTGGCTGGATGCATGGAGACTGTCTCTGGTGCCGTGACCATCCTCCCTCCTGCCAAACATTTTTGTCCCGTGGAGCAGCGTGCAGGGCTCGCTTTATGTCCTGGAAACATTCCCTACTAATACTAAGCAGATTTGGGCTCGTCGTTCTTATTTCTCATGTGGCAAATGTCTTTCTCCTACTGACGTGTGTTTCTGTGTGTATATGCATAAAATGAGGAGTTGGCCAGAAATGGAGATGGGCGTGTGCACGTGGGCTGCCTCTGTTAGTGCTCATGTGTCTTCATCCGTCTGGCCTCACCCTGGGTTACTGGGACTCTACACGGAGACAACATCTCAGATTTATTATAATGTGAGGGAGGTAAGAGTCCCTCAATTCACGCTCCTAGAAGATTATGACTTTCCAGTCTCTGTTCTGTGGCGATCAACCTAGAATCAGCCGCGGTAATTTTACCACATTCATAATTCACTACTCAGAAAAGGGAAAGAATTAGAATATATACATTATGATAGAATTTCATGCAGCCAGGTAGATGCCGATATAACGTTTCCCTTTTCTCAACGTAGAGTGGCCCCGAAGAGTGATTTCACTCTTCTTTCTTTTTAAGCAAATATGGTTTCTTTTCCAATAGATAAGAAAAGACGTTCAGCGGCTTCAGGTTATGTGAGGTGAGGAAGTCAGGGGAGGCTAAGGATAGCAGGTGCACCGCGCACACAGCTGGAGAGCCCGGGCTCTGCTGGTATCACTGTTATCTCGCGTGTGATAGCAGGAAACAGGGCGGGACTGAAATCACTCGTTCAGGATCGGACAGGTACATTCTCATCGCTGTGCTCAGATCATTGGAGGTTCTGTTTATTTTCTGCCTCTTCCCTCTTGATACGTATTTCTCGTTTCCAAGCAAGAGCTTCCCCCGCCCCCAAGGTGGTGGTCGGCACACAGAGAATTCCCTGTCTGGCAAATGGGACTGTTTTTCACGCGATCATTATCATAGTAACTGTTATTTACCACGTTCAGGACACTCCTGTTCAGATGCTTTGAATATTACAGACCCTCATCATTTTTAGACCCGTGACTTATCCCAGATGAAACGACAGGTCAGCTGGAGTCTTTAGTGACTATCGGAGAAATAAAATAGAGCAAAAAGAAAAAAGTACTCCACAAACCCATAACCACAGAAGAAAACTCCAGTGTCCTGTGCTGGGGTTTCAATGTAGCGTAAAGTAAATTCTCACCTAGTTGCTAAAATCCAGTTTCACCTCCAGGCCTGGTAAACACCCTACGTGTCTGTGAGGTTGGAGGAGGAGAAATTTGACTCCTGGTGATATCTAGTTACTCTAATGCTCAGTCCTTGGGTCATTATTTAAATATTTTGTAAATACACACACGTCGTCATCATCATTTCTCTAGTACTTGTTTGTTTGTGGCATGAGCATAATAATTTGAAACTTTGTACAGTATCATCTAATAATTAATCCAGGATCTGAAAACATTTCTAGCTACTGTTTTCCATGAAATCTTTTTTAAAAAAGAGAAATTCGATTGCTCTAAAAAACAAAAATCTGCAGCCCCTGCAGCTGCGTCAATTGCTTTTTGCGACATGAATGTTCAATTCATTTAGATCTCCTAGCAAAAGAGACCTTACATGGGCAATGCTAGTATCTCATCAATGTTGTAAAAACCTGCTAAAATTTATATTGTTTCAATGAGGGTATTGTATTCATTTGATGTCATGTGCAGGTGGGAAAGCTAATTTTATAGGGCTTTTTTTTTTTTTTAACCTTCCTATCTCAGACCTCCCTTGGAATTTGGAAATATTACCTTATATGAGCTCCAAATTTTCTTTATTACAATAAACTATTTTCTCATGTAATTTGGTTTATTGGGTGGCACTAACTTTACCTCTTTGAACGGAAGAATAAGACCCATCACCCTGTCACGTGACTTGTCATTCTACGTCACCTGCTTCTAAGCATCCTTTGTCCAGAGGATGCTAGGGTTCTGGGGGCCACACGCTCTGGGGGCTGAGCTCCCTGAAATAGAAGCCGTGTTTGTCATTTTTGTCACTAACATGACTTAGTATCGTGACATCAGTCAGGTGTGGCCTTGCCAGATGGTAAACATGTAAAAAGAATACAGCTTCCTTCTGGCAGTAAAAGAGATTAGTTGGCGGAAGTTAGCTGTGACAAGATGGGGTTGGAGAATGAAATCAAAGGGTTTGTTTATAAGGGTCTAGAGATAATCTGCTGTCTGCATTATAAAGAGGGCTCAGCCTGTGGGACGTCAGTCCTGGTAAAATCATTTGGGGAAAACATGTGGCTCCTGGTTCCGTGCGTGCCTCAGACCTTTTCTGTGGAAGATGTCCACGTGTGCTTCATAGAAGAACTCTCCCTGATAGGAGAGCGGATTTCTGATTCCTGGAAATTTTTAATTAAAAAAATTGAATTAGTAAATCTGCCGTCGGAAATTCGTATTTTTACCTTGAACGTAGGGACAGTTTGTTATCATTGAGATAACCTACATGTTTTTGGTGTTCAAAATACATGCCATACTTAAGAGAATCTGATATTAAGAGAATCTGACCTATTATATTATGTTAAAGATGTCAACTGTGTGATTAAGCTACTGATTTTAGACTTGAGATATTGAAATGTGTAAGAGAATCTGACTAAGCTCTAAAGTACTGGTTATAAATACTTTATAAGATGTGTAAGTTGAAACCTTATGGAAAATTGGGTTTTTGCAGGCTAATTTTTTTTTTTGCAGGCTAATTTTGATAATTTGAATATTAGCTTAAAAAAAATCTGGTGACTATAGATCAGGGTCTCTGGGCACAAAAAGCCCCCTTTCAACATGAAGACACCCACAGTGACACTTCGTATTGATGCAGAGACAGAGTCCTGCCCATGGAGAAGTGCTACCTCCACCTCCTTGCCCTGATGTCCCTGCACCAGGTAGAGCCATACCCACCACCCACGTCACCCCTCACCTGCAGCCACCTCTTCTGGGTCACTTTCTTTTTCTTTTTTTTTAAAATTTATTTATTTATTTATTTTTGGCTGAGTTAGGTCTTTGTTGCTGTGCACAGGCTTTCTCTAGTTGCGGCAAGCGGGGGCTACTCTTTGTTGCGGTGCGCGAGCTTCTCATTGTCGTGGCTTCTCTTATTGCGGAGCACGGGCTCTAGGCGCACGGGCTTCAGTAGTTGTGGTGCATGGGCTCAGTAGTTGTGGCTCACGGGCTCTAGGCGTGAGGGCTTCAGTAGTTGTGGTGTGTGGGCTCAGTAGTTGTGGCTCGCGGGCTCTAGGCGCGTGGGCTTCGGTAGTTGTGGTGTACGGGCTCAGTAGTTGTGGCTCGCGGGCTCTAGAGCGCGGGCTCAGTAGTTGTGGCACACGGGCTTAGTTGCTCCGTGGCATGTGGGATCTTCCCGGACCAGGGCTCGAACCCATGTCCCCTGCATTGGCAGGCAGATTCTTAACCACTGTGCCACCAGGGAAGCCCTTTCCTGTGTCGCCTTCTGTACTGTGTTGCCATCCTTCACTTCTCTCTCTATCTCTCATGTTACCCAGGAGCTTCCTAAGTATTTACCCCTATTTCTACCCCACCACCTACCAAAGGTGATGCTTTGTTCGTGTCTTTGTACGAGGCTCTCTGAGTCTAACAGACCCTCTACAGTGCTATACAACCGCGTTCTAGAACCCGGGAAGCTTTACCATTGAATTCAGGAGCTGAGACCACCCCGTGTGGAGCAGCAATGAGCAGGTGGTCCCACAGCTCCCGGAGGTTGTGACCTACTGGCTCGGCGTGAGCCTCAGGAAGCAATGTTTAAGAAAGTTCCAGAGGATTCCACTGTGCAAAGTGCTGGGTTGCAGGGAGGTGATTAGAATCCGGAAGCAGTTTAAAAGCACCAGATTTTTAAAATGAATGCTCAGAATTCTGGTTAGCATGTAAGCAATGAGAAGAGCGAGAAAATGACGGCAGTTTGGGGCAAAGACCCTTCCCCTGCCCCCCCCCCCCGCCCCATTCAGAACCTCTGCTAATGGCTCTGGAGCCTGTGAGCAGTGGAGGCCTTGGTTTCTGGGGGTCTCCGTGGAGAGAATGATCATCGCTGGTGTTTCACCCCTGACCTGGGAAAGTGTCTGGAAAACTGACAAGGAGCCCAGGCTGAGGGCTAGAAGCAGCAGATCGTGGCTCAGAGAGATATTGGGACCTTTGTGTCACCACAGCCCCCTGAGGCTGTGTAGAGGCCCTGGGCCTCCACGAGACCAAGGAAGAGCTGGACAGGCAGGTGGCGGCAGCAAGATGGGCAGATTCTCTGCATGTGCATGTGACCTAGAGGGAGGGGCCACCCTGGATCCACCCCTGCAAGGACACGGCCTTGGCTTCTGGACTCGGCCAGACACAGTCCTGCCCAAGTTGAAGTCCACTCGATATACAGAGGGAGGAAGACCGGCTAGTCCCAAGCCTAGAGGAAAAGCTAAAACCTGGTGGAAGAGATATTTAAGTTGAACTATTCAATTAAAAAGAGTACTTCACTGTCTAAACCTGAAAACACGATTTCCTAACTAAAGAGTTGATTGACAGATTAAAGAGGAGGTGGTCACTGTTGAGACACAACTTTAAGAACCAGAAGGTCAGGTGGATGAAGTATCTCAAAGCAGAGCACGATTATAGAGAGATGGAAAAATGGGGAAAAATGCATGTGGTGGAAATGCAGCCAGCTTTAAGAGTAACACACTCCATCTCGGTGAGGAAGTATTTGGTAACTTGTTTTCAGAAAATAGTGGAAATTATGAGAGATAACTGTTAATGGACTAGAAAAGGGTGGTAGAATTTACATATTAATTAGAGGAAAAAGAATAATTAGAGACACACTAACAAAACCAAGTAGATTTTTTTAAAAAGGAAGAAATGACAGTTTGAACTATTTAGTAATTCTGAAGGAAGATGGAGTATATAATCAAGGATATTAGCCATTATGACGGCAAATGGGCTAGATTTTGTACTATAACACAAACCCCTTTATGTACAATTTGTAATAATCACACTTAAAACAAACGAACACAGAACACTTGAACAGAAGGGTCAGAAGAGAATAACCAAAAACAAGGCATGAGGCAAATATTAAAGAAAATGAAACTCGTAAAACACTGACCAAAAAACCCCTGAAAAGTATAAAACAGGAAAGGCAATATGTTAATGTATAATATAATTAATGTCATAATACAGTAAAATAATAATTTGCATTTAATGTTAAGCATTCATGAGACCAAATAGGGAGACAGAGTAACCATGAAAAGAAACCAGTCTCAGACCTCAGAGCATCAAAAACAGCAGCTAACTGCTGGTGTGAATGTAAACTGATGCAGCCACTATGGAGAACAGTATGGAGGTTCCTTAGAAAACTAAAAATAGAATCACCACATGAGCCAGCAATCCCACCACTGGGCATATACCCTGAGAAAACCGTAATTCAAAACGAGGCATGTACCACGATGTTCACTGCAGCTCTATTTACAATAGCCAGGAGATGGAAGCAACCTAAGTGTCCATCAACAGATGAATGGATAAAGAAGATGTGGCACATATATACAATGGAATATTACTCAGCCATAAAAAGAAACAAAATTGAGTTATTTGTAGTGAGGTGGATGGACCTAGAGTCTGTCATACAGAGTGAAGTAAGTCAGAAAGAGAAGAACAAACACTGTATGCTAACACATATATATGGAATCTAAAAAAAAAAAATGGTTCTGAAGAACCTAGGGGCAGGATAGAAATAAAGACTCAGACATAGAGAATGGACTTGAGGACACGGGGAGGGAGAAGGGTAAGCTGGGATGAAGTGAGAGAGTGGCATGGACATATATACACTACCAAATGTAAAATAGATAGCTAGTGGGAAGCAGCCGCATAGCACAGGGAGATCAGCTCGGTGCTTTGTGACCACCTAGAGGGGTGGGATAGGGAGGGTGGGAGGGAGACGCAAGAGGGAGGAGATATGGGGATATATGTATATGTATAGCTGATTCACTTTGTTATACAGCAGAAACTAACACACCATTGTAAAGCAACTATACTCCAATAAAGATGTTAAAAAAAAAAACAGCAGCTAATTATGCAAGACCAAAACTATGCAAACGCTATATATGATGAGAGCATGTTTATAACGGGAAAGTCGAATATATCTTTTTCAAGAATGGACAGATCTAGTAGACAAACAAAAAGTGAGGCCTGGAGAAACTGCATAACACGATCAACAAACAAAATTATAGCTGTAAATGTAAGCTCGCATCTCCCAAGTAGAGGCTATATGTTTTTCGTATGACTTTCACACAAAAGGTGTTCATTCGTTAACCATGGAGGAAAACTTAGTAGAGATTTTCAGGCCACAGAGTCTGTTAAGAGGTCGTTAAAAACATCTTGCTGCTTGAAAACTAAGAAAAACTCCCATAAAATCTTTGGATCAAAGACAGAATAAAAAGTGAGATCACAAACTACCTAGAAAGCAACCAGGAGGAAACCTCATACCAAATGTGGTGGGCACAGCTGAACTCAGAACAGCTTATAGCTCAAATCACTTTGTTATTAAGGAGGAAATACTCAAGATAAAGGAACTAAGGAAAGATAATATCAAAAAATCACCTGAAGGTATTAGAAAAGGAAAAACAAAATAAACCCAAGAAACCAGGAAGGGAGAATGACTAACAATCGAAGCTGAATTTAATGAAATAAAAAATGCACAACAAAGAAATTCAGAAAGGATAATTTAAACCAAAAACCTGGTTTTCTTAAAGATCAGCAAAATAGAACTTTGCAAGTGTTCTGTTTCATGAAAAAGAAAATATAAAACTAAAAAAATGAACACACTTTGACAGACCATTCATTACATGGACTCAGCTTGAAAAAAACAAATTATAAAGAGAGAACTGAAATGGAGTGTAATTCCTACCAGGCAGGAGATGCTGACCAAGGAGGTTATTTAAAATAGGAGAGACAAGAATTTTGCTATGATGAGCAGGTCTCTTAAAGACTTTTCTAGCTTATCATATGATGTTTCATTGACTAAAACTAAACTTTAAAGTATCTTTAAACTTGAAAGATGAGGGAGTCAATTTGTTTATAGTGGTGACATTCAGTATAATAGTTATTGGTGAGCTACACGTTCAAGGACTATAGCATGGGCAATCTATAACCCAAGGTTATTAATGTCACCACAATCCACAGTTTAACAATTTGCTTTCAATGTGTGTTTACATTTGAAAATATTGCTAAGTTGGCAGAGAAGACTAATAACAGTCAAGACAGATCTAGAAAGCAGAGAACTGTCAAGTGTTTAGTGATATGCTAAGGGATCAAATACATGGAATTTCTCTGATTTTGAACAATAGTAACAACATAACCTGGAACTAGAGAAACCAATATTATGTCACAGGTCAAAGAAGCAGTGGTTTCTGTTACTATATATATTGCTTTTTCAATATTTGGTACTTATTCTATATGTGATGCTAATTCACCTAAAATGAAACTTGAGCTTGAAAATGGACGAAAATAAGAATAACTTTGTATAAATGGAAAATAGCATTTAGGGAAAGAGCTAAAAAGTCTTGATTCAACTTTTTTCTGTGCCTTTACGCCTCTGTCATAGACATCTGAAGTCGCCATCTGAAAGAAAAAGAAAACAAAGAACAACGCAAAATAATTTTAAAGAAACACAGAGACACACATAGTAATAAAGTAGTTCACCCACGTAAGCATTTTGACATTCTCTGTCCCATACGATCTCCTTAAAAACCCTGAAGAGCATGGCGGGTATGCTTTTCCTTATACACGTGAAGGAACTAAGATTCATGTACGCTGAATTGAGGAAGGCCATGTGGAGACCAATGGCAACTGAAGATTCAATGTTGTTTTGACAAGTCTTTCATCTCCTTGGATAAATTTATTCCTCAGCATTTTATTCTTTGGATGCTATTTTAAATGGAATTATTTTATTAATTTCATTTTCAGATTGTTTATTCCTGGTGTACAGAAACAAATTTTTGTGTGTGTTTATCTTGTATCCTGCGACTTTGCTGAATTCATTTATTATCTTTGGTCATTTTTTTTGTGGATTTTCTGTAATTTTCTAGATGCAAAATTTTGTCATCATAAATAGAGTTAGTTTTAAACATCCTTTCCAATTTGATGTCATTTTTTTCCTTGCCTAAATTCTCTGGCTAGGGCTTTCAGTACGATTACAAATAGCCATGGTGAAAGTAGGCAAGTGTGTCTTGTTCCTAATTTAGGGACTGATTTTAGTCTTTCACCACTGAATATGATCTCAGCTGATGTTTTTTCCTAAATGTTCTTAATCAAGTTGAACAGTTCTTGTCTGTTCCTAGTTTGCTGAGTGTTTTTGTTGTGAGAGGGTAATGAATAATGTCAAATGCTTTTTCTGTATCTACTGAGATGATTATTCTATTAATGAGGTATATTACATGGATTTTCTTATGTTGAAACACCCTTGCATTCCTGGGATAAATTTGGGAAGTTTTGGCCACTGTTTCTTCAAATATTTTTTCTTCCCCTTTCTGTCTCTCTTCTCCCTCTGGGCCTCCCATAATTCATACCTTGGTATTTTTGATAGTGAGGCATAGGACCCTAAGACTTTGTTCATTTGTTTCCTTTTTCTTTTTCTTACTGCTTCTCAGACTGGGTGATTTCAATTGAACCATCTTTAAGTTCACTGATTATCTCTTCTGCCTGTTTGAATCTGCTGTCGAATACCTCTAGTAAAATTTTAAATTTCATCTGTTTTATTTTCAGCTCCAGAAGTTTTATTTCATTCTTTTTTATAATTTCTAACTCTTTTCAAAACTTATGTTATATTTTTTTACTGACTCACTCTCTCACTGTCCGCCTGATTTCTTTCTGTTCTTTGTGGTTGCTTTGAGCATATTTAAGACAGTTTAGAGACTTCTTCTAGTAAGTCCAATGTTTGGGATGTTTTTGTTAATTTCTCTTTTATTTTCCCTGTGAATGGGTCACACTTTCCTCCTTCTCTGTATGCTTTGTAATTTTTGTTGAGTACTGGATGTTTTGAATGCTGTGATGTGGTGACTAACAATCAGATTCTACTTCCTCTCCAGGGGTTCCTGTTGTTACTTGAGGAAAGCTGTGCTGTTGCTTTGTTTAGTGACTTTTCCAAACCATTTTTGAAAAGACTATATTCTTTGTCACATGTGGTCACTGGAGTATCTGTTTTGTTTTCTCTGCAGCCAGTCAATGACTTCCCAGAGATTTCCTTAAATATGTGAGTCCAATAAGAAAAGAAACAACTGTACCTGTCTCTTTAAATTTCCATGGACCAATGTAGGTGGAGAAGCCACTTCAGTCAGTGGGCATTGATAGAATGACCAGTCTCTGTGCTGGCCCCCCAGCTATGAAAAGCAATGCTCGAAATGGACAATTCCTGTTTCCGGAGGACTCCCTAAGTTCTTAGTGAAAGATATCTTAACAAAATATATATTTTTAGTATGTAATAATAACTCTCCACAAGAGAGTTATTTTTGCTATTTTTATTTTCTGATTATTAACAGGGTTTAGAGAGATCAATTCCTGATGTAGGTCTAATAGAAAACTAATTTTAAAAGTCTCACAAAAGAGGGAGAACTTAGAGATAATCTTGAATCAAACTCTCATCTTATATGATACCTAAAAGTGGTAATTGAATAAGAATCCAATTTCATGTTTTGTTAAGTAAGAATTAATTCTGAATTAATTATAAGTATATCGTACATGTTAATATATCAAAATCCTAGGTGTTTTGCATTAAATGCTTATAAATCTGAATTCATGGTAAAAGCCATGTTGTATAAAATTTAGCTCCTGTATTCATTAACTCTTTTAAGAAGCAAATGTTTCAGTTAAGGAGAAATGTTTCTGAGCCTGTTATGCGTCTCACATGTGTGTCTGGATTAGTTCGGTGTTTGAAATATTTTATGCAACTTGATAAAAATTACATTAACCACAGATAATTAAAAAATAGTATAATATGAAAATTCACTTTAGGTGTGTATAGTTTTCTAGTCTGCTCTGTGCCATTTGGAAAGTTTACAAAATTTTATGAAGAGAATTATATAGATGCATACATATATATGTGTATGTGTATCTTTAAAATTTTCTTTTCAGAGAATAGAAAAGAAATGTTACCTTAAAGAAAATCATAATTATCCCTTGGCTCTGGACATCTCTTTAAAGGTCTTGCTAGGCAGTGAGCTTGATTGGGTGAGACCGTCACGTGACATGAGCATCAGCTACAGGCCAAGTCCATCCTGATGGTGTTAACAGACAGGGTGAATTATTTAACTGGGAGACTATGATTCTCAGCTTAGATACTAATTTTCTAGCCACTGCAACTATATTTCATTCTCACTTTAAACACACCTGGCAAGAGAGACTCAGCATGAATAGATGTGTGGAGCTGTGACAGTTCATTCTCCGAGAACCTCCACCTTTGCTTTCTCCCCTGAGAGATGAATGTGGTTCCTAGAGCTCTTCTAGGAGCTGTCGGCATTTTGCTTGGGTCACCACCCTTCTGAGGCCTGTTTTGCTCTTTGATTTGCCGTTTCTCAGCAAGTCTCTTCTTTCCCCCTTTCCCGCGTGTGGCATCCAAGACGGAGGCCCCGCAGCCTCAAGCCGCAGCCAGACTCTGCCCAGGAATGCGCGCAGCTGCGACCGGGCGGGCAGGGGCTTCGCAGTTGCTGTGCCGTGGAATCCAATGAACACAGGAAACATTCCAGTGGGAAACTAATACTGCTTTAGGGAAAACTCACAGGGAGGGAAAACAGGTGAGACCACATGATCTCATCCAGTGGAAACCAGGGCACGGCTCTGCCTTATCTTCAGATAATTTACTTCTGAACGCACCGTGGTGTGACTTTTCCTCTTTCTCCAGTGTGGCTAGGGGTGTATTTTCAATTCACTTGCACCATGAGGTGCCAAAAGATCACGGAGGGAGTTTGTGATGTGCTTGCTTCAGAGCTTCCTGGGCTCCGTACGGAGCACTTTTGCTTGAGGAGAATTGGAGATCCCCCCCTCCCCCTAAAATAAAAAGAACAAAATTATGCCATTTGCTGCAACATGGATGAACCTAGAGATGATCATGCTAAGTGAAGTAAGTGAGACAAAGACAAATGTCATATGATATCACTTACATGTGGAATCTAAAAAAAAATCCTGTATGATACAAACGAACTTATATACAAAACAGAAATAGATCCACAGACATAGAAAATAAACTTACAGTTACCAAAGGGGAAAAGGGGGAGGGATAAATTAGGAGTTTGAGATTAACATATATACACTACTCTATATAAAATAATCAACAAGGACCTACTGTATAGCACAGGGAACTATACTCAATATTTTGTAATAACCTATAAGGGAAAAGAATCTGAAAAAGTATATATATATATATATATGTACACACACACACACACACATACACACATACATATGAACTGAATCATTTTGCTGTACACCCGAAACTAACACAACATTGTAAATCAACTATACTTCAATAAAAAAATGAGCTCGAGGTCTCTTCTTAGAACTTTTATAAAGTGAAAAGTAAGTTTCAGTAGAGAGTCAACTGCACAGCAGGGCTCAGGACGGGTGATGGACGGCAAAGCAGCCTCTTGCTCTCCTGCTGTCCCCCTCGCTCCCAAGCCTGGGTTTTCTTGACTTCCTTCCTTCCTTCCTTCCTTCCTTCCTTCCTTCCTTCCTTCCTTCCTTCCTTCTCTCTTTCTCTCTCTCTCTTTCTTTCTTTCTTTCTCTTTTCCCTCCTTTCTCCTCTCACAGGTCAGAGTGTAGCCCGTCTATGGGCCCACAGACCCCTTCCTCAAAGCATTTGTGCTACATTTATATATTTATTGGTTTTAGAAATCAGCAAAAGATTCTGATACATGTTGAATGTGACTGAAAAGAAGCTTCCAGAATTGTGCTCCAAGAAGAGCAAGGCTTTGTACTTCATCAGAGAGTCTGGCGGCTTTCATGAGCCAGATGACAACAGTGCTTATGAAGTAGTTGCACAAAGGAAGTCATGCCCAGAGTCAGGGTCAGGGGCTGAGGAAGAGCAGGTGTTTGGGGCACTGACGCCATCCCATCCCCTGTGCTCTGAGAGCCGCCAGGGCCGGGCTGGGTGACTTCACAGCAGGTCGCACAAGGTGGAAAGCTGGCTGGGACGGGCAGCGCAGATGCCCTGTGCGCTTTGGAGTGAATGGGGCACAGGGAAGTGAGGCTCTCTGAGCCAGTCTTCACGAGCAGCTATCAGTCTTGATGACTGAGCGATTCTACTTGGCTCCTGTCTTGTTTGCTTGGAGCGAGTAGCCTGGGTATTTGCCTTGTTGTCAGTGTTATTTGTCACAGGGAGAGGAAGGTATTTGGCGTTTATTTTCGAGACTGCGTTCCCTTGCCGTGTGGGCATCTCATGATGGGGTATCACGGTTATTACACTTACGTGACATGGCTTTTCCATGAGATCGTGAAAACATAATAGCATATTATTTTTTTATCATGATTTTCTGGCAAATTTTAAAGTGAAATGGACAATAGATCGACGAAACAAAACGATCTCAAAAGCTTCTCTCCCCAGCTCCACCAGCCTCATGGAAAAGCCCTCTGATCACAGAATTACACAAATGACCAAAAACCTTGGCACTTGGGGGTGATGCTGGCTGGAGGGACTGGCAGGATTTAGTAGTGAGAATAAATGCTGTGCTGGAGGGGAATGGACCACACTGACCCTTTGGACGATGTTATGCTTTGTCTGAGGTCGCTGTTTGCCCTACGGCAGGCCAGCTGTGGAGGACTCAGCGGACGACTTCCGCTGGCCTCAGAGGTCATGGTATATTCACACTAGTTTTTTTTTTAATGTGTGTGTCCTTGCACAAACTTTCAGATTTTGTGAACTCTGCTATATCATATTATTTACTCAGGCATAAATAAAGACCATTCAGTTAACTAATCACAGTCAGCAAATGCTTCTTTTGCAGAGTACCTTACCAAGCCCTGCAAGATTCCTTGCAATTACAAAGACCATTTGTGGTTCCTGAAAGCCAGGCATGCCAGATTTAGTATTCCAAGGCAAAGACACTGTATATAAGCAAAGGAGGTTAATAACCCAGTTTATGTATTTAGATGTATTTTCAAAAGCACATAAGATTTATTTTCTCTTGACAAACTAGGGCCTGTCCTGAGAAGCAGAAGCCAGAAGATGAGGGTCTAGCATCATGTCATATGAAGAGAGTTGGGAGAATTAGGCATTTTTAGCCTGGGGAAGAGAAGACACAATGGGGGCAAGATAGTTGTCTTTAAACATTTGAGAAGCTGTCAGGTGGGAAAAGGATTAGACTGATTCTGTGAAACTCCAGAGGGCATAAATATGGTGGAAGTTTCAAGGAAGCAGATTTGGGTTGAAAGAAATGTCTAACAATTTGAGTTACACATAAACAAGTGATGCGTTCTAAAACACTGCAGGGTGGTTTCAAGGAAGGAATTTCTCTGCACCAATTAATCCATGGACACTTGGATTAGATATTTCTTAAGGTACCTTTCTTTTATTTTTAAAGAGTTATTTATTATTTATTTATTTATTTATTTTATTTATTTTTGGCTGCGTTGGATCTTAGTAGAGGCACGCGGGATCTCTCGTTGCTGCGCACAGGCTATTGTTGTGGTGCGCGAGCTTCTCTCTAGTTGTGGCGTGCAGGTTTTCTCTTCTCTGGTTAAGGCGCGTGAGCTCAGTAGTTGTGGCGCACGGGCTTAGTTGCCCCACGGCATGTGGGATCTTAGTTCCCTGACCAGGGATCAAATCCGTGTCCCCTGTGTTGTAAGGTGGATTCTTTACCACTGGACCACTGGGGAAGTCCCTCTTAAGGTACCTTTCAACTCAACATTCTATGATTCTTGGATACGCAAATTCCACTTTACACAAAGAGCTGGCTTTGTTGCCCACAATCAGTGTCCATAGCAAATCCACAGCTGTCCCAATATCCAAATGTAAACAGGGCATAGAGGCCCCTTGAGACCATATCCAGTGAGCTCTCCTCCCCAGTCTACAGCCAAAGGCCTTCCTGGTGGGTTTAGGTTTCTCTTTTTGGTCAAGGACATCACACATGTGATGGTCCAGGCTGGTCCTTCTGCCTGGAATTTCTCCGTTCTGCTTCCCTGTATCAACTCTGTAATCTCAATGCCAATGTCTCTCCTTCTGGGGAAACCGTTTCTGGTCAGCAGGTATCCCTGCCACCCTTTGAAGAGCCCGCATAGCACAGTGCTCTGCCCTTTCACGATTCCTCGCTCCAGCTGGAGTCCTTTGTTCACGTTTGTCTTTCCTATCGGACTTGAACCTTGTGAGGGCCGAAGCAGGCCACAGACTCAAGGCCGTATCGGCAGCATCTTAGCACACCTCCAAGCACAAAGTTTCTCATTAGAACTATCTGCTAGATGAAGGTTATCCTCATGCATTTTGAGATTCTCATGTATACCGATAGCAAGTTTACTTTTAAAATGTCAAGAACTCGGGCATTGTGTGTGGTACCAGAGTGCATCTCTGAGAGGGCTGTGGACATTTAGGAGTTGGAAAGCTTTTGAAGGTTTTTAAGAGTTTTGTATCCTTACCATATTGTTACTTGCAGGATTTCATTCCCTGGGAGGTGCCTTTGGAGTTCTTGGGGCAGCTGGGCCCACAAGTCACCTCAACTCTCCACCCAGCAGCAACAAAAAGCATGGTCAGAATTGCCCGATTTGGGGGCAGGGTGAGCCTGGAAGGGAAAGAAGTGCTCATAGTGAGAAAAGGCAAGAATTTCAGGTGGTTTCCCTGAGCTTCTTGGGAGTTTGGGGGCCAGACTGAAAAGAGAGATCCTGGTTTTCTGAGCCGTGGGACTCCACAAAACCAAATTCTTCCTCCCGTCCAATCCATACCGTTTGTCCTGAGGAAAGTGTAGGCCCCGTGGCGGGCAGCCACACAGATGGAACGCATGGCCCAGGCTCACGCAGAACATTCTCAGGGCTGCCCGCTGACAGAGCAGTAAGTTACTTTATCCAGGGAAGAGGTGGTAATAACAGTTACGACCCCTTTTGTAGCTATTGCCATTGTCCTAGGACTGTCAGCCCAAAACGTGGCTTTCGTAGTGAAAATGAGAGAAGGGATGGGCCTGGAGCCACTACTGGGGGTGTGGTCTGGGGACACGCCAGGCCTGGTCTCACTTGGGGGTGGGGCTGGAGACACTTTTTTCCAGGCCTGAGGTTGTGTCTGTGGTGAGTCCTCCTTGCTCCACTCTGGTCATAATCAAGTCAGCAAGCATTTCCTGAGAAATTGAGAGGGACACTGTGATGAGTAAGAACCTACACTGAGGATCTTCGGGGGCTTAAAGGTACAAACAGCCTGGGCCCGTGGGCCTCAGGGCCTTGTTTGGGGACACGCGGATTAAACGCGTGACCTTAGTCCCATTAGCAAGATACTCAGGTCAGTAGAGCCTGCAGATGTGTGTGTGTGTGTGTGTCTGAGTCTTATAGGGAGCAATACATTCTTGTCTTCTTGTAAAGCAGCATATGGGAGGGGGAGCTTCCCAAAGCAGCGGTGCTGGGAGCGGGTCGGTGGCGGGGACTCGAGAACCGTGACGGGTGTGAGCGCCACGCGGCACCGATGGCCTATGGCGTGTTAGGAGCTTGGCAAACAGCCTCTTGGATCCTACAGCTTGGGGAACAGTGCAGTCAAGTCAGAGAAGAGGAATAAACGAAAACTGACCAGTGAGAAGATTGTCAAAATAATTATCCGTGAAAGAATAAGAAAGAAATCTGGCTTCTGGAGGAGCAGCTGTCCTCCTGGAACCAGTGTCTCTGCTGGCACTTCCGTCTCTGATGTGACCCCAGCTGGGGGTGCTGAGAGGACCCCCTAATCCCGAGGTGACTCTTTGTGAATGGCTGCCTGTGTGTGCGTGTGCGCGTGTGCACATGTGCGTGTGTGTGTGTGTGTGTGTATTCCTGCAGGACCCCACAGCCCAAGTGAACACAGAATCGTTGTCTCCAGGGCTGTCAGCCTGTCACATTGATGAGTCCTAGATTTGAAAAGGAAAAGAGAAACAAATCACTCACATCCAACCAATAAGCAAGGTGCAGGCTGAGAAAGGAAACAGTCCACATGACTGGCGCTCTCTCTCTCTCTCTCTCTCTCTCTCTCTCGCTCTCTGTGCAGAAAAAGCAAAAGTCACCTGAATTCAAAGTTGGAACAGGGCTGCATCCTCTGCAAATCCTGGGATGTCTGAGGTTCTGCTGTGTTGCTCATTTTGGCAAAGACAGAGGGAGATGACTCAGGACAAACTGCAGCTGCATGGAATCCGGGCACTGAATGTAGCCAGAAACCCCACGATCCTGTGGCTGGCTGAGTCCACTGCTGGGCAGGGTCCATCCACAGGGACCCTTCTGGGCCTTCAAGGACACTGGCAGAGAGCCAGGCGGTGCTGGAAAGGCTTTCAGCTCTCTTTCTCATTTTCTAAAACTCATGCACTTTTTACTTTTGTTAAATGCTGGAATGATTGCCTTGCTCATGGCTTTCCATTACCTGATTCAAACAAGAACAGTGTGTGAGAAAACTGTCACCTCTAAGAGGAAAGTCTCTCTCCTCTTGGGCAGGTTGGGCTCCCAAACCTCGTAAGATATTCCCTTGGAGGGTGACTCACACCCACTTACCCTCATGACCCCTCCCCATCCCTTCAGAGGGAGTAACGTTTGGTGTCAAAGAAGGGGGAGAATTTCCCACAAAAGTGCAGCTTTCTGACAGAGAGCACACGTGGGGCCTGAACACTCGGCGAAAACAACTCACAAGTTTGAGAGTGAGAAAGAGGAGAGAAGACCACTGAGGTGAAGGCCGGGGAGGCCTGTGTGTTTTCTGGCATGTTCCAGAAGTTCTGTGCAGTTGTCTCGCCCGAAGCAAACCTGTTAAAGCAAATGTTTAGGATTTTAAGCCCAGTATGCCCTTTGCCTTCCAAGAAAGAGAGTTCAAAAAGAAAGTGTGCAATGTTCAAAGCAGGACTATTTACAATAGCCAAGACATGGAAGCATCTTAAATGTCTATCGACAGATGAATGGATAAAGATGTGGTATATATACAATGGAATACTACTCAGCCATAAAAAGGAAGGAAATAATGCCATTTGCAGGAACATGGACAGACCTAGAGATTATCATGCTAGGTGAAGTAAGTCAGACAGAGAAAGACAAATGCCTTATGATATTGCTTGTATCTGGAATCTGAAACAGTGATACAAATGAACTTATTTACAAAACAGAAACAGACTCACAGACGTAGCAAACAAATTTATGCTTACCAGAGGAGGAAGTGGGGGAGGGATAAATTAGGAGTTTGGGATTAACATATACACACTACTATATATAAAATAGATAGGGCTTCCCTGGTGGCACAGTGGTTTAGAGTCCGCCTGCCGATGCTGGGGACACAGGTTCGTGCCCCGGTTCGGGAAGATCCCACGTGCCGCGGAGCGGCTGGGCCCGTGAGCCATGGCCGCTGAACCTGCATGTCTGGAGCCTGTGCTCCACAACGGGAGAGGCTACAACAGTGAGAGGCCCGCGTACCGCAAAAAAAAAAAAAAAAAAAAAAGATCACCAACAAGGACCTACTGTATAGTACCGGGAACTCTACTCAATACTCTGTAGTAACCTATAACGGAAAATAATCTGAAAAAGAATATGTATGTATAATTGAATCACTTTGCTGTACACCTGAAACTAATACCCTGTAAATCAACTGTAGCCCAGTATAAAATAAAAATGAAATTAAAGCAAAGAAAATGGGCAAGAAACTGGAATCCTGATCCTTCCTGTGACCTCTGTCTTTTGTATTTCATGTTCTCAATGTTTACGTAAATAACATTATGCCCTCCCTGTCTCCCTTGATGGGCTGTACAGTAATTAGGAAGGTGAGATCATAGTTCTGTCCTCCCTCTGCCATGGGGTGTAGGTGGCAGCCCCTCCCAGGGACGAGTGAGGGGAGGGTTCCCCTTGCAGAGGATGCTGGGTGTGCTGACTCAGCTGCTCAGCCTCAGGACGTAACCCTGGCCCAGGACAGAGCGGGGCTGAGCCCCCGACAGTGCCCACTGTTCACACAGACGTGCTTCTGGGCTCGGCCTCTAACTCTCCGTCCCTGTCCCACCTCTGCCGAGTCCACCCCGCGTTGTTCTCCCCCAAGGCCCAGCCCTGTCCCCGTGGCCTCTCCCTCCATCCAGCGCTGCCGTGACGCCGGCCCTGCCGCGGCCTCAGCTCCCAGTCAAGAGTCTCATTCCCCCTCGACTGAGAGTGTCTGCTGGAGCTCTGAGGCCTTATATGCAACATGTCCCCCTACCTCAGAGCCAGAATTTCCCAAAACCAAAGCTACTCATTAATCTCTTATCAATAAGCCGCTGTGTGCCTGACCCTGTGCTGGAGAGAGAAGGGAAGCCAGCCGTTAACACACAAGCAGCCGCAGCCTCCCTTCCGGAAGCAGGGCCTTTGGAGGAGGAAAGGCGGGGTGTCGTCACTTCTGAGCTGTTTGAACTCAGGCAAACTACACAACCTCTCAAAACGTCAATGTATTCACGACAAAAGGTGGGGCATAACCTGATAGTCTTGAAGTGCCGCGGGAAGAATTTAATGTGGGAGCGTGTGAGAGGCACCTGAATGAAGGGTTGAGATCAGTGAATATCGGTCACGGAAGACAGGGGCGTAGCGCTGCCGGCAAGGGTGCACGGGGGGTAACGAGAGGAGGCGGGGTCGAATGCATGCAGGCATCATCTCGTGTGCTAAGCTAAAGAAGCTCCGCTTTATCCTGGAAGCTGTGGGAGCGCTGAAGGAATTTAAGCAGGAAAATGACATGATCAGATCCGCATTTCAAAAGAACGCATTGGCAACTGTGAGGCCGGGCTTGGACTCGTGCCAGGCTGCAGGCAGCAAGACCAGTTAGGGGCCGTCGCAGGAAAGCTGGGCAAGCGCTGATGAGGGCTGGATTAAGGTAATGGCTTTGGGGACGGAGAGGATGGCTCGGATGTGAGTGGATCTTAAGGATGGAGAATCTGTAGGACTTGGTAACTTGACATGAGGTTAAATGAGAAGGAGGGTCCGGGAGGCCTGCCAAGTTTCTGCTGTGGGCGAGTGGATGGAGGGTAGCATCCTGCAATAAAATAAAGAAGATTGAAAGAGGAAAACATTTTAGTGATGGGTCCAGTTTGAAACCTAATGAATTTTCTCTTCGATTAATTTAATGGAAGTTGGGCTTTTCTTCCAGACATAAGGAGTCAAAATCCAGGAGATGCTGAGTGGTGCAGTCGGTTCAGAGGAAGAGTCAGGTGTCAGGTGAGAAGAACCAAAGGCAGAGACCTGGAGAATAATGGATATTTAAGGAAGGAAGGTGACAGATTGGTGACGTGGTCTAGCTGGATGAGTCATGGGGCTCAGAAGAGAATCAGGAAAAGTTGGTGTCACAGAAGGTGGATGAGGGAGTGGTTGATGTTGTCACAGACAGAAACATAAGTCAGAGAAGAGGAAACTGACCACTGGGCTGGGAAACACAGAGCCCATTAGGGACCCTGAAGAGAGCTATGGCCTTGGAGTTGAGGAAGGAACACAGGTGTAGTTGTAAATAACATGGGATGGGGTGGATCTCGGAATATAGTCTATCGCGTCAAGAAGCCTTACCGTGAAAAAGGGAGAGGAGGAGAGAAAGGAATTTAGAAAGGATTTGAATTTGAAGAAAGTAGCTTTTAAATTTGCTTTTGGAGCCAATGTGTGAGAATGCTGTGAGTGTGTGTGTGTGTGTGTGTGTGTGTGTATGTTCTAGAAGGAAACTCAGTGGACGTGGAAAAGTAGAAGATAAAGGAGGAGTAGGTAACGGAGCATTGCCCTTGAG
Source organism: Stenella coeruleoalba (assembly GCF_951394435.1). Taxonomy (NCBI): domain Eukaryota; kingdom Metazoa; phylum Chordata; class Mammalia; order Artiodactyla; family Delphinidae; genus Stenella; species Stenella coeruleoalba. Next base: position 1,922,813 of record NC_137164.1, read on the forward strand.
GAGGGGACAGGGGCAGTAGCAGAGGACCAGTGATGGCAGGGGCCCTGCAAGGAGGGGCCGAGACAAAAGAGAAGGAGCAAAGGCCAGTGCAAATGCATAGGTTCATTTTATTAATTTTTAAAATTTTATTTTTAAATTTTTATTAAATTTTGACTTTTTTATTGGAGTATAGTTGCTTCTTTACAATGTTGTGTTAGTTTCAAAGTGAATCAGTTATATGTATTCATATGTCCCTTCTTTTTTGGATGTCCTTCCCATTTAGGTCACCACAGAGCACTGAGTAGAGCTCCCTGTGCTATGCAGTAGGTTCTCATTAGTCATCTATTGTATAGTATGAATAGTGTATATGTGTCAATCCCAACCTCCCAAGTCATCCCACCCCCTTCCCCCCTTCATAGATTCATTTTAATGGAGGGGGTAGATAGTTCTTGCCTGTTACTCTGTATTTGTTTCTGTTGTTCGGGGCAAGTTCACCCACTGAGAACACGGAGGAGGTGGACTTGAGGGTAGACATAGCCCTGTAAACAGCTTTTCAGAGGAATAAGGGGAGGAAATGGCTAGTAGTTACTGACTATTTACTGTGTTCTGGTCAGAATTTTAATTGCTTTAAATTTATTAACTCTTTTAATCCTCACAATAACTCTATAAGGCAGATACAATAATCATCCCTCTTTTACAGAAAAGGAAACTGAGACACAGAGCTCTTTAAACACATTGACAAATATCTTGACAGAGGAGGACTTGAGCTCAACATTTGGGCTCAACAGACCAGCCTTTAATGGATTCGTGTACGCGTGGGGCACTAATACTTCGTTTATTCATTTAGCAAATGCTAATCGAGTAATCTGTGTGTGCCAAGCCCTTGTTTCAATCATGAGGGATGCACTGACAAACTAGTAAAGGTGCTTATGTTCGTATTTTAATGATGGAAGATTGACAAGAAACAAAATAGAAAAATACACTGTGTAGTTTGTAGTTGGCAAAAAGTGGTATAGAAAAAAAAGGAAAACACAGAACAGGTGAAGGGGCTGGAGGCGGGCTGTGAGTACAGTGGAGTGGAACTCATTTGGGATGGGAACGGGTTAGCCCTGTAGACATCGGCGAGAAGGCATTCCAGTGCCCGAGGCGTGACTGTGGCCAAATGTATGTCTTTCTTATAAATCACAATATCACAATAATTCTTTTTCTGTCTGAAAATGAATACAGTCACAGGTCACTTCTGATGTCAAGTCCTGCCTGAACCCCAAGGGAGCCAAGTGCTTCCTACTTTGGGATTCACACACCCCTTTGCTTCATGACATGTTGTTTTGTGTATTTTAAGTTCTATAACCAATACTGTGGGACTCTGAGAAAGGTTTTTAAAAGATTCTTTCTCTGTCATAGCCCCCAAAGTGTCACTATTTAATCATGGTTATCCTCATTTTTTCTATCTCTAATGGTTTTTTTTTTAACATCTTTATTGCAGTATAATTGCTTTACAAAGGTGTGTTAGTTTCTGCTGTATAGCAAAGTGAATCAGCTCTATGTATACATATATCCCCATATCACCTCCCTCTTGCATCTCCCTCCCACCCCCCCCATCCCACCCCTCTAGGTGGTCACAAAGCACCAAGCTGATCTCCCTGTGCTATGCAGCTGCTTCCCACTAGCTATCTATCTTACATTTGGTAGTGTATATATGTCCATGCCTCTCTCTCACTTTGTCACAGCTTACCCTTCCTCCTCCCCGTGTCCTCAAGTCCATTCTCTAGTAGGTCTGTGTCTTTATTCCTGTCTTACCCCTAGGTTCTTCATGACATTTTTTTCCCTTAAGTTCCATATATATGTGTTAGCATACGGTATTTGTTTTTCTCTTTCTGACTTACTTCACTCTGTATGACAGATTCTAGGTCCATCCACCTCACTACAAATAACTCAATTTCATTTCTTTTTATGGCTGAATAATATTCCATTGCATATATGTGCCACATCTTTATCTGTTCATCTGTCGATGGACACTTAGGTTGCTTCCATGTTAGTGCTCTGCTTAGCACATGTGAGTATTCAAAAAGGTTTGTTGAAAGCAAAAAAATTAATTAAGTTCCAGACAGAGCGTCTTCCAAAGCCTGTCAGTATGATGCTGGAATATCTCAACAATATAACCTAAATGCTGACAGTGACCTCTAGAAAGGAGCATCATTTATTTCTAGTGACAGTTTAAGTTAATAAGCTGGTGGATTTTATCAGTGAGGCAGTTACAGATTTCCAACTTTTGGACTCCTCAGAGCTGGGGAGGGCCCAGAAGGTGGTCCTGGGACTTTATCTGGGCCACCAGAGATGCGGACTCAACCTGGGTGTCATTCTGTAAACGCGCTGACCCCGCGCAAGGCTCTGCAGTTGCCTCGGGGACCCTGTCTTGGCTCGGAGGCCAGCCTCTCTTATCCGGATTCCAGCCTGTCCTCTCCGATCTCCAGAGTTGGGGTGGGGGGAGGAGAGAGACAGGAGAAGGTGCTTTGTTAATTGGTCTCTGATGGGAGAAGCCTCGGATAAGCAGCCCCATCTCAAGTCTGTGGAACGATCAGGGTAGGAATAGCAAACAAAAGGAATCTTTCTTTTTAAGTTCCTATGAAATCATAATAAGAAAGAAGGGACGATTTAAGTCTCTTTCATTCTCCTTGATTGTGAGTCAGCAATTTTGGAGACCTCTGACCACTCCTACTCCGAAATGAAGATGCCTGGTGTGAAATGCTACGCCAGCCGGGCCTCCCGGCCATGCGCCTGGAGCATCCCTTACAGCATGTGTGGCCCTTTCAGATCTCGCTGTTGTTACCGGGGACCATTTCCAGCAGCCATGAAGGAATCCTATAAAAACCCTTACAGAGTCGGCACAAAACACACCCAGACCATCACCAGTACCTCTCCGCTGTTTTGGTGGGAGCTTTTCTGCGGTGCAGCAGTGAGTTGCCTGAGCAGGGTTGTTTTTGTCTTAAGAAACCACCCCCCTGGCCTCCCTCAGCCTGGCTGTTCCTTGCTGAAAAATTCCTATTACCTTTTCACCCTGGTTGAAAAGTCAACCCATTTTCTAATGCTTTTTACTCACATTAAAACTTCAGAGATACAGAATTATTTTCAAGCATAACGCAGTGACATAGGATTTTTTTTTTTTTTGCTAATGTTTTCACTAATGATTACTTCGATATTCCCAGGAGGTAAAGGTAAAGAAATTGAAGTGTTAACGGGATGATTTTTAAGGTCATACATTTGTTAGGGCTATAGTTAAAGGCAGAATCTCTGCTTCATGCCACCTGAACCAGGACAGCTTGGGAGACCACAGAGGAGTGACACAGGTGTGCAGCCACGGCGCCGCGGCCTTCTCATTTAGGGACTCATTAATTGTGAGAGGTAGCGTGTCGATTTCATGTGTGAGCGGGTGCAGGCCTAGAGGTAAGGCAGTGTCCTCCGGGTGATACAGGAGTGGGCTGCAGACTGGCCTAGACGCAGACCTGATTGATCCACACTCTGAGCCGCGTTATAACACCCACGTCTCCTGGCCAGAGCTGTTTCCCTGTGACTGTCGTCACTGCCTTTGGCTGTTCAGGTGACGCCCTTGTCAAAGCGTCTGACTTTGGGGTCACCAGGTTTTACTGGGTGCACTCGTCAACTTTGGGCCACGGCAAGAGGCAGTCTCATTGGGGAGGAATAGCTTACACTAGAATATCCAGGGGACACTTTTTTCTTCTCGGTTTGTTGGAGGGGTGCCTTTCATGCCCCGTCCACAGACGGGTTCACTCACGTACCTTAGTACCTTGGCATCAGCACTGTGGCTGTCTCACCTGCCCCACCTGTAAAATGGGCCTGGGACAGAGCCAGGGCTTAGGAGGAAGCATTCCAAAGTTTATAACATTGTAGCTACTTCGTGGGGGGAAAAAAAAGCTATTTTCACTCAAAATAGTGTTATCTCTTTACTTCAGTGGGGTGGAACTCAATATGCAGGTCTGAGATTGTGTTCTTTTATAAAGAAACTTCAGAGCTCATTGAAAGTGTTATCAGTTACCAACTTTCGACGGACAAAAAAAGACTGGAATATTTACGAAGCAGTTAAAGTATCAGGCTACAGATGGTGAACTTTCCTGGTACTGATAATTGATGTTTCTGGTGAAACTCAATTCGGTGCCTTCGATGATACCGGGAAAGTCCATAAAACTTCAAACATCTATAAACAAGTCAGCTTCCCGACTTCAAATGTCCTAAGGTGCCGTGTGTACTTCAGTTTTTCCACGTTTACTGAGAAATAAAAGTCAACCCACAGGCGGCGGTTTGAAGCCATGTGGGCTCGTTGGGGAATTCTGAGCTGCTCGTGGGGGTGTGGATGCCCTGGGAGAGGTCGCCTCGTAAGCTGGTCCTCCCCGATCCAGGAAATACACCCTGTGGAGCCCCTTCGGCTGAGAGTGACTTAACAGGTGTGAACAGTGAGTGACCGATTTGAGGTCAGGAAGAGTGAGGGAGCTGAGTGGTGAACTTGGCCACGCACTTGCATTACCCTGTAAAGCCAAGGCCACTGCCCAAACGGAAACACGGGCACGCAGAGTCACGGTGGCTGTGAAAGCAATCACGGTGGGCTTTCTACCTCGGTGTGTTTCAGGTTCACTTTTGTGTCAGCGTGTTCCCCGCAGGTGTCGGAGTAGAATCCAAATCTTGTTTCAGATCAAGACCAATTCAACAGGCAACTTTTTTTTTTTCTTAGCAGCTTCTCTGGAGCTACAGAAAGCCCTGGGTCAACGCCCCAGTGCCATTGGCCTGACTTAGAAAATACATCAGTCCTGGGTCCAACTCACAAAATTTAGACCCCAAAGGGGAAATAAATTCCTGGTGAGGCCTTCCCTCCAGTCTGAACGCTACCTAGTAGACAGCTTGAGCCACTGAAATGGCAGAGATCTCGGGGCCTACCAGCTGTTAGAGGGAGTGGAAGGGACAAAAAGTAGCCAGAAGGGGTGGCCCGGGAGGGCCTGAACACGGAGACAGAAGAGCTGCGTGTGGATTGTAGCTGCTTCCATGCAGCAGAGGAAAGCACGTCTCCTGCATGTGCGTGTATGTGTGTGTGTGAGCATGTGTGTGCCTGTATGTGTGCGTGTGCATGTGTCTATGTGCATGCATGTGTGTGCATGCGTGTATGTGTGCGTGTATGTGTGCACGTATGTGCGAGAGACTGAATGTGTGTGTGTGTGTGCGTGAGTGTGTGCACGTGTGTGAGACTTTGTGTGCGTGTGTGTGTGCGTGTGTGCGTGGAGGGCATGGGGGAACTAATGAAAATCTTGCGGAGAAAAAGAAAATGCTTACTCATTTCTTAACAGTTATTCACTCAAAAACAGTGTCAAAACATCCAAGAACACGTGTGGCAGTTTGCTTTCTGTTTGGAAAAGCCAAACCCAGGGTTCAAGAAGCAGACAGAGTAGGGCTGGGGGGAGACGCTGCCAGCAGAGTGGGCCCAGGGACCTGGGTGTGAGTGTGTGTCTGCGAGTTCTAGCTGGTTCTCAGGGCTCAGCACTTCCCCCTGTGTGTTCACAGCCAGCAGTCTGATCGCTGACCTTTACAGAAACAGGCCTGCCGAGGTGGGGAAATTTCAACAGTTCCCAGCCGGCGCTGGGCTGGGTGGAGGGGAGCCTCCTTTCTGCTGCTCTGTTTTTCCAAATAGCCTGGTTAGTTCTCTGGGTGGAGCTGAGATGTCCAGAAACCTCCGAGCTTCAGATTTGTTTCCCAAGAGGGTTCTTTTCAGGCCTTTGAGAATATTGAGACCATATCGTCATGTTTATTTTACTTTATGTTTTCATTTTTCTAAAAAGCAATTTGATACATTTGTATTCCTCTCTGGATCAAATCACGTGAAATTATGTTATATTGCTTGACAGGCTGCGTTGTAACCCTCATGTTGTGTAGCGTGTGTCAAGGAATTCATTACACACAGCGCACAATTATTGGACACACCGTAGTCTCTTAAAATATGGGTAAAAGCTGCCGTAAGCATCAAAATCTCTGTTCTCCCAAGAGCAGGAGATATTGGGTTACTGCCTGTTAGTCTGATAGGTATAGTTTAAACACTTACTTTAAATAAAAATACACATAAAACAGAGCCCATTTTGGATCACCTTTGATCTCTAAGTGGTACCAAAAGGGCTAGATTTTACTGGGAACTCACCTATCCTCTAGCAAATTGGTTGGCTGTTCATGTATTTTTATAAAAGATAAATATTTTGTTCCTCCCCTGAGATCAAAAGAAAGTTCTATAAAGGTGTTTCCATGTCAGTTTTCTTCTTAAAAAGTGTTTTCTGGTTTGCTAAAATCTTCCGTACCTGCAGACTTTCTCTCCAGCCTATTTGTGCTGGTTACCTGATCAACACTGAGGTCCACAGGACAGCATTAGTGAGCCCATGAGTCAGGGTTCTGTGGGCACTTCATCATCAGAGTAAAAGCTTTGTTGGTTTAAGTTAGATCGTGTACACGACAGGAGTCACCATATGGAAAGTTTGGCTGAGTCTGTATTTCTAATTTTTCTTTGCTGAGAACTCCCATGAAAATTCACATCTTTGAAGATGGAAAAAGCAATAATTCCCAGGTCTGGATTACATTCTGGATACGTTCCTGAGCATATACACATTTCTCTACCCATAAATGGGGGGGAGAATTAGGCTGATAATGGCTCATTAAAAATTTTTTAACGTTATATACGTAGTTAAAAATTATATGAATCTAAAATTTTACATATACCTCACTAAAGTTGTATGTATAATACTAAAAGCATTTATGTATTCATATTTATATATGCATGAGTCAGAAAGACTCATTTTTCTTTTTTTAAGAAAAATACCTTGATTGGTCATTTTGGGAGGCAAGTCAGGCTCTGGCACAGTCTACAGAGTGGGGATGTGAGAGCCTGGTGGAGCAAGAATTAAAGGAATAAGAACGCTTCTAGGCACAAGTCGGTCTACAACGCAGATAATAAAGAGTTTGCATTGCACTGATGTAAAGCTTCTGTGTGTTCACCCTTCAGTAACTTTGGCTTTTCACACAATGGAAACCAGGTAAAAGGGGCCCAGATCCATCTCACCAAGACCCATCACCCAAGGTGCAGAGAAAATACACTCCTTACCCAAACTGAGAGATAAGCATCACTCAGTGGGTCCCGAGTACATTTCCTCGCTTTAATGTACATGGGCAGGTTTCCACGTGCAGGAGAAAAAGATGACCTTCCGTGAAAATGAATTTACTGGGAGTCCTTAAGTTCACAGATGTACTCATACTCACCTTTCTCTGGGAGATTTATAACATGGTTATGCATCTGCGTTAAATTAGATTTGAAAATTTTCTGCTAATCTAACAAGTTTTAGATACAGGACATTCATGTTTTTTTATTTCAGACTGATTTTAGGCATCAGTTCAGGCTTTTTACTACACATTTCACTCTATTGTTTTGTGCTGGTAGGTGTAATTGTTTTCATTAAATATGATAGAAATAATGTATTAAATGGCTATAAAATTGGCATAAAAGAAATCCTTGTTTGGGGAAAAGATGTCAAATCCACATACAAATAGAGAAAAAAATCTTTTAAATTTGCAACACACACTGGGCCTATGAAGAATTCTACGTAAATGTAACGGATAACCTTTAAGTAGCGGTAGTTCTCAATAAGTTATGATGGATTTGCTGATGTGTGCAGTTACATTTATGTAGAATGGGAAGCTGGCATTGTAGATATCAGACCATGGCTCTATATAGAAGGCTTTCTAGTGAATTAGATGTTAGATAAACACCAGAGTGAGAAGGTTCCTAATCTATGTTACTTGGTAAGTTTAAAAAATATAGTTCAAAATCAGCTACTGAATTGAATTGATCACTTTGATGATCATTCAAATAAATATAGACAAAAGAAAATGCTCGAATTATTAAATAAGTGAATTTACAAAGACTTGTTGGTGAATAATTCAGACACTTTCCCTAAATTTGCATCTCTATTTCGAGTGGCATCCAGCAGGCGTTTAGAGGTTTTGTGGCCCTGGTTCCCCACTTCTGCCCCGATTTTGTGCCTTTGCTGAGGTTCTGCATGTGACTGCCGGTCAGAGGCGTGGGAGGCTCTCGGGACCAGGGACTCTGACCTCCCAGACTGAGGTAGGGCACGCTCCCTGGTTCTCTGGAAAGCTCCCAGGAGACTCGAATCCGCAGCCGTGGGCTGAGAGCACAGGCTCTGCTGCCTTTGTAGGTTTTCTTTCTTTCATTTTTAAAACCCGTCTTTCCAATTCATCAGTGGGCCTTTTGGAGGCAGGGATGGTATCCCTGTCCTGGTGTAGAGTCTGGTCCATAGTGGGCAGTCACAGTGTTGGTTGAATGAATGAGTTTATGTGCCACATCTTCTAAGATGACTGCACTGACTTCAAAACTACACGGCCACACTGAAAATAGCTCAGAAATTAAGCTGAGCCACTGAGAAGCAGCACCCGCCTTCACAAAACGTGAAGAAGAGAAGCCTTGGCAAAGATCCCAGCCAGTGTGATCTCAGCAGGAGTAAAGGGCGGGGCACTAAAGTCAGCCCCCAGGGGCGTGAGGTCCAGAAGATTCCGGTTGGGCCATCAGCGCCCAGAGAGCCAGGGGCCAGGGGGACATGAGAGGAACCGGGAGGCATGTGTGGGCAGCGGGGTGGAGCTCAAAGGAGGGAACGGGACCCCGTACCCAGGCTTAAAGGAACCGAGAGCCCCCAGACCTGAAGACCGCCCAGGGGCACCTCAGTCAACAAGTGGGGTGATGTGTTTTTAGCTTCGAACCCAAGCGAGTTGAGATGAGGACATTTCCAAGGCGAGGGAAAGTGGGCCAGGCGACCCCAAACTCGCCTAGGATCATAAGCTTCGTCCTGGGCGGTCCTTTTTGTTTTGCTTTTACAGATTTGCGCTATGTTGAGGCTTTGAGAGGTGAAGTTACTTACTGAGCTAGAATAGCTCTTGTGTGATGTGTCCTGGTTGGCATCTGGGGACGAGTGGGTGACGGGAATGCAGAACAAAGGCAGCTCTGCAGGTCCACGTTCTCCCCCATGGGGCCCCTCTCCTCTCCTCTCCCAGCACAGACTCGGATTCTCAGAAGGCATCCTTAAGGCACAAAGATGTGAGATCGTTTACCAGCCTAGAAACCTGTTTCTTTTATTAACAAGTGTATTAAAGTGTTGGTTCAGTGATGGTTTTCCCTCCTTGCCCACCTATGAAGGGGCATTTTCCACAGAAGTTCTTATACCTGGCGGTAGGTGAGTCCTTAGAAACTCCTCAGCCTTTAACAAATGCTTCAGCCCTGTGTAAGCAAAAGATACGAAGGAAGAGTAGTTTTTGGTTGGTTAAAAAAATAAAAGTGCTTGCTTGCTCTGGGCAGAACGAGCCTGAACACACAGGCTTGCAGGATCTGTTCTGTGCTCTCTGGTCTTTCTCATGTCTTGCCACCGCTAGATACCTTCTCTGCCTCCTTCTCCTGGGTCTTCAGCTGTCAGTGTTTCCTTATCTTGTCCTGCGTGTTTAGTCTTTTCCGCAGACGTTGGGGTAGGTGTAGGTTTGATACAACTCACCCGAGTCTTTTCTACTGTCTGGGTATTTTTCTTTAAACCCCATGCTAGCTATAAATTCAGTTCTCAATCAGAGACTGGTTTATAATGGACGGGTCCTCACCTTGTGATTCACCTCCACTTGTTCTTTGATCTCCGGTTAAAAGGCGGTGCCCACGCTCAGCCGTGGTTCTGCATAGTCCTGTTCTGACGCTTGAGGTGTCACTTCTTTTTTCCCAAATCAGCATCGTCTCATCTGTGAAAACTCTTGTTGTGATTTACAATCACATTGACTTTATGTGGTATATGTTATTTTTAGTTCACCTTCTTATTTGGTATTAGTTACTAGATCAATTCTCAACAATATGGAAGGAACTCATCCTGAACCAGATGCACAGAAAGGTGAAAAACCACCGTGCCACGTTTACCCTGAGACGTTGGACGCTGATTCTCTCTGATCTGACGCGCCATCCAACTAGGTCCCTGAAGAAGGCAAAGAATTTAAGTTTTCACATGAATAACAGCTCTGCTGTGAAACATCACTGCAAGTTCCAGCAGGCCGGGCAGAATCCCGTGGAGAACCGTCTCGGACAGTCCCGCTAAAGGAGAGCCGTGCCCGGGCTACTCTGTCCACAGCACCTGGGGACCTTGTGTCCTGTCTTTCCAGTCACCATAGAGACAGGCTGGAGGAGATGTGCCCCGAGGAGAACTGCAGGGGAGCAGAGGGCAGGACGGATTTGGCCCAAAGCGGACATGAAAGTGGCATAGAAGACCTGTGAGCGTCCCTCTGGGCTGGGGTGGAGGGTGCAGTGGGAAGAGGGCAGCACGCCCCAGGCCCCTTCTTCTGGGCCTCCAGGAGGGGCTCCACCTGCCAGGGATCTCAGCTCCGGGAGGGACAGGACCAAGTCAAAGTGAAAGTGAAGCCAGCCAGGCTTCCTGCTTCCTTGTGGGGTCGGCTCAGCCTGGACACACACACGCACACACGGGGAGATGGCAGGGAGAGAACAAAGTGAAGAGAGACCCTGGCCCTTCTCCCGAGGAGCAGCGCCTGCTTCCCTGCCCCCAGGCCACCTGGGCCAGAGTCCTCCTGCCTGAACTCCACATGGCCGAGAGCATCATCTGGGGCCAACGGAGGGGCTTGTCCCTAGAGGCGTGTTGAGAAAAGGGGCCTGTGATGGGACGGGGACAGGAAGTTCGCCTTCCTTGCAGACACCATGCTCCTTCCTCACCACCTCCCTTCGGGGCCGCTGAGGGCAAGGCATCCCGTCCGCTCACTTTGCTGCCCCGCCCCTCCGCCCCCACTTAATGCCTGGACTTCTCCCCCAATCCTGTGAAGCCTCAGGACCCTTCACAGGACGATGTTTTAAATACAGAGAATAAGTCGCAGAGGATGACGAAGGCTGCCTGTCATACTGAAGTGACATCTACCGATGGATCCCTGGAGGAACATGGGGCCCCGGGTAAAAACCAGTGTTTAGTAGGGCTGTACGTAGGTCCGGGGCCCCGCAGGGAAGAGGTGGCGCGCCCGAGCTGACACAAGCTGAGGATTGTTTGATAAAAAGACGCTACAAAGCACAGGCAGGGTGTAGGGCACAGTGCAGAGCCCTGAAGCACATGGTTCCAGAAAGTACAGAGCTTTATCAACAGCAGAGACCAAAGGGAGGACAGGCGGGGGCAGGACACGTACCTAGAGAAGGTGACTCAGTCCTGGGAACAGGTGGCCACGCGGGAGCCCTCCGGTCCCCCAGCCCGGGCTCCCAGAGATGCTGTACGTGGAGCAGACTTTTAACAAAATGTAAATCAATTTAGGGCGCAGCCGTTCTCCTGTCAGCATCAGAGGCCTCCAAGTCCTTCAACTCCCCCCCCCGCCCTGGTCCTGTGTCTCGTGTTCTCTTAACCCTGAGCATCACGAGGTAGCCATGCGGCAGGTAAGCTACCCGCACAGACCACATGGCTACAACGTTCACTCACCATCACTCAGCCTTCATTTTTGTTGGCAAATACTTAAGAATACTTTAAACCATGTGTGGAGTTAGAGTCATTGATTTCCCCTCCTTTATGCTAGACTAATTTTTCTTTTATGATTGATTTAAGAACAACACTCATTGATAGTTTTCCCAGGAAATCTCATTACTTGCAGGTTGGCTGGCCCAGGACGTCACCTCACTGCGCTAAAGGAGAAAATCTTTACAAGTTTCGTCTTGAGAAACAGTTAAATTTACCAGATTCTTTGGGAGCAGCGATTTAGTCTTTGACCGTGTAGGCAGAGAACTTGGGAACTATTTGAAAAGTCATTTGTTCCAATGTCTTGTATTGTCATTCTACAAATTACACAAAACTATTTAAAAAAGAAAAAAAAAAGAAAGAACGATTATTATCAACCCGCAGAGATTCATTGAGAACGTATACCCAGTGTTCCGTGGCAGGTTTCCTTCTGCAATAATAGAGGGTAAGGGAAGGTCTGCCCCGGGGGGGGCGGTTCTGCAAGGAGGCCAGGGGTCAGTTACTGGTGTTAAGAGATGGAGCGCATGCCTGGGCTACAGGGAGAGGGTCTGAGGGCGGCGTCCGTCTGGGAGCCCCCAGACCCCCCTCCTGGCTGGTCCCCTCTGTTTCCCCCGCCGCCGTCTGACTCTGGCTGTTTGTCTCCAAGTGTCATAATGCTCCCTTTTAAAGTACAAGTTCAAGTTCAAGAAGTTTTGCTTCCTAAAAAGCCAGCTCGGTGCCTGCATATGAAACAGTGAGCTCCTGTCCGCGGGGGTTTTTGTTCTGTTTTGAAGTACAAAGCAGTTCTCCAAAACTGATCTCCCAAACCAAGGGTGGGATGTAAGTTGTCTTCTGTGGCTGGCTTTCCCGGACCCCAAATTGCCACCAGCGGTGTTCTCTCCTTGTTTTCCTTCCACCGGGATCCTAACGTGGTCGGTGGCTTGATGACTGGAATGGGTATTTGCAGATGGGGCTCTTGGCAAAACATGACCTTTTCTTTTTCGTCTTCTTTTTTTTTTTTTTCAGGCAGTGACTCTCTGCAGAAGGTCTTTTTTTTTTTTTTTTTCTTTTTTTCTCCTGAATTCTCAGAGGGCACACAGAGATGTAGAGGGAGGAACGGCTGAATATTCCTGCTAGTGTTTGGACCAGGCCAGCCCTAAAATGTTCTGGTTATTAACACGGGGCAGACGGGCTTGTGGAAAGCTAACACAGGGACGGCTCAGCTAGCTCGCTCCTTCTGTGGAGCGTCTGCGTGACTTTGGAAAGGCTGCCAGGTGCCCATCTGTTAGCAACACAACCTCTGCCACAAACACAGCTGTCGTGACAACCACGCCGAGTTCGTCTTTCAAATAAAACTTGTTAAAGCTACTGCCCTCCAGTCCCCACCCACTGCAGTTAACTGCCTTAAATCGCCCCCTGACTAGTGTTTATTTTCTTAGGCGTACCTTACTTGTGCAGCTGTGGCATGCCAGCCTTTGATTTAAAATAACCCACCAGGATAAGCATTTACAGTCCCCCAAAGGTCAGGATGTGTCTAGGGTCCCACCCGAACTTTCTCAGGCTGCAGGGCCGGCCTCCAGGGCCCTCTGGTCACCCCTCCGTTACATGGTCTTCAAGTCTGGCAGTGGATGGGTCAGCGGATGGCTTCCAGATGAGGACTGACCAGGTAGACATGCTTAGAGGAGAACTACCTCACCCTCAGGCCAGTGTCCCTCCCAGCACCCCTGGTTCCCCCATTTTCATGAACTTGGGTGGCAGAGGCAACTTTGGACTAACTTCATCTCACCCGTGGAATCTGAGTGGAGTGAACGATGTAACAGTCCAGTGGCACGGGGCGTCCTGGAACGTGTGTTTTCTTTTACCTTACATATTTGAAATCGTAAGGGACGCGTGAACCCTTGGGATGACTCTTTGATTGAAAAGCAATTTAACGCTCTTAATATGTTCTCTGGAGCTGGTCCTTTTAGAAAACCTTTCTCTAGTAGAGAAGCGTCTTCAGTGCAGCCTGTAAAAACGGGCACTCTACTTAGAAAAAACATAGGCTAAGGTAGGAAAAGTGAAACGATGATGAAACATACTGTGTATCTGGGAATGCTTTGTACCTTCTGGAAACGAAAACCAGAAGAGCCGTTTCTGATTGTGAGGATATGCCCAGCGACCGCGCCTGGATCTGAACAACGTGGTCAGTACCAAGTGTTGGGGAGAACAGTTGTGCTTACGGCCCTGGGAGACGCACGGTGCGATCTGCACACTGCATCCCGCCCTCCACACGGCCGAAGTGCTGCAGACACTGATCACGCAGCGGTGTTTGTTGAAGGAACGCTCAGGTGAAAAGTGATGAAGATGTTGTTAAAGGAGAAACTTTCAGCGAGACTCCGATCCTGGCTCTCATACAAACGTGATCAACACGTGTCAAAAATTTTACTGAGTGTATTAATTAACGAAGAAAACAGTAAGGTAGCAAGACACCTGGTTCAAAAGAGAACTCCAGGGACCACACAGATTTCAGAGAAGGAACGCTGACTTGAGTTTACAAATGGGTGTAAACTGGCCAAATGCGTCCGCGATCGCAGGGCAATGATCGATTGCCTTCCGAGGGACACCATATCTCTGTGGGCAGGATTATTTGCTTAGTTAACACTTTTCTACAAATTAATTGTGTCTCTACCGACTTGTAAAATATCCTAGTTGACGAAAGCAAAGATGCGCGTCCTACAGCGTCAAACAAGCCTGTGGTCCCAGGAGTCCGCTGAGGTCCATCCGGCAACTTCACTCGTCTCCGAGGTCGGCACTCTGGGTGACTCTACTTCACAGCTGAGAGGAAGCAGAGAGAGATGGAGCCCCTGTCCCGAGGTTACAGAGCAAGGACGGGGGCCCAGCCGGGCAACTCCACCGCCTCAGGCTCTGCCTGAGGATGGAGGCCGTCAGGGGATCAACGGGCCCAGCAGAGAGGCCTCTGTTGCCTTTGGTCTCTGAGTCCTCAGGAACTGCCTCCAGGGAAAGTCGGGCCTTCGAAGTGTCCTGGATTCCCCGGGGCCTTTGGAGGCAGAAGTGGACACATTGTGCTTCCTGCTGTTCCCTAGTTTGCAAGTCACATCTGCAACCGGCACAGCGTTGTTTTCTCACCTTGATCTGCATGTCCACCGGCTCTGATGCCGTCACCAACGGCTGAACAGCTTCATGGCAGGTCGAGTGGCACCTGCTCATCCCAGTGGGACACCTGTCCGTCACAGATCCAGGCAGCCGGCGACCTCGGGCCACGTACTGGTGGAATATGTTTGCTCAGGTGTCTCCAGTTAGAGAGGCCCCTCACGAGGCCTCCTGCACCCGAGGTGCTGGACCACCTCTACTCCTGACCCTGCATCCTCCGGGGACCAGGCCTAGTTTCGTAAAGTGGACCGTGGCCAACGTGGAGAGCTGCAAATTCCCAGACTGGCAAAAACTCTTCCTATTCATTTTCTCCCCCAGTTTCCACTGCTTCATATTAAAAAAGAAAGTCCAGGAAATATTTAGCACAGTCGGAGAGCTGTGCCCTGGGAGCTGCAAAACTTTACCATCCTCGGCCTCCTTCTGTGTCATCCTTACCTACCCTGGAACCCGGGAGATTCTTCTGGGGGAGGTGGTGCGTTGGGTCACACACTTGCAGGTTAGCTGCAAAGGCTCCCGGGAAAGAAAAAGGACCGGGAGGCTCCCTTCCGCCCACCCAGAACCAGGACGGCTCATCCAAAGGCCAGCTGTGCCCAGAGCAGGTAACCAGGCAGGGTCTCGCTCCTCCAGCCTGGGGGTCCCTTTGCTTAAGAAAGACCAGAGAGGAGAGAGTAGGTCATCCACAGTGTGGAAGGACTGTGACTTTGCTTTTCTTTTTTTGCCAGGTTTTTGTTTTTAAATGAGCGTTGGCCCTCCTTGTGTAAGGACAGTTGGGGCAGGACCCGGTGTTATCTGATACTTCATGAAGAAAAACAAAACCAAGCAATGCAGTGATAATAGAAATAATTTAAAGTCTCGTTAAAAAAACTTGCTTTGTCCCTGAAAGCTTCCTTTAGAGAGATTTGATGGGGAGGGATGTTGGCTCCCATGTGTCTCCAAGGGGCAAAGGGGCGAAGCTGGGTAGAAGGCTCCTGAAGGTGGGATGGAATGGGGGAGTTTCTTTTATCAGTTCACCTTTTTCTGTGCTGGAGTCATAGCCCTTTGTGGGCATCACTTCCTAACTCTTCCTGTCGTTGGTAGATTGAAGTTGGCCATGGTGGGATATTTACACCATGGTAGTTGGCAAACACTACAAATCCAGGCTCCTGCACCCCTGCCAGGGTGCCAGGTCATTAAGTGCTCACTCCACTTCACATACATCAAGTACCGAGAGCACTGTTTGGCATACAGCTGGTGCCCAGTAAATACTTGTTGAGGCAACGAATGAATGAGTCTTGTTGACAATGTATAGGAAATTTAAGGAAAATTTCTCTCTACTAAAATAAAAAACATCCTAAGTTACTGAAGTTTAGAATTTTATCTCGAATTTCCTTCACTGTATCACGTAACTTCTGGTTTGGTAGGCAACATTGAAGCTGCTTTTCATCCTTTGCCTCTTTGAGTCTCCAAACAATCACTGGCAGAGCGGGAATTTTTCTCGTTATCACAGAGAGGACAGGAAGGTTCAGCGTAGCCGAGGGAAGGTCACAACGCTGTGGAGGGACAGAGCTCACATTCAAACCCAAGGCTGGGTGACTTCAAAGCTGCTGCGTGGCCAAAGGACAGCAAAGCCTCATCGTGAGGTGAAGGAGGCCACGCCATCCGGCGCCCTCCCTCACGTCCCGTGTTACTTAACGAGCAGGGTCAGTGAACCTCCAGCCCTGCACACGGTCCCTTATTCCCTGCTGGGAGATGCGAGAGCAGACAGGTATGTGTTTGGGACTCAGGGCGGTAAATTCAGCCCCCTGAGGATGAGTCTGTGGGCTGAGCAGGAAAGATGCAGTGATGTGAGACAGCTGCCGTGTTTGCTCTCCGGCGCGAGGATGCCGTCTTTGAACGACAGTGCTTACTTGGTGCCGGGACCTCAGCACAGCCAGGCTCCCCTTTCGCATGCCTGCTGCACCGCTTGGTTGAGGATAGGCAGGGGGAAGGATGGGAGAAGCTGGTCTCATCCATGAACATTTCAGTGAAAGAGGCTGAGAAAACAGGGTATTGAAAATCCCCACCATCGCCCCCCGCCCGTACCTGGTCGTGCTCCGAGTCAGGGATACAGGCAGCCGCTTGCCCACCCATCCTCTCTCCTTCACTGGTTCTGTCCTTCTGGGGCCCTTCAGCTGCCCGTTCAGTGGGGCCGAAGTTCAGCCTGGAGGTGGAGAGGGGAATAGTGGGGGGACCACGTGATACAGCAGGACGACGGCTGGCTCTGCTCAGCCCACGTTCTACATGAAAGCGACATAAATGCATCACTGTGTGAACAGAGGCGTTTCACTAATGAGAGAGGTGCCTATTCAGCTGCACTGAAGGCGCCGAGGCTAAAATTAGGACCGGAGGCGATCAGCCCTCCCGTACTGCCGTTGCCTGCTTTGAGTAAAGCTCACAGAAGTTCAGAAGGAAGCCCTGTTGTGCCGCTTTCCTGAAATGTCAGTGCTCTCATCCGAAGGGGTGTGTGCTTTCTCCCGTCTCGAGGAGGCGGCTATTTCTAAAACCCAGTTTTACACGTCGCCGGCTTTGGGGCTGGATCTGCTGCCCTCACCCTTCACCCAAGCCATGGTCCAGCCAGGTGGGCTCACCAAGTACAGCGCCTCACTCAGGAGGCCGTGGCATCAGGAATAATTCAGGCGGTTTACTTGTGGGCTCCTGTGAGGGTGCTGCTAACAGCGCTATTTCAGTTTTCGAAGCCAAAAATCTAGCAAACGATTTGCAACATGAGAAAGAGACTGAATGCTGCTAGTTCATAAAACCAATGCAGTGTAAGTAAAGCTGAGAGGGAAATACAGTTGCCTGTGTCTTGGGCCCAAATTGCCAAGACCGGTGGGACGGGAAGGACAGAGCAGGTCCTGTTTGTGCGGCATCTCCTGGGGTGAGCCCGGGGCTCTGGACGTGGCTCTAGGTGCCGCGGGGACACCGTGAGGCATCCTGGGGGAGCTCGGGGAGCGGCTGGCGGGACTGTGGCGTGCTTACAGCTGCATTTCCCAAATCCCCTTCTGGCTGCAGAGCAGGAAGAGGCCGGGTCACTGCCTGTGATGGTGACAACAGGAGGGCCCAGGACAAAGACACTGGCAGCTGCAGAAGCCTGGGGCTGGTGGCATTGAAAGAAAGTCAGTGGAATTAATAAATTTTTAGGAGGACAACGTTTGGACTCAGTGATGGTTTGGATATGGGGACAAGGGGAGGTGCCGAGGCTGGCTCCTGGGTCCCTGTCCGGCGACTAAGGCATTGGAGTGAGTGGGACTCCTGGGGGCCCCTAATGGGGGGTGAGGGGCAGGTTGCTGCCGGGGCGGGGGAAGCGGGGTCACGGGTTCAGGGTGGCTCACTTGGAATTTGAAGTTCCTGTGCAATCACCTGGTGACAGGACAGGGGAGAGGTCTGAGCCGTAGGGACACAACTGACACTGAGTCCGCTATGGGTCCACCTGTGGGCATAGAGAGAGGACGAAGTGGAGACGGCCCAGGGCCTGACGCCTTAGGAGCTCCGGATGTAACACGGGCAGACAGGAGGTGACGGACTTGGAGCAGCCCCGGAGATGGGGGTGCAGACGTCATAGGTGTGTCGCCGAGGAAGGAGCATCGCAGGTCAGAGGCACGGCTGCCTCGTCAAGGGGTTCAGCCCCACGGAGCTTCCTGGCGGCCCCGGCGAGAGTTGTTTCCTTGTAGCGACGAGGGCAGGGGCCAACCTGGATGAGTCTGAGAAGTAAGAGGCAGCTGCAAAGTGAGGATAGATAGAGATCTCTCCAGAAGCTTGTCTTCGCAGGGGAGAGAGAGGCAGCAGAGGAAGAAGGAGGAGCCCTTTGAGGGCGACGTTCAAGCCATGAGGACAGATCAGTGGAAGGAGGTTCAGGGCAGGATGCGGGTGTAGCAGACTCCAAGCACAGGTGCACAAGTGTCTGAGCCTGGAAGAGAAGCAGCTGCTCTCGAGTGACAGGAGGAAAGGCTGACAGAGGTGGAATGGTCAGCCTGGGGACCCAGGGGACGGCTCCAGTGCCCTCTGTGAAGTGGGTGACTGGCTGCCAACAAGCGTGGATGCAGGAGTCTGAGGTGGAGGGGATGGACAGGGACCCTCGTGCAGAGGTCTTGGGCTACGGAATAGACCAACATCACGTAGGAAATTTGCCCAAGGTGGCAAATGGTTCATTTCTCAGCTGCAGAAGCTTGTCCACGTTGATTTTAAAAGGGCCCCTTTGGGCTTCCCTGGTGGCACAGTGGTTGAGAGTCCGCCTGCCGATGCGGGGGACGCGGGTTCGTGCCCCGGTCCGGGAAGATCCCACATGCCGCGGAGCGGCTGGGCCCGTGAGCCATGGCCTCTGGGCCTGCGCGTCCGGAGCCTGTGCTCCGCAACGGGAGAGGCCACAACGGTGAGAGGCCCGCGTAACACAAAAAATAAATAAATAAATAAAAATAAAATAATAAAAAAATAAAAAGGGCCCCTTTGCAACTGTAGCTGTGACACGAAAGGGTATATAAGGTGCTGGATAAGTCAGCGAGAGCTGCCGTAACAAAATGCCACAAAGTGGCCCATACCTGGGAAATTCAGGTCCCACAGTTCTGAGGCCGGAGGTCCAAGATCCAGGTGTGGTCAGGGCTGGTTTCTCCTGAGGCCTCTTTCCTTGGCTTGCCAACGGCCGCCTTCTTGCTGTGTCCTGTGTGGCCTTTTTTTCTGTGCAAGCCCCGCCCCGTGTCTCTTCCTCTTCTTGTAAGGGCACCAGTCCTATTGGATTAGGGCCCCACCTTTATGACCTCACTTAACCCTAATTACCTCTTTAAAGGCCAGATCTCCAAATACAGTCCCAGTGGGGGTTAGCACTCCCACGTATGAATTATGGGGGACACAATTCAATCTATAGCAGGTAGATAAAGATGATTTTGTTTTCGTTTTTTTAGAAAATGACTACACCTTACTTGCTACCTTCAGAGTTTTCTTTAAAGGTTCCTGGTCAGTGCTGGCTTAAAAAACAATGTGTTTTACAGCTTTCATCCCTAAAGTCTGATGTGCACTTCGCACTTTATTTACAACTTTCTTTCTTTCTCACCTGCTGTAAGATCAAACACTTCATAGAAATGTCCCATACTTTGTCTTAGTCCAAAAAGAATTTTGTGGGAAAAGAAGGCAAGTTAAATTCATCCAATTTTTTTTTCAAGTAGATCCAGGGAAATGGCATCGTTTTTCCTGCTTCCCTAAGAATTGTCTTGAGCAGGTTTGCTCTAAAATATTTTTTAAAGGAGCTGAATTAAAAATCTTTACAATAACCAGTCTTACAGTAAAGGTAGGTTAAAAAAAAAGAAAAGTGAACATTGATATTTTTTACAGTAACAGTGAGACAATTTCATCATTGTTTTCTTCTGAGGAAATTTTCAAAATATCTACTTCATCTAGGAAGATTCTGACAAAGTAAGTGGAGTGAATTTTTTAAAGGTTCGATTTGGTCATTCCCCCATTTCTTCCAACTTTATGCTTATTGATATCATTTTGACATTCTTTATGAACACATACCCACTTTGCTCTTTCATAGCTCTTTCTATTAGAGACAAATCCAAAGACAGCTTATTAGGATATCTGTATCACTTCAGATTAGGGTTGGCTGTAAGTTACAAAGACCTGAAAAACAGTGTGTAAAACAGGATAGGAAAACTTTCATTTCCTCATGTAAATCAGCCCAGAGGAGGGGAGTCCAGGACTGTGAGGTGGGGAACTCAGGCTTTTTCTAAGTCTCTGCCTTGATAAAAATCTCCTCATAGTCTAAGGTTGCTGCAAGAACCCCGGCCATCTCATCTGAGTTCTGATCAGAAGTGGGAATGAAGTAATGACGAATGTCATATCTTTTCCCTTTAGGGAGCGTCTCTGAAGTTTCAACCCACTTCTACTTCTTTTTCACTGGCCAGAGTTTGCATCTAGCTTCCTGGAGGGTATGATTCCTTGGGTACCATGGTGCTCAGAATCAAGCCAGAGCTCTGTTGCTAAGGAAGACGGGGAGAGCAGGTGCAGAGGTTACAAGGACTGGCTGCCCCTTTGAATAGCACACACGTGTCACTACTCCGAGGGGCACTGAGCTGGGAGCTGTGGACGCCCTTGCTCTGGGCAGACGGGGTCCTCAGCTGCACATGAGCAACGATGGTAGCAATAAATTCAGGAAGGACACGAGCGTCGTTTTGCAATTTTGCGAGGATGTCTCGTGGCAGGTACCTCACGTGGTCCTTATAATGATGTCCTAAGGTATGAACATTATCCCAGTGACCTGGATACTCAAATTGTTTTGTAAATTGTCTAACATAATATAATCCCTAAGAGGCAAGGCTCATATTCCAGGACGCGGCTTAACAAGCTGTGCTCCCCACCTGACCAGGCTGCCTGGCTCTCCCCGACGGTCCCCGAGCCCTCCGCCCGCAGCCTCGAGGGGACCTGGGGCATCCTTCCTCCGCCCCTCTGCACCCCTCCCACGTCCGCCACCCCCGTATCCCCTGACTATCCTCCATCCAAGTTGCTGAATCTGCACTCCCTCCCTCCACCCTGGGACCACCACCTCGCCCTGGACTACACAGCAGCTTCAAGTTTCTCAGGCTTTCATGCGATTCTCAACTCCTTTCCAAACACCCTGAAATGCAAGTCCGGGCACAGCACACGCCTCCTTTAACCCTCCTGAGGTTCCTGTTGCCTTCAGGATCCAGCCAGCTTTGGGGCAAACCCAGCCTTCGCAGATTTGAGTTCACTGCCCTTAGCGTTTGTCTCGCACTCCTGGGCAGATTTGAGTTCACTGCCTGTTAGCCTTTGTCTCGCGCTCCCGGGTGCCCAGATTTGAGTTCACTGCCCGTTAGCGTTTGTCTCGCGCTCCTGGGTGCCCAGCAAGTTTAGTGACTTTCCTTTACCTGACTGTCCTCCTTCACCACCCCGTCTCTGTCCTGGCTGTGTCCTCAGCCCACGTGCCCCTGCTTCCCTGAGTGACTCCTGTTCATCCCTTAGGGCTCAGTCCCGACCTGACCTTCCCTCCGCCGAGGAAATGCAGATCTGGGCTGGGTGCCTGGCTCAGTGCTCAGCTCCGTGCTGCAGTTTTTGTTTCCTGTTCACTCAGCAGCTAAGCCTGGAGAGTGTGTATCAAGCATGTCGTTTTTATTCTGACGCTTGGACATCTGGGCTTTGCTGACCCTGCAGGGATGGCCCCTCCCAGGGCTGGTCAGTTCCTAGAGATGGTAGAGGACGGCCCTTTTATACACTAACTCACTAAACCCCACACCCCCAGGACCCCACGGCTTACACTCTGGGCCACTACTCCCCTGCCCTAATCACCCAATCTGGGTCAGGACAGCCCCTGGGCCCCAAAACCCACAGAGATCACTCAGACCGGCCTGCCCTGGGCCTGCTCACCCTGTCTCCGTGTCCACCCCCTACAATGAAGGCTCTTGGTCACGTTTCCCCCACACCCTCTGCCCCTGCCCACAGCCCTGGTGCTTCCCCATGTGGCCCTGCGTGCCGTGTCCCCTCCTCCTGGGAACAGCGGGGAGCAGCGTATTTTCAGTGGCTGTTGCCTCTGGATCTGTTGGGCTCGCCATCCCTGGATGATAATGAACCTGCCTTTTAAACCAGGAGAGGACTTTGTCCCATTCACACAGTGCTTGATGTGTAGCAGGTGCTTGGGATGTGCTTGGTAAGCGGCTGGACGGAATCACGTGGAGGGGGTGACTAACCCAGTTTGGGAGAATCCAGGACGGCCCCTAAGGGGCCCTTTGAATGGTCTTCAAGGAGAAGCAGGGTGTTCTTGGGGCCACAAGTGGCAGGCGGTCCCAGCGGGTCGGGGCAGCTCCCTTGGCATCCTCACCCGTCCTTCCTCACGTCCCCAATACCTCAGCTCCCTCTCGAACCAGGTGAGGCCACCTGATTACATGAGCCTCTTTTCTGTCCCAAGAACAGTTTGTGATTTTATGACACAAACTTGAAGTTTGTGTTGAGGAAGTTGGTGACCCTCCGACTCTCTTCACTAGACCGTTGGCCCAATGAGAGGAAGGCTCTGTCCAGCTCTGTTCACGATGGTGTCTCTGTCCCCCGAAAAATGCTTCTTTTGGTAAAGGCTCAATCAGTATACGTTGGGTAGAAGAAGACGTGAGTGAACGTAGGAAATGAGAGGATTTCTGAGTGGCTGAAACTTACGGTCCACGTGGGACATGCCTGGAGACCCCTGGGCGGGGAACCCAGGGTTTCTGGTCCTGCAGCCACTGCTCCAGAACCAAGGCTTTTCTAGATGGAAGATGAGGCTGAGGCTGGGGAAGGTGCAGCATCTCAGGACCAGGGAGGGACTCCGGAGTGGGTCTCGACAGCTCGGATTACGGGGGGCTGTGGTCGAACCCCTGAGGACATGTCTCATCCCTCTTTTCCAGCCTCAACTCCGCTGCCAGGACTGAGACAAATGGCCCACAGGCTCTCTTGGTCCAACAAGGGGCGACCTACTTTCAGTGTTCAGTCATCTGCCCCCTTTTCTACTCACAGCAATTTCTCACGAGCCCTCATTTTTTTTTTCCTTTTTAGCCAGAGAAGATACACAAAAGAAAGATGTAGCATTTTCCAAGAAAAGTGCAGCACAGTCAAGAAAAACACATATAAGCAAAGTGGAGAGGCGTCTTCCATGAGGCTCACTTGTAAGGCTGAGGTGTCAGATTCTCTTAATAGAATCCATCGTGTGCACGTGTATGGCCGTGTAAAGCTCTTAGGTTGTTAGGACTTAAGCGTGGACAGTGCGAAAAGGAGAAGAGAGGAGCCTGGTTTTTCTATTTGTGATTTTAAAAAAGTAATGACGAAGAAAACAAATGGCAGTCTTGAATTCTTAAATCAAGACACACACACACACACACACACACACACACACACACACACACACACACACACACACACAAAGACACACACACACACACACACACACATATTTATCCACCTCCCTCTGATGAGGAAAGGCCTCACGTCACAGCTCCTCATTGCTGACAGTCCTGTTGTTACCTCCTACTGGGGTGGGTTTAATGACTGGGAGACCGAGGGCCGTTGAGATTTGATGACCCTTCGGCGGTCTCAGGCCACAGGACAAGAACCAGCGAGCGAGGAGACACCTCCTGCAGACTTCGCCTTGGTGATGCCCATCAGTGACTCCGCTGTAAATTACGGGGATTGTGTAGCCTCCTACAATTACTGGTGTTCTAATTTCCTGGGACTAATTTTAGAGGGTGGAAGATTGTAATCATGGAAAGGAATTGTTTTCATTGTTCGGACAAATGTCAGAAGCCCAATTGAAAGCAGGCGCCTGAGCGGCCCCCAGAAAATTCCAGGGGGTCGGGCGGGCCATCCAAACCTGAAAGAGAACGTCCGGAGCTGGGCCCCTCTGACGCTCCCTGGACTTTTGTCTCTCACTTACCTTTCTTTGTGCCACAAGGAAGCTGTGAGTCTAAGCGTTTACGGAGACCTCGGAGCGAGTTCTGTGCACTGTTCTCCCTCGGAGGAGTCTCTAGGTGTTGAGAGGCCCTGGGTACCCGAATGTGGCCTCATGGTGATGCTGACTTTCTGCATCCCGTCCGTGGAGAGGCCTGCAGGGGAAGGGAGGGCAGGAGGGAGAGGGTGGCCCCCTCCCTCGCTCGCTGTGCCCCGGGTTAGAGCTTTCCTCTCTTCTCTCTCCACGTCACTCCTCTGACCCGAGATGGGAGGAGATACTGGCAGGGCTGTCCACAGGACAGCCCCACAGGACAGGGGCTTCTCCAGACACACCCAGGAACACGCCTCACAGCACTGCCCGGCCCGGCGGAACCCACCCTTCCCGTGCCCTCTGCAGGGCCTCCTTAGAAGTCATGCCCCTTCTCCCCAGCCGGTGTTGACACCGCCTCCCAGACCCAACCCAAGTTTCGGATTTTGGATTCGTGGGAAGACAGCTCCCCCTCTACTTACTGTCAGCTGCTAAAGATGGTGGGCATGCCAGGTGCTGGGGGGCAGAGGCTGGGGCCCGGGGCTCCTTCCGTGTGTGGCCGCACAGCCGTCTACGCAGAGCAACACGTCGGTGGAAGCTCTGATCTGGTTTCCACGGAGGCCCTCCTCCTGCTGCCTTGCTGCGGTGGGTGTCCGGTCTCTCCTCCAGGAATACCTGTATTGGAGGAAAGCGCGTGCATTTCCACACACGCCAGTTCAGAAGAAGACTTCTGAGTCTCAGAGCACACCGTGAATCAGACCCATGGCGAGTGGGACCTGAGGAGAGGCACCCTCAGTACTTACTCCTGATGCACTCGGTAGTGATCCGTTGTCCCCTTTTCGTTTCTATGATTTTTCTGCGAGCAAAGCATATTTAGACCATTTGAAAGGTGGCACATGCAGATCGTAGCTGGCGGCGTCCGTTCTGCTGGGGCAGCTCTGATTCTAGGACCTTGGGCTAGAGGCTTTCCAGCCAGGACCCCGCCTGACTCGAGCGTACCTATTCCTGGCGACCGTTTTCGAGGGCTGCTCACCTCTGCCTGCGGGCTCAGGGGACACCCCTGCCTTCCCAGGCCACAGACTCCTGGTGGAGCAGCTCTGTTGTCAGAAAGGAAAAGAAAAAAGAAGCAGGGTGTGGGGAGGGGTAAGAAACACTGACAGTCAATGGGTTTCAGCTTCCTGTGATTTCCAGGTACTCGACCTGCTTCCCCCGCAGCCAGCGTCTCGTCCGTGGACGTGAGACCTTTTCTCTTTGTTTTCCTCACCTGACGTCCTAAGTCCCTCAAGTATGCATCCGGTGACACTGCTTTTAGCCCCTCACCATTTGAAGGACTTCCTCCTAGATCAACTGTGGTCAGTCAGACTCTTCTGTTGATTTTCCTGTACAAGTGCCTTCCCTGAACCCAGGCGGTGCCCTGAGTGGGTGCAGGCGGGGCACCTGGACCCCACGCGTCCAGCTTCCCACCTAAGAGGCATCATTAGCATCTTCGGGGGTGACATCGCGCTGTTAACTCATCGCAGGTTAGTGGTCCTCTCGAGCCCCTGCTTGGATATCTCAGCCCGCCCGGTGAGGGCTCAGGACTGAGAAATAAACTCGCACTGTCTGGGTGGAGACGCAGATGCGCAGGTGAGTCAGGTGAAACTGGCACAGCTAACCCAAGGCCTCGGCCCTGGGAGGGAGCTGCAGCCGGGAGGGCCCCCGGCGGTCAGGCCGAGGGAGGTGGGTCCATGTCTGGGGGATGTCACGAGACCCCTTTCGGATCCAGACCCCCGTCTGCACAGACGCACACTCCGGGGAGGCTGAGTTGGGTTCAGCTAGGAGCTGGACCACGGCGCGGCCCACGGCAGGACGAGCGTGCAGAGAACGGGGCCCAGTGGTCGGAGGCCTTCCTGCAGGGCAGGTGGTGGATGCCACGGGCGCCAGGGCTGCGGGGGGGCGGCCCAGAGGCAGGTGTGGGCGGCAGAGACCCTCTTCAGCTGTCTGCAGCGGAGAACAGCTGTCGCGGGGCACGGAGATGCTGAGAGCGGGGGACCGCCTGGGGGCAGGGCCCACGAGGGTCTGGGGGTCTGGCGCGGCCCCTGTGCTGGTCTTGGGAGCAGCGGAGTTAGTGCCTGGGGCACAGTGGTGTTGGAGGGTGCAGGGAACCCCAGCCTGGCGTTGAAGCAGGTGAGAGAGAGGCCTGTGCCTTCCAGGAGGCTGCTGGAAAGATGACAGGACTTCAGACAGGCAAAGACCGGGTCCTGCAAACAGCAGAGGAGAGACGGGAGACGCCGCGCCTGCAGGTGTGACGCACAGATATCAGGCTGGGCCCGCAAGTGCTTCCTTACACAGAAAGGTTCTAAACTAACCAGTTGGGCGTTGGTTTTAAGGGAAGATTTGTGCGAGAAACGACAGTGAAATAGCCATGAAATGTTGACTTCCCGAGCTGAGGGCGTCCAGGACCGCCCCGTGCCTGGGCCCTCTCACTGCCCTGGGCTGAGCCCCGGCCCAGCCCCCAGGTTCCCACAAGAAGCAGTCTTTCCCAGACCTGGGGCTTAGAACTGTGAGAGGCCAGGTCAGACCCCAGAGGGACAGTCTACAAGGGAGGATCTGAGGGGCTTTTCTTGACTTAAATCTTAACGGTTTGAGAATCAGGCCATTTTTCCAAGTTTAGTTGGAGGCTTCCCGTATCGCTTAACTTTCATAAGCATACCAGTTAGGAGGAATTCTCAGGTGAGATTTTTCTAGTTCGTTCTTGGACAATCCAGTCCATAAACTTGGAAGCCTACCAGGTAGGATCCCTAAAAAGGCATCTACGTAATTATGCTGTGCTAAGCTAGGGGACCCTTTGGAAACCCATTTGAACCCACATATCTCTTTCTTAATAAGGAGGTACAGACAAGTTGGAAAAAAAGAACGATTTGACATACATATCAGTTTGAGATCTGTTTTCAGATACGAGAGACACGTCCACTTAGGCTTCTTCACAAGGCGAGTTCTAATTCCTAAGCTAGTGACTCACTCTTTTTCTTAACTTGCCTCTTATTTTGCCCTCGACGTAGTATCGATGTTGCCTCTGTTATTTTTGCATTTATTGGATTACAGCCGTCTTGATGAGGTTGAGACGAAAAGTCCAAAGTGCCCAGACCAGGCGTCCCAGCGAGCCCGCGTGGCTGGCGAGCCGGGTACCGTACCAGCAGGAACGCCTGCTTGGCGGGGCTGTGGCAGCCTCCTAATTGCTCGTGACAAGGGGCTGCCTTTTGATGTTGACCATGTTCTCCTAATTATTTAATCTTTGACAACATGAAAACATGTTTAACCACATACCATGAATAGAGATCCAGCATGACTCTTCTCCCAAGGCCTGCTTTAGACCGTGTGTTCTGAACGCTAACAGCAACTAAGGTGAAAAAACATTCACTTCCTGTGCTCCATGGAGGGGGACTTGGGGGTGGGCTGCGGGGGGGACATCCCGGCCCCTCCAGCTCCCCTCCCCCCTCCCCCCAGGAGTCCTCCGTTCTCAGCCTGACATGACTGTCTCGTTAAAAAACAAGATGTTGGGCTTCCCTGGTGGCGCAGTGGTTGAGAGTCCGCCTGCCAATGCAGGGGACGCGGGTTCATGCCCCGGTCTGGGAAGATCCCACATGCTGCGGAGCGGCTGGGCCCGTGAGCCATGGCCGCTGAGCCTGCGCGTCCGGAGCCTGTGCTCCGCAACGGGAGAGGCCACAACAGTGAGAGACCCACGTACCGCCAAAAAAAAAAAAAAAAAAAACAAGATGTTGATTCTGGTGTTTTAAACGTGCTCAGCTTTTCTACTTCAGAATGTTTACATTTAAATTTACTCGGTTCATGTGTCTGTTCCCTTCACTGGACTCTAAGCTGCTTGCTGGTAGGGCCCTTACTATTTCATCTATTTACCGCCTGTGCTTAGTAAATATTTGCTGGGTGAATGAATGCATGAGAAAACTAACCCTCTCGTGAATGACTGAATATTAACTTACGTTTGCCTTAGAGGACTGAGCGAATGGCACAAGTGGAAATACTGAGGCCTCCCCTTGGGAAATTCAGAAGAAAATCTGTCAGTTTTCTTAATGGCGGCAAAAATCTATTCACGTGAAGATTCACATCCTGGATCTGAGCAATTTAGCCCAATGCTCTGTAGCTGACCCAGGCACTCGACACTTTTTGCTCTGGTTGCATAGATGCTAAGACACCAACGTCTGAAGTTTAAACTTGCCTTCATAATTTATCACACTGATTTGCATACACTGGAGGTATTTACCTGCACTTTCCTGGCAGAAGTGCATCCTCGGGTGACAAGGGGCCCATGTATTCTGTCTCCACCTGAGCCCCTCAGTCACTAGTGATGCTGAGAGCCTGCCCTGAACTCTGCCCCGTCAGCTTCTGTCCATGATGGAGGCCATGTTGGAATCTGTGCCGTTAGACTGACGATCACACACATCTGGGGTTGTCAGACTTTCTCTGTCAAGGGCCAGGTAGTAAGTACTTCAGGCTCTGTGGGCTTCATGGGTCTCTATCACAACTGCTCGACTCTGCCCTTGTAGCACAGAAGCAGACATGGACAATACATAGAGAGGGCATGCCGTGTTCCAGTAAACCTGAAATTTGAATTTCTTGTACTCTTTCACGTCACAAGATATTAGCCTTCTTTTGATTTCTTTCCAACCCTCTAAAAGTGTAAAAACCATTCTTAGCTTGTGGGCTGTCGTTTGCTGACCCCAGTAATGCATGGAAAATGTGTGCTTTTGTAATATGGGAACAAGCCTGAAGCCTGCAGGAGTTCAGGGTAAAGACAGCAGGACACGACCGGAAGAAGCCATTTTGGGGAAGGGGCAGCATCCTTATTCGCGGTGGACTTCCTTTCACTTGGCTTCTAATAAGCTTCTGGTGGCGCTCAAGGCTGCTCCCGGCACCCATGTTCTGCATTTGCCTGTTTTGCCCACATCTGGGTCCCAAGGATACTTTGCAGGCTGGAGCCACGGCTGTGAGGTCCCAGGGAGCTCTCTGCGGAGGACATGTCTCTGCCGGCGCCCTGTTCTTCTGTGTGAGAAAACAAAGGGACCGTCCTTCCTGTTGGTTTGGCTGCTGGGAGGAGATGGCTTTGGACCGGGAGAAAGTATCCCATGGCATCCACACGGCTGAGGGGGAGGCGGGGCGTGGGATGGGCGGGACTGCCCGCCAGTCCAGACAGGATTCTCTTCGGGCCCCTGGACTTGCGTGGCCTCCGCGTTCACTTGCACGCACGTGGGTCTTCTCTGAGTCTCTGAAGCCTTATGCTTAGATAAGAGTTTTTACCTTAAGGGGAAAATGAGGTGCTTTTTTCTTCCCATAATTAGCATTTTTCTAACTGTAAATGACTGAATCAAGCAATTCACATATTCTTAAAATTTTCCATTGGCCTAGCTAATGTCTAGATGTTATAGCTGCTTGTATTTTCTAAAAGACTGAATCTTGGGATTTTTAGCTCCTAATTAAACAAATATATTTTAGTTTTTAGAGCAGTTTTAGGTCCCCAGCGAAGCTGGAGAGGGGCCCGGAGATCCGCCCCGTGCTCCACCACATACACAGCCTCTGCCATCACATGGTACGTTTGTTACAACTGATGAACCTGCCTTGGCACGTCATCGCCACCCAAAGTGCGCCATTTACATTAGGGCTCTCTCCTAGTGCTGTGTCTCCTGTGGGTTTAGACAAATGTGTAATGTCGTGTATCCAACAGCGTAGTATCATACAGCATAGTCCCACGGCCCTAAGAATCCTCTGTGCTCTGTTCACCCCTCCCTCCCCACTAACTGCTGGCAACCCTGAGTTTTCTACTGTCTCCGTAGTTCGGCCTTTTCCATCGTGTCGTATAGTTGGAATCATAAAGTAGGTAGCCTTTCCACGTTGGCTTCTTTCACTCAGTCACATGCATTGAGGGTTCCTCCGTGTATTCTCATGACTCGGTAGCTCGTTTCTTACCAGCTCTGAATAATATTCCATCGTCTGGATGGACCACAGCTTATCTATCCATCACCCACTGAAGGACGTCTTGGCTGCTTCCAGGTTTTGGCAATTATGAATGAAGGTCCTGTGAACACCCAGGCAGGTTTCTGTGTGGACAGAAGTTTTCAACTCCTTTAGGTAAATACCAAGGAGCTTGACTGCTGGACCCTACGACGAATACATTTCTGTTAGAAACTGGCAAACTGTTTTCCCATTTTCACCAGCAATGGATGAGGGTTCCTTTTTTTTTTGCAGTACGCGGGCCTCTCACTGCTGTGGCCTCTCCTGTTGCGGAGCACAGGCTCCAGATGCGCAGGCTCAGCGGCCATGGCTCACGGGCCCAGCCGCTCCGTGGCATGTGGGATCTTCCCGGACCGGGCACGAACCCGTGTCCCCTGCATGGGCAGGCGGACTCTCAACCACTGCGCCGCCAGGGAAGCCCTGAGGGTTCCTTTTGCTTCACATCCTCACCAGCATTTGTGTCACCAGCATTCCAGGTTTTGGTCATTCTCATAGGCGCGTAGTGGTATCTCGTCGTTTGGATTTGCATCTCACTTGTGACGTATGACGTGTAGCAGCTTCTCGTGTGCTCATTGACATCTGTATGTCTTCTTTGATGAGACGTCTGTTGAGTTGTTTGGCCCATTCTTTGGTTAGGTTGTTTGTTTTCTTGTTGAGTTTTAAGAGTCCTTTGTATACTTTGGGTACCAGTCCTTTTCCAGATGTGTCTTTGGCAGATGTTTTCTCCCAGTCTGTGGCTTGTCTTCTCATTTTCTTGACACTGTCTTTCATAGAGCAGAAGTTCTTAATCTTAATGAAGACCAGCTTATCAATTATATCTTTTATAGATCATCTAGGTTTTCTCCTATGTTATCTTCCAGGAAGCTTATAGTTTTGCATTTTAAATTTAGGTCTCTGATCCATTTTGAGTTAATTTTTGTGAAGGTGTAAGGCCTGTGTCTAGATTCACTTTTTTGCACGAGGATGTCCCGTCGTTTGAGCACATTTGTTGGAAAGACAATCTTCGCTCTGTTGAATTGCCTTTGCTCCTTTGTCAAAGGTCAGTCGACTATATTTGTGTGGGTCTATTTCTGGGCTCCCAGTTCTGTCCCATTGATCTATTTGTCTATTCCTTCACCAACACCTACCATCCTGATTACTGTAGCTTTATAGTCAGTCTTGAGGTTGGGTCGTGTCAGTTCTCCACCAATATCATGTCCCCTGATTCTTTTTTCAAACTTACTTTTGAAATGAAATGAAATGAGATGTAGAGAAATATGCCTTTGAATCATCAGAAATCAGCTTCATCCCAGGACGTTTTAATTTCTGGAGGATTTTTCTGGAACTCATTCCAGAAATAGACAAAGAAAGGGGGTAAGGCTAAGGAAAGATTTATGTGCGTTTTTTCTTCTTTGGTAAGTCCTGTGCTGCAACTCCCATTTGTCACACAGAGCCACATTATCTGATACTTATACTTGAAAATCAAGAATAATACATTCACATATAGATGGAAAGTTATTCTCTTAGAAATTCAAGGAGGAAAATCAGCTGTCGCTAAGCTTTTAGAAGGAAACTAAAGGATTGCCAAGAATGCGAATGTGATAGAGCATTTCTAGTAATATAGGAGACCCTATTTGCAACACCTGTTCTAAACTAAATAAAACATTCTATGAAGCATTTGGAGCAACTTCTTTCTGCCCACATCTTTTGTGTTATCACAGAAATATAGAGTGCACACATATTCATATCATTATGGACACATGTGTCAAATTGATCATACTCCAAAATCTCTATGATCAAAAAGTTCTCCAGTAATTTTAGTCCTTGACATAATCCACTTCTCAGTTTCAAGACCTTTTAAAACCGTTTCCATGAACGCTGACTTAATTCACCCATGTGTGCGGCGCAAAGT
This sequence comes from Stenella coeruleoalba, assembly GCF_951394435.1. Lineage (NCBI taxonomy): Eukaryota > Metazoa > Chordata > Mammalia > Artiodactyla > Delphinidae > Stenella > Stenella coeruleoalba. Next base: position 1,954,851 of record NC_137164.1, read on the forward strand.
CTGGAATGAGAAACACCACAGGGCATCAGAACCAAGAAGGGGCTCTCGTTTCAAAACAAAGCCAGTATTTGGGTTTGCTTTGCCTGCACAACTGTACTTCTGCACACATGTCTCAGTTTCAGGCACATGGTTCTTTTATTCAAAGGTTAAGAGTAGGGGCCAGGGTCTGTACTGCTTTTATGGTTCAATTTTCCAAAATTTGTAAGCTATAAGGAAGAGATTCTCACTCCTTGAAACAGTTTCCACACGTGTGTCTTCGTCCCGTCACTTTGGAAGAATGTACTTCCTGGTGATCATTTGTTCTAGGCGGGCACAGCGTAGAACCGGGTGTGTGGGTCCAAGCCACCGCACCCCACAACCCCCATCTAAACAAGACATGTGGAAACACAGGGAGACATGGGTGGCTCTCGCTGCCGTGGGGGAGCCGAGTCTGTCTGCATTCTAATCCTTTCTTTCATGCTTCCGCCTCAGAAGTCCTTCTCTAGAGAGAGTGAGGCAGAAACCAAGTCCAAGCAACCCTCCGACGAGGTGCGTTTTGGGGGAGTTTTAAGACAACCCCATGGACCCACAGAATGAGCATTTCTGGGAATCACTATAAGGGGGAGTCATGAGGGTGTCATCGTACAATGTCTGAAGGCGACATTGTTGAAGACACGGGTGGACAGAGGTACAGAATATGTGAACAGAAGCAGGGTGCAGGCTTCAGTGTCCTCGGGCTGCAGTAGGTAAACCAGGAGTGTGAAGTGGCCAGATACAGTGAAAAGGCTCAGGGCATCTCACAACCCCCCAGAGAGCATTTGGGGTTAAAACAGGGATGCACAGCCCTGGCAGATATGCCCGTGGACCGCAAGTCTGCAGCCTGTGGGGAGCAGGGAGCGTGTCGGCGAGGGAACCACATGCACAGACAGAACATCGGAACTCAGGGCCCGAACAAAGGCCATAAATGGAGCTGAGTTCCGGAGTCACTGCTGGGTCTTGGCAGAAATCTCGTTAAGATCCCAGTCAGAGCGTGGGAGCAGCCAGCAGAGGGCGGGGGACGCAGCGACAGTTCAAATGCTGCGGGGAGGGGGGCCGTCGCTCGTTCCTTTTTTTTTTTTTTTTAAAAGGAGGTGCTTTTTAAAAGAGTAACATGCTGCTTGCTTTTAGTATTGACGTTCCTGAAAATCAGGTAGGCTTCTCTCTGGGGGGATGTCAAAATAGAGTAAAAATGGCACGAATGATCTGTGGCTGTAATCTGTGCTTTGGTGTGTGCGGTCACCCCTTGCTCTCCTGAACATTTAAGAAGAAAAATACTCTTTCTTGCTGTGGAGACCTTGCATCTCTGGGACAGTGGGACCCTGGGGGCGCAACGTTGCCGTGGCCGCCTCAGGAGAGAGGAGATGGCCAGCTGCTTGTGGAGGGGGACACACAGTGAGCATCTGAGGCCCCAGCGCCACGTGGTCTGGGGTGACAGCTGGGAAGGTGGCAACGTGGAGCACTTCACTCTCTAAGGAGCGTGGACGACACAGGGAGAATTTTGTGTTTTTTTATTTTTTTACAGTAAAGGAATAAAAACTTGAGTGCGAGTCCTTTATCAAAACGGAATGACGCTCGGCCCCTGGTAAATGGTCCCCAGGTGACCAGTGCGGTGGTGAGATGCCCACCAGTCGCGGTACCAGCAGCAGAGCAGAACCTTGGAGGCCACAGACCTTCGCATGAAGGTGCCGCTTCGGATGTGGACAGACCTGTCCACGGGACAGACGGGCCGCAGGACTGTGGGGCTCGAGGGTGGAGATGGGGCTCCGGCCTCCACAGCAACCATTCCCTCCCCTTTGGTGCCCAGGTGCCCTCCGCATCCTGCTGGTTCCCAGGGGGCTCAGGAGGCTGGACGCAGAACCCCAGCCAGCGACTCTTCCCCCGCCCTGATCTGCTGCTTTTCCTCAATCCCGGTCTGGAGACCACCTTGAGGGGCGACAGGGAAATTCCGTGTCCAGTCCCATCCTGTTCTTGGCCTCTGGGCCGCGGCTGCCCACGAGGCACCATTTAGGGGAAACAAGAGGCCGGGGGGAACCAGAAGCCGCTACTGCATTGCACGTGTGTTTTTTGACATCTCGCTTGAACTTCAGCCTGGCCTGGACTCCCGTGGGAGGGTTAAGAAGAAATAGACTCCGTCTCATTACCGCCAGGTACAGTGATGGGGTGGTGGGCTGGAAGAGTCCTGGACCTCTTCTGAGCCCTCGTTGGCGCTTCCACAGGGGAGGGCAGTCTTTACTTCTGCACCGTCCAGCTGTGAGGCTACCAATCTAATTAGAAAGGCCAGGAGCCCAGGCCCATTGTACACGCTGAGACAGGACACACAAGCAAACCCAGTTAGACGGCTGTCCTTCACAGGTCTGAGCTGCTCTCCGGCCAGGTGCTAATGAACGACCCGGGCCCCTCCCGCCGCCCCCGGAGATGGGTTTCGCCCATAAACGGGGCCAGATGACACTGCAGTGGGTCCAGAGCACACCATCCCCATCCCGCGACGGGCAGCGCGGGTACCTGCTGGTCGGCCTTCCTTGGGCGTCTCCCCACCCCTGCCCCACGCGGGGCAGCCCTCCCCTCTGGACGGCCCTGCAGCCCGACTGAGCAGGTCAGACTCACGCTAACAGGTGGTAGTAAATCAGAACCACGGCTTCACTTTTAGGAATGTAACTTTCTGCGCACCGGGGTCTTGGATAACTCGACACAGACCCCTGCTCTCCGCCCCGCGGCCGGGCCTCCGCGCCTTCGCTGGCAGCCCGTGTGGCTTGCATTAAGGCGCCTGTGTTGGCAGATTCCTCCCCGCCAGTCGGTCATCTGTTTAGTGTTTGGCGTGTCCCACTAAGCCGCCGTGGTCACTCGTGAGTCTGTTAATTAGAAGGAGAACTAGTCAGAGAACGTGGGCCGAGGGCCCGGGCGGCCACGTCCTACGGGAAGGTGGATGCACGGTAGGCGGCAGGTCCCGCTCCGACACGTCTGACATCAGCAACTGGTGTTGGCACTCGGCACGTGAGAAACACACGCTTGTCATCACCAGCGTCCGCAAGAAGCTTTCTGTCTGGGTTGGTAGCGTTGAAATTGTGTCGAGGTGTCCATTTTTAAAGCTCTATTTTCATTAGGTAATGACTCATTGAAAACACCTACTTTGTGTTGAAATCGGGCCTTATCAGGACAGGGAACACAAAGGCTCCTTAAATGCAGGGCAGAGGAAAGAACACGGTGTCTGTGGGCAGGTGGCACCGATAGACACTTCCTTCGTTCCGGTCAGCATCTCAGGGGCCAAAGCGTATCTCGCACCATCGATTTGTTCCCAAAGCTTCGTCACGGGACGCCGGAGCCAAGTCGTTTTTGTGCAGGGAGCTGAGAGAGTCGTTACCTGGGCAAACCAACCCCAAATGGCTTTGCCACCTCCAGCCTTGGCAGAGCTGGGAATTACTGAGTAATTATCGTTTGCCTGTGAATGAATGATCGATCTTCTGATGGCTTTTGACCACGAAGAATGAGATTTTGAAACTCTCCTGGATAGAGAGTGTTGTAATATTCAGATCTGGTTAGCATTTTGTGAAAGTGGGAGTTTGCTTTGGCAAAGATGTCCTGTGTTGGATTGTTTCCTGAAAGAGCAGGTAAGCCGATGGATTGCCTGTTAGCCGACGTGGCTGTGAGTTGAGGACCCTGGCAAGACAGGCTGTGATGAGGCTGGCTGGAACCGGTTCCTTTTTCTGTGGTTTGTGGGGCTGGGCGCCCAGGGCCGGTTGTCAACGGCGTTCTCACAGAAAAGCAGGCGGGAGAAGGAAAGATACTGCAGAAAACTGAGGCCCGGTGTCGTTGGCAAATCCGTGGTACCTCAACGGCAGATCAGTCGGCAAAATGTACACTTGGCTCGATCAAAATCTGCTTAGCATCTCCTCTGTGAAACCAGGGAATGTGCACAGACTTATCCGCGGCTTCCAGGAACTCCTCATCTAACTGGGGAGCTAGACACTTCAACGAGAAAACACAACCAAATGTTTAGAACAGACAGCTGTGTATTCGTTGCAGAGGCAGAGTACGTGGTACACTGTTTGATGTGGCAATGGCAATGTCCTTTTCAAGGTTTTAGGATAATTTTTTAAATCAATAAAGTTAGGAACAGCATATTTATCAAATGCGTGGGGCACGGAGTTGAAGGAGGAGTTTTATGCTGGGTGAAAGAGCAGGGATCTGGGAGAAGTGTGGTACGTGGGGAAGATGATTCTAACAGAGCCAGATTTCATGGCAACAAGAGTAAAGACGAAACTTAGATCCTAAAACGCAATGGGAAGTATTTCAGAGCAGCCGCCCTGAGGACAGACTGCAGGATACATGGGTCAGGAGAGGAGAACAGGGCTGACATTTAGGGAGCAGCTGCGGGCAGCTCTGCTGGAGTTTTCTCTTTAGTCCTCACAGCCCCGCCCGCCCCCCCGGGCACCTTGTAAACATCTCCGCGCAGTTTTCAGGACCTGCTTGCAGGGCGGATCCCCTCTTCCTTTTGCAGATGGGGGAGCCGAGGCTCAGAGGGGTTAAGGCACTTGGCCAGGGTCCCAGCAGCCGCCAGGAAGGACGAGAGATGGGGTTTGCCATGAAGTCCCTGCCTTTATTGATTGATTGATTGATTGATTGATTTCAGTTCAACTTTTAAAATACATTTATGGAGTTATAATTTGAATGCCATAGACTCCATTAATTGTAAATGTACAATTCAATGAATTTTAGTAAATTCACAAAGTTGTAGAAAACCACAATCCAGTATTAGGACATGTCCATCGCCCCATAAAATCCCCTTGTTCCCATCTTCAGTCACTCTTTCCAGCCACTAATCTTTTTCTGTCTCTCTGGGTTGTATTTTCTGGTTTTTAATAATACTGAGTCTTCCAATCCATAGATACAGAATGTTTCTCCACTTGTTTAGGAAATGTGTATCAACAATGTTTTATAGTTTTCAGAGTTCAAAATTTATACTTGCTAAATTTATTCCTGTATGTTTTATTATTTTTAATACTATTATGAATGGAATTAATTTCTTTTTTTTTTACTTGTGTCATTATTTTAGAAAAGCATTGCTTTTTATTTATTTATTTATTTTTACGTCTTTATTGGAGTATAATTGCTTTACAATGGTGTGTTAGTTTCTGCTTTATGACAAAGTGAATCAGCTATACATATACATATGTTCCCATATCTCCTCCCTCTTGCGTCTCCCTCCCACCCTCCCTCCCACCCCTGTAGGTGGTCACAAAGCACTGAGCTGATCTCCCTGTGCTATGCGGCTGCTTCCCACTAGCTATCTACCTTACGTTTGGTAGTGTATATATGTCCATGCCTCTCTCTCGCTTTGTCACTGCTTACCCTTCCCCCTCCCCATATCCTCAAGTCCATTCTCTAGTAGGTCTGTGTCTTTATTCCTGTCCTGCCCCTGGGTTCTTCAAGACATTTTTTTTTCTTAAGTTCCATATATATGTGTTAGCATACGGTTGCCTTTATTTATTGTTAAGCAGAGCGTCTGGGTGTGTGACTTTATCCATGAATGGGCATGCAGCCCCCGTCCGCAGGGAGGGAGCATCTCTGCACTGTCAGAGGAAGGCCCGTTCCGGTACGCAGCAAGCACAGGGATTATGTCGTCAGGTGGCCTGTGCTGGACGCTGCCACTTGTGAGCTGGGTGGCTTCGGCCAAAGCCTTAAGACCGCAGTGGCATCAACATCGACACACGTCTCTAGGGTGAGGGCCAGGCTTTGCTGCAAGAGCTCACGTGTTGAGAAGCAGGCTGTGCGAGGGTCCAGGGGCGGGAACAGGTCTGGGGTTCTCTGTGACCCCATGGTCACTCCAACCCTCAGTATATTATGTGGGATTCTGCAAAGTCTGATGGTCCCCAGCCCTCAGGGGTCACTAGAGAAAGGTGTCATTCTGGAGACTTCTCTCTGGACCCCTGCTGAGTCCAGGTGGGAGAAAAAGCAGGAATTTAGGCCAAATAGGGTCCCCTCGGTAGGGGGACACTGGGCCACGGCGGACAGGGAGACAGTGCCGAGGAGCAGCCCGCCTGCGGTTGAGAAAAGCTTTTGTCCACAGCACCGGCTCTTTACAGAGTCGGCGCAGCAGGACCGTCTGGCGAGGTGTTTTCAGGGCCGCACCGTCACAGCTGTCACGGGTGACTGGGGGCCTTCTCTCCTCACAGGTGGATGGGATGGTGTTGGGGGGGCGGAGTGACCCCAGGCTTAGGAAACCCTTCTCTCTTGGAGCCTTCCTGGCGGGGCACATCCTAAGAAAATTCTCGAAGGGCTGGTGGCCCGTAGACAGTGCACAACACTTAATTGCGGGGTGGGTGGGGGGCATCTCATGGCCACGGGGTGGACGGGGCAACACGAGATGGTTCCCTGCGCCCAGGAGCTTCGTGGCAGGGAAGGGACGGGAGCTCAGTGCCGCGCGTCTGTGCGGGCGTCCGTCCTTCCCTGAGCGACACGACGCGGCTTTGCTCTGGGGTTCCTTCTACGGCGAGTACGCCCGTTGGGATGACGCTCTTCGAGAAGGTAGGAACGTTCTTCAGGAGCTGAGCCTTTGCTTTTCAAAGTTTTCATTTCCTTCTTCCCTCCTCGCTGGCCTCCCAGTTGCCCCAGGAGATCGTCCCTCCCCTTCAGGGGTGCCCACCCCTCGCACGGCTCGGAGGCCGAGGCCCAACGGCCTCTTCTCTCCTGCTTCACCCTCCGGTCAGCTTCCAAATGAACGCTTAGACAAGTTACACACCTTTGTTTTACTTTCTTAAATAGCGGGTTCCTCTCCGTTAATCTTGGGACTCATCCCCCCTCCATCCGCCTTACTTGATATAGTGTCACATTATTTTATTTAATTTTATTTATTGGCGTACAGTTGATTAACAATATTGTGTTAGTTTCAGGTGCACAGCAAAGTGATTCAGTTATGCATATACATGTATCTATTCTTTTTCAAATTCTTTTCCCATTTACTTTGTTACAGAATACTGAGTAGAGTTCCCTGTGCTATACAGTAGGTCCTTGTTTAGGTTTTCAGTTTTTTGAGGAACCTCCAGACTGTTCTCCATAGTGGCTGCACCAGCTCACATTCCCACCCACCGTGTAGGAGCGTTCCCTTCTCTCCACACCCCCTCCAGCATGTACTGTTTGTAGACTTGTTGGTGATGGCCATTCTGACCCATGTGAGGTGATACCTCATTATAGCTTTGATTTGCGTTTCTCTAATAATTAGTGATGCTAAGCGTCTTTCCATGTGCCCCTTGGCCATCTGTATGTCTTCTTTGGAGAAATGTCTATCTAGTGTCGTGTTTTAAAATAAACTGATTCGCACATGCGGACACAGCTCTGAAACCCACAGGTCATATGAAGACATATACTCCCGTCCACGTCTATAAGCAGCACCTTCTGGAAAACGTCATGTGTGGTCTTCACCCCGACGCCGTCTGCTCACATCACAGAAAGAGACTGGAGACATCTTCAAGGCCATTGTCAAGCATTCTTCATCTCTGCCTGCAGACAGCTGCACAGGCCCAGTGTTTAAAGGTTGGCTCTTGTTATACAAATTGTTTGCATGAAAACCATCACTTATAGAGGGAAGAAAAAAATATATTTGGTTTGGAAAGTCTTCATAGAATCAAAAAGAATTACTAGGTCTCATAGTCCAAATAAGAACTTTCCATTTTAGATATTCTTATAGGAATGATTTCAGGATATTCAAGTAGGTGCAACGAACCCAAACATGGATTATCTGAAAACCATATAATTTCCACAGGGTACTTTGGAAAAGGATGACAAATATACGACTCAGGATTGGGGGAGATCCCATGCTGAAGTCTGTCGTGGTCTCTGTGGTCCGTTCAGAGCTGTGAGACACACAGAGGAAACCTGGGCTCCCCAAGGCAGCCCGTGGGTCCCCCCCTACCCCCATGGGACTGTGGATGTACCTTCTGCCAGCACTGCGTGGCTGGAGACCCACCCTTATTAACCTGAAAAGAAATGCCATTGAAGCACTGAAGCGGGAAGGGCATCTGAAATGACGTCCAAGGGAAAAGGCTGAGAAGCCTGGCCCTTATCTTGGGTACCACCCGCCAGCTTTATCTCTGCACTTTGCAACCGGGCCTTTGGGCCTGGGATTAAGAACTAAAGAGAATTCATTCTGATAATGAGAGAGAGTGTCAGGGATTTTTCTTGCCACGTAAAATAAGTTAATTCCCTGAATTAAGAAATAATGAACAGGAGAGAAGCTGGCGAGCTGACTGGAGGCTCGGACAGGTGCCTGTTTTAAAGGAGTCTGGAGAGCCGAGGGGTGATGGCACGGAGGATGGCTTGAATGGCCCTTTGTCACACTGTCTTGTACCAGCTGACCGTGCAGGGGCTTGGTGGGGCTGGGGTGGGATGCAGGCAAACATCAATTGATTGGAGACGTGCTTTCAAGAGCCTTCTGCGCAGGAGCTGGGAGAGGCATTCAGGGTGAGGTTAACCCCTTGAGATGCACCTTCTAAACAGCCAGCTGTGGACGCCCAGGGATTTCCCCCATCGGTGTGTCGGGATCCCCTAGAAGCTAGTCGCCCCAAATGACCCCTTGACCTTGTCAGGGAAACAGCCAACTGTGTTTGGTCCACTCTGTCCCGAAGGGATTCTGACCTGGAAGGAAATGCCACGTGTCAGCAGGTGGCTCTGAGAACCCTGCTGCCCTGCAGTGGTGCCGACTCTCGTATCAAAGATGGGGCCATAACAAGAGCTCCTGAATCACAGCCCGGCATGGAGTGGGCGCTGGGTGACTGCTGGTGAGTGAGTGACTTAAGTCACGTTCAGGTGCCTCAAACTCATTGTGACCTGGGCGCCTATCCCGAAACCTGAAAACCTGTCTCATCGGACACCCCAGAGGGCTTCTTTCAATCTTCCCTCATCCCCCCCTTTTCCTTAAACCTCTTATCTGTATATGGGGTTGGCCTGAGGAGAACCTTCTGCGAGCCTCCTGTGTTACATCCCCTCCACTCCAGCCCAAGTCACCACATCCCAGAACATTTATGGGGCCCGGGACGGGGGGAGGGGAGGGGAGTTTGTGCTGTGAAACTAGGACTAGCCCAGACGGATGTGCTATGGACCAGTTGCTCGTGTCTCCCAAATTCATACGATGCCCTCACCCCTAAGTGATGTATTTGGAGGGGACTTTGGGAGATAATTAGGGTTAGGTTAGGTCATGAGAACAGGACCCTCATTACGGAATCAACACCCTTATAAAAAGAGGAAGAGACGCAAGCTCTCTCCACCACAAGAGGCCACAGCAGGAAGGCGGCTGAGGGCGCTCTACAGACACCAGATCTGCTGGCGCCTCGATGTCCGACACAGGGCAACTGGCCGGAGGCCCCGTAACTGTGCCCTGAGCTCTGTGGTTACGTCACGGTACATACCTGGGCAGGTGGGACACGCAGGCACCGGGCAGGCAAGGCTTGTGGAAGAACAGTGTCCACTTTTATGTTTTTTTTTTTGTTTTTTTTTTTTTGCGGTAGGCAGGCCTCTCACTGTTGTGGCCTCTCCCGTTGCGGAGCACAGGCTCCGGACGCGCAGGCTCAGCGGCCATGGCTCACGGGCCCAGCCGCTCTGCGGCATGTGGGATCTTCCCGGACCGGGGCAGGAACCCGTGTCCCCTGCATCGGCAGGCGGACTCTCAACCACTGGGCCACCAGGGAAGCCCAGCGTCCACTTTTAAACAGCCCAGCAACTTACAAGACTGTTAAGTACTTGCCAATGTAACACACCACTATCCAGTTCATTTAAAAAAAAAAAATGCGAGTGGTATCTTTGTTCCATTAAACTTTGGATTGATTCAGTTATTTTGGTTATATTATTCCTGAAAGGGGCTTTTGATGAAAAAAAAAGAAAACAAAAGCGCAATGGATTCCGCTCACTGCTGTCAGTGTTTTCGGAAGGGAACTCCTTGCAGGCCCTGGGGGACAGGTGAACCGTGGCCTATGCCAGAGGGACATGTCTCCAGGCCAGGAGACCCCTGGACGTCGTGCCCATGGATGCGGGAGTGTTAATGTTGCTGACCCTGCGGACAGAGCCTGCGCCCGCCTGGCCAGAACCCCTAGCCTCCTTCCAGCCACCCCGTCCACATGTGGCCGCATCCCCAGGGCCTCTCATCACCCATTGGCCTCCTTGGGGCTCCTGCCCCAGCACTGGACTCATTTCAGCAACGGTCTCAAGTGAATTTCAAGACGTTACCTGAGCCCCGAGATGCATAAAAGTCAGAAACTAATGTCTTGGGCTCTCACCTTATGGAGGGCTTGGGATGTGATGACAGGTAGAGCTGGCCTGACGTCAACGAGGCAGGGAAGAGACAGAGGGTCCTAGTGACTCCGGAGCACACCAGCATTCAAACCCGCCTCCCACCACCCCCCAGGAGGAGCCTCCGGTGAGCAGCAGAGGCTGAATCAACCTGCAGCGTGGCCTCTGCAAAGTGCAGGCTCACACACAGACCACTTTGCTCTCAAGTGTCAGAACAATGAACATCACTTGAAAATCTCCACGATGTTGACAAAATTGGAACAAGTGAGATAAAAATAAAAGGTCAGAAAAGCCCTGTCCAGCAGAGCCTCGCTGGCCTGGTGTGAACGTCTTCAAAGGCCCACTTTGCTCACCACCGAAGCCAAGACCACGTGTCAGAGCTGTTTGGATTGAATGAACGTGACCTCCACTTTCCACTGCCGAATTTCTTATTTTATACGGTTTCATTTCAAGAGGGGCTGTTCGAGGGAATACAGAGATACGCTTTATCACAGTGTTCTGGTTGAGTTTTTTAGGATTTATTTCTGCAGTTCTTCCATCTGATATTTTTGTTTCTGTAAAATCGCCTTCAAGTAGTAGGAATTTTACATTGAAATTTTATCTTCGAATTTACACCCTTGCCCTTTGGGATAAAAACTGGTGCCGAATTGTCTCTCGGCGGCTGAATTAGTTTTAGGTTTACCATCCAATCAATCCCCACATTCAAAAAAATCTGTTATGCATGTGGTTTTGTACTCCTTCCTTTATGAGAAAATTCATGAAGACTTGACCCTACCACATGGGAGCTTATAGTTTGAGAGCAATGCGGAGGAAACAGAATCAAAATACCATTTCTAAGTAAAAAACAAAGAATAAATCAAGGCTTGAAGTGCAGGCAAAAATGGTACTTGTCTCCTTTGCCTCTCCCCTGTTTTCTCTAATCTCTTTCTAGTACTCATCGACCTGCCCTTCTCCACCCATCCACCCATCCATCCATCCATCTATACAGTTATCCATCCATCCATCCATTCATCCATCCATGGACCCATCATCCATCCATCTGTACAGTTATCCATCCATCTGTCTATCTGTCCATCAGTCCATTCATCCATACAGCTCTCCATCCATCCATCCATCCATCGACCCATCGTCCATCCACCCAACCATCCATCCGTCCATCCATGCCTCTGTATAACGAGGTCCAAAGAATAGAAAAGAGTTGGGTTTTGTAATATGTAATAAGCCTCTGGCCTCAGGTGTTGTTGCAATGGTTTTGCCAGATCATGACTGAAATAGCCTCCGTATCTATGTGTAACTGTAACTGGACTGGTTCCTTACTAGGGACTGTGTGACAAACCCGTGTTAGCTAACTGAAAGATTAGTCAAGAAAATAAAATAGCATAACTATACTGTTAACTTGGGTATAATTAGGGGGTTGATATTAATATTGTTTTGTTCAGCTTAGCAAACAAACTGAAAACCCTGACCCAGATTTGGTTACGGAATTAGACTTCCTTTTTTTTTTTTTTTGCGGTACGCGGGCCTCTCACTGCTGTGGCCTCTCCTGTTGTGGAGCGCAGGCTCCGCGGCCATGGCTCACGGGCCCAGCCGCTCCGCAGCATGTGGGATCTTCCCGGACTGGGGCACGAACCCGTGTCCCCTGCATCGGCAGGCGGACTCTCAACCACTGCGCCACCAGGGAAGCCCTAGACTTCCTTTTAATTTGGTCAAGGCTATGCTTCGCGGGTTGTCAAATTTCTGCTCAGATGTTTCTTTTCCTACTGGGTGTTACTTTCTTGTTCAAAGCCCTTATCACTCTTGGTGGGTGATATTTAACTTCTCCAGGTTCACTTGGATTCCAGATCTTTATCTACGTGGTACCTTTGGAAATGGGTCTTCCCTCCAACGCGCGATGTAAGTACCCGATGCTTGTGACTTACTACTTGCCGTGGGGCCTTAGCTCCCACTGCAGCTCTGTGTTGGGTGTAGCCGTGACCCTACTGCATTTTGCTTTCTGAGTCTTGGCTGTTCTGAGAAGCAGAGGGAATAGGTGTTTCCTTTTCTCGTCCACTTTTTGATCTGAAGAATCGCCTCCTGAATGGGGTCTGATCCTCTCCTGGGTGCACAGGCTGGTGGGCAGGCACCCGTGTAATGGCCTCAGTTACAAGAGCTCAGAGTCATTACTTCCGACTCCCTCCCTGGGCCGTGAGGTTCAGATGTCATTCAGCCTGAGAGTGACTCACTCTGTCCCCGAGCCGGCTGGCAGATCTCTTGTCTCTGCTGAACGTCCAGCTTCCCAAGTCCTACCTGTGCTGGCCTCGGTCCAGTGCTGTGCTGTGGGAAGCGTGCCGTGTGCACCTTTGCTTGGTTTCTACGCTCAGGCCGGGCTGTGCCCGTGGCCGTCCGTGGACAGTTACTGGTACACACCGTTTGGACCCCGTCTACAAACCCTCTTCTGTTGTCTTTCTCCTGCCTGGAGATTCTCCCTGTGGACCCAAATCCTCTGGGAATTAAAAGGGACAGGGGTCACCATAAGTTTGTTTTCGAAGTCTGTGAGTCTGTTTCTGTTTTGTAAATAAGTTCGTTTGTATCATCTTTTTAGATTCCACATATAAATAATATCATGTGATGTTTGTCTTTCTCTGTCTGACTTATTTCACTTAGTATGATCATCTCTAGGTCCATCCATGTTGCTGCAAATGGCATTATTTCATTCTTTTTTTATGGCTGAGTAGTATTCCAAAGGGAAATTCACCAAAGGGGAAAGGTGTGGTGGGGGGAGGGATAAATTTGGAGTTTGGGGTTAACACATACAGACTACTGTATATAAAATAGATAATCAACAGGGACCTACTGTATAGCACAGGGAACTCTACTCAATGTTCTGTAATAACCTATATGGGAAAAGAATCTGAAAAAGAATAGATATATGTATTAATATATGTATAACTGAACCACTTTACTGTCAACCTGAAACTAATACAACATTGCAAATCAATATACTCCAATGTAAAATGAAAATTAAGTTAAAAATTTTTTTAAAAGTCTGCTGGATCATGATCAATCAATCTATTGTTTATATTTCTGCTCTTAAAAAAATAAAAGAGATAGGGGTGACTCTCTCATTAACCTGTGATGGAGAGGTGTGTGTTTAAGTACCTGCAATGGGAACTGGACCCCAGTTTCCCCAGGTGTTTGGTGTATGATAGTTTCACTTTGACTTGAGATGCTTCTCAAAATGCTCCCTTACTGACCTACGTGGGCAAATCCAGAACACATATTCATGTCCGAAGGTATCAAATTTCTCATTTCCTTCAAGTTGAAAATTGATAGCTGAAAAGGCAACACAGGTCAAAAAACAACTCTGGACTCAAAAGCTCCACTGACTGTGAGACTCAGGGCAAACCCCTCAAGCTTGTCAGACCTCTGTTTCCCACGCGGTCAATGGACATGACATCACTTTCTACTTTTGAATGAGGCACTGTTGGGCGAAAAACACTTTTGTACTATTTTAAAAGGTGAGCCCAATTTTAATATTATTATTTGTTAAAGCATGAAATTACATTTTCTCTGGGATTGCTCGTAACCTGCATGCTAAATTTTGAAAGTGGTTGTCTGTTTTACTAAGTGTGTGTTATTTGGGTGAATGCTTCATTTAAAAGCATATACTTGTCATTTATAAAATGAGTTTAAACTAGTTTACTTAGAACAAAATGGTCAGTTATAACACACTGTCCTAGTTTCTAAATTTCCTCTTTCTGAAATTATCTGAGACAGCATGTCTGTATTTGGGTTCAGACATATGAAAAGAGCAACAGTGAACAAACAAACATCCTTGATCAAGCTCTCACTTCCCATACCACATGTTTGGTGCCTACAATAATTTTTATTTAAATATAAATTGAAACATTTAGTCTTTAATATAACTGTAAGCTAGGCCCTCCCCCCAAATCTGGGTCTGAGAAAAGATTTCGTGATTCAAAAATTATGTTTCTCTTTATGTTCTATATAATTAAGCTTCAAAAATGCAGCTCTCAGTGGCAGAACAATTTAAAAACATCTTTACAAACCCAGATTCCCTATAAACACAAACCCTTGGCATGCATACAGTGCTTTCAGTTTACAATGTCCCTTTCCTCTGATCTTTAGGACAGCCCTGAGAGGAAGCTAGGTTTATTTTTATGCCCATTTTATAGATGAGGATACTGAGGTTAGTATAAACTCATCCAAGGTTACATAGCTAAGTGTGGGGCATGGGGAATCAGGACTAGAGCCCAGAGATCTAACCTCAGTTCTAACATTCGCTTTATTAAAGCCCAAAAGAGAAACATGCTTATGCAATTTCTTTATAGCCCATCCCCTAGAATTCTTCAAATCCAGCCTGATTTCTGAGCATATGTTAACTTATTCTAAATCATACAGAGACCAACCTATTACAGCTTAATCTCTGTAAGGTCTGTATCCGATTCGGGAATAATTCTGTCTGACTGCTTCTATTAAGGCTCGGTTTTGGTCACTCTTTATAGAAGCTTAAGACACTGAATTACATATTTTAGTGTTACAGGAAAAGGTTAGTTCCGGAGGATCTGTTCGATTTAACAACTAAGGATTAGAGTGTGGTAATTTATGCTTTGGTGCTTAGAGAGTTTATTTTCTGTCCTGGCTTACTCCCCGTCACAGCCAGCCACCTGAGTGTTCGGGAGCGCTGCGTGGGTGTTTGGGCATTGAGGGCTGGCCCTTACTGTATAGACATGGGGTGAGGCACAGCAGATGGAATGCAGTTATTTTCTGGTCATCAGTAGCTAAAGGCTTTTGAATACTTGGTTCTTTTTATGACATGCCTTCAGGATCCTCACCAGGCGTCCTTAGGGCTCCTAAGAACACATGCTTTTATCAAATGCTCCCTCACACTAATTGGGGGATGAGGCCTGTGATTTCCATGAGGATGTTTCTATGTCTTCAACGCTTATGTTTCCTCGGGACAGTAGAACATCCGAAATTGCTATTGCTTTTCTGTTCTGTGTGTCCGGTCATTGTGGAAAGAGGATGTGCTGACACTGGACTGTAATTATTCCTCTCCTGTGTTGCCTAAAATGTGGCCAGCCCGCCTTCTTTAGATTTCCAGTGCACGTGCCTCGGGCTGCGGTATTTTATTTCTGAATGGGCTGCCTGTGTTTTTGTTGGTGGAGGTGACTCATTTTCATGACACCTTCAGATATGCCCCCTCTCCTCCAGTTCACTCCCATTTTTTTCCCATCTCCCTCCCCAATTCGACCTCAATTTTCTCCTTCCTTCTCTCTCACTGGAAGCATCTCCTGTGAAATAGGTGGGATTTTGCAAACCCAGAGCAGCTGCGTCCTTCTAACCCCTGAGTTGGAGCCAGCAACCCTACTCACGGTTGAGAACTGCTTTAAAGAGTGGGCTTGGGCGGGGGGCCGAGGGGGTGCTTTTCAATTACTGCTTCTCATCAAACCGGCCACCCGAGCCATTAAGCCACTGTAATAGTTTTGCTAATTTGATTTCCTGTACATAAACAACCTTGGCCCCTCTTTGAAGTTCTCAAGAAAGGTATGAGGAGTTTCAAATTGCAATAATTCAACTCCCGGCATAAGGCGAATTCATCTTTTTTCTTTTTTTTTTAACAAATAAATCAGTAAAACAGAACTTAATTAAAGTGTAAACAATGGGTAGCATTGTGGCCGGGCCTCCAAAGGGGCCTGTGGAATTCCTTGTGTGATGGGTTTTACCTGATTACACTCAGCGGGTGCGGCTCAGGAAGGATCCTGTTACTGGGGCTTTTTCTTCTTCCCTGAACATAAAAAAAGACAGAAAACCAACAACAACAGATGCTTTTATTTTCCCTCCCTGAGCTGGGTGATCACTTCCTAAGCCCACTCTTTCCCAGGGAGCCCTGCCTGGGCAGGCGATCTGAGGGCCTCCGCCGAGCGGCCCCCGCGCCGGGTGGCCGCTGCCTCGGTGGCTCTGCGGAGCGGCTGACACCAGGCCAGTTTGTGCAAAGGACACTGGCTGCCCTCAGCACTGATGCCATCGGCCCAGCTCTTCAGATGCCAACAGAGACCCCTCCCCTCACAAAACGCAGGCTTGGCAGAGACGGTGCAGGGGAGGGAGGATGTGCCCAAAGTGATGCAGACGCCGGAGTGATTTCAGGACAGATCCCGCGTATTCTGATCTTGAGAGAATACGAAGAAATGTGCTAGGAGGGCAGGCAAGGATCCCAGCATAACCAGGGACAGGACTCGTGTGTTCTTTACAGATCAGGTGGGGTCAGAGGAGGGACTATCTTGCTTAAGGAGTGAAAATCCAGAGAGTAGTAAAGTGGCGTTGCCCACCGCCACCCGTCGCAGTACATCTAGCCAGTAAACGCGCTCGTCAGTGGTACCTCCTGTCCGTCTACAGCGCTGATCGTGTGTGTGTGTGTGTGTGTGTGTGTGTGTGTGTGTGTGTAAGCACGTGAGTATGTGCACATGCCTGTACATGTGTGTGCACGTATGTGTGGATCTCAAAGTGGGGAGAACAGAGGAGCCTGCAGACCTGGGACCAAGGCAAGCGGGGCAGTAGGGGGTCCCCCACGTGGTAAGCCCTAAGAAGGAGGTCTCCCCTGCAAAATAAGCCATCCCAGACTGTCTAGAAAACCTTAATTTCACTTCTCCTGCCAGAATTTCTGTCACTGATGATTCAATTTTACAGATAACAAGATTCTCTTTTAACAAGCAGGCACTCCTCTTAAATGTCTATAGGCCTTTATATATCTTAGAAATCAGTTAGTCTAATGAAAAGCTTTCTTTATAACATCAAGCTAAAAAGCGTCAGCTTAACGGAGAAAAGGGAGCGTAGTTTTTGAAACATACAGGCGCCATAGGGATGGGAGCCCAGAATGAGGGCTCTGGGGAAGCGTAAGGGCTACAAACTGTAGTAAATGGTGTTAGAGTGGGATGGGGCATTGGGAGGGAGGAGTTGCTTTCTTGCTAGTTTTTGTCAAGGGCTAATCCTGGCTCTGAGTGCCGGAGCCCAGGAAGGATTCCCACGAGGCGGCTGGCATCTGAGGTACACGTCTACCACTCAGCGGGAACGGGGCTCCCCAGATGCCCTCAGGTGCTCTGAGCCACGGTGAGTGTCCTGGAGCTGACAGTTCTCTGCAGAGCTGCTGAGGTGACCAGGGTTCCCCAGCAGCATGCGGCCCGCGGCCTGCATCCCCGCAGGGATCTCCAGCAGAACCCTTAGCCAGGCCTCCAGGGCTACCCGGGAACCTCCAGCAGCGACATCCACTGACTTTGACACTGGAAAGTGACTTTTAGAATACCTGCAGCTCTAAAACTTATTTACGGAGCTAAAATTTATCCATAACAACAAGTGTTGTTTTTTTTTTTTTAAAGATTTATCGTTAGCTACGAAATTTACTGCAGCTGGAAAGTTAGAACCACAGTTACCAAGGGCCCCAGCTGTGTCACAAATAGTGTCTATTCACGTAATCATCCCAGAGGCTCTGTCAGGTCAGCATCCTCAGTTGCGGTGTGCAGGTGAGGAAGGTGAATTCCAGAGCCAGGCAGCGTGGATGCCGGGATGCCAGCACTGGTGTGCCCACGCCCAGGCTGGTGACCTCCCCACATGCCAGGCTCCCAGCTGCGACTTGGGGCCCAAAACATCACGCACATGTTTCCAATCTAAATGTTGGCCACGCTTGAAAAAGGCGTTGCCCTTTCTATTCAGTGGATGCAAGAGAAGGAAGAACCTCCTTTTCACTCCCCTTTTTCTCAAGCTACAATCTGAGAACTCAGGTGAGTTGAGAGCTGTAGGGAGTTACAGAGCCATAGCTGAGAAGAGCATCCCCTCGGTGGTTCTCTCCTAGCGGCACAAACGCTCTATCTGCGATTCGGGAACCCCAGCAAAGCTTGCTGCGTCTCACTTTCTCCTCTGGTTGCAAAATAAATGTATGGACCCCCCTGCCCTCCTCGGGAATTTGTCAGATAAAACCCACAGGATGTGCTAGTGAATGAGCCCAGGCTGGTCCCTGCCCTCGCGGTGCTTACCTGCTCTGTAGGAGGAGAGACAGGTGATAAGAATAACTGAACAAGAAACAAATACAGGAGAGTGTGGTGCCGGGAACGAGGACCCCTCTGTGTGCGCGTGTGCGCGTGTGCGTGTGCGTGTGCGTGTGTGTGTGTGTGCGCCTCTACGTGCATGCACAGTAATCCTGTCTGCATCACCCGGAGCTCTGCCACTGTCCTGCGATGTGAGCTTGGGCACGTTCCTTAGTGTCTTTGGGTGGGCCTCAGTTTCCTCATCCATAAAATGGGGATAAGGATACTCACATATTCACAGAGTTGCTTTAAGAATTAAATGAGTTAACACGCAAAGCTCTCGTTCAGAGCAGTGCCAGCCCACAAGCAGGGCCACATGCGTGTGAGTGAAAAGGGTCCTAGGGGAGAAGCCGGTGGGCTCGTGACAGGCGGAGGGAAGGGTGAGCAGAAAAGGCCCTGGAGTGGAAAATAGCCCGTTTGAGAGAATTTTTTCCATATAGGAGGATTTTTCTTTACAGTCATGGAAAGCTTACCCATTTAAGTACCTACCAAAGCTTGTATCATATTGAAAAATAAACATTTAAAAAATGAGTTTCCACATCTAAATAAATGTTATGTGGATCATTTCACGCTATTTCTTAACTACTCATTATTCACATCATCTATCGCACGATGACGCCAGTCAGGTTGGAGGATGGTTGGCCCCTAAACTAAGTGGCCCCGGGGTTTTGTCTTTTTGAGCTAATTATCCTACTTCTACCTTTTCCTTTCTTTGTTCACGTGGCCAAGCTAAGCTCGCCCTTTTTGGTATCGCTTCGGACGCCCGACTGTGGCAGCGTGGAGACCCTCTAATATTCTGTTTTCCATCCGCCTCGAGGTGAGAAGCCTGAAACCCCATTTGCATTGACCACGATCACAGCAGAGCTGGAGGAGGGGCCCTGGGACGTGGCTCTTCCACTGGGTGACTCAGGCCTGCTGTGTCTCCTCCTCTCACCGCGAAACACGGCTCTCGGACGGGCGCCCTTCTAGGTTCCGGTGGATCTGGAATGAGGGCTTTCATGTCGCTGGAGCGTTACTGTCCAGATTCAGTGCTTGCTGGTCCCGAAAGGACTCTGGTGGGGCCGGTCAACGTCCCTGACTGAACACGCAGAGCCTCGCAAGGGGAAAGTCGCATCTCCCTCTGGAGAATCACAGGAGTTCAGAGTCCAGGACGACTGCAAGGCATCTACTTCCGTGCCCCTGAGCCCCGGAGGAGAAACCCAGGGTTAAAAGAGAGGCGGGCGACGCGTTCAAGGTCACGCGGCATCCAGGTGCCGACATGGCCGGGACCTTCAATTTCCGGCTTTTCTACTTCCCTGGAACCTCTCTGTCAGCGGTCTCCCAAGAGTGGTAGCTCTGAACCCCCGGCCCCTCGAGAAGAGTACTGGGAACCCGCTGGGCTGGGTCTCCTGAGTCCCCACGTGGTCCCCGCAGCCTCGGGCCGTCTCCCCACACCAGCATCCCAGCCTCTGAAACAGCAGGTAAAGCAAGAGGAGGAAAAACAGTCTGTGGGCTTGGAGTTTAAATAAACAGGGAGGTGAACCTAAAGGCTGGTTTCAGTAGGTTGGCGGCAAAAGGGATTCCTGCAGCTGGAAGCGATGAAATAAAACTGCAAAAGGGATCTTCAAACTACAAGAAGACCCCAGAGAGCAGAGGAGGCTTTGGCTGAAGTGGGCGAACCCTGCTTTGCCCAGGACAAGCAGGGGCGGCCCTTGTCGGCGCACCTCGTGGGATGAGAGGGGTTTGCGGGTTTGTTTTGTTGTTCCTGTTTTCCTGGTTGCGACTCTAGTTGCTACAATTACGACGGTTCTCAGAGAGGATGTGGACTCTCGTAATAGGATCAAGCGAAGCCAAGTGCCGTCTGCAGAGTGTCGGTCAAGGGTAAAGAGCCGGCTTCCGAAAAAGCGAAAAGAGACGCAAAAGCCCTGATTTGGTGCATTTGCCAATGTCCGTGGTATAGACACTCCACGTGGGCTGATTTTAAGCTACTGAAAGGGGGTCACTGATTGGGAAACTGGGCAGAAGAATGACTGGCCAACCCCGCTGCCCGGAAACCAGGCAGCACACGGCGACGGGGCATTCGGAGCAACGGGGGAACACGTGTGTGTCACGGGGCAAAGGGAACGCTGGTACACGCCTGTGTACGTGGTAACACTGAACTCTATCTACTCACCCGCCCGCCTACCTACTTACCTCCTTGTCAGGGTGGCAACCTTAAGTGTGGAACCGGATTACCAACACGGCATTTTCCGGTTCTAATATTTTGTGGTTTCATCACGAGACGTTATCTCATAGGAACACTTCACGGCTTCACCTCTGCTTTCTTTGTTGCGGTGCCCACGCCCTTCTGTGTTTGTCCCCACAGCAGGCATGACCTCTCAAGGTCCTACGTATCCACTTGTTATCCTGTGTTTTCCCCAGGAGCTGAGCTCACTGGGGACAGGGCCTCTGTTTGTGGTGGACAGGGCGGGTCCCCAGAACCTACAACGGGGCCTTGCTCACAGGGGTGCCTGGAAGGCACGTGTTAAATGACGTGGTCCAGGCTCTTCCCCGTAAACTTAGGGAAGTCGAGGTCCTAAGAAATGAAGGGATTTCCCTGTCATTTCGCAACCAGGGATTTGTGGCAGAACTGAATGTAGAACCCACCTCCTGAGACCCAGGCCTCTCCCCTGAATCATTCTTCGGCTCACAAAGGCCTCAGAACAAGCCCATGTGTGTTCCCAGGTTGCAGAGGTTCCGGGAATGGAGAGAGTTGAGAGCTGCCTGCCCTGCTCCCCTGACCCGCGTGCTCTCCCCTCACCACGGTGTTCCGTCTCCTGACTCTCGTCTCTTCAGGGAAGGCGGGCCCCCGAGTTGCTCTATGTGATCAGATTAGTTTACGGTCTGAGATCCCAGTGGAGGCCGAGTTTGCACTGATTCTGGCCCAGGGACATCCCCTTGCGCCCACTGCCATCAGAAGGCCTGCTGTGTCTTCCGCCCCTGTTCACGTCGGCAGAGCCTGGGGTCAGGTCCTACGTCAGCTGCAGGAGATACAAGGGAGGGGGGCACAGGTCCCTGGTCTGCAGAAGGCCCGGGCGTCTGGGGGTGCTGGGAGAGGACGGCAACCACACACCGTGGGCAGTGTGACAGCCAAGTTCCCAGCTGGGGTGTCCAGGGCAGGGGCCCCACGCACATAGCGGCAGAGGTGTTTTCAAAGAGACTAATTTGGGTAATCTCGAAGCTACCTGCTTAAGGGTTTTCTCATCTCCAAAAGGAGTGGTATTTGTGAAAATAAAGGTCTCCACCCACCTTCAGAAGGTTCTACAAAAGCAAAAGGAAAGCCCCTTGGAATTTTTCTTGCAGACACTGTGCCCACACTGCAGACCACACAGCCCTAAGGTCAGGTGCCCGGCGATACCCTAGTGGTACATCCTAGGGCCGCATTGAGAGAAGGCCACCTCATGCAGCTAAGCAGCCCCTTTCCTGTGTCCCAAATGGACCCTGGCCATGACCCATTCGAACATCTCAGCTGGATGAAGAAAATTTACTGGGTGGAAATTCAACGGACTGAGTCAGCAGGACCATTCAGTCACAATTAAATTACTTCAAGCCTGAGGTTGCCATAAAGTTTCTGATTTTACAAATGATGGAGAGTCTGCAGGTCCAGGGCTTTAAAGAAACCTCGCCGTGGGTTGGTGTCAGTTTTAATTAGATGTTAGAGCCCAGCATTAAGCACCTGGAGACCCGTCACCGAGGGGCTTCCTCTCCACTGCCTTTAGTCCTATGAGCTCTCAGGCATGTCCACCGAGAAAAGCCAATGAAACCCAAAGTGCTTTCCTGCCTGGGGGGTCCTGAGTCTCCTCAGTTAATGGTGAGGTAGTAAAATGGCTCTGTCTCAGCCGCTGGTGACGGCTGCCCTGGGCTTTACCTGCTGACAGTTAAAAGGGAAGGGACACATCAACATTTGCTTATCTCACTTAATGAAAGTTATCACGGGAAAGGTAAATCAATAATGGCTGAGATCAAATATACCGATCTCCTTCTGAACACACAATGCCCTCATTTAATAAATCTCAGCCCTTGACGTGTCCCCCTGTGAACACAGACGCTGCCAGCCTGGCCGAGGCCTGCAGCTCCGGGCACTGCTGTCACAGGGGAGCCAGGGACCCTCAGGTCCAGGGGCTTCCTAATCGACCTGCTAACTGAGCAGGAGACCAGAGCGGCCGATTTGAAGCCCCGGCCTCGCTCCCCTTCTGGGGAGAAAGGCTGGCTGTGGCCCCGGGTGAGCCCAGGCCTGGAGCCAGGGAGGGGCAGACGAGCCATCTGCTGAGTTAGGCAGCTGCATCTTCCTCTCAGACCTTCAGAGGCAGCCTTGTGTCCCCCGAGGCCGGGTTTCTGTGTGGAGCTGGGAGCCGTCGTAAAGAGAGAATCTAAAACTTCTGCAGGAGTTTCCAACTTTGAAAAGTTCCCAGTGGTTGGGCCCCCTGCCCTCCGCTCCAAGGGCCTCTGGCTGGGGACAGAGGGGGCCGGGCTGGGAGGAGGCGCTGGGGGGCCCTGTCTTCCTCTATCTTCCCCCCCGACGCCCAAGCGGACGTGGGCTCTTCGTCCTCTGCCCACCGTGACACAGTGCAGGCCATGTGGGAGCCAGCTTGGCTGTCCCACTGGACGGTCAGCCCTCTGAGCGTGGTGTCCGGCTGGCCTGGGGCCCAGCAGTTCAGATGTGCTCATGAGAAGCTGTCGGAGAATCAATTTACTGAAGGGAGTTAGAGGGTCCCGGGGCCCCGTGTCTACTTAAAGACTTCAGTGCTCAGGGATCCCTGTTGTATCTAAAATTCCATAGAATGACCACTGGCCTCACAGGTGCTGTCGGTTGCAGGGTTGTCAGTTACGGAGAGGAGCTCTGAGGTGTCCCTCAGTGGAGCCCTTGGGCCAGAATGAGGCGGAGGGTCCCCTGGTGAGAACCGTATCGGGTGAATGTGATCTAGAGGCCGTGTCCTGGGGCGCAGATGGCTCATTCTGTAGGGGCTCGGGGTGTTGAGGCCGGCTTCTCACTCCTGTCCAGGGGGTGAGCAGAAGACCCCAGGTCCTTCCTGAGTCCATCCTTCAACTCCTAGGATTGGTGAAGCCATTGTATCCTCTTACGGAAGAAAGAACACGGTGACTGCCGAGGGGCATGTGTGTGTGTACACATGTGTGTGATATTTATACGTATATAAATGTGCGAGGGAACAGCTATTTCTATTTTTAAAACCCTTTCTGGTTCAGATCAACCATGTTTCCTACGTTAAAAACAAGACAACAGGCCCAAAATGGAGTCACTTAGGCTAAGCCTCACGTCACTAAAATGAGACGACGTAATTATGCTCTCAGAAATGGGATCTTAAACCACACTAGTGAGGGGATGTGCCTGATAGACCCCTGCCATCTTCTAAAGGGAAGTAACCCAGCAATAACCAACCTGCTTTTCTGCTTCGTATAACTTCTTTGTCCCTCCCCCTCCCACCTACGAAATCTTTCATTTTGTCCAGCATCTTGGAGCTCCTGTCTGCTAGACCGGATACTGCCTGAATAGAGCCAATAAGATCTCTAGCATTTGCTCTATTGAATTTTGATTTTTAACAGTAAGGATCTAGTAATTTTTAGATAATATTCAACACGTGGGATAGAAAGGCAGGGACATGCTCCTTGCACACCATGAAGCCACGGGTTGGGAGATCGTCTGAGCCTTGGTCAACTTCTCTTTGGCTTTCAAGGTGAAGAAAGTGAATTAGAGAGATTTCAGAGAAGAATTCCTGAAACTCTCTGCTTATGGAATGATGATCTCTAATGTGATATGTTACAGCAGGATTCTAGTTTAATGAGGATTCATGATGGTAAAGTTACAAGAATATTCTGTTATGCTACCTTCTAGGATTATTAATAATGGAAAAGGCAACATGTCAATCTTTAAGATTACTCATTTTTTCATTAAGATTATATGCAAGGATTACAAGTCAAAAGTCTCTAGAGAAAACATTCTATGTCTCTTTCTCGTGCCTTCTAAGTGCTCGTGGTTTAGCCAAGGAGTTAGCAAGGCTGCCATGTATGGTTGCACAGGTTGTGCACTGCTCCAATGCAGGGAGCACCATGCATAGACACCGATGGGAACGGTGCCTCCGTGGAGGTGTTCACTGCACAGTCTGCACAGCCATCAATGGTGGCACTGCCCTTTTGGCACCTGCCATGCGTTTGGAGTAGGGGCCATGGATGTAGACCATGTCTTTTCCGACAAAGGGGCTGTGTGGTCTGACTGTGCTTAGGCCATGACAGCACCCACAGTTTGGCTCAGATTAACAGACAGGGATGACCAATCAACCTCTGCTTTGAGCCTCACTCTCGGGGTCACCTGTGTCCTGGTCATTTTCCATTTTCTCCTCCAGATCTTGGCTCAGCCCTTGTCTGTCACGCCCAGGAGCCTGACCTCTCAGACTGTGTGGCCCATGCTCCGTGGCCTTTGGGCTTCTGGTTGGATTTGGCCAAAGGGAAGCTCTGGCAGGTGGCCAGGGAGCAGGAGTTGAGAGTGTGGGCGTTCACTTGGGCTGGTCTCTCTTGCCAGGCTGTGGTTTTGGTGGCAGGTGCCCTCTCGGCTGTCCTCACAGCTCCATCCCTGGGGCTGCTGCCCCCTGAGATTCCAGGATCTCCTGCGTCTCCCTCGACCCTCGCAGACCTGGGGCAGTGCCTTCCCTGGTCCTTGTCCCTGTGTCCTCCACCACGCCTTCACCCTCCGGCACAAATATAATAACTCTCCCCAAACTCCGCTCGGTCACCCCTCAGAGAGAGCCGTGTGGTCACAGATCTGCAGTTTTATTTCACTTCCTCTAGCCCACTTATGTCCTTGACGTTGGTCCCACCATGTCATCATTTCCCGTGGGCACCTGGCTGCTGTCCCTCACCCCCAGAGACAGCCCTGTAGCCACATCAGTTCTCCTTCTACCACGACTTGATTCTTTTTTTAAAAAAATTTTTATTTGACTGTAGTTGAGCCACAATGTTATGTTAGTTTCAGGTTTACAGCGAAGTGAATCAGTTATGTCTCATCTATCTATCATCTATATGCATATATATGGCCATTCTTTTTCGGATTCTTTTCCCATATAGGTTGTTACCGACAAGGAATTAATCTCCAAAATATACAAACAGCTCAGGCAACTTACTTCTTGAACCTTCCCTCGCGCACGCTTCAGCCATGTCATCACCAAGGTCTCCTAAGATCACCGCCGGGCACTGTTTGGGAAGTTGACCCGAGCCTCTTACTGGAGTGTGAGCCCCAGAGCGTGGAGGTCGTGCACGCCACCTTTGTGCTCCCCGTGGTGCTTAGACAAGCCCCCTGCACGTCAAGGCCACGCGGTGTGTTTTGGTTGCATCAAGTAGCCTTTGGAAGGAAGCGAATTCGGCGCAGACGACATTGCACGTTGTGTTGGGGGCACACCTAGTCCTTCGTGTGGGTCTTCTAAAACTATTGGTTCAGATGGAATTGCACTGTATACCCTTATCTGCACCGCTTTTAGTTAACGATGTGTCTTGGAGAGCCGTCTGTATCAGCAGGGAATTTTTAGTCTGTTAGTTTATTGGTGTCTTTTTAAAATACGGAAACATCATATACGTATATATATGAAAATCTCTCTTTCATAATGAAGAATTTTGGCATACATAAAATGCTGAGAATAATATAACAAAATCTTTACCCAATTTACGTATAACTTTTTTCCATTTTGTTCAGATTTTTTTTTTTGTAACTAGGGAGAAGAGAGCTGACGCCCTCTTTGTACCTCTCCTCACTGCCCCCATCGTTCCTTCTCTCCCCTGCTTTCTGCTTCCCTCTCCAGAAATCATCATTGTTCTGCAGTCAGTGGATCTTTCTCATCCATGATTTTCTACTTATACCACCTGTGAATGTACCCATAAGCAGTAGTATTGTGTTACTTTTTGTATTTAAAACCATCACAAATTCTGTTGTAAACTCTCTTTTAACATTAAACATTTTTTTATTTGGTAATAATTTAAAACTTTAAAGAAAAGTTGCACTTAACCCAGATTCACCAGTTTTCAATATTTTGCCATGTTAATGTATCATTCCCTCACACACAGACACACACAGGCATGCGCACACACACACACACACACAATATTTTCCTAAAGCACTGGAGAGTAGTTTATACACATCATGTCTGTTGACCCTTTAATATGTCAATGTTTCTTCTTAAGAACAAGAATAAGGATATTATCAAATTTAGGAAATTTAAGATTGACATAACGTTTATCTAATCGGCAGCCCATATATTAATTTCATCATTTATCCCAATAATGTCTTTTATAATAACTTTTTCCAGGACACAACTTAGCCCAAGATCACGCACTGAATTTAATGGCCATGTCTACCCCCTTTATCTGGAATATTCCTCAGCTGTTCGTTACCTTTTATAATGATGTATTTTAAAGCACATTGGCCAGTTATTTTCTCAGATATCTCTAAATTGGAGCTAGCTGATATTTCCTCATGCTTATACTCAGCTGCAATACCATTATGATTATTAACAGATCGGAACTTATTTCTTCTTTCTCTGTCTCTGCCTGTCTCTTGATATACCAAGCTCTCTCTTTATTGGACTAATTGGATTTGCATTATTCCTCATTTCCTCTGTATTGGTTAATAAGTTACAGGACTCCCCCTCTTTTTAGTAGTTACCTTCAACATTTTAATATACATGTGACTCAAAGTCTCCAAGTCTTAAGATTGTGGTCTAGTATTATTGTTCCTGTTAAAAATGCTTTCACTTTAGCCATGTATAGGCTGAAGTCTACAATTTACATTCCTTCTATGTTCTTCTGTGGAAGGAACCAACATTTGTGACCTTCGCCAGTCCCCTCAGGTGAGGAGGCAGATCTTACCTGTTGATGAATTTGGGGGAGGAACTGAGCTTGTAGAGAAGATTCTCCCATGATTCCTTCGCCTTGGAATCTGGTCCCCACAGCTAGGATCCTGCGGGTCCTCCAGTCTGTGTCCGTTACCTGGGAAACGGCACTCACCACAGTGATAAGCACAGTTCTGGGAATCAGGATAAAGAGGCCCATTACAGACATCATCTTACTTTCTCAAATATCAACTTTTTTTTTTTAGTGATGAGGGTAATATTTGATCTCCAACTACCTACTCCTTTGTGTTTTGTGTTGACTAGTTCCCTACTCAGGTGTGACAGATGCATGCATTTTTTTGAACTTCTTTAAACCCTACTTAATAGCTACTATTTTTTTGTTGTTATCATTATTATTAAAGTAGTAACATTTTGATGTATGAATATAATTTTATTGTTATTATTTTTCTTCGTTTTTGCTTCTTGAATCTTAATACTTTCTTCTGAGGTCAATTTTGTAACTAAAATGTGCCCTTTAATCTTTTAAATATTGTCAATCTATCATCTTTTTTAGGATTATCCTATAATCGCAAGTTCTGGGGGTGTTTGTTCTTCTGTTTGTTCTTTTGTCTTTCCTAGTGTTTTATTTCTTTTTCTGACATTAACTTTTTCGGGAAGCCCATCCAAATGGGGGTTGTTTTTCTAAGAGTTCTGTGTGTATAATTCATGTTGACAGAGTCTCGACAGAGCAGTTTCGCATTTATTTTTATCTGGGTCCTAGAGTTTCTTAACTGTCATGATTTTCTCATATTGTAGCTTCTGTCACATAGAGGCATAGTATAAATATTGTTGCCCAACACACACACGGCCCATGTTTGGAGTTTGTGTTTCTCCCCTTTTCCAACCTAATCTTCAGTCAGAGAGGAAGTTCCCAATGTCCTTTGCTGGGGAGTCATGGAATTTTTTTTGTCACCTTTTCATGGACCAGAGACAGTACGGTCTCTCAAGCCCACTGCCCTGATTTGGGCCAATGCGCCAGAAGTTTTATTCACCAAGGTTTTGTACCACTGATGCAAATGCCAATACAGTAAAAAAAAAAAAAAAAAGCCACAGCGTCCTAGTATTATTATAAAAATAGTTTTGACCTTTCAGATCCCACGTCAGGACCACATTCTGAGAACCAATGTTTTAAGAGGTTGTAGATTGCTATTCATATAGGTTTAACAGGGAAGGGCATGGCTTTGGTTCCCCTTAGGTTTTCACACCAGCAGGGAGCTCTCCAGAACTCTCTGAAATGCTGGTCAGGTGGTTTTCTGTTGGACTGGACACTCTGGTGGCATCTGGCAACTTTCCCCAGGCAGCAAAAAATAGAGTCCATGATGGTTGTATCATCCATGTAATCACAAAGGACCTATGACTCTTCCTATCTCTCCTCCCTCCAGATCTCTGGAACGTGGCACGGAGTCACAGACACTCAAAACTCATTCGAACGAAACTGGATTTGACTGAATGCGACACTTATTTAGTATGAACTTTTAAATTATATCAGACTCTTTTTTTTAACATCTTTATTGGAGTATAATTGCTTTACAGTGGTGTGTTAGTTGCTGCTGTATAACACAGTGAATCAGCTATACATATACCTATATCCCCATATCCCCTCCCTCTTGCGTCTCCCTCCCACCCTCCCTATCCCACCCCTCTAGAGGGTCACAGAGCACCGAGCTGATCTCCTTGTGCTATGCGGCTGCTTCTCACTCTAAGATATATTGAAAAAGGATCCCATAGAATTAGATTTATATGTTTGACTTGATGTTGAATAATCTCTTCATTCCACAAACAGGTACCACGCACCTCTCACGCAGACCCGACAGATAGGAATGAGCAAGCTGGTTCTTGACATTAGTGGTTTACAGCCCAGCGTATGTACTAAGAAATACAAAAAGAGGTGCTTTATAGACACTAGAGAAGTAGACGTGAGACAGAGCGGAGGTTCAGGGGAGAGAGTGTTCACCTTTACCTGGAGGCAGGTGGGGTCCCGAAAGGTCTCTTAGAAGAGCTAAAGGTTTGAAGTGAGCCTTCCAAGATGAGTGGATGTTTGCCAGGCCGTCAAGTGTGGGAAGGGTATTGCGGGCAGAGAGACGGCTTGTGAAAATGCAAGAATGCAAACGCTAGGTAGCTCAGTGTGGCTGGAACGTGGGCGACGTAGGGAAGTGAGGGTTAAGGGTGAGGAAACGATGAACAGGGAAAGTAGGAAGAAGCCAGATTATGTAGGATTTTTAGGTAAGGCCTATGGATACCATCTTTAAAAGGTGGAGGAGCCACTAGAATGTTTTAGGATGAGGTTGCATTTCAGAGAAGTCGCTCAAACACAGACCTTCGTGGTGGGAGAAGGGACAGCGTTTGAGAACCACTGTTGGGCTGGGAATCCGTCCTAACAGCCTAGAACCGAGGGAGAAAAAAGAGGGCAGTGGCTACAGACTGAGGGACTTGGCTGTGTGGTGAGTTCAGCTTATAAAGCACCGTGGATCCGTAAGATAATTAGAATTCTGAAATCATTCACGCACGACTCATTTTGTTACATCATGTACATTGTTTCGGACTCATTAACGGCCTGAGTTGGAGCTGAAGCTATTTGGGATTTGGGGGCTAGAATACATCGGTTTCTGTTCACACAACTGTTTACATTATTTGGGTAATTTCTTATACCTTAGGCCCTAGAAACGGAGGACACACTTTATTCTTGGTGGTTTATGTCAAAGTGCAATATTCTTAATCTCAGTCCTTCATCTTTACAACGCTCTCTATAGTATATGCCAAGAAATGTAACCAAAGGCTTTAGGGTCTGAGAATTTCATTCCTTTCATTATGTCATACGAGAATCGATAATCACAGAATATCTTTTAAAGCACGAACTTCTGAATTAAGCATCTACTGTGAAGTTGAAGTTCCTCTCACATGAAGCAAACATTCTTGTGAATAACCCTTGGATTTTACGTCTTATATTTGTTTCTATCCTTTGAATTATAGCCTTAGGCTTGTTAAATAAAATGCATACATAAATATGTAATGAAGTAGTAGGAGCTTCAATTTCTTGAAAGCACTTAGGGACATCATCAGCTGTGGAAGGTGCTGCGCGCGGCTCAAGGCGTCACCTTCCAGCAAGCCTGTCGGCCTTGGTATTTTTCACCGTTACTCAAGCTGGGGATTCAGTCTTGAACTGCCCTGATCACAAAGGTGTGTAGATGGCTGACTTCTCATCACTTCCCTCTAAACGTGATATGATGCACTGGAAGATTTTATAGTCATTTTATCACTCTCCACGTAGAAGAAGCCACGTGTTCTTAGACCACTTTCTATTGATATTTTTTCCTTTTGGTCAGTGTTGACCCTTCTATGCTGTTCCAAGGGTGTGAAGAGGTCGGTAGAGTCCTATGTACAAGGCAGCCTTCTCTCCTTCTAATATTCCTCAAAACTTACCTTCACCTTTAGAGCAAATCAATTGTAGTGGAAATTCTTGATTTTCCCAAGCACTAGTGTTTTAGAAATGAAATATAACTTTCCAAATTTTACAAATTTCCCCTGGAAATGAAAAAGAGGAGATTGTTAGGAGACAGTCATGCATCCATTCTTCCCACATTCATTCTGTGTTAACTCTGGGGTAGTGCCATGTATGGCTTTGAGGAAATAAGGATGAATAAACCATCATTCTTGCCTTTAAGGATCTTAGGGTCTGATGGAGAGAAAGACATCTTTGTAAGTAACTTTGTAAGTATGGCTTTGAGGAAATAAGGATGAATAAACCATCATTCTTGCCTTTAAGGATCTTAGGGTCTGATGGAGAGAAAGACATCTTTGTAAGTAACTGGAGTGTGAGACAGACTCATAAGATGTAGAAGAAAAGCGTAGGCGAAAATTCAAGTTAGGATGTGTAACTGACAAGATAAAGCACAAATTATGTCAAGGTATGTTGTGATTTACATGTGTGTCGTGACATCTTATACTCTGTCGGATAAGGGCCACAGAAACTGTCATCATTTGATAATAAAGGTAGGCATTGGCTCATTTCAGAACGCATGTGAGATATTATATATACTGAGAATGTTGATAGTGATGGCAATAAGGATAAAATGAATAGTGGGTACCTCCAACGTGCCAAGTACTTGTAAAGGATTTTATGAATGTATCGCATTTGATCCTAGAGATAAAACCAGGTGTCAGGGAAACAGTAGAGCGGGTGGTTCATGAAGAGGACGTGGGATCAGACATCCTGAGCTGCAGCCCTGGGTCCATCCTAGTTACATACGTGACTACATGCAAGTTACCGAACAACTCCAAGTCTCGGTTCTATTTCTTGGGGAGAATGGAGTTGACTCGTTCAGAGAATACTTATGAGAATATGGAATTAATTCACCTGGCACAGTGTGTTATTATTTTTTTAACCTATGGGAAAAACCCTGGTTTAGAGAGTTTATATAACTTTCCAAATTCCACAGGCAAGTTAGCAGCAGAGCTTCGGTTCACCCAGATCTGCAGACTCCAAAGCCCGAGTTCTTTTTACACTAATATTGGACATATATTAAGAAGTCTTTATATATATTGATGATATAGTTATCTATCATATAAATCTTAAAATCTTCTAACTTCAACCACCATGACATCTAGAAATAAAAGTTGATTTTACTTCCTCATTTTAGATGACAACTTTGTGTGCGCTTCTCATGTGTCTAATAAGTTTAGCTTAAATTAAATGACATGATTTTATGTGGTATTGAAAGTTGGCGTGTCTAAATCATCCCATGAGCTGATATCAGATTAGATTTAGAAAAGTCTGAGTTATGATGGAGATGTGTAAACACTGACCCACTCAGACACGCAGAGTTCCCTTTCCTGACCGCTGCCCGCGTGATGCTATCTTTAGCTTTATTAGTTTTGGAACAATTTGGGGAATGCGTTTTACAGCTGAACAGTGAAACTAATATGTAAGTAATGCTAACACAGCAAAAACAAAGCAAGAGAAGACTCTCTGCTGTTCTCTTTGCTGTTGTTGTGAGAAGGAGTGTGTTAAAAGGAGAGGACTTGGCGGCCAGGGTAGAACGGCAAGGCTGGCAATGGCAGCGGTGTGCTCTGTGCTGCAAAACTTACAAAATTTCTTTACTGCCACATACGCCTCATTTTTCTTGAAGTTCTGTTCTTTCTTTCTAATGTGCAAACCATTAGAAAGTACCAAACCAAGGCGTTAAAGCACTAAGAATTTCTTTTTTTTTTTAACATCTTTATTGGAGTATAATTGCTTTACAATGGTGTGTTAGTTTCTGCTGTATAACAAAGTGAATCAGCTATACATATACATATATCCCCATATCCCCTCCCTCTTGCGTCTCCCTCCCTCCCACCCTCCCTATCCCACCCCTCTAGGGGGTCACAAAGCACCGAGCTGATCTCCCTGTGCTATGCGGCTGCTTCCCATTAGCTATCTGTTTTATGTTTGGTAGTGTATATATGTCCATGCCACTCTCTCACTTCGTCCCAGATTCTTCCCTTCCCCCTCCCTGTGTCCTCATGTCCGTTCTCTACGTCTGTGTCTTTATTCCTGTCCTGCCCCTAGCTTGTTCAGAACCTTTTTTTTTAGATTCCATATATATGTGTTAGCATACGGTATTTGTTTTTCTCTTTCTGACTTACTTCACTCTGTATGACAGACTCTAGGTCCATCAACCTCACTACAAATAACTCAGTTTTGTTCCTTTTTATGGCTGAGTAATATTCCATTGTATATATGTGCCACATCTTCTTTATCCATTCATCTGTCGATGGACACTTAGGTTGCTTCCATGTCCTGGCTATTGTAAATAAGCACTAGGAATTTCTGGTAAACTTTAGGGAAGGGAATCAGTGGACGATTCCTCCTTCAGCACCTGAAAAATGTTGTGTTACTTTATTCTGGCCTCCATGATTTCTGATGAGAAATCTGGCATTCAAATTCTTTTTCCCTATAGGTAATATATTATTTCTCTCTTGCTTTTTTCAAGATTTTAAAATTTGTCTTCAGTCTTCAGAAATTTAACTATACTGTGTCTTGCGGTGGATTTCTTTGGATTTGTGCTGTTCAGAGTTTTCTTAAATTCCTGAATCTTTAGGTTTATCGTCTTTTGCCAAATTTGGGACATTGCAGGCATTATTTCATTGAATACTTTTTTTTTTTTTTTTTTTTTTTGCGGTACGCGGGCCTCTCACTGCTGTGGCCTCTCCCGTTGTGGAGCACAGGCTCCGGATGCGCAGGCTCAGCGGCCATGGCTCATGGGCCCAGCCGCTCCGCGGCATGTGGGATCTTCCCGGACCGAGGCACGAACCCGTGTCCCCTGCTTCGGCAGGCGGACTCTCAACCACTTGTGCCACCAGGGAAGCCCTCATCAAATACTTTTTCAGCTTCATCCTCTTCCGCCTTTCCTGCCAAGATTCCAGTGACAGGAATGTTAGATCTTCTGTTACAACCCCACAGGTCCCTGAGGCTCTGTTCACTTTTTCAGTTTCTTTACTGCAGTAGATTCTAATATTAACTGCTAATTCAGCCTCACAAGGAGCTGGTGAAATCCTTAAGAAAACTGCCTCTATTCTAATTCCAATATGAATTTATCTTCTTTCATTGCCCTGGCTCTATTAAGTGTGTGTTACATATTATTCCTGTCTATTTTATGCTAGTAATAAATAATCATTATGACGATAGTAATAGTAGAGTGGTAGTAACTGACACCTATATAGTTCCTTCTACATAAATTAAATGATTTAATCCAATGACTCAATAATTAGTTACCCTTCTTATTCTCTTAACACAGATGAGACTTAATGAAGGGGGTGACTCAGTGACTTGCCAAGTTCCCTCAGTTAGTAAGTGGCACAGCTGGGGTTTGAACTAAGACAGTAGTGGTCACTTTTCTGTCTCAGAGAGTTCAGCGAAAATTGCAGGGAACTCTTACTCATTCTTTCAACTGGCCACTACTTCAAGTCCAAACTTGAAGCACAGTCTTGACCCCTCACTTATCTCTCAAGTGGCTTTGATTTCTTTGAAATGTCTGCCACTGGTGATTAATTATCCTACGAAGGGCTTCTCTGGCGGATGTTCTCTGGTGCGAGACCCTCCTTCTAACATGGGTTTCTCAGGCTCACGCATGTCTTGCTATGTCTCCTGAGCATGCAAGTCCCTGACTGCCCTTTACCTGGGCCATTTCTCAGGGTTTTGTTTGCACTGAGAGCAACCTTGAGGGAGCAGATACCATCTCCTCTCGAAAAAGGAGCAGGCTTACGTCCACTAACTATGACAGCAGTGATCCCCCCCACACTTAGGGTTTCTCACCTGCAATGCAACCCAGGGTAGGAGGAGGTGTCCTCAGTCTCCCCATGCTCTTGTGGGGTGTGGGGCTTGGGGAATCGAGGCAACTATGCTGACACCCCGGCTACTGTTTTGCTGTGAGTAATACCATTTTTCATCTCTGCCCCAGGTGTCCTGGGTCTTTCAGAGTATCAGTGAAAGCGTGGCAGGCTAACTTGTTAGCTTGCGGGTAGGGGAGAGTTCCAGACCCATCAGATTTGACAGTGATGCTGGTCCCCTCTTGCTTCCTAATCGGAAGTGCTCTGGGGCTCAGCTCACACTGAGATGTGGGAAGAGTAAGTCAAAAATTGAGTTCAGGCAGAAAATAATTCCAGAAGCATGAATGTTCTGATTCTTCCTGTGCAACATTATTAGAAATTTTCCTTGATTAGAGCAGTTTCACATTCATCATTCCATGCCCACAGCCAAACAGACTAAATTGATCCGTTGGTAATTTGTTATCTTATCCATCTAACTACCCAGGGGAAGATTCTAGAAGATACAGGCTAATACCTGCTTTTTTGGTCAAGTCAACAAATAAAGGCATTTTGGAGAAATGTGATGAAAATAAAGACTTTATGCTTGAGAGAAGTTCCAGGATTAAAAAAAAAAAATGAGATGAAATAAAAGTGGAACATACTCACTTGGAAGTTATTACTTTACACATAATGAGGCAATGTTTGCGTTTGTTTGATTTAAACTTATATTTTGCCTCCGAAGTCTTAACTTTCTAGATACTCGTCTAAGGTGCTGGGTTTGTCACCTGCCTGTGACACAGCTCTTACTGGGTTCACCTGAGGTCACAAATCCATCCATCATCTTTAACATTAAACACCAGACATGATGATGATCCCAAGATAGGAGGGCGTAGCCTGTCCCAGAACCGTTGTGCAGGGTTCATGCAAACACTTAGCTGGTACTTTGTGAATGATGTGTGGTAGTAGTAGCCGTGAAGGTGGTAGAGAGTTTGTTGTCTGAAAAGAGGCAACTGAAAGAAACATGAACAGAAATAATCTAACGACAGTCTGGAGTGAGGTTAGGAAGTGCTAGGAAATGTCAGCAAATTAGCATCAAATATTCCTCTTCTGTTGTTTTTTCTTCCAGTATCATAGCAACACACACACACACACACACACACACACACACACACACACGATTCTCACACAAACTAAAAGATTCAAGGGAGAAACTGTCATCAGAGAACAGACTTATGTTTGTCAAGGGGGAGGGGGGAGGGGGGAGGGAAGGAGTGGGAGGTTGGGATTAGCAGATGCAAACTAGTGTGTACAGGTTGGATGAACAACAAGGTCCTCCTGTAGAGCACAGGGAACTGTATTCAGTATCCTGGGATAAACCATAATGGAAGAGAATATGAGGAAGAGTATATATGTAAAACTGAGTCACTTTGCTGTACAGAAGAAATTAACACAACATTGTAAATCAACTGTACTTCCATAACTTACATTTTTAAAAAAAGCAGAAGAGAAACTATCTTCTAACGACTTCAGACTAAGCTGTGTCCTTCCAGCAACCCAGACAACGTGGAGATGAGAACAGGCCGGGAGGTTAAAGTTTAAAAGTTTCCCCCTCAGTTTCCTCCTTACTGAGAGAGGTCTGACACAGTAGGCGATCTCAGGGCAGAACACTCTGGAGAAAGATGA
This sequence comes from Stenella coeruleoalba, assembly GCF_951394435.1. Classification (NCBI taxonomy): domain Eukaryota; kingdom Metazoa; phylum Chordata; class Mammalia; order Artiodactyla; family Delphinidae; genus Stenella; species Stenella coeruleoalba. The sequence goes on from NC_137164.1 coordinate 1,991,101, forward strand.
ATTTCAGTGTCTCCTCGCTCCCCACTTCTTTCTTGCTCCTGGCCATCCCGTTTTCTAAACACACTTGCCCATGCTGGGTTTTTTTTTTTTTTTTTCATAGTTTGCTATATGCTTTTTAAATATCCTCTTTTCTTTAATTTTCTCTATTTTTTCCTCTGGTTTTTGTCTTTGCTTCTCTGGTTTCTGGGCAGGAGGTTCAGCCTGGTTCACGTGTCTTTTTGTGTGTGTGCTCTTTTCAAAACAATTCCTTCCTTTCTCATTATTATTTTCATTCATTTATTTTCTCATCGGAGAATTGAGTGATGTGCAAAAGGGACTTCCTAGCTGATCCTTCGGGGTGAATGTTTCCTTCTGTGTCTTTAAAAATATTCTTTGATGATGTTGGAAGATGGGGTTTAGTGCCTTCCTTACACATGTCACTGCTGAGTGAAATGATATTTGTTTTGACGGATGAAGCTCACTTCTCTTTCCTTCCTCTACTGAACTGGGTAGAAGTTGTGCACGTCTCTGTGTGTTTGCAAGCCTGAGTGTGGCGTAGCTGCTGAGGAAATGCTCTGTTTGTGCTGGTGTGTTTGTGTGTCTGCGGGTTTGTGCGACCGTGTACGAGGCAGGGGAGTTGCATGGACGAATGCTCCACTGCGCTTTGGCATGTTTATTTTGGAATGTCATCTCCAATCAAATCTAACATTTATAACTGGCCTCCCTTCGTGGCTTTCTGGGCCACAGTTTAAATGCCCAAGAATAAACAAGTCAGCTCTGAATGGAAGATTGTGGTAACAGCCGAGGCAGTTTGCATCCCAGCAGCTGCTTAAAGGGTAAAATGTCTTTCGTGGGTAGACTTGCTTACAGCTATGCCTATGGGCTGTGAAGAGAGCAGATATTTCATGGAGCGCATGGCATAGGGGCTATAAGATGTTGAAGAATAGACAAGATACCTTGTCTGTCATAACAGAGAGCCCCCAGAGTATAGGAAGTTGAGCCAGAATGCTTTGAAAGGAATTTCTCCCCAAACGCCACATTCTAGTGATTCTAGAATCAAACAAGATTCAGTTTTGCAGTGGGATATCTATTCTGCAGTTATTAATACCCAGAGTCGTATATTCCTGTGCAAGTGCATACGTTTTAAAGACGTCTAGTTGCAAAGAGAAGTGTAACTTCAGTTTTATTTTCTACTTGAAAGTAGAGAGTGTTTTTCACAACTCTACCCAACTCACTGACGTCTTCTCTGGATTTATCAAGCCAAACAGCACAGTGTCAGGAGTAATTTGCCAGTGTCTTCAGTAAGCCTGAACTTCAGACGTGTTTCACATTTAAGAATCCAGCAGAAGCTGTCAGCTTGCCCAGCCCAGGGGTGTCCCGCCGAGACGGTCCACGGCTGGCAAGTGAAGGCCATGATATATTACTTCGCTGGTGACGGTGCAGGGTGCCTGTGTCAGAGGCTTCTCTTATGAGATGTTACTCACCGTGGTGCTTTCCTTGATCATTATAAAATATACTGATTCCTCCCCTTTGCTCTGGCCAATTGACGTGGTCTGAGAAAAGGGGTTTCACAAACAATTCAAACGGATTCTATACCATATAACGCTAGCCTTACTGCTATCGTAGCTCGGGGCTTTGTCAATGAAATCGACCCATTTTCTGGATCCTCACACGAATAAATAATAAGGCAGGAGCTTATTCCTTGAAACATCAAACTATGGCATTGGGGGTAGTAATGGTGGCCAGAGGGATACATGACGTGTTCCCAAATGCTTCATCATGTCCCCAGACTTTAGTCCGAGAGAGCCTCAGACCAGCAGCTGTTGACCCAGAAAGGTGATCAACGTTCATGGCCGCAGCGTCTATTAGTTTCCTTATCTCTGCGAGCTGGGTCCTGTTGGGTTTCAAAGCTAGCCACCTCCGATGGACAGAATGCCTAGAGCCATGACACGTGAAGGGGTTACCAGGTATCGCCTAATCCTGTGTTTGCTTGTAAACAGGCAGGTGGGTACGCACTGAAAATGATGAGGACAGCTCCAGCCAGGATGAGACCACAGCCCCCACAGCAGTTACAAGAAGTCCATAACTTTTCTCAAGGAGCGCTTAGCTTGTTAAATGATTGTTTAAAAAATGTCGCTTCCATGTATTAAGTCTGAATTGTCTTTAGATGAATAGCAGGAAGTTATGTCTATCTTTTTAAAAAATATAGTGTCTATGTTCATGCAAACAAAATGAAGTAAAGCATTGAAGTTTTATCGTATAATTCAAGGCCCTAACTTTCCTTTATCTGAATATTACAGGAGAAAAATCTTGCTGGATGTGAATAGGACCTAAACTCTCTGCAGAATTGATTTAATTCTCACTTTATGGTTTTATTTTTCATATAACCTACAGGACATGACTTTTAATAAAATAAAAAAAGAAGACATTGCTATTGAATACAGGTTGCATATTGACAGGTAAAACTGCAGCAAGATTGGTTGAAAGACACTGGTAGGGTTTAATAATCTTGCATCTTAATTTCAACTGTCACCAATTAGACATAGTTGGTGTTACGCTACCAATAAAATTTGAACTCTGATTTCTGTAGTCTCTATAAAGTTCTACAATTGTGAAGTTTATAGCTCTGTTGTCTTTAAATTTAAGTATCGTTAATGTATTTACAGATATTTTTACTGTTTTTTTCTGTGTCAGTTACGCACATACTAATCTTTTTTTCCCATGCTTACTGTAAATATAAAATCCACTAATGGTTATCTAATGATATATATCTGAAAACCCCTTGGTTATGGTAAATTTCACACACACTGACATTACTTTGTGAAAACCGATTTGTACCTCCACTCCCAGCCCAGGAGGATGTTCTGACTATCTCAGTAATGTCCAGCAGATGAGATCAAGACCTGGGTCAGCTGGTGAGCACATGTGGGATTATCAAGGAAATTGGCCTGAAACAGCTCAAATTCACCAATAAGCCATGCGCTGCATGGTATTTTATTTATCAGGAATCTTCATAAACACTTCCACCATAATTCTCTTCAAAGTCGCCTTGGCACACGCAGATGTCTTCCTTCTTAGGGTCTTTATAACTCTGCAAGCATGAACTGATAAATTGACAGATGCCCGGGGGGACTCAGCCATCCCATGCCCAGGTCCTGCTCTGAGAGGCAGCGAACACTGACTGTTGAAGGGTGAATTAGCTGCCTCTCTAAGGCCTTTAACAGAAGAAACTTCTCCAGTAATTGTTCGAAGCCTTTCTTAACCTTAAGTGGCACCTGAAAGAAAGCTGTGGACCTTAGAGGGTTGGGAAGGGGATTGTTGAATCCTGGTGACTCTTGGCCGTGCCCAGAGCCTGCTACATTCCCTTTACTGGGATCTAACACAGACGGAGGGCTTACTGGAGGTGCTGGGGGCATTGGCAAGTACTCTCTATTCAAAGCAGAAAGTACTGGGAGTAGTCCTTTCCCCCCAGAGAAAATGGGTGGAGCTCTTCTTATGGAAACCAATGACTCTGAGTACGTGTGACACAGGGGCTCCTGACTAATAGCGGGAGAGAAGCAAATCAGTCACTAACTTGGTCCATTCGAGGCGTTATAGCAAAATACCACTGCGTAGATTACTATAAACAAGAGAAATGCATTGCTCACAGTTCTGGAAGCTGGGAAGTCCAGCATGCACCAGCATAGTCACCTTCTGGGAACTCCCTCTTCCTGGTTTACCCCCAGTGCCTTCTTGCTGTGTCCTCACCTGGCGGAAGGGTCGAGGGATCCCCCTGGAGCATTAAACCTCCCAAAGGCCCCACCTCCTAACATCATCATCCTCGGGGGTTAGGATTTCAGCATGTGAGTTTGGGGTGAGGCAGAAACATTCAAACCAGAGTTATCACGTCTGCACACCTAAGACCGAGACTCATTCAAGGGCACAGAAGAAGGTATGGAATTTATTTGAAATTATTAAGAAGGAGTTTTACTTTTCTACCAAAGCAAATACTTTCGTCTTCTGAATGTCTGTGCCGCAAACTCTTTACTATTTTTTTTTTCACTCCGTTTGCCAATCCCCTGCTGGCCTCTTCATTCCATCAGAGACGAAGAAAAAACAGTGTGAGGATCAACCTGTCCTTGGGAGTGTGGGTCTCAGTGACGCCACGAGAATGGTTTCCAGGGGGAGAATAGCTACTCATGAAACCTGAACAACTTTTTTTTTTTTCTGGTACGCAGGCCTCTCACTGTTGTGGCCTCTCCCGCCGAGGAGCACAGGCTCCGGACGCGCAGGCTCAGCGGCCACGGCTCACGGGCCCAGCCACTCCGCGGCATGTGGGATCCTCCCGGACCGGGGCACGAACCCATGTCCCCTGCATCGGCAGGTGGACCCTCAACCACGGCGCCACCAGGGAAGCCCCACTTTTATTTTTTATAGAGCCAAGATGTTGACCTATTGCCTGTATCACATCCAGATCAAAATTAGAGAAAATAACATCAGATCATTATAACTACAAAAAAGTAGCATAAAACTTGAGGCAAAGTATAGAAAATGTTATTACACAATACTTAGTCATTGTATTGAATCTTCCTCTTCTTTCTAATTTAAACCCAAGGACCACTCATTACTATAATTCTACCCCCCAAACGCCACTAGAGCCTCCCACCCGGCTCCCATCCCTTCCCCCTCTGCAGGTAACCTTACCTGTTTTACTGAGACAAAGTTATACACAAGAGCTGTGAGACCGTTCAACACCCTGTCTTCTTATTACAGCTCTGCCTGCTCAGCGCAACTTCCCTTTTGTCTCTGGTTCCTGCCCCAAACCAGCCCCTCCCCAGGGCCATTGATCCTACATTCTTTCGTCCCATCACTGTGTATCTGCAGTGTGTTCCTTCTGCACTCATTTCTTTTCCTAAATCTATACACACGGTCAATTGGCCCATCCTCGGAGAAGCTCCTGGGCCCTGCCCCATTGTCTAATCATGGTCCCTTCTTTCTTTCGCATCCAGTGTCATCCATTCCTTCGACAGAGGTTCACTGAGCATCTATTCATTGCCAGGCAACGTGCTAAGCTATTTTTATTCTATAATAAAAATAACACTTATTGTTTTTCAGATGAAAAAAAGCACATCAATTTTAGGTTAAGCACATAGATATAGAAATGAATAGAGAACAGAAATCACAAATACTCCTACTTATAGACTAAACGTTACTAATACTTAATGTATAGCCAACCATTTATGTAGAAGTACATATTGATAATGGTGTACTTTAGATGTAGATATAGAAAAGTACAAAATGTGACTCACAATGTAGCCACTGTTCTCTTTTAAGGTTGATATTATGAGACGTTCCTCATGCTCTTGGATTGTCTTTGAGGCACAATTTGTGATAGTTGTGCAGCGTTCCGTGTGACCTGAGTGGCTAGCGGATGACCAGACACTCATGGTCTTATTTCATTTTGTAAAGTGGGTCAGGGGCGTGGCTACCCTGCTAAGATGAAGTTTCCTAGCCCACTTTCCTTAAGGTGGGACCGTTAACAGTGGTGTGTGTTACTTCGGGGCCAAAGCGGTTAAGCACCCGGCATTTCTTCTCCAAGCCATGACTTCCCTTATCTATTGACTGGAAATCAATGGCCAGGGTCACTCTGGAAGCCATGTGCTGAAGACTGACGGACACTCTGTCAGTTAGGGACACTACTGACGCCCAGAGTCAGTGCCATCCTGTCTACCCCACTGCTAGCTAAATGTTACATAGTGAGAAATAAAACGTTACGGGATTAAGCCCTTGAGATATGGGGTTTGTCTGTTACATTAATTAGTGTTACTTTAATACAGACATTAGTACTGTAGAGTGGATGCTGCCGGAATGAAAAGTCTTAAAATACACGGCATTGTTTCAGAGACCAGGCGGGATACAGTAGCAGAGCGCCCCCTGCAGGCTGGGAGGCTGGAGGCCCAGGTCATGGAGTGACAGACCATTTGGCCGAACCTCCTCTTTGCCTCTTGCCTGCACGTCTAACCTCGTCCTAATCTAGCTGCCACCACACTGAGCAAGTGGAAACCCTTCTCGATAGTCTGTAATGGCTTCCCGGTGATGCGGTCAAAAGGACACAGTGAGTTCCTCGTCTGACGTCAACTCTTTACAGCGTTTCTGAGACAGTGAACGGGCTTTTTCTTCCTTGTCGCGCTCTGCTTTCTGGGCTTCTGGGTTTGTCATTTCGTCATCGCATCATTGGGATGAGTATTTGTCACCACGCCTTCTGTTCCTTCCTGGGTCTTGTCGCTGGCCCGGTCCTTGCATGTTGGGGTGCTTGCTGTCCTGCGCTAGTGCTTCGCACTCACGTCTTCTCCCTCCGCGCGTGCTCCAGAACGCGCCTCCCGGGTGCTGGCGGCTTCCGTGTCTGTGTGCTCACCTCTCACGGGTGCTGTGTCCGGCTGCTACGGAATAGTCCCCACCACGGTGTCCCCCCAAGACCTCCCACGAAGCAGAACCGATGTCACGGTTTCTTCTTCCTGCAAACCTGCTGGCTCCTCTATTCCTCGTGTGGGTTGGCTGCTCTATGATTCACTCATTCCCTGGGCTGTTGAAGCCATTCCGTCTTCTCAAATGTCCACATCCCGTCCTGTGGAGTTGCCAATATTCTTCATCCACATTTTGTGACCCAGGTTTAGCTCGTCGTCACCTGCAGCGTAACTGTCCTTTAGGGTTCCCTTGCTTTCGGTTCTCCCGTTGTCCACAACCCCGTTCTCCGTAGCAGCCCCTTAGCAAGCCTCCTAAAGCATGGCGCGAAGGTGCCAGCGCCCATCGTAATAACGTCTGTTTGCGCCCGTCTGCGTACAGGACACAGGAGAAAGCCCAGTGCCCCACGAGGTCCTGCTTAGGTTTGCAGATTCAGGCCCGCAGCCCAGGAATATGCAGCTACTCAGTTTCCCTGTTCAGAAGGGGTTTCATAGTGTTGCGCCTCGGCGTGTACTTTTTTCCTTCGGATGAAAGTCTGTTCTTCTGTTATGATGAATATTTTTGTTGTTGTCATTGTTGTACTCTGTAAACTCGTATTGTTATTATTGTTATCATGCTAAGTGTATTATTGTTGTTGTTGTTACTGTCATTTTCTGTAATCTTGTAGTTATTTAACAAAACTCACTCGTCAGTTGCACTGGCGGGGCCTCCTAGACACAACATTCTCCTCGGTTACTTTTGTTTCTGTGCACGATGTGCTCCTGTTATCGCTGTATCACACTGTGCCATTAGCGGTTTTTAATCTGCTTGCGTTCCGTCTCTCTCTCGCTAGACTCTGAGCAAAGACCTTGTATTCACGGCACACGGCACAGTGCTGTGCTCAGCAGCTGCTGTACGTGTCTGTCAAGTAACAGAAGCTCAAATCAAGGAAGATTCAAAGAGCAAACGCTCGTCCACAGAACTTCTTTTCCATCGTGGGTCTCATACGTTTGTGAATCTAAGCTTCTCCCCAGTTCCTAGACCAGGAGCGTTTACTAGGGAGTGTGTGCGTAGAGAGAAAGCAGAGCCAGCTGGGGCTGCCTCACGGTCACGTGGTTGGTGATGTCTTCCCAAGCCAGGCATGGCAGGAGGCAAGGGGAACGTGCTGATGGGCAACGCGTGGTCCATCGAACGGCAGCATTTAGAGGGAGACTGAGACACAGGGAGGTCTAATGACCTTACCCAAATCACACTTCTGTGATTAAGACAGGATTAGAACTCGGTCAGGCTCTAGAGATTTCCTCTCAGCTGCTGACTACACTGCCATCGTGCAGGAAAAAAAAAGATGGTGGGAATTGTAGGTAGAAGATCATCACAATAGTCCAAAGTAGAATCTGAAATTGGAGATGAGAGCGCGGCCGGGAGAGGGGAGCGGGTCTGAGCCATGTGTTGGGGGCGTGATGGAGAGACGATGGTGACCAGCGTTGGCGTGTGTGTAGGGGGTGGGAGTGCGGGAGACATGCGGCGCCCACTACTAGCCTCCTGGCCTTCACAGCCTGGGTGATCCCCTCCCCTTGGGCTTGGGTGGACCCGGTGACCTGCTCCTAACGCGGGGGTGGGGGGGATATTGATGGGCGTCACTACTGAGGTTATAGGTCACAGACTCTGCCTTCTGCCCGCTGGCCCTCTCCCCCTAGAGCAGAGGGTGCCTGGGATGGACCCACCAGCCTGTCAGGCCGAGTGCTGCCTACAACCATGGACACAGCTCGGAAGCCGAGATTCGGCTTCATTTGAGCCCTGGGATGACCATGGCCTTGACCGACACCTTGATCCCAACCTGGTGAGGAATCTTGAGCAGAAAACCCAGCTCAGCCCCGCCCAGCTCCTGACCAAGGAACTGATGAGACAGGCATGGTGCTTTGGTTACACAGTAACAGGTCACTAATACAGGGAATAAGAAAACAAACATCATTATGTTAACATTTCTGAATTGTAACTTTTGAAATCTGTGATTATTAACGAGGGGAATTCTTAGTGGTAATGCTCGGATACCTCTTAATACTTGTGTGTCGAAATACCATGTTTTAGCTTCTCTTGGCATATATGACGTGACAGAAGTATTTTTCTTTTTTTTTTTTTTTTTTTGCGGTACGCGGGCCTCTCACCGTTGTGGCCTCTCCCATTGCGGAGCACAGGCTCCGGACGCACAGGTCCAGCGACCATGGCTCACGGGCCCAGCCGCTCCGCGGCATGTGGGATCTTCCCAGACCGGGGCACGAACCCGCGTCCCCCGCATCGGCAGGCGGACTCTCAACCACTGCGCCACCAGGGAAGCCCAGAAGTATTTTTCTTAAACGTATTTATTCATTCTTGGTATGGGTACTACATGAGAATTATACATGTGTATCTCAATGTCAAGAAATTATGTAAATGTCCATTAGTCATAAAGTAATTAGAATACATGGTTAAATCCAACCTCCGTTATTGACAGATAGCTATAAAGAATCGAAGCAATGTCCCTTGGCCTTACCTTGTATTGACATTTCCTTGTGTAACAAAAGTGCCCCCAATTCCTTGAAAACATGCACAGCATTTGGGTGTTCCAACGCAAATTTAAGTTATCATCTTACATACCCTACAAGGTAGCAAGTGGTTGCAGCTCCCAGGGTCCTGGCTAATGGCGTGTGCACGTGACTTAATTTAAGTGTCTGTCTTGTTTCGGTCATTCCCTTAATACTCCCACCTCCCTATCTCTGTTTGAAATTACCTCCGCGATGAAACAGAACGCTCTCATTCTAAGGGTAGAAAAACATTCCTTGTGAGCCACTTTTCAGTCACAGGTCAACAATTTTGATAGCTGGCGTTCCATTGGCCAGCAGGGTGGAGACCGACGGTCTCGTGGCTCGGGGACTTACCGAGGCACTAAATACCCCCCCAGAGGATAAAGACAGGTGTCGTCAAGGAGGGCAAGTACCACGGCACATTTTCCTGGGAGCTATGGCTGCACGATGAAGTTTGGTTCCCCAACAGGCATAAATCACATTCACAGATTAAACTCATTTTCTGTGGCCTAAAGGAGCTTTTCTAGATTCGGTCATTAAATTTTTCATTTAATCATTTTCATATGTGGAAAAAATGATGTTTTCTACAGAGATGGAATGGTTATCCATACTCCAGAGAAATTTACAGCATCATATTGCCGGGGCTTCATAGAGATCTAGGCTTCACGTGGGGAATATACCGAAGATAAAATTTAATGGTGCGTAGAACCCCGAAGGTGACTGGTCCTTGTAAGTCAGACGAAAAAGCCGTAAGTGATGAGACTGGCTATCTCCTCACTGAAAGAAAACTGTGAAAACCCAAATTCAAAATAACGCCTTGTACCATAAATTTTTATTTCTATGTGCTCTTGCCTGTCACAAAGGAGCACTCCCTTCATTCTTAGATGTGTTGACTGTAAGTCTATATTTAACACTAAAAAATGACAGCAGGTGGTGTTCTACTAACCTACAATTTAAAAAGATGCTTTCTCCCTCTTTGTACTTTACATTACAACACAAAATAAAAGCAGGTGGATTTAAATGATTTAGTGGGTTTCTCCTAAGTTTTCCTCCTCACAAAGGATCCCCAGACACCCCGTACGTCCCCATAAAACTGTATTTTTTCCGCCTCATTTTGGCACCCAACGTGAACTAGCTTTTCTATATGGTGCCTTTTGCTGTGGACCTTTTGTGTCTCTTCACTTCATCCAGCATTTTCAGTCTTATGTTTTTATTCCCTCAATTGTTCAGGAGAGGGATGTCAAATAGGAATTTCTTGATGATGAAAATGTTCCACATCTGAGCTGCCTGAGATGGTGACCACCACTCACGTGCGGCTATTCCTCCCTCGAAATGTGACTCGTGCAACCGAGGAGCTAAATTCTTAATTTCATTGCGTTTTAATGAGTTACAATTGAAATAGTCACCATGCGGCTACAGTACTGGATGGCGCAGTTCAGATGATCAAGGGACTTACATGCTTCGTTTAAATGTGTTGTCCCTCTCAGCAGACAACTCGCTGTGTTCCCTTAGCATTTTATTTACTTTATTTGGTTTTATTGAGTGCTTGTTATGTGTCAGGCCTGGGCAACGTTCATCCACACAGATGAACATCGCATTTCTAATGCCCATTATTTTTATTTATTGCTGAACACCAATTGACTACTGAGCCTCGTAGGAAACTACCTTTGACCTTAGAGTGACCTGAGGGTGCTTGGAGCTTTCACGTGGAACGTCGTGCTTCTCTCAGCAGCGTGCCCTTGGCGCTGGGCATCCTGCTGGGATTTCACAGTCAGCTGGGGGCGGTCTCTACCATGCACGGTCAGTGGAACGGTGCATGTGATTCAATGGAAACTATGTTAAATAAAAGGACTTTTCTGTCTCTCTTTTTTGCCTTTTCCCAAATTCTCTTTGAGATTTTATATTAAAGCAGTGAGATTTCCTTCTAACGGAATAAGAACCTTGTATCTAAAAAAAATGATACAACTTATCATGAACTTATTTATACAAAACAGAAATAGACTCACAGACATAGAAAACAAACTTATGGTAACCAAAGGAGAAAGGCGGGGAGCTGATTAATTAGGAGTTTGGGATTAAAAGATGCAAACTACTCTATATAAAATAGATAAGCCACAAGGACCTACTGTATAGCACAGGAAACTATACTCAATATCTTGTCATAACCTATAATGGAGAAGAATCTAAATGTATGAATCTAAATCTATGTATAACTGAATCAATTTGCTGTATACCTGAAACTAACATAATATTGTAAATCAACTATATCTCAATAAATTTTTTAAAAGAACCTCGTATTGTAATGTCTATGGCATTTTCATAGATTCTCTGAAAACTAAATCCCAAATTCCCATATATAAAAAGACACCATTGAATGCATTTTACTTAAAAGTATTCAGGTATTATAGTAACAACTAAGTAAATTTTTCAGAACATTTCTGCCTGATTTGATTAAGATCAAATTTATTAAAATATGTCCGAACCAATTAAGTACATTGTGATATAATGTAAAGTACAAAACACCCAGCAATGATAATAATTTCTATCAACATTTCACATCTGCAGTTAACTTAAAGCAGATGCTATAAGACATGGCCCATTGTTTTCTATTTGCATGTGACAACATGTTTTGATGTTTGCTTTTTAATTGTAACATCATGTAATGCAGCTTTTAAAAAGTACGTGTGTGGTAAGTGTCAAAGGCTGAGTTAAAATTTTATTTCCAAAACTCTTTGTAGCATTTCCAGTGATCCTATCTTTTTCCGTATACTCGACAGGATCAGCAGATCTGGACGGCTGAGAATGGAGTTATGGGTTCCACACCGTGGTGAGCAGACACACACACACTTTGCTTGTGCTGTTTTCTGTGTCTAGATTATGGATCAAAATTATCCTTTTCTTATTTTCACCAAGGAACTTCTCTCTAATTCACAGGGGGGCCAGTGGTGGCCTAGCCTTTCAGAGATGCCCTGTGGCTCACACGTGAGAAAAGCTGGGACCCTTTACTTTAGGGAACAAGTAGGAAAATGGGGAGAATCCTCAAATTTTCTTTTTCTTTTTGGTCTCAAAGTGACTGTGCATGGATGTAGAAGAAAAAGCTTTTCCAATTAAGAAAAGTTCTTGGGCTTCCCTGGTGGCGCAGTGGTTGAGAGTCCGCCTGCCGATGCAGGGGACACAGGTCCGTGCCCCGGTCCGGGAGGATCCCACATGCCGCGGAGCGGCTGGGCCCGTGAGCCATGGCCGCTGAGCCTGTGCGTCCGGAGCCTGTGCTCCGCAACGGGAGAGGCCACAACAGTGAGAGGCCCGCGTACCGCAAAAAAAAAAAAAAAAAAAGAAAAGAAAAGTTCTCATTACCATTAAGATGTGTCTGAGCAAAATTGGTTAAAATGTAATGACTGCCTTGAGATAGAATTAAATGAGAGGCATATTAGAACGTGAAAGTACATTTTATTAACATATTTTTAAAAGTCTATTAAAGTAAATATTTGCACAGAAACCATAATTCAATAGCACAAGTGGAACTAGATTAAAGGAAACACGCGGACATCAGATCTGGTGCCTTGGGGCCCACCTAGTTCTTGACTTTCTATAAACATTTGCTGGTAACACTCCCAGGTGGGCCAGAGCACAGACGCCCCTTCTTCGTGGCACCCTTGTGCCCATGGTCCCTCTTTACTGCATCTCTTTCTTCCTTCCTCCCTATGACGCCCTCACCACGCAGTTAATCAGTAGGTGCTGTGCGAGGGTCCCTCTCCCACCCCGTGCACTTCTCCAGCAGGGGGCCTGTGAGGAGGCCGGGGCCAAGCTTCTAGGAGCCCCGCAGGATCCCCGGTGGAGACCCAGACATGGCGTTTGGTAAACAACTGAAGACAAGGCCAGGCACAAACGCAGAGTCAAGGCTCAAACACATAGTCCAAATCCAGGGTTCCGGGTCCATGGTTACAACCAGTCCCAGCAAGGAGCTCACAGGGAGGGACAAAAGGACAGGGAAGGTGTTGGCCCAGAGAGGGCACAGGGGCTGGTAGAAGATGTTTCATGTCTACACAGACTCTGCGACCTACGGGCTTTGGAGTTAATTTGGAAAGTAGGAGGAGACCAATGTGTATAATAAATGGTCTTATCAAGGAGCTCTTGGTGAGGAAAGGTATTGCTTGTTGCTAAGGAGAAATCATCACATGTTCAAAAGATACTGACAGCTAGGGTCTAGTTGAGGTGGAAATGGTCCTTATAAGAATGGGACAAACCTTCTTTGCAGAGCATGGTCATTGCTAGTCCACACATGTGATGTTGTTGGTTGTTTTCCTTATTTTTCTCACAGAGGCAATTCCTGCATCACTCACTGAATCGCCGTGTGGTTGATCCGCCTGGAGAATTTTCAAAGAGTAAATCGCAGGGTTGGATGGTGCTACGGTTTGGTTCCTCCACGCCTCATAACAAAGGGGTCCGACTGTCACGTGTAATGGCCTTGGCCATTACTGCAGTGCACGTGCACACACACACACACACACACACACACACACACACACACACTGCAGCCCTTGTACAGATCTGACCATCAGCTTGTCAAATAGATAAATGATTCCAAATTCTGAAATACTCCTCAAGAATATCAAAATGGAGTCTTCATCATGACAGGACACTTCATCATTCTGCTCTAAAATACGCCTTTTATAAAAATTCTCCAGGTTATTTTTACAGAATGCAAGGACAGTTGGAAACTGGTTGATGGTTAAAGATCAAACTGGAGAAGAATATACCTTATTTTCCACATAGAAAATTAAACAACCAGTTCCTATCAAACATATGTATGGTTCTTACGTAAAGATAGAGTCTGTGTGTGTGTGTGTGTGTGTGTGTGTGTGTGATGTATTTTCGGCTTTCTTTCTCTAGCAATAATAGAGAATGATACCAAAGGGAATATTCTCTTGTTTTTTTCCTTGTTTTCCATCGAAATGTGTTAAAAATCTTCACATACAATAGCATGTGTAGTGGATTAAGATGGTTTCTTCCTGGGTTACTTACTTTAGGATCAAGGCTTTGACATTGTTCTAACTGCGTTAGTTTTTAACTGTTGAAGGTGAAGGCCTCTTTGAAAATCTTATTAAAGATGTGGACTCTCTTCCTAGAAAAAGTATATAAACATACTTGAAACCTTGGCCCACGGGACTGCCACCCGGGTCTCTCCCTCAGGGCCACACAGCTGAAGCCTGGGGTTCTCAGGCTGGTCCCCAGACCAGCAACACTGGCATCACTTGGGAGTTTGTTAGCAAGGCAGATTCTTGGGCCGCTCCCCAGACCCGCTCAATGAGAAACTCTGGGGGTGGCCCTGGAAATCTGGACTTAACAGGGTGATGCTCATGGATCCTGAAGTTTCGAGGACTGTTGTCCCAGGGAGACTTGGAGCTAGGAAGGCGGCAGCTTCTAGGTAAGCAGTCAGTGCTCCTGCGGGGCATGAACCCTCGCCTGGATGATGGAAGAGGACCCGTGTCTCTGGGTGGCTTGTGAGGAACTGAGCCCTTCCTTCTGACATTGTAAGCTGTCGGGAATCCATCTGGCTCCGTATAGGATGACGATCAGGTTTGACACTCCTTCATGCCATGAGCACCCGGCATAGCGTCCAGCTCAACACAAACACATCAGCGTATGTAACAGATTCAACCGTCGCAGAGGTACGTGTCCACAGATTCTTACACTCAATCTAACGATACAAAAACTGTACCAAAAAGGACAGATTCTGTTTGAAATGTGTGGAGATACACAGAAAACACTAGGAGAGTTCTTGAAATATAATCTAAATGATGACAAACATCCTATGACTTGTCTGGTCGTGACGTGTAGAAGCGCCTCAAAGGTTCGTGACTGTTGGTTTCCAAGGAAGTACTTCTGGTAAAGTGAGAAATCACAGGCATTAAAATCTGAAGATCTCAGCTCAAGCCAGCTCCATGGCTCACAGGAGCTGTGCAAACCCGTACAATTGCTTAACTTCCTCGAGCCTTGGTTTCCTTCTCTGTCAAATGGGGCTAATATTATCTACCTCACAGGAATATTAGGAGGACCAAGCTTAACACAGTGTCTAACATGTGGCATGTGTTTTTCCATAAGTATGTTTTCTTCATTTTTCCCCAGCTAGAGTATTTATTTTCATCTTTCCCCACTCCCCTGCCCTAGCCCAATATATCAATTCTTTTTATATGAAGAGTTAGTCCAGCATAAACTTTCCAATAGGCTATTGAATCAACTTGGTATAATACAATATTTAGGGCGTATTTCTATCAGTATACCTTTAAAAGGAAATAAATGCAGAACATCTGCTTTATTGCTTTTCTAGATTAAAAACAATCATTCTAAAGGAGTAGGGGTCTCAACTTTCTGCATCTTGATCTTACTGGAAAGAATGTAAAAGAGTTTAAGAGGCAGAATCACTTTATGTCTCTAGAGACTTTTGTGTTTCCCTCATTTCGTAGAACTGGGAGTAACTCTTGCATTGGACATAATTTCACTTGGATTGAATTAGATCATTTGAGCATTTTGCTTCTATAAGACTTCTTTTTGAAAACGCCTTTTGATGGGAAAAGGGAGGGGAGAGCTGCGTGACTTCTGGGATGCTTTTGACACATGTCTCTGAGAGCCGAGGATAATGGATCTTGTTTGGGGGGAAGGTTCTGTAGCATCTTGCTGCTCAGTACATGCTCCACAGGGACCATCAACACTGGCCACTCTGGGGGCTGTTCAGAAATGCAGACTCTCAGGCCCACCCTCAGAGGTACAAAACCAGAATCTGCAGTTCAACAACATCCTCAAGTGATCTGCACTCACTTTAAAATTGAAGAAGTGCTAACCTGGTGTTCGCTTTTGTCGAAGTGTAACCTTTTGTATCTGTGTGCCTACTTGTGATAAACTAAGAGAGGATTTCCCAGGCTGTTAGAATGAGCCTTCCTTTCCATAGAAGGAGGGAAAATCCAATATGATAGAGCACTTCCTATAGCCTCCCAATGGACCCAACATTCGAACTCGGGTCTAAGAGCTTTTCATCAAGCCATATTATCTATGAGATATAAAAAAGCAAGAGTTTAGAACTCAAACACCCAGAGACCCAACCCTGAGTGAGAGTGTGAGGCAGGGCGTTAGTTCATGCTGTCCCCATGTCACTGTCCTGCACACCCTCCATCCCAGCCTTAAGCACACCCTCTTCCTCCTTCTGTTTCTTTCTCACCTAAGAATTCCTTCAGCGGTGACAGTAGCATATCTATGAATAGAGTTGCCTTTCCTAGAGATCTTTATTACAGCCTTTTAAAAACTGAGGCCCCCGAAGTCTTAATACCCAAAGGAGGGGAAGTATAACTGTGAGATTCTAGACATCATAATGGATTGAGCTTTGGAAGTAAGATCCCCTATCTTGAATTCTTTTTTGTTTTCATTTGTTTTAAATTCAATTTTTTATTTTAGATTGGAGTATAGTTGATTTACAATGTTGTGTTAGTCTCAGGTGCACAGCAAAGTGATTCGGTTATACATATACATGTATCTATTCTTTTTCAGATTCTTTTCCCATATAGGTCATTACAGAGTATTGAGTAGAGTTCCCTGTGCTATACAGTAGGTCCCGTTGATTATCTATTTTATATATGGTAGTGTGTGTATGCTGAATGCTTTAAAACACACTAGGGACGTGTCTGTTGGTTTGCAAACTCTGTTTAAAACCCAAGAACTGTGTCTGTGTCAGAGATGTAGGGGAGGCTGCCATGTGCATGACACTTGGGGTCAATTTTCTTCTTGGGTTTACCATCTTGCAAGGTTTCCACCAGCAGGAAGCTACGGTGGACCCAAATTTGTAATGTAGCTGGTGCCCCCTGCTGGAATAGGGTTTCTTAAATTTCCATCTCTTGGGGTGTCTGTGCCAGCAGCCCTGTTAAGACAGCAGCCTTGCCAACATAGCCTACGGGCATCTGGGTAAGTCAGTTAATTAACCTCCGCTTCAGGTCTCTGACATGTAAGAGTGGGGTAACAATAGCAGCCCGTCCTAAATTTCTCGTTGAAAGGTAGAATTAATTAGGGAAGACAGTAAAATACTTTATGAAAACCAGGGACTGAAGAGTGATAAATGTTTGAACATGCCTCTGCTATTCTTGGGCAGGAAAATGACCGTGTGATACGTATTCTTATTAAAGCTGCTGTGGCTAATTTTACCTCACTGTTAATTCTCGCTACTCTCAAGGTGAGATGCATAGACACACCTCACACCTCCCAGTCGATGTTATATAAGCTGAAGGATCTGGGTGGTCGTGGGCTCTGGTGCATGGGTGTGGAGAGGACGGAGGGCCCCAGTCCGTAGGTGCATCTCGGCACTGCAGGTGTGACACTTTGGAAATCTGCTCTGCTCTGTGCTTTCACTGATAAGGGAGCATGCTACCTCTCTGCACAATAGTGAGAGTGCCGTCAGGATCCCAAAGAATGAATTCCCCTGGAAGACAGAAGGGAGTAGAAGATTGAAGATGACCTTCCTGATACAGGAGAGAGAAGCGTCCTCTCCTTCTGGTCGAGCAGCTGATGGGAAAAAGAAGAGAGAATGGATTTGAGTGAAAAGGTCAGCGTGGGTCCCGTTTCCTTCCTTGAACTAGAACCCCAGTGGGGCAGGGGGAAGTCTGCAGACAGGGTAAAGGTCTAGGAACTTTCCAGGAGCAGTGGCTCTAGCTGGGGGGCTGCTTGTCTCCAAGAGCATCCTGCCTGAGGCACCAGCGGCAGAAGCATAGGGGTGAAACAGGCAGGCCTGTGGTTCCCGCTGCCTGTGTGAGGTGTGCAAGAGATCAAGAAACAATCCCGGTGGGAAATGGTGAAGGAGTGAGTGATCCTGGGCTTAAGACCAAGGGTGCAGTTTGCTAAACCTTCAGGATTCGGGGCAGGTGGCCGGGACCGTGGATTTCAGCAAGGAGAGCCACCACAATGCCCGGATGGTCCTGGTATCGGACACACCGTAGCGGCTGTGGGCCGACGGGTAGACGAGATCACCCACCTGCAGCAGACACTTGAGGATGTTGTGGATCCGGACAGCCCTGCTCTCCGGCCACTCGGGCCACAGCAAGACTACAGTAGCTCCACTCCAAGCGCCCAGATGCTCTCTAGGAGGGATAAGGACCACTGAGGATTCACCCAAAGAAATAGTAAATGATTGGGTCAGACTAAATTCACCGGACTGAGAACGTAGATCAGCCCCAAGAAGTGAAGAAGCTCTCGCGCGCAGCCTCCTTTAGTGCACACATCTGTGGCCCCTCTACACGGCTGAAAAACTGTACCAAAAATGCACGGATTTCCACCGGTGGCCCAGCTGTTTTAAGTATTATCCAGTACAAAAGTGTTGTGTTGACACTGTCGCCTGCACCGCAGAACTTGTTACGAAGGACCTGGTCTGTGTTAACCCATGAACGAAATGGATTTTTGTAGGCCCTTAAAGACGTTCAAGTGGCCCTTACCACTGATGTGCAGGTAACAAAATTATTATGGGATATGACGTAAACAGAGAGGATGCATGCCATGCATGGGGAAGAAATCGGCGATGGAGGATTTTAGTTTAGATAATAGCCAGACTTGTTCTCTGTAATGATACAGGGGTCTGAGCGAGAACCAAGAGGCCAGGTTCACTGCCATTTAGAAACAAGAGGAATCTGGGCTGTTCTCTGGGCTTTGTTGTTGTTGTTATTGTTGTTGATGCTGCTTTACAGACTCAAGGCCCACTTTTAAAATAAATGTATGGGACATATATACACTACCATGTGTAAAGTAGACAGCTAGTGGGAAGCAGCCGCGTAGCACAGGGAGATCAGCTCGGTGCTTTGTGACCCCCTAGAGAGGTGGGATAGGGAGGGTGGGAGGGAGACGCAAGAGGGAGGAGATATGGGGGTGTATGTATATGTATAGCTGATTCACTTTGTTATAAAGCAGAAACTAACACACCATTGTAAAGCAGTTATACTCCAATAAAGATGTAAAATAAATAAATAAATGGATGTATGGAATGGACAGTTGGAGAAAGTATGTTTTCCTACTTAAAGCCATTGTCAGTGAGGTTGATACTAATGATATCACTATTATGACTGTTGCCATTTCATCTAATATTCATTCACTTAACTAAACAGCAGGACTGGAAAACCCATGGGTTTGGACAAGCATGTCCCTGGGGACTTCCAGTCTGGACTGGACGGTGTAGCCCCCTCTCTTCCTGCTTCTCCCTGATAAATACAACTGTACATCCTGGAAATAAAGCAATACACAACCAAGGGAGAAAGTGACAGGAGGAGCGAAGAAGACAGGCTGACCGGCGACCCCTGAGAGGAGGGAACCCACGGGGGCGTCCATCCAGTGATGGGGGCGTCCATCCAGTGCCGAGGCCGTCAGGCCTGGTGTTGCCTGACATGCAGCTGGGCAGAAGGTAGGCCCTGGTCCAAGGGGAGCCCTGCTGGAAACATCACTGACCACCTGGAGACACCTGGCAGGAGCCCTTTTACAACAAGCCCACCTGTCCCGGAAGTGCCTTTCACATCACCGTCAAAGCCAACACTAATGAAAAATAATGAGAAAAAAAAATAATAATGAGACACTCAGGTTCTGTATGGATGTCAGTGTAAAACCTAAATAAAATGTTAATAGGACCCAGGATCACATTAGAAGAATAATATCCCACAGTCGGTGGGTTTATCTCAGGCATACAGCCTGTGTAATGTTCACAGGTTATGGTACACGATATTACACCGTGGGTTCACCATGTCACTTGGCACTTGGTGACCATTTGGTAAAGTTTTGTGAGACGGATGAAGTAAAACAAGTTGGAGACCAGCAGCCTTGGCCTTGGGGGAAATACCCACTAAAGGGTGTGCCGTGACCTGTGACTGTCCCCGTACTGCCTGCTAGCAAGCAGCCTCTGTGGGGACCAGGAAAACAAATCGCAGGAATGAGAGGAATGGCAGGCCTTCCTGACGGAGCATCGGGCCCGGATTCCACGCGCAGGAAAAGGGAGCAGCCGTCCCTGACACAGTTGGGAATATCTTTTTAGTTTTTGAGTAATTCTCAGTGTCAGAGCCATTTAAATTTTCCGAACGTGCAATGTAAAACAAGTGCTCAGCTGGGGAGAAAAGTCCAAGAGGAGAAAAGACTAGAGGCTGCAGACTTGTTTCCACTAGTCGGGGGCCAATAAATGATGTCTAGACTCTGTGTCTTGCCCCATCTGGAGCGTTCTTACATAATAAACGCATCGGAGGAAAGCAGTGAAGGCTCTCTGCATTCTGCTTCCTTTATGACGTCCTTGCCGACAGGAAGACAGCTATTCTCCCGAAGCCAGTGAACCCCATGAAAACTGCCTTCTGCCCAGCCTTTCTCCCCCTCCGACTAGCCAAGCGGTTTGGGGTCGCCAAGTCGTACTTTGGCTCAGGACTTTCTTATACTCTGAGAATTCATACGAAGAATATTAGGTACACTTTCTGACTTCTTTTTTCAGAGCCTGAAACCAAAGCCATGTTTAAACGTCTTATTATCTCTCTCTGGTGATGACGTGTGTTTAAGCAATCAGTGTTTCCTAAGGGACAGCAAAGTGCAGATTTTGTTCGGGGAAGGGAGCAGCAAAGGAAGAGGGTGCTTCTTGTGAAACTGCGAGCGAATGGAGGAAGCGTGGCGAAGAGAGCGCGCGACTGCCGCCCGGCCTTGCACACTTCCTCACCGTTGGCTAGACTGCAGCGATCTCTGCTTCACTGAGCTTTCTTTGTTGCCCAGGTTCCTGGGCAAAGGAGAACAAGTCTCTTCATTCCCCAGGCCTTCCTAGGGGGAGGGGTGCTGTCCAAGGGGGAGGGCTCGGGCCCCAGGAAGGAACCTGGCCCCTCACAGCGGGCAGGAGCGGAGCTCCTGGAATTTTCCAGAGCGTCCTGTGATGCCCCTTGGCCCCATCTCCTGCATCTTTGGATGGCTGGCAGGAGGGAAGCTGGGGGAGGCTTTGAGAATGGTTCCTGAGCAGGTGTGGTCCCAGCTCGGCTGCTGTCCCGGGCACCTTGGCCTTGGTTGGCCTTGGTCTCTGGAAGGTGCAGTCCGAGTGCCCGTCTGGGAGGTCACGCCCCGTGTAGGGACCGAACTCTGTCAACGGCTGCCGGGCCGTACTCACCTATGACTCTGCTCGTCAGTAGAGACGTTTCTGCTACTTTGCTTGGGGGGCATGTGACATGCCGTGACGGGACCTGACATAAAAGCACGAAGCCCGTACTCCTTCGGTCAAAGGCACACAGCTCAGCACTCCCTCTTCAATTCCCCACGGCTTTGTTTCTAACTGGTACGTTTCCGTGTTTGTCTTGGGCTGGCGTTTCCTGCCGTGCAGCTGGAACAGGGAAGCAGTTGTTACTCATGCTTTCCTCATCCTCCGAATTCTAGGTCTTCATGCTTCTCCCACACCCGAGAGTCCGGCGCAGCCCTCTTACAGGCGTCTTGTACTTGCCATCATCTCTAAAACCTCAGTGTTTTAACAAGAACAACAAGTATAACACTGAAACCTGCCGTGGGCTCAAGAGCAGGTGCGAGCGTCTCATTCTTTCCTGGCCGCTAATATTTAGAATGAAAGCTTGGGCTAGATAGTAAAATGTGGTGTCTGCTGAGGTTCCGTTTAGGTGAAATTCCTCCAGAATTAGACCCCGAGACAAGGATCTGAACGCGTGTAGTTTGCGGGGGAGGTCCGGGGTCGGGATAAAAGGAGAGGGGAAGTGATACAGGGAAGGGAAGGCAGCCGATAAAATGTACCTTATCCAATCTACTACCACAGGGCCCACAGGAGCTTAATCCCACCGAGAAATTCTGGGACACATTGTAAAACACGTGCTTCCGAATTTTCCCACCCAAGAAGCAATGGAGCCAGTGCAATTAACCAGCAACTACTGAAAGTAGATTAAGGGCTGTTTCCTGGAGTGTTCATTCCCTGCCACTTCCAGCTTGCCTTGCTGGGACCAGAGCGACCTTCCATGGCTCAGGAACTAAATGCCCTCGGACACAAAGATGCAGATAGAAGCAGCTGGAAATCCACCAGACACACTGACAGCCCCAGGTCGTCCAAGGGCACCGATAGGATCTGCTCCAGTTAGTTGTTTCTAAGTGAAAGTAGTTGTTTATTGTACTAATGTCTCTGGCTATAATTTTAAGGCTATCAATGACATTTTTATCACAGTCATTTCAGTAATATAAAAATAAATGCTATTTTAATAAAGTCCAAATTATCTCTTTTTTATCCCTCATACTTTTGGTGTCATGCCTAAGAATCCACTGCCGATCCAGGTCATGAGCGTTTGCCTCTGTTTTCTTCTAAGCCTTTTATGGTTTCAGTGCTTACATTTAGGTTGTTGATTGACTCTGAGTTAACTTTTGTACAAATGTGAGACAAGGGGTCAAGTTCACTCTTTGGCGTGTGGATATTCAGTTGTCTCAGCACCACTATTCCTTCCACAGTGAGTGATCTTGGCGCCCTTGTCAAAAATCCACAGGTCATGATGTATGGTTGATTTCTGGACTTTCAGTTCTGCTCCATTGATCTAAATATCTATTCCTATGCCAGCACGACATTGTTCTGATCACTGTGTCCTTGTAGCAAGTTTTAAAATTGGGAAGGATGAGTCCTCCAACTTTGTTCTCTTTTTCAAAATTGTGTTGGGAGTTTGGAACCCCTTATAGTTCCATATGAATCTGATGAACTGATTAACCATTTCTGTCACAAAAAAGACCCCTTGCATTTTGATAGGGATTGCGCTGAATCCGCAGGTCCCTTCGGGCAGTACTGCCATCTTAACAGTATTAAGCATTCTAATCCAGGAATATGGGATGTTTTTCATTTATTTAGGTCTTTTAAAATTTCTTTCAGAAATTAAAACAGTTTTACAGTTTTCACTACACAAGCCCTTCACCTACTTAGTTGATTTTACTCCTAGATATTTCATTCTTTGAATGCTATTGTAAACAGAATTATTTTCTTTCCCGATGGTAATTACTGGTATATAGAAACACTGACACTGGCATGTAGATCTTGTACTCTGCAATTTGCTGGATCATTTGTTAGCTCCAGTTTTTGTGTAGATGCTTTGGGATTTTCTATACATAGGGTCATAACATCATGAAAAAAGATAGCTTTGCATCTTCCTTTTCAGTTTGGGTAACTTTCATTACTTTTCTTGCCTAATCGATCTGGCTGTGACTTCTAGCACAGTGAAATCAGGGATCTGTGTCTTATTCCCGATGCTGGGGGAAAGCTGCTAGTCTTTCACCGTCGAGTATGATGTTAGCTGTGGGTCTGTCATAAGTACTTTTCATTATGCTGAGGATACATGATATTCTATTCCTGTTTCTGAATGTATATTATGAAAGGGTGTTTGATTTGAGGAAATGCTCTTTTGCATTTCTGTCAAATTAGATGATCATGTGACTTGGAAGTCCCTCCCTTCCTTCCTTCCTTTTTTCTTTCTTTATGTTGTTTGTTGTTATTGTTTCTGTCCTGGAAAAGTTTCAGCTAATAACTCTTTAATGTTTCTTCTCCTATTCTCTATTATTTCTTCTGGGACTCTGATGAGGTGTATATTACATCTTTTCACTTTGTCTTCCATATCTTTAGGTTTCTCTTTTATTCTTTCTATTGTTTGGTGCTACTTTCTGGGGAGTGTTTTCAAAGCTATTTGTCATTCCCTGTCTCTCAGCCCTATCTAATGCGTTGATCAGATATGATACATTTGATTTTTTACTCTCTATAGTGATATTGTTTTTTTCTGTGATACGTATTTGTTTCAGATCTGATCATTTTAGTTGTCAGAAGGAAGGAAGGGAGGGACTTCACAATCAAGAAGCACGCTACCATAATGAAGTACCATAGAGCACAGACAGAAAGGGACATCGCAGAAGCATCAGAAATAAAAACAAACGACCTACAGATGGATGACCATTAGACTAACAGCAGGTGTCCCAAAAGCAACAATGTGAATCAGAGGATGAGACGCTAACCTTAATATCCTGAGAGAAAATAATGACCAACGTCAAATTATACGATATATGTTGGTACAAAACAAGCCGTTAATAATTCTTAAAGAAGATAATCTGTACATTAAGAAATAATTCCACTGAAAGTCTAAAGCCCTAGACTTTAAGTGACAAAGACTGATTATCTAACACCTTGATCAGTTTTTCTTGTCCCTCTTGTAGCTCCTTAGGCAAGCTTGGCATTCATATCTCGTAATTTAACCTTGGCAGTCTGGGTTGGTTGTATTCAATTTTAGGTTGCTTTTGCTGAGTCTCGCTCACACTGGATTTTTTCCTAATTTGTTCTGTGATTTTCTTTTTAATTGTCAGTGTATGATTCTTGAAACTTGGTGAAAATTATTTGAGGTCTAGGTTTCAGAGAGTTTTTTCTGTCGTTCACCTGGGACAAGCTAAAACTAGATACTGTCCCTGGATTTTTGGAGGTCATGGAAATAGTGTGTCCTCTAGCCCCCGAACACAGATAAGGTCGCCTCTCTGTTGTGAATTCGAATGGAGACGGCTTGCAGTTCTCCTGATTAGCCATGTCCTCTCTTATCTGTCACCTTGCTTTTGCTTAGAGTCTGCTCTCTCTTTTTCAAGGCTAGGGAAGCATTTCCTAACCAACCAGCCCTACTCTGATTAATTAAGGTTTCCTCCGGCTGGCGCGTCACCTAGTTCTTAGCAGTTTTTATTTTTCCTTAAATAAATAAATTTATTTTTTTTGGCCATGCCTCACAGCTTGTGGGATCTTAGTTCCCCAACCAGGAATGGAACCTGTGCCCCCTGCCGTGGAAGCACGGAGTGTTAACCACTGGACCATCAGGGAATTAATTCCCTCTTAGCAGTTTTGACACTGTATTTCAATCATCTGAAACCTTCCTGAAAGCAGGCACTCTATCTTTTCCATCTCTTATCCTCAGGGCTGAGCACAGTCTTTGCCACATCCTAGACATGTCATAAATCTTTGCCGAACAAATGAATAAAGACAGTTCAAAATTAATAAAAACAAAAACATAATACTCCCCTCTTGCTGATGCCTTGACTGTAGCATCACATTTCAGGCCCAATGGTGAAGAATAATTGAACATATTTACCAGTTCCTGTCATCAGGGACAGTTAAAAACAAATTACTGCTCAAACCAAAATCGTGATATTGGGAGAGACTCCTCAGGATTACTGAGTGGGTAACACTAAACAACACATGCAACGAACTCACTCATCTCATGATGTGGGGACCGTGGAATGTGTAGCTTAGTCGTCCCAGTGGAACTGTCTTCGAGCAGCTCTTTCCAAAAGCCAAAGTTGATGTCAGTAGAAAGAACAGCCTGCAACTCCCTGACGGCCGGCTGACCTTGTGCTCCTGACACACCTCTGCACACATCTGGGGCTTTCTGGGAGGTGGCCTCTTGATGCAGTTGTGCAGATCTGGAATTGTTGTTTGGAGGAAGCGCGGATTCTGCCTGTCCAGCTTTTCCTGCACAAATCTGTAAAACGTGGTTAGAATACAAGCGAATTTCCTTGATTTACATCAGTTTGTCATCTACACTGCTGGCATCTCAAGCTTTGGCTGTTCTCTTGATGAATAACACAAAAACACTCACACTCCAGTCGCTTTTCAGCTTTTTATGATTTGCCAAAAATCCAGCTAAGAAAGTGGACCTTCAAAGGGGAAAGTATGAGCAGTGTTAACTATTCCTTCTCTTAGAGCCCAAATCTCTATCTCTGTATCACATCAGAGTATCAGAAAGTCAAGACCTGCAGTTTATTCCCTTGGATGTCCATGGAAAGTTTTATAGTTCAAGAATAGATGCCTCGATTCAAGGTCAGGGAAAGAAATGAACATGAAGAGTTTGTTGCTGAAACCAGACCTTACCCTAACCTACGCGACAGATTGCTTCTTACTTAGCCTAGTGATATTTATGGAGCACTTATTGTTCCAAGAGAAGTTTATCTTTTCAAGAACTAGTAGACTATCATTAGTTACATAACTCAAACTGTGCTGTGCCTTGAACCTCCTTCTCTACTTTTGCTGCCAGAAAGTTCAAAAGTAATTTGGGGGCCCAACTGCAGTGATTTCCTTTTAACCTCACATGCCTAGTGCAATTCTGTCTCCTCCACTCTCTTCCCACCCTCCTGATTCCGTTCTCTTCTTGGTTCTTGTTATCGCACCCCTATTCAATCTTATTAGGGTTTAAACATTTATATTTAGTGACCTAAAAAAGACAAGTTTCTTTATAATAAAGAGTGGTGCAGCAGCATTGCATTTTTAGTCTTTGTCAACCAGCGGTCCAGGGCAGCATTAAGAGTCTTAAAGATCATGATGAAATACACCAAGTATTTCTGGCTTAAAGGAACTTAGTGTCAGGTGGAAACTAGAATACCTGGGCTCTACAAACTCAAAGTCCTGAACAATGAAGCTATTTTTAAGGGCTTAACTGCTTTTCCTCAGTTCTGTTGTATTGTGAGATCGGATGAAGCAGCACTGCTGACATGGCATTTAGAGTTGGCTGTAGCATGACAGAAGCCACCATGCTGGGCCACCACCTCTCGTCCAGCAAAAACAACTCAGAAATTAGGAGCTTTTATTTTTTTTTGCCAGTTGGATATGATGGTGGCACAGGTTACCTAAGTTTCTGAAGCATCTAAGCTAACATATGACCCGTCACATCTATGTAAAAGTCTTCAGTAAAGGCCCATTTATGTATCAATATCCTCTGTTAGCAAAGAAGGTATGATGATGACTTATTGAAACACAATCTAAATGATTCTGAAACAACAACAACAGGCACACTAAGTTGTAGCCCAGCAATCGAGGGGCTGGAGATTTTAGAAGATGAGGAACATCCGACCTTATAACCCCTGTAGACTCTGTAGTGTGTGTGTACCATTCACACAGTCATCTTGTTCAGTTTTCACAAGGCTGTGCGTTGACTAGGGCAAGATTAGTACCTAAGATTCTGAGGTTCAGAAAACTCAATTCCAATTCTAAGTCTCTGAGATAGCAATTAAAATAAGTAAACTAGATTCACTTGTATCATCATATATATATATATATATATATATATAACTAAAATAATAAATAATGATTAATAAAAGTTAATTACAATGCATGCAAACATACTTCAGGAATAATGATTACACTTGGGGGGATATACAGAGGATGAGGTGGACAGTTGTATCTATAACGTGTCATGCAAAAAAAACGTAAAATATAATAAATAAACAGGGAAAAAGCTAACATTCCTTTAATCTGGATTGTGAGTATATAAGTGCCTGCTATAATTTTTTTTGACGTTTGAAACATTTATTTCAAATAATTAAAATTTTAAATTAAAAATCCTCTATGTCTTTGTGATCTCATCACTTATCCACGGTCACATGGATAGGAGTTTGATTGGAGCTCTTCCTACAAAAAATATGTCTGCCCAGAACATCAGAACGTGGCTTTATTTGGAATAAGTTCTTTGCAGATGTAACTAAGGTCAAGGTCTCAAGATGAGATCGTCCTGGATTAGGGTGGGCCCTAAAACCAATGACAAATGTCCTAAAAGACAGAGAAGGAAAAGAAACAGAGATACAGGGGAGGAGGCCGTGTGACGACGGGGCAGAGACTGGGGTGACGTGTCTACAAGCCAAGAACGCCCGGAGCACCAGGAGCTGGAGAAGGAAGGATCCTCCCTGGAGCCCCCAGAGGGAGCCGCCCTGCCGACATCTTGATTTAGTGCT
This sequence comes from Stenella coeruleoalba, assembly GCF_951394435.1. Taxonomy (NCBI): domain Eukaryota; kingdom Metazoa; phylum Chordata; class Mammalia; order Artiodactyla; family Delphinidae; genus Stenella; species Stenella coeruleoalba. The sequence goes on from NC_137164.1 coordinate 2,018,802, forward strand.
TGGCCTCCAGAACCGTGAGAAAACACACTTCTGTTTTTTAAGCCACCAGGTTTGTGGTGATCTGTTGTGGCAGCCCTGAGAAACTGACACAGAGGGGAATGTAAGCCACTCTCTGCCTTTCCAGACCCGAGTGCCGCTTGCGTTTATTTCTAGAGAGGCTCCAGGAAGCCGAAGTAGCCAAGATGCAGACCTGCCAGGCTCTGCCCCATCGTGGGTCCCGCACAGGTGCCTGGAGCCTTTATAAATACACAGGGAACGATGCCTTTCCAACAGCACCAAAGGTGGATGGTTTCCTGGAAGATGGTGAGGAAAAGAATGTTCTTCTTTTCCATTTAAAGGTTTTCCGGGAAAATGTCCAGATTGCTCTGTGTTCTTCCTTTACCATTTGCGGGACTTAAACAGACACCCAACTCAGGCTACCAGACGAATCCTACACTTGAGAGTCCTGTCCTGGGTGGATGGAGATAAATATGGGGCCCTTGGGAGGTCAGATGTGGAGCCATGGTCAGACCCAACACTGAGCATGAGGTCAGGGCTGGGCTCGGCCAGTGTGGCCCCGGGTCCCGAGACCAGAGAGCAGCTGGGGCCCAGGCAGGGAGACTGCAGGCTGGTACACACAGTCGACCCTTCTGCCGGCGCAGCTGGAAGCCGGGGACTCGGCTCTCGACCTGTCCACCGCTCCCAGCTGAGCAGCAGGGCGAGCCCCGTGTGTCCCTGGCCGCTGCCCGCTCGCTGAGCTCAGCCGGCTCGGCCAGAGAGGCGTGTCTGAGCTTCCTCGCTTTCTTGGCAGGAAGACCAGAGAAAAACATCAGCTTGGGAACGAGCCCGTACTGGCGAGTGCAGCTCACTGCTCTGTGGACAGCAGATCATTTTTCCATCTGTGTGTGAGGCTTGCATGTGGGCTACAGGTTGGTGGGTGTCATGGACCCACCCTTGCGCTTTGGTCTCGGTTCCACGAGGAGTTGATGTTTCTTGAGGGGGCTTGAGGTCACCCAGCAGGTCGCTGGTATTTCACCCAATGCTTTTGCTTCTTTTTCATTTTCTTTCCCTCTTTCTTTCTCTCTCTTCCCCTCTCTGTTTTCTTTCTCTGTCCCTTTCTCTCACTTTCTTTCCTTCCTTCCTCCCTCCCTCCTTTCCTTCTTTCGTTCTCTCTCCCTCCTCCTTCTCTCTTCCTTCCTTCCTTCCTCCCATCCTCCTTTCCTTCCTTCCCCATCCTCCCTTCCTTCCTTCCCCATCCTTCCTTCCTCCCTTCCTTCCTTCCCCATCCTCCCTTCCTTCTCCATCCTCCCTTCCTTCCCCATCCTTCCTGCCTTCCTTCCTTCCTTCCCCATCCTCCCTTCCTTCCTTCCTTCCCCATCCTCCCTTCCTTCCTTCCCCATCCTCCCTTCCTTCCCCCCATCCTCCCTTCCTTCCTTCCTCCCTCCCTTCCTTCCCCCCATCCCCCCTTCATTCCTTCCCCTTCCTTCCTTCCCCTTCCTCCCTTCCCCATCCTTCCTTCCCCCCCCATCCTCCCTTCCTCTCTCATTTTTTGTTTCTTTCCCTTCCTGTCTGGACTCTCCTTCTTCTCCCGTGTCCATTAGCAATGGGTCTTCAGTGGGCTGTGGTAGGGCAACTAGGGAGCCATAGAGTTGAGAGGTTCTCAAAGCATCACAGACCAAGCCCCTTTTTAAAAATATTAAAGGAGACTCGAACTCTCCTGAAGACAGTGGGGACGGGGCAGTGTGGACTAGGACAGTTCGTTCCCAGCACGAGGACGCTTACCGAGATGCACGGTGTGACCGGCTCCCTGCCAGGCACTGTGGAGGTCGGAACACCTGTGTCATCTTACAAATCCAAGCTTGCACAAGTCTTTCTCATGAAGCTTGGCACGTACTAAGGAAAAGACAAGAGTTCTGCTTTTCAAAACACATTTGGTACTACTGGGGAGACAAGGGGATTTTTCAGAGCAAACCCAACAAAACAGAACAAAATATGTGTATAAAAATAGAGGCGAGGAGGGAACGGCTTGAGTAACGGTCTCTCTGCATCAGAAGGGTTTCCCGACACCAACGTGGAGCACGGTTAGTCCTGTGGGCGGGTGACAGGGCCCCCCCCCCCGCAGCAGCAGCATCAGCAGAAGGGTTATAACCTCAGGAACCGACTCGGCCGTGGCGCAGCCTTCCTGCCGGATGGCGGTGGACACCACAAGCCTGGACACATGGAGTGTTAAAGGGCGAAGCGTTGTCACGGCTGTCCCTGGCTCTCTTCTAGGTGGGCTAATGGTCTCCTTCTTTGACCACAGGCTGGGCCGTGAGAACACAGCACCTTGCGCTGGGGACCCTGACCCGACCTGATCTGGCTGCAGTGGGCCTGCTCAGGGGTGTCTGTGCCCCCACAGGCATGTCCAGGGCCGCACACATACTGCTGCACGTCCAGCCCACGTCCCCATCCCCCAGGACCAGCACTTCTGCATCCTCCGGCCCCACCTGGACAGGAAGCACCGATTCTCTCTGCCAGGCCTGATTCCCCTTGGCGAACTGATCCCAGTTTTTCCTATTTCTTTCAGAAAATGGTCCTTTCAGTAACCCTCCTGCCCTGCCACAAAATCAATTCATCATTTCTTCCTTTCAAATCATTATCACTCTAAGTGGGTCAAGGTTTTCCAAATTCTAAATCAAATGGACAAAACTTCCCTCTTAAAATCAAACAAGAGAAGGACATAAAAAAGAAAGTTACTTTTTGCATAACTTTTCCCCCCAGTACAGTCACATCCCACTTATTCACGCACGTCCAAAATTTTCAAAGAAATTGACCCTTACTGACTTAACTTAGTTCACTGTGTTCTTGTTTGTTTGTTTAACTTGGCTTCTGCTCTACAACACAACTGAAATCATTCCTACGAATGTCATCAAACATCTCCCCTTTGTTACGCTGAACGGGCCTTTCCAGTTCTCAGATTCTTCACTCATCACCACAGTTGGCATAGCTAACCATTTTCTCTTTGATGTATTCCTCGCTCTCTCTCTGGGTGTCTCTGAACATCACTTGTTTCTCTGAGTCCTCTTTCTCCTCCCATTTTCCAGTCAATATGGTTCATTGGAGCTTCCTACCTGTGCCCTTCTGTCCACAATCTCCTCCCGTCGCTGCAGCTGGGACCTCTCTGCGTGTGCCCTCAGCCCGTCTCCATCTCCCCCTCGCTCTCGTTTTAACCGTCATCCCCTGCCCCCCATCTTTGCCTCCTGCTTAACGCAGTGGGTCCAAAACGGTCCCCCTCATTTTCCCAGACGTACCAGTGTCCCCTCTTAACTGTTCTATTCCTGGAATCGTGCAGTGGAAACATCTGTAAATTCCTCTTATTCTCTAAATTCTCTTAGTCATCAGTTCTTAGTGCGGAAAAGCATTTTGTACCTTTTTTATATTCCTGCTGCCCCTGCATCTCCCCGTCTCTGTTGTCAGCAGCTTTACTGAGATGTAATTCACATGCCGTACAATTCAGCCATTTAAAGTCTACCATTCAATGTTTTTTGGTATATTACACCACTAGCTTTCAAAATTGTGGTAAAATATCTAGTACATAAAATTTCCCACTTTAACCATTTTTCAGTTTCAATTAAGTGGCATTAATTACATTCGTGATGTTGTGCAACCCTTTAGTTGTACAACTATTTAGTTCCACACTTTTTCACCATCTCGAACAGAAACTCTCTAACCATTAAGTAATAACAACTCCCCCACTCCCCTCTCTTCTCAGCCCCTGGTAATCTATAATCTACCTTCTGTCCTTAAGAATTTTCCTATTCCAGGTACCTCATATAAGTGAAATAATATAACATTTGTCTTTGGTTGTCTGACTTGTTTTGCTCAGCATAATGTTTTCGAGGTTCATCCATTGTAGCATGTTTCAGAGTTTCACTCTTTTTTAGGCTGGAATATTCCACTGTATGTGTATTCCACATTTGTTCATCCATTTATCTGTTGATGGACATTTGGGTCGTTTCATTGGCTGTTGTGAACAGTGCTGCAACGAGCATTGGTGTACAGGTATCTGTTCAAGGCCCTGCATTCACTTCCTTTGGGCGTAATAGGGGTGGACTTGCTGGGTCATGTGACATTCCACATTTAGCTCTTTGAAGAACAGACAAAGTGTTTTTATAACAGCTGCAACATTTTGCATTCTCACAAGAAATGTACAAGAGTTCCAATTTCCCCACATCTTCACTCTTATTATTATCATCACTATTATTATTATTATTACATCCTCACAGCTATCAAGTGGTATGTATCTCTCTTATTATTATCTGGTGCCTGGACTATTATAATAATCTCCTACCTGATCTTCCTGCTGTCGTATTTCTTTTTGAATACATCCAGCACACTAATGCTACGTTCTCTTACCTAAAAAAATTCTCTGATCAACAGCTTTCAATGACTCTTTATTGCCTCTTGAAAAAAGTCTAGACTCTACTGGCCTACAAAACTTGTCATTTCCTTGGCCCCCGTCTATCTTACCTGAACACGGGGAGCATAATATTCCTCCCTCATAGGGTATTTGGAAAGAAAAGGTAACACTCGGTGAGCACAGTTGTCTAACTCATGTGCTCAGTAAAGGTTTACTCTTTTGAAGTAACAGCACCTTATTTGCAGATGAAAAAAGTAAAGTCCTGAAAAGAAAAGTGGTTTAACTGAGACCAGCTGCTCAGTCTGAGATGAAGTCCGATTCTGAGCTGTCCAGGGTCAGGTTCGAATGAACTAACCCCTTACTTTGTCTACTGGTCCATGTAGAATTAGGAAACAAGGGTGATTCACGGCCCTGTGAGACATCGTTTGATGGTCAGATTAAGAATGACCCTATCACGGCCCACCCATCTCCTGGCGTAACGTCCAATGGCAACTTAGTCACGTGGATAAAATCATTCTTCTGCTCGTATGTGGACTTCACACTCAGAGGGGTCTCCCCGGCCCGGGGGGGCTAACCACCACCTCCTCCTAGGCCACCCCCAGTGTGCTCGGTTGTGATGGGTCCACCTCCGTGTCCAATACGCCTCTGAATCCACCGAAGTACCCTTCCTCCGCCTTCCCCATTGTTTCCTGAGCGCAATAACCTCTGATTTATAACATGTATCTCCTCTCCCTTGATGTTTTTAAAGGTCTTTGTCTTATTTAGGTGATAAGCCCAAGGGATCCAAGCAGCTCTGTTTTCTAAATTCAGAGCAGCTCCAAGTATGCTGCCAGCGTTTAATTATTAACGCATGAAAACAGTAAAAACAATACCAGCAACGACAGGCAGATCCCACCATCTGCTACTGCTTCGGGCTAGAAGGGGTGCACGTCCAAGGCCAGCTGTTTTGGGGGGCTTCACTTTTTCCTGCACCATTTGCTTTCGATTTGAGGGCACTGGGGCCTGAGAATATTTTTAGAATTTGTTTCCCTACTGACACGGTACTGATTTCCATACTATCATCTTATGGCTCTAACGTTCTCATTTCTATGTCACATTAAAAATTCTGCTGGAATATTTCACAGCTTTTCCCATATCTTTTTTACCCAGTGGAGATCAGAACTGCCAAAAAGGTTCCAGATGCACTTGAACCGGGCTGTGCAGAGCAGAGCCACTGCTTCCTTGTCCCCCAGGCGAGGGTCCCCCGTAGAAACCCGAGATGGGCCTGCTTCCCCCCACTGTGGGAACGCGGGGAGTGGGCGCTACACCCGGATTCTGGATCAGTGACGTCTGCTCACATCCACTCCTCCACGCAGAGCAAAGATGCTATGTTTTGAGACCTTCATTAAATATCAAGTCAGCTTACTTTCCCTCCATCTGATCTGGTGTTTAGTAAATGGTCCCCTGGGATTCAAAATATTCACGGAGGCTTCTTCGAACCAAAACTGGAAACCAGCTGGAGACAGATTTGCTACCTTGACTGTTTTAACACATATTCAATGAATAATACTTGAAATAGACTTCCAGCAATATTTTTTTCTGCAAAGGTGAATGTTAGAGTCAAGTGCAATGTCTATGACTTAAACTATGTCCCGCATAATGTTCATAAAACTTTCAGAAATGAATGTTTCTTCCCTGTACTTGAAAATTCTATATTGTAGGTTATTAAGATCCCCAGTATAAGGCTTGTGAGAGAGGTCTGCCATATATATCATATAATGTTTTTTCATTAACAGGTGTGAAAACCTTTTAAAATTCATGGTTGAACATAATTCCTAGAAGCCGTCTTTATTTGGGGGACATTTTTTCACTTGAGGTACAATTAAAACCAATGAAATAGTAAGCTATGTTGCTTTTCCTCCAGGACGGCTGGTAAATTGAATGGTCCCCAAGGCTGTTCCAAGCTCACATAATTTGCTAAAGTTCCCAATCTCATCACACTTCCACACATCCCAACGCACTTTCTGTATTACTTTGCCTTCAACGTGAGCAAGAAAACAAAGGTCATTAGAGGTGAACGGTCTCTCCATCCCCATCCTTTCACTTTACATTTTATACCTGTCTCTGTTCACACTTCACTATTTACCTTCCACTTCTCAGAATCAAGCCATGGCCCTCTTCGTTTTTACTGGAAATCCCTCTGTGACTTGGTCACGGAAGAGCTTGGGCATGGAGTCATCCAGACTTCTGTCTGAACTCCAGACTTACTGACTAGTTGCCTTCTGTTGGACCAATTGCTTCATCTCTTCGAACCTTTGTTTCTCCATCTGGGACAGAGAAGGGGATACAGTGTGGTGAGCCAACAGTCGACACTCAAAGCATGATTCTCCTTCCAAAATCTTCCAGGGCCTTTTTACTCTTGACTATCTCTTATTTCTTGGACGTGTTCCTTCCCTCTCGTCATTGGCTTCTTCCTCGGTGAACAAACAAATTTCCCATTTTGAAACAACAAATAAGTTTTTAAGTGGAGCCTTCCTCTTGTTAGTGTTTCTCCTTTAAGCCATACTTCCATTTCTTTTTCCACTTGTTTCGATGTTTCTTGAAATCATATATTCACTGTGCCACTGTTCACATTGCTTTATTTCTTAACCACAACCCCTGGTTCCTTTCACTGCTTTATCCAAGGTCTCCATTGGGCTTCTATCAGTTCTGATTCTTCCAGACGCATATGGAACTTTTTACCATATTGAGGAGCCCCTCCTAAAAATTGTGACATGGTTTCTGAAACTGAGCCCTCAACTCAGTTCGTTTTCTAGCCCTCTAGCTCCTTTTTGGCGTCCTTCTCTAACTATGCTTCTTCTGATCACCTGTTAAGTTAAGCTGTCCCTGACATTCTTTCCTGGGACATTGTTATTTTTGCCCTCTCCTTGGACAATTTTATTTCCTTCCATGCCTTTGAATTTATGGAAACAACTTACACTTGATCTTTATACCTGAATATACAAATATAGTGAATGTCTGTGTCACAACAATGTTAGCAGATGTACCTTCTGAAAAAGTAAATGTTGGACTATCTATTTTTCCTCCATATTTTTTTCAACTCTGCTGGTTCACTCCAAGTTTTAACTATGTTGCCTTTAAGCCAATTGTTCCCCATTCAAAGAAAAAACTCATTTATTTGCCAAAACGACATTTTTAAATGTTGGCCAGAACAAAGGCCATCAAGCTTGAGAAAAGTAATGACATTCCAGTATAAAACATGATCCCTAGTGACCTTTCCTAAATGTAGAATAGCTGAGGGAATTAGAAGCCACCCCTGAAGACCTACTTCTGTGAGAAAGGATTATAAGGAAACATTATGAGTGACATATGCCAATACACTAGACAACATAGATGAAATGGAAAAATACACAGGAATACATAAGTTACCCAAAGTGATGCAAAAAGTAATAGAAAATCTCATTCAACCTATACCTAATAAAGAAAAAATTGAATTGATAATTAAAATCTTCCCACTAAGAAAAGCCAGGGCTCTCCTGGTTTCAGTGGTGAAACCTGCAAGTTAGCATCAAAACATCAGAAAACAAAATTGGAAATACAATTTCATTCACAATAACTTATGAATACATTAAATACTTAGGAATACATTTTAACCTAAATAGTGCAAGAGCTGTACACTGAAAATTACAAAATATTACTGAGACAAATTAAAAATCTGTATAACTGGAAAGACATAACAAGCTCAGGTACTGGAAAATTCCATATTTAGATGACACTTCTCCCCAAATTTATGTGTAGATTTGACACAAAAGCTCATGCAGAATTATGTATAAATTCACAAGCTGATCCTAAAATTTATAAGGAAATGCAAAGGACCTAGGAGAGTCAAAATAATTTTGAAAAAGAAGAACAAAGTTGGAAGACTAACACTACCTAATTTCTAAACATACTATATTGCTATAGTAATCAAGACAGAGTGGCGTTGGTTGTAAATATATACATTTACATATATATACATATATGTTTACAAATTTAGATATATATTTACATATATGATATATACATATAATACATATAAATGTAATAGATTAGAGAGTTCAGAAATAAACTTAATTTTATGGTCCATTGACTTTTAAAAGGTGTCAGATTTAATTCGATGGAAGGAAAATACTCTTCAATAAATGCTACTGAAAAATTGGATATTCCATATGCAGAAATATTAACTTAGGCCCCTCAAAGCATAAATAAAAAATTTATTAAAATATATCATTATTCTATATTTAAGTGCCAAAGCTATAAAACTTCTAGAAGTAAACATTAGAGAAGATCTTTGTAATCTTGGATTAGATATATATATTTAGACATGACACTAAACGCACAACACATTACAAATAATACATTGAATTTCATGAATATTTAAAGCTTTTTTTCTTCAAAGACACCATTAACAAAACATAAAGACAAGCCACTGACAAGAAAATAGTTGCAAATATTTCCTGTAAAGAACTTGTATCCAGACATATAAAAAGTTCTTGCAACTCATTAATAAGAAGACAAACAACCCAATTAAAAAATCAGCAATAAATCTGAACAGACATCTCACCAAAGAAGATATGAAAAACTAATAAGAATTATGGATGAACAGCTAATAAGAAGATGAAAAGATGGTCACCATCATTGTCATTAGTGAAATGCAGATTAAACCCCAAATTCCATACCATTAAATACCCACTAGTATATCTACAGTCCAATATAGGACAATAACAAGTGTTGACCCTGCTGTGGAGAACTTGGAGCCCGCCTACACTGCTGATGGGAAACATAATGATATAGGAAGCTTGGAAAACAGTTTGGCAGTTTTTATTATTTTCCATATAATCCAGAAATTTCATTTCTGTCCACACAAAGGCTAGTATGCAAAAGTTCACACCAGCATTTTTCATAAGCGACAAAGACTGAGAAAAATCCACTTGTCCATCAACTTGTGCATGGAAGCAAACTGTGGTATTTCTATATGATGGAATACTACTCAGCCATAAAGACAAACTATCGGTACATGTGACAATACAGATAATTATCCAAAATATTATGCTAAGTGAAAAAAGCCACAAAAAGACAACATATTGTATGGTTCCATTCATAAGAGGTTTTAGAAAAGGCAAATCTATAGAGACAGAGGGCAGACCCAAGGTTGTTTGGGACTGGGGGCAGAAACAGGAAATGACTGAAAGCCAGCATGAAGGGACTTCCTGTAGTGATGGACAAATTCTAAATTTTGAATTAGGGTGATGATGGTACAACTGTATGCATTTAATAAAAATCACTAATAACTGAATCCTTTTACTGTACACTTGAAACACTGTAAATCAATTATACTTCAATAAAAAATATTTTAAAATTTCATGGAAGTAAAAAAATAAAAAATAAAAATAATCCCACCCCACCAAAAAAAGTCTAGTGAAATTCTAAGTTGCCTGAAGCAAATAAAAGAAAAAAATAAATGTCTCACAATATTTGAAAAAAAATCATTAAACTTTGCACTTACAAAGGGTGAATTTTTTTCTACTTAAATATAGTTGTTAAAAACTTTATCCTGTCACTTCAAAAATTTAGCAAAACTGGAAATGTATTACAATTCTAAGTGTGCCTACTAATCATAACAGTAATAAATGTTATATATTAAATTTAGGAAATCGGAAGGGAGGAAATTTGTAGTTTTGATTGGTATTTAACAAAGAGATGGGTTGCCAAGAAGTTGTACATTAAACATGAGCTTCAGATGATGTAACTAATTGAAAACCAATAACACCAATAAAGTTTCTCTTTATTGAGTCTCATTCTGTAAACCCCAACACAGCCATCTTGTGAGTCCTAATTTCTTCCATCATTTAACGAAGTCTTAATTCTTGAAATAAATATTGCCGCACTTCCTTAGACACAAGCATTGTATATTTGCTAAGTCATAATATGAATAATAAACACTATTTCAACACTTGAAAAATTGAAAGCACATTCATCTGAATATAGATGTCATTTGTTTTAAATCACTTTGTTATAAAGCAGAAACCAACACACCATTGTAAAGCAATTATATTCCAATAAAGATGTTAAAAAAAAAGCAATCTGAAGTCTTTAAATGTAAAATAATTCATTCGCAGCTTCATAAGTAATTTTTTGGTGGATCCAGGTCTAGAACTTGCCAGACAGGTATTTTGTGACCACATATATTTGGCTTTGAAGGGATACCATATTTCAGAGATGCTGGAGTCCATTGATTTGTAAAGTGTGGGCCACGACCCATTTATAGATTGTGAGTATAAATCAGCTCGAGGGCTGTGAATATAAATTTTTCTTTTAATGAAAGAGAATATTACAATAGAAAGCAATATGAAGCCCAGGCAGTAAATTGTGGTAGAGATGATTATTCTTTCAGAATTTTTCTTTTCCTTCCCACTCTTGCAATAATTTGGCCTTTGGCTTTGGGCTTGTCTGTACAATTTACTGTGACCAACAGAACATGGACAGAAGTGGCAACACGCAGTTCTCAGCAGAGGCTTTAAGGGGATCACATGTCACCACACATGCTCTTGGGCACCTGTACAATTTCACAGGAGACTCTGGTGCAAGATGGGGAGACCAGTGAAGTAAGCCCAATTCCAGCTCTCAACCTGGAGCCTGACCCAGCAGGTCCTGACTATTCCCAGCAGAGTCACAGCTGACACACACAACCCGGTTTGAGGAAGAAATGCTTGTTACTGTAAGCCGTTAAGGTTTGGGGTTGTTTGTTATGTAGCATTAATACCGCAAAACCAATTAATACCCAAAGTTTACTATTGTATCATGAAACTGTTTTTTCACTTAGGACACATATGTTTATATGTTTGAGGAATTGAGCCATCCCTAGAGTTGGGATATAAAATACATTTCATCTTGAGTGTTTGGTCAAAAATTGGAAAATTATTTCCTTAACTGACTAAAAAAGGAAACTCCTTTTAGACAAAGGAAAATACATATTTCTCTCTAGGGAGTTATCAGCTGTTTTTTGGCATCACTTTGTACCTAGTGGTCAAATTCATAATTTTTTTTTCAAAATATCTGGGCTAGAAGTACAGTCAGGAAGGGGTAACGTGGAGCATCAGCTAAAGTTGGAACAATTGGGCATCCTTAACTGTTAAGAGCCTGCAGGAGAAGAAAGCATTCCCTGGGGTCGCGGCTTGTTTCAAGTACAGGCAGGAAGAGTGTGTGACGATGCTGCCTCCTGATGAAGTGTGCCTACGGTGGAATGTTCCAGAAACTCAGAACCACAGAACCAGTGTGGAGATGATGCAAGCCAATTAACTAAGAAGTAACTGAGCCGCAAGATGTGGGGAGGGAGATTTTATTCTCTTTTTGATTTTTTAAAGCTCTATGGGAAACTACTACTCTGTAAGAACTTTTTGGTATAGTAATATTCAAAAATTATATAAGTGAAGTCAATATTTTAGGTTTAAACCCTAGGAATGGCCCAATGATGTATACTAGGTCTCTCCTGCCGGCAGGAAATATTTGGGTAGAAATAGCTGAACCCAAAGTTGGAAGTCATTAGAAAAATTAAATTAAAGCGATAATTTATATCCAGATAGGTTTTAACAAAGAATTCAATTAAGAATTTTAAAAATTTCTGGAGTAGGTTAGAGGAAAATAGGATTTGCCTAAAGTATCAGGTCTTTTGATCCGATTCTGGGAACCCTACAAATCAGATAGCTAAAATGAATGAAGATAAAGTGCATATAATGATGCTTAAAATCTGATTAAGCATGATCACAGGACTAATTTTGGCTGAAATAAAATGTACGCTGTGTAACCCTTAGTGCACAAATTAGAGAACTTACGAAATTCTAGGGAAAAAAAAAAAAAGAGAGTTTGGTTTTAATCTGAGGTGTTCAATTTTCCTGAGGAGGAGGTGAAATGATAAATTCCATGCTTTCTAAATGGTTCTCAACTTCGGCTGCATAAAAAGCACGCCCACTGCCCAGGCCTTATCCCACCCAGTCAGCAGCATCTCTGGGGGGTGGGACCACCGGTGACTTCTGATGCAGCCTAGGTTGAGAATCACTGCTTTAAATATTCTAAATAAGTGTTTAATAGAAATATATGACCATTTATCAATATTTGGAAAGTAGGAAATGATAAAAAGTGATATGAAAGTTTTTTAAACTTTTCCTTCAGTGGGGCTGAGAAGAGTATTAGAGTTGTAGCCTTAAGGTAAACTTTCGATAAATTTGGATACATTGTCCAGTATTTGACTGATGGCTAAACATGTTACTAAAGTCATACGGGGCTCTGGTGCTACAGCATTTCCTGAACATACCTGGGACCGTCTAGATTTAACCATTTCCATCTGGACTGGGAGAACACTGGATCTTATCAGTAGCCCAAGTCCTTTAGTAAAAAAAATAACGAATTGTAAATAAACACAAAATAATGGTAAACACCAAGTCTTATTTTTTGATTCACTTTGGCAATGCAACCTTTCAAGCTGGACTACATATATGTCAGAGGGAAGGGAGGTTGCTGTTTTATGGGTCTAAGAGGAACATTTTCTATTAAGATTCAATCTGTAACATTTGCCATATTTTTCAAATAATAAATTGACATAAATTTTCTTTTTATAGAGCCACTGTGAGCTCTGTATATTAACAAGTGGGACTCTTGTGTCTCACTTGTATCCAGCCCAATACCCAGCCCATAGTAAATACTTAATAAATATCTGTGGAATAACAGTGGAATAATTCTATGCTCGTCTTTCAGTGAATTAAATGAAATGCTATCCTAAATTATTTTTACTAGTTACACTAGTTCCCCCCCACCCCGCGCCCCCGGCCTCCATTTTGCTTTCCGAAGTTTCAGATACCTGTGGTCCACCAAGGTCCGAAACTCTTACATGGAAAATTCCAGAGATGAACAGTTTATTAAGTTCTGAACTGCGCGCCGTTCCGAGCAGCTGATGGAATCTCGCGATACCATGTCGTCCCGCGGGGAGGGACGTGAATCACGCTTGTTCCCCACGTCCCGCCCGCCCGCCCGTCAGTCAGTTGGTGGCTGTCTGGGTTATCAGACCGACTGGGGTGTCGCAGGGCTCGTGCTCAAGTGACCCTTATTCTACTTAATAACGACCGCAAAGCAAGAGGAGTGAAGCTGGCAATTCCGACACGCCAGAGAGAGGACGCACAGTGCCTCCTTTGAGGGAAACGGCGAAAGTTCTGGACTTAAAACAGGAAAGAAATAAAGGTGTGTGCCGAGGTTGCTGAGACCCACGGTAAGAACCAGTCTTCTGTGATGTCGTGAAGCAGGAAAAAGAAACGCCTGCTCGGTTTGCTGTCACATCTCAAACTGCAAAAGCGACAGCCGCAGCGCGTGGTCAGTGCTCAGTTACGATGGAAAGGCATTCACTTTGTACAATAAGATTTTTGAGACAGAGGCAACTTCACGGAAGTTTTGACAGTAGGTTGTCATAGTTGTTCTGTTTATTATTCGTCATTGTTGTTCATGTGTCCCTGTGCCTGAGTTATAAGTCGGAACTTGACCGCAGCTCTGTGTGTAGTGGGAAATATATGCAGGACTATGTGAGGTTTCAGGCATCCACTGGGGGGTCCTGGAAGTATCCCCTGCGGGCACGGGGGGACGACTGCATAACCTAAATAATCTCTCTCTCTCTCCTCTCTACCTCTCTGTTTCTCTACTATTCGATGGTAAATTGAATGAGCAGGAACAACATATGTCTCCAGCTATCCTTTGACTAGATACTTGGTGAGAGAACTTTTTCTTCAATTGCGAGTGCATGCCTTTTCTATTCTTTCATAGGTAATAATAATAATAATGTCACAAAGAGTTTCACTAAGTTATTTGTATGTAATTATATATCATATTTAAGATCTATCTATACATTTATATGTATAGATGATTATTATACATAAAATGTATAAGATCTACATATCATATAGGTATATCAGTATAGATATAGATGTCATATATCATTATATAAGATCTATATATCATATTTAAGATCTAAAGCTATACATTTCCTTATATTTAATAATTAAAGTTTACAACTCCATTTAATGTAAGATTTCTCCTCCCTGGAGCCCTGGGAGGAACCTGCCTTCAGAGCAGTGTCTGGTGGTTCTGTCTCTTTTTTTCTTCTTTCCTCCCCTACTTTGTGGCTGCTGTTTGCACCCCTTCTGGTGGGGGGGGGAGGGATGGAACTCGTGGACCCCACCGTATCAGATTCCATGCTCATTCCCACATTAATGCACAAAAACCTCAAAAACTTCTATGATGTGAAAACACACCCTGCATTCCCCCCGAGACTAAAGGCAATGTCAGGGCCCAAAGTGAAAGTACGAGCTCTCTGCTGAATGTAGCGATCTCTCAACAAACCCTGTTTTATTCCAGATACAGCTTTTCCTGTCAAAGTTGTATTAATTCCAAGCCTTGACAGCAGAAATTGTTCTATGATCAGGTGAAGCATAGATCTCTTTATAAGACATAACGATCTAAAGAGTTAAAAAAAAAAAAGAACAAGGAACGAGGAGAAAAGAGAAGTAGATCAGAATGTGCAGTAGAAACTGTGATGAGTGGTGGAAGGTTGAAGATTTGTCTAAAAATACGTGATTGCTAACTCTCTTCGGCTGATAATGTAGATACCGCTCATGCAACAGTCACTCAAAGAGATCAACAAAAGTTCCTAATGCCCATATTTGTATTAATCTGAGCAAGTCCCTGGACTGGTTTCCAAAGATCTGCTGTTCTGTAGGCCTCTTGGACTTGTCATGTCCTTAAGGAAGCTGCTTGGTGTACGATGTTTATATTTTGCTCTGTTTCTTTTGTTTATTTTGAATTGGTGAAGGCAGCGTGGAGGGCTGGAGAGAGAGGTTTGCAAGAACTCTGGGTGGAAATCATACTAATACTGTGAACAGTACTCGCCACATGCAAATAAGAGGAGCCAGATAAAATAGGGGTGTTCAGTGAAATGTACCCTTTACCCCAACTTCCCCCCTGATTAGTAGTCCTGGGAAGGACAAAAAAACAAGTTGCAGATCAGAAAAGACTTGCTCGCTGCCGTGTCTGGGAAAGCGTTTTGGGAGCGGGTGGTGTGAGCTCCGTCTGGGTGGCAGTCCGCATTGGTCTGTGTACCCTATGTGCATTTTCCACTGTGAGGGGCAGTGCCTTTCAAGTCCAAATAGTGACGTTCGGAAGATCAGAGAGATTGTTTACTTTTTCCACACCCTGCACAGGGCTTCCTGAGACACTTCATCATCATGGCCTGCACTGCCAAGTTTAACCCCCTGGATACTCCCTCACTTGACAAAGCTTTTAACACTTTGGTTTTAAATCCAGATGCTTTTTCCCGCAAACACCTGTACTGTAAATGAGAACATTTTTTCTGTAACTATTTAATAGTCAGTGGCTGACAACACAGGAGCTAAGATAGCTGTTGTCTTAAGTGCAGAGGCATACAGGATGCTGTCAGTCATCCTTTTATGTGACTGGTCTGTTTGTGATCTTTGCCTTTTGGGGGGGCCCAGGATTTGCTGGGAACCAGAGAGCTTTACCACCAGCAAACAGTTCTTTTGTATTTTCCCTCACGTATGTGACTTGGAAGCAGGTTTGGGGGTGTGACCGTATGTAGCTGTCGTTATTTTAGATGACTCCCAAAATAGAGGCTGCTGGAGCACTTTGTAAATGAAAGATTCTAACACCTCTTGGTAATGGTAGGCGTGATCACTGAAGAATAAAAAAGCAACTTTTGGGGTCGCAAAGTGGAAAGATAATTATGCCGAACACCGCACCTGGTTGTGCAGGCTTGTCTCATTACAGGAACAGGACACTGAAGGGTTTCATTTCCCACAGGCCTTCGCATCACTGCAGCTTGATCGTTTTCTAAGATGTGGTTCTACCACATCTCTCGTGGAGGCGTCCTGCCGCCAGCCACCGCACCGTGTCTTTCCGTGAACTCACATTTCTTACTGCGTAGAGGGTTCATTTTGCAGTCAGTCTTATTTTGTTCTGTGAATTTAGTTTCTATTTGAAAGCTGGCATTTTCTTCCCCCATGCATTTAGGACTCTTCATTTAAACAGAAATGAAGTCCTTCTCGAGGGGAGGGACTGTCTTAATAATACCCTAAATACTAAATACCCCCAATAGTGCTTTGCACATGGAAGGATTTTATTAAGCAGTTTAAAAAATTCATTGCTTTGGATAAAAATTAGTGATCTGACGAGCATCTCATAGAGGCATCTTAAATGAGTCACTTTATTAGCCTTTGAGGACATGACAGTGGTGTGTCCAGAATGTGAGAAATGGCTTACACGTGGAACCTGGAATCACACACAACTTATGAAGCTTCTTAATAGAGGATGATCACGCAAAAGAAAGTGCTCAGCAAATGTGACTTGTGAGTCATCATATGTGGGAGTCTTTCAAAGCTGGCATTACTTTCAGTCTAGTGTAGAAGCCCATTAAATGTGTAAGGTACACCCAAAAAACCAGGTCTTCAAACTCCTTCTCAGTTGACTCAATCCATCTCTCGTTAGGGGTTTTCTCTCCTTTCCTTTGCTTTGCTTTGCTTTTTCTTTTTAACAAGTGACTACTGTCTGCTATGCCCTTTCTGGGCCTTTGCCAAGATTTCGTTTCCAATCTTAATAACCAACTTACAAATGCACTTTAATTCCTTATGGCACCTGTAAAAGTTATCAAAAGCAACTTGACTTTTACTTCTTATTGAGTTAACATGCATACTCTATTGAAAATGTAGAGAGAAATCGAATACCTTTCAGGTGCCACTAAAAGTACTTCCAAGCAGTGGTGATTTATTCAGTTTCCAAATAGTATCTTTTCATTCACAAAGAGAAAAGTATCAAATTTCTTAAATGAAATATAATTGTATTATTTTGTAAATTTATGGTAAATATTCTTGGCACTCATCCCATTTATGTATAGTTATTTTTAATTTTTTAGTTTTGGGAGCAGTTTTAGGTTTACAGCAAAATCGAGGGGAAAGTACAGAGGTTTCCCACATACTCCCTGTTCCCATAGGTGTACAGCCTCAGCCATGATCAACATCATGCCCAGGAGGGTGCATGTTTCACCAGGTGCCAGGATGATCTTACACAGACACATCGTAACAACGCAAGGACCTTAGTGTACCTGAGCATTCACACGGTCGTTGTACATTGGATGTAAATAGTTATTTTTGACATTATCATTTCATAGTTCTCTTAATAAAATATTTGAAAAGGATCTATTTCTGATCATTTTTATAATACAACAAACAAAATAGTGTTTTGCTGTAGTTGCTGGTTTATTAACATGAATTTGGTAGTTCTCTGATATAAATGATTTGATAAAAATGAATGATTTACAATGTCACATTTTCATTTCTACTTGCATAAGTTCCAGCATTCAGGAGTTCTCAAAAAGAAAAAAAAAAAGAGAGAAAAGAAGAGAAAAGAGGTCATGAAAAAGGGAATCTCTCTAGAGGATTTCCTTGGTGAAGCATTGACACACACAGACATTTTCATCTCCAAGGCAGTCATCAGAAGTAGGATTTTCATAGGTGCAGATTCAGATAAGTATAGCAAACTAAAATGATATCTAATCATAGTTGTCAGTTTATTATGGAAATATTTAATTTTCCAGGGATTTTGAAATTATTGAGTTATATCACTTTTTATTGGATAAATGTAAGGGAACATATTTTAAAATATGAGAAATTGGAATCAACGCAAAGCGGCCAGAAAGGAATTACAGGTTTAACCCCATAGGAGAGAGTTCCAGTATAAGGAACATGTGGATATCTGGCCATGGAGCTGGTCTTCACACAAATGATTTTTTGAATCAAACAAACATTTTGGGGGGTTAATTGATGATATTCTATGAATCACCTTTACATTCCAAGATACCTCCCTTTGCTTTCAGAGCTCATGGGTATAATACCAATCAAGTCAGCATTTTCTCCTCGTAAGCTTAATTAAGTCTGAGAAAGAAAACCAGGTAGGGGAACAAATAGGAAGCCGATGAAAAGAGCACTTACTTAGAGAAGGAGCAGTGAAAATATTTTCATTTGTAATCGAGCAATATTAAGTTACTGGTGCTAACATCCATGCGATATGCTCAAAGGTCATCTTTTCTTCCTGGGCACACAACCAAGTACGGTTCTGGCCTCGTAGTTCACGGGACCACGTGACTGAGTTCTGGCCAACAAATGTGGGCCATCCACGGGTGCCACTCCCAGTGTTGGCCTTTCAGGGGTCTTCCCAGCACTCTGTTTGCTAAGGGGACGGCCAGGGACTAAAGACCTCGTGGAGGTCTCCAGGGCCTCGTGGGTTCCCAGGTCAGCGGATGGCAGACACTTAGGTGGAAGCAGCCTGAATGCCTGAGTCATTTCATGGCCGAAGCTGTGCAAGGACACCCCCCAAAGTGGGACCTCTGCACTGGACGTTGGTGAATGGAAAAGAAACTATTATCTGGGACTTCCCCGGTGGTCCAGTGGTTAAGACTTAGCCTTCCAGTGCAGGAGGTGTGGGTTCGATCCCCAGTCGGGGAGCTAAGATCCCATGTGTCTTTGCGGCCCAAGACAAAAAAAAAAAACCAACATAAAACAGAAGCAATACTATAACAAATTCAATAAAGACTTTAAAAATGGTCCACATCAAAACAGTCTTTAAAAAAAAACCCAAAATAAACGATTACCATGTTCAGCCCTTGTGATACTGGGTTGGTTTGTTACAGGGCTTAGTACAAGACTAGCACTTTCTTCTGGGTTCCCTGAAATATTTACGAGACTGTGTCTGCTTTAGGAAGAAGCTAGAGGTGTGTATCTCAAACGGAACGAATGAAATGGGGAGAAGATATGTACACGTATGTGCATTTTTATTTAATACGAGGCTTCTAGCCTTATAGATCATTCTTTTACTCATCAACTTTGAAAAGGCTTAGCTTAGAAAATGACTTGACTCTGCACTTAAGTTCATCGTAGCTACGTCTACACGGTGCTCGGGCTGAGCAGCATAGGGTGCAAACCTAGGAGCCCCAGTTGGATTATACAGTCAATTGTTTTCAAAGAAATAGTCTGTGCGCTGGCGCAGGATTCTACCCAGTTGCCAAATGACAGAAAGGGATTGCTTCCTCTCCCTCTGATTCTGTGTCTGCCTCAGTCCTAGACTATCCAGACAGAGTCATGGTGATTGCCTGAATTAATTAGAGAAAACATTCTAATAAATTCTCCAACATCCCAGCGTCTGCCATACTTGTAACGGTAGTGGCAGAGCGCAGAAGATAACACGCGGCCCGAATTGGGTCACGTGTCACCTCAAGTGAGATTTGATGTACTTTTCATTTTAACCACTTAATTCCAAAAACATTCAGACGTGGCAAATGTCTAGGGAAACCTTCCTGTATTGGATACAGGTGGTTAGCTCACAAGGCTGGGACTGTATCTATTGGGGGGTACGGTCATCTCAGGAAGTATAGGACAAGGTGGTTTAATCACAGACTTGGGTTTCTTAATAGCAAAACCAGGGCTCCTGGGGGAAGTGTTTCTGTGACACACGCTCCCCGAATCCATCAGGGCTGCCTTGACTGAGGGGAAATTTCTGGTTGAAATGAATAGCTCCGAGGTGAGAATGACTGCAGCTGCTGTGGTCTTTTAGTGTCGATGCTGGGGGCTGCTCGCTGAACGGCAGGGGTGTTAAACCTGCCAGTCTGGTCACCTTTAGCTTTCGGTGAAGAGGTATCAGGTTACTGCCTGCTTGTGGGACCTCTGCAGCAGTCTTTAAGCAAAAGTTGTTGTGGTCCAGTTGGAAGTTAAGAACTGTGGCTTCCTTCCCTTCTGTCTCTTGTTTAAATCACTAAACTACTCCCTTTAAAGTATGTTTGTGTATATAACATGCCTGCAGTTTCCCCCTCTGGAAATTTAACAAGATACCTCCTACTTCACGATAATTATGTATTCCTTATTTAGGTTAGGAACTATTGTGTGTATTTTTTTAAATTTATGCTTTGGGGCCTTGTAAAAAACTGGTGATTAATTAGTGTAGATTTTGATATTGGAACCAAGATAGCAGAAATAATGAAGAAGTTTCCAATTTAGAAGAAATCAAGAATTTGAAGCAAAATTAAAAACTGAAGTTAAATAATATCATGACACAGTCTTTTGAAATGTCATCTATTGTGTGAAGTTAATACACACTTCAAAAAGGAGACTAAATAGGTTTGGTGAGAGCTTAAAAAGAATGGGGCTAGGTGTTTGGTAGCTTGATAACAAATGAAGTATTCTCTAAGCTTGATTTTTATAATTTGTTCTTATAGAGAATTTATATTTGAAAGAAAATACTTGCTTGATTTTAGTCAGTTGATGAAAAAGTTGGTAGAATCTAAGGACCCTATCTAGGAGTGAGAGAATGACATTGAGAAGGACGTGTGTGTCATTTGGAAACCTATTTCTAATGTGGGATATATCCTATGTACACTATAGACTTCCCTCTCAGGTCGGGACTGTATTACTAAGAAGTGTGTCTGTTAATGCTTAAACATTTTCAGTCTGAGTAAGACTTTACCTTACATTTTATAATGGTTTTCCTTTTCTTTCTTTTTTTTTTTTTTTTGTGGTTCATGGGCCTCTCACTGTTGTGGCCTCTCCCATCTGTTCATATTTTCTATTTCTTCCTGGTTCAGTCTTGGAAGGTTATACCTTTCTAAGAATTTGTCCATTTCTTCCAGGTTGTCCATTTTATTGTTCATTAGAGTTGCTTATAGTAGTCTCTTAGGATGCTTTGTATTTCTGCGGTGTCTGTTGTAACTTCTCCTTTTTCGTTTCTAATTTTATTGATTTGAGTCCTCTCCCTCTTTTTCTTGATGAGTCTGGCTAATGGTTTATCAATTTTATCTTCTCAAAGAACCAGCTTTTAGTTTTATCGATCTTTGATATTTTTTTTTGTTTCTATTTCATTTATTTCTGCTCTGATCTTTATGATTTCTTTCCTTCTGCTAACTTTGGGGTTTTTTTGTTCTTCTTTCTCTAATTGCTTTAGGTGCAAGGTTAGGTTTATTCGCGATGTTTCCTGTTTCTTAAGGTAGGATGGTATTGCTATAAACTTCCCTCTTAGAACTGCTTTTGCTGCATCCCATAGGTTTTGGATCATCATGTTTTCTTTGTAATTTGTCTCTAGGTATTTTTTGATTTCCTCTTTGATTTCTTCAGTGATCTCTTGGTTATTTAGTAATGTATTCTTTAGCCTCCATATGTTTGTGTTTTTTACATTTTTTTCCCCTGTAATTGATTTCTAATCTCATAGCATTGTGGTCAGAAAAGATGCTTGATATGATTTCAATTTTCTTAAATTTACTGAGGCTTTATTAGTGATCCAAGATGTGATCTATCCTGTAGAATGTTCTGTGTGCACTTGAGAAGGAAGTGTTCCCAGAAAATCCGGTGTTTTTGGATGGAATGTCCTATAAATATCAATTAAATCTATCTGGTCTATTGTGTCATTTAAAGCTTGTGTTTCCATATTAATTTTCTGTTTGGATGATCTGTCCATTGGTGTAAGTGAGGTGTTAAAGTCCCTCACTATTATTGTGTTACTGCCGATTTCCTCTTTTATAGCTGTTAGCAGTTGCGTTATATATTGAGGTGCTCCTATGTTGGGTGCATAA
The DNA here is from genome assembly GCF_951394435.1 of Stenella coeruleoalba. Classification (NCBI taxonomy): domain Eukaryota; kingdom Metazoa; phylum Chordata; class Mammalia; order Artiodactyla; family Delphinidae; genus Stenella; species Stenella coeruleoalba. The sequence goes on from NC_137164.1 coordinate 2,040,857, forward strand.
ATATTTAGAATTGTTATATCTTCTTCTTGGATTGATCCCTTGATCATTATGTATTGTCCTTCCTTGTCTCTTGTAACATTTTTTATTTTAAAGTCTATTTTGTCTGATATGAGTATTGCTACTCCAGCTTTCTTTTGATTTCCATTTGCATGGAATATCTTTTTCCATCCCCTCACTTTCAGTCTGTATGTGTCCCTAGGTCTGAAGTGAGTCTCTTGTAGACAGCATGTATATGGGTTTTGTTTCTGTATCCATTCAGCGAGCCTGTGTCTTTTGGTTGGAGCATTTAATCCATTCACGTTTAAGGTAATTATCGATATGTATGTTCCTATTACCATTTTCTTAATTGTTATGGGTTTGTTTTTGTAGGTCCTTTTCTTCTCTTGTGTTTCCCACTTAGAGAAGTTCCTTTAGCATTTGTTGTAGAGCTGGTTTGGTGGTGCTGAATTCTCTTAGCTTTTGCTTGCCTGTAAAGCTTTTGATTTCTCCATCGAATCTGAATGAGATTCTTGCTGGGTAGAGTAATCTTGGTTGTAGGTTCTTCCCTTTCATCACTTTAAATATATCATGCCACTCCCTTCTGGCTTGTAGAGTTTCTGCTGAGAAGTCAGTTGTTAACCTTATGGGTGTTCCCTTGTATGTTATTTGTCGTTTTTCCCTTGTTCCTTTCAATAATTTTTCTTTGTCTTTAATTTTTGTCAGTTTGATTACTATGTGTCTTGGCGTGTTTCTCCTTCGGTTTATCCTGTATGGGACTCTGCGCTTCCTGGACTTGGGTGGCTATTTCCTTTCCCATGTTAGGGAAGTTTTCGACTATAATCTCTTCAAATATTCCTCAGGTCCTGTCTCTCTCTCTTCTCCTTCTGGGACCCCTATAATGCAAATGTTGTTGCATTTAATGTTGTCCAGGAAGTCTCTTAGGCTGTCTTCATTTCTTTTCATTCTTTTTTCTTTATTTTGTTCTGTGGCAGTGAATTCCACTATTATATCTTCCAGGTCACTTATCTGTTCTTCTGCCTCAGTTATTCTGCTCTTGACTCCTTCTAGTGTATTTGTTTTTTGTTTGTTTGTTTGTTTTTTGCTGTACACGGGCCTCCCACTGCTGTGGCCTCTCCCATCATGGAGCACAGGCCCCGGACGCACAGGCTCAGCGGCCATGGCTCACGGGCCCAGCCACTCCACAGCATGTGGGATCCTCCCAGACCGAAGCACGAACCCACGTCCCCTGCGTTGGCAGGCAGACTCTCAACCACTGCGCCACCAGGGAAGCCCTTTCTAGTGTATTTTTCATTTCAGTTATTGTATTGTTCATCTCTGTTTGTTTGTTTTTTAATTCTTCTAGGTGTTTGTTCTTTAATTCTTCTAGGTCTTTGTTAAACATTTCTTGCATCTTCTCAATCTTTGCCTCCATTCTTTTTCCGAGGTCCTGGATCATCTTCACTATCATTATTCTGAATTCTTTTTCTGGAAGGTTGCCTATCTCTACTTCATTTAGTTGTTTTTCTGGGGTTCTATCTTGTTCCTTCATCTGGTACATAGCCCTCTGCCTTTTCATCTTGTCTATCTTTCTGTGAATGTGGTTTTTGTTCCACAGGCTGCAGGATTGTAATTCTTCTTGCTTCTGCTGTCTGCCCTCTGGTGGATGAGGCTATCTAAGAGGCTTGTGCAAGTTTCCTGATGGTAGGGACTGGTGATGGGTAGAGCTGGCTGTTGCTCAGGTGGGCAGAGCTCAGTAAAACTTTAATCTGCTTGACTGCTGATGGATGGGGCTGGGTTCCCTCCCTGTTGGTTGTTTGGCCTGAGATGACCCAACACTGGAGCCTACCCGGGCTCTTTGGTGGGGCTAATGGTGGACTCTGGAAGGGCTCACGCCAAGGAGTACTTCCGAGAACTTCTGCTGCCAGTGTCCTTGTCCTCACAGTGAGACACAGCTACCCCCCGCCTCTGCAGGAGACCCTCCAACCCTAGCTAGTAGGTCTGGTTCAGTCTCCCATGGGGTCACTGCTCCTTCCTCTGGGTTCCGATGCGCACACTGCTTTGTGTGTGCCCTCCAAGAGTGGAGTCTCTGTTTCCCCCAGTCCTGTCGAAGTCCTGCAATCAAATCCTGCTAACCTTCAAACTCTGATTCTCTAGGAATTTCTCCTCCCATTGCTGGATCCCCAGGTTAGGAAGCCTGACGTGGGGCTCAGAACCTTCACTCCAGTGGGTGGACTTCTGTGGTATAAGTGTTCTCCAGTTTGGAGTCACCCACCCAGCAGTTATGGGATTTGGTTTTATTGTGATTGCACCCCTCCTACCATCTCACTGAGGCTTCTCCTTTGTCTTTGGATGTGAGATATCTTTTTTGGTGAGTTCCAGTGTCTTCCAGTTGATGATTGTTCAGCAGTTAGTTGTGATTCCGATTTTCTCACAAGAGGAAGTTGGGATTTTCGAAATTATTAATGAGGAAGTGGAAGAGAGTTTGCACTACCAACAGAATGATTGCAGTCCACTTGATGTTTCAAGTAGCTCAAGGACCCTCCCTTGACTCAGCACCTCAGAGACACTCTTCGTGGAGTGAATCGTGACCACACCGTGTATGCGCTCGCCACTCCTCTCTGTAGGATGACAGTTCCCAGGTTGGGCATATAGAGATAATAGACACACCATCCATTAATGTTTAAGGAACAAATATGAGTCTGAGGATGTGCTAAAGAGCGCTCTTAAAGATCTTAATTAAATGGAGGAAATAATCTTTTACTTATTTTGAAGCATCCCAATGAGACTTCAACATGAACTTTAGCATCATTGCTTTAGAACGTGCCTGCTTTTGTGTATAAAGGCATATTTTAAGGTACTAGAACTTCTTCCAGAACAGGACACAGGATGATTTAAGAAGGAGAAAGTGACTGGACTTATTATGGTGATCATTTCACAATATATACAAATATTGACTCATTAGTTTGTACACCTGAAGCTAATATAATGTTGTATGTCTGTTATACCTCAATAAAAAGCCAAAATGTCAGATGCAGAAACGAATGAAGATCAGTGAAAATGATAAATATGTGTGTAAGTACAAACATTTACTATTTAAATATTTAAATCAGATATACACAAAAATAGCATTTAAATTTACTTGTGAAGATATTTTAAATATTCTGAAGTCCTTACATTAACTGGCAAAATAATTATTAACATTTGATTTTAATAAGTCATGAACACATGCTCTAATATCTAAGGTGATCATTAAAAGAACAGAGCAAAGGATAAACCAATCAAATTAATAGTGAGAAAATAATGGATAAATAAAATGGAATGGATAAATAAAATAAAATGGAGTGTTTATTTTTCAATTTGAAATTGGGATAAGGGAGAGAAAAATGACTCAACAACTGGTGATGCAAATAAAGAGTATGTAGTAGTATGGCACACTTACTCTCAAATTATACATAATTACAACAGATATAGATGGATTATATACTCATTATAAAAGACAAAGATTATCACAATGAGTATTTTTTAAATGTCGAACTATACTATAAACGTATGACAGTGTTATCGAAAACATCATGCTAGAAAGGTTGGAAGTAAATCGTTGGAAAACATATGCCATGCAAATATCACCAAGAGAACTTGTATAGTGATTCTTCAGACAAAATATTCTTTAATGGAAAAGGCGTTATTGGAAGCAAAAAGTGTTGCTACATATTGATAAAAGGTCGTGTATTTATATGCTCTTCAGAGCCTGGCTTTATAATGTATAAAACAAAATTAATAGAGCCAGAGGACCAATAGATAAATCTACAGTGGTAATGAGAGATTTTAGTAGATTTCTCTCAAACTGATAAAACAAAAGATAAGAAGTGAGCAGATTTTAACATTATGATTAAAATGAACTTACCGACCATATATAATCCCCTGCACCAAAAAGTGTAATACACAATTTTTTGAAGCACACATAATATTTTAAAAAATTGATCATATTTTGTGACCTGAACTCTCCAAATTTCACCACATTGAAACCATATAGACTATAGTCTTTGATTATGATTTAAGGATGCTAGAAATTAATAACAAAAAGATAATTAGAAAACACTTATATTGTGGTGCGTTGAGAAATATACCACTAAATAACCCCTATATCAGGAGAGACTGACAGATTGGGGCTCTCCAGTGGTCTTCTCCCCAGTAAAACGTGTGAAAACTAATTTTTACAAAACCCAAACATTTATAAAATTATTCTAAGGGTAAGTAGGACAAATGCAGGAACATCTGTTTAAGAACATCAATAAAAATTCAGTGAGAAGGGTATGAATTGGTGATATTTAAACCCAGACTGCTGCTCCCTCCCTCCACCTTTTGAGGTGGGCACTCACTCGAAGCTGCAGCCCAGAACACAGGGGAGCCTCTCTGCTCTCAGAGGGCTTTCTTCCCAGGAGGAGAAGGATGTCATTGTTTTCATCCTGCCCTCAATTACCTGTTGCTGAGCCTAAGTCCCGGGTGAGTGTGGTTGAGGAGTGAGGAGCCCCCTCCCACAGCCCCCCCTTATGGAATGGAGGCTCTCCGTTGGGTGCAGTGTGCTAAGATTGCTGGGACCCTGGTCCCCCTTTTCCAGGTTCCTGAGGTAGTGGATATATGCCAGGAGAGACGAGCAGAGAGGTTCATAGAGAAGATGCAGAAAAAAATGTTGAAAAGAACGATGGTTTAAACTTTCCAAAATTTATTAAAAACAATAACCTACACATCCAAGAAGCTTACAGAATTCCAAGTAGGATAAACACATAGAGAACCGCAAACAGACATACAAAAGAAAAAATGCTGAAAGTCAAAGATGAGGAGGAAATCTTGAAAACTACAAGAGAAAAATAAATCACTGCTTACAAGGGAATCCCAATAAGATTAACAGCCAATTTCTCAGCAGAAACAATGGAAGCCAGAATACCATTGGATAACATATTCAAAGTGCTCAAAGGAAAACAACTGTCAACTGTGACTCCTATATCCAGCAAAACTATCTTTCTAAAACGAAGGGAAAATAAAGCATGTCTCAGATAAACAAATACTGAGAAAATTTATTGCTGGCATACCTAACTTACAAGTAATACTAAAGGAAGTTCTTCAGGGTTAAAGCAAGTGGCCAGGGTTGTTAATTTGAATCCACATGAAAGAAATGAAAAACACCAGTAACTTAATTATGTAATTATTAAAAACGATGGAAGTGCGCATTTTTTCTTCTTTCTTCTCTTAACTTTATTTTAAAAAGCAATTGTATAGTATAATATGTATATAATGTGTTATTGAGCCTATAACATACAGAAACATAATATATGTGTTACATTTTCCAGTAACATTACAAAGGAGGAATACAGTTGTTTTGGGCTAAAGAAATGACTATAAATTAACAATTATAACAATTATAACAATAATTACAACAATTTATAACAATTAATAATTGTAACAATTATTGTTATAACAATTATAACAATAATTATAACAATAATTATAACAATTTAATAATTATAACAATTATAACAATAACAATTGTTGGTTGTTATAATTAATAATTATAACAACCAACAATGTTGGTTTCATAACATTAATAGATACAATATGTACAGCAGTATTATCACAAAAAAGGAGAAAAAAAGGGAATAAAGCTATATAGGAGCAACATTTCTATATAACACCAGAATTAAGTTAGTGTAAGTCAGAAGCTGATTCAGATAAATTAAGATGTATATGATAAACCCTAAAATTACTATTAAAAATAACTTTTAAAATAGTTTAAAAGTCATTAAAGAAATTAAAATGCTCCATTAGAAAAATACTCAGTACAAAAGAAGGAGGAAAAGAAGAATTAAAAAGACATGGGACATATAGAAAAGAAAAAGTAAAATGACAGGCAGAAATCCACTATGTTAATAATAATGCTAAATGTGAATGGATTAAATAATCTCATATCAAAAGACAGAGATTGTCTGATTGACTACAGATAAAACAAACCGTGTACAGCTACATGCTGTCTTCAGGAGGCAGTTCAAATTCAAAGATTCAAACAGATTGAAAGCAAAATGATAGAAAAAGACATATCATGCAAACAACAACCACAAGAAGTCTGAAGAGCCTTTACTTTTATGATATAAAATAGACCTTAAAACAAAAAAAGTTACGATAAAGAGGGACATTTAGCAATGATAAAACAGTTAATACATCAGGAAGGCATAAAAATTATAAACATGTGCACCTAATAGCAAAACACCACAATACATGTAGTAAAAATCACAGAAATGAAGTGAGAAATAGGTAATCAAACATGAACAGTTGGAAACTTCAATAACCCACTTTCAGTAATGGATGGGACAATTAGATAGAAATTCAGTAAGAAATTGGAAGACTTGAAAAACACCATAAGCCAACTAGATCTAAATGACATCTAAGAACCCTCCGCCCAGCAACAGCAGAATACACATTCTTCTCAAGTGCACATGGAACTTTCTCTGGAATAGAGAATACTCTGAGCCATAAAACAAACCTCAATAAATGTAAAAGAACAAAATGAATACAAGCTGTGTTCCCTGATCACAATGGAACGAAATTAGAAATCAATAGCAAGAGAAAATTGGGGGAAACTCGTGAAATACACTTCCAGTGGGTCAAAGAAGAAATCAAAATGGAAATCAGAAAACACTTTGAGATAAATGAAAATGAAGGTACGATATACATAAGAGTTCTAGGAAGTAGGTAAAATAGAGGGAAATGTGTAGCTGTAAATACCTACATTAAGAAAGGGAAAGATCGCAGTTCACTATCCTAATAATCTATCCTAAGACACTGGAAAAATAAAAGCACACTAAGCTCAGGTAAGCAGAAGGAATAAAATAATAAACATCAGAGCAGATATTATTTCAAAGGAGAATAGTAAAACAGAGAGATAATAAATGAAGCCAAAAGCTGATTCTTCGGAGAGATTGAGAAAACTAACAAACATTTAGCTACAAAAATAAAAGTCTCAAGTTACTAGAATTTGAAGTGAAAGAAGAGACATTACTACTAATCAGAAATAAAAAGGATGAAAAGGAACACAGTGAACAACTGTGGGCCAACAAATTAGATAACCTGATTCCTAGAGAGACACAAACTATTGAATCTGACTCAAGAAGAAACCATCTAAGTAGACCTATACCATACGAAGAGATTAAAGTAGCAATCAGAAACTACCCAAAGAGAAAAGCCCAGGCCCCCATGGCTTTACTGCTGAATTCTACCAAAGATTCAACGCAGAATTGTTACCAGTTGCTATAGTCTGAGGGGTAATAACTACTGATACCAGTCAAAACTCTGACCGTGATTTCCTAAGAGACATTTTCCATTTATAGGTGCACCTCAGCACCCACTGTGTATTGTCATTCTAATTTCTTTCTTTAGATGCACAGCCATGAAGAGTAAACTCTGGCAGCGTTCCTGCTGATGTGAGGTCAGAGTGCTGAAATACTGACTTCACTCTGGAAACATGCATCATCTTTACTTTATCCAGCATCCTCAATGCTGCTGTTTGTGTAGATAGATGGTATCCATGTCCTGACGTAAATAAGCAGGGTGGAATGTTTCCTTCAGTACAGGTGTGGTTTGTATTGATTTGTCCCCTAGTCTCAGTTCCTCATGACCCTGCCCATAAATATGAGATTGCTGTCTACAGCCAGGTGTCATCTGTGGCCGTGTGGCCACACACATATGCAGATGTGGTTTGCACCCAAGGCTCTGGTCTCATAATTCTACCCTCCTCTCAACCGAGCCAGCCAACAAGAAATAACCTGTGTGAGTCACATGTCTAGAAATTCTTCACTGTGATAATGCAGTTTCCTGAAGGAGAAACAACAGATACCCTTTAATACAAATAAAAATAGAATAAAATTTGAGCTGTCAAATTCATATAAGCTTTCACAGAAGAAAAATGTCCTTTGAGTCTTAAAGTAATGCTATTTTAGGAGGTGTATTATGGGACCACAAGATAGGTGAAGTTGGATTACGACAAAGTCTTGTCTGATTCTAGTAATTTGAGAACTTCCAAATTTAAATCTTCTGCGCTGAATTGCGCCTTATAATCACATTGTAGAAAAACAAGGTGATTTTGACAAACCAGTTCTTAATTTGGAAGCCTTCTTCCTTGTGTAATGTTCCTGTCAAGCTCTTCTGAATGTTGTAGAGTTTTAACAAAGCACAGCACAGTGTGTGGGGAAATGGTATTTCCAGTGAAACTCTACCCTGCAGGGGTGAAGTCTGTGATACTGTGAATTTTTCATGGGATTTTCTAATAATGAACATGTTTTTCATTCTCAAAACTCTAGTTACCACACAGGAATTTGCCCGTTAATTACAGTGTGAGCGCCTGCTATTTCCTGATAGCCCTGTAGATAGCACAGTTGGCGTATTCCACACTGGAGCTCTCTGCCAGATTCCTGCCCAATTACAAATGAATCGTAACGACAGAAAGATGACATGATTTTATATTCCGAGAACTGCAAGGAGATCTGAGAATGTCAGGTAACATGGTAATTACGTTTAAAGTAACTTGGTAATTCAAAAAAATATATTACTAAGTAATCTGCTGAAGCATGTAGTTATTATGTGGCTACATGTCTCTCTCCATTATGTTAGCACCAAATTATGAGTTAGAATTCCTATATCTACCTTTTCTACTCTCTCAACAAAAGATACCGAGTTGAAACGCTGGTGAGGGGGTGGAGTTTTTTCCCTACTACAGTTGACAAAAGAATGAAAGTTTCAAGCACAATGCAACATATAATTTCTTTCAAGCTTCTTCTTAAGCCGACATCTAAGCAGAGCAGGGAGGCCCTCTGGAAGACTATTTCTGTCATTTTGAAGCTGCCGTCATGTTCTGCTGATGGAAGAAAGCAAGAGAGGGTGTCATTCAAAGCGCTCTTTGCCGTGGCCATCCAGGGCTTCATCTGAATGTCTGCAGAGATGAAGCCCTCTGGGCATCCCAGAGAATCCCTGTTACCCTCGGGCTGTAGTCACCACGGACACTGGCAGACTCTTCTAAGTCGCCAGGAGGTGGGCGTGGAGTTTATTGTAAGGTGTGATCACACAGGTTAAGGGCGTAGATTAGAATTGCGTTTGGCAAAGAGGAGTCAAAGGAATAAATACATACATTCACTAATACCAACGTTTGTTTCTGGGAAATAATGCGAAAGGGAAGGCAGGTAAAGTCCCTGGTGAGAATGTGTGTTCTGTGGCGAGGCAGGAGGGAGGTGTAAACTATTGGCACTACGTAAATGCTTGCTGTCATTATTGGTGCAGTTTCTAGAGTACAGGCATGTTGGAAATGCTGGGCCGTCTGTTCAGGATAGACTTTCTGATGAGAGTGGAGTGTGCCCTTAAAGCTTATGGGAATGGGAGGTAAGTCGGTGGGGGGGCAGTGAAGTCCAGGTGAGAAGCGAACAGACACGGCGAAGGATGGGACCGAGAGCAAGAGCCCCGAGTGAGAACTTTGGGGCAAACGAGAAAGGAATAAATAGGTGTTTAAATCATACTCTCTAGGTACATGGTTTTCAAAGAGCTTTTCTTTGTAACTCAGTGGCGGTTCCTGAGGGTCTGCGAGGTGGTCTTTGCTGGGTCACAATCAATACTGAGTATCCTTAAGTTTGCATCGTTTTCTCAGTTTAACGAGAACGTTGGCTTAACTGTGATACGGCACTCCACCAGCACTGGTATCTCCACCATCACTCTCCTCCTCCCCGTGCTCAATTTACCTTAAAGTTTAACTTTTTAATTGAACTTACAATAACATTTGCTGAAAATGTCGGAATTTTCGTTGTTGACTGGATTATATCCAAAAGTTTTACTTTAACTGTATGACTCAGAAAAACAGCATTATTATTGAACCTGTTAACGGATTTTCTGTTTGAATTACCAGATGACAATGATTTAAGACTTGCGTCATGCAACTATTTATAAAGTTATTCTGCTCATGGAGGAACGCCTGAACTAACCACCAGTTCACTTTTTGCACATTCACTGAAAATTACGTTTGGAGATTAATTAAAGAGGCCGGTTATTTGGTCTTAGTGACAAATCTTGTTTTATAAAATAATAGGTAAACATGGAACCACGGGATGGACTGCCACCTTCGGTCAAAGTCTTTGCAAAAGTAACTACTAATTTTGAAGCAGATGCTGTTGGCTTGGCCAGGAAGTTTGCATTTTCTGCTATCAGGGTGGTCACTGATGTTCCTACTGCTCCCACAGTAAACAGTAAATGTTAATGAATACTTTGTGCAAGTGCACATCATCTTTCCGAGAAATTAAATTCAGTACTTGTAAAACAATTATTGGGTATTCATTCTCTCTCTTTCTAGCTCACTTCTGCCAGTAGAGGAGTCTGAAGCCTTGGCGTCTGTAACTACAACAGACATTAAACATGGCCCGACTCCTTGTCAGATTCATCTAAATCCTCACACTAAAGGTCAGTTTATGCCATGCTCATCCCAGTTACCTTTTGTAACATGTCCTCTTCAAAAAAAAAGTACAAGACACGCCAAAGGCGAGGAAAGCGCAGTCTGAAGAGACATAGCAACCATCAGAACCAGACCCAGATATGACACAGATGTTGGAATTATCACAAAGGGAATTAAAATAGCTATTAATAATTTAGTGGGAAAATAAACAACATGCAAGACCAGATGGGTAACACCAGCAGACAGGTGAAAAATACAAGAAAGGATCCAAAGGAAATGCTAGAAATCAAAAACACGGTAATTGAACTGAAAAGTGCCTTCTATAGATTCATCAGTTGATTAGATTTAACCACAGACAGATTCAAGAGATTTGAGGAGAGATCCACAGACACTTCCAAAACTCCAACATAAAAAGAAAACTGAAAGTTAAAAAAATAGAGCATACAGGAACCGGGGGGGGGCGATATCTAATATAACATAAGTATATTTGGAACAGAAGAAATATTTGAAGAAATATGGCTGAGAACTTTCCAACACTGATGTTAGACCAGAAAACTCAGAGAACCTCCAAGCAGGACAAATACAAAATAACAATAACAAAAAACCTAGACATGCATATTCAAATTACAGAAATCCAAAGAGAAAATCTTGAAAGAAACCAGACAGAAAGGAAACCTTACTTACAGCCAGAAAATGTTGAATTTAGTAAAATCATGTTCAATTTATTAGAAATGAAATATAGGAAATTAAGCCTATAGGTTGGAGGACTTGAGCTATAGTTCAAGTGACCTACCGTCAAGTTTTGAGGACATGTTGAGGATATATTGCAGTTTAACTCATCTAATGTACGAGAGAATAATTATTGCTTTAATAAAGTTTTATTTTCACTTATTAACGGCTATGATTTTTCTAAATGTACCTTTTTACTGATCTACAGTGTTAGAGACATTGCTAGAGCTTTTGTATGTTTTAAGTTTTAGGGACAAGTACTTGACATTTTCTTCTTGCAGAGCTGCACTGTTTAAGTGACACCCAGAGGACATCTCAGTCGGGAGGGGGGGGCCTTAGTGGTGTGGTCCTATTGCTGGTTATGCCCATGTGAAGCTGTGACCTCGGTGAATAGTAATTTATTATTATTTAGCTTATATAAGCCGAGAGAACTCGCTATTAGCATAGGAAGTAGAATGAAGCATACCGAAAAGTAGGGTGCTGGGTTGAAATAATAAGCAGAGATAAAGTCTTGAATTCGGACTCCACCTGTGTATTTCTGCATGGAATGGGAGAGGCAGGTTGTCTGGTTGTTCCTGTATGTGTACTGCGTGTGCGTGTTGAGGGGTGTGCAAAACAGCACCTTGGGTTTTTAGTTGCCCATGAACTTAAAAACGATCAGCCTGGCGCTGATCCCTCTTTCAAGTCTAGTGAGTCTCTGACTGTACCACTGAGGGCTGGAACCCAAGGAGGGCCTCACAGCCCTGTTTTCAGCCCCGGTCAGACATACTGTTCGTTTCCGGGAAGCACCATTTCAAAGGGCTGTCTCTGAAGCAGTGGGAAGGATCTGGAAATTAAAAACACCATGTGGGGGAACACTTCATAAAATGGGGGCTATTCAGCCAGGATAAGAGAAGTCTCACAGTGGGATTGTTGCTGCCTTTTAAGTATCTGAAGTTCCGTCGTGTTGAATATATAATAGACTGTTCAGCTTCGCTCTTGGAAGGCAGAGCTGTGAGCAACTGTCGGAAGTGACAGAATATGGTCAACTGGCTTAATGTGAAATGGGCATTTCCAGCTTCGAGTGCTTTCAATCAAACACCCCTGAGTTCCTCCTTTTCCAGAATGGAGGATGGAACCATGGAGTTTTCTTTTTACTGAGAGTCAGGGCTTTGAAATTGTCTCTAAGTAGCACAATAAATAGAACTTTATGGTAAATTAATTGGTAAATCATTACTGCAGTTACAAGTTAAAACTAATTACTCTTCTTCACATGGCTCAAACCAGTCTGGTTAATTATAATAAAATATATTCCCGCGTGTATTGGGATAGGTTATGATCCTTTGTTCAAGTTTCCTAATATTTTACTTTTAAGGTGATTACCTAAAAACTTAACAAAATAATCTGATGTGAAGCAATATATTATTAAAATCCACCATTTTGAATAAACATGTTGACATTTCTTGTATTAAACAAAAAGTAGAAAAATTTTATCCATGAGCTTAGGAAAGCTGTCACCACAACATTATTTGCACACATAAGTAAGAGGCAAGGTAACTGTGATGGAATTATTCCCTCTTTTTGCCCTATAATCAGATATCTAAAGACATTTTCTAGAAAAAGGAGAGAAATGCAATGTTTGGAAGGACTGTCGTTAATATGAAGTATATGAGAAGAAATATTTTGATATGGTCGTGAGGCAGGAGGCATGATGTGGTTTCTGGTCAGAGTTGGAGAACTTCCTGCAGGGTTCTCAGAGGAGGAGATGCTCCTGGTTCCAGGCTAGAGCCCGGAGGACAAAACTAAGGGTGTTTTGGAAGATGAAATAGTGGGGAGTGTGACCTTTGACCTGGGAACTCAATAAATGGGCCTGACCGTTGGAGGGAGGGGCTGTGCAGGGCTGGTAGAGCAGCGACAACGTCAGGCGGTCCTGGAGCCGCGTGATAGGCTGGATGGAAATTCCAGCCTTCCCTTGTGCTGTCTTCAAATTCCTTAGGGTTCAACAGTCCTTGAAAGCTCATTCGCTTTCCCTTGGTCCTCCTATTCTTTAGCTCCCAAATTCACTCTCCCAAGGTAGACAGGAGGGGGGAAACATTCTTATCAGGGTGGTCCCTCCCCCTCATCCATCCCTCCACCTCCTCTCCCTCCACACGCTGAGTTCTACTCCACAGCAGTAGGGGTAACACTTCTACACTGTCACCTCCTTCCCTAGACCTCTGGGTCTGTACTTCCCCTTCTGCCCCGCTTGCCTTTATCTTTATCAAGATTCTGTCCAGGCAGAACCCTCCCACCCTTTCCTACCAGCTGAGACGGGCGTGTAAAGCCAGCCGGCAGGTCCTAAAGGCACAGGGTGCGGGGAAGGCACTGAGTCGTGTTCATCTTGCCAGAGAAGCAGTGTACGGGCTGAGCAGTTGCTTTTATGGAAACCTTGGTAACTGTCTCCTGATTGGATCATACCAGGTTATGGACCATACAACGTGGTTCAGTGTTCCAGAATTCTCCATTAACTAATGGTTGTCCAGGTCTCCTAACCACTCAAGGGCCAGATTCCCTCATTTATTTGTAAAGACTATTTTATCATAACAAATTCCTCAAATGACTGTGTGAGTTGAATGGGGTGTCAAGAGTAAAGCACACTTTGTGAACAAGACAACAGAAGTGGTGGTTATTTTTTATAACAGCCTGGCCTCATATCATTGGCCACTTCACTTTTTCCTTCTAAAGGCCGATGTAATGTGTTATCCATGATCTCTCATTATTTTCTTATTCCTGATTATGTGAACAAAGCTGCAAAATAATGAAATTACGAAATTAAAGAATGGGCAATTAAAAGGTTAGAAGCCTCAGGAATACCAGGATAAAATCAAGAAATTTGAGGTCCGCATAGTGTATAGTCAACTGGTCATAAGTAGTAAGTGGGCATCACCCATCTGTTTGTTGTTTATCCAACAAACTGTGACCAAGTGCTGAGTAAGAACTAAACACTTGTGGGAAGAGGACCACATACTCTGTGTGTCTCCACTGGGAGGGACCCGCATTTGAATAATTACTGACCTCTGTCTCTCCTGCTCCTGTGAAGTGACTTAACCAGCTTGCCTGACTGGATTCTTTTCCTCTTTTCTCTCTTTGCTCTTTTCACCTTTTGAGAACGACTCTGATTATCCGTGGCTGTGACTCTGGGCAAATTCAATCCGGAGGAATAATATCAACCAGCTCACTTGGCCAACAGACGAAAGTCATGCTCGTTAACCCACATTTTACAGAAGCGAAGGTAATATCTGAGTCTCCATTTGTTTCACTCACTTCGTTCTCAAATGCGTGTGTGGAGCGAGGGAAGGATGATTTTCATTGCCTGCCCCTCACGCTGCAACAGGTACTAGACTATAGATGACCATGACGTAATCTGGCCTTAAGATATTTTCTAATAGGTAGGATGAAAGAGTGAGCACAGAGAGACAATTCAGACACCGGGGTTTTGAGTCTCAGCTCTACCGTTCACTAGCTGTACGCTTTGGGGGAAAGTTGGTTTAATCTCTTTGAGGTTCGATTTCCTCATATGTAGAGAGTAATATAAGATCAAAGATAATATCGCTGTGAAAAATTTTATAAACTCTGGTGCTAAGTAAGCTGTGTCCTAGCTTGTCTTCCTCAAATCAGTCCCCTCCCATCCCTTACCTGCCAAGTCCCTACCCTGATTATTTAGCTGGACTTCCACAATACTTTCCTTGTCTCCAAACATGGATTGGACCCGTATCCTTGAAATTCACTTCCTAAATGGGGAAGCACCAAAAAGCAATGCCAGTCCCAAATTCTGTTTCTCAGCCGTTACCTGTTGCTGACCTCAGCTGGGTTCACCCAGAGTTTGTCATCGACCAGCTCCAGCCTCTACTCTTTCTGCAATTGGTTGTCCTATAGTCCTGCTCTAATTGTTTGTCCTATTTCCCTAGCTCTGTGCTTTTCACATCTTCCTACACTTATTCCTATGTGTATATGCCAATATGTAATAATGTCCATAAGGCAGAATGTTGACAGTTTCTTCTTGCCTTTTTAAATCGGCGAATATATGATGGTCGAATCCAACTCCTATAGTATGAGTTAGTTCGAAATAAAAATGTATGACCTTAAAACCTTATAATCCGAGTCACTCGTGGTAAAAGCAGCTGAAACTTCCATTTATAGAACTTATTTCGAAATTTTCCAGATAATGAGGGTTGAAGGGGAAACACCAAAGACTGCCTCAGAATAGCAACAAGGCCCACCTTGGGCAGCTGCAGCCAGTCGGAGGGGGCTTGAAACCTGTCTCAGACCTGAGCTGAGGCTCTGAAACGTGACCAGCTTGCTAACAATAGTGTGTGGCGCTGAGTAATTGCTAAGGGGGGAAAGACACACAGAAGAGAAAAAATAATAATACAGCATGTTATTCATATTATATGAAGGTACCTATGAGTCATTCGGGAGAAAATTCACCAGAAAACATACAATATTGCACGTGTCAACTCCCACTTGTTAAAAAAATAAAAAACAAAAAACAGTAGTGATTCTCCAATACTGAAAGGAGGTGCAAATGCAGATATATTTTTAGAATGGAACAACCATTGCTCTCTGAATTAAGACACTTGGGCCCCATCTACATGAGGTCAGCTATGCCACCTTCGCTGTGTAATTTGGCCCCGACATCACCTCTGCTTTGCACTGTCAGGCAGGGTGTAAGTGTGGGAGGCTGTTACTGTTGACAGGGTGATAACAATCTCTGAGATCTAATGTGGAAGAGATTCCATCCTTGACCTTGGTACTGCATGCCAGGATCTATCAACCCACAGGGCCAGGGCCTCTAGCCAAGTCGTTTGGACATGGAGGCTGGTCAAGTGCCCCCCAGAGAGGAGGCCTGCAGCCCTGAGTAGATTCCAAAAGACATGTGTGGGCTCCACCAAATGGAGGACCCGACAGAGAAGTACCTCTAAATCTCCCAGTACTTTGTCGGTTTGGGAATAGGAGGTTGTATGCTGAGGTACTGTTGTTAAAACAGAATCCAGAAATGACGTTTCTAGGTCTCCTGGGTCTTTGAGTTGGGAGTAGTACGAGTGGCAATTGAATTCATTTGATTTTCCAAATATGACGGAAGAAAATAAAGGAAAACATTTGTGATTGGGGGCTAGAGAAAGCCTTCTGGAGAAAGAGTTAAAATTCAGAAGACTTCAAGGAAAAGACAGATCTATCAACATCATACATACAAACTTACGGTTGGGGAAAACATCAAAAATGACATTACAACTTAGGAGGCATTCTAGAAGGAAATATTTGGAACCAGACTAGACATGATTCATGTCCCAAATACACACAAAGCTACTAAAACTCAACAAGCGAAAGAGCAACGACTCAGTAGAAAAAAGGTGACAAGATATGAACAAGTAACTAATTCATAAAAGAAAAAAATACAAAGTAAGGCATAAAAGCAGTAGCTATAATTAGACAGAAGCAAATTAAAACAGTATCATTTTTATATCCCACATTTCCCAAACAAACAAAAACTAAACAAGATGTAACAGCCCAGCTTGTCAAGGGTGTGGAGAAACAGCGAATATGACAGTGCTGGTGGGGCTGAATTTTGGCCCAGCTTTTTTGGGAAGGTTGTCAGGACATGTTTGAGAAAACAAACAATGAACAAATGCTATTATTCAGCAGCTTCAGTTCTTGACAGTGACCTGCAAAATGCTTACTCATGTGTATAATGATCCGTACACAAGGGTGTCCAATTCATACCATTTGTAAGGACAAATGGAAACAATCTAGATAAGAATAGAATGATTTATAAACTGTTACAGTGTATCCATACAACATATTATTATGTAGCCATTGAAAAGGACCATGCAAATGTTTCATGATATTTTTAGTGCAAAAAACAAGTTACATAGCAAAATGATGCTGTGTTGATAGAATAAATTGTGTCTACCTTTCTGTGTATGTGCACATTCAACAGAAAAAGCCTGAAATGTTATCCTCCTAACTTTGATCATGGTAACCTCGACTGGATGAACTGATGTAATAGCGTCTCTCTCTCCCTGTCTGAATACGTGTAAAATATGAGATATTTTGACAGTTTTCTTGTGTTTCTCGTATTTTCAACAAATTCACCTCAGTTGTGTAAGATACAGTTATTTATAAGTTATCAAACTATGCATTTTTAACAATGTGATTTACAATTATAGTAGCGTAGAAGAAAAATCTAAATAATGATATTTCTAATGTCAGGGTGGCTTGAAAAGGCCGTCAGCATGACATGCGGTGCTAATGGTTGTGAATGCATTAAATATTAAGTCGACAACCACCAAAATTAATGGGGACTTTCTACTGCCATAGTAATAGGCATAATTTACATTTGTGTGTCACAAAATAACCCAGATGGTGTATTATGAGACATTTCAAAGAAAATATTCTGGAATCAGAAGAATCAAATTGAAAAAATTTTTCTCATTTTGCCAATAACAACCATGTTTTTAGTAAAATCGTGTTAAGAAGTTTTAAAAGCATGTTGATGTGTTGTCCCTGTTACTTTTTAAGTAAGCACAGAAACAAAGCTTCACCGTTTACGAGTTCAGAAACACCTGTTTCTGTGCCTCTGTCTGACTTCGTGTAAATGGAGGAAGAGTTCTCAAATGAGAAAGCCAAGGTCGAGAGATGAGAGATAGTCACCAAGGGTGACAGGGCGTGTTGGACTCCTCTGGATTAGACCTTGCCTGCAGCCTGAGTCCTGGGGAGTCGTTGGCCTCCCTGTTCTTGTGCGAGTGGGTAGAGAAATAAGAACAGAGGGCCAGGAATGAAGGAGCTTGACATGCGTGGCACGTTGTGTTGCTTAAGGGGTGTGCGGTGACTAGGGACACGAGTGTGTGATACGAGATGAGGAAGGAAGCCGTGCTGGGAAGTCCGGAGGTGATGGGCTGTACAGACACCAGGGAAGCAGCAATGGACCCGAACACCAGCAGAAGATGAGTCTCAGGTTGTCTTAATAGAACTAGCATCCTTGGAGGCACTACAGCAGCAAATTCTTACGAGGTGCGTGAGGTATGCCAGGCTCTGCGCTCTGTGCTTTAGATATCATGGCGTAAGTTAGTTATCGTTATAGGACAGTTAACTACGGCCAAAATCATGCTGTGTAACAAGCACCACTGAACCGCGTGTGCACAGGACAGCAAGCTTTTCCTCACTCCCTGTACTTCAGGCAGGCTGTTCCTGGCTGGCTTGCTGGTGTGTCTGAGAACATGTGGTCTGGCTTGAGCTCAGCTGGGGTCTCCTGCCTCTGCTTCCCTGTCTCTCCTCCTCTTCCTGGTCGAATAGGTCAGCCCTGCCACGTTATTCCCTGGGTGATGGCAGACGTGCAGGACAGGGAGCCTAGCTGCAGAGGAGGTTTCCAGACTTTAGTCACTCATCCCGGGTATAACGTCTCTTTGGAAAAAAAGTCAGGGAGCCAAACCCAAACTCAAGGCTTGTGTAAGCACCCTGACTCACGGAGGGAGGTGGGCTGCGGTGACTGTTCTGAGCCGGGAATCTGCATTTCCGCAAGCGGGCACTAGTGTTACCTCCATAATATAACATCATAATTTGCTCAAGGACACAGGAGTAATGAGCAGAAAAACCAGGGAGACTGTGGGCAGGGGGTTCATGCTCTCAACACTGAGATACACATGGGGACCACTCAGGGGGGCAGCACAGGCTGGGGGAGCTAACCGGCCCCGAAAGCGCTATGTGCACAGTGAGGGCCTCCACCTTGCAGACTGGCTGCAGAGGCTGCCCGCCCCCACCCCTGCCAAGTCCCCTCCTCAGTGGCCACGTGGCCACGGGCCTCCAGGCTCTAAGATACTACAGCCCTTCTCCTGCCAATGCAGGAGAAAGCCTTTATGTTCCTGTGCAAAGGCTCCTGTAAAGAGAATCTTAGGGCTCACAGCTCTGAGGAGCTCCTGGGCTGGCCTGGCCATCTGGCTTGCCTGGGGAAGTGGCTTTCTTCACTGACACGTGAAGTCCTGGTAAGCAAGACAAACATAGGCTGCAGCCCAGCTATTCACTGCGACTCGCTTGAGGAATCCTTCCCCCCCTGTGCAAAAGAGGGAGTGGAAATGCGGATGCTGCCTGATTTATGTAATTCATGTTTATATTCACAGTTCATGGAAGAACTCATTTGTTCACACAATAGAGTTTTCAGAGATGAATATATTAACATACAAATATGGTTTATAGTCACAAAGGACTTGAGCTTTTGGGTCACGGGTCATTCTGCAGACGGGCAGTGGCAATGTCATTCTCCATTGTGCACGCAAGTGCTTTTCTGGTTTATTGCCTTTTGCTCTCATTTTAAAAGGAGGAAAGAAATTCTCTCACCCCATTTCCTAGTGTTCCAAGTCCGACAGTCTACCTCTTGCCCTATTTTTATCACTTCTTACAGTTTTCAAAGTTATGTTGTTCATCTTTGTTGAAGGCATATTTTACTATTCTTTTCTTATACTTTCATCATCCTATTCAGCTTACCTTATAGCTGCTAGGAATTCTTTCATTGTCATGCGAAAAAATTTCACATTTAACTCAACTTGACTGAACTCCTAGTAAATGTAAAGGACTGTGTGAGCCTTTCATATATCTTGTACCGTTGAACCTGTAAAATTCTGTGAGATAGAGATTACTTTCAAGATGGGCAAAGCGAACCTCATAAAGGGTAGCCCAATTTCTCAAACTCCGATAACCAGGTAATGTTGGAAGAGACGTTTCGGGTGCCCTGGCCGCATCACCGCAGAGCTGCATGTGAGCGACCGCTTACCTCCCCGCGGTGTACCTCACACCACTTTCCTCTTTCCCCGCTAAGTGCCAGGCATAAGGGCTTCATTTCTGCTTCTGATGCTCCAAGCTCCTTCTCATCTTGAGGACTTTGTGCCAACTCCCCGCTCTGTCTTCACAACAAGCCGCATGGGTGGGTCTCCTCCTGTCATCCCACGGTCAGTGTCACCACGTCCCAGACTTTTGTCCACTGCAGGGGAGCTGGCCAGCCGCTCTCCCATCTCCCGACTTCACCCCTTGGCACAGCCCTGAGAAGCATCTACCACACTTGCTGCCTCGTCTTCTGTGTACCAGTCTCCACTCATGAGAATACAAGCCCCGCGAGGACACAAACACTGTCCATTCCCTCTGTGTCCCCAGCTCCTAGAACGCCCCCTCTGAGGTCGCCAGCAAGGGTTTGATGAATGAATAGATGATGTCTCTAACTTGCTGAGACAGAGCTAAATTCCAGGAGGACAACACGGCCTGGTCTTGGCCCTCAGAACGTGGAACCCAGCACCTGGTGTGTCTCTATGCAGAAAAGGGCATGTAGGACTAGAACTAGATCAAGACGGTGAGGCTCGATTTAGCAGCCACTAAAAATAAGCACTGATATGTAAATCGGGATGTTAGCAAATCCATTCCAGATCTTTAAACTAATTTTATACATAGACATAAACTTATAACATGCTGTCTTAAAAAATACCACATAACAAGGACTTAACTACAAAGTAAGTTTGGAAGACTGCGGTGGCCACACTTTGGAGCCTTCTTGAGCTAGGAAAAGATGATTTAGTGAGATGCCTGGGAGAAGCCTTAAAGGAGTCTGTGATAAGGAGGCAGAGAGAGAGAGAACCAAGAGAGCAGAGGCCAGAGACCTCAGGGAGTGGAACGCACGTCTCCTCGAGAGTAGGGGCCACTACGTGTGTGACGGGTCGCCCACCTGGTTCCCACCTTATCACCCCCGTCGATGGCAAACACACACGTGCTGAGTTGATGAGAGGCTATAGGATTCCAGTCCATCGGATATGGCACGATTCCAATTCCAAACAGTTTATCTCAGGCGTTCAAAGGCCTGGGGCTCCCCAGAGGCAGCTGGAGCTTGTCCTGGGGGAGCCCTAAAGAGCGCCTAACGCTCCATTAGGTGTTTGCTTTGTTTCCTTAGAGGGAGTCGGTGGTGCTAAAGTTGTGTTTTTGAAATCTTAACAGGAATCTAAAGACTAGTGTGAAATTGGGTGTAAGTCTCACCATATACTTTATTAATCAACATTTCAAGAAAAGATATAAAATGGGGGTAATATTTTTATTTAAATATTTGCACTAATCTAATACAAAGGTATTTCGCTTCTATCCTATCCTACTAGTTGTGAGGACTGGAAATCTCTGTGTTTTCTTGCCATTTTTAAAAAACTTAATTTTCCCCAATTATTACAGCCGTGAGAAGCAGAAACACTTGCTATATTTTCACCACCCAAGGAGAACAACTAAATATTTTGATGTTATTTCTTAACAGGTTTCTTTTGCATAATTAACAATCATTATGATTACATTGCTTATTGAGTTTTCTGTACTGATGGCAAATAAATTTGTACATAAATTTTCACAGTTTTTAAAATTAATGCAAAATATTATTCCGTGTAGGAGGTGATATAATTTACTTAACTACTTGGTCAATATTGAACATAGATTTCCACTTCCCCCTTATTTACATAAAGCTCTTTTATATTTTAGATTATTTGTGATCTGAATATTATATATGTTGTAAATTCAGATTTTGATTTCAGATTATACTCTTATATGCCCCCCAATTTTAAACAGGTAGGGAAATTTGAAGTTTATTGATATCAATTTTTAAACTGTTTTCAAAAGTTTGTGAAAAACGTCGTCTCAGCGACTGGTAAATAAGATTCTTATTTCCTCACACACCCATCAGCACTTAACAGCACCTTTAAAATACAACTTCTACTTTTACAAGTGAAAAAATGTTTCTTCCCCAACTGGAATATCTTTGTTTACATAGTGAGATAAAACATTTTCAAAATGCGTCTTGACCCTTTCCTCCTTTGTTCTTGGTTACTAACTTTCTTGACTATACCATACCCATGTGGTGGTTTCTATAGCCAGCTTCTTTTTCTGCAGTTGGGCTGGAACAAGTTATGAGTCCAGCCCCTTTCAGGAGCTGTGACTCCCTCACATATCTGGGAGTAACTAGTGGCAAAGAAAGATGTGAGCAGTGCAGTCTCACATTGTTAGGTCCGTTGTGCTTAGGCAAAGTCTTACAAGAGTCTTTATTTTTAAAAAAGGGGAGAAATACTCAGAGTTGAAATAATGTGTCCATCTGATGATTAGTATAATTAGAATTCTGAGACTTTGTGTGTGAGGTGCTCATCGATGGAGTGTGGATCGCTAGGGAGGAGGGGCAGCCTGGATGGGACAGTGAGCTTTCCCACCATCACTGACGTGTTCTGCCAACACCTTCCAATATGTGCCTTTTCCTCGACTCGTCCAGAGCTGTGCACCAGAGAAGAAAATGCAGCCATGAGTGTCATTACCTTTCACCATGAGGCCATTGGACCCACTGGCAAAGACACCTTTCGATGATTGTCCGGAACTAGCATGCTTCTTGGAAGAGCAGCTCGGGTGTAATGCTGTTCCCCTCGATCCCTTCATCCACCTCTGAGGGCAGGAGGCCTCTCCTGCAGGCCTCTGCTTTCCGAGCTGCCATTTGCTACACATGGCTCAAATGTACACGGTGTTTGAAAACCGATCCTCTGTCTGAACAAACTTTTGAGAGCTCACGACACAGGCCGTGCGCAAAGCTGGAGATGTACCGTGGACCTGGGAGCCGAGGGGTGTTTCCAGATGCTGCCACGGCTTTGCTCCTGCTTTACCCCTCCCCCCCCGCCCCCGTGGGACTGTCATCCTGGGCGCCCTCCTTTCACTGACAATTGTCCTGCCTGTAACTTCGTGGTGCTGAGCTGTGGACACCCAAGAAATTAAAACGGTTGAAAGTAAAGCCCATCGGTGTTCCCAACATCATCAGACAGGAAGTTTCCCAAAGCCATTTATGAATATGCTGATCTCTCTACATTAACATCTTCTCCACGTCCTGAGTTTGAAATGTCCCAAGTGCAAGTTCATTTCTCTCAGAGCGAGTGTGCATCACGCCAAGGGCCTGTCAGCACCAAGACTGTCCTGTGAGTGACCCACAGAGAAGGACACTAGGCAGGAGAAGAGCCCTCCTTGCTCAGCGGTCACTGTCATTAACACACCCTCCGGCACCAGCTGGGCTCTCGCCTGACGGGGACCGACGTCTTTATTGGATTGTTGTCATGTAACATCTTACGATGAGTATGGAAGGGAGACTGGGAAATAACACCAGTATAGTGAACTGTTCCTTAGAACAGATACTGTAAATATTCTTCCATCTCTTCCCTGCCTCCTTCTGTCTCCTCAGTGCATAGGTGTTCGTTTAGGACGAGAAGCAGGAACCGTGTTTCGAGGTGAATAGGACTGGTTTGTCCGGACCAACCGACCTGCAAGAACGTTCTTCACAAGCAGGGCCTGAGTGAGATGAGGGAGTGAGCCCGCTTCTGTCCGGACACAGGTAGAGAAAGCAGGCGTCTTTGTTCAACATTTGGATCTTTTGTCCATTATGAATTTTTATGGCAATTTTGAGTTTTAAAAAGACCACATTAAAATATGATGTATCTGATTCCCGAGTTTATTGGCACGACTTAAATCTGGGCTGCAGGTCAATGCCCTGCTCGCCTCACCCTGGGACTCTCCAGAAACACATGCCGGAGAGAGAAAATGAAGAAAACCTCTGCTCAGAAAGTAAACTCATTGGTGAGAAGCTACCAGAGACAAGGAGAGATAAACTCCAATTCTACAAAACCCACCTTGGGTCATGAAGAAGGAACAGCAAGATGAAGGTTCAGTACTTCTGCAAAATCATCGCGTTTATGCTCCTCTGGGACTTTTTAACAAGCCCTGTGCCCATCCCACTTCTGTGCTTTTCAACGGGAAAATAATACATTCTGAAGTAGCACATTCATCACTCATTCAAATTCCTTATCCATTTAAGAGATTCTTTTGAAAAGTGGGATTTACGTTGTTGTTGTTAATCAAAAAGGACATACATCGTCCCTTTAACTAGTATTTTCCAATTGCCTCATTACTTTTCGGAACCCTATCTTGGCTTCTTTGTTTTAGAAACGTCTGCGATTTATCAAACGTGTTTTTCTTCCTAGCTGTGTGAAGTTGGAGGAATAAATAGGCTTGTTCCTATCCACTCTGCTTAGTTAGTTCTCAGAGGCTTTTCGCTGTGTATTTTTATAACTCTTCACAGTGGATTCAGCTGGTAGTATGATCACCAGGCTTAGGGGTTTTGAATAATTCTATTTCCCAGCGCTCATCTCACCCAACATCGCACCACGCACCTGCTATCACAATTACATCTGAAAGGAGGGATTGCTTGAGGCCTAAGTCTCTGTACTCGGAGTTTTCTTACCTCAGAGAATTTCTGTGAGTAATTACTACACAGGCCTGTCCCTAGTAAAGGAGATAATCAGAGCACCCTCCCTCTCAGCCCCTCACCCCGTCAATACTGTGATTGATACTGTGACGCTCTCACATCTGCGCTGCCCTTTTCTGCTGAAGAATTCAGAGCTCTTCCAGTATAGTTACCCTTGTGGTCCCCAATGCCACGACTGGGGAAAAGTGGAGGAAACGAAGAGTCTTGCTAGATGAGTTTGTGGGTCCTTTTCCTGCAACCGTGCAAGGTGTCTGCTTTTCTTCGGAGCCCATGACTTTCGGCTAGGTTCCCTGCCGTTCCACGTTCAATTGAGAGAAGTCCCATTGGGAACTGTGCAGAAGAGCGCTTCTGAGCTGCTTTCCCAGCAGAGAGGAGGAGACATCTGCCTTTGACCAAGCTCCTGATCGGGTCCGCAGAGGCAGAGATGAAATAAGGTGAAGAGATGATACACTGACAGCAGAACTGAGGTTTTGGATGAAGGAAAGAACAATTAAGCAAAAATCCATACCGCGGCCCTGAGGTTTACACACCCCAGGTCCCCTCTTCTGGCCCGGCCGAGGACGTTCATGAGTCTATCCCCATTCATCATGCCCTCCCTGGCAGCCGCGGATCACAGCGCACGTCACACCCGCACGGAGGAATATCTGCGTCCACCCGGGTCCCCCTGGCAGAGGGCGCATCCGTCCCCCCGGGGGTGGGGCACGTCTGTTGGAGCAGCTGTGGCTGGGACACTGCACAGGACAGGGGCCTGCGGGTTCCTCTGTCAGCTTGGTCTGCTCTGTGGTTATAAACCTAAGGAATGTCTGAACCTGGAGTTGTCAAAAAGAAGAAGGCTGTTTTTGCTGGAATGTCTGGGATTTTATTCATTTTCCCCAAGATCCCCATTTCAGAAGCTTTACATTTTATGGGTATTTTTTAAACAATAAAATGTTGAGTTTGTAGATGTGGTTCTAAGACATAGAACCCCCTGAGAAGTCTAGATTTGGTTTACCCAGAAAATCCCAGCCAAACGCCTTGAACTTAACCTGAACTCCTCCCCTCTCCCCACAATTGCAACGTTTTCCACTTATAACATCACTACATTATAACTTGGGTCTCTGGCAAGTGTGTCATCCGTGATTAGTAAAACACTGACACAATGACATCATGTCTATAAAATAATCACAAAAAATGCTAACTATTAATGACTACGTCTCAAAATGGAATTTGAGCAATGCCAGTGACGGCTAGGTTCGCTTTCTGTATACTGATCTAGAGAAATTTAATAGATTTGATACCCACCTTCTCCTCCTGCCTAGTTTCTGCCCTTTGGCCGGTTCTCCACTGGCCTAGCCCCTTCCCTTTCCCAAGGAGTTTTTAGTAAGAAGGCCTGTTGAGTTTCAAAACTACCCAGTTTGCCCTCTGATCTCTATTGGGAGCTTTCGCTCATTCCCAGCCAGCAGCACAGCTCTTCTGTGAGTCGGGGTCCTGCTTGAGCTTCCAGTCACTCCACGGTTCACGAGCGGCGGGAGAGGCATGGAAATTTGAAAGCACACACGTTGCCCAGATGAAGGCAAACAAAAATCTGTCTTGCCTACTTGGATGGCGGAAGCCAGGAGCGTAGCTCACGAAAGTCGTGGAATGTTAGACGCTCGCAAAGCAGTGGAATGTTAGGGTTTGAATTCACTCCAACACCTCCACCGACTGTCGTGAACATTTTAAAAACACAGTAGGCTTTTAAGCTTAAGCCAGAGTGAATCGTAAAGGAAATACCATCCATGTGGGGAAACTTCCAAAGTGCCCCGCACCATTGCTAACCCCCTGGCTCTGCTCAGCTCACTGTTGCTAGGTCAGCTGTGAATCTGAAAGTCTATATTTTTGGAAGAAATGCATGTGTATTTATTTATTCAGTAAATATTAAGAACACGTTCTCCCGTGTTAGATGTGAGGGTTTTCTTTTCTTTTTTTTTTTTTTTTCTTTTTTAAGCAGTGGTCCAGCATTTAGAGTGTGACACGGAGCCCAAGTTTTGTACAAATATATTTATACACTTCAGGTCTGTCGTGGAGATTTCCTAGCTCACTTGCGTTCACAATAGCTCACTCTTCTGTTTGGGTATAAATTCCCAAAGGGCAGGAGCTCTTGGGATGCGCCGTCCTACTTCCCTGGGGGAGGAGATGCTCAGTAAATGTTTGTTAGAATCAATCAGTGCATTTTGTTCTTGATAATATTTTATTTGAAAAAATAAAGTTTTGACGTTACTGCTCTACATGATGGCTAGAAACGCTTAGGCTGATGTGAACTCAGCTGACTCACCACTGTGATTTCTGAACGTCGAGCTGTGGTCCCGACGCCCAAAGCAGCAACCTGGTTATTACTCCACTGCTGGTGACACTTTCCGGCCTCCTATGCTAGCTTGCACCCGTGATTCCTGCTGCAGAGTTCTCAAGCCTGCGGTGATTTTCATGAGGCTGGTAGATTGTGAGGCCCCAAATTAAGCACCTAGAAAGAACCCAGACTGGGCAGCCCTTATAACAAGCCCTCCCTGTTCAGCATCAGTAACTTTGCACAAACTCCGTAGGTGACCTTTTTCCTTTCTCTGCTTCCACTTAATCAGATCATGTGACCTCTGGGAGTCTGGTGCTGGGATGTTGACGAGTACATGAAAGCATGAAAACACACACTTTTTCGGGTCCCCGCCTTTGGAGGCATATTAAAATCCTCCTGAATGCTGTTGTCTTTTCCTCATTGAAAATATCAAGTCTGTTTTCTATATAAACAGGCATTTGCTTTTATCTTGCTAATATTGTTTTACATTCCAACCTTATGGCTTAAATATTTTATTTGTCTCAAAATCATTTTTGTAACATGGCCTGATTATTTGAAACAAGTGCGCTCATGTTGGAAAAGAATTGTTAGTGACCTTGCTTTCAACTGAAGAGGAAAACAAACATACAAATCGTTTTTCCCCTGGATGCTTCGCAGTGGTTAGTCGTACACCCTTTCTCTGGGTTAAGCGTAACCTGAAATTGAAAGAGAAGCATGAAAATGAGCTCTCTGAGTATCCATCCCACGTGGCATCGGCACGGAGACGCTGGCCTGGGCCACCAGCTTGAGGAGAAAAAAACGATGTCAGTGTTTGGAGACTAGAACAGTAGTGTATTCATTTTATGTCTTTTTAAAAATCGAAGTATAGTTAATTTACACGTTGTGTTAGTTTCGAGTTTACAGCAAAGTGATTCAGTTATACATATGCATGTATGCACGTATATATATATATATATACATATTCTTTTTCAACTTCTTTTCAATCATAGGTTGTTACAAGATACTGAGTGTTCATTTTATGTTTTACATGAAGGTGCGTCAGAGATCAAAGCATTAGAAGCCTTATGGATGGAAGATTAGGTGATCTGTATTTGCAAATCGGGTTCATTGATTCATGGTAAAGTCACAGAGCGGAAGACATCTGTCTTTGCTGTCACTGGAGTCCTAACCCTCTTATCTTACCCGTCCTGCTTCTTGTATAACTGGAGGTCAGCCCTCCCCCAGGTCCCATTCTGTAAAGATGTCCGCTCGTATCTCTGCCAACTATACTGAAAGCAGAGGCTGGCAAACGTTTTCTGTGAAGGCTGAGCTAGAGCACGGATGTGCGGGCCCTTCCCGCCTCCGTGTCTGACTGGAGTGTTTTACTGTAGAGACGACACGTCCCCAGAGGCGGTGGCTTCCGCTGCTTCCTGCAGGCTGAATCGTGGACGGGTAGAGAAGGAAAGCGCTGACGGGGGGTTCTCTGGGGCCTCACCCCGCCCCCAGCTGTGGCAGGGGCAGCCCTGGTGTCCCTCTTCTATTTCTGAACCGGGGTGGGGGGGGGGTGACTGCTTCCATCCTGGCAACCAGATCCTCCTGGTTTCTGAAAGCAGGCTCTTTGCCCCAACCATTTTTTGGTTATTAGGAATTTCTCTTTGACTCTGGAATAAATTTGATTGTTGTCCTTTATTCTCAGCCAGTGGTGTTAGAAATGTGTACTTACTGTGTGTCTTTCCAGCTACACCATGCGAGTCACATTTAAAGTATCAGCCTGGGTCCTCTTTCCTGATCACGTCATGCTTTTCTGTACTGAGTGACCCAGACCTGGGAGTGGAGTGAAGGCTTTGGACTCATACCCTCATCACCATCAAGCACTGGTGGGACATTACCTGTAGAGTTGCCGCTATGGTTTTCACGGTAGCGCCGTAGTTCCGCAGATACAAATGGAATAATAACAATACATTTTGGAGGAAGAATTCACTCTGAGGTATTTATTAAGATTTTGTCAAGAGATGTCATTTACCTCAATATTTGGAGAAGTTACAACCACTGGATGTATTTGAAAAGCAGTTTTATCCTCTAAACGGGATGTGCTTGAATAAGGCTGCCATGACCTGTCTCACTATTAGACCCTGGAAACGCCAAGTCCGGATTGAGCGTCCCTGGCAGAGTAAGGAGACTGGGTAATGTGGACGCCCGGGCCTTGCTGAGCCAGATCGCTCCCTGCGAAAACGTAACATGGTGTTTAGTGTAGTTTAGAGATTCCTGCCAAGAATAGAGGCCCCAAGAAAGGAGACTTAGCTAAGCTCACAAGCTAGTGTCAGAGATTGGTCTACACCCTGGGTGCCCTGGGTACATCTCCGCTTGTCCTTCCCCGTTCCCATGCCTCTATATCTGAGTCCTCCATCCCTGATGTAACCCACTCAGCGAAGGCCCTGTCTGTGCACATCTTTGTGTGTCCCCGCAGAACCCAGTGAAGGGTAACGATCGCTGAAACAGCATTTGCTAAGGTAGATGATTGGCCCTAAATGTCTCCTGACCTCCAGCGCCTCACATCCTTTGTTGGCTCGTGTACCTGTGTCTAGGCAAGGCCTCAAGTCTCCTGATTATCTCCCACAATTTTCTCCACAATAGAAACTGTCAAGGTCAGTTATGTGTCATTTAGGTGTTTCAATCTTTGCACAGAAAAGTTATTTTTTTTCTTGCCATCCTGGAAGAATTTCACAAGAATTTCAGAGACTGACTAAATGATTGCCGAATTTCTGCATTTCCGCCAAATTGTGTTTAACAATAACAACAGAGATAAATAGCATTTGCCCAAAAGTCGTGCCGAAGTAGGTTCAGGCGAGAACAGAGCAGGACACGTGTGCGTTGGCCGCCTGACGCGGGTCTCACCACCCGGCTCTGCTGCCAGCAGGGATGACCCCGAGAAGGCCCTGGCAAGGCTGCCGCATGCTTATTTGTTTTGGGGCTTTGATACTATGTTGGCTGTGATGTGATCTTTGTTACACAGAGAGATTTAAAACGCAGATTGTTTTCAGAAGCCGTTGCCAATGACGGACGATATTTATTTCAGTGGCACCGGAGAAATGAGCATCCCACATCATTCCATTCTTGCTCACTTTTCCA
This sequence comes from Stenella coeruleoalba, assembly GCF_951394435.1. Classification (NCBI taxonomy): domain Eukaryota; kingdom Metazoa; phylum Chordata; class Mammalia; order Artiodactyla; family Delphinidae; genus Stenella; species Stenella coeruleoalba. The sequence continues at coordinate 2,070,770 of NC_137164.1, forward strand.
TGAGCAACTTGCCACGTAAAGAGGACGTGTTTGGACTCAGTTGACCTCATTGTATAACCCCAGGTTCACGAGGGATGTCTCGGCAGGCTGGGGGAGAATTGTCGTGTCTTTAGGACAACTAACTGTGCTTCAGTTCTTGATTTAGCTCTTACTGTAGATGAAGGCCCAAGTACTTTCTTTTGTGATGAAATATTTAACAGAGCAGCAATCACAAGTTGTTCTGAGGCCTTTCTGCTTAGGTCAACCAAGTATGATGGTTTCTCTGGTTGTAGGGGGGGATTTATGTATAAGTGTGTTTGTAAATAAGAACTATAAAGACATCTGGTTTTGTAAAAACATGCAGGGATGACCTTATCAAAGCCAGAGAGCAGACTGCTTGTGTACCATCATCAGAACTATTTCCTCAAGGAATTTTTCCCAAGATAGTCAGAGAAGTTGCATTTTAGAGGTGTTTTAATGAAAAGCCTCCTGGGAAAATCACGGGTGGTGGGTCATTCCCAATTTCATGGGCTTTCCCTTCTTTAGACCACACCTAGGTTTACCGTTGAGTTTACATCATTGCACTGAGGAGTTACGAGTTAAGGAGGGAGGGGTGAAGGGCAGTTGTTCAGGAGCACAGGGTACAATCACCCTTCTGGTGGGGGAGGAAGGAGGGGGACCAGGGGAAAGGATGGAGGTGAGGAGAGGAGTGTAGAGGGGGTGATGTGCACATGTCCTGACCCTAGGTCTCCAGACAATGGGAAGCTGTGTTCTAGGGATTGAAAACTGGAGAAGGATTTTGGAGCACTTTGAGTTTGAGGGCTTTTCAATGGAGCACGTGCTCTCCAGTCCCACAGACTTTGGTGTTTCCACAGCCTCATGCCTGGGCTGGAGCTCTTGGGTTTCGGAACTCAAATCCACCATGCCTGATCTATGTGTAGAGCAGCAGCCCTCCAGAAGATTGTTTCTTCTTCGCTTTAATTTCTAGAGCATGCTGATCTATGTTTCTGCAGGGGATCAAGAATTGGGCTTTTATTTCATCAGAAAAGGAAAAGAAATCCACTGGTTTCTTTCATATATTTTCTAATTTGAGCATGAATTGCGTACCAAGCATTGTCTTTATTACAACCAGTCTTATTAAGAAAGCCGTCTTTGGCATCCTCTATTTCTCCCCCCACCCCACCCTAATCATTCCACAACCTGCTGGGGTTCGGCTTCTTTTCCTTATCACCCCATCCACACAGTCCTAAACATTAATAGTCTTCATCTTACCTAATTTAGTGGGTTGTTTTCCAATCTTCCTCTTATTTGACCTCTCAGCAATGTGATCCTTGATCAGTCTCCAAATCTTCTGAAGTGTTTGTCCCTTCTGTGATGGTATCACCTGCTGACCTTCCACATCTCCAATCACTCATCATTTTCCTTTATTTTCTCATCCTCCTCTTCTGGTCATTAAACTTTAGAATTCCTTATGACTCAGTCCTGGGCATTCCTTACTTCTTTATAGACACATTTTGGGGCCTCATAAACCCAGACTTGTTTCCCAGGTTTTAATATCCAGTCCCGACCAGTCATGAGCTCCAGTCCCACATCCCCACTGTGTACTCAAGATTTCTTCTTGAACATCTTGAGGGCATCATAAACTCAATACGTCAAAGAGAAGAAAATTCAGCCCCACCCATGCAGCCAATACTGTCCCACTGTTCTCAGTTTACTTGTGTCTTTGGATCTAAAGTGAGTTACTTGTAGACAGCATATAGTTTGATCATTTAAAAAAATTGATTCTGACCATCTCAGCTTTTTAATTGGAGAGTTTAATCCATTTATATTTAATGTAATTACTGATAATCCTTTCCAACATAAGGTCTTTGCACCTTACTAGTTCCTCTACCTGAAACGTCCTCTCTTTCTCCTGCCACAAAACAAAACAAAAAAGCTCGTTACCTAGTTAATGCCTATTATGTCTTCAGATCTTGGCTCAAATATCTCCTCTTCAGGAGTGCCCTTGTGGATAACCAGTCTAGGTCAGAGCCCTTTGCCGTCTGCCTATTTATGACATCTTTCCTTTTCTTTAGAGTTCTTATGATACTTTTTACTTGTACATTTATGGATGAAATGATTTGATTAAGGATGCATACATGATTCAATAGACTATTGGCTTTTTAAAAGGAAGGCTTGCCTTGTATTTGATGCCTGTTGTTTACTCCCTGTCTAGTGCTGTCAGATTTTTGTTTATTGAAGAAATGAACGAGAAAATGACCTGTCAAGAAGTTTTAACTATTGTCTCATTTAATCATTCATCATTTTAGGCAGGTAATATTTTCTGCAATTTAGAGTTGGGGAAAATGAGGTTCATAAAGTTTAAGTGGCTTGTCTAAATTAAAACAACTACTCATGGTAGTGTCACGATTCAAAACAAAGTTTCTCTTACTATAAATCTACACTTTCAACCAAACTGTTAACACTACTTCACCCAATTCCAGATGAATCTGTACCACATTCAAGGAAAGCTCTTAGTGGAAGGAGCTAAGTCATGTAGCAAAGAAGAGTTTGTGATCCATGATAGAAATGCATGATGAGCTATGAAGGGGGCACACTCAGTCCACTCAGGGTGACAGCTTCATGTAGAGTGAAGGCTATGAACATTTCCCAAAGTCTTCAGTGAAGGAAAGAAATGGCCCAGAGGTTGGTGAATGACATTCGCAAGAAGGGGAAAGGGGATGTTAGAGTCAAGTGGCACGGAACCCCAAACAGAGTGATGAAAACATCCTAGAAAGCAAAGACGATGCTCCCCTGACCTCTTCTTCAAACACTAAGGTGTGAGAGAGTAAACTGCTGGGAGGGGTTAGGGAACATGATTTCCTTAGAGGAAGACTGATTGCAGTGAAGCCAAGGAGAAGAAGGAAAGCTCTAGGAAGAGGGTGTCGATTGTTGGGTCTTGAAAGGCAGTTCCCAAAGGTGCGTTAGAAACGTGTGGGACGTGGGTGAGGACTAGAGGTCCGGGTGAGGTGCCAGGAAGTAAAGACATGATGGGAATTGACTGATGAAGAGAAATTAGAGCCCTAATGGATTTGGCCCTGATGGTCTGTTTGAGGTTGTGCTCTGGATGCAGAGTAGTGTCCAGACGACTTGGCTTATTTGCCTTGGGGATGATGGACGTTCTGGTACCTGCAGTCTGAGTTCACAGGTCCTAGGGACGTGGAATAAGACAGCAGAGCCTGGGTGCTGCTGAGCCTGTGGGTGCGGAAGCACTCAAATGGTGAGAAGGTATGGCAACTGGACTGACTGCAGCCCTACACATGTTTTAAGTGTATTTAAGTCTCAAGTATTCATAGCTGATGCACAGAATTTTTTAACATTTCTTTTTCCTATTGCTACGGTTCTCATACTCTTGAGAAACATGAGGCTGGTGAGACTAGTGTAAATTCACTTTTGTAAAGACCCGTGTGGGGAAATGGGGTGCTGCAGAAGAGAGAATGCAGTCCTCAAGATACATGGCTGGCGATGAGCAAGGAAGGCCTGGGAGAGAGGAATTCAGGAAGGCAGGGCTGGGAGAGCTGAGGGAAGATCAGGGGGTGGGGGGTTCAGTACAGAGAGAATTTCACTCAAGTTCTGTGAAGAAGGCAGATGATATAGCGAACAAGCTCTCTTTCGTTTGTGTATTCTAATCCTCTTTTGGTGAACGGATATACTTTCCTCAGTACATCCGTATTTCAAAATGTGCCTTGGGGGTGGTGGTGGTGAGATGACTTGGGAGATTGGGATTGACATATATACACTAATATGTATAAAATAGATAAATAATAAGAACCTGCTGTCTAAAAAATAAATAAAAAAGTAAAATAAATGTTTAAAAAAAGAACCTGCTGTATAAAAAATAAATTAAATTAAAAAAAAATTGACATGGAATCTTAATGAACAACTCCTGTAGTCATCTCCATCCATCCCTCACGTGTAACGGGACTGTTTAGGTCAATCCGTGACTTGAAGATTTCCAATTGTTCCTACTTTCAAGTTAAACAAACAAAAAAAATCTTCCACCTCCCCATCCCTGCCCCCAAAATTCCAGCGGAAAATTTTTATTATAGACATCGATCTCATTTCCTGTCAGGCAGAAGAATAAAGGTAATAGGGTGCTGTTTGGGAAACACATCATGCTTTCCAGTTAAGTTTATGCTATTTAAATTATAAAATCAAAAAGAGAAGTTTATTTAGTCATCATGTGTGTTGCGTGTAGCTGGTAATTTCTGTCTGTACTTTCTCCTTTCAAAGAATAAATATAATAGTCTCAAGGCATCAGAAAAAAAATTCAATTCACTTTGATTCCTCCCTTGTGGCCCATAATACACACCACACATGGTCATAGAGTGGAAGGAATCTGCATTTCCCTCTCCCACAATAATCTGAAGATAAATTCTCCTATTACTAGGTAACCTTGAAGAATGTTTACCCCTTTAGTCTTATGATCAGCAGAATGGGTTCTAGAATAGTTTAAAATTGAGATCATGTCTACAAATCCAAAGAACCAAATACTGCTGTCAGGGCTTTAGTGGTAAAAGCAAAGAGAAAATGTTACCAGATCCCTTTTCTGACCATGGCAGCCAACTATAAATTCTCTGACCTCTTTTTGGCTTGTTCATTTTCCCCAACGTAATGCATCTTAATCATGTAAAAACTTGTTCCGTGGAAGCCCCCAGTTCTAGGCACAGTGCTTCCTCATTCTCAAATCTCGTGATAAGATAAACACCACCCTGTTGAAAAGATCCCCGTAAAGGAGAGTAGCTCTACTCTTTGATTGTACAGGACATGATTATAAGTATATTTAAATAGGGCTAGAGTGAAGTTAATTTTTACCTAAGTCAGATAGCTTTTGACACACATAGAGCAAGTGTTTTTGAGCTGTGAAAAAAACATTCCTGGAAGAAAGTGCAGGTTTGGCTAATTTTTGCTGATGTAATAAAGAGACAAGACTGGAAATTTAACATTGAAGACTGCATCAAAAATCATGAGTATTTAAATGTTTCTCAGTCTAAAAAGTTGCAAAGCCAAAGCTTTAATTCTTTGCAATTAAACAGTAATGAATAACAGCTTAATTTATTATTTATGCATTAGACCCTGTCAGATTGGGGGGGGGGAATAAACAGTATCCACGCAAACCATTTGAAAAGGCAAAATAACGCATTTCGTTTTGTTCCTTTTCCACCAAGATTTTATTATCAATGTCTGTTATCTCTAGTTCACTTGTTCAGATTCAAACTCCAAGGCCAGTGATCTAAGTTTACTGACTGTTAGTCCTGCTGCAGTACTCCAAGACTTCTTGATGCTGCCCTAGAATGTGGACACCAGATGTTAGCAATGAACTGAAAAATTAGCTTACCTGATCCTTAATCATAGTCATGGGGTATATGAACACATTGATCAATGGACCTCAGCCCTCCCTCTGTATTTGATGAAGAGCTACTGTACCTGACACACAGGTGAGATTAATCTTAACCTGGCCGATTTCTTCTCTTCATCTATTCATCTGTAAGGGACCTACATACTCAGATGCATTCATGATCTCCGGAGTCACCGTGTCCTGCGACTCGGACCGTGTTCTCTATGATGAGGCTGGGGTGACCTTGTCATGCACGCTCTGATCTTTCTCTAGGGGCTCCCTCTGCCCCCAGTGTTCTCCTGCTTTTCGTTCTCACTCTGCCCTTTGATTCCTTCTGTCTCTGTCCCCACTCTTCCTGTTTTCATCTTCCACCTGCGCCCTCTGAAGGCCCACTTCCATCATGAATTCCTATCCTATGCCACCGTCGTTTCACAGAACTTTCCCTCCATCTCTTAAAGAAACCCTGGCTCTGCTCTGCATTTGTTCCTTTTATGCTGTCTCTGAAGCGAAAGTTCCCAGGCTACTCAAAGCCTAGGAGAGGAATTGGTGCTCCTTGAACTCCTCAATGTTATTTCCACAGAATTGTTCTTGCGTCTTCAGGAAAAACTGCTTTCTTTCCAAGCTCACATGACCCTGCTTTTCCGTCTTTAACCCTCCTGTCTGTTGTAATGCCGTCACCTACGTTTTGGTCATCCTGCTACAGTTACTGAAGATGCGGGTACCTAGGTCACAATCATCCTTCGTTGCCCACGCTGAGCCATGAGATTGGCCAGGTTCAACATTCACATGGCCAAAGCAGCCGACACCTCAGAGCCCAGCTTCTTGGAAACCATCAGGGTTATTGACCTTCACCTTGGCCTGCTTTCAACCCCCTTTGTTCTTTGATTCCGTGTCAGAAAATCTAAACTCTCCCGTGACTGCTTCCTGTCCTTCTGCCTGATGCTCTGCTGTTCACTGGACTCGCTCATCATCCTTCTGAGGCCTCCAGGTTCCTTATTCATCAATTATCCTTCTCGATCCATCTGTCGTATGTACCTGAGCTCATTCGTTTCCTTCCTTCTCGACTCAGTTCAGCGGACAGCTGAGGGCTTTCTCGCGGACCTCTCTTGCATTCGGCTATTTCCTTGTGTCCCCCTAAGAACACTCATTGGGAAAACGGAGGCCTTCTGACATGAGCTGTGCTCATCTCCCCCTGCTGCCCCCCAGAGGTGGTGAAAGCTACACCTGCTCTTATCTCATTTACCCCTTCTCAGCTCAACACCAGGCCCTCCTCCTGTATTCAAGGCCCCATTCGCTTCTGCTGCTTCTAGGGTCTTGTCCATCAATGAGGCATCTTTTCCCTTGTACGGTTAGTCTTTCCTTTTTACGCTGACTCTTCTTTCTCTGTTCCTATTTTCAATTAATGATGTCACTTTTCAGAGTCACTCAAGTTCGAAATTGGGAGCTATTCTGCGTGTTTTTACCTTTTATGGCCATATCTACCTCATAATCATAGTAGCGTTACTATTCAGTTATAGAGTGATTGCTGTCTGCTGGCACTAAGTGCTCTGCACGTGAGTTTTCACTTCATCTTCACAGCAGTTCTAAGAACTTGATATTACACTTGTCATCATTTTGCAGGTGAAGATACCGAGGCACAGAGAAGTGAGGAGGCCACCCCAGGCGCCCACTGCTGGTAAGTGGTGAATCAGAGACAGAGCATCAGATGCTGGGTGTATCTCCTGAATATATCATGGATTTTCCTACGATAGTAACATTGTCTTATTTCAGGCCCTTGACAACTCTTGTATCAGTAGCAAAAGTCCCCAGCATAGCCTTGCTGGCTCTTGTCTTACACCCTTGGTGTCTTTGTAGTGATAGACAAATCGCTCAATCCTAGATACTAATGTAACTCCACTGTTTACACCTGTGAGTTCTTGGAGTAGAAATGATGGTTGTTTTGTTTGGAGCAATCCGGTAACATCTTTTTGTCTTAATTTACATCGATGATTTATAAATGTTTAAATTGGGCTGAAGAAAGCTTATAGAGGGGATGTAGTGAAGTAGTTAACCTTAGGTTGGTACTTTCAAATCCTGACTTTAGCACTTACTAGCTGTTGGACTTGGGGCAAGTTACTTCACCTCTCTGTGCATTAGTTCCCACTTTTAACATGGGGATCATAATTGTACCCCACATACAGTTATGTATTTATGTACCCCATATACAATTACATATTTATTCCTAACAACCACCCTATGATACGGGTGGTTGTTAGGACTGAATTAAATTATTTAACGTATGTAAAGTGTTTTGTTTTTTTTTTTAAGAAGATGTTGGGGGTAGGAGTTAATTAATTAATTTATTTATTTTTGCTGTGTTGGGTCTTTGTTTCTGCGCGAGGGCTTTCTCTAGTTGTGGCAAGCGGGGGCCACTCTTCACCACGGTGCGCGGGCCTCTCACTATCACGGCCTCTCTTGTTGCGGAGCACAGGCTCCAGACGCGCAGGCTCAGTAGTTGTGGCTCACGGGCCTAGTTGCTCCGCAGCATGTGGGATCCTCCCAGACCAGGGCTCGAACCCGTGTCCCCTGCATTGGCAAGCAGATTCTCAACCGCTGCACCACCCCGGAAGCCCTATGTAAAGTGTTTTTAAGGGCACCTGCTAAGGAGTAAATTGCTATATCAGTGTTAGCCATTATTATCCACGTGTTCACACTATACAAGCTGGTGGAAGATCAGCCTTTGAATGCAGAATCGTCTTGATAAACCATCATACTTTTCATCGGGAGACAATGATAGTTTGCTGGCTGGAATTCCTTATAGTAAATATCAGCGATGAGCTGCGTGGTACTGCTGTGTGACGTAGATCTTGCACTGTGGGGACTGAGTCGTGTTGAAGCCTGTCTTCTAGGGTCTGAAGTTGCCCTCCTTGATTTGGAAGCAGAAATGAAAGCCGTTGCCAAAGTAACTCCGTGTAGACACGGATCCTCTTCCAAACAAGTGTAAAGTTTCTTTGAGCAAAGCGTAAGGGTTCTAATCCACATGACATAATTTTGAAGAGACTATGTTAGAGGCCCAGTAGGCCAGGGAATCGGTCTTCCAGGCACCACAAGCCTGTAGGAAACATCTGTTGGACCACTTGCCATAAAAAAGAATGAAAGTAGGCATGGGGGCCCGGGGTTAGCGGGGGAGCTCCATCTGGAAGTGCTGACTGAGGCACCCTCTGGCTTGGGAAGGGTAGCTTTCTCCAATTTTTGAAGGCATAGAAGGGACATAAAAGATGGTTTGGACGGTGGTTCATGCTGACTCGTCCTCCAGACCATCCAGCTACTGGGAATAGTTATCATTCAAAATCTGTCTCTTGACTTAATGCCTACTCCACCTTTTGTGAGCTCTGAAAGACCTAGGCTTGCCCACTGGACATGCACTTTTGTACAAAATTTGACTCCAATTGTTATAGTCCAATAATTTATCTTCTAAGTTAAAGCTGGACACACTTGGCAGTCAGGCACGTTAAGCAATGCTAGATTTGAAGTGTGGGATAAAGAAAGAAGACTAAAGATGCATTCAACCTGACCTTGGAAGTAAGCGAGTGGCTTACAAAAAGAGGAGGGGGCCTGGGAACCAACAGAGACAGCTCCACAGCAGACAGAAAACGATTTAACACTCAGACAGGGAAGAAAATTGAGATCCTCAGTGATGGCCAAAAGATACAACCCACACGAACTGCATCGAAACGAGAGCTGAGGGCAGGCTGTGTTACAGAGACTTTCCCATCACGAGATGTAAGCTAATCTACTTTGCTAAAAACAAACACATTTCACCCCTGAGAGTGTATTAAGTGCTCTGAAAAGGGTCTGGGATTTAATTTGCAAGACACATTTCATCAGATATTTAGAATTTTCACTGTAGAATTCCTGGCCTCGAGTGTTCTTTATTTTCTGATTCCTGAGAGGTAATCAGAACCATATCCACTCCATAGTGGAGCAAGTTGCAGGCGAACATTTTCCTAACCCTTGTATTGCCCAATAAGGAAACTCTCATATATCAATTTTTTTTTTCTAAATAAGGGTTTCAAGGCATTTAACAACAAACCACCCACGCAATACTATTCTTTATAAATAAAGCAATGGTCGAAAGAAGCTAGAAATCACTTTATCCATTGCCCTTTCTGAGGTGGAAGTGTTAACAATTGCACGTGTTTTTTCTGTGATGATACTTTTGGTATTTTCAACTTTAAAACTTTGAAGACTATCGTAATTGTTCAGTAAATGTTTTTTTTTGAGCACCGACTGTATCTGTCCTATAACATAGCATAGCCGTACCTTGTTTAGTCTTCTTGTAAATCAAAACAGATACAAAGAAAATAAATTGTATGTTCACAATATGGCTTTAAACCACTTAAGAGAAAATGTATTTTTCTCTGTGCTCCACGATCAGAGAACACACAGTGATTAGAATAAGAGTTAACAATGAACCCACCATCGGATTACTTGACTTATACTGACTCAGATACTAAAAATACTTTGCGGAAGTATATCAAATTATCTGATAGGCCTGTGGTTAAAAGATGATAAATATTGGGGATAGGAGATTAGCAGGAACATGAACTCATGTTAATTCGAGTGGTATTTAAAGAGAAATGACTCACATGCCCTTAAAACTGAAAAACATAGGACTTTCCACATCGTGCTTTATTCGAAAGACCTGTCATAGAAGCATCCTTAAAAGATAGCCCAAGGGCTTCCCTGGTGGCGCAGTGGTTGAGAGTCCGCCTGCTGATGCAGGGGACACGGGTTCGTGCCCCGGTCCGGGAAGATCCCACATGCCGCGGAGCGGCTGGGCCCGTGAGCCATGGCTGCTGAGCCTACGCGTCCGGAGCCTGTGCTCCGCAACGGGAGAGGCCACAGCGGTGAGAGGCCCGCGTACCACAAAAAACAAACAAACAAACAAAAAGATAGCCCAATAGAATGTGGCATTCTGGAACCTCTCTATCAAATATTGTTATTTCTAGAAATCCTTTCTCCTGGTGCTTTGCTCTGGGTTCATCTCTTTCCTCTCCATTCCTCCTTCTACTGTCAAGTACAAGACTTCAAACTTGACAGGTGCAGCGGCTTTCAAACCGCTCTGTGTCCTCCAAGCTGTAAGCAGAGACCTACCTAGAACACTATATAAACACATCATTTTCTTGCTTAAAATCTCTTGGTAGTTTTCTAGAACACAATGATTGAGTCTAAGCTGGACCAAAACACTGGAGCTAAGACTGAAATATAAGGAAAAGGACAATGGATATTTAAGAAGTTAGGGCTGGGGGGATTGGTACAGAAGCCTTGGATACAAAGCCAAGGTGTCCTCCATCTGACAGGCAGTGGCCGTCTATCAGGGAAGAAAGGTGGAGAACTGCCCTGCATCAGCTGTGAGGGGCTGGGGGTCCCACACCGTGGGCGACCCTTGATCAGAACAGGGGGCCGTGGCGCTCTCACCATGAGGACACTGCAGTTGCCCTCCAGCTGTGTGGCGCGGCGCTGAGATTGCTGTCCTGTCCCACACTCCTGACAGCTCGGTAAACATCATAAGTACACACACAGCACATTTACCTAGTTTACTGGGTTTAAGGGTTTTCAGCTGGGAGAGGACCTTTGTACAGCTGTTTGTGTGTTATTTCTAGCGGGATGTGAAGCTCTGAGTTCTGCAGACCTTAGAAGGCTGCCGTTCCCTCTGAGCCTGACTGAGGTCAAGTCCACCCACGACTTTGTATAAGAAGCTGTTGGGCCACCTTTCTTCTACGGCAGGAGGATCCACTGGTTGCATGAACGACCAGAACTTTCCAGCTGTGCCCGCTCGTAGCCACATGTGCATTGCTGGGTTCACAACTTAACAACCAGACCGTACGGCAGCTGGAAATGAGTGAGCGGGGAGAGGGGGCAGACTGGCAGGTTTGGGCTTTCCATCACCCTCGCCCATTTCAGACCCAAAGAAACATCACGCACGTGGCTGGAGCAGGTCAGGGGCCAGGCCCAATGGCATGGAGGAGGCCATTCTTTGGAAATCATAAAGGCCAAAATGCTGTTTTTAGCAGGAAAGTACTTCCAGGGCAGTACTGTGGCCTTTAACCTCATTAGTCAATTAAAGAAAGAAAGTCTCTCAAAAGAGTCATGCAAATAAAAGGGAGCTGCCCAAGGCTGCTTCCAGGGGAAGAAAAGAGCCTTTTGCGCCACAAAGCCAGAGGTGTGGGTGTAATGTGTTCCAAGGAGTATTGTGAAAAGCTTTCAAAAATTCATTAGAGGCTTTCCACGGGCTCCTGCCCTGGGGATCTGTGGATTCCTGATCATAGATATAGGGGGAGGCCCCTCAGAAAGGTCTTACTGGAGAAACTTGAAAATTTTTATCTATATTCCCATTTTCCAAACTTATTTTCGGTTGGATTAAATAAGCAACATGTTTAATAATATCATCTGGAGTTTTAAAAAACTGTATTATGACAGCAATAAATTTAAAATATTGAAATATAAAACACTTTCAATAAAATTTAAGGATCCTCTTTTTTTTTTTTTTTTTTTTTTTTTTTGCGGTACGCGGGCCTCTCACTGCTGTGGCCTCTCCCGTTGCGGAGCACAGGCTCCGGATGCGCAGGCTCAGCGGCCATGGCTCACGGGCCCAGCCGCTCCGCGGCATGTGGGATCTTCCCGGACCGGGGTACGAACCCGTGTCCCCTGCATCGGCAGGCAGACTCTCAACCACTGCGCCACCAGGGAAGCCCGAGGATCCTCTTTAAAATTGAAATCTTGGCCTTTTTAGATGCTACTTGTCAGATCTGGGGATTCCAAAATAGTTCTCATCAGTTCTAAACTTTCTCAATTCAACTGGATTTAGGAATAATCTCCAAGCATATGATGCCCCAAAGTACATCTCTAATTGGGGAACTTTTTCCAATGATTATATATATTCTATCGTAGCCTTTGTTCTCAAAGAACTCGTATTCAAGTGGGAAAGACAGTTAAAAAAACTCAAATATATAATATGTCAGTGTTGAGGACAGGGTGAGGAGGATTGAGTGTGTGTAAGGAGGGCATCTCATGATGATTGATACATAATAAAAACGTAATAAATTCATAAAAACCCCAGGTTATCATCTGAATTATTCAGGGTCTTCAACACGTGCGAATGTAAAAATAAAAGGCAATTTATTTTTCGTGTTGGTTTTCTTCACAGGTTTAACTCATGAGGTGATTCGCTACCCTTTTTATTTTGTTTGGTCTCATGTGATTTCATAAGTTTAGTTTCTTCAGGAAAATGAGTGGTGACAAAATCTTGTTCAGAAAGCATTTCCTAGTGTTTGGAGGAATAGGATACTCACATGTACAAGGTATTTAATGTGGACCAAACTGTTCCTTCCTCACTAAGTTTCATGTATTCTTGTGTCCTTCAATCTTAATAGACTCACTCACCTTGAAGAGTTACCCACCATAAATGTTTCTCCTGGGACAGATATTTATTCACAGTCGACGGAAACCAAGCAGTTTGTATTTGAATGATGGTGAAGACTGCAGGCATTTTTCAGATATTTGGAAAAACCGTAGTTCTGTACGAAAAACTATAGTTCTTTCTCTACCATTGACTATTTCCGTGGAGTTGGTTGAAACACATAATATCTTTTCTTTCCACAGAAATAGAAAAATGTCCTTTGGAAATGGTAAATGTTCTCAAATGGCAAGTGTATCAGCTTTTCCTCAATACTGAGTCCCTGAGTTTAAATAATTTCCAATAAGTCACAATGTTTAGTGCCCTTCAGCCCATGTGTTCAACACGGTGGACTTCCTAAGTCCTGCATCTGCTCTAATGATAGTGCTTTGTCAACCTGTGACTACTTCCGTTGAAAGAAGTCGTGTATCTACCACTGGATCTCACACTAGCATGTGGCAGTAAGCACATTTCTAATCCACTTCTGCTCTGATTTTGCAGAAACTCTTTCTATGCATTTTATGTGGTTATCTAAAAAACAAATTTCATACATTTTCCTTATTCTAAAACAAACTCATGCCCATTTTAAGAAGCTCAGGGACATTACGCATAAACTTGCTATGCAGAAGGGTAGCTTTCTGGGGGTGCATCTCCATTTATGCTGCTGCATGAATGCTTACATTTTGGGGTCTGTGTTCGTATAGTCTTGTGAATGATTTCCCTCTATCGTTGTGCATACGTGGAAACGTTCTTATTTCGAGAATCGGCATAGTAGTCAGGGAGGGAGACTCTGTAGCCCGTTGTATGGGGAGCTGCTTGGGGGACCTTAGTCAAGGTGTTCTATGTCCACAGCACCCCGTTGTCAGCCGTTCCTGCAGGGCGCTCTGGGTGTCTTCCTCTCTTTCAGTCTTCATCAATCTTGCCACACTGTTTTACCTGGTATAATAAACACATTGGCGTTCAGTAATATATTTTTCCATATATTTCATTGCTTTCTGCCCCACCTTTATTACTTTCTCTTTACTTGCTTCTTCTATTTGTTGCTCTTTTTTCCATCACGGGGGTACAGAAAGAAAACCAAAATTTTCTGTGTATTAGTTTCCTAGGGCTGCCGTAACAAAGTACCACAGACAGGGAGGCTTAAACAGCATAAGTGTATTTTTTTTTACAGTTCTGGAGACCAGAAGTCTGAGATCAGGGTGTCACGATGTTGCTTCCTTCTGAGGGTGTGAGGGACAATGTACAGAACAGAGTCAGCAGTGACCCATCACACAAGAATACAAGGCAACACAAAGATACAGTTTTTTTAAAAGGACAACCAAAATAGAAGGACGAAGACTTCAAACATTCAAACTATTAGACAAGTTGTAGGTCCATTGTGCTTCTATAAGTACATGCGAGGCCTTAAGAGTGAAAGTACCTTTAGGAAAACAAAGAGCTGTGTTAAGTGACCTAACAGGTTTGAAAACGATCCAAATTAAATTTTTGGAGAAGAACAAAAAGATTAAAGTTGTAACAAGAATAACATTGGTAAGAGCGCAGGTGGATCTAAATGACCGCCTGTAAAACCTCGACAATAATCATGTCTGGAGGCGTTTTAGAAAAGACAGAACAGCGGTGGCCAAAACAGCATACAGGCAAGCACGGACATCGCTTTAAGGTCCTTGTATTGTCATCTGATTGGAGATTAAAATAATTCAATTTCAGATTTTGTCAAGTCTGCATATTTTAATTTCTATGCTAGCAACACGTAGAAAAGAAAATAACTTCTGCATTAGTAGAGAGAAAAACACAGAAGTACAAACATCAATCGATAAAAGTGGTCCAAAAAGGAGAGAAAAACATAAACCACAAAGTATGATAGAATATTTACACATAATTACATCACTAAATGTAATATGGCATTACATTAAATATAGAGGGACTCCAGGACACACTTTTTTCAGAGTATATTTTTAAAAATTCGACTATATACTTATAGGAGACATATCTTTAAAAATGCTTAAGGGCTTCCCTGGTGGCGCAGTGGTTGAGAGTCCACCTGCCAATGCAGGAGACATGGGTTCATGCCCCGGTCCGGGAAGATCCCACATGCCGCGGAGCGGCTGGGCCCATGAGCCATGGCCGCTGAGCACAGCGCGTCCGGAGCCTGTGCTCCGCAACGGGAGAGGCCACAGCGGTGAGAGGCCCACGTACCGCAAAAAGAAAAAAAAAAAAAAGAACTAGGACTTTCACTGGACATTAGGAACAGGAGAATTTGTTCAGACAGAAAGGAAATGACACAAGGACAGGCGATGTAGGCAAAAATACCTTGTGAGCAAATGCAGGAAGTGGAAGCCCAAAAGGCCTCCATGGGGAAGGATTCATATGAGTAGCAGTAGAGAGAGAAAACAAGTGAACTGTTGAGTTGATTTTTATGTTGGTTGTATATGTTTTTAAAGACTGGAAAACAATCTAGACTGATTTAGGGGTTAGACTTCCTACTAAGAAAGGCTAATATCCCTTTCAGCTACATAATTCAACAATATGGCAAGAAAGTTTAACAAAAAACGAATAATTTAACTCTTCTGATTTTTGCTGTATATGAAGGAAATATTACTAACCCGGCATTTTGCCGCTCTCTAGGTATTCCTAGAAGCAGGCAACAAATTAGAGAGGGTTGTGTAACTCTACTGAAGGTCACCCTCTGCTTCATCATGTCATTCTTGACAGGCCTAGTATTCATTAGCAATCAGTTAAAGAGAAGGAAAATTCAAATCACAGGCTTGAAGACTAATTCCTAACAAACGCACACACAGGGAGAGACAGAGAGAAAGAGAGCATCTTGGCCCTGCCGGAAGGCACCGTGCTCCACTTCTTCCTAGTGAGTAGGCTGTGCCCTCCTGGCACCGCAGCCCGAGGCTTTGGGGTTCACAGAGTGCCCGGGAGGGCTCAGCCGCTCAAGAGTACTGCTCTGCTCACACTTCCTGAGCCAGTGTCAGTCACGTGGTAGCCCCAGCTTCCAGGGGGGTGGGAAACACCTTTGCCAGACGGAGTGATGGGAGTGGGAGGAAATGTCTGTGATGTGCAGGCATGTCTCCCATATCCATACAGAGGCTCTCTGTAGCCGGACGCGCTCAGGTTCTCACAGCTTATTTTGTTAATTATAATAAAATACAACTCATGACTTCTTTAGATAACGTTTTCCAAATTGCAGTCGGCTGCTTGGTAAGGGAGGGATGTCGCCACTCTGGTGACTTTGAGATAGCTGATGGTACCCAGGAGCTCTCAGTAGCATATGACCACCTAAGTTCCTCCCTCACTCTCCCGAAATTGCAGTCAAATTTGGAATCACCGAATCCGACCAGTGGAGCAATGGGTTAGTTGGGAGTTTGGGGTCAGATTTCATAAATTCAAAATTCACATCAGCCACTTAATTAATGTGACCCTAGGTATTTACTTTCCTCTCCCTGGAAGAACCTCTGTATTGGAGGTAGCATATATCTGACACATAGGGTGTCAGGAGGATAAAAGGAGGTGGCTTTTGTAGAGTGTTAATTGTCCCAATGGAGATGCAATAAATGTTACTTCTTATCACAACCACTACAAAGCAAGTTGAAGTTAGAAAATCATTTTTTAAGAGAAGATTTCTTTTCATGTAAGAAATAGAAAATGGTATGGTCAAATGACACTGTGGGATTTCAAGATACTGGAAGTTTTCAAAGATAAGTCATTTCAGAAATAATATAGTCAGTCACCTCATAGCAAGACCCCGGGGGAGGGGAGGGGAACTAGGGAGGGGGGAGGGGGGACTCCTACACATGTGTGTGTATGTATGTATGTACATGTGTATATGTCTCTATATTAAGGGAATCAACTCAGAGTATATTTATATATTTCTTATATAATAAAAATAAATGTTATAAAACTAAAGGCATGCTGTAGATAGTCAGCTGGATGGAATTTTTTAGGATAAGTATAAAGATATATTTTTTTGGTTGACATTTGATAGAAAATTGTATAATCTCACTTATGTTATTAACTTAACAATTACTCCTTGAAAGTCTTTTGGGGAACAACATATGAGATTTAGCAAGGTTAAAATAAGGGAATCGGAGAAGATGAAAAAATCTAGGTAGTTAATCTACTCAGGATCAAATATAATTCCGAAGCCCACTTCATATAGATGAAAATCCATGAAAACTCATTTCATGCTTCTGTAAAATTGCTTTCAATTATTTTCAAGGATTAGTAAACATTGGGAAAGGTGAATAGAACAGGCTGGTGCCGCAAAGGTTTAACAGTGTGGCTAAAATTAGCCTTTACAATGAAAACTGCATTTTTAAATTAAGAAATTGGACAAAGTCCTGCTGAGGCTTATCTGGGTTTGGCGCTGAGCCTGCAAAAGTACTTATTATGGTCAAACTCTGCTACTGAAACACTTATTACAGCTGGATGGAGACAGACTTGGTCAAGGGGAAGGATGCTTCTCACTGCATTCACATTCAATGCCTACGTTTTTCACCATATTTCAATTCAAAATAGTCTCTTTCGTCAGGACAGATTTCTCTATCCTCTTCCCATTTAAATTTCTTAAGTAAAATTTTTACTGAGGAGGTGTAGATCTTGATTAAGCTTTAGCAAAGGATTGGTTTTATGTACCAACGCCCAGATCAAGAAATAGATCAGACATTATTCAACATGCCAAAAGTCCTCCTAATTCTTCATCCTTCTTGCTACCTCCCTGAAAGTAACCACTGTTGTGATTTACCTGCTGTATAACTTTGTAGAAATGGAATTATATATATAGACTCTTTTGATTTGACACTGTGTTTTGACTTCCAAACGTGTTGCTGCATGTAGCAAGAGTTTGCTCATGCTTACTGCGTAAAATATTTCATTCCAAGAATGTACCACAATTTCTTTGCCAGACCTACTGTGTGTGAATGAGTATTAGGATCCCAGATCTGGGCTATTATGCATAGTGCCACTATGAATTTTTAAATACATTTTATTGAATATCTGTATGTCTTTCCATTATTCATAGTCTAGAACGTATTGCAGAGCTGGAATCCCTGTGTCATAAGGTGTGTACATGTTCAGACTTAGGAGATGCCATCAGTTTTCTAAGGAGATACCGTAACAATTTACACCCCTGCCAGCAGAGTATGGAGTGTGATGAGTCCCTGTTACTTAAATCCTTGCCCACACCTGGCTTCCTCCTTTCCTCTCTTCCTTCCTTCCCTCCTTCCTTCCTTCTTTCCTTCATTTTATTTCCTTCATTTTAACCACATAAGTCCTTCAGCTTTGTTTTTCTCAAAACTACATTGACTGTAGTTGGCCTTTTATAATTAGTTTGCAATTTTCACAAAATCTGCTGAGACATAGATTGGAATTGCATTAAATCTATGTATCAATTTAGGGAGAATTAACACCTTTACAATACTGAGCCTTCTAATACATAAACATCATATATCCTTCCCGATATATTTAGGTCTTTTAAAAGTGCTCTGAATAATGTTCTCTCATTTCAGTGCAGAGTTCCTGCACAGTTTTTGTTAGATTTATTCCTAAGTACTTATTTTTATACTATAGGAAACAATATTTAAAATTTTCAGTTTTTATTTGTTTCTGATACATAGCATGGATTTTTGCACATTGACCTATTCTCCAGTAATTTTGCCAAATTCACTTATTAATTTTAGTATTTTATCTTAAAATTTGGGGGATTTTCTATCTATACAACCACCTTAACTCTGAGTAATGTTTTTCTTCTTCCTTTTAAATCTTTACACAATTTTCCTTATTATACTGTCTCTCCTATAACATGATGAATAGAAGAGGTGACAGTAAAATCCTTATCTTGTTCTCATTTTCAAGAAAAAATTTTCTTCGCCATTTGAAATTCTTCACCATTTCAAATTACCACTTGAGGTAGGTGTTTTTTTTTTTAAAGATACTCTTTATTAAATCATGGAAATTTCGTTCTAATCCTAGGTGGCTAAAGGCTTCTATGAAGTGTGTTTGTCGAATTTGATCAAATATGCTATGCTATTCTGCAAATGCTGAGATTACCTTGTGATTTCTCTCCTTGATTTCTGATAATGTGGTAACTCACATTGATTACAAGCCAGTGAATAAACAGTTTTGCTCTCCTGGTATAAACTCCATGATGGTTGCAATGGGTTAATTGTTTTTATTATTGCTGGATTTGTTCTGCTGGTATTTAACTTAAGAATTTCACTTCTATTTTCATGAGAGAGGTCAGTTTATAATTCTCTTTTCTTATGATCCTTTTGGATTTCATCTCAAGGTTAAACTAGCCTCATGAAATAAATATTCTCTCCTTTTCTATTTTCTGCAAGAGTATGTGTCAGGTTGGCATTGTTACTCTCTTAATATTTGGAGGAATCACTAGTCAGACTTCGTGTGTGTGGGCACAGGGGAGTTAATAACTGATTCAATCACTCTAGAAGTATTCAGATTTCTAATTTCTTCCGGAGTCCTTTTGATTGTACCTTTGAAGAAACTTGTTCATTTCCTCTAAAATGTTCTTATTATTTTTTAATCTTTATAGAATCTGTAGTGATGTCTTCATTCTTATTCCCGGTAATTGTTCTTTGCTCTTTCCCCCTTTTTATTTTTTTGCAGTACGCGGGCCTCTCACTGCTGTGGCCTCTCCCGTTGCCTGAATTCCTTCTCTCGCCATAGAATCCCTTCATAGTATAACCTTTGACATGTAGAATGTATGCAGTATATTTTTGGTAAACTCCCCGACTTTGTCTTTACATGATACTCCAGTAGTAAAGTCCAAGTATTAAAGTGGCTTTGCATTTGTTTATTAGGACAACATTGCTGTTAATTAAGCTCTCATTTATAGTTATTTCCGGGGTGGCAAGTTTTGTAACTACGGGCATTTCAGCACAATTGTTTTCTATTCTAATCACTTATTTTAATAATCTTTAAATTATTTTCTTGTCCAGTTAATTTTTATTCATTTTTATAATTTTAAAATGTCATGTCAAGAAAGATTATACAACTATTTAAACTTAAACACTTCACATTAAAAAACAAGGACAATATCTATAATTTCCACCTTAAGTGAAAACTGCACGTGTGAAGTCAAAATAATCCAGGAATTTCCTTCTCTCTAGACGCTCGTGTCATTCTACCGACTTATAGTTTAAGCTTAAGATGTCATCGAATTAAATCTCTGTGAAGTGTGAAGAAGCCAATTTATCAAACTCTAGTCATTGAGAAAATCAACTCACCACCTTCCACATCGTGGTTAATCTAAGCTTCTGCAGATAATATCTTTATTGACACGCGGCTTCCCTTCCTCTCTCACGGGCCACTCACAGAATGATTTACTAAAGGAGGTGGCGTGTTTTTTTGTCCTCTAGAAAAAGCATCCTAAAAAAAGATTACCCTGAGGGCACTAGACACAATGATATTGATATGTCACGCCTGCAAGCGGTGACAGTTTACCACCAGGGAAAACCCCCGGGGCTGGGTTCTGACCATCAATATGTCTGAGGAAAAAAAAAAAAAAAATACAGACTTTACAACAGAACAGCTTACTTTCTTAGTATAGATTATCAAATGAAAAGAGCGGGTTAGCAATTATGCAGCTTCTAGCATCTTACATCAGGAATAGAAATAACCCAGTTCCAGAATAACTCGCAGGCCCATCAGTCAATCAAATAAGGGCGCTACTGGGAAAAAAAAAAAAAAAAAAAAGATCTAAATACCTCAGTCACAACAAAGACAAGTATTTTCAGAGAGGGCACCGCAGACACAGACTGTGTCCAGCTGCAGCCCAGCCTTGAGGAGAATGGTGTGAGCAAAGCAAGCCCCACAGCCTAACCCTTCAGGGGGAAAGGAGGGGGAGGGGCCTTCTTTAGAACCCACAGTTGTCCAGGAGCCTTGGGGCACAAAGCTGGCACAACTGCTCCCTCGAATAGACATGTGTTTGGGTTAGTGTCATGAGACAGTGCACAATTGGCTGTTCTCCAAAGCCCCGTGTTTTGATGGCTAGAAATAGGGAATAAAGGAATGGTAGCTAGTGGGCCCAGGGAAGAAGGAAAGACCCGTGCAAGGGTCTCAGAGCACATCTGGAAGGGCCCGCCCTCCCTGCTGGGGGAATCTGCAGGGTCTGCAGATGGAAGGGGAGAGGCCGCATGGCCCGGCAGGGATGGTGATGGAGTCCGCAGGAGACAGGCAGCTCTGGCAGCGCAGCCGCTTCTGCCTCGTGTAAAGCCTGGTCTCCAGACCCTGGAGAAGAAGGGGCCGTACACTGTCCCTTGGGTGGGATAGAGGCTCTGCCTGAGTCGATCCATTGCTTCACTCAGATAATTTGAACAATTGGGAAAACAACTGATTCATCTCACCTTAAAGTGAAATCATCTTGCAAAACCACTTTGGTTCTTAGAAAAATGTCAGGTGGGTATTGATATTTGCAATTGGAACCAAGGCTTTTGATAGCAAAAGATTAAAGTGACGTGACCGTTCATGCCATCAGTCACCTGCATGGGAGCAGTTTTGAGGAAGATGCAGATTTGGGGGGGGATAAAAGGCTCACCTTGCCCCCTTCCTCGGATCTCCCAGAAGCAGGACACTGATCCCACCCAGTTCAGTGTCTGTAAGAGGCCTGTCCCTGTTTTTCCTGTGCCCCTGAGTGAACCCTGGGCTGGGAAACCCTATTTGGGCCCCTCCCCCAGCCTCCTAAACTGTGGTGAATCCGTTTCTGAGGGTATTTATGAGTTATAGATACACTTCTAAGCACCATTTTCCAGAGTACTCAGTTGACGGTGTATCGTCACTTAGATGTAACACTTCAGTGGTTTATTGACTCCCTCACTCTTACGTATTCTTCGTATGTTACTGATTATTTATAGTGTGCCAGGCATGAGGTCCAGCTTTACACAAAACAGGACACAGGCCTGAGGCATGGCTTCCATGTATGATGAAGCAAACATACAAAGAGATCATTGAACAAACCTACCATCTGCGCCAGGAGCTAAGGAAGTCACCAGTCAACCCAGTTGAAGTTGAGACAAAGGTTCATAAGATAAATCCTTCTGGAGGACACGTCAGCGGAGCAAAGTCTAATTTTAAACGTCTAAGTGCGTGAAGCCTCTGTACATCACCTTGCAAAGCCAGATGTGCGTTCTGATTAGTAGAAATATTTCAGTTACTGGTTCATTGGCCCATATACTTCCCACTCCATCCCTTCCCTTTAGGGTGTAGGAAATTTGATAGCTACTAAGGACATAAAATGGAGAAGGTGATAAAGAGCAGCCCTGAAACTGTATGTACCTAATCTATATTTGCTTGCTCTGTCAGCCGAGAGGCCTAGGAGCAATGACACCCCAGAGGCAATGAGCTCCCCAAGTGCCCGGATCCTGGCTTCTAATACCATCTCCAATAAAAGGAACCTGAACCCTTTGCAGAAATAGCTGACTCTAGGGCTGAAGAGGGAGATATCAAAGATGAGCCTGGGGCATCTTGCAGTGCCAGTACAGAGTGCTTACAAAAAACAAACAAAAACAACCCACCTGAGAGTGATGGGGTTACGTCCAAGGGACCAAGAACCGACTGAAAGGCTCCAATAACCAAGTCTGGGGTGATGTGAGCAGCTTAAAACCCAGTATTAGATCATAATTCAAATATTAGAATAAAGATCCATGTGTCCTTACTGATATAGATTAATGATTGATTGAATAAACAAATAAATGGAAGAGAATGGGTAAATCTGTGCAGAATGATTTCATGTAATTTATGCCCATACTCCACCTTCCGTGCGGTGGGACATACCCCTTACCCCGTAAGTGTGGGCTGTGTGTCATGCCATCAGTAAAAGAAGTGCAGTGAGAAAAGGCTCGGGAAGGTAGGTGTGTGGTGGAGAAAACCGACAAGCACAACCTCAGCCAGGGGTTCACATCAGCATCGATGCTGAGGAGTCGTCGTGACACCACGTGTCCTTGAGCTGGTGTGAAGACAGGGGTTCTCCACCTCTGGCCTCTTCCTCCCAAACCCACACTGTCCCATCATGAGAAAACCATCAGAGAAACACAAATTGGGGGGAATTTTGCGAAATACCTGACCAGTACTCCTCAAAACTGTCAAGGTCATCAAAAACAAAGCAACTCTGAGAGACTGTCCCATCCCAGAGAAGCCTACGGGAATGTGATGACTAAACATCGTGTGGTTTCCTGGGTAAAATTCTGGAACAGAAAAAGGACGTTAGGCAAAAATTAAGAAAGTCTGAATAAGGCATGGCTTTGTTTAATAATAACGTTATCAGTATTGTTCCCTTGGTTTTGACAAATACAGCACTGTCATGTAACATGCTAACAGTAAGGGAAACGGGGTTGGGGTATATGGGACCTGGTTTGTATCTTTGCAACTCTTTTTGGTAAATCTACAACTACTCTCAAAATATTATTTTAAAAAGAGATACACGTCTACATCCCTTCCAGCTGTCTCTCTGCTCTCCTCCATCACAAGACTGTAGGTGGTGAGAGTGAGGGCGGTGAGAGATCCCCTCCTCCGCTCGCTCCCAGGGCCGATCTGACTTTATCCTGTCCCAGGATAAAGGTGAGAGGGACAGCTGTGGTCAGAGGTGCCTCTGTCTGTCTGATAGGCCTTGAATCCTGGAGAAGGACGGACATTCGGAAGGGGCACAGCGGGGAAACAGGAAGTTGTCCAGAGCTGGGACACTGAGTCACTGTAACGATCACACTGAAACTACTTTCCACCTGGAATTAAATACGTATACTCTCACCAAAGAAAGGATGATTTTCTTTTTTTGAGTGAGATTTCTTTTAAAAGCATCCCTTGCTCTTTATGAGTACCCAGTGATGACGTGTTCATGGTCATAAAAATATAGCAAAAGTAGGAGAGACGTATCATCTTTTGTCCGCACTTAGACAAACAGTGAACATTTAGAAAATGTTAGGTTGTCGCTGTCAAAGCACCGTCCCCACCACGAGTATGAGCTGCGGCCGCTGAGGCTGAGCCCTAAAATGGAATCTCTCTGAGTCAGGGTCTGTGCCCACAGGACCAGCCGGAGGTCAGCCCAGGTCAGGGAGCAGCTGCAGGGGATGAATCACGCTCCCTCCTCACCAGGACAGGCCCCAGCATCCTCGCTGGGGGAGGGCCAGCACCCCTCGCAGGTTTACCCCTCGGACCTGCTTCCCAGTGTCCAGCGGCCTCTGCCTGCACCCCCTCCCCTCTCCCAGCTCCCGCCTGAGTTTCCCTTTGACAGAAAGTGTGATTTGGGTCCTGGCAAATTAACCCATCCGACGTGATTCCTGCATCCTCTGTTACTGAGCAGTACGGTGCCTGATACACGTGGTCCCTTTCTCCCGAGTGGACGCAGACACTTTGCAGGTGCTGCACAGATCCCGGGGGTCGAGAAGGTGAGTGTTGTCCTCAGGGACAGTTGTCTGGGAAGCCAGTGATGCTTCCTGAGCTCTGAGAGTTGGGGGTAGGTGGGGTTTAGTGGAGGGAGATTAGAATCGCCCGGAGCGCATTCTCAGACTCGCTACACCCACTCCTGGAAACAAAGCTACGCTCGCTCCTGGCCAGAGGTGCCCACCTCCCATGGGACATCCCTGTCACGGTGCGAGCGTCCTGCCCCTCGGAGGCTGAGCTCGGGCGGTTACTGGTCCTTCCATGCGGCTAGGTAATTCATCACGATCCCAAACCTCTGCATGGTGAGATGGTCCCCCGCCTCCCCTGGGCCTTGCGACATCTGGCCCCCGTGTGGCTCACAACTAAAGCTGCCTGACACAGTGGGGGGAGCTGTGCATACAGGGCCCTGCCTCAGTGCCCCAGCCTTGGCACGTGGGATGCCAGCGCCAGTTGTTAAATATTTTCAGCATCACTCCCGGCTGTGCTGAGGGTAGAGAGCGGCCATGGGTGGCCTGAGGCTGGGGAAGTCTCTATTTTGTGACGATTCACCAGGCTGGGAACTGTTGATCACGTCCTCTTACCATTCCTGTTCTCTGAATATCTGCCAGTAAAGTGGTAAGCGTGTGTGTGTGTGTAATTGTAGTGTGTAAATTGGGCATGTTGAAGTAGTAAGGAGATAAGACACTTGCAAAGAAGATAATATGCAGACTATCAAGAAATAGGACAACTTACCCGACATAAATCTCATACCATCACTGAGCCTGTCACTGCTTTTAAAATGTCTAATCAAACAGGCCCCATAAACGTTTCTTCTTTCGTTGATTCCCTTCTGAAGTGCGCTTTCAAATGCGCCCTTTCTTCTCCGTCCCCTTCTGAAGTGCGCTTTCAAACGCGCATCAATTCCTCACTGTGTCCCTATATCCAGCCCCCCCCCCCCCCCCCCCCGCATCTTCACACCAACCTTCCTCACGATCACAGCCACCAGAGGGGTCACTACAAACCCAAGGCTGGCCAGGCCATCCCGCTGCCCGATTCCTCGGTCCTCTCCATCACGCCCGGTGTGACATGCTGGCCTCTGAGCATGCTGACCAGGAGGTGTTTACGATCTGTCGTACGTGGGTTTATCTCTCAGCACTACCCCCACCTCCGTAGACGCGGCTCCCTCCGCCGGGAAGGCTGCTGCTCCTTCCTCTCTCCTCGTCTCCACCCTCACTCCCAATATCTTCCATTTGGCTGGTTGATTGCTCTGCTCCAGCTGGAATCCTGGGCTGTTTCTGTGAAAGCCGGTTCTCGACCATCCCTGCAGAGCAAGGAACCGTTGCCTTCATACACCAAAGAGCGTGTGCACGCCTCAGCCACAGCCCCTGTCACCGGACACTTCATACCTTCCTTCGTGGTGATCCCAGGCCGTGACACGCAGAAAAGTCAGGCCTCGTCAGCCTGTGGAGCTGTGTTGGCTTCTCACCTCACCTGGCGCTCCCACTCACTCACTGTATCCTCTATTCTAGCTACACTGACCTTCTCACGGCCTTGACTAGCTCTTCCTGCCTTAGAGAGGGTGCATATGCTGATCTTTCTGCCTACGATGCTTTGCCCTTTTTCTTTACGTGCTTCGTCCCCTGACATGTCACCTAAATAGGGTCTACCCATGAGCCTCCGCCATTTTTTCCCTAGGCATCGCCTTCACGGCACATTTCTAAACCTATAATTACATACTTACTTATTAGTTTACCTGTTTATCATCTGTCTGCATCTCCTGATCTTTGTACTCTGTGGAGGCAAGGCCCATATTTACTTGGTCTGTGTTCTGTATCTACGCCTTGCATGGTAGACTGGTTAATAGATGTTTGTGATGAAACAATGCCAGCCATTGCCGTATGAGCAGACATATATTTGCTCAAGGAAATGAGGGTGGATACATCCCCATCGATGGCAGGAATAAATAATAATGTCCATTATTATTACTATCGTTTAAATTACCAAGCAAAGTAAATTGAGAATAAACACATTAATATGTATAAATGTCATCAAAGAGGAGATACACATCCGTTTTTGCTGACGATGCTGATAATATGATTACCTACTAAAAATCCAAGGAATTGAAACAAAATGCTATAGATACAGTAGAATTCAGCAGAGTCCACAATTTTAAAAAAAGTGTTTTTTAGTGTGCAAATCAATTGTGCTATCATAAACTAACAGTAAACATCCAAAAATGTGATGTAAAAAGACTCATGCGAAAATTAGGATGCTCAGAAATAAACTTAATGAGTCGTAGGGCCTAGGTGGAGAAAATCATGACATATATAAAAAAAATTTGTAACTAGAGAGAAGTACCACATTTTTGGATGGGAAAAGAGGATTTTTAACATGTTGGTTGTCTACAAATTAACATCCATTCCACCTACTTCCAATGAAATCCTCAGCAAGATAATTTTGAACAATGACAAAGGTTTGTAAAATGTACCTGTAAAAACTAAACATTTTTGAATATCAGAAAAATCCTGGCAAAAAGATAAATATATGGGAAACAAGCTTTACAATGGGTTAGTAGTCTGTGGTAAAATGGAAATGATACAGCGTTACAAAGCTATATTAATGTAACAGAATAGAGAGTGCAGAAAGGGACTGAAGTATTACCTAAAGGAATTTAACACAAGAAATGTTATCATTTTATCTTTTAAACATAATCATGGTTTTGAACAGGTAATAAGTGAATACCATACAAAAGTCATGTAATGAAAAGGAAGTCACCCTCCCTCCTGGTGCCCCAGCTGTTCAGTTTCTTTGCCCAGAGGCAACCAGTATTACCCGGCTGTGGCTTATGTTTCCGCACATATGTAAGAACCCCTGCTGATTACTGCTGGAGTTTGCACCAATGATAGCAAAGTACAGGTGATGCCTCTGCACCGCCCCCTCCCATTTATTGGTTTTACTTACCTTAGTAAAGTGTCTTAGAGGCTTAGCAATACTTAGTAGCTACTTAGCAATAGTATCTTAGAGACTAGTGCACGTCAGTAGTTTGGTATTATCTCATCGTTTCTAATGCTGTGTAGCGTCCCGTCTATGAATGCTACTACATCCTGCACTGGAAGTCCTGTTACACACATGCCTTCTCCCGCGTGTGACACAGCTGTAGGGCAAGCCCTCGGCATCGCTGGGTCAAAAGACACACCTATCTACATCTCTGTAGATCTACATAATCTTACTACATGTGCCCCATTATTCTCTTCTAGCGATTCATATTTCTAACAATGGCTTATGAGAATTCCACTTCCCCACATTCTGCCAAAACTGCATTGTAGCAAATTTTCTGAACATTTTCAATCTGATAGGGAAAAAAAAAGTGTCTTATTATAGTTTTAACATTCATTTCTGTTAATATGGGTGAGGTGACGTGTATTTTGTGATTTTTAAAAACACTTGTAGTTCTTTTACATGTACACTGTCCTCATGGATTTGCATGAATCTTTATATATTGAGGGACTTAGTCCTTTTTTTTATGAGTTACAAATATTTTCTTCAACTTATCACTGATCTTTGACATAGTGCTTTTTAAAATATGCATATTTTTAAATTATTGAATTTATTTTTAAATTTATCAACTTCTTTTTTGGCTTCAGGGTTTTATATCATATTTTAATTTTTTTCCTGATTTAAGATTATAAAAGTGTCTTCCATATTTCTTTCATTTGTTTATTTATTTATTTTTTTATGTTTAAATGTTTGAATTTTCCAAAATTTATTCTGATTTAAATTTTAAGTTTTTTAATCTATTTTTTTCCAGGTACCTAGCAAGATTTTTTTGGGAAAAACTACTTCATCAGTGTTTTCAAATGGGTAGATGCCATTTTAAATCACTAGATAAACACGTTAGGAACACTTCGGAGATGTTAAAAAAAATACTTAAATTCCTACTTATTTTAGGCTAAAAAATCCCCCTGAATGTGAAAACAGCAACAAACTCTATTACATTGTAATGTTTTAACTTCATGTGGCAAAAACACCATAAATAAAGTTGACGGACAAATAAGGAATAATTAACATGCAACAAATATGGCAGAAGTTAAACATTTACAAAGCATTTACAAATTTATATAAAAGATGAGCACTTCAACAGAAAATTAGGCAAAAGAAAAAATAGACTAGACAACCATCTGTGTTCAAATGTTTGACCCTACCAGTAACAAAAGACCGCACACTGAACTCAGAGCAGCTAGCGTTTCCCACTCTGCTATTAGACTTGGAGGGTAAAAATCGTATAAAATGTATTAAAAATACTTTGTGTTAAATATGTGTCAAAATGGGCAGTTTCATATAATATTGGCAGTAGGATAAATGAACAGCCTTCTTGGAAAACGATCTGGCCAAATGTCTTGAAATTTTATATTTTCTTATCGTTTTACTCAGAAATTTATTTTTTTCTGAATAAATATTTACAGAATGTTTCAGAGAATATTCACAGAAATGTATCAAAGGAAACAAGAAGCTGGTTGTGGCATAATGCATGTGCAAACACATTAGTTCAGCATTATACGTCTGCTGGAAAGAACTCAACATGTCCTAATTGTTCAGTAATAGAGGCCGATTAAAACCATTAGTCATGATCACAGATTATACCAGGATATTATTTATCCATTTAAAATGGTACAAGAATCTGAGGCTTGACTGGCAAAATGTTCATGGAATGAGGTTACTGAACAACAGGTTACAAAGCAGCATGTTTAATTTGATCTTCTGTGTGTATCTACCATCTATCTTGTCTCTCCATCTTTCTATCTGGGCATTCATCCATCCATCCACTCACCTACGTACCTACCCATATACCCTAAAGGGTTAAATATCTATATCTATATCTATCTATATAGCCTATATATAGTGTTTTACATGTATACAACCTATACAAGGGGTATCTATGGTTCTGTATGTGTGTGTGCGTGTATATATATGTATATATGACATTGCTGTCGCTTCACCACAACCTATTTTACTTCCCTTGGTAAATTTCATACAGGTATTTATACCTTCTTTCCTCAGGCCTGTGCGTTTGGGAGAAGCTAACTCCACCTCTGGCCCTAGGGGTGGAGTAGCTGATTAAGGCCTAAAGTGATTGGTGTAATCGTATCAGCTGGCTACAGTGATTCAGAGGTGGACGAGTAATTCCTCTCAGCAGAGTAAGATGGGAGAATAAGTTTTCTGGAAAATTGTAGTAATGACAGTTCTTTGCTCCCCTGAGAGAAATTCCAGAAAAGGCCCTCAGTCCCTCTCCTTGGATATGGTCATGCACACGTCTGTTCCCATTAGTGCTTGGGACTTTCCTGACATCATAAGAGAAGGGACTTTCCCTTGGTGAAGCTGATACCATGGAAAAGAGAGGAGAAACAGAACACAGGCGTGTCCTTGGTGACATCACCAAGTCCCTGCGTCAGTAGCCCCTGAAGCCACACCACCAAGACCAGGGACCCCCTTCATCGTTGAAATCAATGTACTTCAGTGAGCTTTTCTCCTACCTGCCATCAAATGCACCATAGTTTGGGTGTGTGTGTGTGTGTGTGTGTGTGTGTGTGTGTGTGTGTGCGCATTGGCAGATAGACACACACACACAGGGAAAACACTTGAAGTGATATTCACCAGAATATAACAGTGGCGCACTCTGGGCTGGAATTACAGTTGATTTTCACTTCATATTTGTACCTTTTAGATACCTGAACCCGAATTACTTGATGAGAGGAAAACAATAACAAAGGCAACAAACAATTTATAAAACAAAGATCAAGCATATGTGTTTGGGGGAAAAAGATTAAATTCAGCATGAAGTGGAAAGAGTCTGTGTGTGTGTGTGTGTGTGTGTGTGTGTGTGTGTGTAACTCTCATGATTTTCTGTGACCACAAGTACCAAATAAGCCAAAAGTATCATGTAGCAGCCAAAAAATACATATGAATATAATGCAAACGTAGGTTTTTTTAAAATACGAGAACAGTGTCAAGATCAAGGGTGTTAAAAATACCACTGTTCTGGGCTCAGGTCAGACCACCCTTGAAGTATTGTTTTTTAATTCCCTGTGCCTACAAGGATTCAGGCACTAACGGACATATTCCAGGGATACTGGGGAAGGATTTATGCATTCAGAAAGAGATGGAATTTTAAGACTTTTGAGGTTGTTTTTCCACGTTCAAGATTCTATAGTTCTCCGATCTCATGCATTGCCCTTGGACATTAAAAAACAGTCATACTATATACAAAGCAACAAAGCCTCAGGGAGCTTGAGGGACACGCCCAAAGCCACACAGTTCATTAACGGTGGGATTTTGTCCAGAAGGCACTTCACAACCCACGTATTAAGGAGGCTCTAGACCGAGGTGTTCAGAGTGACTGAACATGAACACGGTGGCTAAGGCAGAATCAATGAGCTCCGCGTGACGCACGTTAAAGAACCAGGAAACCTCGCGAGGGTGAGAGTACAGGGGATTGTCATCCAGTCAAGCCTCCTCGGGAAGGGCAAGGCCACTTGTGTGATGAGTTGAAACGAGTCCGAGTACACGGAGGGTTGGTGGAGACCTTTCTTTTTTGCCCTTTAAGACTGTTCCGATGTGAAGAGCTGTCTAAAGACCACCCACGGCGACTCAGGAGGAAGGGAAGGGGCAAAGACTAGTCCCTGCCTCCGGGGTCACCTCTGTCCTTCCTCACGGCTGGAAGGCCCCGGGCTCTGGCCAGGTGCCTGGCTGCCCAGAGGGATGTGACCCTCTCCCGCCCTTGGCAGCACGATGGGGCCTGTGACGTCTCCGTTTACAAAAGAACTCATTCTTTTTGCGAACTGGCTAAAGGTTGGTGGCCATATGAAAATCCAGCAGTGTTGTGTCACAGGGGTTCAGAGCGTAGAGCCCAGATGGGCCGCCCAGGCTGCACGTGCATTGCTTATGGCTTCTGTGCACGGCACCATTTGCCGTCCACTGGCTACCAGATCCAGGGGTTGCTGAAACTGCGGCTCAGGGAGACTTGGGAAGAACTAGAAAAAAGGCAGCCGTGTCCTCTACAGGGGCGAGGTAGCTGATGGAGGAATTACAGTAGAACTAGGACTGTGTGGGGAGCCTAGGTAAATTAAATCTTCGTCCGCCATTATAGTGAGAATTAATCAAGAATGAGGGGTAAAAATTATCCATCTTTTTAGATGAGCAAAGGGCACTGCCAGGAGAAACTGCCGACAGAGTTAAGAGGAGCCGCCTCCTCAGGGGTGGAGCTGAGTGGGGTGTGCAGAGGCAGGGCGCTCTTGCTTTCGATTTTAAGCACTCAATGTTATTTTATTTTTAAAGATGAGCACACATTCCTTTAGTAAAAATGCACACGCGCGCGCGCGCGCGCACACACACACACACACACACACACGCGCGCGCGTGTTGCTCTGAGCGGCGCTAAATGATTTTCCAACGTGGGTAGCGCCTGCAAAGCCGCCTGCAGATGGGACACCAATGTATAATGGACCTATTTCTACCCAGAGGCTAGAGCGTTCATAACAGAAAATGATGCTGCCTTTGGTCTGTTCCCTCTCTGCGCGTCACCAGGGGGAAGCACTCCTCCCTCACCCTGCTCTGACTCTAACTTTTAACCCCCGCTTTCCCTGAGCTTACTGATCTCCAGTTTCCTCATAAAAAATTATTGGAGCTTTCAGAATATAAAACATGAATTCTCGGTTATATAAAGATTTAGCTGAACACGATTTCATTTTTTTTTACCACATTGTTTTAATATGCTATTAACTTTTACAAAATCAATTGTCAATATTACCAACGTCCAAACAAACTCCTAGGGTCATGTAAGAAGGACCTGGCGACAGGGCTTCTGAAATGTGAACGCAATTTCTCAAAAGGATGTGTACTTTTTATTTGAAAATTCTCCTGCACTATGGCGGTACTTCCCAAAGAAGTAGCATGTTGGACGTTTGAAAAACCATGGGAGATTGAACCGCCAGCAGCTCATGGGAAAACCTCTTACTATAAGTATCTGGTGTGTTTCTCCAGATCCTGTTGACATTGAAAGACACAGAAAAAGACATAGATTTCTCTTTTAACCCACAAGACCTGTTGCTCCCTTTACCAGTACATCCAGCTTCAAAACCATTCCCTACAGCATTCCTTATTTTGTACTGTGTGAGTCACACATCAACTTTTTTCTTTTCAACCTCAGAACCACTGTTTTTCTCCCGTTATTGCCAAACTGAAGGTACAGTGTAGCAAAAGAGCGTGCTTTTCACCCCCAGCTCTCTGAAGGGCAGAGGGTCATGGTGCCTTAAGCTCTGGAAGAATACTCTTTGTTCTGTAGACATGGACTTACCAGCGGCATCCGGGAGAAACGAGGACTCCTCTGGAAGGTTCCAGAGCTGAGAGGTTGGGCAGCATCTCCCGTGCATACGTTCATGTCAGAAGACCAGCTCCTGGCGTATGCCTCAAGGAGAGTGAGGGCTTTCCTGTGCTCCGATGGAAACTGGCAGGGTTCTCCAATAGGTGTTAGGGTTTGAAGGGAATGAGATAGTGACATTAATTTTGCAAAATGTTCAAATTCATAGAAACAACCCTATTTTGCTACACAGTGAGTTTAGGACAAGTAATGTAGCACCTTTGCTTTACCCTTTACATTAGCGCCCTTGTGTTTGTCTTCTTTCCCCCCTTTTCCTTAGCTGGGTTTCTAGTTTCTGTTTTGGGTTTAATTTTAGGTGGTTGGAAAAGGTTGGACCCTGGGTGAATAATTTTCAGAATGTTCAGCACCTTGGAACTTCTGATAGGGAGAGCTTTTCTTGATAACCTTCATCAACAATACTCCTAATATTTCAAAAGAGGGAGGTTATATTCACCTAGGCTCCGGGAATCGCATTTTCACACATCTAAATAAAGAAACACTAAATATCATTCGAGTGTGCTTTTTTGCGAACAGGAATCCTTCCTTCTGGAGTTATGAAGGAAGACAGAGGCTATATTATTATATTCCGGGGTTTGATCTGTAGACGTCTGAAATGTTACTGTTAGTCATTTCCACAGGTCTTTGAAGGCTCCACCTAGACTTGATTCTGCACCAAGATAATACAACCCATTTTTTTTCCCTAAGGGAATTTATTATTTCTTTCTGGATCCACATTTCCTACGTTACTCTGACTCTTACATCTGTCTCCAGCTTGGGCTACGCCTAACACATTGCTGCCACATTTCCAAAAAGAATTCACTGTGTCTGAAAACATAGATGTCTCAGCCCTCTGTGCCGTCTGTGGGCGATTCAGTTGTTGGAACGATGCTCTCCCCGGCAGTACTGGCGGTTACAGCCTCTTCAAACAGCAGAGACCCGAGGACCTCTGCCCCTACTGATGTACTCTCCCAGCTATTTTATCTTAACTAAGTTCTAGAAGGAATTCGTGCAGAAGTCGAGGGGTGGGGGAACCTACCTCAAGTGCACAGATTGTGTGATTGTGTGTTTACCATTTCCTAGGAGCACACGATCAATTTTTGGTGCATTCTATACATGTTGGATAAAAGACAATGAGGCAGCATGGACATCACTTTTCTCTTGCTCTAGAGCATTTCTGAAGATAAAGTCTTCTTTACGACTTGAGGTCAGTGACCCACACCAGCTGTTACCCTGCCTCGGATGCAATGGTACTCTGAAAGTTCATGAAGGTCATAGGCTATTTCTCCCAAACATAAAGGGAGAGATTCGCTAAGGCTTTTGAAAATTGTCTAGATTTTGTGTTTTTCCTCTTTCCTTCCCATCTATCTTTTTACAGTTTTAGGTCTCCCAATTTGTTGCTGTCGATCTTCAGTGGATATAGAAAGGATCAAAGCTTGCTAGAAATTTTTGTAGAGTGAGGATATAAAGGCTCTGATGAAGGAATTTTCTAATCGTCTCATGGACTCTGTAGTGTCCATTTGGCCTTCTTAGGAATTTCCCCTCCCTTTTATTTTGTGTCTTTCCCCATTCTTGGCTAGATGCTAGATCAAAGGTTTGTAAATTATGGTCCAGGATTCCACAGGGGTGCTGAAGAGCCGCCACAGGCGGGAGCTAGAGCTCCTGTTCCAGATTGTGGATCTGCACGCAGTTGGGTTTACAAAACGTTCATGTTGGTCAAACAGTTTAAAAACCACGTTCTACGGCTTCCCTGGTGGCGCAGTGGTTGAGAGTCCGCCTGCCAATGCAGGGGACACGGGTTCGTGCCCGGTCCGGGAAGATCCCACATGCCGCGGAGCGGCTGGGCCCGTGAGCCATGGCCGCTGAGCCTGCGCGTCCGGAGCCTGTGCTCCGCAACGGGAGAGGCCACAACAGTGAGAGGCCCACGTACTACTAAAAATAACAAAAATAAACCACGTTCTAGATGGATGGGGTTATCACACAGTTAAATTACTTATAGGCAAGCAAGTCGATGAAGTCCATGAAGACATAAGCAGCAGATGTATTGAATTCTTCCATTGACAGATGTGTCGTCTACTGGTACAATTATAATCAACCCAATACCACCCAAACCACAAAACTCTTTAGACAAAGAAAAATGGGTGAAGGTGAAGGGTCACAGAGTACTACTAGTTGATCTTTAGAAAATTGGGATCGGCTAGTCTTCGGGGGTTCTGCTGAATGAGTTCTCCCTTAATATTAAACCCTGGTGAATTTCAAGGAAAATTTAATCCATATGTTTCTGATTCAATTACTCTTAACTCATTAAATGTTTTTTAAAAGCTATTTGAAATTCGAGAAGCCTTTTTACAAGCGTTAGTGATCCTTTGTTCTTTGAATTAGGAAGGAGAATTTTGCCAAGAGTTAATGGTACTTGAACCTCAGTACGCTTAAGGGGATTCTAAACTTAGCAGAAGGTCCAGGATTCTGTCATAGCCAATGACTCGGGAACTTGCGAAATCTCGGCCACTTGCTACTCCTTCCACGCCTGCTGATGTCAGATCGTTTCTTTTACATGTGACGATGACCTTTGCGTGCAAGACAGCTAAGGCTGCGGAGGAAGGTGATGTCCGCCAGTGGAACACAAACTCGGGTCATCACCCTGTTTGGGGGAAGCTAATCAGATACCAGGTGAACATTCTGAGAAGCAGAGGTACCTACTCCTCTTTTCCTTTGTTTCTTATTGTTTCAGGTCAGAATGTATCAATAGTTTGTTACCCCTGGGCTGGTATCATACAGCAGTTGAAGGAAGGCAGTGAAATGTTTTGTAATTGAAGGGACAGTAAACGTTCAAATATGATACCTGCAGAGTTCCTCAGAATTGAACAAGAACTGAAAAGCAACGTATGTATGCAGAGAAAACGGCTCTGCTGAATGATGTCGACGGCGTATGTTCTATTAACAGAAGCCGGGTTCATCTGAAGTAGCTACAGACTTTGGAGGTCCGAGCTGCTAAGAAGAATCGTCCTCCCCAGCTGAAGAGTGGGAAGATTTTGTCTGTTTGCTTTTTGTTTGTTTGAATAAGTTGAATCATGAAAGGTATTTCTGGAAAGAAAAAAGTCATTAAGACACACGGAAGCCATCATTTAGAACCATAGGGTAAGAGTCTGGAATTTGAAGACGCAGGGGATTAAAGATGCCCTAGTAGCCAGAGATGAAATGGCCCATTTGGATCTAAGATTTCAAAAAGCTCGTGAGAGAGAAGAACAGAAAAGCCAGCAGTGGCAGGTAAGCCATAGCGATGGCCACGTAGTATCTCTAAACCCAAGAGAGACAGTTCTGACAACACACCCTGGGCATCCCTAATCACCTACCTCATCTTCCCAGGTAAAAGATTCTATAAGACCAAGTGGGATCACATTGTCCATTCCACTGCGGAAGGAGCAAGAAACCCATCTGCGGGGATCCAGGGCTGTTTTTCCACCACTGCTTTTTGGGAAGGTTCCTGTGTAGACAGAGCACTAATCCAGTCACTGCAGCCACTAAGGTTCCTCAGTGAAGCGATACAGGATGACTTCAAAGATGAGGGCTTCTAAAACCATAGAACTAAACTTGAAACATAGTTTCCATTGCTCTTGGTTCCATTTGCTTCCAGATAAACAGTTTCTAGTGCGTTAGCAATGTTTATATTATTTTATTTGTCTGGTAATTATAGAAGAAGGTCAAGGATGGCTTTCAAATGAAGGTCACAGTTGTTTGCACAGCACAAGCGTCTCCTTAGAACCACGTGTTTTCAAAGAATATTTCCTCGACAAGTTAACTTTAATTAAGGGTAAGGGTGTGAAAAAGTTTTGCTTAAATTTCACAAAATCTCACACCCCCTGAAACAAACTCGTAATTTAAAAACCTATTCAATACCTCTACAATCTCATTCTGACTAAAGTGTTGGTGACAAGAGTTTATAGGAGGATGTGATCGTCTATCTGATAAGTTCGACCTCTATGGACCCACTCGATTTCTTATCTCCAAACCCTGCAATAATGGAAAAAAATTAGGCCTGCAGATTTTTTAATTAATAAAAAAATAGACAAATGAGACATTTACAGAGGCAGAAATTATTTTTAAAGAGGAACAAAAAAGATACCAGGCACATAATTAAAACCTCTTGTCAGCCCTGTAGCTTATACGTGCTGTGAAATAATTTTCAAAAAGGTCTACCAGCAATTTTGCTCCTTCGAACTCTTTTGCAGTCTCAGCCCTCGACACGGACGCATAGCAGCTGCCCCGCCGAGCTACCTGAGCGTGGATGTGGGCCCACCGTCCACCCAGGAGAGGAACGTGGCAAAGATACCCGTCTGGCCAAAGAAGCGAACACAAAAAGCTTCCAAAAACAAACAAAAGTTATATTTATTTTTTTTCAAAAAAAAAAAAGAGTATCCAATTTTTCATGTCAATATAGGTAATCTGCTTAATAAAATATCAAGTTTCGTTATTTTTCTTTTCTTCTCCTCCCACGCAGGAGTTGTACCGAAGTATTTGAAGTATGTGCGGTATTGGAAAAATAAGCCCGCGTGGAGCAGAGGCACAGATGTTTTCTGTGTTTAATGATTTTCCTCCTTCTTCTTCTGTTCTCTGTGTTTTAAAGATTTTTGTATTTGTGGTGGCCGCCCTTTGCTGGTTGACACCAGCTCAGGGCCCCGTGGGGACCAGGGTCCTTCAGAGGTCAGAGCTCCGGGTCCCTGCAGCAAAGGGAGACCCTCTGGCGCCAGGGAGACGGCTGTTCTCGTTTCAAAATCTAAAGGCCAGTTGGCTCACCTGAATTCTGTGTCTCTGGCGATGATATTAATTCACTGCTTATTCAGAGGACTCAGCTTACCTCAAAGAAGTAAAATTAAGTTAGCTTTATGTTTGCTTATCTAGATGATTTCAAAGAAATTCCTCGAAAAGACCTATGAAGTGAGTAGAACACCGAAGACAGAATCCAGAACAAGTTGATATCACCCTGATTTTATTCCAAGAAGTCACTTTGTTCTTCCTTCTCCCCTTTCTTGTTTGGACGCAGACGGAACTGGCTCTCCTGATAGCTCAGGACAATTCTCAGAACAACCCGCTAATTTAGGGACGACCTTTAGTCCCCCGACCATCGGCCAGCCTTTCCTGCTAACGCGTATCTGGTTTGTCCTGAGAAACTGAGGTTAATGAAGAGGAACGAAAGGGGATAAAAGAAGACGATGCCATTTATGGCTGTGTGGCCACGTCCTCAGGCTCTTCTCCGTGACATCCGGGCCGGGGCGCTGGCTCTACAAGGAGCAGAGGAGGACACGGGGGTCCCAGTGCTACGCCCGAGGCCTGCGGTCCACGTGGAGACACACCTGGGGATGCGCTGTGATGTCATGGGGTCGGGGCACCTGTGGCACCAGGAGGGCAGTGAGCCCAGGGCTGCTCGGGGAGGTCCTCTTGGAGGACTCCCATCTAAACCCACAAAGAGTTCTCTCCTTTCTCTTCCACCCGCATCACCAGGCCCCAAACTCTGCCCCAGGCTCCCCGGCCCTTCACCCGGTGTCTCTCCCTCCACCTTCTTCTAGTTTGAAGCTGAGACAGCGGGTCACACGCCTTCTACTCCGCGCGATTGGGAGGACACATTTCTTGTCCTTTAATAAAGAAAGGGAGGGTGGAAGCGCACGGGAAGTGAGCAGAGATAGAATCGGAAAAGGCAGAGGAAGTAATAGGTGGGCGCCGAAGACAGTCCAACGTCCTGGGCACCTCCGGGCAGTCAGGACGGTGAGAGACGCTTCCACGCCGCTGCGTTCCGGAGCCCACGGGGCTTGGCTAAGGTACCAGAATTTGGAAGGAGAGGAAACAAGCTTACTTTGATAGTCCTGCTGTCACCACTGGAGGGCACCCAGAGCGGGGCTGATGGAGGGTACCGGCCCTGAGGCTGGAGCCCAGCTGTTACCCCAACGTCGCGCGTGTGTGGAAAATGGGGGGCGGATTGGGAAGCTGCGGCTGTGAGGACGGACAGTGATGGCGAAGACCGAGCAGAGGGCTCAGAACCTCCGGTGTTCCCCGCGGAGCTTGATTTGGGCTCGTCGCGGGGGTCAAGAAACCCAGGAGACACAGGCTCCGCAGCGCTGCTCGCCAGCCCGCGCCGCTCACAGGCCCGGCCTCTGCTGCACAGGTGCGCCGGGAATGGGCCAAGGAGGATGGAGCTGAGAGAAACGTCACCCCCACGTTTCCTGCTCCCCTGGGCCCTCCCTGATGTTCCCGGAGGGGACTGGTGCCATTTGTCCCTCTGAGACCCTGGCCATCTCTTCTCTCTAGTTGAGAGATCTGTATCTTTCAGCGTGTTCCTAGATGCGAGGACCCTTTAGACACACAGCCTTGTTTCGGTGTCCTGGGGGAGGGGCGTTCTGGAAGTCCCGAGGTCAGGGCACAGCCTCGATTACGTTCCGGAGGTGACTGTCCTTACTGGCCAGGCCTCTGTCTCCGTGTGTTCAACTGGTCCCTCTGGGCTGGCAGCTGGGAGGTGGGTCCTCAGCCCCTGCTGGCGCTGAGAGCAGAGAGTAGGCTGCACGAGAAGCTCCCGGGCCGGGGTGGGGGTGGGGATGCACACAGCTGAGGGTGCAGGAGGGACCAGTGAGATTCCCGCCACTTTCACTAGCCACGTGTTTACATTCTAGAGCCGCGCGGTCCAGAGGGGTAGGCAAGGGCCATTGTGTGGGACCATTCAAATTAAAATGAAAGGAAATAGGCCTTCCCTGGTGGCGCAGTGGTTGAGAGTCCGCCTGCCGATGCAGGGGACACGGGTTGCCGTAGAGCGGCTGGGCCCGTGAGCCATGGCTGCTGAGCCTGCGCGTCCGGAGCCTGTGCTCCACAGCGGGAGAGGCCACAACAGTGAGAAGCCCGCGTACCACAAAAAAAAAATAAATAAAAAAATAAATAAAAAAAAACATTCAGTTTCTCTGTCACACCAGCCACACTTCAAGGGCTCAACACCCGCGTGGGCTAGTGATTGCGTTGGGTACGGAACCCCTCCATCAACGCAGAAGGTTCACTGGTCATGGCCTCTACAGAGACCCTATCCACTGTGACTCTAGGTTCTTGCTTTACTCACGGGCTTGTCTTCAGATACAACCGAGTCCCATTAAGAAGTCATCCTTTTGGATTAAGAATCCTTCTACGTTTTACTTTTATTTTGAGGCCAGTTTAAATTTGTTTTTTTCAATTTGATAGTAAGATGAGAAGCCATTTGAGTTGTTTGTTTTAATCTCTCCTGTACTTGGATTTCGTGTGTAACGATGTCGTCACAGTGGAGTCTAGAGTGGTTTAGCGTCTTGTGTCTCTGCAGGACGCCTGTTCTGTGAGCAGCGCAGTCTGTGCCTCCCAGGACGAGTTGTCACTATCCACGCTTTCTACTGAGAAAGATGATCGAAACAATATGTTTATAGCGTGCAAGCAACAAAAAGCTAAGAACACCTTATATTCAATCAAAATTTGTCATTTATCTTAGTTTTGATAGAGTCTCTAAGGGGGCCTGTAAGTTAACATTAAATACTGAGTGAATTAAAATTCTGAGCCAGTATAAGCACTTCAGCTCAGGGCTGACCATCCTTCTGGTCTCCGAATGGCTGGTCTTCATGAGGAGGGAGACGTAGGGACTAGGAAACATGCACATCCATTCAGAGCGGCTCCCGCACGGAGCAGACAGGTGTGAGAACAGGTGTCTGTACAGACAAGCAAAGCTGACTATTGAACCACCAGCATCCGAATAAGTTTTAAAAGGATTTCACTTCATCATGAATGAAACCTCTCATACAACTAATGATAAATCTGAACGACACAGTGGTGAAGAGACCTGGCTTTAAAGGGACATAGACACACCTGAGATCAGGTCCCACATGTTCCCAAGAGCAGGTGACCACAGGCGAGTGGCAGTCTGTTTCTGCTTTACAAACTCTGGATAACGCTTGAATGTACCTCATTTTGTTGGAGGATTCGATACCGGTTTATTAGCCTTAGCACTGTGCCTGGCGTGTCATAAGTGCTCAAAAGCTGTTAGGATAGAGATGACTATTCTTACTCTAAATACTAAAGAGAGAAAAAATTAAATGAAACCACAGGGTGCTACGTTGAGAAGCTGGACTTCAAAGGTGTACGTGTGTGTAACGCATGGGACAGCAGGAGCAGGGCACCCCAGCTACACATAGGCACTCAATCAGTATGTTTAGTGAATAAAACAATGTGGAGAGACTATTTCCTACTTTATCTCTGAAGCCTGGGTTTTTGTGGACTTTTGTCTTTTTAAAAAATTGATTGATAAATTCATCCAAAAGGAAGAGGTAGAAAGGAAAATTGGTTTAGCCCCCCCAAACCCATCCACACCCCCTCTTAGTGATAGAACAATCGCAGTTTGCAGCCTCAGAAAGGCTCCCTGAGAGCAACAGGCGTTTCAGTGTCTTTCTGACCTAGGAATCAGGACTGCTTCTATATTCAGTGTGAAATCTCTCTGAAACGTTCACGTGTCTCATTTGCCTCAACTGTGGCCTTTGTTTCTTCTGTGACTTGTCAACTTGCAGGTTTGAAAATGGTGTCGATAAAATATGGCCAGTAAATGAGTCAACTAAACACATTTGTCTCAACAAGGAAGCTGCAAGGAAGTGCGACTGTATTTTTAGAAACAAGTATAGCAGACACCACATAAGTGAGTGAGCTCTTCAAGACAGTTTATCCTCCCTGTTCAAACTGTGATCAGAACAACTCTGACGGCGTGTTCAATAATCTTCCTTTGTTAGAAGAGAATTACGTTCATCATAAAGTGTTATCAGCCCAGATAACAGAAAATAAACAAAAACAAAGAACCACAACTGAAAGCGTTTCATTTTAAAATCATATTTATGTACTACGATATAGTGCTTAGGAATCTACTGTCAAGTGGTATGAATTTATGAGAACGTAGATCAACTGTCCTATCAAATCACATAGATGGACAAAATCATGCTTCTTTATTTCTGTATGTGAATAGGAAATTCAGAATTGAAAAAGAAACGCAGCATTTTATAGAGAACTTATAAAGGAAGCAGATTACAATTCCATCGTGGGAGGTCCCTTTAATGTTATTTTATATAACTTTCTGTGATACAGATTTCAGTCAAGGTCCCCAAATGATTTTAGACTAACTGGCGAGTTCTAGTAATAGAAGAACATTAATTATGCCAGAGCTAAACTTTCTGCTAAATGAAGCTGTCTTCATGTTAGAAACAGATGGATGCTAAAGGTAAAAGTTGATTTCTTTCTTTCTTTCTTTCTTTTTTTTTGGTGAGAAGTCCTCAGTTAGAGTGATGTTTACTTTGTGTTTCAGGTGAGTTTGAGAAGCTGTTTGCTCACAGGGGTTTGTCTCCTTGTGATCAGGACCCAGTGTGGTCAGGTGGGCAAAGATGCCTTACCTACACAGCCTAAACAGCCATACGGCGTGAACCAAGGAGGCACAATTATTTTCCTCTGGATCATATTTTAAGTAATATTACATCTACATGGTTAAAGAAAACAGTAAAGCAAATATTAAGAAATTTTATGTATATATTTAAATTTGTGATAAATATGTGGAAGAATTAAAGACAAATGCCCATACAGGCGCAATGAGATCATTTCAGCATCTTAAGAATTATTGATGACGACTTAGAAGAACTCTAGTTGTTATATTTTTGCTTTGAATAAAATTAAAGCACTTTAAACCTTGTCATCTAACATCAGCATCTTCCCAGAGTGAGTGCAGAGGCTCAGAACATTTTGCTCCACAAGTCGCACATGCAACATCCCTATAGCAATTGCTCCCCTCTCTAAAACCAAACCAGACCACCGTCCGTTTAACCAAAGAGCCAACTCCATACTGATGCACACAACTGTAGTGCCTATTTGTTTCCATTTCACTGGAAGAAGAGGAGAGCAAAAACCAAAGTCTGTACTATCTTCCTTGGCCAGTGAGAAAAACTGTGATTGTTTCCAAGTAAGAAATATCTAATGACGCCAAAGCATGACCATAAAAGAAAAAAAAATGATAACCTGGACTTGAGCAAGAGAAAAAACGTTTGCTCTGTGGAAGACCTTGTTAAGAGGACGAGAAGGTAAACTACAGAATAGGAGAAAATATTTGTAAGCCACATAGCCAACCAAGAATTTGCATATAGAATATAGAAAGAGCTCTGGAAACTCAACATTAGAAAAGAAACAATCCAAGGAGAAAACAGGCAAATGGTATGAAAAGACATTTCACTGAAGACAATATGTAGATGGCAGATAAGCACATGAAAATCAAAACCACAATTATATATCATTATTACTATGAGTTACCCATCAAAATGGCGAAAATTAAAAATAGCAAAAGCACCAAATGCCGGCAAGGGTGTGGAAAACTTGACCTTTCATACATTGCTGGTGGCGAAATAAAGTGGTACAGGTACACTGGAAACAGTTTAGCACTTTTTATAACACTAAACATGTACTTACTGTAAGATCCAAGAATTGCATTCCTGGACATTTGTGTTCACACAAAAAAAGCCATTCCAAAAAGCTGGGAATAGCAACTTTATTCCTAATAGTCAAAACCTAGCAAATACAACAACAAATTGCTTCATCAGGTGACTGTTTAAACACCTGTGGTCCATCCACAGCGTGGAACCCTGCTCAGCAATAAAAATGAACAAACTATTGATACATGCAAAAAATGTGGATGGAGCTCAAAGCAATTATGCTTAGTGAAAAATGCCACTTTCAAAACGTTACGCACTGTATGATTATATTTCTATAACATTCCTGAAAAGACAAAATGACGGACATGGAGAATGGATTAGTGGTCCTAGGGGTTTGGGATGGGTTGCAGAGGGGGGCTAGCATTAGAGATTTTCGTGGTGATGGAACAGTTCTTCATGTTGATTGTAGTAGTGTTTACACAAATCTACATGTGCTGAAACTGCATAGAACTACATACATGTGCACATGTGCACACACACACGCACGCAACACAAATGAGTTGTATGTATTAAATAACAACATCTGAAGAAGATGGCTGGATTGTAGCAGTGCCAATTTTGTGATACCACACTATTTTTTCAACTTCTTGTCAATTTACAATTATTTCAAAACAAAAAGTTAAAGGAAAACAGATTAACAAAAAATATCTATACATTTCTTTCTTTTTTTTCCAAGAAAGAGCCACTATCTGCCCATCAGGTACATAAGGACAGAAATTTGTGTGCAGTTACTGTATTAAGACATTAAAAATAACTACACACTCCTGCAGCATTTCTGTTCAAGCCTGATTTCTATTACAGCTCTTGTCAGTCTTTCTCCCACTTGAAAACACCCAAGTGATGCTACAAAGTGCCACTGATAATTGTACTTGCTCTCACAGTGATTCTAAAGCGTGGGGAATGCACTTGAAAAAATCCATCATCCCCCCCGAAGAACTTCCCAGGTGAGAAATCCAAATCACAAATAAAAGATTATTCAAAGTTTTTAAAAACCCAAAGCCAATATTAACAGGACTTTCAAAGACACAAAACACGAGAGAGTTTCACATTTAGGGAACGAGCGTCTTTTCTTCCAGATGGATGAGCATAGCAAGAGGATAAGATTGAGTATAGATGGTGTTTTTCATTCAGTGCGATTCATCTTTCAAATATTCATTGCGTCTACTTTATCCTAGTTACCATCTTAGGTCTTGGAATGTAAAAATAGAGTTATTTTTTCTTCTTCAAAGTGCTCCTGGTTTAGTGGCAAAGACTGAAAAACAAATAGATAAAAATACGAACTGAACCTTGTTATGAAGTCCAACACTTCTGTATATACTTGTGAGACTTTAATACACTGTCTTTAATTG
Source organism: Stenella coeruleoalba (assembly GCF_951394435.1). Taxonomy (NCBI): domain Eukaryota; kingdom Metazoa; phylum Chordata; class Mammalia; order Artiodactyla; family Delphinidae; genus Stenella; species Stenella coeruleoalba. The sequence continues at coordinate 2,115,204 of NC_137164.1, forward strand.
ATGAAAATGCATGATTAAGTGGAGGTGGATGGCCTTTAATTAACAAAATGAATGAATACCCTTGACAATTAAGTAGAGCAATCAAATTAATACGTATAATCGTTCTTTGAAAAGTAAACTGGAATATAATCTTGAATTTTGAGAAATAAGCTGATACGATGTATAATGGTTAGTGATAGCTAACAAATTATCTTTTACTCTAGGACTTCTCCGGAAATTATAGATAATGGAGCTTAGAGTACATAAAACCGATGTGCGCTGTCTTAGAGACCACCCCTTCATGGTCAGCTTTTCCCTACTAGGTCCTACTAACTTCTGTCTAGAATTTTCTTCTTATTTTAAATATTATGCGTTACCTCAGTTCTGGTTACCCCATGCTCTTCCTTTTGTGGTTCTGTCCCTTTTTGCTAAAGAAGATGGCCCAGAGGAACCAACTGGGTGATCAGCGACAAAAGGAAAAGGAGGATTTGTATCAACGAGGGGACTCGCTTGTTCTGCCCCGTGTGCTTAGACCAAAGTGCGTCCGCCCCTGGCTCCTCACTTGAGCAGATGCGAGATCAATGAAAGTGAGGATTTCTTGCTCTGACTCATGATTTAAAGATTACAAATCAAGTCAAGAATACTTTCCATTGGTTTAGCACTTTTATTTTTGTTTCTGTTTTGGTTTTTTTAAATTTAATTTTATTTTTTTTAATACAGCAGGTTCGTATTAGTTATCTGTTTTCTACATATTAGTGTATATATGTAAGTCCCAATCTCCCAATCCATCCTTAGCACTTTTGAGTTTATTTATTTTCACACATGAGATCATCTGATCGTCTCCACAGTCTTTGGCAGTGGGTGTGTCAGTTCAGAGGAAATGGACACCTGGCGGGTCAAGGAGGAGCCTGTGCGAAGCCACAGACACACAGTGAAGGTGTGGCCAGTCCCACCAGCTCCTCCAAGTCAGGTGCTCTCCACTTAGCCCGTTGTGTTCTATGTCATTTTATGTTCTGGAATCACTTTGTTACTGTTAATCAGTCTTGAACTTGGCATAACCGTAGAGGCTGTGCTCCACCCAGGAGTAGACAGTAGGAATTTTCTGTCCCCTCTGCTCTTTGCGGGGGCTCTGTCACTCTGGGAAGGTAGGAGTGTTTCCTAAGTCTTTCTCAGCAATAACTCTAATGGGAGGGTTTAAATATACCACGCCCCCTTCTCGTCTGTAATTTCTTTCTTCCAAAACATGGCAACGGAATCCACAACTCATCTCCATCCGCTGATCGCACAACCAGCTGTCAGAGCTCTGAATCATGCCACTCAAGGGGTATTTTTTAAGGAACCCTCTTTTTGAGGCAAATGTGGTTCAAAATTTCCCTGTTATCTCAGATGTCTCTGAGATAGACCTAGAGCTTTCATCTTACTCTGGTTTCTGCAAACTTGAGGCTGTGTTGACGGAGCTCTGATTGAATTTCCCTCAGTCCTTGCTGACATGCATAACCCACGCCCTCTCGCATCCAAGCCACTGTCTTTTTCCTCGTGAACGCTCCCAATGTTTAATAATAATTGCCTGCAGTCCCCGCATTATGCCATTTGCCTCGTGGCTCACGCTCGGGAAGCGTTTTCTTCCCTTGCGTTAGATTCCAAGGCCACTGGCGTTGGTTGGCTTTGTCTCATCTCTCTGAGGAAGCATCCCCTGCGTGTTACTGGTCCACCTACAGTGGTGATCATTTTAACATTCTTAAAATCCCAGACTCCAGACCGACAGTATTCTTGTTTCAGGACAGAATCCAAATAAAGGAATCAATACCTTGAGTTTATATTATATGATTGTGCTTTAGAAGGGGAGAATATTACCTCTGTCTGCACCGTTAACTACAAAAGGTGGCCATAAGGACCCTTTCCAGCCTGTCAGTCTGCACTAGGTGCCCCGTATTGAAGGCCGGTGCCCAATTATCTTCAGCCAGAGTTGGATCAGTGTGACTGGGGAGAAACACAAATGCCTGGAATGCACCAGGCATCTGACGATGGTCAACAGGAATCGATGCCAAGCCTCCACAGATCCACAAAACCTGTCCCAGTTGGCAATTCACCCTACGCTTTTCCGCACAGGATAAACCCTGGGCTCTCTGACCCAGAGATGAGAAATGCAATCAACCATCCCTTATCTCTGTTAGACCTCGTGTGCTACATGTGTCCATACTTTTCTTCTTGACGTCCAAGGCAACTGCCCTCCGTGGCACGTTCTGATCACCGTGATGGCTTTGGGGTTCGTATGAGTCCATTTGCAAATTCCTAACTCACGAGCCAGCTCCGGCAACTTGTGTGACGGATGCATTTTACATATGGTATTTTCTTTTCTGTTTTCCCACCTAATGTAGCCTTTAAGACATGAGTCGTTAGTGCATTTGGGCTAAATTGTTGCTTTTAAATAAGAAAGGTTTAGATCATCCTAGAGAGAACTAGTGGACACAACAGTTGGCCTGAGAGACACCACAGAAGCCTGGCAAGATGTGGGCTCCTCCAGGGCATCCCTGGGCGAGGGGTACAGTTTCCTCCCCTTCCCAGTTCCAATGCTGGGTCTTCATCTGGTGCATTTTATCAATTTCATTGAGAAGGTTTGTGTGTGCTCCTTTGGAGCCAACTTATCTTCTTATTAATGGGAAGTGCAGACCAGGAGCCAGGAAGTCTCCACCTGCTCGTCCATTCATTTTCTTTCTCCCAAATCAACTTTTCTACAATTGCCTACACCGATATGTAATAGGAATTTCTACCAGAATATAATGTAAGAGTCACTTTTTCCATAAATTTTTTTATATTTGCATGGATTATGTTGATCTTTTGCTAAATGGCATAGCTAAAATATTGAAATATTGCGGGCGAGTCTATCATATTGTCAACAGCAAGACAGCTATTCAGGAAACCCAGATTTTAGAAAAAACAAAAAAAAAGCAAAATAACATATCTGGATTCTGAATCAGAAACTCCAAGTTTGAAGCCAAAGCAGCTTAGTTTTGGGTAAACTCAGTGGGGCTTCTGCCTCAAAGAGGAGGAGAGACCCGCACCTCCCGACAGGTGGGTTTAATCTGCCTTCTTGGAAGGACAGAGCAGTGGCTGCAAACCCGGTGTCTGGAAGGGCCTTGGGGTGTGATTTACAACAAGGAGGCCCGGGAGAGGGACCAGCACAGTCGACAGTCTGCTTCTCAGGTTGGGATCTACAGGGCCTCACCCATGGTGCTCGGTGGGAAAACCAGCCCAGAGTTGACATGTTATCTTTTATTTCTTAAGAGAAGCCAAGGATCCAGGTTTTTTCTGGTGTGTCCTCATGTTTATATTTTTACTACTTACTGTTTTTTTTTAATTCTTTGAGAACCCCATCTGTCTAATGGGAGACCACTTTCCAATCTTTCTCATAGAGATGCAGAAAATGACCTTCTCCTTGCTTTATTATTTTCAAATTTCTCATTTGGCACTTGAGGCACCTTTTCCAGATTTTCTTCCTCCACTCACCTCCGTGCTGTGCTGGAACGTTTTAGCACATGAAGCATGGATGACCTGAATTCTGAGCGTAAGAGGAAGGCTTCGTGTTCATTCTTTTGCACCGAAGATCCATATCCACTTGGAAATGGGTGGAGCCCAGTCCTGGGAATCTCACCTCTTATTTCCAAGTTGAACTCTTCTCCTTCCTCTTTTGAGTTTATGTATCCCACTCAAATAGAGTAGAGCATAAATTATGCTGGGGATAAACTAAGTAAAGGAGTTTTTTGTTGTTTTTTTTTTGTTTGTTTTGCTATGGAAGGAAGAATATATGCTCCCCGTTGGTTGAACTCCTGAATTCTTTTTTTTTTAAATTGAAGTATAGTTGATTTACAATGTTGTGTTATTCTCTGCTGTACAGCAAAGTGACTCAGTTATACATATATATACATTGTTTTTCCTATTCTTTTCCATTATGTTTTTTCTCAGGAGATTGGATACAGTTCCCTGTGCTCTACAGTAGGACCCTGTGGTTTATCCATTCTATGTATAATAGTTTGCATCTACTAACCCCAAACTCCCAGTCCATCCCTCCTCCACCCCTTGGCAACCATAAGTCTTGAACTTCTGAATTCTTGACTAAGCCTAGGAAGGACATGTCATGCCCATCTAAGACAAGTTTCTCTCCATAGCTCATCTTGCTGCTCAAAGGCCCTTGACACCAGAATGGACCCAACCGGTTCCTCTTTAGACTAGGAACCCCCTTACTCCCACCCCAGTGAAACTGGCACTACTATATATTCAAGCACATGTCACTCTGAATTATATCCCCATGTAACCTGCAGCACTTGAAGGTAGACGCTCTCCCTAGAAAGAGAAATAAAAGAATCTTGTTTAAATAACCTCTATCTCTAGATGATTTAAAATACTTTGACAGATCTATATTTTTTTTGAAAAATGAATCAAAAATAATTCAATCAGAAAAGCGACATCTGTTACCCATCAATAGCCTTGCAAGAGAATTAAAATGGTCTTTTTCTCTCCCCTGAAATCTACTGATAATTTTTTTTTATCCCATGCCATTCATTGAGATCAGATGCATTGAGTCCATATCAACTCTTGGAATTACATAAATAATAAAGTCCTCGAGGCTGATGGCATGGGAACAGTGGAATGTGTAACAATACAATCAGGATTAAAATCTAGATTTAATGTAAAGCATTCTAACACTGTCAAGTAAGATGAATTTTACACTCCTTTGTTCTCTGAGGCCAGGTTATGCCGTAGTTAATGTTTTGTATTAAATCATGTGCCATTTTTATCTGAGATGATGTCTTATTTTCTTTGTTTATGGCTTTGGAAATTATTATAACGAGACACATGAAAGAGGCGACAGAAAAGTACAAATGGATAAAACAGCATTCACTACCCAAAGCGAGTGTAAATGGAGCCAATAATTTTTTAACTTGTCTGTCTCTTAATCTTTTCTAGTGAGCTCAGTGATGATTTTTCTTGGTTCAAAACCTGTCACAGCATTCATTTGTGACCATTTTTATTGCTGGGATTAGTCGAGGTCTGTCAATTCTGAAACTCCACTTCTGCCCAACGAATGTCAGCTTTAATCACAAAATGCCCAACAATGCAAGAATTCCAGAGCCTACCTTTGTGGTTATGATTACACTTTAGAACAGCACTGCAGTTCGCGGACTGACCTAAGCCAGCAAAAATTCAAAATACAGGCGGCTCCTGACAAGCGGCCCTGCCTTTTGTTCTTTCTAAACTTCTTAGCTAAATTATTCGCCAGCCCCCAGAGTCAAAACAGACAGCAGTGGTGTTAAATGTGTCGAAGTGGTTAGGATTCATATGTAGACTCGGGCCACCGTCACAGGGCCTGGGCTGTCTGGATGTAGAAATGTCTCCACTAGAACCTCACTAGTGAAACCCAGGTTTATGTCTGACGCCGAATTTGCATATGTACCGAAGAATGCTATGGGATTTGTCTGTGTGTCTGCAGCTGGATTGAAAGTTGTCCTCCCGGCATAGGAAGGGAATATCTGCTGGAGACTGAGAGAATCAGTGTCAAGTGCCTTTGATCTCTGCATTGGGACAATGTCCAGGAGTGATGGGATTTGCTCTGCTCCACCCGGGAGGGTCAGCCTGGAACAGAAGAGATTCCTTCAGGCCAAGGGAAGCATGTGGGCCTCTGCGCTGTCCTACTGCTCAGCAGAGGGGCAGGATTGGGAATATGATGCTGTGTGGTAAATCTAGGGTGTTCTGTGGAAATTCCCAGAAATCAATGTCTTCTGAATGAGCTGGAAACTCTTATAACTGCCTCTGGAAGGTTTAGCGGAAGCACTTCTCCTGGACCAGCCACTGGAGGCTCGGAAGACTGGCCATCAATTGAGGATTGCAGGAGAAAGACTTCAGAGAAATGGAGAGAATCACGGCTCCATGTGGGGAGGGGCACGTGGAGGGCAGACGTGCGTGCTGTCCACGTGCTCTGTAGGTGGCACACCTGGACACCCAAGACCAGGTGACTTTGCTAAGCAGCAGGGCCAGAGAGCCACTGTCCCCAGGACACTAGGGACTGGAAGACAGTGACGGTCTCCCAGTTTCTCTACTCTGAGTGCTGAGTCACCTCTTCAGCTTTCGGAGAAATGTTTACCCCAACCATAGTCCTTTTGGGGGTGTCTCAATGGGTCTAGGATGGAGACTGGGTGTTCCTTATTACGTTTCAGTGGCCATTCTGATGCAATCCAGGATTCAGAGCTACTCCCCGAGGCATACAGTTTTAGCAGCACATCACAAATTTTAAAAAGTTAAGAAAGAAAACAAGCTTTAGTAAATGGATTGATGGTAATTGTGGACCAAGGTGGAGGAAGAGGGGATGGAATGCACGGAGGTTCTTAGGAAATCAAGCTATGATTAAAAATAAAATGATGGTTCTCAGACATGAGGATCCACAAAATCCCCTGGGAAGCTCGTTTGAATACAGAGTCTTTGCCACACTTGTGCAGATTCTGAATCAACACATCTGGCCTAGAGTCAGGAATCGGATTTTTAAGTTGGGCCCCAGCTGATTCTCATGCCAATGGCCCAAGGCTAACGCTATATTTTTTAAAAACCTGATGTAAGCACTTTCCTGGTTTTCAAACTATCAGAGAAGGAAAGGGTCTATATTCAGAATATATTCTGCAAGAAATGTTTCTTCCTCATTTGAGTTCATTTTATACTGCATCCGAGGAATGCCTTGCAAGCCACTAAAATGTTGCCCACAAATAGACTATTATTGTGACATGGCCTGCAGAAACCGTATTCTACTAGATTGTGTGTTTATATTCTGATTCTCCCATGAATTTTTAAACTAGGTTCCCAGTGGGTAAATTCATATTGCTTAGATAAGAACTTAAAGAGGACTTTGAAGAATATGTATGTCTAAGTTAAAATGGTAATTGCTAGTTCTTCAACTTTTATATCCCAGCAAACTCTTTGGCAGGGTTACAGGCTGTTCAGAACACCTGACCCACCCAATCTGACCACTGAAAAACAACAGAGCAGGCCTTCAGAATGACTGTGAGACACGGCCCTGCCATTACTAGGATGACAGTTCGTTAGCTTCTGGAATATTTCGTTATTTTCCTGAACTGTGGGTGGAAAGGTTTGGAGGGGGTTAATCATCATTATAAGACAATACAAGACATGGACTTTTTTCTCAGTGATTTTCTACTCTAAGTGAGCTAAGCGTCACACATGCGAAACAATTGTGAATAATTTACAATAGTAAGTATAGTCAGGTACTAAAATAGGAGTTATTATTAAATTGCTTGGAACAGAGACTACATCATATGTGGAGTCCACAATGCAAGAAAGATGACTAAAACCTGGATCATTCAGGAAAACTTCCTGAAGGAGGCAGGGCTGAATATGCCCTCTGTTCTATTTTAGCCATTGAATGCATTCATTGCACGTAAATGTCAATCTCAAATAATTCAACCAACGAGTCTGTGAATGGGTTCCTGACCATCCCTGTCCTGGGCGACAAGAATTTTGCTATTGTTATTTATCTCACCTGTCGTCATAGATATTTTAAGAATTTTGCTATTGTTATTTATCTCACCTGTCGTCATAGATATTTTTGATATTATCGGTGTTTGGAATACTGAGTCACTTGCTTTTTACTAATGACCAGGACTTCCTGGCAGACTAACCTTTGCGTTCTTTCTCATCACCTTTAGGCTTACCTTCCATCTCTAGATGCTTTGGGGCCCATTCCCTGTCCCTTAAGTCTTTTGGCTCTTAACCAATCTCTTTTCTTCCAAGGTTGAATAATACAAGAAATAGAAACTATTTAACACGTTCTTGTCAAATACTAAGTATTGAGTATGCCACCGTTCCCACCGCTTACCATAAAGGCATTGACCCCGATGGACACAGCTGGCGTTAGGGGTCCGTAGTGGCTGGGTGGGGGAAGCTAAGGGAGCAATGGGGGAGATGGGGCAAGCCGTTCCAGGGCCACTTTGCCAGGGGCTCAATGTCCGTCCTCTCAATCAGTGCTCAGTACAACTCTGACAAGTAGAAAACCCAAAGGCTTTGTGGAGAAGAAAGCCAAGAAGAGAAAAATCGAGGTTCAGAGAGATGCAGCCACTGGCCAGGCTCACACAGTACTCAACACGCCGGGACAGAATCCACCCTCAGGCTGGTGCATCATGATGCCCAGTGACGACCCAAGGAAGAGCTTCCACAATTTCGGCACTCTGTAGCGTGTAAAGCTCGCTGAATATAGACACTTTATGAAATTATGACGAGTCCCGAAGGAAAGGAACAACAGCATTTCTATTTATTTTCTGTCCCCATTTTACTGATAAAATCCCATTTACTGAGAAGATGAAGGCTTGAGATGGGAAGGAACTTGTTCCATGGCGCCCTGGTCAAGTTTCCCACTAGGGTGATTGCTACCAATTTAGTTGGGCTTGGAAGTTACTCAGAGGGCCTTCTCGACAGAAGGAAACAATTCTACTTACCAGCACCAGAAATTTTATCACTGAAGTCTTGTCCTTCTGGTCTCTCCAATCTGTAAGAGTGTTCTCATTGAATTCATGTGTTCCCTGAAGATGTACATGCACTGTTGTTCATCACAACTGTGGTCAAAATAACAGGTTATATATGGCTGCAGAACACATAACCCCAGAAATGGTATCTCAAAACTAAAATGATTTATTTGTTCAAAATTCTTCAGCATGAGTTGGACTCAACTGGGCTGGGCAGTCCCCCGGCTGGTCTCCCCGGAGGTTATTTACGTGGCTACATGACGACGTGCTTAGGGCTGTCGGATCCGGGATAGACTCGCTCAGAGGCCCAGCTGTTTGCTAAGGCCGTGGGCACTCTGGTTTGGATACCAGTCGTGTCTCCGTCAGGACAACACAGATTTTGTACGTGGCGACACCACAATTCCAAGAGGATAAGCCCCAGCGCTCAAGTGCTTATCTGGTCTTAGTTTGCCTTGCATTTGCTGATGTCCCATAGACCAAAGCAATTCATGGTCCCCAGAATAATGGCCCCCAAAGATGTCTACATCCTAATGCCCCCAAACCTGTGAATCTGTTACCTTCCGTGCAGAAGGGACTTTACCTATGTGATTAAGTTAAGGTTGTTGAAATGACAAGATTATTCCTGGACTCTCTGGTGGTCCTAATGTAATCCCAAGTGTCCTCATAAGAGGGAGGAGAAGGGGCGTCAGAGTAGACATGATGACCAAAGCAGAGGTTGGAGTGATGCAGCCACAGGCCGAGAAACGTGAGAGGCCTCCAGGGGCTGGAAGATGTAGAGAATGGATTCTCCTTAGGACCTCCAGGAGGACCACAGCTCTGCCAAATTTTGATTTTAGCCCTGCAAGACCAATTTTGGACTTCTGACCTTGAGAACTGTAAAATAATCTATTTGGTTCTTTTATGTCACTAAATTTGTGGTACTCTGTTACAGCAGCAGGAGGAAAATGATACACAAGTCACTTATCCAAACCCAGGATCAGCCTTGGAGGGGGCACAAGGACACATGATTCACTGAAGCCCATTAAGGTAACAGTGCATCACACAGATGACCTAAATGCTCAATAACGAGGATTGTTTTACTAGATCGTGATAGTTCCCTATGATGGAATACTGTGCATTTTAAAAATCATGTTGTAATAAGAATCACAGTAAGAGTAAAATTAGAAGAATGACATCATATATTGTACACAAGATACTAAATGTAAAAAACAAGTAACAAAATATCAGGTACAAAATAAACCCAAACTTTTAGAGGGAAACCTAAATAAAACATCTTGGTTTCCGATGATAGATGAATAGATAGATAGACAGATAGATAGCTACCAATAAATAGTCTGTATGTGTGTGTATAACCTTCAAATAAGGATTAGAAGCATATAATACAAACTGTAAATTGTAGTTTATGGGTGATTTGTTTGTTTATTTTTTTCCACATGCTTTCAAGTATTCCACAATGATCAGGAGTTGTATTTCACCAAAAAGCAACGCAATACATTTGTTGAAATGTAGTATAATAAAAGTTTTTGAGGAGAAGAGAAACTGAAAATATTTTTGAGAGGGCTTAGTACTGGTGTGTACTATTTGTATTTGCAAGAATAAGGGGGAAAAAGAAACCCTTCCCTGAAGAAGGTATAATCTACCTGCCCTTGAAGATGATCTATTCTAGGCAAAGAAGCAGAACACACAGTCAGGAGACAATTAAGGAATATGATCATGTGATTATATCTGAATGGTGATCAATCATTTAATTTTTTATTTTCAATCACATATTTGTCTGGATAAAACGAGAGAAGGTTTGTGTATCAGCATAAAGATAACTTGCGGTAGAAATTTTGAAAGCAGCAAGAGATGAAAAGAGCTTTGAAAACTAAGCCCAAAATTTCAGATTGAAATGGCAAAAAAACATTACCTCTTGTTTGTGGTTTTGCTTCATTTTGTTTTGTCTTTAACTATTTTGAAAGCAGAAGATAACACCACATTGCTGTTGGTTTACTGTTTTGTTTTTTAGTCGTTTCTTTGGAAATATATATAAATATTCTAAAGTTCTAATGTTCCAGGTCTTCTACTAGTGTGATGCAAGCCTGATCAGGGATCAACACAGTCATACTATATGCCGTCTGGGTGCCCTGCTCACATTAGGAAGGTATCTGCTTATAATAAGTCAAACTTGACTAAATAGAAAACAAAAAGAAACATATTTTAGGTCTTCTTAATCATTGCCCGAAAGATAACATTAAGTACTGCTTACTTGCCAGCTCTCACGGTTGGTTTTTACAAACTTCCCCTTGTGACGAAGAGGTGCAAAGGCCTAAGCCCACTTCTGTCTTGTGTCACAAGCAAGGACAGCAGGGAGGGAACAGACCTGGTGCAAAAGCAAGAAAGCATTGAACTAGGCTCCAGGGGGAAGGGGAGAAGCACATCTAGGAATTTCCCATTTGCAAACCAGACTTTGCATCTAAGACCCTTGGGATTTAAGGCAAGAAAAAGAAGAAGGGAATATGACACTATCCCCTCCCAAAGTGTTAAATCTCACACCAGGAAGGCCTGGTTCAATTAGGGAGGAAATGAAAGGCGTCTGCTATAGTTCCTCAGACAGACTGCCTCCGACTCTGACGTGCCCACGGCCTCTGTCTCTAGGGGGCATCAGTAGAGCCACAGACGGAACTCTAGCAGTTCAAGCTCCTGCCATCCCTGTGAGGTCATGGCCACCCATCAGTGGTGTCTCGGTCCTGCTGTGGCGAGGAGAGCAGAGGCACGGGCTCTCAAACTTGTCCTCACCTGTGCTCAATACCCACAACGCCATCAGTGAAGAAAGAGAACCAGGGCACCCTTTATCTCATCTTCATCCTCTAAAAGCAAGAGGTGGGTGTAGAACGCCCCAATGTGATTGCGAGAGAGGTAGAGTAAACTCTTCTACGTTGGCTATTTCCAGAAGACAATCTAAAGCATCACCAGCCCCATCAGGGTCTGCACAGCCTGGATCTTCAGAGCTGGTGAGCAACGCAGAATCCCAGGTCTCATGCCAGTTCCGCTGAATCAGAATCTGGACTTGATCCAGATTTGATTGACATTGATCACTTGACATGATCTCCAAGTCATTCTTCTTGAACAATAAAGTTTGAGAAACACCAGTCTAAAGGGCGTAAAAGAACGAACATCCTGGTGACCAGTAATTATAATGAAGGGAAAAAGAAGATCAATACAGAAACTTATGTTACATTTTTCATCCTTACATATTACATGGCCTGAAATTGACATTTTAAAAACAAAAGAAACAACCAGTTCTGAGTTTGTATTTTTTGCATGTTGGAACTTTTGCTCAGATCAGTTAAAGCAAAGGCGGATCCACCGAAAAGCACAAGAAGGGAGACAGAAATAAAGATGGGGATTACGTCACGAGTATTTCACCGTTCGGATCCATATTCCCGTGGGAGGATTTGGAGAGGGGAATTGTTACCTACGAAGAGATAGTCATGCTGGGAACGCCTGCCTTCTATCTCACCTCTGTGACCTAAGAATACGTTCTCCAGCTGCTTTTTTGTTCTAATCGTGATCTCGTTATTGTGCTTCAGCTAGATCGTGATGGTGGAAAGAGATTTATTTTTATAACTTATATTTGAATTTTCAAGCAAATTCTGCGGTAGCACTTTGAATACTTTAGAAACCAAGAGGAGGCCCTATTTCTGAATATAGGCAGCACAAGCAAACAAAGAGTCTTTTGAGAATATTCAGAGAAAACTTGATTGACTGTTCAGCGTCTTACGCTTTGACATTCGTTCAAAACTCCAAGTTGTGTTAACCCTAGGAGGGCTGATTTCCACAGCCATGTAGCTTTGGGTTTTTCAGTCAATTTAATCTGCGGGGAGAGTTTACAGTCACAGTCTTTTTCCCGTTGTTCTGTGGCACAAAAATAGGGTGGCCACCCTGGGGAGACGTGGTACAGCCCGGGAGCTGTGGCCGGGCGGCCGGACCCTTCCACCGCATCTGCCCAGCACGGTCGTCAGCGACACGCTTGTAATGATGCATCTCTCCAGACGCGCGCTTTAAAAATACACACAGGAAAACCACATATTCCATTGTCCCATTTTAGCTTTCACTCAAAGGAAAGTAGTATTTTCAAATCATTTCAATGAAAAGCATCCATTTCAAGGCCAGATAAAATATATTCTTGAAGCTCTAGAATGTTCCATCTTATCTGACAGACCTCTGACTTTGCCCAGGGCACCAGATGACTTTGGACACTTTCTTTGTAGGAAGGGGTTCTTTGTTAATACTCTGCTGTTTAAGAGCCCTGCTAAGAAACCCACTCTGTTGGGGGTTTCTCATTGACACTGGATGGGACGTCCAGGTACTGTACCGTCAGGGGAAATGCAACTCAAAGGGCCCAGTCGTTTGCATGTGAATATTTTGCTGTTCACTCTTGCCAGAGGAAATGAACACCAGCACAGATGTCATGTGGTATATGCCTGCAGAAGGATCTAGTTCTCTAGCCCTGATCTCACATGGTTCTGAACCAGGGTCTTCACAAAAGAGAAAAATTCACAGTTTTCACAAATTGCGAGGAAAGGGTCCTATCAGAGATGAAACCCAAAGCCTCATCGTCTTGAAGATGCTGTAAGAATGTGGATATCCTTGATAGGTCTTCGCTAGCTACTAATTGCAAGCAATTTGATTTATGAAAAGATTTGTAGACAGAATGTGAGAATAGGAGGAGACATTTTAAATACAACATATAAATATAATACTTTTTTAGATAAATTGAAAGAAATGCATAAAAAGAACTTTTAAATGACCCATCACCCATATCCAAGAGCTAAACACTGTTGACACGCATGGGTATTTTTTTTGGTATTAAAAATATGTGCATATTTACACATTTTTGGTTACACAGAAATACCATTTCCAAAAAAAGTTGTCGAGATAAAGTTTTATCAGAACGATGGTCAAGTACTGAACCTAAATAAACCAACACATCTCTGTCAAAAATGAAGTTACATTTTCAGTATTGTCTCTTTGCCTTCTGCAGTGGGCAGCCCCCAAAGTGGAAGCCAGGGACGAAAGAAACTGACTGGTTTGGGTACGACGGCGTAAGTAGCCTCGCAGCTCGGGGAGATGTCACTCGCTTTATTAAGTGCCCCGTCTCAGGCTCAGAGATGTTCCAGTCGAGATGATAAATTATGTGGCCACCCTAAGTAACAAAAGGAAGCCTGCTTTCAGTGCGTCCACACACTTTGTGTGGGAAATTAACTGTTCACCTGGGTATTGAATTTGCTTATCCAGGAAGAAATCTTTTTCCCCTGGACAAGGTTTTGTTGGCGGTCTCTTGGCCAGATAGTCACTTATAATTGCTGATCCCGCGAGTAAAAGACCCATTTAGTCAACTGTGTACAGTTGTGGGTGGTAGGGAAGGGGTGGGGGAGAAAACCCACCCTTCCTTAATCCAGAACAGCCTTCTTGGAGGGGGGGAGGGAGGGGGGAGGGGAGTTGCAGAGTCTGCACCAAGCCGTGGACGGTCATGTTACTTGCACTCGGAGGTCATTTATCATCGCTGCTCAGTGGGCTCCGTCTACTGGCTGATCGCTTACTTTTGTCTCCACTTTAAATTTTTTATGGATCCACCCAAAGGTAATGAACCAGAAAATCCTAGGGTTCTCGTGTTTTTGTTATGAATTCCTGTTCCTAGGAGTCTGCAACTCACGTGCAAAAAAAGTTGTTCTGACTTGAAATGACTTGAAAATTGAGTTCAGAGGTCCACACTTCGGGGCGAATATTTCCTTAGAGACTTCTGGTGAAGAGCTAGGACAGGAAGATGACAGAAAGTTTGTGATTTTGAGATCTTCTGAACGCTCATAAAAAAGAAATTGGGAAGGAGGGTAGGGAGACACGCTGACCTATGGCCATCACCTTCCTCATCTTCGTCTAAGTGAAGGTGGACTTGGCCCTAGTCTGATTCACAAATTCATTCTTATAGTGATCTTATTACTTCCTTGTTCCCTCAGGCTCTTCCTCCTCTGGAAGGAAAGAGTCATGAAAGCAGGTAAGTCTGCTGAGTGGCTCCGGTGGTGACAGCAGTGCCTGCAGAAAGTCCTTGCATGTCTGCTAAACGCTCAACCAGCTCCAGCTGAAACTCTCTGGGGAAGCTGTGCTTTTGTCTGGAATTAATGGTCTGAAGTTCACCAATTTCTGTCCATTCTCTCCCTCTGTTTCTTTGGATCTCAAGTATTGAATTAACCATAATCAGGGGTTCATGGCATCCTATCACACTAGAATCCTGAGCCCATGCATAGCTCCCTTCCACTTACCTATTTATTTTCATTCATGCACTCATTTAATAATACATTAAACCCCAGTGAACCTCTACCTAATCAAAGACCTTGCACTTCCCCATTAACTTATGTGCACTTCCCATCCCATTTTATGGCCTAAACAATACATCCTTTAAATTTATGTGCTTCTGGGTATTCCCTGCATGTCCCTCCTGGTATTTGCTTTTTCACTCAATGTGACTGTTATGGGCTGAATGTTTGTGTCCCCTCACAATTCGTATTTTGAAGCCCACACCCCTGAAGTGATGGTATTAGGAGGCGGGGCCTTTGGGAGGTAATTAAGTTGAGATGCAGTCATGAGGGTGGGGCTCCCATGAGGGGATCAGTGCCCTTCTAAGATGAGGGGGAGACTCCAGAGCTTCCCCCCATCCACGAACACACCCAAAGAGAGGCCAGGTGAGCACACACCCAGAAGGCAGCTGTCTGCAAGCCAGGAGGACAGCTTGCAGGAGACACTGACTTGCCCGGCACCTTGATCTCGGACTTCTCAGCCTTCAGAACTGTGAGGAATAAATGTGTGTTGTCTCAGCCCCCAAGACTGTGGTATTTTTGTTGTAGCAGCTGAAGCTGACTCAGACGGTGACTTTACAAAGATTAATCTACTTTGCCGTGTGAGGTCTCATTCTCTCGTTAATGCTCTGTAATGTTCCATTGGGTGTGTATATTTTAATTTATTTATCATTTTTTGAATAGGTATTTGGATTATTTACAGTTTTTGCTAATTAAAAAAAGGGCTGTTGTGAGCTTCATGGTATGACCCTTGATAGACACATACCTGGGTCCACTCTTGGGCATGGGATTGCAGGCTCATGGGTTACGCAGATGTTCAGTTTCACAGAATAAGGTCAAAATGTTTTCCGTGTGATTGTGTACTTTACACTCCCACTAGAGATGCATAAAAACTCCCATTGATCCACATCCTTCCCAACATTTCGTATTGTCAGACTCCTTAATCTTCCTAAACCAGAGGGGTGTTTAAGAGGACATTTTATTTTACTTTGATCTGCATTTCTTTAGTGACTTCATATGTGTTTTCACGTTTGCTCCCCATAAGTGTTTCTTCAACTGTGAAACACTTTTTTTCACACTTGTTTTTCTTGTGCTTTGTTCAGTTTTCTCTCATGTACTTTTTTCTCTATTCCTTTGAAAAAAGTGTTTTTGTGGTTATTTTTTTTGCACATTCTTGATACTAGTCCTTTGTTGGTTTTAAGTGTCACAACTATTTCTCTCCAGTTTGTAGCTTGCCTTTTGCCTTAAGATGTTTGATAAACAGAGTTGAAAATTTTTTAAAAATATAATCGAATGTATAATTCTTTTTCATTATATCTGGCATTTTTTTATGTCATGTTTGAAAAGTATTTCTCTACCCTGAGGTAATAAAGCTGTTCCTTTATATTTTATTCTAGAAGTTTTAAAGTTTTACTTTTGACATTTAAGTTCTTAATCCATCTGGAGTTGATTTCTGCAAATGGTAAGAAGTAGGAAATCCATTTTCATTTTTTTCCACGTGAAGAACCAATTTTTCCATCACCATTTGTTGAACTATATTTTTCCCTTTATCAATTTCACAGTAGTGTCACAAAAAACAGTCAAGAAAAATTCCCAAAAGTTTCTTCTCACTAGTGATAAAAAAATAATAATAAGCAAAAGTGATCATTTTGAATCAGCATGTTCGAGGTAACATGTCAGGAAATTTAGAGCCATTTAATCAGAGCAAACTTATGGATTAGGGATGATATTTATAGCCATTTTATAGAGAAGTCAAGTAAGCCTAAGGACTGTCAAATGGATTTTATAAATATAATAAAGAGATGTTAAGTATTTCCCAAGGTCCTGCATCTGATTGTGTGTGGAGCAGGGATTCTAGCCCAGGTCTAACAGTCCATGCTTTCACGACTTCAGCAGGGAGGGTATTAAACAGAGCCAGCTTTCTCTGTCTTCATTCAACATTAAAGTGAAGAAGAACTGGCCTACCAGGAAATGGGTGGGTTGGTCTTACCCTCAGGAAGTAACCTTTCCTTCTTTTCCGTCAGGGTCAACTTCCCTCTTTGCTCCCTCATCCCTGGGCACATGCCCACTGAAGCACCCCTCCCTCCTGGGGTTGGAAGGGCATCCTGGAGTGTGGAGACCCCAGCCCTGGGTAGACTGGACTACTGCCTAGAACATGCACCCCCCCCCTGCTCCCAGGGCACTTTGTGGGACCAGAAAGCTGGTGATGAGCATCTGTGCAACAAGCTACTCCCCATCCTCTGTTTCACGTCACGACCATCTCTTCCTGAACATGCTCTGTGGCCTATACATGATTTTGAAAGACAGAAATAAGCTTTATTTCAAGAAACTGTTTTAAATGTTTGCAACTTTAGAAAAGACACACAGACTCATGGAGCATGAGAAAACACAGACTTAGAGCCAAGTATCCACTTGGTGAGAGGTGAGAATCCACCTCTCCTTTACTGGACGCCTGACTTCAGATGAGTCCTCTAACTCTTGCCACATTTTCCTGCCAAGGGCCCACACAGAAATAACTGGGACTTTGAGGATGCACAGTCTCTGCAGACCTACTCAGCTGTGCTGCTGTTGTGGGAAAGTGCTTGATGAGGTCAGTGTGCCGTGTGCCAATAAAACTTTATTTAGAGACACTGAAATTTGAATTTTAGGTAATGGGTCATAAAATGTTACTGTTCTTTTGATTTTTTTCATCCATTTGAAAATGTTAACTTTTAAAAAAAAATAATTAATTAATTTATTTATTTTTGGCTGCTTTGGGTCTTCATTGCTGTGCACAGGCCTTCTCTAGTTGCGGCGAGCGGGAGCCACTCTTTGTTGTGGTGCACAGCCTTCTCACTGTGGTGGCTTCTCCTGTTGGGGATCACGGGCTGGCTCTAGGTGCATGGGCTCAGTAGTTGTGCTTCGCGGGCTCTAGAGCACAGGCTCAGTAGTTGTGGCGCACGGGCTTAGTTGCTTCGCGGCATGTGGGATCTTCCTGGACCAGGGCTCGAACCCATGTCCCCTGCATTGGCAGGCGGATTCTTAACTACTGTGCCACCATGGAAGTCCCTGAAAATGTTAACTTTTAGTCCTGGGTCAGAAAATAACAGGAAGTGGTCTGGATCTGGCCCCAGGACAGTACTTTTCATGGCCCTGAGTTCAACTATCTGTGGCTGACTCATCTATAAATGTCAAAGCATGAGAATCACCTCCGGGCGTTAAGTGTGGATAGTGTGAAATTAGTAAGCAAATTCGCCAGTGCCAGCCACAGAGGAGGAAGTCAATGATTCTTTTTTAATTTAAAAATCAGAAATAATTGTTGTCATTATCAACTTATTCAATGGATATTTATTGTCTCTCTTCCGGTCAGCTATTGTTCTAAGGGTGGGGACACAGCAGCTAGGAAGATGCACAGTTCCTGCCCTTCCAGTGTTTACATTCTAGGGAAGGCGAAAAACACTTGGATAGAAAAATAGAATTTCTAGCATGTCAGAGAGTGATCAATACTAGGGGGAAAAGGAGTATATGGGGAAGATTTAGACTCTGGTTTCAAATTTTCGAGTCATCAACACACAGATGGAACTTCAAGCCATAAAATCTGTGAAGTCATCAAGAGCACAAATGGAGATCATAAACGGAAAGAGGTCCAAGGCTTAGACACTGAGCTACTCTATTATTAGCGGTCAGGGAGATAAAGAAGAAACACTCAAGGAGACTGAGGAGTACAAGGGAAACCAAGACAGCGTGCTCTTCTGAGAGCTGGGCGTGAAAAGGGGAGGTTCTGGGTGGAGAAGGCTCACACATGGGAACTCCTACGTCGTCCAGGAAGTTGACGCCTGAGCAGTGGCTGGTGGATGCAGTAACACGGAAGTCACAGGCGGCCTCGACAAGAGGAACTTTGGCAAAATGATTGGGTTTGGGGGGTAGAATGGTTTGTTCAATATCATATATTAATGCATATATGTGGAATCTAGAAAAATGCTGAAGATGATCTTATTTGCAAAGCGGAAGGAGAGACACAGACGCAGAGAACATATGTATGGATACCAAGGGAGAAGGTTGGGGGGGGATGAATTGGAAGATTGGGGTTGACATATATACACTCTTGACACTATGTATAAAATAGACAACTAATGAGAATATAGTGTATAGCACAGGGAACTTTACTTAATGCTCTGTGGTGACCTAAATGGGAAGGAAATCCAAAAAAGAGGGGATATATGTATGTGTACAGCTGATTCACTTTGCTATACAGCAGAAACTAACACAACAGTGTAAAGCAACTGTACTCCAATAGAAATTAATTTAAAAAGCAAGAGAAAATGGGAAGAAACAGGAAATTGGAAAGGAGCAGAGGCATCACTGTCAATTCAAAAAGAGTCACGTACCAAAATGTTCATTGCAGCTCTATTTACAATAGCCCGGAGATGGAAACAATCTGTGTGTCCATCATCGGATGAATGGATAAAGAAGATGTGGCACATATATACGATGGAATATTACTCAGCCATAAAAAGAAACGAAATTGAGCTATTTGTAATGAGGTGGATGGACCTACAGTCTGTCACACAGAGTGAAGTCAGTCAGAAAGAGAAAGACAAATACCATATGCTAACACATATATAAGGAATTTAAGAAAAAAAAATGTCATGAAGAACTTAGGGGTAAGACAGGAATAAAGACACAGACCTACTAGAGAATGGACTTGAGGATATGGGGAGGGGGAAGGGTAAGCGGTGACAAAGCGAGAGAGTGGCATGGACATATATACACTACCAAACGTAAGGTAGATAGCTAGTGGGAAGCAGCCGCATAGCACAGGGAGATCAGCTCGGTGCTTTGTGACCGCCTGGAGGGGTGGGATAGGGAGGGTGGGAGGGAGGGAGACGCAAGAGGGAAGAGACCTGGGAACATATGTATATGTATAAGGATTCACTTTGTTATACAGCAGAAACTAACACACGATTGTAAAGCAATTATACTCCAATAAAGATGTAAAAAAACAAAAGGAGTTTCCTGAAGCCAGGGGTGGAGGGTGGGTTAGAATGAAAGGATGGAGCTGAGGGTTTTATTTGCCTGTTTTCATTTCTTTTTTAAGGGGGAGAAAGAACAACTTGTTAACATGCTGATTCAATAGAGGGTGAAATGGAGGAGATAGTGGAGAGATTAGCAAATTGCTGGAGCAGTGATCAGGGAATAGGTGAGAAACGGTCTGAGCCTCGCATAAGTGGAGGAGCTCAGGGTAGCTCAGAGCCGGGAGAACTCAGCCACAGAGACAGGAGAGCAGCCAGCGCAGGTAGATGCAGATGCTCGAAGGTGGGAGTTCATGGAAGACCTCTGCTGGTTGTTTCTATTTTCTCGGTGAAATACGGCTTCAGCAGAGCGATAATGAACTTTTAAAGTTGAGGAAGAGAAGATGTGAATAATCATTTGATTACTGTGTTATGATTGTTGGGTAGTATATAGAACAGTTTCTTGGGGGGGGGCGTATGGATTTAATAGTTTATGAGTGAATTTTAGAATATCCACAAATCCCCTAAAGCTAGAGGGATGATTTTCTCCAAATATGCATTTTTTTCTAGAAATTAGTTCCTAGCCCTCTTTAGATTATCAAGTGGGTTCATGGCCCACGCAAGATTAAAAACCAAAACATGACATAATAAACCTACTGATGAAAAAGGGTAGCCGGGGCATCACGTCAGGGTTTCTGCTCCACGCCTGGCCTGGACCAGAAGGCTGCCTATCCTCTTGTCTGGGATAATAGTTTCCTTATTGGGAGCAAGAAAATGAATTACGGCTGAGGACCAAATGCTGGGGTCCATAGAATCGTATTCAGAGTGAGGTGTCAGAGGGAGACGGTCCCTGCGTGGGCATCTAGATGAGTCAACTGGAGCTGGGGGTCCAGGAGAAGATCCAGAAGGTGAGACGGGCACGAGCATAGCTCTGCTGTTCTGCAGATACACACAAGCCCCTCCACCTCCATCCCTCCCCCTCCAGACGTCAGCTTGCCTTAGAGGATGTTCAGCGAGGGTAAAATCACATTCAAACGGAAAACATTCAAAACAATTTGGTTTCCTCAAGGTTAAGAAACACAAACTTACTTGAAATAAACAAATATGGAAGAGGAAAACCTACTTTAACCTCAAAACTGAAACACGGTCTCCATTTTGAAAAGATAAAGCAGCATTGAACGATCCCATTGGAGTGCTCAAATTAGGAAATTAGTTGAAATTTGAGGTGTTTTTTATATCTTTTAATCTACTTAATTCTGCATTCCTAAAAGATGTGGTACAAACAGGCAAGGTGTTTGATGTGGAATAATAATCATACAGAGCAGAATAAAAATACAAATTGTGATGAAGATAAATTATGTCACATGAAAACTACTCATTTGGGGAACTTAATTTTTTATTTTCCCTGAAATTAAAAAAAGGAACTGTTCAATTAGTAGATATTTTTAATTGAAAACTTCAAAAAAGAAGTCCAGTTGATCTTTATTTGACATTCATATATATCTTCCTAACTTTTACTTCAAAGCTGAAGGGAAAAAATGCAGCTGTCTTGCCTGATTTTTGCCTTTGGTGTCATGAAGAGGAGGGGAAAGCCTGCCCCAGGCTGAGATGCTATTTACCCAGTTAAAGGCTAAAGCCAATTGTCACATCCAAGTTATAAAGTCCTTATGAAAACAGCAACTTATAATGGAAATCTGGAGCCACCTAAGCTCTGGTAGGGCAACATGCTTCAATAATAATAACAATAATAATAAATCTGGGTTTGCTATGTTCAAACTCATACCACATTCTTGCTGTGAGGAAAATCAGTTTGTATTTCCAGGGAGGAGTTCCAAAGTAGAATCGGGTATTTATCACGACTGAGCTGAACTGACAACCTCTCCTCATCCTATGCTGCAGATTTGGTCCATGTTTACATGCGTTATTTTTAAAGTTAATGTCTTAATGAAAAATACTTCCTATCAGAATTGACCTTTCCTCTTATTCCTAAAGAAAGGTACCACCATTCTACTTAGATGAAGGTATGACTACAATTCATTTTATTAAATATTCCGTTAGAAAAACACTTTCTTTCTTAGCAAAGTATGCACTTGCTTTCGTCTTGGCATTTTCCTCTTAGCTGTCGTCATTTGATGGAAGCATTTACTTTGAAATGCCTGCCAAGTATTTTTGCCCAATACCACAATAACAATGCAGCAATGTAGGAGTGATTTATCCTAGTAAGTTTACAACGGCCGAGCCTGCGTGGAACATTCTGGAGTTCAAACAGAAGGTTTGCTTTTTTTCTCTTAAATTGCAAGAAGACTGTCCAACAGCACGCTGTGCCCGGCTGACCTTCCCTGCGCAGTATAAACACCACCAAGTAATTAACTGGTCACTTCGATTAAAAACAAAAGACACTAAAACACAAATAGCTGTGCACATGTCCATCCTCGAAGGTACAGATCTGTACAAACACACACACACATACTTATGGGTATTAATCACTTTCCCTTCGATCCTATTAAGAGTTTTATTATGGACACATTTTTTATTAAGTAAGTGAAAGCATCATTTCTTTGCTTAATTTCAATGGGTTTAAAAAACCCATTTTTATTTCTACCATAAATTAATATGAGCATGTCTTGGTTGGGTTGCCTAACTACTGGACCTCACTTGAAATAACCAAAATGAATGTATTTTCAAATTTGCCTCTCGTTTTACGTCTGTGTGTGGCTTTTTAAAAAGATCCACAACAAAGGGAAAAATGCTTGTAGGCTGCAGTGCCAAAGGCTGAAGGCTTATTTAGAAAGGTCGCTGCATCCAAAGGACAGATTGCCAGTTCTTTTGAATTTTCCTTCCTTGCCCCTTCTATGGAAACAGAAAGAAACACGAATCGTCGTCTGGGAGGCAAAGGTAGGGACCACCCAGGGCAGAGCTCACGCAGTGTCTAGTGACCTTCTGCTCCAGCGCAGCACAGAAAGAGGGCGAGATCCAGACGCAGCTCCCGCGGAGCCCTCAAGTATTGCCACTTCATCTCGCCCTTTAGAGGCTTAAAAGATGCCTAAGCGGCTGATTGTTTCAAGAACAAAGCCAGACCTGGCTGGGACTGGCCCTCCAGAGGGCTCCAGCCTTCATTCTCTGACCTCCGCCTCCTAACCCCACTTGCCCTGTTTCTGGAGGATGCTCTGTTTTCTTTTCAGAACAATCTGTCGAGAAAGTGGGCTCCATGAATATTCAATCCCTAAAGGGCAACTCCTAAGAAATAAAGTGAGCCTGCACTCCCTGGCTCTGTGCTCTGTGTAGGGTGGTGAAGACAGACCCCCTCTGGACGGAGACGTGTGTGGCAAGGGGCACCTGCCTTAAGTCCGATCCACCGGGACCCATGGGCCAGATGCTGGGCCTGCACAGCCCGAGGGCAGGGTGAGTTCAGGGAAGCTTGGTAGTGACGTCAGCAGCAGTGGGGTAGCTGGGGGATTTCACATTTCACAGTTTTTCAGACTATTCTGCTAGGATTTTTAAAAATCTAATTTTGCTTGTACTCACGTGTGTTTGTGCTGGTGGCAGTGGTTGGTTGATTTTTTTTCGTTTGCTACGGAGCTTAATCAGGGGACCTCATTGTAAAGAACTGGTTTAGGATGGGGTGAAGAACACAATTATTTATAGATACCGGGTGGGGAGAGGGGGTGTGATGGTGGCTAGGAGAGCCACATGGACACAAAGTAAAGCGACAAAGTACATCGAGGTAAGCAAGTTTCCAGCAGACAGCCATTCATTGGGTCCGCAATATTTACTGAGTACTCTGCCCTGGTCAGACACTTAACTAAATGCTGGAAATTGAAAAGATAAATAAGGCAGAACTCCTATCCTTAGATAGACTCTAACGTAGGAGACAGGCCCACAAAGAAGCAGACTGTCATCCTTAACGCAATTGACTTATAACATTTATTACCAGGCCTGGCAAATGGTGGGTAGTCAAGAAATATTTGTTGGGTTCTTTAGCAAGCACCTAATAAAGGCAAGTTTCCTAAGTAGTTAAGTATTTGTTTCAGATTATTTTTAATATATATGTTTTTGTTACCCCCCCCTACCTCCCACACTAAATTGGTAAATTCACTGAGGTCAAACCTGTGTTTACTATCTCTTGTCTGAGCCTTGATGCGGAGAGTGAGGTCTGGTTGGTGAGAATTACATCCTGAGAGGAAGACAATTTCTTTTCACTTTCACGGTGTTTCAAAGTCATGTACATTTTACAAATATGACTATTTTAATATTAAAATAAATGCTAATATTTTTAAATGCTTAATGATGCCTACATTGTAGTCTGAGGTCCTTCGATGTGGGAAACCAGGCTGAACTGAAGTGTAGTCACAGCATATGTAACTGACTCAGCCTCTGGGCAGTTTCTCATGTGCCCTTTGGTGTCACAATAGCTTATGAATCTAAACTTTATCTGCCACCTGAAACAGGACACATGATCTTAATGGCTTCTTCAACGCCCACACACACTCCCAGGGTCTGTGCCCCCGTGAGGAATGTGGCCCAGACTTGGGACGGTTTATGTTCACAGATGACAGGGATTTCAGGGCTGTGTCTGCTCTCAGATCCACCCCGCCCCCATCTTTTTCTTTGCTCTGCTCTGAATTCAAGGGTCTTAATTCTGCTCCTTTGCCAACTGGTTTGTGAAATGGAAGCACTAGTATGAAACTGAAGGCGGGGACGAAGGGGGAGTCCAGAGCACAAGCACCTGGTCCTGTTATGTGCTTCTCAGAAGTGGTGTATTTCCTCCGTAGCCCCACCTGCAGCCAGTTGAAACCAATAGATGCAGAAAAAGCATTGCAAACTTCAACACCCATTCATGATAAAAATTCTCAAGAAACCATAGGAAATTTCCTAAAAGTGCCACCTTTGTGTAGCAAAAACTACACAAAAAGACTAATGGCAAAAGGAAAACTGCTAAACTTGACTTCATGAAAATTAAAGCCTTCTGTTCTTCAAAAGATGATGTTAAGAAAAGGAAAAGGCAAGGTACAGACCGAAAGAAAATATTATTGGTGCAGATATCTGACAGAGGACTTGTATTCAGCACATATAAGGAATTTTTAAAGTCTTAAAGTCAACAATAAAAAGAGAAACAATCAAATAAAAATTGGAAAAAAAAGAGTTGAATAAACTCTCACAAAAGAAAATATATTAATGGCACATAAAAAAGATGCACCACATTACCGGTCCTCAGGGAAGAGTCAATTGAGCCACAATGAGGTAAGGAACCCTTAGAATGGCTGAAATAAAAACGCCTGCTTGATAATACCACATGTCGGGACAGTGTGGAGCCACTGGAATGCTCTTACATTGTGTGAAGGGACAAAATGAAGTAGCACGACCACTTCTTGACCTGTTCGGCAGTTTTTCCTATAACTGCACCTTCACTCCTTACAGTTACCCAGGTGAAAAGAAAATCAGTCCCACAAAAAGAATTGTGCGTGACTGTTTATAGCAGCTTCCTCCAGAATAAGTTGGAAAGAGTGGAAATGTTCATTGAAGGATGAATGGATAAACATGAACTGATGAACTATGCTCTATTCATAGAGGAATATGATCCAGTACAAAACAGTAATAATATACTGCTGATGCATGTGTAGCAGTGCAGGTGGATCCCAAGAACTCTATGCTGAGTGAAAGAGGCAAGGCACGGAAGTCGCGTTCTGTCTGATTCCTCTTAACGAGGAGCTTCCTGATCTGCAGGACTAATTCAGGATCCGTGGTTGCCTAAACCAGAGGGGCTGAATACTAGAAACTTGACAGGGGAGTTTGGGGACAATGTCGCTCTTTTATAGCCTGTTTGGAATTGTAATTACAAGGTTGCAGAGATTTCCAGAACTTACTTTACCATACCCTCAAAATGGGTGCATTTTATTGAATATAAAGTATTTTAATACAGTGAATTGTGTGTGTGTGCAAAGCAGATCAGAGACATATTTTTTATTCATTGTCCACCCACGCCAAAGTGTTAAAATCCCCAAGAAGGCATTTTCAGACACTGCCTCAGCTCTGCTCATAATTGATCATGAGTATGGGATTACAAGTATTGTAACTAAAGTACAGATTTTTTTTTTCCAGAATTGATTTTTTTTGAAGGAAAAAAATTTTTCCTTTCAGCTTTATCTAGCTTATGAGTCCTGGACTGTTTGTAAATATTTCATTTCCTAACAGTTTAAAGAGACAAAAGAAACCTCATAAAGTGCAAAGTGCTCAGAGTCGCAGCCACTCTCTACTGGGGCTCAGCTTATGAAAAGTATGTGACAGAAAGATATTTTTCCTCTTCCTCAACAAGGCAGATGTCCTAATACTTCTTCTTCCATAAGCACAGATCCCTTTACAAAAACAACACCTTCCTCTCGGGAAACATTTGCACATTTAAAATAATTCGGTAGCCCCCTTTCAGTTTCTTTGGGTGTCTGAGCACATCCTGCTTTGCTTGTTTTGTTTTGTTGGTTTCTGATCTGAGACCATCTGACATGTGCTTTGGTCTCCCCACTTGGAGAAAGGCACAAGGCAGGAGAAATGTAGTTGGCTTGCCCTTGAGATGTGATTCATTTCAAAGAGCAAAATCGGAGAGGGCACACAGGAAACTCCACCCTGGACAGAACGCGTCCGCCCAGAGCTGCGAGACCCAGCAGTGCCCAGGGGCCGGCTCCGACTCCCTCTTACGGGGGCCCCTCGGGGACGGGGTCAGGGGCCCGCAGCCCAAGCCCTGCTGCTCCCCGTTATAGCCTGCGAGTTAGTGGTACAAAACACGACGGACCTCTGTAGGCCTCTCTCCTGGCCTTCCCTCCCCTGAGCTCCCTGACAGGGCAAAGTCCTCTGCCCAGTTCTCAGAACAATTTTTTACGAGCCTCCAGCTCCAGTTCTCTGCTTGGCTCGGGAGTCTTGCACCACTGTGTTTTCTTTTGTATCCATAAAACCCTCTTTCAATCTGGCTTTTCTTAACTTTGATGTCAGTGGGAAGAGATGGCAAACTTGAGGAGAAAGATGTTTCATTAGCCAATGTTCACTTATTGCAACCACAGACACATTTTGAAAAGCCTGGAGGAATCTGGGATTTGTGCAGGAAGCCTTGCATCTCTGCCCCGCAAAGAGGGTGGGCGATGGTGTCGCCTTCTCTGTCTGAGCTTTAAAGGGCCAGCATCTCTTCAGCAGGTAGCAGACACATTCCTTCGCCTAAGTTATAATTTTAGATGTAGTGTCGGGGAGCTGCCGATAGGTGGTGGCAGGGCAGTTACCGGCTTGAGCTTGACGCAGATCAGCATCACGGACACGGAGGAATTTTCTGATGGCACTTCGTCCACCAGGAGCCCTTGTTGTCGGCCAGGTACTGTGCTCCCACCTTTGAGGAATGAGAGGCGCAAGGGAAAACAAGCTGACTCCGTGTGTGTGGCCAGTAACTGGTGACACAGGGAATCCAACCCAGCTCCGGCCTCTGAGTTCGTGACAATACACTAGACCACCTTGCAGCCAGGGCAGGTAAACGCCGTATCACATTTTGTTTAAGTTTCAACTGAAAAAATACTGTAAGTCGTTATTTTCCGTCAGACTTAAGAGTAGCTGCAGCCACCTACAGCAAAACTCAGTCCCACGTAGACAAGGTTCTGGAGAGCCGCGACGTTTCACACAAAGCATGTATGTGTGTGAGATCATTTGCGAGACGCGCTTAGAATAGAATGGTGTACGGGGGGCACTCAACAAGCACGAGCTGAAATTAACGGTAATGAAGTGGAAGTCTGATCATAGAACTGCTTCCTAGGGGAGTCGGGGGGGAGGTCAGGAAAGTGATATTCCTGATCACAGATGAGCAAAGGGACAATTTAGGCATCAAATCTGGAGAACACGGTGGTCTCAGGTTTAAATCTAGAACGGTCCATATCGGACCCTGTAATCAGGAGGTCACACAGTAACAGCAGGTAATCGTTCCTGGTGGCTGAAATCGTAAGAGGTAAAACGTGGAAACTTATATTCTATGCCCTGTTTGTGGCCCTGTGGCCCAGAGCATCGGAGAAAGTCTACAGAAGAGACAGACAAGCACGGCGCAGACGCACAGAAGGAAGCCAGCCAGGACAACGCGTCTTAACTGTGCTGAGATCCAGGGTCCAGCTCAGTCCTCAGGCGTGGCTGCGTCCCTGGGTGCTCCAGCTCCTCTCCGCGGAGGAGAGTCCTTCTCTGCGCCCCCAAAGCAATTTCAAAATCTGCTGGCCTGGCTTTATTTTTCTTCATGAAACGTTATCTACCTTTTCCTGACGCTATACTACGTATACATGTGTTTGCCTATTGTCTGAATCCCCCAGAAAAGGTCAGGAATTTGGTCCACGGCACTATCTTTAGAGCCGAGCACAGTGCTGGACACATAGTCAGTGTAGGTTGAATAAATCAATGGTATGAATGGATAAAATCTCCTTGCGCTTAAGCTACTTTTAGCTGAACTTACGTTTCTTGCAAATCAGAGTTGTAGCTGACCTACAAGAGTAGGGGCGTGGCTGAAATGTTCAGATAGCAGGAAGCACCAGGATGCTGGGTAACAGGTAGCAGAGGTGGGAGAAAATGTACTAGAACAATGAGCTAACCATGCCGGCTGCATGACCAGGACACACCGGTTCCAAGATCTGCCCAGCACCATCTGATGACAACACCTGCACCAAAGAGTGATCTCCATTCCAATAAATGTGTGATCCGGAAACAAAGCATTATTCTTACTCCAGCAGAGCAGTGGTTTATCTGTCTATCTAGGTGGTAACAAGATGTGCTTATGGGCAGAAGAGCCCTGGCATTGCTATCCTGCCTCCAGTGGAAGTGGTCTTGAAATAAGGGCATCGTATCAGAGAATTCCGGTTCCACGATCTCAGACAGACAGAGAAACACAGCTGTGTAGCTGACGCTACTACCTAAGTATCTGATGCAAGTGTAATAACACTGAGAACTGAGTGTTGGTTCACAACTTCCAGAGCCTCCCGGGTGAAATCTGAAACCAGCCTCTGTACGGAGGCAAGGAGAGACCAAAGAAAGAGGCAGCCACTCCAGATTGGTAGGTGGCAGGTGTGACAAGCAAGGGAACTTACGTAGGAGGCTTATTCTCGGTTACTGCAAAATGGCTAGGTCTCCGCATCCACCCACCAAATCTTAACAGTCTGTCTAGCAGCCTTACCTAGGTTCAGTCACGTGTTCAGTCCAGGTGGTCTCAACACCACATTACTCTCTCACGGCTGCACCCCTGAAAGGGTTCCTAGAGTGGGAACGGTGGCTGGAACACACATTCCAAGGACAGGGCGGGGTGTGGAGTCTCCGACTGCTTGGGTCCAGCTCGTGGGTCAACAGGCAGTCACGACTGAGAAGAAATGAAATCATGTTAGCATCCTCTGCTTAGTTAGCCAGAGACATACATAATATACTTATTTTTTTTCCAGCCAAACTGGTAAAAAGTTTATAAAAGAGTGAATGCATCAATTCAGACCGCTACGTGTCCTCCAATGTGTTTCTGTTCTTCTGTAATGGAACGTCCAATTTTTAGCTGGCTATGTGCCCAGCCACCAAGAAGGATCACATTTACCTTCCACCCTGGTAGCTGAGTGTGGCCATGGTACTAAGTTCTGGACAATAACCTGTAAACCTGAATGGTAACTTCTGCATGGTGTCCTTAAGGGAGAAAGAAGTCTTTCGCTTTATCTTCTTCTTCTTTCCCACTTGCTAGAGTGAGGACATAATGGCTGGAACCCTGGCAGCCACCTTGGCCCACAAAGTGACCTTGGGAACAAAAACCCAAGAAGCCAAGGTCCCTGACACTTCAGTTCCACAATATCATCTCTGGACTGCATTCTCCTGGAATTGTACATGGAAGAAAATAAATTCCTAATTTCCTTAAACCCCTATTGGGTTTTCTTTCACTTGTGACCAAACCAAGTAGGGGAATTTATTCCCTATTAATGGCATTGATATGCATATGTTGGACCATCCTTGTACCCTAGGAAAAAATCCCACTTGGTCATGCTGAATGATCCTTTTAAGGTACTATCGAATTTTGCTAATATTTTGTTGAGGATTTTTGCAACTATGTTCATCAGGGATACTGGCCTATAAATTTTTTCTTATCCTGTCCTTTTCTGGTTTCAGTGTCACGGTAACGCTGGCTCCATAAAATGAGTTTGGAAGTGTTTTCTCCTTTTCTACTTTTTGGAAGAGTTTGAGAAGTATCGTTATTAATTCTTTAAATGTTTGGTAGAATTCACTTAGTGAAGCCATCTGGTCCTGGACTTTTCTTTTTGGAAGGTTTTAGATTACTGATTTATTGCTCCTTAAGTCTCCAGACTTATTCAGTCTAATCAGATTTTCTATTTCTTCATGATTGAGTCTTGGTAGGTTGTCTGTTTCTAGAAATTTTTCCATTGTTTCTAGTTTGTCCATTTGTTGGCATATAATTGTCTATAGTAGTTTATTAACGATCCTTTGTATTTCTGTGGTATCAGTTCTAATGTCTCCTCTTTCATACCTAATGTTATTTGAGAAAAACAAAGTATTTTCAGATAAACAAAATCTGAGTGTATCTGTCACCAGCAGATCTACACCATAAGAGACGTTTAAAGAATTTCTCTGGCTTAAGAAAATGATTCCAATTAGACCTCAAATGTACACAAGGGAATGAAGAAAACCAGAAATGTTATATATGAGAGAAAGTATGCAAGACTTTTCTGTGTTTTTAATCTTTTCAAAATCTTTTAAAAAAATAATAACTATTTAAAGGAGAGATAGCAATGCTCTCTGTGATTAAGATCAGTTGTGGCAATGAAATATATGACAGAAGTGCAAAGGAAAGGCGTCACCTCCAGCTTTTCTCATTCAGTAGACGTGGGATGGGGATTGAGAATTTACATTTTTAAGAAGTTCTCAGGCGAGGCTAACGCTTCTCGCTAGGGACCAGTCTTTGAGAACCACTGAATTATAGATTTAATGCTATCCTAATACAAATCTCAGCAAACTTTTTAAAAAACTAGTTGATAAACTAATTCTAGAGGGTTTAGAAAATTAAAAGAGTATAGATAGCCAAAATATTCTTGAAAAAAAATTGGAGGACTTACATTACCTGATTTCAAGATGTGCTATATAGCTACAAGAATCATGGCATAATGGTATTTGTGTAAATATGTGAGGACAGGGAATAATGAGAACACTCTTCACGCACTTCTGGTGGGAATGTAAATGTCACAATGACTTTTAACTGCTTTCTCAAAGTATCTATAGAGTTAAATGTACACTTCCCATATTAATCAACAATTCCACACTCAGGCATTCACCAAAGAGAAATGATAGCATATGTGCATGAAAAGACTTCTATATGATCATACAGGCTCCATGAATTACAGCCCCAAAGTGGAGACAAGACAAATGCCCATCACCTGGAGAACAAGAGAAACAAGTTGTGTCATGTTTGTGCAATGAATTCTACTCAGTAATTAAAGGAATAAACTACTGATATACTCAACATCATGGATGTCCAAAAAATTATGCTGAGCAAACCAGGCCAAACAGAAAAGAGTATCACACATCCTACATGATTCCATTTATAGAAAACTCTAGGGAAAGCATTTAATTTCTAGCAATGAAAAGTCATTGCCTGAGGCCAGGGATGGGGGAGACTTTGTGGAAGAGATGAGGGATCTTTTGGCAGTGATGGAAAAATTCTATATCTTGATTGAGATGGTGGTTACATGTGTATACACATTTGTCAGAACTGATTAAATTGTACATTTCAAGTGTCTGTATTATATTGTATGTAAAGTATACCTAAATATAAGTGATTTTAAAAGATAATGTACAAAGGAGTTTTCAGGAGGCTCTCTATTATGTAAGACAGAAATACTATAACATTCTTTTGGGGTAAAATTTATCTTATTTAAAGTGTTTTTACATGATTAATTATAATGCAGCATTTTGAGGAATCTGTTAAATTTCTAATGACACACATTTTAATCTCTTTGTAGTCCATCACATAAAGCATTAGCTGTGGATATTTGAGAAATATGTTTGGGTGAGCAATTTATAAGTTAAATAATATGTATATATGTGTAAAATTACGCACAATTCAAGTTTCTTACAGTTGCTCATATATTAATATTGTCTTAGTATATAAGATACTTCTTAATCCATATTTTCATAATATTTGAACTGCAGCAAATTATACGACTTTCTGTGACAAAATTTTTATTATTTTGCCTAATCTCTGCAGCAAGAATGCAATTATCATCAATAATTATAATCCAAAGACAAAAAGAAAAGCCTAAAGAAAGGACCAAATTGTTCTTTGTCACTATGATGCTCTTCGGCTTAATTTTTGCCTTGGGTAAATGAAAATGGTTGATGGATTTTAATGTCATTTTAGCCCTTTAATTCTACAGTAAATAATTAATCTTTTATGATGAAATGTAGTCATGTTTAATAATTCTGTCATTGTCTTTCATTGCAGCTCTGATTCTTAAAGACCTTTGATCCCTAGATGAGGCTTTAGCAAATTTCCTCTCCATGTGCAGACACATCTTTCATCAGATGTAGGATTAACCAGGATTAGTGATCTTTCAGAGACAGGGACGTCCGGGATTCCATTTTCTGTAGTGATCGTTTTTCTGTGGATTATAGGGAGATGTAATATATGAAATATGGTAGTTCTTCAATTTTTGATTTCTTTAAAACCTAAGAGAACAGAGAAAATGGGGGTGGGCAGGAAAACTGTGAAAACACATTTTAAGACCTACAAAGTAAAACTAAACTCCAAAATCTGGAAGGAAACAGAAATACTGAGTGAGGTGTGAAGAGAGATATTGAGGAGCTCCCCATAAACAGGGTTTTTCATGATGAAATCACGGGATCACCTTGCTTTACCGGCCTTTCCTAGCCCCCAGGATTCTCCGGAAGGAATTCTGAAAGACAGTGCGTTTAACACCAAGTAAATTCTCTGGGATTTTCCACAAATTCCCAGGAAAGAAGTGTGTGGGTTCCCTTTGAAGTTTAATCATTTCTTTAAACTATTAATAAAGGAATCTTTCACAGCTCCGGCTTTTGCGGGAAACAGACAAACAAAGGCCCACATTTTATATCACTTTGGGGGGGAAAAAAGAAAGTTATTTTAGGGCTTCCCTGGTGGCGCAGTGGTTGAGAGTCCGCCTGCCGATGCAGGGAACGCCGGTTCGTGCCCCGGTCTGCCGCGGAGCGGCTGGGCCCGTGAGCCACGGCCGCTGAGCCTGCGCGTCCGGAGCCTGTGCTCCGCAGCGGGAGAGGCCACAACAGTGAGAGGCCCGCGTACCACAAGAAAAAGAAAGTCATTTTAGAACTTCCAACATATTGGCGTTACCTCGTCTCACCACACGCCGGCAACACTCCCGTTTCGGCAGCTTGGTACCCGCGTGTGCGGGGTAAGCGCGTGCAGGGGCACTGCGCACGCGCGCAGGGGCACTGCGCACACACGCAGACGCATGCGCACACGCACGACTTGGCTCCGCTGAAGAGGGCGGGGCTCCCGGGAGGGCATCGAGGCGACGGCGTCTGTACTCCGGCGCTGTTAGCTCCAGGGCACCCGGCTACGACCCAGACGGAGGTGGCCGACAGTCAGTCAGCCTCTGAGGAGAAGCGGCTCCTCCCAGGGCTGAAGGGCCGCACAGGAGGCTGGCAACGAGGTATCTTAATGTCGTCTCAGTGGAGGCGTTTTTGACAAAAGATGCGCTTAGGCTCCGGGAAAGGGTTTGGTGACAAATTCCCCCCAGAACTGACTCCACGTCAGCACAGCAGCCGAGCATCCGCATCGTGTCCGTGGTGGGCTCGTGTCTGCAGGAAGGAAGGGCGCGGGTCAGGAGGGGTTAGACTCGGATTGATGCGCGGCCTCTCCTGACCGCCAGTTCTCGGCTCTCTGCTAGCTCGTTCCCTTTAACGTACAGTTTTTAAAATTCGCTTAAACCTCATTTGTCTTCCAGTTGAAACTTTATGTGGTCTCTCCCTTTTAGAGCCAACTGAGTACGTGCATACATCCACAGATAGGTACATCCACATATACATCTGAACACACACATACATTCACATATACATGCACACATGAGTGCACATGCATCATACATACGCAGACTTACACACACACATATACACATACATACACACATATATAAAAACATGAATGGGAAGAAAAAATGTTTAACACTTCAAACTCCCGATCTTTACTTTTTCACCTTCCATTTCTTATCTCCCTTTCTCTCTCCTTTATTTGCCAGTAATCAATAAAAATTTTATTTTAACCAGTTTCAAAGCTAAATAGAGTAATTACCCTGCCGAGGAACCAGTTCCGTTCTGAGAGCATGTTTGTAAGTCCAATTCGTTCATGAGTCCAACAAAGTTAGCCTAGGTACCCAACTCACACAGTCGGCTCTATAGTACTGCTGTAATAGGTTTATAATACTTTTCACACAAATAATACATTTTTTTTAAATGCACAAAAAATAAAATATTTTTATTCTTACAGTACAGTACTTTGAAAAGCACAGTAGTGCAGTACAACAGCTGGCATCCAGGGACTGGCACCGAGTGAACAGGCAGGAAGAGCTACTGACTGGAAGAGAGGAGGTGGGAGATGGTAGAAATGAAGGACCCTCAGCAACAGGAGACGGAGAGCGAGCTGAAGTTTCACTCACGCCTGACGCTGATGGCACAGGTGCTGGTTCCTTGCTGGATTCAATTCTATCTACCCTCTTGAGAAAAAGCGATCCAGTGATATCTGGTAGCAGCTCTTTTTTTCTCATCATAGGTGACACAGTAGCACTGGCTTGCATGCTGAATGGCTGCTGCAACCTTTGTGTACCGTTCTGCGTTCAGGTCCTGTGCCTCAAAAACTAACAGTGCCTCCTCAGATAAAGAAAATCCCCTGCCATTTCCTCTTCGTGAATCTCTTCAGTTCTTCAGTTACTTCTTCTTCCTCTTGTCTCTCTCTGTCCTTTCTCTGGGCCTCCAGTTCCATCAGGTCTTCATTAGCAAGCTCCTTTTGTTGCATAGCAAGGAGTTCAATGAAGTCGTCCTCTTGCAGATCTAGCTCCAGCTTCTCGCTGAGGGTCACTATAGTTGCTAAGACCTCTTTGGACTCTTTTTCCACCTTCTCAAATCCATGAAAATCGGGAGCAAACTTCAGGCAAAGTTTCTTCCAAACCCCATTCATGGTGACGGCTGTAACCTCACGCCAAGCAAAGTCAGTGTTTTTTTATGGCCTTGTAGATGTTGTAGTCCTTCCAAAATTGTTGCAAGGATTTTCCTGATTCATCACTCGCCTTTACTGCCTGATGAAAAGTGTGAATAGTAAATAGTATTTCTTGGAAGTCACTGTAACTCCCTGGTCCATAGGTTGGATGAGCAATGTAGTATTCGGTGGCAGATGCACTACTTTGACGTTGGGATGAAAGTCATCCATGAATGGGGGGTGGCCCAGAGCATTGTCGAGCAGCAAAAGAATGTTTTGCTGAGGGGCTTCCCTGGTGGTGCAGTGGTTGAGAGTCCGCCTGCCGATGCAGGGGACACGGGTTCGTGCCCCGGTCCGGGAAGATCCCACATGCCGCGGAGCGGCTGGGCCCGTGAGCCATGGCCGCTGAGCCTGCGCATCCGGAGCCTGTGCTCCGCAACGGGAGAGGCCACAACAGTGAGAGGCCCGCGTACCGCAAAAAAAAAAATAAAAAAAGATGTGCCCTCTGATTCTTTGCCGTGTTTCTTCTTCAAGTCTTCATAAAGGCTTTTAGCTTTCTCTTGAATCAGCATTAAGCTGAGCAGGACTCAGCGCTGATGTTGGTCCTGCATCCGCACGCTGAGAAGTTTCTCCATCTCCTCCATCACTTTTCCATGCTTCTTCAATATTTTGTCAACATTGTCAGCACAGCAGACTTCACATGTTCTATGATCTTGTCCTTGTTCTTTACAACTGAGCAGATGGTTGAATGAGTCATGTTATAAGAACAAGTGACATCTGCCATCTTTTCGCCTCGCTCCACTCTCTCAATTATATTCACTTTTGTTTCCATCGTTATTGCTTGGCGCTTCTTAGTAGTACCAGCTACATCACCGTTGCTTTAGGCTTGTTTCCGGACATCCTAGGCTTGAAATAAAGATACTGTACTACTGTATTCTGTACTGTACACTAAAGTACACAAAAGCACAACCACTTGTAGAGGATGCACGCATGTGACACTGTATGCCAGACACGTGAACTAACTTACGTGATTGGACGTGCGAATGCACGTTCACATCTTTGAAAGTTTGCAACTTGAAGGTTCGTAGGTAGGGGACTTACTGTACATGTTCTACAAAACCTTACAGATTATATCATTTATATACAACTATAGCTATTGAGAAAATAAGGTCCAGCCCCTGCACGGCTACCACACTGAAGAGCAAAGGCACCCGCAGACTCGCATCCATTACCTGTACCTGTCAGTGTGGTGTGGGAGACGGCCCATTCGAAGGATAAACCTCAAAGTCACAAAAAGTAGATCTTGTTTGTATCCTGATGCAAACAAGCCAACTTTAAAATGATACTTGCACATGGGGTCCATATTAGGTTATGATGGTGTGGTAAGTCTATTAGACAAAATTTAAATACACTTATCAAGGCATTTATGAGTGAATAAAATGATGCTTAATAATACTTTGGAAAAAACTATTTAGGGACAAAGATGAAATAAGATTAGAAAGATACCGACTGTTGATGAATCATGGTAATAGAAATACGAGAATTCACTATACTAAACCCTACTTTGTTGTATGTTTGAAAATTTCTAATAAAAACTAAGACAAAAATAATACAAGAAAAATAATGTATGAATTTTTCCCCTTATATATTCAATACAAATAAAATTTCAGATATGCACTTAATAATGAATCACTGAATTCCTAATCAGTAGTCTGTAGTTAGTTCTCAAAGGAACACAAAATGCCTATTTATACCTGGAATTCGTGTTGGCCATCCATTATTCAATATGGTATATTTACACTAAAAATGGAGACTAGGAAAACTAAATGCCTAACATGATGTAATTTTCCTTGAACTGAGTTTAGGCATTCTTACAAAAGAATTTTAACATATTAAATATATGTTAAATGAAATTTAAATTATACATAGCATAACATTTTGTATACATGTCTATGTAGTACTACAAATTTTAAAAAAAGATTATATATAAAATAGAACTCTCATTCAGGAACATCAACTACATAATAATTATGTTCCAAAAGATCTAAGAAAACCAGTATTTATTAAACCTCTTTAAGACTAAATGATATCCTAGATAGTCATAAATAAACTATTTATTAATACAATAATAAAGCAAAGCAAGTTTACTACCAGATTCTCATATGAGACTCATGTTAATTAGGTAATAGATGTATATTCTCAAAAAAAAGTGGGGAACTCAATTAAATTTCCAGTACAAATCATAAGTGTAAATTTGTTTTCTTAAATATGCATATCAAATTATTTTTCACTCAAAGGATTAATATTAAGTGGAAACCTATCCTCTGATGAATTTGTACCTTCTGGAATATAAGGTTAATGTCCAATAAAAATATAACGCAAGCTACAAATATAGTTTTTAATTTTCTAGTATCCACGTTAAAAAGAAAAAGAAATAAGTGGAATTAATTTTAATAATATATTTTATTTAATTCATATCCAAAATATAATTTTAGTACAATATCAATATTTTAAAGATATTAATAAAATAATTTACTTTTTGTTTTTCGTACTGAGTTTTCAAAATCTGTGTATTTTATACTTACAAAACATCTTAATTTAAATGCTAAGTTTTCATGGGACATACTGGATCCATGTTTAGATTCCATAACATTTATAGTTGAAAAAGGAGATTCAAATACTCAAGTTGTTCTACAATGCACTTAAAGTTTCCAGTAACTTCATAGAGCATCAGGTTTTGGGTGTTTTTTTTAAATTTATTTAATTTATTTATTTCTGGCTGCGTTGCGTTGGGTCTTTGTTGCTGCATGCAGGCTTTCTCTAGTTGCGGTGAGCAGAGGCTACTCTTTGTTGCAGTGCGTGGGCTTCTCACTGTGTTGGCTTCTCTTGTTGCAGAGCACGGGCTCTAGGAGCTCAGGTTTCAGTAGTTGTGGCACGTGGGCTCAGTAGTTGTGGCTCACAGGCTCTAGAGCGCAGGCTCAGTAGTTGTGGTGCATGGGCTTAGTTGCTCCACGGCATGTGGGATCTTCCCGGACCAGGGCTCGAACCTGTGTCCCCTGCATTGGCAGGTGGATTCTTAACCACTGTGCCACCAGGGAAGTCCAGAGCATCAGTTTTTAAACTTAAATGAAAACTAATAAATTAAACTTATAGTCCCTCAGTCCCACTAGTTGCAATTCGAGTATTTAGTAGCCACTCGTAGCTGGTAGCTGCCACGTCGGACACCAGAGCCCAGTCCGTGGTCTTCCTGAGTCCATGTGGATGGAGTACTACCCGAGTAGTTGAAGCAGTGAAAGTGAAGGTGGCGAACACCCATTTAAAGTGTATATTTTAAAAGGAAAATGACAAGTATTTCGGACTTTTCCTCCCTCCCAGAAAATAGCAAGACACTATTTAATTATTTTCAGTTTTATAGTATTAGCCACAGATAAAAATAAAAGCACATAATCTGTCTAGTACTCACCATTATTCTTTTTTAAAAAATATTATTTTGAGCATAAAATATTTGCCTTAGAATAAACAAACTTTGTAGTTATTTCTTTTAAATGTACAAAAAAAATGTCCTAATAATAAACAGCTTGGATCTTTCCAGTTTTATTTCCAAGCCCTGAGCTATGGGCTTATTTCAGGCTGTAAAAACTGATACAGGGCGGTTCTGAACCACAGAAATCCTTCTAAATACAATTGCAGTGACATTTAGATCCACGGGCTGCCAAGGGAAATTCATTAGTTTCCCTCCACGAGCATCATTACATGAAGTCTCCTCCCTGGGTTATTTTTTGACTTTCCTCATTATCTTTTCATTCACTTTTTCTAATCACAACTTCATGCAGCTTCACTTTGGGCTTTGGATACTTCAAACACTACTGAACTACAGGGACATAATATATTCTCTAACCCAAATAATTTATTCCAGTGTGATTACAGAAATCGAACACTTGTATAGCACATGTGATATGCGCCCCGCTGATCTAAGAACGCTCCTTGTTCTGGTCTATGTCATCCTCCCAGCACCCCTGGAAGTATGTATTACTGTCTTTCTCATTTTACAGGTGTGGCAACCGTGCACAGAGAGGCTAGTAAGTCACCCAGCGTTACACAGTGAGAAGTGGTGAAGCAGTGCTGGAATCCAGGAGTCTGGTCCCAAAGTCCATGCTCTTCCACTGCTCTGTTGCCTCACCAGGGCGGCCTTTGGCCCAGCTGCTTGAAGTTACATCCTGAAGTCGGCGTGTTTCTTCGGAATAACATTTTATCTGCAGTTTCTGGTCCTGTTATGCCAGGACACATAAGCAGAGCCGATCCACATGGACCCAGTCTTAAGGCAATATAGGTGCTTGATGCCACAATTGCACTTCGCGCTGACTATATCACCAGACACTGTGATTGCCACGAGTCACGGGCCCTGCCATTATTCACCTGGGCAGCTCATCTTGTTACCCGGGAAGTACCCTGTGACGCTCAGGGCACTTGGAACTTCTTTCATTAATTGTGGATTTAGGAGTTTTACTCCAATATTGAGATACAGGTGAAAACCTCCTGCCTCCTGACCACAGCGCCCCTGTGTCTGTAAGTACCTTGAAATTGACTTATACTAAAAGTATCATTTTTACCAATGGCCTTTTTTTCTGTCACCAGTAAACCTCTGTTTCCCTTCCTATAACAAATTTCTGTTTTGATTGCATTGCTTTTTAGAAATCGGCTGAGAATACATGTGTAGATGGAAGTACACCTCTTCCACCATTATTTGATAACCCTATACCAGTGGTTCATATTCTTCTGAGTTGAGAGAGATGGTGATGAGTTTTTTCCTTAAATTCTGGATATCAGTAAATAATTCACTTTTTTTTTAACCCTCCTGGTCCTGCCAACCATGAATGGTTGGGTAAATATCTTTAAGAACCTACTACTAATAGATCTGAAATTGTTTTTTAGACAGGTATTTTTCTGCCCTCCATTTTTAACGTACTTTTATTTTTAACATTAAAGTCTTAAAAATATCAACATAAGTCAGTATTTCAAAAAATGCTATGAAGGTTAAGTAACATTTTCACTGTCATAGTTTTGTCTTTGAAGCAAATAATCTGTTTTCTTTGTTTTTCCATTTGCCTACAATCCCTTCTGCGTGGTTCAGCTGTGCAGACACTGTAGTGAACGGCCGAGTGGGTCTGGTGGGTGGAATGAACAGGTGTAAAGGTCTGAGGGGCTGGGGGTTCGGGGAGAGGAGAAGGGGGCCTCGCTGCATTACAGTCGACACTGGTGGGAAGCATGCACCAATTAAGGCTTCATACTCACCCACCATCCTCTGAAACTACCAAAGGTCCCCAGAATCTTACCATGGCCAATCCAATAATCAATATGAATCTTCATTACTTACCTTCTTAGCAATATTTGACAAAGCTGGTCACACTTTAAAAACATGATGACTCAGTTTACAGGATACCATTCTCTTGATTTTTCCTTACTTTTCTGGTGACTCCTTTGCAGTCCTGTTTGCTGCTTGTCACCTTGACCTCTAGACACTGAAGTACTCTGAGATCAAGTGCAGACCTATTGTTTTTTCTCACCATATTTGTGCGGGTTCACACAGTCCCATGATTTACATATCATCTGTTCACTGATGAATCTCAGATTTAAATGTCTAGCCTTGAACCTGAGATCCACTCTCAAATATCCAACTTTCTACATAACGTCTTCGCTTAGATGTTTCAAATTTAATACGTGCAGTACTGATTTCTTATTTTCCTGCCCAAACCTGCATTTCCCATTTCAGGCCAAGCACCTCAGAATCATTTTTACTTCACTCTTTCAATCATCTTTCATCTCTCCAGTGCACATCTAATTGATTAGAAGATCTTGTCAATTTCAGTTGTCCAAGTCACCTCAGGCTGCCATAACAAAACATCATAACTTGGTGACTTAAACAACAGTCCGAGATCAAGGTGCTGGCAAAGTAGATTTCATCCTGAGGCCCCTTCTCTTGGGTTGCAGGGTAGGGTTGCAGGTGAAGAGGTATCTCATTGTGGTTTTGATATACATTTTCCCTAATGACTAATGATGTTGAGCTTCTTTTCATGTGCTTCTTGCTCATTTGCATATCTTCTTTGGAGAGATATCTATTCAGATCTTTTGCCCCTTTTTCAATTGGTTCATTTTTTATTGAATTGTATGAGTTCTTTATATGGTCTAGGTACAAGTCTCTTATCATATGTGATTTGATGATATTTTCTTTCATTCTGTGTGTATTCTTTTTGCTATATTGATGGTGACTTTTGAAACACAAAAGTTTTACATTTTGATGAAATCCAATTTACCTGTTTTTCTTTTGTCACTTGTATTTCTGGTGTTATATCAAAGAAAACTGCCTAACCCAAGATCACAAAGATTTATTCTATATTTTCTTATAGGAGTTTCATAATTTTAGCTCTTACATTTAGATCTGTTACCCATTTTGAGTTAATTTTTGTACATGGTGTGAAGTAGGGTTCAAGTTCATTCTTTTGCATGTGATTATCCAGTTGTCCCAGGTTAATTTGTTGGAAAGACTGTTCTTTCCCCCACTGAATTGTCTTGGAAACATTGTCACAAATCAGTTAAACATAAATGTGAGTATTTATTTGTTGATTTAATTCTTTTCCATTGAATATTTTCTATTTCTAGCCTTATACCAATAACATACTCTTTTGATTACCATTGCTTTGTAATAAGTTATGAAATAAGGAAGTGTGAGTCCTCAGTCATTGTTCTTTTTCAAGTTTGTTTAGGCTGTTCAGGGTTCCTTCCTTTTCCACATGAGTAGTTTTAAGTTCAGGTTGTCAGATTCTGCAAATATGTTAGTTGGTGTTTTGGCAGGAATTTTATTCATTTGTAGATCAACTGGGGGAGTATGCCATCTCAACAATATTAAGTCTTCCAATTCATCAACGTGAGGTATCTTTCCATTTATTTAGGTTTTCTTTAATTTTTCAACAATATTTCATAGTTTTTGGAGGAAAAATTGTTCACTCTTTTGATCTATTTTAAAATAAATTTAATAAATGAAATATTTTAAAAATATTTTATTCCATTGCTTGTAGTAATCTCTCATGATCCTTTGTATTTCTGCAGTGTCACTTGTTACTTCTCCTTTTTCATTTCTAATTCTATTGGTTTGAGACTTCTCCGTTTTTTTCTTGATGAGTCTGGCTAATCGTTTATCAATTTTGTTTATCTTCTCAAAGAACCAGCTTTTAGTTTTATTGATCTTTGCTATTGTTTCCTTCATTTCTTTTTCATTGAGTTCTGATCTGATCTTTATGATTTCTTTCCTTCTGCTAACTTTGGGGGTTTTTTGTTCTTCTTTCTCTAATTGCTTTAGGTGTAAGGTTAGGTTGTTTATTTGAGATGTTTCTTGTTTCTTGAGGTAGGATTGTATTGCTATAAACTTCCCTCTTAGAACTGTTTTTGCTGCATCCCATAGGTTTTGGGTCGTCGTGTTTTCATTTGTTTCTATGTATTTTTTTATTTCCTCTTTGATTTCTTCAGTGATCTCTTGGTTATTTAGTAGTGTATTGTTTAGCCTCCATGTGTTTGTATTTTTTACAGATCTTTTCCTGTAATTGACATCTAGTCTCATAGCGTTGTGGTCAGAAAAGATACTTGATATGATTTCAATTTTCTTAAATTTACCAAGGCTTGGTTTGTGACCCAAGATATGATCTATCCTAGAGAATGTTCCATGAGCACTTGAGAAGAAAGTGTATTCTGTTGTTTTTGGATGGAATGTCCTATAAATATCAATTAAGTCCATCTTGTTTAATGTATCATTTAAAGCTTGTGTTTCCTTATTTATTTTCACTTTGGATGATCTGTCCATTGGTGAAAGTGGCATGTTAAAGTCCCCTACTATGATTGTGTTACTGTCGATCTCCTGTTTTATGGCTGTTAGTATTTGCCTTATGTATTGAGGTGCTCCTATGTTGGGTGCATAAATATTTACAATTGTTATATCTTCTTCTTGGATTGATCCCTGATTATTATGTAGTATCCTTGTCTCTTGTAATAGTCTTTATTTTAAAGTCTATTTTGTCTGATATGAGAATTGCTACTCCAGCTTTCTTTTGATTTTCATTTGCATGGAATATCATTTTCCATCCCCTCACTTTCAGTCTGTATGTGTCCCTAGGTCTGAAGTGGGTCTCCTGTAGACAGCATATGTATGGGTCTTGTTTTTGTATCCATTCAGCCAGTGTATGTCTTTTGGTTGGAGCATTTAATCCATTTACATTTAAGGTAATTATCAATATGTATTTTCCTATTACCATTTTCTTAATTGTTTTGGGTTTTCTATTGTAGATCTCTTCCTTCTCTTGTATTTCCTGCCTAGAAAAGTCCCTTTAGCATTTGTTGTAAAGCTGGTTTCGTGGTGCTGAATTCTCTTAGCTTTTGCTTTTTTGTAAAGGTTTTAATTTCTCCATCGAATCTGAATGAGATCCTTGCTAGGTAGAGTAATCTTGGTTGTAGGTTTTTCCCTTTCATCACTTTAAATATGTCCTGCCATTCCATTCTGGTTTACAGAGTTTCTGCTGAAAGATCAGCTGTTAACCTTAAGGGGATTCCCTTGTATGTTATTTGTTGCTTTTCCCTTGCTGCTTTTAATATTCTTTCTTTGTATTTAATTTTTGATAGTTTGATTAATATGTGCCTCAGCATGTTTCTCTTTGGATTTATCCTGTATGGGACTCTCTGTGCTTCCTGGATTTGATTATTTCCTTTCCCATATTAGGGAAGTTTTCAACTATAATCTCTTCAAATATTTTCTCAGTCTGGTTTTTTTTCCTCTTCTTTTTCTGGGACCCCTATAATTCGAATGTTGGTGCATTTACTATTGTCCCAGAGGTCTCTGAGACTGTCCTCAATTCTTTTCATTCTTTTTTCTTTACTCTGCGCTGTGGTAGTTATTTCCACTATTATATCTTCCAGGTCACTTATCCATTCTTGTGCCTCAATTATTCTGCTATTGATTGCTTCTAGAGAGTTTTAAATTTCATTTATTGTGTTCATCATTGTTTGCTTGCTCTTTATATCTTCTATGTCCTTGTTAAACGTTTCTTGTATTCTCTCCATTCTATTTCCAAGATTTTGGATCATCTTTAGTATCATTACTGTGAATTCTTTTTCAGGTAGACTGCCTATTTCCTCTTCATTTGTTTGGTCTGGTGGGGTTTTACCTTGCTCCTTCATCTGCTGTGTGTTTCTCTGTCTTCTCATTTTGCTTAACTTATTTTGTTTGGGGTCTCCTTTTTGCAGTCTGCAGGTTCGTAGTTCCTGTTGCTTTTGGTGTTTGCTCCCAGTGGGTAAGGTTGGTTTAGTGGGTTGTGTAGGCTTCCTGGTGGAGGGGACTGGTGCCTGTGTTCTGGTTGATGACGCTGGATCTGGTCTTTCTGGTGGGCAGGACCGAGTCCGGTGGTGTGTTTTGGGGTGTCTGTGACCTTTTTATGATTTTAGGCAGCCTCTCTGCTTGGGTGGGATTCTGTTCCTGTCTTGCTAGTTTTTTGGCAT
This sequence comes from Stenella coeruleoalba, assembly GCF_951394435.1. Classification (NCBI taxonomy): domain Eukaryota; kingdom Metazoa; phylum Chordata; class Mammalia; order Artiodactyla; family Delphinidae; genus Stenella; species Stenella coeruleoalba. The sequence goes on from NC_137164.1 coordinate 2,159,794, forward strand.
GGGGTGTCCAGCACTGTAGCTTTCTGGTCATTGAGTGGAGCTGGATCTTAGCATTGAGGAGATCTCTGAGAGAGCTTTTGCTCTTTGAAATTACATGGAGCCAGAGGGTCACTGGTGGACCAATGTCCTGAACTTGGCTCACCCACCTCAGAGGCTCAGGCCTGACACCCAGCCGGAGCACCAAGACCCTGTCAGCCACACGACTCCAAACTGGGGAACTCCACACTCCAGAGGCCCTCCTTTCGACGTGCTACCTCTCCCCTTCTGCGCAGGTCTTAAGTGTGTGATATCTTTGCGTGATTTATATATCAGGATAATATTGGGCTCATAAAATGAATTATAAAATGTTCCCATTCTTATAGTTTTTGGTTAAGTTTGTAAAGAATTGGTATTAATTCTTCTTTAAATGTTTGGTAGAATTCATCAGTGAAGCCACTTGATACGGGGCTTTCCTTTGTGGAAAGTATTTTGATTACTAATTCAACCTCTTTACTTGTTATGCTTGTTTAGTTGTTATACTTTACTTGTTATTCAGAGTTTCTGTTTCTTCTTGAGTCTGTTTTAATAATATGCTTCTTGTGGGAATCTGTCTGTTTCAACTAATTTATCTAATTTTTGGTCTACAGTTGTTTATAGTATTCCTTATAGTCTTCTTTTGTTTGTTTGTTTCTGCAAGGTCTACACTGATGTTTTCTATTTCATTCCTGATTTTAGTATGTTCAGTCCTCTCCCTTATTTTCTTGTTCAGTCTAGCTAAAAGTTTGTCAATTTCATTAATCGTTTTGAAGGACCAACATATGGTTATTGATTTTATCTATTAACTTCTGTTTTGTATTTCATTTATTTCTGCTCTGATCTTTATAATTTCCTTCCTTCTGTTTTCTTTCGGTTTATTGTCCTCTTTTTCCAGTGTCTTAAGGTGGAAATTTAGGTTATTGATTTGACTTCTTTTATATATATACATATAGGCATTTACAGCTCTAAAATTTTTTCAAAGCTCTGTTTTGGCTTCATTCCATAAGTTTGGTATGTTGTGTCTTTGTTGTCATTTATCCCACAGTATTTTCCAGCTTCCCTTATGATTTGTCTGAGTAGACCTATTCCAACTTCCATATGATTGCTGTTAGAATGATGTCTCCTCTACCCATTTACTTTCAACATATCTGTATCTTTGTATCAAAAATGTGTCTTCTGGGGCTTCCCTGGTGGTGCAGTGGTTGAGAGTCCACCTGCCGATGCAGGAGACACGGGTTTGTGCCCCGGTCTGGGAGGATCCCACATGCCGCGGAGCGGCTGGGCCCATGAGCCATGGCCACTGAGCCTGTGCGTCTGAGCCTGTGCTCTGCAATGGGAGAGGCCACAACAGTGAGAGGCCCGTGTACCACAAAAAAAAAAAAATGTGTTTTCTGTAGACAGCATATAGTTGGACCTTCTAACAGGTCTGTAAACACATGAAGTATTGCATTAGGCTTTTTATATTATCTACCAGGTATTTTTATGAATATCTAAATGGTCTTCCAAATCAGTAAATCTGACCCATCAGACATGTGTATGTTGGAGGGTAGGAAGGGACGGGAGCATGAGAGAGAGGGAAGTCATGGATAACTACAAAGCTGTTGGCATAATCAGTTGAGTGGGTGAATGTGGCATTTACTGGAACACTGAAGAAGACAAGGAACATCATATTGGGAGGGGAGAGATCTTTCCAGAAGCTATTCAGATGGTTTTGAAGATTTAATGATAATGCATGCCAGGGGGCCTAATAAACGTAGGGCAGAATACAAATATTGATGATAGCAATGCTGATGACGTCGGTGATGATAACTACCTAGCGGTCATGGGGTTCCAATTGGACAAATATTCTGGAACCACTTCTTTTACCTTCAGCTCCATATACATGTTTCTAGCTGTCTAGCCTATGTTTTGGCCCTAAATATAAATGTTAATGTTAATCCTCTTATACTCCCTGGCATCTCAATCTTCAGCTCTCTCTCATTTCACTGGGATAAACACAGCCAAGTATTTTCTTCCAAAATACATCTACAGCACATCCAAAGGTTTTCCTACAGACAAATTCCCAGGACATGAAGCGAAAACTAAAAAATGTGGTATAAACAAAGCAACTCTATTTACAAAAGTCCAACTTAAGATTGAACAGAGGAAGAGTGAGTCAGCATCGCTCACCACCAACAGATGTTGTTATAGGTCATTGTGGTTGTTTTTAATCTCTGTCAGTTTTTTTTTAAACCTTAGCGTGCATAAGAGTCACCTGGTAGGCTTCCTAGGACCCGCAGAGAATCTGATTCAATGCCTGGAATAAATCATAGGTAATTGCCCTTTTAACGTAATCATTAAATGATGATGATGATGATGATGAGATGGTGTTGCCCATGGATCACAGTGAGAGAAACTGTCCATCATTTTGGTCATTAGTATCAAGCACGTCTGTCGTGTCTCTGCTTACTTCGGAAGATTACAACTGTCGGTAAGATTAACAAACCGTTATACCTAATGCCGCAGCTGTGTGAGGAAACCCCCCTTCCCTGAATATTTGTAGATCTCAGACTCTTCCTGCTGTTATTGCTTCTACTGAACACTCTGGGCTTCTCTTGATGCTAGTACAGCTGTTTTCCAGAGAAAATAACTGAGGAATGTTTCTAATGAGACAAATCTGATGAACAGTTATTTTGAAAACATTTCAGAAGCTGTTTACCAGGGGAGTTGCACAGATTTAAGTTTGAATTTATGGAATGTGTTCAGCAGAGTTAGTGTCACAGCCAATTATTATATAATTGCTTAAGATTTCCTGCTGTGTCATTCAGCTGTGCCCTCCCTGTAGACGGCTCTTAGAGGGAAAAATAAAGTGTTGTCACAACCTCAGTTCCCCCTTGTCTTATGGTAGATCTATCAGGCTTGTAGATAGTAGAGTTACAAAATCGGAGTTACGTGAGGAGGAACACATTTGTTTGGGGGGATTGCAAGCCTTAGACATGGCCTAACAGAATACGTATTTAACCTGTGTTGTGGCATCCCCCCAGTCAGCAGAAATGAAAGTAGATACAACTTTTTAAAATTGGAAAGTAATTTTAAAAACTATCCATTTATGATCAAATGGGTATTGCAAACAGTCTTTCATCATTTAACCCGCTTTTTATTTAATTTTTAAATGCTTCTTGAAAACTGGTTTTTGCCACAGCTGCCTTGGTGCCATGGTGCAGAGCTAATCCAAGTAGAGTTCTGGAGGGAAATGTTCTTACTGCACCAGAGTGATATGATTCCACCATCTTATTTTCAATGGAAAAGTAGGAATCCCTACAGCCATGAGAGAGCATCTGCAGTCATTTCAAGAATGCCGGGAAAGTAGCTAATAACTCTTTTCTCAGCTTTATTGAAGTATAGTTGACAAAGAAAATGGTACAAAATTATAAGATATTTAAAGTCAACAATGTGATGATTTGATATATGTATACATTGTGGGTACACGCAATACGTATACATTGCTTTCAGAGAAAGTTTTTTAAGCTCAAAGGGCCTGTCTTGTTTATTACTGTTTAGTACCCTGGTACATAGTTGATACTCAATAAACAATTGATGAATGAATTAAATTCCCTAATTATTAGATTATTTTGATTACTTTTCTCTACCAAAATATTTCTGTGTTTTTACCATTCATCTTACCCTTTGAATACTTCTGCTATTATTCCCAGTGCTCAGAATATATCAACAAAAGAAGCAGGCAGAGATTCTAGTCCTCCTAGGGATCACTTCTAGCCAGGGAGAAGATGAGTTTAGATGGAGATAAAAACAATAAATATAATAAATAGCAAAGTCATGTTATCCTAGAAAATGATCAATGTTATGAATGAAGAAAAAGGAGAAAGCATAGTTGGCTGAAGAGTACCATGCTTTGGAGGAGTGAGGAAGGTTTCGTTTTAATAAAGTATTAGCATAGAACGTTTTTTAAAAGATGAAATTTAAGCAATTTGAAGGAGATGGAGAAATTAGCCATGAATTATGTGAGGGAAGGGCATTCCAGGAAGAGGAATTAGCTTGTCAAAGGCTAAAGTGGAAGGGACCTGGTGTTTCAGGAACAGTCAGGAGGTCAGCGAGGCTGCAGCAGGGAGAGGTAGGGAACAGTAAGACTATGGGGGTGTTACGTAGGGTCTTGTATACTTGGGTTTTTTCCTCAAACCCCCCAGAGCTCTGTATTTTTGAGTTATCACTGTGACTGCTCTGTTGAGAGTAGATTATAAGAGGGCAAGGGTAAAACAGGGTGACCAACTCCATATTCCGGGTGAGATGTGATGGGGACTCACATCCAGGTGGTAGCAGTGGAACTGGTAGGAAGTAGTTGGCGTCTTTGCCTTTGGCTATGATGGAGTAGATTTTGTACAGACTAACTAGCCTGCCTAGAACAGGTTATAAAGGGGATAAAATTAAAATAACAACAACCTTCTGAAGGCACTTCTGTCTTCTAGAGCAGCCAAGGTGTCTACGACTTGAGTGGCCGAGATGCTCAGAGAAGGGACATGGCATTGAGGTGAGCCACTTCTCTCATCTGGGTATCTGCCAATTTCTAAGGCCACGAAACTGAGAGGATTAGCTGAAAGTAGTGGCAGAGAACGACAGGAGTTTCACAGGTGTGTGGAGACAGATGTTGAATTTTAGAGGTACCAAGGCAACCCGGATTTGAGAAGAGGAGAGCCCGGAGGAAAGGTTGTCATGGAGGCATTGGAACTGGCTGATTCTTAAGCTACACGGGGGTGAGGGGAGTGGGGAGCTTGAGGGGCCAAGAATTCAAGCAAAACTGCACTGACAGTTCTAGACAAATGCAAGCAGGTGATTAAGCATGTGGCTGGGAATACAGACACCGAGCTTCAGGACAAGACAAACGGGGTACCGTGCAAACACAGTGAGCTTTCACATAAGATCCCCAAAGTACTATTTTCTAGGAGAAAGGGAAAATCAGAAATAGATTATCCTTCATTAAGACAGAAACCCAGTTTGAAACATCACCATCCTGAATGAATCAAGTGTATCTATTCCTATTCTAGTTATCCTCCAGATAAAAGGAAATAATCCTAGATGAAGATACTATATTTCCTGTCTCTATAACATTTATACACAATATCCTCCATTCAGCAGTTTATTCTCAAGCTTTTAGGAGATAGAACCAGTTGGTCAAAACGCAAGAGAAAAAAATAGAAACTAGCAGCAGCTCCACAGGTGATTAAGAATTACGGGGAGGGGGAAGGGTAAGCTGTGACGAAGTGAGAGAGTGGCATGGACATATATACACTACCAAACGTAAAATAGATAGCTAGTGGGAAGCAGCCGCATGGCACAGGGAGATCAGCTTGGTGCTTTGTGACCACCTAGAGGGGTGGGATAGGGAGGGTGGAGGGAGGGAGACACAAGAGGGGAGAGGTATAGGAACATATGTATATGTATAGCTGATTCACTTTGTTATAAAGCAGAAACTAACACACCATTGTAAAGCAATTATACTCCAATAAAGATGTTAGAAAAAAAAAGAAATATCAGACTAATATGTTCAAGGAAAGAAATGACAGGATGGAAGTTTTTACCAAATAATGGAAATCTATTAAATAGAATCAAATGGAAATTTTGAAGCCATAATATAAAATAACTGAAATCAGCTGCTCAACAAACAGTTTCAGCAGCTGGTCAGACGCAGGAGAGTGGGTCACTAAGCTGGAGGAGAGATCTGTAGGAAATACCTTATTTTGAAATACTGAAAGAAACTTTTCAAAATGAAAGAGAAGCAGTATAGAAGATAGAAAAAAGGCTCTGTGAAAGATCTAAAATGTGTATAATTGTAGTTCCAGATAGAGGCGAGAACGTATGAAATAGAAGCAGTATTTGAGGACACAATAGCTGAGAATTTTCAAAACTGACAAAAGACTCAAGTCAAAGATTAAAAAAAAAAAACAAACTATGACCACAAGCAAATTAAATTAAAAAGAAAAAAAATCCATCTGCACATTAGCAGCATAGTAAAATGGCTAAAAGGCAAAAAGGAAAATGTTCAAAGCATCTAAAGGAAAATAGACACATTTCCTTAAAAGGAGCAATACCAGTACTGAGAGCTGATTCTCCATAGAAATTATCTGAGCGTGAAGAAAATGGAGTGACAACTTCAATATGCTGGAAAAAAATAACTGCCGACCCAGAACACTTCATTAGCAAAAACAATCCTTTGGAAATAAAGACCTTTAGACACACAGAAGCTGTGAGAAATTATTAGCAGCAAACCTACAATGAAAGAAATAATCAGGGAGTTCTTCAAGCAATAGAAAAATGATGGAAACGTGGAAGTACGGAAAGGTAGGAGGAACAGTGGAAAAAGTGAATATATAGGTAAAGTTAAATGAGAATTTCTGTTTCTAACATTAATAGTTATGTCATATGCTTGAAAATACATGTAGAATTAAAGTACATGACATTAATCGGGAATTCAACTTTGTAGTAATGAAGAAGTAATAAAAAGTACTTATTATTTAGAGTAGTCCTAATCGGTGTAGGATTTATTTTGAAATCTATAGGGATAGATAAGCCTATAGAGAGGAAAAATGGAATAAAAAACAGAATCATAAATATTTGATTAACTTAATAAAGGGATAAGATAATCAGAGAGGACATACAGTAAATAGTTTATACATATAATGCCAACTATATCAGTACATGTTCCAATTAAAAGGCAACGCTTCAAGATTTTTAAAAATCCCAAATATATGCTGTTTCCAAGAGATATGATTTGGATATAAGGGCACAGAAATGTTAAAATAAAAGAATGTAAATGATATAATATGTAAGGTATAACCAAAACAAGCTGTAATCCCTTTACTAATAGACAAAGCAGACTTCAAGGCGAGAAGCATTGCTAGAAACATATTTCATAATGATAAAACAGCCAGCCTACTACATAGATAAATTATAAATTTGTTTTCAGCAAATAAAATTAAAATATATGAAGTAAAAACTGGAAGTACTGAAGAGAGGACTAGGCAAGTCCACAGTCACAGTGAGAGTCTTCAACACTCTGCCCTTAATTGCTGGTGGAGCAGACCAAAAAATCCTACACAGAATATTTAAATTGCATTCACAGCAAATTTGACCTAATTGATAAATCTAGAACACTGCACTCCACTTTTTAAATGCATTTGGGGTGTTTAGTGCAATTGGCCATTGTCTGGGCCTTGAGGCAAGTCTCACCGAATTTCAAACAATTGAGATCATTTAGAGTGTGTCTCTGGTACAGTGGAATCAAGCCACCCAGAAATAACAAACATTTTTAGAAAATACTAAATGAAACATACATATAATGCAGTGCTATACGAAAATGACAGTGTGTCATGACAACGTTGAACCACGTTGAAGAACGTTGAAAGTCGGAAATAATCATCCCAGGACTGAAGACAGAGCTGGAGGCGGCACAAAAGGCAGACTCTGTCCAGCACGCGTGACATGTTCTCCTCCTTCCTGCCAAGCATCCTGTACACGGGGCTGCATATTTGTACAGAGGCACCACGGAGGTGGCTCTGGGAAACCTCCAGGGAAAACAAAATAACACAGGTTACTTTTAAAGCATAAAGGCAACAAACAAGCTGAGGGACACAGAGGGATTCAGTTAATATTGTTCCTGTGAGTCCTTGTTAGTGACGCTGAGGGTGAGCTGCTGGAGGCTTCAGGCCCCCAAGAAAACGACTAAGAAAGTGCCCTGCACAACAGGGCTGAAGGAGCGACACATACATGGTCTGTAGAGCTGACAGACAAAGAGAGATTTAGGAAAAGAGTATAAATGTTATACTGAGAATGCACAAGGTGTACGACAAAGATTAGGTGGGGCAGATGCTGAGAGGTAGAACGTGCTGATTGGTTCACCTCCAATGGCTGAGAGACAAAGATGCCCGAGCACATAATGCTGAGAATTCAAGTCAGAGAAGTACAAGGAAAGATGCTAAGAGAGCTAATACTTTGTCTGAAATTGGGTGCTAGAGAAGAGGAAGCAGAGGGGGAAAATGAGAAATCAGATACTTTTACAAGCTATCATAGTTCAGAAAATAAAAGAAAACAAAGCCATAAACTAAAGTTATTGCCTATAGTTCTAATAATAGTGGTTACCCCCTGCCCTCCAGAACAAAAATACAGCCCATCCTGGATTTCAGGACTTCATAAAATCAAACAGAGAAAGGAGATCACATTGTACATAAAAGTTATAAATCTGAGACCAGAACATACCAGTCACGGCAATAATATAAACTGGCTAAATGAGCTGCATCACACGTCAAAGAAGAAAATAATTTCTAATTGGAACGTTTCATGCCCAAGAAACACACCTAAATCAAAGTGATCAGAATAGGCAGAGGTACACAAGATGAGTGCCAATAAAAAGAAAGTAGAGCCTTTCAGCTTCTGGTCCAACACGGAAGGAGCTTAGGAGTTGCCACTCTGTCCTAACAACAAGTAAAAAGCTGAACAGATTGGAAAATCGATGATTCTTCTTAGATCTGTCAGAGAAGTGAGGTCACAGGGCAAATGACTGCTCCAGAAATGGGACAGACCGGTAGATGTTGAGAATCATGACTTACAGGAGTAGAAACGCACGAGCAGAAGCCTCCCAAGGAACCAGCGTTGAGGTAGGAAACCCTGAGCTGTACTGAGGATTACCGGAGGTCCAGTGCAGACAAATGGAAGACTCGAAACACCCAGACGAGTCAGTCTTGGGGTGGCGGCACCTTTGTGCGCTTTACCTCTAGGAGGCCAACCATGTTCTCGCAGTAAATATCAGAGAAAATCCCCCCATGATTCCTGCAAGGGAAGGGGCCAGGAACCATTCTTAGATAGGCCAGCGTACTTGTTCTTTTTTTTTTAATTGAAGTATAGTTGATTTACAATGTTGTCTTAGTTTCAGGTGCACAGCACAGTGATTCAGTTATACATGTATGTATGTATGTATATAGAACATATATATATATATATATATGTGTGTGTGTGTGTGTGTGTGTTCTTTTTCGGATTCTTATCCCTTATAGGGTTATTAAAAACTATTGAGTAGGGGCTTCCCTGGTGGCGCAGTGGTTGAGAGTCCGCCTGCCGATGCAGGGGACACGGGTTCGTGCCCCAGTCCGGGAAGATCCCACATGCTGCAGAGCGGCTGGGCCTGTGAGCCATGGCCGCTGGGCCTGCGCGTCCGGAGCCTGTGCTCCGCAACGGGAGAGGCCACAGCAGTGAGAGGCCCGTGTACCGCAAAAAAAAAAAACAAAAAAAAAAACACGCAAAACAAACAAACAAAGCTATTGAGTAGAATTCCCTGTGCTATACAGTAGGTCCTTGTTGGCTCTCTATTTTATACATAGTAGTGTGTCAGAGTACTTGTTCCTATCAAGGCCTGCCCTCAAGAGAAACTAGTCACCCAGCATCTAACCTTTTTTTTAAATCGGAGCCTAGCTGACCTGGGGAGAGGGGAATACCCATTTGGGGAAGGTACGTATTCCCCTGCAGCCTTCCGTAGCTATCCTGCCCCACATAAGTGGTGGGGGGGACTGAGAAGCAGCGGTGAGGGTCACATTCTGGGGCGCAGGCTCCCCAAAAGACAGGGGCCTCATCGTAAGACTGTAGAGTGCATTCCCTTCCTGCACACCTCACCACTGCATCACTAAAAACCAGTGTACTGCAGTTCCTTCCACCCAGAACTTCCGTGTCCAACGTCCAACAAAAAATTAAAGGATACTAAAAGGGAAAAATGTAACTTGAAGAGACTGAACAAGGCTCAGAACCAGTCAGATGTAGCAGGAATTTTTAAAACTATGATTAATTTGCTAACAGCTCTAATGGGAAAAGTAGGCAACATGCAAAAAAAATGAATAGTGTAAGCAGAGAGATGGAAAGTCTAAGAAAAATCAAATAATAGAGGTCAAAACACTAACAGAAGTGAAGAGTTCTTTTGATGGTTCATTAGTAGACTGGACACCGCTGAAGGAAAAAAAAATCTCTGAGTTTGAGGATATGACAAAAGAAACATCCAAAACTGAAAAGCAAAGAGAAAAAAAAATGACCGAGAAAAACAAAAGAAAAGAGAAACAAGATTATCCAAGGACAGTGAGACAACTACAAAAGGTGTAACATGTGCCTTACGGGACTAGAAGGAGAAGAAGGAAGAGACAAGAAGCGATATTTGAAGCAGTCATGACTGAAAATGTCCTCAGTTAATGGGAGACATCAAAGCACAGATGCAGGAAGCTGACACACCAAGCAGGATAAATTTTCAAAAACCTACCCTCGGCATATCATATGCAAACTTCAGAAAATCAAAGATAGAGGAAGAACTTTAACAGGAGTCAGAGGAAAAATACATATTACCTGTGGAGGAGCAAGGGTAAGAATTAGATCTGACTTTGCCTCGGAAAAGAGGAAGGAAGGAAAGAGTGGAAGGAAATTTTCAAAGCGTTGAGAGGAACCAACGCTTTGAAACCAACCAACCTAGAAACCTCTACCCTGAAAAATTATCCTGCAAAAGTGAAGGAGAAACAAACACTTTCTCAGACAAACTATGAAAGAAGTTTCTGCCCAGTAGAGCTGACTTGCAAGAAATGTTATAAGAATTTCTTCAGAGAAAAAGGAAGATGACATAGGCCAGAAACGTAGATCTACATAAAGAAACGAAGAGTATTGAAGAATGCATAAGTGAAGATAAAATAAAAACATTTATACGTTTATTTATTTATTTATAGTTTATTCTTAATCTAACAGATAATAGTTTGTTCAAGATAATAAAGCAAAATGTATTCCATTACGCATGCTTAGCATATGTATACATATACTTATGTATCAGGGAAATGACAGCAATGATACAAGGGGCGGGAAGCAGGAATTAGGATTTTTTTATTACAACGTACTTTCTTGCACTACACGTGAGGTGGTCTAGCGTTATTTAAAAGCAGATGTGGATTAGCTGTAAATGCATACTGCAAGCTCTAGAACAACCACTAAAACAAGTAAAAAGAGAGGTTTATTGATATGCTAAGAGAAGAGAGAAAATAGAATCATATAATAAAATGCTCAGTTAAAACCACAAATGGCAACAAAAGAGGGGAGTGAACAACATCAATGAATAGAAAACAGTAATGAATATGGTGGTTATTAATCAACCCTCAGCAACACAGTGGAGCAAAAACAGAATAACCTCAGAAAGGGTTTCGTTTTGGCTTCTCATCTCATCCCCCAGGCTGGTCTGCTCTGCACCAAAGGGAACTCCCTGGCCCTGGAAAGTTCCCCTCATGGAGAAAAGGAGAGCAGGGTGAGCAACCAGCTTCCCAAATTTGGGGGGCACTACATGAAGAACTGTTTTGGTTTTACCCACGTCCCCCCCCACCCCGGAGGCGGGCATAGCTGAGACATCTGGAGATGCCTAGCAGTAAGGAAGGGCAGGTGCTACCTACCTCAGCCATGTACTGGGAGAGACCGTGGTTCCCAGTGGCTTGCTCTGCAGAGGACCCCAGACCCCCATAGTCCTTTCAGATGCTGCAAACTCCCTGCAGCTTTCTTCACTGACGACCCCATTGTGGACTCCAGTGGATGGTCCCACAGAGGACCCCACTGCTTCCACCACTGAGGACACCCAACAGTCAGAGCAGCAGCTGCAAACCTGCTGCCGTGCTCACTGCTGATGGCCCCAGAGGTTTCTGTGTTCCGACTCCCACTGTCTTGAGTCTCTCCTCACCTCAGCACAGAAGCTCCAGGCCCCAGGATCCAGTGTGGCCACTGCACCCTCGTGCTGCCAGCTCAGGGCCTGCAGCTGCTTGGGCGTACACAGTCGAGCCCAGCATGTGTACATGCCCAGAGCTGGCCCGTGTGGCCACATGAATGCACACCAGCAGCCCTGCAGTGCAGGTGCACGTTGCCAGCTCGTGTGCCCACAGTTGGCCCTGGCCCCCGCCGCTTGCCCAGCCCTCACCACGGCATAAGTGCGGGCAGCCAGCCTCTGCCACCGCTTAGGTATTTGCAGCCGACCCCCCAGTCAAGTGTGTGCACACCACCAGCTCCTCCCACCACCTCCCCCTGATCAGTCCCTCACTGCTGTTGCCCCGACCACCACCAAGGACCCCCCCAAAGCGCTTACCACCAAGGACCACGCAGCTGCCAATGTCAGGAACCCCAGAACCCCCGGGCCACAGCTGCTACATGTGCCCACACCACCAGACCCAGGTGCCCACACCTGCCCGCGAAGGCATTTCCTTTATGAAGTCAGTTCTTAATGTCTGGAAGACGTGACTGCTTCTTCAAATGCACAGACACCGACTAACTCAAAGCTACAGGGATCATGAAGAATCAGGGAAACGTGACACCACTGAAGGAACAGTAAACCTCCAGTAACTGACCCCAAAGAAGTGCAGTTCCATAAACTGCCTAACAGAGAATTAAACATGTGTTCTAAAGAAACTCAGCAAGCCACGAGAGAGCACAGATAGAAGAAAGAGTCCTCAAACTTGAAGGGGTCATTTGAATTTATCTGGTTAGAGGAGGAAAAAGAAATGAACATGAATGAAGAAAGCCTATGAGACTTAAGGAAACCATCAAAAGAAACAATATTCACATGATGGGAATCCCAGAGGGGAAAGAGTGGTGGAACAGCACAGAAAGCTTATTTAACAAACAAGGGATGAAAAATTTTGAAATATGAGGAGAGATTTAGATATCCAGCATCGTGAAGCTCAAAATTCCCAATCAGGTTCAACTCAGAGAAGACTTATCCAACTAACACACCATAGTAAAGCAATTATATTCCGAAAAAGGTGTTAAAATAAATAAATAAAAAAGAAGACTTATCCAACTAACACACCATAGTAAAGCAATTATATTCCGAAAAAGATGTTAAAATAAATAAATAAATAAGAAGACTTATCCAAGACACATTATAATACAACTGTCAAAAATCAAAGAGAAAATCTTGAAAGAAGCAACAGAAATAAGTTTGTCGCATACAACAGAATGCCCATAAGTCTATAAGCAGATTTCTCCGCAGAAACTTTGCAGGCTCCGAAAGAATGAGATGATATATTCAAAGTACTGAAAAAAAAAAAGAAGCCCCCCCCCCCAAACCTGGCAACCAAGAATACTTTGCCCTGCAAAGTTAGCCTTCAGCATCGAAGAACATGTAGAGACATTCCCAAACAAAAGCTGGAGTTCATCACCAGTACCACTGCCTTACAAGAAATGCTAAGCAGTTCTTCAGTGAAAAGAAAGGTTGCCAAATAGTAAAATGAAATGATATGAAAGTATAAAACTCACTGGTAAAGACAAACATCTAGTCAAATTCAGAATACTCTAAAATTGTAATGGTAGTGTGCAGATCACTAATAACTGTAGCATAAAGATTAAAAGACAAAAGAATTTAAAATATGACAGCTACAATAATTTGTCACTGGATACACAATATAAAAAGATGTAGGGCTTCCCTGGTGGCGCAGTGGTTGAGAGTCCGCCTGCCGATGCGGGGGACGCGGGTTCGTGCCCCGGTCCGGGAAGATCCCACATGCCGCGGCGCGGCTGGGCACGTGAGCCATGGCCGCTGAGCCTGCGCGTCCGGAGCCTGTGCTCCGCAACGGGAGAGACCACGGCAGTAAGAGGCCCGCGTACCGCAAAAAAAAAAAAAAAAAAAAATATGGTTCCCTTTCCTTGGGCTTCCCTGGTGGCGCAGTGGTTGAGAGTCCGCCTGCCGATGCAGGAGACACGGGTTCGTGCCCCGGTCCGGGAAGATCCCACATGCCGCGGAGCAGCTGGGCCCATGAGCCATGGCCGCTGGGCCTGCGCGTCCAGAGCCTGTGCTCTGCAACGGGAGGGGCCACAACAGTGAGAGGCCCGCGTACCGCAAAAAAAAAAAAAAAAAAAAAAAAGATGTAAATTGTGACATCAAGACCATAAATTGGGAGGAGATAAAAGTGTTGAGCTTTTATATGCAAACAAAGCTAAGTTGCTTCCCCTTAAAATACACTGTTAAAAGATCATGTTTTATGTAAGCCTCATGGTGTATACACTGAGAACTATAAAACATTTATAAAAGAAACCAAAGAGTTCACAGATAAATGGAATGACATTTCTTGTTTATAGATTGGAAGAGTTAATATTGTTAAAATGTCCATTGTACACAAGGTGATACACTGACTCAGTGCAATAGGGGTAGAGATCAAAATCCCAATGGCGTTTTTCACAGAAATAGAACAAAAATTCTTAAATGTATATGGAAATACAAAAGAATGCAAAAGCTAAAGCAATCTTGAACAAGAAGAACAAAGCTGAGGGATCGCGATTCCAGATTTCCAACTACAGTCATCCCTCAGTATCCTTGGGGGGTTGGTTCCTCTCCATGGATACCAACATCCACAGATGCTCAAGTCCCATATATAAGATGGCATAGTATTTGCCTACATCCTCCTGTATACTTTAAAGCATCTCTAGATTATCTATAATACCTAATATAATGTAAATAGTTGTAAATACAATGTAAATGCTATGTAAATAGTTGCCGGCGTGTGGTTAATTCAAGTTTTGCTTTTTAAATTTTCTGAACTTTTTTAAAAAATATTTTTGATCCCTGGTTAGTTGAATCCCTGGATGTGGAAGCATGGATTCAGAGGGCCAAATATACAAAGATATAGTCATCAGAACAGTATGGTACTGGCATAAAAACAGACACACAGAGCAATGGAGCAGAAATAAGAGCCCATAAATACACTGATGCATATATAGTCAACCAATTTTTGAAAAAGGCACCAAGAATGTACAATGAGAAAAACATGATCTCTTCAATAAGCGGTGTTAGAGAAACTGGATATCCATATACAAAATAATGGAATTGAACTTTTAACTTATACCATATACAAAAATCAACTCAAAATCGATTAGAGACTTGCATATAAGAACTGAAACTATAAAATTCCTAGAAGAAAACATAGGAAGAAAAACTTCTTGACATTCTTGGCAATATGTTTTTTTAACTGAACACCAAAAGCACAGGCAATAAAAGCAAAAATAAATAAGTGGGACTACATTAAACTAAAAAAAAAAAAAAATTCTGCCCAGCAAAGAAAATAGTGAGCTAAATGAAAAGGCAACTTACTGAATGGGAGAAAATATTTGCAAAGCATACATCTGATAAGGGGTTAATATCCAAAATATATAAAGACATCAATCGCAAATAAATAAATAAATAAATAAATAAATAAATAAATAAATAAATAAATAAATAAATAACCAACCCACCCAACTGAGAAATGGGCAAAGGACCAGAGGAGATATTTTTCCAAAGAAAATATACAAACGGCCAATAGGTATATGAAAAGATGCTCAACATCGCTAATGATCAGGGAAATGCAAATCAAAATAACAATGAGAAATCACCTCACATCAGTTAGGATAGCTGTTATCTCAAAATCAAAAGATATGTGTTGGTGAGGACAAAAGGGTACCCTCGTGCACATTCATCAGTGGATAAACGGATAAAGGAAATGTGGTAGCTATACAATGGAATATCGTTCAGCTGTGAGAAGGAAGAAAATCCTGCCATTAGCGACAACATGGATGGACCTTGAGGACATTAGCTTAGTGAAATAAGTCAGGCAGAGAACGACAAATACTGTATGTTCTCACTTATATGTGGAATTTTAAACTACCAAACTCCTAGAAACACAGAATAGATTGGTCGTTACTGGAGGCGGGGGGCGGAGGGTAGGGGAAATGTGAGAAGGTGGTCTAAAGGTACAAACTTCCAGTTATAAGACAAATAAGTCCTGGGGATGTGATGTACAGCATGAGGACTATAGTTAATAATACTGTATGTGTATTTGATAGGTGCTAAGAGAGTAGATCTTAAAAGTTCTCATCACAAGGAAAAAAATTTTGTAACTATATAAAGTGATGTTAACTAAATTTATTGTAATAATTCCTTTGCAATATGTACATATATCAAACTCATTATGTTGTACTCTTAAACTAATACAAGGTTATATGTCAATTATGCCACGATAAAACTGGAAAATAATTGGAGACAAATTTTTTTAAAAGATTATTCATTGCATCATTGTTTATAAGAGCAAAATATAGGAACTCACCACAAGTACACCAGGAAGGTTCTGGTTAAATAAATGATGGTAAACAAAGAAATCTCTTTTGATTATCCTGTAGAATGATCGTCATAGTGTTGAGTTAAAAAAGATCAGGTGCAGAACAGTACATAAGGTGTTGCCATTTATGTAAAAGAAGAGGGGCAGAAGACAATAAACGTGGAAGCGTAATTCTTCCATTTGTGTAAAAATTTCAAGAAGGATTAGGGTTGCCAGATAAATACAGGCCACTCAGTTAAATCGGAATGTGAGATAAACAATTTTTTTTTCAGTTTATGTGTATCCCATGCAATGGTTTGGACATACTTATACTAAATAAGTATTCATTTATTATCTGAAATTTAATTAGGAGTCCTGTGTTTTTATTTGCTAAATCTGGCAATGCCAGGGAGGATACACAAGTGACTTGTAACAGTGTTTAGCTACAGGCTGGGGAGTCTGGAGTACTCATGAGCAAACATGCGACAGTTTGCTTTATACATTTTATACTTTGATTTTTAAGCCATGTAACCGCATTACCTATTAAAATAATATAAATAAATAAAACAAATAGAGAAAGCTAAATATTCATATAAGCGAACTACTAACAACCATGTGTCATTAAATGAGATTTCTCTTTTATATTCTGTTTCTGGTGAAACCAGGCCACATCTGTCACCTTATAATTTGAAAATATAAATGTCCACAATTCAGTGAAAGTTGAAACATTCTGTGATTTTTATATTTTCAAAGTTTCCTAAGTCTCCCTAGGCTTCTAGTTGGCCCATTTCAGCGGTGGAAAAAAAAAAAAAAAAAAGTCAAACATCTGAGGTTTGGGATAGAGGATAAAAGTGTCATAAAGTATTATTCTTGAGAAGGCAAGCTCAGCCAGGTTTTTGAAATCTTCCCAAATCTTCCCAGCCTTTTGACAGCTTCTCAGATAACGCAAAAGGCCAGTCAGACATGTCTCTGCAGCAAGCACCAGGTGGGGAAAAAATCAAAGGGAGAGAGTGACATGGGACTTTTTGGAGTGGCACATCCACACCTGGTGAGCTCACACACTCCCACAGAAGTACGTATGCAGATGAGCTGATGCGTAAAAGTAACCCGAGTTACAGTCAACGTAACATAATTACTCAAGTGATAGGGAAAATGAAAAAAATTAGTAATTCTGACTAGCTCTGGTCTCTGATTTTAAAAAATAATATGAAATTAGCATGTGTTTTTAACTTTTTGACATCAATATCTTTATTGTGTTTCTTAATTTAAAATTAATTTTCCTCTTTTTTATAGATAGGAAGTATAACAAAATTATAATCCAAGGCTCCTTAACTGGTAAAAATGTAGCTTTACTATCTATATTTTTCTCTCAAGCACGTTTTTGGGGTTTTTTAAGTATAAGTAAATGGCTTCTTTTAGGGGTTCAAGTAATATGAATCAGAAGAGATATTTTAAGCTGAAAATTTCTGAAGCTATCATTGCTTGGCAAAATTGTAGGGCAGTCAAGGTAGGTTTTTTTTTTTTAATTGTTTGGCATTTTGAAAGTAGAGTTTATAAAAATGTCATAGCCCTAGTTCTAATCAACTGAGAGATTCCCACCCTCCAGCTTTATGCCAGCCGGCTCATATATCCTCACACTTTTTTGGCAAATGGTCAAATACAACACACATTATAAGCAGCTGGATTAATCTGACAGCTCTTAGTAGAACCCTTTCATCTGAAATAGAAGGCTGCTATTTAATTACAGTCTAATTGGAAAACACATACACATTTATTCCTAATCAATGGGATTATGGCAGAAGAATGTAACTTTGAAATTCCAAATGAAAGGTGTTGTTAAAAGTAAGAGCTCATAAATTTACAATTGTTTTCAGTATATATTTTTCTCTTCTTTTTAATGTTTTGTTTAATTGTATTTGAAGAAAAAACAGGAAAAAATGGCAACAGTTACCTTTCTGTATTGTTTGTTCGGTAAAAACTGTAAAGAACACAACACAGAATAGAAATTTCTATAAATAAGACGCTGGAATTCTTAGTTTAGCATGCAGGGGTGTTTTTTTTTTTTTTTCTGTCTGAGATTATAATCAAAACAGTATTGGTCTTTCTTAAAATTTCACCATCTCCATCATGACGATATTTGCAATGTTTTAAATGAGAACCATATGTTCTTCTGTATCCTACTTAACAGTGGTAGCCAGATGTCTGAACAAATTATGAAGGACAGCTCTACCAGCTTCTCCTAACAGTTAAGCATATTGCTGACCAGTTACCAGTTCTCACAATCTGTCCTCACCTCAGCTGGCAGAAAGAAGAAAAAAAAGTCTACCTTTAGGAACATATATACATACGTGACCGGGACTTATTATTTTGGTCAATGGTGAAAGGTGACAAACTTTCTGAGAAGCAAACAAAAATACCTTTTAAAATATTTATAGTGTTCAAATGAATTACAAAAACTGGTATCTTGGTTGCAATCCTACTAAAATCAGGGTGAAATTCACAAGTTTTATCATCAACTACTGCCGTAATTTCTCAGTGGACAGTCTTCTGATTCTGCAAGTTTATTTTTAAATTTTATTTATTTACTTATTTTTTTAACATCTTTATTGGAGTATAATTGCTTTACAATGGTGTGTTAGTTTCTGCTTTATGAAAAACTGAATCAGCTGTACATATATATACAGCCTTATATCTCCTCCCTCTTGCATCTCCCTCCCACCCTCCCTATCCCACCCCTCTAGGTGGTCACAAGGCACGGAGCTGATCTCCCTGTGCTATGCGGCTGCTTCCCACTAGCTATCTATTTTACATTTGGTAGTGTATGTATGTCCATGCCACTCTCTCACTTCGTCCCAGCTTATCCTTCCCCCTCGCCGTGTTCTCAAGTCCATTTTCTACGTCTGCGTCTTTATTCCTGTCCTGCCCCTAGGTTCTTCAGAACCATTTTTTTTTTTTAGATTCCATATATATGTGTTAGCATACGGTATTTGTTTTTCTGTTTCTGACTTCACTCTGTATGACAGACTCTAGGTCCATCCACCTCACTACAAATAACTCAATTTTGTTTCTTTTTATGGCTGAGTAATATTCCATTGCATATATGTGCTACATCTTCTTTATCCATTCATCTGTTAATGACCACTTAGGTTGCTTCCATGTCCTGGTTATTGTAAATAGAGCTGCAATGAACATTGTGGTACAGGACTCTTTTTGAATTATGGTTTTCTCAGGGTATATGCTCAACAGTGGGATAGCTGTGTGGTATGGTAGTTCGTGGTTGTTTTTTTAATATACAGCAGGTTCTTATTAGTCATCTATTTTATACATATTAGTGTATACATGTCAATCTCAATCTCCCAATTCATCACACCACCCCCACTCCCCCACCACTTTCCCCCCTTGGTGTCTATACGTTTGTTCTCTACATGGTGTCTCTATTTCTGCCCTGCAAAACAGTACATCTGTACCATTTTTCTAGGTTCCACATATATGCGTTAATATACGATAGTTGTTTTTCTCTTTTTGACTTCACTCTGTATGACAGTCCATAGATCCATCCACGTCTTTACAAATGACCCAGTTTCGTTCCTTTTTATGGCTGAGTAGTTTTCCATTATATATATGTGCCACATCTTCTTTATCCATTCATCTGTCGATGGACACTTAGGTTGCTTCCATGTCCTAGCTGTTGTAAATAGGGCTGCAATGAACATTGTGTTACATTGGGGTACATGACGCTTTTTTTTTTTTTTTTTTGCGGTACGCGGGCCTCTCACTGTTGTGGCCTCTCCCGTTGCGGAGCACAGGCTCAGCAGCCATGGCTCACGGGCCCAGCCGCTCCACGGCATGTGGGATCTTCCCGGACCGGGGCATGAACCCGTGTCCCCTGCATCGGCAGGCAGACTCTCAACCACTTCACCACCAGGGAAGCCCCGTGACGCTTTCTGAGGCATCTACAAGAAAGGGCATCTACAAGAAAGCTAGAGCTAAATTATATTTAATGGTCAGACATTGAACACTCCCCCCTTAATATATGGAATAATTCAAGGATGTCCTCTTTCAGATTTGCTACTAACATTTTAATAGAGTTCTTATTTGTGTAATGAGGCAAGAAAGAGAAACAAAGGCATACAGTGGAAAAGAAAGATGTAACATTGTCTTTATTCATAGAAATCATGATGGTATAAGTAGACCATCCTAAAGAATTTACAAAAAAACTACTAGAACTAAATAAGTGGATTTAGCAAGGAGGAGGGTAAAAGGAAAATAAATCAACTGTATGTCAATATACTAGTATCTTTAAAAAATAAAATGTTGACATAAAGATGGTTAAATTAGCAATAAAATCATAAAACAGTTAAGGATGAATTTAACAAAACACATGTGGGCCCTATCACTGAAAACCATAAAGTGTTTCTCAGAGAAGATGAAGACACTAATGCTATACAACCCAACATGGATGACCCTTGAAAACACTATGCTAAGTGAAGGAAGACAGGCACAAATGAGTACATGCTGTATGAATTCATTTGTAGGGATTTCCTGTGAAGATCCTCCATATTGACATAGAACATAGCATTCGTTTCCAGGGCAAGGTTGGGTGAGAGTGACTGCAGACAGACATGCAGGAGCTCTGGGGGTGATGGAAGTTTTCTATATGTTGAGTGTGGTCGTACTGACATGGGTATGTACATTTGTCAGTTTCATACACCTGGACACCTAAAATGCTGTAACAAAGAAATGCCAGAAGAAAGAGACCAAATTGTCATCCTTTGTTGATTTAGAATATACAAGTGGAAAATGAAAAAAATACTGGATCCAGTAAGATACTTTGCAATAACATGCTAAGCAATTCCACTTTCCAGAGAAAGAGTATAAACACTCAAGGGGCCGTAGCTGAGGGAGAAGGGAGATTTGGTGTGTAAGCCTGACACGGTCTGCTGCCTTTCCCTGAAGCATTTGCAAATTCATTGGTTTTAGGGTCAAAGAAACTAAGAACCTGAGGCTGAAGCAGATGCTAGAACGAAGAAGAGCTGAGAAGATACTTTAACAGCTGTGAGGGACATGAGAGATGGAAAACGTTAGTTCAGGCTTATCAAGACAGAGAAGAGAAGGACAGAGAAGAACCTGACAGTCTGAGGCACTTATCTCTTTTCATTAATTGTTAAAATCCGTCAATTCCTAAGCAGTGTAGGCTAAGAGGAGAAGCCAAATAGAAAATGATTGCTAACAGAGTCATGGGTAAAACAGAGACTTCCAGTACTAGCAGTGTAGTGAAGTGGCCATGCAGATAATAATAATAATGATGGATAATATACACAGAGATCCCAACTACTTAAAGGAACTGGAGAGTTCCCATAAGCAGTCAGAAACAGGAAGAGAGCTTATTCTCAAAAACCGCAACTGGAAATAGTAAGAGTGGTGCATTTGTAGCTTAGTTGTGTAAGGATGCTCAGCGCCCTCCCCAGTGACTGAGGCAGGAAATATTAGTGAAGAATTACAGCCTCCATTGGTCAAGGTGTGAGAGATCAGAGCTTAGGACTGAAAAAGCAGCTGGATATGTGATAAGGGAAATTCTAACAGCAAGTAAGCAGTAGGAATAAGACTCAAAATCTGAATATAAAATCTGCCTAAATCCCTAACTGTTGAAAAACTCAGTGGTGCACAGGGAAGATATGAGAGGGCTCAGTGCAAAAGTGGACAGACCTTCATCAGGTAGTGTGAGTTTGCTGCTTTTTAACTGAGTGCATTCCAATACTGTACACAGCCCAGATAGCAGACATCTGAAACTGCACAGGCTTGATGTATCAAAGGGCAGAACATAAGCCTTGCAGAACAGCTGGAAATTAGCAAGGAAACCACAGAGAGGATTCAGCCCCCAAAATGAGTATAATTTTTACTGAAATCCATTGCTGACCATGAAATTAACACAGGCCCAGGAAAGATCCCCAGCAGACTGGGCTATAAAAATCAGTGGTTGAGCACGGTATAAACAGAACAGAGAGATAAACAGCTACACCCTGGGAGTGGGAAGAGGGAGACAAAGTTTGAAATTTGAGTCAGACCTGCAGTACTACCACAATCATCAGAACACAACAGAATACAGAGTTGCTACAATGTATTGTCTCCAGTGTCTAGATTTCAACCCCAAATTATAGAGCATGCCCCCCCCAAAAAAAGAAAAACTAAAAAACTGATGCATTACCTATACTTAGGGAATAAAGACAGTCAATATAGACTGACTCCAAGTGAGCCTAGATAAAGAATGTAAAGCAGCTATCGTGTATGTGTTAAAAAAGGTAAAGAGAAATACAAGGGGAATATATATGATAAATGAGTGAAAGGATAGCAAGTCTCCACAAAGAAATAAAATCTATTAAGAAACAAAAATTCTAGAGCTGCAAAAGTAACAACTGAAAATCAAAATGCACTAAATGAGATCAATGGCAGATCGGGGTAGCAAAAGATAGACTCAGTATTCTTGAAAATAGAAATCACTCAATATGAAGAATTTTTTAAAAATTTAGAAATACGAACCGAGCCTCAGAGACTGTTAATATAAACTGTATGAAATATGTTCATTGGGGTTTTAGAAGAAGAGGAGAAAGAAATAAAGGCAGAAAAAGTATTAGAAGAAATAATGGCAAAACATTTTTGCTAAACATGTTAGGAAAATTAATTTATAGATATAAAAAGTGCAACAGATGCCAATCATAATACAAACAACAACAAAAAATCACATCTAGGATCTTCATAGTCAAACTGCGGAAAGCCAAAAAATAATGACAAAAATCTTAAAGAGGCAGGAAAAAATGCCATATTGCATACAGAGAAATAATTACTGACTTCGTAACAGTAACTATGGAGGCCCGAAGACATTGAAGGGACATAATTAAAGTGTTAAAAGAAAAACACACACACACTTACCCAAGAATTCTATATCCAGTGAGAGGATGCTTCATGAGTGAAGTTTTAATAAAAATATTTTCAGATAAATGAGAGCCGAGAGACTCTTACCAGCAGATTTGTACTATTAGAAATGCTGAAGGAAGTTCTTCAGGCTGAAGCGAGATCATATCAGTTGGCAACTCAAATTTACAGGAAGAACTGGAGAGCACTGAAAACTGTAATGTGTGTTAATGTAAAGTAAGAAATACAATTAAAAATGGATTTTCTTAGTTTTTTGAAAGACTTGAATAAAACAAATGTATAAACACAATATGTATAAGAATATATTTATAAACATTATAAATATTACAGCAATATCACTAAAGTGAGGGGTAGTGGGTAATGAAAATATACTGTTGCCAGGTTCCATCTTTTAACTAAAATAATTTTATATTAATGCTAATTTTGTTAAGAGAAACAAAAGCAGACAGAGATATGGACAATGATTAAGAAATGGCATCTCTAAGCACAACCATGTCAGACTGGATGAAAAAAAAGCAGAGGCACCAATTACATGATCACTATAAGGAACACATTTTAAGTTATAAAGACATAAAAAGCCTGGAAATAAAGGGCTGGGAAAAGATATACCACGAAAGTACTAATTAAAGCAGGATCAGGGCTTCCCTGGTGGCGCAGTGGTTGAGGGTCCACCTGCCGACGCAGGGGACACGGGTTCGTGCCCCGGTCCGGGAAGATCCCACATGCCGCGGAGCGGCTGGGCCCGTGAGCCATGGCCGCTGAGCCTGCGCGTCCGGAGCCTGTGCTCCGCAACGGGAGAGGCCACAACAGTAAGAGGCCCGCGTACCACAAAAAAAAAAAAATGTACCCATGTAATGTATTAATAGAGTAAAAGAGAAAACATCCATTCATGATATAAATTGTCAACAAGCTAGGAATACAAAAAAACTTCCTCAACCTGTTGAAAGCTGACATTATACTTAATGGTTTCCCCCTGAAATCAGGAGCAAACACAAGCATATCTATTTTTACCATCTATATTCAACATTGACCAGATAATCTAACCAACACAATACGTAAGTAAAAATATTTTTAAATAAAGAAAGGACTTTAGAATAGACAATAGGAAATAAAATTTTCTTTAATCACAGATTAAATAACTTTGTATGTTTATCTATTTGTCTTTTCTTTGTATGTTCCGTTTCTCTTGCCATCAGTGCTCTTGCCTTCCTTCAGCTTTATCCCTTCCATCTCAATCTTCCTGACTCAGAGACTCAGAGCACAGTTACAGAAGCTGTTTTAATATTCCCATATGCTGGTTCCCCTTATTTGTCATTTCTGGGCATATTTCTAACTCTTAAATTTTCTCCTGGTTATCAGTCACATTTTCCTGCTTTTTTGCATCCTTAGTTTTTGAATTGGACGGCAGATGTTGTGAGTGTTATGTTGTTGCCTGCAGGATTTTGTTATATTCCTTTAAATACTATTGGATATTTTTCTAGCATGTAATTGTATTACTTGAAATCATTTAGATTACGTTAAGACTTGCTTATGTTTGTCAGGACCAGAGAACTTTTATCTACAGCTGATCTGGTCTCAGTGCTAAAGCATGTCCGCCCACAGTCCTGTATATCACAGTGGCGAACTCTCCAGTGGAAACAGAAACTGCTCCCAGCTTTGTGTGAACAGGGGAGTTTTTCTACCTTGTCTTCTCTAGTTGTTCCTTCTCTGACTTTGGACATTTCTTCTCATGCACACGCGGGTCAGCACTCAACCAAAGCCTCAAGGTCACCCCTCTGCAGCTCTCTCTGCACAGCTCCCTCCTTTATGGTTTTCCAAGTCACAGGCACCTTGGCCTCCCTGAACTCAAAGAGAATGGCAGGCTCTGTGTGGGCTCTCCTTCCACTCTCTCCAGGCCTTTAAACAATGCAACCATGGGTTGTCCCGTTTGTTTCCCTTTTTGACCAATTTTATGGTTGTTAAAGTTGTGAGCATAGGGAGGGATGAGCCGGGGAGAGTGAGGGGCTTGCTAAGTCCAGGCTCTCTTCCTTCATCTTTACTGGAACTTACTTGATTGATTTCTAAAGTAATAAAACTACAATTCTGAAACCACAAAAATTCTATAATTTGCCTGTTTAATAATTCAGAACAATTCCCAACCCACCCGCAGGTTTATAACTTGTCATCTGTGTTTTTGAAAAGTAACATGATACTTTGGTTTTTTGGGTTTTTTTTTACATCTTTATTGGAGTATAATTGCTTTGCAATGGTGTGTTAGTTTCTGCTTTATAACAAAGTGAATCAGTTATACATATACATATGTTTCCATATCCCTTCCCTCTTGCGATACTTTGTTAATGATAACACCCTTCCCCCACATTCATTATCTTGATTTGGCACCATATTAATCTGGAGGCAAGAATTAGGTTAAAGTTAAAATTATGCATTATTAATTTCCCATAGACCTACATTCACAACTGTGTGTGCATTGTGCCTACAAATGTAATAGAGAGCTATCATTACAAAATGAAAACCCAAGGAAATAAAGGATGAAAGGGAAAGAGATATAAGAAAAGTGATGGGATTACAAGTAACAGAATCATCTGAGGTGAAGTGTAAACATGTGCTTTGTGATCACAGTTTTCCACATCCTCTATGTTTTCATTTCTAATTTGGAGGTGAGCAGACCGCCCTCTAGTGGGGTAGAGAAGCATGTCAGTTAGCAAATTGCAGAGGGAACCAACAAAACATTCAGCAGTATTTTTCTCCCTCTTCTTCCTTCACTTAAGAGATTTTACTTCAAGTTTAAGAGATTAGTAGAACTTAGAATTTTCAGAGTTTTACAAAAGAACTTAATATTTTATTCTCACATAATCATCATGAAGCAGATGGCACAGAAATTCATAGCCCTATTTTACAAATATTGAAGCCAAGGTTTGAATATAGCTTGACCTGATTGGTCAGCTATATTAATAACTAAATAATGTGATTAGAACTTACAAGTCTGGTGTTAGGAGTAATGTTCATTTTATCATGGAAAGAGGTACACATTTCTACAGCAGAAGGCTGCTGAGACTGTGCCTAGATTTGTAATGACAGTCACGTTGCAGAATGTCTATGTTTCCCATTTGGAACTTCTCCAGACCTTTTTAGCATGTAATCTTGATCCTGATGACTAAGGTCATTGCAGAGAAATAAAAACATCTTCTTAATTTATTATATGAGTTTTAAAGTTCAAAATAACAAAATCAAATGGCATAGATATATTCCCTGAAGATAAAATTGCTGAGAATTTTTGGAAAGAAAGTTTCCTTTGTTTGAAAAAAATGCATCTTCTTAACTGTATCTTTTTCCAGTAAGTACTAGAAAACTTCTGACTTTGGGGGCGTGTCTCAGGGAAATTCCTGAGTGCCTCATCGGTTTTGTGGTATGAATTTATTTAGAGGCTCCATTAACTTTATTTTGTTAAGAAACCCTTTGACCTTATTTGTTCACTGTGGATTTTTTGTCTTAGTGGCTAAGATGGACGTGAAGGCCAACCCAATAACCTACCTTCTAATTTTATCTCATCATCTCAAAAGCATATTTTTACACCTATTACCTAAAAAGAGTAATTAGAGGGGATGATAGTGTGGTTTAGTGGTTAAAGACTTGGTCTGAGAATTAAAGAACCTCCACTCCCACTCACTGAGCTGACGCTCTGGCATGGGTTAACCCTTTAATTCTGGTAAATGCAGAGCTTTCAAAAGGAAAACTAACACTTCTTCAGAGGTGATGAGGCTAGTATTTTCCAGAATAGAACCACTATGTAATTGTCTTGGGTGACTGTAATTTATTTTGAGGTTTTGCAATCAGTGGTAGATTTTGAGGGGAGTTATTAAGAGATCATGACCTGGATGAGCAAAAAGCACACCCTCTGGTTGGCCCGGGTTCACTACTGCATGCCCGTGAAGGCACGACAGAGTCTGGAAGACTTGCTTGATTGTAGAAGACCCAGGTATTAAAGACAGTATCAGCTTTATTTTACTTTTGCCCAAATCTGTAACGCTCTCAGTTAGTAGCATACTATTGGAGCTGCTGTTCAATCCAAAAGCACTATAGGGTTCAGAGAGGAAACTCAGAATATGCATTTCCAGACCTGCCCACTACGTACCTCCAAATCCACTGGAAAAAAAGACAAGAAACAAGAATATAGAGAAGATATCTCCTCCACGCTAAAGTTAGGACAAGAGCCAAGTTCATACAACAAACTCAAGAAAACACTGCTTATAAGTACAAATTGAACCAAGCTGAGGGAGAACATTAGGAACCTTTCAAATAACACAATAAGTAAAGTAACCATAAGAATTTTGACAGATTTTACTTGTATTCCCTGAACAGTTTTTAGATTATATAATTTTCATTCATGAAAATTAAAGAAAACATCAACTCCCTGACATAGAACATAGGACCACAGAAAGATATAAATGAAAAATTATATATCTAAGGGAAAAAAATTACAAGGAAATATAAAATTTCAAAACATTCAACAAAACATGAGTAGAATTGACCTTGGAGAAAATAACATTAAGATATGAAATAATAAGATTAAAAAGAAGTCTTACAACTCAACAGTAAACAGCTTAAAAACCCCATTTTTAAAATGTGCAAAGGATTCGAATAGATATTTCTCCAAAGAGGATGGCCATAAGCACATAAAAACGATGCTCAAAGTCATCAGTCATCAAGGAAATGCAGTCAAAACCACAATAAGGGGGCTTCCCTGGTGGCGCAGTGGTTGGGAGTCCGCCTGCTGATGCGGGGGACGCGGGTTCGTGCCCCGGTCCGGGAGGATCCCGCATGCCGCGGAGCGGCTGGGCCCGTGAGCCATGGCCGCTGAGCCTGCGCGTCCGGAGCCTGTGCTCCGCAACGGGAGAGGCCACAGCGGTGAGAGGCCTGCGTACCGCAAAAAAAACAAACAAACAACAACAACAACAAAAAACACAATAAGATACCAATTTTCACCCACTCGGATGGCTAAAATAAAAAAGACACACGAGACAAGAGTTACTGAGGATGTGGAGAAATTGGAAACCTCACACACTGCTTGTGAGAATGTAGAATTGTGTGGCCACATTCTGGCAATTTAATAATGGAGTTATCATACGACCCAGCACTTCCACTTGTAGAGCTATCCAAGACAGATGAAAACAGATGTGCACACAAAACTTCTGCACAAATGTTCAAGCAGTATTATTCACAACAGCCAAGAGGTGGAAACAACCCAAAGGTCCATCAACAGATGGATGGATGAACGAAGCGTGGTCTATGAACACAATGGAACATTATTCAGCTTTAAAAAGGAGGAAATTTTGACATATACTACACCATGGATGAACCTGATGACATTGCATGAAATGAAATAAGCCAGCAACAAAGGACAAATATTGTACGATTCCAAATAAGGTCACATTCTGAGCTTCCGGGTGGACGTCAATTTTTGAGGGACACGATTCAAAACCTAATTATTTCTGTGTTAAGCAATAGTCTAAGAATATTTTCATTAATATATCATTTATTCATCACAATAACCATGAGGTAGGTACTAGTAATTTCCAATTTTTTAGGTAAGAAAACTGAGCCATGGGAAGTACACAAAGCTAAGTGATTAAGTCCGTACTGACCAGGGACCATGGTCGTATCTGAAAGCATGTGACTGCTCTGCACACTTCGCAGCACTGGCTTGGCTGGACACATTCTCGCATCTTTATTCTCTTTTGCCTTCTTCAGGAAGTTTTCTACTTTTCCACTGAATGATTTATTTTCAAATATTTAGTCATTGATTCTTGTTATGTATTACTTCTAATGGAAAACAATAGTAATAGTTCGAATGTCCAACGGTTTGGGTTAGTAGTAAAAGATGTCCAACAGTAGGATTTACATTCAGTTAAAAATAATTTTTTTTAACTTCAAAGACAGTACATGTTCGTTTTCCCCAAAATGGATATATAAAAGTTATAATGGGAAAAAAAATATCCCTTATCTCACTCAGTGATAATCATTATTAAGACCTTGGGGCACACATTCCCATTCTACATATAGTTTCCTTTAAATGGGACTGGTCTTGCACACTTTAAAATAAGCCTTCAGTTGGGAAATTGGAGATTTAGTTTGCTTACTCAGTTACTCACTGGTTCGCACGTTCAGTAAATGTTTGCTGAACACCTGCGATGTGTTGGAAGTGATGCTGGTTGTTAGGGGATGATGGTGAGTGAAACCTGAAGAGTGCTGCCCTCCTGCAGTGCACAGTCTGGTGGGAGATGCAGATTTCCATAAGATAAGCACATGCACGAAGGAAACAGAGCCGTGATGGGTAAGTGCAGGCAAATAGCGAGGGGGAGTGTTTCAGACAGAAGACACGTCATGAGCAAGTAGTCAAGAGCTGCTGTGAGTTAGCAGTGGCTCCCAGGGTGTGAAAGGACCAGCCAGCCAGGGGTCAGGAGGCGTGCCGTTTGGACATACGGGTGGAGCGTTAGGCAGGGAACGGATCTGCACTCTCTCATAGGCAATTAGAAACCTTTTGTATTCGTCCTAAGTACAGCTGCACTCTGTCCGAGGGTTCTGAGTGGGGTGTGACATCAATCCATCTTTCCCAGCTGCAGTCCTATTGCTAGACACTTAGTTGCTCCAATTTGTACGTAAGTTGTTCTAATAAATATCACATTATTAAAGTTTTTTTCTCCTACTAATCTTCTAGCACTGAATTGTTATTTGTCCCAACTAATTTCACATTTAATGACATTTAGATATTTTTCACTATTTACTTTTTGGGGGCAATTATTTTGTTCCAACATTTGTTTTATAAACTTCCAAAATAAGACACTATAATTGAAACTTTTTAATGATATTAAAAGGTAGGAATAAGATGTTTAGAGAAATGAATAAAAATGCATCATCCCACGGGCAGTATTTATGCCTCAAGTCTCAAATGATTGTCACAGAAATAAACGATTATGATGCACCAGATGAACAAGAAATAAAACCCAACAAGGGACAGGACTCCTTTTTGGGTAAATTGTTTTTTAAACATCTTCTCACTAACCACTTTCTTTTCACAATTTTAAGTTATTTTGCAATTGAATCATCTGCAGTGGTTGGTTGGAATAATTATTCATCCAGCCTTTGAACTGCTCCTCATGGGGAACTGACCAGCTCCTGAGAGAGCCAGCCCGCTTCCTCTTCAGGTCCTTAGAACTGGGTTTTCCTGGTGGCCTGTGCTAGTTTGCCTGTGTCTGGAACTGGTAACAAGGAGGGGATGATTGGGAAGGAGAGGACAGGGAGTTTGGCTTTTTTTTTTGGAATGAATGAATTCTGAAAGTGTCAGTCCTATGAGACAATTTTTGGTACACCTGGGATTATAAACTGAAAAGCAACATTTGACTCACTCTACAGTGGAGGGACATAGCTTCTTGATGATTTGATGACTTTTATCATTCCATTGATAATTCTGAAACCCAAATTTAACCTATAGCTTCTAATCTTTCTTTTACTGACCACTTTTTTTTTTTTTTTTTTTTTTTTGCGGTATGCGGGCCTCTCACTGTTGTGGCCCCTCCCGCTGCGGAGCACAGGCTCCGGACGCGCAGGCTCAGCGGCCATGGCTCACGGGCCCAGCCGCTCCACGGCATGTGGGATCTTCCCAAACCAGGGCTCGAACCCGTGTCCCCTGCATCGGCAGGCGGACTCTCAACCACTGCGCCACCAGGGAAGCCCTACTGACCACTTTTTAATAGCTGTATTGAGGGTCAGTAGATTTGGTTTCTCTTTAGCCCCTGATTCCAACACAGGTTGTGAGAAGAATAAATTAACCAAGGAATGGATGAAAATGAGATTGCCGATGATAACGCAGGGAAGGAGAATCAGGACGGCTGGACAGAATCGTAGCTGTAACCAGGGTAATTGGACAGCCCTCACTGAAAAGGCTGCGTGTGACTCAAGAATTGCAGAAAGAGCCTTTCAGGCAGGGGAGCTACACATGGGGGCCCCTTGGGGCAGAGGCTTGCTTGCCATGCTGGAGAAACGGCAAAGGCCAGCAGGGCTGAAACCCAGTGGCCAAGGAAGAGACAGAGGCTGCACAGTGCAAGGCCGCCTCTGTGATGGGGAGACGGCAGGAGGGGACCGTGAAGGAAACAGAGGCAGAAAGTTGGGTGAGAGCCAGGTAAGATTGGCAAGGGTACCTTGGAGGTCACAGAGAGTATGCTGTGCTGTTCTGAGGGTGGTGGAAGTGGGCTCGTTGTGTCGTTAGGCAGTGTTTCAGAAGGAAAGGCCAAGCCGCTTTTTCAAGGCGGTGCGTTAATCTCGGTGCGAATTCCTAGGTAACACAGAAAATAATGTTAAAATTTGCAATCCCGCTGTAACACATAAGGGAAACCAGAGGCTGTGAGGAATCTCTGTATGTTGTAAACTAAACGGAAACAGTCTAAAACCGAAATTGTGTGTAAGACAGGGCAGAGAGAGCAGAAGTGGAAGGGAACCCAGCGGGAACCAGCAGAGGCCTTCCTAGCGATACTGCGTCAGAAGTGGTCAGACCGTTCACGCTCTCTCAAGCCCCTTCTCACGGCTCCAGCCAGGCTGCAGTGACAGAGGTCTGCCTCTACCTGGGACTCGGTGGGTCACAAAGACACACGCAGTGCCCCTCAGGGCTGGTTACGGCTGGAAGGAGCTTGCAGGGCACACAGGAGACCAGCCACCGTGGTGCCTGACAGATGGCTCGTGAAAAGCGTCCATCTTCTTACTGAGGAAAGGCTGGGCGAGTCCCAGCAGCACACGCTGCCTCCCTGCCAGTTGGCTGTAGTAACAGACGCAGCAGGTACATCCTCATTCAACACCTACCACGAAAGTGAGACAGGTTCAACAAACTGGAGAGCTTACACCTGAAGAAACAAAGTTCATAGTGCAGTAAAATAGAGCTTTAAAATAATACTTTCCTAAAAGCCAAAGGATGGTATCAATAAAAATGTATCAAAGGAAAATGGACACTGAAGAAAAGAGATTCAGTAAGCTAAAGAATTAAGCAAGAGGGCTTCCCTGGTGGCGCAGTGGTTGAGAGTCCGCCTGCCAATGCAGGGGACGCGGGTTCGTGCCCCGGTCCGGGAAGATCCCACATGCCGCGGAGCAGAAAGAATTAAGCCAGAGGATTTTCTCAGAATGTCATACAAGTGGATAAAGCGAGAGAAATCATGAAAGAGAGACATAGAATAAAACCAGAATATCCAACATCTAATTAAAGGCAGTGTCGGTGGGAGAGAATGTGAAAAATATATATTTCAAGAAGCAATAAAAGAATATTTGAAATCATGGAAGAGATGAATTTTCAAACTGAAAAGGCCAGTTAAGTGCTGAGTTGAATTTATAACGCCAGCAAGCCAGCCTCACCTCTCACACAAACACAGGGAATCAGTGGCAAAGTGAAAATCTTAAAATTTCCCAGAAGGAAGGAATAGGTTATTTAAAAAGCAAGGAGAAACTGGTGGACATTAAACTTCTCGGCCACACTCAGTACTAGGAGACAATGGGGTAGTATCTTCCGTATTCTACGGGAAAACAACCTTCAACATAGAATTTTAAGCTGAGACATTCAAGCCCTATTTAAAGGGTAGGAGTAAAAATGACAATATTTTTGCATGCATGGAGCAAAAACTCTATCAACTATCTACCTTTTCCAAAATAGGTATTAGAGGATGAACATCAGAAAGAAGAAAATAAATCCTTGAGGAAGAAGCATACAAATATTAGAGGTTTTTACTATTTACTATTGAGCCAAATGTATTAGATATATGTGTGTATCTGTCAGAATTTAAATCTGTAAACATTATAACATGTACAATTTTATACCCATATATTTAAACACATTTTAATTGCGATGAAATTGACAAAACCTAAAATGAATCATTTTAAAGTGCACAATTCAGTGGCATTTAGGCTGCACCCCATAAGTTTTGGTACATTGAGTTCTTATTTTCGTTTGTCTCTAAGTTTCTTTCTAACTTCTCTTGCGGTTTTGTCTTGAATCCTTTGGTTAAGATTATGTTGTTTAATATCTAAATATTTAAAAATTTTGCCCAGGTTTGTTGTGGGCTGTTCAGTTAACCTTCCAGTGTTTTGAGGAATGTCCCATGCTTTTCTACCCTGAGGGAGATCTGGTAGTCCCCAAACAAGATAACATAGACACACACAGTTATTTGTGCATCCGATCTGCCGTGTTTTCTCCAGAGCAGGGTGTCAGGGTCCTGCACTGGGAATGTGGGCTGCCAGCTTCGGGATGGCTGTGAGTCAGGAGGGGGTGGGACAAAGCGGTTAACACACCACAGATCTTGCCTACCACTTCTGGTGGACTCTTTGTAATTCAGGATTCAACTGGCTGCTGTAAACCTTTGACCACTTTCCAGAGTTCTGACCAAGTTGGTTCTGTTTCTGCTTGATATATTGATGGTTCTTTGGAGGCTCGGGCACCCGGAGTTGCCCGCCAGGTCATTTTTGTTGATATAAGTCTTCCACACCCACTTACTTTTACACTGTGGGGAAATGGTAAACTTCGCTGAGAAAATATAAATTATGATTGGCTTGAGAAAAGGTAGAAAACTAGAAGAGAACCATAAATAAAGAAGAGATTGAAGTAGCAATCTAGCTATGACCCACAGAGTAGAACAAGGCTCTGGAGATTTTCTAGTTGATTTCTATGAAACTCCCAAGAAATAAATAATTCTGAGCACATAAGAAATCGTCCCATGGGAATTTGGAGAGCATATGGGAATAGAGCTTAGGTGTTAGACCGAGGAGGATGGAATTGTAAGTTTCGATCTGCTATTTATTGATGTAAATAGTCTCACACAGGATTTGGGACTTAGAGTGCTGATTTCAGGACTTGGAATGACTGAGTTGGCTGGTCGTTGCCTGGACCTGGTGGTGGCTCACGATCAATGGCGGGGTGGGGATGGGGCAGTGCTGGAAGCTCCCTGACATCCTCCAGAGGAAGGTCTCTGAAGGCTCAGAGAGTAAGCTTGTCGGATTGGATAGATCGTGTGTGAGCATCTCAACTTCCCCATCAAGTGAGATAACCTGAGAGGCCCTTGGTCTTCTTGGAGTTCTCTTGAACATCAAGGTGGTCCATTTCCCCGGTGACATTACACTAATGGGACATGAGTGCAGAAGCTCCTCCTGGGAGTCCAGGCGCCTGAGCCTTTGCACTGTCTGTTCTCTATAAGGACACTCTTGTCCAGACATCCCACAGCAAAGCCCTCACCTCTGTTAGGTCTTCACCCAAACTTTCCTTTTTCAAAGCGACCTCCCCTGATTACCCTATTTAAAACCCTATCTAATGTTACATGCATTTAAGTAAGAGCACATGTGGGGGTAAAGGATGAACAGATGAACAAAATATTAAAGTGAGAAGGGCTTTCTGTGGACTGACGACAATAGCACACCATTCATTGTGGAAGATCATTTATCTAAATCTTTGCATCTAAAAACCAAAAAAGAAAAACAATCTTAAAAGGACATCATGCATCATAGTGTAAAATTGTGTATCATCTATTTTATTTATGCATAGACACGTGTATAGTGCTGTGTAAAAATGTGCCTGCCTCTTCCCATATGTGGTGTCTCTGGGGAAGGTGACAGGCAAGAAACGAGGGTGGTTTGCAGTATTCTTACAGCCAACATGGGAAAGTCTCAGTGTCCATCCAGCCTTCATCGTGGGCACTTAGATGCCTCCCATCGTTTCTGTGTCTTCATCCAAGTGTCATTGCCTAACTTTATTAAGGAGGCAGAGAGGACTTGGGCGGGGGGAACAGAGATGAGGTGGGGCAGCTCAGGGACGGCTCCCCACCCCATCCCAGGACGTGCAGACTGCGTCCAGCAGGGAAGACAAGCCACGGAGATGTTCTCCAAGGAAGCGAGCTCATGGTCATTTTCCTTTATAGGAATCAGTCTGACTATCGTAGAAAGGAAAAGAAGAAAAGATGGAAGCAGGGAGTCCTGTGCAAGGCCAGCGTGTTTCTGGAACGCGCAGACGTGATTGGGAGGGACAGACAGGGGCACCTAGAATCAGCATCCTTGCTTTGTTGTGTGGCTGACCATGGCATAATCCAGCACAGGAAATAGAACTGGGATGATCGCATCTCATTCTGCCTCCAGCCTCAATCCTTGGCCTAGCACGAAGTGCATGCGTTTTGCTGAATTAGGTGCCAATCATCACAGACTGAAACGAGGCACAGTAAGATAATGAGAGTCAGCTCTCTGCCTCTGCTCTCCATGAAGTATACGCCTTATTCCCAAGGTCTGGAGGAAAAGCTGCTTCACCTGATGCCTTTTCATTGCTACCTACAGTCTGTAAAGTATCATGGTGGCCATTTTCCCTTCAGAGTGGTAGTAACACATGGATTGCATTTTCTTTAAACTGTATCAGTTGAACTTCTATGAAAATAAATGATTAAATACTCACACAAACTTTTATTTTAAATCAACAGCCATCATTACATAGGCCTTGATTTATCCTACATAGAGTAAATTAAAAGTATGGAAAAGTCATAGTTATTCAGGAATACAAAACAAACATCTAAATGAGTAAATTAAAAAATAAAATAAAGGTAGTATCCCCGTAGTTTAAAAGAATGGCTTTGGTAACATTAAGTGAATAAATGTTAAGAAGAATATCTGGTCCATGTCGTAATTATCAGTCAAATGCAAGAGTCAGACAAATTTACCAAAGTGGGCTATGAAGCAGCGATCTTCATAATATATTCAAAATCTTAAATTCATCTTTCTTGGTTTTTACCCATATAGTTCACAAAACTAGAAAATTTAATACATAGAAAATATGTATGCATGTATGTTTTAAAATTACTCTGAGTAATGATACATGCAACTGTTTGGCTTCCAATCCATGCATATTTAAAGGCCAAAGATGTTGGTACAGTGTTTTAATTAACCCGACGTTCCCCAGGGTTAAACAGCAGCTCAGGGGAAGTGACAGAGACAAATGGACCCGCGGCAGCTCCTCGTCACCTGCGCGTCCTCCCTGGGACCCCGCGTCTGTGCTTCTCTCTCTGGATGCCCCGAGATTCAGTATTCCATCATGGAAGACATGTCCCTGAAACATTAATTCCTACCGTTCATAACTCCCTTGAGTATTACGAAGGGGAAAAATCACATTTTTTTAAAAAATGGTCTTTTTTCATGGTTTCTGCATTTGGTAGCAAATTAGAGACTCTGGGTCCTCATTATCCAGTACTCCTTGCTCGCACTTGGAGGCGGAGGGAGCATCAAAGGCGGCGCAGAGAGTGAACTGGGCATCGCCAGTGGGACCTGGCCTCCCAGCTGCGCCCCACCGCTCCCAGCGGCCAGCGGTCTGTTCACCCTGCAGAGGACAGGGTCTCAGGGCTGAGGCCGGGGGGGGGGTCCCCCGAGCGCCCTCGGTTACCCCGGGTCAGTGTGCATAGCGGTGAGCTCAACAAAAAAACAACACGAAACTTAAAAAATATCTAAAAGCCCAGTTGAGCGTGAAATCGCCACCAAAGAGGACGTCAACAACTAATAAATATTGCAGGTGACCCAGAATTGGCATGCGGTTAAACTGAGAACATCCGTTTTCATTGCGAAATAATCAGCGTCACTCTGCATAAGACTTCATTTAATTGTCTTGAACCTAATTTCATGTACTAGAAAGACCACTGTAGTAAAATTCTAAGTCAAGGTTTAACCATGTATGAGCCTTGTAAAAATAAATAAATAAATAAAAACAATGCTTAATTACTGTGATTAAAAAAAAAAAGACTTCATTTAAGGTACCCTTTCCCTTGAGCTTGCTGGAGACCCACGCCCTGGGGCTGTGCTGTCGGGCCCAGAGCCGGAGCGCGTGCACCCCGCCTTCCCGCAGGAAGCAGGGCATCAGGAGGAACGGCAATCGAAAGGCAATTACCGGGCACCAGACCGGCACAATCTGTTCAAGGGACTTGTCCGCCGGCATGGGGTCCGCGCGCGCAAGAAGGACCGGGTAAGGGATCCTTCCTCAAGCCGCAGACTTTCCCAGAGATGCCGAGGGATTCGTGCCAGGTCTCTCGGCCAGAAGGAGAGCAGGGCTGCACCTTTCCGTCCTTATTCTCTGTGCAGAAGATTTCTGATGTCCCAGACATTGAGGACCTCCATTTGATAGAGCAGCCTGCTTTGGGGATGTTGACAATCAGTATTTTTCCTCTTTGCCTTCTCCCTGGAGATTATGTTAGACAAGTAATTATTATATTAACCAGAGTCAAGGCAAGAGAGAAGAAAAAGCAAAACAAGACCCGAGTTAAAGAGAAAATACGTACCTGGGCAGGTAGCAAGGCAGACATTTCTTTCTGGAGGTCCAGCTATTTCTATTTCTATCTTTGAAATCCAGCTAATATTTTAAAAGAGGGCATACATGATTCTTGGTGTAGTTTTACTTTGTTATTTTGGCTAAAAAAACTAAAAAACTACTTTAACAGGATGACTGTAAGAAAGATAAGTTTCATTTATGCTTATCAGAGGCATTTACAAGAAACAACCTAAGTTTTGCTTACACAATACAAGAAACAACCTAAGTTTTGCTTACACAAACCAAGTTAGTTTATAAAATAAACTAGCTGCAAGTATCTGTTATGTGGCTTAACCCGTTTTGTCTCCATGGGGAATTTGCATACCTGGTCTCCAATTTATTTCATTTAAGCCCACCTGGAAAGACATCAAAGATAGGTTGTTGCATTTTAAACGTTTTTGCAGAAAAATAGATATGGTATGTTCTTGTTTTATAAAATAGATTGTTAGCACATGTATTAAAAAGGACCTTTACCTGGGTGTTCTTTTGCACACTGGAGAGTAACGTGGTGGGGGAAGAGACTTTTAAAAACCTTTTGAATTATATTTGTCTCTCTCATTTATTTATTATAACATTATCAGAAACAAACGTAGATTAAAAAGCAACACATAACAAGCCTAACAGACAAAGTCTCACTAAGAGGTTGTTATTATAAGTGAGGGACAGAGGTTGAATAGGGGAGGGAGATGATGACCCCTTAATGTGAGAGAAAAATAAGACTCTTCCACCTTTGAAGTCAAACCAAATAGCGCTACAGGCAAATCCTTCCATACTTTCCTCTGTTGCTGGCAATGTTTATCTTCTGGTTTGCTTTTCAAACCTCTATCAAACTTCTGCCTTGAACCTCTGATAGTTTTGGACCAACAAGAGAACTGAAACTTCTAAGTAAGAAGTATCAGGTGTTAGACCCTGCCTGGTGACCTTCGGTCACAGGGGGTGAGTGGCTGGTCCAGTTCAGGGCCCGAGCAGACACGAGTAACAGTGCATCTGTACATCTCTCAGCCATGATCCTTCGGAAGTACCTCTACGATGACAGCTCTCATCAGAGCGTTGAATTAGTCGTGGTTACATCCTAGGGAAGGAACTGTGCCCTGGCACACAGAGTTGGGATGGTAAACAATCTCCCATTTCCCCGTTGATATTTTGTGAGATTGTTACTGACATAAGTATATTCCAAGTTACCAAATCGAAGGGAAGAAATAAATGAGATGTTTACAAGGATTACAAAATTTGGGGTGGAAATTCTTAGCGAAAATGCCTTGGAAGATAACAGGAGAGAGAAGCCAAAATTCTTGACAACTCAGGATGAAAACACCTCAGGAGATACCATGGAAAGAAAGGCTGGATGACCACGGTCACAGCCACAGCTGCAGTGAGTTCAAAGCTGTCTGAACAGCCAGTGTGAACCTTCCGAGAGAAAGAATTCACCTTTTCCTGATCTCTGCACATTGATTTCACATTGTTGGACCTTGACGAACATCCTTCGGTTTTAATCCACCAATGCATAGATCCAGTCTGCCAACAGGGGTTTAAATATGCAAGAGAAACCTCCTCCGAAGCATGGAGAGAAGGGTTTTCCCACTGCCAAGGAACCGGAGCTCTGTGTTTCCCAGGAGATTTTGCGGAATAGTTGAATTAATGGTGCAGTGCAGTCGTGCAGTCAGTGTGAGAGGGGCTGAAGGAAGAGTGGTCTCTCCATCCTGGATCAAGGATGTCACGGAGCAGCAGGTAGATCCCAGCTCAGGAGCTCAGTGGATGAAATCCACTGCTTAACCTCAGTCTCCTAACAGTGAAACCAAGGGCAGTAGATTGGATCAGCAATGGACAAATTTTTATATTATTTTTCAGTTTAAGAAACCCCTTGTAGAAGAAAACTGTACTTTTTAGAATAAACAAATAAAAGAGATACACTTGTCCAAGCATTTTCTCTGAAGCAGCCTGGGAGGGTCTGGCGGAAGAGCGAGAATAAATGCATCTGAGTTCTCCCAGCATCCCCACGGTTCGGCCTCAGGTCTGCCTGGGTCCACAGCCTCTTACTCAAGTGCCACTCATATTTACTATAGTTCTTTGCAGATTTTCTTAACACCTGAAAAACGGTCCCCCTTATAATACACATGCCAGTGTATTTCATACTCCAGTGTACTTAGAAAATGTAATAAAATTCAAAATAAAGAGAAATGAAAAATAAAATTAAAAATTTAATTTTGGGGGCTTCCCTGGTGGCGCAGTGGTTGAGAGTTTGCCTGTCGATGCAGGGGACACGGGTTCGTGCCCCAGTCCGGGAAGATCCCACATGCCGTGGAGCGGCTGGGCCTGTGAGCCATGGCCGCTAAGCCTGCGCATCCGGAGCCTGTGCTCCACAACGGGAAAGGCCGCAACAGTGAGAGGCCCGCGTACCGCCAAAAAAAAAAAAATTAATTTTGTTTATAATAAAACAAAATTTATTGAGTGCTTTTATATATTAAGGCATTTTTCTAAGTGTTTTTGCAGATATCAACTTACTTAACAATCTCCATAAGAATTCCGTGGATCAGGTACTATTTTTACCCCCTTTTTATACTAAGAAAGTAAGGCACAGGGATTTAAGGGTATTTTTAAGGACTAAATGGGATAAGAGCTTATGTTTTTAACACATTTAAGAGGGAAAGGAGTTAAAAAAATACACAGACACTTATAAAGAAATATTAATTCAGCATCATCCTTAAGAGATTTCCATAAACCTTATAGGAAAATATGTAGTACACATGGAAAACACTAAAATCGTTTCCGACCTAATGGTGTATGAGAACGTAACGAAACTCGGTCCAGCTCCGATGAGCTCGTTTACAAATCGAGCCGCCAGGTTACCCTCACTCTTCCGGAAACGCAGCATTGCCTAAAACTGTATTCGCTTGCGTCTGTCTGCCAACTCAGAGAAGCAGCTCACCTCCAAAATGCTGGTAATACATGTGGATAATGACACATGAGAAGACACTTCTAGTGCTCAGTAAGGAACGTCCGCCCTCACCCTGAGGATCCAACCAAGTTGACCTGCAAGGATGTGCCGTGGCCAGGACCTGTAGAGACTAGAGCAGGGCCCGCACGCAGAGTCCCAAGCAGCTGCTGAGACCTTCTCCCTCCCTCCCCCGTCTGCTCCGTCTTCCTTCCCTTTGTCCCCTGGCTCGTGGCCTTCCATTTCCCATCAATGAATTCCCCTTTTTCCACATCTGGCTCGCCAGGGTCCACTCGTAGGGTGCCTCCTACACGGACCCCATCTCTCCCACTCCATCCCCTTCATCACCTCACCAGCCTCTCTTGAGGGGAATCCGTGTGGTGTGAATTCTACAAAATGCTGGCGGAGCAGAAGAGCACACAGAAATTGTACAACGTTCTCCTTGTCCAGTCTCATCAATGGCAGCTGTCTTGTAAGCAGCTCTTAGAGAGGCTGACGCGTTTGCGCTGCCCCTGAGCAGCCTGGGTTCACGTGCGACTTTATGCAAAGCACACCCCAAATGTATGGGAGGAACACAAACGTTTCTTAAAAGATCCTTTCTATGTTTGTTGAATGAATGATGGACAAACAGATGAGTTAAAACGTGCAGAATCACCGTGATACAAGACACAGTTAAGTACACGGATAAAGTGAAGTATAATCTTAGAATCTGCAAAACATTCCACTTTGGTTTACGTATTTTCCATAATGATATGTTACTCTATAATCAGACTTTAAAACATGTGGTTTCTCAGAATTTTATAAATTTGTATAAATTTATAAATATACAAAGTCATATAAAAATATATGTATATATTTTGTATATAAATATATACATATATATGTATATATAAATATACAAAGTCAATTTTTATAAATTTGGACAATAAATAAACAAGAAAATAGTTGAGCGAGGACAAGTAAGACTGCAGAGATTTTTTTCCCTGGGATGTACACTGATACCCTTTTTCTTTCCAAACCACATTTTGCATGTGACTCTTTTAAAAGTGTGTGAAGGAACGAAGATGGATATATTCATCTGGATATGGTCCTGCTCTTGGGGTGAGTTCCCTGATTTTTTAAAACTCTTTGCTCTTAAATCAAGTTCACCAACAAGACCAACAGAGCAAGAAAGTTTTCATAGTTGGAATCCACGTTGCTACTTTATAATGTCCTAAAAATCTTTTTTATTTCCTGATAGAAAACATTCTTAAAGACAAAAGTAAAAATCAAAGTATTGTTAGTGATTTGACCAACATATTATTCACACATTTGAAAACTAAATTAAGAGAGCAAGATAAAATAGACTAAAACGGTTAACAATCAACCTAATGTTTAACATTTTGATCTCAGTTGTTGAAAGACAAAATACGTTTTCAAAGTAGAACTGGCTGCACATGAAGTTGCAGTGGGGAAATTTTGTTTTTGATGTGCTCCTTCTCCAGTTTCGACAGGGTGTTTCTTTATCGCTTGTTCTTTCAACCTCTCAGTCTGTCAGTGCCATTCCCTCTATGAAAAACTTACTCCTGGAAAGAGATTCATTTATTTCATGACTTCAGTGAACAGATGCTTTAGCCAAGTATCATGCTAGGCGTTGTGGGGTGATGCGGATTTGAGCAAGGCGTCGTCTCTGTCCTTGTGGAACCTCCAGTATCACCTGGTGTGTGACCAGGGGAGGATAAGCAGAGCAAACTCAGTGTTATCGAAAGGATTATTTACAGATAGAGTGAGAGGGCGTCAGAGCAGAAGTATACTTCTGATGGATCGCAAGGAAAAATCAGTTGTACTTTGATAAGCAACTACACCAGAAATGAATGAATAAATATATTCTCAGTGTCAACACTCAATATTAAGCATTATTATTCCAAGTGGAAAGAATAGCAGGGTAAAGCAGTGGATTTCCACAGAGGTTTCTAGGAATATAAAACTGAACCTAAAACACCGGGACACGAATGGAGAAGCACTCAAGCATTGAGTAAAGCTTTCAGGTTCACGGGACGTAGAGTCTGTTTTAGGAAACCACTGACGGTCAGTTCAGAGAAAACTGGCACTATGGGCATTATGCTTTTGGAAGATTACACGTGTAGCCCTGCAGAACGGATTGAAGGAAGAGAAAGTTTCTGGAGGGGAGGCCATTTCGAAGGCTACTGGGACAGAGCCCGTGCAGGAGGTGGGAGAAGTGTGCACAGAGCAGAGGTATGGAGGTACAGAATTCAAGGTGTCTGTGACAGAGATTAGGACGAAATGTGACGTCAGCTCCAGCTTCCTACCTCTCTTTATCTGTCCCCTTCCTCGTCCTGTGTGATTTTGTTCATCAGTGATCTTCGACGTTTCAGCACCAATCCATGGCGGTCTCGCTCTGCCCCAACTGAGCATCCCACTCTGATTAAGTGTGAGGTTGGCCATCCCCTCTACACCTCCAGGTCTTGCCCTAATCCGCCACTGCCCTGCACCCTTCTGCTCCACTAGGACTTGCAGATACATTTCCCCAGATAACTCCCCCGCCTTCAACCCAGTAGCATCATTCTCCTCATTCTCCTTTATGCTCACAGTTGTATTGGCACTGACTGCATATATTTATCGTTTTTTCCCTATTAGTTTGAAAGTTTTTATTAGACTAGGATGATTTTTAGTAACTAATGCATGAACAAGCTACTATGCACATATCTGCTCTGTGGGATAAATGCATCTTTAACTGGTAAGTGGATAATTATAACGGTGAGAGATCAAAGTATAAAACTCCATCATATTGTATATGTCTTCTATTCTGAGAAATAGTATTGTGTTTGTTAACTCAGTCAGTGCTGTGTTTTGTTGAATAATACATTTCTAAAATTTATCTGGAATCAGATGTGAGAAATTTGAACTATAGGCTTGAAAGTTAAAAACAGTTTCTATTCCCAGAGAACCGAAAGATATGAGAAAAATCCCTACTTTAGCATCTTACTTTTTAGATATGATATTCAGTGACAGATTTGTACATTTTCTTGTACAGACATTAATTTTTTTCCTTCAGTGGAATACTGAGCCACTGCCTTAATTCCAGTAAGTATCCAATGATGAATGAATATTTTTTCTTTTTGGTGCTCCTAAAGATGTCTACACTTGCCTCAGTTATACTGCTGAGGCAATCTGGGTTTCCCACTAGCACTGGCACTCTTAATGTCTGCTTTACTTATTTTTGTTGATAATGATATTAAAGAAAAATGCAACTAAATTTTGACTAATTGAGCAACTTCAATTTGATATACAAATATGGTAACAGCACCATCCGGCTGTGTTTTTTTGTGGGCGATAGTCTTCGAAATTTACAAAAGTTCTAACTTTGTATAAGGAAAGCCCTTTAAGAATATCAATATCTAATAACAAAATTTCAAGTTGTTAAAAACTGAATATACATAAAAATTGCCTGTTCTCT
The DNA here is from genome assembly GCF_951394435.1 of Stenella coeruleoalba. NCBI lineage: Eukaryota > Metazoa > Chordata > Mammalia > Artiodactyla > Delphinidae > Stenella > Stenella coeruleoalba. The sequence continues at coordinate 2,203,587 of NC_137164.1, forward strand.
CAAAAACACATGGCCTACGTTGTCTTGGAAAAATATGTTTTCTAGGAATCAAAGAACAATAGCTATGAGACATTTTAGCAATTATCTTATGACAAAGAAACAGAGGCCCAGAGAGGTAGAGAGATTGACACAAAATAATGCACTTTATAAGGCCCATAACGGATATGTGTTAAACATAAAAATCTTCTCTACTTCTTTGTACTAACCCACATTGCACTTTTAAACATCTAAATTTGGTTTTTTTAGTTGTGGTAGAATACCCACAACATAAAACTTGCCTTCTTAACCATTTTTTCTAAATTTGATTTTAAGCACTAGTATTTTGGATCTCTGCCACAGCGCATCAGACACTGAGCTTTGAAACGGGTACCATTTCTTGCTATGTGGACTACTGCTAGAGGGGCTCAATAAATATTTTGCCAGATAAGTAAAAAAGTATACTGGTGTTTGGGAGCTGGGAAGGAAAGGAAGAATCTGGAAAACAACTCTGAACCTTGATTTCAATTTCTGCCTAAGATAAACTCTTAAATATAACTTGACTTTTCAGTAAAACAAGTGCCTTTACGTTAGGACGTGTGTGTCTTACTGGTCCATCTCAGGGTCCACTTTTAACCCCGATCCCTACTGATTTAAGTGTGTTAGGAGCACAGACAACCACCATTTCTCCAACTCCTACATCCATGGCTGGACACACAGTGCAGCACAAAGAGCCCTAAGTGATGAACTACACAACCAGGTTGTGCTTCAAGACCGTCTCTCTGCCCATATAGCCCAAATATGTTTTTAAGAGTATAAAGTGTTAACTTTTTCAAATGTACTTAATGTGTTATTTGTAGGTTTCTGTGAATTGCAGAATACCTTTTTCTGAAGCCCTTTAACTAATTTGCCATTTTCTTTCCCCATTGCTTTCTGTCTCCCAGTAAGTAGGATGTCCTTAGACATATAACATCCTTTGAGCATGCAAGGCAAGTCTTCTCTTGTCACTTAAGTTTTATTGTGGCCAACTGTTCACAAGTCAAATAGTTTTAGTTGGGAGTATTTTTAAGACAGTAAGTGCCTGTGTTTACTAAAATGTAGGAAAATCCTTGCTTCCCCGCGTTAAATAAAGCCCCAAGAAAAAGTAATTTTTTTTGCGTTGCTCTTAGTATCTTCTAACTTGGAAAAATTACATTCAGAAAAAGTTGGTTTAATGATGTCAGATAAAGTACAAAGTTTCAAAACTCATTCTGTGAGCATAATTTATAGCTACATAAATGCTGATTCCGGGTTTGAACGCTGAGGCAGCCCGAGGAACACCATACCAGCTGTGACAACTTGCAGGTTGGGTCCATTATAATTGAGTTTTACCTATTTATCCACTATTTGCAAGAACTGATTGAGCTGCCTCTCGATTTTACCTACACTCTGGGCTTTTAGTGCATTGAAATTACAGTTTTGAACTGAAAAATACCATAAACAAATTAATCTTTTTAGGAAGAGGCGAAATATACTGGCTTGAGCGAAACAGGTTGCAATTTTTATTAAATATTTTAAGTGCTTTACAGCCACTGGATTGCATTGGATTAGACTGCATTTCAGAGTCATCTTTTTTCTCTTAAATCAAAAATTGTTACCAATACCTGACATTTTTAATTAGCTTCTGAAGTTTTCTGCTTCCTTTTCGAAGAAAGGTGTTATGTAGTCCTCTTGTTTATTCTACTCAGCCAGACTCAGTAAGGCATTGCTCTTCTTTCTTCTCATCATTTTTCTTTTCCTTTATTTTTCATTTTTATTTATGCTTTTTTTTTTTTTTTTTACAAAACCATCCTTCCATTGTCTTTAAATAGAATTTATGTTTTGAATAGTTTTAGATGGAGACAAAAATCGAGAACATAGTACACAGTTCCCATACGCCCTGCACACTGCTTCCCTGTCATTACCTCACATTAATGTGGTACATTTGTTACAACCAAGAAACCAATATTGATACATTATGATTAAGTAAAGTCCTTTATTCAGATTTCCTTAGTTTTAAGGAATTTCACCAATATTGCACTGTCTTAATTACCATAATTTTATAGCAACTTTTTTTTTTAAATTTTTTTTTGCGGTACGCGGGCCTCTCACTGCCGTGGCCTCTCCCGCCGTGGAGCACAGGCTCCGGACACGCAGGCTCAGCGGCCATGGCTCACGGGCCCAGCCGCCCCGCGGCACGCGGGATCCTCCCGGACCGGGGCACGAACCCGCGCCCCCCGCATCGGCAGGCGGACTCCCAACCACTGCGCCACCAGGGAAGCCCTATAGCAACTTTTGAAGTTAATAGTGCCGGTCATCGAACTTTGCTCTTCTTCAGGGTGGTGTTGGCTATTCTGGGTATTTCCCCTTTCATTATAAACGTTAGACTCATTATAAACGTTAGACTCATTTTGTCGATGTCCGCAAAGTAACTAGCCAGTAGTTTGATTTAGGACGATGTGAATCTGTAGATCAAGTTGAGAAGAACCTTAACAGTGTTGAATCTTCATATCTATGAACATGGAATTTCTATTTATTTATCTCTTCTTTGACTTCCTTCAGGAGAATTTTGTAATTTTCTTCATATAGATCTTGTACATATTTTGTTAGATTTATACCTAAGTATTTTGGGGGGAATGCTACTATAAATGCTGTTGTTTTAAATTTCAAGTTCCAGTTGTTCAGTGCTGGTGTGTCGGAAAGCAATTTATGTTTGCATATCAATCTTGTATCCTGCAACTCTGCTATAATTGCCTATTAGTTCCAGGAAGGTGTTTTCCCAATTTCTTTGGGATTTTCTACATTGATCTTTTACATGACAGCTTTCTGCTCTAATTTTTATTAGTTCTTTTTTATACGTGCTCTGAGCATAAATGATTCTACTTTCTGTAATTCTCTAAAATAGGAGTTTAGATTACTGATTTTAGAATTTTTGTCTTTTTAATGTATGTATTTAATGCTATAAATTTCCCTCTAAGCAATGCTCTCGCTGTGTCTCACACATTCTGATAAGTTGTATTTTAAATTTCATTTAGTTCAAAATTTAAAAACTTTCTCTTGAGACTTCTTTTTCCATTGTGTTATTTGGAAATGTGTTGTTCAATACCCACATGTTTTGGGATTTTCCAACTATCTGTATTGATTTCAAATTTAATGCCCACGTGATCAAAGAACATACTTTGTACTATTTCTATTCTTTTAAATTAGTTGTGTTTCTGGCCTAGAAAGGGGTCTATCTTGATCCATGCTCCATGTGAGCTTGAGAAGAGTGTGTGCTGTGATATTGCTGGATGCAGAATTCTATAAAGGTCAATGAGGTCAAGTTGTTATGGTGCATTTCACCTCAGCTGTATCCTTGCTGATTTTCTGTCTGCTTGATATGTCAATTAATGAAGAGGAATGTTGTCTTCTCCAGCTATAATCAAGGACTTGTCTGTTTTTCCTTGAAGGTCTGTCAGGTTTTGCCTAAATAGAGGCAAAATCCTCTCTGGCATCTTGATTCTCTCTTGCTAGATGCATACAAATTAAGGAGTGTTGTCTTCTTAGACAACTGACCTTTATATCATTATGCAATGTCTCTTTTTCCTTGTTCTGATGTCCACATTGTCTGAAATTAATTCAACTGGCCAACTTTCTTCTTATCACTGTTAGTATGATACATATCTCCCCACCTCTTTACTTTTCACTTGTGACTTTAGGTTTAAAAAGGGTTTCTTGTAAACAACCCGTAGTAGGATCTTTTTAAAAAATCCGCTCTAACAACCTGTCTTTATTAGTGTATTGAGACCACTCACATGTAAAGTGGTTATTGACATAGTTGGATTCATAGTTACCATGGTTGTAACTGTTTTCTATTCACTGTTCTTCTTTCTCTTCTATTTTCTGCCTTCTCTGGCTTTAAGTTAGCACTCTATATGACTGTATATTCTCTTGGCTTGTCAGTTATACTTCTTTCAAAAAAATTAGTGGTTTCCATAAAGTTTGCAATATACATTTATAACTAATCTAATTTTATTTTCAAATTACACTGTACCACTTCGTGAGCACTGCGGGTGCCTTACAGCAGAGTATTCCCATATAAAATTGCTGTCTTTATCTCCAGTGTATCATATGGTATAATCAATCACACAATACATTGTTGTCATTATTACTTTGAGCAAACATTTATCTATTAGATGGATTAAGAATAAAATAAATGATTTTACTTTACCTTCTTTCCTTCTCCAATTTCTTTTTTTAATGTAGATCTAAGTTTCTGACCTATGGCATCTCCCTTCTCTCTAAAGAACATATTTTAACATTTCGTGCAGGGCAGGTGTGCTGGTAATGAATACTCTCTTTTTGTTTGTTTGAGAAAGTCTTTACTTTTCTTTCATTTTTGAAGAGTAATTTCTCTGGATGTAGAATTCAAGGTTGGTGGGTTTTTTCCTTTGAACACTTCAAATATTTCCTTCCATTCTCTTCTTGCTTGCACAGTCTCTGATGAAAAGCACACTGTTATACTTATCTTTTTCCTCTATAGATAATTTTGTTCTTTGCTTTATTTCAAGATTTTCTCCTTGTCTTTGGTTTTCTGCAGTTTGAATATGATATGCCTAAGTGTAGGTTTTTTGCTATTTATCCTACTTGATATTCTTTGAGATTCCTGGATCTATTCTTTGGAATGTCATTAATCTGGGAAAGTTCTTAGCCATTATTACTTCAAATATTTCTTCTGCTCCTTTCTTTCTTCTCCTTTTAATATTCTATTTATGTGTATGTCACATCTTTTGAAAATACCCCACTGTTCTTGGATATTATGTTCTATGTTTTCCTTTTTCTCTATTTGTATTTCAGTTTGGAAAGTCTATGATGACATGCTTCAAGTTCACTGATTCTTTCCTCAGCTACGTAGAGCTTACTGATGAGCTCATCAAAGGCATTCTTCATTTCTGTTAACAATGTTTTTGATTTCTAGCATTTCCTTTTGATTCTTAGAGTTTTCATCTCTCTGCTTACCTTACCCATCTATTCTTGTATGTTGTCCACTTTTTCATTAGAGACATTAGCATATCAATTAGTTACTTAAAAATCCTGATATAAAATTTTCAAAATCTCTTCCATTGGTGAGTGTGGTTCTTATGTTTGCCTTGTCTCTGCTGACTGTGTTTTTGCCTTTGAGCTTGCATTGTAATTTTTTGTTGAAAGCTGAACGTGGTGCACTGAATAGAAGGAACTGAGGTAAGTAGGCCTTTGGGAAGAGTTTTTGTGTTTATCTGGGTAGGACTTAGGCTGTGTTTACTGTTTGGTGTAGAGGTGGGTGTCAGAGGCTAGAGTTTCCTCTGGTGCCCACGTTTTTCTCTCCCATATTGTCTGGGTTTCCCTGGAGACTCCTTCTCAAATAGAGTCTGAGCTTTGTAGCTCTTTCAGCTTGAGGCACTCTTATTATTCAGGATCCCTGTTAATTGCTGGCAGGCAGTGGGGGAAGGAAAGCAGTCATTCATTTAATGATTAACTTCAGTCTTTCTGTGTCCCTCAGCTGTGATTTTCGCAACCATTTCTTAGCTTTTTCTCTCTCCCCTCCTTAGATGAAACGGGAAGGTTAGAGTTGACTGGAGTTGCGTAATTGCCTTTCTCCCCAAGTGAGACAAGGCTCTGGTGAAGTCACTGTCCCTGGGGAGTAAACACTCATCATAGAGAAAACACCGGGCACATTTCAAAGTAGTTGGTGTTCTCCTCCTCATGCTGCAGACAGACGTGATTTTTCTCGGCACCTACCATGAGAATCTGCTGGGTTCCTTCACTTAAAGTCCACAAAAGGATGGAAGTCCCCCTGGACTGCAGCCCCAGGAGTTCCTCACCACCAGTCTAGTCCAAACTCAGCCTCCAGCAAGTCATCACATTACCACTCGAGTATGCCTGCTGGTCTATGCCTGCAGTGCCTGCTGCTCTGGGCAAACTGATCTTGGCTGCGGTCCCCTGAATTCAACTGAATCTCCAGACTTCAGGCTGGAGATTAGCCCTGGAACCTCAATTCTCTGATGGGTTCAAGAAAGCCTTTGATTTTCAGTTAGCTCAGATTTTCTCTTGTTGTGAGGACGACAGCAATGATTTCCAAGCTCTTTACATGTTGGCACTGAAACTGGAAGTGCTCTGCACATTTTTTTAATGTAGTATTTTTCAAAGGCACTGGCACTGTGCTTAACATCTGGTTACTAGATAAAAACTGTGTGGTTAGGAAAATATTTTTTCAAGTATAAGGCTGAGAGATCAATCCATAAAACTTTGCACACCTGAACAAGTGTTCTGTGGACAAAGATCCCTTTGGCAATTGGGGGGTGTTTTTTATTCTCTGATATTGTACTGCTCCTTTTTTCTTTCTTTCTTTCTTTTTTCTTTTTTTTTTTTTTTTACCATGCCACAAAGCTTGCGGGATCATCGTTCCCAGGCCAGAGGTCGGGCCCGAGCTCCTGTGGTGGGAGCTCAGAGTCCAAACAGCTGGACTAACAGACAACCTCAGACCCCAGAGAATATTAATCGGAGTGAGGCCTCCTGGAGTTCCTCATCTCAGCACCAAGACCCGGTTCTATCCATCTGCCTGCAAACTCCACTGCTGGACATCTCAGGCCAAACAACCAGTAAGACAGGAATACAGCACCACCCAAAAAAAAAAAAAAAAAGAAAGAAACAACAAAAAAATATGTTACAGACGAAGTAGCAAGGTAAAAACCTACAAGACCAAATAAATGAAGACGAAATAGGCAATCTACCTGAAAAAGAATTCAGAGTAATGATAGTAAACATGATCCAAAATCTCAGAAAGAGAATGGACAAAATACAAGAAACATTTAACAAGGATCTACAAGAACTAAAGAGCAAACAAATGGTGATGAACAACACAACAAATGAAATTAAAAATACTCTAGAAGGAATCAATAGCAGAAGAACTGAGGCAGAAGAACGGATAAGTGACCTGGAAGATAAACTGTTGGAAGTAATTGTCAGGGAGCAGAATAAAGAAAAAGAATGAAAAGAATTGAGGACAGTCTCAAAGACCTCGGGGACAACATTAAACACACCAACATTTGAATTATAGGGGTCCCCGAAGGAGAAGAGAAAAAAGAAAGGGTCTGAGAAAATATTTGAAGAGTTTATCATTGAAAACTTCCCTAACATGGGAAAGGAAAGAGTCAATCAAGTCCAGGAAGCACAGAGATTACCATACAGGATAAACCCAAAGAGAAACATGCTGAGGCACATAGTAATCAAACTATCAAAAATTAAATACAAAGAAAGAATATTAAAAGCAGCAAGGGAAAAGCAACAAATAACATACAAGGGAATCCCCTTAAGGTTAACAGCTGATCTTTCAGCAGAAACACTGCAAGCAGGAAGGGAGTGGCAGGACATATTTAAAGTGATGAAAGGGAAACACCTACAACCAAGATTACTCTATGCAGCAAGGATATCACTCAGATTTGATGGAGAAATTTAAACCTTTACAGGTAAGCAAAAGTTAAGAGAATTCAGCACCACCAAACCAGCTTTACAGCAAATGCTAAAGGAACTTCTCTAGGCAAGAAACACAAGAGAAGGAAAAGACCTACAAAAACAAGTCCAAAACTATTAAGAAAATGGTAATAGGAACATACATATCGATAATTACCTTAAATGTAAATGGATGAAATGCTCCAACAAAAAGACATAGACTGGCTGAATGGATACAAAAACAAGACCTGTGCATATGTTCTCTACAAGAGACCCACTTTTGAACTAGGGACACATACAGACTGAAAGTGAGGGGATGGAAAAAGATATTCCATGTAAATGCAAATCAAAAGAAAGCTGGAGCAGCAATTCTCATGTCAGACAAAAGACTTTAAAATAAAGACTATTACAAGAGACAAGGACACTACATAATGATCAAGGGATCAAACCAAGAAGAAGATATAACAACTGTAAATATTTATGCACTCAACATAGGAGCACCTCAATAGATAAGGCAAATGCTAACAGCCATAAAAGGGGAAATAAACATTAACAAAATCATAGTAGGGGACTTTAACACCCCACTTTCACCAATGGACAGATCATCCACAATGAAAATAAATAAGGAAACACAAGCTTTAAATGACACATTAAACAAGATGGACTTAACTGATACTCATAGGACATTCCTGCCAAAAACATTAGAATACACTTTCTTCTCAAGTGCTCATGGAACATTCTCCAGGATAGACCGTATCTTGGGTCACAAATCAAGCCCTGGTAAATATAAGAAAATTGAAATAATATCAAGTATCTTTTCCGACCATAACGCTATGAGACTAGATATCAAATACAGGGAAAAAACTGTAAGAAATACAAACACATGGAGGCTAAACAATACACTACTAAATAACCAAGAGATCACTAACGAAGTCAAAGAGGAAATCAGAAAATACCTAGAAACAAATGACAATGAAAACATGACGACCCAAACCCTATTGGATGTAGCAAAAGCAGTTCTAAGAGGGAAGTTTATAGCAATACAATCCTACCTCAAGAAACAAGAAACATCTCAAATAAACAATCTAACCTTACACCTAAAGCAGTTAGAGAAAGAAGAACAAAAAAACCCCAAAGTTAGCAGAAGGAAAGAAATCATAAAGATCAGATCAGAAATCAATGAAAAAGAAATGAAGGAAACAATAGCAAAGATCAATAAAACTAAAAGCTGGTTCTTTGAGAAGATAAATAAAATTGATAAACCACTAGCCAGACTCATCAAGAAAAAAAGGAGAAGACTCATATCAATAGAATTAGAAATGAAAAAGGAGAAGTAACAATGACACTGCAGAAATACAAAGGATCATGAGAGATTACTACAAGCAAATATATGCCAATAAAATGGACAACCTGGAAGAAATGGACACATTCTTAGAAAAGCACAACTTTCCAAGACTGAACCAGGAAGAAACAGAAAATATAAACAGACCAATCACAAGCACTGAAATTGAAACTGTGATTAAAAATCTTCCAACAAACAATAACCCAGGACCAGATGGCTTCACAGGTGAATTCTATCAAACATTTAGAGAAGAGCGAAAACCTCTCCTTCTCAAACTCTTCCAAAATATAGCAGAGGGAGGAACACTCCCAAACTCATTCTACGAGGCCACCATCACCCTGATACCAAAACCAGAAAAGATGTCACATAAAAAGAAAACTACAGGCCAATATCACTGATGAACATACATGCAAAAATCCTCAACAAAATACTAGCAAACAGAATCCAGCAGCACATTAAAAGGATCATACACCATGATCAAGTGGGGTTTATCCCAGGAATGCAAGGGTTCTTCAATATATGCAAATCAAGCAATGTGATACACCATATTAAAAGAGTGAAGGAGAAAAACCATATGATCATCTCAGTAGATGCAGAAAAAGCTTTTGACAAAATTCAACACCCATTTATGATGAAAAACCCTCCATAAAGTAGGCATATAGGGAACTTACCTCAACATAATAAAGGCCATATATGACAAACCCATAGCCAACGTCGCTCTCAATGGTGAAAAACTGAAACCATTTCCAATAAGATCGGGAACAAGACAAGGTTGCCCACTTTCAGCAATATTATTCAACATAGTTTTGGAAGTTTTAGCAACAGCAGTCAGAGAAGAAAAAGAAATAAAAGGAATCCAAATCGGAAAAGAAGAAGTAAAACTGTTACTGTTTGCAGATGACATGATACTAAACATAGAGAATCCTAAAGATGCTACCAGAAAACTACTAGAGCTAATCAATGAATTTGGTAGGGTCGTGGGATACAAAAGTAATGCACTGAAATCTCTTGCATTCCTATACACTAAGGATGAAAAATCTAAAAGAGAAATTAAGGAAACACTCCCATTTACCATTGCAACAAAAAGAATAAAATACCTAGGAATAAACCTACCTAAGGACACAAAGACCTCTATGCAGAAAACTATAAGACACTGATGAAAGAAATTAAAGATGATACAAACAGATGGAGAGATGTAGCATGTTCTTGCATTGGAAGAATCAACATTGTGAAAATGACTCTACTACCCAAAGCAATCTACAGATTCAATGCAATCCCTATAAAACTACCAATGGCAATTTTCACAGAACTAGAACAAAACATTTCACAATTTGTATGGAAACACAAAAGACCCCGAAGAGCCAAAGCAATCTTGTGAAAGAAAAATGCAGCTGGAGGAATCAGGCTCCCTGACTTCAGACTATACTACAAAGCTACAGTAATCAAGACAGTACGGTACTGGCACAAAAACAGAAATATAGACCAATGGAACAGGATAGAAAGCCCAGAGAAAAACCCATGCACATATGGTCACCTTATCTTTGATAAAGGAGGCAAGAGTATACAGTGGAGAAAAGACAGCCTCTTCAATAAGTGGCATTGGGAAAACTGGCCAACTACATGTAGAAGAATGAAATTAGAGCACTTCCTAACACCACACACAAAAATAACCTCCAAATGGATTAAAGACCTCAATGTAAGGCCAGACACTATAAAACTCATAGGCAGAACACTCTATGACATAAAACACAGCCAAGATCCTTTTTGACCCATCTCCTAGAGAAATGTAAATAAAAACAAAAATAAACAAATGGGACCTAATGAAACTTAAAAGCTTTTGTACAGCAAAGGAAACCATAAAAAAGACGAAAAGACAACCCTCAAAATGGGAGAAAATATTTGCAAACGAAACAACTGACAAAGGATTAATCTCCAAAATTTACAAGCAGCTCCTGCAGCTCAATATCTTAAAAACAAACAACCCAATCCAAAATGGGCAGAAGACCTAAACAGACATTTCTCCAAAGAAGATATACAGATTGCCAACAAACACATGAAAAGATGCTCAACATCACTAATCATTAGAGAAATGCAAATCAAAACTGCAGTTAGGTATCACCTCACACTGGTCAGAATGGGCATCATCAAAAATTCTACAAACATTAAATGCTGGAGAGGGTGTGGAGAAAAGGGAGCCCTCTTGCACTGTTGGTGGGAATGTAAATTGATACAGCCGCTCTGGAGAACACTATGGAGGTTCTTTAGAAAACTAAAAATAGAACTACCATATAACCCAGCAATCCCACTACTGGGTATATATGCTGAGAAAACCATAATTCAAAAAGAGTCATGTACCACAATGTAACACAATGTTCATTGCAGCTCTATTTACAATAGCCAGACATGGAAGCAACCTAAGTTTCCACTGACAGATAATGAATAAAGAAGATGTGGCACATATATACAATGGAATATTACTCAGCCATAAAAAGAAACGAATTTGAGTTATTTGTAGTGAGGTGGATGGACCTAGAGTCTGTCATACAGAGTGAAGTAAGTCAGAAAGAGGAAAATAAATACCGTATGCTAACACATATATATGGAATCTAAAACAAACAAAAAAAATGGTTCTGAAAAACCTAGGGGCAGGACAGGAATAAAGATGCAGATGTAGAGAATGGACTTGAGGATATGGGGAGGGGGAAGGATAAGCTGGGACTAAGTGAGAGAGTGGCATGGACATATATACACTACCAAACGTAAAATAGATAGCTAGTGGGAAGCAGCCACATAGCACAGGGAGATCAGCTCGGTGCTCTGTGACCACCTAGAGGGGTGGGATAGGGAGGGTGGGAGGGAGACACAAAGGGAGGAGATATGGGGATGTATGTATATGTATAGGTGATTCACTTTGTTATAAGGCAGAAACTAAGACACCATTGTAAAGCAATTATACTCCAACAAAGATGTTAAATAAATAAATAAATAATATATATATGTAATATCATATATATATTTTTTCTACCAGAGGGAGGGTATCTGTATGATCACTGAGATCTTCCTGTTTTCCTTTTGATCCCACTACAGATGATAAAATACGCTGGAGCATGAGAGTAGCTACTTAAGGGGCTGTGGCAGCGAGAACTGAGCAGCTCTTCTCCTGTAGCCAGAAACACCCTGTGCACATCTGACTACATACTGAACTCACCCCACAGCCTCGTGAAGCACAGGTGTTGAGGAATGAGACAAGTACAAAGAACAGTCTCTCCTAAGTGCGTCCAGACGGTCTTCAGGACAACTTGGACTTAATATTTTCAGTATTTTTTAGAGCTTTAATCGCCATAAGTAGGGACCATGGTATCTGAATTTTATAGGTAGACAGAGTCCATGGAGGACTTCTAAACTCACACATTCAGTCATAGATAATAAAATCAACCTAAATACATATGAATTTCAATTGTGGGTTTTCACGTCAGATGGTTAAGTCAGCATCTGAAACCTGAAAAATGCAGGCTGCGTTCCGTAATCAAACCTATTGATTTCACTCACTCTCTATATCAAGGCTTCTTTTGTCTCTTTCTATCATGTTTTGTTCATGTCCTGTAGACAGTGTGTATGCTGGTTTTCTATTTCCTAGAAATGTGTCTTTCGAGTCCGATTTTGCCGTTATGAAAACCAAGAAGGACTTCAGTCCTGCACAGTGTCATGTTATTTAAAAACCACAGAATATGTAAATAAAAATCATCACCACCATGTATAAAGGCAGGGAACAGAGACATTACCGTCCAATAGTAAATTCCATCATTGTTTGCCTGTTTGTTTGTCAAAGCCTTTATGAAGCGTGCTACTTTCGGGACTGTGTCCACAAGCTCCAAAATGACCTAAAGACGAAGCGTGGAGACCAGGAGGGAAGCAGAGAGAGGTGGGGCCCGAGGCCCAAAATACAGGGGGTTAATGCAAGGAGGACTTGAGTCCAGAGCGGAGGCTTTCTCACTTCATAAATTACCATCCTGATGTACATTCAATACTGGCGAATTCGGTGCACAAGTCATGCAAAGAATGTCCGTGGGTGGGGAGGGCTGACAGGAGGGGTCAGGCAGCAGTGTCTGCGGCTGGGCTTGCTTTGTTAACGGCCCCAGATTTCAAGCAGATACGAGGACATTCTTCACATACCTGAGAGCGCCGGGTGCTCCAGCACACTGTTTCCATCTCTAAGTGGATCTCGAAAGCTCTTTCTAACTAAAACGCTGGCAAGGAAACAATCCCATCACTACATGTCGCTGTCATTTTGTCTTTTGGGTGATTGGTTGCAGACGCTGGTTCGAAAAAATGCTTCGGGGTCCTCGTCACCCCACCTGCCAGCCGTCCACACTGAGCCACCGACTGGGAGAGCAGCCGCTAGGCCACAGTGATCTGGCTTCTAAACTTACGTTTTCTTGCCTCCACTTACCGGTGCTTATTTTGTAAAAGAAACGTCCGAGGGTTTTAGATGATAGTATAAGGCAATAATGGATACCTTAGATAACTTTATTAAACATAGATTAAACTTTAATTATAGAAATACAAGGAATTGTATTTCTATAGGAATATTCTATGTTCTTATAGAAATACAAGGAATATCAAATATACACAAATTCAGGACAAAGTTTAATTCAAAATAGAATTGGACTGGGAGAGCAGGAATATTACTTAGTCTTATCTTTAACAGAAATAAAAAATGAAGGCTGTAACAACTAGATGTTTTCTTAAGTGAAGGAAAGTCTAAGACTAATTTTTTAAAACGTGAATAGTAGATAACCTGAAAAGTTCCTTGTGATAAGGCTATTGTATTCCTTGTGGAACGTATTTCAAAGCATGGCATTTTAATATTCTTTACAAGATAGGACAAACAAGGGTTTTATTTTTGTTATTGCTATATAATTAAAAGTTGTGTAAGCCAGGAGGTGTAATCGTATTACACTGCTTAACTGTAAATGTTATTAGTCATATTAATGTACACTCTGATTACTGATTTATCAAAAGGGAGATATACGTATTTTGGAAGAATGGGAGGGGGGTAGTCTATGGATATGGAGGACTATATAAAATAGATTAATTCTCAACCTGAATACAGGCAGACCCCGTTTTTAAATTTATTGTGCTTCACAGGTAATGGGGTTTTCACAAGTTGAAGGTTTGTGGCAACCCCACATGGAGCAAGTCTTTTTCCAACAATATTTGCTCACTTTGTGTCTGTGTGTTACATTCTGGTAATTTTCACAATATTTCAAACTTTTTCATGACTGTTACGTTTGTTATGGTGGCTCTGTGATCAGTGACTTTACTGCTACCCCTCCCTGAAGGCTCAGATGATGCTTAGCAGTTCTTAGCAATAACGTATTTTTCATTAAGGTATGTGCATTGTTTTATTAGACAACATGCTATATTGCACACTTAATAGACTACAGCAGAGTGTAAACATAACTTTATTTGTGCTGGAAACAAAGTTACGGTGACACACTTTATCTCAATACTCACTTTATTGCTGTGGTCCAGAGCCAAACCCGCAGTATCTCTGAGGTTTGCCTATATAAGGAGAGTAAGAGATATCGTCTAAAAGCTAGAAATCAAGAAAGAGCTGTCTGTCCAAGCATTTATTTGGGAATGCTGTGGTAAATTACATTAGAAACAGCTGAAAGATAGGAAAGAGTAGAACAAAAATTAGGAGGATGGGCTAAGGACCATCATTTTTCTTAGACAATTATGTTTTTTGTTTTTGTTTTTTGCGGTACGCGGGCCTCACTGTTGTGGCCTCTCCCGTTGCGGAGCACAGGCTCCGGATGCGCAGGCTCAGCGGCCATGGCTCACGGGCCCAGCCGCTCCGCGGCATGTGGGATCCTCCCGGACCGGGGCACGAACCCGTGTCCCCTGCATCGGCAGGTGGACTCTCAACCACTGCGCCACCAGGGAAGCCTGACAATTGTGTTTTTAATGATCACTGTCAGAGTGCCACTTGAATACATGCACATTATTACTTGGATAATTTTAAACAGTTTAACAAATTTTTTAAAGAAATTAAGTCCTATTAAAAAAATTTTTTTTGGTATAGACTATAGCAATATTTCTCTTCAGTTAATATAGAAAAGTAGAAATGAGAATTAGCCAACCTATTATTTCTTGCCAAAATATTAAAACAGCGCTGAGAACAATCAAAACTAAAGAATATAGCCTGCAATTCTGCTTTCCTAGTAAATAAAACTATCGTCATTTTCCCGTCCAGACTTGTAAAAAACTTCAGCCTATTGATCAAGGCTGAAACTTTGAGACATGCTATCTTGGTATGAATCCTCGTCGTATCTCTTATTTTGTGATTTGAACAAGTAAGTTAACCTACTTAGTGGGCACATACATCACTACATTATTTAAAGGTTGAATAAGATGATAAGTGTAAAACACATACCTTGTGCCCAGCACATGTTCAGGTTAGGTAAATGTTGATTTTTCTCTTGTCCATGGCTGAAATCAAAGCGTGGGCATATTTTTGCATCTCTCCACATAAACTCAATTCAGGAGCCACTTTCCAGCTTCCGACACTGCCGTGCCCTCATCATGCCCATCCTGTGTTCCGCTAACTCCTGCCCATTCTTTAGAAATGCCTTCACTAGTGGCCCCTACGCACAGTGATTCTCCCTCTTCCGTGTTATCCTTTGCAGCCTCCTGCTATTTCCTTAACGACACTACCATGCAAAATAATTATTTCTGTGTGTAACTATTTCTTCGGTATCTATTTGTGTCTGATAACAGACTTTTAACTCTTCAGGGCAGGGAGGATTTCTCTCTCAATCATTATTATAACCTCAGCTCTGAACACAGTGTTTGATACGTACTAGGTGGTCAGGATACGATTGGTTCAAGGAGTGACCGACTAGTAACTGTGCTGTGACTTTCCGTAGGTCTCTGAACTGTTTCTTTCTTCACTGTCTCCCTTACTATCAGAATACTTCCAATTTCAGCATCTTCCACTTACTGGCAGTACGCTGAAGAATGCTCTAGGAATAGGGATTGTTCTTGTTTGGGATTATATATGTTTAATAAACACACCAAAGTGTGAAGATCTCTGTCTCAGTTCTCAGATCTAGTCTTATACGACCACACTCCTGTAATCACCGACTCAAATTGGTGATTCAATGTATGTCTGAATGTTTAAGTGAAAAAATACACCAAGACCATCCATCAGGCAGTTACGAGGCTTCCTCAAGCTTAATTCCACTTTACAGCATTGCTTTTCTTAATCCATCTTCCTAGTGGCCAAATACTTTGTACAATTGATGCCTCATCTTTTAAGAGGAGAACAGTACAACATGGAACACATTTGTCCTCTTGGGTTTTTTTTTTTTACAGTTTTATGATATTTTCTAAATGCCCATATTCCATTTGATATCTTCTCATTGAAAGCACACTTACTAGAAATATTTCAAAAAATCTCCTTTTGCAAGTCACCTTTTTAGGGAAGCTTTCCCTGGTTATTATCTAAGCCTGACTTATCCCTGGTTATCATCTAAGCCTGACTTATCCCTGGTTACCATCTAAGCCTGACTTAGGTCCCTTCTCACCCAGGCATCATTGCCATCATCACCAATATCATTCTTATTATCACCATCCTGTAAAAACTGCTGAGAGCCTGTGTGTGTGGCGTTACACTAAATGCTATACGTGTACTATGTTGTCTAATTATGCAAAAGTCACAGTGACAAACCCCTAACCTTGGTACATCAGGTCAAACGAGTTGTTTGACTTTGCCCCAGTTTCAGTTTTATTTAAGCTGGTGTAAAGCAGATTGTTTCTTTTCCATTTTGGTGGAAGCCTAGAGATTGAGTATTTGTTTTTCAGTACTGGATTAAAAAAAAATTTTTTTTTGTTATTGATTTTTTACTGAACTGTGTATCTAGATGTTGGCTGTCAATTAGCTTTGATAAATGGGAATATATATATTATATATATACAATAAATCTATATATTTATATAGATATAAATATAATTACTATATTATATTATTATATATGCAATACATACATGATATACATAAATATTAGATATGATTATCTGCCAAAGCTAATTGATAATAATACATACAAAATACAATTATATAAAACTATGTATGTATTAAAGTATCTATACACATGTACAAACATATATGAACTTACATGTATTAATGGTCTATTCACATATACCTTCTCTCATGATTCAGCAAAGGCCATCATGAAACAGAGTGTTTAACTCAGAAATGAAACTTGGGTGTGAACTCGTACACAGGGAACCCCCGTTACTGACTTGTCACGTTACTGAACGTCGTCTTTTCTTTCTTGAGTCGTGATAACGCAGACCTGTCCTCTAATGTCGTTTCAGTGTCGCTTTTCTCAGAAATAACTACCAGCAAGGCCGCATGGATTCAAGGTAAGTCTTCGCTGTAGCAGATTATATACTAAAAAAAAACCTAGCATTATAGTTTTTCCATTTTTCGTCCTTTTGAAAGCCTTAATATTATTGCTATGAATGTGATTGTATGAAGCTATAAATTCCTCACTTAATCATTTTTAAATCTCTCTGACTGTGACCAGGAGTTGGAAATACATAAATGTTAAATTTTATGCTTTTTTCCATGTTCCCAAGCCCTGCTCTTCTATTAAAAACTGTCATCTGTTACCTAGTCAAAGGAAAATGGATAAGAAAAGCTTATTGTAGTCCAAGGAACATTCCTTTTTGCATGAATTTCCCAACTTTAATAGGAATGTAGGCTGACTGACAAAACTTGGAGTTTTCAGAAACGGCAAGACTGAGTGGGAAAGGACACGTCCCACCTCCTGCTTTGCTTCTCCCCAGCGTCAGTGTAAAAATATCTGGTTTGCAATCTGTGTTTGGGTGCACTCCGTCACCAGAAATATTCCTCTTGGGACTCAAGTATATTTCCTTCTGATTGTTTTATAATTTCGAAGTCAGACTCAGTTTTCATGGCTTTTTATCCCAGGTGAGGATAGGTAATGCTTGGGTCAAAAATGCACCTTTTTCATAAAAGAAAGGACAGACGCCCTGGCTTCAGCAGAACTGTTTTGCTCTAAGCACCTTTCACTGAAGTTCAGCATAGGCGGACCATCAGGCTGACAGCAGGAGTTGCCAATATTTTGTTTTGGTTCTTTCAAGGTGGGAGGAGTCTGGCTTTACAGCTTACAGGATTTCTTTCCAGCTCCTTCTTTCTCTAGTATAAGATCTTGGGCAACTACTTGCTTTTCTTCTTAGCCTTCTTAGTTTTCTCATTGGCAAAATGGCCATAATCACACTTACTGCAGGGGTTTCTACTGATGTTTCGAGGTCTAAAAGGAATAAGGTTTTATGTCACATCGCAAATAGTCAAATCAGTCCTTGGTACGTAATATCATCAAGCTGTATGATACCTATGGTTTCCAGACTAAGTTTGAATGATGATTTTCATATTTGTCAGAACTCTGAGGAAGGGGTTGACTCCAGGACGCAGGCAGAGAAAATACAACGTAGACCTGGAGCATTCTGTGTTACTAGAGAGTGAAGTGCTCAGGAGAGGACAGGACGTATTACAGGGGCACAGAGGCCGACATGAGAGAGCTCCCGATGGCCAAGCCGGGAATAATTTGAACAACAGAAATAAATGGAGTACTGGATTACCGCCCACAGGATAAAATAAATAGCCATGAGTCCAACATCCTGGTGAAAGTACATAATTGAATAAATAACGAATAGAGAAGAGGGATATCTCTTCTTTACAGAGTTCCAGTTGATGAGTAGAAGCAATGAGGAAAATACAAAGTCAGCACTAGAACACCACAGTAATAGTTGTTGTTGGCCAGATTCACCAAATGGTGTGAGTGAAGATTTAAGGAGAAACAGAATCGTTGCGTTCCTCGCAAAGTATCTCTCCCAAGATATTTATTAATTGCAAAGGGAAATCTTTATAATGGACAAAGCTACAGACACCATCTTAACTAAGTAATCAAGGTAAATATCCCTGATGATAAAACATCTCGGCATCATATACCCTCAGGATGTCGCACTGAGAAAGGCCCATCACTTCTGTGATCTCCTTTAAAAAATGGACAACTTCAACATAATAATAAAAAAATAGGACAAACCCCAATGAGGGGACATTCTATAAAATAACTGACCAGTACACCTCGAGCGCCAACGTTCTGAAAGACAAGGAGGGATTAAGGAAACGAAGGAGGTGAAAAACTAAATTCAGTGTGAGCTCCTGCGTTGGATCCTGGAACAGAATGGACGTTAGTGGAAAAATACCAGTGTTAACTGCTTAGTTTTGGTAATCGTACTATGATTATGTAAGATATTAACACTGTGAGGGACCAGGTGAAGGGTGTAGGCAACTTCTTTGTAAGCCTAAGTTTAATTTTTTTAAATAAAAAGTTGAAATATCTGTTAGGACAAAGTTGTCATTCTTCTTTGGGAATATATCTAGCCATATCACTGAAATTGCATATTTCTAATTTATTACCAATAATTTTACAAAGTTTTGGGAGAAATTCTCTGAATCCATCCCTGAGTACATGCCCTCTTTCAGAGCTAAATCCTGTTGCCCTTCATCAACAATATTTTAATTTGGGGGCGGGGGATAGGTTGACCTCTGGGTCACAGAATGATTTGAAGAGAAGCAAACCCATATGAAATCATGAACTAGAATGAACTCAGAGATGGTACCCAGGAATTGTCTGGAAATCTCTGTGAAAGGCCATCAAGAGGGCAAAGAGGTTCAGGATGGAATGAACCCCAGACGTTATGTACCTTTCTGTTCTTCAGACTCTCGCCGCACTTTCCTCATCTGTTCAAGGAATGAAAAAGCATGTGATTTCCCTTCAGAATGAGCCTTGCGTGAGAAGCAGCCTCGTACAGGTCGGAGCAAACATCAGGGTCCCCGAGCTGAGCACAGCACTGGTGACCATCAGAAATGCAACAGGGCCAGGCCCAGGCATTGATACACTGCAGGCACTCATTGCAAAACGATGAAAAGAACACATATATCTTTAATCAAAACGAAACACTTAAAAAACATTTTTTAATTTAAACAACTCCACCATCTTGTCCCAACCGTCACAGAACTTCTGGGTTTCCATACCAGGAAAACTTTTTAAAAAGAAACTTTGAGACTCTGCTAGGCACATCAAAAATGGTTCTTTTATGGTTCATTGTCATTTAATTAGACTAACAGCGTTTCTTAAATGATACAGTTTTTGCTTTTTATTATATCCAATGCATGGGATTTCCAGTCAAAGTAAGGCAGGTGTGCCCCGCCATTGAGGTGCTCATTTCCCTGGTGACGGTTGGGCCACGGTGCTCTGGTTCTGACCCTCTGCAGCAGGGTCTGCATCTCAGAGGAGGTGTCATAGTGCTGGGCAGGAGACCTCTGCCTCTGCTGTCGACTCGTAACCACGGGAAAATTAATGCTAGGATGGGGGTCCTACATAGAACGTCTTATAAAGACATTTAAGATAATTTTCTTATTTTTAAAGAATGAGATCTAAGAATAAAATAAAAAATAATATTTCTTTCTAAAAGGAGAATTGTTTGAAGATCCAGGAAATTATAAATTAAATGTCATGTTGGGCTCCTGTTTCCCAGTGATTAAAGGACTTGGCTGGAGAGGCCCCTCTCCTCAACGCCCCCCATGTACGGAGAGACAGGTTCTGAGGGTTTCCTCTCAGCTCTTCCAAGTACCTGGCACGTGCTCTTCCTAAAGCTTAAACGCAGTGAAACTTAAACTTTCTGGATCGTAAGCCCCTCTCGGAATATGATGAAATGTGTTGATTGTGGGAGAAAAAAGTATATACACAAATCACCCCCCATCTTGCTTACTATTTCCGGTGCCGCCTAGATCTTGTGAAATCCACCCCCCGCCGCCGTGGACTGGAGAGCTGGGGAGAGTCCAGTTTTACCTACGCAAACAAGAGTTCTTTTTTATTGTGTATTTTCCACGTGCTTAGCATGTGTTATTTTGTCTAATTCTCAAAATAATTCTATGCATAACTGAGGCAGGTGCAAAATGAAAATGCAGGACCCTTGGTTTTAAAACCGTAGGAAAACAGTGCTTATAACGACACTGAAACACAGCGCTCTTTACTTTCTTCCTGGGTCTCTCACCTGGGGTTTCTGGGGTTCTTTTGTTTGCGACGTCACGCTGCCCTCCTCCTGCACAGGCGTGCCCAATGGGCATGCAGGGCCCCCGCGTGCGCACAAGGCCTAGCTGGGCCCCTTTCCCTCCCGCCGGGTGGGGACGCCTGTGCTCTGGCTTCAGGCGGACGAACCTCGTGACCTCGAGCCCGGCATCCCACTTCCTAGGGGCCTGGGGTCAGGACCGGGCTAGAAGGTCAGCCCGTGGACCACGGCGATGCCCGGCCAGCACGCCCCAGGACTCCTCCATCGCCCCGCCCATCACCGGCGGGATGCGCACAGCGTCGTCACCCTCACCCCAAGGTTGGCTGCAGCAGTGGTCCCTGGGTGGCACGGAGGGGGAGGCCAGAGGGGACCTCGGGGGGCCGTGATGGGGGCGCAGGCAGCTGAAAGCCTGTCCTGGGGAGAGGGGAGAAGCAGCAGTGGGGGAACCCCTTGTAAGCTAAGGCCCCGAGCCCCCCCTCCCATGCCCCCTTGCCCCACTGAACTTCACTTAAGAAACAGATTCAGGGGCTTCCCTGGTGGCGCAGTGGTTGAGAGTCCGCCTGCCGATGCAGGGGATGCGGGTTCGTGCCCCGGTCCGGGAAGATCCCACATGCCGCGGAGTGGCTGGGCCCGTGAGCCATGGCCGCTGAGCCTGCGCGTCCGGAGCCTGTGCTCCGCAACGGGAGAGACCACGGCAGTAAGAGGCTCGCGTACCGCAAAAAAAAAAAAAAAAAAAAAGAAACAGATTCAGAGATGAAATTATTAAATGTCAAGACACTGGAGGTAAAGAAGATCAGGGTGTTTAGGTAACGGTCCAAGGCACAGAGAGTAATCGCGGAGCAGGGATTCAAAGCCCGGTCTGCGGGTTCCAAAGCCAGCTCTTCAGCACTCAGGCACACAATGAGGTGGTGAGGACAGGTGTGGACCGGCAGGGACCGAACCTAACGTGCTAAAGCACAACCACCTGTACACCCACGGGGAACCGTCAGCCCACGGGAGGACCTCGTTAGTTTAACAGGAAAGAGCTAAATCGGACTGGAGTTCTGTTTCTTTGACTTTAATATTTGCTTTTTGTTGCTTTTGTTATTACAATCCTACATAATGGCCTGCCTCGGGGAACTCTGCCCCTCTGCCTGAGTGTTAAACTAACGTGCCTCTGTTCAGCTCACAGGGAGACGTCTGACCCCTTCCATCCACCTGGGGATGGCCGCAGGAAAGAAGAAATTAACACATCCCCTCCCCTAGGCTGGCCATCCCATGGGACCTCTGCAAAACCATGGCCTTTTTACTTTACTTCCTCATCTCCTCCCTGTCTCTGTGCTGTAAAGGAGACTGGCATCCAGACCCCGAAAAGATGGTTTCTCAGAGACACTCGTCTGCCATCTCCTCGGTCAGCCGGCTTTCCGAATAAAGTCATCTTCCTTGCCTCGGCACCTCGCCTCCGATTCCCTGACCTGTCGTGCGGCAAGCAGAGCGAGCTTGGACGTGGTAACTTTAGGACCTAGGGAGACAAAGATGAAGGACAAGGCATCCTAAGTGTTCGGGGTTCCAAAGAGGAAGGGGTGGGATCGGGCAGGGGCTGGGAGTGCCTGGCCCCAAGCAAATGGGAGGTGGGCAGGAGGGGCGGACGGACAGGGCCCAAGGGGCCTTCTGCCGCACGCGTGTAGAAAACAAGGACAGGGCCTGAGAAGCCACAGGAGGCCCCTGCCGGAGGCTCAGGAATCACAGTCAGCCAGGCTCACGGCCCTGAAGCCAGACGTCACGAGAGGCAGAAGCACCCGAGAAGCCTACCTGTGAAGCAAAAAGAGTGTCCGAGACAAAGCACTGGAGACACCACAGTGAAAGAGCCAGCAGGTCTGGGTGACGGAGTGTGTTTGGAGTCAAGGCAGAGAGCCAGTCAGACCAGGGAAGGATGGATGAGGCCTTCGGACGGTCTGAATAATAATCCTTTTCAAAACACAAAAATCACCAAGCCCCACTGAACTTATTCATTCGGATTTAACTGTACACCAACTTGACTGTACTGGCCTCACCTAAGCACTTTTTTCCCTTTGAGTCTTACCGTGATTTCTCCATATTGCTAAATACATCAGGCTATTTCTGTAGCAGCAGCGTCATGTATCGAACCCAGACTCCCTAGAGAAGCGAGTGGAGATGCAGACTCATGCATGATTTGAGGCTTCCCACATGATGTCCACGGGCGCTCAGACAGCGGGGTTCACCTGGCTTTTTGCTAGGCGACGTGTTTCGCTGTATTTTGTAACAGAGAGATGCGTCAGGCTACACTGGCACCTGGACGAAGCTGCCCGCTCAGAACAGCTGTGGGCACGCAGCCTCCATCTGTCCCCCGGGCCCGTCCATCCAGGCTGGGAGGGGTGGCCTTGGAGACAATATAAAACAGCCTAACTGTAGCTGAAACCAGCATCTTCCTTGCATAGAATTTATTCTGTGCTTCTTTCTTTCAGTCAGGTTTGTGCATTTCCTGGTATAGAATGTCTCTAACAGCATCCTGGATGATTGCTAGTCCATTCACAGAGCTCACCTTTGCCAAGTCAGATTTACCCGTTTCAACGGCTCCACCAAAGTGAGCTCACCCTCAAGAAGTCCCACCTGCTCTTGGAAGAGTAGTTGCCGTTAGCATAGAACTCTGCCTTCCACCAAGCATGTGGGGCACCTTCTGCACTAGGACAAGGCCCTTCTTCAGCCGCCCAGCTTGGCTTTGCCCTCCACTTCCTGCCCAAGGGGAGAACATCGCTGCGCTGCTCACCAACAGATCTGCACAGGAAAGGGAGCTCAAAACATTCGCTTTATGATTTTTTTTTTTTTTTTTTTTTGCGGTACACGGGCCTCTCACTGCTGTGGCCTCTCCCGTTGTGGAGCACAGGCTCCAGACGCACAGGCTCAGCGGCCATGGCTCACGGGCCCAGCCGCTCCGCGGCATGTGGGATCTTCCCGGACCGGGGCACGAACCCGTGTTCCCTGCATCGGCAGGCAGACTCTCAACCACTGCGCCACCAGGGAAACCCTAACTTTATGATTATTTTTAAATTTATTTTTAAATTTATTTTTTATACAGCAGCGTCTTGTTAGTTATCTATTTTATACGTGTTAGTGTATACATGTCAATCCCAATCTCTCAGTTCATCCCACCACCCCCACCCCGCTTTCCCCCCTTGGTGTCCATACGTTTGTTCTCTCCATCTGTGTCTCTATTTCTGCTTTGCAAACCAGTTCATCTGTACCATTTTTCTACATTCCACATATATGCGTTAATACACCATATTTGTTTTTCTCTTTCTGACTTACTTCACTCCGTATGACAGTCTCTAGGTCCATCCACGTCTCTACAAATGACCCAGTTTTGTTCCTTTTTATGGCCAAGTACTATTCCATTGTATATATGTACCACATCTTCTTCAACATTAACTTTAAATAGCTCTGATAAGATAGACAAATGTAGACACTGCTCTTCGCAAAGTTTAACTCATCAACCATGCACACGGATGCGTATACAGATACCGATTAGCTAGCTGAGGATCAAATAAAGGAAAAAACGTGGTGGTTTCAAACTCTTTTTATGCAGATTTCAAAAGATGAAATAGAGTTTCATAAGAGTACACTAGTTTGCTAGGTCTGTCATAGCAAGGTACCGCAGATGGGGCGGCTTAAACAACAGAAATCAGTTTTTTCACAGTTCTGGAGGCTGGACGCCCAGGATCACATGCTGGTGGGGTTGGTTTCCTCCCTTCTTGGGCTGTAGAGAGCCCTCTTCTCTCTGCATCTTCATATGGTCTTTCCTCTGTGTGTGTCTGTGTCCTAATTTCTTCTCTTTATAAGGACACCAGTCAGATTGGATCAGGGCCCCACCCCCATGACCTCATTTCACCTTAATTATCTCTTTAAAGGCCCTTTTTCCAAATAAAATCACATTTTGAGGTCCTGGGGGGCAAGACTGTGACATGAATCTTGGAGGGACACGCACATTGTGCAGCCCTTGACAATGGGCAACTGTACTTTGTGAGACAGGACCCCCGATGCGAGCCTACGCGTCGTGCTGAGCGTCGTGTGCATAGTTCAAGGGTGAGTGTCAGGAACACGACTGATTCGACTTCGTATGGTGTCTCACTCTGCAGAAAAGACTCTCATTTGTTTCTGTTTTCCATCACTCAACTAAATCTTAATTGAACACCCATTATGCACAAAATGCTGTTAACTGCACCACAGATAGAAAAGGATTCAAAGACATCTGAGGTGCCCCCCATTCTCAACACAATTCCAAATCTTCCTTGAGAACCAGTGAGGTTATGTGGTTCGTATATGGTAAACGCCAGAATGCACACTAGCCCTTAAGACAGTGACTAGTGACAGCTGTAGACGCTCCTTATAGGTTTTGAATAAATATTTTACGCATAAATATAATTATTTTTACAGCGTTTTGTTTTTGGTACCTGGAGAGGTTAAAAGGGAAGCTGGTTCTATTGTTCAGAACATTTCTTTGTGACATTTTTCCAGTGACAACTGAGGCTTTAGGAGAAAAGACAAGGCTTGGAGTGGCCCTAAAGTAAATGACTAGTCACTCTAGAGCCTCACCTGGGGGGAAATTTGGGAGAATTCCTGTGAAAATCAATCATGGGGAATTGATAGGGAATCTAAGATCGTATCACGTTAAAAGCAAAAAGCCACCCATCCTTTGGCTACCTGTTAACTCTTTATTAGATGAATGCATTTGCTTGGTCACAGTTTACAGATCTTTTTCCCCTGAAGACAAGAATTCTGCAACTTTAAAGAAACTTTCTCTGTGGAAGATTGAGTGGAAACAACAATGTATTACGTTTTTTCCCCTTCAAATGTTACGAAAAATACTCTTTCTAGATTGATAGCCAACACTTCACTCTTTAATCCTTCTGGATCCAGCTTTGTGCCAAGTTAGAAACCTTTAAACACGTTTGTTAGCAGTGGCCTGGGCCGGCTGGCTTTGAACTGCTGTCACACTCCCGGGGCTGTAATTTCTACGAACCTGCCCCTCACACAGGCTTGCAGAGCGCTGCCGCGAGCCTCGTGTGAGACAAGAAGAGTCATAAATAACAACTGTGTGAAGCCCTCCAGTTTTCATCCATCGTTTAGACTTAATACAAAGGCATTTCAGAAGTGAGTCCTATTACCGTCTGAAACAATGCAGGCCTGCGGTAGGTCTATTTGAGACAAGATTTTACAGCTATGTCATAAAACATATCTGAGTAAAAACACATGGTTTCTTGATCGTTAAGATTTTTCCAACTGAATGGGCCAAACTTCACAATACAGCAGAACTTAATGTTTGCTTTGATACCTGTAATGAACGGCCCAGTAATCCCAGAAGGCCATGAATTTTAACGAAAGATTAACCGTTTCCTACAATCTTGTGCACGTTCACTGAAACACACGAATAAACCTCTTTTCCGGATTTAGCCTCAAGGAAAACATGCCCACGCGTGTGGGCTCAGGTCCATTCAGTTCGCTCCCAACAGCTTCTATCTGCTGATGTCAATGCTGATTTCCGGTCCCAGATCCCTTCTTGGTGATCACAAAAATGTTTTCTCCAAAAAGATAGCACCAACTACCTCGAAAAGGGACCAAATAGTAGATAGAGCAAATCAGAGAAACCGCAGGTCTGGGAAATGTTAACCGAAGTGATTTCCTGAAATTCCTTATTTCAACTCATTACAGGGACACTGAAAAGGATCTGGCCATAGGCAACACGCACCTACGTTTCAGGTTCAGATTAACGGCCGGAGTTCAATTCTGGTTAAAGAGAACACATTCGTCCCTCTTTAGAGTGGTTTTCCTACTGATTTGTTTTTAAAAGCAGCCACTGCGAGCACATGCCAAGATGCGGCTGTTTCTCCCTGACACCCAGAGTGGCTGAACCGTCCGAGCGCACCTTTTCACAACCAGCCTCCTCCCCACGCCGGACACTGGCGTTGTGGACACGCGGCAGCCACTATCCACAGTGCGCACGAGCTGCACAGGCCCCCAGCGCCAGGCGATGGAGAAGGGCAGGCGCGGTGCAGGACGGCGCATCTCTGGCCAGGGTCCCGGCAGCACTGCCCTGCCCACACCTCGCCCAGATCCCAGCTTTGGCTTCATGGTTTCTGATTCAAGCAAGTTCTGGGAATGAACCGAAGGAGGGAACCATCCAGTTAGTCCTTGAGACGAAGTGTTTTTAATGCTCTCTGGCTTATTCCGGGTTCTTAAGTTACATCCTCTCCCGGTGTGCTTTTCTGGCCGTGGGTGGCCTGGGTTGGTCACCAGTGGTCCACGCTTGGCAGAAATGCTCTGCCCTGCTCTCCACCGCCGTCCGAGAGGTGGGGCTCCCCCGACCCAGGACAGGCAGGAGAGCGTGGAATTTCAGGCGTTTACACACTTTCTTAGGTTGGAGCTCGGTTTCTGCAGTGGACTCATGTTTCACCTGAGAAACTGTAACAGGGAACAGCCAATCCTGACTCCATGTTGGATCTGTTTCTTTCCTTTAATGGCTGCTTCCTCTTGCTTTTGTTCCCTAAAAAGATACAGTCTATACATAAGGGCCTTCCCTGGGGAACCCTGCCCCTCTGTTAAACCAAAGTGCCTTTGTTCAGGGGAACATCCGGACCCTGTCCCCCTGGCGATGGCTGCAAGAAAGAAGAAATGAACACATCCCCTCCCCGAGGCTGGCCATTCCAGGGGATACTTGCAAATTGTATGGCCTTTTTACTTTACTTCCTCATCTCCTCCCACTCTCTGTGCTGTACAAGAAACTGGCATCCAAACTCCAAGAAGATGGTTATTTAGAGACATTAGTCTGCTGTCTCCTCGGTCTGCTGGCTTCCCGAACAAAGTCATAGTCGCTGCCTCAACACCTCATCTCCCGACGTACTGGCCTGTCCTGTGGCGAGCAGAGCGAGCTTGGATTTGGTAACAAACCAACCCAAACAGTGTGAGAGCATCGCACCCACGGACACGCAGCCAAGAAGATGGTGAGCAAAT
This sequence comes from Stenella coeruleoalba, assembly GCF_951394435.1. Lineage (NCBI taxonomy): Eukaryota > Metazoa > Chordata > Mammalia > Artiodactyla > Delphinidae > Stenella > Stenella coeruleoalba. Next base: position 2,231,566 of record NC_137164.1, read on the forward strand.
CACTCCGTACATTTGAAGCAAACAGGCTACTTGAGGAAGGAACACATTATGCCTTTATGACTGGTCATCAGTAAAGAGAACTGATTTTAGATTCCACCAGATTACTTAAAATTTTACGTATCGGGGCTGAACACATATGTCATTAATTCCCAAATAACATTTAGCTTTTGTGATTGAAACAAGAATAGGCATGAATCTATATTACTTGGTATTATCCACCAGACACTGTTCTAAGTGCTTTACCTAGACCACACACCAGCCCTACGAGGGGGGCAGGACACTGAAGAACCCCCGGAGCTGACCTTGGGTTCGGACAGAAGTCAAATGCTACACCCCAAAGTGAGATCACAGATATAATATCCATTGCAAGGTTTCTTGAAAACGGTAACTGCTCAAAGCATGTTAGCTACCAGTAACGGTACTAAAATTGCAGGGAAATGAATTATTCCTGCTACCTTCCAACAACTTTGCTCAATATTTATGTGAAGAAACATAATATTCAACCTGCTTCCACTAGATAAGTGAATGTGGCACATGATTTCTGAAGTTTCATCTTATCTCCCTGCCCACACATTCATGAGCGGGCAATAAAAGCTTCAAGTTTTTTAAGCTACGAAGATTTGGAGGAAGAAGAACAAAGGGCGTTATTTACTAAAGCTACTTCGGCAGTAACCTACTATTATAAGTAGGTGTACTCAGATTTTTTTCATCTCTTCAAACCAAATTTGGCAATAGAAGTTGTTCAGTGTTAGTGGCAGTATTAAATTGTACTGATTATATGTGAATCAGAGAAATATACACCCCCAAATGGCGTTTTCAATAATCAGAGAAGGATTTTATATGCAACAGGTGGAGAGACTGTAAAATGCCTGTCAGACACCCAAGGCGTTGCCTATTGCAGAAATCACAGGCTTTGGGCCTGGCCCAGCCAGCTTCAGCTTTCTCACTGTAGATGTGTCCCTGGAAGGTTTTCTCCACCTTCTTAGCCTTCCATGTTCTCATCTTTGAAAGGGTGACTGGGTGGATTAAGAGGTGATGCCTTTACAGCACCACACAGTGTCTAGCATTTACCAAACGCCCAGTAGGTGGTAGGTTTCCAGAGTCCACATGTTCTTGTGGGGAAGGAACCTTTCCACGAGCAGAAGACCAGCAATGATGTCCCCTTCCAGGCTATGTTCATAGGTTTGTTTGTTAGGAGCGGAATTGCTCAGTTTTTTGGGGGGGGGGGAGGGGGCAGCTGTGTGAGGAGGGTTTGCCCACCTGGGCAGCAGAGTGGAGGGGGGAGGGGTAACAGAGTGGCCGCACCAGAGGGGCATCACATCACTGTCTTCCTGCACCGTCTTCTGGCCATCAGCTTTGCATTAAGGCTGAGAATGAGGGGACGGGGTGGAGAAGACGCACGCAGGCTGTGTGGGTTGAAGATAGGGATGTGACAGAAAACAGAGCAAAAATCTCTAGGGAAGATGATCAAGGAGGCAAACTCAGGAGGAAGGCCTGTAACCCGGGTCCCTCTGCTGGGGCTTCTCTGCTCCCCTCTGCTTTCCCAGCTGTCCGTCTGCCTCCCAAAATCTGAGTGAAGTCTCTTACTTACGGTTCCCACTAAGAAAGCTATAGTATGCATCCCACCCTTGCTGAGCAATGAACACCTAACTCTTAAATTGTTCACATTCTTACTTGTAGTTCTTCAGGTAATTTAGCAGATACTTATTGTGTTTCCCACTGCAAAGGAAAACAAGACTTTTGCTGGAAATACAAAGCTGGATGAGGCATTGCCCGGCTGCCCCAGGAGCTGGCAGCCCAGCATGGGAGGTTAGGTCGAGCGCAGAGAGAGAGAGCACAGCAGAGACGGGTGGATAGTGCACAGAAGCAGAGGCCAGCCCGCGGTGGGCAGACGGACGTCCTGCAAGAGGGGCCCCTCAGCTCTATCTTAAGTAAAGGGAAACTGGGGGAGGCACACCTTACAGCATTCTCTCTCTTTCTCTCTCTCTCTCTTTGATTTAGTGTGCAGGCATTTAGAGCACACCTGATGGCCTCACCAAAATCAGGGAAGTACAGAGCAGACAGAGAGAAGGAAAGAGTGATTTCCAACACAGCCTGTCCAAAGTGACACGTGCTTCTCAGACACAGAACTCTCCAATCTGTAGTGACCGCAGGGAACTGCCCACAATAAACAGACCCTGAAAAGAATTGCAAACCCTCTCTGGGCACTGTTCCTTTGCCCAATTAAGACCTGGCATTCATGTGACAGATGCCCTGGTCAAAGGACCAGACTCCGTGTGCCCTGGTGGAGGTGGCCAAGGGCACGAAGGGCTCCCAGGCCCCCCCGCCCGCTGGCGTCTCAGGCAGGGACGGCTTCAAGGAGCGTGGTGGACGGAGACGGCCCCGCAAGGGTCAGGCCTGAAAGCAGAGTGGTAAGTTTTCTCTGTTTCTGTTTAGTTTAATACACGCAAATGTCCAGAAGCGAGGCCCACTTCTTATTTTCCTAATAGTTTCAACCGCTGTGTCCTCTCACGGGGGCCCCGGAGGAACATTCTGTGCAGAGGAGCACAGCTGTGTGACAGGAGGGAAGGCGCTGGGCCAGCTCCACTTGGTCAGTATCTGCAGTCTCCCCAGATCCCCAACCCTCCCTAGCCCTTAACCGTGTATGTACGCATGGCTATGTGTGTGTGTGCAAGCGTGTACACGTGCACACGTATATGTGTAATCGTGACGTTTGGGATTATAGCCCGGATAAACCTAAAGGTCACAGTCGGCATCATTTCAGACGCTCTTTCTGATGACTCATTTCATTGATGAGTGAGTTCCGCAAGTGGGGAAACTTAGCCTGAGACTTGGTGTGGACCTCAAACACTGCAAAGTGGACGCGGGGACAGAATCAATGATTTCGTACTCTGAGCCTGCCCAGCCCCTCCCTCTGCCAACTTACAGAAAGCCAAGGAAAGAGAGCATCCCCCCCGATACACACGTGGGTGCGTTTCTAATTCCTCTTGAATCCCAGCAAGGCTGGTTCTGTTCAGTGTCCTGTCACAGTAACGATCACCCAGGTTAAGAGCGAGCCCTCTCCAAGACACGATGCTATTTACACGAGAAATCCATCTTGCAATGTGTGACATTTTTTTCCATTACAAAAACTGCAGCTCGCGGTATGAAAACGGCTGATGAGAGGGTTTAAGGGTGGCGTGTGAGCTCCTGATAATAGCACCACCCATTCCGGCGCCACTCAGACCTGAGCACATTGCATGGGGCATCTCTTGCATCCAGACGGGGTGATTTAGTTATTTTTAGCCAGCCCTGGTTAGATGGGAGGCGGTGCAATAAGGGATATCACCCAAGGTGACCCCCGCACCGTAAAGAACCCCTCCTCCTGGGCCGTGACGGTTGGGGGTGCTCCATCCACTCCCTGGGTCCCTGCTGCCTTAGAGAAGGACTCACCCTGCCTGTGGGACTGTCCCTGCCGGGTCACGAGAGCCAGGAGCGGACTGTCGCAAAGGGCATCTCGTTCGGTCATGGTCACGGGGTTCTAAACAGGAAAGGGACTTGTACTCTGTGCTCCCTTGCAGTCCTTGGAATTTTTCATCAGTTTTTGAGTCAGCCTGAGTCTGTTCTGGAATTCGGGAGACTTAACCGTGCTTCCATGTCAAGGAGTTATTGCAGATGTCGACATGATCCCTTCTAAATGAGCCTTTACATTTTCGAAAAATGCCTTCCTTTGAAGGGAGGGTGCCCACGAGGACCCCAGTGACCTACATATTTGTGATTCCCTAAGACTTCAAGCCAGCTCTTGGCACCCCACCAGGAATCTTTGGTAGGAAAGTTTTGAGCTAGATACTTTCATATAATAAATTCTATCTGACAATTCGGGCACTCCCTTTCATGACCACATCTCCGCTTGCCAGGCGGGTACACTGTACAGAGTCAGTGGGCCCAGTAGCCACCCCGGGCCCGGGAGTTACATGTGCTTTTTGTAAACCATTCTTTTAATGAGTTCAAATGAGACTGTTTCTAGTTACATCTCATATAGAAAATGTACCTTTTTTTCAAGTAAATGCCTGCAAATTTATATGAGAGACACGTATCACTAGTAAGAAGATTCAAAAACCCAACTTTATACGATTCGAATTTTATCAGTAATTGTGAACCGTTTTTATAAAATGCTAGCTAACCTTTTTCTTCTTTTAATGTAAATATAGTTGCTGAAGAGGAAGAACCATGGTGTTTAGCCCAGCAATTTAAAGCTTGTCCCCTTTGATGTGTTCTAGGTATGGAAAGCTTTTCTGTATTATACCCTTAACGCAGAGAAAAGGCTGTTAGAGAATCCTTTATCCCAGCGGAGACCCAGTTCACGCTGCAATTGCCTTTCACTCTGCAGAGCCTAAAGAGAGATGGAAATTTTATATGGCCTGATGTCAATCAGGGATGTGCCTTGCGGAGCATCTAGTTAAAATAGCGAAGTTAAAGACCTTGCCTACTCTTCTTAACTGCGGCTGTAAACTGTCTGCCCAGAACTTCCCTCCGTGTTCAGCCACGTCTCCAGGCCCCACTCCTCTCTTTCTCTGAAGTCTTCTTGCCCAGAGTGAGCATGGAGGAGCCGGCCTCTGTGCATCACCTCTCCTGTACTCACTCACTCACTCACTCATTCATTCATTCATTCTAGTCATTCGGACATCCTTCTCGACTTGTTGGCCTGACCCAGGCACTATTTCAAATGCCACGTTGAACAGAGCCAAGAGTGCGGAAATCCTGGCCTGATCACTTACAAAATACGAGAGGTTTGGGCAGTTACCTGACTTAACCTCTCTGGGCCTCCAAACAGAGAAGGGAACACGCTTACCACACGTGGCTGTAGATATTGATGGGGAAGGTAGCTGTACCTTCCCGTAAAGCGAAAATGCAACACCCGTACTTGTACGTTTTCCTTTACGGTGGTGCTTTCAGCCTTCCTACAAGTCTTCAAGTACAGGATCGTTTTATCCTCACGCCAGCTTTGTGAGTAGAATTTATTATCTCTCTTTTCCCAAGAACTGAGGCAAAAGGAAGACCACAGATGGGCGGACTGTCCCCCCAGTGCTGTCCCAGGACAGGTCCTGCTTCTGGACCATGCGCTGCCCCGCGACGTCCGTCTTGCAGAGCATCACGTAATGACAAAAATAATGTTAACGTCAGGAACCGCCCGTTCATAGCCTTGAGATCATTTTTTTCCTGTAGGAGACAATTATCTGTGGGTTCCCCGAAGTGCCTGGAAAAGTACTTTGATACAAACCCACTGATGCCAGAAATCCCAATAGTAACAACTAATTCCTTGAAGGTGAACATTGACCTTTTCCTCTAATATTTATCAGAAATGTACATGGGCCTAAAAGCGGAAGCATATTTAGTCTATAATTCTTCAGAGCATGTGATTCTGTCAGCTTCGCCCTTGAAAGAAAGAAAGCTGGGTAGAGAGAGATCTGGAGCACACTTTTGGGTCTAGGAATTTTCTGTAATACCTTTATGACTTAAATATACTGTTTATAGCTTTGTTTAATCTACAGAAACACTTTGTTATTAACCCAAAGTCCCCATATTAGGAATTTAAAAAATAAATCATGTTATACTCATAAATTGACTTATTAATAAACAATTAAAATGGTAAAGAAGATTATTATAAAGAGGAAAAGATGGCCAGTGAAGGGGAAAAGGAAGAGACCTCGGGACTTGCCTGGTGGTCCAGTGGTTAAGACTCCGCACTCCCAGTGCAGGTTTGATCCCTGGTGGGGGAACTAAGATCCCACATGCCGCACGGTGCGGCCAAAAAATGAATAAATAAAAGATAAATAAATAAAATGCACACACCCAGTCATTAAAAAAAAAAAAAAACGTAAAAAAAAAGAAGAGGCCTTGGGGCAGGAGGAAAAGACAGCAGTGAGGCAGAGAGGACCCACAGAGCACGGCCATTTCCCTACACAGACAGAGTTCTCAGGGCACATCATCTGACCCAACCAGGTCTACTGAATTGAATTTACACTTTGATTCAAAAAAGCAAAGTTTCTGCCCCTAAACCTATACTTGCCTCTTGACGGAGGCTGATCCTTTCAGGATAGCACCAAAGGAGGCATGAATTCCCTGTGTTTTTTATTTTAAGGAGGTGCTAACATGCAGTTTAATTATAAGCACTTAAATTCCGGTGATGTCAATGGCCTCACCTCCGAGGGACCCCAGGGCAGGGCCGCAGGACCTGGAGCGGTGACCAGTCCACAGGCACGTGTGGATTCAGCACACAGGCCTGTGAACGTGGCCGAGAGCCTTTTAGGTAACGTCTAGGAACAGCTGGCTTCAATTCAAGATTTTGTGGAAAGAGCAGAGTAGGGGATGGAAAGTTCTGAAAAGGTAAGGAGTCAAGTTCAGTAGACACAGCACAGGTTGTGGCTGAGAGTTCAGAATTCTCTTCTGCTATTTTAAACTAGGCCCATGGAAAAGTCCAGCTGACAGACCAGTTATTAATGGGTTCACTACGTTCCAAACAACATATGGAAAACTTTCCTGTAAGAAGAGAACAAAGTATGTATTATTTTATTTTTATGTTAGAGAGAGGTTTTTAAAAAATTGTTTTCCGTATTCCAAGACGGAACATGTTTGATGCAGAAAACTAAGTACACTGAAAAACAAATACCGATAAATTATTAGTTTATAGACATTTATAACATATCCATATTTTAATTTTAAAAATATAGAAAGCATTTTTTTTTTTGCAGGGTTGCTGCATTGGGTCTTCGTTGCTGCACATGGGCTTTCTCTAGTTGCAGCGAGTGGGGGCTACTCTTCGTTGTGGTGCACGGGCTTCTCATTGCAACGGCTTCTCTTGTTGCTGAGCACGGGCTCTGGGCGTGCGGGCTTCAGTAGTTGTGGCTTGTGGGCTCAGTAGTTGTGGCTCGTGGGCTCTAGAGCGCAGGCTCAGTAGTTGTAGCGCACGGGCTTAGTTGCTCCGCGGCCTGTGGGATCTTCCCGGACCAGGGCTCGAACCCGTGTCCCCTGCATTGGCAGGCGGACTCTCAACCACTGTGCCATGAGGGAAGTCCCATATTTTTATTTTATAATAATCTTCTTTACCATTTTAATTGTTTATTAATAAGTCAATTACAAGTATAACATCATTTATTTTTTAAATTCCTAATATGGGGCCTTTGGGTTAATAACAAATTGTTTCTGTAGATTAAACAAAGCTATAAACAGTATGTTTAAGTCATAAAGGTATTACAGAAAATTCCTACACCCAAAAGTGTGCAAGTTTTGAATGCTCTGAAGGAATCAGCTACATGTTGCAAAGCAGCTTTTCCCAAAGTCCATAGTGAATGATAATTAATGAGAAATGATATGAATAATTGCCCACCTTCCCTTGCACTTTGTTCACCCTTTAAATTATTTCATTTCAGCACCACAAATTAGATAGGAAAAGCTGATATTTTTTTAAAATTTTGAAACAATTTAGTCTTATTCTCCAAATTGCTTATTCATTTCCTTTGGTCTGTTTTCTACTGGGTATCCAACGTTTTCCAATTTATTGCTAGGCTCTCTTTACAGTCTAAGTAATTAAGCCTTTGTCATGTATATTATTACTTCATTATTTGATTTCGAATTTTGTTATGGAAAACTTACATACACAGAAATTTTAAATATGCGTAGAATAACATATATAAATATTTTCTTGGGAGTTTTACCTTTGATAACATGCTTATTTACAAAGGTCTTCCCAACTCCAAGAATGTAGAAATAATTTCTTGTACTTTCCTACACATAAAATCCATGAGGAAGTTTATTCAATAAGAGACAGAAGCCTTACCTTTGGAAAGTTTTGAATAGTTAATCAGTTGCCTCAATATCATTTGTTAAATATTGTCTATTTTCCCCACTGATTTGCTAATTCTTGCAGTATACTAAATCTCTATATACAGCTTTTTAGCACATTTATTCTTTCAGATGAACTTTGAAATCAACCAGTAATTTTAAATATCTTTGAAATTTTGAGTAGAATTGTGTTAAGTGTATAGATTATTTTGGGGAGGATTTACAATATGTTTCTGTATTCAAGTATTACATCTTTTAGTGGGATGTTTTATGTTTTGTGTTTATGTTTATGATAAGATGACTTTTTAAATCTAACCAATTAGCTTTTTTGGAAATGTATTGCTTATTGCCAGAGCAAATCTGATCTGGTCCCCATAGTTTATGACTGTTTGTCCCCAATAAGGATATTATATATTATGCTACTTAATTTGTAATCAAGACCATTCTGAGTTTTTTTTTTTAAGTTTTGATTGATTTTAATTGTTTTCTTAGTCCAAATAGATAATTGAATCCTCAGAAAATAATTACCAACTTGCATCCACCTTTTCTTTTTTGTTTGATTAACTATGACAGTAAGAAACTCTTTAAATTCCAAACTCTAATGTTTCACCATTTAACATAAGTCTGACATTTTAGGGATTCTTCAACAGATGAAGCAAGTATATCGTCCTCTTCTTTGCTTAAGTGTTTAACTAGAGTGCACACTCAATGTTATTACCTGTCTTTAGGGATTCTGATTGATTCTAAAAACTTTACGACAATATCTACTCTCCACTTTAAACTTTTAGAAATAGAAGTTTAGAAATAGAGTCCCTGAGTGTAGCTGGGCACACAACTACCACACGACGGGCATTTCCCAGCTTTCCTTGAAATTAGCCCATGTGGTTAATTTCAGGGCAGTGGGATGAGAGCAGAAGTGAAGTGACAACATTTGTCTTCCTGCCTTAAGGGCAGCATCTCTGTGGAGACGTTTTTTCTTTCTCCAGTGTTGGACTGGGTTAGTAATAAGCAGACCAGCACTCGGAACAAGAGGTGGAAGTTACTGGGATTCCATAGTGTCCACCCTCCTGGTTGAAAGCCTGGGTTATCTCAAGGGTCAGAGCAGTTGACCGGTCGAGACCACTGTCTTCCCCTAGACTGCTAAGGAAAGGACATAGTATGTGTAATGTATACATCAATTTATATTAATATTTGCATATGATATGTAAATGTATAAATATATTATATATTCATGTATATATTTAAGTGATTGTGTTTTAGCATCTCTTTCTTATAGAAGCTTCGTCTATACCATAACTAATACACACATCAATTAATGTAGTCATACGTTTTTGTCTCTTTTGATCGGGAAGAGGCTGGTATAATAACCCTTTAGCGTGATGTTAGATTTGGTTGACTACTACTTAGAGTTTTTATGTGCACTTCCGTTAAGAGACCGGTCTGTATTTGAGAGAAGTGGATGGAGTAAGAACCTGGGCTTTCGGGCCAGACTTCCTGGGTTTCAGTCCTGTTGTCTGTTTCTTGATGGCTCCAAACCTGAAGATATTCACCGTCACCGTGCGTCAGTTACGTCATCTGTGAAACTGGGAAAATCACTGAACACTTTCAAACAGCTGGTGTGAGGATGAGATAAATCAATACGAGTAAGGTGCTTCAGACAGTGCCTGGCACAGAGCAGGTGTTCACTGAATGCAATTATTAGTGTGAACGTGTGCATTTTTGTTGTTGTTTTTGTCCTCAGGTTTCAGTATCTGGATTATCCGACTTACTTTACTGGATTAATTTTAATTTGTATTTCTTTTCCATTTTTCTCCGCTGTGGAACAGTTTAACTAGCATAGCCATCACCCATTTTGTGAAAACAATTCTTTGAACTCTTTTAATTAATTCTAAGGAAGTTGTTCTACCTACAATGTTTACATCTTTTCCATAAATTACTTTACCTCTGCCACTGATCTTATTCTGGGATTGGTTCTTCTTAGACATTATCTCCTCTAAATCTTCACCATGGGGCCGAGGCTTCTGGAAAGTCGATATATGCCTGAAACAGAAGTCCCCAGATATCTGCTGCACAGGTCTAAGTCCACACTACAGTGAAACCATGGTGACCATCCAAATTAATCCCTCAAACCTTCCGTGCCTCCCCTTCACTAAAGGCGCGTGGCTGGTGAACGAAGTTCCCCATTCTGTCTGTCCCCAAGGACTGTGTGATTGTCACAGGGCAGGTGTGAGCTCGATGGGGCTGGGTGAGGAGAGACAGGTAACATCGCTGTAGTTTTCAAGCCTTGTGCTCCCCTGCACCTTCCTGCCACCCACCTCAGAACTATTGGAAATGTCTCTGTGTTATAAACTTTATGTGAAATATCGTTAGCCAAGACACGTCACCCTACTGTCAAGGAAGCAACAGTTGAAATGATCAGAACACATGAACAAGCATTTACAGTTGCCGTGGTGGACTGAACTGTTCCCCCCAAAGGTATTAAGTCATAACCCCCAGCACCTGTACATGTGACCTTCAAATTAAGATGAAGCTATACTAGACTAGGGTGTGGCCCAAATCCAACAGCTGGTGTCTTATCAGAAAAGGAGAGGCAGACACCGAGGCCCAGAAAGACGGCGGGAAGAAGGCCCTGTGAGGGCAGAGGAGCACCGAGGACCGCGGCCACCCCGAGAAGCCACGAGACTCAAAGATCCTCCCCTAGGACCTTCAGAAGAAAACCCTGCTTCCGAGAATGGCCTGCTGACGTCTTGATTTCAGACTTCTTGGCCTCCAGAGGTAGCAAGAATAAATTTCTGCAAAGTCATCCACTCTGCAGTAATCCATTGCGGCAGCCCTAGGCGATTCATCCAACTGCTAAGAGGAAACGGAAGAGCGTCAGCCTTTTTTCCCACAATCCATATGGCTTTTTTTGCTCTTTCTCTTGTCCTATTGCCCTGAGTACAAATTTGATTTTGACGTGGGGGAAAGGTCTTTAATCACCCTCCATTAAGGTTGATATTAAGCTTTGACTCTAGGACGTTACCAAAGAGAAAGAGCATATTAATCCCCAAGTGTGTAGAAGAAAGTAATGAATGCAGATAAGACTGGAAATAGACAAAAGAGAAAACGTGCAAAGCCAACATCAGCTTCTTTCAAAAACTAATCGAAGTAATAACATTAATGAGACTCATCAATGAAAGAAAAAGCACAAATTAACAATATCAGATACTTCAAATGTTAAAAAGATATTAAGGTGATATGAAGAAAAATTCTATGCCAATAAATTTGACTATATAGATTAAATGGAAAAATGTACTGAAAAAAGTTGATCAAAGTGACATAAGGAGAAATGAAATGTCTACAAGTCCTTTATCTATTAGATATATTGACTAGGAAATTAAAAATCGTTCGATAAAAAAGGTTTTAGGTCCAAATGACTATACTAGTGAATTCTGTAAAACTTAAGAAGGAAGTAGCACCAATCTTACACACACATTTACCGAAAAAAATGATACTGGAAACATTTTCAACTGGTTTTATTCAGCAAGAATAACCGTGATGCCAAAATATGGCAAAGACATTACCAGGAAAGAAAATATAGACAAATATCTCCCAGGAGCACAGGACCAAGCATTACTAACAAAATATAAACATACCTGATCCAGCAAAAGATAGTACATTATTACAACAGAGTTTATTCCAGGTGTACACATGAATTCACCATTTAAAAATCAATCCTCATAATTCACCTCACTAACAAGCTGAAGTAAAAATTTTAAAAAGGTGATGTCACTTGATGCAGATAAAATTCAACAGCCAAACATGATTTTTAAAAAAGAAAAGCAGCAAACGAGAACAAAATGAAATGTCCTCATTTAACAATAAGGCACGTCTAAAGTTAACATCGCAGTTAATAGCGCCTCCTTTACCGCTTTACCTTATGGTCGGAAGGAGCGTGTTTGCTCTCACCATGTCTGTTCTGGGACTTCCTGTCCCAGTCGCTGCAATAAAGCAGGATGCAAGAGAGCATCCCAATGGGAAACAAAGAAGGAAAACTGTACATCCTTAAAGATGGTGACTGTGTATGCAGGAAAACCTCATGGAAAATACAAAATGAGGAAAACACCAAAGTCCTAGAACCAAACAGTAAACTTAGTAAGGTCGTAGGAGTTCTAAAAAACTTTTTATTTTATATTGGAGTATAGCTGATTTACAATGTTGTGTGAGTTTCAGGCGTGCAGCAAAGTGATTCGGTTTTACATATACATACATCTATTCTTTTTCAGATTCTTTTCCCTTATAGGTTATTAGAGAATACTGAGTAGAGTTCCCTGTGCTACACAGTAGGTCCTTGTTAGCTATCTATTTTATATATAGTAGTGTGTGTGTGTTCATCCCAATCTCCTAATTTGTCCCTTCCCCCAACCTTTGCCCTTTGGTAACCCTAAGGTCACAGGTTTAAAGGGTCAATATACAAACTTCAAATACATTTCCATATAATAGTAACAAAACATGTGAATATAAAATTGTAAAAGAAAATATCACTTCAAAAGCATTACAATATCAAGACCTAACAGATAGGGATGAATCTTAGAAAATGGGCAAAAGAAGACATGCAGGTGCCCAGCGAGCCAACGCAAAAGTGCTGAACGTGTCTGGCCATCGGGGAAAGAGCAGTTAAAGCCACAGCAGGTGCCCTTTCACACCCTATGGAAGAAACGAAGGCAACCGGGCCTCGGCATCTCATTTTTGGCGCCTCCATGGAATAGTACAGATCCGGAGGAGGAGACTCCCTTCCCAAAGCAACAAATGTAGGACGGGGAGAAAACCGGTCCACATGTTTGGGGAGCAGGATATTTGCACAGAAATGCATTCCAACCCTTGTTTCCACCTCATTCCAAGTGTTCGCTTCAGCTTCCAGGAGGAAAGCTTTCCAAACTAAAAATAAAAGTTGCCTGCATTTCTACAGAGGTTTTAGCCTAACGTTCTAATTTACTGCCTTCAGTGCCCTTTAAACGTCACGGTAACGGCAACAGGAAAACAGAAGGGAAAAAAATGAGTAAAGTGTATTTTGGAAAATTCTCCTCTTGTATAACCGTGTCTCCACCAGTAGCTTTGCCGCGGAGGTGGGTCAGCGGTGGGGTTGGCAGTGTATTGCTGGGAGCTCCATGGGGACGAGGCCAAGATTAACAGGACTTTGAGAAACAATACGCCTAATTTCACGGTGACCCTCCCTCACCAGCATCCTCCGCACTCTTCGAAACACGCCTTTTGATTTGTCTTTCATTATAAAAGATGATGACTGCATCTAGGAAACAGGATGGATTTATCCTAGTACATCGTAATGACAAACACTGCCAGATTCTGAGGCTTCTGAGGCTGAGTGGTGTCCGCTGCATGGGCTCCACCAAAGAACTGAAGTGTGAATTCAGCTCATTTGAAAACGTCCTCCACGTGGATATTTCAAAAGCTGTCGTTACTCCCAGGGCTTTCCTTGAATGTGAGAAGTAAGTTACTAAATCATATTTACGTGTATGAGATGACCTTATCCCTACCTGAGGGCGCAGGAAGACAGATATAAATATCCGTCTACAGACAACAGCATGCGTTCTTAGTTTGCTTTTAACACGTGCATTCAGAGAACTCAGGAGGCCCACCACTGTTTTCCAGCAGCAGTCCTAAGTATCAGTACAAGTAAGCCAACTGTGCATCTTTCTACTGGAATTGGTTTAGCAAACAGAAATGTTTTTAGTAGAAAAGTATCATAAAAGTGTCACAGCCATTATGTTGCAAGTGCAGCTAATTTATTGTCTAAGGGACAGATTTCTCCCTTGCTCGTAGAAATTCCATAGAAATTTATATTTTTGTGTGTGTAGGTACTTTGAGTTTATAGCCTGGATGTTATCTCACAGAAAGAAGCACTAGGTCTTGGAGGTTTGCGCATGCATGGGGGTAATGATATTCATGTTAAAGTTACCAGAGGTTCCTGAAATTTTCCAGAACTTACTACCGAATTTTTGAGGTGACACATTTGATTCAGCCATTCATTCATTTAAATACTGGATGACCTCAGTCCTTTGAAGACCGGGGCGATGCAAGTGTTCCGTCTTTTCCACAAGTCAGGAGAGGAAACACAACGAAACCCTGACTAGGGACTTAGCTGCAGTGACGTGCATGGCGGAAAGAACCTGGAGAAAGCGCGTCATCGTAGCCCGTGTGGCGACGGGCAGAGACGGGGCAGGCAAGTGAAGTAACCGGGCCTGCCCTGGCCTGCCTGTCCTCTCTGGTCTCGGGGCCTCCCGGTGCAGAGGCCGTCACGGGACGCCCGTCCCGAGGAGGTCTTTGTGCTCTCGGCTGTCCTTGAGCTCGCGTAACTTGCCCTGCCTCTTGGAGATGCGGGGACCTGGAACATGTCTCCTGTGTCCCACACCACCTACGGCCATTGATTTCGTTGCGACTGATGGTAACGTTCTTCTCCCCTCTGCAGAGGGAAATGCTCTAAGGCAGAACAAAGTGGACGTTCTTGGTCCCCAAGCCTTTCCCTGAGCAGAGGTGGAATGCAGAAAAAGAGGAAGAAGGTATTTGAATACAGAATTCTCCTTTTTAGGGGCAATAACCAGGTTATCTCAGACTCCTGGAATTGCCTTTTCTCTGGCCTTTAGGTCCTTCCTTCCTCCCTCCCTCCCCACACTTTCCTTCTTCTTCTTTCCTTCCCTTTCTTCCTTTCTCTCTTTTCTTCCTTTCTTTCCTTCCTTCCTTCTTTCTTTTTCTCTCTCTTTCAGTCAATCTTTTTTTTTTAATTATTTATTTATTTATTTTATATTCATTTTTGGCTGTGTTGGGTCTTCGTTTCTGTGCGAGGGCTTTCTCCAGTTGCGGCGAGCGGGGACCACTCTTCATCGCGGTGCGCGGGCCTCTCACTGTCGCAGCCTCTCCCGTTGCGGAGCACAGGCTCCCGACGCGCAGCCTCAGTAACTGTGGCGCACAGGCCTAGTTGCTCCACGGCATGTGGGATCTTCCCGGACCGGGGCACGAACCTGTGTCCCCTACATTGGCAGGCGGACTCTCAACCACTGTGCCACCAGGGAAGCCCTCAGTCAATCTTTAAGAGTGACTTCAAGTCCATAATTCTCTTTCTAGGAACCCCCTAAACTAACAAGGAATAAACCTTTCAACCAACACTTTTATATACAAGGCAGCGTGGTACCAGGGCAAGGATTTCATCACCTGGAGCTTTGACGACAGATTCACTGATGTCTCTCTGGGAAGAGTGGCAGGATTCACTTTCCCTTGTTCCCAGTCACAGAAATAACACAATATGATTCGCTCTGGTCCTCCTCCAAAGGCCGGCCCCTCACTGCTTCCTGATGGGAAGGAAGACGCTGTGGGGTGACGTTCCCCCTTTCCCTGATTCCCGCTCTCAGTAGCCTCTGGGGGGGACAGAACACACCCACTCGGGACTCTGCATGAGCTTCCTTTCTGGAGTTTCTGCTCCAAAACAATTGCAATGATAGAAAATCAAGCCCAACTATACCTGTTTATTGCAGTGAGCCCACCGCATTTGGAAAGGATATTAAATAACAATTATGTTTTCATAAATTGACTTTGCAGGAGAAGGATTAGATATTTAAACTATTATCACGTCCATGATCTTTCAGATGAAAACTTTCACTTCAAAAAGGAAAGCGATCTCATCAAGGGCCAACTGTACATGTTTTTTTAAATAAAAAAATTTTAAAGGTGAAAAGATAATACGAAATTAGAAAAGCTTGAATAAATATATCTGTGCATTGGATCCATCGTAGGCACCGACATACACTTTGTATTTCACAAAATAGATGCTGTTAGAATTTAGATACGCAGGGTTGCCAAAACTACACGTGTTTCCTTAGAGACCTTTTAAAAGCAGACATCTAATTATACAAAAAATTTTAGGAAAATAATAATGGCAATTTTAAAGTTCCAGATGTTAGAGTCTTTAAACCAACTAGGCTAGACGAGTGTCAACAGTATGGTTTTCTTTCCCCTTTCAGAACCTTGGTCTCTGAGGGTGAACGGCACTGCACCACCCAAGGCACGGGTCAAACAGCTATTTATCCCCTGCTTTACTGATACAATGTAGTGCTCATAACGATGAATCAAGTGCTACCCGTTATCACAGGCAATCAAGAAAATTAAACCTCCTTAAAAATCATTTACACAAATACAAAGCATTTCAAACTTAAGTGACGCTGTCATTATTTTTGTTTTTCCAAGGTACGGCTAAGTTCTCTCTCTCTGGCTGATATGTCCAAGATGTCACTGACAGTGGCAGCAAGACCACCAGATTGGTTCTGATTTTTGTGCTCCACCTGTATGTCTTTCAAAATTAAGTATCTGACAGCTAATTTTACTGAGATGTGCCTTTTCCCAAGTATCTAATATCCTAGAGAACTAACGTAAAAGTCATCTCTTGTCCATTTCCTGAGAGTTTGCCTAAAAAGTGTAAAAACTGCACCAGGGGCTTCCCTGGTGGTGCAGTGGTTAAGAATCCGCCTGCCATTGCAGGGGACGCGGGTCCGAGCCCTGGTCTGGGAAGATCCCACATGCCGTGGAGCAACTAAGCCCATGCGCCACAACTACTGAGCCTGCGCTCTAGGGCCCACAAGCCACAACTACTGAGCCCGCAAGCCACAACTACTGAAGCCCGCGCGCCTAGAGCCCATGCTCTGCAACAAGAGAAGCCACCGCAATGAGAAGCCCGCGCACCACAATGAAGAGTAGCTCCTGCTTGCCGCAACTAGAGAAAGCCCGCACGCAGCAACGAAGACCCAATGCAGCCAAAATTAAATAAATAAATAATTAAAACAAAACAAAACTGCACCAAAGCTAGGTTGACCAGCCCGAAGTGTTCTTTGAGACAGCGTGGGGGAAGTTCCAGACCTGCCCTTCTCATGGAGGAGCGGAGCCTCAGCAGAGCAGCTTCAAGAATCTTTGCTGGAACACGCGTCCCGTGCGCTCTGACCTCTCCCCTTCAGCATCTTGTGGATGCTCAAGACACTGGAGCCAATGCTCTGAAGTGCCCGACTGC
This sequence comes from Stenella coeruleoalba, assembly GCF_951394435.1. NCBI lineage: Eukaryota > Metazoa > Chordata > Mammalia > Artiodactyla > Delphinidae > Stenella > Stenella coeruleoalba. The sequence goes on from NC_137164.1 coordinate 2,248,436, forward strand.
CTTCCCGCCTCAGCACTGGCTCAGAGCTAATCCAGGAAAAAGGTGGCTTCTCTCTAGACAAGCAGGAATCAGCAGAAAGTAGACAGAGTGAGAAATAAAACACCCCCAGGGGCATGTCTCTGTCTCCTCCAGAGGCCGCCCAAGGTCCTGCGTGGCCTTTGTACATCTCCCGTCCCAGGACTCCTGTCCGCACAGAGGCCCCCTCCCACCGTGATCTCAGAATCCGGCCCAGATCTTCTCCAATGAAAATTCCAAAAGGACCTTCCATCCTGAAGAAGTTGCTTGAGGAAGAGAGTGAGTTTTCTCAGGGCCTCTGGCCAGGCTCACAGGAGCACAGCAGTAGGTAACAAGCTGGCTCTGAGGGTAACACACACCGGAGAGATGCTAGGATTTCTCAGAGGATTTGCACTTGTGTCGGGTGATTGCAGGAGACTTTAAGGTAGCGAGTCTTTGCTTGAGGTGTCAGGAGGTACAGGGGACCGCATGATGGGACCTCCTAAATCCCACCTAGAAGCTGGGGGGCCTGGACAGTAATGATTAAACAGCGGCCGTCACCTGCCCTGCGTGGGAGGGGAGACGTTTGGTCACTTCCGCAGCTGGACAGGGTCTGTGTCTGTGCTCAGATACCCTTCGAGTTGTCCTGTTTGTCCTGATGCTTCATCGCCACATAACAGCCTTCCTGACATTGAAATGGGTTTATGGTCAATAGGAGAACACCGAGGCCTTGCGCTGAGCGCCAGTCCAGTTCATAGCAGCACAAAGGACTAGCTGACAGCTCCAGGCCAGCTCCTGGACGCCACGGCTGCCTTCCTCTCCCTCAGCCCCCAGATTTGGCCGATGCAGACAGAGGAGGCCACTGGACACACTCCACGCTCCTCAGACGCTCCGCGTGGGGACATTTCACTGTTGCTCGCCGGGGCTGAGATTACTTAGAGGACACGAACCTCATCCATCCCAGGAGATTTGCTGGGTTCTTTGATATGACGGTAGCTGCCCGGTAGCCTGGAAGATTCTGCACAGGACACACCAGCCAACTGGAACAGAGGCAGTTATCAGAAAGGAAGAAAAATTAGTCCTCAGAATGAGTCTTGAAACCAGGGGCCTAGATTAGAAAACCAGACGAGGAGTCCAGTCGGGTGGTCTTGGGAAGCCAGGTGACCTTCTCTCAGCTCCGTCAAGGGCTGACGATCTTGCAGTTGGCACCAACAGAACAGTGTTCGCTAGAGCGTGCGTTTCCCCGGGGCTCAACAAGGGCCAAAGACCGACGGTGATTCTCTGCAACAACTCTGGCTAATGCTTGGGTTTTAGACTCTTCTTAGCGTCAAAGGCAAGGTTTGGACAAACGCTGCAGTTGCGGTGTCCCTAACTGAGAATTGCGCTGGACTTGGTGTGCACGAAGGCTTATCTCAGCTGTCCCTTCTGGGAGTTTTATAAATAAACCTCATTTTGGAGGTTTTTGTGTAATTTTTTCCATGCAAACATGATCAACTGGAGTGTAGATAACTGTAAGTGTTTGCAAATCTCTAACACGTATCCTGAACACACAGGCTAAGTGTGTATGAGGCATAGGTGCAAACCTGACGTCTGTGTAGGAAAGAATGATCTGACGGTGCCCAGACTGTTTGGGGAATGTCCGGCTCATTTATCTCAACAGGAAGAGGCAGATTTTGTGTCCCTTTATGAGGACACATTTTTTTGAGTCAATTTAAAACAGACAAAGTGTCCCTGAAGTGAACAAGTTAACCATTGTGGTCAGCGCAGCTCCAATATTAGCGTTTTTGGGGACTGGCTAACTCGTGTTGATAGGGTTGTAATGACCTCAGTGGAAATGTTTTGATAATGTGGAGGTTAAAGTTCACTTTGTAGAAGACTGAAGGTTGATATTGATGTGAGGGAAACTTAAGAACTAAAAGGCACCCGTAAAAAGACCGTCTAGTCTCCAAAGTGTGTATAAGAGCAGCTAGCCGGTGGGGTTGTCAGATGCAGCAGACAGGTACTCAGAGAAGCCCCTGTGCGCTGGGAAAATGTGCAGGAGAGCTTTGTGAGTCCTTCAGTAGGAAAAGGAGAGAGACCCCAGGGGATAAAAATATAGGATGATGATAAGGGAAATCATATTAGGGTCCTAAAGGGGGCCATAATGTACTAATGGGTAAGGTTAGTAGTGGAGCAAAAGCACAGAAGAGTGCGTGGGCCAATCAGAAATAGTCTGATTCCATTGTCTTGGGTGGAAGGCGTCTGCTTCTGTAGTCAGTGGCTTCTGGAGAATTCCAAAGAACCCTTAGTTTAGGGTCTTTCAAAGGATGGGACGTCTAGTGTCAAGGAGAAGTGCTGCGTGTTGGTTAACAGGACACACACCTTCACTTTGACTGGTAAGTCCGTTATTCAGAGAGCATCTTCCCTCAACGCTCACGGGCAGCTTCTCTGATGCTTTACAGACATGCTGAAATGTTTCCATGAGCGGGTGGGCGTGCAGACAGCACCAGCAAGACCTCCTACGACTAGCTCACCAGCTCAGGCCGATCCCTGCTCCTGTGGATAATATGGTGAAATGTCTTAATTTCATTCTATTCTACCATCGCTGTCTTTTTAGGTGATCATACAGCACTTCAAGGTTTTTAAATTTGCCATTTATCTCATAGGAGTGCTTGGATAGGTCAGGAGATCTCTTGGTTTCTAAATCAGGTTGAAATGAGGGACATACCCCACATCCTACCCACTATCAACATGAATGTACATATTTTATCTTTTGTCAGGGAATTAACCATCTGAATTGATTTCATTTCTGTGACAAGGTTTTATTTTAGGGGTAAATTCAAAAGTATCTTGTTTGGCAATTTTCTGTTTTACTTGTTCTGTGTGATTTGTTAACAAACAATTAAATCGCCGCCATCCGAAGGCGTCTCCGGGCAGTTTGTGTAGAGTTCCCAAATCTGGGTCGTTCCCGGAGAAAACTACACAGTCGTGGAGTCTTTGACTTCATGTAAAGGAAGGAGGAGGGATGGGTTTGACAATGATGTGTGAAGGACAAAGCAGTGATGTTTTATAGGAAAATGAAAAGTGGTGAGCACTTCTTTTTCTTCTTGTCAATAGACAAGATTTGCGTAGGAATCCCACTTCGGTAGTTATGGGTACTCAGTGACTTACTTCGCACGCATATGTGCTTGTCTCTAACTGCAAGATTTAAGAAAAGGATGAGACTCAGGAAGGATATAAGGGAGTTCTCGGCACATATAGTAAAGAAAGGTAGACCCAGGATGACCAGGGTGGAATTTTAAGACACAGAATGGCTACATTACCATCTTAACGAACAGAGGCCCAGAAGTTAATATAGAGGAAGAAAAAATAGGACTGGCTTTATTATCCTGGTGACAAATACCACGCATGTGAGTTTGTGTCAGAGCTGTGGGACATCTAAACGTGGTAACTAATCTCTGGTTTGCTTGTTTGATATTTTCTTTCAAAATCTCTGGTGGGCTTCATCTTTTCCCGAAGTACAACAAGGGTATATCTTAAGAGACCCACAGACTCACTTCTCTGAAAGACAGGAAGATAGAAAAAAAGCTGTGGATCTGGAGAGGAGAGAAGCTTCGGTCAGCAGTTGTGAGGTGGGCACGTGCACGGGATCTCAGAAGACAAGGAGGCTCCCTTCCCAAGTCCCTGTGCCAGCTTTGGCGCTCACCATCCCTTCAGAGCTCACTCCAATTTTCTCACCACCACGCAGTCCCAATTTTCAGGTAAGAGATGCAACCACCATTGGTTTAGGCTTTTGTGAGAGCCTGCAATCTTTTACCAGTGTCTTCATGGAGAAATGATTCCAAGTTCCAAATATAAGACTTCTTCGAAGCTTCTGGAAATGAACCCCAGGAACTTCTAGCCTCCTTCAGCTTAGCTTAGAGGCTAAGCGGCGTGGCTCTTCTGCTTGTTTTATCTCGTGGCCAAGAGGAAGTCACCAGTGTGGAGGAATAACAGTCAGCCTTAGTGACAGTTATCTTACGATTTCTAGGGCTGAAAGAAGAAAGATTTTCAAACCTGAATTTTGGGGAGCGTTTTCATTTGTTCTAGATCTATGAGAGGTAGACTGATCAGAGACTATATGTCTCACAAGCAGGGTTTAAAATGTTGCATTTCAAGAAAAGTTGACAAGAAACATTCACATTTTCCCTGCCTGTTTTAAAACATCATTATGTGCTCTTGTGATTTATGGCCTCTCTTGTCATTCTGGCACCTACAATGGATAAGATCATTAAAAACTTTTTTAAAGCTTTTATTTATCAGAGCCATGGAAAAATGACATTCCTATTAGCTTTAGTTGGAAAAGTTAGAAAAGCACGTTGTAACTCATTCCAGGTAATATCTTTCTTTTGTATAGCTATTACCCAGACCTATCTAAAGAAACAGTTGAATGTGAATTATTTCAAAATCAGAATAGTCTCTGTAAAATTTGAAATGCACTATGCGCCTCAGGTGCTGACAGCGAAGCCTATGCCAAGCATTTGATCCACGGATACCCGTTTTCCAAGTTCTCCAGATCCTTAGATGTGCATCTCTTCCATTTGTTTCTGTGGCCAATTTTCAAATAGGGATCGGGAAACAGTTTAGAGATCATAAATCACACTGATCGTTGGGAAATAAAAAGGGTTCCTTTGCTTCTTCAGATGTGGTTCCACACAGTTTTACAAATCTTTAAGCTAAATCAGAAATCCAGACGCAAAATTATGGTGCTTACATATATCACGTCTGTGACGTTCCACGGAGGAACGTGGGGCTGGAAGACCTGACCAGGCTATAAGCTGGCATAAAAAAGCTCAGGTCAACACTGCAGAAAACAATGGAGGAGAGTTTAAAAGTGAGTGTGGTTCCACTGCTGTGTACATGTCTCACTAAGTGACTAATTCAGCCAAAATATAGCATTCACTGCACGTGATCATATTAAAGAACTATTGTATTTGCAACTTTCTCATTAAACGGACCTGGTAATAGTTTCATTTTTACTTTAAAAAATTCCAGTCTTTCTGATAGGACTAGTGACTGCCTCCCCTTTATTTTTACTTGTCTTTATATTCTCCCAGTGTTCTTTAAAGAATAAAAATGAGTTACTTTTCTAATCATAAAAATACATTTAAAAATGCCTACACTGTCTTAGAAGCACTCTTCACATCTTCCTGTCTTCTCGGCTGCTCTGCTCACGTCGGCGTCTTCTCCCTTGACCTTCCTCTAGCACGTTTTTGGGTGTTTTGGTCGTGTGTACTCCTCACTTGCTGTAAGTCACTTTCCTTCCCAATGAGGCTGCAGGAGGCTTGACCGTGGGGATAATTCATGTGCTTGTTGCTTCTCAAAGTGGCAACGCAACATTAGCACAAAGATGATAATGATGCCCTTTAAGATTTCTTTTTTTAGGGCTTCCCTGGTGGCGCAGTGGTTAAGAATCCGCCTGCCAATGAAGGGGATACGGGTTCGAGCCCTGGTCCAGGAAGATCCCACATGCCATGAGGCAACTAAGCCCGTGAGCCACAGCTGCTGAGCCTGTGCTCTAGAGCCTGTGAGCCACAACTACCGAGCCCACGTGCCACCACTACTGAAGCCCACGTGCCTAGAGCCCACGCTCCGCGGCAAGAGAGGCCACTGCAACGAGAAGCCCGCGCACCATGACGAAGAGTAGCCCCTGCTCAGCACAACTAGAGAAAAGCCTGCGCACAGCGACGAAGACCCAACACAGCCAAAAATGAATAAGTAAAATAAATAAATTTGTATAAAAAAAGAACAAACTAATCCCAAAGTTAACAGAAGGAGGACTATAATAAATATCAGAGCATAAATAAAAAGAAATAGAGAACAGAAAAACAATAGAAAAATCAACAAAACTGAGATTTTTAAAGATAAAGTTGATAAACAGCTAGACTAAGAAAAAAAGAAAACAAATAAAATCAGAAATGAAAGAGCAGACATTACAACATATGACAGAAATAAAAAGAATCATAAAGGACTATTATGAACAATTATGAGCCAACAAATTAGATAACCCAGAAGAAATGGATAAACTTCTAGAAACGTACAACCTATCAAGACGGAATCAAGAAGAGATAGCCTAAATAGACCAATAACAAACAAGGAGATTGAATCAATCCTCAAAAGACCTTTCAACAAAACGGAAACAAAGACAACAGACAAAAACCTTCCAACAAAGGAAAACCCAGGACCAGATGGCTTCACAGGTGAATTCTCCCAAACATCAAATAAGAACCAACAGCTACTCTTCTTAAACTCTTTCAAAGAGGAGGAGAACACTCCCAAACTCATTTTATCAGGCCAGCAAGGGTTCACCCAAAAGATCACGTATAATAATGTTGGTAGGAGCTTTATTTCTCTTAGCTAAAAATCTGGAAACAACCTCAAATTTCAGCAACAATTTCAGTAATCAAATTGGGGGGGGGGGTTAAATTTACTTTTAAATAATTGATTTTATTCTTAGAACCGATTTAGATTTATAGAAAATTTGAGAAGATGGTGAAGTGAATTCTCATATACCCAGCACCCACTTTCCCCTATTGCATCTTACATTGGTATAGCCCATATGTTACAACGAAGGAACAAATATAGCATTATATGTTTTAGAAACTTCATAGTTTGTTAAGATCTTCTTAATTTTTACCTAACGTTCTTCCGTTCAGGACCCATCTGGGACGCTATAGTACATGGAGTCATTACAGCTCCTGTGGTTTCTCTGAGTTGTGATAATTTTTCAGTCTTTCCTTGTTTTTGATGACCTTGACCGCTTTAAGATGAGGTATTTTGTAGGCTGTCCTTCTGCTGGAATTCATCTGATGCTTTTCTCAAAATGAGGCAGCAGTTATAGGTTTGGGGGAGGAAGATCGCATAAGTAAAGTGCTATCTCATTGCCCCCGATCAACATACACACTGTCAACATGATTTATCACTGTTGACACTGACCTTGATCACCTGGCTGAGGTCAGGTTGTCAGGTTTCTCCACTGCAGAGTTACTCTTTTATTCCCCTTTTTCACACTTGACCCTTTAAAAGGCAGTCACTCTGCACAGCGCACACTAAGGAGTGAGGAGTTATGCTTCCTCTCCTTGAGGATAAGGTAAATTCCAGTATTTTTATATAATGGAATATTCAGCAATAAAAAAGGAAAAAAAACACACTACTGATAAAAAGAACAATGTGGTTGAATTTCAAAAAATATTATGACACATGAAACAAGCCAGACAGAGAAGTGTACCTCCTGTAGGATTCATTTATATGAAACTCAAGAATAGACAAAAATAATCTATGGCCACTGAAATCAGAAGGATGATTGCCTCCAGGGAGGGGGCCTGATCATAAAAGGGGCACCAGGCAATTCTCGGAGGTGATGAAAAGTTCCATGTCCTGATTGGGATGCATTCATTTGTAAAAGTACAGTTAACTGTAAACTTCAGGTGTTGATTTCACTTATGCAAACAATACGTTAACTGAAATATTACACTTAAAAAGAGTCTTTTGCATTTATTATCAAATAAGTAATTAATGGTCTTGGTAAAAGCAGCTTCAGTACAACTGTTGGTGCAGAAGATCTCCTGGATCTTTTTTAATCAATACTTTTTTAATTGAAGTACAGTCGATTTACAGTGTTGTGTTAATTTCTGCTGTATAGCAAAGCGATTCAGTTATATATATATTAATTCTTTTTTTTATATTCTTTGCCATTATGGTTTATCATAGGATATTGAAGATAGTTCTCTGTGCCACACAGTAGGACCTTGTTGTTTATTCATTCTATATATAAAAGTTTACATCTGCTCACCCCAGCCTCCCACTCCATCCCTCCCCCAAGATTGCCTGAATCGTAAATTTCCCTAAAAGACCTGCAATAATAGAAGGGAGTGAGTGAAAGAACATTACTTATTAAAGAAAGATCACTAATTAAACTCGAGAAATTAGAAAAGGAAGACAGAGGACTAAAGATTTACAAAGGAAAATAAACTGCATGAGCGTACAGTAAGAGTGCTGATCTCATAAAGGAACTAAAAATAGAGTTTACAGAGTATCCAACTGCCACGGCAATCCAACTGAGGGGAAAATTTAAGGAGACGGCTGACGCTCTTGCAGCAGGCTTACTTCTAGACCACAGACCAGCAATTTTAGTCTGTCGTACATCTTTTTATAGTGATCTCTGGAAGTTTGCTAAGCCCTTGGAACTTAAGCCCTAGTAAGAAATAATCCCTTAAATTTTAAGACTTTTCAAGGACACACACACAGGTACTAAAGAGCTGTAATTTTAAAAGCACGTGTAAAAGAACATGTGAAACAATAGAGTGTATAACACAGAAGAGTCAGCACAGTTCTCACATGATTGTCTAGTGAGCTGGTGGCTGCATTTTATTTTGTCTGTGTAATTTGAGAAAATCTCTAGGATATTAATGAGAGAACAGAGAAGATCATTAAAAGAGTAGAGGGGAAAAAACTTCTCTGAGAATAAATTTGGAAAATTATCCATCATGCCATAACAGAGAAATTGTAAAAGCCACTCTCTGTTGGAATACAAAAAGAAAATATTCTGCAGAAGAAATCAGAACCTCAGAAGAACTATTTAACCTCTCCTGGAGCTCTGGGTAGAAACAGTATCTTAGAGAAGACACAAAGGCACTTACCATAAAGGAAAAAAGAACAAGAAACAGGACCTTTACTTTGTATATTTGTCCTTGGGTGGGAAAGGAATCAAGATTCTTAAACAAATGTTTTTCCAGAATCTTTATATTAAATCTAGAACTATAAAAATAATAGCTCAAAACTGGGAGTTTAAAGCTCAGATATTTTAAAATCTTCTTCTTCAAAAAAAACCTTTTTTTCTAGGACTATTATTATTAAAGCAAGAGCCAGACTCTGAAAGACTAAATTAAATGGAAAGGGTTGTTAAAATATGTACATGCAGGCAATCACAGATTCCAGTGAAAAACAGAGAGAATATGGATTTTAATTACATCGAGTTTAATTAAATCCTCCTTCCAGCACATACTTTTTTCGGCACTCATTCATTCTACAAACATTTACTGAGGACAGATACTGTTCTGGGTACTTGGTTTTCAGAGATGAACAAACAAAATCTGCTGTCAAATAACTCACTGTTGGCATTTTTTCTGGATTTATTTTTTTTGGAAATAGTATTATTTCAAGACTGGGAGATGGATAAGATCTTCTCTTAGAATTCCTTCTAATCACATAATTTTGTTAAACATCTTGTTGCCAACTCAAGAGATCAGCATCACTAACTCATCTACATTGGTAAGAGCTTAAATAAATATATAGTTATTGTTGGGCTTTGAGAAGGAATATTGGATTACATACCTAGGGAGCTAAAGCCAACCTAAAGGAACATTTATGTCTCTGTTCTCCTATGGCATGGGGTTTTGATTCCAAAGAACTCCTAAGCTTAAGCTATTTATTTAAGCATTTCTCCACTATCACAACATCAACTGGTTATTGCATTCTATGTGCCTATGATTCTTTCACTATTAGATGCATAAGTATTTTAAGATGTTTCAAGATAAACCTGATGTATTTAGGTAACTGAATGGTTACTCGGGTAACTGAGGGTTGGTTCTCTCTGTATCTCCAACTCCATCTCTACAGACAGAGGCAGAGAGAGAAATCTCCAATCAGGAAATGGCAGCGGAGGCTTTTTAGTCCATGAAACCAGGTCATAATTTTTGTTGTAGATACTGATTTTAACCGATTGCTTTTAACTACGAATACCAGTTCTAATGTACGAAGTACAAGTTCTAAGTGGAGGATAGGGAAATCGGTGAATCAAATCTTTCCATGAGACTCACGGATTGAATTTTGTCTTGATTCTTTCTGAATCTGCCATTCTTATTTTAGCTGAAGTTGTTTTACCTTGAGTGGAACTGAACTGGGCGCGCTTAAGACATTTTCCGGCACCATAATTTAGGATTCATTGAAATTCTTTACTTTGTTTTCTTAAATTGTTTCCAAAAATAACTTCAGAGGCCATTAGGTAAAATCAACAAGAATATTCAACAAAGAAATAATTGCCCCGAGTTCTTATGGCCGGGCTGCGTGGGGCGGGGGCAGGTTTACACACACACACGCACATACACACACTCCACATAGCTGAAAATGCTTCAGTGATTGGTCATTGCTATCAAATAACAGAAAACAGCTGCACTTAGTAAAGTAACAACTGGACTGCAATTGTAACCCTAGCTTTTCATTTGATACTTGGTTGGGGGGATGGGAACCTTCCACCACATATGATACAAAAATATGACCAGCGCCATGATTAGAAAATTAGTGAAGCGGTGAAATCGAGCACCTACCGGTTTTTCGTCTTGCAGTCTCTTCCCTCTGCCCCTTTTGGTTCCTATCGTTTTCCCAAGGTAACGTCAACAAGTATCTCCCCCGGGCACGTGGCCTATCACTTAGGAGGTACTCATATTTGGTTAAGAAAATGCATAAGTGATCTTTTTAAATGCTCACTGTTAACATCTCTAGGAAGTTGAACAACTTTCAGCTTAGAATTGAGGCAGCTAGAGCAAAGGTGTCATTGGCAGGATCACACAAGCTGACGTTCCTTCACTGCACGTAGAGTCTGGGGCTGACTCGATTGGTTGAGTTCGGGTGCTCAGACGAGGGTTCCAGAGCCTTGCCCACCTCTCCTCCCTGACTGCCCCAGCTGCTATTCTCTGACCACACTTCAGCCAGCTTCATACCCTCCTTTCACCTCGTGGTGCTTGAAAACACAACACCCATCCCAACAGCTGGAAGAGAATTTCCAGTGAGGGTTCTGATGGCCAGTCCGTGTGGCACACCATTCCCTGGACACGGCACGGCTGCCCCGCAATGGACAGCATTCCCCCCCAGATGCTGTCTCCCGGCAACCATGGTTACTACCTGAGATTCACTCACTCGCATGGGACCGAAAACTATCTTAAAGCAAGTAACGCAAATAAGAGAACTGGTCGGATAACAGATCTAAGGATATGCTGAACACCGAAGCCTCAAGAAAGACAGGGGTGCGTCTGCACTGCAAAAGCCCAGGAACCAAGGGCTTACATGTTTCCAAGAGCCTTTCCACGTTTTGCCAAGCCTGTTTTCATAGCAGCTGAATTCTCTGTTACAGCAAACTGTCCTTTTCTTGTAGTGGGAATCACGGAAACGTGGGGGAAGACTCTCCCAGGGATAACCACCATGGCAACTTCTCACACCACCCACGAGGGTAAACACTGTTGAAACTTCTAACACCATAGATTAATTTTATTTGTTTTTAAACTTTGTATAAATGGAAATCGTATAGAATGCCCTCTTATGTGTCTGCTTCTCTCAGTTAATATTATGCTTTTGGGATTCTTCCGTGCTATCGCTGTTAGTTGTAATGTATTTGTTCCCGTCGCCATATAGTATTAACTTGTCTGAATATAAAAATATTCTTTCCTTTATTCCATTGTTGATGAAAATTTGGGATTGTTTCCCATTTGGGGCAAATAACACTTTGATGAACTTTCCTCAGGGGAAGTTCACACACAGGTACACCTTTCTTTGGATATATGCCTAGGTGTGCAATTCCAGGTGAAGAATGTTTAGCTTTACTGGACAATGCCACCCGGTTTTCTAAAGTGGTTTTATCAGTTTATGCTCTCCCCAGCTGTGAATGAGAACTTCAGTTCCTTCACTTCCTTGCATACTACTTCAGGTTTTGTTTTATTTGGTCTGTTTGTTAATTCTGGTAGGTAGGGTTATCTCATTGAAGTCTGGTGTGCATTAGGTCACGGTTAATGAAGAAATCTTTTTATTTGCTTATTATCATCTCGCTGTATCACCTACATTTACTGATTTTATTTAGCTATACTAGTTTTTTTAAAATAATGTTTGTCTACTATGTTTTCTATCCATTCTCTTATTTTTCCTTTAACGTTACATATAGGGTGTGTACCCTTCAACTGAAGGACTTAAGGCTATGTAAGTAACGTGTAGTTGCTTTTCTGTCCAGACTGGTAGTCTTTGTTTTTTAATTGAAGAATTTAGGCCATTTACATTTACTGATATATTTGGGTCTATAGCTCACGTTTTACTGTTTGATTCATATTTTCCCCATGTGTTCTTTGTTTCTATTCATTCTTCTTATCTTCTTTTGGATTAACTGATAATTTTTTCGAATACTGCCTTGCATTATTTTTACCATTTGTATTGATTACCACAAAGATTAAAACCTGATTTTTAAATTTATTTTAGAACAATATAATCAGAAATTTTACTGATGTATATTTAGTTATAATTTATTTTATTATAACAAATACTGCATATACATTGGTTATAATATACTAATGTGTAATAGGTACTTTGCTTCCCACACAACTCTTTATTCCTGGGAACTTTTAAAAATTACATATAGCTTCTTCTCACCCTAATGTTATCATACATCTTAGTGTTTTATATACTTTAAGTCATCATACTAGATGATAGGTGACATTTTTATTGTTTTACCATGTTTGTATTTTCTCATATGTTTCTACTTTTTGTTACTCTTCATTCTTTTTTGCATTTCCACGTCTCCATCTAGAGGGACTTTGATCTTTCTGAATGGCTCCCATTTAGGTTTAGTTTAAAGCAGCTCTAGATGAAAAGAATTATTTTGATTTTTGTTCACCATAACCTATATCCTTTTTACTTTTTTCTTTCTATTTTACACCTGTCTTTTAGTCTTGAAAATGTTTGCTAGCTTATTTTCTAGTTCAGTCAGTCTCTTCTGCTCTGCTCTCGCTGTTGGGAAGCCTGTCTTTTTTTTTTTTTTTTTTTAACATCTTTATTGCAGTATAATTGCTTTACAATGGTGTGTTAGTTTCTGCTGTGTAACAAAGTGAATCAGTTATACATATACATATGTTCCCATATCTCTTCCCTCTTGCGTCTCCCTCCCTCCCACCCTCCCTATCCCACCCCTCTAGGTGGTCACAAAGCACCGAGCTGATCTGCCTGTGCTACGCGGCTGGGAAGCCTGTCTTTTGACTTCTGAATTCCAATTTTACATTTTCCAATTATAGGATTTTTACTATTATTTTGTGAATTCTACATCGTGTCATCTCCGTTCTTGAACATGTTAATCATGGTTGTTCAAGATCTGTTTATCATACTTTCATTAATTGGGTTATTTGTAAGCTAACACTATTTTTTACCCTTTTCAGCTTTTTTGGTGTGACTGTTAATTTCTTATTGAGAATTAGATTCTACCTAATCTAAGGAAGATTGTTATCCTCCTCCAGAAAGGTTACAATATACCCTCTGGTGGTGAGATTCAGTCAGGGTGCATCATTTTCATCTAATTTAGGACCAAGACGACTGTGAGCTGGGTTGGGTGTTCCTGCAGGCTCCATCTCCATCCTTCACTTATTCCTAGAACCTTTCTCCCCAGCTGGCCCACCTCAAGGCCTGGAGTGTCTAACAGAACCTTTCTGCTTCACGGTGCTTGAATACCATTGTTTTTATCTCCAGACGTTTTCAGGAAATTCTATTATGTTTTTCAGTGGCTTTACGCTGAGCCTCTTATCTTCTTAAGAATTCAGTAAATGCCTCTAGGCAAAAAAACATAAACTATAATACATCTCTAGGTCTCTTCTGTCACTGGGAATTTAGCTTCTCACATCCCAGCTGTTTTGAAGTCCCAAACTCCAGTTTCTTTGTCTCCAGTTCTCCGGAACTGCCAGATGCTCTGTTGGTGCCTTACGGAAGCATTTCTCTGCCTGCAGCTTTGGTTCTCGCCTCTGGTCAAATTGAAAAATGCCCAGACAACAGTGACTCTGGGGAAGGTCTTATGTACCTCAGAGGTCTCCTTCTCTCCAGGACCTTGATCCTTCCATTTCTCATCGCCCTGACAGCTCTCCAGTGTACTCAAATGGTTTCATCCAGTTTTCCTGTTTGTCCTCAAGCTGGAGTTTTGGTCTGCTGCAAGCTCCTTCATAATAAATGGAAGCAGAAGTGTCAAGGCACATTTGATAAATAAAAATGTGTACTTCTTGCATCCATTACTGTTGTTAATAGGTTACCGTCTTTAATTCCAAGGAGCTAAAGCTTCTACACCATTTCATTAGACAAGAGTAAGTGCAATCCTCTACTACTCTCTAAATCAGCTACTCTCTGAATCACCCAGAAGTGTTGGTCAGAGTCAACCAGCAGCAAAACATCCTTGTCTTTTACAGACGTCGTTATATTTGGGGTTAGACACTAACTTTTAGTAAGACACACGGCTTACCTCAAATGCAATAGCTTCCTGTGATCACCTCATTAGGTCACCAGAACTGCTATGAAAAATGAAGTTCAGCCTGTTTGTTTGTTTGTTCACTTTTCACATGGTAAATTTTGGACCATCTACAAAGTCAGATGTGTAATCTTTGCATGTTTCAAATACATTTCATGCCATTTTTATCAATGTGTAATATGCAGTTTTCAGTCAAAATATACTAATCCCACACTGCTCTATTTATCTATATTTAAAACTTTATATTCTTTACAGACATATGGAAGAAACTTCGTGCCCTTTATTTCACATTCCAAAAGATTTCTGAGTGTAAAGATAGTTCTATTCCATCAGTGATGAACACATAAAATATATAAATAGGAAAATATTTTCCATGTTATATTTTACCTAACGTGTGTTCACATAGTATTAAACGTTTCTCTTTGGTATAACTGGTCTTATCACTTTGAGAATTTATGCAAATGTCATTGAATGAATTCAGGTGCTTGAAGCTCTATTTTAAGGCAACCATGTGATATAGCTGGCTTAGTAAAATGTGGTTTTAGTATGAAAAAGGAGAAGTCGAATGCCAGGACGAGAGAAGTGCTGAGCCTGCTTTATTCTGTTGTGGTCAGGACTCACCTTGATTTTGGTGTCCTTTTTAAACCTCTCTCAAGGGCAACATCAATGACAAGATAGTATATAGTGTCCCTAGGACAGGGAATGACTCTTAAACCATGTTTGCGTGGAATAGTTCACAGGACCAAAAAGAAGCTAGTACATGTCAAGGGACAAATTTTCCAATATTGGGACATCTCTGACATGGAAGCATAAGAGGCATTCTTGGTCTTTAGGAAGACGAGAGGCTCAGGATCAAAGGGTGAGCAGGATTGACTTGAGATTTATATGAAGAAGAACTTTTTAATAATTGGAGCAATACTGTGGTGGGTAAATTAATGCAGGAAGTAGAAAAGCATAAAGCACTAAAGATGTTCAGTGATTTCTTGGGGATGGCATCAAGGGGAGAGTCTAGGTGATTTCTAAAATTTCTTCCAACTCTAAAACTATAAGACCCAGCAATGTCATATAAAGTCAGATCTCTGCTTTCCTTTCCCATTTAATAACTTAACATTTATTTACATGGAACATCAAAATTGGTTTTTCTTTCTTTTGTAATTTGGGGGAAGGATTGGAAATTTGAAGAAGAATAAGCTCTCTGCACAAAATTTTATCATGATGTAGTATTTAGCTCAAATTTCTGCTGTCTGGTCATTTCTATAATCATCAGTAGTAAAGGACACAGGACTCATGGCTAAGATCTTAAATCAAGCGAGGTTTCTGCCTCCTGAAAACCAGGACAGCCTTTCCTCCTGTTTCCCTCAGATTCTCCTTCGGAGACGTCACCAGAAGCATGTTTAACACTCATATTTGTACCAACATCTGTTCAGGAGGATCCAGGAGTTATCTGAAACATCAGAAGATTTCTGTCCTGTGCTCCCCACATCTGTCTGAGCCCTCACCAGAACTACCTGTAATGTCCATATTTCTACCCAGTGGTCTCTTTAGGGCAATCTGCGTTTCTCTCTACCTTGCACCTCAAAACCCTTCCAGCCTCTACCCATTACCCAATCCCAAGACCAATTCCACATTTTTAGCAGTTTGTTACAGCAGTATCCTACTTCCCGGTACCAGAATCTATGTTAGTGTCTCGGGGCTGCCGTAAGTAAGTACCACAAATTAGGTGGCTTAAAACCACAGAAATGTATTCTCTCACGGTGCTGAAGGCCAGAGTCTGACCTTCCCCAAGGGGTCCTAGGGAGGATCTGTTCCATGCTCTTGGGTTGCAGATCCTCAGCTTGTAGCTGCATCCCTCCACTGTCACGTGGCCCTCTTCCCCGCGTGTCTCTGTCTCAGTGCATCTCTTCCAGAAGGACACCAGTTACTGAACTGAGGACCACTTAATCCAGTATGACCTCATCTTAACTAATTATATCTGCAAAAATCCTATTTCTCACATAAGGTCACATTTGGTGGAGACACTATTCAACATCATTTATAAAGTGTTTAAGGCTGTGCCTGGTACGGAGTAAATGCTGGGTATGTGTTTGCTAAATAAATTGTACTTCACGGCGCTGAAGAAAAGGCAATGACGTTTTTCTGTAAATGAATTAGGACGCAGCCATCGAGTGCCCAAAAGGCTCTGGGTGTCTCTCATCGTTTTCTTCGAGACGTAGCAGCTGAGAGCTGGTGTCAGCGATAGTCACTAAAGGCAGCATGTTTCTCATCGTTTTCTTCGAGACGTAGCAACTGAGAGCTGGTTTCATCGACGTAGTCACTAAAGGCAGCGACACGAAGGAGAATTTTCTGAGCAGCGTTTTCCTGGCTGAGCTTAAAGGTCGGCTGCTCAAACACTTCTGTTTTGGAGATACGACACTTTACAGCATGAATGGAAAAAACTGCCTGGAAGCTAGAGTGTTTTTTACGTAACACCCACTATGTGTACCTTACATTTCATGGTTTGCAGAATGTTTGCTTTAAATAGTAATAGGGCTGCAGAAAGCCTGCCTGATGTGCCTCCTGATCTGGGAATCGCAGAACCTGAGAGAGCTGGCGGCCTGTTGATGGCCTTCCTCGGCTTCTGCTTTGCACACTTACTGGAAGGGCTGTCAAAGTTGGCACAGCTTAAATGTCATTTTTTTAAAATAACTGAGGATCTAAAGGCAGGCTGAGGTTGTGTGTGTGTGCACGCGTGTGCACGTATGCGGGCACGTGTCAAAAAATGAAAGAGTTTAGCAAATATCTTCATTTGATTAAATGTGAAAATGAACTCAGACTTCACTTAAAATAAGTCGCTTTTCTCAGCCTCCTGTAGGACTGTTTCAACTGAGTTCAATCAAGGTGACACTTACAAGCTGGGACCCTGCCAGGTAAGAATGACATCACACGAGGAATGTTCTTTGGCTGTAGCCCTGCCTCTCCTACATCCTTACCTCCCACCCCCCCCCCGTTTTGTCCTTTGCTAGAACCTGAAATCTGTTCTCATTCCTCTTGGGAGGTCCGTTTACGTTGAAGGCACATCTGGCTTAATTAGGCTGACAGCTGCTCCAGGTACATTGGACGGGGTCCAGGCATCACATGCATTGCCATGAACTTGGCAGTTTAACCTTTCATAAGCTCATCCTTAGGCTGCAAATGAACTCGAGAGATGTGCTTTTATTATTTGTTACTACATGTTCATTTTCTACCTTGCTACCAAAACTGTCATCGGAGAGACCACACTACAAGGCAAAAAGGGCGCTTCCCTCGTGCCAACTGGTGAACAGCAAGGACCCAACTACCCAAACCTGTGAAATCTGGGCGGAAAAGCGTAATAATAAGTGGTCCAGGGCGGTTCTGGGGAAGGGGCTGAGAAAACAATTCCCCTTTCAAGACCCATGGCTTGCGTTTGCTTACATAGAACCCTTAGGCAGTAAAAGAGTGACTACAGTTATTGCCGCTTTGGCCCCAGCCAGCAGAGAAGGTGGTCTTCGGACGCCCCACACGCAGTGACGGTCTCATCCGCACTCCTGTTCCGCCAGCAACGGGGTGACCGAAAGGTTGGCACATGAGGATGGGATGGGGCGGGCTGCTGCAAAGCCACGCAGCCTGTGCTTGAAACTGCCTGCATTGAATGCCTTTGCAGTTGCTTTCATCGGCGTGCACACAGCTTTATTCCAGGAGAGCTCCATGCAGAAAAGCTGAGAACAACAACTGCTCTAGTCACCTCCGCCCCAGCCCGAGCCCAGATTCATAAAAGCAAAGGCAATTCCAGAAGGCCCTTCCAAGGAAAGATGGTTTGCCTTCTCCCACCATACGCACTCAGAGAAGGAGAGTGCCTTGCTGGAGGTTCAGCTAATAGAATATTTGGTTCTCTGGGGGGTTTCCTTTTCCCAAGGAGCCACACTGTTGGCCTTCCAGGGGACAAAGGGAATCTTTCGAAACGGAAGGTCCTTCAGTTTGCCTTCTTCCTTGAGCTGACGTTTTCTACCATTACAGTTAACTTGTCTTTTTCTCCCTGACAATTCACCTCTACTCTGATTGGTCCCCGGAGGTGCACACGGGGCACCAAGTTTCTGACACCACGCCTCCTCCGGGAATTTCACGTTGAAATGCACTTTGTCTTACACAATAGGCCCAGCCGTACATTTTTCACACGCATGTTTTTGTGAACTTGACTTCACCTTTAGATTTTTTTTTAATCCTCATTTTCCTGAGGGCACTTTTTGCGAAATTGATAAAATTCCTAATCTGTAGCATGTAATGGGCGAGTCCCATCAAGTGTGGGTTCCTAGGATTCTCCCGAAACTTAAAGACTTGCTGAAGGGAAAGAAGACCGTCAGCAACGGACGATGTCCCTCAACACTGGGAAGTGAGACTCAGCACACGGCGCGGGGATCCGCTTCCGTCTGGGGGGCCTCCGCACGTCTTCCCACGCCGGAGGAGAAAGGCTTCCCGCACGCCCAGGAACTCGCATCAGCGACCTTCTCCGCCAGGGCAGGGCCAGCCAGCCCCGGGAGCCCTCCACCCTGACCCTGACCCTGACCCTGACCCTGACCGGTCCAGCGGCGCACCTGCCGGGCTGGAGGCTGGGGCCCGTGCATCTCAGCAGCGGGATGCGCTTTGAAAATAAGAGCCGACGGTGCGTGTGAAGAGGGGCGCAGGCTCAGTGTGGGCTCCCCCAAGGGTTCCCGGGGCCTGGCAGCGCTTCGGAGGCTGGGGCGGCTGCGGTGGCTGCCCGAGGTCAAGCCGGAAGGGGTGCCAGGATAGATCTTCCTTTCCGGACGGAAGCGGGCACCCGAAGGCCACTAGGGGCTCAGCTGTCTCCCTCTTTGGCCCAAAGTCCACGGCTGCGGCTCCCAGCTGGCCAGCCCCATGCTCCACCCCCCTCGTGCCGGGGAATGACCAGCCTTGGCCCCCAAAGCCAGCCCGCCACGGAAGAAAGCGCCAGGACGTCAAGGATGCCCGTAAAATCCCAAAGACGAAATATTCAGGTCGCTCATTTCAGTACATAGCATATATAAATAATACTTCTTAGAGATGCTTAGCTACAATTTAAAAAATATATATATATATATATATTTTTTACAAAAGTATGTTACCTATCACTATAAAGTTGCTCACAGTGTACAGATAGGACTAAAACAATAAAGGAACAAAATTAGAAAAAGTTTTATCACATTATTTTTCTTGCCCCACCAGCCAATTAAACGAACGGGAACAGTTAACATATCAGATTTAAAAAGTGCACCAGCAACTGGCTCTCATGGATGCTTTGATCCATTTCCTAAAACAGACAAAGAATAAAATTCGCAGTTGAGCAAAAACAAAAAATCAACTTTCAATGTGATGGCAATAAAATCTGTGCTTCTTGATCAAACGCTATCAGAATAACTGATTTGTTTCTTTACTTTTTCAAATCTGTGTACAAGTCAGGTCAAATGTCTGTTTTAGTTTATATAACTATTAATAACCATACAATAAAATTTTATGATGTAATGAGACACCATGCCATGAATGTTAGTCATGGACCGTGCACCATGCATTTCTGTCCACTGTAACTCACTCGGCACAGCGGCTAGCTTGTTTATAACAACCCCTCTTGACAACTGGAGTGCTGCCTCTTCCCTGCATATTAATTAGTACATGTGACAGAGGATAACGCCATCTCTGGGACAACAAAGCCTTTCATTCCCCTGAGCCTCTGGGCATCCACTTGGCTGTCTTTGTAGATGCTTTTTCCTCGCTGATTAAATGAGATAAAGTCAGGCCACTTTCTGAGTTCCAGTGAACCGGGAGGGGTAATCCAGCACCCGCTGGAAGGCCGCTCACACCTCCCTGGCTACTCTGTCCTCCCAGCCCGGGAGCCGACCGGGAGCCTCACCCCATGCAGAGCTGCTCCTGCTGGGTTTCAGAGCCACATCTTCATTTTTCAGATTTTTCAAAAAGGCTTTGATGGTCAGAGCTCACAAGTAAGTACAACGCATGTAATTTAAGTCTGAAAAACATGTTGATAGTAAAAAAAAAAGTTGGCTATTTGACTTACTTTAGCTCAAACATCCAGCTATTTGGAAATATCTGTTTTTGACTGAATTGCTCCTCTCATCCAGGTGTTTGGCATTTTGTAGACAAGGATTAAGTGCCCATATTAGCATATAACGTGTCATATCCCTGGACATTTGGGCAAACTAAAAGAAATTGGCTTCTTTCTTAGCATAATCAAAATAAACTTTTCTCATTTCGTTTATAAGGTCACATCCCAAAGGGGAGGTGGGTTCCATGAAACAGTGGTTTTCATCCAGTTGCTACTTGTTTCACTCCGGGGTAAGGATTTCCAGCGAATAAGACACGTGAGCTGAGCAGTCGGGCCCGTGGAGCTGTGAGGTCCCTCAGGACGCTGCGCGTGTCACCTCCATGCAGGCACGCGGCCTCCGCTGGCCGCCCCCAGCTGGTCCCCGGGGAAGCACCTCCCAAAATGTATAGACAATGCAGATGGACTCTCAGCCTCGGAAGTTTCCCTCATTAGAGCTGAGGGTGTGGGAGAACAGAGCCTGGAGCCCTGGCCACAGGCAGGGGCAACAGGCGGGGCTGCGCCATGCCCCGCATACTCCTGGGGGCCTGGCCGGTGCACTGGTGGGAAGAGGATGCTCGGGGATGGAGGCCCCCATGCGAGGAGCTGAGCTCACGTCAGAGCCAAAAAGCAAACTCGCCGTGGACTAAAGCATAGCATGCGTTTGCCCTCTCCTTGCTTGTTTTCTAGAAATTTACGGACACGGGAGACTCTGGGCCAACCCGCTGCAGGTCCAGGCTGGCAGCTGCTTCGGCAAATTCCTCCAGTGAGGTGGATCGGATCCTGGTACGGACGATGACACCAGGGTGGAAGAGAAGTTATTGACAGGTACGCACAGAGACAGCAGGATGTTTGGAAGCAAAGAAAAATTCCCGCAGCCAGCAGTTTCCTGTCTCTTCCCAAAGCCCATGCCAGTGTGGGTGTCGCAGCTGATTCCTGGGGAAGACAGAGCGTACGTAAGCCCTTTCCACGAGATCACAATATCGGGCGTGAAGGCGGGCAAGGCCAGCTCTCAGTGCCCTGCGGGTATGAAATAAACCCTGGTCTCCAGGTGGGGAAAGCCATCTTCCTATCAAGGTTTAAATCAGTATTTTTCCTGTCACGCTTTTCGGAGGTCAGGAGTTCGTACAGCCTTTGTCGTCACCGTACCCTGTGTGCGTCCCACCCAACAGAAAGAGCTCTGGCTAGACGTTTAACCAACCAGTTCTTTTATAAAGATCATATCCAAATTTCACCAGCTTTGAGATTGGGGGAAAATCACTCAACGTTCTGAGTATTTGTTTCAGTTTTCTATAGTGAAATAACAATAACACCCACAATTCAGAGTTGCTAGAAGGAGCACACGAGGACACAGATCTTCGGAGCTTTGCAAACTCTCAAGTATAGGACACAAGGCCGGGGGGCGTGCACCTCTGCCTTGTGGGCCACAGGAAAGCATGGGGACGCAGGCCTGCGGTGTGCACAGCCTTCGGAGGCTGTGTGCCACAAGGTGGAGGAACTTGATTTGCATTTGACAAAAATGTCCTTCAGATCAGCAGGTAGAGAACTGAATCTAAGGGGCGGGGAGGCCTTTAAGAGGCTGCTGAGGTGTTTTACACAAAAGGCAGAGAGGCAGTGGAGCTAGGGCGGTCCTGACGGTGACACGGGCGTGGTCAGAAGCAGCCTGTTTAAGACACTCGAAGCAACAAGAGTCAAGTGAGTTTTCACAGTGTGAACGGTGTGAACTTGGGAAGACAGAGTGAGAAACAAGTTTGGGAGTAAAACACAAGAGAGTCAGTTTGGCACGTGCTCAGTTTGTTACCTGCGCGCACCTGGAAGGGAATGTGAGCTGGCGGGACTGAGTCTGCAGACCACGGGTGACGGCAGGGCTGAGATGCGAGTTCCACTTGTCAATAGAATTGAAAATGATGGTTCCTGGGAGCACTCAAGCTTCAGGGGCAGAGGGGTGGATGGCCAAAAAGGGAAGATGGCCAGAGACTGGGCGCCAGGGTCCCCCGGCACCCCGAGGGCAGGAGCCAGCGCCACGGGGACCGGGCCAGCTGCGGCCGTCTCTGGAGGTCTTCCTGACTCCATCAGTTCCTGGCACAGAGTCAGGCTGGGATTCCGTGCAGGGCTGTGCCTTTAGCCAGGTGCCACCCACTCACACTAGGCGGTGGACCCGTGAGGGCAGGGGCCGCGTCCTGGTCGTTGCTCTGGGTCCTGAATCTGCTCCAGGAAGATGGCAGACTTTGAAACTGGTGTTTGTTGAGCAAAGCAAGACTTGAAAATCTGCTTGAATATCCTAAGATTTGATCCCATTTTGTAAGTAACTTGTGTCAGGAGAAGCATCAATTGCATAATAGGTGGGGTCCATGTAAACGCTACTGTATCCGCAATACCTGGCCCTTGCGGTATCTGGGGTGCCACATTTTGCCCTCAAAATGTATATAAAAAAGATACAGCACGGAGACAGAAAAAGAGAAAGATCTCTCTCGCTGCCTCTCTCCTCTGTCCTTTGACTTTTTGAGAGCTACGGCTGAAAAGAAATCCTCTAAGACGAAAACTACTAATTCCAGTATCTCACATTTGGGGCCATTTTCCTTCATTTTTAAAAACACTGCTGTAGCCTGCCCTCCACTCCCCACTCCCAGCCATACTTCTAACCTGCCGCAAGGCCAGCAACACCTAACGCAAAGTGTCCGCGTCAGCGGGTGGCCATGCATATTCATCACCACCCCTTGGACCGTCCTGGTGATTTCTCTCTTGCATCTCGCATCTCCTTATTGGGTTTATAAGTTATGTGATCTTTCACTTTCTGTGTCAATTTCCTGTTCTCATTTTGCAAATTCAGTGCCATGCATCCACTTCTATTAATTTGGCACCTGGAACTGAGATTTACTGTGTGGTCTGACATCTCTAGTTCACTCAAAATAAAACATCAGACCCGTAGCTCTCTCTCCATTGCCCCAAATTGTGTTGTGGTTCTTTGTACCAAGCTGAGTCATCTCCTTAAAGCATAGGCCTCGGTTTCCTTGATCAGTAAAGTGGGGATCATACCTGCAATGTTTCCTTCTCATAAAGACGTGATAAAATTCCTAAAGTAAAAATAATTTTCATTGGCTTTTGTGCTTCAGGAAATTATTTTCCTTATAAAACACGGGGTCACCTGAGTGATAAGGAAACCGTGTTCATCCACAGCCTATGTCTGCAACAAAGGCCTGGCTGGAAGCTCCAGAAGTGGCCAACCAAGCCTCACTGACCGTATCTCCAAGTGTCGGTGACACCTATGGGAACAGTTATGTCTGTTGAATCTGAAGAGGATTAGGTGCCCGTGAATTCGAATAACGTCTGCAGTTACACCAGGGAGGATGCAGTTACCAGGGTGATCCATCCTTACGCTTCAGGATGGAGGCCGACTAACAGCTGGTTTGAGAAGAAAGGTCTTCTCCCATGATCAAATTTCATCAATGGTCAGGGGCAGGATGAGCCATCCACCTGCTGAAGCTCCCGGGCCAGACCTTCACTGCAACCAAACATCGACTCTAGAGGACCAGGTCCTCCCGGTCACTTAGGCAAACTCTGTGACTTACAAGGAAAGGTCCAGACTCACAATGTACAGATCCACGTAAGCCTCAGTATCCACGAGGGGCTCCAAGAGAAGCCAGTGCAATTGTAAACCAGGCCACAAGGCTAGGAAAATGCCCGGAGGAACCACTGCCAGGGGGACGCCAAGTCTGCAAGAGGCTGTCCTGCTACCGGGTTTTAAAAGTAGTCGGTTTTCTACGTCTGTGACTCTATCTCTGTTTTGTAAATAGGTTCACTTGCACCATTTTTGTAGATTCCACATATAAGCGGTATCCTATGATATTTGTCTTTCTCTGTCTAACTTATTTCACTCAGTATGACAATCTCTAGGTCCATCCACTGAGGGGGAAAGTGGGGGGAGGGATAAATTGGGAGATTGGGATTGACATATACACACTACTACACGTAAAACAGATAACTAATAAGAACCTACTGCTTAGCACAGGGAACTGTCCTCAATACTCTGTAACGACCTATATGGCAACAGAATTTTAAAAAGAGTGGATTTTATGTATACGTGTAACTGATTCACTTTGCTGCCCAGCAGAAACTAACACAACACTGTAAATCAACTACATTCCAATAAAAACTAATTTAAAAAAAAGTAGTTGGACATTTTTTAACACAGTAGCTCTCTCTCCCTTTACACTCTCTTCTCTTCCGCTCTTCAATCTGTAGTGGGAAAGAATCTGTATTTGGTAATTTAAGCTCTCATCTTAAGAAAAGTTTGAAGTAGCTGTGAGTAAACGCTGTGAGCAGGAAACCTGAACCCGGAGTCGGTGTAACCGACCAAGTCCCTAACACATGGGGAAAGACAACAGCACCAGAAATAAACACAGCCGCGCATACATCAGCAGAGAATGTGGATGGAAACTTCCCTGCGGGTACCACTGGGAACAGGGAGAAAACAGCAGATGGTAATACTGGAGGGAAAGGGGAAATATAAAAAGAAAACATAAAAAGAGGAACTACTGAACTGTTTTGCACAGGATAGGAGAAATTCTGAATGGTTTTCTACTTAGCAAGGTAAGAGTTAAGATAACAATTACGATACAAATAGATAACACATTCATGAAAAGGATTATATAAAGGCGTAAAAGAACTTTAGGCTTAAAAATGGCGTTCAGGCAATTCTAGAAAGTAAGTACATGTATATTCGCCTAAAATTAGTGATAAAACTGGATATGTCAAAATCTAACTTGCATTTGAAGAGATATAAAACAGCCTGCAGACATGTTTAGTTGAAACAAATCTAGTAAATCACAAACAAAATGCAAAGCAAAATTCAAAACTACGATTTTTCAAAGCATCTGTTTTTTCACGCATGAATAGCCACCATCACGGTTATTTATCAACGTCTCATATTCAATTGTTAGACATGTTATTGGTAACTGAAAGTATGTGTTACCTACACAGGTATGTTTTGCAGAAGCACCGAGACGGGCATTGCTTTGGTTCATGTCTGAATCACTTCGGCAGCAGGCGCCGTGTGTGCAGCCAGGTCTGAGCAGATGCTGGGTGTGGAGGGCACAGCCCTAACAGCACGTGGCCCAGCCCCCCATCAAGGGCTTTGGGCTGGTCAGTCGTCAAACTACTCTGTTCACATAAAGGTCTTCAGATTTACGCCAAGACGCATCTTTCACACGAAACTCGATAAATGCTTCAGCTTCAAATGGTAAGCAATCCCACCCATCTGTCCTCAAGCCCCATTTCCTCTGAGCCCTCCCTCCCCAGCCTTCTAGACTGGTGAGCCCTGGTCTTTCCTGTTTCCAAAGTCCTCCCTGTGCTGCCCCTAGAGACGCACTCAACAGTCTGTTCTGTCCGACCTGCCCGCTCTCAGTCTGCTACTGTCCTGTGTGTCACACATCACCGAGCCCCAAAGGGTTCAGGGAGTGCCTGTGAATGAAGGTTTACGCGACCCGAGCAACAAATAAACAAATGACGTGATAATTAAACTGAGCTGTCCCAGGGCAATCATGAGATCTGGACAAAATAAATAAGCCGATTTACCTGTGCCCTGTTTTTGTTTTTATTTCCCTAGAAATGAAACACTCTTCATTTGGATTAAAGATTCATTTTCAGTCCGAAATGACATGTCCAAATTTCTCAGCTTCTCTGGATTACTGGATAATCCAGGGGTCTTTCATTCCTCAGATTAATTTATTCTTCTGCCCTCTTTGAATAAAATGAAGTGTACAACTTGAATCATGGAAACTACTATTTTAAAAATTGTTTACGGGGGATAAGGGGGGAAGGGATAGATTGGGAGATTGGGATTGACATATACACACTAATACTACTATATATAAAATAGATAACTAATAAGTTCCCTCTATAGCGCAGGGAACGCTACTCAATACTCTGTAATGGCCTATATGGCCATATGGGAAAAGAATCTAAAAAAAAAAAGAGTGGCTATATGTATATGTGTAACTGATTCACTTTGCTGTACACCTGAAACTAACTCAACATTGTAAATCAACTACACTCCAATAAAAATTTAAAAAAAGAAAGAAAGAAAGAAAAAAATTATTTGGGATAAAAAAAGTTGTTTACAACCTATATAATTAGATAGGTAAATATGGTCTAAGCACGATACATATATTTTAAATGTGTAATAGAGCTACCACAACCATTGATGAAAGATAACTTTGTTCTGGTTTATATGAACAAGTTTATACACCTTGAATACTTCTTGCAGGTTGTATTATGAAAATATTTTCTCTCTTGAAGAAGGGATTAGTTGTCAGAAATCCGATATGTTCAGCAAGAGAAGGAATCTTGGTTTTCTGATGGAGGTG
The DNA here is from genome assembly GCF_951394435.1 of Stenella coeruleoalba. Lineage (NCBI taxonomy): Eukaryota > Metazoa > Chordata > Mammalia > Artiodactyla > Delphinidae > Stenella > Stenella coeruleoalba. Next base: position 2,275,155 of record NC_137164.1, read on the forward strand.
GATTTTCTGTTCAAGATCAGTCATAACTTGTTCCTATAAAAACACACAAGGAAGGGATAAGGCACATTCTTCCCTAATATTGCAGGGAAGCAAGTTCAGAACTTAAAGATGAATTACCTCATTGTTCTACTAATATACGGTAATTAACTGCGCCCCTCGGTTTAAGTTACTAATTGGGGGATTCCTATCGGGATTGGAGCTACTTCTCCTCTCAAGAATGTTCACTTCTAAACCAGTTGTTAGACACCGTCTCATTAAGTTACTACTTCATTCGCTACAGCTGCTGCTTCTTCACCTCTTTCTTCAGAAGAATCCCATCCAGCAGAGGCGGTTTCCATGTTTCATAATTACTCCTCCTCCAAGGAAGACCAAAGAAGCTGACGGCAGCGCAATCCCATGACTGCACGTCTTGGAAGTGATGAGGTACAGTCAATAAAATATAGACGTATGCAGGATTAATGGAGCAGGCTGCATTTCAGAAGTAGAAAACCCTTGCAATACCAATTATAAATTATTTCTTAAAGCTAACTGTATTAAAAAGAAAATCTCTCCGATTTCTCTTAAAGTCACTTTAAATGGACCCATTCTGCTGGTTGTTTGTCTTAGTTAACCTTACATTAAGCTTTATCTCTAGTTTAGGAGTTTACTTTTCAAAAAGTCACTCTATTTGCAAATAAGAGAAAGCTCTGCAGAAAACTCAAACTAAAACACAAAATCTTCTTTTCCCTCAATCAGAATTTAACAATGAGTTCACTGGTCCGTGACACTAAAATGTATTTCTCTGTTAGCAGCTGACACAAGAATTCAAGCAGGATATTAAGCTGAACAGCAAGGTCTAGTGAGAAAATCAGGAAAAGTCTTCAGAAATCCATCGCCAGAGGCTCCACACTGGTGAAGGGGGACTCCTGCTGGAGGGAGGGTGGGTGTCTCCCCTTGGGAGAGGTCGCAGGTGCATTAGATTTTGAGAAGTCTTGGTCTCAGACGGCCATGCTTTTTCCCACAAAGCTGTCAGATATGTCTTACCCTTAAAGAACCATCATGAAGGTGTGAGAAATAATGGAAGCCAGACAAAAACCAGTCCTGTCCTTTACTGCTTGTTTGGGGAGGCCCAGGCCTCCAGTGGTGGAGAATCCTCACCAACCTCGCCTTATAGTACGATGAAGACAAACACAAGTTAAGATGTGGGTTCACAGCTGCGAACCAGGCCACAGGGGCTGGATGAGAGCAGGAAACAGTGCCCCTCAGGGTCTGCTGAGCCCCCTCGGGCCTGTTAGCTTCTGAGTCTCCTGGATATGCTGAGGTTCAGGCAGAGCAAAGATAAGGTTTCCGTGTCCCCTTAGCACCTGGGCCAATTTAGCAGTGGTGCCCCTCAGGCTGGGAGACTTCCTATCCTTCTAGAGTTTTCCTCCAAAGCAGTTTCTTCTCAAGGGTGTCCCAGGTCAGAGAATTTATGGTAGATTACTGGGTGGTGAAAAGAGGCCCCTCTGCCCTGTGTTCTGAGCTGTGGTGCAGAGCAGCCTCTTTGGGCTTGTGAGGACCTGTGTGTCTGTGAGAAATCTGGAACCAAAGTAAGAGCCGTAGAAAAACAGCGACAGCCAGGACAAAACACACCGCCTCTCTTTGACCCAGGAAATGGAAAGCATTCTACGTGCCTCCTAATTCAGCCACATTCAGGCTTGGGCCATGGTGAAGATGTTTTTTTTCCTGTTCATCTATAGAAGGCACTAAATGTGCATTAAACACCCATATAGGAAAATAATTTTTTAATAATGGAACTTAATTTCTATGTCCTGGCATGCCCCAGTCCCACCAGGGGCAGGAAGTTCCTTCCCGTCACTTCCAGGGAAGCCCATCACCTGAGGGCCACGCGGTGCCAGCACGGGCGGCTAGGCCATCCAGTCATGTTCGTCTCTGCAGGGACGGCTGGTCCCCAGCAGCAAAACCTCCCAGGTCCCAGCTGGGCCTCCTTCAAGGACCCTGCAGGTCTCCAGGCTGTTTCTCAGGCACCTCTGACCCCATGCTGGTGCAAGAAGCATTGACGGGTTTCGATACACCCTCTGCAGCTTCCAGGAGCTCTCCAAGGCGGCCCCGGCGTCTCCAGCAGCAATCGTCACCCGGTGCTCTGGTTCCTGGACCCGGGGCCCTGCGCTGATGCTGGCTGATGTCCCTCACCCTCTGAATTTTCAGATTTCCTAGAAACGAGATGTTTGTGCCAACCCACCAGCGAGCTGTACAACGTCCACCCTCTCCTCTTCAGCAGCACCTCAGCAGCTAGTGGGTGTTCTAATAATTCTAAGGAAAATATTTAACCCCTCCGGGCAGAGAAAGCCACCCTACACCTCGATGGCTCCAGACTCTGACTGCTCCAGAAGCTTTATGCTCCAAGTCCCTTAAGGACTAGACTTTTTTTTTTAATTAAAATTTTTGTTTTGAGATAACTGCAGATTCACATGCAGTTGTAAGCGATCCCAGGTATTGAATACCTTGTACCCGGTTTCCCCCAATGGTAACGTCTGGCAAAACTACAGTACAATATTACAACCAGGATGTGATGCAGTCCACATACAGAACGTTCTATCACGCCAAGGACCACCCCATTTTATCCTCTGGCAGCCACTAATATGTTGTACTTTCTCTATAATTTTGTCATTTCAGGAGCATCATATAAATGAAATCATATGGAAACATTATATATAATATATAACATATACAGAATGTTACATATTGCATATATAATACGTATATGTTATATATGTAATATATATGTACTATATAGCATATGTGCAATTTAGTACATTCAAGTACGTATATCCGATATGCTATATGCTATATAGTACATATATATTATATGAAAATTTTTGTGATTGCTTTTTTTCCCCTCAATATAATTCTCTGGAGATTTAACCAGGTCATTGCAGGCATCAGTGGTTTCCTCCTGTTTGATGCTGAGGAATATTCTGTGGTATGGACGCCCCACATCCACTGAAGGACATCTGGGTTCTTTCCAGGTTTGGGCTCTTATGAATAAAACTGCGATAAATATTCGTGTATAGGTTTTTGTGTGAACGTAAGTCTTCATTGCTCTGGGATAAACGCCCCGGAGAGCAAATGCTAGTAGATACGGTAGTTACACGCGCAGCTTTTTAAGAAACTACCAACTAGTTTCCAGATTCCCACCAGCAGTGCCTGAGGGACCCAGTTTCTCTGCACCCTCATCAGCATTTGGTGATGTCACTATTTTATTCTAGCCATATCGATAGGTGAGTAGAAATAGCTCTTCATGGCTTTAATTTGCATTTCCCTAATAGCTAATATTGTTGGACATCGTCTCGTGTATTTATTTGTATTTATCTGTAAATCCTTTTCATTGAAATGCCTGTTAATATCTTTTAACTATTTTCTAATTGGATTGTTTTTATACTGTTCTGTTCTTTCTTTATACATTATAGACACTTGTCATTTATCAAATATTTAGCTTGCAAAATTTTTCTACCAGTGTGTAGCTTGTCTTTTTATCCTCTTAATGAGTGTTTTGCAAAGCAAAAACTTCTTAATTTTGATGAAGTCCAATTTATCAATTTCTCTTTTTATGGCTGTGCTTTTCATGGCAAGTCTAAGAACTCTTTGCCCAACCATACGTCCCCAGATTTTCTCCTGTTTTTCTCTAAAAGCCTTAAATAGAATGGCAGATTTTGACTTAGGTTTTGTTTAAGCTGTGAAGTATAGGTCACTATTTTTTAGGTCACTATTTTTTTTTTTTTTTTTTTTTTTGTCCTATGGACGTCCGGTGGCTCCAGCGCCATCTGATGAAACTCTGTCTTTTGCCTTTTGTAAAAGTGACTCGCCCCTCCCCCTCTTCCTTCCTTTTGTCTTATTTATAATTATCTTGGATATTCCTCAATTTTTCATATGAACTAAGGCTCAGTGGTCAAGTCTCATTTAAAACTGCCCTTTAGTAATCTGACTGGAATTTCACTGAATCTGTATATTAAATTGAGTACAACTGACATCTTTAAAATATTTACTTTTCCCATTTAGCAAAATGAAATATATCTCCATTTATTCTGGGTTCCTATGTCCCATAACTTTTCATAGTTTTTTCTACAGAGGTCTTAAACAATTTTTGTTAAATTGTTTAAACTATACCATATAGTTTTTGTTGACAATGAGAAGTATATCTCTTATTCTACCGTATTACTTTTATTGTTCTTATAAAAACTCTCTACTACTTTCAAATACCAAATATTTTGAATCTCCCTTTCCAATTCAAATATTTCAGCTTTGGTTAAAACCTCTAGAGAAATATTAACTAGTAGGGATAATCCCTAACTTGAATAAGAATACATCTAAATATGGGGATATATGTATAACTGATTTACTTTGTTATAAAGCAGAAACTAACACACCATTGTAAAGCAATTATACTCCAATAAAGACGTTAAAAAAATACATCTAAAGTTTTACCATGAAATGCTACTTTTAACAGATATGTTTTTAAAGTTAAAAAAAACCCTCCTATCTAGTTTGCTAAGAGCTATTGTCATGACTGTGCACTGAATTTCTGACAGCTTCTTCCGCATTTATTGTGCCAAACACAATGTTGCCTCTTTCCTTTACCTTACTAATATGAGTAAGTGCAATGATAGAGAATAATACTGCGTCCTGTGACAAATTCCACCTCTGCATGCTCTATTTTCTTTAAATACTGCTGCATTCGCTATTTTTTTTTTGGTGAGATTTTTGAAAATGTGATCATGAGTAACCTTGCTCTGGGTTTTTATTTTACTTTCCTTGTCTAGCTAGATGTAGATTATTGGCCTAAAATAATAGATGCATAATTGAATGCACCTTAAAATAAGGTGCATAATTTTATTTTGCTATGTTCTTGGAATAGTTTGTCTTGAAGTTTTGTTAGAAGTCATCTACTAAAAAATGTCTCATCTTGTTATTTGAAGGAGGGATCAGGAGGGACCAGCATACAAATGTATTTCTTTTAAAAGTTATTGGTTTAAGTTTCTTAAAAAACAAATTTATTTGAGACAATTTTGGTAAGGTATATTTTTCTAGATAATAGTCTACTTCATCTATATTTTCAAAAGTTTGGTACGATGCTGTATGTGGCATTTTCTTGTTTTAAAATCTCTCTCAGGGGCTTCCCTGGGGGTGCAGTGGTTAAGAATCTGCCTGCCAATGCAGGGCACATGGGTTTAATCCCTGGTCCGGGAGGATCCCACATGCCGCGGAGCAACTAAGTCCGTGTGCCACAACTACTGAGGCTGCGCTCTATAGCCTGCGAGCCACAACTACTGAGCCCATGAGCCACAACTACTGAGGCCCGCATGCCTAGAGCCCGTGCTCCACAACAAGAGAAGCCACCGCAACGAGAAGCCCGTGCACCACAATGGCTCCTGCTTGCCATAACTAGAGAAAGCCTGCGCGCAGCAACGAAGACCCAACACAGCCAAAGATAAATTAATTAAAATAAAATCTCTCTCTGTTCATTAAAGTTATGCCTACTTTGTAATGCTTAGTGTTGTTTATTTGTTCATATCCTGACCGATCCTGAATTTCCCCTGCTCACTCTGTTCAGATTATGATTTTTAAGCCTCTCAGAGAAAAGCTTAAATATATATATTAAATATGTGTTTTTCTAACAACATGTGACAGTATTCGGTACCTCTTTCTCCCTGAACTACAAAGACTTTAGCATATTTAACCTTTCCTGTTCATATTTCTTATTGTTATAGGCAGATTTAGTATCTTTGTGATTGACGATGAATTAACTTTGGTAATATGTTTTGAATTCTTTTTCTCTGTTCACTATTGTCTCTGTCATGGCACACACATTCAATTCTTTTTGTCTATGTTTATTTGCTTCCTGCAAATATACCTTTTATAGTACTTTTAGTAAGCATATGTGGTTTGTAAAGTCTCACCTGTCTTTATAGTTCTCTATTCTGTGCTCCCTGTTGAATGATAATTCAGCTGGGTATAGAATTGAAGTTGATATTATTTGTCTCTCGGTGATCTGAAAGCTGTTCCTCTGCGGCCCTCTGCTCTGTATTGTTGATGTTGAGAAGTCTATTCAAATAACTGCCATTCTTGATTGGGGAATTCGTTTTCCTCATTATTAGTTTAATATCTTCCCCCTCTATCTAGGTGTGGATTTTTTAAAATCTTTCATGGGATTTAAAATGGATAATCGGGCTTCCCTGGTGGCGCAGTGGTTGAGAGTCCGCCTGCCGATGCAGGGGACACGGGTTTGTGCCCTGGTCCGGGAAGATCCCACATGCCGCGGAGCGGCTGGGCCCGTGAGCCATGGCCGCTGAGCCTGCGCGTCCGGAGCCTGTGCTCCGCAACGGGAGAGGCCACAACAGTGAGAGGCCCACGTACCGCAAAAAAATATAAAAATAAATAAAATAAAATGGATAATCAATCTAGAGACTCCATACCTTTCTTCACTCTGAAAAATTCTCAGCTTTTAGCCACTGTCTCCATAAACATTGTTTTGGGTCCACTTCCTCTGGTCTTGGTGTCCTTCTGTTCTTAACTGGATTTTGATTTATCCTGGACCTTCAAAGTCTGTCTACCACTTTACCTAACTGCTCTTTCATATTTTCAAAAAATCTCTTTGTCTTTTGGGGACACATTCTGAGTAAATGCCACAGTACTGAGTTTCAATTCTCTAATTGTCTTTGGAACTAGAATGTTTTGGAAGTTGGATTTGTAGGCAGAACTTGTCAAGAAGGATCTCCATGCCTCTGTTTCTTTCTCTCTCTCTCTCTCCCTTTCACACACACACACACACACACACACACACACACACACACTCACTCTTTACTGACTTTTCTAGGAACTGCAGTTGTGCACATCTTCCCCAGAAGCCCACTCCTGAATCCCAGCCTCTGCAGGTCCAGAGCCCCTACTCTGAAGTGATATTGGGGATATAACTTGCATTCATTCATGCAGTTAACCAAAGTGAAGCACAGCTGTTCTGAGGAGCACTGTGCCAGAAGGACCCTCCAACCCTGGCCGTACAGCCCTGGCCACCACATTTCTGCTGGCCCTCTACCAAGAACTCAGCATGACTCCTTTTATTATTTTTTTTCCAAGGAAGACATATTTTACTATAAGAGAAAGGCAATAAGTGGACAACTGCGTAAACAGAAAAGTGGAAACGCAATGTTAGAGTTACACACTGTAGATTAGACATCAAACCCAACATGGGGGTAAATCTGAGGAGTGCTTATTGGCTCAAAATATTCCCTCAGCACTGGAATTTCACTTATATTCTTTATTAAAGTTGGTTATGCCCCCACACAAGTCCCCCAGACGTGGATGGCGAGGAATAATTCTGAATGCTCTCTGAGCCTCAGTTCTCAAAATCAATGGGTCAGCAAGACCGGACATTATCTCCTTTACAGTTTTAGAATCTTGCTTCTTTATATCCCATCTAATGACCTCATAATCTTTACTACGGTAATAGTCCCCTCACTATTCATCCTGATCTAATATTTTGTAAGCGTTAAATCCCATGTTTTAAAATGCTGTTGAAGCTCACTCTTATTTCACAATATAATGAGTTAACTTTTTCAAGGAGGCTATCCTTTTATAACACTTAGTTTGGGCCAGTCACGTGCTACATGACTTTACGTATTTATTCACCTAATGATCACGATACTCCTGTGATGCAGATGCTGTTAACAGGCTTACTTTACAGCTGACCAAACTAAAGCACAAAAATATTATGTCACCTTCCAAAGGTCATGGAGCACGTAAGTGGCACGCTGGTCCCAGAGACTGTGCTTTTGACCGGTACAAGTAACCATAATATCCAGGTCACACCACCTTTGCCTCTAAGGTTAACAAACCGAAATTTTGCATCTTTGTAAGGCTTTAAAGTTCTTTGGGGACAGAATCTAGCTTATTCATCTGCCTACCATCCAGGGCTGCTTTCAAACTACTATGGCGGCAGAATTGAGTCACTTTGACAGAGACCTTATGACCCTTAAAACTAAAATATTTACTGTTCTGGCCATTTGCAGAACAAAGCTGCCAACTCCTGCTGTGGAGCAAGTTATGCCTCCTGCAAGCAGTCCTCTTAAGTGAGGGTGTCTTCCAAGCTCCGAGGGGCAGGTTTGCACAGGCCGGCGATGCCCGTTTGTGGGCTGACATGATGAGACACACTCACACTCGACTTCAGGCTGATCTCACAGAGCCTGGACCCCTGGTGTTGGAACCGAAAGGGACCCTGGAGGCCACCTTCATCTGTGACCAAGACCACCAAGAACCTACAGGTGCGCAGACCTGAGCTGGTGGAGGAGCCAGCCTTAGCCTTCGATTCTCTCAATAGAGTGTCGGGAATTCTAGGGCAGACCTAAAACTGACATTCAGTACATTATTTTGAGATTAAATAATATACGCACTCCAAGGACTGAGTGCCAGTTTTCACAGGGGCATGTGAATAAATGCCCCTGCAGAGTCACTGTGCTTTGCAATTTATTTTTTTTAATTGAAGTATAGTTGACTTACAGTATTCTATTAGTTTCAGGTGTACAGCAAGGTGATTCAGTTATACATGTGTATGTATATATCTATATTCTTTTTTTGATTCTTTCCCAGTATAGGCTATTACAAGACACTGAGTATAGTTCTCTATGCTATACAGTAAACCCCTGTGGTTTATTTTATACATGGTCCTGTGCATCTGTTAATCCCATACTCCCAATTTATCCCTCCCCTCCTTCCCCTTCGGTAACCGTAAGTTTGTTTTCTATGTGCAATTTGTTTAAAGAGCAAACTGCTGTATGGCAGGAGTGTCTGGTCTGCAGCCTGCTTGGTGCTTGTATGTCGGAAAGATTACAAGGCAACCCAGCACGATTTTACCTACAGGTCATCAAGGCTAGTTTACTAGTCCGTTGAACTGCCCCAGGGGATCATCAAATTCTACCTTAGGTAAGTTTTGCAACAGTGTGACAATAATTTCAAAAGGTTTAAGTGAAAGAAATAGCCAAGTTTTTCCCCCTCTCAATTTTTAATTAGTGATATTAAATTACAGAAATACCAAAAAAAAAAAAAAAAAAAAAACCATTGACCATGAAGCCCATCTGTCTTTTAGGCTCAGGCAGATTGTCTGAAGTGGCACCTAAAGGGTATTCACGTGGGAGGAGGAATTACCAGCGTGAAGCTCCAGTCGCCCCTTCCATCTGCAAAGTGTGGACCTCGAGTCTCCCTGTGGGAGCTGAGTGAACACAGCATCCCTAAGCCCACAGGACCCTGAGCCATACTCCAAATTACATGCAGCAAACCTCCCGGAGATGCTTTGTCCTATTTCATTTTGAACTCGTGTCCCTTCGGAGCCACGTTCACTACATTTCTGTAGCTAAAATTGAATGTGGGAGCATATCGTGTTTTATACTGATTATGATACCACCGTGTCCTCTCACATTTATTTGTTGGTCATTAGCAGATCTGTCTTGTCCTCTCAGTTCCTAATTTTGACCAAAGGGGCTCATCCCAGATACGTTAATCCTTTTGTTCAGTGAGTGTCCTTTATATTTAAGCACTGAGTGCATCAAGCTCCCTTAGGTATCTATAATGAGCAAAACGCTATCATATTTTAGCTAACGGCTGTATTAACTTTGTTATCTCTTCGTAGAAGCGCAGAGAAAGCTGCACGTGCACAAAGGGAACGTAGCTTAACAGAAAGGGAGTGCCGTGGCTCGCATTTTCCACCGTGTCACACGCAAACCCGAGGACGTGTCGCGGTGGCCAGTGGAGACGGTGTTCCCCGGTGGCACTGTCTTTCCCTGTGTAGACACAGTGGGCAGGTGTCATGATTAGACTTGACAGCTTGAGTTTGGAACTCCGAAGGGAACGCCAAGGACAAGGAGGTAGTGAGGTGGAAGGAGAGGAGCTGGGGACCATGGGAAGGAGGGGCCGCGTGCGAGAACTTGGGCTGCTGCCAGGAGCCACTGCCAGGGCTGGGGTCCAGGGAAATCTGGCCACGCTCTCCCCCAAATCTGGCCTCCCGGGAGCTGGAAGGGAGACACCAAGGATAAGGTACACACCACTCTATTTGCTATTTGAGGGGTTTGTTCGCTTTTCTGTTTTAATGACAATGATCAGGGTTGCCTGCAGTGCAAGTTCTGGGGCACAAGGTTTATAACAAGGAGAGACTGAAATTCAGAAACTGCGTGTCACTCTTTATCCGGCTCTTATCCGACATGTACACAGTTCCTGATGGAATACAGGTACAGTAGGAAAAAATATCTCACCCCCAATATTTAGGGCCTGATCCTTTCTGAATTTAAGACACTTCCAGAGTTGGGATACATTAAGCCCCAAAGCTTACAAAAATTAAAACAAAATTACCTGGTAAGGTACGGTACAAACCATGTAATTTAAATTTCCTAAGAAATGAACAGTTTTACAACCATTATTATATGACTATATTTGATCTCAACTTGTAATTGCTTAACATATGCACATGCTAAGAACATCTTTTCTAGTCAGGACATATAGATTAATTCCATTGTTTTTATTGGATGCAGAGTATGTCACAGCTTGGATATATCAAAATTTATTTAACTCTTTCCTTACTGATGGTCATTTAATTTGTTGAATTTGTTACCATGTTTTGTTTTTTGATACTAAAACTAGTTTTGCAATGAAAACAAAAAAAGAAATGAACAGTTTTTAATTACATTGTTAGAAGACCTTTTATTCAATACAAATATATCATAAAATCATGGATGTGTATTAAGGATCTCTCTTTTTCAGTCATTTGAAAACATATGGGTTTATCTAATAGGAGAACATAATGCAATAAATCCGAGTGCATACCCAAATATATTTTAATTGCCAATTATTGCACTGAAAATAAACATTTGCATTAGATACTCATTTCTGTAAAAAAGTAATGCTATAATTTTTAAGTAGTATTTATTCAAAGCAAATACTTTTTGATATACAGGTGGGCTGTGACAAAATCGTATCATCATGATTAAAATCCACAGAAACCTAAGGAAGAGAAAAACGAGCCCTTTGGAAGAGATTCATCCAAGGCAGCAGTATACTATGTTATGCCTCTATCTTCCTAACTTCTATTTTCACCTGGAGAGCCATCTTCTTTATGGCAAAGATCTGTGTTCCATGAAATTGATTAGATGTTTTTAACAAGAAGTCATTTTTGACCCATTCATTATTACCCTCACAACCCTGAATGTTACATATAGTCACTACCCAGTCATTTGTAACCTGGTAACTCACAGCATCACCGCTCGTGCATTCATCATTACACCATCTCAGCATCACCAGCCATCACAGCAGCAGCATCTCAGCATCACCAGCCATCACAGCATCACCAGCTAATGCAGCAACTCCAACCAACACACGCCCACTAACCATCACAGCATTGTCGTACCACCAGAACATCATCAGACAATCGGAACATCACCATACCATCAAAAATTGTTTTTTAATCAATCCAATGATAATATTTTAAGAATAGAGTATAAGGAGAAATTTTTATGGAACAATTATGCATGTTTCCTGGGAGTCCAGACTGAGATATATAAATGATCTGCAATTCTCTGAGAAATTGTGACACAGAAAGTCTGGTCTGATACATAGATTTGGTTAATACTTTAACAAGAATTGATAAGAATGGAATATATATGAGGGAAATATCAAGAGAGAATGTCAGCAATAATTAGAAAATATCACTGAAAGAAGGAAATCAGCTCTCAGAGGAGCTGGAATCACACCAACAATAGCTATTGCCCGTTTCCTAGTTTTGCCAGCTTGGATACCCTACCACACCTGTTTTTATAATCCAAACAACTTGCTACTAAATCCAGCCTCCAAGACCTCTTGTGTGCATGTGTTTTAAGTTTATACCTACCACTGCTCAGAGCCACCTTCCTTGAATTACTTCAGTACCTGCAAGCTTTTTGCCCAGGTTTGATCCAGTTGTTGAAAACGAATAGCTAGAAGAGCAAATCTGCTGGTGACACTGCGTCACTGCACCACTGAATCGTGTACGGAGTTCCAACAAGCACCTAGACCTTACATGGCGACTGTCAGAGCCAACAGGTAAATCTTTCAGGATCTAGTCATTTTCAAAACTGTTCCACCTCAGAAATTAGATGTCCATCGTTTATGGACAGTATTTGTGATCAGAAATCTGAGTAAGAAATCAAGTAATCTATGGTTAAGGCTATGATACTGACTTTAACTCTTATAGAAGTTTACTTAAAGAAAGTAAGAAACTATCATCAAAATAAGAATGCCTTTGAAGTGTATATAAATTGTATTTAAACTGCTGTGAAAATCAAAAAATAGTTATGCCATTATCATATTAAACATACCCTTTGTTCCCTTTTCTTTGTTGATTTCATTAGAAAAAATACTGGCTTTGCTTTTTTAAAAAACCCAGTTCATTCTAAATTAGATTTTGTATGAACTGGAATGTTTCAGGGAGAAGAAAGGGGTAAGTCTGAGAAGAAGATCATCCACAGACTCTGGGTTTCTCCCTTCGATGGATTCAGATACTTTCCCACACACTCCTATTCTATCAACTGATGTAAGATGTAGACCTACAGCATATGTGTAAACACGACTCCAAAGACGACTGAGGTGATCCTCTTTCCAGGATGGAATCTGAGGTTTGTTTTTTTTTCAATTTTTTTCTTTTTTTTTTTTTTTTTTGCGGTATGCGGGCCTCTCACTGTCGTGGCCTCTCCCGTTGCGGAGCACAGGCTCCGGACGCGCAGGCTCAGCGGCCATGGCTCACGGGCCCAGCCGCTCCGCGGCATGTGGGATCCTCCCGGACCGGGGCACGAACCCGTGTCCCCTGCATCGGCAGGCGGACTCTCAACCACTGCGCCACCAGGGAAGCCCCGGAATCTGAGTCTTTTATGCCCCGCGTGTGTGCTCAGCTGAGCTGTGCCCCGACCCCTCAGGCAGGCCCTGCCCCAGATCCCAAACCAGCCAGTGTGGAAAGCGCCCACTGAGCGCACAGTGTTGCCCCATGCCCTCCCCGTCCACACCGCTTCAGTTTTAACAGCACTAGTTAATCTAAGTCTTATTCCCTTCTATTTGCACGGACACGGCTCCCTCTCAGAACGTGTCACCCAAAGCACAAACTGAGTGTCTCCTCCGTGGATGCCCAGAGCCACGTGTGGTACCCAAACCAGGTTTGTTCAACGGTCAGTGACTCACAGAAGGGATGAAGGGATACAGAGAACGGCTCACACCCATTTCCCCGCCCATCGGATGTATTCACTCATCACAAAATTTCCATGACAACCCAGAGCTGCTTTCCCACTTCAAACAGCACACCCTAAAAGCCGTGATTCCACATGCTTAAAATAAGGTAATTGTCAAGAATAAATTTCCCCTAGAGCGAAATTAAGGGCCTGTCCAAATGTTTTCCAGATTATTATAATTGTTTATGCAGTACTGCTTATCCATCCGAACTATCTACAGAAATGGACTCTAACTCAGCAAACAGACAAATTGACTTGGCTCCGTTTTAAGATTAAAAGCAAAATTACAAGTTAAAAGGAGAACCCGTTTGATTTTTGATACTCGCTGTACCTCCTTACTAGAAAATTATATGTCCTGAATACTCGACATGCCAATACTCCTTCTTAATTGAAAAGTAAGATTCATATATGAAGGCAGAGGGTTTTTTTTTATCATTTTGAACAACTAAAATATTACAAACGAATGACACGAGTGTGAAGAGAAAGAGAACGAAGCAAAGCTCTTAACCAGTGCCATTTCTGTAACAGCTCCTACTTGGGAAAATAACGTTGTTCAGCAGCGCTGGGGAATGATAACCCCTCTATTAAGTAAAAGGAATGATATTGGTTGGGATGACTCAGAATTGCCGTGGCACTTAAATAAATTCACGGGGGGTATACGTGCTCTTAGTACATGTGTTTATCTAATACCTAAAACTTCTGTTTAAATAGAAAATGGTCACAAACTGTTTCTTTTTATCTTGTAAGGCAGAAAAATGGCATGTGAGTGCCGGCCAGGAAAATAGTCCCTGCATAAGTGAATAAACACCCTTATCTTCCCCACGGTAATGGACGTGCCAGGTGATCTCCCCTCTGGCACTGGAAATTATTCATCCAGTGTACTCTTAAATCTACCATTGTTTCCTGGTTTTTGAAGATTTTCCCAAAAGGCATTAGCTAATTTATCCGACTGATTTCATAATGAGAAGTGGATTAATTACCTCTCCCCATCTTTGTCTCCAATCAACTCTCCCTCTACAAATAAAACTACCTAAATATATGTAGGTAAGGAGAACAGAGAGGAAAAGCTAAGATTCTGCATTTAGGAATGAGTCTCAAGTCTGAGAAACTGTCCTAGTCCAGAGGACCCTCAGTGGATATGATGACGCCTTGTAACAGGGAATCCAGGATGGGATTGGTAAGAACTAAGGAAACAGGAACAAACTGTGGACTTTAGTTAATGACAATGCATCAGTATTGGTTCACTCACTGTGACAAATGTGCCCTAGTAACAGAAGATGTCAATAATGGGAAAGTGGGCCTGGGATGCATGGGAACTCTATACTACCTTCTCAACTTTTCTGTAGATCTGTCTATTCTAAAATAAAAATGATTTTAAAATGCTTTCTCTTACTGACTGAATTATTTTGACCCCAATGAAATATATTTAGACTATTATGCTACAGTCAAAATTAGTCTAAAGATTTTTTACAAAGATCTCATCAATTAAGAGATAGAGCTGAACTGTGACAAAACACCGTCTTCCTTTGATTTTATAAAACAGTGTATTGTTCTATGCTTATCTTCATGTGATTAATAAAGCATGTAGGTGAAATGAGCTAGCAGAATTCACCAAAGTTGTAGAACATTCTGAGTTGCTACGTGTAAAATAATTATGAATCAAATTCAGGAATTACGCAGAAGAGTCTCTTCCCGGGGACCAAGGCACTGTGGAATTGGCTCACTTTTATTAATATTCCATCGCATTCAATAGGTGACAATGGTAGGAAGTCACCATATTAAAACTAAGCACAGGGTGTGGGGTGGTCCATGACGGTGAAAAATACGTGGCTTAACCAGGTCATAACTGGGCCAGGAACTGCTTTTTGGGACACAATGCCCTAGAAACTGAACAATTACAGGAATCAAAAACGACCAGAGCCTTTCTGAGTCTTTTATCAAATGATTCCGCAAGACGATTCATTTCTAAAATCTTTCTCTCACTGACTAATGAATATCTTCCATAGATGTGGATGATGAACGTGTATATACACGCTTGGAAGTTTTAATATTTTACTCTCATAAAATTAGTAGAAGTGAGGGGCTCTGCAGTTTTCTTTTATTCCAGAAATAAGCTTTCCATATAATCTAATGGAATCACGTGTGCCTATATCCTGTGTGCGTGTGTGTGTGTAGAAGCAGGTCACAAGTGATGCAGGCTCGCAGATACACTGACAAAGCCATCAACCAAGTGAATAAATCAGAGACTGCGTGTTCCTGCCCTTACCCTGCAGAGCTAGCTTATCATTTATGGGTTTGGATTTCTTACCCCCTCCTGTAGGGAGGAGAATTGTGTGAATTCTTCCTCATGCTTAGATGTGTGAAAAGTAGCCCTGAACGTTCCTTGAGAAAGCAAACATTATAGTTAATGCAGCACGTTAACATATGACAAATGTTGAAACGGACTTTTTTCCTCTGTGATAAATCTGTGCTAACAGTGGGTTCTTCTCAGCATCCTCCAGTGTGGCTGGTCCCTTGAAAAGGTTTCTAACGAACAGGGGTCTGTGGAAATCCAGCCAGGAGAAGTGTGAGCCCACGCGGCCTACTTCACCTCACGGCCTGTTGGCAAATGGAGAAGATCCCGAGATCAGCTCACCCCACACTGTGATTCCCAGAGCACAGCCTGGTCAGGGTGCTTGGGGGAAAGTGCGTCAGGGTGAAGCTCTCCTCGTTGGGCTTCTTTACAGAAGGGGAAGAGGAATTGAATATCCTGAATCCGGTCCACGTGGGGCTCCCACTGGTGTAAAGGGAGGATTTGAACACGAAAGGAATGTGAGTTGTTCACTCTAACTCCTGCAGGGTGTATGTGGCCCAGATTCCTGCCCTTCGCAAACAGCCTGAATCAGGGCTCCAGACAGGAAAAGGAAGCCCATCCCGGAGGCACTGCCCGTTTGAGCACCCTTGATCTTTTAAAGACGTTTTGAATAATTTTTCTTCATTTTCTTGTCTTCATGGTGAATTACGGCATCCCCCCTGCTATTTATAGCGTTTGCACATCAGTCTAAAGACCGGGATAGGGTCTGTTTCTGCAGCACAGAGGCTGCCCTTGGATGACGGGTCACGTGCGTCAAATCCACGCCAATGTGTGACAAAGCGCTCCTGGAAGGGCCAAGATGTGAAAAGACTACTGGAAAGCACACACGTGGTTTTTGAAAGAAAGGGGAGAAAGAAACGGCACATGTCCATCCCCAGCAGACAGAGAGACCGGCAGAAAGTGCTTCATTTTCAATAAAACTTCTCAGCCTCCACTGAAACCTGGATCAGGTTTATTCCTGGTGATGCCCCTGGTGGCCCTGCAGTGGGAGTGATTACAGGGGTGACTTGCCCCCCACCACCGATATCGTGGGGATCATAAAGGGCCCCTGGGGAAAGTAAACCACAGTTCATGTCCCTGTAAAGGGAGCAGAGGAGGCAGGGACCCTGCGCTCTCCCCAGACCCCAGCCTGTGTCTTCACGTCCTAATGGGATGTAACAAATGGACTGAACCCCGAGGCCATGGGGCTCATGCTTACACGCGTAATGATTTTAAAATGTGTGGCTGCATCTTGAAGAAGAACAGACCTTGACATATTATCCGTTATCAAACGGCGGTAATTGACACAGAGACAGGCTGCGCTTTACACTGGGTTGTAATGAATCTGCCTGGCTGACCCCAGAGCCTGCACTTCTGAGCGCCCACGACTCACGACCTGACGCTCTGTCAACTGCTCCAGGAGAGATGAATTACGGATGAGGTACTAATGACGCATTTCATCACCTGTTTACCTTCAGCGATCAGTGGCCCTCCTTTAATTTACCAGAAAGACGTTTTTTGAAGCTACTGTCAGTTAGAACGGCCTCTTGTTTGAAGTGGTTATAAAGTAACACATACCTGAGGAAACTTGGCTTCTGGTTCTGGTACTAAAGTCCTACAGGAAGAGAAAGAGAAAAAAAAAAATCAGGGTTTTCTAAACACGAGAGGAAAGGTTAACACTTGTGACTTCTTCCATTAGTAGGTTTTACTTCTCAAACAAGGGCCGCCAATGAAGTTAACCCATCAGAATATGTTCTCATGATTTAGGACCAATACTGAAGCAGAAGTCCCACAGGCTCTGTGCTGCACTTCATGTCAGCATCCATTCCTAATACGTGGAGGGTCACAGAGGCACCATCGCAGAAAAGAAAGAGCAAAAGAAGTGGGCTGAGATCCCAGCTCTGCGTGGCATCGGTAGCCACTTATCCTACCGCATTTTAAATTTCCTCAAACGCCTTTCCCACTGGATCGTTGTGCAAATAATAAGACAAAATTAGAAAATGGCTTTCTACCGTCTGGTACCAAGCAAGCAGCCGTGCCATTCTCCTTTCTCTTGCATTTTAACAGCTACTAACATTCAATCCTATTGATTTCAAATCAACAGATATTTGTGCTGCAGGGGATAGAAATCCTCATTAAGGAACCATAATAACCAAATAACTATAATAAAAGGTAGAATAAAACAGGCAATTTCTCTAAGAACTTTCTTTCCTGTTTATTTCAGTTTTAGGTTTGTTTTCTTTTTCCATTCTTCATTCATTTTTATATAACAATATTACATGAAATCTCATGAAATCTAGTTTAATATGTCCTAGTTTCGAATCCTAATGTAATTCACCCCTGAAAAAAATCACAAAGTTGCACTAGCTTACAATCACCTCCCACACAGAATCTAAACTCTACCTGGTGGGTGAAGCCGTGGGCATTTACTAACCGTATCAGCAGACGCTACAGTTACACGTGACAGAACTCAACTCAAACCAGCTTGATCTGGTGGCGGACATACTGGCCCCCTTGCCTAAGAAAGGGGCAAACGGCCTTGGGCATAGAGGGATTCAGGAATGCAAACATCTCCCCAGGAAGCCTTCTCTTCTTCACCTCCAGGCTCTGTTTCCCATTTTCTTGGCCTCCTTTTCAGGCAGGCGGTCTCTCTCTCTAGGCTGGCAAGATGGCCCCGTGGCAGTTCTGGGCTTACAACGTCCCTACAGCCAGCAAATCCAGCCAGAAGAAATCATCTTTTTCAGGAAATTCTAGCAAAAGCCTTAGAAAGGTGGTGCCTGGTCCAGTTGGCTTATGGCCCCTTCCCTGAACCAATCACTGTGGCCGGTTGGTACAGACTCTGATTAGCCACCTCTATGACTGAAAGGGAAGGAGACCAAGCACATCACACACATTCAATGGGTTTTCTACAAAAAAGACATGTTCAGTTACAAGGAAAATTACAGAAGAGAGTACTGGCTAGTCGGTGATACCCCTGCTCTGGTCCTGAGGCTGACCTGGCTCCGACCTTCATTCTTCCTTAGATACAAGTGCTTGGGGAGGGGCAGTACGGTCTTCGGCGACCTTCACTCAGGACACCGACCCTGCCTCCCAATGTTCTCCTTCCCGGAGAACTTCTGTTTTTACTCTGCCCCATTCTCCTTCCCGGTCCCTAAATCCTCACACCTCTCTGCCCCTCTCTGGTCAGTGACTTGTTTGGCCTCGTAAGCTGATTCCTGAACAAGGCTGTCCTTATCAGGCTACTGGATCCCTGTCACCCTGGTCACCTCCACGAATCCTGTCCAGCCTGGTTTCTAAGGAACCCGCACACACGTCCCCAAAACTGTTTCCCAGCTTCTCTCTTACTGCTGTCCAAGCTCCAGAGACAAAAGCACCCAAAGACAAGCAGACTTTCTCTAAAACAGTCCTCTTTTGCTAACTCCTTGTGAGTTTATCTTCTGTCACTTCTTTTATTAGCCTAAACTAATATACTCCTCAATTTCTCATTCCATTAAATCTATTCATGTTTTTCTAACCACCTCCCCCCCTTATTTCCTGACTATTGGACTCTGATATTACTTTAAAGGCCACAGAACCACTGGAAAATGGAAAATGGTATGGAGTTAGATTTGGAAGGTACGGGCTCAAGGACCAATTCTACCACTTCTAACTGGGGACTCGCTGCAGATCACTCCCCACGGGGACAGCTCAGCATCGGTGAACTGCGACACTGTCCTCAGAGCTTGCTGTGAGGCTCAGATGAGACAGGGCATGTCTGTCAATGGCAAATATTTTTCAATTGTATGTTTCGATTTTTATACTATTTATTATTTATTTCACATACTTGTTTTCAGGATAGTTTGGTTTTGCTACTTCCACCCAATCAGACGTATTTGAAGGAGACCAGGAATTACGAACTATATTCTGCTAGCACAGCTTCAGGAGCACAGTAGATGCCCAATAAGCATTTTATTTCATGCTTGGCTCTGAAATATAATGTAAGGAGAAATACTTGGCAGTTTTGAGCCTTTAAAATTGAAGTGTCAACCCTACTATCACTATAACTTTAACGCCGAAGTCAAATCTTATCATTTAGGCAACATGGAATAGATGAACAGAATTCCATTTATGTAGAACTGTCCAGAGGGAGCCATTAATTCATTTTCTCTTGAGGAATGAGAAGGAAAGGCAATTGCAGTGTAAAATTAATGACTCGTATGTCATTATAAAGCTGGGAATACCTGCTGAACTTGTAACTTAATTTTGGATTCAAGGAATAGATTATATTCGCCCAATCTTATCCTTCTGCATGGAAAGCAGAGAAAACCAATGTGGAGAATGAGTGACAGACAGACACAGGGAGACACACGAATAAGATGTGAAAACGCCACCCTCGTTCAGTGTCCCTCAGCTTAGACTGCTTTCCAGTCTTGCGTTTTATGAGGCACCTCAGCATCCTTGTAATAAGTTCCCATGTTTACTTAAGATCATCTGAGTTGGATAAAAATCAGCCCTGATAAACAGTGTAATAATGTCATTTCCAATACACGAGACAAGTAAAAATTCTACCATTATTCACTTCACGAAGGAAGACAAAATACTAGGTTCATGATATTAGGATAAATATTAGGATGCAAAAGGTGAGGGAGATTTTATTTCTGTGTAGGGTGGGCACCTGCCAGGGGACAGAACAGCTCTTTCCAGGCACAAGGAAGCTAGTTTCTTTACTAATAGATGGTACTGGTTGAGTCTAGAGTCCCACGCTGGACACTCAGATTTGAACCAAGCCCCGGCACTGTGATTTAATAGCTGCATCACCATTCACACATCACAGAACCTTTCTGTGCCTCCTTTTCCTCTTAGTAAGAGGCAAAGAGCAACGAAATCCATGGCAAATAGCAACGAAATCCATCACGTAGCGTTGTTTGGATGATGAGATGTTGAAATGTACCAAGCACGCTTAGTATGTGCCTGGAATGAAGTAATATTCAGTAGCTATAACTGTATTTATGACTGTGGAATTAGGGGTTTTTGCAGAGTTGAGGTTAGCGGTCTGCTCTTGAAAGCAAAATATCTTAGAATTAACGAGTAGCTCCGGTCTGTTGAAGCTGCTCCCACAACAGCTCAGAGCAGCGTTTCTCCTCTCAGTGCCCAGCCTTGGCAACGTCTCCACCTCCACAGCTGGGCTTGCACTTGAACCCATTCCATCAGGAGCATCCCCTCAGTTTTCTCAACCCTTTACATCCTTAGCCCTGTACCACAACCACTGACATTCCAATCCACGCTACTACAGCATCAAGAACCTCCAAGAAAATACAAATATTATTTACTAAACCTGATTCGCTATGGGATAAACATGCACTGGTGTCTATAACAGGGAGATGTTCTTCAAAGCAAAATAAAGCAAAATGAAATTTTAAAAAGCACTACCTTAATTATTCATTTCTGACCTCAAGTTTCAATTAATGGAAGGCCTCATTCTATAAACAGTCCAGTGAGTGACCAAGTGTCTACTTATCAGTCCATCTTCACTGCCATTTATCAACCTATCAGTTAAACCTGTTTATCATTCCTCGTGATTCTTAGTCCCAGTATATTGGATCTAATTCTATCTTTAAAGCATGATCTACCGTGTACACTAGTGAAGTCCCAAATTATTGTTACCCAGATGTGGACTATTTCCACTGTTTAGCAAACCTAACCAGAGTTTGGGGAGGATTCTAAAGGAGATTTAATTAAATCCTCCCACTTTATTAGACCTCAGCATTTCTGGTAAGAGTTGAGTGTGGTAGAACACTGCAGTTGGGGCTGAAATAAAATCTAGAGCCTGTCTGCAGATTTCATTTAATTATATTCCTGCTTCCACGATGAACATGGAAATTACGTGTTGACTGGAGAATCTGAATCACAAAGAATGACCTCTAAATAAAAGAGCTTTTAAAAACCTTAATTTGATGTCTTGGTTGAAAGATGCTAAAAATAAAATTAAAACTAAGCTCTTTCAGGGGAAATACTAAAATATTCTCATCTCGCCAGCAAAAGTACTCTAAGATCACATGCCAATTAGACAGCTTTTAAATTTAATATTTGTTTCTTCTAGAAGTAAACAGTTAATGCAATCTTTTAAAAATAATTCTCAGTATTAAATGGCCTTGCGGCTCCTTCTCTATGTACTTACAAATGTTGGTGTATAGAGACCTCACTTCGGTGATCATTTTCAGCTTAGACGCCTCAGGGAAAAAAGTACAGGTCATGGTCTGAAAATGAAACAGTGGTATTTTAACTTAGCTTTTTAAAAAAGTTTATTTATTTTTGTCTTACTTTAACATGGTCACATGTTAATATATATTTTCCCTAAGTTATATAGAGCATAAAGATTAATTTGCTGGGTTTTTTTTTTTATGTTCGTCTTCTGTACTCATACGTAGGGCTACCAGTTGCTAGAGAGAAAAAATAATTTTTCTCCTTCCCACTATTGTGGTAGAGAATCACACTCTTAAACCTCCCAAAAGTCATTAAAATCCATTATCTGCTAGCAGAGAAAGTGATTTTCCTTTATTTGTAGTTATTCATACAATAAATCTAACTAACTCTTGAGAGCTAAGTCCAGCCCTGAGTATGAATTTCTACCCTATCAGCTGCAGTGTGGATTATCTGTAAGGCGATAGAGATTAAGCTTCACCAAACAGAATTGCATGCTGGTTCATGGTCATAATTTAGAAGAAGTTAAATGAGATGGAAAGAGTAAATTTTTCTTCTTAATTGACTACTTCCTGCAATTCATCACTTTAGTCTTTCATAAAGAAATCTACCCTCCACACCAGCCCTGTACCTGACCAAACACCACTGTCTCAATACATCAGTGATATTTTCCCCACTAACCATTTCCATAAGATTTTTTAATTATTAACTTTCCTACAGAACAAAGAAAAATTATGAATGCAAACGTTATAATTCATCATGTCGATCAACTATTTAACATGAATTATACATTATTTTATTTTTTTTAGTCTTTTAAAATGTTTTATTAAACAAATTATAAAAGTCATGCATGCTTATGACAATTTCAACAACACAGGAAACTATAAAGTGAAAGATAAAGTACCCCATCATTTCACTCCTCACAAATAATCATCATCAAAAATGTTAAAAAAGGGCTTCCCTGATGGCGCAGTGGTTGAGAGTCCACGTGCCGATGCAGGGGACGCGGGTTCGTGCCCCGGTCCGGGAAGATCCCACATGCCGCGGAGCGGCTGGGCCCGTGAGCCATGGCCGCTGAGCCTGCGCATCCGGAGCCTGTGCTCTGCAACGGGAGAGGCCACAACAGTGAGAGGCCCGTGTACCGCAAAAAAAAAAAAAAAAAAAAAAAAAACAGCATAAAAAAAAATCATCAATAATTTCTTACGTATCCTTCCAGAAATTTTCTCTTCATGTGTAAGCATAGAAAATCTTTATACAACCCAAGTAGATCCCTACTGTACACAGAGTTTTGCAAACTACTTTCACATTTTAAAAACGTATTTTTTAAAATTTGTTTTTTTAACATCTTTATTGGAGTATAATTGCTTTACACTGTGTTTGTTTCTGCCGTGTAACAAAGTGAATCAGCTATACGCATACTTATATCCCCACATCCCCGCCCTCTTGCGTCTCCCTCCCACCCTCCCTATCCCACCCCTCTAGGTGGACACAAAGCACCGAGCTGATCTCCCTGTGCAATGCGGCTGCTTCCCACTAGGTGTCTAATGAATTATACTTTAAACTCAGGGATGAAAGCTTACTCTTGATGACTTTCTTTCAGCACAACTCTTACCACATTCTCAGACAGCTTTAGCATCTCAAAGGATTTGTCATCTTACTTTTTTTTTAACTTGGTTATTGGTTCATTCCTAAAAGGCTATAAAAAGATAAACTGTAAAAGCAACTAATTTATAGTTACGGGATGTGAGTCCTGCCAACTTCACCTCTGTGCCCTCAAATATTAATTTCTTTGGATTTCAGATTTTTTACGCCCCATCTAAATAAGGCTTGGCTAGATGTACGGTCGACCACTTCTTCAGCACCACAGTTCTTTACATTCTCTTTTCTTCCTCTGTAACAGCTATACTTTTAAGTATGTTTTTGTGCTTATTGGCTTGTAGTTATTAATAATAATACAATATTAATAAAATCTATCTACCTTTTATTAATCAGTAATAGATATATGTCTGTCTACCTAACTAACTAATCAGGGTTTCGTATGAGGATGAAATAATCATTGTTACCATCCTTAATGGATGTAACTTTAGTCAAAAGCAGAGAGTCTTGATGTTTTCAGTCTGAACTGCATTACACGACTGCGTTTAGAAACTGTCTTACAACTTTGCTCTGGGAACCACTTCATCAGGTGATCTCCCAGACTCTTTCCAACACCAGTGTTCAATCATTCACAACCCACTTGATAAAAATCATTATGTCTTCAAAGTACAGTCCTGCCATGCGGACTTGAACAATGAAACAGATTTAGGCTGTGCCGTCAGTTGTAGCAAGGATCATGTACAGATTTGCAAGCATTTCCTCCTTTCCATGGGTTCACTGTGGGGAATGTCAAAGGGAGGGGCCTGCAAGCCATCCGTTCTACTGGGCATGAAATGTGGTTGCATCAGGAATCGACCCCGTGTATGGAACGTCTTCAGGAGCACACACACGCGTGTGCACTGCGGGATCTGTCCTCTCGCAACCATCTGAGTCGACAAGGCATATCCACATTTCAAAAAAATCTAATAATACAAGGGAAACACGCTGTCAGGACCAATTAATTAAAACAGTGGTTGCTATGGGTTAGGCAGTGAGGGCTGTCTGAGAGGTTGGGTGATCAGGAAACTCTCTGTGGACGAGGGAGAGTCAAATCACCAAGGATTCTTACGACTCAGGCTGAGACCAGGCACCTGTGTTACACATTTTCTTGACTGAGCTAGCATATTCAGGAGGATTTAGAAAGCGACAGCCTTTGCAACTCAAAGTATATGCAAAAGGCCATTGAACAGAGGAAAATGTTTGCACAGATGATCAGTTTGAAAAGAAAAAAAAGAATTCTTTCCCTTTCACATTGACTAGGAAGGTAGCAGAAAGAAGGAGCTGATAAGCACATAAAGGAAAGAGGTTGTGAGTCTGACGATTTTTATCAGGGAGACCAGCAGTAAGCAGTTTCCTGAGCACAGCCTAGAAGAAGCATGGAAGGAAATTTATATGAAAATACTGGTCTTTTTCCCAGATGTTTCCCATGTCTAGACAGTTAGTGAACAGAGATGAATATCTCTAGTCTTACTTCATGGACCAAAAATCTCCTCCTTTTAAAATGTCTGCCTGGACGCCCAGAGCGGGTGTGCCCTATGAGTGATTTTCAAAGTATGACTCAAACAATAAGAAGCTAAAGTGAATTCATCTATTTTTTGTGTTTTGTTTTTATAAGGACGGCTGATAGTTCCCTTGGTATCAAGACTTCTCGAAAAGGGGGAAAAATAAGAAAATGAAAAGAAAAATAGTTGATTTGATTCTATGCCTCCTGTCAAGTGCTGTTTTTAAAATTCAACTTTGAATTTTCTTGTGGCATGAGGACAGCGTTATTTCCATTCCCAGGCTCTCATGTGTAGCTTCACTGAGTTGCAGGGTGGAAAGAGACTTCGAGAATTCAGCCAGTCCAACCTTCAACTGCAGAAGCAGAGATGGAGGCCCTGGAGTGTTTTTCACTGGCAAATAGCCTCCTCCCAAGGCCAAGGAACTCTCTGGAGTATTTTTTTTTTTTTTTTGCGGTACGCGGGCCTCTCACTGTTGTGGCCTCTCCCGTTGCGGAGCACGGGCTCCGGACGCGCAGGCCCAGCGGCCATGGCTCACGGGCCCAGCCGCTCCGCGGCATGTGGGCTCTTCCCGGACCGGGGCACGAACCCGTGTCCCCTGCCTCGGCAGGCGGACCCTCAACCACTGCGCCACCACGGAAGCCCCTCTGGAGTTATTTTGAAAATACAGGACTGTCAAACCCTGATCACGACAGAGGTGTAGACCCCCGTTCACCAGGGGATGTCAGCCAACTTTTTAGAGTGGGATGGGATGTCCACTGTCACCTAGGAATACAACCCTTTGATGTATTGTAGCTTAAAAAAAATTTTAAAGGAAAAACTTATTTCTGAGGAAGGGCAGGATTGAATTAGTTTGCGGGAAATTTAAGCCCAAGGATGCAACAGTATCACTGTTGCATCCTTGGCAACCTAGCAGAGAATTCTGGTTACTCTTGCACTTAAATTTTCATTCACGCGCTTTAACAAGCTACTTTCTTACGGATTTTGCTTGGGGAGGTATCTCACATCCAGTGCCACGCGCTCTGAGGTGTTCTCACCTTGAAAACATTTCTTCACGTAAAGAGCCTACGACTCTATACTTAAAGATACCCACGTTTCACGTAGACATGTTAATTAACTTTAGCGCTTGATGAAGTGCTTTCCAGCGTCTAAGATGCTGAAGAGGGCATGACTCTGAGCTTCAAACGTCAAGTGGAAATGCTTGGGTAAATCTGGGCCAGGTGATTATTAATTTAAGGCCAATCAATGATTGACCATTTATGTAGTCTGAGCTGCATTTTAAAAAATCTTAAATTTGGTGTTTTCATAGACGTGGTCGACGGGAACAAATGACACAGGAAAACAAAACATCAATAATTCTAACCTCAAAAAAGACTGCCTTATGGGATTGCAGCATTATAGGAATCTGTATGGTAGATTAGGACATTTATGCTCCAAGTCCCTCCCTAACTGAAGAGCCCATGAATCCGTGACCTCTGGACAAAACAGGGTTTCTCAACTTCGGCATCGTGAATATTTTGCTGGATAATTTTTTGTTTAGCAGCATCTCTGGCATTTGCCTACTAGATAGTGGTAATACTCATGGCAATCCCACTCAGTGGGAAGACAACCAAAACTGTCTCCAGAAATTTCCAAATGTCCCCTGAAGGGCAAGATCACCCACCAGTTGAGACTAGAGAAAGAATTTTTTAATGCACTTTTTAAAAATTTTATTTATTTATTATTTCTTTTTTTGTCTGCACTGGGTCTTCGTTGCAGTGCGCGGGCTTCTCGTTGCAGTGGCCTCTGCTGCTGAGGAGCTCGGGCTGTAGGCACGCTGGCTTCAGTAGTTGTGGCACGCGGGCTCAGTAGTTGTGGCTCGCGGGCTCTAGAGCACAGGCTCAGCAGTTGTGGCGCATGGGCTTAGCTGCTCTGCGGCATGTGGGATCCTCCCGGACCAGGGCTCAAACCCGTGTCCCCCTGCATTGGCAGGGGGACTCTTCACCACTGCGCCACCAGGGAAGCCCTAATGTACTTTTTAAATGTTAACTTTTACCCCCTCCATAAACCCCCTCCCCAGTTACAATTCAGTGAATGTCCTAAGAGCATCACCCCAATTTGGGACCAAAATGTGCTGGGCTTATATGACCTCTAATCAAACTTCAATAGTATTAAGACCAAGTAAGCTTTCTTTCTCATTTATTCATTTTCCTTCTGAATAGTTAATAACAGTGTAATGCTTTCTAATGCTTCTTTTGATATTTGCTGTTTCTATGAACGTTTTTTATACATGGCTCTTTAAAGAACGAAAACCGTATAAATCCTCAGGTTTTAGCAGTTATGTTCTGGATCGCTCTTAAGTTTTCACTTTGAAAGACTGATTCGGAGCCTGTGACTTACATTTTGTTTTATGAACAAGTATATATGCATTTGTTTAGCTGTTTTAAGATTGGCAGTGAAGCCGTCAAAATGACGTAGCGGCTGTCACCTCTGTGTCCGCAAGAATGTATGATCACCGAGAAATAATGCAGCAGTATTTTGCAGTTTTTTCAGTGGGGCCGGCCACCATCCTGCATGACCACAATCTAAAACCACAGAGGACAGCTGGTGTTGTTCTTTGGCACTTAATAAAAAGTTAACGCTGGGCTTCCCTGGTGGCGCAGTGGTTGAGAGTCCGCCTGCTGATGCAGGGGACACGGGTTCGTGCCCCGGTCCGGGAAGATCCCACATGCCGCGGAGCGGCTGGGCCCGTGAGCCATGGCCACTGGGCCTGCGTGTCCAGAGCCTGTGCTCTGCGGCGGGAGGGGCCACAGCAATGAGAGGCCCCCATACCGCAAAAAAAAAAATGTTAATGCTGCCTGGATTCATTTAGGACAGACTTGAGGTAGGGATTTTAAACCGTTTATCCAGAGAGAACGAGGAAGAGCAGAGCTTACTGTTCGTGGTATGGGAGGCTGCTGGGACTCTGACACGACTGCCCACATTCCCCTGACCTCCAGCATCACGGGTCAGCCCTCTAGGGCTCGGACCCCAGACTCATGACACCCCTCCCGCCATCGCTTAACTGAAAATCTCCCCCCAAATACTTCCTCTCATAGGCTTATTTGAAAACTACAGGTGAACACAAGGAAGCTCCTGGGTGGTATTTCCTGAAACTGAACATTAAAAAGCATATGGCCGTATCCCCAGATTTCTACTTAGCGATATGACTTCACTTTCAGTCGATTAATTAAGAGTTAAGAAATTCTTCAATACAAATGGAATACAGAAAAACAACCACAGTCCTTTATCTTAATTTCTATAATGTTAAAATTCTGTGAGAGCACAGAAGGAAATGTATATGAAACCAGGGTAGTAACATCCTTCTAGAAATTCTTTAAACAATTAAACACGTGTATTATTATGTGTTAATATTTTCTCCCCAGCAAGTGCCCGGTGTTAGGCCCTTAGTAACTGCTGAAGGGCAAATGCACAAGCTTGTTGTTACTGATTCTTCTTTTCCAAAAGCCCAGGCGCCCTAGTGCCGCCGCAGTCAGGCTTGGACTTCTTTCTACCTTTGCCAAAAGAATTCCCTTGACTTCTGCTCTGATTTGGATTCTGTCCCCTTGGTCCTGTGACTTTCTCTCTCTAGGATTACTTTTCAGTCTAGGGGAAGACATTTTCCAGAGTTCCCTGAGAAATGGTACTTGGCAGGTCATTTTTTCGAGAACTTGCATGTCTGAAAATGTCTTTATTATACTCATTCTTGATTGATAGTTGGCTAGGTATGAAATTCTAAATTGCCTCAGCATTTTAAGGTTTTGTTCCATTGTCTTCTAGCTTGAGGCACTGCTGTTTGAGAAATCCAGGGCCAATCTGGTAGTTCATTCTTTTTACGTGATCTGTTTTTCACCCTTGGAAACTCTTAGACATTTTAGGCCGTCTAACTCTGAGCTCATTCCTGAGAGTGCCTCCACCGTTTCTCTAATCATGTGTCACATGCAAACAAGAACTTCTGATTCCCATTTGTAAAATGTGTAATACAATATAATGAAAATTGCATGTAAATAGTACCTCGTGAAATTTTGCTCCATGATGAGGTTTTTTTTTTTTTTTCTTTTCAGTGGAGGAAAAGTGTTACCAGAATTTGTGACTCCATCAGCTAAGGGGACTTCTAGGGAGCTTCAAATCCCAAATGCAAGTCTTCTCCACCCCTTGGACTTTCTCCAGCTGGGATTCATCACTCCGGCCTCTGAATTCGCTCCGTTTCATTTCCTGTGGTTTCTGACTTCTCCTCTCCTCCTGCTGGTTTCGCTAGACCTTCTCTCCTTGACCCTGGTTCCTAAACGTGGATATGCCCTTGGATTCTTTGCCGATGCTCTCCTACATTGCGTGATATTTGAATTTTAAGAGGCCTCGTTTAATTTTAGGATATTAAATGTCACCATTATGATTGTCACTTTCAAAATATATATCTGATCATAACCTATTTTACATGTCACCCTGCATTTCCACCAATATCGTCCTTGGAGTTGTGTACTGAAGAAAAGGCTGAACTGAGATCTTAGCGTAGGAGTTGGCAAACTTCTTCTTAAAGGGCCAAAGAGTAAATGTTTTAGGCTTTGCTGGCTACACAGTCTCTGTTGCAAATACTCTCTTCTGCTACTGCAGGGTAGACGCAGCCACAGACAATACCTAACAAATGAGGGTGGCAGCATTCCAGTCAAACTTTATTTACAAAACAGGCAGAAAGTCTTATTTCACCCTGGGCTGCGGTTTGCCAATGCCAGAGCTATATCTTGAATTTCGCACTAAGTAGTTGTTTGACCTTAAGAGAATCATATGATGACCTCCATATCACAAAACTACTGCATTAGAAATTATTTCTTTTGACTAGAATTTTCCTCCTCTCGCCCACTACCTTACGGGCCCACTAAACTCCTATTCATTTTTGAGACCCAGCTCAAATGTTGCCTCTTGGATGAAGCCTTCCTTCACTCATGCTTACAAGATTGTGTATTAATAATCTTGGTACAGGACTTCCCTGGTGGTCCAGTGGTTAAGCCTCCACATTTCCAGGACTTCCCTGGTGGCGCAGTGGTTAAGAATCCGCCTGCCAATGTAGGGGACACGGGTTCAAGCCCTGGTCCGGGAAGATCCCACATGTCACAGAGCAGCTAAGCCCGTGCGCCACAACTACTGAAGCCCACGTGCCTAGAGTCCGTGTTCCGCAACGAGAAGCCACTGCAATGAGAAGCCTGCGCACCACAACGAAGAGTAGCCCCTGCTCGCCGCAACTAGAGAAAGCCCACGCAGCAACAAAGACCCAACACAGCCAAAAATAAAAATAAATAAATAAATTTATTTTTTTTAAAAAAATGACTTCGCACTTCCACTGCAGGCGGCACGGGTTCGATCCCTGGTCAGGGAAGTTCTGCATGCCGCGCAGTGTGGCCAAAAAAATCTTGGTACTTATACTATACTTGTGCCTAGTCAGAATTAGCTGCACCTCCTTTTATTCCCATATAGAATACACGTAGAGTCCATTAAAACGCTCCCAGTGCCCTTCTGTAGTTGTTTCACATGTCTCTCTTCACCCCTTGATTTTAAGCTTATGCTTTGAAGCTTCAGTATCTGTTGAAGTCCCTGCTATGTAATTTATGCTGAATCGTTGCTTGTTAAACATTTGTGCATTTGTGCGATGTAATGGCCTGCATGTTCCTTATGCTGTCTTCCTGCTAAAAATATAATGATACATGTTTTAAACCAAACTCATCCTATTTCTTCCCAATTCTGTTTCTCCTCTTGTTAATGACATCCTCTGTCTTAGTTACCCAGGGCTCAAAATGAAATCTATCTGCATTGTGGTTAAAAGAATAGAATCTGTGGGCTTCCCTGGTGGCGCAGTGGTTGAGAGTCCGCCTGCCGATGCAGGGGACGCGGGTTCGTGCCCCGGTCCGGGAAGATCCCACATGCCGCGGAGCGGCTGGGCCCGTGAGCCATGGCCGCTGAGCCTGCGCGTCCGGAGCCTGTGCTCCGCAACGGGAGAGGCCACAACAGTGAGAGGCCCGTGTACCGCAAAAAAAAAAAAAAAGAATATGATTTGTGTCAGACAGATATGAAGCTGAGGCTCAGTTAGGATCCTGGGCACATTACGACTGTCGCGAGGCAAAGTTTCCTTATTAGTAAAAGGATTCGGTGCAGCCCAGGGTTACCGTGGGCAGTCAGTAAACCCTGGGCTTTGAATGCGTAGCTGACACTACAAATGGCTCCTGTTATTTCTTATTGGGCTCGTTCTAACATTGCTGGTAGTGTGATCTTCAACAAATTTTGGAGGAAAACTCAGTTTCCCTTTAACTTTTCTTGGTTTGCGATGACACTACCTGATGCCCTTGATCCTGGAACATGTGGTAAGAGCTAATTCCTTCTGGAGACATTTAGTCTCTCTGTAATACTCAAGTAATATATGTTACGTTAAATTTTATAGCCAAGAATTAGTTTATAATTAACTGACAGTATTTAATTGGATGTGACTCTTTTTAAAAACCATGTGCTCTGTCTACAGAGGGAAAATATTTATCTTTATATTTTTAGATGTTTTGGGGAAACCCCCATATACTCAGGCCTACTGTATCTTAAATGCATCTAAACATTTTGTGTAGCCATTGGCTTTCAGTAACTCAATGAATGATATTATTCGATCAAGCGTTTTTTAAGAACTTTTTTTCTTTTCATTTATAATCAGAAGTATACAGATGGCTGTTAATTTTGCATCTGCACCCTCTTATTCTTTCTGCACAACACAAATTCCTATTCATACTCCAAGCCGTGTTCCTAAAATTCATTTGGTTCCCAAATATCTATTTTCCTGTGACAGGCCTTTAATTCTGTTCTGGAATAATATTTTAATATTCAGTTTAATTTAACCTTTTTTATAAACTTGTGTTATTTTAAAGAACAGATTATAAGCTCTATGTATGAAATAAAATTATTTTATTAATGTTTATATTCTCACACAACCTGGTATAATTCTGCCTGTTACACAGGCATCTCTTCTTTTCTCATCGTTGTATTAATGTAATAAAAGTTGTATCGAACAAAGCTGAGCAGGTCTCCAGGAGCCCTGTTCCACAGACTAACTGAACAAATGTTTCTTGATTTCAAATTATTAACATGCTAGTTTTAGAATAATATTGATTGTTTTCTTTGAGGAACAGTCAGTGAATGAAATATACATGTAATGAATCTTCTCTGAGTATCTAAACCCTAAGTATATGCATTCACTTAAAGGGTGCGCTATGATGTTATGCCCTACGAAACCCCATCCTACTTTCCAAATACCTGTAGAGTAACTGAGGCTGCAGGATGTCCCACAACTTGCCTTCTCTGAAGAGGTATCACCTCTGACTGAAAAATCATTATGGCTATTATTATTGCTGCAACTCTGCGAGAACTAAGCCACTAAGACTATGCATGAGAATTTCGAAGAGAAATACAAAAGTAAACAGTAGGTTTCACAGGAAATTTATCAGACTTAACATGGTAATAAATGTGGTAAAAAATAAAACCTCAAACATAGCAACCAGCAAAACAATGAAAACAATGCCTTAAACTTTGTCCACCAGCTCCACCACATGGCATCATGAGAACTTACAGTTTATATTCAAGGGGAAAAGAATCTTCCCAAATATTTCAACATACCTATTCATGGTGAATTGAATGTCTCATGGCCAAAAAAAAAAAAGGATTGAAAGTAGTAAGAAACAACTTTTATGAACAACTAATGTACGTCCTTTTATCTTGTTCTAAGTTTAAGAGGTTATAAGAATACAGTATTTTCACCCCGCAGGAAAACAGATGCTAAGGTAAACTAACTTTGAATTTTAAACATAAACTCTTGCAGAATGTTCTGCAATATTATTTTACAGTTTACAACGTTGGGTTGAAAGTTCACGGTTTGTTTTATTCTATCCAATATCTATTTTACACAATAGTCTTATATCTCTGTGCAAATCATATCATTTCAAAAAATACAGGAAGATATAAAACCATAAGGTCATCCCTTTATAAATTTAAGAAGGCTTTAAAATTAAACAAATTATTTCTTTGATTTAACATTCTGATCTCCTACCACGCTTTGGTCTGTATCCTTACGTTGCAGCCTACAAGTATAATTTAAAAAAAAAATAAATTCTGCAAAACTATTGCTGTGAGAATCCAAAGCTGACCAGCCTAAGGAAAAGGACAGGATTTGGGAGGGATTTCAAGCGCCCATCACGGGGAGAAGGAGTCGGATAACAGAGGTAGGAGGGTGGGCACCGCAGGGCACTAACCTCTGAGTTCTAGTGTCTTCTGGGGGTCTTAGGTCTGATCTACAAACACTGCAATTGGACTTGCCTGACTCAGGCGCCTGCCCTGAGCTCGTCACCTATCCCAGGGAAAACTCAGTCACCTTTGCTCATAGTCACCGAAGAAGGCCATTCCTGGGCAACCACCGAGTGTCGGCAATACCTGGGTACCGTCCCTATAACCAACACCAGCACCAAGATGGTTCTAAAGGCAGTGGGACTATTGAAAGGAGGAGATCGCTTCCAATTCCACTTTACCCAGATGAATTACCAAACTAGCCAAATCTAGGTAATTAAATATTTCCAGCCCAAGAGGGTGAGGTCCAAATTATATTTATGGATTTTAGACCACAAATTGTACATAATGGGAGAATTACAAACTTCTCTCTCTCGATGTGACTTTGGTCTTCTTTCTTTGGGCAGACTGTGGGAGTACCAGCTAAATGAAGCTTTTTTGACCAATAAAGCATTTGGTCCTGTCCCATTAGGTGTTAAAGGAGGTTACAGGAATTATGACAACCCTCTGGACTGGATGAATTTTCACAGCTGCACCCCTGAAAGACACTACCTGTTGCCAACAGTGAGTTGGCAGGTGATGGTGGCTCTATGACCATGACACTAAGGTCACGTCTGCAGGCAGGGACCCACCTGTTTATGCGGGATATACAGCTAATGCATTAGCACATGTGCGCTTCTTAAATATCTTTTATATCCTGAGGGCAACTTTTCAATAACAAAATAATTCCCCCCGCCATTTATGAGGCACTTACTCCATGTCAGGCCCACATCTGCTTTACATGTACTAACATATTTTAGTGCAGGTACAACAACCTTGTGATGTAAGTATTATTATTATTATTATTATCGTCCTCTTATACATCGAGAAACAAAGAAATGTAGTCCCAAGATCACACATCTAGGGATGATTTAAATCAGGTCAATCTGCTTTGAAGCCCACCCAAAGATAAATTGCCCTATAAATGCATGTTTAAGGTCTATACCGAAGATAAATTATTCTTTTCTCAAACTTATTAAAAAGTATAGATAGTGTACAGATTCAACTAAAATATAATTCATATAGAAGGAGCAGATTCTTGCCTTGTTCTGTGTCAAACTCTGGACCTAGGAAGAATCCTAGTCTCCTAACTAGCTGATAGTAGTAGCGACAGATCTCATCCAAAGAACTGCACAGAAACCATTTCCAGTTATTGTTTGTACCGTTCACTTGATAGTTATAGCAATCCTATATTGAACACCTACTGTAAGTCAGTTGGTTTTCCTACATTGTCTTATGTAATCTTCCCAATACTGTCAGATTGGTATTATCATTCCCCCTTCACAGATGAAGTCGGGGGGTGGCAAGTCCCAGGTCCTAAATTAGGTCCAGGTGAAGCTGCCTTTCACATCCAACTGGGAGGGGGAGAGCTTGTTTCATTTTGTTTCAATTTTGAGGCTTATACTTTTTCCGTTACAACACGTAACACCTCTAGAACATTCATTTACCTCCTTGTGTTTAATCTCACCTCCCCAGATATACAGTGAGCCAAAGGTCACTTCAAATTCCAACGAGATGCATCGTCCTGGGGAGGGCTGTTATCAGCGGGTATCAGGTATCGTGGCCACATGGCTGACCCATCTAAACTGTATTTGGTGGGCACCCTTGACATCGCTCAGACCACAACGCAGACATGCCACGTGCTCTGCAAAGGAGTGGCTTTCCAGCTGAAGAATTTTATAAGCAATCAACAGTCTCTGCAGAATCACATAACAATTTCCTCTGACTTTTCCATCAGAGATGTCCCTCCATCAACATTCTGTGCACCAGTCCACGAACAGAGACAATATTCCCAGAATTCATTTCAATTATGAACAGCATAATCAGGGGGTTGGTTGAGAACTCTTGGGAGAGAGAGAGAGAGAGAGTGTGTGTGTGTGTGTGTGTGTGTGTGTGTGTTACAGGTTTACAAGCTTTCCAGTAGTTTTTTTAGAAATCTTTGCGTATGCTTCTTTGAAAAGACTTCTGGATCCTCCGCGCCAACGCACCAGTATTTCTAGCTAGAACCAAAGTTAACTATTGACCCGCACACTGTCTTGCGGGAGACCCAGGCACTTAATTACCACTCCGTTATCTGCTTTCGAATCAGCTCAACAATTTGCAGACGTTACTACGTTCATACGATTTTTCATCTTCTCTGATGTCATCATATGATCACCCACTTTTTGATCTTTACAGTTCATCTAAGTTTTTTACTTTCGGAGAAGCACTACATTGTAGAAGGACTTTAATTTTTTCCAGCCTAAAATTTAACTCTTGCTTTACCTTACACTTTCATTTAAGAAGCTATTTGATTTCTTTTTAAAACGTATTAAAACATCAGTCCTTGAAATGACTTTGAAAGTGTCTGTTCTCTCCGACCCTAGTTTGTGTATTCCAGAAATGGGAACTCTGTGCTAGTTTTTATTCCTCTTTTTGGACAATAATAACTATCCC
Source organism: Stenella coeruleoalba (assembly GCF_951394435.1). Classification (NCBI taxonomy): domain Eukaryota; kingdom Metazoa; phylum Chordata; class Mammalia; order Artiodactyla; family Delphinidae; genus Stenella; species Stenella coeruleoalba. The sequence continues at coordinate 2,310,869 of NC_137164.1, forward strand.
ATAGCAGCAGGGGCTGTATAGACACAGCGTACTGTGCAGTAGGCTGCGTACTCCTTTCAGACATTAGCACTTCCCTTGCCTGGAAAGATTCATTTGACACTAGTTTTGAAGTCCTCCAGTGACACAAATGTGCATTCCTTTCAAGGTCCCCAACCTGTTATACGAATGTTCAACTCAATGATCCTCCAGACAGGTCCTCAACTCTCCACAGCCTTCATTCTACAAGGGATGTTATCTTATCTTAGAATTACACTTAAATTAGGCTGAGATGATCTTTCTTAAACAAACTTTGTTAGCTAATACTTAATACATTACAGCATTCAGGCACTAACTCACCATTTCCCTAGGAGGTGTTCTGAAGTATTTTCTCGTGAGTTTTTTTCTTCTGTTTAAGGAGGATTAGAACATCTTTTCCTTATGAATCCTACAGATAATTATATTATCTATAGGATTTTGAGACAATGTGTTCCAATAAAGGGACATAAAAATGTTAAGAACAGAAAACAATGAAGGATACGTATGTGTACACACACACACACACACACACACACACACACACACAGGGAATAGGGAAAGAAGAACAGAGGAGAATAAAATTCATTAAAAGCTATAGATTACAAGTAGGAGACTACAATAATATACTAAAAATTGTAGATACCATAAAAAGTAAGGTTTGTTGGAAATTTTCTCCCTATGTTTGTAAATAGTTACTATAATGTTACTTAAGGAAAGCTTTTGTTGAGTTGCAGAAAGCAGGTTACACTGCATTTCAAATTTTAATATTTAGTTGCTAAAATACTAGCGCCTTAGAGATAATAGACAGCAGGGGGAATTGGTGTCATTTTCGTGACAACAATACAATTTTTAGTGGAATTCACCTAAGCCTGTGGAGATGGAGAGGGAGACCTCAGTCTAATGCTCTTTTTTTTAATCACCCCCATGCCGTCCCCTCCCCAGGCTCCAGGCCATGGATGCTCTCGGGACAGCAAGGCAGAGGCTCAGAAAGGTGTTTTCCAAGAACTGACGGAGGCGCAACATTCCGGGAACAAATCACCCACCAGCATCATTTTATTGTTCTGCTTGCAAGAAACACAGATCTTTCTTAGAACTTCGGCGCGTGGCCTACATCACAATTCACAGGCGTTCAGGCAAAAGTCGCAAAATGTTTGCTGGTCTGCAGTGAAAGTCTCTGTTCTGTGCAGTGAAAGCACCACTCTTCTGGGTGCTCCTAACTGGCCTCGTCACAGCCAGGCTGGGACATTCTCCCCCTGCAAAGCAGCTCAATCTGCAGCATCTCTTTATCTGCCTCTCCCTGACCCCTTTTAAAAAGCAAACGTATCCTTCCACCCAGTTTTATTTTCCTTACCAGGCACATCGATACACACTCCGGACCCATAATAACCCGTTCAACACACCTACAAACTCTGTTTAATCCACTAAGGCCTTATGAAGTGATTCAGAAAAATCGCATAAACAGTGTCACAACCAGAAATGAAGAGTTGGTATTACCTGGACATATTACCTTTCTGAGAGCACGCAGATTTATTTCCCCCTCCACTTTCTTTGTTCTGTATGTAACGTTACAGTGAAACCAAATCTACACTCTAGACGAAGTCTGATTTTCACATTTTATGAATTTCATCAGCGCTAAGTATGTCTAATACCCTCCCTTAATTTTTATAAATTTGAATTAATTTGGAAAAAAAAGGAAATGAATAAAACGATTAAAGAGTTAAATAAAATCAATACATTACTATCCAGAGACAACAAAGATTAAATTTGGGAATAATAATTTCGTGATTTTTCTCTCTATATTTATTTATACCCAAGTAAAGCATATGGGTACTTAATGATGTATTTGTTAATTAATAAGTTAATAATTTTTACAACTAATGAAATGGATAATTGTGCATGATAAAAAATTAAAAACAAAATGACAGAAAACACTATTCTTTTTACATATATATTTTTTTAATTTATTTATTTTTGGCTGTGCTGGGTCTTCGTTGCTGCGCGCAGGCTTTCTCTAGTTGCGGCGAGTGGGGGCTGCTCTTCATTGAGGTGCGCGCGCTTCCCATTGCTGTGGCTTCTCTTGTTGTGGAGCATGGGCTCTAGGCACGCGGGCTTCAGTAGTTGTGGCACGTGGGCTCAGTAGTCGTGGCTCGAGGGCTCTAGAGCACAGGCTTCAGTAGTTGTAGCACACAGGCTCAGTAGCTGTGGCTCGCAGGTTCTAGAGCGCAGGCTCAGTAGTTGTGGCCCACAGGTGTTGCTCCACGGCATGTGGGATCTTCTCAGACCAGGGCTCGAACCCATGTCCCCTGCATTGGTAGGTGGATTCTTAACAACTGCACCACTGGGGAAGTCCCGAAAACGCTATTCTTAACGGTTGAATAATATCTTTTGGATGTGCTATGAATTCTTGTCCATTCTTTTGAAAACACTTCCATGATTCCAAACTGTAGTACTATTATATTTCCATTTTTGTACTTCGATCCAGGCCAGATCTCTAATCGTGACCTTGGATTCTGAGATATGAAATTGTGGGCTCAAAATTTAAAACATTTAAAAGCTTTTGGAACACACAGGCCAATGTGTTTCTAGAAAGGTTCTATCAAATTTATCAATCACTGTAACTCCATACCTCCTGACCATAAATTAGTCATATTTTAATTGTTTCCTATTTTATAGTTAATAGTTAAGGAATGTAACTTGTGTTCCATTTATTACAAATCTATTGCACATGGTATTTGATTTTATATTGATTTGCCATTTGTATGAAATTTGTTAATTGACCTTAGGTGATTTTTATTAGTGCTTTAATTTAGGTGTTTTTGTTTGTTTACAAAAGCTTATTATATATTATAGTAACTAATACTTTATCTGGCATTTATATAGCATATTGTTTTCTTAGCTCTAATAATTTTAATCTTTTGACTTCAGTGTGTTAAATGTAATTAATTGATGTTTTCCTCTGTGACTTCAATTCTTTTCAAGAGATTGATAATTTAGTGTTTAATTTATGTTTTGGTATATGATATGAGATGAGAACAAAAATTGAGTTTTTCCAAGTAATTAGATGTTCTTCCTGGTACCACTAATCAAACTATCCATTCTTCTTTGGTGTGGTGTGTTTTCGTGATCACACACATGCACACACCACACACACACACAGAAAGGGAGAGAAGGGCTTTCCTTCCACCCGTTGAAGCTAGCAACAGAACCAGGATGCTTAAATATAAGTAAGTATCATTTTACATCTGATAGGGCTTAATTTCCCACATTCTTATTCTTTTTTATTCTCCCCATTCTAACTTTTTCTAACTTTTATTAAGCCCTCCCCCTCAGCATCCTCATGAAACCTATTTCCTTTATCCCATGGCTAATAATTGTACTAACACTTTAAGAATTTAAGTTAATTTGGGAAAAGTTAATATCTTTAACATAGTTCATTTACTTATTCAAGATCATGGCACATTTCTCTATTCCTTAAAATTCACTTTTAAGTTTCTTAGTAAGTTTTCTGGGTTTTTTTCCTGTATGTTTAACATAATTCTCTTTTGGGAGATTCTTAGTAGAATTTTTGGATTTTATTTTTCTGATTGTTCTAGTTTTCTTTGCTATCATCATCTTCTCTCATCTCTATACCATCAAACTTATAGAAGCTCTACAAGAACACTTTTAGTTGTATGCTAGCATTCACGCGCTTTACTGAATACTCATGTTTAATTTTAGGTTTCTATCCAATTGATTCTTTTGCATTCATTAAGCATGGAATTATGTGATTTCAAGTAGTGGTGAGGTTGTCAACTTTGCAATAGTTCTATCTCCTTTCATGCATTTTTGTTGCATTGACCAAAATATCCAGAACAATCTTGATTAGTTGTGATACGTTTATAAATATATACGTCAATAGAAATCCTGACTATATCTCTTTGTTATGTTTGTTTTGCTGTTTTATACCACAGGAATACAAAGGATCATGAGAGACTACTATGAACAATAAAACCAAAACACTGGATAGCCTAGAAGAAATTGTTAAATTCCTAGAAACCTACAACCTAACAAGAATGAATCATGAAGAAATAGAAAGTCTGAATAGACCAATAATGAGTAAGAAGACTGAAGCAGCAATCAAACACCTCCCAACAAAGAAAAGCCCAGGACCAGAAGGTTTCACTGGTAAGTTCCACCGAACACTAAAGACAAATTAACGTAAACCCTTCTGAAACTCTTCCAAAAAACTGAAGAGGCAGAAACTCATTTTATGAGGATGGTATTACCCTGACACCAAAGCCAGATAAGGACACCACAAGAAAAGAAAATCATAAATCTATACCCCTGGTGAATGCAGATGCAGAAATATTCAAAAAAATATTAGGAAACTGAATTCAACAGCACATTAAAAGGATCATACACCAAGATCAAGTGGGATTTATCTCTGGAATGCAAAGATGATCCACATATACAAAGCAATCAGTGTGATACACTATATGAATTAAATAAGATAAAAATCATAAGATTATCTCAATAGATGGCACAAAGAAACATCCTCTCATGAAAAAAAGAAAAAACACTCAACCAATCTGGTATAGAAAAAACATACCTCAACACAATAAAGGTCATACCTGACAAACCCACAGCCAACATCATACTCAATGATATGATGGTCATACCCGATCTTTTCCTCTAAGATCAGGAACAAGACAAGTGGCCCACTGTCACCACTTCTATTCAACATAGTCCTGGACGTCCTAGCCAGGGCAATCAGGCAAGAAAAAGAAATAAAAAGTGCCCAGACTGGCAAGGAAGAAGTAAAATTGTTTTTGTTTGCAAATGATATGATCTTATATAGAGAAAATCCTAAAAACTCCACCAAAAAAAAAAAAAACCTCAAATAATAAATGAATTTAGTGAAATAACAGAATATACAATCAACATACAGAAATTAGTTACATTTCTATACATTAACAACCAATTATCTGAAAAAGAAATAAAGAATACAATCCCATTCACAATAGTATCAGAAACAATAAAATACTTTGGAATAAATTTAACCAAGGAGGTAAACACTTTTACACTGAAAACTAAGACTTTGGTGAAAGAAATTAAAGAAGATATAAACAAATGGGAAGATATCTCATGTTCATGGACTAGATGAACTAACATTGTTAAAATGTCCATACTACCCAAAGTCATCTATAGGTTCAATGCAATCCCTATCAAAATTCCAAGGGTGTTTTTAACAAAAATAGGAAAACCAATCCTAAAATTTATATGGAGGAATGAAGACCCTGAATAGCCAAAGCAATCCTGAGAAAGAAGAACATAGCTGTTGGCATCACAGTTCCTGATTTCAAACTATACTACAAAGCTGTAGTAACCAAAACAGTATTTTTTTTATTTTAATCATTTATTGATTGATTTTATATTTTGCTATGAAACTTCAAGCACATTTTAATTTGACTTATGCTTTTAATCAACATAAAAGGATTCTCATTTTGCCACTCTGAACTGTTTGAATTATTAAATTTATTTTTTTAATATCCATTTTATTTGTTCTTATTTTATACTATAAGAAATACCATATGAAATATCTTCTTGACTTTCATTTTACCACTGACTTTGATGGTTTTCATCTTCTTTTTAATTTTATTTTTTTAAATGTATTTGAGGGGACTTCCCTGGTGGTCCGGTGGCTAAGACTCCACACTCCCAATGCAAGGGACACTGGTTCAATCCCTGGTCAGGGAACTATATCCCACATGCCACAACTAAGAGTTCTCATGCCACGACTAAAGATCCCACGTGCCACAGCTAAAAGATCCCCATGCCTCAACTAAAAAAAAAAAGATCCTGCATGCTGCAATGAAGATCCGTGTGCCACAACTAAGACCCAGCACAGCCGAATAAATAAATATTCCAAAAAAATAATTAAAAAATAAAATGTATGTGAAATAAATTTTCTTTGTTGATTAAATTCAAAATTAAAATCTGCTTTAATTCCCCCATGCAAGACAAAAATATATGTGACACATTTAAATTTTTTATCTTCTTTTTTAAATTCATAACCTTAATACATAAAAACTGTTATTTTTATATTCAGGTTACCTTTCCTGAATTACCCCTGTCTATATATGTATATCACCTTTATTAAGACTGGTTAATAAATGTGTATTCTATATTTTCCGTATTTTATTTTTTTATCTTTTTTCTTTTCATCCATAGATATCTCACTATGTAACTTTAGAAGACAAAGTTCTTAATCATAACTATGTAAGGACATGCAAATGCAAAAAAACAAAAAAACCCACTTTGATATTATGTAATAAAAATATCCAGAGTTCAGATTTCAAATTATCTCATAAATATCATGGTCAGTATGACATTTATTAGAGTTTTTTGGTTGGAATAAAATTGAACAGGAAACAAGACTCATTGTGTATTTTTTTTTGGTATTGAAATACTGAAATATCTCTTTCAATTTAAACTCTAACATAGCTAAATAAAGTGTGAATTTAAAGAAGGTACAAAAATAACAAATAATTCATTTTAAAGTTACACCTAGTTCTAGATGTTTTGCAATATTTAAAGAGAAATAAAGAAAAGAAAACATCATTCCAGCAGCCTAGGTCAAAACCAAAGTTCAGATTTGATTTGTTTAGTTGAATTCTTATTTTTTTCCTCACACTCCAGTGGCCTAGTGTTCTAGTCTAGGGGTCCTTTCCTTTCCTTTTCTTTTTTTCTTTTAACTGTTTGACTCCCTTCACCCACTTCTCCCACCCCACCTCTGGCAGCCACCAATCTATTCTTTGTATCTATGAGATTGATTTTGGGTTGTGTTTTTTTTTTTATTTTTTAGATTCCACATATAAGAGAGATTATAAGGTATTTGTCTTTCTCTGTCTGACATTTCACTTAACATAATGCCTCCATGTTGTCAAAAATGGCAAGATTTCCTTCTTTTTATGGCTGAGTAATATTCGTGTGTGTGTGTGTGTGTGAGAGAGAGAGAGAGAGAGAGAGAGAGAGAGAGAGAGAGAGAGAGAGAGAGACACATGGTCTTGGGATCACCGGATGAGCTATCGGCAAAGCCATGGGGTACTGAAAGCTAACGGACGGGGCACAATGGCCTCGACATGGTGGAGAAAATTTAACCCTAAGTGCCTACAGAGGAGAAGGAAACAGCAGGGATGAAGCAACAGAACACAAAGGACTTTTAGGGCAGTGAAAGTATTCTGTGTGACACTATAATGGTGGGTACATGTCACTGTACATTGGTCCAAACCCACAGAATGTACAATACCAGGAGTGACCCTAACGTTACCTATGGACTCTGGGTGATAATGATGTGTCCATGTAGGGTCATAGATCATCACCAATGTACCACCTGGAGGGGGATGTTGATAATGGGGGAGATATGCGTGTGTGCGGCCCGGAGTTATATGGGAAATCTCTGTACCTTCCATTCAACTTTCCTGTGAACCTAAAACTCCTCTAAAAATACAGCTAATTTGAAAACAAAATGAAACAAACCTATGAAGCAAACTGGTTTGTACAGAGTCTGGCAACAGAAAGGCCTAGGAATAGAGGCATCGGGCACCCCTCAAGGTGGAGGGCAAGGTGGGCTTGAAGGTGGGAGAACAGGTGACCTCAGTGGGGGCAGCAGCCCGCCCACGTGTCCTCACCAGGGGCAGCAGGGCCCGGGTCTCCTCTCTGTGGAAGTTGAGCCAGGACCTGCAGAAGGGACTACCAGGCACAGTGGAAGGGACGTAACAGGCAAGGGCGGGGACAGTGGGCAGAGGGGCGGCCTTGGCACTGAACGGTCCCACTCACTTCCCTTCAGCCCTTTCCCTGGGTGGTTCTCACACTGTGGTGACAGTGCTTACAGGATCTGTATGGGAGATGGAAGGGATCCAGATTAAACACAGAGGAGCGAAGGGGAACCAGGATGACGATGAGGGACGGTGTAGGATGCACGCTTTGCTGAGCGCTCGCAGCGAGACCAGGACCGGTCCAGCAGGAGGACACGGGCTGCAGGAGGGACATCGATCATGGACTAGTAGGTCACCTGAAGGCCACACTGAACTGACAGGAGCACCACAGTCCTTTCAGAGGGGGAAACTAATTTACAGGGACTTAGAAAGGCAATCAAATTTTTTTTAAAGCATTAATCATTCTAAGAAAATAAAAAACAAACCAAGGTGACATATATTCAAAATATACTATGTGTCATCTATGAACAAAAGAAAGCTTACCTAATCATACATTATAACCGCTAATTTAGCCAAAATCATCATGAATTCAGTAGGGAGATGGGAGGTGGTGTGTGTATGAGTGTTTGTATGTGAATGTGTACGTGAATGACATGTGTGTTTGGGGGGGTGTAGCTGAGAGGGTGTTGAGTATAGAGGAACTTAAAAACCATGAATGAGTATTTCAGAAGTATTCATTTGAGCCTATTATTTCAAACATGAAAATAAAGCAGCTAAAAATCTGAAACTGATCGCACCCGAAGAGAGAGGCTTGGGCACAGGGTGGGCGGATCCTGTGTTACTCTTTTAAGTTTAATTTTCATACATACAGGCATTACTTTGATTTAAAGAAAACTTTTAAAGCAATTAAACAGGAAAAATGCATCAACAATGCATCACAATGGGGCTTTGCCACCTGCGTTTGACTTCACCTATGCCGCCGTCTGGTGTCTTCCCAAAGGACCAGAACAATGCCGCTCTCAGGTTCGTATCTGTGGAGTATCACTGCTGCCTAGCATCCCAAAGGCGTTCAATAAATGCTCTGAATGAAATATGTAAATCCAATCAATATAAAATGAGCCTTCTTTTTCCAAAAAGCGAACGGGTGTGACTCAAATAACACTAAAGCGATATTAAAAAGACAGTGAATGGGTATCCAGGCAAGAAAGTTTACTCTGAAGCCAGAACTTGTTTAAAATCCATCCTACGCCTTTTTGGAAGATTCCTAAACTTCTAACATTTGAATTTTCTCATGCTTGAATGGTGATTGTAACAGTTCACTCGCAGGGTTGCTACGAAGATGGATGGAAATTACATGGTTTAGTAAACGTCAGTTTCCCTTTTCAGACCAGTGATAAGTGGTATAGTGGCTTCAGTGGAAAATGTGCATGGGTTTATAGATCTTGATGAATTAATTTATGGAAAGGAACTAGAAGATAAACCAAGTGATGTAACACAGCAGATACACTGCAAAATCCATGCTAAAACCTTAAAGGGAATCTGTGCCCATACACAGAACCAGACACGTGAATACTTCCCCTAATTCTGCAAAAATTCTGGTTCTAGATGCAACAAAATCTTTAACTGAGACTTGAACTGGAGAGTTTAATACCTAGAAATCTCTCTCTACGCTTGTAGCAAAGCCAGGGCTTCCCTCGGATGCCCTTGGACTGTCAGAATCAGCCCTAATCAAAGACAGAACAAAAGAAGAAATAAAAGAACAATCATTGGAACGCAGATTTTTTTTTAAAACCGAAACTTGTTCTTAACATTTTGAGTTTCCCTGCTTCACAGGTCTGACTCTGGGCATTGCCACCTCCAAGTTAGCTTCTCCAGGGGCAGAGCTATTTCGGAATCCAAGAGAGTCCTATGCATGAAGGAAACACATACTTCTATGGGAATAAAAAAAAGTCAACATTCCTTAAAGATGTCTCTTATCAATTACAACTCAAGTGTTGATTACAAAGGGAAACAATTTCCCATTCAAGACTGCCTAACTCGGGTCTAGTTTAATGTATTCATCTAAGCTAAGTTAACTTTCCAAAGGTCTTTAGTACAGCGAGCCGGCGTCCCCTCCTCCAAACCCCACCCGCAAACTCTGAAAGGAACGTATATGATCTGGACAATACACAAAGGAACAAGTGGGGATACAGAAACAAATGGCTATTGTGATGGGAGCCTGGAGGTTCCTGATCCCGGCTGAGGGGCTAGAAGGAAGGCAGTTAACAGTGGACACCAACAAGAGAGCATTGTGCCCGCGGAAGACTGCACTTTGTGTACGAGGGGAAAATCAAAAGCATTGTAGACATCGCTCTGATTTCCCATAACACAAATGTTGTAAGACCAAGAACAGCTGAACGAGACGGCAGTTCATACAGGAGACAAGTCCAAATGATGAAGCCTAGTCATGGTCAGCAGTTAATTAAATTCAACACGCTGTTTTTATCATCCCTGGGCTTTGACTCTCTGACACTGACATTCCCCACACTCTTCTTAGGGAGTTTTGACTTGGCTGGAATCTCTGGATAATAATCATCTTCCATTTAGCTGAAAGCAGCCGGGAGAGGGGCCGTCTGATCATCGTTAGTGAAGATGGTGAGGGAAAGCATCAGAAAACCCTCTCGTTTTCCCAGGGTGGCTGTAATTAGCGTCCCTCTGAGTCAGTTCTTAGCTGTGACAAAGACCTGGGCTTGGTGGCTGGAAGAAGGGGTGTCTTCACAGGTGTATGGGTGAGGAAGGGGCCAGAGGAGGGGTGGGGTGGGGGAGGGTACAGAAAAGGGGGCGTGGGAAGAGGCCGCATTTTCCTATTGCTTTCTTGACCTACATAGATTTCCCTTTTGGGACTGAATGAGGACACATAACTACCTGCTCTGAAAGTTGCACAAAAGAGCATCTGTTCTATTCTAAAGGTGAGAAAAATCTTTGCACAGGGATAAATATAGAAGCACACACACAGCAGTATGAGTGTCTATATTTATTCACATCCAAGTTAAAAGGACCTTTTTAAAGCCAACGAGAATATTTTCTATGTATGACCTTCATGTGCCTAAAAATAATTTCACTCTCGTACACACAATTCATTTCTTCTTTGAAGCAGAGAGGAGAATAATTAGTGTTTCCAAACTCGACATCATGACTAATTTGAATATAATATGAGCCCCGAAAAATCTCCAAAAGAAAAGTAAGTCTCCTGGAAATGCAAAGGAGATACTTTCCACCAGCTCTGGAATTGTTTACATTAGATCCCAAAGATGTTATGACTTGATTTAAGGATTTAATGATACGGCAGTAGCTTTGTCCGTGGTTGGCCAAAAATAAATTTTTAACCAGGTTCAGGTCGGTCACCTGGACATGGAAAATGTACTCCCCACCCTGGACGGCTGTAGGAGGAGACCTTGTCAGCATCTCCATCATGGGCGGTAGGGGATTCGAGTCTTCCAGCAGCCTCCCACCCCGGCTCCCACTTCCCTGAGTGCATGGCCACCCAGCCCTGTCAAAACTGCCGGGACCCCAAAGCTCTCTCCCCTCCCCACAAATAAAAACCAAACAAAGCAAACCAGCAGAGCCGAGCTCTGCCGACCCTTTCATGTGTGAATGTGTGTGTTTTCAAAGTCATATAATTTCCTATCCCTTCCCCAGAGCTGGTACTTCTAATTCATTCAACAAGTATCGAATGAGCACGGGGGAAACACGGTGTCCTTCTAGGTGCCTGGGAGACCGCGCGTGGGAACTGCACGTGGAAAAATCCCTGCCCACGAGCTTCTAGTGGAGGGAGAGGCAGTCGATAGGGAGTCAACACATACCCAGAAGGATGTCAGGTGGATGCAATGGCAATGATTCAGAGTAGGGGAGGGCGTGTGGGGTAGGAGAGCTGACGCCCTGTGTAGGAAGGTCAAAGAGGCCTCTCGGAAAAGAGGGCGTGGAGTGAGGGTCTGAAGGAAGTGAGGGTGGGGTCGCCTGATACCTGCAGCTTCTTCCCACTTGCCGTGGCCTGGCCAAGCCTGCCATGGGGCGGGTGAACAGGCGGGTAGACGTGGCGACCCTGGGCGGGGGTGAGGGGAGCCAGCCCCAGGCCACAGACACCTGGGCCCCTTCCCTGAGGGACACGCAGAGCTGTGGGAGGGTGTTCAGCAGAGCGGTGGCATAATGTTCTTCATCTCAGTAGGACCGCTCTGGCCGTCGGAAGGTCCTGGCGTGCACCCAGGTAAGAGCTGGGGACCCATGTGGAAGTCGCAGAGGTGATGAGACATGGTCAGGGTTTTGGGGGGGGGTTGGTATATTTTGAAACAAGAACCCGAGGGATTTGCTGGAGGGTTGGAGTGGGCGTGAGAGGAGAAGAGGCATCTAAAGGTCACAGTTGCCACTTAGAAGTAAGAGGAGAGACCGTGCGAGGGACAGATGTGCAGAAGAGACGCTGAGAAGGCATCAGACACAAAACGGGTTCAAGGGAGGACTCTGAACTGAAGGCACACGCTCGGGAATCACGGGCTTCTAGGAAAGAGTGCCGGCCTCGCGATGCAACGCAGTAACCCAGGGAATGCGTGTGGACCAAGCAGAGGAGAGAGAGGCTTGGGCCCAGGACGCGCTGCAGCGCTGGGCCCTGAGACGCCGGGGAGCCTGCCGAGAGCCCCCAGCGAGGAAGAGGAGACAGGAGAGGGGTCCCAGAGGACAGCCGGGCGAAGCACCAAAGGGACAGCAAGGAGTTCTCTACCGGAAGCTACCGATGGAGTGAAACGTGTGAAATAAAGACAGAAGGGGCCACTGGATTGGGTAACGTAAACCATTACATTAAAGTAAAAGTCTATGAATATTTCTATTCCCTGTATTTGTGAAAAGGACACATGTCAGTGGATCATGAGAAGAAGTAAGCAGACAGAACAGAGTTAGGCTGGCCCAGTGGCAGGACGCCGTCTCCCGCAGGGCTCCAGGGCACCGGCAGCAATGAAATCCCATGTCTGCAGGCCACTCTCAGGCGTCAGGAGTGACCCTGGAAGCCGTGAAGCGACAACGTTCTTTGCTGTTAAGATGCCGTCTGGGGCACCTCACCAAGGCCGTCTGCTTTTCTCCAGGAGCCTCTCAGCATCCTTCAAGCAGGAAAGGCTTCCAGAGAACAAGGCTGTGTCACCCACACCCGCTTCCATCCTCATCACAGACTCTGAGTGAGACGCCGGGCCCTGGAAAAACAGCGTCCGGGTGATGTCCCCCCAGGAAAGGAAGCAACGGCAGGCCCCCATCCGTGTGAGGCACGCCAGGAGGCCCAGAGCAAAGGCACACGGCTTAGCTGTGCATATCAAAGTATTGAGAAGCCCGTCGTTAGTTTTCCTCGTTTTGACTACATTCACCGTGTGCGTTCAGATCTGCAACATAAAACAGAGGACAGAAGGAGAGCAAAGGAAGCCCCGGCAAAGCTGCTGCACGAGTCCTGGCGCACGGAGGTGCTTCTGCTTCCCCCGCTCCGGGTCACAAGTCCTAGCAACGGGGGCTGCTGCACCACCCCAGAGGAAAACTGAAGAAGGGCTTTAAAATACATGCAAACTCACAGACATTCCTTTAAATGTACAGAAACTACCATTACGTAGTTTCATTTTAATCCGAAAGAAGCTCTGGCAGGGTTTTCTGCTGACTCTGCTGAACTGAAACCCCTACCATCTTCTGCACAACCTCACTTTCTATCCCACCCAGAAGCAGAGTCAATAAAACACGCACAGCGGAGCAGACAGAAACCCACGTCTCCCTCATGCACAGAATCGAGATCAACGGGCACGGGAGCTCAGATTCCACAGAAACCGATACAGGTGCCGATGCTGGCCTTGTGCCTGAAGATCTGGCTCTCCAACGTCTTCCTGAAGGAGCCCAGGCCGGCTACCTGACCACAGGTTTTCCCGTTCCCGTCAAGTGTTAGACAGACAACGGACGGTTGGAAACAGGACCACAGCTAATTTAATGCTCTTTTAATGTCAGGCATCCTTAACACAGGAACCAACCAACATGGTGGAGGCATTTCATATGGGAAAGAAAAGCTTACGGCCTTTGTGTTTGTCTTAACATCACCCACTTCTCCGCCCCCCAGCTGCTTCTTTCTTGAGCTCAACCATATAAGCCACTGAGTCAAAACTAACTCTAAGGGGCTCAGGCCCCTCCTTCAGAGGCCAGTGTGGGATGATGGGAACATACTCTGGGAGTGTGACACTGGAAGGCCAGGAAAGCTTGTGTGCATCCCTTAAAGAAATCTCTCCAGGTGAGCCTAGATGCAGAGACCCCTGTTTAGAATCACCTGAAACTGAACCTAAATGACTGAAAACCATCTAATCTGGTAATGTTTATTGCCACTTTCAGGATGACTGCTTTAAGTGAAGAAATAAGAGCTTAATTTTGACTAAATATCTCAGGATCTCTAGCGTGGTGTGTGTGTGTGTGTGTGTGTGTGTGTGTGTGTGTGTGTGTGTGTGTGTGTGTGTGTGTGTGTGTGTGTGTCAATGTGCTCAGGGTTGAATTGGAAAGAGGAGGGTTAGGGTACCTTTTATTTTACTTTAAACCAATAAAACCCTAGCTTTATAGTGAGAAAAGATTCTTCACTCATCAGGGCATAATATCAAGGAGTTCTGACAGTATGGATTCCTTTTTGAGCAAGTCCATGCATGTAGGCTACACATATATATTAGGGTGTTTGCTGCAGAGCTAAAGGTCACAATTCTTGTCCAGAAATTGCATTATGTCAATGGTGTCTCTAGGCTCGTGGCCACATCCCTCCAATCTTTGGCTCCATCTACACGGCCGTCTCCCTGGGCATCTCTGCTTCTGCTCACGAGGGATCTTGCCACTGGATCGAGAGCCCACCTAAATAATCCAGGATGATCTCATCCTGGGACCCTTAACTGCATCTGCAGAGACTCTTTTTCCAAGTAAGGTCGCATTCACAGCTTCAGAGGGTTAAGATATGGACCATTCCACCAACTGCAGGTGGACAGGCTTTTAGCAGATGGAGAGAAACAAGGACAGTTTAGCACAGCTGCAAACTGATGCACAGCACTACGCCAACATGCAAAGAAATCCTGACTTTTCCATTTTCTATAACTAAACTTTTAAAAACATGTATATTTTTTATTGGAGTATAGTTGATTGACAATGTTGTGTTAATTACTGCTGTAGGGCAAAGGGACATATATACATATACATTCTTTTTTTATATTCTTTTCCATTATGGTTAATCGTAGGATATTGAATATAGTTCTCTGTGCTATACTGTAGGACCTGATTGTCTACCCATTCTATAAAAGCTGCTATCTGCTAGCCTTAAACTTAACTTTTTCATGAGTCTCTACAAGTGCCCGTGGAGATGGAAGGAGACTTCAACGTAGGAACCCAAGGAGAGGAGTCAGGGAGAAGGGAATCTTAAACCCTTGCCTTCCCTCCACCTGGCTTCTCCCCCTCACACTCAATGGCAGAGGAAGGGCTAAATCTCCCACTCCCACCTTATTCAGGAAGGAAACTTCTCTCTGTCATACCATCCCCTTTGCCAGGTGATAACTACCTTAACCTAAGAATAAAGTACTTGGGAACACACTTAACAAAAGTACAAAACTTGTACACCAAAAATTATAAAATACTGTTGAAAGAAAATTAAATGAGACACATAAATGGGATATTCATAGGATATTTAATATTATGAAAATAGAGATATTGCCCCGAATTTATCTACTAATTCAACACATTTTATTTCAAAATCCCCGGTACCAAATTTTTCTAAAAATGTTGACCAGCTGTTACTAAATTTCATATGGAAATGGTATAAAACCAGGATAGCCAAAACAGTCTTGAAAAAGAAGAATAAAGTTGGAGGACACACCATTCTTGGTTCCAAAACTTGTTATGAAACTATAGTATTTAAGACACTGTGGTATTGGCATAATGGCAGACAAAACAGTGCAGTGAATATAATTCAAAGTCCAGCAATAATCCTTTCCCCTTATGATTAATTGATTTTCAACAGGATGCCAAGACAATTAAATAGAGAAAGATTAGTCTTCCCAATAAGTGGTTCTGGGACAACTAGATCTCTACATGCAAAATAATGAAGTTAGACTTCTTCATAACGTAAACATGAGTTGACTCAAAATGACTCATAGACCTAAATGAAAAAGGTCAATTATAAAACTCTTGGAAGAAAACATAAGAAGTCTTTGTGATCTTGGATTAGGAAATGGTTTCATGCTTATAACAGTAAAGGCCCATGTAACCGAAAGAAAAATAGGTAAATTACTCTTCATCAAATTAAAAATACTTTTGTGCTATAAAAACTGGGAAAACTTTACGTGTAAAAGACAGTCCACAGAATGAGAGAAAACATCTGAAAGTTATATACCTGATAAGGGACTTGTTTCCAGAATATATATTAAAAAATCTTTTACAACTCATTAATAAAAGATAAATAAACCAATTCTTTAAACAAGCAAAGGTATTAATAAAACCTTCTTTGTTCACAGATGACATGATTTTCTATGTCTATGTAGAAAATCTCAAAGAAACAGTCCAAAACACCTCCTGGAACTAATAAGCAATTATAGTAAAGTGGCAAGATATACAAAAGCCGATTTCTTTCATATATACCAGCAATGAACAAGTGGAATTTGAAATTAATAACCCAATACCATTTACATTAGCACCAATGCATTAAATACTTAAGTATAAATCTCACAAAATATGTGTAAGATTAATATAAGGAAAAGTACAAAACTGATGAAAAGAATCAAAGACCTAAATAAATGGAGACTTCTTGTTCATGGATAAGAAGACTCAATATTGTCTAGATCTAATCAGTTCTTACCAACTTGATCTATAGATTCAACACAGTGGCCATCAAAATCATAGCAAGCTATTTTGTGAATACTGACAAATGGATTAACGTTTATATGGACAGATGAAAGACTGAAAATACCCCACACAGCAATGAAAGACTTACTTCTAGACTTATTATGAAGCCACAGTAATCAACACAGTGTAGTACTGATGGAAAAAATAGGCAAAGAGAGCCCAGAAAGAGACCCACATAAATATAATCGCCTAATCTTTGTCAAAGGAGCAAAGGCAACTCAGTGGAGAAAAAAAGAATCTTTTCAACAAATGGTGCTGGAACTGGACCAAAAAATTGAATCTAGACACAAACTTTACACCTTTCACAAAAATTAACTCAAAATGGATCATAAGCCTAAATGTAAAATACAAAATGATAAAACTCCTAAATGATGGCATAGGAGAAAATCTAGGCTACCTTGGTTTTGGTGATGACTTTTTAATTTTTAAAAAAATTTTTAAATGTTTTGTTTCTTAAAATATGTTAGATATTTATTTATTTATTTTTTGCCACACATTGTGGGATCTTAGTTCTCCGAACCAGGGATTGAACCCAGGCCCCCAGCAGCGACAGCACAGTGTCCCGCCAAGGAATCCCCTTTTTAATATTTTTTTTTCTGGCCTGGTGATGAATTCTTAGATACAGCACCAAAAGCACAATACTTGCAGGGAAAAATAATAAATTAATGCCAGTCAAATTGAAAACTTGTTTTCTGCAAAAGACACTGTTAAGTGAATGAAAAGACAAGCAAAAAATGTTTGCAAAACATATCAGAGAAAGGACTGGTATCCAAAATATACAAAGAACTCTTAAAACTCAACAATAAGAAAATAACCTGGTTTAAAAAAATGGGCAAAAGATCTGAACATACACCTCACCGCAAAAGATACACAGATGGCAAACAAGCACATGAAAGTACATCCAACACCGTATGGCCTTAGGAAACTAAGTTTAAACAACACTGATACACCCACTACTCACCTGTGAGAATGGCTAACATCCAGAACACCGACATCACCAAATGCTGGGGAGGACATGGAGCAACAGGAACTCTTACTCATTGCTAACGTAGCAAAATGCTACAGACACTTTAGAAGACAGCTTACCAGTTTTTCACAAAACTAAACATATTCCTACCACACAACCCAGCACCTATGCCCCTTGGTATTAACACACATGAGCTGAAAACATATGCCCACAAGAAAACCTGCACATGAATGTTTACAGCAGCTTTATTCGTAATTGCCAAAACTGGGGAGCAACCAAGAGGTACTTCGGTAGGTGAATCAACAGATAAACCGTGGTCCATCCACCTAATGAAATAGTACTTAGTGTTTAAAAGAAAGGAGCTATCGAGCCATGAAAAGATATGGATGGGTTAATGGGTACAAGGATACAGAGCTTCTTTTCAAGGTGATGAAATATTCTAAACGTAGACTATGATGACAGCTGCACCACTCTGAATATACTAAAACCCAATGAATTACAGACTAAAAAAAGAAGTTCTTTGCATCCATACCATGCATTATATATTAGACTTTGAACTCTTATTTATGTTTTCCCATTTGAGCCTCCCAATAAGTTTTAGGATTAATTATCTCATTTTCTACAGACAAGGACACGTGGTTCCAATTAGTTATGCTAGTTAGTGAGGAAGCTAGACAACAGACACCACCTCCTACAAACCCTTCCTCCTACTGTGTGTTCTCACCACCCCCCTTGCTATCTCTTCCCAGAACAAGGGCCGATGGTGGCAGAGGAGGGTCTTAGACAGTCTGTCCAATTTGTCCACTTACTTTATTCACAGTTTCTTGAACGAACCATGTGACCGTTCGGTCAGGTTGAAATTCATTTTGATCCAGTATATACAATGTGGCTTACTGGATTTGGAGGGGACATGGTCATTCAACTTTTATTTGCAAGCGTTTAAGAAGCCAATCATGCAGGTCAGTGACCCCGATCCTTCAAGAAACCCTGGGGAACCTCAGAAGCACATTCCAAACTTTTGGAAAGATTGTCCTTTCCAGAAGGCATCATTTTAATTTTCATTGTAGTGTCTTGACCAACTGTGTGGACCTGCCAGGGAGACCTTGGCTGGCATGATAACTCATTACTCACTGGACAATCTTAGGTACGAATTAAAGTCTCTGAAGTGCAATTTTCTTTTGAGTAAAATGTGAATAATAAAGGGACTTCCTTGTTAGGTTATTGTGAACATCGCATGAGCTGAAACACACAAAAGGTTATCAGAGCACCCCGCCTGCCACATATTTCATTAATAAAATTCAGTCCTACTATTATTACCAAAAGAAAGAAAATGAAAAACAAGGAAGTATTTTGAAGGTCCACTGGAGGACGTGATTATATTTTGGAGAGATGGACAAAGGAAGGGGAGGAGTTAGAGGTGACCCCAAGGTTTCTGCACCAGAATAAGCAAGACAGTGATGCTGCCATTGAATTTAAACTAAGCTCAGTAAGTTTTTTCACGTTGGATTTAGTCGCATGAGAGCAGAAAACTGAAATAGACTTGGGAAGAATCTATTGTACAAGCAAACGCTCTTTGCTTCAAAACAGAAATAGATTCAATGACTATTTGATGAATGAATGAATAAATCCAGGGTTATCACTAAATACCCCTTGTTGGCTCCTTTCTAGATTTTGTCCTAATTCCCACATGCAAGCTTAGTCCAAAAGAATCTGAAGAAGGACATCTCTTAACCCAAAAGATGTGACTTCTCCAAACCTGGATGAGCAAGAAAGGCGGGCGCTCTGTGCTTTCAGACACTTTTAGAAAACCTGAATGTGGACTGGACGTGAGATAATACAAAGGTATGATTGCTAATTTGTTTAATGTAAGAAAATGCCTCTAATTTTTGGCGGTGCAAACCAAAGTATTGTATTTGCTTTTTGAAATCACTCAGCAAAAGAGAAAGAAAAAGAACACATGAACAAGATTGTGTTAATGGTAGAATCTGGGTGATGAGATTATGTTGGCTCTTTCTTTACTTTTCTTTTATTTTTTGTCATAAAAAGAAAAGAAGTGAGAAGTATAAAGACGGAACATCAAGACACTCTGAGCGATGGAACAAAACAGCGGAATAACCTTGAGACTGCCCACTTCCAGAACACATGCTAAATAAATAACAAAACACTGTGGTGTGAGCCAATTAGTCCTGGTTCTTTACTGTTTTCGGTTGAACATTTTTATGCCATTGTGAACAGAATACTGATTTCGTATTTACCACATGGCTATTATAAAATACTTTTTTCATAGTTTTAAGAGTTGACTATTCTATGAATCCTTAAGATTGATAGAGCACATTTCCTTCTAAAACCATAGTGTTCCTTACACGGTTAATTGATTTCTCTCTACATCTAGCTCATCGAAAAGAGTAATTAAGCATTTTACATATATACAATAATGCAAGATTTGGAAAAAGAAGCAGAGAGACAATGAAATCTGCATGGAGAAAAATGATCAGTTTAGGGAAGTAAAACAAATATATATGTACGTAAACAGTTTATTTGGTGTGGGTTTCAGTTTAGAGACAGTCTCTCACGTATGATAAACCGTAATCTATTTTCATAGGTAGTGGGATAATGGAAACAAAAGAAACGTCGTCGTTAATTCCAGTAAAATCGTGTCCTGTTTCTCATTAGCTATTTACAATTTAAAGCTACATAGAAGAAAATTGCTAACTATGCTTCTCCACTAAAATTATATTCTAGCATAGCTAAGATCACGTTTTGCTTCATGTTATTTTTAAGTAAACATATACAGTGCCCGTGAATAAACTTGTTTTCCTCAATGTAAGTGAAAAGTGCAAGTTTGGTCATAATTTTCCACGAATAACAATCAGTAAATATGTGATTAGACTTAGTGGTGAGAACCAGCCGCCTATAGCAGCAGGTTAAGCTTCTGTCCAAGAGATTTTATTTGAATTTTAACTTAAACACTGTACAGTGCAGTGAATGGCATGTAGCCTGTTTTTTATTTTCCTAAACTTCATCAATTCATAAAGTTTTAGGTATCTTCACTTAGAATTCTGTCTCGGGCATTTTCACACACCAGTACTTTTTTCAGGAAGCTCTATGGTTGCTCTGGGATTTTGTTTTTATAACAGACTACAGTTAATCAGAAAGAAATGTATTTCACTTTGAGTTTATTTTTAAATTTAAATGAATGAATCAACTCGAGCAAATTCAGATCTGATAAAACAGGACTCCAAAACAACCCGCCTCTTGGCTTTTCTGGATGCAGAATATTCAAGTCAAATGTAAACAGGAGCCTGGTTCCAGTGAGGAGATAATCTCTGTTTGCCCCAGGTACTCTGATCTTACCATTCTGTGAGTAGAAAAATAATCTAATTAATTTGATTGCCTTGAAGTCCTTGCTTTATTGCAAATCATAAAACCAGATGAGGAATAAGATGAAACAACACTGACATGCCCCTGAATGCTTGAGATTTTTCAGTAAGGCGGGGAACAAAGGATTTATTTCTCTAACTAAAGGATGATGAGATTAGTTTCCCCGGTTTCCCATTAGCGGCTGTATATCTTTCTCATCCTCTCTCGGTCCTTACTCAACTATTTGAGCTCCTCTATCACTAAACTTGTAATGTATTCCCTGCCCAGCCTTCAAAGCCATATTCACATTCACAGATAAAAGGCTCGGTGCACCGTCCGGGGTAGGACGGCCACAAGCCACCCTGTGGTGATGACATGAGCACATGATAAACGTCCTGACACAAAAAAGCTATTTTTTAGAGATGGCCACCACTCCATAAGCAGACCTTTGTTGCTCTATCTGTGAGTTAAAGGATCGGTCCTCCCACTGAAAGGCCCTGGAGTCGACAGACCGACTGCTCCAAGCTGCTGACACCACAAGACAGAACAAAGAATCTGTCCAAGACTTGATCCCCTGGGTCGGCAGAGGCCAAGTTCAGCCAAGCCATCGATCAAGGCCCTGGAATGTGCAGCAAGAAAATACCCGCATTCTGCCAAAGGGAAAGCCAAGCTGAGTCACTGCCCCTTCACGGGACGAGGGAAATTCTTCCACGTCCAAAAGGCACCAGCAGCCTTCATCCAGGTCTGCGCCGTATAATGGGTAGATTTTCAGCAAGTGCTCAGAAGACAAATGATGCTTTTATCTGGCTTCTCCCCCTGGCAGGAAGAGTTTACGTTAAACCCACTTAGCTGTCTGGAGTGCAGCCTGCGGATTACCTGTTTGTATGAATCGAGTACATTACCTGGTCACGTGACGGGGGGAGCTGGGGGAGGAGGAGATTTTTGTCAAGTTGGTTTTGCTTTGAAGGGATCTTCAGCGATTTCTGAAGCCTCACAAAGACGACTATACATTCTGGGCCCCACCAGGAGAGAGGATTAAAAGGGAACAATATACCGGCTAGAGACGTCCGTCTTGTATTTCTAGCGGTTTTATTAGTTTCGCCTCACTCAACTGCAAGCTTTAACATCAGCCACTCATCGTGGCAAAAAAGTTGGGACGTGAATAAAAAGCGTATCTCTGACATAGTCTTCCCAAGCTTGGGAGCTAAGCGTCCAATGGAATTTTGAGATAAGGCTTCAGCAGGTAGAGTGAAACAATCCTCTTTTGAAAGAAGACTGAAAGGCCCTAAAAGTCAGGTATGAAGACAGCATTTGGAGGACAGGCATCTTAAATGTTAACAAAGTTGCACTCAAATACCTAAAATGATTAATTGACCAAACTCGCGTTGAGGTTAAAGCTTTTTCGTTCCTAAAACACATTTTGATTCCAAGAAGGAATTCTTTTCGCAGCCACCCTGAGTGAAGTCTTAGTTTTAGCCTCAGAGGTTTGCTTTCTTTATATTTGCAAATTTCAGTCTCAGCTGACGGCAGGTGGGGGGATAAGATGAAAATGGCAGGATATCAGAGAATTTAATTTCCAGCCTCAGTTCCAATGCCCGATACCAAATTGCATACTAAGTCTTGTTGGTACAGCTCTCTAGTGTCAAAAGTTGACAGTCAATATCTTGTGGACCTACCACACACAGCTTTTGTTTTTTTTCAGGACCAAATAAGATAAACGCATGTGGAATTGGTTTGGGGAAAAAAATCTGAAATATTGTGATGAACTCATCCTTGGGTTGAAGTTAGAGTGAATCTCACTGATAGGGAATGAAAATTTAATCTACAATTTTGTTCTCCATTCCATTTCCAAGTTTCATCTCTTTTAACAGACAAAGAAATCACTGGACCACTGACTGCATAACAGAAGAGAAAAGTGGGTTCTTCAGCACTTTCTGCCCTGCCTTCCGGTCATTTCCT
This sequence comes from Stenella coeruleoalba, assembly GCF_951394435.1. Classification (NCBI taxonomy): domain Eukaryota; kingdom Metazoa; phylum Chordata; class Mammalia; order Artiodactyla; family Delphinidae; genus Stenella; species Stenella coeruleoalba. Next base: position 2,333,777 of record NC_137164.1, read on the forward strand.
GTGTTAGCTCTCGACCTGAAGCAATTTCTAACTGAGACCAAAAGCCCATATTTGGCCAAGATAAGAGGCAATTAAATAATTTAAGTTTAAAATTCAGGCCTCAATTTCAAATTGACAAAGATTTACGGATTAGTATCTATTGCAAAATAAGTGGTTTTTTTCTAGAGCTCGAGAAATACAAAAAAAAAATCTAATTTACAAAAACTGAATATTTCTAAATGCATACTTCTTTAAAAAGCAAATGCTTAGATATTTATTCACATTACAAAAGATTTACTAACGTTAGCACAGCTTTGATCATCCCAAGCAGAGTTGCTTTTTGGCAGCTCCGTTAGATGTAAATTGTACCTATCATAAGGTTCACTCATTTGACTGTACAAGTTCATGGCGTTTAGTATACTTCAAAATCTGCGCAACCACCACCACAATCTAACCTTAAAATATTTTCATTATCTCAAAAAATAACGGTGCGCCCATTAGCGTTTGCTCTGTCCTCCCTCACCCCAGCCCTAGGGGTTAACAATTAACCTACTTTCTGCCTGTTCTGGGCATTTCATGTAAATGAGTTCATACACTACGTGGCCTTTCTTGACTGGCTCCTCTCGCTGAGCACAGTGTCTCTGAGTTGCATTCACGTCTCAGCCTGTGTCACCACTGCATTCCTTTCGTTACCAAATAATATTGCATTGTGTGGATAGAGCATGTTTTGTTTATCCGTTCGTCTGCTGATGGAAATGTTAGTCATTAGGGAAATTCAGATCAAAACCACAAGGAGGTAACACATCGTATTCACCAGATGGCTATATTAAAAAAACAGACAACAGCAAGTGTCGGGAAGATACAGAAAAGTTGGAAGCCTTATACTTCGCTGGTGGGAAAACAGTTCAACAGCTCCTCAGAATTGTAACTACTGAGCCACCGTGTGGACCCCTAATTCCACTCCTAGTAGATTCACAAGAGAAATGAAGACATGTGCACGTGAATGTTTACAGCATCCCTGGGCACAGCAGACAGAATTCACTGTATACACTATTTCCACAAACATATTTCAAATATAAAAGCTGACATTTCTAAATTCTACATAACTTCTCTAACCTCTCACGGGAGAGAATCTGTGTAGGGGAAGCCTTGCGGGGGACACTGGTACCACTGGCCGGGTAGGGTGTCAGCCTCCTGAGAGCACGGCTTTCCTCCTCTTGTTTGTTTTGTCTTGATTTTAGGTATCATCTAGGAAGCACATTAAAGTAGAATTTCTAGCAAGCTCCTGAAAGAGTCCCCATCAGCCTCAACTAAGTAGGATGACTTATTAAAGATGAACAATGTAAATGAGAAACTATCATTATTATTATGATGATTATCATCACTATTATTTTGCTGGTAGAGTACTTTGTCTTTGATACATTAACTAGAATCAAACTTCTCATGTTCAGAGAGTTGGCCCCTAACTCCTCGTGCCCTTGCAGGTCACCAGGTGAGCAGCCTTTAGAGGCATCTGAGTTTTCTACCCGGTATTTCATCTCTTTGCCTGTTTTTACCCTCAGCTGTGACCCCCCCATCTTCACACGTATGTTAACGTGAGCCAGGTCACACGGTTTTCAAAGACGGTCACTTTAGTGACTGTGCTTTCTTCCTTTACCTTGGGGTCAGGTTGTTCCACGCTCAGAAAGACGAGGGAGGGTTAACTGTGTATAGAGATAAACAGATCTGTGTTGCTGGAGAAATAAGTACAATAGGGGGGTGTAGGAGAACAGTTTTATTTGTCCTTTTCACCCAAAGGCTAAGCCATTCCTATCAGATCAGCCAGTCCCACTGCTTTCAATTTTAGTGAAGCATATTTTTTTTATACATAGGAGTTCGGGATGTAAAACGTAATAAGCATTCTCAATTGGAAAAGCCACATACAACTTGAGAATGTGTCACTCACGCCTCCCTTGCATCCTATCTGTGCCTGGACCGGTGCTAGGCACACAGCAGTTTCTCAGTGAATGGTTTAAAAATTAAGGACACAAAAATGAAGAGAACAGCTGAGGCTGGAGACACGGACAGATTCTACAAGTCTTCAGACTGAAAGGAGAGTCAAGTGGTTGGATCGAGTGTCAGAAACATTTCTCTGACCTCAGGGTTGAGGACAGACCGGAGGAGGACAAGATAAAAGTAGAAGTACCAGTCTATCCACACAGAGGAAAGGAGGGCCTGAACCACACACGGGAATTAAAACAGAGAGGCAGTATTTACGAGAGGGCGGGGAGGGTCATCTGTGCGGCAGACTGACCGCCTGGACGCGGAAGGTAAGAGGAAGGCAAACCCCAAAGATGTGTCCAGGTGGCAGGATCAGGCCGTGGCCTCGTGGAGGCGCCTCTCACCTGGGCAGGAACTCGCTTGGCTGGGGTTAGAGAAGAAGTGAAGTTTGGTGCTTATGGAGGATTCCGCGCCTGGGTTATCATCCCGTGATACGTGGGCAGGCAGCGGATCACAGAGGGCAGGGGCGTGGCTGGGCCGCGCAGACTGTGAAGTCTCCAATATAAAGGTCGCCGTTTAAGCCTTGGGAGTGGGGGAGCTTTCCAGGAAGAGGGCAGAGGATGAGAAAAGGATTATAACTGGAGCCCTAGGGAACAACAAAACTAAGGTGTAGACAGAGGCCCTCACCATCCCTAGAAAGATGGTGTTACTCAGAAAATCTGTCATTATTGATAAAGAGTCAACCGCCTCCTGTTATGAGTTGAATCGTGTCCCCCGCAAAATACATACGTTGAAGTTCTAACGCCGGTTCTTCAGAATGTGCCTTTCTTTGGATGTAATGGGTTAAGATGAGGTCCTCCTGGAGGAGTGGACCCCTAATCCAGTTTGACTGGTGTCCTTGTAAAAAGAATGTCACGTGGGGCTTCTCTGGTGGCACAGTGGTTGAGAGTCCGCCTGCCAATGCAGGGGATGCAGGTTCGTGCCCCGGTCCGGGAAGATCCCACATGCCGCAGAGCGGCTGGGCCCGTGAGCCATGGCCGCTGAGCCTGCGCGTCCGGAGCCTGTGCTCCGCAACGGGAGAGGCCACAGCAGTGAGAGGCCCGCGTACCGCAAAAAAAAAGAATGTCACGTGAAGAAACAGACTCGCACACAGGGAGGATGCCACGCGAAGACTGTAGTTATGCTGACACAAGCCAAGAAGCGGCCAGAAGCCAGGAGAGAGGCCAGGACAGATCCTTACCTGCTGCCTTCAGAGGGAGCTCGGCCCTGCGGACGCCTTGATCTTGAACTTCCAGCCTGCAGAACCGTGGGACTAGACATTTGTTTCTAAGCCACTCAGTTTGTGGTACTTTGTTACGGTGGCCTCAGTGACTGGACAGAACACCGCTGCCACACAAAGACGGTAAAGCTGTTCTGTTCTAACCCCCCTGCACTCCCGGCATCCTTCTTGGACCTTTCTCCTGATTCTCAGAGGTTTCTGGGTGGGTAGATCAGCCCCCCTCACTCACCAGAGCCTGAGAATCAAATGATCCTGCATGGCTTGACCACTTCTGTTAACCTAGTCTTTCCCCCAGCTTGAGATAAGCCAGGAAATATCGCTGTACCTCAACTTCCTCATTTTAAAATAAGGCGGTATGATTGCAAGACCATTTCCAGCTCCAAGTTTCTAAAAATAATTGGATGGAAAATAACTTGCAGAAAAGTGAGGATGAGAGTGTCAATTCCCTCCCGCCCCCATCTCTTCTCACCACGAAACATCCCGAGCTTTTATCTGAGCAAAGGTAGAGACCTCCCTTGGGGCCTCAACAGATAAATGCTCACAATTCGCTTGCCGTATTTTTAAGCCTTTCTTATGGGCTTCTTAAATATGAAAGTCTCATAACTGCATTAACAGTATTTTTTCCTTTATCTTAAACCTGTCCTCTTAAAGCTTCAAACTTTACTACGATTTGATGTTAAACTTGATGACTTACAAAATCACAGGTATCAGACCACAATTCAGATCATTCTCAGATTCATCCCTCTAGACCATGGTCCTAAATTGTTTTTGTCATCTCACCACCTACGAAGCCCGTCTGATTTCTGCCTCACCTTCTAATCTGCCTTCTCTGCCATCAAGGTTAGGTTGCCCATCATTTCTATCTGTCTCCTCCCCTTCTCTAACTATATTGCTCTAACTCACCATTTCAAATTCAATGTCTTCCATAAAACTAAAGGACCACCTAAGAAACAAGCATCTGCGCTCTCCCTGGGAAATCACAGCCTTCACCAAACCAGTGGTGTCACTGCATATCTTAAATACTGTTATATCTTAAAGACTGTTATCTAAATGTTGTTGAAACTTTATCACATGCCAACCTGAGAAAACAGGTTGCGTATATTTTTGAGATAAGACGGCCATCACCACGTTGGCCCAAGGACTGGATCTGGGAGTAACATTTCACACTGTTTTTTTGTTTGTTTTGCCCTTTACTGTCATAACCGTGAAATGCGTAATTCATAAAAACAGTAGTATTGTTTCAGGAAGTCAAACCGTATTGTCATTTTAGACCTACTTGTAGTAGAAGAGAAAAAAGGTATGTTCTTTCAAGCCTTAGCTTTGTACGAATTTTACATATTTTATTTTAAAACCAAAATAAATAAAAGCCTTGTTCTTTCATCCGCCAAGCACAATGCAGGTTCTTAAAGAAAATAAAATATTGTTAACTGATTCTCCAAAAGCCCAGTAGAGTGTAGAACCCTGTTTTTCACTGAGCATGTTTATATCTAAGTATGTATTTCACAGGAGTTTCACAGTGACTAGGAAGTGGCCCTTTAACAAATGGTGGGCAAATAGCCTCGTACTGAGGGGACAGGATTCTCAAAGGAAATGGCAGAATAGGGGGTGCCGGGCCATCAGCTGAGAGTCTTTTACCAGTGGAAACGTAACGAGAAATTTATCTCAAAACAACTCTCTGTGAGTCAGGTTGCTTTACTCATTTTCTAGAAAAAGGAACCGAGTGTCATTTCCTGCAGCTTGTAAGGGGCAGAGTTGGGACCATCTGTATCCAGGTTAACACATCCTCCTACTTCTCCTGATCACAGAAGAAGCCGTAAGCGAGCTGCCTGTATTAATGCAAAGAACAGCTTCCTTTCCAAATAATCTGAATTCAAATTTAGTAGATTCCCGATGAATACGGTTTTACTTTACTATTTCTGAGACTCTACCCTATTGCAGGCTGGATTCCTTTTCAATTCTGAGTTGCAGGGAAATCCATCCTAAGCAAAGTCTGTCTCTGTCTCTCTTTCTCACGTACACACACTGTTACCCACGTTTAGGAAGCTGCAGACTTTTTGTCGACTTTGTGTACATCAATGGGCTATAACGCGTACCTTTTTTCTTTTCCTGGCTGCCAAGGCACGGTAGGTACATAAGTGGATTTATGGTGCCACCATGTGGTAATATACAGAGACTCATTTAAAATTTTTTTTAAATTTATTTATTTTATTTTTGGCTGCATTGGGTCTTTGTTGCTGTGCGAGGACTTTTCTCTAGCTGCAGCGAGCGGGGGCCTACTCTTTGCTGTGGTGCGCAGGCTTCTCATTGCAGTGGCTTCTCTTATTGCGGAGCAGAGGCTCTAGGCACACGGGCTTCAGTAGTTGCAGCACGTGGGGCTTCAGCAGCTGTGGCTCGTGGGCTCTAGAGCGCAGGCTCAGGAGTTGTGGCGCACGGGCTTAGTTGCTCCACGGCATGTGGGACCTTCCCAGACCGGGGACTGAGACCATGTCCCCTGCATTGGCAGGTGGACTCTCAACCACTGCGCCACCAGGGAAGCCCCTCATTGTTTTACTTTTTTACATCAGGCTCCCTGGACTTCAATCTGTGGCTTCTGCATCACCTCTCGTACCACTATTCCCTGTCTCTCCGTAAAAACACTGCCATCCAGAAGGAGAAGTTTGTGTGACTTTGGTCTTTTGGGTGGGATATTAAGTAAAAGATGAGACGCTGAAGGCTGCTTTCCACTGGACCGGGCGTGGAGTTACTTGTGGGTGTACTTTTTAAATGAGGCTTCACTTGCAAGGGTGCCTTTGATTGCTAAGAGGTATGAGTAAAGTGGAGTCCAAGTATTTGTGAGTTACCTACAGGCAAAAAATAACCAGCTGGAATAGAGTTAGTGACTGGTTTTCTCCAGGTACATTTTCTAATGTATTCAACAAGAATCTGTCGAGTCCATGACTAGCATAAAGTGTTCTCCTAGGAACTGTGGGAGCTCACAGACAGAGAGATGGATGAAGATAGACTGATGGATAGGTATACAGACAGATGATAGACAGACAGAGAGATACCAACAGAAGGAGAGAGTGACAGATTTCCATCTTTGATCAGTCTCTAACAAACTGGGACACCAATGCCTAGAAAGGTCATACAACACAGCAGCGGCTACAAATGATTCCTGTCACAAGGGATCTGCCTCTAATGGCAAAGTCTTTGTCATTTACCTTAAATGATACAGGGATATATGTATTTGTCTATATAATACTATATTTTACAAGACAGGATAGCGTGATGATCAACATTGCAAACTCTTAAGCCAGACTTCCTGGTTTCAAAACTTGGCCCCATGATTTGTCATCTAGGCATATTCCAGGAAGTCATTTACTCTCTCAGTGCCTCAGATCCATCAGTAAACTGGAGATTATATTCAACTCTAAAGGTTGTCTAAGGACTGGATGGTTAATAGGAGTAAAAGCTCTTGCCATAAGTAAAGCAACGAATGCACTGCCTGGCACGTCAGTGCTCAGTAGGTGCCAGCCATCCCCACAATATTATATTTACTGGCTTCAATTATTTTTACAGATGTTTTAACTTTTACCATATAAAGAAATAGGGCTGCCCATCTTAAGCTAGAAGTCTTCAAAACAGATTACTACAGTCATTAATACTTACATTTGACAAGATTAGTCTCCAAGCTCCATAAACAGAAGCACTATACGAAGTGGACATAGGCTACAGCACCTTCAGGTCTATGGGCTGCCCAGCCCTAATCGCTCTGTCATGTAAGGGGGTTTCCATTAACTTACAGAGGTGCTAGCCATCTCAGATCCTTTTCTGCCAGATTCATACAACCAGTGATCTAGGGAGCCAGGATGTGAAGCCGAGCCCCAACCAAAAAGGAGAGTGAGACGACCTCGTGGTACTTCACCAGTAGGAGATGCTATTTAATAGCCCTGTTTTCAGGTTCTGACGAAATACCGTATTCTGTTGAATCGAGGAGGCCACAGGCTGTGAAATACACATCACCTTAGGTTCCATTAAGAAAGAAAATACATGCAGCCAATTAAGCTGGGATGAGTTCAACTATAAGATACATTCTGATTTCTGGGATGTTCAAATTTGAAAAAAAAAATACAATATTAGAAATGATAAATTATGGTCATAATTGTTTAAGGAGTTCAGTAATTTTAACTGCTAGTGCTCAGAATTTACTCAGAGAAAAGCACTCATGATCTTGCAAACCCAGGGGGTCCTGGCCACAAAGAGGTCATGGTCCACGAGTGACCAGGCCCCTTGTTAATCCACTCAGCACAAGCGGGACTTCCCACGTCCATGTAGAAAGATCTCTGCTTGCAGAGCTCATCTTCTATTGGAGGAAAACACACAATCAACAAATAAAAATATAATTTCAGGTAAGTGCTGTGAAGAAAACGAGTGACTGGTAAACAGGGACTGAGGAAGGAGGACAAGATCTGTAGAATGATTGGGAAAGGCATCTCTGAGGGTGTGACTTGAGGCCTGCATGATGCAACGCCAGGCAGGAGGCTGTCGGGAGAGTGGCCGAGGCCCTGGTCAAGGGCACCAGCCCCAAGACGGAATGAGATGGAAGGAAGAGAGTAAGTCTGGAGGATGGAGGACAAGAGGGAGGACACGAGGAAATGCGAACAGACTCAGACGAGATCAAAGAAGCGGGCGGGAGCCACGGAGAGGAAGGAACCGCGTTTCCTCTGCTCCCCCGGGTCCAAGCTCAGCCGCCACGGGCACAGACCCACCGACGGGTGGTCCATCCGTCTCCTGCTGGCAGCCAAGTCCATGGAGACCAGCTGGCCTCCTCCCTCTCTCAACTGTTAGGGTGAACTCTGCCAAACTGGCGGAGACACAGGTCACAGGGGAGGAGCTATCCCCTTTGGTGGATAAGTTGGAAAATGGCACGTGGGTCACATCCCGGGACTCAGTTCCATGAGCAGAGCCTGACCTGCATGCAAGCCCAGCTCTTGGTCTCTGCGAACGCAAACTGCATCCTGTGTGAGCCATGGACCTGCTGAGAATAAGGGAGACCTTATATTCAGTCTACTAATTATGGGTCTAATGAGGGCAATTTTGTTTTTGAAAAAAATTACAAAGCCAGCCACGTAAGGGGAATGCAAGCCGGGTGTTTCCTGGAACTTAAACAGTTTACGTTTGTAAAAGAAATGACAAAGTATCAGCTCGGTTATTTCAAAAGTTGTTCTGTTATAAGCCTTTGGGTCTGACGGGGTTGAGGTCAACTCCCTTCAGCAGTGTAGATTCCTTTCCTTCAGGAATCCACACCCGCCTCCCGTGTGCCCGGCTCACAGAGTGTCACGGATTTCAGTGGCTTTGCCTTGGAAACCCAGGCCCCCCCATCCACGTGTGACACCACACTTCACTCTGCCTGCTCATCTTCTGTATCTCACCCCCTAAGCAGGGCATTCATCCATCACTTACGTTTCATACAAGAAGCTTAAGAACGTGTATGACTGGGCAGGACCCTACGGGGATGGGGGGGGGTGCTTTGCCATCACCTGGTCTGGTTTCCTCACACACGTCACAGATGTGCCCCAACTTGGCAACCACACAGATGTCATCTGCCCTCCAAATGGTGCCTGAGCTCACGAACGGCTGTAAACCCAGCTCCCTCATTTCAGTTAACACTGGTTACCCACCCCTGGATCTCTACCCACGGGTCCCCTCACCCTCAACGTTCACACATCAAAGGTGCAGGAGCACAGACAGAATTCTAGCTCTGGGCACGAAACAGAACTGAATTTCCCATAATTCTCAGGTTATACAGGTATGGTGAGCTCTTAAAAGAAATTTATGCTCAAAAAATACAGCCTAATTACATGAAAATCGTGTTGAATGGAAGTTACTAAAAAAAATCATTATTTACTTCTGGAAGTTAGTTGATTTTATTTTTTTCAAGCAGATATAAGGATATTACCACCAGAGAGCACCATGGTTCTTCCTTAATCTATATATACATATCAGTTACACTGATCCTTAATTTCAGGGGTTTCTTAAACAATACCCATCATAATTTAAGCTGAATTTGGAAAATTCTTTTGCTTTATTTTTGACCTTTGTCTATTAAAATATCCAAAGGTATTTCAATTTTGTTTTTTAATGTGAGATGTGAAAACACATTTAAAGTGTGTTTTCAAACACCATGATATAATTTTAAAGAGTTTTAAAATACTTTTGCTTAAAACTGATCCTGCCTCATTCAATGTTGTTTACATTTGACCTCTTAAGCTTGTGCATATGCCATCCATTTCCTGATTCTCATGAAATGTTTGTGTTAATGACCTTTAGGTCTTATTTGTGGAAGAATACAACTGTATTTATGAATCTTGAGAATTGCTGATGGGCTTGAATACCGTTTTAGAATCATCCCACTCTTTTTTTTTTCTTTTTTTTTGCAGTACGCGGGCCTCTCACTGTTGTGGCCTCTTCCGTTGCGGGGCAACAGGCTCCGGACGCGCAGGCTCAGTGGCCATGGCTCACGGGCCCAGCCGCTCTGCGGCATGTGGGATCTTCCCGGACCGGGGCACGAACCCGCGTCCCCTGCATCGGCAGGTGGACTCTCAACCACTGCGCCACCAGGGAAGCCCCCACTCTTTTATTGAATAAACATTTACACTTATCCTCCTCACTGCCATCATCTCTAAACTCAACAGATAATATCTAAGGCCACTCTCTGCTCTAACGTTTCATGAGTGTATGAGACCATATTCAGAATGCACCAGTCAGAGAATATTGCTTCAGAGACAAGTACATGAACAACCCCTGCTTTGAGTCAAATCTGACCGTATGATTGTGTGCTCTTTCCTAACTCTGAGGGTGTTTTTAGAATAAAGTATGTGTGGTCAGGTTCCCAAAAAGAGGAACTTCCTTTTTCCCTGGCTGGGTTCAGGAACGGACATTTGGGAAGGTTGCAGTTTTGGTTTCTTGGGTGATGATTTCAACGGCCTCTGCCTGGAACTCACCTTGCTTTTCGGACATCACCAGATACCACGTTGGCCACACAGATATAAGCAAGTCCCCACTCAGATCGTGAGCTGTGCCTGGGTGAGAGTTGCTTAGAAGAACTAGAAGAACTGACCCAAAACTTCCAAGAGTCGGAGTCCAGGGAACCTCTGTAATGAGATGCCCCTGTCAGGACATAAAACCAGGGTGGGCGGGTCAGCGGACAGGGTGACTCTATGGACAGACTGTCCTGTGTTTAGTATCCAGAGGTGGCCTTTCCTACTGCTAGAAGGAGAACTTGGAGAAAAACGGATTCCTTCAATGTTAAACATGAGAGTTCAAGGTCATGTTAATTTGATCTTTGAAAGGGATGATGAATATAAGACATCCTTGAGATATAAAAAATAATCCAGCACTAGTTTTGAAAATTGTGACTTGAAATAAAAATGCTTTGAAAATGTCCCTTATTACACGTCTTCTAGAGCAGGCCCTGAAAAGATCATCCAAATAATCGACTGGTTATTCTTCCTCATAGAAATTCCTTTAATAATACAAGACTTTTCTGCTGGGAAAGCAAAACTGACTTTCATTTTTCTGGGGAAGCAAAATTGTAAAGGGATACAAAAAATGCAGGTATTTTATATGACAGAATTGCACGTGGCTTAATTTAAAATAAAAAAAGACATGATACAGTGAAGTAGCCCTAAATTATATGTCTATGAATTTCAATTGCATGGGATATTTATGCTTTAGGAAGCTTTAATTTGGGTTAAAATCATATGAACACATATAAGCCTCTGTTTCCTTAGTGATTAAATTAAAATGGGAGAAGACAGCTCTCTCCTAATACATTCACGCTATTGTCTCACTAACTATTCTCCAGAGGACTATTCCAGGTAAATGATAGGAGGTTTTCTATAGAAAAAAGGTTCTAGGGCTTCCCTGGTGGTGCAGTGGTTAAGAATCCACCTGCCAATGCAGGGGACAAGGGTTCGAGCCCTGGTCCGGAAACATCCCACGTGCCGCGGAGCAGCTAAGCCCGTGCGCCACAACTACTGAGCCTGCGCCCTAGAGCCCGGGAGCCACAACTACTGAAGTCCGCGCGCCTAGAGCCCGTGCTCTGCAACAAGAGAAACCACCGCAATGAGAAGCCTGCGCACCGCAACGAAGAGTAGATCCCGCTCGCCCCAACTAGAGAAAGTCCGCACGCAGCAACGAAGACCCAATGCAGCCAAAAATAAAATAAATTAATTTAAAAAAAGAAAGGTTCTATGATGAAATAAGTTTTCAAAAGCCTACATAACTTATCTCCTTCCTGGAGATTCACAATGAGTATTATTATTTAAGGATGCTGAGAAATTCTGGAGTAAAGAACCTGCTAGAACTTTTTGATATAATTTCTCAAACCTATATAACCACACCTTGAGCATATTAAGGAAGAAGTATTCCACAGCACACAGGTGAGAAACGCTACTATAAACAAGAGCATAATGGAATAATTTTCACCCCAACACCGCCTATAAACGTCTTAGTGGAGATGCAGAAGTGACAGTGGATTTATACAACTACTGAAGGTAAAACTGAGTCTCAATTAAACCTCAGTTGCATCTGTATAATCACAATGAACTTACGTTTGGAATTTTTGTACAGTAATAAATTATAGCTTGTCCTTTGTAAAGTAATGAGGAATTCCTAAAGATTTTAAAGGACTTCTCAACTGGAAGTTAGGAGAAATTGAAAGCAAGGTCTGGAAATTTTACATTTAGATTAGAAACAACTGTGACATGGAAGTCCATATCTGCTAATTATCAGCTAAGTGACCTCGGATAAGTTATTTTAATTCCCTGGGCCTATATGAATGTTAATTTATGTAATGCACATAATGCTAAAGATATATCGGAGACACCAAACAACCTTAGTTCTGTTTTCATGCCTCACGGACATGCTCTTAAATCCTACAGATCTATACAGCATCGTGTTCTAGTTACTAAAACTAGGTTAAGAATCAGTGCTTCTACAAACATGGTTACCAAAGAGGATAGCAGTGGGGGAGGGGAGGGATAAGTTAGGAGTTTGGGATTAACACACACACACATACATACAAAACAGATAACCAACAAGGACCTACTGTACAGCACAGGGACCTATACTCAATATCTTGTAATAACCTATAATGGAAAAGAATCTGAAAAAAATATATATGTATTTGTATAACTGAATCACTTTGCTGTACACGTGAAACTAACACAACACTGTAAATTAACTATACTTCAATAAGAAATTTAAAAAAATTTTTTTAAAGAGTCAATGTTCCTATCCATTAAAATCATTTATTTTCATGCATTGGGTTCCATGGGGACACCTGGTGCTCCTGACGGCCCGACATCCATCCAGCTCCTCTTTCTAAACGTACCCTGATTTATTATCCAGGCAGGAACCTGTCCACAAGTACAGTCTATGCATTTCCAGGGCAGCTGATCCCACCCCAAGCTCAGGATTTGGCCATAAACATTGAGTGAGGAAAAAGTAAAGACTCAAATAAGATCAAGGGGACCCAGAAGGAAGCTGGGGCAGGCTCTTCCTAGAAAGCACTCACAAGAGGTGCTCTCTGGTGCTGGATACTCTGTTGGCCTCATTACAACCCTTCTCGACCCTGCTCCTTCCTGCTCTTTGCCTGGGAAAGCTGCCTTCTGTGGACGGTCTCCTGTAGGCTCCCAGCTCTCTCATTCAAGGTTGATTTTGGTTAATGGAAGACTCCAAGGACAGACTGCAGAGCAAGGGCAAAATAAAAGGGCAGAGCATCAGCCCCGCCCTCAGCCTGCTTCTTGGTAACTGCCCTCTTTCATCCGGCTCCTCCCTACACTGTCTCTCAGAATCTTGTTATGGAACCTACATCGCTTTCCTCATTTTTAGCCTCAAGAATTTTCAAGAAGAATTGGCATGTCGGAGTCAAAATTCTCTGTTGTGTCCTGGGAGGAAAGAAAAGTCTCAGAACTAGCTCATTAATCATTTCTATTTCATCACACAAATAAACAAGAACATAACAAAGGAGATAAACACATAAGAAAAGAGAAAGGTGCCACGATGACATTATATTCTCGTTGCTGCAGAGGACACACAGGCAAGGTGTGGACAATTTTACCAGCATGGGGACAGAGTTGTCAAGGAAAGGTGTTTCATAAAGGATAATACAATTAAGCTGAGTTTTTAGATATAAGCAAATAATTTCAGTGAAGACAAAGAGGACAAGGAAATTCCAGGTAAGTGACAGTCAGACAGCACGGTACAAACTGTGCCTGGTAGTCACTATGAGCATCTTTTTGGCAAGTGTTTTCACTGCATATCTAATCGGCCAAAAGGCGAGTTTGCCATGAAGAGTAAAATAACTGGTTGACAGTTTTTGGTTTGATGGTTTGGTTTCGACTGGTTGAAATGCGGTAGCATCTCTTCTAGTCATCGACCTTATTGATGGTTTTATCCAGCTGACAGGTCACAATGATTTGCCCCAAGAGCTGGTTTCTTATTTTGAGACACACCACATTGGAGGAGAAAGAGGCCGAGGGCCTCAAGGACCCGGAGTTGAGCCCACTTCTCCCACAGAACCTCGGAACGTCTATGGATGGGCCTGGGACCACGTGCCAAGAACCGTCAGGAGGCTTTCACAGCACCACAGAGAGCTCAGGTGCAGATGTGCGTCCCGGTGCTTGGTAACGGACACCTCTCCTAACGAGGGAAGAAATTTTAGCAACAATAGAAAAAGTCTGATGCTGAACGAGAAGACGAATCAACGAGCAAGACAAAAACGAACAAAATGCTATGAATGAAAGACCTGGAGGACAAGTGCTTACAGACAACGCACAAAATAAAATCAGTTATTGGCACGGCATTGCTATGAATCTACACACATTTTAAATGCATGCAAATATTTCTATTTCACAAAAAACTTTTTAATTTTGTTATTCATTTTTCCATGCTTCACATTTACGTCCTTTTTAATGTTCCTCCTTTATCTTTTGTAATTTTATCTTTTACAGCAAAATTGCCTTACAGCCAATCAGTTATGGGACAAAAATGTTCACAGCAAAAATGCTTACTCAAAGACGCTCACAGCAAAAGCACCTGAACCAATAAAAGCCATAAAGTTCTGAAACAGAAAGAGGTGTTTGAGGAACTTTGAGAATTTCATTAGGATTGAAATACTGAGTCTGAGACATCAGGAACAGGGGAAAAGATGGGACTAGAAACAGGCAACGATTCGTACAGGATGGGCCTTTACCGCCACATGAGGAAACAGGGTTTTGTTCTCCTGTTAAAGGTATCTATTTAGGGATTTTAAGCAAGAGAACAATATGACCAATGTTATACTTCAGAAAGAGCCCTCTGGCAATATAATAATGTGGAGAATAAATAAATGGAGAGAAGGGCAGTATCGGAGGCACAGAGCCAGAGGAACTATTATAATCTTCTGTGTTAGAGATTCTAAATTAGGATCCTGGCCAGGGGATGGTGGACTCAGTTTTTAGACAGACAAACTGTAAGGGAATAAAATGTTTAAATGATTCTAATCAGAATAGATGAGGATAGAGGAAAAAGAAGGATGAATCCCATATTTCAAACCTTGGTATATGGAAGATGCCTGAGTCTTCTCAGGCTGCCGTAACAAACACCAAGACCGGGTGCTTCAACAGTTGAAATTCTGCAGGCTGAAGTCCGAGGTCTAGGTGACAGCCAGGTTGGTGTGTGGTGAGAACTCTCTTTGGCTTCAGACAGCTGCCCTCCCACTGTGTCCTCACACGACCTCTTCTTTGTGCAAGTGAGAGGGACCGGGGCGGGGAGGGGCTGCGGTGTGAGCCCACTGGTGCCCCTTCTTACGAGAACACGACTCATCCAAGTCAGGGCCCCACTCCCAAGACGGCACTTAACCTTGGCTACCTCCACATGGTCCTGTCCCCAAATACAGTCACACTGGGGGTTAGGGCTTCAGCACATTTGGGGGGAGAAACAATTCAGTCCATGGGAGAAGAATACCCTATCAACAGAGAAGCTTAATTTTTCACTGTTTTTATACAGCCGTCGTTGTGTTTTACCCATCCTTTCAGTACTGTTACCTTGTAACAGGCAATCACAATGTATTTGAGTTTTTGAGGCCCCTGATCTTTCTGGTTTATGCAGAATCCTTTTATAAAACCACACTGGTACCTAACTGGAGAACATCTTTTGGAAACAATGGTCTATGTTCAGGCTATTGGTGAGATCGATAATGCAGTTCACACATTTCTGGAGCCTGAGAAAATCACACTTATAAAACATTTTCCAACCAAATTACACATTTAACATAAAGTCTGAGAAGAAGAAAATCTACATCATCTAAACTTTTCTAGTCTTTACTGCCTTTGTGAGTCAACTTCTAAAGGAAAGCAAGTGACCTCAGATCATCATAGTTTGGGTTATTCTTTGAGTATCTGATGCTTAAAGGATCTGCCCCCGGTAGAACGATACAGGGCAGGCTCAGCAAAGCTGGTAAAGGGAGTGTTGGTGTTGTTCTAATACCAGGTAACAAAAGTAGAGAGGATGACAGATGACTGATAGAGATGACAGATGATAGAGATGATAGATAGACAGATATTAAATAGATAATAGATGGGTGATAGACAATAGCTATAGATGACAGATAGACTTAAATAGGTAAGAGATGATTAGATAGACTGAACAATCAATTATGTGGAAGCACGAAGCCAAATATTGAGAATATTGAGACAAATAAAGCATATGCCCCACTCTGAAGAAAATGCATTCATTTATTCAATAAACAATTATTAAACATCTACTGAAGGCAAGTAATAGATCCAGAAAACGAATAAATAGGAATGATATTTACCATCATGGATCTTAAACTATAGAAGAAGCAACAGAATTTAAGAAATAATTTTAAAAGCTTTAAAATCCCACTTTGATAGGTGCTATCAAGGAAAACTAGATCCAAATAATGATTTTGACATGAATTTCAAGTGCTTATAATACACGAATTTCAAGTGCTCATAATACACAACTATTTGATTAATGTTTTCTAAAGCACGCTAATCCTCTACGTAGCCATAACTGAAGCAACAGAGGGACTCATAATATACTTAAACACTTGGACATTTGAATCCCCTGTCAATGCATCATAATACACCTTCTGGTGTGAACTTGAGTCTGATTCAGTGCTGCACACAGTCAAAGGACTTGAAGACCCACACATAAACTATCAATATATACTTTTTTTAATGTATATTTTAATTATTTATTTATTTATTTATTTTTGGCTGCATTGGGTCTTCATTGCTGTGTGCGGGCTTTCTCTAGTTGCGGCAAGCGGGGGCTACTCTTCGTTGCGGTGCGCGGGCTTCTCATTGCGGTAGCTTCTCATTGAGGTGGTTTCTCTTGCTGTGGAGCACAGGCTCTAGGCACACAGGCTTCAGCAGTTGTGACACGCGGGCTCAGTAGTTGTGGCTCGCGGGCTCCAGAGTGCAGGCTCAGTAGTTGTGGCGCACAGGCCTAGCCGCTCCATGGCATGTGGGATCTTCCCAGACCAGGGCTCGAACCCGTGTCCCCTGCATCAGCAGGTGGATTCTTAATGACTGCGCCACCAGAGAAGCCCCTCAATGTATCCTCTTGATAGCTCTGTAGCTACAAGGTAAGCTGACACTTTCCTCACTTAGCTTGGTCATGTTTTGTTAGAAGCCTCCTCCCCCAACACCTGCTGGGCCTATTGTCGTATATAACTTTGTAATTTCTCTGCACCTTTCAAAACACTATTTTTAGAAGTATACACACATGAATTCATATTGCTATCATTTAGAGACTGCACTGAACACATTATTTCCAAGTACGAAATTTTTATCTTATTTGCTTCCTATAAGATTTAAATTGTCCTGCTTGATCAGGCTACAGAGTCTTAACCTCAGTGACACAAGGGTCTCACACCTGTCTCTGCTTCTTTCACCATTTTATAAACTGAATAAAAATAAAATGAAAGGGAGAGGTCATGGTTTATTGTCTTTGTTCTGTGCACAGCAGCTGTCTCTTTAGTCGTGTTTAATCCTATCTGGGGCTTGCTTAACCCTATGTGCTGGTTACGAAATTGCAGCAAGAAATAGCAAGGTTTAATGAAAAAAAAAAACTAACATTTACTTAAAACCAGTTACATAGCAGAAAATATTAGATCCATTTTCTCTTGTAATGGTCACAACCAGAGAATGGTCTTGTTTCCAGAGAAACATATATTGTTGTTCTCATTTTATCAAAGAGGAACTTGGTCTTGGAGAGATTAAGTAATTATCTCAAGACCTAACAGCTTGAAATCAGCAGCTGATTTCTCTGATATCAATGGCGATTCTATCTTCACTACAACACCTTAAACTATCTTGACCAAGCAAAAACACTAGCTATTCAAAGGCCATAAACACCCTTCCACTGCACAGACACCAAACAGAATGAAAATCCATGCCCTTGGGAAGCTTATAATCTAGCAGGAGGAGACTGAGAACAATTAACAAGAATACACACACACACACACACACACACACACACACACGTATAAGATTAATAGGATATTATATATAAACAACGATCATATATAGTCTATACAAAACCATTAACAAGATATTATATATGATATATGTATTTACATATCTTGTCTGAAATTATCACTACGGTAAACTCAGATTGTTAACGGGTGGCTATACTACGTTAATTAACATGTGGGAATAGAAATGTCCTTTTCTACAGAGATTCAGCATCAGAACATCCTGCCCGTCTCTCCATGCCCTGAACCTCCAGACTACCTGGACTCTCTTACATAGACGTCTTGGGAGGCAGCCTCAGAAAGATAGGTTTCATTTTATTTTGGTTTCCACGCCATTGTACCTGAACTAATAGCATGGAATCATAACTCAGGACTCTACCTCAACGAGACTTCATTCATCACAAAATAAACTTCAGGTCAGATTCCATGAAGTGCATCAGGAGGGATGTTTCCTTGATGGATACCACATCATTCTTCCATGAGGCATACTCAAGGACAGAGCTTCGCAATGACATTCTCCACAATGAGATCTGCTCAGAGGTCGGGACGGCTATATGGCCCCTCACAGGTGGCAGCTCCACAGCTCACTGTTCAGAGCCACAGGTCCCCGGCTGAGCGTGAGGACCCACTTGGACTTAGGCACATTCTTCCTATCTCCCTATCAATAAATTCTAAGTGATATAAAACTGACTGTATTAAGATTGAGAATCCTGATAAATTTTATTAGGGGAAATCTATTTTAACATGCTGTTCTAGTTTATTGTTTCTGCAAACTTAATTGGGAAACATCCTGAAAGCACCAAAGCAACTTGCTTTAACGAGCTGGGAATGCTCCCGCCCAGTTCAGGCAGTGTCTGTAGTGACCAGCAGAACCACTGAAGACTTGAGGTCAGCCTGTCAATACCCTCTTTCACCCTCACCTCCATCCAGATCAAACGTACTTGGAGAAGAACTGACTTAAGGTTCAGAAGTCTTGAGGACTAGCCTCAACTGAATTGTTTGCTACGTGTATAATCTTAGACAATATCTGAGCTTTTTTGCCCATCACCTTCCTCACCGGGAGGATGAGACAGTACCCAAGCCTGTTCATCTGAGGGTGTTTAGAGAATGCCAGGAAAACATTCACATGTAAAGGATGCAATAGGTTGTCATGTATTTTCATCACCCTGATCATTGTATTTGATTTTTCCAATAATACATTTAGTCTGAGTATCACGTCATATCTTATGGTAACGAGGATAACCTTGTTATCTGTGGCACTTTGGCTAAAACTGCAGGCACCGAGGAGTTGAACGGGGGTGCCCCAAAGGCACCTCAGGAACCTACAGGTCACCAATCAGAAAAAGTCTTAGCGCACAGTGACGAGTTCTAACAAAGAGTTATTCCCAGCATCTCTCTGTCAGTAGGTCTATATATCAAATTCTGTGGATTCAATTCAATCCTAGTCAAAATCTCAGCAAGTTATTCTGTGAATACTGACAAACTGATTCTGAAGTGTGTATGACGAGCAAGAGACCCAGAAAAATCAACACAGTATTGATGGAGCAGAACGAAGTCGAAGAACGGACACAATCCAACTTCAAGACTTACTACAGAGCTACAGTAACCAAGACAGAGTGGTGTTGGCGAAAACAGAAAAATAGATCAATAGAGCGAAGCAGAGAGCCCTGAACAGACCCTCACAGTGCTGCCCGCTGATCTCTGACAAAGGATCAAAGGCAGTTCAATGGAGAAAGGACTGTCTTTTCAACAAATGGTGAGGAAACGACATCCACATTCCAAAAAATGAACCTAGAGACAGACCTTTTACCTTTCACAAAAATTAACTCCAAAGGGATTACAGACCAAATGTAAAACACTACACTGTAAAACTCCTAGAAGATAACAACAACAACAAAAAAAATCTAGATGACTTTGGGTACAACTGTGTCTTTTTCTGTACACCACCAATGGCATGGTCCAAGAAAGAAATCATCGATAACCTGGACTTCATTACAATTAAAATGTCTGCTCGGTAAAAGACACCATAAAGAGAATCGGGAGACAAGCCACGAACTGGGAGAAAATATTTGCGTTATATCTGATAAAATTTAATCCAGTGATATAAAAAGTATGATACATTATGACTAGATGGAGTAATCCAAGACATGTAAGGTTGGTTTAATAATTTAACATCAACCAATGTGATTTACCATATTAATAAAACTTTTACATATGCATATGTAAAAAGGAGAAAGGAAAGTCATGTGATCATTTCAGTAGAGGTAGAAAAGTCAATTTAAAATTCAATACTCATTCATGATACAAACCCTTCAATAAACTAGGCGTAGAATGAATTTTCTTCCATCTGGTAAAACACATCTAGGAAAAACCCACGGCTAAGATTATACTTCATGGTGTAATAGCGAATGGTTCCCCCTAAAGTTGAGAACAAGGCACGAATATCTGCTCTCATCACTTCTGTTCAACATTGCACAGGAGGTTCTAGCCAGTGCACAAGGCAAGAAAAGGAAATGAAGGAAATAATGTTGGGAAAATAGGAAGTAAAACTGCCTATATTAATGGACAACATGATTATGTCCTTGGTAAAAAATACTAAGGAGTCTGTAAAGAAACTATTAGAACTGATTAGTGAATTTATTCTGCAATCTGCAACATATCAATTGTATTTCTAGGTATTAGCAGCAAAAATTAGAAAATGAAAAAAAATAAATTATTTTACAATAATATAGAAAGTGTAAAGTTATTAGAAATAAATTTAACAAAGATATGCAAGACTTCTACACTGAAAACTGCAAAGCACTGCGGTGAAAAAAAAACCTAAAGAGCGAAGTAAATAAAGAGATAAGTCATGTTCATAGCCTGGAAGACTCAGAAGTTATTAGGATGCTAGGGAGCTCCTGTTTAACCTATGTATTAACACAGTTCCAGTCAGAAGCCCTGCCTGCTTTCTTTAGAATTTGATAAGATGATTTCAAAATTTATATGGAAATGCAAATAATGCAGAACAGCCAAAACAATCTCGGTAAAGAACAAAGAACTTACATTACCTGATTTCAAGACCCACTATAG
The DNA here is from genome assembly GCF_951394435.1 of Stenella coeruleoalba. Lineage (NCBI taxonomy): Eukaryota > Metazoa > Chordata > Mammalia > Artiodactyla > Delphinidae > Stenella > Stenella coeruleoalba. The sequence goes on from NC_137164.1 coordinate 2,354,617, forward strand.
AGCTACTCTCATCAGTTTGACATTGCATTTAGGATCAACACCTAGTTCAATGGTGCAGAACATACAGTGCAGAAATAGAGGCACATTTATGAGGTCAACTGATTTTCAACAAAGGCACTTAAGCAACTTAACGAGGAAAAGAAAATCTTTTTAATAAATGGCATTGAAAAAATGGGTATCAACGAGGGAAAAATAAAATAAAACTCAACCTCCACCACACCGTGTATACAAAAATCAATTTGAGATGGATCACAGACCAGAACATAAAAGCTATAACTATAACATCTTTACAGAAGACAAACATGGGAGGATTTCTTTGTGGCCAATCGATAGTTCTTAAACACAACACAGAAATCACTAACAACAAAGAAGTAAGATTGATAAACTGGAATATATTAAAGTGTAAAACTTCTGCCAGCCAAAGGACACTTTGAAGAAAATGAATAGGCAAATCACAGAGAAAATATATGCAAAACATATATCTAACAATAGAATTCTATGCCAAATATATAAAAGATACCTACAACTCAGTAAAAAAGAAGATAAGCAATCCAATTAAAAATGAGCAAAAGGCTTAATAAACACTTCAAAACAGAAGATGTACAAACAGCCAAAAAGCACATGAAAAGATATTCAAAATTATTAGTTATCAGGGGCTTCCCTGGTGGCGCCGTGGTTGAGAATCTGCCTGCTAATGCAGGGGACACGGGTTCGAGCCCTGGTCTGGGAGTATCCCACATGCCGCGGAGCAACTAGGCCCATGAGCCACAACTACTGAGCCTGCGCATCTGGAGCCTGTGCTCCGCAACAAGAGGGGCCGCGACAGTGAGAGGCCCGCGCACCGCGATGAAGAGTGGCCCCCGCTTGCCACAACTAGAGAAAGCCCTCGCACACAAACGAAGACCCAACACAGCAAAAAATAAATAAATTAATTAATAAACTCCTACCCCCAACATCTTCCAAAAACAAATTATTAGTTATCAGGAAAATGCAAATAAAATCACAAAATACCACTAGAACGCCTGAATGGGTACAATTAAAAAGATGAATAACACCAAACGTTGGCTAATTGAAATCGCAGACATTGCTAGTTAATATATCGCTGGCTGTATAAAAATACCAAAACCACTCTGAAAACATGGGTGGTAGTTTCTTATAAAACAAACTAATATCTACCGTGCAACCCAGTAACTCCACCCCTAAATATTGAGCAAAACAAAGTATATTTGTAAAACCAGTCCCAGAGTAGCCTTAGAATATTTATTCATTACAACCTGGAACAAGTGAAATGCCCATTAAAAGGAGCCTGGATGAACAAGCTGTGGTGCATTCCCACAACAGAATCATACTCAGGAAGAAAAAAAATTAAACTACTGCTACACGCAACAACACAAGAAGTCACACATAAATGTTAGATTCTACTTGTGTAAGGTTCTGTAACAGGAGAAATTAATCCATGGTGGAAAAAATGGGGAAAATGGTTACCTTTGGGGGATAAGGAATTAGTTGGGGAAAGGTATAAGAAAACTTTCTGGGATGATAGAAATATTCTATATCTTAGTTAAGACAGGAATGTCAGTTACACACGTGTATGTACCTGTCACAACTGTGAACTTCACACTGAAGATGTGTGCTTCTCACTGTATGTAAATTTTACTTTGAAATAAAAGAACTGTAAACAACATTGACCTCTACATAGAAGGTCTCCTTTTTGGTATGGGTTAGCAATTCTGAAACTTCTCCCTGTGTATTCCATGCTTGAGTGAATAAGCACATACACTGAAGAAAATGGGAGTCAGGTTTGCCACTGTCGGAGAAGTGGTTACAAACATGAAAAAGGAGAAAGACAAAAATGTAACTGTGGTTCTTATCATACTAAGTGAAGTAAGTCAGACAGAGAAAGACACATATCATAAGATATCACTTACATGTGGAATCTTAAAAAAAATAATACGAATGAACTTATCTACAAAACAGAAATAGGCTCACAGACATAGAAGACAAACTTAGGGTTACCAAAGGGGAAAGGGGAGGAGGAGGGATAAATTAGGAGTCTGGGATTAAAATACTATATATGAAATAGATAAGCAACAAGGACCTACTGTATAGCACAGGGAACTCTACTCAATATTTTCTAATAAACTATAAGGGAAAAGACTCTAAAAAAGCATATATATATATACATATATAAATATATATATATTCAGATTTTATATATATATATATATATATAATCTGAATCACTTATAAAACAATAAGTACACCTGAAACTAACACAATATTGTGCATCAACTATACTTCAATAAAAAAGGAAAATTTTTTAAAATGTAACCTGTGGTGCTGATTTGGAATTGGAAGCCCGGGCATGAACACATGGTTTATGATAAATAGATGAAAGACAGATGATGATAGCCAGACAGATGGAAGACAGGTGATAACAGATGAAAGACAGATGATATATGATGATGATAGCTAGATAGATAGTAGATAGATACATAATTAGATAGACAACAGATGACAGATAGATAGATAAGACAGAGAGATGAACGCTGATGTATTTCTTAGCTCTGCTGAGAAGGCCTAGGAACAATGACTCGCCTAAAGCAGTGATTACAGCTGGTGCCAGTACCTTGGTTTACACTTAATATTCTACAGGAAAAGGAACTAGAGTACCTCAGAGAAGAGGCTGATACCAAGGCTGGGACAGAAAAAGTACAAAATAAGTCTGCAAGATCTTGTATTAAAAAGCAACAAGGTGGGGCTTCCCTGGTGGCGCAGTGGTTAAGAGTCTGCCTGCCGATGCAGGGGACGCGGGTTCGTGCCCCGGTCCGGGAAGATCCCACATACCGCGGAGCGGCTGGGCCCGTGAGCCATGGCCGCTGAGCCTGCGCGTCTGGAGCCTGTGCTCCACAACGAGAGAGGCCACAGCGGTGAGAGGCCCGTGTACCGCAAAAAAAAAAAAAAAAAAAAAAAAGACACGGGAGTCAGCTTGAGGGGCTCCCACTGGTCAAATCTAGAAGAATTCGATCATCAAGATAAATAATAATTGTAATGGATTAAAATTTTCAGAATAAAATAAAAAATTATTGGCCCAAACATATACAAATAAATTACTAAATAAACAAATAGGAGAGAAAAGGAATATTTCTTAAAATAGGATGCCAACAAATAAACACAGACATAACGATGGAGGCATAAAAATCATTAATGCACGTTAACTATAGCGGATAAGTTTGATGGGGAACAGCGTATGCATGTAGTCTCAAAGTATCGCCCCATAAATTACATATTATTTAAAAAGGAAAAACAGTAACTTTACAGTAGAGACACCTGGCTGACAATACCTTAATCCAGTTATCAAAGTTAACATCAGCTACGCTGGTACAAACTGACATTACGTGTTTCTCCATACGATATAATAAGGAGAACACAGCATCATTTCTGCGGTGTTCTTACGAAAATAATCAAAAAAGACTCATTCTTCAAAAGAGTCAAGGTCAAGAAAGACGAAAAATTAACTCAGGAACTAATTAATCCCAGGTAAAGGAGATTAAAATGATACGGTACCTCAATGCAGTGTCTAAACCCTGGATAGGATCCTAGAACAGGAATAAAATAGTCATAAAGGGCATTGGACAACTGATGAAATTTGGACTTGGACTGCCAATTAAACGTCCTGATTTTTATCATTGTAATTTGGTTACATAGTATTTGTCCTTGTTCTTAGGAAATATACACTAAAGAACTTAGTGCCAAAGGGGCATAATATGTTCAACTTACTCTGAAGGGGTTCAAGAGAAGTAAATGTTATCTCTATATTGTATTATCTCTCTATGTACTATACCTGTCTCTAGAGAAAGAATGATAAATAGGTCACTATTCTTGAAATTTTTCCACCTTCGAAATTATATTAGATAAAAGGCTGCATAAAAGAATGCACATCGAAATAGGGAAAATGCATACAAAATTATATCTTTCCTATTTTGACGGTTTCTCTCAAATTTGCATAGGTCAGGAAGTTGTGAATTGTTCAAATTAATAGTGAGAGTAGGTGGAGGCTACTGGTTAGAAACAGCAGGAAGCAAATTTTACTATTAGCAATTCACGACGAGGGACAAGGTTTTAAAAATCCTTCCACAGAGGAGGTGGCTGAATGCAAAAGATCACAGCTTTCTCATTTAAAAAGGGCAAGAAATCTATTGCACAAAACCTTCTGCAGGACAGAATGGATTTTAAATGCCCTAACATTACATGTTTTCATAGAGTACTCTGAACCGCTACACAGCTGCTGGAGATAGGAAAGAATTTACTTCTTCCTGTATTTGATAAAATGACTGGAAATAGCACTTTTAAAACAAAATCATCATTTTGTTTCAATTTTCAATCCAAGAAACCCCTTGACTTTCACCCCATGGTTACATATGTCTTTGTAGGCTCGCAAGAAAACGCATCAAGAACTCACACTAACACAGTCAGGAGGAAACCTTTTGACTTACATCTTTTCCCCTATTATATGAAATTCCTGTCCTAAGTCATATACTTGAATCCTGCCATGAGTGTTAGGATGCCCACGGCACCCTGAAGGCTGTGAGATGACAGGTCATAAAACGTCAAGTCTGGGAAGGACAGCATTGGGTAAATACTGCTGCTACGAGCTTGTGCCTTGGGGCTGAGCCAAACGTGGGGGAAAGCCAGCACACGGCTCAATCAACACTAGTTACAAGATGGGGAAACAACTTCCCGCGCCCCTCAAAGCAGCATGTGAGTGAACATACATTCTAGTTGTTTTTTTTTACTTGTAAAACATGTAGTCAGGAAAAGGGAAACAACGGAGAAATAACCATGGCACAGATATGTCACTTATTTCTCATAAAAAGTCAGGCAAATACAAATGATAACACTCTCTCTTCCTTTATAAACATGACGACAGATTTAGCGAGGCTGAGTGTTCCACTGAAGCTCCAGCCACTGTGGGATGGACTTGGATTCCAAACTAGGTGCCGTTCCAGACCAAAGGCTTATGCCACGTCACATCCTTCAAGAGGCAGCGACGGTCTTCACTCTCCCTTGGGAAAAAGTGTTCAAGAAGAAAAATTGTTGCTGCGCTTCCCTACTTCTTTCCCTCCATTTTATCAATCTGCCATTATTCTGAGTTGGAGAGAATGGACAGAGCCAGTTCTGGGGGAGCCGGAGGCACTCACAACAGTGAGGATGGCTGAGGTCCCGGGGCGGGGAATGCGGATGGGCTGGCCCTGCCCTCGAGCGCGATGCGGAATGCCACACTCCGTGGACAGTTCAACCGCAAGTGTTTCTAGCTGGCATGTCCTGCTGTAAACCGGGAAGGATAGAACGAAGTGCATTTTTTTAGATCTACAAAAAATGAGACCTTATCTCCTCTGAAAAACAAGAGAATGTTTGAGAGTTCAGGTCAGGGTGAGAAACAGGGAGGTACCTACTATGAGCTACAAGCAAGGAAAATGAAGCTGTTCTTTGAGCGTTCAACTAGGAAAACCCACCCAGAGCAGATGAGAGAAGCCACCCTGTGAGCACGCTAGCATAGTTATAGCTACACTACTTGCTAACTGCCGATTACGAACCGGTCAGAGGACTGGACATTTTACACATTTTCTTACCTCGTCCAATCCTCCTAACAATCTCATGATTTAAACTGGATTAACTCAATGTCACAGAGGAAAATGAGACAGAAAAATCAACTTGGCTAAGTCCTAGCTAAGACTGAAACATAGGCTGTTAAACGTCAAAGTCTCTGTTCTCACCTCAAGGCTGTGTTGGCCAAAAATGGGTTTCCGAACAGCTGGGGTGATCTACAAATCCTACATCGGGGGGAAGCCCTGGCACAAGGCTATAAGGTAGGCAGTAACAGTCCATCCTTCCCTATTTTACCTATAGGGGAAGATTAGATGACTAAAAGAGGGTTATCACCCTGCAGCATAGAAAAGAACATCCAAAAAACGAGAAATGCCAGTGCTTACTCATAACTGTTCAAAGAAGATACACACGAACGCGTGGGGCCATAAATTTCTAGCACACGAAGAGGTGTCCTCCGTTATGGAATAAGAATGACTCACCTGGCATCACCACACACGCTGCTGAAACAGGTCTCCGATGTATTCACGCCATTTCCCTCTAATTATATGATCAGTAAGAACTTTACTGAATTACCAAGGAACATTCCAGAGTATACGCCATTCTATTTTATGCAAACAAATTATGCAACTAGAAATAGTCCAATTTAAACAAAGAAAAATTCAAACGTTTGTGTAAAATATATGAAATCATACAAGAATGTCATTCTTAAAGAAAAAAGGAGAATTTTAAGCCATGCTGCAGATAAACCACCTTAGATGCAAACAGAAATGCTTCCTTTTCCTTGTCAATATTATCAGTCTTGTGATGCCTTTTATATGCATCAGAAATCTCTGAGAGTGATTCAGGGATCGTGGTGCTTTTATTTTAACATTCACTACGCATAAAATTTTAAATAATTTTATATACTACAAATAATGTTATTCAAATGTTCATTAAATTGTGGTGTCAATATGAGAGTGGAAAAACAGACCCCCAAATCAAGGAAGGACCAAATGTTTTGCAGTTAATGCTAGAGAGAACGTTCTGAAAATTTTAAAGCTGCATTATGGGAGCACAGCTTTCGTGTTGGCAAAAATCACTGTATATCAGGCAGGGATGATGACAAAATACTGGTGACATAATGCAAACTAAATGCCGCAGCAATGTGCCCTTACACTTCAATTTCGGGCAATTTCTAAGCTCTGAAAAAGCATACTACCTACCTTACATTGATTTCTTTATGCAAATTACTCCTGAATTATTCAAGTTTTGAATTGCTCAAGGTCTTCAGAAACAAAAATGGGATCATTATATTGAATGCAGAAGAAAAATCATTCCAGTCAGAAGAAAGAATAACGTCCTTTAGAAATTAATGTATTTGTGCCTGATGTATACACTTCCTTGTGATGCCTGATCAATATTTAGAAAATAAAAGGACAAATGACTTTAAGAAATGCAGCCTTACAGGACTCTCAGGTGAAGGTCACCTGAACTTCCACCTGCCACCCTTTCTCTCTGAGATGGAGATCTGTGCCCAAACATGCCAGGGCTAGCATCTTAACAACAAAGGTCAAGAAAATTCTCTTTCCTCCGAATTTCTTACTTGCCATTAAGACTGTTTGATCACAGAGCAAGAAATTAAAAAAAAAATACAGATCAAAAGACATGCTAAAATCAGTTGTGTACCTGGAATATAGTACCGTCTTCCGATGGAAAGTTTATTGCTAAAATGCACATGCCTGGCCCTAAACGCGCGTACTTCCGAGAGTCTGCACCACTGAACTCTGCGCTCCTCTGGACCAGCTCTAGCTTGTCCAGTGTATGCCTCCCCAGTGGCTCTCCCTTGCTTGGCCTCTGGTAGGAGGTGAGGAGTGGTGGCCTCCTCCTGGGACGGGTTAGAGTCCGACCTGGCACGGGCTGTGTGCGTGCTGGCAGCGGCCCCCTCACTGTAGTAACTCCGTTCCTAGGAGAGTCCCTGGCCCATAGGTGCTCGGTGAATAGCCCTTGAATTGTTTAATGTGGGGGGCCCTCTGACTCGTGCTGGGGCTGAGGCAGGGGATAAGGCCCCAGGGTAGGAAACAGCCAGGGGGAAGAAGTGCTTTATTCCTGCGAGAGCAGCTTGCGCTGGAGGTCAGGGAGCTGGGCCAGGATGTGAGGAGAAGGCTCTGAGCATTGGGGCAGCGTGCTGGGTGTGTAGACATTACATCATTCTCACATCTCTTGTACCCAGAGCCCATGGTGAGGGCCCTGGACCCAAGGAAGAGAGGATACTGGTAACCTTAGCATCACACAGAAAGTAACTGAAAGAACACCTACTGAACGCTGGCAGAAGACCTCAGACTTCCCAAAAGGCAAGAAAATCCCCATATACCTGGCCATGTGGCTGACGGGGTCCTGGTGCTCCAGCCTGGTGTCAGGCCTGAGCTCTGAGATGGGAGAGCTGAGTTCAGGACACTGGACCACCAGAGGCCTCCCAGCCCCACATAATATCAATCGGCGAGAGCTCTCCCAGAGATCTCCGTCTCAACACTAACACCCAGCTCCACCCAATGGCCAGCAAGCTCCAGTGCTGGACGCCCCATGCCAATCAACTAGCAAGACAGGAACACAACCCCACCCATCAGCAGAGAGGCTGCCTAAAATCATACTAAGTCACAGATACCCCAAAACGCACCACAGGACACAGTCCTGCCCTCCAGAAAGACAAGATCCAGCTCCACCCACCAGAATACAGGCACCAGTTCCCTCGACCAGGAAGCCTACACAAGCCACTGAACCAAACTTACCCACTGGAGGCAGACACCAAAAAACAACGGTAACTACAAACCTACAGCCTGTGAAAAGGAGACCCCAAACACAGTAAGTTAAGCAAAATGAGAAGACAGAGAAATACACAGCAGATGAAGGAGCAAGACAAAAACCCACCAGACCAAATGAAGAGGAAATAGGCAGTCTACCTGAAAAAGAATTCACTGTAATGATACTAAAGATGATTCAAAATCTTGGAAATAGAATAGAGAAAATGCAAGAAACGTTTAACAAGGACCAAGAAGAACTGAAGAGCAAACAAACAAAATGAACAACACAATAAATGAAATTAAAAATTCTCTAGAATGAATCAATAGCAGAATAACTGAGGCAGAATAATGGATAAGTGACCTGGAAGATAAAATAGTAGAAATAACTACCACAGAGCAGAATAAAGAAAAAAGAATGAAAAGAATTGAGGACAGTCTCAGACACCTCTGGGACAACATTAAACACACCAAAATTCGAATTATAGGGGTCCCAGAAGGAGAGAAAAGAAAGGGTCTGAGAAAATATTTGAAGAGATTATAGTTGAAAACTTCCCTAATATGGGAAAGGAAATAGTCAATCAAGTCCAGGAAGTGCAGAGAGTCTCATACAGGATAAATCCAGGGAGAAACAAACCAAGACACATATTAATCAAACTATCAAAAACTAAATACAAAGAAAACATATTAAAAGCAGCAAGGGAAAAACAACAAATAACATACAAGGGAATCCCCATAAGATTAACAGCTGATCTTTCAGCAGAAACTCTGCAAGCCAGAGGGCAGTGGCAGGACATATTTAACATGATGAAAGGGAAAATCTACAACCAAGGTTACTCTACCCAGCAAGGATCTCATTCAGATTCAATGGAGAAATTAAAACCTTTAGAGACAAGCAAAAGTTAAGAGAATTCAGCACCACCAAACCAGCATTACAACAAATGCTAAAGGAACTTCTCTAGGCAGGAAACACAAGAGAAGGAAAAGACCTATAAAAACAAACCCAAAACTATTAAGAAAATGGTAATAGGAACATACATATCGAAAATTACCTTAAATATAAATGGATAAAATGCTCCAACCAAATTTCACAAATCCTCACCAGTAACGGCTCATTTGATAAAGTAAATTTATTTGACATTCCACTCAATAATAAGGGATTGGCTTTTTAATATTTATCATCCATTTATGTTCCTTTTCTTGTGAATATCTTTTGTTTTAATATTTTCACACTTATTTGTGCTACTATGATATACATTATGTGACTTACGACATGTAATATTCTATATATTCTATTGTATATATTACATAGAAAGGCTTGCCATTTTAATCTTAGCAAGAATGTCTTTACCTAAACAAATAACAGGTTTTCACTTATCCATGTGCTCATATTTTTTCCTATAGAAACTTTACAAATATTCTGCAAGACCAGAAAGTCTTCAATCGGAGTATGACAAGAGACTGTCACCCGTGTAAGTGCTATACACATTCATAATCTTTTCCATAATCCAAAATGCTCTGAAACTAAAGTAATAGGATTTTATAAAATTATTTGTAAGCAAAATCTGATATAAGATTATATGCTCATAAAAATCCGTGGGCTAGGGACTGCCCAATGAGAAATATGAAAGTCAGGTATACAGCAAAAAAATTCTACCATGTGATCGAATTCAATAATTCTCTGTATTCTGGGACTTCCCTGGTGGCGCAGTGGTTAAGAATCCACCTGCCAATGCAGGGGACACGGGTTCGAGCCCTGGTCCAGGAAGATCCCACATGCCACGGAGCAGCTAAGCCCATGCGCCACAACTACTGAGCCTGCACTCTAGAGCCCGCAAGCCACAACTACTGAAGCCCGTGTGCCTAGAGCCCGTGCTCCGCAACAAGAGAAGCCACCGCAATGAGAAGCCTGCGCACCACAACAAAGAGTAGTCCCCACTCGCCGCAACTAGAGAAAGCCCGCGTGCAGCAACACCCAACGCAGCCAAAATTAAATAAATTAAATAAATAAATTTTTAAAAATAATTCTCTGTATTCTGAATGTGTTTGTGTGCTGCGTGTGTGTTGTGTGTATGTGCCCTGTTCATCATAATGCCTAAATATATCTCAGATCAACTCAGTTCTGTACTCCTCACTTCCTGGGTCCTCTTTTCTCCTTCCCGTCTGTGTGTTTTTTAAAATAGTCTTCATTTTCTGCTTTATAACAAAGTGAATCAGTTATACATATACACATGGTCCCATATCTCTTCCCTCTTGCGTCTCCCTTCCACCCTCCCTATCCCACCCCTCTAGGTGGTCACAAAGCACCGAGCTGATCTCCCTGTGCTATAGCTGATTCACTTTGTTATAAAGCAGAAACTAACACACCATTGTAAAGCAATTATACTCCAATAAAGATGTTAAAAAAGATGTGGCACATATATACAATGGAATATTACTCAGCCATAAAAAGAAACGAAATTGAGTTATTTGTAGTGAGGTGGATGGACCTACAGTCTGTCATACAGAGTGAAGTAAGTCAGAAAGAGAAAAAAAAATACCGTATGCTAACACATATATATGGAATCTAAAAAAGAAAAAGGATCATGAACCTAGGGGCAAGACGGGAATAAAGACACAGACCTACTAGAGAATGGACTTGAGGATATGGGGAGGGGGAAGGGTAAGCTGTGACAGAGTGAGAGAGTGGCATGGACATATATACACTGCCAAACGTAAGGTAGATAGCTAGTGGGAAGCAGCCGCATAGCACAGGGAGATCAGCTCGGATACTGGATAAGGGACTGTGGATGTTAATATCAATCATAAAAGAATTCTGTTTCATAGACTCGGCACTCACACATATTCACCTTCTGGCATGAAACCAAACTAAACAATCACTTAGGTATATTTGCAAGTGACTGTAGCAGAATGCCACTGCACCCATGATTTTTTAAAAAATACAAATTCATACTAAAATCAGGTTATGACTGAAAGAAAAAGAAAATTTGGAAAAAAAGGTGTTTTCCAGTGAAATTGTCTAGATCTTCTTCAGTCTCTTTACAAGAGTCCTTTGTAGAAATAATAATTCTACTTAGCTGTGTGTAAAATTGGTGGGCTAGGGATTCCCCAGTGACAAACAGAAAAGTACAGTACGCACCAGAAGAGCCCTTCACGTGATCTAAGCTCATAAATTCTACTCTATTCTGAGTGTATACATGTCATGCATTTTGTGTGTCTATGTCATGTTCATTATGATGCCAAGACAGATCTCGAATCTCTTCAATTCTGCATTCCTACTTCCAAGTCCTCTTCTCTCCATCCTGTCTACATTATCCCTAAGAGAACTCATCTCTCTCATGGCTTCAAATTCCCTGTGCTGGACCCAATAAAGACCCCCAAAGATGTTCACAACCGTGTAAGGCTATACATTACTTTACATGGCAAAAGGGACTTTGCAGATATGGTTAAGGATCTCAAGATGGGGCGATTATCTGAAATTATCGAGGTCAGAATCAGAGAACGTGACTCAATGATGGAAGCACGGGTGTTGATCAGAGAGAGAGAGTTGCAGCTCCTACCTGGACGGTGTGAAGATGGAGGGGTCGCTGAGCTGAGGAGGGCAGGCAGCCTCTAGAAGCTGGAACAGACCCGGAGATGGATACTTCTAGAGGCTCCAGAAGGAACACAGGCCTGCTGACACGTCGACGTCAGCTCGGGGGAACATTTCAGACTGCTGGCTTCCAGAACTGTAAGATGATAAATGTGCACTGCTTTAAGCCAATACATTTGTGGTAATTGATAACAGCAGCAATAAGAAAATAACACATTCCCCTACCGGCAGACAATTCCCACTTGAGAATGAGCGAGACTAGGCTGCTGAGTTCCAGACCTATGTCCTGATTTCCATTTGGCATCTCCACTTGCATGTTTCAGAGGGACTTAAAACTTAGCACGGTCCAAAGGACACATGCTCTGTGAGAGTCATGGACATTACAATAAACTACAGCTGTGGAAAAGAAACTTAAATGCAGGACAAAATTTGTGTAACCTAGGTACACAGTTTACTGGTTCAGGACAGGCTTAGTTCCAACCTTGCAATGAATGGCCTTAAATAATAAGAAATATTGCCCCCAAAGAATTATCATAATGCAAATAAGTCATCTGCTTAAAAAACTTTTAGACATCAATTACAATATCTCTTAAAAGACTTTAGAATTTTAATTATCTAAAGGTTATTTAAAAAAAAAGTTGGGTTAAGAGAAACTTTTTTCTATCATGCTATTCTTTTAATTGCCTGGGAGAAGCCAAAAAAGTAATTAAAATACTGAAAGTGTAAGGGATTATCATCACCAGAGTATCTTCAAAAACAAAGTAAAACCAAACAACACAAAAAAATAATTAAAAACTTGCTAGAGTCTTTTAGGTCATTGGCTTCCAGTGAAAAATCATACTAAACACGGACTAATTAAACCAGGGCTTTCATTGTAGATAACGCTAACTCTATGAAACGGCAAGAGAAAAATAAATTATATATTGATCAAGGGTAAGTCATGAAAAAGACAACAGGGCTTGTAAAATATTAGGAAACACGTAGGGAGAGACTTAAATGTCCGAAATACTACTCTTTCAGAAATTATTTGATTGGGTTTTACCACCATGAAAACCTCCATGTTCTCAAAATATCACTAAGTCCTCAAAATTACCCATGCATGTGAATATTTGGACATGAATATATAGACAGATATCTAGATATACATGTATACCTTAACCCATTAAAGTTAGTATCTTTCTTTTAACATGGGATTCTGTATAAACTGGTGGCTTTTGCAAAGTAACCTCCTCATCAATAATTTCATCCTGTCTATGAACTCTTAAACTTCACTTCATGTCTGTACATTCAAAGCTCAAATCTCTCACCAAAGTACAAAATGAATTTCAAAGAAGTGGACCAAAGGATGGCTGGTACATGCATATATACGTACCAATAAAGTGCATTTGCTACGACTGCGTTAGCAATAATAGCTGCACGTACTACTGAACATTTCAAACTTCAGACCCTATTTATAGCACTGCGTCAACACGTATTACAAGGCTGTTGTCCTGTAGATCTTTCACAAGGTCCAGCTGAGAATTACACCATGTCATCTGCCTACTGTTGATGCTGCATGGGAACTGTGGCAAACAGCCCAGGCACTGGAATATTCTAATTAAATTAATATTTTGACTACTACTGCAAAAGATTATAATGCCACAACTACTGATAAATAAGATTTGAGCTCTGTGCTAAGCGCTTCATCTGCTTATCTCATTTAAACCTCACTGCAACCCTTCAAAACAAATATTATTCATGTAAAACACTTCTTACAAGTGAATATACTGAGTAAAGAGAGGTTAAGTAACTTGCAGAGGTTGCATAGGTAGGGAGGGGTAGAAATTCAAAACCGAAATTCAAACCCGATTATGTAACACTAGAATGTGTTTTTGAATAAAACAGTAATTGATGTGTTAGAAATAAGTAACACATATCATTTTTAGTCATTTTCAAAAGCAGTGAATGCATAATAACAGACTACCTGATGACCACACGAAGTTGTTACAAAATAAATTTGTAGGGTCTGTTTCAGCATAAAGAATAAATGAGAAAATATATATGTGCAAAAAACACATTTTGTAAATCCCATTATGTTGCCAGAAATGACTGCCTATCTGGGGAAAAATGATGACCACTTATTATGTATCATTCAAAATTAAATTCTAGATGATTTGATATTTAAAATATAAAAAAGTTTTTAATCGTCTAGAAATATTAAGAAAGTGTTTGGAAACTAAAGATTTAACTAGAATACTTTTTTAAATAATGGAACAGAGCGTGCTGAAGCAGGATGCAATCATATTTTTTACTGAGGTATAACTGACACATAACAACATATTAGTTTCAGGTGAGCAACATAATGATTTGATATTTGTATGTGCTGTAAGTCTAGTTAACATCTCTCATCATGCACAGTTATTTGTTTTCTTGTGATTAAAAGCTTTTAAGATCTGCTCTCTTAGCAATTTTCAAACATGCAACACAGTACTATTAACTATGGCCACGATGCTGTACTTTACATCTCCATGACTATTTAATAACTGGAAGTCTGCACCGTTTGACCCCTTCACCCACTTCATCCACCCCTAGCCCCTTCTCTGGCCACCACAAACCAATCTGCTCTCTTCTGTTCTCTGTATCTGTGAGCTGTCTTTTTTTTCCTATTCCAAATATGTGAAATCATATGATATTTATCTTTCTCTGTGTGACATATTTCATTTAGCATAATGCCCTCAATGTCCATCCGTGTTGTCAAAAATGACTTTTTGTGATTTCTTTTTTCTGGCTCAGTAATATTCCATTGTATAAATATGCCATCTTCTCTTTATCCATTTATCCGTCAATGGACGTGTAGGTTGTTACCATAACTTGGTTATTGTAAATAATACTGAATTTGAACTTGAGGGTGCACATACCTTTCTGAGTTAATATTTTCTTTTTCTTCAGAAAAACACCCAGAAGTGTGATTGCTGATAGTTGTATTTTTAGATTTCTGAGGAACCTCCACACTATTTTCCACAGTGGCTGCACCAATTTGCATTCCCACCAGCAGTGCACAAAGGCTCCCTCTTCTCCACACCCTCACCAACACTTGTTATCTGTCTTTCTGATAACAGCCATTCTAACAGGTGTGGGGTGATATCTCATAGTGGTTTTGATTTGCATTTCCTTATGATTAGTGATGCTGAACACCTTTTCATGTACCCGTTGGCCATCTGTACGTCCTCTTTGGAAAAATGTCTATTCGGACACCCTGCCCAGTTTTGACTGGATTGTTTGGGTTTTTTGCTATTGAGTTATATGAGTTCTTTACTATACATTTATATTCGTGCTGGGCACAGCTGGCCAAGGTAAGAACTTACATTTTACCTGGAGTGAGATAAGAACCACCCAGGAACCGTATTTTGAGCAAAGAAGTGACAGGGTCGGGCTTAAGTTTTAAAAGAATCATTCTGGCTGTTACATGAAGAATAGATTATCAGGGGCCAAGGGTAGAAGCAAAGACACCCGGATCTTCATATTCACTCTCCGGTGGCCTTCTACCTTAAGTGTCTACGAATGCACTGGTCTACTTTCATGTACCTCATGCATCCGGTTTACTGAATGCTTCTGTGCCAGGCACTATGCCACACACCAGGGCACAAAGGTGATGCGGCACAGGTCCTGCTCTCTGGGACCTACAATTTAGTGGAAGGCACCGAAGCAAAAAC
Source organism: Stenella coeruleoalba (assembly GCF_951394435.1). Taxonomy (NCBI): domain Eukaryota; kingdom Metazoa; phylum Chordata; class Mammalia; order Artiodactyla; family Delphinidae; genus Stenella; species Stenella coeruleoalba. The sequence continues at coordinate 2,370,285 of NC_137164.1, forward strand.
CCCGTAACACACAGAGTGTAGGTGCTATAACAGAGGGTTGTACCAAGTATTATCAGAGGAACAATAATGAATTCTGTGATTATTCATTTCTCTTCTAATAATTTCTGATGACTCCTGGGAGGTAAAGAAGGAGAAAACCAGGGCTGTGCACCACAAGATCTGTCGACAAGGAGCAGAGGGAAGAGAAGATTCCAGCAAGTCCCCAAGCGCACATGGAATGCAGCCGTGAAGACTCCAGCAGAATAGATCTGTCCATGCTTGAAAGTTAATACCTAGTAAAACATAGCATGGAAATGATGGAAAAAATACAGAGACACAAGTGAAAGAAAACACAACTTAGAAGACCTTGAGGTGCGGCCAAACTATGGACTTACTTTCCTGCAGGAGTCAGGGAAAGGCTTTAGAAAGTGATTTATGTTCTAAAACATTCTGGAAGACCTCTGTGCAATAAGAGCAAGTCCCACTGAAAGTACAGGCTGAGATGAACACACAACACACAACAGACAGGTTTTCCTAAATTATAACCTACCAGCTTGAAAAGAGGAAATGCACCTTCCCAAGACTTCACTGATCTCTAGTCACTGTGGATCCACAAAGGACTCCACCATAACCAGAGAGGACAAAGCCCAAGTAAGATGGGGACCATGACAGAGCCAATGCAGATGTGTTTAAGACATGGAAATTTGAAAATAAAGAGATTAGAAAACACCGGCCAGGTAATTGTATAAAAATGAAAACTGACTTCGAGAAATGTGTATTTGACAAAACTGAGGACAGGGTCAAAGTACTGAGTGTGAGGAGGGCAAATACTTTATATTGATAAAGGGACCTTCATCGGAAGGTCAAAAAACTTAAGGACTGAACAGCATTGCTCTGAAATATATAAAGAAAATATTTTCAAAAAATACAAAGAGAAACTGGCAAAACCAGACCTACTGGCAAGTCATGCTGAAAAAAATAATGGTATAAAGAATCTGAATATCACACACATCCAGCTTGGTATGATATATATATATACTTATATATACATAATTGTGTAGCAAACAAACTGAAACTATGCATTCTTTTCAAACACCATGGGACAGTTGCAGTAATTAGCCAGATGTTAGGTTACCAAAAAATTCTTTTACAAAGTCCCAAAGCAGAAATTACACAGCCCAAGTTCTGATTACAATGTCACAAAACCAGACAGTGAACAACCAAAGGCTAGCCCCAAAGAACTTTCCACTCAGAAATGTTAAATCGCTCTTCTAAATGACTCAGGATAAAGAAAAACTTAAAATTAAAGACTATTCAGAAATGAGTGAGAATAAAACACCATATATCAAAACACAGAATTTGGACAAAGCATTAATCAAGGAAAATTTGACTGTGAGGGCATTTACTAGAAATGGAGAAAAATGGGAAATATATGAGCAAAGGAGTCAATTCAATACAGTAGAAAGAGCAGTGGTCCAAACGCACAGCAAGGAGCATCAAGCCAGGGGATGTGGAGTGAGTTCCAGAGCCAGGCTCTGGGGTAGAATCCTCCTCTCTCCAACTTGGTCCTCAAGAGGTATTTCACCTCTCTGTGCCTCAGGCTTCTCATGAGCAAACCAGGGCTCTCATCGTTTTGTTAAAGGATTAAGTGAGATAATGTGGATAAAATTCTTAGGAGAGCACCTGACACATGGTCAGCACCCAATAAATACCAATATAAGCTTATTTTAAGAGGAAGGCAACAAGGTAATTCAATGAGTCAAGGACTCATTTTCTAGGGGCAGAGGTGGAGGCAAGAGCAGGTTGCGTTTTCTGTAATAAGAGCCCTTTACCGGAATCTCAGTGCCTCCAAGTATGCTGCGGTAGAGAGCACACTGAGGTAGGAGCAGTGCACATCGATCAGTAACGGAATCTATCCAACATCTAGGGAGACGTTAGTGCTAATTCTACACAAACCCTTTCAGAGAATGGGCAATGAACAGCCACCTTCCAGCTCATTTTATGAGAGCTGCATAACCTTGATTAAAAAACTTGAACAGGACATTCCAAGAAAAAAATCAGCCCATCTCTTGTATGAACATAGATGCAAAACTCTTAAACAAAATACCTGCCAACCAAATCCAGTTACATATAAAGGGATAACATGAGTGACCCAGCTGAACATATTCTAGACACACAAAGTTGGCTTACCATCAGAAAAAAATCAACCAATGTAATTCATAAAGGAGAAAATTAAATAGAATAAATTAGAATAAGGGAAAAACTCATAGACTTATCTCAATCTATGCAGAAAAATATTTGAAAAAAATTCAACATCATCTGATAATTCTAAATCTTAGCAACTAGAAATAGAAGGAAGTTCCTTTAGTCTAAAAGACAATAGCTGTAAAAACGTTACACACCATGGTGAAATGCTAAACACTTCTATTTAAGACTGGGAAACAATCTTGGATGCTCAGTCTCCCCTTCCATTCACCACAGTTTTGGAGATCGTAGCCAGAGCAGTAAAACAAGAAAAAGAAATCAGGAGCATTGATTAGAAATGCAGGAATGTGATCAACATTTTGTGTAGGTAACATGATTAGGTACATAAAAATAAAAAAATAATCTACAAATAAACATTAAAATTATTATTTGAGTTTAGTAATGTTATTTTATATAAGGCTAATACATGAGACTAAACCTCTTTCTCCATATCAAAACAAAGGGAATTTTTTATTTAAAAAAATAATTTTAAACAAACCTAATGAAATGTGCAAAATTTCTACATAGAAAACTGTAAAACACTGAAAGAAATAAAGAATGAAGGAAAAGAATAAAGGACACGCGAGGACTTCCCTGGTGGCTCAGTGGTTAAGAATCCACCTGCCAAGGTAGGGGACACAGGTTCGAGCCCTGTTCCAGGAATATCCCACATGCTGCGGAGCAGCTAAGCCTGTGCGCCACAACTACTGAGCCTGCACTCTAAAGCCTGTTAGCCGCAACTACTGAGCCCGCGTGCCACAACTACTGAAGCCCGCTAACCCTAGAGCCCGTGCTCCACAACAAGAGAAGCCACCGCAATGAGAAGCCTGCGCACCGCAACGAAGAGTAGCCCCTGCTCACCGCAACTAGAGAAAGAGTGCGTGCAGCAACAAAGACTCAATGCAGCCATAAATAAATAAATTTATTTTAAAAAAAGAATAAAGGACATGCCATGTTCATAGGTTGGAAGAAGCAATATTGTTAAGATGTTCATTCTCCCCAAATTGATTTACAGATTCAATGAATTATCACTCAAACTCCAATAGGTTCCTTTGTGAAATTGGCAGCTGGTTCTAAAATCTACATGGTAATGTGAAGGACCAAGAGTAGCCAAAAGAGAAGAACAGGGTGGAATGACTTGCTCTAATGGACATCAATATTTATTTCTAAATGATGGTAGTGAAGCAGTACGGTATTGGGTGCAGAGACAGACAGACCAATAGGACACAAGTGAGAGCTCCCACATGGGCACTGGATTTATGACTAGGACAGTATGGGAAGCACAGCATATGGTCTCCTTGAGAAAAAGGGCTGGGAAATTCTGGATATGCATAGTGAAAAACATGGAACAACCTCTGATTCACATCTGATCATTAGATCTAACAATGCAGAGGTTGTTCACGACCCCATCACGCACAGTTTTCATGGAGTGATGGGGACTGAAATCTGATTAGCACAGATTCAAAAGAGATCGGAAGAAGAGGAAATTGTGATAGAAAATGCAGACAACTCCTTCCAGGAGTTTGATATAGAATAAGATACACACGCTACTACGTATAAAATAGACAAACAGCAAGATCCTACTGTATAGCACAGGGAACTATATTCAGTATCTTGCAATAACCTATAATGGAGAAAAATCTAAAAAAGACTTACGTGTGTGTGTGTGTGTAATTATTCAGTATATATACTGAATCACTTTGCTGTAAACCTGAAACTAACACAACATTGTAAATCAACGACACTCCAATTAAAAAAATGAAAATATTAAAAATCTAATCATGTCATTCTCTACTTAAAATCTTTCCATTTTTTCTCATCAAAGCTACTCTTTAGTGAAACATTATGTGCAAGGCACTGTGGTAAAAGCTTTATTTACGGCATTCTAATTAATCCTGACAATTCCAGGACATACGTACTATTACTATCTCAATTTTTAAAAGGAACACAGACCTACTAGAGAATGGACTTGAGGATATGGGGAGGGGGAAGGGTAAGCTGTCACAAAGTGAGAGAGAGACATGGACATATATACACGACCAAAAGTAAGGTAGATAGCTAGTGGGAAGCAGCCGCATAGCACAGGGAGATCAGCTAGGTGCTTTGTGACCGCCTGGAGGGGTGGGATAGGGAGGGTGGGAGGGAGGGAGACGCAAGAGGGAAGAGATATGGGAACATATGTATATGTATAACTGATTCACTTTGTTATAAAGCAGAAACTAACACACCCTTGTAAAGCAATTATACTCCAATAAAGATGTAAAAAAAATAATAATAAATAAAAATAAAAAATAATAATAAATAAAAGGAAGGACCTGAGGCTTACAGAAATTAAATAATTTGACGCAGGGTTACACGGTTCTTGGGGATAACCGACCTTGACATCGTTCAGTTTCTTGAACACACACATCTCAAAACAGCCAGACACGCACTTTGCCCTCAGTCATCCACTCCCGCTGTCCCCTCTCTGATCCTGCGGGACTTAAAGTTTCTTTCTCCAAATGTCCTCCCGACATTCTGAGCTACACTACGTCTCCCTGCTGTGTGCTTGTAATTTTCCTTCTAAACTATCTCCATGTAGTCTTATGATCAGGTGATCTCAAAGTCCCTTCAAGCTCGAAAAATGACTATGATTTCACCAAGTTTAGAGCAGCAGTTTCTTATTATAAGAAGTTGGACATAGATTGCTCTGTATTGTTTTTTAATTTCCATAAACTTTTTGAAAATCCAGTGAAGATTATAATTTTATTTATTCTTGAGGATGCTGCCTGTGTAACTGTGTTCTAAAAAAGTTATCGCGATGATACGATTAAACATCTGGCAATACAAAAGGAAAGCATCCTTTCGGTACTCTGCTCAGAAAAGAATAATGAACTGCCTGTCTCACAACAGCATGTCCCTCCTCAAGCTGAAACGTGGAGCCTCATTCTTCCTGAGCCAAACAGACTCGCCTAACGTTCTTGTAAGCAAGTTAGACAGCCGAAGAGCCCTTGCCTCAGCGCCATCATGAACAGCATTGTTCCATGAAATAGACGTGTTGTCTGCAGCATATCCTAGAACCGTTTGGAAACCATCCAGGAGACAAGATGATAAAGATTAAAAGTCATTATAGTTACTTTCAGAGCCAGAGTTAGACTAATGCATCTTCGGGAAGGACAGTCACACATCAAAAACAGCCTTAGCGTGACCTCTTAGAGAAACAGAGAAAATTATTGAGGAGGAAAAGAAAGGATTATAAGCACAATCTTTATAAGCACGGATATTTATTTGGCAAAAGCACAGGCTGGGAGGAAGACAGAAGGACATGACGGGCGTGGCTTTACAGACGCATGCCGTAGTACGCTTCTTCGGTGGGTACATGCACACGCATCGCTGTCAAGTATCTATTTTAACACCACAACCCCAGACGACTTTTGATAGCCTGCTATAGAACAGTTCAGTGTCTACTCTATTAAGGCAGATACAAAAAGCAAACAAAAAGTTAAATAGTTTATCTGACTGTACCTACTGAGTAAAAAAAGAGAAGAAAATAAACAATGTAGATTAAGATCCCACAGCAATGTGATATAACACTTAAAATCATGAGGCTGAAATTAATCTTGGGATACGGGATATTTTTTCTAGGAGCCTTGAATCCTGCATTAATTAAGGCTGTTTGGGTTGCAAATAAAAGCCCTGCTTTCACTAATTTTTTTTAAACATCTTTACTGGAGTATAATTGCTTTACAGTGGTGTGTTAGTTTCTGCTGTATAACACAGTGAATCAGCTATACATATACATATATCCCCATATCTCCTCCCTCTTGCGTCTCCCTCCCACCCTCCCTATCCCACCCCTCTAGGTGGTCACAAAGCACCGAGCTGATCTCCCTGTGCTATGTGGCTGCTTCCCACTAGCCATCTATTTTACATTTGGCAGTGTATATATGTCCATGCCACTCTCTCACTTCGTCCAATCTTACCCTTCCCCCTCCCCGTGTCCTCAAATCCATTCTCTACATCTGCGTCTTTATTCCTGTCCTGCCCCTAGGTTCTTCAGAACCTTTTTTTATTTAACTAAGAAAGTTTTCATGGACACCAAGAGCAGGAATGTATGCAGGACACAGAAAAAGAGGCCAAGGGCACAGAGCACCACCACCATGGCTGTGTCTCTCCTGTCTGCTTCCCCCAGCGTGCTGACCTCATGCTGTTCTTACTGCAGCACGGTTTTCTCTACATGGTGGAAACAGGAGCTCTGAGAACCCCAAAGTTGTATGTCTTATGACCTCAATCACCCGGTAGACATTTCCCTCACACTCTCTGGTCCCAAGTCTGAAAATTACCAGGAAATACGCTCATGGATGCAGTTTGGGTGAAGAACTTCACATGGCTTCATTAATAGTGATCGTGTAAAAAAAAAAAGAAAAAGGAAACTTCTGTGATAAAAAGATGGGTGGAGAGGGGGATGGTGATTTTCACAGAAGCCTGATTCGGGGCAGTTCAAACAGTGGATGTCTGCTCTACACATACACGTGAAACTAACAGAAGAATTCCCTAGCAATAAAATAACAGGGAGTGGGGTCAGCGGCATGGTGGATAGAAGTCCCAGCCCTACTTCCCCACAGAAAAATGGATTTAACAGTGATAGGCGGACAAAGAAACTGGCATTCAGATAACCCCAAAATCCACGTAAGAAGTTGCAGTATCCTGGGGGAGCAGAAAGCTAAGAGGGCTGCACTGAAATGGGTTAGAAGATCAATTTTACTTTACCTGCTTCGGCCCCGCCCCCACTGGCATAGCGCAGCCCCGGGAGAAAACAACCGTGCTCCGTGCTTCTCCCTCAGCACGTGCAAGCATTCAGCGTCCTGGGTCCTCAGAGGGCTTCCCCAGGGCAGAGCTTGCGTCTCACCTCTTTGGAGCGCTGACGGAGCCAGCACGGTTTGGAGGCCTGCGAGCCACTGAAAGCGCAGAGAAATGAGAGCGTCTTGCTGGCACAGCTCGCGTGAGTGGGAGAGGATGTACAGCTCAAGGCTGCTCCCTCAGAGGGGAGGGAGGAACTGGAACACGTGCCCAGTGTTCCAGCTTTTCTCATGGCAGCCTGGGGACTGGATTCTGTCTTGCCTGCCTTGGGACACTGATGGGAAGCGGTATACTTTAGATGCCTGGTGGCCACTGAGAACAGGAGAGAGTTAGCTGATTACTGCTGTAGAACCAGAGAACTTAGAGCATCACACATAGACACCAGATGCAGCAAGAGACGACAGACTCCTGAAAAAGAAACTGGCCACGCCCCTCTACTTGAGAAAGTGCATGCACGGGCCAAGAGAAGTTACATCCTCCCCAAAAATGCTTGAGATACACCTGAAATCTGTAGTTGGGCTGTTTGGTGAGTGTCTTCACCTGCATGAAGCCAATTTACAGGACTGGGAGAGACTGGCTGGTTTTTCAAATGTGCAGGTTCCAACACGAATTTTTAAGACACATGAAAAAAACAGGAACACACAGCCCCAAAAAAGGACAAAATAAAACTCCAGAAACCGATTCTAAAGAAACAGAGGTATATAAATTACCTAACGAAGAAATCAAAGTAATTATCATAACGATACTCTATTAGCTCAAGAAAATGAGGCATGAATAAATCAAGAATATCAACAAAGAGACAGAAAATATTTTTTTTAAAAAAAGAACCAAACAGAAATTCTGGAGCTGAGAAATACAATAATATCCTTCAAAATGAAGGAGAATTAAAGACTTCCCCAGATAAAAAATGCTGAGGAGGGCTTCCCTGGTGGCGCAGTGGTTGAGAGTCCACCTGCCGTTGCAGGGGACGCGGGTTCGTGCCCCTGTCCGGGAAGATCCCACATGCCGCGGAGCGGCTGGGCCTGTGAGCCATGGCCGCTGAGCCTGCGCGTCCGGAGCCTGTGGTCCGCAACGGGAGAGGCCACAACAGTGAGAGGCGCGTGTACCACAGGGGAAAAAAAAAAAAAGTGCTGAGGAGTTCTTCACCAATAGACCTGCCTTACACGAAATGCTAAGGGGCAGGTCCTTCAAGTTGAAATGTAAGGATGTTAAACAGCAACATAAAAGCACATGAGAGTATAAAACTCACTGGTAGAGGTAACTATATAGACAAATATGAAATACTGGAACACTGTAACTGTGGTGCATAAATCTTTTTTAATTCTGATATAGAAGATAAAAGTATAAAAAAACTCTAACTATAAAAATATTCTAATGAATTCACAATACAAAAAGATGTAATCTGTGACATCAATAACAAAGTATGGAGAGAGGGAGAAGTAAAAGTGGAGAGTATATGTATAGGATTGATGTTAAGTTGTCATCAGCTTAAAATAGATTATTATAAGATGTTTTACAATAAGTCCCATTGTGATCACAAAAAAAATATCTATAGAAGATACAAAAAAGAAAATAAAAAAGAAATCAAAGCATGTCACTACAAAAAACATCAAAGAATCATGAAGGAAGGCAAGAAAAGAGGAAAAGATGGACAAGAAAGCTGTAAGACAGACAGGAAACAATTAACAGAACGGTAATAGTAAGTCCTTCCTTATCAATAATTACTTCAAATGTAAATGGATTAAACTTCCAAATCAAAAGAGTGGCTAAATGGATTAAAAAAACAAGATCCAACTATAAGCTGTTTACAAAAGACTCAGTTTAGATTTAAGGACATACATAGGTTAAAAGTGAAAGGATAGAAAAAGACATTTCATACAAATGGTAATCAAAAGAAAAGGTGGTCCAGTGGTAAAGAATCCACCTTCCAGTGCAGGGGAGGTGGGTTCAATTCCTGGTCTGGGAACTAAGATCGCACATGCCGTAGGGCAACTAAGCCCGTGTGCCACAACCACTGAGCCCACGCGCCTCAACTAGAGAGCCAATGTGCCCTGGAGCCCACACGCCACAACTACAGAGAAGCCCTTGTGCCGCAATGAAGATCCCGTGTGCTGCAACTAAAACCTGATGCAGCCAAAAAATTAAAATTAACAAACAAACAAAACTGTCACTAGAGACAAAGAAGGACAATATGTGGCGATAAATGGGTCAATACACCTGAGAGATAAAACAATTATGAATACATGCATCCAAAATCAGGACACACATAAATAAAAATGAAGGGTGAAAGAGAGTAAGACAATAATAGTAGAAAATTTAAATAACCCACTTTCAATAATGGATAGACTATCCAGAGTATCAATATGGAAACAGCGGACTTAAACAACATTATAAACCAAATGAACCTAATGGACATATGCAGAACATTCCACCCAACAGCAGCAAAGTACACATTCTTCTCAAGTGCACATGGATGGAACATTCTTCAATCTAGACCAAATATTAGGCCACAAATCAAGTCTAACAAATTTAAGAACATTGAAATCATGTCGAATATCTTTTCTGACCCCAATGGAATGAAACTAGAAATTAATGGCTGAAAGAAAAATGTAAAATTCGCAAATAAGTGGAAACTAAATAACAATCTTTTGAACAAAAAATGGGTCAAAAAATTAATAAAAAGATAAATTAGAAAATATCTTGAGACAAATGAAAACAAAACTATAACATACTAAAACTATGGAATGCAGCAAAAGCAGTATTAACAGGGAAATTTATAAAAATAAGTCATACAGTAAAAAAGAAGATCTAAAATAAACAAACTAACTAAACCTCAAGGAACTAAGAAGCACAAACTAAGGCCAACGTTAAGAGAAAGAAGGAAGTAAGATTAGAGCAGAAATCAATGAAATAGAGAATAGAAAACAATAGAAAAAATCAAATTCTTTCTGCAGAGATCAACAAAATTGACAAACCTTTAACTAGATTAAATCAGAAAAAAGAAGACTCTAAAAAATCAGAAATGAAAGAGGAGACATTACAACCAATGCCACAGAAATTAAAAGATTATGAGACTACTTTGAAAAATTATACAGAAATTATCCAACAAATTGGATAACCTAGAAGAAATGGACAAATTTCTAGAGCTACAACCTACCGAGACTGAATCATAAAGAAACAGAAAATGTATACAGACCTATAACTAGTAAGGAGATTGAATCAATAATCAAAAGTCTCTGAACAAAGAAGAGCCCAGAGCCAGATGGCTTCACTGATGAATTCTACCAAATCATCTGAGGAAGAATTAACACCAAATTCCTCCAAAAAACTGAAGAGCAGGGAACACTTCCAAATTTTATGAAGCCAAAATCACCCTGATACCACAGATAGAAAAGGACATGAAAAGGAAAAAACTATAGGTATAATAGATAAGTATAGATGCAAAAAATTCTCAACAAAGTATTGGTATTAGCAAACCAAATTAAACAACACATTAAAAGAATCATACAAATGGGAATTATTCCTAGGATGCAAGGATGTTCAACACACAAAAATCAATCAATGTGATATACCACATTAACAGAACAAAGGATAAAACTCTCATGACCACCCCAATAGATGCAGAAATGTATTTGACAAAAATCAACACCCTTTCATGATAAAAACACTCAACAAACTAGGAATAGAAGGAAACTACCTTAACATAATAAAGACCATATATGACAAGTGCACAGCTAACATCATACTCAATGGTGGAAAAACAAAGCTTTTCCTCTAAGATTAGTAAGAAGAAAAGTGTGCCCACTCTCTCTACTTTTATTTAACATAGTACTGGAAGTCCTAGCTGGAGGAATTATGCAAGAAAAAGAAATAAAAGACATTCAAATTGAACAAAAAGTAAAATAATGTCTGTTTACAGATGGCATAATCTTATATGTAGAAAACCCTAAAGACTCTAGCAAAAAATGGTTAGAATTAATAAACAATTCAGTAAAGTTGCAGAATACAAAATCAACATGCAGAAATCAATTGCAACCCTATAGACAAACAACAAATAATCTGACAAGAAAATTAAGAAAGCAGTCCCATTTACAATAACATGAAAAAGAATAAAATACTTAGGAATAAACTTAACGAAGGTGAATGACTTGCACACTGAAACCTATAAAACATTACTGAAAGAAATTAAGGAAGAGACATATAAATGAAAGACATCCTGTGTTCATGAACTGAAATACTTTATATTGTTAAAATTACTACTTAAGGTGATCTACAGATTTTCTTATCGATATCACAATGGAATTTTTTTACAGAAATAGAAAAAACAATTCTACAATTCATATGGAACCACAGAGGACTCTGAATAGGCAAAAACAACATCTAGAAAGAACAAACCTGGAGGCCTCACACTTCCTGTTTTCAAAATATATTACAGAGCTACAGTATTCAAAACAGTACAGTACTGGCATTAAAACAGACATATAGACCAATGGAACAGAATAGGGAACACAAAAATAAATCCAGTGTATATGGTTAAATGATCTTCAACAAGTGTGTCAAGACTACACAATGGGGAAAGGATGGTTTCTCCAACAAATAGTGTTGGAAAAACAGGATACCCAAGTGCAAAAAAAAAAAAAAAAAGAAACTGGACACTTTCCGTACACCATACACAAACGAACTCAAAATGGATTTAAGACTTGAAAGTATAAAACTCCTAGAAGAAAACACAGGGAGAAAGCTTCATAACATTGATCTAGCAATGACTTCTTGCTATGACACCAAAAGCACAGGCAACAAAAGAAAAACAGACAAGTGGGAGTACATCAAACTAAAAAGCTTCTGCAGAGAAAAAACAAAGAAACAACCACCAGAGTGAAAAGGTAACCTATGGAATGGGGGAACATATTTGCAAACCATATATCTGATAAGGGGTTAATCTCCAAAATGTATTTTTAAAACTCCTACAACTTGGGGCTTCCCTGGTGGCACAGTGGATAAGAATCTGCCTGCCAATGTGGGGGACACAGGTTCGATCCCTGGTCCAGGAAGATCCCACATGCCACGGAGCAACTAAGTCCATGTCACAACTACCGAAGCCTGCGTGCCTAGAGCCCGTGCTCCACAACAAGAGGAGACACTGCAATGAGAAGTCCGTGTACCGCAACAAAGAGTAGCCCCTACTCGCCACAACTAGAGAAAGCCTGCATGCAGCAAAGGAGACCGAACACAGCCAAAAAAAAAAAAAAGAAAGAAAGAATTCAATTTTATTTCAGATTTAGAGCATTTTAAAATTCTCAAGCAAAAAAAGAAATCAGTACTTCACATAAGCACATTTATTCTATTCTCCTATTCTCATGATTTTAAAAATAATATCCAAATTGCCACTTTAGTAAAGGAGATAACCAGATGGCAATTTTATTTCTAGAATTTTATTTCAAGAGGGTCAACAAATCATTCTTGGTTAAGCTTTTAGTTTATATAGCTTAAGTGTTTCTTAAGCTTCTTGGATCTGCAGATTTATAGTAGTTTTCAGATTTGGAATACATCTTGGCCATTATTTCCTCAAACTTTTTTCTGCCCCTGCTTTTTTGGATCTCCAATTACAGACATGTTACATTGCTTTACATTGTCCCACAGGTTACTGAGTCTCCAGGTTTGGGTGGGTTTTGTTTTTTTTCTGTCTCTTTTCTTTGTCTCTGTTTGGATAATTTCTATTTCTGTGTCTTCTACTTTATGAGTTTTTCATCTAATCTGGTGTTTATCACATCCAGTTAAATTTTCATTTCGGTTGCTGTTTTTTTCAGCTCTTGAATTCCCATTTGGCTCTTTTTATATCTTTTAGTTCTCTTGGTATTATGTTTTAATGTCCAGTTTTCCCAACACCATTTATGGAAGAAGCTCTCATTCACCCATTATATATTCTTGACTGCTCTGTTGTAAATTAATTGACCATATATGCATGGGTTTATTTCTGGGCTGTCATGTTCCATTGACATGTGTGTTTTTATGCCAATACTATACTGTTCTGATTACTGTATCTTTGTAATATAGTTAGAAATCAGGGGGCATGATGCCACCAGATTTGTTCTTCTTTCTCAAGATTGCTTTGGCTATTCGAGGTCTTTTATGGTTCCGTACAAATTTTAGGATTGTTTGTTCTATATCTGTGAAAAATGTCACTGGAATTTTGATAGCAATTGCACTGAACGTGTAGATGGCTTTGGGTAGTATGGACATCTTAACAATATTAAATCTCTAAATCCATGAACATGAAATACCCCGTAAGTTTTTATGTGCAGTATTCTCATTTAATCATCTAAATTACCAATGATTGTAGTAATTTCCTTGCTACCAAACAGTTATTTTGGAGAATGTTATTTTAATTTTCAAGTGATTGTATTTTTGTTTAAATAGTCAACAGTGTACAGAAAGGAGATTTGTAGGATTCTTTTGTGGTTCCTTGATTAACAGGTGAGTTTTTCTTTCTTACATGAAATTAGTTCTTCCATACCTATTCCATTAAGTGTTTTTCTTTATTTTCATATTTTTCTCATCATCTCAGTGGGAAATCAGTGTTCTGTGACTATGACAATGTCAGGGTCATTTTAAATTCCTTCTGAAGGAAAAGTAAGTTGCTGTCTACTTAGAATGTGTTGAAAACCAACAGCCAGCCTCCATGGTGCCAAGCCATGATTTTTTTCTGCATAGCATGATTGTGGGACCCTCCAGCAACAGCGATTCAGGAGTAGCTTGAAGATGTGGCTGTGTAATTGCTCTACACCTAGAGTCACAGAGACAGTAACAGCTCTGCAAGGGACCAGGCAGATCATCCAATTAGTAAGTACAGTCCCTTGTTTTGTAGACTTTTCCACACCTTTCGTGGAAAATCTGCATTAATATTTGCATGAAGAGCAATGCCTTACATAACAGAAGACTAACAACTTATTATAATTTATGAAAACATAATTTTTAAAAGGGTTACCCATAACCTCAGCTCCTTTAGAAACAAGGTAGAAATGGTTTTTCATCAGCCTTTAAAACTAACTGTATTTTCTGTTCTAAATGTCAGTTGGTAAGTAACTCACCAGAGTAGATCATGAATAGCACTCAAGAGACATTGGAAAGTTTATATTGGAGATTCTGTATTTCAAAGTAACTGGAACTTCTTGACCATGCAGACAGGTGATGTCTGTGGAACATCTATTTGTAACTTAAAAGCAGGTATATCCTGAGTTACCTCTAGGTGTACTCTTTACATAAACAGCTGTCACCTGCTCTGGCCTTACCCATCTTTACTGTCATTAATAGGATCTCCTTTCCTCACCTCCCTCCTAATAATTAGACATGTGGTTTCACTGTTAGACTTAAAGCCAGCCCTGTAATAACGTTAATACTATTACTGATGCTGCTTTCATCTTACCTCTAATTCTGATTTTAATTCTAATACTAATACCAGCTAAAGTTCACTGAGTGCTTATTAGACACCAAGGTCTTTTCTAAATGCTTTACGTGGATTATCTTTTTTTAACACAAATAAGAATCTACTACTATAATCTCCATTTTACAGATTAGGAAACTGAGGCACAGATTGTTGAGTAACGCAGGCCAGTGGTAGAAGTGGGCCATCTACCCAGGCATCTACCCAGAGCCTGGAGTCTGGTTTTAAATGCTGTGCTACTGCCCGGCCCTGGAGGTCACCTGGGTATTCAGGTCATATCCAGGTGAAAAGGGGAATTCTGAGAGCCTTCTCCAACTACAAGGGCCCATGGAACCTGTCTTTCTTGTAAAAACTACAGGCAACTTGCCCAAACTTGATCCTGCCTGCATCAGAAGTCTGATGAGAGTCACACGCATGACTTTTCATGAGCAGGAGAGAGAAACGGGCTTCATAAATCATAACCTCCAGCTGTTCATTTCCAAGAAGGAGAAAAAGACCCCGAAAGAATAGCAGACTCTATTCAGATGTCTGACAAACATCTGACTAGTGATCATAACCCCGTGATGAAGGGCAGGAGATTACCACACTCGCACTTTTTCTTTCCAGGGGCTGTTTCTCAGAGGAAAACAATGGATCTTATTTGGAAATACTTCCTCCTTGATCTCATGCTTTTTGTTAATTTTAAGGTGGTAATGTTCAATGGTTATTCCCGTTGGCGTCAGATAAAGACTGAAATTGTCCATTGAATTTAACTAGGCAGTGTGGCTACAGCAGAGGGAATGAGGGAAACAAGGTAGGGGTGAGGTTCTAGAGGTGAGATGGCCCAGGTTCACGGAGTCCTGTTGAAATGCTGGCTTTCATTCTGAACATGGTGAAGCCACGGGCATGATTTGCATACGAGAATGGCATGATCTGACTCAAGATTTTAAATGATCACACAGGCTGCCATATTGTGGACAGACCTGTCCACAACAAAGGATACAAGGACAGAAGAGACCAGTTAGGAAGGGATTTTAATAATCCCAGCAAAGGAGGACAAGGAACTTTGGTAGCAGGAGAGACGGAGGGGTGGAATGCCGGGGTGGAAGTGGAACCAGTTAGATTTGCTGAGAGATGGGATGTGGGTAAGAGCAGCAGTGAGGTCCAAGGATGACTCCAGGGCTTTGCTGATGGCGCTGGTCCTGGTTTTTTGTTTGTTTGCTTGTTTGTTTTGTTTGCACGGCTACAAGGATGGAGTTACCACTAGCTGAAATGAGGAAGTATTCAGAAGGAAAAACAGATGGCCCAATGCACTGGTACCATGTTATTCCATTTCATTAATTCAATCAATAAAATGTACTGCGTGTCGATTTCATGAGCTGCTCTATGTTAGATGTCAGAGATGGAGAGAGAAATACACGCTGTCCGTACCCTCAAAGAATCCACAAGCTAGGAGGAGACAGACATGGAAGACCATGTTTCAAATAATTTACTTCCCTCTTAAGAGGAGGAAATGTGTTACCACGGAAGTGAATTTATCACCCCACAGAACATGACTAAACCAAATCATTCCCCAGTCCCATCTACTAAGGTTCTATAATGTTAAGAGAAAAGTTTGAAATATCCTCATCCTGAGCAGGTCCGAACAGCTAAACCCTAAGGACAGGTCAGTGTTTGACATCATCCCCCCGACCCCAAGCAGGTACAGACATGACTGTATATGAAGAGACCTGAGTTGACGAAATAACTCTATTTATCTATTTTCAAAATTTCCCTTTATCTTGAAGCACAAACTGTGAGAAGCCAGGAGGACAGAAGAAGATCTAAGAGTAAATCAACTTAGAATAAATTGGCATCCTTCTGAACACAGCAATTTGGCAAATGGGAGGAAAAGTGTCAACCGTAAAACTCAAAGAGCATATTATCACTGTAGATGCCTTGTTGGTTCTGAAATCCTTCCTTAGGGTATTAAGATTTTAGACTCAAGAAGGACATGAGAAACACAATCACGTGTTTTGTTTTGAATCACTTATTCACAGTATAACCTTTTAAGTTTTGCCCCTAGTTTTCAGAAATATAGAATTTTTCCTTCCAGTGTGCATATACTTACTACTGTGATTATATAATATTACACATATTATAAAATTATCATTCTACTTTGAAAACTAGCCTCAGTGGTTTATAGCACCGCTATACTGAGCCAGCTTCCCCAAAAGCTTCCCTGGGCTGAGCTGATCATATGTCATTTCTAGGGTTAATTAGATACAAATTCTAGGACTAAACCCGTAGTAAGAGCAAATTTATAAGCTAACAAACCATTTCCAGAGCTCTTACTTTTTATGCTAACATTTCTACTGTGGTCTTGAAAATGAGCGTGGCTATGCATCTACGAAATGATTTTAAATAAGCTAATAAAGACGGAGTGAACATTGAAGAATCTATGCAACAGTAT
This sequence comes from Stenella coeruleoalba, assembly GCF_951394435.1. NCBI lineage: Eukaryota > Metazoa > Chordata > Mammalia > Artiodactyla > Delphinidae > Stenella > Stenella coeruleoalba. Next base: position 2,387,219 of record NC_137164.1, read on the forward strand.
AGAGCTCTTCCTTCAAATTTACGTTTGGATCTGACCATGCCGGCAACAGAAAGCACATCTCTCACACTGGGGCAAACTTCTGAGCAAAGACCTGTTACCTTCTCCTAAATCTATTCTGAACGTAGAAGCTATTCCCAGTCCTAAAGTACAAAGTTCAGGAAGATAAGAACCACTGTTATTCGTTTTTGTATCCTAGTGTCTGATACACAGTAGGTCTTCAACAAATGTCTGCAAATGAATAAAGGAATTAACTAGATCACTATTTTTAATTTGATAATTGAAAGTATTTTCACACAAGTTAAAGAATGTATCAGTGAGGCAGAGTGACCTAAGGCATAATAGTCTTGGTCACAGGAAATTTCTCTGGTTGATAATTACTCTACATACTACGGTATATACACATACCAGAGAATAATTTGGTGAAACCTAGACTTAGTTGGTAGTGGAGTAAAATATTTTGAGATGCTATTTAAAAGACATATGCAAATGAACTTATAATTATAAAACTGTATTAGAAAAATCATAGTACTTCACGTAATATGGCGCTTTGAGAATTACATGGTGTAACGCCTGTAAAGCCTTTGAATAGCGACAGAGACCTAGCAGGTGCTTTGTGTACTTTGCAAGATGAGGAGAGAGGATGGACTGTTAGCAGTTAAATTTGTAAAACCTTGAGAAAAACCCATATGAAACTGTAATGAATTAAAGAAACGTTTATCAATCACCTACTACACGCCAACTCTGTATAAGTTGCTCGATAGGGACTGAGGCATGACTGAGATGCAGCTTCTGCCTCCGATGTGTGAAGGTGAGGTGATTATAAATAATTAAAATGCAACATCCAGGTGCTACGATGGAGGTATGTCCAAAGCTCTGGGGGACAGAGCAAGTTGAGTAGCTAGGCTGTGGAGAAGAGGACCCTGGAGCTGAGTCACAGAGGATTCCCAAAGGGCGAAGGAAGAACGGTTTTCCAAGCAGAGAAAACAGATGCTCAGGAACCTGGAAGCGAGACCGTGCTGTGGAGTCACTTTAATCAGGGACAGACAACGTGGGGCGATGCTTCGACAAGAGCGGGACGATGGGCGACCTCAGACTGAAGGGCCCTGTGGGTTTAGCGTTCTTCCTCTAGGCAATGCTGAGCCACCAAAATTTCGATTATACCATCGCCTAAAACGTAAGATATTTTAAAACAGCATTTCCTCAAACACTTGGGAAATCTTCTGAGAGCTGAGCCACGGAAAAACTACAGAACTTAAGTTCTGAAATGTCTCAGGAGATAAGACTCTAGCCCTGCCTGGGGCATCCCTGGGAGAAGCCCGGAGGAGCTGCAGTGTTATCAGCTGCACTTCAGTGAATTGAAAGAGGAACTTAATGTAGTATCAGGCATTCATTAAGGTATTGGAAGGAATCTGTCTCACTGTCCCTGACCAAGGTCATTAAACAATGCAATTTTTGCATATATTATATACAAAGCTAAGATTAATCCTGCTTTTCTTATATATCAATGTTTCATCTCATAATCGCACATACAGAGGCAAGAGAAAAACTGAGCAAACTCCAAGGCAATTAACCAGAAATAGGAAAGATCCTCCTGATTTGTCTCTTTAAATCTCTATGGAAACTATATTGACAAAGTACATGATGGTCTTCATATACAAACCCTTCTCTTTAGAAATGAAAGTACCTATTAAGAAGTTTAAAGTACCGGGCTTCCCTGGTGGCCCAGTGGTTAAGAATCCGCCTGCCAATGCAGGGGACAAGGGTTTGAGCCCTGGTCCAGGAAGATCCCACATGCCTCGGAGCAACTAAGCCCATGCGCCACAACTACTGCGCCTGAGCTCTAGAGCCCGCAAGCCACAACTACTGAGCCCACGTGCCACAACTACTGAAGTCCACGCACCTAGAGTCCGTGCTCTGCAACACGAGAAGCCACAGCAATGAGAAGTCTGAGCACGGCAATGAAGAGTAGCCCCCGCTCGCCTCAACTAAAGAAAGACTGCGCGAAGCAACGAAGACCCAATGAAGCAAAAAATAAATTAAAAAAAAAAATTAGGGGCTTCCCTGGTGGTGCAGTGGTTGAGAGTCCGCCTGCCGATGCAGGGGACACGGGTTCGTGCCCCGGTCCGGGAAGATCCCACATGCCGTGGAGCGGCTGGGCCCGTGAGCCATGGCCGCTAAGCCTGCGCGTCCAGAGCCTGTGCTCCGCAACGGGAGAGGCCACAACAGTGAGAGGCCCGCGTACCGCAAAACAAAAACAAAAAAAGTTAGTTCCTTTAAAAAAAATTTTTTTAAGTACTGACTACTATGAATATAAATGGAATTTCAAATACGATGGGCTTTAAAAGGTTTCTATCCTATGTGATAAGAAATGAAAGCCTCTAAGTCCGAAAGTTATGTATGTTTCAAAGGCAAGCATTTTACACTTTCCGTGTCCGTTATTACATTTTATTATGGGAGGCAGTATCCCTGGAATAATGCAACTCCATTTCCTACATTCGGTATAGACTGTCTCTAGACGTATACAGGGAGCTGTTTCAATGGATCTTTATTACTATAGATTTTCATGACAATCACTCTGAGTTCATTTCAGAAACTATCACATTCAAATTTGGTGACTCAGATGGTCATAGCACCGAATGGTCTGTCCCTCTAGGAGATTTGTACGTGTTTTGATGGACACTTAGTGTCATGTTGAAAAATTAAGTGTCCCTATTTTTCCCCTCCAGTGCCAACCACTTCGGATGATTATATCCCTTCTGAAATTGCTGTTGTTCTAGCGTTGTTTTTGAGGTCCACTTAAGTACCCAAATCTACTCACACTTTTATCCCTGGTATGGCAGCTTGGAAAAATGTAAAACGCTACACAGCAAAATGAAGGCTGTCTTTAAAGAAATATGAAAATTTTGATCTTCATTTAAAGGAAAGCTGGAAAGCTTTTCACCAGCTCAGAAGCCCAGAGACGTTAATAACTCAGCCAAGGTCACATAACTTATATACATGGTGGGCCGGCCTGACTCCAAATTGCAGTCTCTGCTGACATTCAGGGCTCCGTTCATATTTAGTATTAATCTACGATGTTTCCATATGGATTTCCTGAACACCTGGACTCAGGCATGAGGAACTGAAATGCGTTTTTCTATGTTGATTCATTCAAAATATCTTTTCCAAGCACCAAGTGCCAAGTCTTACGTTTGCAACAAAAAACTAAACACTGTTCTTGGCCAGAAGAATGCTTAACCCAATTAGGGAGGAAATCTCATGAATTACAAAAACAAAGGGGGAAAACACCGTGATGCGTGAAGTGCTGTTCAGAGAAGGAATCTGCTCCCACCGTGATGGGTGTGGCGCTAGGGTGTGGGAGGCGCCCGGCAACGCGAACGCCACCAGATTAGGGAAAGTGGGCGGACATTAGGGCCCACCACGGGTCAAACACCACGTACAATCCAAACTCCTTTTTCAAGACCGCAAGTCCTGGAGATGGCTCAGAGCCCCGATTTGCCTTTGACGGCTCAGATCCAATACGCTACCGCACGTCGTCACGCCCTGTCTTTCAGTTCCCATGTTCACCATCCCATCCAAAGCCAGCACTACCCTGAGAAACACCGCGAGGATGGAAAAGTACCTGGTCTCCTTGTCTGCAGGTCTTAAGCCCTCTAATGCACCCTGCTCCTAGCTGCTGCGGCTCTCTCTTTGGACTATGCACTCATTCTCAAAAACGTTTGGATGGCTTCCTGTGATCAAAAGGAGTGGTTTTCAAGCTACATGTGCAGCCCACCCCACTTTCTCAAGGAAAATCTTAAACCCAGAACCCCAATAACTAAATCAGACTGAAATGTATTTATCTGCAGAAAAATTACTCCCAACCCCGCAGGCCTCAGGGATCTGGGAAGCAAGTTTAAAAAACACTGAAACAATCAAGAGGAGCATTGAGAGGCACCTTCACTAAGGATCACAGCCTAGAGCCTTGCTTCCAGCAGCCTTGCTACTTACGGGCCAGAAGCACAGACCTCACTCGGGAGCAGGGGAGAAATGCTGCACCTCAGACCCACCCTGGCCCTGAATCAGAAACAGCGCTTTAAAGATCCCCAGGTGGGGCTTCCCTGGTGGCGTAGTGGTTGAGAACCTGCCTGCCAATGCAGGGGACACGGGTTCGTGCCCTGGTCTGGGAGGATCCCACATGCCGCGGAGCAACTAGGCCCTTGAGCCACAACTACTGAGCCTGCGCGTCTGGAGCCTGTGCTCCGCAACAAGAGAGGCCGCGACAGTGAGAGGCCCGCGCACCGTGATGAAGAGTGGCCCCCGCTTGCCGCAACTAGAGAAAGCCCTCGCATAGAAACGAAAACCCAACACAGCCAAAAATAAAAAAATAAATTAATTAAAAGAAGGCTGAACATTTAAAAAAAAAAAGATCCCCAGGTGACTTGCATGCACAGTAAAGCTGGAGAAACACACAAAGCGCTCTAGCACTCCACCATCTCCCCACACTCATCCCTTGAATGGCTTCCCCAACGCAGCCCCTCCCCTTCCCGGAAGTGAGCATCTCCACAGCACCTTATTAGGTGGCTTCACCCCTCCCCCGCTCTCCAGGTGCACTGGATACCTTCTCCCTCTGTTACCGCACCACCTGCGTTTACCTGCTGGGCTTCATTCTCACCGTCACTCGACCTCTGATGGTCAGGAAACAGCCCAGACTTTAGAATAAGCAGGATCGCTTCCCCCTGGCTGGGGCCTTTCCCACCCCTCAAACAGATGCGATCTACCCTCTTCAGACCCCAAAGCACTTAGAACCATTCTTATACAAAGAGTATTCTATTTTCTTGTGTTTTAGCTAATTGGATGTTTGTTTTGTCTCCTATCAGATTGAGAGCTCTCCGCATCAGGAGCTCTGGCTTGCTTAACATATGGCGTGTAAGTGTCCACAAAATATTTCTGGAATGGAATTGATTCTTGTGGGAAAGGGAGCTGAATAAAGGGGAGGGAAGTGAAGCCCGATGACAGTGTTCCCATCCAGCCCAGCCCAAACCATGGTACCTAAGTCCAGCCGCCCGGGCTCTGCATTTCAAACTTCACTTCAGGAACGTGGGGAGGAGCCCTGCAACGGCAGGACTGTATTCCCGGGTGGTGTGTGGAAAGCGTCTGCCGAGACTACAGATTCCACGTCATGCTCACTGGAACTGCAAAACTGAAGTCCACGCTGCAAGTATGCTTCTTGAACTCCCAGCCTTCTACAAGTATGCTACTTCTGAAAACTGTAGAAAATAAAAATAAAGCAGACTTCCAAACAAATGCCACTGAGTCATTAGATTTCAGATGACATAAAAGTCATTTTCAAAGGAAGAAAATCTAATCATGACATCAGGGTTTTAATAAGCGTATTTTATTTATTCTAAAAATCTCACTTCAAAGAGGCTGGTAAGGAGCATATAATACAAGGCTTAAAATACCACAATATGACACGAACTAAAGAAAAATAAGACCGGAATGCGAAAGGACACACGATGAGGCCAATAGGTGAGGTAAAATATTATCAAGACATTTGCTTTGCATCTTTTCGAATGCACAAGTAGACAGCAGGGATCCTGTATTTTGTGTTAAGCTTTTAGCAAACGACAGAGAAAAGGAAACACCCCATTGAATGATTCACATCTAGAGCATAAGATGGGCTGGGTCATCTTTGAAATCAAGATTTTTGATGAACATTGGAGACAGAGCTAGAGAACATTCTTTCAGTAAGTATTTGAAAGATGCCCATTTAGTGGGGTTTTTCAAATTTTGGCTTTATTGAGGTATAATTGACCTATAAAGTTATAAGATATTTAAAGTATACATCCGAGTGATGTGATATATGTATACATTGTGAAAGGACTCCCCATCTAGTTAATTAACCCAGCCATCACCTCCCATATTTACCGTTGTTTTTAGGGGAGAATATCTGAGTTCCACTCTCTTAGCAAATTTCAATTATGTGATACCATGTAATGTTGACAGTTGAATAAAGAATTATTTGTCTCAAGAGACAATGGAACTGGGGTTGTGTTAGCCACCTTTGGTCAAGACTAAGATTCTATTAAGATAAAAATAAAGCCAAAATTTTATTAAGACAATTACTTTGCATCTTTTCTAAGGCGCAGATAGACAATGGAAGAAAATTTAAAGTCATAGAAGATAGACAGCCACAGAGTGCAAAGGAAAAAGGCAATGTCTCAATACACATGGGGGAATGAAAGGATTTTATTGTACCTGGATTTAACTCTAACAGGTGCTTTTTAACTTTCCCCAGAATGACATTGGTCATTTGACTAGAGGGAGTGCTGAGGGAAAATTTTAATAGAGATCATTTTAAAGGCATAGGAAAAAAGATGGTGCAAAAGTATATTAAAATGTTGATGATGGGGTTACAACTGACATTAATTTTTCTTTGTATTTCAAAATTTCTACAATGTATGTGAATAGTATCATGATCATAAATATCATATATATTAAATAACAATGAAAATACAAGAAAAAGAGATGCTATTCCATTGCAAGATGAATGAAGACTGCTTTCAAAAGAGTTACCAGAGGTATAATTCTGTTGTCAGAAAGGAGTCTGAATTGCTTGGCCAAAATATTCTGGCCATTTTCAAGGAAAAAATATCACAAATTAATAAAGATAAATTGCCTAGAGATAGATTTCAATGAAAGTGAACATCCAACAGCAGCGTATTTATTACCCTGAATTGGTAATTTAACAGAGGCACATCTGGTACTGAAATACATATTGTTTAAACTATCTGAGCACATCTGGTCTTATCTTATTAAACAAACAACGCAAATCCAGGTAAAACTGGGCATCTCCTCATGTCCCTGGGAATTACGATACAAAAACTTTCCAAACAGCAGAACACATGCAAGGAGACATAGGAACACCTCCAGAAAAACACACATTCATCGATCAGCACGTTAAATTAGGGATGTGTGGGACCGTGGATAACTCTGGAAATTGAGCACAATTAAAGACATGCTTGCTTCAGAAAAATGACAGTTTTAGAATGAAAGAGAGAAAAATAAACTTATAACTACATTCTAAAGAGCAGACAGCTTTTTAATTACAGGCTGTATAGAATCACACCCTTATTCATGCATGCATCCACTTGTGAACCAAAAATCTTTACACGCTCTTGTGTGCCAGCTTCTGATGAGATACTGGCGACCAGGTGAGTGAACACAATCATCACAGAGCTCCAGGTCAATGGGGAGCTGACAGCACGCTAAAGCCTGGTGTGTGCTCTACAGGGGAAGGTCCTAATGTTTCAGAGAAGCCCCGAAGCAGAGAGAGACCTGGCACCCACAACTAGCAACCCATCACGCAGCCCCCAGGATTAACCCAATCAATCGTGGCCTCGCCATCCCACTAGCACCTAGGCAGAGGGCCGCTGCTCAGTGCGGGGTTGGTGAATGAGTCTCTGGTTGAGGCCTCAGCCCTCCGCATCCTGTTCATCGCTCTCGCTGGCCCACAGAAGCACCGATAAATAATGCCGAATGAATGAATGAACCGTTAAGCAAGGGATTAGAGGCCTTGATGTTACTTCTCATTGTCTCTCTTCAAGAGTCAACAAAATTCTCATATGTCTGGGGAAACGTGTGAAAATAGGGAAGCTATGTTTAAAATGTCTAAACTTTGCCTTGGAAATGACCTTAAAATGTTAAGGCAATTTGAGAATCATGAAAAAATGTAATTAAATAATTTAAATTACTGAAATTAGAACCTCTGTAAACAGGACAGGAAACGCTGACCCAGATATTGTACTAGCAGACAGCAGCACCCTATTCCCTTCCATCGTGTCGTGAATCTGTATTCTTTATTCAGAACAGAACGCTCCAGTAATTACTGGGAATGTCTTGTTGACACCTGTTCAGAAGAACATTTTCCCCTCCTTCGTGTGATTTTATTTCATAAAGCAGGAACAAAATACTCCAATAAAACACATCTCTAATTTAATATTAATGGGAAAATGATTTCTCTTTAAAAGATTATTTTTAAAGCATTAAAACAATTTATTCCTTTAAGCAAAGAATCATCTGTACAATTTATTTTAGAGATGTTTTTCTATCTCACATAGAATAATTACCTAACCACAGCTTTAAACATTTGTGAGCTCCATATTTTTAAGAATATAAAATAAAACTGACATGATTGCCGCTACCAGTAAATTTACAACCTAGCAAGGTAAACACATCAAAGGAAACAATCTACTAAAAGCGATGAAATAAATGTGAAATATATAAGATGGCATATACCAACCAAGTCACATGATGCAATAATTAATAAATGGCTCAGAGAACAGACCCTCAGGAAGGGGTAGAGGAATCCAAGATGATTGCACAGAGGGGTCGGACCCAGGAAGAGCCTGAAGAAGGGGAAGGATTTTGACTGCAAGCACAGAAACGGAGAAGCCTGGTAGCCAGGGCAATCTCAGAAGTCAATACAGGTAGATGGAAATTTCCTACAAAACTCTATGGCCCCTTCTAGCTCCCTCTAATCAAGGAGAAGTTAAAGGTGTATTCCACGCAAAACTGGAATTCTAGAGACAGCACGTAAATACACACCACAGGAATCTACTTGGTACCTACCAGAAGGATATATGTGTGTGTAATATCAGACGGATATATGTCCCATCTCAGGGAGAGATATCATGCAGTATATACGTTTAGGTATCACTTCATATCATATCAGGGGGACCCAAATCCTATCTATGATCTAAGACTGAAATTCCTGACCATCAGAGTTTGCTTTTCCCAAAAAGACCCTCAAAGGAAGTGGCATCCATCCTTCAGAGCCGTACGTTTCACTCCCAACAGCTAACGTCATCCCACCCACAGCCAAGGAAGCATCGGGATGCAACCTCTCCTCTGGCGGGTTAATCTGAGAAATCTGTCTGGGGATTTCTCTTCGTGTTTGACCACCGTGTCCTCCAGCCTCTCAGCCTCACTTACCACAGTGATGCCCGCTTACCCGTGAGAAGCCACATGTACGTGGCTCTGAACGCCAAGTGCCCTGTATGTATTCCCCATCTTCCTCCCATCTCACTGGGGACTCCTCACTACACATCTCCTCCTCTCCCCCAACTCTAAATGCTGGAGGGACCCAGGACTGAGTCTTCCAGACTCTTCTCTCTCCAACTACACTCCAGCCCTTAGGTATCTTATCCAGTGTCACGGCTTAAGTGCCAGCTTCCATCCTTATAGCTCCAGCCAGGAGCCTCCCGCATCATCGCCCGATGCATACGTGTGCTTACAAGACACATCAGCGTTGATGTCTTAGAGGGGACTCAAACTTAGCTAATCCAAAACCAAACTCATCATCACTCCCCTAAACCTGCTTTTCCAGCCATCTCCAAATCAGCCCACGAGACCATCGTACATCAATCACTGTTTGGGGCAAAAATGTGAAGTTCACTCCAAGTTGGCTCTTTTCCTCTGACCTCACATCCAACCCATCACCAAATGCATTGACTCTGGGCAACACATCCTCCACACTGACCCGCACTCTTGCCCGGGCTGTCGTCACCTCCCACCGGGACTGTCACGGTAAATGTCTGTCATGTTGCCCGATCACTGCAATATACTCAATCAGTGGCTTACACAACAGATTACATCTCACAGTCTGGAGGCTGGACGTCCAAGGTCGAGGTTTGGTTTCTCCTGCGGCCTCTCTCCTTGTCTTGAAGATGGACTGCCTCCTTGCCATGTCCTCACACAGTCCTTCCCCCTTTTCCTCCCACCCCTAGTGTCTTTCTTGTGTCCTGATCCCTTCTTCTTACAAGGACACCAATTAGACGGAATTAGGGCCCCACCCTAATGAACTCATTTAACACTAATTATCTCTTTAAAGGCCAAATCCTTAAATATAGCTACATTGGGGGTTAGGGTTTCAGTATATGAATTTGAGGAGGACACAAGTCAGTCCATAATGGTATCATTCAACAGTTTCCCGTCTCACTCAGAAAACAAGCCAGTATCTTTTCAGTGGCCGGGGAAATAGTACCGGGTGTGGCCACCCCGTCTCCATTCTCTCCCGAGCTCCCGCGCTCAAGCCAACTGGCCTCTTTGCCGTTCCTGGAACGAACAGGCACACTCTTGGGACTTGCAGTTCTCTCCTCAGAAGAGTCCTTCCCTCCCTCTCACACCGTTCTCAGGCCTTTACAGAAATGCCACTTCTCTAGGAGACCTTCCTGCCTAATTTACAGCCTCACCTAGAACACCACGACGCACTCTCCTGCTTTATTTTCCATCAGGACACCCATCCCCATCTCTCCCTATGTTGACATGACACATATTTTACGTATTTATGGGTATCTGTCTGGCAGCAAGCTTCATGGTGGCTGAGGTCTTTGCTTTATTCAATGCTATTCTTCATCATCTTGAACAGGAACAGATATTCTCCTATCCAGGTGACAGAAATTCATGACTGTTTTCAAGGGTACACTGCAGGTAGGAATTATCCACTATTTCTAGAACTTATTTGGCCTTGGCCACTAAATGACCTCCACTTTCTCCCACTTGGTAATAAACTTGTACTGGTTTTTGGACCTCTTTCTGGCTGCTGACTTTGCACAGCTGCTCCAAATCCATTATCATTTCTTGTTTCTTTGCTTGTATACTTACAACATGCTGCAATCAGCACATACAAATTCATAAATTCAGACCTCAAGGGCTTTTCTATGAAACCCCTTGGTTCACTGAGGTGTTAACATAAACAATAGTACTACAAAGAGTTAGAAATTTTACATGAAAGGAGAGAACGTTTACTGAGCACCTGCCGTGTGCCGGGCACTTTAGAAGTGCAGGGTTTCGCTGAGTCCTTACAACAAGCCCCTCTGTTACTACTGTTACTACAAGCCTCTCTGTTACTACTGTTGCTGAGATGATCGATACTGTGTTAAGTCTACTGGTTTGACTGTCTCCTCTCACACACGGGAGCTGATCCTGTTCGTTGAATATAAGAAAATCTACGGGGTTTTTTTTCTCCTGAATGCTCGGAGTTAATTTACGACTCTTAAGGATTTTATATAACAAGAAGCTTATCTTCTCCAATGAGCCAACATTCTCCTGTCCTGACACAGCCTCCATCTCAGAGACGCGGTATAAGGAGTCAGGAGGGGAGAAAGGCACTGTCTTCAACAATTCTCCAAATACAGCATAATGTAGTCATTAAGAAGAGTCTGGATTCCTGAGTGCAAAGCCCAGCTCTCCCATCTACGAGCTGTACATCTTGGGAAGATACTTCACTTTTCTGTAAAATGGGAAGGATGGCGGCAATGACAATGACAGTATTCATAGAGGTGTTATGCCCACAACCTGTAACAGCTTCAATAATGTCAGTTATTCATCTGCAACTTGCTTTTTTCATTGCACAAACACGTCACATATGCTTCCCCTGATGATAAGCATTTAGTTAATTTCCAATCTTTTACTTTAATAAACAATGCCAAGCCAAACACCCTCGTACACATTTCCACAGGTTTATGTGAAAATCAGTCCAGGATATATACGGAGAACAGAATTGGGGAAATGTTCATCTCCAATTTGTCTAGATATCGCAAAATTGTTCTCTAACGTGTTTGTACCAACTTTTACTGCACCCCAAGCAGTGAGTGACACCCTCCTCATCATTTGATTGTCAGGCTTGATGAACATGACCATCTGATGTGTGTGAGATGATGTCATCAGATATTCCGTTTTCATTTCCCTGATGGTTAGTGAGGCTGGATATCTTTTCATCGTGTTGGCCTTTCAGATTTCTTTTTCTGCCAGTTGCTTATTCACCATCATATCTGCTACATTTTATCGGTCAAGGTAATTCATAAAACCAACCTTGATTTGAGGGGAGGAAAAACAGAGTCCACCTCTAAACAGACAGAGCATCACGCACACAGAGAAGGGAGGAAGGAACTGACCACGGCCATCCTCAAAGGCTGTCCCTTTATCAGTCGGCTGCTTGCATTTTTGTAATTGTTTTAGTTAATTTTATAGGAATTATATATTACTCCCAAAAAATAACTCTTTAACCATTTCGGTTATTACAGAGTATTGAGCAGAGTTCCCTGTGCTCTCTACAGTAGGTCCCAAATGAAAACAGAATTTGAAAAGAATAGATAACATGCATGTGTATAACTGAATCACTTTACTGTACACCTAAACTAACACAACTAACTAACAACTAACCGCTGTTAATCAACGGTACTCCAGTGTAAAATAAAAATAATAATAATTCTTTGTAATTTATGCATCACAAATGCCACTTCCCAGTGTGTGGCTGGTCTTTTCACACTTTACAGAGTCTTTCGAACCACAGAAGTTTTTGGTTTTAATATAGTCAAATTTATTGCCTTTGTCTCATAAACTGTGATTTTTGTGTCTCTTTTAGGAACATCTGTGCTCTCCAAAAGTCACATTCTGCTGCTCCTCCATATGCTTTGAATTTTAGTATCTACATTTGGGTCATAAACCATTTGGTACTTATTTTAGTGCATAGTTTGGGGTAAGAATAAAATCTATTTTAACTTTTTTGCATGTCACAAGCCAATTCCCCCAGCACAGTTTGTTAAAGCGTCTAGATTTCTTTATTTATTTGTAATGCCCTTCTGCCATATAATACGTTTCCTTATGTTTATGGGTCTATTTATGGCCTCTCCAGCTATAATACAAACACTATTTTAACAACTTAATAAGTAAGTTAAGCCTGAATATTTGGTTTGCTATACCTTCATTTTTCTTCTGCAACTTTTCTTGACTATTAATGGTTCTTTGCTTACTCATTCAAATTGCAGTCAGTTTGTCAAGTTCCACTTATTAGTATCTTGATTGCTCTTACATCAAATTTTAAAACTTAATTACATTATATGCAATCCCAATAAAAATCTCACCAGGCATTTTTCATTTTTTTTCTTAGAAATTGACAAGCTGATTCTATAATTAATATGAAACCATCTAGTGTGTAGAAATCCGGTATATCCAAAGCAGTCTTTGAAAAGAATTAAGTTGAAGGACTTATACTATTTGATTTCAAGGCTTATCATAAAGCTGTAGGAGTCAGGATTCGGTGACACTGGCCTGAAGACTGACAAATAAATCAATGGAACAGAAAAGACCCCAGAAATAAACCCACATCTGTACTGACATTTGATTACCAGCAAAGTCAGCAAAGCAACGACAGAGAGGAGAACTTTTTCAATAGGGATGGCAGGAACAACTGAACACCGTCCGGAAAAACAGACCGTAATGCCCACCTCAAAACAAACACAAACATAACTCATCACGGATTACAGGCCTACATTTAAATGCCAGAACTACAAAGCTTCTAGAAGAAAACATAACAGAATATCTTCATGACTTAAGAGGCAGGGAAAGGTTTATTTAATAGGACACAGAAATTTCAAGCCGTAAAAGAAAAAATTAATCTATCAAAATGAAAAACTCTACTCACGAATTTATAAATAGATACTATTGAAAATGAGTAAGAAAGTACATACTGAAAGGAAATATCTGTTTATCTGACAAAGGCTCGCTATATAGAAGAATGCCTTCAGCTCGATAATAAAAGCCAGTCTAACAAAACACGTGCAAAAGATTTGAATAGGTACTTCCCAAAGTACCATATATGAATGGCCAACAAGCACGTGAAAAATTTCTGAGCACGATTAGTCATCAGAGAAATGCTTATACAACTATAATGAGATACAGCTGCACACCCACTAGAATTAAAAAGACTGACAGCACTAAACGTTGGTGAGGATGAGGGGAATCCGAACTCTCATGCATCAGGCATAGGAACGTAAAATGATAAACCTCTCTGGAAAAATGTAAGATGGTGTCTTAAAAAACTAAACACACACCTACCCCACGACAAGCAATTCTACTCCCGGGTATTCACCCGAGAGAAGTAAAGTATGTGACCACAGAATGATCTGTACAGAAACATTCATAACTGCTTTATTCATAAGAGACAAAATTTGGAAAGAAGCCAGTGTCCATCAATAGGGGAATGGAAAAACAAATTGTTTCAATGAAAAATGTTATTCAAAAATAAAAAGGAACAAACTACTAAAACACGTAACAACGTGAAGGAATCTCACGTACATTATGCCGAGCGAAAGATGCCTTACTCAAAACAATAGACACTGTGTGATGACATTTACAGGAAGCTCTAGAATAGGCAGATCTACTCTAGAATAGAAAAGCTCAGAACTGTGCTTGCCTGTAAGGATTAAGGACACGAGGTGGTGGTCGTGCCCCACATCTGAACAGAGTTCTGAATTACATGCTGTCAGAACCCATGGAATGTTCTGTAATGACCTAAATGGGAAAAGAATTTGAAAAAAAATAGATACATCTTGGGCTTCCCTGGTGGCGCAGTGGTTGAGAGTCCGCCTGCTGATGCAGGGGACACGGGTTCGTGCCCCGGTCTGGGAGGATCCCACATGCCGCGGAGCGGCCGGGCCTGTGAGCCATGGCCGCTGAGCCTGCACGTCCGGAGCCTGTGCTCCGCAACAGGAGAGGCCACAACAGTGCGAGGCCCGTGTACAGCAAAAAAAAAAAAAAAAAAAAAAGATACATCTCTATGTACAGCTGAATCACTTTGCTGTACACCTGAAACTAACACAACACTGTAAATCAATTATGCTCCAATACAAAAACAAAATTTAAAAAGATTAAAAAAAAAAAAAAAAAAAGCTCATGGGATGATGGTATACATAAGACCTGCCTTCCGTTACCCAAAGCAATCGATGTATACTGAGAACGTCAGCCTCTGCACTCCCTGGAAAAATCATCTTCCTGAGATAGGAGTTTCTCTTGTTGGGGAAATTGCCCCCCAGCAGGAAATGGGGGCACAGGGATCTGTGGAATGCGACAGGGGTCAACACAGACTAGGTGGGGCACAGCTCTGAAGCGACCCTGGACCCTGCCGTGTCCTAACCGGGTGACCTAAGTATTAGAAGTCACTACTCTTGCTGAGACTGCCTCCTTCAGAACTCGGGACAATAATATTATTATAAATGAAGTCTGAGCATTTCATGTGGGAATTAGAACAAACTTATGTATTTCAGTCCCATTTTCCTAACCAGAGTCTGGTTTTAGGCAGGGGCTCAAGCCCAGCTCAAAATCTGGTGTAGAACCTATACACTGACTTCACTCTGTGTAGGAACTGAAGCCCCTGCCCCAGCCCCAGGGTCTGTTTCCAGGAGTGATAACCCAGGGGCCACGGCGGTGCAGCCCGCACTCAGAACCTAGCTCTGGGGTCCTCCTTCTTTCTGGCAACTGAGAATTTCCTATTTTTCATTTAGGTTTTTGGGGGCTCTTTTTTTTTTTTTTTTTGGTCTTGGCTGTGTATTTGGAAAATCTTTATATTTCATGCAGCATTTCTTCGTATTTGCAGGGAAAGAATATTAAGGAAAGCCATTCCTCATCGTGTTCGCACTTTAACTCTTCTAAGTCTGGTTTCTTCCTCTACAGGATGGTACTAGTGACGCTAATAACACTTAGTATCTATCACTAAGGTTGATGAGAGGATGAAGGGAGACTAAGCATGGAAAGCACTGGTGTATAAGGTCTCTCTTCTAGAACCTAGTCCAGTGTCCAACCAACCTCAAAGAACAAAGTCAGAGGATTTACGTGGGTCCCTACCAAGAAAATGCACAAGGAAAAGAAATAAGAGCTTATACACTGGAAAGAAAGAAGTCGGGGCTTCCCTGGTGGCGCAGTGGTTGAGAGTCCGCCTGCCGATGCAGGGGACGCGGGTTCGTGCCCTGGTCCGGGAAGATCCCACATGCCGCGGAGCGGCTGGGCCCGTGAGCCATGGCCGCTGAGCCTGCGCGTCCGGAGCCTGTGCTCTGCAACAGGAGAGGCCACAACAGTGAGAGGCCCGCGTACCACAAAAAAAAAAAAAAAAAAAGAAGTAAAGCCATCCTTATCCGAAGATCATAAGATTGTACATTTAGATAATCCAGTAAACTAAAGACAACATATTAGGTGCTGTAAGAGAATTTAGCAAGGCTTCTGGTATAAGATAAATACGAAAAACCAATTGTATGTATCTATATACTAGCAACAATTAGCTAATTATTTGATTTTTAAAACACTATAATTTATAACTGATACCTAGGAATAAGTCTAACAAAAAATAAGCAAGACCCATAACAGAAGAGGATAAAACACACCGAGAGAAAGAAAAGATTTAAGTAATGGAGAGATATTCCACATTCATGAATTGGAAGACTTAATATTTAAGTTGATTTTTCCCAAAATGAAGTATAAATGTAATTCAATCCCAATCGAAATCTCATCAGGCGTGTGTGTACACGTGCATGCGTAGAAACAGAAATGTAAAAATTAAGGGCGGGACAAGTCAATTTTGAAAAAGAGCAAAATTGGAAGGTTAGAGTTCCAGATACAAAGACTCGTGAGCAAGCAGTGGTCACTAAGGCAGACCAGTGCAATCAAACAGGAAGCCCAGGAACAGACGCTGCCTTTACAGTCCCTTGATTATGACAGAGGGGACAGTGCTCCATAGTGGGGAAAGGGCGTTCTCTGCAATAGTGAAAGTGGATTAACTAGATATCTATTCCGGAAAAAAAGTGCCCCACTATGTACTTCATACCATACATAAAAGGACAGATGGAACACAGATTTAAAGATATTAAACAATAAACCTCTAGGAGTTATCATAAGGGGGAGTTCTTCGTGGTGCTGGACAGGCAAAGATTTCTTCAACAGAACATGAATGCATTAACCATAAAGAAAATCTAGTTCTTAAAATGAAGAACTTTTGTTCAACAAAATTCACTACTAAGAGAGTGAAAGGCAAAAAAAAACAAAACCAAAAATTCATTTGCAAAACATATATCT
Organism: Stenella coeruleoalba; assembly: GCF_951394435.1. Classification (NCBI taxonomy): domain Eukaryota; kingdom Metazoa; phylum Chordata; class Mammalia; order Artiodactyla; family Delphinidae; genus Stenella; species Stenella coeruleoalba. The sequence goes on from NC_137164.1 coordinate 2,404,106, forward strand.
GTTCAAGGGAATCATATTCAGAGTATAGTATATACGGAATTCCTAAAAATTGATGGGAAAAAAGATATCACCTAATTTATAAACGGGGAAACGCCTTAAGTAGTCACTCTACATGAAATAGTTTTCAAAATATTCAGTCATTAAGCAAAAACAAATTAAAAGCAAAATGAGATACCCAACCACCAGAGTGGCTAAATAAACACATAATAACCAAAACTAAGTACTGGTAAAGATGTGGAATGATTTAGACCTGTAACACTGCTGGCGAAGTCGTAAACTGGCAAAACCATTTTGGAAAGCACGCCCATACCCTATGACGTAGCAAATCCACTTCCAGATACATAGTTAACTGAAACGCATTCATCTGTGTACAAAGACATACAGAAGAAGGTTCATAGCACAGGCAGCAAAAGCAAAGATAAGCAGATGGGACAGCTGCAGACTTTAGAACTTCTGTGCAGCAAAAGAAAGAATCAAACAGAGTGAAAAGCTACCTACAGAACGGGACAAGATGTTTGCAACTCACGTATCTGATAAATATTTGCAACTCACATATCTGATGGTAAATACTTGCAACTCACGTATCTAGATTAATATCTAGAAAATATAAAGAACTCAACAACCACCACCAAAACAACCTGGTTAAAAAATGGGCTAAAGATTTTAATAGACATTTCTTCAAAGAAGATACACAAATGGCCAACAAGCATATGAAAAGATGGTCAGCATCACTAATCATTAGAGGAATACACATTAAAACTACAACGAGACGTCACCTCTTACCTATTAGGATGGCCACTGTCAAAAACAAAACAAAACAAAACAAAAAACACTGTTGGCAAGGATGTGGAGAAACTGGAACCCCTGTGCACCTACCCCTACCTCATGATCCAATTAAATTGAGAATTCCATACCAGGCACTTTAAAATGTAAAGCAAACCCAATTTATTAAGTGTAAAGGGCAAAACTGGAAAAGAAGGGACTGGATTCTTTATGGCCCCAAGGACCCGGTAGACTGGCCTGAGTTTGAGGGACCTGCATCAGGATGGAGGTTGCCAACACTGGATGTGACAGCGACCATTCCCTCAGAGATTGCGTGTTCATTGCTGTTAGTACCCCGTCTTTAATGATTAAGGAGAAAGTTACGGGATCCAAGTTAGGTCTCCAAATATCTGTACCGTTCCTTTAACTTATCTAACAAGACAGAGCTGAGTAATAACAAATTGTTTCACAGCCATGTTCCCATGAACAGCACAAAATTTTCTCTAAAACACTGTACACTCCAAAACCAACATACGCAACAACTAAATCTAATCATACTCCGTATGCTTCTCACTTTACTTTTTCTCAGTGCATAAAATCTTAACAAGATTCTTTTAAAAACTCCTTTTGGGAAATCTGACACCACCTCATTTCCTTACACTCCAAAGTGAGTTGTTCAACTCACGCTTAAGAAATTTCCCATGTCTTTCTCTTTGTTTTTCCTCTCCTGGCTGGCACAATTTTTGATATGTAAGGTACTGCTTTATTTGTTTAATTTTACTTAATTGAAGATATAAAATCAAAGTTTAAATGTTCATAAAAGTTTAAGAAGGAAAACTTTTTTAAAATCACTAAAGTTGAAGCCAATGAAATGACAGGAAAACTATAAAATACCTATTTTCTTCCATCCAAAAAGTCCTTATTATTCTATTACAGATTATTCCAAAGCATTTTAAATGATTTTTTTTTTCAAAACCAGTAAAGAGCAAAAGGGTAAAATTTTAAAGCACGCTACAGGAGTTTGAGCAAATTCAGAGTTTTCTCATCATTAAAGTTAATGAACCTTTGAGACTATGGTTTTAATATGAAATGATGATGTTATTCTTGAAATCTGTTCATGACTATTCATGGTGAAGCAGTTTTAGGTTCACCGAATTTACATGTTGCATATTACAGAGCGTGACAGCTTGAAATCCCATAGCCAAGAAACCCTGTGACTTCCAATTCAAGTTAAGTTATGTCTTAAGTTTATAGATATGTGAGTGAGCACATGTAATCATGTTCTTATACCTCCTTAAAATATTCTAGGGCCTCTCATGTTTGCTCCAGTGTGCTAAGCCATATGACTTTCTAAATTTCTAGCACAGTCCAGAGACTGCAAAACTTTAATACATTGTTTTGAAACTGTTTATTAGAACACAAAGGTATCTGAAGGAGAATCTGACACAGTGACCATGAAGTTTTCTTATTCAAGGAATCTTTCTGAGACTCATAAAGGTTACAGACAGTGTCAAAACAAATGCACACTTACACAGAATTCTGCTTACAATTTTAGGAATTTCAAAGAATACTGAAGTCCAATTCTCAGATCCCAGGTTAAGAATCCTCATCTGAACTTCTTGTTTTTTTTGCAGTTCGCAGGCCTCTCCCTGCTGTGGCCTCTCCCGTTGCGGAGCACAGGCTCCGGACGCACAGGCTCAGCGGCCATGGCTCACGGGCCCAGCCGCTCCGCGGCATGTGGGATCTTCCCGGACCGGGGCACGAACCCGTGTCCCCTGCGTCGGTAGGTGGACTCTCAACCACTGCGCCACCAGGGAAGCCCTGAATGTGGATCTTGATGTTTGAATATGTTTTAACCTTGCACGACGTCCATACTAACAATGTATGGGTTGTTTAATAAATAAATATTTAAAATAAAAAAAAGTGATAACCTAGGCATACGAGTGGCCAAAGTAAATGTATAAAGTGAGGAAGATCATCAATATCACGTGATTGCTGAAAGTGGGGGAGGCGCAGAGAAGAGAGGGAGGTAAGGGAGGGGAGGGGGAGAAACGGGTTTACTGGCACAGAAATAAATATTGGTCTAAAAAGTCACGCTGCTGCTAAGGTTAACACGGCTTAATCTATCCAATTAAGTGAAAATGTGAAGATGATAGAAAAGTCTGCCATAGGACTTCCCTGGCGGTCCAGTGGTTAAGACTGCACTTTTCCAACGTAGCGGGTGCAGGTTCAATCCCTGGTCGGGGAACTACGATCCCACGTGCCACACGGCAACTAAGCCCGCCTGCTGCAACTACTGAGCCCGTGCACCGCAAGGAAGAGCCTGCGCACTGCAATGAAAGATCCCAAGTGCCACAGCTAAACCAAATAAATAAATATTTGGTATTTATTTACCAAACACAGCCATATAGGAAAATAAATATTTTTTAAAAAAAGAAAAAAAGTGAAGAGAAAGGGTGAGAAACCAACCCTGACAGTCAGGTGGTTAAGACTCCAAGCTTCCACTGCAGGGGCCACAGGTTCGATCCCTGGTCAGGGAACTAAGATCCCGCACGCTGCGAGGTGTGGCTAAATAAATAAATATAAAAAATAAAAGTCTGGGGCTTCCCTGGTGGCGCAGTGGTTGAGAGTCCGCCTGCCGATGCAGGGGACACGGGTTCGTGCCCCGGTCCGGGAAGATCCCACATGCCACGGAGCGGCTGGGCCCGTGAGCCATGGCCACTGAGCCTGCGTGTCCAGAGCCTGTGCTCCGCAACGGGAGAGGCCACAGCGGTGAGAGGCCCGCGTACCGCAAAAAAATAAATAAATAAATAAATAAAAGTCTGCCATAAGGTAACTGTAAAAGGAACAAATATTATCTCGGTTTTTTAACCGAGATCTTACTTGGAGTAAGATGGACCGTGCTCAGATGATGCTTCGTGCAGAGAAGGAGAGGAGCCGCAGTAGAAGAGCCAAGGTTCCAGAAGCAAGCGGACGCCGATCTGCACAAGGAGGGACAAGTATTTGGAACCCTGAGTCGAGGGAGGACTGGGAGAGGGCAGGACAGAGGTGGGAGAAGAGGAGCAGGACGGGGTGCGGGGCGGCAGGAGGACCACACTCTGCACAGGTGCTGCAACAGGGAAGAACGACTCTGACTCCATGTGAGATCTGTTCCTTTCGCTTTAACCCTTGGGCTCTGTTTAGTCAGGCTGGCTCTGCACCTTTTGTAAAAGAACGTTGCCTAGAGCCTGAAATACAAAGGACAGCCCATTCTCCAAGCTCTGGCCTTTAAGAGTCTATTCATGTAGAGGCACAGCTGCAGAATGTCTGGTTGGAGGTTCACAGGAACATCACGGCCTGACCTACCTGACAGCTGCAAGAACAAAGGATCCTACACCAAGAAGTCTGCAGCAACTAACCGCCTCCCTCCCTCACCTTGCCTTTAAAAATGCTTTGCTGAAACCCTTCAGAGGGTTAGAGGATTTGGGGGCAGGAGCCTCCCATCTCCTTGCATGGCCTTGCAATAAACCTTCCTCTGCTCCAAGCTCCAACGTCTCAGTTTGTTTGGCCTCACTGTGCGTTGGGCACATGAACTTGCGTTCGGTAACAGTATCTCTTCCTCAGAACCCCCAAATCTTGAGATTGGTCTAAAACTCACAGAACGTTTAACGTGAGTGGTCGCGTTATGGAAGACACTGAATGACCCAAACGCTTCCTCTAAGGTGATGCAGGAGCCAAAACAAACCTGTTAATTCTTAGAAAACTCTTTCTGACAACAGAACATATTTCCAAAGAAGACTGCAGAATCTTCTCTGGAAATGTTACGGCTAAATTAGTTATACAAGAGATTAAAATGATGCAAGTATAAAACCAGTTGAAGTTATCAAAATCTGCTAAATATCTTCTTTAGTATCTTTTAACTTGTTTCTTGTGATTCTATGATTTCCTTTCTTCAAAAGCCCACATATTTTAAAATATTAGACACCATTAGAAACAAGAATTTCAGGTACTGAATTTAAATACATCTGTAAAATTCCCTCATGCACATGGATTTCATTAAGTTCAGTGAAGCAAATAAAACCTGTTGTTATGAAAAGGACCTTTGACAGCTCGTAATTACATAAAAATAAATGCACCAGTTGAAGAGTAGAATAAAATTAAGATGTCAGCATTGATGAATCTCTTAACTAAAATTTTTAAGAAGCACTTTAAGACTCAGTAACTTTTCCCTGTTTTGTGTGGTTATATTAAAATGGTAACAATTAATTTTGCAGCAACTTGACAGTAATTATTTAATTCTTAACACATCGTGGAAGGTAATTTTTAGAAATGACAGACTAAAATATATATTTAAATCTGCTTAGTTAATTAAACCATGAAAGACTAAGATGGAAAATGCAATAAGAATTCAATTTAATTCTAAACCTGGACTAAATTTATAGATTAGAAGTAAATGATTGGTTCTAACACATGTACGTAAGGATTACAATACTAAAATGAATACTAGCTCCAGGTCAAGCAGCTAGTAAAAGGCATTCTTGGCAGCGGTAGCAGCAAGATTCCTTTTGGTAAATATTGGTAGCTGACAACAGGACAGATGTGTTGCAGGCTTCACTTAAAAGCTAGTCTCAGATCAAAATCCATCACACGTGGTAGGTATTGCACTGACTCTGTACACTGCCTTGGGTCAGTGTACAATATGGTCATTTTAACAGCAGTAATTCTTCCAATCCACGGGCACAGTATATCTTCCCATCTGTTTGTGTCATCTTCCAGTTCTTTCATCAGCATCTCATAGTTTTCTGAGTACAGGTCTTTTACCTCCTTAGTTAGATTTATTCCTTGTTGTTAATTTTTATATGATTGTAAGTGGGACAGTTTTCTTAATTTCTCTTTCTGGTAGTTCCTTGTTAGCGTATAGAAATGCAGCCACTGAGTATAATATTCGCTTTGGGCTTATCATATATGCCTTTATTATGTTGAGGGATTTCCCTCTAGAGCCACTTTGTTGAGTTTTTATCATAAATGGATGTTGACTTTTGTCAAAAGCTTTTTGTGCATCTGTTGAAATGATCACATAGTTTTTATTCTTTAATTTGTTAATGTGGTGTATCACACTGATTGACGTGTGGCTACTGAACCATCCTTGCGTCCCTGGGATAAATCCCACTTGATCATGGTGTATGAGCTTTTGAAAGTACTGTTGAATTCGGTTTGCTAATATTATGCTGAGGATTTTTGCATCTATGTTCATTAGTGATAGTGGCCTGTAATTTTCTCTTTTTATGATATCTTTGTCTGGTATCAAGGTGATCCTGGCCTCATAGAATGTGTTCCAAAACATGTGTTCTGTCCTCTGCAATTTTTTGGAATAATTTGAGAACGACAGGTCTTAACTCTTCTCTAAATGTTTGGTGGAATTCACCTGTGAAGCCATCTGGTCTTGGACTTCTGTTTGTTGGGCTTTTTAAAATTATCGATTCCATTTCAGTAATGGTCACCAGAGCTCTATGCTGTACGGCTTCCTCCTATGTGGGCTGCCCGGGCCCTTCTCTTGTAGCAGGCTGACTACTGTGGGCATGCTAGAAGGCTTGTCTGACCTTTGTTCCAGTCGGTTGCCAGGCCCTGCCTTGTGCAGAGGCTGCCAGCCGGCCGTGGGTTGGCAGGTCCAAGTCCTGGCACGGCTGGATACAGGGCCAGGGGAGTCTTGGTCCCGCTGCCAACCTGCTGGCGGGTGGGGCTGAGTCACGAGGGGGTGACCTTCTGGTGGGCTGGGCCAGTCCTGTCGTGGCTGGCCGCAGGGTCCATGGTGTCCTGGAGCTGGTGATGGGGCCACGTCCTGAGGTCTCCAGCTGCAGGACCCTGGGGGTCCTGGAGTTGGTGTTAGCTCTCAGGTGGGCGGGACAAGGGCCCAGGGCATTCCAGGGCTGGTTCTCACCCCTTGGTGGGTAGGGCTGGGTTCTGGGCCCACCCAGCTGCCTGGCCTGAGGCAGCCCAGGACACCAGTGCTGACCGGCTGGTAGGTGGGGCTGGGCTCTGGCACTAGAGGGAGGATTTCAAAACGGCGCTTACCAACACCTCATCCTCGTGGCGGGATGAGCTCTGCACAATGGCTGCTGCAGCGTCCTCACCGCAGGCTGAGCGCTGCTACCTGCTGCCTCTCTGCGAGGCTCTCCAAGATCAGCAAGTGGGTCTGACCCAGGCTCCCTCCAGGTTACTGCTCTGGCCTGGGTCCTGCAGCGTGTGAGATGCGGCATGCGCTCTTTAAGCATGGAGTCTCTATTTACCACAGCATTCTTCTCTCTTTATCCTTGCTTTTCTCTGTTAAATTTCTAGCTAGTCTACCACTGAGCTCTTTGCTATCATGGAGCTACAAGCCTCTTCTCAATTGCGTATTACCAAGCTCTCCGTCATTTCTGAGAGTGCCCTTCCCCACCATCTCCTCCAAATAAAATCCATCTCCTCAGGGAGGGCTGTGGAACTCCCTGCTTAGCCTGCCTCTGCCCCGGGCAGAACCTCGCCCCACTGCTCCAGAGCTGGAGGCGGGCACAGTGGCCTCCTCTCTCACCGTGACCTCCCACCCTACGACTAGGGCACTGATTAGGGACTGCAGCCCCTAGTCTCCTCTCCTCTCCGAGTATGGAACTGCCCCCTACGAGGGAGCCAAGATGGGGACAGTAGTGGCCCCATATCCTTGGCCTGCCACACCTGGGGTAGAGGTTCCACCCTAGAGTGGTGGCTAGGTACGTGGGAAGTCCCAGACCTGTTGGCCACACCTGCCTGGAATAAAGCTTGTGCCTGCAGCTTGCGGGAGGGGGCTGAGGATGCTGGAGGTCTGCCCCTTCCAAGGAGAAGCCAGCAACGCAGGCTGGGACCTGGAGGAGCGGAAGGCCGTCATCTTGGCTGCAGCCACACAGCGCACCACACTGAGCCGGGGTGGCGCAGATTCAGTCCTAGACCGAATACCCAGATTCTCGCTGTTCTTACCAAGATTTAGTAGATTCTCATGAATGAATGTTTCTCCATGTACTGTATACCCTCAGGACAATTTCCAGAGACTTTAAATAAATGTTTTTAAAATAATTTTCACCACTCACTTTTGATTGTTTCCTGGAGAGAGGGTCTACAAAGAGCCTCACATCACCATTCCAATACCTTTTCTATTTATGTTCACTTCTATCATTCATTTAAAATTTTCTCTTTGTGTTTTACAATCTAAGTAATATATTAACCTTCTGCATGTAATATATTCATAAAAACGTATAAGATGCAAATAACTGTACATGTCCTGTGTTGATCAAAATATCTCAGATAAGGTGCTCAATCAAAACCATTTGGAGAGTTCAGACCTTGTACACACCCCTGGCTTTTTCCACGTTCCACTTTGGATATAATTACCTTTTCCATCAGGGAAATCATGGCACGTGCTCTGGGTCCTTGACGCTGTCACCATCCCCAGCAGGAAACTATTGCCAGCTCTTTTTTCCTAAGCCAATGAGAGAGATGATGTTGGCTCTGGGATCGTGTCAGTTTCGGCAAGTAGAATACATTAATAACTTTTACACTATCTGACACAAATATAAAATCAGCAACCTTTACTGTATAGTATGGACATTTTTAGAGCAACAATTCCCAATTCTTTTCACTATGCTGCCTGTGAAATACGTAGAAGATTATTAATCCATCTTTAATAGCACATCTGAATCTACAGCAATCTTACTTATCCCTGTGAGAGTAAATTTTTTTAAAGAATGGTTGTCACTATCACCTATGAGGTGGAGAATAATTAATGAAAAATTTCATTGGACTTTTCTGGGAAAATGGCTTTTGATTTCCACCTGTGAAAAGTCTGCTTTAAAAAAAATGTAATCTAAGAGTTGTAAACATTTCTGCCTTGCAATTATCCACTTGGTTACGTGAAAAACATTTTTAAATACCCCAGCGTCTTTGTGTTTCCATTTGCTTCCAGATAAAACAGCGTTATCTCCATTTAAAAATTCACAGAATACACCAGTAGGACCCTTTCAGGAATGTGTTTGATAATTTACCTCCTCAGTACGTTCACCAAACATCTGCAGACACCCCGGCCATTCCCCAGACACAAAACTGCTGGAACCAAGTCACTCTCCCGTGCGGAGGTGTCAACAAGTAAACAGATGACAGACACAGAAGCACTACCAGGAAAACCCTATGCCTTATCATCATTTGAGCGAACCGCTCCAGGCTTTGAAAAAGAAAACAAATCGTAGTACAGCTGCTATTCCAAGCAGCGGGTGGGCGCGCAGTCCCCTTGGTGCTGCGGACAGAGTTTCTGCAAACCCCGCGGGGGCCGCCCAGCTGCCAGGCCCCGGCCCTGCTCGGTGTCCGGAGCCGCAGAGGCTCGCGGGGGACAAGCCGGGGGACACACCGGAGCCCGCGAAGGGCCGGGTCCCCAGCAGGGCCGCGTCCCCAGCAGGGCCGCCCTGGCGCGCGCGGAAAGGGCGGCGCCGGTTCTGGTACCTCGTGGGACGAGGGCCGAGGCGGGAACACCGGAGCTCCGACCCGCACTGCGTGACGCGACGCCGCTGCACCGGGAACGGCTGGAAGGCGCCCCCGCGGCGGCAAAGGAGACGGGCCGGGGCCCAGCGACCCACGGGGACGTGACGCGGGGTTGGCACGTGGACGCGCGCGCCGGGCGGGCGGGCGAGACGCTTCGGGGGCCCCGCGCGCCCCGCCGAGGTCTGCGGCCCCCGCCCGCCCGGCGCCGGGTCCCGGGCGCCCCGAGCCCGCGCGGGGATGTGGGCCCTCCCGCCCGGGAGCGCAGTCGCCGCGGCGGCCGCCGAGGACGCAAGACGGAGCCGCGGCCCGCGCTGTCCGGGGAGAAGACGGCGGCCCTTCCGCCTGGGACGACGGGACTTGCGGCGCCAGCCCGCGCCGCCGGACCGCGGAGAGCAGCGCAGGTAAGGAGCGCAGCCGCGGGCCACCGCTTCGCCGTCAGCTGCCCGGTTTGCAGCCCCTGAGCTGGCCCGCGCGTGGGCAGGCGCCCCCAGCCCGACCCCGCACCTGATCCTTCCGCCGCTGCGGCCCGCGGGTCCGGGGGGAAGCCACGCAGTGTATTTGGGACCGTCCGCCTGCCTTTGCCCCAGAGAGTTTTGCTGGCCGAGCCGCCCTCGGACTGGACTTAACTTCGGGGGAGTGACTCGTGTTCCGTGAATTGGTTTTGCTCATCGCGTCGCCCTGGGTTACTGACCGGCCCGCCCCCGGAGTTAGGCGCGAGCACACTTGGGGGCTGACCAGGGCTTCCCGGGGCGGGGCGGGGCGGGGGGTGGAGACAGAGAGCCCTGAAGTCACGTGTCTCACACCCGCTTCCCTGGGGTGGTCCCTCCAGCCTCAGCCACTACCCACCGAGTACCCATGGTTGGTAGGTACATATTTGCGTGTTATCACTTGGTTAAATCGGGATTAATTAGAAAGTTGATAGGAGCCGTCGCTGGATAGTTGACTGGGACAGTCACGTACGGTTTTTCTGGGAAACAGCTGCTCGTCCCGTGTTACCTGCTGTCGTAGGAGCAGATGTTACAGAGATGGCACTCTGTGTAGATGCGTGGTATTGTTGTACTAGTGCTGTTGGGTGTCCCTTAAAGCGAGTAAATCTGTGTAAAACAAGGGAATTGTACTTTTTCAAGTAAGCCTTTTTCTATGACTCTCTTGTGCTTTTCTTCCTTGAACATAAGCAGGTTATTTAAAAACTATGAAAAATAGATTTTACAGTATTTGTCAAATATTTACTTAAGCTGATCTCTTGGTTCTTGGTGATGGACTATTTTACTGGAAGGTTCAGTGTGTCTGGTATTAAAACTTCCTCTGGAGAAAATGTGCTTCCAAACATTCCAAACAAAATGATTGCAAAGTGGCCCCCAGTCCACGTGTGTAAAACATCCCGCAGTGAACTTTTGAGGTTGTAGAACAATCATGTTTTCAATTATTTTACTTTCTCTGAATCTTATGTTCTTTCCATTTTCAGTGTTTGTTAGAGCTGAATCAGACATTACACACAATATTTAGTAGATACTGCACATAAATCATTAACACAGATAGTACACTTACACTTCAGGCTTAGAAACATAAGAAGGTGCCCTGCATAGCAATTGTAATCTATGAATAATGTTTCTTTAATCTCAGAAAAAATGTAGTGATGAATAATCCATTGAACAAATTAGATTCGTTAGAACTACATAGCAGACTATAAAAGGAATAAAACTCACATTTAACCAATAACTTGTTTGCTTTTTTAAACTATGAAAACACCTCTCTCACACATAATGAGGATAATGCTCATTTCATTTTTAAAGAGGCATTTTATTCCTGTGGCTAGATCATATTTTAAATATATTAAAAATATATATGTACTATTACATTTTAATCGGCACCATTTCATTTTCTTCGTTCTGATTTTTTTTAATAAACCTGTAGGTTACTTAGAGTTTTGTTTTTAATTTTATTTATTTATTTTTGGCTGCATTGGGTCTTTGTTGCGGTGGCTTCTCTTGTTGCAGAACATTGGCTTTAGGTGCGTGGGCTTCAGTAGTTGCAGCATGCAGACTCTGTAGTTGTGGCTCGAGGGCTCTAGAGAGCAGACTCAGTAGTTGTGGCGCACGGGCTTAGTTGCTCCACGGCATGCGGGATCTTCCTGGACCAGGGATCGAACCCATGTCCCCTGCATTGGCAGGCAGATTCTTAACCACTGTGCCACCAGGGAAGTCCTGATTTTTTTTTTTTTAATTTATCAGACCCGCGTTTAGTCTTTACTACTTAAGATTGTGCCCTGCAAGAGCTCCTGTCTTACTGTGGATAACATCTGCAAGTGTCTACAGGCATAGTTACAGTTAAGCAAAAAAAGGTAATTGTATTTCTTTCTCCGGAATTGTATTGTTAGAAAGTGATGTATGTGGGAATGATCATTGTAGTGTAACAACCCAAACATTTCATTTTCTAGACTTAGGAAATGGTGCTTTGTGATTTTTAAAAAACTGCCCATTTCATTGTCTTCTTCGTTAAATTTATACGAAGTAAACACAACTGGTTATGTGCTCTCAGTGATACAAATACAGTGTTCTCTGTATAGACAGCCCTCCTTCGAAGTATATTTGCATATAAATGTCTGAACATGACACCTGCCAAATTAGGAAACAAAATAACTACATATAACACCGTGTCTGTTTAGCATATCATTTTGTTAGATGTGAGGGAGATATTTGTACTGGAATAGGAGGCCGCAGGAAAAGGAGATGGTAAAGAGATGCTTCCTAAGTATTTTAAGGTCATGGACCCCTTTGAAAGTCTGGTGATAGTTATGGATGTGCTAGGAAATGCCTGGACCTACTTTGGATTCAATTTCAAGAGGTTAACAGCTCTCGAAGCCCAGTCTTGGACTCCGACCAAGATCACTTAAATTAGATTTTTAGCATGTCAGTAGGCTTCGTTGCTGCACATACAAAACTCTAAGTCTTTCCATTATATCAAAACATAACTGCATTAATAATTACCTTAATAATAAAACAATGAAAACCTAATTGGAAAAGTAACATGAACCAGATATTAATTTATAAAAATGTGCTTATTATCTTTGTCTAATGTTGGTTGCTAAACGCTTTTTGTCAAAAATAAGGTCTCTGAATGAGAAAAGGAAGAATTTTTAAATTTGAAAAACTCAACTGAAATCATATTGCATTGAAGACAAAGACCTAAGGAGCAAACAGATATGAAAAAGCTAGGGCTGTTTACAAGTCATATTCTTACAAAGAATGCCTATATGAATCGTGGAGCTATTTAGGTGCAGTTCTGTGGGTTGTGTTGGAACTCAGGGTCCTGACGAATGGCCCCTCTTGGTAGACACGGTTTCCTCCTCTGTATCCTTCTCCTTTAAGATTCATGACTCCGTCCGTTTGTTTGAAATCTCTTAATTCAGGATGAATTGAGGGAAATATCCAATAAGTTATTCTCCAGAGAATCTCCTTCTCAGATGTACCCCTAATAGCTTGCTCCTTTACCTCTGTCCTCTGGCATTTGCCTTAACAACAAAAGGGCTGTGTCCGTGCCATCGATTGAGCTCCTGCTCTAACCCAGGCACTTGAGGAATTCCATTTCATCTCATCTTCACAGGCACCCTGTGATTAGGGCCCCCCTTTACACAGGCGGAAACTGGGCCACAGAGGCTGTCATTGGCCCAGGTGGCTGCTGGGCGGAGCCGGGTAATAACAGAGACCTGCCTCCAAACCCGTGGTCCCCACTGCAGCACAGTGCCCAGGACAACCTTCCCATGAGCCCTGCATTTTACTTTTCTTATGGATGCAAAACAGCTCAAACAGCCAGTCCATGTGACTAGGGCTAGTGATTCCTTGAATCAAGGGAAAAGAAGACCAACGTTTAAGGTTAAAGTGACGTCGTGTAAAAATTAAGCACCGCTAACCTTCACGCCCTTAAAACCTCACAGAATCTGTCTTTGGAAACTCTGTAGACACCTCCTTTAGGTCTTCCTCCTCTCATTAAGTGTATTTCTTTGACTTTTTAGTAAGTCAGGTAAATATAGGAGATTGATAGAATAATATCTTATTAACACAGTATTCTATTAGCAAGTATCGAGGTGAGTTGAGTATAGTAGAAGGGTGGTTTAGCCCACTGTACTTCCTTTTTATGAAAGATTTTAATTTTATTAACATTTATCCTAATCTGCCTGGGACAGTTCTGTCATCCTTTACACAGGATCATGTTTCACTACCCCATTTTTGCCTGTCTTCCTTTTTTCCTTTCCTGCCCTTTCTTGATGGGTCCTAGACCAGATTTTCTGTACATTTCATGGGAGGATTTAGAGCACATATTTGTGGTAAATTTGGTCAAACTCACACCCACACACGGTGCAGGCTCGTGGTTGGTACAGGCTCTGACTTTGCTGTCTTTCCATCCACAGCCTTGAGGAGGGAGGGTCCTCTCCTTGTATTTCCTTCCATGGCAGGAGCTCTGGCCTTGCTCTTCCCAGAGGCCAGTTATCCCTGTTGGACACAAAGATTCAGGCTTGGCCTCTGGGCCTGAGAGTAGGTCTCCTCACCTGCTGCCTCCGCACCTGTGAAGCTTAACCTCCCACTGTCTCTGACTGTGACTTCCGTCCGTATTTCTAGCCCTTGAGAATTTTCCACTCTTTCCTATAAGTTTGACTGTATATACTTTTTAATTAATTAATTAAATCATTTCTTAAAAATTGAAGTATAGTTAATTTACAATGTTGTGTTAGTTTCAGGTATACAGCAAAATGATTCATTTATACATTATATATATATATATATATATTCTTTTTCAGAGTCTTTTTCATTATCGTTTATTATAAGACATTGAGTAGAGTTACCTGTGCTGTACCGTAGGTCCTTGTTGGTTACCTATTTTATGTATAGTAGTGTGTATCTGTTAATCCCAAACTCCTAATTTATCCCTCCCCCCAGCCTTTCCCCTTTGGTAACCATAAGTTTGTTTTCTGTATCTGTGGGTCTATTTCTGTTTTGTAAGTAAGTTTATTTGTATCGTTTTTAGATTCCACATATAAGTGAGATCATACGACATTTGTCGTTCTCTTTCTGACTTGCTTCACTTAGTATGATTGTCTCTTGGTCCATCCCTTTTGCTGCAAATGGCATTCTTTCATTCTTTTTTATGACTGAGTACAGTTGATCTTAGTTTTTTGAAGGTGGAGGGGATGTAAGAATGTCATATAACTATCAGATTCACTTCTTGAATTGACAGTGCTAATTAGACACAGTAAATTTATTTTTAAAATAGTAAAACCAAAGTAAAACGTGACCCACAATACAGTTTATTTCCAGTGGGTTGTATCAGGAGGTAGAAAACTTTTTCTGTAAGGAGGCATGTAATACATACTTTAGGCTTTGTGGGCATAAGGTCCTTGTCACAACTAACTACTCAGCTCTGCAGCGTTGGCCGCCATGGGGATCCCTAAGAGAATAAGCATGGCTGTGACCTGGTCTCACTCTACCTACAAGGACAGGTGGCGGGCCTTATTTGACACACAGGCCATTGTTTACCAAACCCTGACCCATACTAATGAAAGCAGTCAATTATTAAGAAATATGTTTAGTTGTGAAATATTTTTCAACATAGACTGGAATATATGTAAACATTCTTTTTTTGAGAAATCACCTCATACAAAATACTGCTTAGTCGTCCTCGAAAGATTTGGCAAAGAAGGAATCAGTCCCTTTTATCCTGACTTTGCTTTCTCTTCTCACCTCTTGCTTCAGGGAATGAGATAATACACAACCCCTGCGCCCCCCTGCAAAAAACAAACAAAAAAAACGTTGCTTTCCTCGCTGGAGCTAAGAATTCAAACTGAGTAAATTAATGTTTGTAAACTATGTCCAGGTTGTAAAAATTAGTACAAATAAGCGTTTCTCTTTTTTTGAAAAATAATATTGTAGTAGCTGCATCACTGAGAATATACTCTACGTGTTGCATTACAGTAAGAATCATCCCTGAGTTCCGTCACTCTGCAAAACCGTTGCAACAATGCACAGCGTAGAAAACTATATGAGTGACCCATACTTTAAAGGGGAGGTTGCATTGCACCTATCAGTAAACCATGATCATGTGCATGGTTTTGATTTTGTATTTTTATTACTTCATACAATAATCAAATGAGGTGAGCCAGATGAGTAATTGTTCTTTAAGAAAATAAACAAGAAATAAGAATTGGAAATAGGAAAAAGAAAAAAAAACTTAATATTTTATAAAGTTTGCCTTTTTGGCATTTGTAAGATTTTATAATTTCATTAGACTAAATATTCTTAGTTTATACTGGAAAGGAGTCCAGATTTTTCTATGTTGCTTAATTTAAAAAATATTAGCTACATATTGAAAAGTGGTGTTATCCTTTATTTGCTACACCTTAAACAGTTGGGAGATATTTTCCAACTTACAGATTTCAGTTATTTGTAGATCTTTTTTTCAAATAAAATAGATGCCCAGGGTGATGAAAGGGAAGGTATCTGTATATACTTTGGTTAAGAATATTTTCCTGCAAATAAACTACTTTTTTTTTTTTTTTTTTTTTGTGGTACGCGGGCCTCTCACTGTTGTGGCCTCTCCCATTGCGGAGCACAGGCTCCGGACGCGCAGGCTCAGTGGCCATGGTTCACGGGGCCAGCTGCTCCGTGGCATGTGGGATCTTCCCGGACCGGGGCACGAACCCATGTCCCCCGCATCGGCAGGCGGACTCTCAACCACTGCGCCACCAGGGAAGCCCTAAGCTACTTTTATTAGATTTAGAAAGTAGATGCAAGGCCTGCAGGTGTGCTTCACTAGGAGTAGGACAGGAGAAGACAGCAGAACCCAGAGAATCCCACAGGTATAGCCTATTTGTTCCAAAGGCAGATGACTTCAGTGTGGTGGTGCTCACGTGCCTCTGTTATTTCTGTGTGTAAGTTAGAGTAGCAAGAGTGTCCCGTAAAACCTGAGCAGTGTGCTGGCGGGGATGTGATGCAAGAGGAACTCCCATTCACTGCTGGTGGGAGTGCAGAATGGTGCGGCCACTTTGGACGACACTCTGGCAGTTTCTACAAAATTAAACACGCTCTTAGCATATGATCCAGCAATTGTGTTCCTTGGTATTTACCCAAAGGAGTTGAAAACCTATGTCTACACAAAAATCTGCACCCAGGAGTTTATAGCAGCCTTATTCATAATTGTCAGAATTTGTTGACAACCAAGATGTCTTTCCATAAACGAATGGATAAACAAACTGGTACATCCAGACGATGGAATGTTATTCAGTGATAAAAAGAAGTGAGGTATCAAGCCACAAACAGACATGGAAGAACTTAAATGCATATTACTAAGTGAAAGAAGAAATCTGAAAGAGCTACATGCTGTATGATTAAAATAATATGACTTTCTGGAAGAGTCAAAACTATGGAGACAAAAGCGAGAGAGAGGCATGGACATATATACACTACCAAACGTAAAATAGATAGCTAGTGGGAAGCAGCCGCATAGCACAGGGAGATCAGCTCGGTGCTTTGTGACCACCTAGAGGGGTGGGATAGGGAGGGTGGGAGGGAGACGCAAGAGGGAGGAGATATGGGGATATATGTATACGTATAGCTGATTCACTTTGTTATAAAGCAGAAACGAACACACCATTGTAAAGCAATTATACTCCAATAAAGATGTAAAAAAAAAAAAAAAAACTATGGAGACAATGAAAAAAGAGCAGAGGTTGCCAGATGCAGGGAAGCGGTGTGAAAGAGATGAACAGACAGCACAGAGGATAATGGGGCAGGTAAAAAATATTCTCTGTGAATCAACACAGGAGGAAAGCTGGACAATTCACAAATATGTAGAAGTTAAACAAAACGCTCCTGAACAACCAATGGGTCAAAGAAGAAATCAAAAGGGAAATGAAAAAATACCTTGAGGCAAGTGAAAATGACAACACAACATAAAACCTTTGGGGTGCTGCAAAAGCCAGTGGAAAGAGGAAAGTGGGGAGCAAAAGTGCCTACATTAAGAAAAAAGAAAGGTCTCAAATAAATAACTTCATTTTATAGCCCAAAGAACTAGAAAAGGAGATCGAAGTCAGCAGAAGGAAGGAAATAAGAAATGTCAGAGCAGAAATAAATGAAATAGAAACTAAAAAGACCATAGAAAAGATCAATGAAACTTGGAGCTCATTTTTTGAAAAGTAATTAAAATGTACAAACCGTTAGTTAGACTAAGAGAAAAAGAGAGGACTCACATAAACAAAATCAGAAGTTAAAAAGAAGTCATTACAGGGCTTCCCTGGTGGCGCAGTGGTTGAGAGTCCGCCTGCCGATGCAGGGGACATGGGTTCGTGCCCCAGTCCGGGAAGATCCCACATGCCGCGGAGTGGCTGGGCCCGTGAGCCATGGCCGCTGAGCCTGCGCGTCTGGAACCTGTGCTCCGCAACGAGAGAGGCCACAAAAATGAGAGGCCCGTGTACCGCAAAAAAAAAAAAAAAAAAAAAAAAAGTCATTACAAACAATAGAACAGAAATACAAAAGATCATAAGAGACTACTATGAACAATTACATTCCAACAAATTGGATAACCTGCAAGAAGTGGATATATTCCCAGGAAAAATACAGCCTACCAGGACCAAATCAGTAAGAAACAAAATCTGAAGAGCCCAATAACAAGTAGGGAGATTGAATCAAAATTAAAAAATCTCCCAACAAAGAAAAGCCAGAGACCAGCTCTGGCTTCACAGGTAAATTCTACCAAACGTTTAAAGAATTAATGCAATTTCTTCTCAGACTCTTCCAGAGGAGTAAAAAATGCGAACACTGTTTTTTTTGCATTTTTATATTTTGAATTCATCTGGTCAAATTGGAGGAGATACAGGAGATGATCATTTCAGAATGGAATGTGAATGTGATCCGTTTGATCATGTCAAAGTAGGCAGGGGAAATGCTGATGTCCTCGGTTGGAGAGCAGAAGGGTGGAGAGATAGATGCTCTGTCATTAGGGACCAAGAAACAAATGCTTACACAGACTGGAATTTCAGACGTGACCACGGGTAAAACAACAATAGAGAAAAGGAGAGGAAGGCTACTGGGTGATAACGTATATGAACTCAACCCACAGGGTGAGTCTGGAGTTAGTAAATCAAGCTATAGCAATATAAAGTTATTTGAAGGTCAGAAGTAAGTATGGGGAGGAAGATGTAAGTAGTGACCTCAGAGCAGTGGACGTGGGGATGGCAGGGAGAAGCGGGAGATGTCGGGGTTTATCACAAGCCCTTCTGATGGATTTCCTCTCCAGCGTGAGCCGGTTCTGCCTTGGTAATTACTCAGTGGGTTTCCTGTCATTCTGATGGGCACACGCCACACTTCCATTCTCTGCCCAAAAACTCTATACTTACTGGAGCTGCAAGATCTGTTCCCTATAATTATACAAAGTTATATGTTCATGGAATAATACTTTTTAATGATTATGACTCACTTCAGACATTACCATCAGATAACTTTTGAAATTTCAGATCATGCTCCGTTTTCTCTTCTGAAATCTAAAAGTTTTCTATTCCTCTTAGTCTTTCCTTTTCTTACCTCTTATTTCTCCAGCATCCCGATGGTTTTATCCCCTCTGTCTTCCCTGAAAACACTGAATTAGCCCTTTATACTAAATATTGACTTCTAAATTCCCCCAGAGTACCATGAAAAACATAAAATACCTACATTCAGTAGTCTAGTAATCAGTTTCATTTTTTATTGACATGGTAACTCTGAAGGGAATACGAATTATCTTTGTTAAAATGCGTACACTTGGATCATCCCTATTTAAAAATAATCAGAGAAGCTGGGTGAGAATCGTCCAGGTAATTACATTCATTACATTCCAGATGAAAACTGCGTTTTCAGTTGTGTATGGAATCATTTGATCGCTTCATTTTGCTTACTTGAAAAGTCTGTGGCCACCTTTTGAAGACGTATAGCTTCAATTGAAAGTGCAAATAATTCATATGGTATTTTTTCAAGGTTTAAAGTTTATCACTTACAAAGGAATTTAATTTGATTTCACATTTCATTTGCCCCGAAAGCCATCCCTTATTGCTGTTATACTGACCTCTTCTGGATAATTCTTGTAATGTCATTCTGATTGTATATGTTAGCTCTATTTTTTTTTTTTTTTTAATGTTACTGTGCACTATAGAATTGATATCATAAAAAACAGAGTCTGGTGTAACTACAAAGTTCACCTAATTGAGGGTTGACTCTAGGTGGGTGCTGAGAGGGGAGTTCATGGTCCAGTAGAGAGAACAGGTCTATAAACCAATGATGGCAATGTAAATACAGACAATTATAATACATTTAAAAATCCATATACAGGGGCTTCCCTGGTGGCGCAGTGGTTGAGAGTCTGCCTGCCGATGCAGGGGACACGGGTTCGTGCCCCAGTCCAGGAAGATCTCACATGCCGCGGAGCGGCTGGGCCCGTGAGCCATGGCCTCTGAGCCTGCACGTCCGGAGCCTGTGCTCCGCAACGGGAGAGGCCACAGCAGTGAGAGGCCCGCGTACCGCAAAAAAAAAAAAAAAAAAAAAAAAAAAATCCATATACAAGGCTGCCTCTGAAAAGGTAAAAGATGAGAAAAAGATGAGAGGTGACTCTAATCCGAGGTACAGCCAGGCAGCCGACAGCACTGTGACTCCCGTGGTTTCTTATGGAGCCCAAAGGAAGGGGACAGGTGAGATGGGCAGGGCTCCACTGCAAAGGTGCGTGTGGCTGTCCAGAACCTGGTACCATATCCTGACGGCTTGCTGAAGGGCTTGAAGCAGGGCGGTGACAAGGACAGAATTACCTGTCCTCAGCGTTTCTCTGGCAGCCCCAGGTATAAGGTGAGCACAGCGGGGCCTAGAAGCAGGGAAGCAGGTCGGCTACACACAGACCAGGTCCCGCAGTCAGGGGGGCACTGATGGGTGGAGAGGGAGGCAAGGCAGCAGGAATGGGGGAGCTTAGGGACTGGCAGGCTGGTTAGCGAGGGAGATTCCCAGATCTGTCGCCCCTGGTTTTTGTGGAGGATGGACGAAAGAGCGGGTCTGGGCAGATGATAGAGTGTGGCCTGGTCTGGGGAGATTCTGCCGTACAGGCGCTCACGGCTGCAGTTAGCGTATAAAGCCACAGGCGCTGTTTAAAATGGGCCCACTGTGTATTCATCAACTTCAGCTGGGCCCGGAACGTGGCCTAATAGGTCTCACTAGGAACTTTCCTGCCAACTCTTCAAGGCAACTGCACCAGACTTCTCGGTTCTCTCCAAACCTTGAATTATCTTGTCTGAAAGTCACTTCTCTCCACGCCCTTAGCAGCTCTAACCTTGAACAAACTACTTTACATCTAGTGGAGGGTTAGACCAGTTTTCTTTAAGGACCCTTATAGCTTTAAGATGTTATGATTCTGTTGAAAACAGATGAGACGTGTATGTGAGTTACAAACCCGAACTACAGTGGAAACTTTGAAGATCTCGTTTCAATAATCTCAACTATGCTAAAAAATCAAAAGATTTCTCTTTTCTCGAAGTCATCCTCCAGCAGGACCAAAAGTAGAAGTCAATAGTGTTAAATGAATCTGTGAACGTGAATGGAGATCCAACATACAACTTGACCAATGGCCTTACAGAGCAGCCCCCAATGCTGAAACGTTCATTGCTATAAACCAGTTAGCTGATGGTGGAAAGGTCCCTCAGTAAGTAACCTGTCAGTGTGACATTTCAACCAGAATACTGAGTTAGGAGTTTCAAATTTTGACTTTTCAGACACACAGTAATACAGAAGTACCTCTCATAACATCACTGTTAAATATACTAGATATTTTTGTTGAGAATCGGTAGTTGTGCCACGGTTTTACGTCTAAACGAATTGCCATGATGAGAAGAATAGTAGCGTGTGAAGAATTCATGGAAGATTTTCAAATGTCTTATAAATAAATGTACGATTAGTTGAAGCTGTATCAGCTTTTCCTGTAAGACCTGCAGCTGTTGGTATTAAGCAGCATCAGATTTCAAAAGAAGTTCCAGCATAAATGAATAGAATAAGAGGAAAGGTCTCCTGAGAAGAAAATAAAACTTAACTGTGTGGATTACCATTACATTGCTTCTCATGATCCAGGTTTAGTGCTAAAATGGGAATTTAAATGTATAATTTAGTCAGTTTTAATTCAGACTCTAAAAGTAATGCAAAATAAAAGATTAAGGGTATTTGAGATTTTGATATTTGTTCTGTGTTCTTTACACCTTATAAAAATTGAATGATCTACTTATCGTCCTTTTTAAATAAAGGTAAGACAACATAACATCATCTTGTTACATTCACATAATTTGTTAAACAAAATATAAATTTAGTTTACTTAGAAAATAACTGTGATAATTTTAGCATGTGGAGTTTACCTTCTGTTTATTATGATGATCATTATTTAAGGTTTTCTCAAATGTTAAAGTTTTTTCACTTAAAAAGAAACCTAAGGAAAGTGGTTTTTAAAGAGTGACTATTACATGAGAATATGAAGTTTACTTGGAGGAGAACAGTATACATTTAATACCAATAAAGTTACGAGTTCTCAATGTTGCCTGTGAATTTGAAGTGATTTTTTATGAGATTTTTGTCAACATTAGATTCTACTGGAAACGTGTCCCAGAAGTTTTTGCTGTTCATTTAAGGTAAAGTTCATTTTAGAAAGTTACAATTACGTAAGACTGTCCTGATTCGGGGTTTAACTGGTGGTTTCGTAGGAATTTTTTCCCTCTTGGCACACTTAGTGCTGTGTTCTGGAATTGGTGCCCAAACAATTTTAAGTGTGGTATATGAGCTGTTTGTGTCACTAAGTAAAATTAGATGCGCCTGTTGCTAACAACCGGGGATGAAACTTGAGACAAGGCCAGGCCAGGGAGCCTTTTCTTCCAGGCTGGTTGGTGAACTTGAACTGTCCCCTCTCACTCAGCGAGTCGTGGGACAGCCTGAAACACTCTTGTCTCAGAAGGATCTGGAGCGGTGCAGTTAATTCACAGTGTGCTTTTTACAACGTCTAAGGTAAGTAATCGGTTTTTACTTGGATCTTATATAATTATAATGTTCAATTTAAAAACCAAATAGGTATGAGGCTTCTTGATTATTTTTTACCTTCATAGGTATCATAATAGAAAATGAATTTTAAATGTTGCATAAATTTAGCTCAAAATGATTATGTATTAAGTATCAACAAACTGTACTTAACGTCTCATTTCAAGTTTCTTTCAAGTTATTACAACTACTAATATGCCACCTGTGTTTAGCATGATTATGCCCTTTCTAATAGTTTTAATTTGTATCAATAGAATACCAGGATAGCATTTCTGTATTATCGGGCATTCAATCGTTATACTGTAATTAACCTAGACAAAGGATAATCTTTAAGATCACCTGCTGCTAATTCTACTCTTAAACTTCTGTGGCAGAATTACGTTTGATCTACATGTTGTCCATAGTTTTGTTACGGACATTTAAAAGCAGGGTAAAGTTCATGAGAACAGAAGTCCAGGTAGTTTGATACATTGAGAATAAGCAAAGCAAGAGTGAAGTACCAAGTGTGGCTGCCCAGCCCTCCCTGGATGAAGAGGGAAGAATGGATCTCTCCCTAAATCTGGAATAAATAACGTGTTGCTCAAAATATGTACGAAAAAGTAAAAAGAAGGAGAATCAAGGTAAACTTCAGCTTGTTTAAAGTGTCTGTTGATTCTGGTGGATCCTAAGTTAATTAGGGGCCTTAGAAGACAAGTTTGTAAAGAAAGTCGTCAAGAAAGATAATAGGGAAAAAATAGCTCAGCTGGCTGGAAGATGTGTCAGCAGGATGGAGTAACTCACTAGGCAGGAAAGGAACTACAAAACATACTGTGTTTATTTTTTGCTTATTTTCTTGGAAACATTTTGGATCCATAGAGCCACTTAACCGCCTCACGGTTCAAGTCGGTGTTAGTCTTAGAGGTTCTCGAATTTATCTGAGGTTTCTTTCAAAGCCAAAGGAAAAGTAGTATTTCAATATATTTCAATATCAAATTCCAAAGACTAACAAATCCAAGTTTCCCAAACATGCTGGCTAAGCTTGCAGCTAAAATGCTGCAAATAAAATTGTTCTATAATGTCCTTTAAAAAAAATACACACTCTAGTCACTAAACTAGATTGCTATTATATTGAAGATGAAACTCAAAGAATAATTGTAAATTATGAATGGGTGCCCATTTGGTTGAATTTTGCACATTTTGTTGGACCCGGGTAGGGTCTTCTCCGTGGCTTCTCTCAAGCCAGCCCAGCCCTGCTCACCCACCATGAACGTGGTTTCCCGGTGGGGAACCCTCAGGACCTGCCTCCCGCTTCTTTCTGTCCTTCCCGCCTCCTTCTCCTCCCAGCCTCAAAAGCATCCGGTGTTGCTCTTCTCTGGACCCACTTCGGGACCAGATCTTTCTCTGGTGTTCTCATGAGCTTTGCAGAATTCCTCACCCACTGTCCTTGCCATTCCAGACTCCAAGCTCATCTCCTATTTCACATGTTATTGTGCCTTGGGGAATTTTATGGAAATATAGATGCAGGAGTGTTTCATCTGTGGATCTGTAAGGGTCGGTCTTGAGACTTCTCCCCAAGCCCCTCACAGTGCCCGAGTCCACTTGACTTTGGTCCGGCTGGTGTGCTGTGCACTGGTGAAGGAGATGGGCTTCCCAAGGGCTGCATGTGCCCAAGGCGTCTGTGCTTTGTCCTGAAGCCGCTGGGATAGAATTAGTCTTGGGGAAGGTCACTCTGGTTGCCGTGGAGACTGGGTAAGGGGCGTGGAGGGAGGAGAGAAGCGCTGTAAAACATTGACAGATGGCCTCAGCTGAGGTCTGGAAAACAGACCCCGAGGGAGAACCAGCAGGAAGAAGTCGTTGCCATGGAGACCGTACCTAAAACCCAGCCTCACCTTTGTGACTATTTTAACTCTATTGTAAACATTCGCAGTGAGTTTTACATGTGAAACATCTCTGAAAAAGCACACTGTCAAGAAGCCTGATAGACCACTTGAGTTGGTCAATTGACCAACTGATCGTTGATGGGTGGACAGAATTGATCAAATCACAGAGCTAAGAAGGCATGACTTTGGAACTCAGTCTGGTTTATATGGTAGCGAAAGGGAAATACCTAAGATAGTATGGTTGAAAAGCAAAGGTAGGAACAGTGCTTTTCTGATCCTAATTTCCTCCCAAATCCAACTCATCTATCAAGGTAGAACTTCATGTGATCTTGAACCTTAAAATACACTGTTGAAATACAGAGTGCTAATGGATGAACATTCCTAGTAGAAAATGAAGTAGTGTGATGGTCACTGAGATGTGAAATGCAGGAACTGTCGGCCTATAAACTATGACCTATGCATCAGTCACCTCATTATGGCAATAAAAGGGCCAGGAAAATAGCAATGTGTAAATCTGTTATTTTCCCCTTTTGCTCTGTGGGTTCTGGTTATTTTCCTAGCAGTTTATGGAGTTTCTGTTAAAGTGGGTATGAGACACATATGAAGTGTGGTAAAGATGGAATGATTTCGGTTTTCAATCATAACATTGGACCTAGACGTGGGGACCTATTCCACAGATACATCGTAAATGAGAACATACTTCATTCTGCCTGCCTGCCTTTAACAAATACGTATAATTGAGTCCCTACTCAGTTCCAGGCACTGCTGTAGGTGCTGGTTATATTGTGGTGAACAAAACATCCTTATTTTGGCCTTATTTCCACCAACTTCAACTTCTGGACCTTGATATTACCCTTTAGTCAAATACTATATAAGGACTTGGTAAGAGCTTCAGATTTCTGAGTTTCTTTAATAAAACCAAGAATAAAACACTAAGAAAATATATTTGAATTGCCCATCTCTATAAATTTAACACTGCTTTAAAATAAGCCTCTATCTGAACTAAGCAAACATGCCTTTCAAAACCACAGTTTTGGGCTCCCCTGGTGGCGCAGTGGTTGAGAGTCCGCCTGCCGATGCAGGGGATACAGGTTCGTGCCCCGGTCCGGGAAGATCCCACATGCCGCAGAGCGGCTGGGCCCGCGAGCCATGGCCACTGAGCCTGCCTGTCCGGAGCCTGTGCTCCGCAACAGGAGAGGCCACAACAGTGAGAGGCCCGCGTACCACAGAAAAAATAAAAATAAAAAATAAAATATAACTGAACTCATTTCTGAGGAGTCTGTTTAGTTCTTTTTCAAACCCACCTTTTTAAAAAATCCTTTTGTATTAGTTCCTTTTGAGCATCAACCATGTATTTATCATTTCCGTGTCTCAAACTCCTGGCAACAGCCTATCCAGACCAGGCATTCAGTAAATGTTAGTTAAAATTAACAATGTCATTTAACAACATTTATGTAGTGGACGCTGTATTCAGTTACTATACTACGTACTATGACAAGAATCAAAGAATGTAGAAGGCAGAACTTCTATCCTTAAGATGGTTTTATTTTAGATAATAAATAGGTAACCATGAATTCAGAGCATATGAAAACTTATATTTTTGCAAAATATACTATAATGTTCCATGTCTGGAGCCTTACGCATTAAAATATTGATAACTATATTTAGAGAGAAGCATTTAAAGCTAATCAAAATTAAGGATACCATCAACATACTTTAAAGATGGTTAACAGGGAAAGGGGTGGGAAAATTTTTAGTTAATTTATTTTTGGCTGTGTTGGGTCTTCGTTGCTGCGCGGGCTTTCTCTAGTTGCGGCGAGTGGGGGCTACTCCTCATTGCGGTGCGCGGGCTTCTCATTGCGGTGGCTTCTCTTGTTGCGGAGCACGGGCTCTAGGCGTGCGGGCTTCAGTAGTTGTGGCACGTGGGCTTCAGTAGTTGTGGCTCGTGGGCTCTAGAGTGCAGGCTCAGTAGTTGTGGCGCACGGGCTTAGCTGCTCCGCAGCATGTGGGATCTTCCCGGACCAGGGCTCGAACCCGTGTGCCCTGCGTTGGCAGGTGTATTCTTAACCACTGAGCCACCAGGGAAGTCCCCATAAATTGTTTTTGAAATAAAGGAGCCTATGAAAATAATTTTTGCTCAAGATGTAGTAAAACTCAATATTATTTACCTTGGAGTATAGATTTTTAAGTTCTAACATAAAATGTTATCTTATTAATTTTTTGTCAAGGGTCTGTAAGTAGATCTTAAAGCATGATGCGTAACGCGTTGTTCCAGAGCAGTTTCTTGCCAGCGTGAATACTAATACTTTACAGTTATCTGACCTCGGAGTGGTAAAGAACGGGTGTCCTTTCCAATGCTAATTTTAACACATATCTGAAGGAAGCTAGCTGAACCTGATAGCCTCTGAAAGTCTCTAACAGAAAAAATTGAATATACAGTGTCAAATAAAAATGGAAGCCACCATGAGTCACCGTTCGAATATAAGCTAATAATTTATTAAAATAACAACGTCCACTTTTTAGAAAAAAAAAAAACTGGAGCTGAGTGTTCTGCCTCATCATTTTCAATCATGCCTGTCTAGAGTAAGATCCTTGTTCAGTGCAACACATCTGACACTGGTTAATGGCAGGTTAACCAAAAGAGTTACGGGGGGCAATGATAAAACGTGGCTTTGTTGCCCAAACTCAGGCCCAGATGCCTGCCGCTCAACCCGCCCTGTTCACACTTTGACTTTAGCCCCGGAAGGACCCACCCATTCCATACTTCTGACCTCCAAGACTATAAAATAATAAAACTATGTTGGGTTAAGCTAGGTTTGAGATAGCTTTACACCAGCAATAGGAAGCTCTAGATAGGAACAGAAATATGTAGCCAGTGGAAACCATACGTGTGCGTGCGCGCATGTGCATGTGTGTACACACACGCTTAGAAAACTGCTGTTTTTATCGATCTGGAGCAATACTGTAAATTAATGCACTTGCTTTAAATTCAGATTCTCTGGCCACCCTTCCCAATCCAATCGCAGACTCTTAGCCTATCTTGTACAGAAAGTGTGGTTTTGCCACCATTATTTAGATGACAAGTGCTTTGAAATAAATATAACAGAGTGCTGTGTTGGGAGTGAGTGGGTGTCTGGGGAAGACTTCTTTGAGAAGGTGTCATGTGAGCAGGTCTGAAGCTGAGGAGGGAGCTGGCAGAGGGTTTCAGGTGGAAGGGATGCCCAGGAGTGAGTCCTGACCTGAGGGTTCACCTGGGCTGATAAAGAGTGAATGGGGCGCTGTGAGCAAAAGACCAACAGCTGCAGATGAAGAGGTGAGCAAAGGCTCTCACGTAGGGTCTGGGAGGTGATGGAGGAGGTTGGATGTTCTCAGTGGGGAAAAGTCACGGGAAGGTGTGAAACTGTAGAGTGACAGGCGCTGACCTACATTTCACATGTCTGCTTGTGGGTGGAGAGGGGTTTCCAGAGGGGAAGGAAGGGAAGCAGGTTTGCAGTGGTGCAGATGACAGTTCGCAGTGGCTGGCACCAGCGCGGTAGCCGTGGCAATGGAGAGAAGTAGACAGATTTGGGATGCAGGTTGAAGGCAGAGCTGATGTGGGGCTGTGTGGGTGGTGATGGACTTTCTAATCCAAAAAAAGACTGGAGGGGTCAAAGGTGAGTGAGTGAAGAATGCCCTCATGAAATTGTTAACCCCTTAGGTTTTGAATAATGCAGATTGTCAGTCCTGAGTGTTTGAAAATACTGAGCGATGAATAGCACCATTTTATACAATCAGCTAGAACACGGGGAGATGCCTGTTGTTTGGTTGGAAAGAAATTTATAGAATTATTTTCACCATAACATTTTAAATAAGGACAGCTCCAAATCACTCCTAAAAATAAATGCATAAAAAACCTCAGAGGAGAATATTTTATATGATTCATCATTTTGCTACATTTACAATCAGAAAAGTCATCATAATTTCTAATCTTAATTTAAACAGTTAAAACCATGTTCTTTTTTTCTTTGTGGAAAGGGGAAAATTGAGCAACTTTTAAAAATCTCTTCATAGAGTTGAAATTGTTACTAAAACTCTTAACCTCATTTACATAAAACAGGGAATGTTTGTAAACATTTGTACACGTGCACATTTTGATCTTTCTTGAACTAGGTCAGTACTTGGGAGCTTAATTATAGGCCAGAGTTGGTGTGGTAGGTATCTTGAAAAGAGCCTTTTTAATTCTGAATAATTTAGTAGCTGAAGGAAGATGTAATTTAATCATTTGGCACAAAATTGAGTAATTGGATTTTTTCTTCAGAAGGCTCTTGGGTACCAGCTTGATTTTCCTCCCACTGAATCTTTTAAGAATGTGATAACTGGATTGTTGTAGGTTGGTGCTTCAATTGCAAGCTTAATCTTGCAGAATT
This sequence comes from Stenella coeruleoalba, assembly GCF_951394435.1. Lineage (NCBI taxonomy): Eukaryota > Metazoa > Chordata > Mammalia > Artiodactyla > Delphinidae > Stenella > Stenella coeruleoalba. The sequence continues at coordinate 2,432,720 of NC_137164.1, forward strand.
TTGAAAGCTGTATATGTATTGATTTTATTGATCAAAATCTGAAAATATAATCACTGGATTTCAAATGAATTTGTCATATCTAAATACATTGCATGACAGATTATCGCTGTGGTTGAAATACAGTGACATGTTTCAAAGTAATCGCCAATGCTCATTTTAAACATCACTAATTTGGGAAATTTGTTATTGGGGTAAAAAGTATTTTGTGGGACTAATGGTCAATCAATATTGACAAATCTTTCTGGCCATGTGTCTCTCCCTCTCTCCCTCTACCCTCTTCCCCCCTCCCCCCTCCCTTCACCCCCCCTCCCTTGCCCCCCACCCGGTGGCAGATGGTACGTGAACAATACACCACGACCACAGAAGGCACCCACATAGAGCGGCCAGAGAACCAGTCTGTCTACAAAATCGGCATCTATGGCTGGAGAAAGCGTTGCCTCTACTTATTTGTTCTTCTTTTGCTCATCATCCTCCTTGTGAATCTTGCTCTTACAATTTGGATTCTTAAAGTGATGTGGTTTTCCCCAGTAAGTATTTTTTTTCCTGATAAACATGTTCTTGTTTTGTTTGTGCGGTCACTTCAACCACATTGTATCAACAGAAGCTTCCTTTCATGCAGTTAATGTTGGTTTCCTGTCTGGATCAGAATTTTCAGTAGCAAAAAATAATATAACATTCACTTTTCTTTTTTACCTTTTTTAAATAATTTCACTGCGAACTGTAGCGTGTTGGTTTTCATTGCAGTGCTGTATCCTGGTTGGGTTGGTGGCTGCCCGAATCTGTACGTATGTTAAAACTCATAGAGCTATAAGCCTGAAGAGTCCATTTTATTGCATCTTAATTTTAAAAAAATTTTAAATAGTAATGGTAAGATTTTTTTTTTCTGACATGTTGGTGGGCTCTTGCATGTTTGTTATAAAGTGATTACTTAAATCTTATATGCATTTCCTAAATAGTCCTTTGTATTTACACAAGACGTAATAAAATACTGAATATTGAATAAAAACCACTAAAGTTTTAAATAAAGTGTTTAAGAGAAATACAATAAAGTGCGGATAGGAAATCTATGAAAATGCATACATGATTTAAGTTGATACTAAAAGAAGTGAAGAAGAAAGCAATAACAAATCTCTTTTGAACAGACAGGGATGGGTCACCTGCATGTTACAGAAGATGGACTTCGCCTGGAGGGGGAATCGGAGTTTTTATTCCCACTGTATGCCAAAGAAATACACTCCAGAGTGGTAAGCAGATGAGGACACGTTTAAAGAATTTGTGTTTCATGAGAAATAAATAATGGTGAAACACAGAAAGTTTGCTTTTCTGATGAAAGGTGTGCACGCGTCGACACTGCATGTTTCCCTGGCCACGTGCCTTGGGTGGGCCCTAGCGAGTGACCCCCATGGTCACACCCAAAACCTTGCCTGGAAACCCCCAGCCCCGCCCCAGCGGATTTCTGCTTACATCTCATTGACCAGAATTGTATCACTTGGGTCTCCCTCCCTGCAGGACAGGCTGAGAAAGCATTTAGCCTTTGCAGCCCCTGCGGCGGAAGCCAGAAAAAGAATAGTGTTGGAGAGCATCCGTTGGATCAGACGACCAGAGTGGTTCCTGGGACAACTTATTGTCTAGGCCCGGGAGTGGGCCTCACAGCTCTGACCTGGGCCATGTCCTCCCTTTCAGGGAAAATGATAAAAAAAAAAAAAAAAGAGCCTGGAAGTTGGTGCCTGAAGACGGTTCCGTCATGGAACTGTCCCTCGCTGGCTGTTACTTTGGGAAAGCCGTCATTTAATCTCTTTGAGCTCAATTTCCTCATCTGTATGTGAGGAGTAATGCTACCTCCTTCAAAGTGTGGAGATAAAAGGAGAGGCTGGATGGTAAAAATCGCTGGTGAATTTTTAGCTCTTATTATCATGCTGGTTATTTCAAAACACAGCAAAAACAAGTAGTAAGGTCACGCCATTGGATGAAAGGTGAGACAATGGCAAATCCATCTGCTTCCACACAGCAAGCTGGAGAATTTCTGACGTGCTAGCGTTCCAAAGCACTCCTGAAACTTCTTTCCTTCTGAAAAATCGTATTATACCCCCCCAACTTGGGAAGATATTTGGTTCCCTCTGAGTGGCATAAACCCGCCTGAATCCAGTAGCCAAGTTACTGCGTGCCTTTTGAAGAAAACTGTTACAGAAGAGCCAGCAATCTTCTGTGAGACAAAGCCTCCGCTCAGACTGTGACCCCACTTACGTGCTCACAAAGCCACTGTATCTTCCAACAAAAAGCTCTAAAAACGTAGGCATCCAACAGATTTTAAAAGCTCTTTTGAAATTGTGAGAAGCCTTTGGCGTTTTGAAGATAATATGGTATTTATTTATAGAAGAGCTAACCGCTCTCTGATTTACCTTTTAAACATATATCATGTCCTGGACATAAATTATGAGAAATGAAATTTTAATCCCTTGGAAAAGACAAAACACTGATTAAAACTTCATTGTTTCAGCTCTTCGCCTTGAGAACGGACTTGGTCCATTGTAACCAGTGCACACAGGCTCTGTAAACCCAGGAGGTTATTATTATATTTTGTGGGGGAAAAAAAATAATGCATTCACCCCCTTCACACAATATAATCCAAGTTTAAACAATAGTTTTAGCCACAAATTGATGGGTTCACAGGATCTATGACATGGGGGAAATTCTTTTGTATAAATCCTCAATTTATATACAAATTCAAAGGTCTAGTGATTTTAAATAGTCTGTATTTGGCTAACGTTGTAAATCTGTTCTTAGGACTCCTCTCTGCTTCTGCAGTCCGCACAGAATGTGACTGTCAGTGCACGCAACCCGGAAGGAAGAGTTACAGGCAGGTTAAAAGTGGGTGAGTCCAGCCTCATAACAGTGCTTTGCGTGTGTGTGGTCCATGAACAGTTGTGCTGAATGCATCCATTTGTTTCTTTTTTCTTCTAGAGAATTCAGAGTTATTTATGAGCAATCAAAGTATGAGTTTTCTACATATCATGCTGTGTGGGCCACGGAGACTAGTTCGGGTGGTGGGAGGACAGTCTGAAGTACTTTAAGTGAAGTGATTTTGGTTCCAAGAAATAAGAGGACCATTTAAGGTAGTACAAGAAACAATGATTGTTGGCAGGATACAAAATAACCTCACAGAGACTGAGGAAAGGAAACAAAGGAGCTGCCCTCAAGAAAAGAAAGACCAGGGCCGGAGAATCAAAGTATTCATCCCCTCTCTCCCTCTCTCCCCCTCCCTTTCTCCTTCTCTCTACCATGTTCCCCTCCTTTCCATGAATCTCTGTCCATGATTTTCACTTGGTAGCGTGGTTGCACCGGTTCTAACTCTACAGGACTCTCTGGTTCTTCATCCGATTGGCTATAGTTCTCAACACCAGCCAACTTGGTCTTCAATGTCATGAATTCTCAATTCACAGCAAAGTACTCTAATTGGCCCAATTACTCTGTTCAACCAACTGCCCTTAGCTGAGCCACGTACACCCATCCGATCAGCTAAGACCAAAGAATATGGTCACGTGGGAGAGAGGTCCTTTGGAATTGTGCGCAGAGAGCAAAAGGATTAGAAAGAAAGAATATCGATGGAAGAAATAACAAAAGAGCAAACAGCTGGTGAAAGGAATATACCTTCTCTACGCCATCAACACTTTATAGATTTGCTAAATCTAAGAAATTGGATGGCTTTCCAGATTATGGGGAAATAGATGACAAGTGTGCTACCAACACAGGCAGGTAGCTTTCCGTGTCCCCCTTTTTCAATGGCTGTTGTTACAGAACAATAATGTTACATTGGAAGGTACAGCCATATCTTAACTTTATGATTCCTTTTATTACAGTAATACATGAGTTCCATAGTCTGTGTTCTGATTTAATCTTTATAACTTTTTCTAAATGATAAATTGTATTTCTCTTTTGCTTAGAAGCTTGTTTGATCACCAAGTCCAGTGAAATTCTCAATAAATCTAGAGATGAACCTGAGCTTACACAGCATACATGTTCATGATACTTGTCTAAACCAAATCATATTTCTTTATAAATTATGTTGTATTATGAATTGTGTCTACCATTTCTTAAATTTCTTAAAAATTTTTAACTGACTGTAGCTTTTAAATGTTTGAGGGAGGGCTTCCCTGGTGGCGCAGTGGTTGAGAGTCTGCCTGCCGATGCAGGGGACACGGGTTCGCGCCCCGGCCCGGGAAGATCCCACATGCCGCGGAGCGGCTGGGCTCGTGAGCCATGGCCACTGAGCCTGCGCGTCCAGAGCCTGTGCTCCGCAACGGGAGAGGCCACAGCAGTGAGAGGCCTGCGTACCACAAAAAAAAAAAAAAAAAAAATGTTTGAGGGATTTTTACCCATCTTTTGTCATTCATTCAACAAACATTTATTGAATGCCTATGTGCTACTTTCTATATGCTGTCAAGTAATTAATAACATTTAGAGTGTGTAATTATTTTTTAGGAGTTCCAAAAGTAAAAGATTCATTTTATATTCTTCTGAAAATGATTTAACACAAATACTCATTTTCACATTTAATTTTTTGCTAAGTGTGGATTTTCATATATAGAGGAGTTAAAGATAACATAAATCTGTCTCCACTTTCGTGGATGAAATAATGGAAGCACTGAAAAGCTAATTTTCTCAAAAACACACAGCTAGTTAGTAGAGAAGCCAAACCAGGAGTCACCTTAGGACTTGCTTCTCCAACAGGGGTGTTTCCACCACCCTCCCTCTCTACACAGATTTCATTAAATCATGGCACACCGGGAACTGTCCTAGTTGCTGCAAATATGGTGTTGTTTTTGTCACCAAGGAATTCACGTTTAAAAAAAAGTTTCCCATCAGAATTACTTTAAACTGTTAACCTCAAATTTTGAGTTTTAACCTTAGTGTTTCATACCTGAGGTAGAGTTAAAATAAGTGATTTCTGTTAAACCTTTGGTTGGAAAGCCTCTGCTATACTGAGAATCCTGAACTCGGAAATATTCAGCTCACCAAATCCAAGACGATTTTCAGTAAATGACTTCCCACAATCACACTCATCCCAGCCTCACACTTCCTGGGAGAAGTTAAATTTAGCCAATCTGGATATTAAAATGTGATTTATGTGAACTAGACAAAGTAATCCCATTTAATTAAATGAATAATTGTTTATTACTAAGACCACTGAAAAAATTGACAACCAATACAATCAAAGCCAAAAGTCTTAAATTCCAAAAGGAATCAAACATGGGAAAGCAAGCATCAGCAGCTAGCATTTCAAATCCTGGAACTAAAAGACAACAAATTGTGAACGACAGTGGAACCTTCTAGTTGTAAATGCAACTCTGGTTACTACAGTTAATGTTCTCTTGACTTCGAATAATAGAAACCAATTCTGGTTAGCTTCAAAATAAGACTTTTTAGCTGAATGGGGTCAATTTTGGCAATTCCTATTTCCCTGAAATTTTCTGTTTCATCTAGGTTTTCAACTTTATTTGCATAGAAGTCTACATAGTACTCTCTTTTTGTTTTTTTAATTTCTTCCATTTCAATGGCATTATTTTAATGGCTACATAATAGTCCAAGGAATATATATAATTATAAATATAATTATAAAATTATATTATAAATATATTTATTGTAAATACAATATACAATAATATTATTGCATATTATATATACACACACACACACACACACACACACACACACACAATAATTTGATTATGTAATACTCAAAAATTGGAGTTAGTTTATTCCATTCAGTCAATGACACAGTTCTTAATTCAGGCCACTCATATATTTAGGAGGTATTCAATAAATACTTGTTGAATGAATGAATGGAGGAATGAATAAAAGACTGTGTAGGAAGGGATGGGCTGGAAAGCCAGCTTAAGTGTGGGAGAGAGTTCTAGGAGATGGGGTGGGGGAAGATGGCCTGTCCAGGGTGCTCCAGAGTGGACAAGGGTTCAAGTATAAGCCTGAGCCACAGCTTTGAGGGATTTGGGGTCATAAGTGGGAAACAAACTCAAAATTTCTCAGGTAAAACAGAAGAGAGAAATTTAACAAAGAAAGGAGTAAAAAACAAGGGGTTAGCATCACTGTTCACAACAGTCAAAACATAGAAACAACCTGTGTCTATAGACAGATGAATGAATAAAGAAGATGTGGTATACACACACACACACACACACACACACACATATAATATATATATACATTGTGTATATATACTCCTTTCTCCTTAAGAGAAAGGAGATGAAACAGAGAGAAAAAAATGTGTTCCACTTTGTAACATGTGAACACATGCACATTTAAATGAAGAATCTTTGGAGGGTTCTGAGGTACAAATTAGTGAAAAAACATAAGAATATGTTGCTGACAGTATCCAAAACTGATTAATGTATTCGTTGAAAAGCTTCTATTTAATTTCTAGCAGGTACCAAGCAACTTGAATGAGTACTGTGAGAGACACAGGGACACATACACAAAATCTACAAGTATCCATTTCACAATAAACTTACTTTTCTAGATAAGAAAATAGAACTAACAAAAGAATGAAGGAACACTTGTAGTTCCTTAAGCAAATGCTGAACGCTATGTTCTAGAGAGATGAAGCCATTATGCTGCTAAGGTTAGAAGGACAGGAAACACAGAGAAATCAGAAAACATAAAATGGTGGATACCCAACTGTACCAATGAGAGACACTGAACAAGATCTCACACGCTGAAGGTACAGTGTCCCCAGTGCCTGGCACACAGAAGCACACATTAAACATGTGCTGAGTACAGTCGTAATTTAAAAGCCAGTGGGTCGGAGATTGGGATTGGTGTATATACACTAATATGTATAAGGTAGATAACTGATAAGAACCTGCTGTATAGCAAAAATGAACAAACAAAAAGAAAAAGTTCATGTGAAAGGAGTAAGCTTGGAGGAGAAAGTGATGCCCTGTCCCTGAAATAGAAAGAAGGGCTGGAGAAGACAGAAATGGCTGAGATGAAGGTGAAGGGCAGAAACTTGAGGGTGTGTTTCCATGGTGATGTCTGTTTGCTCCATGGAGTAGGAGGTGAGGATTAGGGCAGAGGCAAGAATCTGAGTGTGACTCATTCATTGTCTGCGTTAACTTTGGCCATTGAAGGAAGCCATTCATAAGATGGTCTTTCACAAATCTCACATTTCAGAACATAAAACCCTCAGTTGGTTAATACTCAAAAGAATACCAATTTCAGTAATCTGCGTAGAAGAATCATATTATTTTTGGCAAGTTTTAAAAACCTGAAAAAATTAATTTTTATATAATTCATTCATACATATATTTGATATAGATCTACATACATGTGACCTACATTAATTTTAATAATATAATAGATTTTGGCTTAGGACTTAAAATTTAATCACAGAATCAAAAAAATTACTGGTAACAAATCTTAAATGTTTAGTGATTTGGTACTGCTGGGTGCCATGGCATGTGTAACACTGCAGAGACTACACACCTTATAATAAAATGCTTTCATTCATTCTTTAGGTCCCAAAATGGTAGAGGTCCAGAGTCAGCAGTTTCAGATCAACTCCAAGGACAGCAAGCCACTGTTTACTGTTGATGAAAAGGCAGTTGTGGTTGGTACAGATAAACTTCGAGTAACTGGTATGTAGTAGCTCTTTATTTTTAATTAAGGAATAATTGACAAACAACATTAGTTTCAGGTGTACAACATAAGGGTTCAATATTTGTATATATTGTGAAACGATCCCCACAGTAAGTCTAATTAACGTCCATCACCACACATACTTAAAACTTCTTTCTTGTGACGAGAGCTTTTAAGATCTACTTTCTTAGCAACTTGCAAATACACGATACGTGGTACCGGTAGTCGCCATGCTGTATATCACATCCCCGTGACTTATTTGTCTTACAGCTGGAAGTTTGTACCTTTGACCACCTCCACCCATTTTGCCCACCTCCCAACACTCACTTCTTGCAACCATCAGTCTGCTCTCTGTGTCTGTGAGTTCAGTTTTTGTTTTGTTGTTGTTTGTTTTTTAGATTCTCCATATCAGTGAGATCATATAGTACTTATCTTTCTCTGACTTTTTTCACTGAGCATAATTCCCTCGAGGTCCATCCATGTTGCAAAGGGCAGGATTTCCTTCTTTTTCTGGCTGAATAATATTCCATTGTGTATATACCACATCTTCTGTGTCCATTCATCTGTAGTAACTCTTAAGAAAAACAGTATCGCATGGAGGGCACTTCTGCAAAAGCAAATTGCAGATTTGGCAAGTTTACTGTGGAATATTTCAGGCCGATAAGAGAAAGTACTGTAGTTTGAATTTGTTGACTTCTCTTCATGGCATTTCTTTTGAAATTTTTTGACATTCTCTTAGAAGAATGAAACCTGCCTCACAAATCTTTACCCACTTTTTTTTCCCCACCATATTGTTTCCTTTTATCTCTTTCCAATTGGTGTAACCCAAAGGCTTTACACAGAATTAGAAAACTACCACAGCCATCATATAATTCCAACTGTGTTGGGAAAATTGCACCAAAAAACAAAACTTGATTTATTCTTTATGTCATACGATTCCATAGTTGCTACAATGATGGTTAAGTTTCGTTAAATATATAAAATACGAGAAGAATATTTTTATAAACGTTAACTTTTCCAAGTAAATTCCATTCAAGCTTTTCTCCACTACGTACTATAAAAGTTTGATCTCTGTGTTAAATGGATTGATTTCAAGTAGCCTTTGGAGTTTCTTGGATCAGCAAAAGCAGCAGCAGTTGACAGCCAAGGAAAGAGGAGTGAGGAGCGACAGAGAACGAGGTCATCTGGGGGCAGAGAAAGAGAACTCAATGCTTGGCTATACACGCTTCCCTCTGGCCACTTGCCCTGAGCATGGGGCGTAAGGGGAGGGACTCAGTGGTCTTCCTTTAAGGCGGCCCCTCCAGATTCCTGAGCTGCAGGACATCCTGACCTGAACACACATCAAGAAGTGCTTTCTTGCCGTTGCCTTTGTCTCAAGAACTCAAACAGTCACGTGAAATCCCTCGTCCATTCTTAAACAGCTGCCACATATACTCTAGTCAACGGGGAAACTGAAAAATCATTTTTAAATCAAATTCATGGAGGAGATTAAACAATTTCACCACCCCAGTTTGAAATTGATCTCGGCCTTCGGCAGTCTCATTTTTCCCCCTAAAAATAGAATTGTCACCAAGTGACCAAAATCAGCATGTCTCTTTTACTAACCCCAGTCGCAGAACATGGTATTGGAGCAGCGTCAAAATGTCATCTTCAAAAAAAATATTTTATCCCGTCACCAGAACTGGCTGCTGGAAGATGGTGCACGGTTGGGTACTTCGGTTCCTTGGTAGTGATTCGCTGGGCGGGGTCCATTCCCCAACATTTAGGAAGGAAAACAGGGCCCTGTAAGAGTATCCAGTCTCATCACTAAGGGGAAAGACACAATCTAGCAATAAGGCAGTTCAATCCCTTCATCCTTCTCTGATTAGCTGAACGGGATTGCATGTGCCACAAGTGACGACGTAGGCATTCTGGAGGCACCCACAAAGCCACCCACAAAAGAGGACCTGGAAAGTAAGGTTTCAGCCACTGAAGAAGTGAAGGTAAACACAGCCGGGGAGTCCATGTCCCTTACAGATGTGAAGACGGATCTCTAGCAGCTGCTCAGAGAGGACCACACCCTTCAAGCACACGCTCAACACATCTGGCTCCGGACCCAGTCATGCAGCTCTGTGGACAGGTGATGACCTGCTCCATCAGTTAACAGCCCTTCAGCTGAAAGGAACAAAAGGCCCAATTAAAACTGGCTTCAACTCTAAGGACATACATGATCCCACAGGAGGTCTCCAGGCTGATTCATTCGGTGTTTTCCCCCAGCTCTGCTTCTCTCCTGACTTTCCCCTTTCAGTGGTGGTGAATGGTCCCATCAATTCCAAGGGTCACTTCCTTGTGCAGTGACTTCTCCAAACTTCCATAAGAGGACCTTGATGGCCTCAGGGGGTCTGTGCCCCTTAAGTTGTCCTTCCAGCCTAAATTTTTCTCATATTAAATTGCTTGCGTTTCTCTTTTTTTTTTTTTTTTTTTTTTATGCGGTACGCAGGCCTCTCACTGTTGTGACCTCTCCCGTTGCGGAGCACAGGCTCCGGACGCGCAGGCTCAGCGGCCATGGCTCACGGGCCCAGCCGCTCCGCGGCATGTGGGATCTTCCCAGACCGGGGCATGAACCCGTGTCCCCTGCATCGGCAGGCGGACTCTCAGCCACTGCGCCACCAGGGAAGCCCTGGTTTGTAATTTTGAAATTTCATTTTGTACTGACGGGTGGAGCCCAAGACAGGGGTGTGGTCTAGGCCAGGCAGAAGGACCTAGGTAAATCATGATGAGCACTTATCTGTGAATGACCCTGCTGTGCATAGGTTAAAAGTGGGGGCTTTGAAGTCAAATCACAGTCCGGCCACTTAGCTGTGTAACTCTAGGCAAGTTAATTAACCTTTCTGTTCCTCCGTTTCCTCTTCAGTAAAATGGGAAAATATACCTGCCTTGTAGGGTTCTGAGTACTAAGCAAGTTAGGATATATCACCTTCGAATCTCTGCACCCTAACCCAATACCCACACCGTGCCTTGCACATAATTAGGTTCTCAGACTAACCAGACAACTGGGAACATACTGATTCGTACAAATTAGAGAGTCAATTTTAAATATTCAAAATCTGGATTTTTCTATAAATTTCCTGATGTGCCTTAAGAAACAGATGACACAAGATACAATTTTTACACATAAAATCTAGAGAATGAATCAAATTACTATTACCGAAAATATATGGACTTAATGCAATTTTCAACTGAAATTTCTTTCAATTTGAGGGCTAATATTGCTTTCTGGTTTTAAAATAAGCCTGGGTATTTGTAACTGCTTTAAAAATCATATTTTGTTTATAGCCATCTAATGAAATCGTGGTATCCTTGGAAAAGCAGGAAAGCAGTTATACCTATTTTTTTCCTGCAACTCAAACATCTGTACGAATTCAGCAACGATCAGAGCCTACGTGTCCTGTAATATGCAGTGTAAATGCTCCATTTGTGGGCTGCTGTTTATTTTACTTTTGTAAAAGCTTCCTCTTTGGTTTGTGTTTAGGGCCTGAAGGGGCTCTCTTTGAACATTCAGTGGAGACGCCCCTCATAAAACCGGACCCAGTCCAGGACCTTAGGTAAGAATTTTGTTCAAATATAAACAAACTCTCTTACAGAAGATACCTGGTTATGTGCTAGAATAACACATTAGCAGATATTACCAGGTTGTTTCTTATTCCATTAGTTGTCTTTACTCTGATGAACCTCCGCCCATAACAAGTCATTTCTTACAAAAATCCAAAGGAGGTTAGACGTCCTACTGTATGTCCCGTCCTTTTGTCTCTGAGCTCGTTACTAGCCCTGCCCCTGCCCCAGTGCAGCCTGTACTGTTCCAATAGCTATTCCTGCCTCCAGAAAATCTGAGGGACTTGGCTAAATGCAGCTATTTTATTTATTTTTTCCGATTTTTTTAAATTGTGGTAAAATACACGTATAAAATGTATCATCTTAACCATTTTTAAGTGTACAGTTCAGAACATATTTATACTTTACACACTTTAAAAGGATTTTTTTTCTTTTCCATTATGGTTTATCACAGGATATTGAATACAGTTCCCTGTGCTATACAGTAGGACCTTATTGTCTATTCATTCTCTATGTAATAGTTTGCATCTGCTAATCCCAACCTCCTAATCCATCCCTCCCCCACCCTACCTGCCCCTTGGCAACCACAAGTCTGTTCTCTATGTCTGTGAGTCTGTTTCAGTTTCGTAGATAAGTTCATTTGTGTATATTTTAGATTCCAAATATAAGTGATATCATATGGTATTTGTCTTTCTCTTTCTGACTTATTTCACTTAGTATGATAATCTCTGTGTCCATCCAAGTTGCAGCAAATGGCATTATTTCATTCTTTTTTATGGCTGAGTAACATTCCATTGTCTACAGGTACCACATCGTCTTTATCTGTTCCTCTGTCGATGGACATTTAGGTTGCTTCCATGTCCTGGCTATTGTGCATAATGCTGCTATGAACATGGGGGTGTAAACACAGCTAATTTAAATGTTTCATTGATTCCACATCAGCCAGAGTAAAGTCCAGAATGCTACTGGGCACTTGGCTTGTGACCTAGACTCCTTGGGGCTCTCTAGGTTGGCACCCTGGGGCCTCCTGCCTCACCCGTCCTGAGACTGAGCCACTGCCGGGCCCGGACTCCACACTTCCACACACGCTGTCCCACCTGACTGGGGTGCCCTCCTTCCCTTGGAGACCCCACGAATATCTGCTTGTCCTCACGCTTCAAGTCACATGCCACGCATGGGGCTACGGTTCATGTGGTCCACAGACCCTTCGTTCTTCCCTGGAGAGCATCAGCTGAGGCAAACACTGCACGTTTTAGTGAAAGAGGACGGTGTCTTATATGGGCTTGAAAGTTGCAAAAAGCGTTCTTAAAAATCTCAGTTTACATTACATTTTTTAAATATGTGCACTGTTACTAGAGACAAGAATGTTATAAAACCGAGAGCTTGACGGATTCATATACGCAAAAAAGTTGATATATCTTTTTCTCAATTGTGGCAAAATGCACATAATATAAAATTTACCATCTTAACCACTTTCAAGTGTACCGTTCACAAGTCTAAGCTACGCGTATTGTTGTGCAGCCGTCCCCCGCCTCCATCTCCAGCATTCTTTACATTTTGCAAAACTGAAACTCTGTGCCCATTAAACGCTAACTCCCCATTTCCCCGCAACCCCTGCAAACCACCATCCGAGTCTCTGTCTCTGTGAGTTTGAGGACTCTGGGTACCTCATTTAAATGGAATCAAACAGTATTTGTCTTCTGTGACTGGATTATTTCACTTAGCACAATATCCTCAACCTTTGGTATATCTTTACATCCTAGCAGAATATATAAAATCACCCAGTTCCATATATAAGTTTATTCTTTATTACTAGGCTACTGAATGTTCTTTGCTGCTGTAACTGTTTATTCCAATAGTATATTTGTATTTTATAACAAAAACAAATAATATTTTTAAAAACAAATGTCTTAAAGTCTACAATGTCACTTAAAATCACGTTTCGAATTTGAACTTGAAAAATATTCAGGAGACAATTAACATGTTAACATATTACGTATAATAGGGAATAATGTACAGTAGGAATCCCAGCTTTACAGACAAGCCTGGTGACCTTGGCCAAACTAACCTTTTGAAGCTATTTTTTCTCATATATAAAACGTTGATAGGGACTTTGCTGGCAGTCCAGTGGTTAAGACTTCGCCTTCCAATGCTGGGAGTGTGGGTTTGATCCCTGGTCAGGGAGCTAAGATCCCCACGGATGTCTCATAGCCAAAAAACCAAAACATAAAACAGAAGCAATATTGCAACAAATTCAATAAAAGACTTTAAAAATGGTCCACATCAAAAAAAAACTTTAAAAAAAGTTGTTAGTAATGCACATCTCAGAGTGTTCTAGGAAAGATTTAATAAGCTATTAAGTTAAAAATATTTTTTTCTAAACTGAAAGTGGAATACAAATAATCATTTTTATTATCAAGTAGATATTCACACAAAATGGAATTGGGGTTAGGAAATTCAGCATTTCTCTTAATTTTAATGTCTAATTAAATATTCATCAAAAGCAAATGAGAGTTCAATTCATCTTACCCACTTAGAGAACATTGGCAGCATAAAAATACATTGTGACAATTAAATTATAACAATTTCATTGATTTTGATAAAGGACCATAAGATTAATATTACAGAATTATTATAGTTAAGGGAAAAGAACATTTTATTTTCCTAGGAGAGGAAAATGATTCAATATCTTTAAAAAATAATCCCATTAAAACTATTTTGGAATTATAAAATAATGTAAATTGTAGAGATGCCAAGCCACTCTTTGAAATAAATGTCACTATTTTAAAATTACAGGTCTCAAAATTAAACAATTCATCATACGTTTTCCCATTAGGAAATAAATCTGCTGGCTTCTACAGCAGTCCCTTACTAAAAAAGAAATGGCAGAAGGGTATTATTCTCTGGCTTTCTAAAGGGTGATACTAAGCAAGGGTTACATAACCCAAATGTTACAACAAAAGTGATTGAGAATGTAACGAAATTGTAAGGAATTGCTTACAATAAGGAATGAGGTTTGGATGGAAGACGTGAACTAATATGTACTGAATGCCCCACGGTCAGGAAAGGTGCGGTCACGTAATTTGTCTCGTTTACTCATCAATTCGATCCCCATCTTATAAAAGAGAACGCTGAGGTCTAGATAGTAGTGCGTTCTAAGGCACAAAGGAAAACCATGTAACCAACTCATGACTTAACTTCAGCTCTGACCCCAAGCCCATCCATATACCCTCTGTTCCCTCTTCCTACCATGCAAGTGAACCCGTCACTGATTTATTCTTTGATTTACTACCAGGCTCCACTGATGGAGTACACGAGAGTCGTATTTTCTTCTGTAAGTTCTTGCCGTAAACTGTCTTTCCCTTTTTATTTCTGTCCAGTAGCATTACTGTTGCTGGCCTGAGTAAAGTAAAAAGATATTCCTGGAATAGCATAACTGACCCATGAAAACTTTGAATGTGGATTTTGTTGGGTTAAGATCATGAGGCATTTATAAAAAGATCTCTGAAATATACACGTTTAAATATCACAATTCAAATTTTGGTCTTTGCTCAAATTGTAGTCATGAAAGGGTAACAATTATTATTTTAGTTAAGACAAAAATATAATTAATTTGTATTTAAGCTAGATTTACATTTCTTATGGCAAAATCATCCTCAAAAAAAGGGTGAACTCTGACATACTGTTTTAAAGCTACTTCTCATTCACACATGATATAATTCCATCTTTTTTTTTAATTTAGTGAAAATGTATTAAGTGTATTTATATGCCAGAGGCTATGATAGATGTTGGTTCTACAGTGATAAAAGGCATGGTCCCTGACCTTAGTGAGTTTAAAGTCTATTGAGAAAAGAAACATGCAAACAAGTTAAAACAACATAATTCTTTGCTATGATGAAGGTACAAATTATAGTGAGAGCATAAGAAAAAGAGCATGAATTCTTCAGGGTGATCTGAGATGAAATCACAGATAAGGAGGCACGTGAACTGAAACTTAAGCAATCAGTAGATGTGGATACGGTAGGGTAAACGGCAAAGCCTCTGCAACCCAATAGGGATGTGACGTGATTAAATATGTTATTATTCGTAAATTTGTGGAAACAATGCCTAGCACACAGTCAGTAATATATATGTGTCCTCATTACTTAAGTAAAATGAGCAGACATGGAAATATCTGTTCCTGTTTCAAACACTTGTAAATATTGGTTTGCTTAATAAGAGTTTATAAATATTGCTCAACTAGAAACCAAGGAAAGCTAGTTCCCAGGTCCCAGTAATAAAGAGGAAATTCATGGTCAGAGCACAGGAGAAGCTAGGTCAAGGGTACGCAGGGAGAAATCAGGATCCCATAGAGATTAGGGGCTGGGACTTTAATATTTTATGGGGACTGAGATTCTAACGTATAGCCTAGTGTATATGAAATGCCCAAACTGAGATATCTCATAAATCTTGGCCTCTGTGAAACAGGTATTTCAATTTACCTACTAGCCCAAGGATGCTGCAAGAAAGTTGCTATCTTGGGCTATGGGTTGAAAAAGTTACCCAGGAGAAATCATGAGTTGCGAGCATTAGGAGGACTAAATCCACACTACCTCATTGTGCAGGAGCTCTAAGCTGGAAAATTAACATTAAAAACTGCACCAAGGGCTTCCCTGGTGGTGCAGTGGTTGAGAGTGTGCCTGCCGATGCAGGGGACACGGGTTCGTGCCCCGGTCCGGGAAGATCCCACATGCCGCGGAGCGGCTGGGCCCGTGAGCCATGGCCGCTGAGCCTGCGCGTCCGGAGCCTGTGCTCTGCAACGGGAGAGGCCACAGCAGTGAGAGGCCTGCGTACCGCAAAAAAAAAAAAAAAAAAAAAAATTGCACCAAGTCTATAAACCAATAGTGATAAAAAAAAAAAAAGAGAGAGAGAGAGAGAGAAACTACATTGAAGATATTAATGGCATAAAAACACTCATGGAAAAAAAAAATCTTGCTGAAGATGAGCTTACTAAAAGAAGAAGAAAAAGGCAAATGAATAAGGAATTGAACTACCGTGGGGAAGAATTAGCAGCCACTTCAGGTTACCCCTGAAACTCCAAGTAGTAGAGCAAAACAAAGAGATTTTAAAACAGGTATGAATAAAAGGCTCAAAGAGAAAGAAAAAAAAAACAACTTGAATACAAAGGTAAGGCAAAGACAAGATGAAAACAGAATATTTGGAAAATAACAAAAAGAAGTTCTAGGAATGAGAGATTGAGTAATTAAAATCAGTGGCAGCCAGAACTTGGCTTCTCATACCGTTCTCCAACAAAAGGAATCAGGATTCTTTGGAGAAATCCTTGGCTCATTCTAGGACTGGGAATATAGATGAATTTAGAGCATCTTATAGCCAATAAGTAAGAAATGCTCAAAAACCCAAACAATGAGGGTATGTCAGAAGGAACACAGGCGTCAACTCTAGGTTGGCAGGTATCAAATCTCCATGATTTTTAGATTCGTTTAAAAAAATAACCATGTTTATAATGTGGAAGAAATTACATCTTTTGCAGATACTTAAATGTATGATAAAACATTTAGATGTTAACTTAAAATATGTAATGGGTGCCTCGTTTTTCAAAATTCTTTTAGAACAGCCATGAAGCGCACTGCTTGGTTTTCTGTTCTACCAGGTTTTGGAATGTGTGGGTTTCGGGGATGAACGTACTCAGTTTCACCAACTTGGCCTGAACAAACTGTTTTACCAAACTTGGCCAACGTACACCTCAGAGTGCTTGCAATGATGTCTAATTCATGAGCAGTAAGAGTTGGTCTTTCCTCACGTTTTTACCAATATTCGGCACTGTCGGAGTTTATGATAGTTTTCATCTGATGTGTGTTATATTGTGTTATTTTACTTTCTGTTTCCCTGATGACTAGTGTGGTTAAGCATCTTTCATATTTTTATTTTGTTATTAAGGTTGCTTCTTCTGTGAATTGACTCTTCATCTCTTTGCTTCTTTAATTACTTTTCAAAATGGATTTGTAGGGATTAAAATATATACATATTCAGAATATTAGCCTTTTTCCTATTATATTTCTATTAATTTTTAATGTTTATGTACTGAAATTTATTAATCATTTCTTTTCTTACTTCTGGATTTTAAGCCATAATTAAAAGACTTTCCCTACAGGAAGAGAAACTCGCCAGCCACGTTTCTTGTACGGCTTTCTCTCTTACATTTGGATCGCTGATCCACTTGGAGTTTATTCTTGTATGAGGTACAGATACAAGGATGTGGGTCTAATTTTCTCTCTTCCAGCTGGCCAACCAGGTGCCAGCAACTGCATTATTATGTAGCTGCCGCCACAATTTGAAATGCAACCTTTATCATATATAAGATTTCCCTGTGCATCTGGGTCTGTTTCCGCAGCTTCTACTCTATCCTGCTCAGCTGTCTATTCAGGTCCAAGTACCAACTTTGTTACTCAAATAAACTTTAAAAGGTATTTCAGTGTCTGGTAGGGCTAGCCACACACAGACACACATACGCACATACACGTACACATACACACATACATATATACACATACACACGTACACGTACACATACATACACATATATACAAACGTACACATATACACACACATACACACAGATGTACACATACACAGATACACACAAACACACACACAACACACACATACACACACTCTTGCAGCTTTTCCCTTTCACCCTTTCTGTCTGCTGTTGCTTATTTTCCCACATGAACGTGAGGTCTTTGATATCCGGCCACTGTTGAACGCGTTCACAGAAAGGTGCACTTCAGAGCATTCTAATCTCAGCCGTTTGGGTAAAATGTGTCTACACCTGTGCTGCACTGAAACGTTTCATCTTCAAGGATAGAAATGAGGCAAAGGGGACGAAGGTTGCTCTCCCAGGAGTATCGCAGTATAATGCCGTTAACAGCTAGTCACAGGGCCTGTTGAGGTCGTTTGCGGTTTGAGAACTGGTCTTTGAAGCAGACTCACCCTCACCACGGTCCCTGGAACAGGCCCGACCTGTGCAGTTGCTCACCCATCCACCTCCCTCCCCTGCCTTCCCTCCCCTCTCCTTTCTTTCTCTCTGGCAGGAGAAATGCAGGCAGTTAGCAAAGTCAGAAGGGGCCCGCGATCAGCAGACCAGGCTCATGAAGATACAGCGTGTTTCCCCAACACCTAAACCCAACAGAATTTGACCAGTAAATTCTAGGAATGTCTGTTTCCTCTCACTCAAAGTAATATTTTAAAATGTGTAACAGATCAGGTCTTACATACTGAGATGTACATAAGGAAGCTTTGTTTTCCATAACAAATAGTGGTAGACAAGAAACTTGCTGATCAAAGGGAACAATCCACGTGATTTAGAAGTCGATCAATACTACTCAGCCATAAAAAAGAATGAAATGATGCCATTTGCAGCAACATGGATGCAACTAGAGATTATCATACCAAGTGAAGTAAGTCAGACAAAGAAAGACAAAAACCATGTGATATCACTTGTATGTGGAATCTAAAATATGACACAAATGAACTTATCTACAAAACAGAAACAGCCTCACAGACATAGAGAAGAGACTGGCAGTTGCCAAGGGGGATGGGGGGGGGTGGGGGAGGGGGATTGGGAGTTTGAGATTAGCAGGTGCAAACTATTATATATAGAATGGATAAAAACAAGGCCCTACTGTTTAGCACAGGGAACTATATTCAATATCCTATGATAAACCATAATGGAAAGGAATATTAAAAATAATATATGTATGTATAACTGAGTCACTTTGCTGTACAGCAGAAATTAACACAGCATTGTAAGTCAACTCGACTTCAATTTTAAAGAATTGTAAAAGTTGGTCAGTCAGTCAGTTCAGCAGCAAATTCATGACCAGGCCCTTCTCTCCTCTTAAACGTCACCCTTTCTGTCTCCTGCCCCCCTCCACCTTGTGTTCTCCTTCTTGTGGAGCTTTACACATTTCAAGGAAGTCGCCCTTTCAGCTTTTGGTTGAGTCAGGTTGGAGCAGCTGAAAAACCTGTCCAGTGATCACGTTGTGCCATCTGGTGGAAACTCAGTCTTTTCCAGGCGGAGGCAAATAAGAGAATTTTTCTGCTCCTGTGTTCCTGGTTCTGTATCTGTGTTTGACTACATCCCAAGGAGATGCTGAGACGTTTTACAAAAACAACGCCAGCGGAGGCCAGTCTCCACCCTGTCAACTCCATTAATTCAGTATTTTTCCAAAAGAAATCTTTGCATCTGCCCTGTAATCTTCCTAAATGAAAAAAAAAAAAAAGCAAACAACACCTAGAGTCCAGATTTACATCCTATTTTGTGAACGTGTTAGCAGATGTACGCGTTGCCCTTAAATTTCTCTTTTTCCCGAAGAAGTTTGTATTTTGGCTAAAAAATAGTTTTCCAGAGATATTCACCAATAGCATTTTCTTCTGCTGTGGTGTGCCAGAGTGCTAACCACGCCGTCAAAGCTACTGCACAGGGCTAGGACTGTCTAGTGTTTGCATCTGTCTTCAGAGGATGCTAATTTCATGGACTCCATTGATGGGAAGTTAAAATTCTTTACTGCACTTTATTTCTGGATTTATCAATGAGTAACGTGCCCTATGTTAGCATTCAAGAATGAGTGAAAATACCATATGCCTTACTGATTATATTTTCTATGCTAAGCCCTTGGTTGGGGGATTCCTGGGGTGGCTGTTTCTTATGCTATTTTTCCTGGTTTCTCTCCCTCATTTCAGACTAGAATCCCCGACACGGAGTCTCAGCATGGACGCCCCGAAGGGCGTTCATATTCAAGCTGCTGCAGGGAAAATCGAGGCCCTTTCCCAGATGGACATCGTTCTTCACAGCAGTGATGGGACAGTGAGTCCAATAGATGGGGGCGGGGTGGGCCTCCCGTTGCACAAGCCTCACGTCCCCTGAGCACGAATGACACGCTTGTCCGTTAAGGCATCGGCATAGTAAATTTATGGTAGTTTGTAAAGAAACGTCATGAAAGGCATAGCACAGAAAATGTGAAAGGAAGGAGAAGACAATTTAGCACTGAAAGAAGGGCCAAGAAAGGTTAAAATCATTCTGTGTTGGATCCAGACTGCTTTGTTTGGTATTTGTGCTGTCGAGTCTCTTGTTGTTGTCAGCTTTGAAAAAGTACTAGACTCTCAGAGCTTACAGAGAACATCAGTGCTGTCACTTCCTGGTGAGCCAACTGCCCTCAGTAGGGCTGTCACTAGGAGTTACCTGTGACAACCGTCATCTGTTACTGCCAGGGGTGCTCGCTCGCACCAAGTTCTGGGTAAGCGAAAATTAAATATGAAAAGTAAGAGCTACAGGAAGAAAAAACCCGGAACCTCAGGTCCAGAAATAAAACATCGCTGATACGAACTGTGGCTATAACGGGCAGCAGGGTACAGGCTCCCCACTATTGACCTTTCTAGTGCGAGACCAGTTTGCCAATTACTGTGTGAATTCAGGGACGTTAACAGGCCTCTCTGGGCCTACCCCCTCAATGGTCAAGTACAGGAACTAGTATTTACATCAGAGTGTCACAGGGTTATGAGACCCCAGTGCGGTAAGATAGCTTTGAAATGATACTAATTTAATAGTAAGAGGGAGGTGTTGTTAAGGCAGCCCCTGAGTACACAGGACCCTCGAGGGCAGCCCGCTGGTGGGAAACCAAAGTCATCAGGCGAAGCCCCTGCAGGTTGTAACTTACAAAGTTTTGATGCATGGAGCAGGTAAATGCAAAAGTGGAAGCCAGGAATTTTGGAATCTTTTTACTAAATCATAATGTCACTACGTACTGAAAGCGTGTTACCTTGAAAAAAATCTATACTGATCTTAGTTTTGAAATAATATTACTTATTTTCATGAATTGGGTGTCGTTTTACAAGTAGCACTCAGCCCGACCCGTACTTGAAGTTGATACCCCTTATTACTGGGAGCTAGTTCAAAGTGAAGAGATGTCTGGCCTCCCAGAAAATATTCTCCCAAAAAGGCAAATGAAGATGAACAACAAAGCAGTATATGGACCATCAGTGATCAGAGTTTGCTGGAAGGACAGGAAAAAAAAACAACTAGAAAAAAATTAACCAATTAACCAGGAGAAAGGAGAGAGGAGAAGCCAGCAAGTTAGGGAAAAGCAAAGAACTGGGCAGAACCCAAAGCATTAGACAATAACCTAAATAGGTTCTGCTCTAAAAAAATAAGACCCACTTGACTTCCTCCTCTGACAGTGACCCAGACCCCAGGGCAAAGCCTGCCTATCACGCATGTGTACTGTCACCCACCGCTTCCATGAAGAGGTCAGCATCCCGAGAGGGGACGCAGACGCCAACGCCAGTTTATTAAGAGCTTGGAGTATACAGGATGAGAGCCACGTGAAACAAAGGAGGGGTCCGACCTTGTTGGCGACGAAGAATGTGGAACCTCCCCAAACAGGGTTTAATTCCTTCTGATAAGTGAGCGCCCTGGTCAGGCTTGTCTGCTCTGTGTGACCACACTTATTGCCTTAAGCTGTCAGATCACCAGATCTCAATAAATGGCCATTTGTTTGTATTTCAGTTCAACTAAACCTCGATAGGAACAAAAAAATCCAGTGGCTTTCATCTTATTTTAGTCGTCTGTGTGTCTACTGCCTTCCTGCATTTCATAGAAGGCAGTAGAGTTTCAAATCGTATTTTAAAAGCTGGGGAAATGGTTGACAGCTATTAGGATGAATTTAATTGCCTCTCACAGGAAAATAAAATCAGGAGAAATTCCAACAATCACAGGTTAAAATGACTAAGATGAATCTACTTCTGTGGCTTGTATCAAATACTTTATCCTGATAGGGAGGAGAAGCTGAAGGTCAAAGTGGAACACAAGGTAAATGTGAATCAGGCAAAGATTGTATTATTTGGGTCAAATAATTCTGAAAGGTCTGCATAAAAGTGTCGCATCATACGTTTTTCTAGCTCGCCTAGCACAACGAGTAAAAGAAAAAAATGACTTCCTCCAGTTCCTAAGGACTATTTATCCCCTGCCTGGATGTAAACTAGAAATAGGCTTTTAAAGAATCAGATTAATTGTAATAGGATTTCGGTCAAGCCAGATGCCTACTTCATTTTCTCTGCAGAGAAAGAGCGAATTTGCTTGGAACGATTTGAGCATTTAATTTCGTGCTTGTTGCGTCCATTCCTCCTTGACCACTTCATCTCTCGTTCTCTCCCAAGCAGCTTGTGCTCGATGCTGAAACCATGTGTTTACCCAAGTTGGCTCAGGGGACTCAGGGTCCCGCAAGCAGCTTGCAGGGACTCTACGAAATCTGTGCGTGTCCAGATGGGAAGCTTTACCTGTCTGTGGCCGGCGTGGGTACCACATGCCACGAGAACAGTCACATCTGCCTCTAAACCAGGGGCGTCTTCCACGGAGCTACCTGCCTCGTTTCGGTGAGCTTTGGAGTGCTGACCTCAAGCCTTCACACCTGGAGCAACTCGACAAAGTAAAGCTGAGTTGGCGCATGGAAAGGAAGTAGGACCTGCTTTCGAAAGGAGCTCAGAAAGAAAAATGTACCAGTGCAAGTGTTCCCATGAAACTCCATGATCTCAAAGTGGCAGCTGGACCTTAGACACAAAAGTCAAAGGACTATCAGGAGAATGTGTTGATTCCACTAGACTGATTCATTTCCATCAGAACCATTGTGACTTTCCCTTTCTTGTACGCGTCGATCTACAGTGAAATATTGAACTGCTGTGTGGAATATCAGCTGTGGGTATCTGACTCCCCATGAGAGTAGCTGTGGTCCTGCTGAGGTGCCGTGAGAGTTCCATGAGGTTTTCCTCTGTAAAACCTGTAAGTGCTCTCTTCGTTTTAATGCAACGTGTGTCAGGTTTCACAAGAAAATCTTCAAGTTTTGGAGGGACGTTAAGGCTGATTTGATTTTCAATATGTAGTCAGAGGAATAAATTATACAAAACCATGCTTTCTTTATATAGTCAATGAGCAATGAAAATCAACGTACATTTTTCACAGACTTCACAGTTTGTCTTACTTTCTTTAATCCTCATAACTCTTTGTGGTAGGTACTACTTTTCCCCCAGTTACTGGTGATAAAAAAGGTTCCGATGAGACAAGTCACAAGGTCACACAGTATCTGTTAAAATTAAACTAAACTGTGACCCTGCATTTCCACATCGGTTTTCACTTCAGACAACTTTGACCTGTGTCTCATTCCATCCGCGGCACCAGTCTACCTGATACCTGCGCAGATGGGCTGGTGCTCGCTTGACAAGTGGAGAAACTAAAGTCCAAAGGGGTTTGTCACCCACCATAATCGCACCACGAGTAGGCAGGGGCTCCCAGGTGCCCAGCAGGCATGCTTACCTGACGGGACAGGTGAGGGACCAGGTGGGCCCTCACGGAGTCAGCCTCTCACACTCGCCGTCGGCTGTGTGATGTGTGTTTGCATCCGGGGGGCACACTGAACCCAGGAGCACGTTGGTTTTGTAGAGGCCACTCACTCACTCTGTAAAATGCCCTTCGGCACACAGAGCCATGGGTGTCGGTTTTGGTTTGTGGTTTAACCAGTTGTTAGCATTAGAATCCCCACATGGCACAAGACATGGTGGGACCAACAGCACTGCAACTTCGGGGGGTTTTGTAATTTATTTATTTATTATTTATTTTTGGCTGCGTTGGGTCTTCGTTGCAGTGCGTGGGCTTTCTCTAGTTGCAGCGAGCGGGGGCTACTCTTCCTTGCAGTGTGCCGGCTTCTCATTGCAGTGGTTTCTCTTGTTGCGGAGCACGGGCTCTAGGCGTGTGGGCTTCAGTAGTTGTGGCTCACAGGCTCAGTAGTTGTGACTCACGGGCCCCAGAGCGCAGGCTCAGTAGTTGTGGTGCACGGGCTTAGTTGCTCCACAGCACGTGGGATTTTCCCGGACCAGGGCTCGAACCCGTGTCCCCTGCATTGGCAGGGGGATTCTTAACCACTGCACCACCAGGGACGCCCAGCACTGCAACTTTCTAATTAAAGGATTTATAACTATAAACACAACTTCAGTTTCACTTTCCACAGTCTCAGAACTGAGAGAAAAGTGAGTCTTTATTTCCAGTGCTGTTTTGACAAGGTGTTAACAGTGCAGCCCACTTCTGACGACGCCACGACTTTTAAATTACTAGTGTCATAAACACTTGAGATTGCAAAACAAAAGTACAGTGTTTCCTAAGCAGTTAAGGGCAAACTCAGCTCTGAATATAATGCTCCTAGTTTCTGGGGGCGGGGGGAGGGCTTTAGATTATAAATTGGTGTTTGCCTTTTCCATTTAGTTGAGTCCTGATTTTTAAAATTAATGTCTGCTTTCTTGCTCTAACATTTCTATTGTCATAGTAAATAATGTCGCCGTTTTTGTGTCATATGTACTTTCCTGTACCATGTCTGTGCAAAAGAAAAATGTCTTCCAGCCCAGTTGATGTAGATGGAACACAGGATCGCCATGGAACATTTCTAAACTAGTTTGGTTCTCATAGAACGTGTGTACATGTCAAAAAAAATGACGCCGATGATAAAGTGAGGTCGAGAAGAACAATCAAAGAGAAAGTATGGGGAATAGAACCTTTTAAACAAAAGGTGTAAATCAGATCTTTTTGCTCCTCTGCTATAATGGAATCCTCCCTAAAGTTGTTTCTAGCTTCATTCTACAGAGTGATCAGGAATTTCTCCTTGCTTAGAATAAGAACTTTTAGATGGGCTGTATTCTAAGATGTGTTACATAAACCTGTCTTCTTAAGTACATTATACAGTGTAACTTAAATTTCCATTAAAGGTGCAAGGCCATGCTTATGAACGTACCCACGGATACACACGGATAGCCCTACACCCTAAGCGCTTACCGACCGTCCAGTGCTCATAATTTTAGTGACCTCGCAAAACGGCCCTTGTTTCTTTTCCAACTTCCGAACCGACTGAGAAGCAGACACAAGTGAAAAAGATGAAGATCAAAATATCAGCTTTAATGGTAAAGTTGGATTTGCAGCAAAATGGACTTGCTAAGACCTTTCAGCAGAACAACCCCGAACCTCTCCCACCCCTGCAGGCTCCGACTCCGCAGCCCGTACACGAGTTCAGGTCCCCCCACCCTCCCGGGCACCCCCAGGTCAGTCTCCACTTGTGCGCGGACAGGGAAGCAGGGTGGGAGCTCCTGCGAGGCTGGGTCGATTTGTATTGGTTCTCGTCCCCTCCCTTCCCTGATCCAACACGCCTCTTCTCCCTTGGCTTTAGCTGGCTTCTCCGTATTGTAAATGCCACTGCAAATTGGCTGTGGTTTAATAACCGAACAAACTTTGGGTCACGTATAAACAAGCGGGTGGAACGAGCGGGTCTAAGGGCACCGAGGACACAAGGTGGATTCTGAGCTGACAGTGCGGCTTCACCTTTTGTCCTGGGCTTTGTATCCAGAATAAATGAGGGCACTTCCCGGGCCACTTAGCAGCTACAGGAGAAACAAGCCCAAATTTTAAACACACAGCTCTTATTTTTCAGTAAAATGTACCTCGCGTTGGCTTTGGTATCCAAGTCTTCCCCAGTCTCGCCCACACCTGACAGCATGGGGGGCCCGGGACCGGCTTCCAGACCGATGAAGGAGTGATGACACTTTAGGCCAAACTTGTCAAAACAAGATAAATGGAGAAGAAGCGTCAGAAGTCAGAGTTTTAGGAAATTCCACCTGCCGACTGCAGCTCCTGCCTGTGGGGTGCGTGCCCTGCAGGTCGCGGACCTGCCGGCCTCCGCGATGGCGAGTCAGCTCCTGGAAGGAGAGCTCTTCCCAGGTCTGTGTCCGTGTGTCTCCTGCCGGTTCTGTCTCTGGTAGAAGCCGGAGTCATACATGACTCATTAAAATCTCATCTAACTGCTGTTTTCTACTAGCTTTTATCCTTGAGGTCTGCAAAATATTGGAAGGACAGAAGATGTCAGCTGGTGCTAATGAAAGACAACCCCACCAGTCCCCAAAGCAGACCTGTTCTCTTTATTTGACTGAACGCTATTTGAACATTTTCCCATCATTCTCAGGCTCGTCACTGGTCTCCCCCCGGAGGCTGTGGAGCATTCCGCCCTTCCGCTCACGGGGAAGCACAGAACCCGCTCCCGAGTGCAGAAGGCCTGTTCCAACCCCTTTCTCAGGAGCAGCTATGCCCACACCAGCTGGCAGTTTCCACCTTCTTTTTAATAAAAAAAAGCAAAATAGGGGAGCCTAATAAAAAAATAGTTCAGGTCCAAAATTCCTTACCCTGAATTTCAAAATCTAAAAAGTTCCAAAAAATGAAAACTTCCCATATACATCTACTGCAAACTATGGGTGGCAAAACCTGACCTAAATTTAGATGAGGCTACTTCTCACGTCTGTGTAGTTTACTGTGGGTGGGTATTCATGGTCTCACTGCAGAAATACTAATGTGTTTGATTAAAGGGAGCTGCCCAACTCTGATGGAAAAGCCCCATTAAACCCAGTTTATATGCACTGGTATTAATGTTCTAAAATCCAAATTCTGAAAAACATTTGGATGCAAGGGTTTCATATAAGGGACTGTGGACCTGTATTTTTTCTTTTAAAGGAAGTCTAGAAAAAAACACAAAACTCCACCTAGATCAACTACCACAAAAGCCAGACAGGGTGTTCTGTGTACATTTTAATATCCAAAAGCAATGAAACATATTCCAAGTGTCGAATCTTGAGTTTTAAAGTAGCAAGAACTTAAGATTAAGTCCCAGGCAGCTGGAGACCCAGCGTTTGGCTCGCCCTGGAACAGAGAATTCCAAGCCTGGTCTGCCGGATTTAGAAGACTTGTGCCTGAGGTGTAAAGACGAACATGTCCTACCTGTTAGGGCTCAAGTGTGAATTGGCCCCAGGCACACAGCCCTCCCCTGAGGTAAGGTCGGCATCAATCCAGCCTCTACCTAGAGAAGAACCATATTTAACGTATTTCCAAATACATATGTATACCACATATGTCAACTAATTTTATTCCCTAGAAAGGCGAAATAAAATCAACTCTTAACAAAATCAGTGAGCACCTAATAAACCTAGTATATGTCAGGTACTTTATATTCAATCATAAGAAAAGGAACCTATTAAAATTCCACTATAAAATATATAGGAAAGTTCTATCCTAGTATTTCCAATAAACACACAAATACACACAGGTCAGAACTTCATATAGGAAGATATTAGGTTTGATTGTCAAGGAACTGTTTCTCAGGAAATACCAGCTACAATGATTTCATATGTACATTTGCTTTATTAAAATTGTGGCACTTAATATAATAGCAGAAATGATCACATGGCTTCACATCCAGAAGCAATACAATAGTGGAGGCGCAAACATTCCTTATTACCAATAAAAGTAAAAAAGTTTTAATATGTTCCATAAGCCCTTAATGCATCAAATATTATATTTAGCATCATTTACAGCCAGCACACTTATAGAAACTAATTATCATCACCTTTCTTTTACATTCTGCAAAAGAAGTATGTTCGTAGGACATTCAAACATGATAAAAATTAAATGTCAGTTCTGAATCGTTCACGGGGAAAACACAAGCTGATAATCCCTATTTTATAACTTATTAGATATTGTCACATGATTTTACAATTTTTTAATGCCTTCAAAGTGAAATCCAAAAAACTCCACTAAGTGCCATGTTGAAGGACAAAAAATGTTTACTGCAGCACCTTTAGACAACGAAAGGTCACATCCTGTTCAGCCACACTATATAAATTATGACGTTCGTGGAAAATATGTACAAACAAACATAAAGCAAATGTTCTAACAGGTGACAGATGTCGCTTTGGCAGGCGGTTCTTGGAAGCAGTATTCACATCCAGAGGCCAGAACGGCCACCACTGGGGTCTCCCACGTGCTACCTTCACGAACCAGGAAGCCTGTAAACCCAGGGCGGGAGGACATCCAGAACAAGGATGTAAAGTGTACTCAGTGCGTCCCAGCAGTACCGTCTGCAGAGTCTCAATCAAGTAATATTCAGGAGTAAAGTACTGTACCATGTTATACATGTACTGAGGGTCCAATAGGTAAAATTGCAAAAAATTCATGATCGGATCCAGCTGATAAGAAAATAACACACCCAAGAGGATCCACGTAAAGAGATAATAAGCTCCAAAGACTTAATTCCCCTTATTTGTTTAAACCAATGATATGTCCAGTGTTTCATTAGCTCCTTCAAAAAATACTACATGGAAGACATAAAACTAACTTCACCCTAACCAGAGACAGAGAGACTCTTATCTAACAAACTGCTGAGCTTTGGTTGTATAAAGTGCAGTCCAACAAGCCGCCACCGCAGCCGGCCAGCTGCCTCCAGCAATTCCACAGTTCACCACCAGCCTCAAAATAGTTCTTAGATCCAGTTAACGTCTTCTGTTGAAATTCATGTTAATAACAACTCCAAAATTCTCCCCAAACAGTCTGCAGTGTGCTTCGCAATTCCTAAATAACTGGCAAGGAAGCTTAAGGACAGCAATTCATACTTGTGCTACAACACATCCGAGACCTAGCTCTGCTTTTTCTTTAAATGCGTTCACACTTTCTGTTGTATAAAATTTTCAAGTTTTATGATGATACAGGCAGTACATTCCATCACTCTCATGGCAACCTCAGAAGTGAACCTGTCGTTCGGGATCTGTGGGAAAGGCAGCAGATCGGGGTACCTTGTTTTTAAACTGTCTACACCGTAAGCTTCCAAGGTGTGGACGTCATTCGTCAGGCCTTCCAGATGCTCACTGTATTCCTCTATTTTCTGCGCGAGTGCAGTCGGCTTCACGTCTTTGTCGGACTTGCCCCGCACAGCATAGTCGGCGGCGATCAGAGCCAGCTTGGTAGAGAGGAAACATTTGAAGCACACCCATTCGTTGGCGTTTTTGTGGAGGTCATTCCTGGCGGCTGAGAAATTGGCTCTGGCTTGTCGTAGCCATCTGCGTGCTTCGACTGGGTTACCGACTGACTTGAAGGTGGGGGGAACAAAGAACCTCGGAGAGTAAGTCTGTCCGGCTGAAGGTGGGCATTTTTCCTTATTTTGTTGTTGCCTTTCAGATTTATGGCTCGTTGCTTCTTGATTCCATGAAGTGTAGAATCTCTGAAATGAGTACTTCTCTGACTGAAATCGGGATGCTGAGGTTGAAAACGTTCGCCTCGAGGCTCTGTCTGCATTTTGATCTAGAAAAGCCTGTTTCTCTAATCTGTTAATTTCATTCTGCAGATGTTTAAAAACTTCATTAGCAATGTCATGATTCTCTGGGTTTTTGTCAGGGTGCCACTTCAAATACAACCGCCTAATAATCTTTTTTCTTTCAGATTCTGGAAGCTTCCAAGCTTGCTCCACCACTGATGTCACTTCTTTTAAAATTTCTGGTAAAGAATTCACCATAAGCTTCTTGGGGGAATGATGCTTCGAAGATGAGGTCTTGTGGCTCTCCCTACCAAAGAAAAGAGGAGGGATGCTTCGTAGACCAGGGGCCAGGAACTCTGTAGGGCTGGTGGGTGTGGAAGGGGCACTGTCTCTGCTCTGAGAGCTTTCCTCTGGCCTTGAAAACTTATACAGATCAAGAGAGCTAACTATTTTATATTCACTATAACCAATATCAATCTGATATATCTTTCCTAGAAAACTAGAGTTGTCAGCATCTTCTCTTTCAACTTCCTGTACAATAATGGCGTATGTATATGTCGGCTGGTACGACCCATAGATCTCCCCACCTTCAGCATCAACGAGGTACCCGACGTATTCCCCGGGATAAAAGACATTCATTGGGTCCATAAGCAGAGTGTAATGAATCTCAGCAGGTATCGGAGTGCCGGGCATTGGAAGTTCAAGTTTCGATGGTTCTGAAGAGTCGTATTTCACTCCTAAACTGTCGAGTTTCTCACTGATCCTGTAAATATCATTGCATCCTAGCATAGCAATTAGATATGAAGTGTCGGAAATCAAATTGTCGGTTGCTGATTTAAGCGTCATTGCCAAGGCTAACAGGAAGTTAATGTCTTTACTGTCTGAATGCTGTATGTAGAGCAGGATGACTGCATTCCCAAACCTCTTCAGGAAAGCAAAAGTTTCACTTCTGCTCTGAGGAATAGGATTGAAACCTTTAACTCTTAATGTTGTCTGAAGCTTCTCGAAACAGGACACTTTCAAGCCTTCTCTTAGAGCTTTGCAGAGTCGCACGGCTTTCTCCTCGTTGGCCAGAAAAGCGTTATCGTTTTCATGCTTCATGATTCTGATCAGGCCTGTGATGAACTGTTCAGAGGACAGGAGTAACTGCAGCCTGCCCTGAAGAGAGCACAGCGCTCCAAACTGGCAGACCCTGGGAGTCTCCTCATCCAACTGCTCCTCGAGGATGCTGCTCAGCAGACGAGGTCTGAGTTTCTGAGGAAAGAGCATAGTCAGCTTAGTGTGGAACCCGTGGTCCTTCCCCAAGTAGCACTGGCTGAGATCCACCAGCATCTGCACACCGATATTGCCCTGGATCCTGCTCTTGTAATGCGGGGCGTCATCAAACACCAGGATGTTGGACTTCACCAGCCTCCCATCCTGGCTTGGCAGGTAGAGTGCAAGGTCCCGGATGTTCTCGAGATCGCCCCGCACCTTCACCGAGTCATTCTGTAGACTCTTGAACAAGCCAGAAACGACTCTCTTAACGGTGCGCATTTCATTAGGATCTAACTGTTTTCCTTCAGAATTTTTGAATATGCGGCTCAGCACTTCAACATACTGCTTGGTTGAAATGATATCTTCAGTGCCTAAGTGTTTGAACAGCTGGTGGAAGGTGCCCAGTTCTAAAGGCAGCTTGTATAGATACGGTTTAAAATCAGACTCGTACTCAAGATTGATCACCACCTCCTCCGGCTTCAGAAGCTTCCAGCCATCTTCCACCATCACAAAAGCAACACCCCGCAGCTGAAAACGGAACTCCCTTTTCTCTGCGCTGAGAAACTCGTATATGCTCCTTAAGACCTTTGCCCTAGTCTTGACCATGTCTTCATCCAGAGTTGTGATGTTGCATATGTTCCTGCAGTTATTGATGACCTTATCCAGAGGGGGGTCCAGGTTCACATTCAGCATACTTAAAACCTGCTCCAGCTGTTCTTGTGGACCAAGGTCACTCCCTTCTTGTTCTTTGATGCTCAAGGGGGTGGCTTTCTCTGGAAGAATAGGGCATGACGTCCATAACAGCTGGAGCACGTCGCACTGCTTGAATTTTGGATTCACCTGTGCTCCATTGAACTTTATAAGAGGAAGCGTTCCGTTTACCTCTTGATACTGAGGATGAAATCGAATGAATTCGGCAGGGGCCCGCTCGGGACATAAGAATGGTATTAAAGACAGTTCTTTCAAAAAATTTCCAGATAACAAATCCATCCGTTCTTGGAATATATGGTGGAGAAGGATATCGACTGTATTTTGCAGTGTTTCTTTAGACCAGTTTTCTGTATTAGCCCTCACACTGATCTCCTTAGCAAACTGTAACAACTGCTGCTGAGAAAGGATGTGTTTTAGTCCGATATTTCTTAAGAATTCTACCCAGGATGTCATAAATGCAACTTGATTTTTGGGTTTTATAAGTTGTTCCAATTTTTTAAAGAAGTCCTTAGGAATAAACAATTTTTCGGGAAGCATAACTTCAAAAACTCTCACAGTTCTATCATAGAAATGTTTGGCTTGCTTTAGTCGACTGTTAGTGTCATGGATTATCAATAAACTTTCCAGTTTTTCGAAAAGTTGTTCCTTGATCTCTGACAATTCTTCAATACTTGAGAGTCTATTCTTAAGATAGATCAAATGCTCTAATTTTGCATCATAAGAGAGATTTTCGATTTTTGGTAAGAGGTGTTTCAAATAGACCTCAAGATCATCTACAGGCACACAACCTAGCACCTCATATAGTTCTTTTAAGTGTATTTTTTCTTCAAGAAATGCAGAGGACGATGATTGTGTCCATTTTTCCACTTCAGCGGAAGGAATACTTTTTGTAAGCACATAGCATGTTCCAAATTTCGCAATGCTCATATAGCGACCACTGATGGATTTGTAGCATGGGAGTGACTTCAAAATTTTTACGTCATCTTGGGACATCAAGTGATTCAAATTGCAGTTGAAATACATCAAAAGTGCTTCAAAGTCACTTTCCACTAATTTTTCAGTTCTAAAAGTTGAGGTTTGGACCATATAATGCACAGCCTTCAAAATGCTTGTGGGGCTCTCTATGTTTGCTGTGTAACATGACAACAGAGGAACAAATGCACTGTCTTTGGAGCAGATTTTGTTCAAAGCAAGCTGAATACAGCCAGCTTTCATGAGAGCATGAAAAACCTTGTCACTCTGGCCATTTGGAAAGACTGCAATATGCATGAGACTTAGAGGAAGCAGAACATCACCTTCAGGAACTACAAGCTGATTGGCTGACACAGTAAACTTTGTTCCAGGGAGCAATGCCCAGTCTTTTAGGGTGTCAACAACAGTGTCAAAGGTTGCTTTTGTCTCTTCTTGATCCTCTTTCACATTTACGGATTCACTGATAAAATGCCATGCGCTCTTAAGCCAAGACTCACTTGTAAAACTGTCTTTCCACTTTGTGCAACTTTTGGTCTTATATTCACGGGGCAACACAGAGGATAACAAGTCAGCAAAGCTGGAAATGTCAAACACTTTTGCAACTTTACAGTTCAGTAAAATATTACTGTACTTCAGGTACAATGTATTCATGAACAAGTCTTTGCGGGATGGAATCAATTCATGGTATGTTGTTAGAAACTTGGGTCGTTTTGCATCAAAAGTTTGCAAAACACTGTCTAATGTAATGAGAAGGGGCAGTCCCTCCACTTCAATCCCGTTTTCTTCTGCATCCTTAAAACAGTAATCAACTAAGAGTTTTAAACTGTGAAAAAGTTTCAGGTTAGTCTGCTGGAGACGACAAGGCAGCTTCCCAATATGGCAATTAGTATCGGGAGAGGAAAACGTCATTAAAAAAGATCGCACGTCAGCAGGGGTGACATAACTAACAGGAATATCGGCGTCTATCAGACAGTGGTACAGATTAGCAGTTTCATCACAGTTATAAACCAAGTTGAAGCCAATTTCCAAAAGCAGGTGTTTCAGCCTATAGACATTCTCTGCCACTGTTTTGCGTGTGGTGATGTTATAGTCTGCATTTTTAAGGTGGTGTAATTCATCCTGCAGCAAATTGTCAAAAAATGGTCTAGTTTTATTTGAAGTCGACATATTAATCCAGGTGATTATAACTGCAGAGTGCAGGTCGGAGCCATCAATGTTCGGAGCCCGCACAACGGGTAAAAGGCGCTTCATGTCCTCGTAGATGCAGCTGTAAAGTGCTTTCACCAGACAGTATAAATCTGGCTGTAGATCAAGCCTGTTGACTGGGAAGAATGACAAAAACTTCTTTAAGGTGTCCTTTACAACATGAATAGGCGTGTTCTGTAAGACCGATAACGTCGGGTCAGAACCAGGGAAATAGCGCTTTTTTAACTGGATTAATAACTCGACGTACGCGGGAGCGATCAGGGCCGTCATTAAGCTGTTGTTCCAGTCACTCCGAACACCCACCCCATTGTCATCCCGCCACAGGTTCCTCCTGGCTGAATCGAGAGCAAAGTGGCCATTCACATGAAACGGTAACCCCGTCTCTAAAGAGAGGGGCAGAAAGCAGAAGGCCCTGTGGGGCTTTTTGTAGTTGTGGGTGATGCAGGCAGCTACCCCACCACGTGGGAAGAGAGTGATATCTTGGTTCTTGTGAGCTGATATAACGCTCTTAGATACTTTCTCCATACTTGAAAAACCTGATCTATTACAAATTAGCCAGGTGGTAAGGTTTCCCTCAGAGTCCTCCGTATCCATAGTGTAGGTGATCTGCTGAACTGGTATGTCCTTGAGCGGCCTCTTTTTAGTGACACTGTCAATCACAAATGCATGAAACTGCTTCCTTTTCAGCCTGTCTCCATCGGTGATGTTGCCCTTCACAGAATACAGCACGTTTAGGGCTCCCGTAGCTTTATCTATTTCACAAATAGAAATTTTTTCCATGTGATTAAGAAACATTAAAAGTTCAGCCCCATCTGACCGCAGTTTGTCCAAAAGATTCTGGACCATTCTGTCTGATGATGGAACTGAAGAAATTTCTGAAACTTTTGCCATTTCTGCATTACGAAGAGGAAATCGAAACATTGTGCAATTATCCAGTTTAAAGTGGGTTCCCAGATAAAGATCCAGAACATCTGAGAACTGTGTCCTAAAATCTGCATCCAAATCTCTAAACATGCGTCCAGGACTAACAGATGTGGCTCCTGGTGCGTATCTGGCATGAGGATCAAAAATACACAGGATGTCATTGCCGGAAATAAAAGAAGGGCAGTCTGTAATGTGATACACAGAATTGAATCCTATTCCGTATTGTCCAGTTTTACACGGATTTCCTTCCTTGGTGCCTTTCCCGAGGTTCTGAATCCCTCTGACATCGTCTTCTGTGAAAGGCTGGTTGTTGTACACACACAGTGCTGGCCCCTGCAAGGGGGCCCACTTGTCGTCAAATATCCTATCAACTGGATGCTGTCGAGGGTCAAACACAAAACAGATTTCTGTAGCCTTTGCATCATCAGCATTCTGAAGAAGTTCTTTCAGCATTTCCTTTTCTGAAGGATAGGCATTAAGGATACTCTTAATTCTGCTGGTCAGTTTTTCCTTCTGTCCAAATTCAGTGCCCAGTGTTGTAAAGCAGATGTTGGACGCATACCTTTCTAAGGCTTTATGCCGCTTTGGTACTGCTCCTAGTTTCACAGCCACTTCCCTCGGTATATCTGCATGACAGTATTTTACAGTGCTATCCTTTACTTTTATCCAGGGACAATCATTGTAGCATAAAGATTTTGCAGGGAGAAGCTTAAGATTAGTATCTGGCAATAATATTTGGCCATAATTTTTCTCACAAAATTCTTGTTTCTTTTCTCTAATGAGACTCCATATTCCTTCACTGATTATTCGCCGGCAAAGCTGAAAATTCTCTTCTGTTATTTGTTTTGTTTCTTTTTCTTGAGCAATAGATTCCAAAACAAGGGCAAAATCTTCAACAGTAAAAGACTGCCTCACACCCACACTTTCAAAAAGTTCACGGAAACTATTTTTATATTTATTAGGCAACTGATAAAGGTATGGGGCTGCTTCAAAATTCAAATGAAAAGCAATTTTTTCTGAGTCAACGTATGCACTCTCAACTAGAATGAAGCTAAACGTTTTTAACTTTTCAATAATTGATATCTTAGTGATGTCACTTTGCATCATTGCTTCATGAAGGTATTTGTAGCAAGCATTGGTGATGTTCTCCTGGTACAATGTGATTCCATCATCAACTGATTTTGCAACTTCTCTCAATTGGTTTATGACCAGGTCAACTGTGGGCTTCCGCAGTAACCCCAAAAACTCTTTAACAGCCAGTGGCACTGAACCGCAGCCTCTGAAGGAATGTGAATTTTCGTTTAGAACTGGCTGCAAAAGACAAACTATATCCTGATGCTCAGCTGTATAAAGGTCAGTTGCTGCAAACATGGTTTCAGGCTTAAAACTGTTACCTTTCCAGTCCAAAGAAAAACCTGCTGGTTTTGTGAGAAATGGGAGGAAGGGGATGGTTTGATATTTTGCAGCAAAATCCTTTGCTCTAGGATCCCTTATTTTTAGTTTTTCATCAATAAGACTTAACAGGATGCTACTTCTTAGACAAGCAGCACCGTGATCACTTTTATTAATTTCAGCTACTGACTCGGCACGTTCTAGCATGTCATCCCATAAAATATCATCTTTTGCCATACCTAACTGGACGAGTTTAATCAGAATAATAGGATTTAGGTAGTCCTGAGTAGAGCCGTAAGGAAATCGTCCGTCTTTAGTATCAAATAACTTTGCAACCCGTCCTTCAGGGTGGATTAATCTTGATGGTAAAACCAGAGGATGCCCCTCCAGCGAGCAAGGGATACATGGAGTAACACGAAGAATTCCTGAGAACTCATCAACTTTCTCATTCAGAACAAAATTCATTAAAGGATCTCTGAGTTCTGCTTCAATTTCTTGAATATTTGGAAAAAACACTTCTGAAAAAAACTGTTTCTCTGAAAATGTATTTTCAAGCAGTATCTGTTTGCAGCCAGCTTCTTCAAATCCTAATTTTACTGAAGAAGGAAGTTCAACAGCACAGAGGTTTTTCGACCCAGTCTTCTTGAGGTATTTCAAAAATATCTTGAAGGCTGCTGGACCAACATCTCTTCTCTTAAGTATACAGTCATCTAGAAATCTCACATTCTTCATGGAAACCCATGTGGATCCATCAGAGAAGACTCTTGTCAATTCCTTCCCTTTCCCGTGAGCTATATCTTCATAAAACCCTTGACAAATTACAGAGAAGTCATCATGAACCAGATCAGGGTCAGGCCACACTGCATGGTAAGTATAGTCCATCAGCTCCCCACTCATGGCCAGGTCACGCAGGATGCTGAGTGCCTCTAGGTAAGCTTTCACAACCACATGTCTCATGAAGGTGGTGTTCCAGCGTCCTTTCGTGTCTGTCTTCCAGATCTCTTTCCTGTTTGAAGTAACAGCAAAGCACCCGTTGATGTGAACCGGCAATCCTGTTTTGATTCGTAGGGGCAAATAGCAGAACACCTCCCCAGCCTGTGGTCTCACAGCCCACTTCCCGTCCTGGATCTCAGCCAGAAAAACTCCCACAGCCCCACAAGGAACCACTCCCAGCCTTCTCCCGCTCTCACTCAGGGAAAACTTGAGAGCCTCTCCTGTATCCATGCAGGTACAGATAAGCCACACGGTACACTCCATTGTTTTTTGTGGTAACTCATCCGATGGCTTTTTGGATTGGCCGGACTTAGCCATTTCAAAGAGAGCAGCTGGGTCATCATCTGGACCTCTAAAAAGTGGCGACTGTAAATCAGCAATCCTTCTGAACACGTGGTGAAATTCCTCCACTGTGATCTGAAGGATGCAAGCGGACTTGGGTGCATCAGCGGGGAGCTTCTTGTTACTGCTGTCGCAAGTCTTCATGAGCTTAGCAGCTTCTTTTAAAACACTGATGACAGGTGCAATCAATGCTTTGGAAGAGCACAATTTTTTTTTAATTATGATTGTATCTTGAGCTAAGCTGGGATTGGTTTCCTCAATTTTCAAGTACTTCAGATACATTGAGGTTACACTCTGAGTGAAAATGATAAGCCTGTGTCCACAGAGACTGAATTCATCCACAAGAGAGTAAATATCTGCTGTGTTGTAGCAGGTACTGCTAACTTCACTCACTTTGGCTTCCTGCTGAGTTCTAAAGGACAGTCGGAACAGAGTCCCACTATAGCTGTAAGGTGCTTCCACGGTCAGAGGTAACTGACAGCCAAATACGTCCATGAATGGTTTGAACTGATTAGGAAATTTCCTAAGTCTTTTCTGCTGTTTACTCCAATTAATTTTGATCCCGGGATTAGATCTGTCTTTAATGTGTTTACTGATGTGGTTTATGTTGGGATCAAACATTATCATGAATTCTCGACTCATGATGATGGGAATGTCGGTGATGTGGTACACGGAATTAAACCCAAGACCAAATTTCCCAACTTTGTCAACTTCTGCCCTCTTTAAAGATTCCCCTAGCCTTGTTATGTTCACAAAGTCCGAATCTGAGAATTGAGAGTTGTTGAACGACCACAGAGCCGGCCCATGACACGCTGCCATCCCCGGGTCCAGGAGATTCTCTCGAATGTCCATGTTTCTTCTCATGTCAATCATGAAGCTGCATTCTGTTGCATTTGCGTCGTCAGCATTTTGAAGAAGTTCTTTAAAGATATCTGACACTGAAGGGTATTCTTCCAGAATATTTTTAATTCTTACAGTCAGTGGTTCTCTTTGTCCTGACTGCTCGAAGCCCATGTTTTCGGGGTTGATCAGTCTTGTACTGAGGCATGGGACTTTCAGCCACTCTGCAGTTTTCATGGGTATGTCCTCATGCACCAAAATGATTGGTTCCACGGAATCTTCCAGTAAGTCATTCAGGTCATCAACTTTGATGTCACAGTAACAGCATTCATGAATTGGCTTCATGATGAGCTTGGAAGGATCTCTGCTATGATGTATAGGAACTGGTGTGTTGAGGCTTGCTGGAATCTGATTGCTATAAAGCCATCGGATGATATTCAACATCAGATGAAGATTCTGTTTGCTTTCTTGGTCACTGAGGTCTTGGCCGCTTTTGAGGTACACCTTCTGAATGACCATGGAAATGTGATCTGGCGTCAGCTCCTCTACTGAACCGCAGGCCTTGAACAGCTGGTGGAACTTTGCCATGGTCTTAGGCACACTGTGCAAATAAGGCTGAAGGTCAAGATCATAGAACGGTTTTATCACAGCTTGGGCGAGAGGACAGAACTTTTTGCCAGTCCAAACCCATGGAAATTTTAAGGCTCTAAAAGCATCCTTCCCTTCATTTAAATGATCATGCATGAATCCATAAATTTCGAGCAAAATGTGCTGGAACTGATAGTAGTCTTCATCACTAAAGGTGTTCGAAGTATACCAATCGACAACAATTTTAAAGTGCTTTAAGACAGCATTGATACCAGGTTTTGTGAAGATACCTAAAGCTTCTTCCAAGTTCACGTGGACACTCTCAACAAGAGGAAGTGATGAGCCGACCAGAATGGCATGGGCCGCGTCGCACATGTCCGCGGGGGCACAGAGATCCCAGAGATCCCCTTTCCAGACTAAGGATCCTGGGTAGTTTGGAGGCCTTTGCTTGCAAGCTGGAGCCCATTTTATTCTCTTCAGGGCCATCTTCCCTTCAGGTGACTGCAGCAGGGCGTGGTTCTTATTTAAGACCAGTAAGAGCGTTCTGGCTTTCTTCAGGAGCATTTCCTGATTTGGACAAGAGCTGGCCTGTAGAGCTTCAATTTTTTTAGCCACTTGCACAACATCTTTCTCTTTGAGACTGGCTTCGTTTTTTAAACCAATCTGTCTTAAAGAGTGAAGAATATCTGGTGAGGTAAAAGCTGAGGGTGGGAAACAAGTTTCCTCTTCATCATAGAAGAGGTCCTTTAACACTTCCACATCAGGGTCAAAGAGCTCACTGGCCGACACCAGCCGCTCCTGTGAGATCTGAATGAATTTTAATGGCATTAGCCAATCAAGCACATTTGGATTCTCATTTTTAAGAGAGGATAGATTCTCGAGGACCCACAGCATAAGGTGTGTCATCTCCTCGTGTGAATAAAATGCATTTTCGATGTCTTTTAAGATAAGCTTTAGGCAGCTGGTGGTCTTTACCTTCTCCACCTTGAGCAGGTTTGCCAGGCGGATGGTGGCCTCGTCACTGCTGTCCACGACTGAGATGGAGAGCCGCAGGCCAGCCGGGAGCCTGGATGTGTGGTGCAGGACCCTGCAGCCCTTCAGCTTGGTGTAGGAGGAGATCCCCTGACTGGATGAATAGTTAATGCGCTTGAATATTGTCAGTTCCTGAATTACTCTTTTCTCCTTTTCACTGCTATCAGTTAAGTTAGCTAAGAACTTCCTTAGGGCATCTTTGTGCGTTGGAAGGAGCGACGCAACCTGGTTGCACAGCTTCTGCAGAGGCATCTTCTCCATCATCTGCAGAACAGCACTTGGGGATGGCGAATGAATGTATTTTTTAATAAGTGGATGTTGTATGGAGGCATCTAATTGCTTAAGGACAATCCCTCCAAGTTTTTGTACAACGTCAGCTAAAAATTCTGGGAGCTGTGCTTCAGATTCATCATCTAAAATGACTAATGAGGGGATCCTGAGTCTGATGAGTTCCACACACGTCTGACCTTCTTCTAGTGCGGTTCTAGGGATTAGTGGCATCTCATCAAATAAAGTCAGATCCTCTGAAAAATGTATATAGAGATTCTTCCACACCATTTTAAGCCATGAAATAGACGGGTGCTTTTTGTCTTCATCACATGGATACCACTGAACAATCAACTCCCTGCCAGGCCAGAATGTGTTCACTACTTCTTTGATAAGACGTGCAAAACGTTCTGGGTTTAGAAGCTGTAGCTGAGTACACGGTCTTCCTGTGAATCACATAAAGAAATGTTATGAATACATACAATTCTACTGTAACTTACTTAACTTTCTATTCTCATAGATTAGACAGATTAAATAGTACTAGAAAGTCATTCTGAGAGTTTTAAGTACACTGTGAAAACGCAAAAATAGGGCATAACTGGGCTGATCACACATAAATCCGTATTTATAATAGCCTGTGGGAGTGATAGTTCTCTCTGGAGAAAGTGCTTATTTTAAATAAATATCTAAAATGCATTTAGATGTGTTTTAAAAATTATCCTATAATGCCCTGCAAATAGAATCAACATGGAAAATAATTTTTAGTGGCGATTTGTTCACAAATAAAATCACCAAAGAAAATGTGGATAAAGCTTAAATAAATACCCTTTTATTTAAGGGTAGGTAATTTATAAGGAGGCCCGGTTTCCAGGAGCCGGGTGGCCACAGGATAAAGCAAGGCCCAAGTGAGCGCACGGGGGCTAGCACCCTGTCCCAGCTGACCAAGGCTGCCAGGAGCTGAGGCCGCCAGGACACTGGAGCTTCCTCTCCACCAGTTTCCTCTCCACCACAGCCTCTCTGGGACTGGAAGTCTCTCATCTGGAGAAAGGATGAGGCTGAGGTTCTAGCTCTAAGACTGCTCTGTGCACGTGTCCGGGTACGGAGCACAGTCACAACCCTCCGAGGCAGCGCTTACTTGGTACTTAGCACAAAGTAAAGTGTGTTCTTCTGGGATCTGGGCTTTGCAGAAGTGCTTCAGGGACAAGCAACAGGGGAAGCGGGCCCTGCTGTGAAGGCAGGGTTACCCCCAACAAGGCAGCTCCACTCCCAGATGTTTTATAAACTAGGAGACTAACAAGGTTTTCTCTGGGGAAAAAAAGATTTTTGCTGACTTTTAATCAGTGGCCTAGAAAATAACATTTCATTTCTAAGTGCATGTTGTGTTTCAGAGTATTTTATCTGCAATACCAGAAGTAATAAAATTTTAAAATAACACTAGGTACCTATAGGTATGTTATTTGCCCATATAGAGAAATAAAAAGCATCTCAAATTCAATCTTATGGAAAACTAATATTCCATTTTCTCCCTAGGTACACGTAATTTCTAGACTCTTAAAAGACTAATTTTGGCAAGTTATAAAAGGGGGCACACCTCAAGCCCCTTGAAATTTTTCTGTATCAGCATTTGTTAACCAAGGAAGGACACCCTTGTTCCACAGACTCACACATCAGGAAGATGACCTTACTTTCTACCAAGAAAATTATCTTTCATGTTACAATAAGACATTTAAAATTACTGCCATAGAAGTTTAAGCAAGGGCATACTTTTGCAACTTTTGAAGACATCAATACCCACATTCTGATTATTATCAGTTTCTACATTGTGTGACTTAGGGTAAGTCAAGTAGTAATATTTAAGAAGTCATAAAATCTTGTCAATAGTCTGACTAGCATAGCCTTCTCGGTCTGTGAGTCCCATTAAGATATAATTGTTTTAATTAATTTGTTTAATATTCTAAAAAATGCTTACTGAATTGCATTAACTATAATAGAATTTCCAAATCACAAGTAAGGCAAGGATACAATACCAAAGATACAAAAAAGGGTTAGAAATTAAAAATCAGAACACTCAACAAAAAAATCAAATATGCACCACACTGTGTCCTACGTTAGTAATTGGCACATGACATGCATTTTGTAGATAATCCTATCCAATATCCTTGCATGAACTTTGGAACTTATAAAACATGCCTACCTTCAGGAAAGTTATCTAATATCAGTGTATAAATAAAATGCCAATAAAACCCGCACACCACACGTAACATGCGATTAACACCAGTCATGCTCAAATGAAAAAACAGCAGGGAAAACAAAGGAGAGAGAAAATGTAGTAGGACACAATTCTAAGTACAAAAGTCAATTCAATCTGAAGTCCCGATTTCTGTTTATTTCGTATTTAAGCCTTTAGCTTTTACCCTAAAATATAAATGTTAACACAGAAAGAAGTCTGCCTGCCCTGGATCAGAAAGTCACTGAAATTGTAAAGCATCTCCAACAGTATCAGTAAAATAGTTTCACAGCGTTTTAATAAATGACTTGTGTTTCTGTGGCCTAGCCTTTAAAATCATCAGCACTGTCAAAAGAGGCTAAGTAGTACTGTTAGGTGTCCCTGGAGACAGAAAGTGCTTATCTAAACTCTCAGCAGATGTGTCTGTTTAGAAATAGCTCTTCTCAAGGTAGCTTGTGCTTTCCTGTAGATCGGTTCAAGACAATCACATGGACATGCTGAGTCACTGTTCAAGGGCTGCACTACGTTGTTTGTTTGTTTATGTGTTTATGTTCAGTCCTAACTTTGAGAAGGGTTTTCGTCATGAATGGAAACAGGATATTACAGGCTACTTCAAAATAAGGTGAGGGGCCAATTAAATGGTATGCCATCAGTCAGGCAGACCTTCGAAGGAAAAGGAAAAAAGGGAAAGAAAATGAGCACACAGGGAAGGCGAGGACAGCCCGCCGGCAGGCTCAGCACTCCCTCGGGCTCTCTGCAAGCCTGGCGGCAGCACCTAACACCCCAAGGGGGCCAGCGGAAACCTCATTCGACCTCAGAAGGCACGAGCGTCATTCAGAACAGCACTCGTGACCAACTTCTCTCCAGAAGTCATCACTGACACTGCTTCGGCTTCCTAGTTTCCATCCCTAATAGGAGACGGACAACAAGTGGGGAGATGGCTGAC
This sequence comes from Stenella coeruleoalba, assembly GCF_951394435.1. Lineage (NCBI taxonomy): Eukaryota > Metazoa > Chordata > Mammalia > Artiodactyla > Delphinidae > Stenella > Stenella coeruleoalba. The sequence goes on from NC_137164.1 coordinate 2,475,816, forward strand.
ACAACCCAGAGTCCCCAGGGCAGGCGCTAACTGTGCAGCCCGCTGACATCAAGATCCTGTCTTCCTCTTTGCTCACACCTTAAAAATATAAGAGTATATAGTCATAGCAGGTGTGGAGGATCAGCTGCTTTTAACACAAGCTAGAAACCAAAGTTAATATTTATATGAATTACCACTATAACAATGACTTGGTTTCTAAATTTATTTCAGCTTCAAGGAAGAGACTGACTCAAAAAATAATGTTTACTAGAAAAAGAATTTCTGTAAAGCAAATCTTACATCCTCTGATCTTCCAAGTGAAACATGAACTGGGGGGAAATAATACAAGTTGAGTCAAAACTTGTTATTAAAAAAAAAAGACAGTCAATAACTGACACTCAGCATTGTGCGAACCGTCAGCGGCCGTCCCTAATGGGAGCTGGCGGCCACTCTACCTTTGCTTGTTCCCCGGGGGCACTAGGCACACTGGACCACGCTCCTCGGCGGCCAGTCCACGCAGGGCCTCTCACTTCATCGGCACAGATCCCAGAACGGATCCCCTCTGACCTTTTTAATCTCAATATTTATGTGCATCATATAATAGGTGTGTGCACTCTCACACTTCCCCATTAAATACCACAGCTTAAAATACCAATTGCAAGATAATTCTTTCATTTGAGACTAAATGTCCGATGAAATGAATGTTTCCAAGTCATTTGAATATGGTTTTATTGTGGTATGTGTAACAACCACCTATATACTCCACTAGTATAGTTTCCTCTCTCCTTTAATAATTACCACCAGAAAAAAAATACTGATATAACTTCTAGCTACTTAGGTAAGCGAAAAACCAGGATTCAAAGAATCAAATGAACAAAAACATCAGGCTACAAATGAACACGTTTAGTCATCATACCTGAGTATCCCCAGAGAAGCTGCTGTGCTAGAATGCAATTAAATCCGTTCTTAGAAAAGGCCAGATTGTCGCAATTCTCACGTGACGGCTACAGGAATTGTTCTGTATCTTAAGATAACAGTTTGCAGACTCTTACACATAAACAAAACTCCAAACGTAGCAGAATGTACATTTAAGATTGAAAGATGTATTTCAATACGAGCTAAAACCAAACTATTAGGCATTCCTACCATTTGTCTGACTCAACTTTTTTTCTATTTATTTCCTTCAAAACCCATTGACCGGCTCCTCTAACTTCTGACTGTCACCCATTTGCTCAGGTAACCTAACACAGAAATAATCTCGATCTGTAATAGGAAAAACAAAACAAAACAGAATCATCGTTCCAACTCTGCAGCTCTAGCAGGTCACGTAAATCCTTCAAATTCTTTCGGCTTCGACGTCCCCAGCCCTCAAAGGAGGGTGACGATTATCTCAGGATTGTGGAGAGCAAAGGAGATACTGAAGACCCAAGAAATCCTGACTCACAGGCACAGTGGGGGGTCTGCCTTTTCGTCCTCGTCCGTGCAACACCATCCCACCTGGCCCAGCCGCGGGGGCTTAGCATTAGCTTGTCACCCAGGCACTGGGAGTACGAAAGAAGTAACAGACGGCCCCTGCTCTCAAGGATTCGTAGTCTGGCACAGTGAAAACGTGCCTGTGACCAGGCAAAGGGGAGCACATGGACTGCGACGGGGTCCAGGCGTGAACCAGAGACGGCCCCTCAGGCCTGCGGTGCCGGGCAGGGCCGGAGACGCGAGAGTGGGAAAGGGAGCCACTTGGAGGAGGCGCGTGGGCTGAGGGTTAGAAGGTGAGGGAAAGTCACAGGGCCAAGTGGAGGAGGGAGCCAGTAGTCTAAGCAAAAGGAACACCGTGTGCAAAACACAGGTATGAGAAAACCTTAATTCAGGTAAAAAAAAATTTACCAAGCACCCACCTTGAAGTGGGCGCTATGCTGCACGGCGGTGACAAATCTCACAGGGTTCTGGTCTCACAGGGTGCAGGGAACTCAAGTTTGTGCACCTGCAAGCGCCTGTGGTGACAAGAACAGAAGAGGGATACCGAGGGGCCAACCACGGGATGCCCCGCAGGCCACACGAACAAGACCGCGCCTGTCCCGCGTCAGGATCTGCTCGAAACCTGCGAGCGGGGCAGGCGGTGATGAGACGAGGGGTGTGGGCACAGTGACGGCGTGTCCCCGAGACAGAGGGCCTGCAGCACAGCCAGAGAAAATGCAATCCCCAGACCCCGGAGACTGGAGAACAAGGATGGCGAGCGAGGGGTTCATTCCTGGGCATGGTAACGGGTGCCTTTCTCAAGAGGAAGGACCAGGCAAAAGGAGAGACAGACGCAGAGAGAGGATGAGGACCCCAGCTGGGAGAATGCCGACCTTGAGACTCCTAAGGAACTCCAGGGGCAGAATGATAGCAGCTGCCACCTCATCACCATTTCTTATGAGCAGGTAGCGTGTTAAACTGTACACGTTCTGTACACATCATCCGATCTTCAGAGAAACGCCTACCACGACTAAAACATTACAATTGAGGTTATCAATAAGCTGCCCCGCTGCGATAATGCAAACTGGATAAAATTCAGTTGGTAAGCTGTGACTGCCTGCCATCCTCCACTCAATCCTTTTTCTCATTTCATTCCACTTGTAAGAAAGCAATCTTGCATTTCATGTAATTGAATCTTGAGGGCCCCAGATATACTCTTTTTTTTTACATCTTTATTGGAGTATAATTGCTTTACAATGGTGTGTTCGTTTCTGCTTTATAACAAAGTGAATCAGCTATACACATACATTTATCCCCATATCCCCTCCCTCTTGCGTCTCCCTCCCACCCTCCCTGTCCCGCCCCTCCAGGTGGTCACAGAGCCCCGAGCTGATCTCCCTGATATACTCTTAATGGAAGGATGTTCCTGTGCTGCCACGATACCGATGAGGAAAGAGGCTCAGACAGGTCGGGTAATTTGTTCAAAGTCACACGATGGAGGAGTTGACTCTGAGCCCAGATTTGTGCGGCCACAGAGCCCAGGCTTGTAACCACCACACTGCACTACACTGCCCCTCTTGAGACTGGGGTGATAACCGAAGGTATGGAGACCATCACATATGCGTGACAGTGGATGCCTGGGGGTGAATGAGTATACTCGAAGAAAGTGAGGAACAAAATGAGAGCTGAGCAAGGAGTTCCTGAACTAATCCCATTTAGGGGGTAAGCTGAGGAACGGCAATTCACAAATAATTCTCAGAAGCAGGCAAAGAAGTATAAGGACACCGAGAGAGTGGTATCATCAAAGCCAGGGAGTTCAAAGAGGGAGTGACCAATAATACCAAAGCTGCAGGGAAATCAGGTAAAAGGAACAGAACATTCCACTAGACTCTATAATTTTTAAAAAGTCATTAACTGGTGACCTCAGTCAGGCAATTTTATTGGAATGACGTAGAAGCAAAAGTCCATGTGCTGTGATAACAGATGATGAGAAAGTACAGACAACAAACACACGCCACTCCTTCCAGAAGCTGGACTATGTCGGGATGCAAGAAAGCGAATCAAAGTCAAGGTCTGTTTTGTTTTCCCCCAAACGGAAAAGACGGAAGCGTGTAATTGCAAATGGGAAAGAGGCAACAGAGGTAAACGGTGAAAGTACAAGTAGTAACTTAATACTTAGCTCAGGATTTTAAATGTGAAGCAAGTGAAAGGTAAAACTACCACACAATGAGACAGATTTTGCTTGGGCTACAGAATTAGAGAAATACCCCTTGCAGAGGAAAAAAACTTCATACTTCAATTGTATGCAGCAGTACTTTCAAAATTGGCCAATCAGATTTTACTGATAATTGGTAAACAGAAGTCCACAGTGCTTTGTGTCAGCAAAACAATCACACAGTCATTATTTAGAGCAAAAAAGACCCAGTGCTGTTAGACATCTGGGACGTTCCCTACCACAGGCAGGGAGCTACACAGACGTAATACTCTCGGCCTCTCCCCTCCCCACTCGTAGTTCCCCACCTGCCCCACACACCAGAAAGAGGAATGACTTATCAACCAGTCAGGGTGAAGAGGCTCTGCCCCTGCCCAGGGAGACTCATGGGGCAGGGCGTACCCAGGAAGGAAGCCCGAGGTCTCCCAGTGCCCCTGCAACTGGCCTGGCGAGCTCACCCACCTCTGGAGGGGTCACAGCACAAGTCCACCACGCGCCGCAAGCCAGGAGCCCCACTACCAGGATTATCAGTAACACAGGGGAGACTGGCGACGTCTACCTGCTAGATCCCTCTCTGTGCATCTCTTCACTGACGCGGCTCTCAGGAAAGCAGAGGTGTCATTTATTGGGTCCCCATCAGTCCCTATACATGTTTCATGTTCCCAAAACATGGCAATAAAGTAGTATCAAAAACAAATTTTTGTCTGGAACCAATGGTATAAAAGCAATAGAGAAGATACCCAGGAAGCAGTTACCCATCACCCATATGGCCAGATAAAAATACCGGAAAGGCTAGAGATCAGGATTATTAAATAATCACAAGGGTGGCAGGCCAATACTTTAATCAAGATAGGAAAAGTGACCACGAAGACAACTTCTGGGGTAACTGAGCCACAGGTTACGGGCAACAAACACAGTGAAGACATCTCTTCTAGTTTAACAGTCAAAAAAATTAACCAGGAACCAGAGATAAAACATGGTATTGGTATGATCCTACAATAACAAATCAGAATCCACAGTAGGTGAGAAAATGAAAAGACGTACAAAGTGGGAAGACTCAGCGTTATAACAATGTCAAATTACCAAAGTTAAGAGTATATAAATTTAATTTGTCCCTAAAAATATTACAATAGGTACCCCATCCATCTAAGGCCAGAGAAGCAAGTTGTGGCCATGTTCTGTGCTACAGGGTACTTGAACATTTGAGTAAAAGCAGTATGATTCTGCTGGTTCTCTACCCCTTCCACCTGATTTGATTCTGAATAACTTCTGACTGATTTCCAAACCCCTAGCTACCTCAGAAACTACTGGCCATTAACAAAAACTCTGTCTTCAAAAGAAAGTAAAACCACACAATGAAATAGCACAGCCATGAGAAAGGGTGATCCACAACTGCGTGCACCAGCCTGGACGGATCCCACAAACTCGGAGTAAGCGAAAGCAGCGGACAGAGTGCACACTGCGATTCCCCCCACAGGGAGTACAATAACTTGCTGAATCAATCGGTGCTATCAAGAGTCAGGGTCACAGTTACCCTTAAGTGGACAGGACTGTCACAGAAAAGGCAGCCAGGAGTCCCTGGGTGTTGGCAGTCTTCTGGTTTTGATCTGGGCATGTTCAGTTTATAAGACTTCATTAGGCCTACATTTAAGATATGTATACTTTTCTGTACGTACATTATATTTCAACGTGACGTTTTTATGTAAGAATGTAATAGAGAATTTGAAAAGTAAGGATTTCTAAAACTTTGGAGCAAAGAATGGCAGAGTAGTAGGAATCCATGTTTAGACCCCCAAAAAGGCTACTCTGAAGATGACAATTCCCAGTTAAGGAAGGGATCTCGATATTGGGAACAGCAGTGTCCCAGGGACACCCTCCCGGTTCACACCGCACTCCCTTCAGCGTCACTCTGCTCCATCCTGAACTCGCCTCCCCCATTCCAGCTCCTTTCCCTTCTGTTTACATGAATGATGCACAATCATTACCTTTGAAAAGAAAACAGCATATAGTATAAAAGACACATAACAAAGAATATGCTTTACAACCTCAACTAGTAGGACAAATCTAGAATTTTTCAGGCCAATATCTAACTTTGAAAATGTTCAGGCAACAGTCTTACAAGAGAAAGGATGCTCACAAAAGTTGAAAGATAATACTAAACAGAACCATGGTGATTTTTTTCCCAAAAAGGATTCCCAATAAAGGACACCCAGCCTTCGCTACGACCCCAGGAGTGCCCTTTCCTGGCCCTGCGGCAGAGGTCATTTTGTCAGCCTGCATCTCCTCAACGCTGCCTCAGGACAGCCACACAGAGGAGGAGGCAGGTGGTGTGAGGACAGAGCAAGGCTGATGACCTTCTCTCCGCGTATGCGCCCTCTAACCCACAAGAGTGCCCTCACCACCGGATAGGCTACAAGGGATGAGGCTGGGGGCACAAATGGAAAAGAAACGGGGAGCACTGAAACCTGCAAAGCACTGCGCACGTGCCAGGGACCACATCCATAAAGGCACACCGCCAGACCGTGACAAGAGACTTTTAAATACAGTATCACGTTCGGATTCTTCTGGATGTCAGAATCCAGCACTGACACATCTTAAACTACAACAAGTACGTGAAGTTGAACCACATGGAACTGCTGAGTGATAACGTCTAAAATGGATAACTAATAATTTCATAACGGTTCAACTTAATAGGAAACTTACATAAACGGTCATTTTTATCAATACATATATTAAAAAAACAACAACAGCTAAACAGCTATAATACCTCGGGTTTGGGCAGCTTCCTTTAAAGCAGCCAGAAGGTGAGGCTTCAAGTTATCCAAAATAAATCTTCCTTCGAGACCTGGGAAAAGGGACCTAAAGAGTGAAAGAAACAGCAATTTTAATCTTCTAATAATTCTAAGATACAGAAATTCAATCATATAATTTCAAGCCAGTTAAATGTAATTACTATATTACATCAATTATAAGGCACACATCTAATCACACTGCAACACTTTTTGATCAAGTATTACCCACGCTTCACTTTAAAACATGAGGACATCATGGACCATATCTAAATCCAGAAATTGTCTAAACTTCTTAGAATAAAATTCATTTTATTTTCTGAAATCTCAATACACACCCTGAGTTATAAAGAATTACTTAGTGTGGTATTTTAATTAATTTAAATTAACTTCATCAAAATAATTCACTTTTGACTAACTGTAGTTACTATTAGCTCTTTATAACCATTCTTTTCTGTGTTCTGTTATTGGAATTTCCAAGAAAAACAACAGCTTGGACCCGCTCTTTAACTGGTAAACATCTGGATGCCTTTCACCTTAGAATGTAAAAATGTATCCTTTCCTATTTTAACAAGCAGCTCTGCAAAAGTCACCCTAAGGTAACATCCACACTGACAGCTGACGAATTTCACAGCAGCCGACTGAAGTGCGGGCAGGGGCAGAAGGTGGGGTCCGCGCATACCTGGGATAGTTTTCTGAGCTTATATAGATCACATCTTGATCAGACACAGACGAGGAGAAAGGGATGAAACTTCCGTTCTGTAGGGGCAGCAGCTCCAGCCCCAGCAGCTCGCCGTAGGCCTGGTCGGAGAGCACGAACTCTAGCAGATGCAGCTTCTCAGCGGCGCTGGTACCGCCCAGGTGCGCTGCCTTCCGCAGCACCTGCCGGGTCCACGCGGGCGTCACCTTCCTCACGGGCCTCACGCTGGACACGGCGAGCTGAACGGCGGCGGCCACGTGGGCTGGGACCCTGACGACCTGCTTCCCTGAGCTCTGGAGATAGCTGAGCACGGACCTGGTGCATTCCAGACTCTCGTCCAGTTCCGAGAAGCACGCCTGCTCCAAGGGGACCCAGTGGCCGCTGAGGGAATACAGGACTGCGTGCTGGAACAGCTCGTGAAACAGAGGCTCCAACACGGGCTGCCAGTGCGCCGTGGCCCGCTTGACGTCGGGCCACAGCTTGTAGATGACATCCACCGACAGGGGCAGGTCGGGGCTCCTTCCCGCCTGCAGACGTTCTATGGAGTCTAAGATCAGAGTGGCGTAGGCTCTAGGGACGACGTTCAGGACGAGAAACTCATTCCACAAGGCGGCCGGGTCCCTCCACTGGTCCAGCTCTCTCCATTTGATGCTCCTGCGATTGTCCGTCAGGCCAAAGAAGCCACTGATGTGAGCTGGGAGGCCGGTTTTGCTTTCCTCGCCAGGCGGTAAAGGAAGGAAGCAGAAGGCTTTCCCAGAGAACTCGGACGCTGCTCCTCCCTCCTGCTCATCTCCACTTGACAGCAGCATGGCTATTCCAATGACGGGGACGAACTTCAACTCATCAGCCAACGCATCAAGCCTACTACTAATCCCTCGCCCACCCACGCTGTTACACACCAGCCAAGACGTTTTCTGTGCACCCCTGGCACTCTCATCTTCTAAAACTATATTTATAGGGTACGTGACACAGGTTATGCTGCTGCTGGGAATCTTCTCACAATAGTTACTGATGGCGGCCCCCAGGATCTTTATAGAATCCGGCCGCTCCTGTGTCAGGGCTGCACTCTCACTAGCAGTCACTCTGAAGACCAGCTTCTCTGTTCCATCGGCCTCGCGGACGTGTAAGGAGATGTCCTGCACACTTTTCAGAAAGAGCAGCACCGTGTCTGCATCTGCCCTGAAAGACTCAAACAACTCGAGAACCTTCTGCTTATTGTAGAGGTTACTACTAAGCTGAGAGGGCTGCAGCCGAAGGGGGAAACGGAAAAATGTTCCTGGAAAACTGCCATTTATAAACGTCTCCTTGGTGCTTCCAAAGATGCCAATAAATGGTGCAAACTGGTCTGAAAGTTCGCTAATTTCTCTGCTGTCCTCTTTGAGATTCCAACATTGGCCTGATTCATGTGGACCAAAAAGTGTCTGATGAGGATCTAACATCCCAATCTGATCACCACTAAAGATACAAGGAACATCTGTAAAGGAAAATTCAAGTCATGATCAACTCTGAAATTTAAAGGACAACTGTAGGCACAACTACAGCACATAGTTACTATCATATATTACACACGAAAAAGCATGAGCCACAGATGACTCTACACAGATTTATCTAAAAACAAACTAAATCTAGCTTTGGAAATAGAATTCTTTGAGCACAAAAAATGATTTCTCTTTTGATTCAAAAAGTACCAGGCATTGAGAGACTTTACATGACTGTTGTGAAAACCTAAGATACATCGTCAAACACTTATTAAACAATTAAAATACGTAAAGAGAATTTGGATATTTACACGCACCCCATAGCCAAGTGAACCCAATTAAACAGAACAGAGTTGCAGCCTATGCTCAAAATAAAACTTCAACCACAGATCCTCTGAGAAAAGAGGGAAGGGAAAGAACAACACAGATGATCAGCAAGCACCGTGCCCTGGAGCGAGTGAGAAATGGGCAGTGACTTGAGGGCCTAACCTTCACACGAGACACAACTCCGTGAGGTCCACCTGTAATACGCATGGTCACTGACCACAGCCTCAGGTGTCACAACCGCCGATTCCTAAGCTCTCGGGTATTTTAAGTAGGAAATGTTACATCCACCGGCCCAACCACCAAGTCCACCAGCAACGCCGGTCCACGGCCCCCTCGTCCACACTCCCTGTTCCACTCCCACTATTGAAACTACGTCAGGAAGGCTCCTGATGGTTGTAAAGCAGGACTCAAGAACTTCACGGATCCTCGGATTAGAGAACGGCACCCCGGGTAACACTGTCCCACATAAATGTGCTCGTTCTCCGATAGCGAACGAATCCACAGTGAGAGCAGATGCTGGCCATCAGGGGACTCTCTAAACAATTCACTCCCGTACAGCTGGCTCCATGCTTGTGCAACTCACGTGTGTGCCCCAGAAAATTTAAAGACTACTACATGACACAGATGTGAGGAGCAACTCACAAATGCTTGAACACATGAATATTAATATTCGTATAATTGTTATATAATGATTTCATCACTGTTATTACATAACACATAACTAATATTACTTAACACAATATCATACAATATATCGTAATAATGTAAATGCAATTTAAAAAATAGGCTTACTAAAAATGGGCCATAGTGATGGTGACCCTATATTCCACTTGCCCAGGGCAGTCCCAATTCAGGCCAGTGTCTGAGAATAATACCACCTCTTTCACTCTCAGCAGTGTCCCAGTTTGGGCAATAAATTATGTGCCACTCTAGCTACAGCTACAGCTCTGCCAGCTCAACCCTCCTTCTCCTGCAAGTTCAAAATGCACAAACGGTTTCAAACTAAACGATAACAAGTGCTAATTTCATAAAAAAGTTTTATCACAAAACTACAGTAAATACTAAAAGCTCTGATTCTGGAAGAACAGCCATATACCCTTAGACGTGTCTACCCTAAGAGTTTCAAGTATTTCCTACTATAACTATGAATCAGAAACCTCATATTCTTTCTAGATTACAAGCATGATTTCAAAGTAATGGTTAAAATACTCGTAAGTTTAAAGAGAGTAAAATTTTTATGAGGAAAGTGAGAAACCAGAGTCATTTCAAAGGTCCTCCCCTTGTCAGTTATTCAATACCACTGGATATTATACTTTCTTCTTCCTGTTATTTAAACCTATGTACAAGAAAATCTGTGAAAATCAGTTTGCCTGACTCTTAAAGATTTGCAGTGTAAAAGTTTTTAGAGTAATAATTTTGTGTAGGCTTTCAACAGCTCACGTAACATCTCAAACCTCACATAAAATGACTTAATATACTACACTGATTCCACCGGAAATGATGGCATTAACTTTTGCATCAGATGATGAAGATTTGGTATAGTTACCATGGTAACTTGAGAAAACACAAGACGCACTGATATTTCATTGATATACTTCTTGCCACTGACAGAGAATTTGGGAAAAATGCCTTTTAAAACAGTATCATCTCTGAAGTTAACCCAATGAAGTACAAAACATAGGCTAAAATAATTTTCAGTCTCAAGACTGAAAAGCCAAACACCATACCTGTTATATGATAGACAGAATTGAACCCAATTCCAAATCTCCCGACCTTCAGAGGGTCGTCCTTTTTCCGGCTCCGTGCTATCTCCTGAATGCCGTGCCAGTCCTCCGGGGTGAAAACCGCATTGTTGTACACGTAGAGAGCTGGCCCTGGGCATCGAGAGGCACATGCAGGTGTTGAGAAAGAAGGGAGCGTGGGTGTTCACTTCTCTTACAATAACTTCCTCTACACAACATTGCTTATTTGATGGGAAGATGGAAAGAAATGAATGGAGTGACTGATTGAGCATTACAGTTTGGTTATTTTCACATTAAAAACAGAAATTACGGGGCTTCCCTGGTGGCGCAGTGGTTGAGAGTCTGCCTGCCAATGCAGGGGACACGGGTTCGTGCCCCAGTCCGAGGAGATCCCACATGCCGCGGAGCGGCTGGGCCCGTGAGCCATGGCCGCTGAGCCTGCGCATCCGGAGCCTGTGCTCCGCAACGGGAGAGACCACAACAGTGAGAGGCCCGCATAACCACACACACACAAAAAAAAACAGAAATTACAAATTAATGGTAAAAATTACCAGCAGAAGAAATATAGTATTGTTGACCAAAAATCCAAAAAGGAAAAATTATGGACTTAGATACTCAAAACACAGGGCAAAGAAGAAAATTAATCACAGTGTACTACTTTTAAATTTGTTCCTAAATAGAATATTTATTTATTTTTGTGAATGGAATTACCTGTAAATGTATAAGAAGACTAAAGAAACCCTGTTAATATATTATTTCATAGGGTGAAAAATAACCCTTCTCACGTGCCTATGAATTCAAGCACAGATATGGGGATGCTGGCCACAGTTTGCTTTACAAAAATGGCGTGGCTGCTACTTGGAAAACAGTCAAAGTGGGGATATGAAAAGGCCAAGACCGCGAGGCTTTTGTAGGAAGGACAAGCACGTGGAGGCTGCCTCTGCTAAACCCAGGCCACAGGGTGTCCTCAGACACAGCAGGAAAGGGCCTGGGGGAGCCCCAGATTTCGCCACACTCCTTCACTTGTACCTCTTCATTAACCACATCCTTGAAATCCTTAGTAAAGTGAGAAACTGGGGAAGATCTCTGAGTTTTCTGCATCGGATCTGACATTCTGAGTCTTTTGTAATCTCATTACATAACAAACAAGTTGAACTCAAGAGTTCTCGTGTACAACACTAAGTGTCAGTAAAGGGAAAAAACTGTGACCCAAGAAGATGACACCAGCCAAGATACCGCTCATGTCTGAATGCGAGAGAAAGACCCTCAAACACCACAAGCACGGAGGGCCCTCAACAAACATTTGTTAATTAAAGCGATCAAAGATCATGTCCACTTCCTTCTGTATGTGCAAGTTTTAAAAAATTGTCTAATCTGACGTCACTTCAAAGAGCCTCTCTCTAAGTATGCTTACGCATAAACTCAGCTAAATAATCTTGTTTCATAATTTTTTCTTTTAATGAGGTGAAGTCAGGGCTGGAAGGAAAAACTCCTAGACATGAGAGAATTGTGAAGCAGAATACTTCCAGGATCTCTTCCCGATCTCTTCCCATATACAGTTCTACAGGACACTCCCCAAATCAGGATGACACCAGACAGAAAGCATTGTGACACACACAATCTCCTTGAACCCTCAAAGTGACTGGGGGGGGGGACTATGTTCTCGCCGCTCCACAGGGGAGAAGGCTGACAGGCAGCCAGCCTCAGGGCCCCACCCAGGCACAGGGAGGAAACACGAGGGGCGGGCCCAACTGACACTCCACACACCAGCACCCCACGGACGTGGGCCACGGGGAGCCCCGTGCAGGATCAGGGTTCAGACAAAAGTCCCTCATACCTACACGGGGTATCTTTCAACAATGACTACATTAAATCACAGATTCTCAGAGCCAGGAAACCTGACTGGTTTCACCCTCTCACCGAACACATGAACAATGGGGGTGAGCTGACTTGCCCAAGATCATGAAGGGGGCAGGAGTCAGGGCTAGAATGGAAACCTCCTGCCATACTACGTCTCATCCCATCTCCTTATAGAATTTTAAAAATGCAACTTCCATATCACAAATATGACCTAAGAATAAATATATGTATTTATTTATATAATAAATATATCATAAATGCTAAATATTTAGTATTTAGATGTTTAACAGTAATGTTGATTACCCTCCTAAATCATGAAACCTCTTAAAAAATATATGACTTAATCTCCTTAAAAATATGTCCAGGAAAGTCTGAACTGACCCTCCCTTTTCTCGATAACTTTCTACCACACACAGTCATTCACAATCACCCTACTGACTTTAAAGCTGCACTAAAAGTTACAAATATTCTTTTCAACACAACACTTCAAAGCGCAGGACTTCAGCAGTCTTTACGTTCGTTATCGCTTCTTACTGTCTTTACTTTCATTTTCCTTACTCACTTCTCTCCTTCAATCTTTCTTCTCACCCTACTTCAAAATAATTCAAGGGCACTCTCAAAGCACAAAGTGATACACAAAGCCACAGCCTCTAACTTCTTTCCAAATGCAGAGAAGTGTTCTATTTGTCTCGCTAATGATATAAATGCTCACAAGTTGACTGAACAGAAAAAGAGATTTATGTATTTACATTGCTTATTACTCTGAGTTTCAAGATTTTTATTCTTCGCTCTGTAAAAATACCAACTAGCAGAGACATCTGCCCACAAAAAGCAGAGAAAAACACCTCTTGGAGTTAAATATGCCAAGAAGTGAAGGACAGGTGGTAACTTGACTGTTCATTAAACACTCAATTGTAAATCACTAAAACTCACCTGTTAGTACATAAAATAAAACTTGTCCATAACTAATTATCGATTCTTACCCTGATATTGTGCCATATCTTTTGACCAAAGAGTCTCTGTTCCATACTGAGTTTCATCATATAAAAATTTAACTTCTGTGGCCCCAGCATCTTCTGCATTCTGAATTAATTCCTAGTCAAGAAATACACCAAAAAATAATATTTAATAAAACAGTAATATACTGCCCATCTTTGTATTTACCTATAATATTTAAAAGGTAATTACACATAAGTAAAGGAAACCCACTATTTGCATCGTGAGCGAGGTCTTTGTACATTCTTACAGTTAGCAAGTGCTGATGTGTAGTCCTTCCACATTGCTTATTGTGTAGATCTGTGCGCCAGCCAACTCAGTATAATTTTTCTCCCTTGGATATTTTAGTACAATTCGATCTAGTTTAGTCTAACATAAAGAACAGGTGACAGGGCTTCCCTGGCCTGCCGATTCAGGGGATGTGGGTTCGTGCCCCGGTCTGGGAAGATCTCACATGCCGCGGAGCGGCTGGGCCCGTGAGCCATGGCCGCTGAGCCTACACGTGTGCTCCACAGCGGGAGCCTGTGCTCCACAGCGGGAGAGGCCACAACAGTGAGAGGCCCGCGTACAGCAAAAAAAAAAAAAAAAAAACAGAACCGGTGACAATTTCCTGGATGAGCTCTGAGTTAGACCAAACCAAATCCAGGGGCTATATTTTAAATGATGGGTCTTTGGACACAGAATAATCCACCTGTATTAGCACACTCATGACCTCTAACTTTGGGGGGCACTGTTTTTTACTTTCCCAGCACCCTGGAATCACTAACGGGGGTGGGGGGTGGCAGGGATGGGCAGGAACTGCAGAAGGCGTACACTGATACTACAGCCATGCCGACAGCAAAGCCTTCATGAGAGCGGGTGACACGGCACACTGCCTGCATGCAACAAGATAAGCATCAGACTGAGTGCGGGAGCAGTGTGCAAACGAGAGCTGGCTGCGACATCAGGTGGGTGGTTAGTGCACCCCGTGCACACCAGAAGGCTGGGGACAGTTATCCCACATGCCGTTCAACCCCAAACACGAACACGTGACCACGCTTTTATCTACCTCCTCATCAGCTGCAAAGTCTTCCTGTTTACACAACTTCCCATTTCTCATGGGATTTTTAAGACTCACTCCCACCCTATTTAGTCTAGTAGAATCCCTAAAAATTAGCACTCTTATTTACATTAGGGTATAATATAAAATAATATTAAAGGTAGAAATAAAAATTAAATAGGTAGCAAGATGCAAGTTTAACTTACAGGACGACAGCACTTTAGAGGCTGGATCTTGCTTTCGTCTGGAGAGCTACTTGAGACTTATGTGTATTTTAGGCAACAGAGATGAAGAAAACAAGATAACATCCCAAGTCCCAGATTCCAACTATCAGTCTCAAGTTGAACAAAAAATACGATGGGGCCCTTCTTCTCAGGGGATCTCTTTCAAACTGATTCTGAGGAGAAGAGGCAATAAATGTGCCAATTTGCATAAGATCTTGAGCTAGTCACTAAAATTTCTCTGGATCTATTTCAGCAAACATCACACAAGGTGGTGGCCTAAGTCTAGGCAATTCTAAGATTCCTATTACATCTAAAGTGGTAGAATTCTACTAAAATATCCAAGGGACAAAAATCATACTGAGTTGGCTGGCACACATATCTACACAATAAGCAAAGTGGAAGGACTACACATCAGCGCTTGCTGACCCTAAGAATGTACAAAGACCTCGCTCACGACCACTGCCTTGTTTGCCAACAGGATCTCTATCACTCATTTTTGAATTGATGAGGCCCTACTAAATCCTATCTTAAATTTATTCTGTTCACCTCTCTCTACCCCCATAACCCAATAATGACACCCTTCCCACCTTCACTTTCCTAATATCTCAATATAAAAATGGCTTTCAAGTTAGCCTTCTGTGAGCCACCGATCCTGTTCTCAGAGACAGACTTAAACTGCCCCAGTGCCTCATCATTACTAAACCCCCTAGGGTACAGCACTCCCCAGTCAGCGCCTGCCTGAGCATGACTGATACTAAGGTAACCTAAACTGACCTAGTGCTTATTCTCTAAAATGTTACCATCTAAACTAGAAAATATAATAAGAGCTAAGATATTGAACATAATAAACACTAAATAATTAGAGGAAAATGCATAATAACTGATCTACTTTTACACTTAATTAAGGAAGTTTCTTATTAAGCTTAAATACAAAATCTAACTTTTGCAGTATCTTCCATTTGCATTCTTTTATGATTGCTCAGTTTGTTTTTTTAATGAGTGTATTCAAACTAAAAGAATATATTGTAAATAGAAATACTTAACTAAAACAATTATCCTTTTAAATAAACTCTCCCAAAAAGCAAACTTCTAAATCTAGGGGAGTCAAACAGGCATGGGTTCATGGCCCCTGAATGTGGGTTTTGTCTTATTTTATTTGGTCGGCTGGTTGGTTTGTAATGCCCCTGCACAATGTTTTACATAAAATTACATTATATAATTACATAAAATTACCAAATAAATGTTCCTAGAGCAACACTGCATGACTACAGCACACTGCAGCTTAGGGGGTTCCTTTGCCTCTGAAACCTCACATATTTACACGGACTGCATCTCAAGCCATCCCATCCAGCGTATGCACTGCAGGTGCAGAGGGAAACAGACACAGCCATTCAAATCTAGACAAAATTCTAAAATGTAAATACTAACAGGCCTTGTGAGTAATACTACTCTGTCTCATTTGTATCAGTGTAAATGCACACATGCACACACCCACACCTCACCTTAAGAATCTGTCCTCCTTCTGGATATCTTCTTAAAATGTCCTTGAGGAAATCAACAAGTGGGGGAGTTGTTTGACCAAATCGACCTGAAAACACGGGTAAAACAATTTAGAAGAAAGTCCAGTCCTCTGGCCTATTATCAACATGTTACTTGGTTCTGAGACACAATGAAGGTGTGCAAGTTCTGACTTCACACACTTCACTGCAGCCCTCTGGTACGAGGGCTACCTGACTAAACAGATTCAGTACAAAGTAAAGCAGATTCAATTTTATCAAAGCTCAAGATTTTTAATTAAACTACAAATTAGGTTTTTAAAAAATGTTCAAACATATACCAAATGTCACATAAGATTATTAATTCAAAAATAAAGAGCATGGCGGGGTGTTGCTATTTTCCGAAGCAAATGAAATAAATGGCGCTATTTTGTGGCTGCTTTGCCACTAAGTAATAAGCCAGAGATTCTGGTGCCTGTTATGACATCCTTAATGGTCGCAAACTCAACCAACGTTCTGAGTGTTTTGAAATACGGCACAATGTCTCAACGGCTGCCCAGTTCAAATACCCTAAAGTCTCTCCTAAACTGGAGATTCTCAGAACTGACCAACCAGGTCACCTTCAGACAGGTGACAGCAAAGCGTAGGGAGCATGGGCGAAGGGAAATAATTTCTCAGATGCACAGAATAAAAATACATCGGTTTATAAGTAAAAAAGAAATCTGTGCTTAAGACAAACCATCACTGTGAATTTATCTGCATCACGTTGGTACAACTACCCGCCACGACCAAGCATCCACAGGACCCTGCCCGCAGACTGCTCCACCCAACGCATCCTTACAGCTCACTGGCTCCACCCACACCCGTGTTCCTCTGGCCCTGACAGCCCCTCATGACATCCAAATGTTATGTACATTCATTTTATTTTTAAAACATAATCTTTATGCGACTAAAAATGGAATTTACTCCTGGTAAAGTCAATGTTATACCTCCCCCTTTTAAGCCTTTTGATTGAAGGTTTACAAATAGATGACAATTTTGGGAAGTCAGATCTCCAATCCTGATCCAGTCAGATAACTGAAAAAAGAAAATAAAATTATGAAAAGCAATATAGTTCCTAATTCTGTAAGTTCAAAACTTTACCTCATTTTTTTTCACCTAAGAAATGTTTGTTTTACAAAACAGTAAGAGTCACAGATGTAGAAAACAAACCTATGATTACCGGGGGGGATGGGGGAGGGATAAATTGGGAGATTGGGATTGACATGTACACACTACTATACATGAAATAGATAATTAATAAAGACCTCCTGTATAGCACAGGGAACTCTACTCAATACTCTGTAATGGCCTATATGGGAAAAGAATCTAAAAAAGAGTGGATTTATGTATATGCATAACAACAAAAAAGAAATATTGTTTGTTAAGTGTTCATATAAGGAAATAAGTTGTTCTGGAGAAGTGAATATTCCAGAGAACAAAAATTTAGTCAAAAATTTTATTTAAAAATGTAAATGCTTTTTCCTTAAATAATTACAAATAGATAAAGATATAGAGATTCTGCTTTAGAATAATTTTTAAAATTTTATGGTGAATCGGGATTATCAACATAATCACAATCATTCTTTTGATTGGCATTTCCAGAGAGTATTACTCAGAACAGAGCTCCATGGGATTCGACAGATATTAGAGGACCAAAAAAAAAAAAAAAAAATCTTTAATTTGTTGGAATAATTTGGTTTTTAGGGCATTCAACATATTAATATTGTGGTAACCTTCTTTAAAAGGATTATACTATGTGGTATTTCACAAATTTTAGCAGTAATTTTTTTTTCATTTATTTTGAAGAGCACCTTATAAGATACTGTTCCTAGAAATACACTTTGGTAAACTGCTTATAGACGTTGTTATAAAAAAGGAAGAGATAAGTGAGGACTCCAACCTCTGAAGCTGCTTGGGTCTATGATTTCCCCAACTGGCTTTCCTGAAAAATGCCTCAATATTTGTTTTCCTTTCGGTGACTGCTCTGTTTCCCACAAAGGCAGGGTACAGTGTGTGATCATGACCCACAGGAGCAGGTAATGGACTGCTTTTCTGAAAAAATGCCAGATCCACTTCTCCCCAGCAGCGCACTCATGCTACTGAGGAGTGACTTTCAGGCAACAGTCTGCAAACGCTACCCCGGCTCTCGCCTCTGGTAGAAGAGGTGAGAACTGCCTCTGCAACTGACCCTTCCTTGAAAGGGAGGACACTGCTCTCCATATCACGACTCCACCATCTCCATCGTCCACCCCCCACCTCACATGGCTGCCCTCCAGGCTCCCAGAGCTCGGCCTGCCAAAAGGTGCTTCAGCGGCCCTCCTCCACCGACAGTGGCACCAGCGTGTCCATTCCCAGTTCCCCTCACATCTAACTCGGTCTTCTCCACTTCCAAATGTTCAGACTCTCAACTTCTGTTGGATTTTTATAACCATCTCCCATCTGGTCTCCTTACTTTCTGTACATCATCTTCATTCTAGTCCCCATTTCTAAAATACAAATCTGAACATGGTTGTTAACAGTTGCTACAGCTCCCAGTTTATAAAGCACTTTCATATACGTGTTCCCACTGAATCTTAAGGCAAGCCTGTAAAAAAAACCTCTGTGCACAGGAAATACGGACAAAGATAATCACAACAGTACTGTTGTTAACAACAAAAATTCAGAAACAACCCAAATCCTATGACATATTCACACAGTGGAATATTATACAGCAATGAAAATGACTTAACTAAACTGTACATAAATTGGGGTGAATATTCATAACATAATATTGAGTGAAAAAAGCTAAATCCAAGTTGCTACATACAGCATAATAAGCTTCTTGTTAAGTTCATAAACAACTAAAAGTAAACAGTATATTGTTTAGCTTATACACACACATCCATACAAACACAGGTATCCACACACACACACACTTACGATAAAACTATCGAAACAACTATAAAAAGGCAACAGAATAAAACACACGAAGAGGTAAGGCAAAAGAGATAGGCATACAGGCTGGGGAAGAAAAGAACAGAGGGAAAGGAAACCGGCAACAGCATTCTAGTTCTCCAGTTGGATGATGTCATCAAGGTTGTTCATTCTATTATTAATTAACTAATTAATGATTACTAAAAGAGAGCTATGCATAAGCCAAGGACTAGTAGTCCAGTTCAGTTAGCTAAGGTACTTCTTAAAGAAGAACAGCAAGAGGGAGGAAGGAAGGAAATCTGTAACACAGGAAGATGTCTCCAGGTGTTAAAGAGGACTTGAAAATGAAGAACACGGAGTAGAACCCTGCTGGTGACAACACACCTAACCGCTGTGTGAGCCTGACACTGAACGCTTTTGGTAGATTGTAATCAGTGGCCCATAGCAAGGCGGTGATTCTCCCAAAGAGAAATCAAGCAGCAGAGATAACCTCAACAGTGCTACCTGCTTTCTCCCCCTGAGCCTGCCAAGACTTGGGAGTTCTGCTTGGGCCTCTCTCCTTGGACCCTAAATCATTCAACCAAGCAAAGTGACACTGGTCGTGTTCATCTCCAGAGGCAACGAAACCTTAAACGTTGCCCATTTCAGTCTTCATATTTTGTTTCAAACAGAATGATGACAAAATACTTTGAACGCCGGGTCTCTGTTCAGGCCAGCCTAAGCCTCCCTTAAGGACCTCAGAGACGCTCACTTTCACTTACTAGGAAACAATAACTCTCTCCAAATTGTGAAGCAAATAGTATAATATTAACTGCAATCTGGATCTCCCAACACTTCTTCCTCTGTTCAGCTGTCAAGAACACAAGGAGGTTCTCAAGATTCAAGAGCTGATAGGCAGGACATTGCTGATCAACTAAAAGACAGGAAAGGTAAGCAATACTTCAGACCTCCGGGTTTGAGGCTCAAACACATCTGGCTCGAGGAGAAAGTGTCAGGAAGATACGCAGCTCTAACGAACAGCTTCACTCTCCTCACAGGACAGGAAGAAGAACTTACAGATTCCTCTTCCAGACCAGGAAAAGCAAGAGAGACAAGGAGAAGGATGGTAGGTGACCTGGAAAGACTGAGGACCAAGTAAGTGCCCAATGCTAAGTCCAAAACCAACCAGAGCCAGCGAGTGACACCGAGGTGTCAGCAGCTTTTGTTTCTTTTTACCCTGAAATATGCAGAAGTCTCACCAATGATTCAAATCTAAGAGGTTCTGAGCGGCACTGAATAAAAACGGAAAGAAACCACTTCTGTGAAAGATTCGCTTATAAAATGGAGACCCTTCTTGATGACACGCGTTAGCATCACTAAGTTCACCAGTTCAGTAGAAGTCACAGCCTGTCCTCTGCATCAGGAGAGAACTGTGCCCTCTGACTGTTTTCTGGGAGAGCTCCATCCTTGAGTTCAAAGTTCACTTTTAATGGTTTAAGCTCTTCTTTGTTTTAAAGAACTTTTATTTATTCGCAATAGACAGCCTGACAGGTTCTCTCTGATGTGGAACAGTCAGAAGTCCATAGACGTTGGAATCAGACAGACGTGGGTTCAAATCCTGACTTGATACTTTATCTCTCTGAATCTTAGCTTTGCTCTTCTACAAAATGGACTAGTCACAACCATCTCATGAGGCTGGCTGTTCTGAGTAGTAAATGAGATGATACATGGAAAGTCCCCAGCAGAACAGTGTGTGGAACATGGTTAAGTGCTCAGCAAATGTTAATCATATTCCCAGTGAGTTTACCAAGGTGCAGAAGGAGAAACACACTAAGCAAGTTGCTTCCCAAAATCATGCCCCAGCCCTGACCGCTACCCCTTGAGCTTCAGTGCCAGAGCCATAGCTGCCTGTTGACAATCATGCCCTAGACTCTTACACAGCAGAGACCTCAGAACGGGTTAGAATTCATTTTATCCCATTCCTACCAGAAACAGGAAAACAGATTCCAACATGTTACTTAACCTGGCCTCTGTTACCCGCTGGTAATACAGGAACAGGATCTAGGTCATTTACCTCTTCATGCATTTTCCTAGACGCTTTATACTCTGCCACCAGCTCAAACACATGCAAAAGCGAACTGAAACCTGGATTCCCCGGAACTTGTTCATCTCTGCTAAGTGAGCATTCTTTTCCTGGTCTGACTCAAGGCCTGTGAACATCCTTGGCCGGGCCTTCTCCCTTATTCTACATCCAACACCGCCACCACCCCTCCCTCGGTCTGCACAAACACACACCCCCGTCCGGTACCAAACCACCATAATTTTGTCTTTTACAAAGCCCGCTGTGCATCCTTTCCTCTCAGTCTCAGCTCCACGATCGAAGGCTGGAAGCTCACCCCTCGCTCTAGCACAAGCTTCCTAACTAGACTCCCCGCCGCGCACCCACTCAATCTGAAACACGCTGCACGCCACGCCCGCGTCCACCATCCCACAGCAGTGCTTTGCAGAGACACTTCCAGAAACCTTTCCAATAGCAAGACAGAGCCCCAACTGACTCTTTGGCTCTGACCACATCTAGGGGATAAGATGACAAAGGAGGACCAGAGGAACAACCAAAGAAGTAGGTAGAGGACCCGGGTGGGTACACAGGAAGGTCAAGAGCCTGGGGCAGACACAGATGAAGAGGTAAGAATGACAAGCTTTCCTCTTCAGCCCTGCCCAAAGCCCTCAATCAAGCCACTGTCTCACACCAAAGACCCTGGGGAACCAAGGAGTAAGGAGAACTGATCCCTGGAGGAACACAAGAACACAAGAATCTGTCAAAGAGGGCAAGAGACCAGAGGGTGCACCCAGGCACACAGAAGGCCAAGATTCCACTGAGAGGTTACAAATCACGGGTACCAAGCATGTCCCCAATATTTGTTCTGTGTAGTAAGGAAATCCAATACTTGAAATGCCATCCTGGGTGGTTCAAGCAGTCCTTGTGTATCTGGTTCAACTCTTTTTTACCTCTTTATCACTTAAAAAGTGAAGATATTTACTAGGATAAAATAATAAGTTAATTTCTAGTAAAACGTCTCCATTTAACACCTCCTTTAAGAAAACTGTAGTATTTCCACCAGTCTTAAAGGTTATATATAACATGAAATACTCCAATTTTCCAAAGTTTTGATCTGTTAAATCATTCGTTTGCACCTTACCAGTTTTACTATAAATTTACTCCTCAAAATAACAGCTTCCGTGTTAAAGTATGCCTGAAGAGCCTCTCGGTCCTAAATTTCTGTGATTCAGAGATGGGTAGAAACATCCAAGACATAAAAGGTGAAAAAAAGTACTGACCAGGATTCCAGTTAAATGCATAACAAAGTCAGAAATATATGAGTAATGATGAAGTCACTTCAGTGGTTATGGCTCCGAAGAAGCAAACCAAAAAAACAAACAAAAAAAAACCCTCTTGCTAAAACGTCCATCAAAAAAGTATCTTAATTTCAGGAAGTGAAGATTCAGACAAAAGGGGGGAAGGGGAAACAATGCTGAAACGGCAAATCGACAGATTCACAGCAGTGACAGGCACACAGCCCCGTCATTCGATCGGTATCCACCAGGCATGATCATTTCCAGGCGAGCGGGAGCCCGGTCGCCCGTCCCGGCCGCCCCATCCCCGGCCTCTCCCCCCAGACCCCGTCCCCGGTACACCCCGTCCTCCGTCCCCGTCCCCGGGTCCCCGTCCCCGGTCCCCAGGCCCCATCCCCGGGCCCAGTCCCCGGTCCTGCCGTCCCCCGGCCCCGTCCCCAAGCCCCGCGCCCCAGCCGCCCCATCCCCAGGCCCTACCCCCGTCCCCGGGACCCCGTCCCCGCCCTACCTGCCGGCCTCCGAGCCACAGACGCTGCTCCGACGCGGGGAAGCCCGTCTCGGCCGCGATGCGCCGCTTCACGTCGCGCACCGTCCAGATCGCGGGCACTGCCATCGTCCTGCAGCCGACGCAGCCGGGAAGCACGGTCACCCGGAGCCACCTGTGTGAAGGCAAAGGCCTCAGCGGGCGCCACGTGGGGCCGTGCCCTGGGCCGACCCGCGCTCACCTGTCGCCCATGACTTGTCCTCACCGCCGGCGCTGCCGCGCCCGCACCATGCTCCCGCCGCAGCCCGCGCCTCCCGGCCCGGCCCGCCGACAGGGAGCCGCTGGAGGAAGCCTCGGCCGAGCAGGGGCCGGCAGAGGCGGCGGCGCGCTCTCGGCCGCAAGGGCCCCGGAGGCGCCGCCCGCGGGCACGCGCCCGCCAGGACCGTTAGCTGAGGAGACGCCTGGCCTGCGCGTAAGGCCCACCCGCAGGCCCTGCCCCAGGCCCCGGGCCCCGCCCATCCGAAGGCCCCGCCCCCATGGACCGTTCCGGAGGAGATGCCCCTCCCGTCAAGCCCTGCGTCTCCCTCACCTTTCCTTGAGGAGACCCTAGACCCACCAGGCCCCGCCCCCCCTCAGGCCCCGCCCCGCCCATCAGGACTCGACACGCCTACAGGCTCCACCCCACCCGGATCTGTAGTTGAGAAGCTGCCTGGCCCCACCCCTCCCTCACGCCCCGCCCACGCCCGCCATCCCTCCGTCTGCGACAATGCCAGGCAGGGACCGCCAGCAACACTTCGCTGGAAACGCGGGACGCAGGTTTACAGAAGACTTGTGTTTTCCTTGACCGAGTTCAGAAGTGCCAGGACATGCAGAACTAGACCTGCAGGGCCTACGTCTCCTTCAACCGTAGTGATTTGAGTCTCTGGAAACATCTCCAAAGGAGGTTGGCGGTGGCCTCTCGGGCATCAGCGGGGAACGAGGCGACCGCAGAAAAGTGTCCCCGCGGATTCGTTTCCTCTTTGTTTTTAAGGTACAAAAGGAGGATCGATGATTCGGTTTCCTGATGGAGTAAGGACTGCCAGCAGGAAAGTGATAGATGAGAATGCACGCGAGCGTATCCTATGACGCGTTAAAACATATGCAACTTATTTTGGCAATATTGTCTTCCGTTGTTGTGGCCCGTTTCCCATCACACCTGCAAGCTCCTTGAAATCAGAAGCACGAGTCTCAGAGTTGATGGAATCGCCCCAGAGTGACTAACGTTGCCTTGTAATTTGAACGTGTATGTGGCTTGTTGACGCTTCAGAACGTGTCAGTCCTTTCTTCCGGCTAAGTCTCTCGTAGGTGTGGAAGAGACACATTGCAAAAAAAAAAAGGCAACGTCTACTCAGGCAACTCAAAGGCTCTGTCGTGAACAGGTAAACTTGTGTGCTTCTTGTTTAAATACCTTAATAGAATTAAATTTTAGTGTTGACCCCAAAAATGGTATTAAATACTGTTTTCCAATTGTACCCCCTCCTCCACAGAAAATATTACTCAGAACTCACTATCAGTAATAAAGATACAAAGCACCCTTACAGCTGGTCCATCCCTTCCTTCCAACCGTATTTAAAAGTGAAGTTGCTGTAAGTCATGCAGGTTTTTCCCTACTTGGAACAAGTAAGCACGTTCAGTCAATTACAGGAGAACGTGCAAATTCAGTATAAAGATCAGGCCAGAAAACCCTAACGGATGAACGTTCACGTTCACTTCTTCAATCAGACGAGGCCATGCAAGCAAGTGCATTAGAATATCAACAAGTGGAAAGACTGTGAGCGCTCAGCCCTCTGCTAAAGTGCCAGGACAAATCTTTCACACCTCAATCCTTTGATAACCCTCAGATCTCTGATTTCCTTAAGGAGCCAGGCAAACAGGGTGTAGTGGCAAAGGAACAAAGGTGCACAGTGAAGACTCGAGAGACAAAGAAATGATCTGAAGGGAGAGGATTTCACAAGAAGTGAAGCAGATTTGGCTGGGGAAGGAGGCTGATCACAAAAAGCTTTGAACACCTGGAGTTCAAAGTACACTCAGGATATCCTTTAAAGGGTTGGTCAGCACGGGGAATGCAAATCTGGAACTCAGGCGAGGTGTCAAAGCTAAGGATATAGATTAGGGAATCACTCTTTTAATCACTCTGTTGACGTTTGTTAAACCTCTCCTGCGTTCTAGAGGCACACACTCCTAAACTGCAGGAATACAGCAATGAACAAAACAGAGTCCCCATCTCATGCTTACATTTTGAGGAAGAAGACAATAATAAACAAGTGGACAAATGATACATAAATTCACGCTATGAGGTCAGCCAGTTCTGTTTAAGTGAGGGGAGGGCGTCGGGGCAGTGCAAGATGGGACAGGAAAGGCACTCGGATGGTCGCAGAACTTCTTCCTAAGAAGTGACAGCAGAGGCCTGGGTGAAACACAGGAAGATGAGCTTATCCAAAGAGAACTTACAAAGGGGGCAGAGAACTGGTGCAGCTCACACTCCCCTCCTCTTTCACCTGCACTTGGTGTCGCTGCCTAATTCTTCCCCCTCTTCCAGTTCTCTGTCTGATCCATGCCCAACCCAACACAAACTCAGATTTGGAATTAGTGTCTCCTGTTACTGGTGGCTTCCCGGGGCCTGGAAAAGGTCCTAACACAGAATAGGTGCTCAGTAAATATATACAAAGAAAGGAAGGAAGGACTGAGGAAGGGAGGGAGGAAAAGAGGGAGAGAGGGAAAAGAAGGAATGAATAAATATCTGGAAAATACAGAAAAGTGTAAACTCAAACATTATTCATAATTCTAACACCAACCTTAATACAAACAACAATTTTATACATGGCCGTAAATTTAAGGGTTTTTAATATGATGGTAATTATACCATGAACACATAGTTTTCAATGTTTTTATCACTGTGTAAATCTCATTTCTATTAACTGCCTAACTTTCCATTGAGAAGAAATATCTTAGGCTACTTAACCCGATGAATAAGTATGGTAGTTTAATTTTTAATAAGTATGGGTATTTTAATTTTTCAAAAGTGCACAGACTTCGTAACTGTTGAATATCTGTTCATGAAACGTCACCATTACGTATGATAAGAAGGAAATCTGCAAAATGTATTCTAAGAAGTGTTGAGCTGAGCCTTATATTCATTCTGTAGGAACCTATTATCAAATGCAGAACAGCAAGAAGCCTAAGCTTTAGTCCTTTCTTTTAGAACGAGTCCAAATCAGTAAGATAGGAGGGGGTCATGGGACCACCCTCTGAGCCTGTTTCAGTTATAGAGACGGGCAAATGAAGCTGTTTTATTGGACAAGCTGGAGTCAGCAGGACGCAGAGAACAATGTTATTCCTTCTCATGACCCCTGTTTTAACTTGCCCTGGTGCTTTCTCTCTCTTTCCCTGGATGACGTAATCTGGCATTGCATGGGCCCCAGCTTCCCCATCACTCTTAGATGATGAAAATCTTCCAGTCCCTAATATGGACACGTTTTAGTAACTGAAAATCCTATCCAGGGTAATCATCAAAATGCCAGTCCAATCCAGGGCAAAAACTCTTAAATTTTTATTCTGGTCCATTTGCAATCTCACACTGCAGTTTAGAAGCATAGCTCCAGGCTCAGGTTAACTTCCCCTGAAACAATGCTTTGTGATTTCACAAACTGGTATGCGCCTGATAGCATATCTTTGATCAGAGGGAAACAATTAATTAGCCCCTTCTGGAAAATGTTCTCCACTTACACAAAGACAAAAGTATAACAAATCATTATTCCTTTGTTTCATGAGTCAGCACAAGGCTGTTTAGCTTGGAAATAAAAAGATGAGGACATTGCGGGCATGCCATTCAGTGAAGTCCTTAAGAATAAGTCAAACCATAAACGAAACAGGGAGAGGAAAAAGATCTCTAAGGGAGAGAAAACAGCACCTGCAAATCATGGAGTCAAAAATAGCAATAAAGCTGAGGAACTTCTAATAGTTCCCTACGAAAAGGTCAGAGAGCAAAATTCGTGCTGGGGCATAAAAAATATGACCACGCGGTCATGAAGTCTCTATGCCACATATGGAGTGACTGGAGGGGATGGGGAACCCCTTTCAGATTTTAATCAGGTTAGGCGATCATAGCTACATTTTACAAAGATTCCTCAGGCAGCAGAACTGAGGGTGACTTAAGGAGACAAGACTTAAACTAGGAACAAAACCAAAGGAAAAATTGTATCCGTGAGATTAAGTAAAAATCTTCAAAAAGGGCGTCAGCAATGCCAAGTAGCTGAAGTGCCCATAGGACCTGACACCAGGGAGGCCATTGTTGACTTAGTTCTTTGCTCCAAAGCCTACAAGAATTTGTAGGATCCAGGGTCAAGCTATTCAGCGTGGCATACAAGGCTCATCACAGCTGAGCACCAATCAACCTTCTCAGAGTCTTCTCAGGCCACCCTGCCAACCATATTATAGCCTGTGTCCGAGACCAGCTGATACTAATATGTAACATTCATGGAATACTCACTACGTGCCAGGCACCTACTAAAAACCTTCTGTGATTCAGCTCATTTGATCTTTCCAACTATGCCATGAAGTACATAAAAACCTCAACTGTCAGGTAAGGAAAATGAAACTAAATATCTTACTTACAGATCATGGGAGAGCGAGAATTTGAACCTAGGTCGTGCAACTCCAAAGCCCCAGCACTGTTCAGTGTTAAACTACAATATTTATAAAATGCAGTCACTTCACTTTGCCTGGCTCTCCTCGTGGGCTCCACCTGCGTTGTCCCACCCGCCTGCATCCTCTACCCACCCCTCTCCATCTGAGAAGTCCCTAAGTCATAGTCCCAGAATCACCACTTCTCAAAGCTTTCCTCAACCCTTCCAGGCTGCTTCCTTCTGTATAATCTGAACATTGTACATTCACATTGGTGCTATAGCGCTGATCACATTTTTATTAATCATATTTCATTTCTATTCATCGCAATGCATTTTTCCTTGAATCTTAAGGGCCAGCGCACAGAATTATTCAACAAATGTTACTCAGGCGTTTGGGGTTAAATGAATGACTGCATATAGGTGGATATTCACTCCACTCCTAAGATCAGTCAATAAGGTTTTATTTTGGTTTTTACTTCTATTCAAAATGCTTTTGGCTGCAAGTAACTGACTACCTGACTAGCAGTAGCTAAACTGATAAGGGTTTGTTTTTCTCTCACGTGCAGAGGAAGACTGCTCTTCTGCAGTGTCAGGACCAGCACCCCAGTGACGTGGGGACCTTCTCTCCTTCTCATAAAATGGCTAATACAGCTCCAATATGTGCATATTCAGTGTAGGAAGAAGGAAGAGGGAAGACACCCATCCTGTTTTATGGGAAAAGAAGAATTTTCCCAGCAGACTTCTATTTCTCTCTCATTAGCCAGAACTTTATCACGTGGCCACCTCATAGCCGCCAGGAAGGAAGGAAAGTGGACACAGTTGTCTCTCGGTATAAGGAGCAGGAGGGAGGGGGGATTGGTTCCACGACCCCCGTGGTTTCCAAAATCCTTAGATGCTCAAGTCCCTTATATAAAACGCCATAATATCTGCATATAACCTACACACATCTGCGTACTTTGCATCACCTACAGGTTACGTATAATACCTACTACAATGTACATGCTCTGTAAGCAGTTGCCGGCTCCTGGCAAATTCACGTTTTGCTTTTTGGAACTTTCTGGATATGGAGTTTCCACAGGTTTATTTAGCTCTTCAAGCCTCCATAGTAGGTTCCAGCAAGATCGTAGGGATTTGTGAGTGATCACTGGATCAGCCCGCAGCATTGCTCTGATCTACATGGCAAAATTATGTTCAAATAATCTGCAGAAATCTTAGAAAACAGTGCAACTGATAAGATTTTAGAAGATGCCGCGTAGTAACATACCAAGGTACATTTTTCTGAAGGATGGGGGAGGGGTGATATTGCGTGCAAGTAATCTTTCTTGGCCTTGGGATGGGAATTTGGGCAGATCCTATGACTTTTTTGCTCACTCTAATATAATGGCAGCCCTGAGGTCACTTTAAGTTATTTCAATTCTATGATTGGAAGAAGTTCAGGCAAAATCATTACGTAAAAATTCAACCTTCAATCCTCATTCGAAGGTCAGTTTTCTCCTCACTGAAGCCATCACCACCCCACACTAAGGCGGGTGGTCAGAGCCTTCCTAGAGGGAAGGGGTGGGGGTGGGGGCGGTTCTCTTCTCTCCTTGTTCCCCCAAGTAGTCAGCTGCGATTGAGCCCACACAGGCCAAAGCCCGGAGACAGGAAAGGAAAGAGGGTGGTCTGTTCCTACTTGGCTGGGTGGACCTGAGCCCTGTGGGCCTGGCAGGTGATTGCGGTCACCTTTCTCTTCCTTACCCCTGTGTTACTGAGCCTCTGTGTTTGATAAACCTCCCCCCGTTCCTGCTTTCCGTCAGATCGCCTGACCTTGAAGGAGCATGGGAAGTCCACCGTCCTGAGTCAGACTTGCTGGTTTCCACTCGTTTTGTCTCCATGCTTTCCTGGGGCATTCAGCACCTGCCCTCTGCCTGCCACAGCCTCCACTGCCGGTGAATATCCTAAAAACACTGAGTTGGACCCTTTAAAAGGTGCATTTTATGGTATGTGAATTATATCTAAAAATAATAACATTGTAGTTGATGCGGAGGCAAAGGCATTCCCTGTACCACAGTGTGTAGAGTCCCTCTGGGCACAAACATTTGTGAATGTGGCTACTTTGACTTTTCTGGTGAGTCCAGTGGTTTGTCTATTTAACCGTCTTCTTAAGATGCTCTGAGTCTTTTTCCAGAATGTTCGGAACTGACATCTTTGCCCTCAGATACATACAGGAACAGAATGAAATACAAACTCCTTAGAAGGACATTCAAGTTCTACTTTGTCACGCTCATCTCTCACTCCCCACCCTCGCCCCAATTTACTCTCCCCCACCCCTCCCACCTACCCTTCTGGGCTCTGCTACAGCCTCCTGAAATTAACTCCCCAGCTCTCTCACGTGGTCTCTGCCTGTATTCCCCTTCCTTCCCCGATGTCCACTCCTCCTTCAGATGCACCCCAAGTATCCTTCGCTGGGAAGCCTGGTGCTCACCTTCTAGATGACTTCCCCCATGGAACCCACAACTCCACCATCAAAGCCTTACGCACAGTGATCCTTTGCACGGAGGATCTGGGCTTCAACCAGTGAGGCAGAGCTTATCCGGCAAGCCACGTTCAATACAACAAGCCAGACAAGTGACAGAACTTCCCTTCTCTTTGTGCCAATGGAGACACGGTGCCTTAACTTTTTTTTTTTTTGAAATAACTTTGATTTTATTTGTAATTGTATATATTTGCTTATAACTTTGACAAAGAACATCAAAGAATTTGGCACTGAAATCTCATATTGCCGTGATTAAAAGGAACCTGAGAGCTTGGATAAGGGCAGGGTTAATAATAATGATTTGACTATGATATCTTATCCCTGAATGCTTTTGACATATTTTATAGTGTTCTTTAAAAGCTCAGTAAATATAGTATGGTATCCTGGATTGGTCCTGGAATGGAAAATGATACTAGTGGATAACTAGTGATTACAAATAAAGTCTGGAATTTAGTTAATGATAATGTCCTAATGTTGTATCAGCTAGAACTCTTGTGATTGAAAGTAACTGAGGCTCAGCTCAGTGTACAAGGAAAATGGAACACTCGTGAGTTTATCTCAAATTAGACTTGGTATGGTACAAACATCTTTCTCTCTATTCTGCTACTCTCTCTGTCTCTCTCTCTCCTCTGGATCCCTCTATGTTGCTCTAAAAGAAAACCTGTGTACTTCACTAAGATGCCATTGTTAGCCCCAACCAGTTATCTACTTAACATTCCAAGTGGAGGAAATGTATGCTTCCCTCTCCAATATCTATGTATGAAAAGTGCTAAAGAGCTAAAATCTGTTTTAGTTATTTATTCACCCTTGAAATGATTACTAAGCCTGTTCATCTTGGCCATCCAAACTCATGTGATCAAATAAGAATCAATCAACTACAGGGAAAAAAACTGTCTTCGGAAAACTGAATCTATGCAGTCATGTCACCAACATGTATGATCTCAAACAGGATAGGGCTTCTTTGCTACATGCTCCCATGGCATCCTGCATATTCCTCAGTGAAATTATTCTAAATCATCGCAAGTCCGCCTTCCTCATAAGATCATCTTTGGTGACTTGAGTTATGAAATATTGCCTTACTCATCTTTCTATCTCCATGTTTATCTGATGTTAGTAACTACAAAATATTTGATGAAAGGAGACAGAAAATAAATCAATCTGATGCAGGTAAGAAAAATAACTGGAGTTAGCACAGAATATGTTAATATTCGTTTTTGTTTTTTGGCATTTAAGCAAAATTAATTTTGTTTAATGGAGGCATTAGATTTTAGTCCATGCCTCTGTTTGTTTCTCTGAGGTGTAAGTGACATGTAATATTAGTTTCAGGTGTACAACATAATGATTGGCTCTTTGTATATATTGCAAAATGATCACCGCAATAAGTCTAGTTAACATCTATCACTACACACAGTTACAATTTTTTTCTTGTGATGAGAACTTTTAAGATCTACTCTTTGCAACTTTCAAATATACAATACAGTATTATTAACTGTACTCACCATGCTGTACCTTAAATCCCCATGGCTTATTTATTTTATAAAGATGCTCATTTTTAACATAGCTCCTAGATGCTAGCTTTTCCCATCTTCTTTTTTTTTTTTTAAAAGTATTATCCATTTAACTTGAAGGTGAGGTTCTAGACTCAGCATTTTCACATAATGAATGAGAATCCACTGGAGCATCTGGTTTCTAGCCAACAGGTGAAAGAAATCCAGCAAGGCTCTTTAAACCCCATTCAGGATGGGAGTCAGGGTGGCCCAGGAAGCCTGAATGATCATCTCAGATTCTCACTTATTCTTCCCTTCTACACAAGGAAGGAAAATGGAGATAGACGAGACGGTGCCTTAACTTTTATTTTTAGTTCCATTAAACATGCTTTGGAAAATGATGTCACGTTTCTGAATGAACATTCCTCCCTTTCCTCCTTCCAAAGAGGGACTACGAATTCCCTAAACTGCTGTAAAAGTTTTGAGAAAATAGGATTGTATAGACTTTACATGATGCTTTTGAATCTATTGTTAATGTGAATGCGAGGTAGTTGTTTGGTTGCCAAAAATCCTAGATGATTCAAAGATAGCTTTGCCAAAGCGAAATTAACCAGGAAGGGCCTTCAGTGTAGTCATGGTTATACACAGCAATGGGGTAACACGAGAGAACTTTGCATTAGAAAGGAAAACAGTGACTCAGGCCCTCAGGGTTTGTAAAGGTGACACATCTTGAGCCATATTAGCCATTTCAGGGAATAATAAAACCACATATGGTTCCTGAATTCCTCTTCCATTTATGACGACCTTGATTAAACATCCTCTTGGAATGCTTTATAGAAAATACGGAGATAGAGTGAGCTAACTATAGCAGTATGTTCATTAAAATAAATGTACTGCATGTTAATAATTAGAGTGTTTTAATGGAGTCTCGGCCCTAGACACAATGGTAGGAAACTTACGACATAAACCTATAAAACACTCCATCATAAAACTGATTAAATTGAACATAAAAAACGGAAATGGTATGAGCAACGAATACCATAATACACTCTAATACACTTCTTCCTTTTTTCTGTTTCTTCCAGCTATCGATATTGTGCTTTTCTTTTAGGAAGTTAATAATGTTCCTTCTGTTTTGTCCTTTATTTACACAAGTTGCTTTTCTTCACTTTCCACCTGTCTCCATCCTCCACCCCTTGTGTGGAGGTGAACTGATGGTCAGACCCAACCCCCCCTGCAGCCCCGCTCTCACGCCTTTCCATGGGAGGGATGTCACCGCTCCGAGCTCACTTCCTCACCTGTACGACCCTTCCTCAGGGTTACGGTGAGGTGAAAAGGGCTGTCGCTGACCTGGGAGGGTCGCATTTATTCATACAATAAAAATGCGTGACAGGGCTTCCCTGGTGGCGCAGCAGTTGAGAGTCCGCCTGCCGATGCAGGGGACGCGGGTTCGTGCCCCAGTCCGGGAAGATCCCACATGCCGCGGAGCGGCTGGGCCCATGAGCCATGGCCGCTTAGCCTGCGCGTCTGGAGCCTGTGCTCTGCAGCAGGAGAGGCCACAGCAGTGAGAGGCCCGCATACCGCAAAAAAAAAAAAAAAAAAAAAAAAAAAATGAAAGGGAAAGTGCTAACATAAAGGAAAGCCCCTGAGCGTCACGGTGTTTCCATTAAAGGTTTTCTTGGATGAGCACGGCAGCCTCAAGTTCCCGTCAGGAAAGAGACTGCCCTCCTGGTTGATTCTGTGTCTGGACTGAGTTCTGGTTCTTCCTTTTCCTCCTTCATCGTCTTTGCTCCCAAGCGTGCCCAAGGTCAGCTCCCATCAGCTCCATCCCTCACGCCGTCCTGGATCTGCATCCCTGCCAGGCACATCCCCCCTGCTCACGAGGAGTCCCACTCCAAAGTGCCCTGGGATTCCCTTCAGGTGCGTTTCCCTGTGTCTGTGTGTGTTTAGAAATAGAATTTACTTTTCTTTCGTCTCTTTAAACCTTCTTCGGAGAAGACCATGCACACGGGCTAACTCTCAACAAGACGTATTCCTCTCGATGCCACGGCACAGTCTCCTCTGATCCCCACTTGCTTCTTCCAGCAGGAAGGCAGTGCAGCCTATTCCTGTCTCTCAAGAATATTTCTGTTGCTGTGTGGGCACTAGGTTCAGAGTTTGGGAAGGTGAGTCACCTAACCGCCTCTGAGATCGTATCACAGAGACCACTGTTCACTTAAAGCAGTCATTGGGATGGTGAGAAATTCAAAACCACCCATAATAATAATACCTGCCATAATGAAACACTTACTGGGCACCAAACACTTCTAATTTAATCTTCCCTAAAATCCTATGAGGCATTTTTTTTTTTTTTTGCGGTATGCGGGCCTCTCACTGTTGTGGCCTCTCCCGCTGCGGAGCACAGGCTCCGGACGCGCAGGCTCAGCAGCCATGGCTCACGGGCGCAGCCGCTCCGCGGCATGTGGGATCTTCCCGGACCGGGGCACGAACCCGTGTCCCCTGCATCGGCAGGCGGACTCTCAACCACTGCGCCACCAGGGAAGCCCTATGAGGCATTTTTATTTCTATTTTACAGATTTTTTTTAAAAAGAGATTCAGAAAGGTTATAACTTCCCCAGACCACACACAGGGCCCAGATCTAACCCCACTCCGTGCAAACCCATACCCTGTCCATACCCCCATATGGGGTTGTTATTGGTGCTAATAGAGATGTTTATATCCTGGGGAAAACATGACTCCAGGGTACATGTTATACTGTTCAAATAAGAGAATGGTTTTCATGTATAAAAATTGCTGTGGCTCCAGAGACAGATTTGGGGTTCACTCTAAGGAAAAATACTCCACCGATTAGAACAATACTCATTTGTATTCGTTTATCACCAACCACATGCTGAATCTTTCACACCCACTGTCATATTTCATTCCCAGGTAAATCTACAAAGACGACATTATCAACCACATTTATAAACCAGGATTCAGGACCCAGAGATGGCAAGTAATTTGTCTAAGATTTCCTTGCAAATGCCAAGTGTCAAGACTGGAACCCAGGTTTCCATTCAACTTCCTTATTCTATGCTGCTCCCCAGAATTGAAGTAAAGGGGAAACACTTTGCTTGAGATTCTAAAAATCTCACACAGTCAGCATGCTTTAGGGATAAAAGTGCCCTAAAATCTCTCCTAAGAGCTAACTACGATCTTGTGTTTTCAAGCACATGACAATTTTATAGTCTGGCTGGATGTAGGCGGCACAAAAGCCCTCACACACGTGCTGGAAAACACTTTTGAATGAATATGGTAAAGTCAGACAAAGACAAATATCATAGGATACCACCTATATGTGGAATCTAAAAAAATGGTCCAAATGAACTTATTTACAAGACAGACATAGAGTCACAGATGTGGAAAACAAACCTATGGTTACCGGGGGAAAAGCAGGGGGAGAAATAAACTGGGAGATTGGGATTGACATAGACACACTGCTATATATAAAATAGATAACTAATAAGGACATACTGTATAGCACAGGGAACTCGACTCAGTATTCTGTAATGGCCTATATGGGAAAAGAATCTAAAAAAGGGTGGATATATGTATATGCATAACTGATGCACTTTGCTGTACATCCGAAACTAACACAACATTGTAAATCAACTACAGTTCAATAAAAATTAAAGATAAATAAGTAAATAAATGTGATAAATATATAAGCATGAATTAC
The DNA here is from genome assembly GCF_951394435.1 of Stenella coeruleoalba. Classification (NCBI taxonomy): domain Eukaryota; kingdom Metazoa; phylum Chordata; class Mammalia; order Artiodactyla; family Delphinidae; genus Stenella; species Stenella coeruleoalba. The sequence continues at coordinate 2,511,266 of NC_137164.1, forward strand.
AGAATAGAGATATAGACAGATCTATATGTCTATAGAGATATAGACAGCAAACGGTGAGATTTCACAATTCACTAGTTCTGTTCAGTTAATTATAGCCAATTGAGTTACTTGTGTAAAAATACACTCCCCTATGTTTAGTTGTTAAGCAGCGTCTCAGATAGAATCCCTAGACCATAATTTGATTAAACTAACATCCTTTGGATCAGAAGTATTTGAGAAATGAATTTATGAAAAATGGAATCTTTTTTATTTTGTCGTATTTTATTTTTAATATTTCTTGCTTACATTCATTAAAGATTTTTAAAAATAGAAAAACATGTTCTTATTTATCTAATGTCTAAATATTTGGTCTTGGAGTAATAATGTCAATGAATGATCACTTCAAAAGCTGACCATTGTTTTATCTCTGTGCAGAGTCAGCGCCACAGTAACTTGAAAATATGAATCATAGAAACTGTGTCCACAAAATTACAGATCTGTGAATTTGTGGAAAACAGTGTTCTGTTTTTTCCCTTTGCTTTATATAAAACGAGGAGCATGCTACAGCCTTCTCACACGGAAGGGTTTATTAACAACTTCATGCATTTGCTGTTTGGAGAACAATGATAGTAGTTGGCAGGCAACCACTACTGGAGGGGACACAAAGGAAATGCTAGTTAAAAATAGGTCAAGAGAGCTTTTTAAGGAAAATTGGGAATGAATCCATAAAAAAACAAAATGACTGAATTTTACATGATTACTGCAATTGAACAGATGCTTCATCTGTTAAAATCCTACATTTTTGCTCATTTCCCGAACCATTTCAAATTTTCTCTTGATAGGATTTTATTGGATAAACTAGATAGTTATAAAATGGAAAAAGAAGATGTCTATTTACTGACTGCTTCTAAAAATGAATATTTCTGAAGCACCAGGGACAAAATTTTTAAATAGAGAAAGGGTAGAATAATATTCAAATGTACAGTTTTTCTTTCAGAATTCACCCAAATCTAAATCTAAACAAACCGTATGATTGTTCACTATTTCCATAATCTTTACAACTATAATGGCTAAGTAATTTACATTAAAAATGCATCAATGGAAAACTATTAAGGGCAACTGAATGTAGTTCAGAAAACACATAATGTCCTTAGCAAAGAAAGTTATATGTGTATTTGTCCTGTAAGCCTTTGGTCACTTCCTTGTTTTCTAAATATTTTCCCTTTTTGGTTAAATAATCTAAAGATATTATAGATGCAAAACAAATATTCCAAGAAAGAAATGCTGGTCATTCTCTGCAAACCCTCTCCTTACACATGCAGTCGGCCACTGTGTCCAAGTGCTCAGTCCTGATCAACACCTTTTGAGTCTGGCGCCTTAGACCGCTCGGCCATCCTGACACGACTCATCAACACCTTTTGAATCCATTCCCTCCATCTGTTCCTGTTGGTTCAGGCCCTTACCCTCTTTTACTCAGACCACTAGGTCAGGGTCCCAGCTGTTCTCACTGCCCCAAATCGTTTCCCCTCCGACTAACCCTTCCTGTTGCCACCGAGTTGATCTATAATGAAGTATGACTGAGCCTTTCCCCAGCATAACAACACTCAGTGCTTCAAGTTCAAAGGCTTCAGAGACAGGCTCACCTTTCCTGCCTTGTCCCGCCCTCCTTCCTGCGCATCTTCCCAGAGCCCTGCAGCCATGCTCATATCGGGGTACCTTTTTTGCACATTTCCCTGGACATTCTGTTTTAAAGATGTTAAAGTGGGAAAAAAAAAAAGCACCAACAGCTAGGCACGGCTTAACCAGTCAACTGAGTGGACGCAGAAGGTTGAGACAACCCAATCCAGGGAGAATCCATGCTATGAATTGAAAGAATAGGCTAATCCTAACCTAACCCTTTGAGCAGCCTTCACTAAATAATTGTAAGTAAATTGGGTAACATTCATGGTATTTACTCTAAAAATGTATGGTCAAAATTTCCTGTTCCAGAATAGGGAACAAGGGTTCTTAATTATCTCTTATTGTAACATGACCTATGGATCCAAAGAATATGATGAGGTACTATTAGTAAAGTGCAGACGTAGAGATGGCCGTCCCAGTGTTTGCCTTTTTTCAGTGGCTGTGAGCAGTGGACAGAGAAGCCATCAGTTGCCTCCTCCGTACTTAACACGGTATCTGCAAGACACGCGTCCTCCTTGCAAACCTTCTCTCCTCTCCTTCTGGGGCTCGACTGAAGCTTTAAGCTAAGCCCTCCCTAGTTAAAAATAAAGGTATGGTAAACGTGTGTGACGGGTTTGTAGCACATCACTGTCTTTTAAAAAACACATTTGCCTTCACCTTTCTCCATGCAGGTGAAAGGAACAAATTAAATACTGCCTGAAATCCGTTCATTCGGGACTCTGCACTCCGCCACCACTTCCTTGCAACGTCAGAACGGTCAACTCCTTTCTGTTTTTTTCCCTTTTGTGGGCAGTGGGGAGCAGGGAGCACTTTAACGTTACGTCAAAATGTCAAATGGTTTAGCTGTGCCTTCAGAGGCGAGATGTCACAATCACATGCAATCACTTATCCAGCTTTTCTGTCTTTTATATTTTCTACGATTGTTCTAGGGATTTTGTATTTTCCTATTCACTCTTTGAGGGCTTTTTCTACAGAACCTACTTACTTGGTCTAGGAGGTGCTGCAGCTTTCAGATTGAGTTTGCCTCTGAAAAGAATCAGCGTTTTGTTTCTGTACTGTTTGTCGATGGCTACTGCTGTCAATCGTAACAGACTAGAAATGAGAACCATTTATATTAAAGTTTCACATATAAATGGCTTTGCCTACTGCTTAATTTTAAAAAATCATCTCGAGTCAATTTGACGCTATGCTATCACTTCTCTATGAGATTCCTTCCCCCAGCACCCCTCCCCAGGAGATTCAGTAAATCAGATAATTTAAAATCCTGTTTCATGCTGGGTAATAAGTTAACTTTCTACTATTCTGAAGAAGAAGCTATAGTTGATTTTTCAGCGAAGGGGACCTTCCTAAGCAGTGTGTAAAGGGCAATGATTCCAACTGCCGTGAATGGTAAATAACACACGTGTTTCTATGGCTCTGACTGTTCTCTTCTCCCATCTGTGCCTTCCGGTGACGGCACCGAACTTGCTGCGGCTCCGCACACGAGTCCCTCCTTCCCCCAGAGGAAACTGCCTGGAGCGGAGCAGCCCTTGGGGCTCCTCGGAGGACCACCCTGCAGTTTTAGAAGTGCCCCCCGACACAGCTGTACACCCAGGGCCCTGCCACGAAGACCAGGGAAAAATAAGACGTCTAAGGGTTCGCTTTAACACACTGACGCAAAGAAAAAGAGGGTCGTGAACAAATGTGGTGGATTTCAATCATCACTGAATCTGCCCATTGGCTATATGGATGTTCATTGTAATAGTTCCCCCTACTTCTGTGGACGCCTGAAATTTCTCATGGTAAAATTTTTATCACAAGGTAGAGGGGTACCAAGGGCAAGCACAGGATTTCTGTCAATTCCAGGTAAGGAGGGTGAAAGCCCAAGCACCCCTCCACATACACCAACACTTTCCCTTTGCCCCATGGGCCCACTCTCCACCCTGCTCTGGGCCCCTGGCCAGAAATCCCCACCACCCACCAAGAAGGACAAGAAAGACGGCTTTGCAACTGCTCATTAGGCTGGGATGGTGGAGGCAGCACCGTTCCTGGGGCGCCTGCGTGATGACAGATGCTCTGGACTGTGGGTGAGCCGTCAGGGCTGGTTTCTGGAGGATGGAGGGATGAGAGCAATGGTGCCCTTTTCCACATCAGGGACTACACAAGTGTCTTACATTCACAGTCTCTGATCTAACATTGTTATAGGCATTATCTTCCCCATATTATGAAAAGAAGTGACTTACTCAAGGCTCCATGACTAGTAAACGGGATTCAAACCAAGTTATGTCTGGCTCAAAAGTTTATACTCTTCCCATTACACAATTTGTTTTCTCCTAAAGGAGCTGGGAGGGTGCTTGTTGAGTTGGTCTTGTTGTGTTTGGATGCAGAGGTAGGTGTCTAAGGAAGAGAGGAAAGAGAAGACACAGAAGGGACAGGATGGGAACCATCCTCCCCTCTCTGACCACACACGAAAGACCGGTTTGGAGCCTATGAGGACAGAAGGTGAAGGACCAGTGCCCTGAAATACTGAATGGGAATAAGTCCATGCAGCACTGCCTCTTTCCTAGGAAACAAAATCAGCACGGGCTTGAGGAGAAGCCATTCCTCTTCCCGACCTACCATCCACAGGTGACAGTCACTTTGGTCCCAAGGGTTCCATTGGGATAAAGTCTTACTGAGGCACCAGCTGCAGGGGTCATGACAAGTGCCCTTGACCAAGAGGCTCAAGTGGAAAGAATGTGAGCAAATTCGTGCCTGGGCCCATAGGAGATGTCACCACTTGGAGGACACCCAGATGTAGCTGGGGAGGAATTTAAGCCAACAAGAAGAGCATGGAGGTTAAGGTCTTACCAACAGGTGAAGATCTGAAGCCATGGAGACATGGGTGTAAATATTAATTGACCTTATTTATACTCGCAAGCTATTGGAACCTAGGAGGTGCGGAATAATTGCTAATCCGCTGTTCCTTCTTTGGACTCTACCTCCCTGGCTCTGTTCCGGGGTTACTGCCACCAAACCCATGACTCCATCAGAAGGCAGGGCTGGCAGGGTTGCTTCGCCCTCTACTGCGCACCTGCTCTTCCCTGTCTGGGCTTAGTTTTCATACAATTGGACTCAGCTTATCTGCCTGCTCTCCTGAAGACTGGCCTTTGCTCTCTCATCTGAATCTTTGTTACTTCGATTATGGGATAGTAGGAAATAAATATTTGGTCTTTGCCTCTGGGTCCTGGCACAGAGCTCCTAAAACTCTCGGCATTTCCTGAGTGATACGAGTGTTTTCTGTATGCTGATGGCAGGGCCCCCTAATAGCCTCAGATGGGGGTGGGGAGGGGAGATGGTCACCCCAGGAACCAACCACATGATTAGAGGGTAGGAACTTTCTGGCCCGTTCTGATCTCCAGGGAGGGGAGATAGACTAGAGATCGACTTCAACCACCAACGGCCAATGATTTAATCAATCGCGCCAACATGATGACACTTAGCTGGGAACTCTGGAACGACCACCAAGCTGCAGGAGTTTCCAGGCTGGTAAGCACATGGAGGTGCTGGGATGGGACGTGCACCTGGAGAGGGCCCGGGAGCTCTGCACACCTGCTGCCCCCAAATCTTGACCTATGCATCTCTGCCATGAGCTGTTCCCGAGTTGTATTCTTTATAATAAACTGTAGTCATAAGTAAAGAGCTTTCTGGGTTCTGAGTCAGTCTAGTGAATTACTGAACCTGAGGGCAGGGGTCCTGGGAATCCCTGAATTTGTAGTGGGGGTAGCCCGGGGATCCCGTCCCTGCTAGCACCTCGAGTGAAGGCAATCCCGCAGGACTGAACCTGTAACCGTGGGGTCTGTGCTAACTCTAGGTCGTTAGTGTTGGAATCAACTTGAATTGCTGGACCCAGGAGGTACTGGAGAGTTAGGGAACCGATGGTTGTTGGAAAGATCCTCATCAGGTTGTCGACATTCATCTTAAATGACATTCCGACACTGCCAGGTGGTCAGGACATTCTCCCAGCCTCCCTGGACAGAATGACACATGAACCAGCATAGTGCCGTCAGGTAAGGGCCTCCTACACACAGGCCTCCTGGCCAGAACTGCCGTCATCTCTCACCTGGGTTGTGACAGCAAACCATAATGGGTTTCCCCGCCTCTACCCCTGCCCGTCACACAGCAGCTAGAGGGACCCTTTTACAAAGTAAGTCAGACCGTGTCACCCCCCTGCAGTGGGTTTCCATACCCTTCAGAGCTTCCTCTTCAACCATGACTTCGACTCCCTGGCCCTCAGTCCCTCCCCACCAGCACACCAGTCTCCTCCCTGTTCTTGGAACGTGCCAAGCAGTGCCCACCTACGGGATCTGCATGTGCTCCCCTGTCTGGAACATTCTTCTCCTAAATAGCTTATGACTAATTCACTCACCTCCAAGCAGTGCCCACCTACGGGATCTGCACGTGCTCCCCTGTCTGGAACATTCTTCCCCTAAATAGCTTATGACTAATTCACTCACCTCCTTCAAGTGTTTGCTCAAATTTCATCTCCAAGAGGTCTTTCCTGAGCATCCTATTTAAAACTGTGACACACGTTCCTACAACACCCCATCGCACTCCCACCTCCTTTTCCTGCCCACTGTTCCTTTTGTTCCATTGCATGAGGTACCATATAATTTAGTTATGTATTATGTTTACTGTGAACTGTCTTCCTCTGTTAGAAAGGAAAAGTCACAAAAGTCGGTATCTACATCCATTTCATTCCCTTACATATTCTAAAGACCAGGCATAATAAATGCCCAACACGTGTTAGTTGAATGAATGACTTTAAGGACAGAGCTTTTGTAGCGAGCAGAACTCTATGGGGTCTTCCCGGAACAGACCACCCCCACCAAGTCCCCTGCCTGCCTCTTGTCTGTAGAAAAACTATAGCCTCCTAGGCCTTCCCTGAGTTCCAAAGAGTAAATTTAATCAGAGAAGTGAGAAAACGCAGAAAGAAAGGAAAACAGTCAAGCAAGACAAAATAATAATAGTTTAGCCATTAAACAAAGTCAAGGACCTTTAGTTCCTCCTCCAGGGCTACAGATGATATTCTGAGCCATGTCCTTTGAGCTGTTTTGCAGATACTGAAATCCCCACCAGTTAACTGCATGCTGCCCACAAGCATGGAGACCCCAGACCAGCTGGAACCAGAAGGTTGATGATGTTGACTCCCAATCACTTCACCATCAACCAATCAGAAGCACGTCCACGAGCTGATCACGCCCTCCACAAGCCCCCTCCCTCCCCCTGTCTTTAAAAGGCCTTCCCTGAAAGCCATCGGGGAGTTTGGGTCTTTTGAGCGTTGAGCTGCCTGTTCTCCTTGCTTGGCGCCTGCAGTAAAGGCTGCAAGTTTCCTTCACCACAACTGCGGGGTCAGTACGCTGGCTTTACGACGTGTGGGCGAGCGGACCCAAGTTTGGATGGGTAACAGTCTGTCTGGAGGATCCTAACTGAAAGGGCTGCACTGCCATCCGCTGGTTGATGGACACTCGACACCTTGGATGGACCCTGCAGGAAGACAGCACTGGTCCAGTTGTGGCCGGGCTTGAACCTGACAAGGGCTCTCCACTTGGCCAAACTTCAGAAGGCTCCTCTGAGCCCTCTTTTCAGCTAGGCCTTGTCCTCAGGCTCTGTCTTTGAACTGCATAGCCCAGTTTTAGCAAGAATCTCCTCACCCTTGAGATCTGATTAACCCCCGCAGCTAACCAAAGTCCTCCTCGCAAGCCTGGATACCTTGTCACCCTGGCCTGCCTTCAGCAAGTATCCTGTCAAGCCAGGTTAGCTGGTTCCCCACCCTGGATGCCTCCTCTTATTAATTTGCCATCCACTGGCTCCCTCTCTCGGCTCACTGGCTATAACTACCTAGATGTCTTTGCTGTATTATGAGTTAAGCCAGATCTCCTCCACAATTGCAATCGGTGTCAAGTCCTAAATAAAATCTTCTTACCATCTTAACAAGTATCAGCATAATTTTTTCTTTAACCAACCTTATGAGTTTGAACAAGTCACATAACTTCAGTCTTCTCACCCATCAAATGAGACACTAAGACAGGATCTCTTAGACACTGTCACCAGCCTGAATCAACCCCAAATGGACCAAGCTCTTTAGCAAGTTCTGTACCTAGAACTGTTTCCTTAGCATCCTAGGGGGCAGTTTCCCCAAATCTCGTCCACCCCTCCATATCCTGGAATCTGCTCTTTGCCCTGTCACATACTGACACTCCAGAGTCCCCCTGAAGGCAATGGAAGGGAACCAATCCCAAAACAGCCTTCAACAAGGGAGACTAACTCAATTTTTAGTTTAATGTTCAGATGGTATAGTCAATAATAGATCTGCTCTTATCTTAGCGTAACATTCTATATTGCTTATCACATAGATAATCTAACTTCTTTTCCCCAAAAACTTGCCTAAAGCCAGTTCCCTGGGAAAGCTGTGTGTGTTAATGCGGTGGCTCAGAGCAAGGCCCACGGCCCACACATGCCCCTGAGAACTCGGGATACAGTGCTCCAGAGATCAAGCCCACCCTGCATCCTTTTTAGCTTTAAAACTTAGTATCTTGCCCCAGGGACAAAAAGACCAGACAATCAAGTTTTACATAGTTGGTCTTAGTAAGACAGGTTTTAAGTGTCTTAATAAAAGTGTGTTTATAGGTTGATGCTTTGATTGTCAACCCATATACTCTGCTCTATGTATTCATAAATGTTGCTATAACCAGTCACTGACATTTTCACTTTAAGTAAATTATAAGTTCTGCGGAAATTCTAAAGTACCCAAAGCCTACAGGATGTAAATCTCTGCAAAGATATTCTCAAAGTTAGTTGACACTTTGTTCTAGCTGTAAATAGACTTTATCACCTAGTGACTGCAAAGATCATCCAATCTGTTGGTTTTTTTCACTATATGTTAGACGCTTCAAATCAATCCTGATTGTTGAAAATGTATACTTAGTGCCAGCATCAATGAGTCTATGTTATCACTGCTATTTAAAATAAATTTATAAATGAAAGTATTTCTAACAAATCAGCCAACTGATAAGTTGAATGAAAATGAGGTCACCTTTAACTTGAAAAAAAATCTACTTTCAAAACTACATGGAGAAAGGCACTACACGGAAGCAGTTTAGAAGGTAAAAAAAGAAAAACTCCAAAGAAATACTGTGATATAACACATATGATGCTACATGAGGGTTCTTCTTTCAAGCTTAAACGATTTAGCATCAGAAATAGTGAGAAAATTAATCTCAGGTGACTTCTTATAATATTAGAAATAATCAAATATTGCAATTTGTCAATAAAAGTCAGACCCATTAAGTAGTCTCTATAGCTGTGTGAACCACACATTTGAATGACAGTCAGTCACAAAATGAATCCCGATTTAAGTTCTTTTGAAAAAGTGACACTTATTTCCTCTGTCTAATGAATAAAAATTTTCAAAAGGTAAAGAAAAAAACCAAATGTTGGGTTTTTTCAATATTTCAAATTTGGAAAGGCAAATTTTAAAAATCTTTTTATTCATTGACATCATTGGGTTACAAGATGTGAAGCCCTACCTGGTCTCTGTGGCCCTAAATTTTGAATTACTGAACACACTATTTGAATACAGCCGTCAAAAATCAATGAAAGAGTATTTTGTTATATGCTTAAGAAAAAAGAAGAGCACAGAGAAATTTAAGGGGTAATTATAAATATACACCGATACTGTATTTTTGCATAAACCCTGAAGCTTATAAAATATGTTCTCATAAAAGAGCAACTAAATTTGAGGAAAGGAGCACATGTTACCTTTTATCGTCATAGTTTATAAAGGAAAAGCAGAGAGCTCTCTCTCTCTCTTCTCTCAGCTTATTTGATACAACTCCAAGTACTTCACAGTTGTTATTTAATATTTTCTAAATAATCATATGGCCAGTGAAAGGCACCAATGTATACATTTTACGGAAGAGAAAATAGGATACATCTAGTCAACTGTCCATCGTAAGAGCCACACCAGGAAACAAAATCCAGAACCGTATAGAGAAATGTAAGGAGTGATTGTCAACCACAGCTTGACGTGTTATCTGCACAATTCCCATTAGAACCAGTGTATCTACGGTTGAGTCACTTTTACCTCTAAAGAGCTTTCCTCTGTTTTTGCCAACATATGTTTCATATGGGAAAACCCAATAAGCCTTAAAATCACAGTGCAAAGTGTTGTAACTTAAAACATTAACTCATTTACCTAGTATCCTTGGTCTCCATTATCACTTGGCCTGGAATATCTGTCTGGGAAAACCATGAAAATATTTTTCTTTCTTCCAAGTCTTTCCTTTGTTTCCTGTAAGCGTGTACTCCAGTTCAGCTCTGCCTGGCCAGTGAAAAGGCTCTTTTCCCCTCAGCATCCACTCATCATCTGATGTCCGAAAGCGTTGCTGTGTTTTGTGTTTGTGTTCCTTAAAGTATGACTCTCCAGTCTCAAAGTGTTGCCTCCTTGCGTTACGCCTTCTGATTCAACAACCCACAGATGTTCTTAAGGTAAAACGGTATTGATTAGCTAATGGGTTTTGGCTTTTCCCCAAAGCAAAGAGAAGCTATTTTCATCTGAGAATCTTCCGTATTTCTTTTTGAAGGAGTTGGGGAAGATATGTAGATGTTCTCGGGCTCCGTGTTCCTCACCCTTATCTCAGCAGACGAGCAGTACTCCTTGGCGAGCACCTTTCTTCTTGCTCCTGTGATACCTGCATCTTGGCATCACTTTGGGGCTCCTGAAAGAAAAATCAAGGAAGGGTAAAGGAAGGGGTAGGCGAAAGTACTCAGAGTAAAGGCACTGACAATGCAGTTCCTCGTGGAAGACTGCCATGGTTCTGAGCTCCAGGGACTTTCTAATTATAAACTGCTGGTTGCACCACAGCCCTGCCAAGTAGCATGGCACTTAGCCTTCCCCTCACCACCGGCAGACACACATCGTAACCACACAAGGCCGTCTCCATAAATAAAGACATGCCCACTTAATTTAGCTTGATGTTCTCACGACCTGCACATTGCTACGCATCCCTCTAGGTCCCCGGCTTCTTCCAAGTGGAATATGTGCTTCCCACAATGTGCCTTTTTTTAGGAACGATACCCCTAGATCCAAGCCTATGACTTTACACATTATAGCTCATGTTTGAAAATGAAACATCTACGTTTTAAAAAGAAGAAATTTTACTGGTAATACGCTTAATAACCATTGTTGCCTGCAACAGTCTAACATTTTAAGAAATAAACTAGAAGAAAAAGATGACAAGCTGAAACAATGGTAAGCCTGAGGGATGAATGAAACTGAATTTTCTACCCACTCCTACAAGTATCATGGTTACAAATTGTTTATAATTTTCGAGGCGCCCTCTTAGACATTATCGCAGTTCTTTGATAGAGACAGAAGCACGAGTCTGGAAGGTGGGTCGCTGTACTTCAGCGCCCTCGACTAGAAAGTGAGGGACTGAAAATGGGAAAACCAGTTCCTGACTTCTTATTCTGTTTTTGCTACCCAGCAATGTTTCCCTTTGGACAAAAATAATGTAGAGATAATAATCTAAGCTATATTTAGAACACTACAGATTCTTGGATTCATTAAAACCCGGGGAAGAAACCCAAAACTCACTGCAAATCCTTCCCCAAACACTTCCCTAGTGACTTGCTAAAATAAAAATATTCCTAGGCACCATGAGTGAGACTAACGGAAACAAACCAATCCGAAGTCTTATTATTCTTTTATAGGAAATCATATATCAAAACATTTGACTGCCTCCTGTCAAAAATTAGAATAATTCTAGATTTTAAATTAAAATTTAAGAATTAAAATTAAACTAAGGAATTGTAGTAGCAAGAGAATGGAAACCTTTGGTATGATAATGGATTTTAAAAATTGGACTCTGGGGCTTCCCTGGTGGCACAGTGGTTGAGACTCCGCCTGCCGATGCAGGGGACGCGGGTTCGTGCCCTGGTCCGGGAAGATCCCACATGCCGCAGAACAGCTGGGCCCGTGAGCCATGGCCGCTGAGCCTGCGCATCTAGAGCCTGTGCTCCGCAACGGGAGAGGCCACAACAGTGAGAGGCCCGTGTACCGCAAAAAAAAAAAAAAAAAAAAAAAAAATTGGACTCTTCAATTTGAAATGCTCAGATTCAGAGACATTATGTATAATAAAGTGGAAGAACAGGATTGATTTCTTTATCTGTAGAATGAGAGAATTAGCATGTGTTCTAAGTTATCAACGCCTCTAAAATTCTATGAATCTAGACAAGTATATGTACTTTTAACTCATCAACAATTGTGAGAATAGGAATTAATCCAAATATGCTTTTTTTATTAATTTTTATTGGAGTATAGTTGCTTTACAATGTTGTGTTAGTTTCTACTGTACAGCAAAGTGAATCAGCTATAATTCACTTTGGTCTAATAATCTTGTCAAAGGGAGAAAGGCATTATACAGATGTGCCTTTCATGAACCCGTGCTGGGTCCCAAGGATCACCGTGTCCTAACAGCTCATGACCTCTCGCTAGTAATCCAATCTTCAATTTTTATATCACTTCTATTATGAACATCTTCCTTTTTTAGACACTGGATCGTTTGTGTGTGTGCATCTCCCCAGGACCTGTCTTATCCTTTAATTGCGCAGAACTCACCATCTGCGGTTGAATAACTATATGCCAATGACCACACATGTGGATGAGAGAAGGCAGTGTGTTGACTGGAACATCAGTTTCCCAAACAATAGTCCCAAATTATAGTCATTTCATAATATTTCTCATATTTGAGATGCAACATACCACTTTGAAGATCTTTGGCCTATTGTGTACCACCTGTTTGATTATTTACTTAATTTTTTTTTCTTTAAATGACTCTCTACTTAAATAAATGTATTATAAAAGGAAACCCAGTACCATGTTCCACAAATAGAAGGCAGCTCTAAAAATAAACAAAAGGAATCTTATTAAATTCTGGTTGAAAACACAAGTGTCCATGAAAAACACTGCATCTTTGACTTGCTCTTTCCTCATTACAAATGGGGATTAGTAAATTTATGGGGCATTCATTGCCTTCAATGATTTTATTCAGAAAGAAGAAAGGCTAAAAATTAAGTATCCATTTCAAGAATTTCGGAAAAAAGGTAATGGGGATAAGCTCAAAGAAAATAAGGTTGAGAGTAGATAAGAGTAGAATTAATGAAATAGAAAACAGAGATACAATGGAAAAGTTAGTTCTTTAAAAAGACTAATAATATTGGCCAACTTGTGGCAAGACTGATCAAGATAAAAGCAAAGAAGAAAAAAAATGTTGGAATGCATCAGAAATGAAAAAGATAAGAGAACATTATTTTTTCTAAAAAAAACTTTTTTTTTGGCCGTGCTGTATGGCTTGTGGGATCTTACTTCCCTGACGAGGGATTGAACCCCGGCCCTGGCAGTGAAAGAGCCAAGTCCTAACCACAGGACCACCAGGGAATACCCAAAAAAAAACACTTTAAGGTAATACATTTTCAAATTTTGAAAATGGACAAATTCTTAGAAAAATATAAAGTACCAAACTAATTCAAGAAATAAGTCAAGCCTATGAAATAGTTTCAATCACTGATATTTAAAATCTCCCCTTGGGGAAAACATTAGGTTAGATGGCTTTACTGGTAAGATGTACCAAATATTCAATAAACAAGCAACTCTAAAAGCTACAGATTCTACCAGAGAACATAAAAACAGACAATATGCCCCAATAATGTCATGAGACTGAGAATATTCCCAAATCCAGTTATCTAAACTAGACTGGGACAGCCTGAGAAAGGAAAATTACTGGCCAATCTTACTCATGAACATAGGTGCAAAAATTCCAAATACGTATTAGGACGTTGAATGGAGCATGTGTAGTATAATAAAGATAATACTTTATGACCAATTTATTGGACTTATCAGAGGATAAAACCCAATATCCATTAATGAACCCCCCTCTCAAAAAAAGGAAAGAAAACAAAAAACTTTTAGTAAATAGGAAGTAGATGGGAACTTCCTTAATGGGCAAACCTCACACTGGGCTATCTCCACTTCTAGTAAACATTTCACTGCAGGCACTGCCAGGACAAGACAAAAAAAAAAAAAAAAAAAAAAATGAGAGGGGCAGGAGGAGGGGGGCGGAAGAGGGGACAAAACAATCACCATTCACAGATGGGACAGTCGAAAAGAATTTCAGACAAATTAACAGAATTAATGATAGAGTTTATCAAGATTCCTGATAAAGTTCAATTGTACTTCTACACACCAACAAAAGTTTTTGGGTTTTTTTTGTTTTTTTTTTTTTTGTGGTACATGGGCCTCTCAATGGTGTGGCCTCTCCCGTTGCGGAGCACAGGCTCCGGACGCGCAGCCTCAGCGGCCATGGCTCACGGGCCCAGCCGCTCCGTGGCATGTGGGATCTTTCCGGACCGGGACACGAACCCGTGTCCCCTGCATCGGCAGGCGGACCCTCAACCACTGCGCCACCAGGGAAGCCCAAAAGTTTTTTTAAAAAAGGAAGTTTTTAAGACAACCATTTATAATAGCACGAAAAAATAAGTTACCTTGGAATAATTATAACAAAAGAACTTGTATAAAAATTTGAGATAGAAAAGCTATAAACTTGAACAAAAGACACCCTTTTAAAAATGGAGAGATGTATATGATGGGCAGGAAGGCTCAATATCACTGAAATGTCCACTCTCCTCAGATGGATCTTTTAATTCAAAGGAATTCCAATCAAAATCACAACAACCATTTTTTTTTTAAGATTCCATATATATGTGTTAGCATATGGTATTTGTTTTTCTCTTTCTGACTTACTGCACTCTGTATGACAGACTCTAGGTCCATCCACGCAGATGTAGAGAATGGACTTGAGGACACGGGGAGGGGGAGGGGAAGCTGGGACGAAGTGAGAGAGTGGCATGGACATATATACACTACCAGATGTAAAACAGATAGCTAGTGGGAAGCAGCCGCATAGCACAGGGAGATCAGCTTGGTGCTTTGTGACCACCTAGAGGGGTGGGATAGGGAGGGTGGGAGGGAGGCTCAAGAGGGAGGGGATATGGGGATCTATGTATACATATAGCTGATTCACTTTGTTGTACAGCAGCAACTAACACAACAAGGTAAAGCAATTACACTCCAATAAAGATGTTTAAAAAAAAATCCCAACCTTTTAAAATGAAACTTGAAATTCTAAAAGTTTTATGGAAGAACAAGGGGATAAGAATAAAGACACTCCTTCAGAAGCAGGAGGGGAAAGACTTGCTTTATAAATAGCAAACTGTAATATAAAACAATAACTAAGTTGGTATGGCATTCACACAGGAACAATCAAACAGCAGAGAGCTTAGAAACAGATCCACGCATTAATGGAAACTCGATACATGACAGAGGTGTTTGTCAGTTCAGTGCGCAAAGCTGGACCCTTCAAAAAATGTTACCCGGACAAGCGCTTATCCACCTGGAAACATAAATGTATCTGTGCCTCACACTGCATACAAGTATCAATTCCAGATGATTAAGGGCATGAGTGAGAAAATCAAACCTTAAAGTTTCTGCAAAGAAATATAACCCAATATCTTTATGACCTCAGGGTACAGAAGAACTCCTTAAACAACAAATAGAAAGCCCTAACCGTAGAAGAAAAGATGGCTACATTCAAACCACATTAAAATTTAGAACTTCTGTTCACCTAAAGCAAGCTACATAAATCAGGAGAACATATCTGTCACACAGACAATCAAAAAAAAACAAAAAAAACTTGGAAGTAAAAAAAGATACAACCTCAAAGAAAAGTGAGCCAAAGACTCCAATTTATATATACTCTTTCCTATGCATAGCATTTCCGTTTTAAAATGATAAAATTTAAATTTGTACTATATTGTGTCTTTTACATGGGATAATGTTGAAAGTGTTTATAACATGATGAAGAGTATATAATGACAGCTCTGTCTGAAGTAGTATTTTTAATATCTTTCATTTATTATCATAATAGCTGTTCATTAAAAATGAGGCACAGATGGAATAACAGAGTCTACGTAATAAGATTTTAAAAGAAGAGGAAAGGAAGGGAGGGGAGGCAAGGAGAGAAAAGGGATTTGCAGACAGGGTCGCCCCTCCCAGCATGGCTTCATTTTTTGGTGCCTACTTGAGCAGCACCCACTCCTTCCCTAAATACCTCTCTGTTATCAGGGCATGAGTCCAGCCCCTTGTGAAACCTCCCTGAGAACTTATTCCCCAAACATTCAAAGTATTCCTTGGGGTTCCCAAGATCCACTTGGTGCCAATAAATCCTTCTTCATTAGTATGAAATTCTGCACGTGGTATTTAAATAACAGTACTGTAGGGGAGCAAAATTTGCCATTTATCATACTAAGCGAAGCAAGTCAGAAAGAGAAAGACAAATACCACATGATATCACTTACATGCGGAATCTAAAATATGACACAAATGAACTTATTTATGTAACAGACTCACAGACATAGAGAACAGACTTGTGGTTGGCCAGGGGGAGGGGTGGTGCCAGAGGGATGGATCTGGAGGTTGGGATTAGCAGGTGCAAACTAGTGTCTATAGGATGGATGAACAAGGTCCTACCGTAGAGCACAGGGAACTGTATTCAATATCCTGTGATAAACCATAATGGAAAAGAATATATATGTATATGTATAACTGAATCACTTTGCTGTGAAGGAGAAATTAACACAACATTGTAAATCGACTATACTTCAATAAAATAAATTTTTTAAAAACTTAGGATGGGGCTTCCCTGGTGGCGCAGTGGTTGAGAGTCCGCCTGCCGATGCAGGGGACACGAATTCACGCCCCGGTCTGGGAAGATCCCACATGCCGCTCAGCGGCTGGGCCCGTGAGCCATGGCCGCTGAGCCTGCGCGTCCGGAGCCTGTGCTCCGCAACGGGAGAGGCCACAGCAGGGAGAGGCCCGCATACCACACAAAAAAAATACAACTTAGGCTGATTATGTTTAAGGCCCCAAAGCCTCAGGGTGAACCTCTGACCTTCCCACGAACTGCCTAAAAGAACACAGAGCACGTGTTCCAGGAAGGGAGAATCACCATACATAGCTGTATTATGCACTAAGTCTGTCTGTTAGCATTCTTCTCTGTGTCCCATTGTCTCTGCCTGGCCCAGCAAACGGCTGTTCACCAACCTCTTGCTTTTCCATCTTCATGTCAATTGCCTTCCTCCACTTTCAAGTCCCAAAGCCCTATTCCCAACCTCCTCTCATGTCTCTAGCTGAGGATGGTATTTAAGATGAGGGCTTCGGCCACTTCGGCGAGTTACCCAGTTCCTG
This sequence comes from Stenella coeruleoalba, assembly GCF_951394435.1. Classification (NCBI taxonomy): domain Eukaryota; kingdom Metazoa; phylum Chordata; class Mammalia; order Artiodactyla; family Delphinidae; genus Stenella; species Stenella coeruleoalba. Next base: position 2,528,247 of record NC_137164.1, read on the forward strand.
GGTCTGTCCATGTATACACGTTAATAAAATTTTGTCTGATTTTCTCATCTTAATCTGTCTCGTGTTAATTTCATCCTTAGACCAGCCAGCAGAACTTAGAAGGGAAGAGGAAAATGTCTTCCTCCCCAGCAGTACCTTACCTATGTGTAGTCCTTACAATTACATGCATTGTTTCATGTGATCCTCAAGACAACGTTATAAAAGAGGTAGACCAGATAGCTGCCTCATTTTACAGGTCAAGAGTCCAAAGCTATAAGAGGCTAGAGGATGTGCCCACACCCTACAGGCATAGAGATGGGGACAAGATGACAGAAGTCCTCGGGACCTGTCGGTGTTAGTTTACAGAGATGTTAGCTCTGCCGGCGGAGTGTGAAGGAGCGAGGTTATGCGCACCATCACAGAGCCTCCTAGGGCACTAGGAAGTGACAGAGCCCCAGCAGACCTCTTGACCCCCAGGTAAGGGATTTCAACAATAAACCAGGCTGCTTTCATATAATAATAGTGAAATGTGTGGAGCGCATCAACATTCACAAATAATTATGTGTTGTTTATTATATATATAATAACCTTTATTATATATTGTTTTACTTATTCTCATGATTATATATTGTTATGTATATTGTTTTATTTATTATATATTGTTTATTATATTTATAATGAACAAGCCTTTATATTCTTTTTCTTATTCTCATGATTACTTTGTACTAATTTAAGATCAAAATATGTAGACAAAGAAATATTAAAATGTCTTTCTTGATTCTCAGTACATGCTTTCACACACACGTTCATTCAGTTCAACAAACATCCATTTGTTGGTGTGCTGTGGCCATTCTACCTATGCAGATATATGAACACATCTCTGCCTATAATTAAGCATATATTTAGTTCTATTTCATTTTTATTGTATTAACCTACAGAAATGTTTTGTTCCTTACTGATTATAGGACTACCACTATATAGATTTTTATACTTATGTGTTCAATGCTTCTCTTGTGTATAGATCTTCATCTGACAGTGCATCTGTTTTTGAGTGCTTCAGTGTACCACACATTTCCTTTTATAAATCCTTTACAATAATGCATGGAAGATAAAAGCTAGTAGCCTTTTTATGGCATCTAATATGATTGAACAGCAGTCTGATGCAATTTAAAAAAATAAGAAATGTCAACGTTCAAACTATACATACTGATAAATTGACAATTCCTCAACAAAACAATCAAATTAATCAGGATATGAAAAAACTGGGATTTTTTTTTACTGCTTTCATGATAATTTTGTGTTTACATATTTCATTAACACAGCCAAGAAAATTAGGATATCCTAAATTTTGTACCCAGTTGCATTGCTGTTGACAGTAAAACTGTAATGCAGTATGGTAAGGTTATCTTGTAGAGGTATGGTATCTTTCATTTGTTAAAGTGATTTCATAGATATTATCTTATTTCAGTCTCATAACAGCCTCGTGATTTGGTAGGAAATTATTAATTCCATTTGACAGATCAGGAAACTGGTGTCCAGAAAAGTCAAGCACCATCTCATGCTGGGACTTAAACTAAGGTCTTTACTCCATCTCTTACCTTAATCCCACTATTGAGTACCTAACACAATACAGACACTCAAATATTATTTCCTTCTCTGCCCATAGGGTCCCCAAAGGGGAAGGAAGCTTGCTCCCATCATATCACTTTGGGGAAGAGTAATTCAATCGAGGTCACGACCCGGGAGTCACATAACCTCTCCGTGCCCAGCCTTCCTCACTGTGACACGGGACAGCTTGCCCCATCTACACACAGAGTCATCATGAACACCAGCCTGAACGGTGTCTAAAAGTACTTAATGAACAGCAGGCCGGTCCTGCACATACGGGATGCCAGTCTTTTTGCTCATGGACCCACAAAGGGACAGGAAATGCTCATGCCCTTCTCGCCCACTGATCCCTGTTCTCTCACGCATCAGGGGCTAAACAGTCAGTGCCCTATGATGGCTATGAGGGAACAGGCCTGGCCGTCCACCCTGACCAGCTGTGAAATCCCCGCGTTCGGCTTTGACTCCTGAAGCCACCGCCCACGGCTAATACAAGCACAGTGTGTCCCTCCAGTGATTTCTTCACCTTCCCAGCAAAAACACCCTATTGTGGCAACCTGGGCTTCCCTCAGAGCAGTCGGATTTGACGCCATATATGATCTCATTTAAGGAGCAGGAAAGAAACACGCTTGCTCCACTTACTCACTGGGGTGAATATTCCTTTGAGTTGCTCTACGTGAAATGGAAACTGGCCGGATACCCAGGGCTTAACTCACGGCCGCTGTGCCCAAGGGCCCTGTCTTAAGGAAGCAGGGACGTCCAGGGTGCCCCGCCCCCTTCACAGTTCACATGGACCCCTGAGCTCTACCTGTCAAGAAAGCTTCAGTTTCCCTAGAAGCAGTCTTTTCACCTATTTATAGCAAAGACTAGAGCCAGAGTTGCCTTCAGCGATCTCCAGCCAACAGGATACACATTCCTCTAAAGCTGGGAATTAAAAATCAACATTACTCTTCATCGTGTTTGATCAGACGTATTCACAGGCAGCTAAAACCTCTGTGACGTGCTGAAAATTCACCCTTGAAAGTCCCTGACGTTACAGAAACAAGGAACCAACATAGACTGCGGGCCCACAGAAAGCCTCCACTGGAATTACCCTCAGAATAATGGTCGTGCTCTGCTCGCTGTCAGAACAAAACATGAGTCAGCACAGACTTGAAAATGGCATCTTTGCAAAACAGAGAAGTCAGATTAATTCACCCTATAAATCAATAGACCAAAATGTAAGGCAAAGCAAGAATGGCGGCTGTCATTAATTAACAGAACCGTATGGGCACAATCTACCGTAGAAAAGGTCATGGTCACTATAGCCTTATTTGACCTCAAGTAAACACCCCTGAAATGGAAGATTTACAAAAATGCACTTTACAGAGCCGAGAAGTGAAGTTAAAGGTAAGGGAGGGCTTCCCTGGTGGTGCAGTGGTTGAGAGTCCGCCTGCCGATGCAGGGGACACGGGTTGCCGCGGAGCGGCTGGGCCCGTGAGCCATGGCCGCTGAGCCTGCGCGTCCGGAGCCTGTGCTCCGCAGCGGTGAGAGGCCTGCGGAGTGCAAAAAAAAAGGTAAGGGATACTTATCTCTGTGTGTGTGTGTGTGTGTGTGTGTGTGTGTGTGTGTGTGTGTGTGTGTGTGTGTGTGTGTGTGTGTGTGTAACTGAAGATTTCCAGTAGAATGTACAGCAGAAAAAATACTGTCTCAAATTTAATAAGAAAAATGTATAAATTATTCCCTTACTGTCCCAAATCCCTTCTATGTTGTACAAATCTTCCTCGTCCACTTTGCAAAAAGTTCCTCAAGAACGTCTAACTCATCTTTGCCCCCCTACTCGGTCAGATGCAGGTCCATGGATACAGAAGGTATTCAATAAAGAATGAATAGTTTAGTCATTTTGGCCCATTTCCAGGTAATAAAAGACACACATACTGTCATAGCATATCTTGAATTGAGTTGATCTAGCCTCAACTTTTGGTCCGTCGACAGGCAGAGCTAATTGTTGGAGGCAGGGGTTTGGAAGGGCTACCACTGGAGTAAACTCCTTGAAGTCTTAGGTTTACCTTTAAAAGCTTAATTATCTTCAAAGATAAATTTTACATAAAAGTAATATGCCATATGGGTGAACTGTATAGTATGTGAATGATAACTCAATAAAGCTTTTAAAAATAATATATTAAAAATAGATTATATGATTGAAATATATCTCTTTTGATATTATCTGACTAATATTATTATTATCTAGCTTTTTGAAGGGAAAAATAACATTCACTCATTCACTTGAAAACCAGTGCTTCTCTGGGAGCCTGCCAGGGACTTTGTTCACCAGCCATCTGATCCCAGAGGTGGGGAGGGGAGAGGGTCACTGAGCTATTCTCAGGCCCAGTTAAGGGGAAACTGAGGCTCCAAGAGATGAAGCATCAGAGCTAGTCTGATGTAGAGCCCGTTTTCAAAACCGCGTTTACCTGATTCCTAATAAATGTATTTAAAGGCTTGGGTATTTTTTTTTCAGTCACTAGCCGGACCTCTTGGGAAAATGAAGGTACATAATACGTTTTTCAGGATCAGAATTTTCTTAGGATAATCATTGAACTTAAACATTTAATAAACAAAAGTATCAATAAATAAACCCAGGGAAATGTTTGGCATGTTATGGAAAATTGATAAAGATTAGATATAACTTATATTTTAAGTTTAAAAACCTAACAAATTAATATCTTTACGCTCAAAGTAACTATTATTTAATTTATCAGTTAAGATTCTGTTTATATAAGGTTGCCAGACATAGCAAATAAAAATATGCCCAGTTAAGTTTGAATTTCAAACAAATAACAAATAATTTTTTTAGGTTATGTTTATCTTATGCAATAGTTTCTGTAATTTATCTGGTAACCCTATTAGGACTTTTTTTAATGGTTAAATGTATCATTGCATTAAAAACAAGGAGGGGGTGGGATGAATTGGGAGATTGGGGTTGACTTATATGCACGACTATGTGTAAAATAGATAACTAACGCGGACCTACTGCATAGCACAGGGAACTCTGCTCAGTGCTCTGTGGTGACCTAAATGGGGAGGAAAACTGAAAAAGAGGGGATATATGTTTATGACTCACTTTGCTGTACAGCAGAAACTAACACATACATACACCCCCATCTCCTAAATGTTTTCTTTATTTAAAAAAAAAAGACTAAACCTCTATTAATATGGTGAAATAGTGCACAAATTCCAGATGCTCCAAAAATTCAAATACAAACTCCTCTCTAGCACTTAGTATTTTAATGAAATAAGGAGATCTCTGAAGTTTAAATGACCACCCATAAAAATATTCAGGCGGCTTTGACTTATTTTAAAATGTCGTCGTTTCAGAACATGTGAAAAGGATATGTGAACTGCAGAGCCCGTATTTTCTTGACTAGAGGACAGACTCGTGGTCTCATCCAGAGAGGAATATTGAAGACGAATGCTTGTCTGGATGGCATGTTGCTGTAAGTGGACCATAGGTTTCCCCTTACAAAACCGAGAAGCCCCATGGCATCCTGGGCTTCACACCGCCAATGACCTCTTAGTGCCCTGAGAGGGCACACAGGGTGCAGGGGTCACCGCTCAGGGTTGGCAATCTGAGCGCTCACTGATATCCAGCAAGAAAAGCGAATTGAGATACCGCCCAGTCAACCCCCTCTTTCTACAAATAAGAAATGGTCAGGGCTCCACTCTCTTTCAATTTTACATTCTATAATCTGCAAAATGGGTTGCCTGTTTCACAAGGCTGTTGTGAAGATGAAGAGAGACAACATACGTGAAAGTGTGCTATTTGATCAATAATTGTGATAAACTGGAGTATACCAGGCCTTGAAGGAAATGTAAAGACTGTCTACACCATACCTCTTATCTCAGAGCTGAGGTTAACAGACTCTCCCATTAGCACAAACAGAAGCCACAGCCGAGGCAGAGCCACGCCTCCGATTCCCAGGCCAGTGTTTCTTCCACCTTCCTTATGTGTCCTGGCACAATGGCACCGTCCTCGACTTACATCTGACACTATGTGCTAAGCGCAGAGTTTAAGGAAAGCAAAGGTGGCCAGGAGAAAGGCACGCAAAATAGAAACTAAAACAGTAACGGCATTGGCAGTACGAAAAGCCAGTTGCCACCCAGGTTGTCCAAGATCAGAACCGCCACGGGAATTGCTCCAATTTCAAATCAGCGCCTTTTGCACCGCCCACTTGGACTCATGGCTGGACAGTCAATATCATCCTCAATTCTGCCACCATACAGGATTTGATGGGAGCCAGAAAAAGGAAATTGGCCTTTCCTCTTCCAGTAGAACATGCCTGCGGCAACATGGAAATACCAGCATCACGTTTATAAGACATCCTTAGCAAGTACTGAATATATTTTTTTGTACTTAGAGCTGATGAAGAAGCACTTGGTCAAAAGATCATTTCAACATTCATACCTTTAGGGAAATGGTATGAGAAACCTCCATTTTTTTTGATTTTTTAAAATAAAAATTTATTAAAGAATTAATGACAAAACATAATAATAAGCATAAATAGTAAAACAGCGAACATAGAATTACCGAGAACCCAGTCCCTGTATAACACTATATGTACATTCTTACTGTTAAACATGGCCTTATCCAGTGTGAACAGCAATTTATGCTTTACTTATTTTTGCTTGTCAAAAAAACGAAGGATGTTCTTCTTTGCTTAATGAATAAATCTTTTGTTATTTTACCTAGGCTCTCCATTTGGGAAAGAAAATCTTGAAAGTATGCTAATTGTAACTGTATTATAATTGAAAGTCAGTTATGTTGTCAGCAGCTTGCATTGTTCTGTTGGAAAGAATTGTGAAAACCTGAGCTTCATCTTAGGATGATTATTTAGTCAACAAGGACACTATTGCCATTTTCATCAAGGTGGTTTATTAATGTCTAGTCTTAGAAAAAGATAATTTAAAATTTTGACAACACTTTTTTTGGCTCCTACGTACCTATGCATTAAGGAATCATTCACTTAATGACATAAGCAAAATGCCTCTTCTTTCTCCTATCGAAATGCTTTCTATTTCTTCCATCCACCTGGCTCTGGGATGTCAGCAGTCACAGTGAATCAACAGAAGGAAAGAAGACGGGGGCCCTTACAAGAGGAAAAATAATCCACATTTCATTGTGCCCAAAGACAATTCAGATCACTAGATTTACAAGAATGTTTGAGAAACCTCTTTCGCCTGCTTCCTCACGGAGGGGTGGACTGAATGAGAAAATGACAGAACACCCGCGAAGCAGCTACATTTGTGCCAAGTACCGTGCTGGGTGCCTTCAGATGCACTGGCTCATTTCAACCCTGGAAAATTGTGTGAACAACTGCCATTATCTCTGACACAGGAAGGAACTGAGGCTCGCAGAAGCTGAGTGGGTTTTCAGGGGCTGCAGAGCTGAGATCTGAACCCAAGGCTTCTGAGAGCAAATCCAGGGTAAAGCAGCAATACACCAGACGCTGCTGATGTAAGCCGAAAGTCTTAAAATAAGGCTGTCAGTCAGGTTTTCCTTCCTATTATGTGAAGAATAGAAAACACCATATCCAGCATGGAAAAGATCTTACAAACCAGGCCAGGAACAAGGAAAATATGGGAATATGGTTTGTTTGAAAGGGAGACCGAAGGAGCCTTGACCTCCACAGAAAAGGAGGCAATTGGCCAGCTGAAAAGCCAGGAAGGTAAAGAAAGGATGAAGGACGGCCACGGAGGAAGGAGGAAAAGGAACTGGGTATCATTTGTCCATGATGTGAAGAAGACTGCAGCAAGATTAGGGAAAGACGGCTGGTTAGTCACAAGTAAAACCACTGGGTTATGACAACCATGCATTAACCTAATATGTGTCTGGTTATCAAGGAATAACTTCCGAAAACAATGTGAGAGATTTGCTTTTCAAGTGACAAATAAAATGGGATTAAGTGTCAGTCGTTTATCTGCAGTGGAGGAAAGGTAAGAGCTCCCCTCAGTATAACTTCAGGGCAGCTCTCCTCAGCTGCGGGGGCATATGGGCTTGACCTGCATTCTGCCTTTTACTCAAATGAACAGGCTTTCTTCACACAGTGAGAACAAAACCTACATAAAAATTAAAGTCCAAGCTATCGACATGTTAGAAGCAAACCCGACACTCTTCACCGAGGTATCAACCTTGTTTTAAGAAAAAGAGTGAGAGATTTTCGTTGCTACTGTTAAAACTGGGATACTCTAAGAATTTAATGATCACTTATTAAGATAAAATTTAATAACTAAGTAAAATGTTTTCAACTAAAAGCAGGATTTTCAGATATTACTACTTAAGATAACTGCAGTAAGTGGCATCATTTACGAGCATGCTGTTCAAAGGAGAACAATTACTATAAATTAGCCTAGAAGGCACTTGGGGAATCCCGCTTTATTATTCAACAGCACTCTGCGCTCCACACTCTGCATTACAGCAGCAGACCCTTTGTGAGCAAACCCACAGGACGGGGTGGGAATTAAAATGACAAAGCCGGGAGCTCCGAGCATCTCGGCCGCGGGGATCTCTCTAGCAAGGCTGCAGTCGGAGCCTCCCCGGTAAACCGCAGGCTGCGGCCCAAAGTGGGAATCGCCAAAAGAACCCCTAACTTACAGCAGCACAGAGCTTTAAAGACGCGTCTCTGTCCTCTCACAAGGGCGTTTCCCAAGGCGACCGCAGGGCCCGGGCGCCCCGGTCCCAGCCCCGCTCTCAGAGGACCTGGTGACCCATCCCCCGCGGAGCCCGCATTCCCGTGGGCCCCGGCCCGCTCCCGTGACATCCGGCCGGCCCCTCACATACTCACCGGTGGCTGCCAGCATCGCGTCCCCGGCCTTTGTGGTCCTTGTGTCCCATCAGCAGGTTCCAGCGTGACTGCCACCGCAGCCGCACTGGTCCAGGCCACCGGACGCCGTGCCGCAGTCAGCAGCTACCCGCCCACACCCCGCGCGCCTTTTTTTTCTTTTTAAAGAGACAGGACCATCACCAACCTTCGGTTTCAATAATGCTGCAAAATGCGGCTTGGTCGCTCCAACTGGTGGTACAGAGGACAGTAAGTGCATTATCTCTTCTGTTCACATTACAAAGTTGCACCTAGGAGGAAGGCATGCCTACCAGGAGATCATCTCTCTTGGACACTGGTATACCTAAGGCTGTGTGACCTTAGACAAGTCGGTTGTGGGCGGCATTTTCCCCGTGGAAAACAGACTGTGACCGGCCACATCCAGTCTGGAAATCCTATCATCTACTAGAATTGAAGAGCAGCCACACACTTGCTACTAAAACACGATAATACGCTCTGTTTGCCTTGCAGGTTCTAGCTCACAAGGAATTTTTTGTGTTTTATTTGGATTTGGGTAGGAGTTTCCGAAGGTTAAAAAGAGCATTCGCTCGAAAGGCTTTGTAAACTGTGAAATGCTGCACAGCTGTCAAACGCTCTAAGTTTTCATTGTTACTGTCTGTTTAATAATAAAACGATAGGAACGATAGATCAGGTAGTATCTATCTCCTTGCTTCCTACAAGAGGAGGATGTGAAATACCGGGAGAGTCTGTTTTCACAGACAGCCCTACCTCCCCTCCCCCTTCGGTGCACTGTCCTCCTCATCCAGGTTCCCGGTGGACGCGTCTGCTTCACCGGTGTGGACGCGGCTGCTTCACCAGTGTGGACGCGGCTGCTTCACCAGTGTGGACGCGTCTGCTTCACCAGTGTGGATCTGGACTGCAAGCTTATCTGGGAACGGCTGGAGCTTTGAAGCTCTGGCTTGCTTTACCTCTGAGGAGAATTTCTAACTCAGCTCAGCAAACTCCAGAACTCTCCCCTGGGGAGACCAACCAGGCCCCCAGTGTCAGAATCACTCCAGATTCAAAGCCACCCACCTCTGCAGAATGGCCCTGTGCGGGCTGCACTCAGGACACTAAACTGCCTGGTGTTTCCCTGGCATCTTAGCCTCACAGAGTTAGATGGATAAATATAATGTCCTAGGAGATGGTAAGGAAGTGTTTTGTTCTAGCAAAATCACCGTGTAATGACAGATTTCCATCAGGGAGAAATCGTGCTGGGGAGCCCTTTTCCCTGATTCTCACATGGTGCCGCGTGGGCCCTTGGTGGCAGGTGGAGGCCAGCCTGTCCCCTCAGTTCTAACAGCACCGTTTCGATGGTCCCCAGGTGAACGAAGCCCATGTCGACCGAGATGCGGGCTCCATAGACCCTGGGGAAATCTTCAATTTCTTGTTCACCTAGTGCAGTTATCTGCTCGTAACTCTGAACTATTAGAGAAGTTCTAAGTTTATAACTCCCCACTCCCCAACCTGTCAAGGAAAGTGGGTCCCTAAGAATACCCCGGGTAGGGGGTGTGGGGATGCGAGTAGCAGAAGCCCAGAGAAGAGCCTGGTCGTGCTGACCTAGCTGGAAGGTCCTCCAGGTGTCAGGAATCCTAGGAGAGGGAAAGCTGCGGGGTGGAGAGGACCCGAGAGAGCTGGAGGAGGGGCGGGGGAGGGGAGGGGAGATGAAGGTTTCTATGATGAGTGAAATTTGGGGGAGAGACTTAGTGAATTTCCAGGAAGCCGTGCTGCAGCTTGTGCGGTGTCATTCTGTCCTGTGTCCCCTCATCAGGAGCAAACTTCAGTAAGATTGTTCCCACTTCTCCCTGACACTCTGCTGCCGGGTTTGGAATCCCTCCGCACCTGCCACAGTGCTGAGTCACGTCAGCCCGGGAGCAAGAAGACATTTGGGGAGGGATGCGGAGTCTGCCTCGGGGTGGAGACCCCCTGGGTGAGGACTGCCGCGTGGCGTGGCCTCTTCCTCGGGGCCCCTGCCCCTAAGCGAGAACCTCCGTGCCCTCTGACTTCTGTCCCTCCTTCTGGGTCAGTGATGCCGTCACCCAGGTCTACCAGCCCAGGCCTACGTGCTCCAATTGCTTCTTTGGTATCTCTCGGATATACTCATCAAAACTGGCTCTTCAGGGACTTCCCTGTTGGCGCAGTGGTTAAGAATCCGCCTGCCAACACAGGGGACACAGGTTCGAGCCCTGTTCCGGGAGGATCCCACATGCTGCGGAGCAACTAAGCCCATGCGCCACAACTACTGAGCCCGCGTGCCACAACTGCTGAAGCCCCCGTGCCTAGAGCCCGTGCTACGCAACAAGAGAAGCCACTGCAAAGAGTAGCCCCCGATCTCCGCATATATATATATAAAAATATATATTATGTATAATATATATTATAATATCTAATATAATATCTAATATATATTATAATACTATATATAATATTATATATAGTATACTATATATAATATTATATATAGTATAATACTATATATATAATATATATAGTATAATACTATATATATAATATTATATATATTTTTTTAAAAGTGGTCTTCAGGGCCGTGTAGACAGGAAGAAGGGTCGTGGGCTTGCCTGCCACCTGTGTCCACACAAATGCAGCCAGTTACACCGAATCCCATGGTCTTATCCTGTCACTCATTCGGTGACATTTTTGCAATTGAATGACAAAACCTAGATTTTTTTGTCTTAAATAGCAGTTATTGCCTTACAATAATTAGAAAGACAATGTGGGTTTCTTTGAGAAAATATGACAAGCATAGCCCATAATCCTACCATCTGATGTAACAGCTCTTCATCTTTTGATACATATCCTATTTATATATTTATATATGTATCAATTTTGTTTCTGGTTTTCCCACTTAAAGTATACTGAGAATATTTTCCTCTTTCATTCTTTGAGAACATACTCTTTAATGCCTGCATAATAACCCTTCTTACAGCTATGCCATAATTTATTCAACCAATTCCCTGTTGTTGGACTTTAGGTTGACGTACATGGTTTTCAGAAAGGTTGATCCATTTGCCCCACCTACTCACCTGCAAGGAAGCACCCAGTGAAATACTGGTTCTGCAGAAGTCACCCAGCGACGTTTCAGCCCCTTCACAAGCTTGCACAAGGCAGCCTTTCCACTATCATGACACTCGCACGTGATTCCCCGTGGCTTTCCACTCGTTCTGCAGGTTCCTGTACCCCCGTGACCCCCGCCTGCACTGTCCAGGTGCACGAGCGCCCGCAGGAAACTGCACATGTTCAGTTAAATTCCTGGTACCGTTCATGGTATTTGAATGCTGTTGTCAAAAGATTTAGACTTTGTCCTAACAATGTTAGGAAGTCAAAGGCTTCCGGATCTTCTGTGTTCCGGTCCATGATTGGCTGTTGATGCACACGGGTCAGAGGTCACCGTATCTCCACCTCACCTCAAGCTGACCCTAGGAAATAGCATAATAAAGTATCATCTAGAGCCACCCTTGCCCGGAACCACGAAAGCTTAGCCAGAGGAGCTTTGCCACTTGTCTGGGGCTTTTGTCTGCCACTTGTCTGGAACCACAAAAGCTTAGCCAGAGGAGCTTTGCCACTTGTCTTGGGCTTTTAAGGAGCTGGCATCACCAGGCCTCTGGCTTCTTCTCCTGGAAGACTCCCAGCCATGGCTTTCACCACGGCCCGCTCTCCCTTTCCAGCTATGTCTTGGGGCCTAACCCCTCTGCCCACGCGACCTGCACCGTCCAACTCGTACAAAGTTGTATGAGTGTCAGATTTTTATCAACTCAGAGATGGCCATTCAACCTGAGAGACGTCAGCTCCATCTCAGCACCTACTCATCATTCTGGAGTCTTAGCTTTCATGCCTTTTCCCCAGTCTCTGTTAGCTCACCTGTGTACAGGGCTCTCTCCATCCCAATAGCTGCTTTCAGCAGCTTAGCAAGCAAACATGGCTTCAACCCCTGTAAAACCAACCAGGGTCTAGGCAAGTCACCTATGACTTTCAGTTTTTTCATCTGTGAAATGGGAATATTACCTTCCAATGTGGGAGTACACGGTGCTCGGCATATAATCAGTAATTTCTAGGTGTTCAAATCGTAGAGGTTATTAGTTTTGTATACTTCCTGCTTTAAGACACTTTCCCAAGTTGAGAAGTATAACTTTAGACCTGGGGGCAAGACACTTGCCCTTAAAAACTACCTATGTTACTTCAGGTCAATTTCTAGAAAATCCCATTACGTTTCTAACAACAGCAGAAAAATGATCCCATGACAAGACCTGAGAAGGACATGGAGCCCCTGAATTGTGAGAACACGAGGGCCATCGGAAAAAACTAACAGACCTACGTTCCCATAAGCACGTGGCCCTCAGTACAACCAGGCCGGCAGGGAAGAGGCACCAGCCACGTTGTGGATTTCCTGTAAGTCCCCACAGCCTCTGGCCCCAGTGGACATCTAGGTGTGTGGCCAACGTTAGCTGAACAGAGGGGTTTGGGGCAGAGCACGCTATGTGGGGGACCAGACTATGGCGCCCTGAAATATGCCACTTTGGCCTAAGGGTTATTTCGAACTGATGACAGTTGAGAAGCAGCAGACACAGAAAAGCTTTAAGTCCTCCTCTTAATCATCGGAGAGGACTCTGGGCTCCTAGCAGCCCACCTTGAGAAAGCCCACCTCCCTTCAGCTTCCCCTGGTGTGTACCTTCCCACAGTTTGTCATTTTCCTTTGCTCGTCATACCCCTACACACCCATTGTCCTTTGTGACGAGCCTGTGTAAGCCCCAAGTTCTAACCACCCCTTGGCGACCCATCCTTGAGTCTCTCCAGTGTGCATGGGCGCGGGGCATGGCTTATCAAAACTTCTGGGCTTTACTCTCGTGAATCTGGCCTTTGTCAGTTTAATGTCAGAGTCCCAGCAGAACCCAAGGGGGCAGAGGAAGGTTTTCTGCTCTCTGGCGCGTACAGATTTGTAACTGGTTCCCTGAACTATTTTCTCAGCAGTCAGTCCCTGGAGCTCCGCTCTGAGTTAACACGCCTGCAGCTTCCTAGTCCTGTGATGTTCCAGAATAACCAGGCCTTCTGAGGCGCAGTCACATAGACAAAGAGACAAAGGCCAGCGCCACACGGCTTCCTTGTAAGTAGCTTTCTGTACAAAGCTAAAATTGGGCTCGTTTTGTCCCTGCTTCAAAATATAACGGTGTCACAGTGAAGAAGTACAAACTTTGCACATCTTAATTACAAGGGACCCAATTCTGCCACTTGATGCTGTGTAGGCAAAATTACAATCGACGTTTACAGTGATGCATGAAACCAACCTAGTCACCTAAAAAACAGAAAAGAAAAATAAAAAGCACACCAGTTTACAACATCATCAGCTCCTTAGAAAAGGAACACTGTTGTCAATAACCCAAACCTCTTGAGGCCACAAAACGAAACACAGTCTATACAACTAGGAGTTGTCTCAGGTCAGCCTCCCACTCTCTTCGGGGTTTTTTTTTTTCTTTTTAACTTGAAAAATATATCATTTTGAATATATAAAAACCAACCATAATCCTACCACTCAGAAGAGCACTGCTGGCATTTTTTAGTGGGTGGAAATCATTCCAGGTTATTTCCTAGGCGTATGTGTGCGTTCGACAACTATTTATTTATTGATCACCCTGTATGTGTAAGGCCCTGTTCCATGCACTGCAGCAAACAAACAGCAGTAAACAAATGGGGGGGGGGGCGCCCTGCCAGGTGGAGCTTACATTCTAGCAGGGAGAGACCAAATATACACAAATGAATATATAGGTAAGCATAAAGTCAGCAGTATAAGGAGATAATGATGACATTGAGGAGGCGCTATTACAGACAGAGAAGCAGTTGAACCAAAAACTATTTCCTGGACACTTACCATATACCAGCTGCATAAAATACAGAATTTTCAGGCTTAGAATCTGAGTTACAATTCTTAACCTAGTAAGGTTAAAGACAACAATAATCAAAGAAAAAAATCAAATAGTCGACATGTTCATATATTTCTTTCTTTCTGTTTTTCTTAAACACTCAAAGTGTTAATTTTTAATTACACAAGTAACATCATTGCATTCTTCTTGAAAATGACTCAAATGGTACAGCTAAAAGAAACCTTCCTTTATAACCCGAACATCCCGCCAGATTCTCATCTCAGAATAAATAACCGTAATCATGCCGAGCGTCTCCTTCCAGAGTAAACCTAGATCCTTTCGATAATACGTATCACTACAAAGATGACAACGCGTTGTATCGAGTCTTCTGAAGAGCGCAAATTAGATTCCCCGTCCTGCAAATTGCTTTTTCCACCTAATAATCTGTCAGTAAATAGTCTTAAATTTCATGCCAGTACCCCAATCTTTCTAACTGTTGCATAGTACTCCACAGTTAGGACGAATCAGCATATTTAACTCCTCCTTTCTTGATAGATGTTAAGATGATGTCCAATTTGTAGTATTTAAAAATAAGACAGTACTTGCCTCTTCATGTCCCTGTGACTATTTTCCTAGGGCAGGTAATAAGGAGTGGAATGGTTGAAACACAGGATTTAAATTTTAATATACGCTGAACAATGGCTCCATCCATTTAAGTGCTTGTATTGGTTTAAAATTTCACTGGAAGTACATCCTTTGCAAAATTAGAACCACAATATATTCATTGTTTAAGACTGCATTTTCTCCCATATAACAAAATTCTGTGAACATTTTTCTATGTCTTTAAGTGTGCTTTTAAAAGACAATTTTTAATGGAGGTTTATCATTCCATTTCATTTGATGTATTATAATGGCTTTTATCAATTTCTCTACTGTTGGATATTGCAGCTATATCCAATTGCAGCTATAAATCTTTGTATGCATTTAGCATGATTTCCTCATGCTGTCTTCTTTGAAGTTAACAGTGGACCAAAGAGGATGGACATAAGATGTTTAAAGCATCTTATACCAGTTGCCAGATTGGTCTCCAGAACGACTTCACCAGCTGACATTCCCACCAGCAGGAGGTGGGGATAACCACGTTCATTTTTAGATGAGCCGGAATTCAGCTGTTCTGCCGGACGTACTACGTATGAGGAAGTCACGGAGGACTTTGTGAAGGTACCAAACCCCCCCACCATGGAAGGACCTCACACAACGATGTGAGGCAATGCGACAGAATGGGTAAGAACACGCCAGCTGTGTTCAAGCCCCGGCTCCCCACCTACCACTGTGGGTCCCAGTAACACCTCTTGTCTTCAGGCATCAGCGTCCTCGAACGTAGAATGGGATGATGACAGAGCCTGCGTGCATAAAGCTTTCTGCACAGCACCTGGCCCAGCTCTCCCATGAGTATTAGCCAGACATCATTACATCGTTGCCAACTATTCGCCTAGAGCAGCTACTGCTCCACAGAGGCCCTTGCGGGGAGAGGGGAGGTGGTGACAGGTGTCAGCCCAGGAGCAGCTGCCTCGGGTCACGGGTGACGTGACTCAGGGAATCCTCTGCCACAACGCCGGGCAAATGTTGGTATAACCTCACCGCGGACACGTGTGTGGGAGGTGGAGGGGGTGGCCTGGGGACACTCGGTCCCACTCGGTGACACACGAACAGCTACAGCATCCGAAGAGCCCAAGAGAAGCCTGGCGCGAGGCAGTCCCCCTCCAGACCCGGGCCGGGCATCCTCCCGGCCTCAGCCTCCTCCACACCATTCATCCTTTTAGCAAACCTTGTTTCTGTCCCCATTGTGGACTGAATGTCCGTGTCCCCACTGAGTTCAGATGCTGGAGCCCTGTCCCCAGTGTGATGGTGCCAGGAGGTGGGGCCTTTGGGAGGGGACTAGGGCACCAGCGGGGAGCCTCACGGCAGGGTTAGTGCCCTTGTTGGAAGAGACAGGAGAGATGATCTCTGCATCACGTGAGGACACAGCATGCAGGCGACTGTCCACAAACCTGGAGGAGGGCCCTCGCCAGGAACCCACCATGCTGGCGCCTTGATCTCAGACTCCAGCCTCCAGAACCGCGAGGAATCAGTGTCTTGATTAAGCTGCTCAGTCTGTGGTCCCTGGTATAGCAGCAGAGCTGGCTAAGACATGCCCTTCTAGTGCCAAGACTTGCACTGGGCCCCGGGGATGGAGGGATGGGGACGGCCCCTCCCCAGGGGAGTGCAGGTCCCCCAGTAGAGGGAGGCACACAGACACGCAGTGACAGTGCACGTTTGTAACTGGGTGTGTCCACCCAGGGCTGGGGAAGAGGACAAAGAGGGTGAAAATGATTGCCTGGGGGGCTCCGTGTCAATTAACTGGTATTCTCAAGAGAAGCCTGTGCACAAAATAGAACTCAAATGTGATTTTCATATTAAAAATTAATATTTATTTTATTAAAGTTATACATTTAAAGTTTTCCTTTAGCTCTTAATCCAATTCACAAATCTTATTATCTTATAAAAACATAGCATGATTCTAGTGAATTTTAGCAATCTCTACTAAGGAAACTTAGACAACTTAATTAGAATGCCATAAATCATTCAAACTTATTAATAAATGTAAAATCTTCAACTTACTTTTATTTATTTATTTATTTAACATCTTTATTTGGAGTATAATTGCTTCACAATACTGTGTTAGTTTCTGCTTTATAACAAAGTGAATCAGCTATAAATATACATATATCCCCATATCTCCTCCCTCTTGCGTCTCCCTCCCACCCTCCTTCTCCCACCCCTCTAGGTGGTCACAAAGCACCGAGCTGATCTCCCTGTGCTATGCAGCTGCTTCCCACTAGCTATCTATTTTACATTTGGTAGTGTATATATGTCCATGTCACTCTCTCACTTCGTCCCAGCTTACCCTTCCCCCTCCCCGTGTCCTCAAGTCCATTCTCTACATCTGCGTCTTTATTCCTGTCCTGCCCCTAGGTTCATCAGAACCTTGTTTTTTGTTTTTTTTTTGGATTCCATATCTATGTGTCAGCATATGGTATTTGTTCTCTTTCTGACTTACTTCACTCTGTATGACAGACTCTATGTCCATAGGGTGGCCCATTCTTAGACCAACTAAGGACCTGAGAGCTGTGGTCCTACTCAAAAGATGGGCTGAGCCCATCAGCGTAGGAATTTGGAACTGGGAGACAGAGGAAGCCAGTGAGTGATGAAATTGAGATGAACATGTGTGAGGTATGAGAGAAGCTAAGGAGGGCAGTGTGGGCCACGTGCAGGCTGGATTGTGAGACAGCAAAGGCTGTGCTTGGGGAGAGGAAGTGTGGGGTGGAGAGAGGAAAACCGGAAGCAGGTGCAGGAAGAGGTAGATTTCCCTCAACAGGGAAACCAGGAGCCCGAGGAAGGAGCCTTACACTTGGTGATTTTCCAGATTCAGTTTCCAGGAGATCCCTCTGTCTCTGATTCTCATGAGGCTCCTGAAACCTACTTAAAGCCCCTTTCATCTGAGCCAGGTCAATGTTACTGACAACCAGAAGCGTCACTGACTCAAACAATTTAAGTCTGAATTGACACTTTTTATTGACTATTATAAAATATTTCCCCAAGCTTTATCTATGCTTTAAATACATAGTTTTTAATGGCTAAATAATATATGGTAGTATGGATACATTGTATAAGAAATCTAAATACAACAAAGTTGATTACTGTTAATGCTATCAAAATGAATCCCAGGGTATTGAGAAATCTAAGACCTATGGTTGCCCAGATGATCCAGGAAGAGCTGCAGTATTCAAGAATCCTTTTACCCACCAGACGTGGCAACACACACACACCAGAACTGACTGTGGAGAAATCTAGCATGCCTTCAAAAACTTCCTCGAGTGCTGTTTTCCTAACTGAACCCATTACAAATATTTTTATGAGGGCACAGTGGCTATTTTCCAGCTACCCCCCGCCTTTGTAACTCATGTCATAGCTCTGCATGATCTTAGCCGTGGGACAAGGAAATCCAGGAAAAAGGCGCCCATGAAGTCCAGGTGAGCAGATTAGACGCACAGAAACAACACTTACGCCTAAACCCTAAATCTGCCTTTTCTTTCTAATAGATCTACTGGATGGAAAGAACATAAAATGCCATGGTTGTTCTTTACAGGGAAAGCAGAAATGGCATCAGCTACCTCGGGCAAAGTGTGAGGAATGTGGGCTCCATCCTGTTTCTAAATAGAATATCAAGTGCTGCACTTGTGGGTTTGGAGATTGGGAAAATAATCTATCACCTTTCCCTCATGCAAATTTCACCTGCATGGTAAACTGAAAGTTCTCCTGTAGCTCCTCTTTCCCAGTTTAACAGGACAGTTAGTTTTTCTAGCTGAGCTTCTACAAAACCCCTAAATTCATGCCAATCCTCCCAGAAAATTCCACCCACCCAGTATTATCAAATACACATGAGAGAGAAAAGCCACAGGATAATTCAAGCAGCAGGAGCATCTCTGAACTTCTTTGGGTGCTTTGCCTTATCTTTTTCCAATGATGGAGCTAAACCACCTACGAGGTAAGGGACAATGTTCCAGCTCTTATTTAGGGTTATTTAGGAATGACTGTGGCCCCCTTAGGTCAAAGGTTAGTTCTGAGAAAATGTGAGATAAAGTGTGTAAAAGATGAAGCTTATTTTACAGATAAAATGCTGTATGAAACCCTCTTTTGCTGGAGGGTCGAGTAAACCAAAAGTTCTGGTGAACAGACTGAACTATGACAGACGTGGGTTCCAGTCTGATCTTCTTGACCCTGGGCTAGTCCCTCACCACTCTGTGATTTGCCTTCTTCGTTTATAATGTGGTTTTACTGATGTATTGCCTCCTTCATCCAGGTTCAATGTATTCTGTATCAGTAACACCTCCCTCACTAAGTTAATGAGAAGATTAAGAGAAGTTTGTGACGTGTCTGCACTAAAAGTGGTCTTAATGGGGAAAAAAAGGTCACTTTCCCAGGGGCCTTACCGAGGGTTTAGTCCCTCTCCCTGCTACTCCCCTAGTTTAATTACTGCCTCAGATGTGTCTCATTTGGCCTTTACATTTTGGCCAGCACAGTGTTGGTAAATAACTTAAATACTTTTTTAAAATTGTCAACATTTAAGAGTTGGAATATGTCACTTTCAATCCAGGCTTCTGGCTTCTCTCGACCAGTGGGAGATCTGAGGACACATGTCCCATGTTCTCAAAGGACCATCGGTCCACAGTCAGCCCCGGCTGGCAGGGGTGCTCCTCTGGAAGGGGTCGGGTTGGCTTCGCTTCACGAAGGGAAACCAGAAGAATGTCTGCACACCCCATCTTGGGACGTGGAGGGGACTTCATTCATGGAGGGCCAGGGACTCCGCCTTTGTCATTTACTTCCTACCTCACAGCAAACCTCACGATTAAACCAGGCTCACAACGGAGAAAATGGGAGCTAGCAGAGGTCAGGTACCGCCCCCATCCACACCCACCTAGCGGAGCGCAGAGGTGGAGTCCACACCTGTCCCACCGCGACTCAGGTCCTGAGGTCAGTGGGGTTGTTACCAACCCTTTGAGTCGGGTCCCAGCAAGGGTCCTCCCGCCAATAGAACGAAGCCCAGTTCAGTTCAGAAGCAAAGGAAAGTTTCATTCTTTGACCAAAGACCGGGGAGGCGGGAGCCTGCTCTGGAGGGCAGGCTCCCCGGGGGCCTGCTCTGGAGGGCAGGCTCCCCGGGGGCCTGCTCTGCTGGGGCTCCTTTACGGGGTCTCAGCTACGGGGCAGGGGCGGGGTTCTCGCGGGGCGGGTTCTCGCGGGGCGGGGTTCTCGCGGGGCGGGGGTTCTCGCGGGGCGGGCGCAGGCGCAGCTGGGCTGCTCACACTCCAGGTCCCGTGCCTGGGGCAGCCTCTCTGCGCACGGCCCACCGCTGCCGCCATCTTGGACTGAGTGTCGGTGTAGCGTCTGCACGCTGCCAGCCGAGCGCGGAGGTGTCAGCGCAGCCATTTTGCCCCAGGAACCGTGGTGTGAGATGCCGGGGTGCACGCGGCCCCTGTGAGCCAGTGACACTAGACTCAACACAAAGGAAAAGGAAAAAAGGTTAGACTTGACTTTATTACCAGATTCCGTCTTTGTTTCTCCGGAATTGTGAGTGGCCTTTGCCGGTGACAAACCCTTGCTCTGCCGGCTGCCCTGTTCCGCACCGTCGAGGTCAGGACGCGGGCTGCGTCCTGACCCGGGTGGAGGAGCCGAGCTGCTCCTCAGCCACCGCGAGGCTTGCGCGGGCGCCCCCGGGCCTCGGCCCCGACCGTCCACATCCCTGGACGACCCCCATTTGTCTGACCTCTTGGAGACAGAGGACCCCAGGCAGGTTAAGATACGTGCCCAAGCATCGGCAAGAGAATACGGGCACCGGTGAAATCCTCCTGCCAAGGCAGGGCTGCGGGTCTTCGGCCCCGACCCCGAGGCTCACCGCCGGGCTCAGCGTCCCTGGTCGCACGGTCGTGGTTTTCTGGAGGAGAAGCTCCAGGTCAGGGAGAGGGTCCCACGGCGGTCAGGGGGCCGTGGCCCCAGGTCGTGTCTGTGGAGGCTGGGGCTCGGGGCCCCTTCCCTCGAGTGTGATGCACCCACGGAGTGACCCCTGCCACTTGGGGGCCGATGGGTGGTCAGGGCCACCAAGCGGGGTGCGTCCGCTTAGGGGCACAGTTCGGGGAACACAGTGTGGCCCGCGTTCATTCACGGCCCCCGCGGCCTCCTAGGCCTCCAGCAATGCCCCGCTGTGGGGCTTTGTCGAGCTCTCCTTCTGTGGAGACCGGGGGACGATTGAATGGACCTAGCCTTGGAGGTGTGAGGGGTTGTTGCCAAGTTACTGGTTCCAGGGCCGCCCTGTTGACAGTTGTGTCCACCTTGTTGTTTCCCTTTATCACCGCTGCACCCCCTTTGGTGACCCCTACAGTGAATCACTGCTGCCTTTATGGGAAACTGCACTGCTTGTAAGTGCTTCCGTATCCTTAAGCCATGTTTCACCTGTTTATATTCTGCAGTAAGCGTCCCTCTTTCCTTCCAAATAGACCGTGTGTGTGTGTGTGTGTGTGTGTGTGTGTGTGTGTCTCGGATGGCATACGCATACTAGAATCTGTGTAAACTTTCAAGATCTTCCGTGTCCCGAGCTCTAAGGCTGGAGGGCTATCAGCTCCGCCTTTTGGGCAGAAGTCCCTGGGAAGGCTTCGTGTGTCTATCACTTGGGTCTGGGAGGTCACCGCGTGTCCCCCCAGCCTTTCCCCCCCCCCTCATAAAACTGCTCCTCTCTGGACCATTCCTCTTTGGGGTTTGGGCGACACTCACTTCCTACCTCGGGGCAACTGGAATCGATCGTGTCTGTGGTTTCTGTACAGTCGTGCTCCAGGGGCCCCGTTTCTGTGTGTAGCTGGGTAGCAGGGTTTAGCGTGTGACAGGTTTTTGTGGTGGCCATCGGGTTGTCTAAAAGCACAGCCTGCGCTTGCATCCGCCCTTCAGGGGATAGGCACTGTGTTCCCTTAGGACTTAACAAAGCCGGAACCTGGTGTGGGGTCCGTATCGTGATTGGATTTGCTCCAGGGAGGTCGACTTGCTCTGTCCGGGGAGGTTTGTCCCCAGCCATTAACATCATCCTCTTGTGCCCTTTGTCTATGGGGACACCACCCTCCAGCTTGCCTCCCATTAGGTGGACAGCAGCCCCCAATTTATGTGAGATATCTGAGATATCTCTTCTCAGCAGCGGTACAGGACATTCGGGGACATACTGGAAGGAATGGGTGAGCGTGTGTTGGTCCAGTTTACATTCTAGTGGCTCTAAGCATGCCCGTTCTTGGGCCTTCCCTGATACCCTGATAATATTACAATCTTGGGACCCAGTTTGCCTGAACTGGTGATCAGAACCAAGTAAGTCGCATCAGTGTCAACTAAGAACTCGACAGGCTTTCCCCCCACGGCCAGTGTTGGCCAGGGTTCCGGGGGGTTCAGGTGGTGTGCCAGCTTAGGAGTCCCCAGCCCCGTCATTCTCCGTCTCTGTGGACCATCTGCCTTCGAGGGCTGTGGCCGGGATCTGCCATTTCTGTCCCCCTTCGGAGGCGGCAGGGTCATTCTCCCTTCCAGTGTCCCTCGTTTACATACGGTGGACTGACTGGGTCCTAGTTTCCTTGGCTTGAGGCCCCTCCGCAGGGGCCGGGGTCACTTGCTGGAGTCGAGCGTCTCCATGGGCAGGTAGTCCGGATTCCTGGGCTGACCGGCTGACACTGGAGGCCAGCAGCCAGTAGGTGGGCTTGCCTCCGGGCCTCTTTACTCTCTGACTTTTCTTCCTTTATATCTCGGTTATTAAACACCCAGTAGGCAACCTGGATCAGACAGGAGGTTGGGGTATCTGGTTCTATTTCCAGCCTCTGACGTTTATGCCTAAAGTCAGGGGCAGTTTGGGAAATGAAATACGACCTCAGGATTGCATTCCTTCCAGTGGCTCAAGGTCAGTGGTGGTACAGATTCGAAGGCATTCCGGGGGTGCTCTAGGAATGCCAAGGGGTTCTCCATTGGCTCCTGACTGATTTCCTTTATCTTATTCCAGTTGACAGGTTCTTGCCTGCTGCCTGGATTCCCTTTAGGACCATATCTTTATAATAGGTCAGCCTCAGTCTTCTCCCCTCTTTCCCATTGTCTCCGTGGTCCCAGTCGGGTTCCTTATCCGGGACCACTTGATTCCCCGTCTGAAAATAGCATGACCTGCGTTGTTTCTCTTCCCTGTGACTGCTTCCTCTCAGGCTTTTGAAAAGACCACGGCCTTTTCTTCCCCTTTAGGAGTACATTGAGGAGGCCCTGGATGTCGCCCCAGGTGCTGGGGATTGCCAGAATTCGTTACCGACCCTTTTGAGTCCATCCACAGTGAGGGTCCTCCTGCCGGTGTCGTTAGAGCCAACAGAATGAGACCGAGTTTGTTTCAGAAGCAAAGGAAAGTTTTATTCTTTGATCAGAGAACGGGGAGGTGATGCACAATGTTGTGTTAGTTTCTGCAGTACAGCAAAGGGACCCACTTATATCAATACATACACATACATTCTTTTTCATATTCTTTTCCATTATGCTTTATCACAGGATACTGAATACAGTTCCCTGTGCTCTGCAGTAGGACCTTGTTGTTTATCCACTCTCTATATAATAGTTTGCCTCTGCTAATCCCAAATTCCCACTTCAATCAATCAGTCAATCAATAAAAATAAATAGAACCAAAAAAATGGAGAGGCTAGAGCTCCTGCTGTCGAGCACATGCTTCCCCAACAGGCAGAGGAGGGGCTGCATTATAGGGTCTCAGCAGCTGGGAGGGGGTGAGGGTCTCCCGGGGCGGGCACAGGTGCAGCTGGGCTGCTCCCGCTCCAGGTCCAGGGCAGGGAACACAGCCTTTCTGCACCAGGCCCAGCACCGCCCTATTGGATTGACTGTCACAGGTGGGGCTTCTGCACCTGCCCCTGGAGTGCTGGGAAACACGTACCTGATGTGAGTGTAGTACGAGGCCTCTGCACACGGCCCCTTGTGAGCCAGTGACACTAGACTCAGCACAAAGGAAAGGGAAAGGTTAGGCTTGATTTCATTACGCACGCTCTTATCTTTATCTCCTGGAGTCGTTTGCGGCCTTTGCCGTGACAGGCCAACCTGGGAGACGGGGACTAGATGAAAAGGCCATCCAGCTGCGCTGGGTGTGGCCTGGGGGCTCCTCTGGTGCGGGCTCCACTGACAGGCAAGCTGATTCTCAGGGGGCTTCACACTGGCAGCTGCTTGGCAAGAACTGAAAACGCTCCACATCCTGTTGTCCAAGCGAAAGGGACTCAGTTTGGGGCTGGTCTCCCATGCTGGCGAGCCCGGCCACCAGTCTCTCTGGCGACTCGGTGCTGTCTGGATTAGTCCGTGTGTCTGTACTGATGTTGGAGGCATCTGTACTGATATCCACCATCCCAGGCCCACATTTCCCCAGAGGCCGGGGCACCACCAACCTTGGCGACTCTACTTCCAACCACGGGGGGGCGCAGTGGCATCACTAAAAAGATTCCCACGACAAAGCTGCTAGGACACAAGGTTTGGGGAAAAGACTCATGGTTGTGGTGTTTTGTTTTTTGTTTGTTTGTTTTTATGATAAATTGTTCTAATACAAACTCAAATGCAGTTGTTCAAAACAGAACCTGTTCCAATCCCCTCATTTTGCAAATGAGAAAACGAAGGCCAGAAAGCTCCAGGGACTCAGCCTCCCAAGGTGCACAGGAGGTTGGTGGCCACCTACCCTGCAGGCTTCTCCAGAGGATGCAGCATGACCCAGCCAGGGTCTGGGGCTCGGCGAAGGCCATGCACAGCTCGAAGGACTCAGGGAGGCTCGACGGCAGCAGCCCCACTGTGTGCCATGGAGAACTGCCCAGGAAACCTCAGCATCGTTTCCAGATTGGAGGAAGTCGTAATGTAATGGGAAAATCAAGGAGTGCACAGCACAGGAAGAGTGGATGATGGAAGCATGTGGAGCCCAGAAGGGCTTCACTGGCTGCAGCTGCACCTGTAGGGCCAGCAATCACCCTCGACCTCCTGGCTGCCATGTTTGCACGGAGAGCTCCTTCCCTCCACGCAGAGTTGACGAGCTCTGTCTGTTCTTGAGTGTCTGATGAAGAATCTAATTTAAATGATTATTAGGACAGGCCAAAGCAGGGTAGCACTGCCCACTGAAGACCCTGCACGCCGTGGGCAGCTAACGCAGGAGGCTGTTGAAGGGAGCCTACCAATGGATGGAGCCTAAGGACTGATTATCTGGGCTGATGCATCTCTAGCATTCAGACAAATCCCCATTTAAAATTATTATTTTATTTACACTTTTGCTGCATTTAGTCATGATCATTCTAAATTAATTGCTGTGGTCTGTGTAATTTTATTAACTATCTTTTCTTACATATACCTTGTGTACCTTTCCAGGGTAATGCAGTAAATAAAGAGGAAAAGAACTTGAGAGACTGAAGCACTCAGAGTGAGTCATTTCCTGGTTATCAGACCTAATCCTGTACTAGCGTGGATGCTATATCCATGGTTAACCTCATGAGGAGGCAAGCTATTCACCTCTCATTTCTTTAAAGATGTGCAGTCCATTTCTTGTAGAGGCAAATATCCTAAAAAAAATTAAGCTAGACAACAAAAGATAGTTATGCTTTATCATTTCTATAAATTCTGCCCTTCTCCAAAAATTGTCTTGATAAAATTTACCCAAAAAAGCATATGATATCATATTTATAGAACATTCCATCCAAAAACAGCAGAATACACTTTCTTCTCAAGTGCACATGGAATGTTCACCAGAATAGATAGTATCTTGGGTCACAAATCAAGCCTTAGTAAATTTAAGAAAATCAAAATCGTATCAAGTATCTTTTCTGACCACAACGCTATGAGACTAGATATCAGTTACAGGAAAAAAATCTGTAAAAAATACAAACACATGGAGGCTATACAATACACTACTTAATAACCAAGAGATCACTGAAGAAATCAAAGAGAATATCAAA
The DNA here is from genome assembly GCF_951394435.1 of Stenella coeruleoalba. Classification (NCBI taxonomy): domain Eukaryota; kingdom Metazoa; phylum Chordata; class Mammalia; order Artiodactyla; family Delphinidae; genus Stenella; species Stenella coeruleoalba. Next base: position 2,554,134 of record NC_137164.1, read on the forward strand.
AATGCCTAGAAACAAATGACAATGAAAACACAACGACCCAAAACCTATGAGATGCAGCAAAAGCAGTTCTAAGAGGGAAGTTTATAGCAATACAATCCTACCTTAAGAAACAAGAAACATCTCAAATAAACAACCTAACCTTACACCTAAAGAAATTAGAGAAAGAAGGACAAAAAAACCCCAAAGTTAGCAGAAGGAAAGAAATCATAAAGATCAAATCAGAAATAAATGAGAAAGAAATGAAGGAAACGATAGCAAAGATCAATGAAACTAAAAGCTGGTTCTTTGAGAAGATAAACAAAATTGATAAACCATTAGCCAGACTCATCAAGAAAAAAAAGGAGAAGACTCAAATAGAATTAGAAACAAAAAAGGAGAAGTAACAAGTGACACTGCAGAAATACAAAGGATCATGAGAGATTACTACAAGGAACTCTATGCCAATAAAGTGGACAGCCTGGAAGAAATGGACAAAGTTTTAGAAAAGCACAACCTTCTGAGACTGAACCAGGAAGAAATAGAAAATATGAACAGACGAATCACGAGCACTGAAATTGAAACTGTGATTAAAAATCTTCCAGCAAACAAAAGCCCAGGACCAGATGGCTTCACAGGTGAATTCTATCAAACATTTAGAGAAGAGCTAACACCTATCCTTCTCAAACTCTTCCAAAATATAGCAGAGGGAGGGACACTCCAAATTCATTCTACGAGGCCACCATCACCTTGATACCAAAACCAGACAAAGATGTCACAAAGAAAGAAAACTACAGACCAATATCACTGATGAATATAGATGCAAACATCCTCAACAAAATACTAGCAAACAGAATCCAACAGCACATTAAAAGGGTCATGCACCATGATCAAGTGGGGTTTATCCCAGGAATGCAAGGATTCTTCGATATGTGCAAATCAATCAATGTGATACACCATATTAACAAATTGAAGGAGAAAAACCATATGATCATCTCAATAGATGCAGAGAAAGCTTTCGACAAAATTCAGCACCCATTTATGATAAAAACCCTCCAGAAAGTAGGCATAGAAGGAACTTACCTCAACATAATAAAGGCCATATATGACAAACCCACAGCCAACATCATCCTCAATGGTGAAAAACTGAAACCATTTACACTAAGATCAGGAGCAAGGCAAAGTTGCCTATGCTCACCACTATTATTCAACATAGTTTTGGAAGTTTTAGCCACAGCAATCAGAGAAGAAAAAGAAATAAAAGGAATCCAAATCAGAAAAGAAGAAGTAAAGCTGTCACTGCAGATGACATGATACTATACATAGAGAATCTTAAAGATGCTACCAGAAAACTACTAGAGCTAATCAATGAATTTGGTAAAGTAGCAGGATACAAAATTAATGCACAGAAATCTCTGGCATTCCTATACACTAATGATGAAAAATCTGAAAGAGAAATTAAGGAAACACTCCCATTTACCATTGCAACGAAAATAAAATACATAGGAATAAACCTACCTAAGGAGACAAAAGACCTATATGCAGAAAACTATGAGACACTGATGAAAGAATTTAGAGATGATACAAACAGACGGAGAGATATACCATGTTCTTGGATTGGAAGAATCAACATTGTGAAAATGACTCTACTACCCAAAGCAATCTACAGATTCAATGCAATCCCTATCAAACTACCACTGGCATTTTTCACAGAACTAGAACAAAAAATTTCACAATTTGTATGGAAACACAAAAGACCCCAAATAGCCAAAGCAATCTTGAGAACGAAAAATGGAGCTGGAGGAATCAGGCTCCCTGACTTCAGACTATGCTACAAAGCTACAGTAATCAAGACAGTACAGTACTAAAAAAAAAAAAAAGACAGTACAGTACTGGCACAAAAACAGAAATATAGATCAATGGAACAGGATAGAAAGCCCAGAGATGAACCCACGCACATATGGTCACCTTATCTTTGAAAGGAGGCAAGAGTATACAATGGAGAAAAGACAGCCTCTTCAATAAGTGGTGCTGGGAAAAGTGGACAGCCACATGTAAAAGAATGAAGCTAGAATACTCCCTAACACCATACAGGAAAATAAACTCAAAATGGATTAAAGACCTAAATGTAAGGCCAGACACTATCCAACTCTTAGAGGAAAACATAGGCAGAACACTCTGTGACATAAATCACAGCAAGATCCTTTTTGACCCAGCTCCTAGAGAAATGGAAATAAAAACAAAAATAAACAAATGGGACCTAATGAAACTTAAAAGCTTTTGCACAGCAAAGGAAAACATAAACAAGATGAAAAGACAGCCCTCAGAATGGGAGAAAGTATTTGCAAATGAAGCAACTGACAAAGGATTAATCTCCAAAATTTGCAAGCAGCTTATGCATCTCAATATCAAAAAAACAAACAACCCAACCCAAAAATGGGCAGAAGACCTAAACAGACATTCTTCCAAAGAAGATATACAGATTGCCAACAAACATGTGAAAGAATGCTCAACATCATTAATCATTAGAGGAATGCAAATCAAAACTACAATATGATACCATCTCACACCGGTCAGAATGGCCATCATCAAAAAATCTACAAAAAATAAATGCTGGAGAGGGTGTGGAGAAAAGGGCACCCTCTTGCACTGTTGGTGGGAATGTAAATTGATGCAGCCACTATGGAGAACAGTATGGAGGTTCCTTAAAGAACTAAAAATAAAACTACAGTACAACCCAGCAATCCCACTACTGGGAATATACCTTGAGGAAACCATAGTTCAAAAAGAGACATGCACCACAATGTTCATTGCAGCTCTATTTACAATAGGCAGGACATGGAAGCAACCTAAGTGCCCATCGACAGATGAATGGATAAAGAAGATGTGGCACATATATACAGTGGAATATTACTCAGCCCTAGAAAGAAACGAAATTGAGTTATTTGTAGTGAGGTGGATGGACCTAGAGTCTGTCATACAGAGTGAAGTAAGTCAGAAAGAGAAAGACAAATACCGTATGCTAACACATACATATGGAATCTAAATTAAAAAAAAAATGTCATGAAGAACCCAGGGGCAAGACAGGAATAAAAATGCAGACCTAGTAGAGAATGGACTTGACACTGGGAGGGGGTAGGGTTAGCTGGGACAAAGTGAGAGAGTGGTAGTGTATATATGGACATATATACACTACCAAATGTTAAATAGATAGCTAGTGGGAAGCAGTCGCATAGCACAGGGAGATCAGCTCGGTGCTTTGTGACCAGATAGAAGGGTGGGATAGGGAAGGTGGGAGGGAGACTAAAGAGGAAGGAGATATGGGGATATATGTATATGTATAACTGATTCACTTTGTTATAAAGCAGAAACTAACATTGTGAAGCAATTATATTCCAATAAAAATGTTAAAAAAAAAGTATGATAGACCTAATAAAAGAAGAATGAGATGGGAGCTAAGGATCAAGAGGAAAAGATACAGTAAATACAGTAATGCTAACATGTAACATAATTTCTATAACTGAGTATGAAACATGACTCTGAGCTTCCTGGAGGCCAAGGCAAAAGTGGAAATGAGAAATATGTAATAACAGCAGCAGACAGAAAACATGATTTTTTTTAAAATTATTCTTCCTTGAAACCAAATCTAAAAATAATTGGTGTATGTAAGGATTCATACGATGGCTTTAAGTGAAGAAATGATGGACAATATCCTCCATAAGAGTTTTTGCACAAATAGAAGGCGGTAAGAATTGATATTCCAGCACAACCAGTAAAGTTAATCCTGACAGTGGCTGGGCCAGCCTAAGTGAACTTGTGAAGAAAAACTCAGAATTCCAGCAAATGGAGGCGTGGAATTAAGGTGGCTGTTTCTTCTACATCCTTGTGCCTGGAGCCAGGTATGAATGCTGAAGAGAGCTTGTTCCCATATAAACTCAGATGGGATTAGTCAAAACAGAGTCTTGCAAGAATTCAGCATCTCTAATTTGAAATTATAAATGCTTCTCCTGGGCCGTGTGTCTGGCCCCTTGGCAGGCACTGGGGCACCCATGCCAGGCTGTCTAAGCGCGTCCACTGGCAGCTCCGGGAACCAACAGGGGACATCTCAGCGGTACGTGTGTGACACTGCTTTATTTCATCATTTCATCTCTGGATTGAATTTTGAGCAGATGTGCATTGCTTTCTTTTTTTAAGGTAAAAAGCAATGCAAAATGCTGTGGTTTTGAAGTTACGTGAGCCCTTGAAAAGTATCAGCTTTGTTCGGCTTCGGGGTTTGTTTTTTCCTATACTCTAAGTTTCTCTTCTTGGCAGCAAAATATCTAATTGAAAACTCAGCACGCCCACTGACTCCCCGCTCCTTCAAAAAAGAAAATCTGTGGAAAGTGTTCACTAACTGAGAGAAGTTTTCAGTTTGGTTCCCTTTTTAAATGATAGTCATTTACTTAATCTTCTAAGCATTTGTAATAAATTAATCAATTAACACCCGTGTATCAGTTTCTAATGTGTCTAATATTGCCCTGAGCTACAAAAAAAAAGATAATTTCTTCTATTCTCACAAATATCACAATCTTGTTGGAGACGAGAAACTGAGACATGTGATACAGTTAGAGGACTAGTAAGTACGAATATGTGTCAGATCCCCAAGTGCAAGTTCAGCGAAGGAGGGACCATGGTGGGAAGGGGTGGTCCGGGAAGGATTCAGGGTCTTTACCCGTGCAATCATTCCTCATGCCTGAGAGAATGAGAAATATCTGAGAGCCCTGCTGCTCTCGGCCCTTCTCCAATCTGACAAGTATTTATCCAGATCCAAATCTCTCCCCAAGTTTCACTGTGGCTCCTTGTAAGAACAGGAAAATCCTGCCCATGAATCATACACTGGGAACTGCACAGAACCCGGTCGGCTCTGAGCTTATCAGCTCACGCTGGGATTCCTGAGCACAGGCTTGCGTTCCCGCTCTCAGTCCTCCCTTGGCGACCTTCCACTCCAGCATCATCTTTTGTGCAGAGAACCAGGCACGTTTCTCATCAGCATCAATCTTGCTCCCAGCCAGGTATGTAAACGAGCACCAGGATGCGAATCTGTCAGAGGGATTCCAGCCCAGCCTTCTCTCGCAGCTGGGACGCTGGCCGAGTCATGGGTACAACCTGATCAGACATGAAGCTGACAGGTACATTCTTTATAATTATGGTCCTGTTTGAACTTTCGCCTCATCAAAAATGTAACAACCAACGAAAGAAGAAATCCCTACTTCTTTCTTAGTGTATTTTTTCAAAATTTTATGACCACTGTTGAGGAAAGGAGTAAGTTTTGGAATTACTGAAACAACATGTTGATGGCAGCAGGGTGCCAGCTTCCTCAGCTCCCCCATCCCACTGAGACCCCTTGACGAGCCAGGGGACAGAGACTGGGCAGCAGCGGAGGTGAAATTTACTAGGTAGGACCTTGGGCTCAACAGACAGATCTGCTGCAGCCCTATCAGCCCTCTCGGGATTGTAACGCAGTTCAACTTCGTACATTTCACATACTTCAAACATGAGCGCTCAGGACTGACAATAACTGGCCCTCATTCGCTCAGCAGACCTTTATTTCACACTGACGGTGGCCTGGTTATGGGCAGTGTGGTGAGGATGTTAACAAATGGTCCTGCCCTTTGGGTGGTCACTGTTTTATAGGGCATCTCTGAAAGCAAGAAGGAAGGAAGGTCCCAGAGGGGTGGCCTTTGAACTAAATCGGTCTTTCAAAATAAGTTGGTCAATAGAGTTGGACAGAGGGAAAGAGAGTTTTGGAAGATGGACCTTTCAGAGAAAGCAGTTAACTTGAGCCAAGGCATGGGCACAAAAAAGCCAGAGCATTTGCAGAATTTCAGAATTTCATACTGGGTAGAAGGAGCACGAGAGGGGCTTTGAAAAGTACGGCTGGAGAGGTAATGAGAGTCCAGATCTCATGGCGCACAAAGGACCTCTTATGCTACCCAAAGGAATTTGGATTTTTTTTTTTTCTTTAGGCATAAGGAAGCCATTGAAGGTTTTTAAACAGGCAGCAAAGTAATCAGATTTACTCTTTGGGAATAAGAACTCCTGATTAGTTAATGAGCTCGTATTTCTTTTCTTTCATGTTAACCATTGTTTTATTTGTTGCTCTTTAGACTCTGTTACTGATCGAAATAACAAAATGACTGGAGTTAAGAGGCTATGCCACTCAACCTTCCCAAGTCTCAGTTTCATCTGTGTTTAAAGTAGTGGTTATATTATCTGCTTTGCCTCACTAAGTTTGATGTAAGAGCGAAGTAAGATGAAGGCAGAGCAACTGGCTTGTGGTACCGTTGTCACTGGTGTGCCTGTTGGACTCTGTCAGTTAGCTGGCACCAAGCAGGTTACAGATGAATCAGTGTTTACTTTCAATGGGGAAAGGATAGTCTTTTCAACAAATGATGCTGGAACAATTGGATATTCACCTGCAAAATATATATATGAACTTACTCCCTTACCCCATACCATACACAAATATTAACTCAAAGTTGGCCATAGATCTAAATGCTAAGCACTAAGTCTATAAAATTTCAAAAAGAAAACATAGAAATATAGGAGAAAATCATTGTGGCCTTGAATTACACAAACATATCTTAGCTATGACACCAAGACAAAATTCAAAAGAGAGAAATCAGTAGATTGGATTTTGTTAAAATCTAAAACACTTGCTTTTCAAAACACATCATTAAGCAAATACAAAGATAAGTCTCAGGCTGAGAAAAATACTTGCAAATCATATATCTGATAAAGACTTGCAACTCAAAGAACTCCATGACTCTGTAGAGAACTTTACAACTCCATAGAAAGAAGACAATCCAATAAAAATTGGACGAAAAACTTGAGCCAAAAAAATATACTATGGATAAAAAATAAGCACATGAAAGCTGCTCGGTATTATTTGTGGTTAAGCACTCACACATATTGAGTGAATGAAATATAGAGAGAGACAACTTTATAATATCAGTTGTGGCTCTTTCGGGTGAGAAAGAGAACAATGATGATGTCATTATTAGCCAAGTGAGCCTCAAATGAGTTAATCCAAATAATTTACATCAAGGTAAATTTTTAATCTAAAATACTTATATATTTGAGGTAAAACTGGTAAATTTCTTCTTAAATTATTTGGATAATAGTTCAGGGCTCCCCGGTGGTGCAGTGGTTAAGAATCCATCTGCCAATGCAGGGGACATGGGTTCGAGCCCTGGTCCAGGAAGATCCCACATGCCACGGAGCAACTAAGCCTGAGTGCCACAAGTACTGAGCCTGCGCTCTAGAGCCCACGAGCCACAACTACTGAGCCCACGCACCACAACTACTGAAGCCTAGAGCCCGTGCTCTGCAACAAGAGAAACCACCACAATGAGAAGCCCGTGCACCGCAACGAAGAGTAGTCCCTGCTCAACGCAACTAGAGAAAGCCTGCATGCAGCAACGAAGACCCAACACAGCCAAAAATAAAATAAGTAACATAAATAAAAGAAAAAAAATCTTAGTTCAAAAACTGAGAGATGTTATATCATACCATTTTCTATCTTGGCTGTTAGAATTTGTGTGTGATTTGAGGATCCAAACCTCAAGTTGATCAAGTTCAGGATTATACTGAACAGGTGTATTCACCTCCCATCCCTCCTGAGAGCCCTGGGAAGTGACAGTGTAGCAGCACAAAGGGGAATAAACCCATACAACAGAGAAAGTAAATGAGAGGGATTTCAGTAGACAAGACATTTCAACACATGCCCAGAGGACAGAAAGCAGATGGACAGGGCAGCAAAGGAAGCTGGAGCCCAGAATATAATACTGGGGACCCTGTGGAGTCTCCCCTGTGGAGGCCTGGAGAATCTCAGGCCTCAGAAATGCGAGGTATAGTGGGCGTAAGTGAAGGAGAAGGCAGAAGAGCGGAGGGGATGATGGGCTGTGTGTCTTCGTGGCTGCTGTGTTGTCACCTCTCTTCCACCCTGTCCCCACCCCCTCCTGAGCATGTGGAAGGCCAACATTGCCACTATTAAAAATAGTGGTAAAGGAGGTGGGTTTTTTTGTTTTTTTTAATAAATTTATTTTCTTATTTATTTTTGGCTGCATTGGGTCTCTGTTGCTGTGCGCGGGCTTTCTCTAGTTGCGGCGAGTGGGGTCTACTCTTTGTTGCTGTGCGTGGGATTCTCATTGCGGTGGCTTCTCTTGTTGCAGAGCACGGGCTCTTAGGTGCGTGGACTTCAGTAGTGGTGGCTCGTGGGCTCTAGATCGCAGGCTTAGTAGTTGTGGCACATGGGCTTAGTTGCCCTGTGACATGTGGTATCTTCCCAGACCAGCGCTCGAACCCGTGTCCCCTGCATTGGCAGGCGGATTCTTAACTACTGTGCCACCGGGGAAGTCCCTAAAGGAGGTGTTTGTAAAAGAGACTGTACCAATTTACCTAGGAAGATGTAAATCTTCTGTCCTAGATGCTTCGTTACAGAGACTCTTTCTGGCATCACGGAGTGGGGATTGACTAACCCAGTCGAGCCACCTGTGGTGAAGGACCAGTTCCTTTTTACAATTTTTTAATCCATTGCAGACTGTTACTTTTTAGAATACAGTGGAAATGAATTACTAGAAAAGATAAAAATGTAAAGGCAAAGACATGCCAAGTACAAGCCCAAACGTTTTATCATTAGATCCAAGAGACACACAAGATTGCATTTCAATCAATGTAATCAGAACAAACAAAATAGGGGGAAAAGAATTATAAAAATGATACATATTTATTGATAGTGAGCATGTAGTTTTTGTCATTCTGTGGTTGTAACTAGAGGTTGTAAAAGAAATAGTGATTGTCCACACTTTAAGCCTATAAGCATTGGATGGGCATCACATATAAAAATATTGAAAGTTTTTATTGTAAAAAGTGAGCCTGATCCTTGCTTTTAAATGTATTTAATCCACGTTGGATTATCAGCAGTGCTGTTCACAAAGGATAATACATACCTAAACTGTTGCCATGTACTTCTTGCTTTATTTTTTGAAATAAAATTTACACACCCGAAAACTTTCCATTTTAAAGTGTACAATTCAGTGGTTTTTAGTATATTCACAGAGTTGTGCAACTACCTCCACTATCCAATTCCAGAACATTTTCATCCCCCCAAATGGAAACTTTATACTTGTTAGTGGTCATTTCCCAAACTCCCCCACCCCCGGCCTCTGGCAACTGCTAGTCGCCTTTCTGTCTTTATGGACTTGCCTATTACGGACATGTCATATAAATGGGGTAATGCAATAAGTGGCCTTTTGTGTCTGGCTTGTCACTTAGCATCATGTTTTTAAGGTTCATCCATGGTGCGACGTGTATCAGTACTTCATTCCATTTATGGCTGCGTAACATTTTGTTGTATGGAGGGATCACAATTTGTTTATCTGTTCATCTGTTAATGGGCAGTTGAGTTGTTTCCACTTTTTGGCTCTTATGAACAATGTTGCTCTTAACATTAACATACAAGCTTCTGTGTCAAAATATGTTTCCAATTCTCTTGGGTATATCCCTAGGAATGGAATTGCCAGGTTATGTAGTAACTTTCTGACTTTTTCAGGAACTACTGTTTTCCACAATGGTTGCCCGGTTTACATTCCCACCAGCAGTATATGAGGGTTTCAGTTTCTCCATATCCTCGCCAACACCTATTATTTCCCCTTTTAAGTAATAATTATTATAATGGGATGTAGCTGTTGTTTTTAGTGTGTGTGAAATGATAAATCATTGTAGATTTGATTTGATTTGCATTTCCCTAGTGATATTGAGCATCTTTTCATATGTTTATTGTCCATTTTTATGTCTCCTTTGGAGGAATGTCTATTCAAATCATGTGCCCATTTTAAACCTGAATTATTTGTCATCTTCTTATTGAGTTGTAAGAAAGTTTTCATGTATTCTGGATACTAGACCCTTATCAGATACATGATTTAGAACCTCTTTTCCCATTCTGTGCATTGTCTTTTCACTCTCTTTATAGTTTCCTTTGATGCACAAAAGTTTCCGGTGTTGATGAAATTCAATTTGTCTAATTTTTTCTTTGCTTACTTGTGCTTTGGGGGTCATCTCTAAGAAACTATTGCCTAACCCAAGGTCATAAAGACTTACGTTCATGTTTTCTTCTAAAATTGTTATAGTTTTAGCTCTTGAATGTAGATATTTTATCCATTTTGACATAATGTTTAAATATGTTGTGAGGCAGGGGTCCAAATTCATTCTTTTTGCGTGTGGTTAATCAGTTGTCCTGGCATCATTTGTTAAAAAGAGACTATTCTTTTCTCCATTGAGTAGTCTTGGCACCCTTTCTCAAAAAAGTCAGTTGACCATAAATGCATGGGTTTATTCCTGGACTCTCAATTCTACTCACTGTTCTATGTCTGTTCTTATTTCAGTGTCACCTGTGTGGATTGCTGTAGCTTTGTAGTACATTTTGAAATTAGCAAGTGTGAATCCACCAAGTTTGTTCTTTTTCGAAATTGTTTTGGCTATTCTATGTCCCTGGCATTTCTGTCTGAATTTTAGGATCAACTTGTCAATTTCTGCAAACACAGTAGCAGAAATTTTGATAGTGATTGCACTGAACTGTAGATCAGTTTGGGTAGCATTCCCATCCTAACAATATTAAGCCTTTCACTACACAAGCATGAGATGCCTTTATATTTATTTAGATCTTCTTCAATTTCTTTCAGCAATGTTTTTTAGTTTTCATGTATATAAGTCTTGCACTTCTTTTATTAAATTTATTCCTAAGTATTTTATTCTATTTTAAATGGAATTGTTTTCTTAATTTCAGTTTTGGGCTGTTCATTGTTATTGTATGACACAATTGATTTTTGTCTATGGTCTTGTATACTACGTACTTCCTGAACTCATTTATTAACTCTAATAGATTTTTTGTATGTGGAATCTTCAGGGTTTTCTGTATATAAGGTCTGTCATCTGCAAATAGAGACAGTTTCACTTTTTCCTTTCCAGTCTGGATGCGTTTTATTTTATTTTCTTACCCAGTTGTCCTGGCTAGAATTTCCAGTACAATGTCTTGTTCCTGAACTTAAGGGGGAAAGTTTTCAGTCTTTCACTATTAAGTAATATGTCAGTTGTGGATTTTTTGTAGATGCACTTTATCACGTTGAGGAAGTTCCCTTCAGTACCTAGTTTGTTGAAGGGTTTTAATCATAAAAGGGTGTAATTTTGTCAAATGCTTTTTCTGAATCAATTGAGTTGATCACATGGGCTTTTTCCCTTTATTCTATTAATGTGGTGTATCACACTGATGGATTTTATATGTTGAACCATCTTGGAGAGAGAGTTCCTTAAACATCTGAAGGCAATAAACCTCTGAATCTTTGGCGGGGGCTGGGGGGCTGCATGTGCGTGTGGCATAATACCTTTAACCCTCAGACAGGCAGCTTAGAGCTCTGCCTTAGCCTTCTCTTCCTGCTGGCACAGAACCTCAAGGTCAACTAGAGGGGAGAGCTTTTATAATAATAAATTACACAATAATTTGAATGTGTCATCTACACGTAATATAAGTATATTATACAAGTATATATATATTTATTTGTAAATATTTATGCACCCAATATAGGAGCACCTAAATAAATAAAGCAAATATTAAGAGACCTAAAAGGAGAAATAGACAGCAATACACCTCTTTTTTTTTTTTTTTTTTTTTTTACGGTACGCAGGCCTCTCACTGTTGTGGCCTCTCCTGTTGCGGAGCACAGGCTGCAGACACGCAGGCTCAGCAGCCGTGGCTCACGGGCCCAGCCGCTCCGTGGCATGTGGAATCTTCCCGGACTGGGGCATGAACCCGTGTCCCCTGCATTGGCAGGTGGACTCTCAACCACTGCGCCACCAGGGAAGCCCGCAATACACCTCTTTATACAAAGAAGCAAATTATATTATATAAACTTTGTGTGATTAATACATGCCACACATATTTGATAAACATGTATTAATGTCATGTATATTCAGTTTATAATTATTTGTAAGTTATAATTTATAGATTTTTATAATTCATTTATAATACATATAATACATTAATTTATATGAACATGTACATTTTAATAATTTTATAAATTTCTTACATTTATATTTTACAAATTACCAAGCTGTCCAAGATTAAGAGCTGGGCCAACAAAATGGAAGCCCTGAGCAGCAGGTTGGCTGCTGTCCTGAGGACTACCTGGCATACCTGTAAATGCCTACAAACTGGTGAAGCAGCTGACCACAGGCTGGCAGTGCTGGAGGACCTTGTCCTGCAGGACTCAGCCACAGGTTTCACTGCCGACCTCTCAGTGCAGTGGCAGTCCTTCTCCACTGTGGAAGTCAGCAAGGCCCTGGATCCAGACATGATTTCCAAAAGGGAACTTCCAGGAGCCAAAGACCAGGCAATGCCGAGTGTGGACAACTCTTTTGGGATGGTCTATGATGAGGCTTTCTGGGGGTGCCACCATGGCAACAGTATGCCACAGCTGCTCATACCCCCTTCATAGAAGAGGACACATGGGACAGCCCACACCTCATCAGGTACTACAATGTCATGTCTGACATGGGAATTGAATTTATTAAAGATAAAAAGGCTGATGAAACATGCTGACGAGAAAGTACACTGAATTAAAGCATCCATAAAAAATATGGACGAAGGACCTGAATAGACATTTTCCCAAAGTTATACGAATGGCCAACACATCCATGAAAAGGTGCTCAATATCACTAATCACTATGGAAATGCAAATCAAACCCCACAATGAGATACTACTTCACCCTGTTAGAATGGCCATCATCAAGAAGACAAAACTTAACAAATGCTGGTGTAGATGTGGAGAAAAGGGAACGCTTGTGCACTGTTGGTGGGAATGTAAATTGGTGCAGCCACTGTGGAGAACAGCATGGAGGAGATCAGATTTGTGGTCACCAGAGGCAGGGGGTGGAGGGTAGGGGAACTGGACGAAGGTGGTCAAAAGGTACATACTCCCAGTTATAAGACAAATAAGTCCTGGGGATGTGATGTACAACATGATGACTATGGTTAGCACTGCTTTATGATATATTTAAAAGTTCTGAAGAGAGTAGATCCTAAGAGGTCTCATCACACGGAAAAAATATTTTTTGTATCAATATGAGGTGATGGATGTTAACTGAATTTATTGTGGTAACCATTTCACAATATACATAAGTCAAGTGAAATATACGTATGTTTTGCTGTATACCTTAAACCTATGCAATGCTATATGTCAATTATATCTCAGTAAAACTGGGGGGGAAGATAAGGAGGAGAAAGTTTACAAAACAAAGTACATTTCTTTTTTTTTTTTTAATTTTATTTATTTATTTATGGCTATGTTGGGTCTTCGTTTCTGTGCGAGGGCTTTCTCTAGTTGTGGCAAGTGGGAGCCACTCTTCATCGCGGTGCGCGGGCCTCTCACTATCGCGGCCTCTCTTGTTGCAGAGCACAGGCTCCAGACGCGCAGGCTCAGTAATTGTGGCTCACAGGCCTAGCCGCTCCGCAGCATGTGGGATCCTCCCAGACCAGAGCCCGAACCCGTGTCCCCTGCATCGGCAGGCAGACTCCCAACCACTGCACCACCAGAGAAGCCCGAAAGTACATTTCTTAAAAAAAAAAAGAAATTAATAGTGCATTGATCTACATTCTGTCATAATTTCTTTATTGTGAGTAAAATATTTTCCTGTCCTATAGCTGAGTCATCAAAGTATACTCCTATACAAACCTTAAATGCAAAACCATATTAAACATGCCAGCTTGGGTTTCTCAGCATTGTGTTAAAATGCTACAAAATTATGTATTTGAGCATTCTGAATTTCCCTACTTGTCTCATTGTGGACCAGTAGCCAATGGTTTGCAGACCAGCACCAGTGAAGGAGCCCACCTAGGAGCTCTTCCCTGAGCAAAGCCCTCACACGTGTGAAACTCCAACTTCCTCTTCCACAGAGGGTCCTGGGAGGAAAATGGACCCATCAAACCACAGCCAGGGAATCCCTCACCACCTACCCAGAACAGTCACCTGCTTCATTCACTCATTTATTGATTCATACATGCATTCAATGAATGAGAATTACCACAGGAGGAAAATTAATAACACACAAAGAGAGATTTCCCGGGCAGTCCAGTGGTTAGGACTTCTTCCAGTGCAGGAGGTGTAGGTTTGATCTGTGGTCGGGGAGCTAAGATCCCACATGCCTCCTGGCCAAAAACCCAAAACATAAAATAGAAGCAGTATTGTAACAAATTCAGTAAAGATTAAAAAAATAAATAAAAGCACCCAAAGAAAGTAAACAGAGCAAGTGACTCTGGAGTAAAAAAAAAAAAGATTCAAAGAACAGAAGAGAACTTTAGAAGAAAGTTTAACTGAATCATTAAAGACTCAACAAGAGATATTAAAGAATTTCTTGGATTCAAGTAAGTTTCCTTTTGAAACATAAAAACAAGAACATAATGTCTTGAAAAAGAAAGCAAAGATAAGCATTTGGAAATGAAAAATATGATTGTCAAAAAAATTTTTTTCAAAAGAAAGAATTTCAAAGTTAAAATAACTTACACCAAGGGGCAGGTCGTGGTGGTGGTGGGAGGGATTAAAGGATGAATGAGATGGGAAAGTATTTAAAAAGAATTAAGAGAAGTAGGCAGTCCAGGACATGTAATATTTGACTAGCAGGAGTTCTAAGAAGAGATACCAGAAAATGAAGGGTAGGAGATCATTCTTTTAAAGTGTGAAGAGGACAAAACTTTACTCAGAACCAAAAATGTTCAGAGTAAATGGGACCATAGAATTCCAAGCAGGACAAAAGAAATTAAAAGGCTTGAGACTCATCCTTGTGAAATTTCAGAACCGTAATAATAATAGGAGACTTAGCAATATTCCAAAGAGGAGAAAACAGACCATCAACCAAGGAGAAGATTTCAGCTGGCATCAGGTTTTTCTCATCAGCCACACATACGTTAGAAAATACTGAAGCAATGCCTTCAAATGCAGAGGAAAAATTATTTTGAAACTTTAATAATTGGCCCAGACAAACAATAAACTATGCAAGGGAAATAAATGCATTTTAAGTGATACTGGAAGTTCACCTGTCACATCTTTTTTCTCCAGAATTTACTGGAGAATATACTCTAGTCAACTGAAGGCGAAAGCCAAGCTGACTCACTGTGGAGGCTACTGAAGGTCCAGATGGGGTGGAAGACTCCAGATGATAGCACATGAGTTTGTCCCAGCAAAAACTCAATTAAAATTAGAACAATTAAGGACTCTGGGAAAAGGAGGACTTCATGCAGTTAGTGTGACAGGCAGATAAATTTTAGGTTACAGTGAAGGTATATTATTCCTTTTCCAACAAGAAGTATAAAAATAATTTAAAACTTAAGGAGGGGCAAATGGAAAGATGTGAAGACTGGCTCAGATGTGACACTTGTACTGTGTGAGCTTTGAGCATCTACTGAAAGTACAGAAAAGGGGTTCATTTGACTGTCGTGAGGCCCATTCCTCTTGGACACCACCGCAGTTCTGCACTGGACACTTAGAGAAGGGGATGTTAACCGGGAAATCCACCCAGCGCTGCAGGAGCAGTGTTTACAAATTCATAAAGGCTGCCCTTGGCTTTCTACTTTTAGAATCAACCTGCAGACACTGAAGACTTAATTATAGTTGCAGAATGAAAGGTAAAATATTATCAGCCTAATAAAGTCATAACTGTCAGAAGCTGCCAGTGAACAAGGCTAAGGAAAAAGAGGGAAGATTGTAAGGCATTTTATATGGCACAAGGGAGTCAAAAACATTAACAAATGTTGATGAAACAAAGAAATACACTATGCTGCTTAATATGACAACAATAACCAACATAAAAATTTTTTGAATTGTCAAAAAATTGTCAAAACTTTAGAGAAATGGAAATGGGGAAAGGCAGTTCTATAAGTGAGATAAGTCTTTATCTTTTGTATCAGGAAGTAAATAAATATTGTTTTAAATGTATTGGTCACTTGCATTTCTGTGAAATGTCCAGAAGAGGTGAATAAACCTATAGAGACAGAAGATAGAATGGGGATTGCCCAGGGCTGGGACTGATAATGTGGGGCAACTGCAAATGGCCAGGAGGACCATTTTGGAGTGACAGAAGTGTTCTAAAATTGGATTGTGGTGATGCTTACACAACTCTGTAAATTTACTATAATTCATTTCATTGTACACTTAAATAAATGAATTTTACACATACATTATACATCAATAAAGCTGTGTTTAAAAAAGAACTGTTAAAAATTGACAGATCAGGGCTTCCCTGGTGGCGCAGTGGTTGAGAGTCCGCCTGCCGATGCAGGGGACACCGGTTTGTGCCCTGGTCCGGGAAGATCCCACATGCCACGGAGCGGCTAGGCCCGTGAGCCATGGCCGCTGAGCCTGCGCGTCCGGAGCCTGTGCTCCGCAACGGGAGAGGCCATGACAGTGAGAGGCCCGCGTAACGCAAAAAAAAAAAAAAAAAAAATTGACAGATCATTGGAAGTTTTAGCCACAGCAATCAGAGAAGAAAAAGAAAAGGAATACAAATTGGAAAAGAAGTAAAGCTGTCACTGATTGCAGATGACATGATACTATACATAGAGAATCCTGAAGATGCTACCAGAAAACTAACAGAGCTAATCAATGAATTTGGTAAAAACTCATTAATACAAAATTAATGGACAGAAACCTCTTGCATTCCTATACACTAATGATGAAAAATCTGAAAGGGAAATTAAGGAAACACTCCCATTTACCACTACAACAAAATGAATAAAATACCTAGGAATAAACCTACCTAAGGAGACAAAAGACCTGTATGCAGAAAACTATAAGACACTGATGAAAGAAATTAAAGATGATACAAACAGATGGAGAGATATACCATGTTCTTGGATTGGGAGAATCAACATTGTGAAAATGACTATACTACCCAAAGCAATCTACAGATTCAATGCAATCCCTATCAAACTACCAATGGCATTTTTCACAGAACTAGAACAAAAAATTTCACAATTTGTATGGAAACACAAAAGACCCCGAATAGCCAAATCCACCTTGAGAAAGAAAAACGGAGCTGGAGGAATCAGGCTCCTGGACTTCAGACTGTACTACAAAGCTACAGTAATCAAGAGAGCATGGTACTGGCACAAAAACAGAAATATAGATCAATGGAACAGGATAGAAAGCCCAGATATAAACCTAAGTGCATATAGTCACCTTATTTTTGATAAAGGAGACAAGAATATACAATGGAGAAAAGGCAGCCTCTTCAATAAGTGGTGCTGGGAAAACTGGACATCCTCATGTAAAAGAATGAAATTAGAACACTCCTTAACACAAAAATAAACTCAAAATGGATTAAAGACCTAAATGTAAGGCCAGACACTATAAAACTCTTAGAGGAAAACATAGGCAGAATACTCTGTGACATAAATCACAGCAAGATCCTTTTTGATCCACCTCCTAGAGAAATGGAAATAAAAACAAAAATAAACAAATGGGACCTAATGAAACTTAAAAGCTTTTGCACAGCGAAGGAAAACATAAACAAGATGAAAAGACAACCCTCAGAATGGGAGAAAATATTTGCAAATGAAGCAACTGACAAAGGATTTATCTCCAAAATTTGCAAGCAGCTCGTGCAGCTCAATATCAAAAAAAGCAAACAACCCAATCCAAAAATGGGCAGAAGACCTAAACAGACATCTTTCCAAAGAAGATATACAGAAGGCCAACAAACACATGAAAGAATGCTCAACATCACTACTCATTAAAGAAATGCAAATCAAAAACTACAATGAAGGTATCACCTCACACCAGTGAGAATGGCCATCATCAGAAAGTCTACAAACAATAAATGCTGGAGAAGGTGTGGAGAAAAGGGAAGCCTCTTGCACCGTTGGTGGGATTGTAAATTGATACGGCCACTATGGAGAACAGTATGGAGGTTCCTTAAAAAACTAAAAATAGCACTACCATACAACCCAGCAATCCCACTACTGGGCATATACCCTGAGAAAACCATAATTCAAAAAAAGTCATGTACCACAATGCTCATTGCAGCTCTATTTACAATAGGCAGGACATGGAAGCAACCTAAGTGTCCATCGACAGATGAATGGATGAAGAAGATGTGGCACATATATACAATGGAATATTACTCAGCCATAAAAAGAAACGAAATTGAGTTATTTGTAGTGAGGTGGATGGACCTAGAGTCTGTCATACAGAGTGAAGTAAGTCAGAAAGAGAAAAACAAATACCGTATGCTAACACATAGATATGGAATCTAAAAAAAAAAAAAAAAAAGGTTCTGATGAACCTAGGGGCAGGACAGGAATAAAGACGAAGACATACAGAGTGGACTTGAGGACCCAGGGAGAGGGAAGGGTAAGCTGGGACGAAGTGAGAGAGTGGCATGGACATATGTACACTACCAAATGTAAAATAGATAGCTAGTGGGAAGCAGCTGCATAGCACAGGGAGATCAGCTCAGTGCTTTGTGACCACCTAGAGGGGTGGGATAGGGAGGGTGGGAGGAAGACGCAAGAGGGAGGAGATATGGGGATATATGTATATGTATAGCTGATTCACTTTGTTATACAGCAGAAACTAACACACGTTGTGAAGCAATTATACTCCAATAATGATGTTTAAAAAAAAATTGATGGGTCAAAGAACAGATGCAAAAGCACATTATTTACAAAATGTTAGGTTAATGTAACCAACCAGAGTAAAAATAGATGTTTTCAAGAATCATCTAGGAACAGTGGGGCATGGTGACAAAGTGAAATGGAGTTTGTTGTTTATCATTTATGCTTTTCTATGCTATTTGATTTTTTTAATCAACACATAAAAATTAAAATATTTTTAAACATTTAGATTCATTGATGCAGAAGATAAATTCCTATTTTTAATCTTTTAAAATTTAAATATGAGTAATGATGCCATTGGGTAAATGAGCAGATTTTTTTTTTCTCCTAAAGACCAAGGCCAAGTTGCACACTCTTTTACAAGCCGCCATTGGTAAGTCGATGGAGGCAAGAGCTCAGCTGAGCATAGTCAGAAGTGTGCAGCACTCCCAGAATAGAACAGTGTAAAGGAGAATAAGCAACTGACCATCCCGGGAACAACATTTGGTACAGCTATGCTAAGTGGTTGCCATGCATTAACAGATCAAACATAAATAATTTTCAGGGAAGCAAGTGCCCTAGAAAACGAGATGACAAGTGAAGTTGATAATGTTCTCAGCTGTCTTCATCTGTTAGTGTAAGAACGATGCCAAAGTAATCATCTGTATGCTTGGGTTCTGAGCCTCATGAAGCAGCCTTCTTAACCTGGCCCCAGACTGATAGGGTGGCTGACGAGAGACCGTCAACTGTGAAAACAAATAGCAAGAAGTTTTCGAGATGGGAAGTGTTAGGGTGGATCCGGAGCCTTAGAGCTGCAAGCTGAGGGCCTTGCAGTTGTTTAGTCACCAACACACTGAGCACCGAGGTTGCTACAAAGTGCCTGGGAATAGTTCAGTGTCATTTTGTTGGGTAACCAGAAACTTTAGACACGGACTCCCTTTCAAGTAGAGTGCTATGTTGGTAATAATAATAAACCCATTGAGGGATCGCATGCAGCCAAGCAGACAAGGAAAGGGAACGTGTTGCCTTTGGGCCAACTCCATCGTATTCAGTTCTGTTGCACAGCCTTCCTAATAACGGTCTTGGTTTGCTCATGTTTTTTAGAATCCTCTTTTTACTTAAAAGTGCTCTTCATCCAGTTTGAAACTGAGTTCTAAGAGAAAGCCAGTTGTGAGCTGGAGAAGTTGGAGACTGATGTTCTCCTGGGTCTGTTCATGAGCCCTGGGGCCTGCTTTCTCTCAGACATAAGGAGGCGCATGTGAGATCCCCACCAGCCACAAATGTTCACGTGCTAGGCAGGATGCAGAACTTCAGGGGGGTATAAAACAGCGACCTTCCTGAGTTACACGGGACAAATTAATAAAACGGTAACTAGCAATAGAGACCAGCATATAGGGTGTTGTATGGTGTGTGTGTGTCAAGTTTTGTTCAGGTCCTTTGATGTTGGGTACGTGAAACCATCAGTGTGTATGAAGGTGTGTGTGTGTCCGGGAGGATGCAGACGATACTCAACATCTTAAACATTGAAAGGAAAATATGAATGAGACTAAATTATGATCACTCTCCCCTCACTCATCTATCCCCCCTTTTCCAACTCTATCTGCTCACATGTTAAGTAAGCTGCATCTCTTCATGTTTTACCCCAGGTCAAGGTGATTACTGAGCTCAAAGATCTGACAAGTTCACCACAGACAATGCCTCCCTGACAGTATGCACCTAATCCAGCACTACCCAAGTCCACTATTGGGACACACGTAATCCAGCTATAAAGCCCTAAATGCAGGTGGGGGTGGTGGTCCTCTTCCTTTGGGCCTTCCCTCCTCAGCACCCTCAACAGAAAGTTAGAGAAAGATACTCAAAATCTCTCTTCACCTTTATTCCAGCCCAATCATTTTATACTTCAAAAAAAGGAAAAGAATTGGAATAATTAACATAATTTTTCCCTGGACCCTATTTTCTTATGTTCACTTTGATTGGACATATTTGCCCACCATTTCTTTTTCTTGGACTATCTAAACAGCCAGAGTAAAGAAGGCTGTTTTCTTCTTTTCCCTTTCCTTTAAAACTTAAAAGTTGGAGTTCCATAAAAAGTCAAAGTGGGGGACAGGGACTCATCAAAGAAATAATGCAAGAGGATTGCTCAGAACTACGAGTCACTAGTTTCTGTATTGAAAAGCCAACCAAGTAACCAAGCAAATACGCACAATCCTATCAGAGCACGTTGTCAAAATTCTTTAGAATTCCAGGACGAAGAGAAGCTCCTAAAACCTCCTAAAGACGAAGGAAAGAGGAAGCCAGAAAGCGATGGAGCAATGCCTTTGAAATGCTAAAGAAAATGTTTTCATCCTAGAATTATATACCAAGCCCAACTATAAATCAAGTGTGAGGACATAATAATGGTATTTTTTAACGTACAAGTTCTCAAAAAAATTTTTTGTCCCTTACATCAAAAAGCTAAAAAAAAGCTGAGCTTTTTTTTTTTACTAAAAGCTACCGGAAGATGAGTTTCACCAATATAAAGGAAGACAAGGAACAAAAGAAATAAGAAATCAGCACAGAAACAGGCAAAGAAATGGTGAAGAGAGATCCCATGAGGACAGCTGTGGACCAGGCCTGGAGGACAAGAGGTCTGAACTAGAGGAAACTGGGAGGTTGTAGAAGAGGTTTGTCCTGAAAAAAAAATGAAATTGATCGCATGCCTGATGTGATCTGGGGGAAGATTTGGACAATTTGTGAAGAGTTTGTGGTTGAATTAGCAAAAAAGACATAAAAATCAAGGGGGGAGAAAAAGATTATTAACTCCAAGAAAAACAAAACTTTGCACAGAAAGGGAAAAGTAATCACGGTTTACTACATGGCTCAGCTACAGATAACATTTACCTGGTCGTAATGATGTAGATACTGAATACTGAGCTAATTATTTTACAGCATAGCTATTTTTGGAACTGGGAGGAGAGGCATAGTTAAGTAAGCCTCTTTTATAGTAGGAAGATAACCTACAGCTGAACAACTGAAAAGTAGAGATAGAAGCATGCCATTAGAGAATTATACCCTGAAACAGGTAAACACAGCTGTCTCAGAGTAGAAGATGAGGTGAGAAAGGGGTGGAGCCTGTTTCTCACAACCAGCTTGTTAGCTTAAACTAAGGGCAGGTATAACTTTGATAAATATTAAAGCTAAGACAGATGCATACAAAAACAATCCAATTAACAAAGGGGTTGGCACCAAGATGGGTCGCTTCTGATACCATAAAACTGTGGAAACCTGAAGCTTCCATTGACAAAATAATTATCCAAACTGGCTTCAATTAGGGGAAAAAAAGACATATACTTGGAGTCATTGTAGTCAGAAATTAGTGGAATTCTCTGGAATTACAACCTTCTAGAACTAATAAGAAATAAGAAAGCTATTAGAAGTGGGAAATGGTTTACATTACGAAGCAGAGGGCTGGCTTTAAAGAGCTCAGATTATTTTGCGAAGCTGTGCGTCACCAGTTTAGGCTTATAGCTTCAGTGTCTGAGCCTGTGCTTTCACACAGGGCAAACCATGCTGTGGGTCACATAAGAAGGGGTGATATTGGGAGGTTGGCTACATGTGATCGTTCTCCAGTTTACTTCTAATCAGTGATGGAGATTGTCTAAGCTCTGGGGATCTCCAGCCGTCCTTGTCCTCAGTTTTCAAGAAAAAGATTCAGTGTAGAAACAGTCTGGAGGGAGTCATGGAAAAGGAGAAGGCTCAAGGAGAAACCACTTGGGAAATGCAGTCGCCTGGTGGCTAGGAAGAAGGTGTTCGTACCACCAAGACACTGGAATTCAAAATAACAGATCAGATGTGCACAGCCTTACATAGGCAGTGAAAGTGAGAAACAAAAGACAAAAAGACTGGTCCCGCCGTGACTGGCAGCGCGTTCTGCGCCCATCTGTTTGGGTTTACTGAGCTGTCCTTTGCCAGCAGAGTTGGGGAAATGCATAAAAATAATTCCATCCCATCTCAGGCAGTCAGTATAATCAGAAAGGGAATATAATAAACCAATTCATGGAAATGCTGGGGTGTACCCTGTAAAAACTTAAAGCCAACATCTCTGAGCCAGGGTTGACTTCTTCAGTAAACTTTTGCTGAGTTTCCCAAGACAGCATGTCTCTTTCTCCTTTTCCCAGAAGCGTCCCAGCCCCAAAAGCCTTTGGAAATAATGTCCTGTGCCAGTTTCCTAATCCCAAAACTCTACAGCAGATTATCCTAAAATAATGTCATTAGAAACGCTAGACTGGATTCTCAGTTGATTGAATTATAAGTTGATATGAAGTCAACTGCAACTATAAAGTTGGACGATAAATCCTAATCATGTCCCTTGAACAACAACAACAAAAATGTGGGGAGGGGGTCCTTCAGTAAAACCTGGGCTTCTTCGTGTCTCGCAGGTCATGACGCTTGGACTCCTTAAGTAAAATAGTGAGGCTCTGTCTTCTTCCTTTGAGCCCACAAGCCATGCGGGCCCTCGGGGAGAAGAGGCAGCCCTGACCCCTCGTGTATGCATCAGAGCCCCTGCGGGAAGCAGCAGTTCACCCAGGGGCCCCACTTCACACACATCAATGCAGAGACCTTTCACAGAGCTGTGGGCCACCCCAAGGGCTCCACCAAAGATGCGAAGAGACCCCAAGGTGAGCATCATTAGGGAAAAAGCCAGATTCCCCCGCTTTGATGGGAAGACAGGAGAAGGGAAGGTGACCAGAGCCCAGTGGCTACATTCTTGGAGGGACAGTTATTACCTGAATGGTGGGCTGACAGGGGGAGAGCAGGGGAGGACGATCCTGAGCTCTCTTCCCTCCTGCTCTCCATCCTCTGGCCAGGCCCAAAGCTGGCTGACAAGAAGCTGAGAAAGGGAGTTCACAGGGATCAGTCTCCCAGGATTCAGAGCGAAGAGAAGAATGGATGGGGAAGGTGGGGAGGAAGGAAGAAATGAGGAGAAAGCCGCACAGCTGGCACGTGAGCCAAATGGTCGGCTGAGACAACACCTGGATTGATTTTTCAGAAGCTTGAAAAGTATGTATACTAACATGTGCGTGCATGCGTATGTAGAGATCACACACACACGGACTAATCATCTTTGTACCTCCAAAGCGATCTCAGGTCGCATAGACTCATGAAGACACAAAACACCGTATGTTATACAAATATGGATGTCACAGCAACCCCCTGCCCCGCAAGATTCCCGTTCGGCCTGGAGTGAGAGGCCTGAGTGTTGTATTTTCAACAGCTCAGTGAGTGATTCATTGCACATGAAGTTCTGAGAACCAGCCACTTCAATATCAGTCATGCACCTCTAAGGAAAAATTTTTAGCAGATTATTTTCCTTCTGATGACGGGGTTGGACCTTCTCTAACCTCCTGAAGGAGCAGTAAAGGTGGAAAGGTGTGAAGGGAAGGAAAGAAGGCAGAGAGAGGGGCAAAGACAGCTTCTGAAGGAAACGGAAAAAGCAGGGAGAAGAGGGGCACGAAATAATAAGAAAGAGGAATCAGAAATGTGCACGTGTGGCTGACATCATAGTAGAAGTTTTATGTAGGGTCCATTTAAAACCTTTAAAAATTCTAAGCACTGAGAGCATTATGACCACCTGCTGAGAAGTTCTAAAGACCGCAACACCCGGTAGCTACAAGCGCACCCACGTTCCAGAGCTTGGTTTGTGAATACCATCCTGCAATGAAAGAAACCAGGGATCCTTGGAGAAAGAGCTGGTTCTAAGGCTGGGGCAGGAAATATGCAAGATGTACCTGGAGCATCTTGTAGCGTCAGGAAGTGAGAAAGTACTCAGAACACAAACGAGCAGGAGCATCTGCAAGGGACACAGGATCCAACCTGAAAGGGCTCCCGACAGCCAGAACGACAGAATAACGCGTACTGGACTACAGCTCAAAGTGAAGACGATGTGCACAAGTCCACAACTCTATGAACAAATACTAAATGATTAAATGAGGGGAAGAGATATGGTTTGCATACACAGGAATTCCAAGCAATACACACAGACACTCCCCTCGCTGGGAGTGGAGTTGAATTTCCTCCTTGGAGGGTGGGCTGGGCTTAGTGACTTGCTCCCAAAGAATAAAGAAATGGGGAGAGAAAAACAGAGACTTTACAGTGGAGAAACCTGACTGACACCACCTGAACCAGGTGGACGTGAGCATCGCCAGCAATGTCACGTGGAGATCTGTGCCCTCAGTACCATATGTGGGAAGGGCACGTCTCCTCGGGGATAATCTTGCCAGAAACCCATCATTCTGCTCCAATTTGGAGGACATCAGATGCACCCAAATTCAGGGACATTCTAAAAAATGCCTGCCCAGTACTCCTCAAAACTGTCAAGGTTATGAAAATAAGGAAAGGCTAAGGAATTGTCACAGAGCTGAGGATCTCGGGACATAACAGTGAAAGCAACGTGGAGTTCAGGATGGGACCACGGAACAGGGAGAAGAGATTATGGGAAAACGTGTTTGAATTCATGTTTTAATAAAGTCTGGATTTTAGCTAGTAATGGAGCAATGTTAAATTTGAGGAATTTTAATTTTTTTGAATTTTATTTTTTTATACAGCTGGTTCTTATTATCCATTTTATACATATTAGTATATATATGTCAATCCCAATCTCCCAATTCATCACACCATCACTACCACCCACTCCACTTTCCCCCCTTGGTGTCCATACGTTTGCTTTCTACATCTGTGTCTCTATTTCTGCACTGCAAACTGGTTCATCTGTACCATTTTTCTAGATTTCACATATATATGTTAATATACGATATTTGTTTTTCTCTTTCTGACTTACTCCAC
Organism: Stenella coeruleoalba; assembly: GCF_951394435.1. NCBI lineage: Eukaryota > Metazoa > Chordata > Mammalia > Artiodactyla > Delphinidae > Stenella > Stenella coeruleoalba. Next base: position 2,579,611 of record NC_137164.1, read on the forward strand.
TCTGTATGACAGTCTCTATGTCCATCCACATCTCTACAAATGACCCAGTTTCGTTCCTTTTTATGGCTGAGTAATATTCCATTGTGTGTATGTACCACATCTTCTTTATCCATTCATCTGTCAATGGGCATTTAGCTTGCTTCCATGACCTGGCTATTGTAAATAGTGCTGCAGTGAACGTGTCTTTTTGAATTATGGCTTTCTCTGGGTATATGCCCAGTGAGGAATTTTAAAAGTATACAAATAACTTTAATTTTAAATAAAAAATCAAGTATCTGTTAGAACTATTGATACTTCCTATAATATCTAAAGCAGTTTTTAAGACACTGGCTTGAGTACTACCTTGATTGAATTACAAACCACTTTTGAAAAACGAATACTGCAGAAAACAACATAAACCCTTCTGCTTCGTTTTATGCACAAGGGTCATCTGGATGTTTCCATTCACTGGACTGAATTAAAACCAGCTCGTCCTCCAGGAAGCAAAAAGTAACAGCCATGTGAGTTCACTGGCCAAAAGGTGCACGAATAAAACCTCATGTCAAAGTTCTGAAATTTTCCTTGAACTAAAAATAAGCAAAATGAGTTGTTGATGACTAGATTGCTGATAAGGTCACCCCGGGAGACATTCCAGAAGCTCTGCAGATAATCATCTGCTCCCACAGTAAATTTCATACAGTTGGCCCATAAGAAATTTCACTCTCTGAAGTGATAAAACGTTTTGATTAATGCAAAAAATTCTCTTTCGAAGTCCAAAAAGGAAGCAACTATTTGGATAGCTAGAGGTACTATGCAAAAATTAGGTATTGAGATGGGATAATAAGTCCCTGTGCTGGTAATTGGTAACTATAGGCTGAAACGTGGTTATGGTGCCTTTTTTCTGGCTGAACCTCAAAGCCCTTGATTCACAGTGGTGACAGCGAGTGGTACGTTTCTTTAGACACCTCCCTCTGGGGACAATGAACTGGTTCAGAACAGCTCTGGCTAGAGATGGTTTGCCCAGGGATAAATATTCTATTATAAGGCTTTTTATTCCTAGAGTACTGAATCCCAAGGATTCTCTGCAGGGCCAACTTAAAGGACATTTACTGAGCAAGATGTTTCCTGAATGTTTCTCATGGGTTGGAAAATGGTTTGTAGGGAGAGAGGACACCTGTACTTCCCTAGGCACCAGATTCCAAGAGTGACCGATAAGCTCCAATCACAGCAGCAGTTTCTCCATCCAAGGCCTTCAGAGATGTTGAAGGACAGAGGCAGACAGACAGACAGACAAAGACAGACAGAGAGAACCAGACTTAATGTTCCCAAAGTACTAATTCACCACGGAGAAGACAAAATGTTTCCATAACTGTGATAGAGCATCCCGTGGCAGCTAAGTTTTATTTCATTCTTACGAAAATATAGTTTTTTAAATTTATCCTAACCGAAATATTGACTTTGTTCTCTTTTAAATATCATTCTCCAATATGAACTGCTGAATCCTGGGACCACAAGTAAGATACTCTGAAGGGCTATCTCCTTATCTCACACCGAGAGCACAACTTACATGGAAACGTTCACAGCTGATTCATCCCTGCAGACATCCCTCCATCCCCTGGATGGAGAACAGAACCAGATATCCCCATGGGGACAGCTAAGTAGTTTTTTAACTACAGAAATGACTGGTGACGTGGACCAGGAAAAGTTTCTAGATGCAGACAGTCTTTGCCATGCACCACGGCAGGAATTCCACAGTCGCAAACAAATCCTTGCCGAGATATTTGGATGGATTCAAAGCTTAACTTTGAGGGGAATCCCACCTCTGCTGCCACTGCCCCTAACAGCCCACCATGTGCTGGGATTGTGTGGACTTCCGTTCCAGCCAGAGCCCTGGCCTGATGTCCCAGCATTTATAACCAGAGGTCACTCACTCATTTGGTAACCAGAACGTATCCTATTATTTTAATGACTTGATTGAAACTTCCTAAGAAGAACTATGTCTTTTTATCCCCAAATCCAGCTCAGGCGTAACCTGATGAATGAATAAGCTACACTGTTTTATCACCCAAAGTCTCTTGTGTAAAATCTAACGTGATCCTCTCAGAATCTGCCACCAGGAAGATGTCGTCTCTTTTAAGGAATTTATAAGCATCTTACATTAGAATCAGAATTATTTAACTTGTTAAGCTTAGCTTTTTGCCCTGGCAGCCAAATCAGAACCAAATACTGTATTCAATAGCAGTAACGAGATAAGGCCTTGCAGTCAGAGTGTTTTCTTTTCTGGTTTTGGTTTATTAAACTTATTGTTTATTTGTATTTTATTCTAAGCTGCCTCAAATTTAGAAAGACAGTGATCGTTAAATAAGTAAAAAAGTGGCAACGTGGGTTATGTCAACTGATCCATGATTTCAAGATGTCCTGTTCCTCCCCCAGGGGCAGGAGACTACGTTTCTTCCCCTCCCTGGGAAGCCACGGGGTGTTGTCTGTGTCCTGGGGGGAGGAGAGTTTTCCGTCCCTCCCCCAAGGCAGCTCGTTCTGCTTTTACACCTCCAGGGGCAGAGGGTACGTGGGTGGGCTTTGGGCTGGTCCCCAGGGGCAGCTGCCCTCCTCTGTCCCAGCACTGAGGGGCTCCGGCCTCCTGCGTCGGGGGTGGGAGCTCCTGTTCCGTCTGGGCTCCCGGCTGAGGGACATGCTCGCCCGTGTGAGCCTTGGGGATCTGCCTTCTCACGTGTCTGTATGCGGCCACCTCCTCCTCGCGCTGCGGGTGATCTGGCCTCTCCTGGAAGGGCTGGCCCCTCTTTGAAATTCTGTTTACTTGGTGACCTTGTAACCTCGGCTCTCTGATGGGCTCCAGAAAAGTCATGATTTGGTAGATTATCCAGCTTGTTGTCGTTGCTAAGGTGGGAGTGATGTTCTTTTGCAGTTTTCTACATCCTAAGTAGAAGCAGAATCACCAAGGTGATAGTCTAAATCACCACTGGGTGTTCTTCGAACACCCTTCAGCTGTGGAGCCATGGTTCCCATCCCCTCCTGCCTTCCTTACGTCCAACTGGGGCCCGGGCTCTGATCCTTTGCCAGGGTTCACATTCCGATCAAACCCATGACCTGAGTTTATTAGTCCCATGCCCAGGCACCTGGGTAACCAGCCGTCCTGATGGGAAATCAGATTACACCACGGGGTGGAGAACCACAGCCTCCTAGGTAGTTATCACTTTTCACATCAGGGCTGTATTTTGGCAAGATCTCATAAATTTTCACAACAGGAACTTTGAAAAGCAACACATAAGATTTACATACTACAAAGAGAAATAGAGATGAATCATTTTCATAATTAAGGCGTAGTAATTATATCAACACAGTCAATCCAAGTAATTTAATCTTAGCCCCATGATATGAGCTCTGACGTTACCATGAGCTTGTTTGGTCTGGATCAGTACTTGACAGATTCGTACTTTTTCTTGAGTGTTTTGATTCATGAAAATATATGATAAAGTCTATATGAAAAATGAAGCCTTGGTACCTTCCTGAAAGTTATTTTTACAAATTATGGAGGCCTTTATAACAATGTCTTTCCTAATCATCGTCTTTCCAATTGTCTTTATTTTCTATGTTAACTTGTCCTTGGAGAGTTACTGTTTCTGGTTGGTATTATATATGCCTGGAGAAAGCAAGCAAAATGTCCATTTGAAGTATCCTAGTCCAGCAGTGAGATTAACCAGCTTTCCTAAAGTTGCTACAAGATTGTACAGAACAAAAATTACACTGTTTAAAGTTTTAAAGCAAGTAGTCTCCAGTTTAAATAATGGCAGATGACTGTTTTTTTCTAATAAAAAAGTTATAAATACAGTAACTCTAAGGGCCACACCACATGCTACAAATTTTTCTGAAACAATTTTTTATAGTTTAAATTACAAATACCAGAAGTCAAATGTTTATAATTAAAAACTTAAATTCTGGTATCACAAATCTCAGACTGTCAAACAGAGAGCACATACCTTTTTTTTTTAATTTAATTTTATTTATTTTTTTATACAGCAGGTTCTTATTAGTTATCCATTTTATACATATTAATGTATATATGTCAATCCAGTATACCAATTCATCACACCACCACCCACCACTTTCCCCCCTTGGTGTCCATATGTTTGTTCTCTACATCTGTGTCTCTATTTCTGCCCTGCAAACCGGTTCATCTGTACCATTTTTCTAGGTTTCACATATATGCGTTAATATACGATATTTGTTTTTCTCTTTCTGACTTACTTCACTCTGTATGACAGCCTCTAGATCCATCCGTGTCTCTACAAATGACCTAATTTTGTTCCTTTTTATGGCTGGGTAATATTCCATCGTATATATGTACCACATCTTCTTTATCCATTCGTCTGTTGATGGGCATTTAAGTTGCTTCCATGACCTGGCTATTGTAAATAGTGCTGCAATGAACATTGGGGTGCATGTGTCTTTTTGAATTATGGTTTTCTCTGGGTATATGCCCAGTAGTGGGATTGCTGGATCATACGGTAATTCTATTTTTAGTTTTTTAAGGAACCTCCATACTGTTCTCCGTAGTGGCTGTATCAATTTACATTTCCACCAGCAGTGCAAGGGTTCCCTTTTCTCCACACCCTCTGCAGCATTTGTTGTTCGTAGATTTTCTGGTGATGCCCGTTCTAACTGGTGTGAGGTGATACCTCATTGTAGTTTTGATTTGCATTTCTCTAATAGTGATGTTGAGCAGCTTTTCATGTGCTTCTTGGCCATCTGTATGTCTTCTTTGGAGAAATGTCTATTTAGGTCTCTGCCCATTATTGGATTGGGTTGTTTTTTTTTTAATATTGAGCTGCATGAGCTGTTTATATATTTTGGAGATTAATCCTTTGTCCGTTGATTAGTTTGCAAATATTTTCTCCCATTCTGAGGGTTGTCCTTTCGTCTTGTTTGTAGTTTCCTTGGCTGTGCAAAAGCTTTTAAGTTTCATTAGGTCCCATTTGTTTAGTTTTGTTTTTATTTCCATTACTCTTGGAGGTGGATCAAAAAAGATCTTGTTGCGATTTATGTCAAAGAGTGTTCTTCCTATGTTTTCCTCTAAGAATTTTACAGTGTTCGGTCTTACATTTAGGTCTTTAATCCATTTTGAGTTTATTTTTGTGTATGGTGTTAGGGAGTGTTCTAATTTCATTCTTTTACATGTAGCTGTCCAGTTTTCCCAGCACCACTTATTGAAGAGACTGTCTTTTCTCCACTGTATATGCTTGCTTCCTTTGTCATAGATTAATTGACCATAGGTGTGTGGGTTTATCTCTGGGCTTTCTATCCTGTTCCATTGATCTAAATTTCTGTTTTTGTGCCAGTACCATATTGTCTTGATTACTGTAGCTTTGTAGTATAGTCTGAAGTCAGGGAGTCTGATTCCTCCAGCTCCGTTTTTTTCTCTCAAAACCACTTCAGCTATAAGGGCTTTTTGTGTCTCCATACAAATTTTAAGATTTTTTGTTCTAGTTCCATAAAATATGCCATTGGTGATTTGATAGGGATTGCACTGAATCTGTAGATTGCTTTGGGTAGTATAGTCATTTTCACAATATTGATTCTTCCAATCCAAGAACATGGTATATCTCTTCGTCTGTTTGTATCATCTCTAAATTCTTTCATCAGTGTCTCATAGTTTCCTGCATATAGGTCTTTTGTCTCCTTAGGTAAGTTTATTCCTAGGTATTTTATTATTTTTGTTGCAATGGTAAATGGGAGTGTTTCCTCAATTTCTCTTTCAGATTTTAATCATTAGTATATAGGAATGCAAGAGATTTCTGTGCATTAATTTTGTATCCTGCAACTTTACCGAATTCATTGAGTAGCTCTAGTAGTTTTCTGGTGGCATCTTTAGGATTCTCTATGTATAGTATCATGTCATCTGCAAACAGTGACAGTTTTACTTCTTCCTTTCCGATTTGTATTCCTTTTATTTCTTTTTCTTCTCTGATTGCCATGGCTAGCACTTCCAGAACTGTGTTGAATAATAGTGGTGGGAGTGGACATCCTGGTCTTGTTTCTGATCTTAGAGGAAGTGCTTTCAGTTTTTCACCACTGAGAATGATGTTTGCTGTGGGTTTGTTGTATATGGCCTTTATTATGTTGAGGTAGGTTCCCTCTATGCCCACTTTCTGGAGAGTTTTTATCATAAATGGGTGTTGAATTTTGTCAAAAGCTTTTTCTGCATCTATTGAGATGATCATATGGTTTGTTAATATGGTGTATCACATTGATTGACTTGCGTATATTGAAGAATCCTTGCATCCCTGGGATAAATCCCACTTGATCATGGTGTATAATCCTTTTAATGTGTTGTTGGATTCTGTTTGCTACTATTTTGTTGAGGATTTTTGCATCTATATTCATGAGTGATATTGGTCTGTAATTTGCTCTTTTTGTAGTATCTTTCATTTTGGTATCTGGTTTTGGGAGTGTTCCTTACTCTGCAATTTTTTGAAAGAGTTTGAGAAGGATGGGTGTTAGCTCTTCTCTAAATGTTTGAAAGAATTCACCTGTGAAGCCATCTGGTCCTGGACTTTTGTTTGTTGGAAGTTTTTTAATCATAGTTTCCATTTCATTACTTGTGATTGGTCTGTTCATATTTTCTATTTCTTCCTGGTTCAGTCTTGGAAGGTTATACCTTTCTAAGAATTTGTCCATTTCTTCCAGGTTGTCCATTTTATTGGCATAGAGTTGCTTGTAGTAGTCTCTTTGGATGCTTTGAATTTCTGCGGTGTCAGTTGTAACTTCTCCTTTTTCATTTCTAATATTATTGATTTGAGTCCTCTCCCTGTTTTTCTTGATGAGTCTGGCTAATGGTTTATCAATTTTGTTTATCTTTTCAAAGAACCAGCTTTTAGTTTTATTGATCTTTGCTATTGTTTTCTTTGTTTCTATTTCATTTATTTCTGCTTTGATCTTTATGATTTCTTTCCTTCTACTAACTTTGGGTTTTGTTTGTTCTTCTTTCTCTGGTTCCTTTAGGTGTAAGGTTAGATTGTTTATTTGACATGTCTGTTGTTTCTTGACATAGGATTGTATTGCTATAAACTTCACTCTTAGAACTGCTTTTGCTGCATCCCATAGGTTTTGGATCGTCTTGTTTCCATTGTCATTTGTCTCTAGGTATTTTTTGATTTCTTCAGTGATCTCTTGGTTATTTAGTAATGTATTGTTTGATCTCCATGTGTTTGTGTTTTTTATGTTTTATTCCCTGTAATTGATTTCTAATCTTATAGTGTTGTGGTCAGAAAAGATGCTTGATATGATTTCAATTTTCTTAAATTTACTGAGGCTTGATTTGTGACCCAAGATGTGATCTTTCCTGGAAAATGTTCTGTGCGCACTTGAGAAGAAAGTATAATCTGCTATTTTTGGATGGAATGTCCTATAAATATCAGTTAAATCTATCTGGTCTATTGTGTCATTTAAAGCTTGTTTTTCCTTATTAATTTTCTGTTTGGATGATCTGTCCATTGGTGTAAGTGAGGTGTTAAAATCCCCCACTATTAATGTGTTACTGTCAATTTCCTCTTTTATAGTTGTTAGGCCATTGCCTTATGTATTGAGGTGCTCTGATGTTGGGTGCATAAATATTTACAATTGTTATATCTTCTTGGATTGGTCCCTTGATCATTATGTAGAGTCCTTCCTTGTCTCTGGTAACATTCTTTATTTTAAAGTCTGTTTTATCTGATGTAAGTACTGTTACTCCAGCTTTCTTTTGATTTCCATTTGCATGGAATATCTTTTTCCATCCCCTCATTTTCAGTCTGTATGTGTCCCTAGGTCTGAAGTGGGTCTCTTGTAGACAGCATATATATGGGTCTTGTTTTTGTATCCATTCAGCGAGCCTATGTCTTTTGGTTGGAGCATTTAATCCATTCACATTTAAGGTAATTATCGAGATGTATGTTCCTATGACCATTTTCTTAATTGTTTTGGGTTTGATTTTGTCGGTCCTTTTCTTTTCTTGTGTTTCCCACTTAGAGAAGTTCCTTTAGCATTTGTTGTAGAGCTGGTTTGGTGGTGCTGAATTCTCTTAGCTTTTGCTTCTCTGTAAAGCTTTTGATTTCTCCATTGAATCTGAATGAGATCCTTGCCGGGTAGAGTAATCTTGGTTGTAGGTTCTTCCCTTTCATCACTTTAAATATGTCATGCCACTCCCTTCTGGCTTTTAGAGTTTCTTGTAGAAATCAGCTGTTAACTTTATGGGAGTTCCCTTGTATGTTATTTTTCGTTTTTCCCTTGCTGCCTTCAATAATTTTTCTTTGGTTTTAATTTTTGTCAATTTGATTACTATGTGTCTCGGCATGTTTCTCCTTGGGTTTATCCTGTATGGGACTCTCTGTGCTTCCTGGACTTGGGTGGCTATTTCCTTTCCCATGTTAAGACAGTTTTTGACTATAATCTCTTCAGATATTTTCTCGGGTCCTTTCTCTCTCTCTTCTCCTTCTGGGACCCCTATAATGTGAATATTGTTGCGTTTAATGTTGTCCCAGAGGTCTCTTAGGCTGTCTTCATTTCTTTTCATTCTTTTTTCTTTATTCTGTTCCACAGCAGTGAATTCCAGCATTCTGTCTTCCAGGTCACTTATCTGTTCTTCTGCCTCAGTTATTCTGCTATTGATTCCTTCTAGTGTATTTTTCATTTCAGTTATTGTATTGTTCATCTCTGTTTGTTTGTTCTTTACTTCTTCTAGGTCTTTGTTAAACATTTCTTGCGTCTTCTCGATCTTTGCCTCCATTCTTTTCCGAGGTCCTGGATCATCTTCACTATCATTATTCTGAATTCTTTTTCTGGAAGGTTTCCTATCTCCACTTCATTTAGTTGTTTTTCTAGGGTGTTATCTTGTTCCTTCATCTGGTACATAGCCCTCTGCCTTTTCATCTGGCCTTTCTGTGAATGTGGTTTTTGTTCCACAGGCTGCAGGACTGTACTTCTTCTTGCTTCTGCTGTCTGCCCTCTGGTGGATGAGGCTATCCAAGAGGCTTGTGCAAGTTTCCTGATGGGAGGGACTGGTGGTGGGTAGAGCTGGCTGTTGCTCTGGTGGGCAGAGCTCAGTAAAACTTTAATCCGCTTGTCTGCTGGTGGGTGGGGCTGAGTTCCCTCCCTGTTGGTTGTTTGGCCTGAGGAGACCCAACACTGGAGCCTACCCGGGCTCTTTGGTGGGGCCAATGGTGGACTCTGGGAGGGCTCACTCCAAGGAGTAATTCCCAGAACTTCTGCTGCCAGTGTCCTTGTCCTCACAGTGAGACACAGCCACCCTCCGCCTCTGCAGGAGACTCTCCAACCCTAGCAGGTAGGTCTGGGTCAGTCTCCCATGGGGTCACTCTGGGTTCTGATGTGCACACTACTTTGTGTGTACCTTCCAAAAGTGGAGTCTCTGTTTCCCCCAGTCCTGTCGAAGTCCTGCAGTCAAATCCTGCTAACCTTCAAAGTCTGATTCTCTAGGAATTCCTCCTCCCGTTGCTGGATCCCCAGGTTAGGAAGCCTGACGTGGGGCTCAGAACCTTCACTCCAGTGGGTAGACTTCTGTGGTATAAGTGTTCTCCAGAACCCAGCAGTCACAGGATTTGATTTTGCTGTGATTGCACTCCTCCTACCGTCTTGTTGTGGCTTCTCCTTTGTCTTTGGATGTGGGGTATCTTTTTTGGTGAGTTCCAGCGTCTTCCTGTCGATGATTGTTCAGCAGTTGTTATTCCAGTGCTCTCGCAAGAGGGAGTGAGGGCACGTCTTTCTACTCTGCCATCTTGAACCAATCTCAGCACATACCTTTTTAATTGAGGATCTGCCAGGGACCCCGCAGAACTGAAGGCTGAGACTGGCAGTGAGAGTGGTCAGGGGTGGGCGCGGCCCTGCCTGCTGGGGCCGCCAGGGCATCCTCTGAGGGGGTAGGACTGTGCCCAGCTTGGAGGTGATGGATCACCTTGAAAGAGCAGCATGGGCAGGACCCATCTTTTATAAAAGCACTCACTTAGAATTGATGCCTCTCTGTTAGTGGAATAGAGCAAACATTTAGAATTGATGCCTCTCTGTTAGTGGAATAGAGCAAAGTCTGTCTGATATTCTTATGTGGCCAGCTCTGCAAGGTTTCTTCTGCAACTGAGAATGACAGAGCAAGAATGCGTTTCTGGAAGCCAACTAGTCCAAACCCTTCTCCAGAGAAGAGGTGAATGACAAGTCTACAACTAAAATGAAAAGATCAGCCAATCCTTTGTCAGATAAGAAACACATTTGGAAGAAAAAGTAAGCCAGATGGATAGGTGTTTCACAAAACTAAACCAGACTATACCCCAAAATATAATTAGACAACAATATTAACTTTTTTTAAGCATTTAGAGCAGATCACCCTATTTCATAGTCTCATTTCTTAGGCTAACTTACGTTTATCAATTAGCTGACTCTATGTTTATTCTCTAATGATGAGTTATTTGGAATGTAAACATTTTGAAAAAATTAAAATCTTGTATTTCTTTCCTTAAACAATTCTTTCATTCATTTAAAGTCAGTTAAGATTTTATTTGATCTGAGAATTTCTAATTGATTACGAATATAACATATATCTTGAGAGAAAATATGTTCCTCACAATTATGTAACTTCTGTGTCAGAAAACTATTGGGATTCTCCACCACCTTGCATTGTTCAGATTTGTATAAGCTATTGCAAAATACCATCACCTTTTATATTAGTTCCTTTGTTTTAAAAGGCACTAAGTATGACTTCGTTTACTTCTGACGGAATTGCAGTTGATCTAAACAAGATCTAGAACTACAAACCAAGGCATCATTTCCGAAGGAAGCCCCTTGCGCTTTTATTGTAACATGGCTAGCTCACTTTACACTGGCAATCTCTTCAATATCCCTTAGTCACATCTGTTTCATGGATTTACTTGGAAAATAAAAGGGCTGTGAGAGCCTGGAAGGCACTGATGCTGCCACCATGCATGGATTCAATTCCTCGGTCTTTGAAATCGCCTCCCAGACACATTCTGTGCATTTGGTGCCATGTGGAACAACTTAAGCCAGAGAAGACGGCGTCAATATTAGATCAAAAGTATTTTTCCAGATGCCACTTCAAAATAGCAAACAGAGCTGTAGAGCTTACTTCCCAGTGGAGACAGCCTTTGGAACAATGCTTATCATTCACATCTCCTGCTTCTTCGGATTAAAAACATTGATCCATTCTTTTCAAAAGGCCACTGAAATATTTTGTACCCACCCGAAGAGAGTTTAACAGAGTCTATTAAATTCCCACCCTCCTGGGCCTGTGGCTCAGGAGAAGAAAACCAGTGACATGAATAGATAAGAATTAGAGTCTGGAAAAGATACTTTCATTAGGGAAAAAAAACAAAAACAGAGAGATAAAAGGAAGCCAGTTAAAAGGAAAAAAAATGAGGATTCGAGGTACAGATTTCCTTTTAAGTATTTTTGCGTGTTTTTATTTTCTAAGTCCTTCTCTAATTCACTCAGCCAAAGTACTCTGCCTCTCTCAACATTCCAGGGACATTTTATTTAACTGTTCCTCTGCAGGGAATGATATCGTGTACTAAAGAGATTTGGGCACGGTTAAGTGTGAGGTTCTTTGAGGACATGAACCTCATCTTCACTTCACTTTGTATATCCCTGGGTGTCTTCCAAATACAGTCCCTCTCTGTGGTAACAATTCAATAAATGTTGAGTTGAAGAGGAACAGGATGGGATGGAGTGGATGGAACAGGTAAAGGAGAGACCAAGGACGAGATGGGAGGAGTTTGAGACATTTACTCAAAATCAAAACAAGTCCACAAAAACGTATGCAGAGAACAAAGAAGTTTGTTCCAGTTATTCCGTGCAGCTGACAGGGAATGGAGTGGCTATCCTGCTACAGAAAAGCATATGAGTTCTACCACATCTACTCATCAACCACTTCTCCCTCGTATAAAATAAGGGTTTGTATGTGGAGTCAGGAGGGAGAGATTCTCCTGTTCCGAACTCCAGGTGCACCTGCAGCTCTGTCTACACTCCAGCTGCCTACCTCAGCCCAGGCTTCCAGCTGGAGATGCTCTTGCATCGAAGAGCAGGGGTGGCGATGAGTTGAATCTGAAACAGTTATGGGTGAAGGCTTCAGCCTGTTTGACCCCCTATTAATTTAGCTCGGATGTCTCATCACTAAGGAGAAAAAAATTAAAAGAAAGAAAGAAAAGCCAGGTTCCTTCCAAAGTGGCAAAAAGAGCACAATGAAAATGTCTCAATATGTTCTCCACAATCTCACCCAGGAAAGCCACTTCGAAGCTCTAGGTGGAACATGATACTCTTGGATTGTTCCAGAAGTGTTGCTCAATCACAAAAATCTAAACGGTTCCTTGGCAATAAACAAATATGTAAATTATGTTGCTTCAGCATTTTAAGTGGTGGGTAGCCTGAAAATGCTTTCTAAAAAAAGATTAGTCTGTGTGTTAGACAGATGTACTAGACAGACCGTCCTTCTTAATCACTGAAAATAATGCCTCCTTTCCCACTAACTTAATCCAAAATAACCTTATATTATTATGACACTTTCAGAAAGAAAACACCTGTGTATATCACCTGGCACAATTTAAAACTTGTTAACAAGGTGGTGACAAGGAACTGGGTGCCGTTTACCAGTGGTCGCTACATGCTTCCAATACACAAAGTCGATTTTGATCTCCCCAGTTCCTTGCTCACTGGTGGTTTAAATAATTGCGTACCTTCCTTCAGCGAGGTGGGATCACTGTTCTTTGCCAGCAGGTGGTGCAAAAACCATATGGTAGAGGTGGTTCCAGAAAAACAAACGGACGTCTCAAGTTGGGAGCTTAGGTACACATGGACCCTGCTGGTGGAGCTCCTTCTGTAACCTTGGCAGGTGCTACTTCCGTAATATATCACCCCTTCCCACCCGACCACCGGTGATGGGACACAGAGTTGATTGCTAATTCCACACCTTTGGTTGGACACAGAGTTGATCCATTTTGGCCATCATGACGAATTTCATACTCATCAGCTCTCATTGCATTTCCTCTGCTTTCTCCAGCTCCTTGAGGTTGATAACCAGACCAGCCCAAGACCATTAGCCATTCCCAAGAGAGGCAGGTTATTTGTGACGTGACTCCTTCTTCTCACCTCGCCTGGAGGGCCCCGGGTGAGATTGGGGTCCCTAGGTCCGATGGACTCTGTCTACTAAGCTTCTGTTTCCGTTCCTCCACCTCATTCTTTGCTTCCAATCAGAGATGAGATTCTGCACCATCAAAACTGGTCCGAAGCAAATGACTATGATTATTTAGTGACAGAAATAGTGAACCATGGGATGTGTTGTGGAGAACAAACAAAGCCAGTTAAAAATGTAAAGAATTTGCTTGTAGACATTTTGAATAGTTTAAAATCTGCTTGATTATTTCCTATATGATCTCCTTCAAATTCCTTACCTGTTCCATGCCTCGATTTATTTATTTATTTACTTATTTTGGCCACGTGACAAGAGAGGGCACAGGGAAAGTCGAATGAATTGTAAGCACTCAAGAAAAAAGAATAAACTAGACCCAAATTTAATTCTTATTCACTGTACCAGGCACTGTGCTGTGGACTTCCACAAACTTCAGAAAAACAGCTACTAAGGGATAGTTCCAGGACTTAAATCCAAAATCCAGTTGGGTCTCCCAATGTGTTTCTCTTCATATACTGATCCATAAATGCTAATTTGATCTTAGGTTACGGACTCTAGTTTTCAGGTCTGAGCAAGGCCCCAGGTTGAACGTGACACTCAATGCTGTGGTCCTCCTTGGCTGCTGAGGACACGCTGTCACAGGGATGCTGACTGGAGAAGGTCCCCCTCCCAGAAACACACACACACACACAGTTCACTTTAAAATGCACCCCAGTTTTAAATTACTAGAAAGATGGGACATTCTGCCCTATGTCACCGAGACGGCTGGCTGCCTGAGAATAATCTGTTTCCTTTCAACAGAGGACTAAGCACCCAGATTCAAGTAGGAGAGAAGACAAATTTCCCCTCATTCCCCACTCTTCTGTGATAGCCAGAGATACCCTTGGGGAACCTAGACAGGCCTTACATGATCTCACCGCCAGCTGGACCATGCCCAAGACCTGCCCCTTCAGCTTCAAAGCTGAGGCTCCGTTCCCAGGCAGCTCTCTTCCCTTATCTGCACCTGCATTCCAGCGCTCCCAGTGGGCTGGCTCCAGGCAGCTCGCTCAACCCGCTTCCTCCCTTCCTTTGCTCTGCCACCTTCCTCTGCCCCTAAGGGAGCTGCACAGGGGACCCGAACAGTGTCCCGCCCCCAGCCTCCAGGACTCCCAGGTTCCCAGACGAACCCCTTTATTTAGCTATGGCTGTGTTTATGTGCACTTACTTTTCACGAGGATGTAGAGCCGCTCAGATTCATCCCCCTAATTCTAACCAACACAGAACTTTATATGCTCCATGAATGCAGTTTTTATTTGTAGGTTTTCTGTATAATCCTGTGAACTTGTGTGAGATGGCATGTTCTTTACGGATTCGCATTATCCCCTTGACTCTCATCATACTGGCAGTTGTCTGACCTTAAGACATGTGTTGATCCTAATATGTCCTGATATCACACTTAAGAATGTAGATGTTTGATCTGTGTTTTATCCTTTTTATTGCTGATTCTACTTGTGCCTAATTTTTGTACTCAACTTTTGCACTAAGCTTATCAAACGAGTGATCCAGGTGATAGCAGAGACCACCTATCACTTATCATATTAGCCAAATTATTCAGTACATGTTTATTAAGTATAAACCAAATACAAGTCACTGAATTTAGCTCCAGGAAAGAAAAAACTGAAAAAATAATGCTCTCAGTCCTCAAAGAGTTTATTATCTTGAAAAGGGAAAAGATTAAGAATGTACACACACTTCTGCTAAGAAGCAGAACGGGGCACGCCTATCTCAGAGGCATAAACAAAGTGGTCTAGAAACAGACAAGGGAGAGGTCTTTCTGGCAGAGGGCAGGCTGGAGATCGGATGGGGGCTGGGGGGGGTCTGTGCATCTGAGGATAACGGCATTCATATCAGCCGGAGGCGCAGAATGGCCAAAACTGAGAAGAGGGGACCAGCAGTTGACGTCTACTGCAGCTGCAGTTGGCGAGGGAACAGAGCAGAGACCATCAGTAGCACTGAATTGAAAAGGGTAGGGGGTGTGGATTCAAGAGGCATTCAGAGACGGATCCTCAGAATTCGACAAGTGCCCCGTGTGCCCGCAGGACTCAGCAGTGCCCTTCCTAAGCACTGGGCATTGTTGCAAGCGTGTCACGTGTGTTAATGCTGAGTCCTCAGGACGAACTCCCCAAGAAAACCGAGAAGAGAAGGAAATGAAAGAGCAGGTTGAGAGCCAGGTTGCCAAGAGCCTCCAAGGCTCTACGAAGCCGAGACAGGATTCAGAGGCAAAGGGGATTCGTGGTGGCTTTTCAGCAAGATGTGCTCCGGCAACACAGGGTGGTGAGTGGTGGGTGGGCCCTAGAAACTGGCTTGAACCCCAGTCCCTTATCTACTGGACCTGTCTGCTTGGACCAGTTACAGGTGGATAGTCGTCAGTCCCACCTCGTCCAGCTGTAGTGAGGATTAACTAAGTTAACACGTGTAAAACATTGCAAAAGGGGGCCCGGCGTGTGCTGAGCTTAGAGTTACACCTTCAGATCTGGGCTCCAGGCAGGTTAGACGGCAGGTGCACAAGTGAGAGGCCAGGCAGGGCTGCTGAGGTCATCGTAGGCTGGGAGGACACAAAAGTGACCTAAAACTGGAGGGGGTGGATTCAAGAGATACCTAAAGGGAGGATCTCAGAATTCGACAGGGTTGGCTATCTGAGTGAAGCCTCAAGGACGACGTCTCTAGACGTCTCTAGACCAGCACAAGAAAAAACCCCTGTTTGGAGGAAGAGGATGTGTGTGGTGGGTGATTAAGATGGGATCGGACTTGGATGTGTTCAATCTGGTCACTAGTGGAATCCCCAAATAGAGGTACAGAGTAAGCAGTTTCAAATGCTTCCCAAAACACAGGAGAAACAAAACCTATAAGATTTACCCTCTACTATTATTCGCATGGTGAATCTCCACTCAGTCCTCAAAATGTAGCTGCCCCCTCTGTGGACACTATTGTGTGTATCAAATTGCGCTGTATTTGTTTATACGTGTAACTTACTGAGCTCCTTAAGGAAAGTAACATGTCTTGTTTTCATCTTTTTTTTTTTTTTAACCGTATTTGGCTGAATTGACAAAGGGATATAAACATCATCTTTAGAGTGCTGCTAATTTAAATCGCAGAGATGTATGAGGTTCCCAGGGAGGGTGAAAAGAGAGAAGAAACAGAAGACCAAGGGTAAATCTCCCCTTTAGGGGACGCCTACATTTAAAGGTAAGAGAAAGTGGGGAAAGCAGTGAAAATCGGGCCCAGAAGGAGAGGTAGCTGGAGAGTAGAGTGCTGCCTCGGATGAGACAAGAGGAGAGATTTAGAAAAAAGAGAGGTCAGTGGTATCATGCCGAGAGAGGCACAGGAGAGGGAAGGAAAACACAAACGCTGTGGGTGCCAGGACGCTTGAAGGTGGCTGGGAGATACACCAGTTAGGGGCTGGGGGAAGGACCGCGGCCTCATTATGGGGGGCCGACATCCAGGGGACGTGGGCTCAGTAGATCCAAGTCTTCTGAGTTCTGAAGGAAAGCCCGAATGCAGATGCGCGTGTGAATATTAAACCTCAGCAACTAACTCCAGTTCAGAAAATAAAAATGTGACGGCCAGTGCTCTGTGGGGCAGACAAATCCCACCTGCCCTGGAGGCAGCCAGTTTCCAGCACCCAGGCCAGAGTGATGGGGCAGTGGGGGGAGAGGACAGATGCCGAAATGGTGTTCAGTGGTCAGTAGTTGTCAGGACAGGGCAGAAGTCATGTTACAAGGCGAAGCAGTGAGTAGAGCGTTGAGGACACAGAGGCAGGACACACAGCAAGTCATACCTCCTTGTGGTCTCTTGACTTCCTGACCAGGAAGAACAGCCACCTACGGGCGAGCTTGCCTCAGAGGCACCAGGCGCTCGCTTTCGCTCAGACAGCACAGGGAGTTCCATTTACTCGTTTATGAAAGGAAAGCTCAGCGCAGGGAAAATGGAAGTTATTGTCTCTCTAAAAGCCTTTTCCTCTAATACCTGCAGGGGCCAGATAGCCCAGACTGGATTTAATCAGTTAAGGTCAGAGCCATTAGCATCCATTAAGGCGCTGCTATCTGGGGTGTCTTTTGAAGTTCCGTGTGGACCAGGCAGATCCTTTCAAGTCCTGAAGTGATTTTGTTTTGGCTGCGGCCAGCCAGCGGGGGAGCCAAGCCAGGGCCTCAGGGGACCCAGGATACACTGCAAGCTGGGGCCCTGCCATCACCCAGCACAGAAAGGGCTCTGAGCGGGGTCTGCTCCAGGAGATGAGTCTAGCCTCTCAGAGGGTCTCTGCTCTGTCAGCACAAACTGAGTGTCTAGGTCAACTTATCCCATCTACAAAATGGAAATGATGGTAATAAGGCTAAAACCTGATCCAGGAGGTTCCTGCATTTATCATAGTGTAACATGAAATTGAGTACTTAATTGAAGTGTGTGTGTGTGTGTGTGTGTGTGTGTGTGTGTGTGTGTGTTGAATAGAGAGCTTCCATCTAGTTAAAAAATTTAAAAACTGAGATTTTTTTTCTCTTTAGTCCATTAACTCCAAATCACAGAACAGACAGACGTTACAGACGCGCATCCAATGGGCTGTTTATAACCACATTCTTCATTTCGTTGGAGGCACTCGTAATTGTTTCATTTCAAAGACAGTGCTATTTAAAGGTCATGACAAATCTTATTGGAAAGCTCCAGTAAACATACGTTATTTCACTGAGCATTTCTGGAAATTACCTCAGAATTGTTCAAGATGGTACAGGGCAGGTTTGCTTCTCTCAGAAAGAAGCAAATGGTAATTTAGTAGCTGTGGATTCAAACTAAATAATGTTGCCAAAACAGTAGGAAACATCTCACTCAGGACCTTACCTTAACCAGTGGTGATAATTCTCATTTTCATGAAAGCTAAATACAACTTAGGGCTTCTGAAGCTCTCTACTAATGCACAGTGGGTTCGTTTAATGTTTCATCTTTCCACTGCTTTGATGTATGGATTTGTTTATTTTGTCATCATCTTGTTTAAAGACACTCTATGATTATTTGATGGCTATGCCCATTCTTGCCATCCTTGAGATTTTAAAAACTACCTGTCATGGGCAATCACTAGGACCATTCTGCTGAAAGAGAATAATGGGATTAAAATACCACACACATGCAAGGAATATCTAGGAACATAGTGGAGTCGATTTAAATATATACTGAATCAAGGATAAATGCATTGGGTAGAACACAGATACAAGTTCATTCCACTTCAAGGTCTGTGGATACAAAGCACATCTTTCCTCCAGGTAGTGCTGCTGGTGGTGAAGGGCTGGCTTTGGGTGGCCCTGAGACGTCTGTCTCCTTTTGGGTAACTCTGCCCCTGGCAAGGAGCTGGGTGACGGTCACAGGCATGGCAAACTGTTCCACTGTGAACAGGGATTCTCACAGGCTTAAGAGAAAACGTTTTCTCAGAGCACAGCCCTCTGCCCTCAGATTCCACTTCTCACCTTCACCTGGACCTGCTCATCCCTTCAGAGCAAGGGCCACCCTCCCAGTGATGGGCTCCAGGGAGGGGTGTGGGTGAGAAGGCTACGGAGAAGCTGCTGAAGTTCCCTCCTGGACCACAACCTGGGAATTTTACAGATCTCTCACTGCACCACTTTCATCTTAAAAGGTCTGCTGCAGACTGAATGTGTCCCCCAGATCCCTATGTTGAAGTCCTGACCCCCAAGTGGGGGTATTAGGAGGTGGGCCTTTGGGGTTGATGAGGCCATGAAGGTGGGGCCCTCATGAATGGGATTAGTGCCCTTTTAAAAGAGACCACAGGGAGCTCCCTCACCCCTTCCACTATGTGATGTTACAGCTAAAAGATGACTGTCCGTGAACCAGGACTCCAAGTCTGCCTGCTGGCGCCTTGATCTTGGACTTCCCAG
The DNA here is from genome assembly GCF_951394435.1 of Stenella coeruleoalba. Lineage (NCBI taxonomy): Eukaryota > Metazoa > Chordata > Mammalia > Artiodactyla > Delphinidae > Stenella > Stenella coeruleoalba. Next base: position 2,598,700 of record NC_137164.1, read on the forward strand.
CCTCCAGCACTGGGAGAAATAAGTGTTTGCTGTTTATAAGCTGCCCAGTAGATGGTATTCTGTGACAGCAGCCAAACTGATTAAGACAACACTAGAAGTAGAGAACCCCATTCAGGTTTCTCATAATCATGGTTTTTCATAATTAAAATTATGATATGACTTAACAGTGCTTGGTGTCCAGGTGCTTTTAAAATAAAAATGTGATCTCTATAATATTATTATGCTGTAAATAGTACGAAATAGAGTTGGTATGGTTCTTAATAGTCTGCAAAAGCACTTCCCTACAATTTAACTTGTTCAAGCCTAGAAGGGAGGTAACAAACACAAGTGTTCTTACTGTGATGCCCATCTCAGGTGCAGATACTGAGATTTAGAGACATCTAAACTTATGTGTCAGAGTTGTCATCTGTCTGACCTACTAAAAGCCATTCTTTCCCACTTCACACCATTATCCTTGATCAAAATTTTGTAAAATTCCTTTGTTATGCAGTCCTGGGGCAGGTGGAGTTTCTCATCCATTTACACAGTCACTGTAAAGCTGAATCAATAGTGCTGGAAACCTGGATCTAATAGAATCCTTTAAAACGTGGCAAGCACTCAGTACACCTAAAGTAACAAAAAGAACTTGCTGTAGTATTACTCTGCCACATATAGGCCTGAAAATGCCAGTCTGGGGACAGAGGTAGTGGAACCACTGCCATTTTCTCTGGCTGCAGCGGCTGAGTCCTCTGCAAACCACAGAACCCCAGCCCCCAGCATCGCTCCTGCCGGGAGCAAGCGTGCGGTCCATGTTTCCTGACTGCTTGTTGAAACATGCGATTTATTTCTTGCTAAACACTGATTAACGCTGGATTCATTTAAAGTGTTGAATAGTAGACACATCATCAAGCCCACAAATACGTCTCTCCTGTGACTAAACAAAATGTCCACCGACTTAGTATATTTTCCCTCCTTCCTGACTTGCATTCCTATCACGAACAGAAATCCTCTCTAGTGAGCTCTGTGCACCTCGGAAATCTCTCATCACTGTCTTTTTTTCCTCTAATGTCTTTGCCTCAGTTCAGTGACTCCACAATGTTGCTGATTTGATCCTTTCTAAGCTGCTCCGTGAAAGGCAGGCTGCCCGTGTCTACTCACAGGGAAACAACTAGCAAATGGAGTTCCTGAGTTCGTGGAAACCAGCCAAATGCTTCTGGGGCTCCTGCTGGGGCTCCTGCTGGGGCCCGTCCACCTCTGCCGTCACCTAATCACAGTGTTGCTTTTCTCAGGGGACCAGAAACAGCCGTCTTTCTTCTGTCATTCATTATTTCCCTTTTCAAACAGTTTTGAACCGTGTTTTCTATCCATCCTCTTACAGAACTGGATCAAATGTATTCTTTCACGAGGCTAATCTGAAATGTGGGTCTAGAGTACGGGATCTCGAACAATCCTTCCAGTTCCGAAGACACGGGCCCACAGGTAGGGGAAGGCACCTCTTTTGATTTAAAGTTGTCTCATCCAGAGGGAAAAAAAAAAACCAAAGGGATTACTTAATAATTATTTCCAAGGTCCCGTAAAGCCGGCCTCACCCTTAGTAGCAGTGCTTTAAGACAGAAGAGGATGTGGTGGTGCAGTGGTTGAGAGTCCGCCTGCTGATGCAGGGGACACGGGTTCGTGCCCCGGTCCGGGAAGATCCCACATGCCGCGGAGCGGCTGGGCCCGTGAGCCATGGCCGCTGAGCCTGCACGTCTGGAGCCTGTGCTCCGCAACGGGAGAGGCCACAACAGTGAGAGGCCCGCGTATTGAAGAAAAAAAAAAGACAGAAGAGAATGAATGGTCAAAATCAGCGGTTCTCAAGTCGAGGGGGCTCTTTGCCTCCCAGGGGACATTTGCAATGTCTGGAGATATTTTTCATTATCTTGACTGGGGCTTGGGAGCAGCTGCTACTCTCTTGTAGCAGGTAGAGGTCAGGGGTGTGGCTGAACATCCTGCAGTGCAGGGGACAGCCCCCCCGCCCCGCAAAAGAATGTTGTTGTGTGAGATTGACACCTTCCTGACCACCACACACCTGTCTCTGAACCACAAGACTAGGGGAGTTTTCCCAATCTTGCGACAGAGAAAATGCATAAGGGTGTGGTGATGCTTATTGCCATTCTCTGCTCACCTGTTGCTGATGCTGAGAAATAGCTCCGTGATTGCATGCACATCCGTCCCTTCACTGTTGCTCTTCCCTTTGACAAGACTGTGGGGAATGCAGGCTTGCAGAGGGTTTTCCAGAGACCCATGTAATTTTAGACATTCTGGTCTGGATATATTTTTTCTCTTCATTTTCTGAACTGACTTGACTGTAGATTAATATTGTCTTTACTCTGGTTTTAAGGTCTTAAAAGCAACTATAGCCATTTAGAGGGTATCAGATGTCATTGAGGTGAGTAACCGCGATCATCATTAGATCTGACTTGTGTTCCATCTGCCCACTCTGCCTTAAATTGTAGGCTCCATGATAACTAAATTTAACTTGGAAATGTTTTCTGTCGTGTTTATATAACATGTTTTGACCAGCTCTGCCTAGCAGCAAGCCAGAAGAGAAAACCGTAAATAGATTTTAAAAGTTTTATGATTCAGTGCAAACAGTAATCCACATTCAGGGTTAAACCTTGAAATTCCAGAAAGATTTGAAGGTTTTATAAGGTTTACCTACCTATTATGTTAACTTCTACCTTCTTTAGTATCTAACTTAATTGCCTTGAAAGACAGTTCTTACAATGACTGGTTTTGTTTTCTTTGTGTTTAACCTAGATTTTGCCAATATATGTAGCTGATTTCACTAACTCTCAAACATTTGCTGCCTTTGGGGGATAATATCTTTAAAACTATAATAGATGACAATAAGTCTGCCAGGATGCTGTCTTAGGTGGATAAGATTTCCGTGGTGGAGCTAATTATATAGGACACTGGGTGGTGTAGCATTTAAAATCCAGAACCAGAGTCCGACAGCCTGGGTTCATATTCAGCCTTACCACTGGAGGGTGGGAGTGTAGCCACTTGATTCAATCTCTCTGTTTCCTTGTGTGTAGCATGGGAATAATAACTGTATCTCCCTCACAGGTATTTGTCAGAAGTAAATTAGTTAAATCAGTGGTTTTCAAAGTGTGGTCCACAATCTGGTAGCAGCATCACCTGAGAACTATTTGAAATGCACATTTTCTGGCCCTGCCCAGACCCACTAAACCATAAGCCATCCAGGTGGTTCCGATGCACACAGAACTTTGAGAACCACCAAGTTAAGCCACGTCCTAATAAGCATACGGTAAACCTTAGCTACTATTATCATGCCGTCTCTGTAAGGCTTCTCTTTTCTAAAGCAGTTTATACCACTGTCTACTTATTTCTTTGGAAACATCCATTTCTGACGCGCCCTGGCTTCCGTACCCTCCTGGCTTTCAGTCAAGCCCAAAGCGACTCACCCAGACTCCGGCTCCTCCCTCACCCCTCCTCCTTCCTGGCTCTGGGGACTCCCCACCACCCCTTCCCTGCCCCGCGGTCCCCATCCTTCCTCCGTGAGGCCTGCGCAGACCTCGAGGCAGGGGAGGTGCTCTCTTTGCTTTCCCAGAACATATGACAATGTGAGAAAGGGCACATGCCCTGATGCCAGAAACCACAGGGACGTTGTAATGGTTTCCTTTAGGACACAGATCTCCACCTTTGTGGTTCATCACACCGCACAATTGCAGGGGGCACCATTCGTACCATATTCCATGTAACCCTGCCCAGGTGTCTTCCTAAAGGGAATTTTTAGGACAGATAGGGAGGAGAGAAGATGACCTCACAGCCCTGAGAACAGTGTTTTTGGTGAAATGGGGCCCCCGGCACGTCTCAGAGTGCTGGCCTTGCTTGCCCAGCAGAAAGGAAAGGCTCGTTTGGGACTTGGACACCAAGCAGAAAGCAAAGAGGCAGTGTCGTCCTAGAAGGACTTCGGAGGAAGAAAACCTGGTGTGATACCAGCAGCATCCCTGTCCTCACTCAGCTTCACAGATTAATTTAACTGACAGAAAAAGGAAGAGCAAGCTTCCTTCTGAGGAGTGCAGCACAGAAAGGGGAGGGGAGAGAGTGACAAACACGACCTTGGCCAGGCGACCCTGGGCAACATCAACAGTCATAAAGCATGCTGACAGCACATGCCCTTGATCTTATACAATATGGTGAAAAGGGTACTTCACCTCTGTGGTCTTCCTCCCCAAAGCCCATAGCCCTGGTCTAATCGTGAGAAGAACACTAGATGATCCCATCAGAGGGACAGACCACAAAATGCCTGACTAGTGCTCCTCAGATGTCCAGGTCAGCAAGAATAAGGAACATCTGAGAAACTGTCAAAGACCAGGATCGACTAAGGCGCCATGAGGACTAAATGTGACGTGTCCTCGATGGGATCCTGCAGCAGAAGAAGACATTAGGAAAAACTAAGGAAATCTGTCCAAAGTATGGACTTCAATAACAGTGCATCAATATTGATTCGTTCATTGTGACAAATGTACCATACTAATGTAAGATGTTAATGATAGGGGAAACTGGGTAAGAGGTATATGGGAAATCTTTTCAATATCTTCATAATTTTTCTTTAAATCTCAAATATTTCTAAGAGTTAACGTTTGTTAAAAAGAAATAAAACAGTAAGACTTGAGGGGATTCAGCCACTATGGAGAGCAGTATGAGTTTCCTTAACAAACTAAAAATAGAGCCAACATATAATCCTGCAGTCCCACTCCTGGGCTTATATATATCCAGAGAAAACCATAATTCGAAAAGGTACATGCGCTCCAGTGTTCATAGCAGCACTATTTCCAATAGCCAAGACATGGAAGCAACCTAAATGTCCATCAACAGGTGAACAGATAAAGACGATGTGGCGTATACATACAATGGAATATTACTCAGCCATGGAAAAGAATGAAATAATGCCATTTGCAGAAACCTGGATGGACCTAGAGATTATTATACGAAGTGAAGTAAATCAGACAGAAAGACAAATACCATATGGTATCGCTTATATGTGGAATCTAAAAAAAAGATACAAATGAACTTATTTACAAAACAGAAATAGACTCATAGCCATGGAAAACAAATTATGGTTACCAGAGGGGAAGGGGGGGCATAAATTAGGAGTCTGGGATTAGCATATACACACTACTATATATAAAACAGATAAACAACAAGGACCTACTGCATAGCACAGGGAACTCTACTCAGTATTTTGTAATAACCCATAAGAACTTGAGAAAAAAAAATATATATATGTATAACTGAATCACTTGGCTGTACACCTGAAACTAACACAACATTGTAAATTGATTACACTTCAATTAAAGAAAAAAAGTCTTGAGGGGCGAGTGTGACAGTGGGCATACCTGACATTCGTGTTGCAGTTCCAGCCAACATTTCTAGCCTTATTTCCTCTATTTAAACCTTACACATCAGCCAATATGACGATGATTTCCTTAAGGTCAGGATTTTACTGTTTATTCTCCGCAGTCTTGCATACAGGATGTGCTTAATTGTTTGAGAAATTGACAGAAGGGAAGAGAGAAGAAGAAAGGGAGAGATAGAACCTTTCAGAGAAACAAATGAATTTTCCTAATTTCTTGGAAGATACAAGAGATAAAGCTGAGGTCATAAAGTACAAGTTAAGGAAAATTTCTACCTGAAGAAACTTCTAAAACAGAACATGGTGGTGAGGAAAAGTCGTAGTGTTTAATTTATTATAAAAGATTTAGCAAATCAGTGGGGGAGCACACTGGATTTTAAAGGCTCTGCTTCAAGACATGCAAGCATTTTAAGGTCCTCCCCTAAGTACAAAGCCTGCTAGAGCTCATCAATTCAAATAAAGCTTTGGTTGTGGTTATCTGCAGGATGTTTTCCTATCATGTCTTGTCTCACATGAGACTCTTTAAACAAGTGCTCTAATGGTCTAGATTTCCTTTGTAGGTGCTGCTGCTGCTGGCCCACCCGATATCCATTCCCTCACCTTCCTTGCAAAGAACCTGTCTGTTCAGGAAGCTCCCAGCATGCTCAGGAAAGGTGGGCTCTCCTAGGCCCAGGTGGTTACCTTTGATTGCCCTATGACATCACGGTGATCCCAGTCACCTTTGCCACTGATGGTTTAAGGGCAGGGATGTTACTCATTCTGGTCAAGGATATGAGAGAAGTTTATTGGGAGGGGTTGTTTGCTTACATTGTTTAATGAGTACAGAGTTGCAGTTTTGCAAGATGAAAATGTTCTGGAGATCGGTTGCATGACAATGTGAATATACTTAGCACTACTGTACATTTAAAGATGGTTAAGATGGTAAATTTTGTTAAGTGTGTTTTACCACAATTAATACTTTAAAAATATATATTGAGTATTCCAGTCTATAAACACAGTGTATCTATTTGTTCAGATATTCTTTCGTTTCTCACAGCAATGTTTTGTTGTTGGTGGTGGTTTTGTTTTTTTTTGTGGTACGCAGGCCTCTCACTGTTGTGGTCTCTCACTAATGTGGCCTCTCCCGCTGCGGAGCACAGGCTCCGGACGCGCAGGCTCAGCGGCCATGGCTCACGGGCCCAGCCACTCCGTGGCATGTGGGATCTTCCCGGACCGTGGCACGAACCCATGTCCCCTGCATCGGCAGGCGGACTCTCAACCACTGCGCCACCAGGGAAGCCCTCTCACAGCAATGTTTTTTAGTTTCCAATGACCAGATTTTACAATATTTTGTTAAATTTATTGCTAGGCACTTCATGGTTTTGATGTCATTGTAAATGGTGTTGTTCAAAGACAGTTTTACTACTTCCTCTTAATTTGTATTTCTTCCTTCCATCCTGCCTTCCTTCCTTCTCTTCTTTCTTTTTTGGCGATGTTGAACTCAAGTGGGGAGACAGGCATCCTGCCGTCCTCCCAGTCTTAGAGAGAAAATGTTCGGTCTTTCTCCATTAAGTATGTTGTTAATGCTAGGTTTTTCACAGATTACCGGATGGAGGAAGTTCCCTTTTATTCCTAGTTTGTTTAGAGTATTTATTATTAGTGGGTGTTGCATTTTGTCAAATACTTTTCCTTGCATGCACTGAGATTATCTGGAAGTTATGTGTATTCTGTTAATATGGTGAAGTATCTTGATGATCTTTAGCCATCCTTAGATTCCCAGCAGGAAACCCACTTAACCATGATGCACTATCCTCTTTATGTGTTAATGTGCTTGATTGGCTAACATTTGCTAAGGATTTTTTGCCTCTGTGTTCACAATATATCTTTTTTCTTGTAATGTAAATGGCTGTCTTTTTTCTTGTAATGTCATTTTCTGGATTTGGTATCTGGACAATACTTACATCATAAAATTAAGAAGTATTCACTTCTATATTTTCTCAAAGGTTGATAGAAAGGCTTTGGGTAGAATTCAGCAGTCCAAAACGATCTGAGTCTGGAATTTTCTTTATCAAGAGATTTAACCACAGATTAAAATATTTAATAAGCATAGCCTATTCATATTTTCTGTTTCCTCTTGAATCATGTTGGTAGTTTGTGTCTTTTGAGTGATTTGTCCATTTAAAGTTTTTTAATTTATTGACATAAAGTTGTTCACAATATCTCATTATCCTTTTAATATCTGCATGATCTGTATGATGACCCACTCTCATTCCTAACATTAGTAATTTGTGTCTTTTTTTCTTAACCACTGTAACTAGAGATTTGTAGATTATACTGATAATTACAGGAAATAGCTTTTGCTTACACTGATTTTCTCTACCGTTTGGTTGATTCCTAATGTATGAATATGTGCTCTAGTCCTTATTTTTTTTCCTTCCTTCTACTTCGGGTTTCATTTGTTCTTCTTCTTCTAGCCTATATAATACCTCTAAATACTACTTAAACTGCACCTTACAAATTTTTATATATTGTGTTTTCATTATCAACAGTACCATGGGTATTGTTTGATTTCCAAATACTTATAGACCTTGCATTTTTATTCAGTTTGGCAATCTCTGACTTTTAATTCAGTTGTTTAGATAATTTTTTTTTGCAAGTCTGCCCATTTGGGTTTAAATCTGGCATGTTGCCATCTATTTTTTCATAACTCATCTGTTCTTTGCTTGTTTATTCTTTTATTCCTGCCTCCTTTTGGATTAATTTAGTATTTTTTACATATTCTCTTTTATCTGCATTATTGACTTATTGGCTATTCACCTTTTATTAGTATTAATATTTATTAGCTACTCTATATTTTACAATAAATATCTTTAATTTTTGTCTTTTCTTCAAATAATATTGTAACTTTTCATGTGTAATGTAGGAGCCTATAACAGGATACTTCCCTTTCACTCCATTGCATTCTCTGTGCTGCTGTTGTCAGACATTTTACTTCTACATTTATTACAAACTACACAACACATTCTTCTTTAAACTGTCGTTTACATTTGCCTATACATTTCCCATTTCTGATGTTTTTCTCTCCTTTTTAAAATTCAAGTTACTGATATGATTTTACTTCTTCCTGAGGAATATCTTTTAACATTTCTTACAGCACAAGCTGGGGAAAAGTCTTTCCAGATTTTGTTTGTCTGAAAATGACCATTTTGTCTTTATTTTTGAGGAATATTTTCACTGGATATATACTCCTGTGTTCCCACTTTTCTTTTAGGAATTTAAAGATGTCTTTCCATTGTTTTCTGGCTTTTACTGGTTATGATGAGAAGGATGGGACATTCTTAATTTTGTTCTTGGTACATAATGCTCCCTCCCACCCCGGGGCTGCATTTAAAATTTTCTCTTCATCATTGGTTTTCAGTAATTTGAGTGTGATGTGCCTTAGTATGTTTTTTTTTTTCATGTTTCTTCTGCTTGGAATTTATTGAGCTTATTGGTTTATAGTTTTAATCAAATTTTGAAAATTTTGACTCTTATTTCAAAAAAATTTTTCCTGCCCTCTTCTCACTCAAATGATATGTTAAATCACTTATTTTCCCACGTCACTAAAGCACTGTTCATTTTTGTCCAGTCATTTTTTTCCCTCTCTCCATGATTCAATTTGGAGTTTCCATTGCTATGTCTACAGTTTCACTTACTTCCTTCTGCAGTGTTTAATCTGCTGTTAATCTCAGTGAGTGAGTTTTCTCTTTCCAGGTATTGTAATTTTCAACTCTAGAAGTAATACGATATATGTACATCTGAGTAAGTTCTTCCAGGTCTAAAGCCCAGAAGACAGTAGGACTCACACTGTTGGTTTCCCCTCCCTCCAGAATCACACCCCTGTGCTCTCTGTGGTCCAACATCTTCAAGCAGTTGTTTCAAAAATTTTGTCTCCTTTTCTGGTTCTCCATGGCAGAAGGCCAAGTCCATGACAACGATGACAGCATGACTGAAAGTGGAAGTTGTTGATAAGCTTTTAACACACTAATTATATAACCTTCTTCCCCTTACCCACCTTTTCTTGTTTTCAGTTTCTCCTACTAGAATGTAAGTTCTGTAAGGTCAGGGAATTCAGTCTGTTTCCTTCCTGCTACATCTCCATTACCTAAAATATACCGTAAATATTTGTTACATTATTGAATCAGTTATTTATTTCTTTATGCAATTTGAAGTACTTTAGCCAAGCAAGAATGACACTGTATTTGTTCCAGTAAACTCAGGTTTTGACATGGCACAGTCCATATTCGTGATCATGAGTCCACATTCAGGGGTGTTTAGCTAGTATGACATCAGTCAGCATGTGAAGCGTCACTAATTAGCAAAATGTATGTGAAAAATGGGCTCTCACTGGTGAAATTAAAGGTATTCAGAATATGGGGATAGGCTAGCATATTTCAGAGACATTCCTCACCCTTATAGGACATAAGAATTCAGTGAGGCTGTAGTCTGAACCCTTAGTGATAGTATGACGCTTAATCTTTTTTTTTTATTAATTAATTAATTTTGGCTGCACTGTGTCTTTGTTGCTGCGCACAGGCCTTCTTTTGTTGCATTGAGCGGGGGTTACTCTTCGTTGCGGTGCATTGAGCGGGGGTTACTCTTCGTTGCGGTGCACAGGCTTCTCATTGCGGTGGCTTCTCTTGTTGTGGAGCATGGACTCCAGCACCCGGGCTTCAGTAGTTGTGGCTTGTGGGCTCTAGACTGCAGGCTCAGTAGTTGTGGCACACGGGCTTAGTTGCTGCACGGCATGTGGGATCTTCCCGGACCAGGGCTCGAACCCGTGTCCCCTGCATTGGCAGGTGAATTCTTAACCACTACACCACCAGGGAAGCCTGAGGCTTAATCTTTAAACAGTCCTGTCTCCAGCTATTTCTAGGCAAATGTGTTTGCCTGACAGCAACTATGGAATGTTGTCATGCATTTTATGCAGAGCACTCAAATGTACAGAGAGCTGGAATTTCATCTAGATTAGAGAACCAGTTTCATATCTACTTTTTAATCAGTATCTGTTTAGTAAATGTTAGTATGTGTGCAGAAGTTGGCCTAAGATATGCTTTCATTATAGCTGGTAGGGAGGTTTTGGGGCAATAGCTAACCTTCTCCCACCACAAACTTTTCAGGGGTTCCTGCTTTCTACTAAATAGTAGCTAAGAGTTATGTGTAATCAAATTCACTTAGATCAGTTTGTGATTGACCAACTTGATTTATTCCCAAGAAAGTTAACTTAAGAAAAATCTAGTAAGGTGATTCATCTCATCAGTAGATAAAAGGAGGAAAATCTCATGATCATGTTAGAAGATGTATCACAGCTTTGACATATAATTTCTAACAAATTCATGATTTTGTAAAAGTTTTGCAAACAAGAAATGGAAGAGACCTTCTTTAACTTGAAAAGTATTATACCCAAATCTAAGATTAAGTAAACTTACAGAATAAAATGAAAACCAAGGAACAGTTTTTTTTTTAATATTTAATGTATATGTGATACTATAGATGTAGCTTTACGAATCAGTGAGAAAAGTATGAAGTATTCAACCAATTTTGCCCCTTTTACTACCTGGAAGGAATTGACTTTTTGTTTTTTTCTGTGGTAATCTTAAGGTCCTAGCAATCTTTGATTAAAAAGTCTGAACTACTTTAACAGAACACTAAAAAGCTGAATACCTCATCTCTTACTAATAATATCTCAGATACAGTCTTATTGTGTGCAAATAGTTACGTTGCATATACTGGGATAATTGGCAGTCCCCTGGGGGAAAATGCATCTATTTCATTCCATGCACAAATGCATTTAAAAATCTAAGTGTAAAAAGTAAAAGGCTGAAAACTAGAAGGAAGCACTAGAGAATATCCTTATAACTTTGGAATAGGTTAAATATCCCTTAAACAAGACAGAAAAAGCAAACACCTTATCCATTCATCAGAAAGATTTATAAATTTCATTACATTAACATTCTTTAACTTCAGTGTAAAAAAATAACTTAGGCAAAGATAAATGGTAATTGATACACATACAACCGGCCACAAATTAGTATCAAAATTTACGTGTAACATTCAGCAAATCAATAAGTAAAAGACAAACTATGGCAGAAATTGGCAAAGTATATGAATGGGTAGTTCAAAGAAGAAGAAATAGAAATCGCTAGTAAGCGTTTGAAAAGATATTCAACCTCACTCGTAATCAGGGAAATGAAGCTAAAAATAATGAAATATTATTTCATACTTATCAGCTGGCCAAAGCTGAAAGCCAAGCATTGGTTGAGGAGTGCTGGGAACCAGAACAGCCTCTTGGAAAGCAAGTTGGCAACAGCTAACAAATCCCTACATTCCACGTTTAGATCCCCTTGTGAAGCTCTCGTATATGCGTACTTAGAGCTGTAGATAAAGACGTTTAGTGGATGTCCATTGCAGCATTTTGTAACAGTGAAAAGCTGGAAGCAACCTAAATGCTCAGCACCAGGGCAATGAATGAATATTAGACATTAAGATCTACATGGCCGGGCTTCCCTGGTGGCGCAGTGGTTGAGAGTCCGCCTGCCGATGCAGGGGACACGGTGTTCATGCCCCGGACCGGGAAGATCCCACATGTCGCGGAGCGGCTGGGCCCGTGAGCCATGGCCGCTGAGCCTGCACGTCCGGAGTCTGTGCTCCGCAACGGGAGAGGCCACAACAGTGAGAGGCCCGCGTACCGCAAAAAAAAAAAAAAAAAAAAAAAAAAAAAAAAAAAAAGATCTACATGGCCGAGATGATTCTCAGCGCCTAGAACCATGCCCAGCTCTTAGTAGATGCTCAATTAATACTTGTTATATATACGAGTAAGTGAATTCTAGTATGTTCACACCGTCTTGTGTCATACAGCACATAAAACAACCTACATGCAAAAACATCAATGAATCTCAGAGAAAAGACTGCAGAAGAATTTGTGGAGCATAAATCCATACATGTAACTTTCAAAGCACACGTCTTCTCACCTAACACTCCATATATTTCACTTCGTATTTACTGTCTGTCCCTGCACTCTGTCAAATGTCAGCTCCAGGAGAGCAGGAATGTTTGTCTGTTTTATTTACTGCTGAATCCCCAGAAACTGGAACATTGCCTGGTGCAGAGTAGGCTCAGAATGAAATATAAAGGCACAGCGGTCAGGAGGCTGACCTCTTTCAGGACAGTGATTGCCTCTGGGGACCGAGAAATGTGGGTGGAATGTGGGGATGGCTCCAAATATATTTTGTACTGTTCTGTGTTTTAATCAACAACAAAAGAATAGAAGCAAATGTGGCAAATGCTGGCATTAAACAAATCTAAGTGACACATCTTGTCTGTTATATAATTTTTCATATTCTTTAAATTGATGAATAATATCTGTGTAACAAAACACAATCATCTCAAATGTATAGCTTGATGAGATTTTATACACGTGTATGCCCACGTGACCACCAGCTAAATTAACATTCACATGTTCGGCACCCTGTGAAGTTTGCTTGTGCTCCTTCAGGTTCATACCACTTCTGACCCAGACAACCACTATCCTGACTTCAGTAACTAGTAAATCTGCCTGTGCCTGATATTCATATGAATGGCTTCATACAGCACATGCTCTGTTAGTCAACTTAATTTCATTGAGATGTATCCATGTGCTTGCATGTAGCAGTAGATCACTTTTTAAAAAAATGTATAGTATTCCCTTGCGTGAATAGATCACAATTATTTATCTGACCTTCTATGGTGGGAGTTTGATTTTTTTTCCCCTAGTTTTGGGCCTTTATGCATAAAGCATCTATACATTTCAGGAACATATTTGTTTGTGTACATATGCTTTCATTTCTCTTGCATAGATCCTGGAACTAGAATTTCTGAGTCTTAGGTTAGGGATATGCTTGGATCTGGTAAAAACTGCCGAGTGGTCTTCTGAAGTGGTCACACCATCAACACCAGTGGTGTCTGCGTTTCAGCTTCTCCAGTCCTCAAGAGCACCTGCTGCTACTGTCCGTCTTCTTAGGTTTTAGCCATTCCGGTGGCTGTGGCAGCTTCTTGTTTAAGGTTCTAATGTGCATTTTCCTTCTTTTTTTATTATTATTTTTTACATTTTTATTTTATACTGGAGTACAGTTGATTAACAATGTTGTGTTAGTTTCAGGTGTACAGCACAGTGATTCAGTTATACATGTACATGTATCTATTCTTTTTCAAATTCTTTTCCCATTTAGGTTATTACGAAGTATTGAGCAGAGTTCCCTGTGCTATACAGTAGGTCATTGTTGGTTATCTATTTTATTTATTTATTTATTTATATTGGAATAGAATTGCTTTACAATGTTGTGTTATTTTCCACCATACAATGAAGTGAATCAGCTGTATGTATACCTATATCCCCTCCCTCTTGGACCTCCCTTCCCCACATCCCATCCATCTAGGTCCTCACAGAGCACTGAACTGAGCTTCCTGGGCTTTACAGCATGTTCCCACTAGCCATCTGTTTTACCGTAACTGAAAAGGACACATGCACCCCAGTGTTCATTGCAGCACTATTTACAATAGCCAGGTCATGGAAACAACCTAAATGCCCATCAACAGATGAATGGATAAAGAAGATGTGGCACATATATACAAAGGAATATTACTCAGCCATAAAAAGGAATGAAATTGGGTCATTTGTAGAGATGTGGGTGGCCCTAGAGTCTGTCACACAGAGTGAATTAAGCCAGAAAGAGAAAAACAAATATCATATATTAATGCATGTATGTGGTTATCTATTTTAAATATAGCAGTGTGTACATGTCATTCCCAAACTCCCAATCTGTCTGTCCCCTCCTTCCCCTCTGGCAACCATAAGTTCGTCCTCCATGTCTGTGTATCGGTTTCTGTTTCGTAAATAAGTTCATTTGTATCATTTTTTAGATTCTGCTTATAAGCAATATCATATGATGTTTGTCTTTCTCTGTCTGACTTAACTTCACTTAGTATGATCATCTCCAGGTCCATCCATGTTGCTGCAAATGGCATTATTTCATTCTTTTTAAAGGCTGAGTAATATTCCATTGTATATACGTACCACATCTTCTTTATCCATTCATCTGTCAATGGACGTTTAGGTTGCTTCCATGTCCTGGCTATTGTAAACAGCGCTGCAATGAACATTGGGGTGCATGTATCCTTTCAAACCATGTTTTTCTTTGGATATATGCCCAGGAGTAGGATTGGTGGGTCATATGGTAGCCCTATTTTCAGTTTCTTAAGGAACCTCCATACTGTTCTCCATAGTGGTTTTACAAATTTACATTCCCACCAACAGTGCAAGAGGGTTCCCTTTTCTCCACACCCTTTCCAGTATTTATTGTTTGTAGACTTTTTGATGATGGCCATTCTGCCTGGTGTGAGGTGATACCTCACTGTGGTTTTGATTTGCATTTCTCCAATAATCAGTGGTGTTGAGCATCCTTTCATGTGCCTCTTGGCCATCTGTATGTCATCTCTGGAGAAATGTCCATTTAGGTCTTCTGCCCATTTTCTGATTGGGTTGCTTGTTTTTTGATATTGAGCCACGTGAGCTGTTTGTAAATTTTGGAGATTAATCCCTCGCCAGTTGCACGGTTTGCAAATATTTTCTCCCGTTCTGTAGGTTGTCTTTTTGTTTTGTGTATGGTTTCCTTCGCTGTGCAAATTCTGAGTAATAGCACTGAGCACCTTCATTTACTTGTTGGCCTTGGGAGCCCACTTTTGTGAAGCGCCCCATCTAACAATTAGGTTGTTTGCCTTTCTTATCATTTGTAAGAATTCTTCATCTGTTCTGAGACAGGCTCTTCAGGTCCTCATATCGTGAATATCCTTCCCTAGTCTGGCTTGCTTTCCACATTCTTAATGATGTTTTTTGGTAACTAGAAATTTAGAATCTTGGTAAGATCCACCTGCATGTTTTTGTATATTTAAAATATTTTGTAATTTAAAAATTTTAATTGAAAATAACAAAGAGAGGGCTTCCCTGGTGGCGCAGTGGTTGAGAGTCCGCCTGCCGATGCAGGGGACACGGGTTTGTGCCCCGGTCCGGGAAGATCGTGGCTGGGCCCGTGAGCCATGGCTGCTGGGCCTGCGCGTCCGGAGCCTGTGCTCCGCAACGGGAGAGGCCACAACAGTGAGAGGCCTGCGCACCGCAAAAAAAAAAATAACAAAGAGAGAAGGGCCTTTTCCTTTTCCTCCCGGTTAGAACATATGGTTGGAAGGATCCTTCCTCCCTCCCTCCCTTCCTTTCCTTCCTCTTCCTTCCTTCCTTTTTCGCCTTCTTTCCTTCTGTATTCCTTCCTTTTTTCTCTTCCTTCCTTCATTTGCTATATATTCCATGACTTGTCTCTAACTCCAGGATCAGCATGGAGGGTAAGCTCTTCCTGCTGTCTGTGGCCCACCCCTCCTTCCCCTCTGCCCTCTCCCCTGTGAGCCTTCCTTGGGGGCAGAGGCAGGTCTTCCTCCCTGGGGACTGGGAACACGCAGGCCTGGAGGGGAGTGGGGGTGAAGGCCCAGCGCGCAACCCCGCAGCCCCATGCACCCCAAAGGAAGGGCAGGCGGGTGGCAGGTGCTGTTGCATAGGGCAGGCTGCTCCCGCCCCACCGAGTTTCTGAAAAGTGTCCCCGGGGCATAAATGCTGGGACAAACTGTGTGGAGAGGCGGGGCGGCCCGGACACACTCACGTGTGGAGAATAATACCACAGAATTTATAGAGGAAAAACAGAGATAACATAGTACAGCATAAGGCATAGCTTAGAAAAGAGAATACATGCTAATCTACGCATCAAAAGAGTAATAGAATCAAGGGGATCAAATTTGAGAAACAGGTCATTCCTAACGGAAATTAGTCATTTATTTATTCAACCACTATCTATCGGCCATCCACTGTGCCGTACCCCACGTGAGGTGCTGAGAATTACTAGTAGCTCCTAAAAGGCATTGATCCAGTCGCTAAAGGAGCTCAAAGGGCAGGGCTGGAGCCACATTATGAAATATACAATACGACAGGTACCATTGCTTTTCTTAATCTTCTTTTGCAAGCTTCTCCCAGCTGCTTTCCCGTCTCTGTGGTTCATCTTTGAACTTTAGACACCAGAACTAAAAATTTATTATAGGAAATATATATATAGTTAGTGTAGTTGTGTCTTAGTGAGAATTTAGGTCTCCCAATAGTATTCCCGTTTTAAAGTCTATCTATTTTAATTGAATACATAAATAGTTACGTCTTAGTGGGAATTTAGGTCAGCTATCCTCTCCCAGTAGTATTCCTGTTTTAAAGCTTATCTACTTCAGTTAAAATGGTTGACTGGCTCCAGTAAAGGAAATCAGAAGAAGGTAGAAACAACCCATCAGCAGACGATGACGATAAAAGGTCCTTTCTGTTACTCCCTCCTCCCAGGTAAACTATCTCACGTTTTATTATAGTTAGGAACTTGAAAGGCCAGTTTATTTAACTGTGTGCTTGAAATAACCTCAGTTAGAGTGAAAAGGAAAGTCTTGAGCTGGATCAGACGCTGCATGGATTTACATCACGGAACAGCAAAGGAATATTTCCTCTGCAGTCTGCTTCTCCAGAGAGGACCGCTGGGCTGCGCAGAGCAGTGTTTGTTTACAGGAGTAAGTTGATATAGTTGAGAGGGTCCAGAGCAAGGCACCAAAATGATCAAAGGAGCGGCTGTGCATTAAGGTCAAAAGGCCTGGCAGAGTGTAGACTGGCCGAGCAATGGTGGAGAGGGAGGGGATGCTGCCTGGGTGCTCGATAAGAGTTCTACAAATATTTGAATGGCGTTAACACCCGTGAAGGCAGGTCCTTATTCTGCTTCCTTGGAGGTGACATAATGTGAAACAGTAAAGGTAAAAGTAAAGAAAGAACAAAGTACCCAGAATATCAGGAAATATTTCCTACGAATAACAACTGAAGTTTTTGAAAAATGTCAAACAGTAGATCCGCTATGCCCATAGTGGAAACTGACCATGAATAACTTCCCTTGTTTGAGAATCATTGTCTTTCTTACCTTATTACCCAACATTGGATGCTTACTAACCCACCTTCTTCTACCTGTTGCTCAAATTCTTTCATATCCTTAGAGATCCCATCAGTGACGTTGTACCTACTTTTTGGCAGAATGTGATTTACGTAGCCAAGTTATATAGACATATACAAATAAGAAGCTTCTAAAGTGGCCATCGCTGTATGGTTCCATATGTAGCATCTTTGTTAATCAAGGAAGGCAAAGGTTAGAATCACAGGGTTTTAAGAACCAGAAGCAAGCTTGAGGGAACCACTGTCATCAGAGAGGCTGGTTGACTTCTCCAAAATGCACCCGCCTGATGACTGAGGAGAGAAAAGAAGCAGGTCTCACCATCGTGGGGCCTCATTCCCAGTCTACGGCAAAAACTTTTTCTTTCCAAAAATGCAGTGCTCTCTGACTCTATATGACAGTCTCAATTTCATTTTTCTTAAAGCTACAATTAGGAAATTTTAGGAAATGTTTCTTTGCCAGATTTCCAAATTCTCCCACTTTTATTATTGCTAAGAAGAGATCTATTTAAATTTGCACATTAGGTTCATTCACAGTGCAGCTCTTGTCCTAGTGGGAAGATGACTTTGGACAAGACTTCCCTGAATGTCGGCCCATCACGGTCCTCCACACGGCGAGCAGCTGGAGCCGAGAGGGATGGTTTCTCCCTCGACGCAGAGGAGCAGCCCTGCTCCGCACAGCTTCTCTATGGAGATAGAGCTTCCCGTTGGGCACACCTAAGTCTGACGTAGGAGGACCGAGTTGCCAAGAACCCTGTAACAGTCTCCCCAGAGTCTGGGACAGTCTTACCAAGGGAAGTGTTGAAGGTTGGGACTATGGTTCTTTCTTTCTACCTAAGAAATTCACTAGTGGCGAGATGATTGTGGTGAGCGAACTGCATCGCACAGTGATGCATGGTACATTTCACCCCCTGATCTCACCCTCCACTGACTGTTTGGATCTCGGCGCTGAGCTGGTCTCGGGGTCGGCCAAGATGAGTGACTCGTGGTTCCTGCCTTTCAGGAGCTCAGGGTCTGATGTGCAAAGTGGAAACAGAGACCAATTTATAGCACTGTGTGGTGGGGAGCTATGATAGGGCCAGCACGTGCTGTAGAGATAGAGAGTCCCACAGAGATGAGTACTGCCGACGGAATATGTGTTTTTGCCGACGGAATATGTGTTTCTTATTGTAAATCACATTATACATACAAATGCTGAAAACCCTTTAGTATGTAAACTACTCTGGAGGTGACTTGCTAGCTTGACATTGCTGGTAAAATCAAGGAGACTAGCTCGGAGAAGTCAGGCTTCCTCATCATCACACAAAAATCTAGAAATCGGGCAAAATAAAATGTAAAATTGTTTCATTGTGCATTAACATGCAAGGGTAGATACTGGAGGAAGGGAATAGGAAATGAAGTGAGAAATGAGGATAGAAGGGAAAACATGTAAAATAAAACAAAGTAAAATACAGTACAGCAAAACAAAATAGGAGAAAGTAAAACACGTCAGAAGAGTCTGTAAGCAGATAACAGTGTGCCTGGAGCTAAGAATAGCGATTGATCGTGTTAAATGCGTGTACAAACACGGAACATTTCAAAGTAGCAGATTTGGAGACAATATTTGCAACATATACAACATAAATTATTATTTATAAACCAAAATCGTTGTTTCAAATCAATCAGAACACATTAAATAAGAGAAAAAGACAGGAAATCACAATAGTGGACACACAAATGACCAATAAATATGGGAAAAGTTGCCTCAGTTCACTTGCAGTTAATATGGAATGCAGATTAAACTGAGACAGTACTGTTCACCTGTCTCATTGGCAAAAAAAAAGTGGAAAATACCGGTAAGTCTCAGTGTGAAGCAAAGGTGAAGGTTGGGGTAAAAGAGCTCATTTTTATATGCTGCTGGCAGTAATACTAAATGATAAAAACATTTTGGGAGAGTAATGCAGAGATACCATAAAATGTTGTATCATTTCACCTAGCAATGTTCTAGGAGCCTTTCCTAAAGAAATATTAGCATTTTCTGGCAAAGATATTAACTATGGTACTGTTTACAATAACAAAATAATTGGGAATAACTTAATATCCACTAATAAGGAAATACCATGCTAGCATTCTGATATATTTAGTGTACAAAAGGTAAGTTTTAAAAACAATAGAGCAGAATATAGCAAAACCACATTTTTGTTTAAAAATAAGTAACTGTGTGTGCGTGTGTGCATGGTGTGGTGCATGTGTGGTATATGTGTATGGTGTGGCAGGTGTGTGTGCAGTGTGTGTGGTGCAGGCATGGTGTGGTGTGTGCACAGTGTGTGTGCATGGTATGGCTGGTGTGGTGTGTGTGCAGCGTGTGCACCTGCAAAGACGCACGTTTGGAAGGGCTCCCATCACAGGGCTGGCAGAGTTGGCCTGTGTAATGGGATTAGAATGGAAGGAAGGAAGGGAGTTCCTTTTCACTGTACACATTTCAGTGTACTTTGAATTTTTATTACAGATTCCTGTACCGATGTTCTGATCTGAGCCACATTTCTCTTTTCATGCTAGACCTTTAGAGAGGAAATCGTGCAATTTCTATTCAAATTCCAGCACAAGAGACCTTTTTCTTAGCAACCTCATTTGAGGACAGTGTCTTATTTTGCAGTCTCTCCCCCAGTGTCAGAGGTTCCCAATAAAGGGAGTAATTTTCAGAGAGATTTGTTTCCTAAAGCTTTGCATGTAGATGTGATTATGAGATAAAGCAGCAGCAACGCATTTCCTGTATTAAATATCACACTGAAGTAGCACTTAAGATACCGCCCAGAAGGTTAAACGAACATGAGTGGAAGAACACGCTTGTCAGAAACCAGCTTGCTAGCTGCCTTCTCCATTCAGGATTTGCCAGTAATGAAAAGCTTCTTGCTTTTTAAATTTTTTAAAAATTTTATTTATTTATCTTGGCTGTGTTGGGTCTTTGCTGCGTGCGGGCTTTCTCTAGTTGCGGCAAGCGGGGGCTACTCTTCGTTGCGGTGCGCGGGCTTCTCATTGCAGTGGCTTCTCTTGTTGCGGAGCACGGGCTCTAGGCGTGTGGGCCTCAGTAGTTGCAGCACGCAGGCTCAGTAGTTGTGGCTCACGGGCTCTAGAGCACAGGCTCAGTAGTTGTGGTGCATGGGTTTAGTTGCTCTGCAGCATGTGGGAACCTCCCAGACCAGGGATTGAACCTGTGTCCCCTGCATTGGCAGGCAGATTCTTTACCACTGCGCCACCAGGGAAGTCCCAAGCTTTTGTTTTAATCGTTTGAATCCACATAATTTTTTTATAAAAAAGAATAAATTAGAATGATGGGTGATATGGATAATGTTTTTTACTTTGTTCTTCTGTACTTATCCAATTTTCTATAATAAATATATACTGTTTTTGTAATCAGAAAAAAGGAACCCAGTCCTTGAAATTTAACATTTTTAATAGGGGTACCCATAAGCCTCCTGTGGGGGATTTCTGTAGTCCAAGAGACCAAGGTTAATTTACAGAGGCTATTAGCACTTAAGCTGCCAGGGCTCCCTACTT
Source organism: Stenella coeruleoalba (assembly GCF_951394435.1). Classification (NCBI taxonomy): domain Eukaryota; kingdom Metazoa; phylum Chordata; class Mammalia; order Artiodactyla; family Delphinidae; genus Stenella; species Stenella coeruleoalba. The sequence goes on from NC_137164.1 coordinate 2,619,693, forward strand.
GGGAAAACTAAAACAGTGTTTTAAAAAGATAGTTAATTAACAGAAAAAAGAGTGCAATAGTGTAAAACAACACAGGTTTGGAGTCATACACTCCTGAGATTGATTTTAGCCATGTGACCTTGGAAGGTTGATATATCTTTTCAGACCCTTGGTCTCCTGGCCTGTGAACTGGGGGAGTTGATTATGAGCCTAGCAGAGGACCAGGTTGAAGGGAAATGGTTAACCAGGAACTATTGTTAATAGCTCTGCAGAATGCACATGAAAACTGAGTGTTCCATTATGTTCCCCACCTCTTGGAGACCCCAAATGAGCTGTCAGATCATCAAGGCATTTGAGGAGAACTGGACACTTTCCTGCTTCTGATCATAGACTGTCTCCTGGCAGCGTCTCAGGTGCACTGGGCCCCAGGGTCCTTCACTTCTGACTTTTTACCAGTTGGACTTGCTACATCTTTCAGGGACTGAGGTCTTTGCTATTCATCATGTCACGTGCAGCCCCTCCAGACCATACCCTTAGTCCTAGCACAAGAAGTTCTGGGCCTTCCCAGCATCTCAAGGTCTGTGCCCTCTCTCTAGGCAGCCTGCACCACACCAGGATGGCAGGCTCACAAGATGCTGCCCCCAACCCCAGCACACACAGGCCACTCCTATTGTCTTCCCATCGTTCCTCCCTGTCTCCATGGTGACTCCTGCCCTCCACCATACCCTTAGCTGGTGAAAGACCAGACATCCTTCTCTGCCTGGGGGCACTCTTCCCCTCCAGTAGTGGAGGACTCACTCACTGTCTAGCTGTGCCTGTATATGAAAGTCTTTTTAAATCATTGAAGTTTATGCATACAATATACACTTCATTCCTTATTTTGAGAGAATCTTATTTATAATCTTATACATTTATCTAAGGAGTGGTGAATCCTGAACCTCGAACGTGAATGAAGTGTCCCCTCTGAAAATTGTCATAACACTCTTTGCAGTTTTTGATGGTATAGTGTAATGCTAAATATAATACTAAATATAAAATATCACAGTAGCAGTTTTAAAAAAATCAAAGTTGTCTACTTTCAAATGCTGTAAAACATGTTGCTTGACAAAATGCAAAATATCTTTTGACTTCACCATGAGAAATGCTTAGAAAAAGCAGAATACAGGGTGCTTTTCTCTTCCAAAGAGAATTTTTTCTTACCTGATACAGTCAGAAATGACTTTCTTTTAGCAATACTTTAAATAGCTGGGAGTTAAGATGTGTTCCATACTTACTATATGCCAGTACTATTCTAAGGTTGACAAAAACCTTAGGGAGCAGGTACACTTATTGTCCCAAAGTTTAGAGATAAAGAATCTGAAGTTTAAAGTGACTTACGCACACTCGGAATTTCATGTGGAAATACTGGAATTCAAGCCAACACAGCCTGGCACGAGCAAGCCTTCACCTAAGCAGCGTGGCTCCAGCTAAGACATCAGAAAGCTGAAAGTTGACGAGAACAGTTTCTTTTTGCAAAATTCCTTATATCTACTTCCAGCAATGTATGCATCTCTTACTTGCTTTTAATGATCTGTGAAGATGGAAAATAAATAGCGGCTAAACTCTGAGGCTCATACAACCTATAGGCTATGACCTTGAATAAAGTTAGGAAAGGTCCATAATGTAGTCATTTTCTACAAATTAAAAATAGCAACTGCATAGTGTATGCTTTATTGAAAGGTAATTTTATATCTAGGGAAGAAATAATACCAGTTCTACACAAACTTTCATAGAAAATAGAAGAGGAAGAAAGATTTCCCAACCTATCAGTATTTTATGAGGTTGGCATTACTCTATACGAAAACCAAACAAAGACACTGCAAGAGAAGAAAACTACAGGTCACTGTCTTTCATGAACATAAATGCAAAAAAATTGAATCCAGCAATATATTAAAAAGCTCAGACAGCACAACCAAGTCCCATGAATGCAAGACTGAGCTGACCCAACATTTACAGATTAATCAGTGTAATTCACCACATAAGCAAACTGAAGAAAAACCATATGACCATCTCAATAGATGCACAGAAAAGCATGTCACAAGAGCCGCCATCCATTTAAGATAAACACAAAACCTTAGAAAATTAACGATAGAGGAGGCTTTCCTCAATTCGATGAAGAACAAAATCCCAGAAAAAAATCCCAACAGCTGCCATTGTACGTAGTGGTGAAAGACGGATGCTTTATCCTTGATATTAGGACAAAGGCAAGGATGTGTTCCCTCCCTGCTCCAATTCAGCATCCTAGTGGAAGCCCTACCTAGAGCAGTAAGGCAAGAAAAAGTGTGAGAAAGTGAATGATTATCCATCTACTCTAACACTTTACTTTGCAATTCAGTTTTATTTTGCAGGACTGCTCTATTACACTTCTTTTTAAAAATAAATTTTACCTCTTCCTGATTTTTTTCAGCAGTTATAATTATTCTGTGTGTTTTATGCCCCCAACTATGTATTAGGTGCTTTTCAATTTCATAAATGATGGCATCATTAAATGTTTTGACTTTAGATCAGCATTTCTTAAAGTAGATTTTAAGGGCAGGCTTTTCTTTATCTAACATTGTACTTCGCAATGAAGCCAAAATCTCTCTCTCTCTCTCTGTAGTATTGTTCTGAAGACATTCATTACTGTATCTTTCTGTACTTTCTCACCATTCCATTAGCAGTCTAATTACCTCATATATCATGTCCAGCTTTCAACAAAAAATCATAAGGCCTGTTAAAAGGCAAGATAATACACAGTCTCAAGAGACAAAGCAAGCATCAGAGCTAGACTCAGACATGATACAGATTTTAGAATTATCACATAACTAACTGTGATTAATATATTAAGGGTTTCAATGGAAAAAAGAAGACAACATGCAAGAACAGATGTAATGTAAGCAGACAGATGCAAACTCTAAAAGAGAGAATAAAAAAGAAATGCTAGAAATCAAAAACATTGTAACCGAAATGAAGAATGCCTTCGATAGGCTCATCGGTACACAGGACACAGTGAAGGAAAGAACCAATGAACTTGAAGAAATATCAGTAGAAACTTCCAAGCTAAAATGCAGAGAAAAAAATGAAACAAATCTACAGGATACTTACAAAAGGCATAACACACAAGTAATGAGAATGTCGGTAGGAGAAGAAAGAAGGAAAGAAGGAAGGAAAGAAAGGAAGAAAGGAAGGAGAGAGGGAGGGAGGGAGAGAGAGAGAAAGAAAGAGAAGAAATACTTTAAATAAGAATTTTTTTTTTTTTTTTTTTTTTTTTTTTTTTTTTTTTGCGGTACGCGGGCCTCTCACCACTGTGGCCTCTCCCGTTGCGGAGCACAGGCTCCAGACACGCAGGCCCAGCGGCCACGGCCCACGGGCCCAGCCGCTCCGTGGCATGCAGGATCCTCCCAGACTGGGGCGCGAACCCATGTCCCCTGCATCAGCAGGCGGACTCCCAACCACTGCACCACCAGGGAAGCCCTAAATAAGAAATATTTTAAATAACAATGGCTGAAAATTTTCCAAAATTAATGAAAAACACCAAACCAGAGATCCAGGAAACTCAGAAACTGCCAACCAGGATAAACACACAAAAAAATCTACACATAGGCATATCCTATTTAAACTGCAGAAAACAAAAGACAAAGAGAAAATCTTGACAGAAATCTAAAAACAAAAATCAAAACAACAAAAAGACTTTACCTATCAAGAAACAAGGATAAGAATTACATCACACTTCTCATTGGAAACTATGAAAGCAAAAAGAGAGTGGAGAGAAATATCTAAAATGTTGAAAGAAAAGCAAAAAATCACCAAATAATTCTTCAAAGAAAAGGAAAGTAATATAGGTCAAAACTTTAAATCTACATAAGGCAAGAATGAGTAAATGAAGGTAAAATAAAGGCTAAATTTAAAAAAATTCTTAATGGATCTAAAAAATAACTGTTCAAAGTAGCAACAGCAACAGTGTATTGAGTGATATAGCATATAGATACATGAAAAAAATGACAGCAGTGTTATAAGAGATGTGAGAGAGGAATAGGAACGCTTGGTTATAAGGTAACTGTACTACCCATGGAGCCAGCATAGTGTTCTATGAAAGTGGTTTTAGATTAGTTTTTAATGGTTGCCCTAGAGTTTGCAATATACATTTACAACTAATCAACGGATTGAGAAGGAAGAAATTAAATTTTCTTTGTTCACAGATGACATGATTACAGACAATCCAAAGAACTGACCCAAATAATTAACAAAAAAACTCCTGGAACTAAAAAGTGATAACAGCAAGATTGTAAGATATAATACACAAAAGTCAATTGTTTTCCTATATACAATCACTGAACAGTTGAAACTTGAAATTATAAACACAATATCATTTATATTAACAACCCCCAAAAAACCAAAAATACTTAGGTATAAATTTTTTAAAATATATGATCTATATGAGGAAAACTACAAAGCTCTGATTGAAGAAATCAAAGAAGATCTAAACAAATGGACAGATATTCTATGTCCTTGAATAGAAAGATTCACTATTGTTAAGATGTCAGTTTTTCCCAATGTAATCTATAGGTTCAATGGAATCTCAGTCAAAATCCCACATGTGATACATGACATTGCATTTGTCAAAATCGATACAACTATTCTGTATAATACCATAATGGCAGTGAAACTATTCTGTACGAAACATGATATTATGCATCTGTTAAAATCCGTAAGAACTGTACAACAGGAAGAGTGACCTTTAGTGTGAACTAAGGACTTCAGTTAATAATAATGTATCAATATTGGTTCATTAATTATTGCAAATATATCACACTAACATAAGATGCTAAAAACGGGAAACTGTGTACAGGGCACAGGGGGTATATGGGAAATCTCTGTACTAACTGCTCAATTTTTCTGGAAATCTGAAACTATTTTAAAAACTGAAGTCTATATGTATAAAAATGTAAGCAGTAGCATCAGCAAAATGCGAATGAAAACCATCATGAGGTACCAGTAGACTCCATTCGAATGGCTAAAATTATAAAGACTGGCAATAACAAGTCGAGTTTTTAAATTAATTTTTTAAAATATTTATATATTTAGGCTGTGCTGGGCCTTAGTTGTGGCACACAGGATCTTCGTTGCAGCATGTGGGCTCTTTAGTTGCGGCATGCATGAGGGATCTAGTTCCCTGACGAGGGATTGAACCCGGGCCCCCTGCATTGGGAGCGCTGGGTCTTACCCACTGGCCCACCAGGGAAGCGCCAACAGCAGCAAGTATTGTCAAGGCTGTAGAGCAGATGGAAATCCCGTACGTTATTGACAGGGATGTAAAATGGTACAATCACTTTGAAAACTTCGGCAGCTTCTTAAAAAGTTAAACATATACCCTAGAACGCAGAAATTGTACTTCTAGGTATTTACCTAAGAGAAATGAAAATATATACCCACTCAAAGACTTGTACACAAATGTTCACAGCAGCTTTATTTATAATAGCCAAAAATTGTGCTTTAATCCCTCTCTTCAGTGACTTTCAGTAATACTCTGCTTCACTCAACAGTACCCCTGGCTGGCACTTTGGGAGAAGGAAGGAGTCTTCTGGCCACCAGAGAGGACAAGTCCAGCCAGAGCAGGGGGTGAGAGGAAGTTTTAGGAAGCAGATTGGAGGGCGTATTGATCAGGAGACTGTCAGCCTTCTGAGATGTTGGATCGGGGCTCTGTATTGATTTTCTTGAGCTGCCCAAACAAAGCGTTACAGACTGGGCGGCTTAAACAACAGAAATTGAAATCAAGGTGTTAGCAGGGTTGGTCTGTTCTGAGGCTGTGAGGGAGAATCTGCCCCAGGCTTCTCTCTTTCCCTATTGGGTGGCTGTCGTCTCCTACCTGTGTCTTCACAATCTTCCCTCTGTGTGTGTCTGTGTCCAAATTCCCTCCTTTTATAAGAATATCGGTGATATTGGATTCAGGCCCACCCTAATGACCTCATTTTAATTTGATGACCTCTGTAAAGACCCTGTCTTCAAATAAGGTCACATTCTAAGGTCCTGGGGATTAGGATTTAAACGTATGAATTTGGGGGATACAATTCAACTCGTAACAGGCTTGAATCATTTCTTTTTATAATCATGTATAGCGTGGTCCCAGATCATGCCAAAGTGGTCCCAGGACTTTGGAGAACTTAAGGACACCTGACTCACCCAGGCTTCAGATTAACCAGACCCAGGAGCTATGTGATAGCCTGCCCTTCCCTTTCGACTACTGACCCCAACTCAAATTTGAGTTCGATATCCCAATTAAATATTGTTCTTTGATCCTCACAGAGAAGGAAAAGGAACTTAGCTTCTCTTGGAGGGTTTATTCTGCTTGACGCTTTTTTCCCCCAATTTTAAAATTGTGGTAAAATACACATAATGTAAAATTTACCACCTTAACCGTTTTTTTTTTTGTTTGTTTTGTTTGCGGTACGCGGGCCTCTCACCACTGCGGCCCCTCCGCCGCGGAGCACAGGCTCCGGACGCGCAGGCTCAGCGGCCATGGCTCACGGGCCCAGCCGCTCCGCGGCATGTGGGATCTTCCCGGACCCGGGTACGAACCCGCGTCCCCTGCAACGGCAGGCGGACTCCCAACCACTGCGCCATCAGGAAAGCCCCTCGAACAAATTTTCACAGCAAAATTTTTGGTTTCAACAGTTAATGAGTTCAGTATAATATTTAAATAGTCATTTTAGGGGCTTCCCTGGTTCGTGCCCCGGTCCGGGAGGATCCCACGTGCCGCGGAGCGGCTGGGCCCGTGAGCCAGGGCCGCTGAGCCTGCGCGTCCGGAGCCTGTGCTCCGCGGCGGGAGGCAACAACAACAAAATTTGTTCGAGAATCATAGAAGTCTGGAAATAAACACACCATAAACTACATTTTCAGATATCACATCAGGAAAAAATTAGATGAAACTAATTAGGAAGGGAAGTTATGTAAGTTATATAAATTAAATTCTGTTGTCTTCTAAGTTTTGCAAAAATATTTTTAACTGGCCTTCTAAAAGTTGGCAAGTTGCCATTAGAAAGTAGAAAATTTTCCTTCAGGCCGTAAAAGAGTGGTCTGGAATTCAGAAATGCACTGCAACCTAGATCGTAAAGAAGATGAATTTTTTTTATTTTCTATTTGGATAAATACTAAAAATAAAGTAAGCTTATTTTATTGAATCTGCTACTGTTAAGGAAGGGTAGCAAGACAATTCTAGATAATGTGCAATAAATTTATTTTTTGAAGCATATTTTCTTTTTTTAAAAAATTAATTCATGTTTGGCTGCGTTGGTTGGTGCATGCGGGCTTGGTGCGAGGGCTTCTCATTGCGGTGGCTTCTCGTTGTGGAGCACAGGCTTCTAGGCACGCGGGCTAAAGTAGTTGTGGCACACGGGTTGAGTAGTTGTGGCTCACTGGCCCTAGAGCGCAGCCTCAGTAGTTGAGGCACACGGGCGTAGTTGCTCCGCGACATGTGGGATCTTCCCGGACCAGGGCTGGAACCTGTGTTCCTTGCATTGGCAGGTGGATTCTTAACCACTGCACCACCAGGGAAGTACAAAATTTAAATTATGGATAAATAGACTAATGTGATGATTTTTAGTGAGTAAAGAGTTCAAACTATGGATTTAGCAGAAACGGCCCTAAAAGGCAAGGAGCACAGCTTTGGGGTAAGCACGGGGCAAGACAATCCTCTACGTCATTCTTCTCTTTTGTGGATTTTCAATGCTTCACAAGTGTTAATAAATTGCACCTATCTAAGAAGTACACGTTGTTTTAAAATCTAATTTTCTGAATCCCAAACTAAGACCGAGACTAAGATTAAGTGTCCGCCCAGGGCCTTAAGTGAGAGGGTGACAGATATCAGACACTAGGTAACTCTTGGTTATCTGCTCGTTAATTACTTTAATTAAAGTACCGCTGTTTAATTGGCAAAGTCTAACAATGGAAATTTCAAAGAAAAGACAGTTTACTTAAAATTCTTAAGGACTTGTCACACTGCAAACAAAACACACTTTGAAGAAGTCACGCTCTCCCCCTGGCAGTGTCCTGGTGCTTCTCCGAACCATTCTGGATACTGGACCCCCGGTCTTCGGGAAGAACTGTGATTTCTCTAAGGGAGAGGCAATTATTACGTGCTGTCCTCTGGAGCCAGGGTGGATGAGGGGGCCTTTCCCGCTGGAATCACCCCGCAGTACCGCCAGGCCTTCCAGCTGGGCAGCAGATGACAGAGCTGCGCTGCGTGAGTCGCAGGCGTGCAGCGCGATTAGAGGCCGGGCCGCCCTGCTTCCCGGGGCGGGGCGCGCTCCCCGCGGGCGGTGCAGCCTTCCTGCCAGGCCCGGCGCGGTGATGTCATGGGATCCGCGGCTCGGCGAGATGAAAGGGATCCAGCGCGGCCCGCTGGCACCAGGCGCAGCTTCCAGCGCGCAATCAGGGCGCAACGTGGGGACCCGAGCGCTGCGGTCCCGCCACTCAGCCCGGGCGGGGGGCACCGCCGGGCCAACTGGGTGCAAGAAAAAAGGAGGAAAGCAACGTGATCCGGGTCAAACAAAAGAATCCGAGGACGGGGAGGGGGGAGGGCGACTACCTGCTGAAAGGAGCGTTCCAAGAGCCCTGCGCGCACACACGCAAACTTGGCCTGCCTTTGATGTGCTGCAACTGATCACCGATCAGATTACGGGCATTTCATCTCGCTGCTCGTCTGCCTTTGATCTGCAGGGTTCTTCTTCTTCTCCTGGATTGGAAGATTCGTCTGGGCTTGCGCTGACATACATTTTGGGGAAGGTAGAGCTTTTGGCCCAGAAGCGCTGCCAGGGAGAAGCTCAGCTGCCGAAAAGGGTGAGTACTGCAGAGAGTTCAGCACGCTGAAGGCACCGCGCTCATGTTTCGTTGTGGCTTTCAGTTCGCTTTTCCTGCGTGTGCTCAGAAAAGATGGTTTTAGTGCAGAGAGCACGAGCATTTGTGTGCTTGAGGACTATGTGTATGGATGAGAGGAAACACGATACTCGGTGCCGGCTTAGTAGTTTGTACAAAGGGTTTGCAATCTGTCGCGCACATTTTACTTGGAAATGAGTTGTTCCAACAGGACAGAAAGGGAGAGAGCTAACTTTAGCAATCACCCGCCGCTGCAGAGCCCGAGGTCTGTAGGCTGTAATTGCTCTAAGTATTTACAGGTTGCTTTACTTAGTAAACGGGCGGAGGAACTCTACTGGATGCCAATGTTTTCCTTGTTTTCTCATAGAAAAGAGTACAGTGCATCTCTGGCAATACTGTTTCTTTATTTATTCTCTCACCTCCAAGACTACAACCTATCAAATACATTTCCTTATGCAGTGTGCATCCTCAAAGGAATCACTGGAGAGGCATTCAAGTATGATTAAAGCCTTTTCTGGGTAAAACTGAAGAATTTTCAAACAGGGAGGTTGAAGTTGTGCTAAGTTTGTTTTAAAAAAAATCCTCTAGTGGTTTTCTGGAACCTTTGGCAATAGCACAAGCCTCATGTACAGAAACATTCACAGAGTTACTATTCCTAAATTAAAATGTACTTTCAATGTAGTGACAGCTGTTGTGAGTTAAAATTTGCCAACTCTTTATGAAAACTGAGTAATCAACAGTTATGATGTTACATACAGTTTTTAGCGACATTTTTACTTTAGTTGACGCTCAACATGGCAAAACCAAAATATATTGCTGTGCTGAATTTGAAAGTTAACTTGTTTTGTCAATTCAGTGATCACATGCGTGCACGCGTGCACACAGAGCGAAGTCTTTACATCGAGATGCAAGAAAATACAGTGGAAATGTAAGAGCACCATGTTCACATTAGTTCATTTTAATATTCTGGTCTTAATTTTGGGGGGTAAGATATTTATCATCACAATAGTCTATTTTAATGCTAGCCGAACCACAAAGAAAGTGTAAGTGATGAGAGAGATGGGTTATTCTTTAGTCTGAAATTCTGATGAGACCGGAAGGGCCTAATGAGTCTCATTTCACGTGTAATTAATTTTTCAGAGCCAATTAATTAAATTACTTTCTAAACTTTCCTCCTGATATTCTAAGGAGGATAATTAGCATTGTTTGCTTAATTTTAAAACTGATAGCAGTTAAGTGGAGATTATTTAAAACCATACCAAACTGACTATATTTTTAAGATGTGTCGGTGAGAATTTGAAAGATTTAACTGTTGTTTTTAGTCATGCCAAGAGAGGCATTTAAATTTTTATTCTACTGACAATGTGACAAAGCATGTTCACAAAATCCTGAATTATCAGCTTAGGTTGATTTTTTTCATTTATTTGCTGAAAAAGTCCTCTTTAAATCACAAAAGCAGTAGCAATGTTCACATTAGGATAAAGAAAATTAAACTTTTAAGATAATGACTGGAGAAGATGCCCAAAGAAATAGTGTGCTTAAGAACTCCGTCATTTAGTTCATGTTTGGGACTTAAAAAAATTTTTTTATGACTGTTTATTCTGCTACTAGGTTCATTCTAACAAACAGACTTCCTTCAACACAAAACAAAAGGGAGAATTAGCAATTATCTGATTAATTTAGGTTTTGTAGAAAACTAGCTTGGGCGAGTCAAGTCATTGACAATTCACTTCAGTGTCTGAATTAATTCAGTTAATTGTTTACTTCTTGTGTCTTGGTTGAGAAATGAAACAGATTGTATTTGATTTTAAAAGAAAGATGCCTATTGCTGAATGTACAGGTACAGTCTCAAAAGCTGTCTCTGAATGAATTTCCACCTGAAGATCTTGACTGTGATTTAAGAGGGGATACTCCATAAGACTTCCACTGAACGGAACCCTTACATTACATTTTTTAAGCACTTTCCTATCTGTTGCTTCAATGGCAGCTTTGTTACTGCAGAAAGGCCAAGACTTCAAAAGACTTATTTCTAGTCCTGATTCTGTCACTGATTAGCTATGTGACCTTAAGGGATTTGCTTCACTCCCCAGTGTTCTCATATGGGAAATGAGGGAGTGGATCAGATCATCCTCCTGAAATAAGCAGGGTGGAATTTTTATAGCCATCTTACAGATGAGGAAACTGAGATTGCAGAAAAGTCCCTTGACTTTCTTAACTAAGTTACATGGCCTGTTTTCCAAGTCCTGGTCCTGTGTCCTTCCCAGTTCACCATGGATATTTTCCAACACCTGCTAAAACAAATGCACTGCTGACTGGAGAACAGTTTGAAAGATCAAGATAACCACTTCCTTCTGCTATGCAGTTTTTGTTTCTGTGATAGATGTGTCAGTCAACTGGATTAGTCCGCTGACTTCCAACAGTTGCTTTTGCTTCCATATTTCTAACCAGTCTGAACACAATTACTGCTACACATAGTTTACCATGACATTTAAAATAATTTTCACAAACATTTAATATATCAATGCAATGTGGAATTATATATATTCGTGTGTCTATGTATATATACGTGTGTGCACATATATATATATTATGTACATCTTTTGACATTATATGCACATCTTTTTGTGTTTCCAAGGAATTGACACTTTCTTAGAAGATGTCAGTGGTGTGCATGAAAAGTTCAATAGTTAATTAAAGGCTGCTATTCCTCCAGGGAGATTCCCAGTGGGATTTTGTGAGATTTCAGTTTACATATTCAATATGGGCTGGTACATGATATATATTCCCTATTACATTTGATTATGTTAAGAATCCTTGAACATGTTTTCACTAACTCCTTCTGGGTTTTTTCTTGAAAAAAAAAAGGAATATATTTCTTGTGAATAAATTTATTTATTGACTATAAATTTTACACATATGCACTGCTCTCAAGGCCAAATATCTCTCATGTCTTATCACCCTCATAAAGGTTTCATATAAAGCTTTACAGATTATTACTTAGTAACATTCACTAATATTTATTAATGTGCTAGTTATTAATTCAATACTATTTATTGAGTACTTGTGTGCAAGGCACTCGGACGGTATTTTTCAGGACACCATCTCATTTAAATTTCCAGCGATTGAGTTTGTCATTCCAATTATACAGATGAGAAAAGTGAGGCTCGGAGGGATTAAATAACAGGTGCACGGGTCGCAGGGCTGGTTAAGTGGCACCACTAGAGTCTATCTGATTGCAATTCGGGTTCTTTTGTTCTAGGGCTGGGCAGTTAATTCCTTCTATTGTAAGAATTACATACAGCTGAACTTAATTGTTAGCAAACATTACAGCCAAAATTTGGCAAAAACGTGCTCTGTTTTTCTTTCTTTCCTTCTTTTGGTATATTTCATGAGCACTATTAGAATTTTTTGATAGGGTTTTCCATCAGTTGGCCTAGAATCTTCAACTATAAAGGACCTCAGGACGTAATTCATTCTTCCTCTGCTTCAGGACTGGACCACACTCAAGCATCCACCATTGGTCTGGCTGGTCAGACTCCCTGTGGATGGCAGGGCTGGTCCCAGGCACCCTGGAAACATTCAGAAACTGGTGTGCCTTTAAAGAGTGATTCTTTAAAATGTCAGCACCGTTTAGAGGAACGTGCTATGAAAGGGGGAGCAGGAGGAGGCTCCCTGGTGGCCATGCCTCATTCCCCCTCAACTGTCACAAGCCATTCAGCTTTGCTCCAAGCTGCCCCGCAGATCCACCCACTTGCTGAAATCACCACTCTGAAGTGACCAAGTCTCACATCCTTCGATTGAGAAGTACTTTAGCATCATCCATTGTGACTTAGATCTCTGGTGAGAAGGTGGAGGGAGGTGAGATGGGGGTGTTGAGTGACTTCATGAAACCATTTCTTCCAACACAGCCCACTCCCTTTGTGAGAAGAGTTCTGAGAAGTACAGCTTTGCCCATCCTGTTAATGGTCCCCAGGACCTAGACAGCCCTATGGCCTAGCCTCATGGGCTGCTGCCCTGCGAGCCTGTTCCTCAATTCTGCCACGTGCGGAAGAGTCCCCTGGATTTATCGGGAAGCAGAGAAGGAGAGTCAATGGGTCGTTTCTCCTCTCAGTAAACACATGAGAAGAGTCTGGCCAACGCAGTGTCATCAACTCACCAGGGTCAGTGCAAGTGCTGCAACTTACAGCACATTTGCTCTATAAATGTCACGAGTTTGACATCATATCAACTAAATAAATACCCTCCTTGGACTTTCCATGTGTATTAATTTAAGCATTCGTGGTACGGTGATGGTCATATTAGGGTTCAGGAAGCCTGGATTTTGGATCCTGTTTTGTTATTAACTTGGTGTGTGGCCTTGGGCAAGTGGCTTCCCATCAGGCCCCAGCCCTGCGCTGATAGTCTGATCGGCAGCGGTGGGTGCTGGGAATTACTTCAATAGCTGGGTCTTCGTTATTTTCCCCCTTATTTTCTTAACTATATTTGGCAAACTTCACAACTCTTTGAGATTGTGGCCCCCCATTTATTCATTCATTCAACCAATTTTTAATGAGTACCTACCACGTGCCAGGCACTGTGAACAAAGGGACAGAATTCAGGAGTCTCATGTAACTTGCTTTCTATTCCTTTTTCCCATGAAATAGTGCTTTACATGGAAATTACTAGAAAGTCAAACAATTTTCCATTAATTTTGCTTCCAGTGAGCTAGCTTATCACTGAAATTATTTTCTCAAGAAGTTTGTTACTTCATTGGTTCAACTTTTTTAGGAATACATTCTAAACAAATACACTGCGTATCAGCTTAGATATTGCTAAAACTAGCTTCAGAAAACCAACCCATAACATAGTCTTAAAAACAACACCTCTGCCGAGATCTTCCTAAGAATTTGGCTTTTTCAGGGAATTCGCTGGCGGTCCAGAGGTTAAGACTTCGGGCCGTCACTGCCGTGGGCCTGGGCGCAATCCCCGGTTGGGGAACTGAGATCCCTCAAGCCACAGCAGACAAAAAAAGAGAAAAATTTAGCCTTTTCACTAGAATTTCAATTCATTCATGATAGTCAGTGCTCTAAAGGGAGAGAATGCTTGCAGCCCTAATTCTAAGCATTGGTTTCATTCTGAAAGAGGCTGGGAGTCATATGATTCTTTTTGTACCACCACTGTGTCCTCTTTCCTTCAGACACTGTCCCCAGGTCACTTACACTCAAAGTGAGGTAAGTGGGGAGCATTTGTTAACTTAAGCGGCCTCTTCTTTAAAGAGTAAGAGGCACTTAACAGCTACGGTGCAGAGGTTCAGTGGCTCTCCGCTGTCGAATACCATTTCAGTTATCGATTTCTGATGCTTGGCGCTGTGTGCCTGACAAAAGGTACAGCCCTGCCAGCGGTGGCTGCCATGTAATGAGCACTTACTGTGTGCCAGGCACTGGGCCAAGCGCTTTAAATACCGCATCTTACTTAACAGCGACCAATGAAACAACTTATTTCAACGGTAGAAGATACAGAAAGTTGGGAAGGTCAAGGAACTTTTCCAAGGGCATGCAACCAGCCAACGGCCAGTTGGCCTCCAAGGCCAGAATATGCGATGCCAAAGGCTGTGTACGTTAATAGGATCTGTCCGCAGAGAGCTAGCAGCGGGCTCCCGGGGAAGAGCAGTCACGTACAGATGACATGCTGCAAGAGGGAGTGAACTACATAATGTGCCGCTGTCTCTAAGTAGAAAGGGAGGCCAGAGAAAAAACCAAGTAGTTCCTGCACTGGCAGATTAAATTCCTCTCAGAAAACACTTACTGAACATTCGCGTGAATGTCTGATACTATCGGGATGCAAGTTTGAGCAAAATATGCTGCTTCTCGAAAGCAGGACTGCTTTTAAGTCCTTGAGGAAGAAAGCTAAGTCACAGGAACTCCGGACAGGAGGGTGCTGTCATTGTGGTAAAAAGGCCTCAGACCTCGCCGTGACTCCTGGGAGCTGTGGCTTCTGAACTGGTCCCTTACCAACTCAGGGGAGGCAGCATAAAGAGGAAGCTTGGGGCGCAAAGGAAGGGCAAGTTCAGGGCACACAGGAGGCAAGGCACGCAGACCAGTTTGGCCAGAACTCCAAGTGTCCCGTCTAGAGGCAGGAAAGATAGAGCTGGAGATGTGGGTGGAGCCCAAACATGGAAATCCCTGACTGGAAGCCATTCTTCACTGTGAGGAATCTTTGTAAATCTTTTCATTGGACAGTGACCATGATGAAAGGCAGGGGGAAGCAGGACGGGTGGAACAGAGCAGCCGGGAGGGAGGTTCGAAGGGAGGTTTGACGGCGGGGCATTCAGGGGAAGGGTGCGGAGGGCCTGTTTGGCAGTGGACGGGGTGGTGGGATGAAGAGAAAACGAGGAGGAAGGGGTGAGTGTGTGAGACCTTAACAGAGAAGCAGCAGTAAGTCAGCTTAACCACGGTGGCGGGAGGATGCCCTGTGTGCTGGGCTCTGGGCTATGAAGAAAGCAAGCTGTGACCTCGGGAAGATGAGGTCTAATTAGACAAATAGGTCACTTCCATCTAAGGGCGAGCTTGTTAGGGAACCTTGGGCTGTGATGTGGTCCCAGATCACAGCTGACAGGTAGGCTGGGGACAGGCACACTCGCCTTGACGTTCAGGTAGGACAGTGCGTATCATTTGTAAATGGTTAAAAATAAGTCGTGATTGCGGTTTCTGTTCCGGCCATGACAGCCTTGAGGCTGACACTTGGAAGGATATTTTTAATGTAATTTTTACAAGTACCTAGTAGCGCATTCCCCGTTCTCAGTGCGGGGTCATGAGACGGGCGGATTGGTGACCAACTGTGACAACTTATTCATTCTCTCAACAAACATTTATTGACCGCTACCATGGGCCTTGCGGTATAGAAAGGAAACATGGGATTTGGTTCCATTCAAAGAGACGTGCAGGTGTGCCGGGGAAATCAGAACCAACACGGGAAGTGGTGGGCGCCCCTGCACCAATGCGGTGCGTGCGCAGTCTCTTGGGCTGGGGGGAAGTTTGTCCACTTACTCACTGGACGGATGAACGACAATTGCTTACATTCCTGCAGCATTGTAGTGCGGAAACCTATTTGTTCTGTACATGGTTCTTTTACTCCTTCCACTAAATCTGTGGAGCGGGCACCGTTAGCCTTGCTCCGTAAGCGCGCAAAGTGAAGTCTCGACACCGTCCTCGAGCCGCGTGTGGACGCACGAAGCCCGGACCTGCGCGGCCCACGATCCCCGGGGGCCTGGGCCGGACCGGGCTGTGCCCGCGCCGAGGCGGTGGACGCACCCCGACCTCTGGAGGCCAGTGTCCGGCGAGCGAAATGGGGAGGACCCGCCGGGAAAAGCATCTGCGAATGACGAGGCGGCTGATGGGCTGGGTCCTGGTGATTCGCACCCGCCGCGCACACGTGTCACATCGTTTCCCGGGCCTTTCCTGGCGCAGAGGCGGGCGCGGGGTAGAAGGTCACTGGCAGCGCAGAGGCACAAAGGCCTGGAAACAGGTCCAGGTGGACGCGAAGGCGTCCCCCTAGCCGCAGGCAGGTCCCCGACACAGCCCCGCTCTCCGTGGTCCTGGTGAGCCCCCTCCTTCCTACCCAGGTCCGCCAGCGGGATGCAGTCAGCAGCTCCCGCAGCCCGGGGGCCACCAGCGGCTGGACCGCGGCTTGGGGCACCCGGGGGACTGCGGGGACGCAGCCCGGAGCCCAGAGGGTGGGTGGTGGGCGGTGGTTCCGATGTGGGCGGGGCTCCAGGTGGGCGGGGCCGGAGGCGGTGGCCGTTGCCGGGCTACGGGGCAGCGCGGACCCGCGGCGCCTGGACGTGCCGGGTGTGCGCGCGCGGAGGGGACCCCGGCCCAGCTCCGCACCGAGTGCCGCGCGCTCAGCACGGTTCAGCGCGTACCGGAGCGTCAGATCGCCGCCGAGACCTGCGGAGCAGCCTCCAGGCACCCGGGAAGGTAAGTGCCTCGCCGCCCCCGGGGCCGTGGCGCCGCGCCGCGCGGCGGATCCGCACGGGACGCGCGCGGAGAGGAGGCAGCTGCGGGTGGAGGGAGGGGGTGCCGGCCTGGGCTGCTCGCGTGCAGAGTAGGGGGCGGGAGGACAGGGCCGGCGGAGGCGACTCCCGGGAAGGCTGACAGCAAGGCCACCGAGATGCTGCAGCTGGAGGCAGCGGAGGGTGTGAGCACCCCCCCGGCCCCCGTGGGCTACGGGAGTGGCCGCGCTGAGCCCCGCTGTGCAGGGATCTTGTAAATAGAAAGGCTGCATTTAGGCGAAGGTGCGTGAGTGTGTAAGTGTGTGCGCGAGTCTCTCCCGGGGCCTGGACGGGGGCGCTCCAGCCCGTCCTGGCGGGAAGCGGTCTGCAGGCCGGCCGGGCCGGAGGGAGCTGGGGAGGGGAAGGGAGGGCACTCGGAGGATGTGCCAGCAGCCCGTAGACACAGTGATGGGAAGGGCCGCTCTCACAGCCCTGGTCAAGGGTCTCATGCCATTTCATGGAACAGAAATTTAGCTCATACACTCTTGAGGATGACGTTTGGAAGCATCCAAATACAGCGATATGTTTTGATGGTAGCGAACTATGCGTCAAACCTGCAGTTACCATTGTAAGAAATCCAGGTCACTTTTTTTTTTTTTGCATTTTAATAAAAGCCCTCAATTTGCAAACAACGAAAAAACATAAGCGTTGTTCGATATTTCTTTAATTGATACAGTTTAACAAACTACTTATGAATGGGTGGTTTTTACTCCAATGACAGTTTTCCTTTACTAGAAGACGATTTCTTTATATAAACAGGAAACAGTTATTGTTAAATATGACTTCCGCAAACAGAAGGATTTATTTTAATATGTTGTTATTTCATGACCAGATACTTGTATGCAAAAGGGAAGATTATATTGCATTCGCTCAGGATTTACGCCATATGTTTTCTGTTGTACAGCTTCACCTTAGGTGTAGTTTAAAAGCATGTTTATTTCAAGCACGGCTTATTATCTAATTTAAACATACGTAACTAGAGGGGGTGAGAATAGAGTCCTTCCCTGGAAGACAGTTTTTGACAGTCATTCACAGAGATGTTGGTACTTAAAAAGAGTTTTTCTTCGCATAATATTTATTAAGTTTTGAGGATAATACAAAACACAGAAATGCAATTTCATTTTGAAAATACTGCCTTGACGTGAATACATAGTGCATTATCATGAGCTCTATGTTTGTTCCTTTTTAACCCATGGAAGTGTCTCATGACATCTACTTTGTTACTGAGGCCACATGGCTTTATTGACTTGGGAATGTTTTTCCATACTAAGTGCTAGCTCTAGGATGTTGTGTTAGCATTTTCTGGGACATTCATGGAAGTTATTTGTTTCTTTGATGGGAGTATTTTTAGGCTCTGAGTCCAGGCTGGATTTTGAATTTGAAAGGTAAGGACATAGGAAGACTTTTTATGCACTTGAAATTGCAATGTAAAGTACCTTTCCTATCCAGAAGACTTGAATAAGGAACACTGCTAAATTTAAGTAACCTTTAAGAGGCTTTTTAAAAGAACAGAAAGAAAATTTTTTTTTTACTTTAGATGGTCATCAAATTTAATTTATATATAATGTGTTTGTACATACATGTAATAATCACATGCTGTGCTTAATATGTTCATTTAATTTACTAGTTGTAGCTCTAATATGTGAATCCAGGGTATGTTGGGGACATTTGAAACCTAAGTGAGGAATTCTGCTAACATGAGGAGAAGATTCTTCTCCTTTTTCACCTATTTAAATCTCTGAACCCAAGCTTAACCCAATCCTCTGCCACCAGTTCAACCATTCAAAATATAACACAGCACAAAAAACTGAAGGCATCTTTAATGAAGAAAGCCAAGTCCTCTTAAATCTGATGAATCAATATTTAAAGTCAAGCATTTAAAAATCTGGAAAAGGCCAGCATGCTCTGTCTGTTGACAACAGGTTGAATAAGAATACCCACCTCGAATAAATGTACACCCCAAATAAAGAGACAGCTGCTTATGGGATAAGGGAGCCAGGAACAGTTAGACAGTTCAAGGCGTTTGTCTCATGGCAGCGGATTCTTAAACGGTCAGAGCCTGTCTAAAATGACCTTCTGGCTGAAGAAAAAGAACAGTCAAGCAGTGGAAACGCAGTTTCCTTTCATGATTTACCGGCTGAGCAGTGAATTCATTCATCGTATTTTATCTGTCTCAAATGTTTACATTTAAAAGTAAGATGTTTAAACAGTATTGGGTTATCGTCTAGTCCACACATCACAGAATAGGTACCTTTTAAATTGACGTTTTAAGACCTGGGTTTTTAAAAAGAGAACAACCAACCTCAGCAATTATATAAGACGAAGGAGCTTGTCCACCTCAAGATTAGATGTTATTCAGCCAACTGTTCCCCTCCGTCTGCGTCTGCTCGGATGGCTCTAATCTGAGGAAATTCTAAAAGAATGGAGGCCTCTTATAATGGAGAACACTACACATGTTACAAAGAAGGACTTTGGAATCTATCCAGGCTTCTAAAATAAAAATTTAAACAGCCGTGTTGTAGACATTATTACGCACAATTCTCTAGAATAGATTGTGTCAATGTTTGGGGTCCCCTCAGACCTTGATGCTACAATTGTCCTATTTGTATTTTAGGATTGAGAAACATTTGTGAATTGGGGGAAGAGTACATCAGTTACAAGACGCTTGTTGATTGAACATTATGAGAACACTACGACTGATTTTCCTAAAGCAAAAATGACAGCACCTACAACTCAGCGAAATGAAAAGAATTAGTCTCAAAAAACCATATCCGGGGCTTCCCTGGTGGCGCAGTGGTTGAGAGTCCGCCTGCCGATGCAGGGGACACGGGTTCGTGCCCCGGTCTGGGAAGATCCCACATGCCGCGGAGCGGCTGGGCCCGTGAGCCATGGCCGATGAGCCTGTGCGTCTGGAGCACAATGGGAGAGTCCACAACAGTGAGAGGCCCGCGTACAGCAAAAAAAAAAAAAAACCATATCCTAGGTTAAGTTCTGTTCAAAAAAATTATAGGAGCCTGACAGTGACTGGCCCCTAATGTTTTTGAACTTTGGAGGAATTGAAGATATTGTATTTGGCAACAGAACATTTTAAAGCTTGTAGAGTTTTTAGTAGAAGATATTTTTTGACTTGAAAAGGGAAATCATTCTCATTTCCCAGCCAACAACAATATGTATATTTTTATTACCACATACCTTCGTGAGCTTCCTAGGCTACAAAAAGGGATGCCAACCCTACTGTGTAGGAAGAACAATTTTCAGGATATAGTGAAATTGAAGACAGAGATAAAGAACAGCTAGAGGCTAGGGGTTATTGCCCCGTTTGGAAATAGCAGTACCCTAAATTTCTAATTAATTTTTTACCGTAAGGTAGATAGCTAGTGGGAAGCAGCCGCATAGCACAGGGAGATCAGCTCGGTGTTTTGTGACCACCTGGAGGGGTGGGGTAGGGAGGGTGGGAGGGAGACGCAAGAGGGAAGAGATATGGGGACATATGTATATGTATAACGGATTCATTTTGTTATAAAGCAGAAACTAACACACCATTGTAAAGCAATTATACCCCAATAAAGATGTTAAAAAAAAGAAAATTAATTTTTTACTCTCTTCACATATGGGACTGACGTTATTCGCAGCCATTTATGATTCTGTTCCACCATTAAATGTAAAAGGCTCTATGTGTGGCGTTGGCGTCATTTCCGTGCTGATTTTATAAATTGTAAGCCTGCCAGTGTACTTTAATGTTGATTTCTTTAAAAATATTTCAGCTTGTTGCATATTGGAAAAATGTATGAGTTGGTTGTACCTTCATGACCTAATAATGTTCATACAGTTCTGCTAGATGAAAATGTTTACATGTTGCATGCCCTGTGTGCTGGATGATAAATCAAATGGCTTTGAAGGGATGGGGGCAAAATAAAAGAAAATTAAGCAACTTATTGTGAAACGAATTATCCAGATTTTTTTGAGTTATTTCAGATTCATATATTTTGGTCATTTATAAGATCACAAATAAAGACTATTCTCAAAAAGGTTACTGAATCGTTAAAATTAGGAAGATACATACCAGCTCTTCCTCTTGGTGATCTTTGTTGATACTATAGACCTGTATTCAGAAATGGGGGCCTCACCTGAATTGTGTGCTACCGCCAACACTTACAGTTCAAGCTCGAGCTGTGGTCGCACAGATTTTCCCCTATATCATTTTATCCCTTACAACAGCCCTAAGAGTAAAAATGTTATCCCTAGCTAATGAATTTCTTCATGTATTCAGCATACGTTGGGCACGTATTTTGGGTGAGTTACCGTTCTAGAGGGAAATCGCAGTTCTTGTCATGAAGTCCTCAGACCCTAACTGATGGTAAACTCAGACGGCTTGGTTATGATGAATGAAGGAAGGTTGCCCCCTGTGACGACAGGGAGGAGTAGAGACTGGAGCACCAGACGCCTATGTTCTTCTATGGCTGGGACAACAGATGCTCAGCTGTAGCTCATGTTGCCTTAATGTGGGACTCATGGATGCCAGGCTTTCTAATTTTTCAGGAAAATGCTTCTTTTTTAATATTGAAAACTTGCTTTTTTTTTTTTTTTTTGCGGTACGCGGGCCTCTCACTGTTGTGGCCTCTCCCGTTGTGGAGCACAGGCTCCGGACGCGCAGGCTCAGCGGCCATGGCTCACGGGCCCAGCCGCTCCGCGGCATGTGGGATCTTCCCGGACCGGGGCATGAACCCATGTCCCCTGAGTCGGCAGGTGGACTCTCAACCACTGCACCACCAGGGAAGCCCATTGAAAACTTACTTTTAAAATTAAGTGCTGTACTGACAGAAGGAAACGATGCCTCCTGGCGAGATGCAATACAAGAGCTACAAAGAGAGAGAAGGAACCAGATGATCATCCTGTGAGACAGAGAGATATCCAGGGTGCTGTGGAAGCACCAAGGAGGGTTCCTGTGCCAGATGTAGGGAGACCCCGGTTTGACAGATTTAGGGAAGGCATGGTAGATGAGGCACAGTGTATAGGAGAGCCCCAAGGCAAAAGACGGGCGGCAGTGGAGGGACCGGCAGGTTGAAGCCGCCACCGCGGTTCAGATCCAGGGCGCTGCCCCTCCGCAGCTGCTCCCAGAAACCCTGAGCTTTGCCTGGCGACGCACCAGCCCAGGTCTTCAGGATCTGGACGAGGAAGGGAAGGGGGCTGCACTTCGTTTCAGCATCTGTTGGATTTACCCCGTCTAGAGGCTGGCCAATCAGGACGCCTCCCTGTTAGTTACCATTCATTCAGATGCGCAGGCTAAGCAGGTTAACTTGGTAAGCAGCCACTTTCTCTGCCGCCTAACAGAGTGTTTGCCAGCTCTGTGCTTTGGGCTCCCACCTCTTCTTTTTTGCTTGCCTGGTTCTCCTGACACCTGCTTGCGTTTGCTGTAGAGCAGCTGGTGAGGCAGGAATGCCACACACCTAGATTCCTGTAAACCAGCATCCTTGGTCTTCTCCTGATATTTAGGCAAACTGAAAACCCTTGTGGGCCCATCGTACATAATCTCATAATGTGTGTATCTTGTGCTTGACCACCCCTCCCCCAAATAAACAGAACCCGGAATTCCATCTATAAAAGCATTTCTTTACCTTGGCCAGACCCAGAAGTTAAAAGCAATTTCAGTAAATACCTTTTTATGGCCTTGTTTTTATTTTAAATATTATTACTTAAATGCTTGTTATTTCATTAACTTTTCCTTCTTTTTATGAATGCCAGAGCATTTCATAAGGTATTTCATTTGTTTCCAGGAAATTCAAGGTCACGCTTATAACACTGCGAGGGCTAAATTGTTTATTTCTAAACAGTCTGTGGCCAGGTGGCATGAAAAGTCTCCGCAGCCCTGCTTAGCTGGGAGTCCCTGCAAAGCACACCTGTGCGGCGTCCTCCCCCAGATGGCATCACCTCCTTTCAGGCACCTAATAACCGCTTCATCAGAGTTGGTGTTCATTCAGCATGTTACGTGGTTACATAGCTTTGTTCGTGTTGACCAGTTGGATGTAGTCCTTCTGTGCTAAGTGGGAGGGACTTGGATGCTCAGTGTGGAGGGTACAGCCCTTAGTCAAGCTGGCAGAGCGCCAGGGCCCTGCCTCGGGGTCACCAAGCGTGAATTTGCTTTGGTTTCCACTGTTTCTAGTACATGTGTCCTTCGGCCCTCCGCGTTCTCCCCATTGTGTGGGGATAAAGATCTGCTTTAGAGGGTAGGTAGTAAGGAAAGAAGCTGTACTTCTTCTGAAGCACTGACACAGTACTTGGTACCATGAATGCTAAGTTCACACTGACCCTGTTCTCAGTCTTCGAACGCTCTCTGCAGCCTCAATCCAGAGGCCTGAAACGCTACCTGCCCCTCGATTACGACTGTCTGCATCATGTCCCACATTTGTCCAGAAGGTTGCAGCCTTCAGGGACTGTCACACATACTGGACCATTTGCTCCTCAAGAATAATATCACTAACAGTGGCGGCCACCATTGCTAATGAGTATTGAGCACTTATTCTGGGCCAGGAACAGTCACATCTCCCAGCTGTTAAGCTCACTTATTCCTCACAGCCGTCCAGGAGGCGGTACTGTCACGACGCCCAATTCAGAGAGAAGGAAACAGACTTGGGTGAGGTCCACAGCGAGTAAGTGATGCTCCCAAGAACAGCAGGAACCACGGCAACATCAGCTTTCACCGTGGGTAAAACCATGAGCTTTTAGTCTGTCCCAGGCCCTGGGCTACGCATCTTACCTGCGTTATTTCAGCAGACCCTCAGCTCACCCCATGAAAAGGGGTCTGTTTTTGTCTCTGTAGATGTGTGGTCTCAGAGTAACTTTGCTAAGAAATGGGACTGAAAACCCAGGTGTTCCGGTTGCCATTTTCCTGTGACCATTCTCAATAACGCCCAGGCTGTTTTCAGTTATGGTGGGTTTACCTGCAGAAGACTACTGGAACTTGGCCTTTATATCACCCTGACGGCTCTCAGGATCACCCACCCAAGTCTAAATTACATCCCAGCCTCTTGGTGTAAAAAGCCAGGTTAAACAAGAAGCCACAGAAAACAGAAGTGGCGTATTTCAGTGGCACAGTTCAATCCCCAGCTCCCAGTGTAAGAAATCTTCTGTGAAGCGCTGCTTGCGTATTTTAAGCCAATTAGGATTTTTAAAAATATGTCACTATATCATTTAATCCTGTGTCCTAATCTAGGGCACTGAATGCCTTGAGAAGGCAATAAGATTTTATATAAATCCGAAACAGAATGTTTATTTTATCCTGTTCACCACAGAAGCATTAGATCTGTTACGTGCAAACAAATGTCAGGTGTTTCCCACAATGTATTTTTCATTGTTTTGTGCTTCTTCATTCACTTAGTTAGTTCCGGAAGCGTTCACTGAGCACCTTTGTGCTCGACACTGGGAACACAGAGAGTTCTGGGTGTGATCCTAAAATTGAATGCTTTAAAGGAACATTCAGTCTGGGAGTGAAACTGACCTGCAATGTGATGGGTCTTGTCCATGGATGCGGAAAGGGCTGTGGAACCCCAGGGAGCACCTCTCTTCACTCTGCTTGGCTGTGGACCGCATTCAGCAGAGTGATAGTTGAGCTGGTTCCCAGAGGGACCCAAAAAGCGAAAGGCTGTCCAGACCAAGAGGGCAGGATCACGGGTGTCCAGAAGAACTGTGGGTATCGGGGTACGGCTGAGCTGGGCGGGCAGTGAGAGCAGTGACCCGTGATGGGACCGGCAGGCCGGCGGGTGAGATTGTACAGGGCATAGGTGCCGGGCCGAGGAGTTCAGAAGATAAACTGCAGGGACAAACCCACCTGGACCCCTGGAAATTTAGGTGTAGCAATGCTCCTTTCGTATTTCCCATTCAAACTACTCAATTTAGCATGTGTGTTGGGAAGATAAGACAAATCAGCACATTGGATCTAGTTCCATTAATTTTTTTCTACCCTATCATCTAAAAAAGACCCAAAATCTTTGTGATGCAAAAATCATAGTACACTTTGTTCAGATTTTCTCCTTTTTTTTGGTAGTGTATATGTGGTTTTTATCTCATCATCTTTTTTAGTTTATAAACTTTCAAAAAGGATCATGTTACTTACCTTTTTTGCCCCAAGAGCACTATTCATATATTTTTTCCATGAAATATTTACACTACAAAGATTTTTTTAGGGTAAAGAGGGTAAAAAATTCACCTGGATCACCACAGTATAAACCTAAACCATTGATAATATGTTGGCACATTTATTTTTGTACACAAAATGGGTGTATCTTACAAATGACTTCTAGACTGACGTGCCTTTCCAAGAAGAGGCTGCAGTGTTTGTGTGCCTTACACAGTAACCTGCACCGTATCCCAGGAGAGTTTTCTGTGTAAACCGGATGCTCGATTATCGACCGATTATGGACAGACTCTATCGATCTCTTTATTTCTCATGTTTTATGTAAATGCTTTGGTATTTATACCCTCTTTTCCATATTAGTTTACTTCCATGTAGATTTTATGTTTTTTACTTTAAAAAAATTAACACATTAAAAAAAATTGAAGACCCCGCTGGGAAAGAGATAGCCTAAAGCATACCTTTCAGGGAATGTGATTTTATCTTCTGACCCCAATCCTTTGTCTACACAGCAGCAGGTTGCATGGTTGGGTAATTGCTGGATGATTTTGAGATATGCAAGGGGAAAAAAAGCTATGACCAAGAAGCTGGAAAAGCAAAAAAAAAAAAAAAAAGCCGTTTGAATTCACTCAAAATGGGTCTTTCATTCAGCCAAGCTTACAAATGATTTTTCATTGCCCTGGTGGTTGGAGCTGCTGGGGCAGCTGGGATGACCACCTGGGTTGGTCTCCAGGCGGGGGAGGGGTACGCCCCTGGCTGGCTGCTTGGTCCACGGTTAGGGCAGCAGGCTGCTCAGCCCGCTTCCTTTCTTGTTATTGTTGCTGTTTTTCTTGAGCTCTTTGGTTCTCGTTCTCTGCTCTGGTTTCTTTCCAGTTAGTCAGGTTATCTGCTCTGGGTTTCTGTTAAAGAGAAACGGAACCATTTTTTCTCTGTCTGATCAATGGAGCAACCAGGTGAGTCTTCACCTTTTAAACATTTTCAAATAAATCTCTTCTCTTGACATTGTGTGAATCTGTAAAACAAAACAAAACAGATTCATTTCTGCATTTTCGATCATTCCTGGTAAGGACAAAGAGGCTTAGTTTATCTTTTCTTGAAACGTCAGGATAGCGCCTCCAATTCACCACTTGTAAATGATTTTTAGATGGTTTTAAACAAATGCTCATTTTTCTGCTCGTAGATGATTTGCACTGCACTGGTTTGGGGAAGAGCTCACAAATGCCAGATGTTAGCTATTTCTGCTTCTTAGTGGAGCTGAAGGCCCAATACCCAAGCACACAGTTTTTATTAAACGGAGCAGGTTGTTTTCAGGTGTATGTGACACGGGGACATTGGAGCCACCCACCTGGGTTTGCATCCAGCTCTGCCTCTCACTGGCGATGTGACCTTGGGCAAGTGACTCAGGCCTCTCTGAACCTCAGTCTCCCCATCTCTAAAACGGGGATAATGACAGTATCCACCTTCTAGAGTAGTTGTGAAGATGAAATGAGTTCTGCTAAAAATAGTACCTGGCATGGCGTGCTTAGCATGTGTTAATTGTTATTTTATCATTGTTATCATCCTGTATGACTAAACCCATATAAATGGAAGGTTTCTATAAGTCACAGTTTGAATGTGATTCTCTGCTGGGTGAGGTCGACTGGACACTGTAGAGACTTGGATAGAAAGAAAATAAAGGCATGTGTAGCCTGGGAACTCAGAGCCAGCAGGAATTTTGTATATACTGTGTAGGTAGACAAAGCTTCAATTCTCATAACCTAAATCTGTAAAGAATTACATCGTACTTGTCTATGGTATCCTTTTAAAAGGTGATTCCTTTTAAAACATAAATAGTGTTATGTCTTACTAACATACTAAATAATATTATGGTTTACTAGTGTATATAGTAAATGGTAACTTTGTATAGTAAATACAGAAAGCCGTCCCTCATGTTATTAATGTTAACTGTATCTTCGTATCTTTCAGAGCTCTTCAACCAGAAATACATTTAACGAGAGCAATGGCTTTCAAAGTGCTACTAGAACAACAGAAAGCATTTTTCACGGTTGTAGTTTTACTAGCCTGTTTGGTAAGTCAGCTCTTTACTTTCATAATGTGGGGAAAGAATTCATAGAACTAGTACCCAATCTATTTTCTATTTCTAACCCCATATCTTAAAATTTTCTTTCAAATTCATTTTATCATTGTTGCATTTAATTAATAAGTCAAAGGTTGCTGTTGGGTCTTGACTTGTGTAACAATGGTCGCGATTACTTATTTAAATCTAGATGAAATCATAAAACCACAGCATCGCTCGTTGCTGCGTGATAATGTTGCTCCATCGAGTTTGTAGGCAGATGCCTCTCCCAGCACAGCCTAACAAGACCTTAGATTCTAGTTTGGAGCCCACGACTTCACAGGTTGTGAAAAATTAGGAATCATTTCTTAAATGCTATTGTTTTACATAGATATTTATATCCTTCTCGGTTTCAAAAAGCATCAAAGACAGATGGAGAATTGTAATGTTTGAAAGCTTTAACACAAAACATCTATGAAGCTGTTCAAAAGAATTACTGAAACATTTAATCTGGAGATGCAGTCATGATCTACAAATATAAAAAGAATTATTTACACTGAAGACAGTTCCTGAAGTCTTCTTGGAAGACAAAGGAAGAGGAAATGGGGTCCGATTGGAGTCTGACATGAAGATAGATGTAAGGAAAACATCCCTTCCTTGAGCTGAGGTTGTTAAACATTGGAAGAAATGGTCCACAAGAGAAGCTGAGGCATTTCTTTCTCAAAGCGATGCAGCGTCTTTGTGGTGGAGGGGAATCTCCTCTCTCCTTTAAATAAAACCAAACTCCTCTAAGATTGGTTGTTAATGAGGGTTAAGAAAGGTGGGAGGTGATTACTAGACCTTTAGCCCCCAATCATGGTTTGGTCTTGAACCCCACCTTGGATTCTCCCTCCTGCCTGCTCTAGAGGTTAAGGCTGTGATTTTATTTAAGGAGGTTGGCTGACTTCATTATAGATATTTGCTCCAAGGTGGAGACAGTTTGTACTGAATAACCTCCCATTGTTATAACCATCAAAAACCATTTCTGTGCACTTGTGCCGTGGACATGACACACACCAGCCTCTGTTCCCCCAGTGCTTCCTAAGGTTCTCAGTTTTCCCTTAGGGAAACAAAATTGTGTCAATAGTCAGGAATGTTACTGAGGGAGTCCCTGCTTGATGTAAGAGTTTGAACTGAATGTTGTCACCAGTCTGAGATTCTGTTAATATCAACATTTTTAATGAAATACCGTCTGTTAAGAAGCAGATATACACACTTTCGTAGGATGGTGTGTATAAGATGAACTTACATTTTTAGGTAAAATAAGAAATAAAGACTATATCTTGAAAATGACTTCCAACCTTTGTTTTTGCAAAGCAGATAATCTTTGCATTTAATTCCTATGCTGTGAACCAAAGTTTATTGTTAGGACATAGAGAACAGACTTGTGGTTGCCAAGGGGGAGGGAATGGGGGAGGGATGGATTAGGAGTTTGGGGTCAGCAGATGCAAACTATTACATATAGGATGGATAAACAACAAGGTCCTACTATATAGCACAGGGAACTATATTCAATATCTGGAGATAAACCATAATGGAAAAGAATATGAAAAAGAACGTATATATATGTATAACTGAATCAATTTGCTGGGCAGCAGAAATTAACATAACATTCTAAATCAACTATAATTTTTTAAAAAAGTATATTGTTAGGTCCAATTTAAGTGGCAAAATGGCAGTCAGTAGGAAAGTAAGTTCATGTTTACATGACACTTTTACTCTGAAGCATTCAGAGAATTGGGCCGTTGTTATTTTCATCATTATCAGGAATTTTACTGATGTCACGATTGTCAGAATTTTTTGAATGATGAACTCTAAGTAAATGGAATTCAGCTGAAAAACTTCTGCATCAAAGCTGGGTATCAGATATGTCTAAAGGATAATAGCAGAGCTCTTGGGACTAGTATTTGTATTCCATTTACTTATTTATTCAACTCATTATGGGTGACTATGTTTTCTTAAAGAGCAAAAATATAATTCTTGAATTCAGACTTTTTCAGGTTGCAAAAGGACCTCGGTCTCTGCATAACTGTTCTTTTATACATCTTCTTACTTAGAAAAGAGAGCAGTTTCTACCTGTTTTTACCTTGGGTACTCAGAAAAGTGTCAGAAGAAGATAGCAGTTAAATCCAGAAAAAGAGAGCTCTCGTTCAAGGCATACAGAGAGGAATCAGGCTTGTTGATTTAATTGTTCCACTGACTTTTCCAGAAAGTGGTTATTCTTCCTGAGGTGAAAACTGAGTTGGCTTCACTTTGAATTAATGTCCACATTCAGTGATTATGCGAATAACACTGAAGATACTGTTCCTTTTTTGTGAGAAATAGAATTAACTTCCCTTAAGATAACGTGCTGTGAAACATTTATTTCAGGCATGTAGAGTGATCTGTGAAACAGGAGACTGTGGACAACAGGAATTCAGGAATCAGTCAGGAAACTGTGTTCTCTGCAAGCAGTGTGGGCCAGGCATGGAGTTGTCCAAGGTAACTGTCGGGTGTGTGGGAAAGTTGTAGATCTGTCTTTAAAATGCGTTCTTTTCAGCTAAATTCTTTCAGTTAATGACTAGTGAAGATTTCTTGGTTTGTCATGTCCCTTTAGCCAAATATTGCACAATTCCCTTTTCAATACATTCGATTCATGTGTCTTACTGAGATAAAAGAAATAGATTCTAATAACCGTAATTCAATAAATGTCGTTGTGTATAATTTAGTGTTTATTGTATTTTATTGAAAGAATAGAACCATTAAACAACAAGGTCCTACTGTATAGTACAGGGAATTATTCAGTGACCTGTGATAAACTGTAATGAAAAAGTATACGAATGATGGGATGACTTTGCTGTACAGCAGAAATTAACACAACATTGTAAATCAACTATACTTCAATAAAATAAATTTTAAAAAAGAATAGAATCATTAAGGTTTATTTGCTCTAATTAAAAAGAATCAGCATTCTACTAAAGATTTATAAATAAAGCATTGATAACAGAAAATGGTAATAATACTATTTACTGGGCCTTCTTTTTCTTAAAATTAAGGTTACAATTACTAGTCAAGAAAAACAGAGCCCCAGCAGTGTCTTAAGTAACCATGCTCCAAGGTCGCAGTTCTTTTCCAAGCCGGGGTTTGGAACATTCCTTTGACAGTGCCAGTATGATTATTAATTTTCCCACTTTGAGTAGATGCTACTCCCGGGAGCATCTTCAATGTATTCATCTTCACCACTGCTTGTGAAGCAGCTGTGTTCCAACTGGGTGGATTCAGAGTTCTGGGTGTTCCTGGGCACTTTGCTGTGAGCGTGTTCAGAGCCGCACATGCATTTGCTTTATTTTCTGACCTTTTGAAGACGTTACCAGTTGTGGACAATTGATGTATCGTTTTGTTCTAAAGAATGCACCAAGGTCTTCCTGTTAGAAAAGGAACAAAAGATGTGTCTTTTTATTTTAAGTGACTTTTCAAAGAGAAGTCCTTTCCCCTACAGTCTGCTGTTCTCTGAATTTGAGTCTTGTCATTCATAGATTTTTGATCGATGGTCTGCAAACAGCAGGAAACAAAGAATTATGCATTCCACAAGCGATTCCTGGTGGATGGCCTCTCTGGGTGTTGTGTTTAATATGTCCGCTTTCAGCTTCTTGTGCCGTCCGCTTGGAAGGAACTGGCTGAATTTTGAACTCTGCGGTGTCTAGTTGCTGAAGCCCCCTGGCCGATGTTTTTTAAATCCCTGTGGATTGTAGTAACATGAGTTTTCAGCCATAGGTTTTGCTCTGTTGGATGTAAAAAGGTCCTTTATAACAGGAGGGCTGCATATCTAGGATCTGTCAACAAAGTAGTTAAGAATGCGATTGTGCCCGCAAGGAAAACAGGGATGTTTCTACCCCTCAGAGTTCTTTTGTCAAACCTCTGTGAAAATATGAACGAATCACAGATTCGAAGAGATGAGTGAATCATTTCTAAGGAATTGCTCCCTAACCTTCATCCTTTATCTAGAGAATGAAGATGGAGGTTCTGTCAGCTCGCAGTATTTTTTTTTAAATCCATCCTCTGAGATTATCTGATAACAGTTTCTGTATTTCATAACTTCCCACAGATATCCATAAGAAGTATTTTTCATTAGGTAGTAATTTTCCCCGAGTATTGCAGTAGCTGTCCAACTTTATTGGGGCAACCAAAAGGAAACAATCTGAATACCCTGCCTGTGTGTACTTATTTTAGTTATTAATATTTATGATCATTTTCCTCATCAAAAAAAGACCAGGACAAAACATTGAGTGAGAAAGAGTAAAAGTAAAGGTAACGACGCCACTGAAATATTAGATTCTCAGGACCCACTCAGAAGCACAAACTTACAAATGTAGAGCGTGTTCCTGCCTGTCCTGAGGTGTCCACCCTGCAGGCAGGCAACCCCTCAGCTTTCACCCTCACTGTCTAAACAGACCGCCCAGCTCCTTGTAACAGACACTTAGAGAATCTTTGCTCAAGGAGTGGACGAATCTGTCAGCCTCGGATGGGTTTTGGAAAAAAAGGTGACAGTTAAATCTAGTAATATAGAAGTTAACGAATGTGTGATTGTGTGTTGCAAATAATGTTTTGCCAAGTCTTTTAGCTTGGTTTTAGCTCTTAGTAAATAAAATTAGCAAGTGAGCCTCGCTCAGGGTCTAAAATGTAAAACATAAGAAAGGCAAAGGAGTCAAATACACCTATGGAAGTAAAAATACATTTTTATTTTCTAGTTAATTAATCAAGGCAAAGGATGTGAGTTTTTTTTATAAACAATTACTTTGGAGCTGGAAGTTTCTAAACTGTCCACTCATGAATTTGCAATTTCTTCCTTCCAGGCTGCCTTTATTAAATTTTTAGCAAGAACATACATCTTTCAAAGGAAAGAAGAGTAAGTTCTGAGTATATTAAAATCAGATAAATCACTTAAATCAACAAGTATGTTCAACTGGTTAATTGTCACTTCCAAGCTTTGCAAATCAAGGCAAAATTTATTCTTTTCACTGAGACTAAGTTTTTGTTAAATTGTTAGATAACTACATTTATAAATAGTCTATTTGCTTGTTGCTTGGAATACTAACTATATCATTAGGGGGGTTACCTGTTAATTTGTAATGAAGCAGATGAGTACAGGAGTCTTTACTTTTTTAACTGAGGTGTACCATTTTGGCTACCAGTGGTGTTTGAAATTTTGAAAGCACAATAAATAGCAAATATTTTATAATTAGTTATGAAAAAGTAGGGAAGCTGGATCAAATTATTGATATCCACAACTAAAGTTTTCTTTATATTAAGAATTTTTAAAAGAGCATTTTCACCAAACATAGAGTTTTTAATCATCTTTATTCTAACATTATTATGTAACTTATTCTGCTGTACTAAGCATAATTGAAAACTTCTGTCCATTTTTCTACTATCATGTCTATCCAAAATAAATTCCGGGTCATGAGGTTCTTCGAATTACAAACGTATATCTATACCTTAAAACTCAAGCTTGCAAATACTTTGGGTAAGCAGGTGTAGTTAAAATTTCCATCTGTCGTTTTATTACTCCTAATTATTATTTTCTTTGGAAGGCATTCAGTCCTGCCTTTTCACGAGGTATGGCTTACTCCCCCACGGTTAGGTCTCTACATTGGGACATGCAGTTGGGCTTGTTGGAAGGTGCCGGAAGAGCTTTCCAGGGGCAGCATGTGCTCTGCTCACCTGTGGTGTGTGGTCAGCGCTCCCCGACCGCTTTTTACTTCCTTTCAGTTGTGAGAGCGTAAGGAGTCTATGCAGCAGCTCCAGGTTCAATAAGACCCCTGATGCTTGTTGGGAGCAGTACCCTTCTCATCTTTGGCCACTTTTTAAACGAGTACTCATTTTCACCTTTCACCCTGGATACGTTGCGTGTGTTCATCTACAGGGTGTGTCTTAACCTAAAAAATATGGACTCTCTCTCAAAATGTCTTTAATTGTGAGTCTGTGATATATACCATGCAATGAAAATAGCTAACATTGGCCAACATGTATTATAGTGAGCCAGGTTCTATGTGATCTTTGTATGACATAAGGAATTCTTACAGCATACGTCTTAAGTGGGGAGTATATATAACTACCCCTGTTTACAGATTAGTCTGTTTACAGATTAAGTGGGGAGCATATATAACTACCCCTGTTTAGAGGTTAGTCTGTTTACAGATTAAGTGGGGAGCATATATAACTACCCCTGTTTAGAGGTTAGTCGGTGTGTCCACCATCACTGTAAGTAAGTGACAGTGTCGGGGGGAGGGGGGGCTCTTGGGGTCACCGTCTGCCTCCCGCCTTGATAATGCCCGAGGACAGTGCACCTGGAAGGACTTTCTGTGCTGATGCACATGGTCTCTACCTGTGCTGTTCAACACGGGTGCTACGAGCCACTGTGGTTACCGAACACGTGAACTGTGGCTGGTGTCACCGAGGAGCTGGGTTGCTTATTTTATTTCATTTTAAGTAATGAAATTTAAGTTTCCCCATGTGAGGTTATGGTTGTCATATTGGACAGTGTTGTTCTAGAATGATCGACTTCCCTCCAGAAGCAGTGGCTTCGGACCAACTTTGAAAACACAGACAAATATCCCAGCGTGTGCGATGCAGGAGCTGCTCCCAGCAGCCTTCTCCCCGCCCTCCTCCTCCGGGCAGTGCGCTTGTCCAGGTCCCCACCTGTCCCTCCCACTCCGCTGGCTCCGCCCACCAGCGCTGCCCTGGGGCCACGCAGAGCGGTAGCATCTCAACAGCCCTTTCGGTTCCCAGGTCCCTCCCACAGAGCCCCAAGCACCATCTCTGTCGTTTCGGCTCTTTTTTAGTAACTCAGCTTAGGAAGTCGTTTTCCTGAATCTTTGGGAAAATATGTGACGGGTCACCGAGCCATTTAGAATCTGTGTGGAGGACTTTATCCCCTTGAGCCCTATTTACTCTCTCCCCCACTGCAGGGTTTAATTTTTAGTCTTTGCAAGTTTATGATAAAGATAATGAATAATGTCTTTTTCCTATTTCCGAGGCAAAAAATACCGAGTATGATTTCCATGGCTCTGTAAGCAAGCTACGCTGGGCGTTTTGACCACGACCGTGTGCGTGAGCGTTCGGTGGCGTCCTGGGGGCTCGTGAGAGTGAGCGGGAGATGATTTTTGTTTTCCCGAAGTGACCACATTAGACTTGAATTCTCACCGTCTAGAGTTTGCCCGCCCACGGCCCCTCCTCCGCACCGAGCATTGATGCCAACAGTGTGCTTTTAACACGATCGCCTCCCGGCAGTAAATCAGGAAACTAGTTTTTGCATGAGCCTCTGGAAACAGACTTCAAGTCTCTGGAACGGTTTTCAAAGTAAGCTTTGCTAAGCAATTATTGGGATGACTTTAGTTAATGTGAAAAAAGTTAATTCTTGTAAACAACTGCACCCTTCCCTCCCCGCGGGTGCAGCGGGGCTCCCTATTTCTAAAGACATCTCCTCTGTGGAAAACTGTTTACATCCTTAGGAAGAAAATCACACAAAGATTAATGTAATTGTCAAGCATAAAAAAGATTCATTTCTGCCATTTAATTACAGTGTCGCTCACTGTATTTGTGTCTAATTATACCTAATCAAGCCCAGTGGTGTTTGGCAGGTATTAACAAGCTCTAGCTTGTAATTTTTCGTTAGAAAACTCAACTGTGGGTTTTCACAAACCAAAAGTTGGGGGGCTATGTCTTTGGTGTTGTTTTCTTAAAGGAAATTAGAAAGCTGATTGCTGCACACCAGCCGCACCTGAATCTAGTTTGTCGTTTCCATTTGTGTGCCCTAGATTTTCTTTATAAATAACTTCTTCTCCATCCAGTTTGAGCTTTCAAAATTCAAAGAACCCAAGTTAATACTTATTGGCTGTACAAATAAATAGTGCTTTTGACCGGAGGCCCCTGGATGTGTTTCCTGGATAATTCATGGTCTGTGAGGATCTCCCCTGTCGGGAGGCGGGCCTGCTCCCCCAGCGTGTAGGTGGGATCCAGTGGTGTTTTTTGTTCAGTTCTGGATTTGCAGAGGGAGAGAAGAAGGAAGGGGATATGAGCACTGTTTACTTTCAGTCATTTTGCTACTGGAAAGCCACCAAATGTGGCTTAAAAATATTGGGCAGAGTGACAGAGCCACGGCTGCCCCCAGCTCGGCTGGAAGAAGCCCAGCTGGGCCCAGCCCTCTCTTGCTTTGGAGCCAAGATCAGGAAGCTGCTCACACCTCCGCCCGCCCAGGGGGAAGGCTTGGCCTTACCAGCTAGGAGATGTTGCTGTGGCCCTTACAGGCTTTTGCTCCCTGGGATAAAATAATAGTAGTTGTACTAATACTGATACTGCTACTAATAATAAACTTGAGCAAATACTGCTTCACACAATATTTGTTCGTCCGTCTGTTTACCCAGCATTAGCCCTTCATCACGCACTGGCGTAGCTGCGGTGAAAGAAGAGATACTCAGTGGCACCTGCTGAAGTGGGCAGGGCAGGCGTCGTTCAGAACCTTTGCAGTAGGCATGGGGATTCTACAGCGGGAGGGAAGGGGCTGATCTCCGAATACAGCCTGGATGAGTGGGAATTCGTAGCCGAGGAGGAGGGGTCGAGTCCGTGGTGGGAATTGCTACCAGGAGACACGAGAGGCGGAGAATTTCTGACCGAAGCCGACCCGACGGGTTCTCGCTGAACACAGGGTGGGACGGCCGGATGTCACCCGGGGGGTGGGAGGCTGAGGACCCTGAGGGGGAGGGCCCTGGTTAAACTGACCCCGCAGGGCTCTTGCTGGAACTAGATTTCACGAGGCCACGTGCAGATGGGCCGGGAGAAGGTTCAGGAGGCCGACTCAAGCGTGGTCACGCAGAGAACCCTTGACGGCTTCAGGGATGTGGGCTTTGGGGAAGGCGGGGTAGGGGGCGATGTCAGATGCCAAGGGTTAGTCACTTAGTTTATGCTTTGGGGAAGTAAGTAGGAACCCTATGGCCATGCATTCTTTTCTAGCCATGTGTGTATTTTCCCACCTCAAAGTTTGTTAATAAAAAGGCCTTCCCGGTGATTCAGGGCAGTCCTAGGTATTTCCTTAAGCTTTCAGGCACCAGGTCATAATTTCAAAAATAAAGAACTGCCGTATTGTTCTGAAGCCTCAACGCGTTTCTAGCATGGATGTTAATGGCAGACCGTCCTCCATAAAAATAAAACACGTAGCTAATCCTGGAGCCCAGGCCAGTGACTGACTCACTCTTCCCTCCCCCTTCTCCTGCCTCTCCCTTAGCCTCCCACACCAAACACACACACACACACACACAGAGTCCTTCTACTAACTGGTGAGAGGGCGAACTCAGTACAACGTGGAAAGTGTCAAAGGAAACCAGAACAGGACAGAGGTTACAGCAGGAAAAACAAATTCTATTCAGGAGCTTTTGCAACAGGAGAAGAGAGACCTCGGCCCAGAACCGCATTCAGCTCCACATGCAACGTGGACACGTGGGGGTTATAGTCCCGGAGCAGAGCGGGGGGCAGGGTGGACGCTCACCAAGAGGAAACGGCGGCGGAAGGGGGATCCCGGCTGTGTAGACGCCAGGATTCTTGCTGCAGGCAGACGGGGGACCAGGCCTCACCTGGGCGGGGGGTAGGGTGGGTGGCTTGGGAGGTCAGATATGGAGAATAAGCAGGTACTGAGGGTGGGGGATTCTGGCTAAACCAACGGGACAGGATCCTCGGACAACCGGGTTCTTCAAGACCAGACCTAAGAACAGGGTGCAGTCGAAAAAGTGGCTCAGAGACACCTGCAGACTTTGGTCAAGCAGAGAGTCTGTCAAAGGAAAGACTGAGCAGAGCCAGTGTGGGCAGCCTGCCCCTTCCTCCTGTCACCATGGACCTGTCCACACCTCTGCTTCTGTCCCCAAAGGAAGCACTGTGCCTGGGAGCTCTCCCCCTTGTGCCCCAAGGTCACATGGGAAAAACTAAAAGATCTAATACTGTTGGTATTTTCATGAGATGCCCAATTAGATCACGTGATGCTTGCCAGCTCAGTTGGCCGCGCTCGAAGGGTACCCTCTGTGCCCCAGCACCTGGGTGCAGTGATGAGTAAGAGCAGCTCCCGTGGGGTACCAACCTGCATCCCTGCGGAGGAACCCGCGCTCAGGGGCTGATGCCATCGCTCCCCACAGTGCGCCGAGCGGGGTGAATGAAAAGGAGATGCAGAATAGTTGCCCACACACGAGGAGGATGTGTCTGGGAGGTTTCCCCAGACCTGGCACAGTGGCGGAGTGGGAAGTTAGGGACGGAGGATGGAAAGACGGGTTACCATGGGACAGGGGCTGGTGACCCCCCCCCCCCGTCTCTCTCTCTGTCTCTGTCACTCTCTCTGTCTTTGTCTCTCTCTCTCCGTTGTTTCGCCTCCTTCCGTTTCTCTTGGTAGTTGTTTATTGAACTTAATATGGAAGATTTCAAGGCATTTTAACCACCTTGTTTTAGTGAATGAAATAAAAACATCAAGGTAGACATTTATATGGCGGGTAATTTAATATTTATATGCTTTTTACTTTATAGCCTGGATTTCAAATAATGATGACGTCTCTACGTTTATGGTGCTTTAGAAATGTGACAAATCAGCTCTAAATGTGGTTGCTGCCATGGATGCTATACAGTAATTCTTTGGAAATAACTGCTCTGAATTTCTAGTTAATTCAAGGTGTCTAGTTAATTTAACATGTGGAATGAGTACTTCATACACTTCTTAGACTCTCATGAACTGAAAATGATGATATTATTCTTAAAAGTTTAAAAATAATATTAGGCTGTGTTTCTAATAATCTTTTTTTAAATGGCAAATACTTTAGAGAAAGTATATATTTTTAAAATTTTATTGAAGTGTAGTTGATTTACAATGTTGTGTTAATTTCTGCTGCACAGCAAAGTGACTCAGCTCTACATACATACGTTCTTTTTCATATTCTTTTCCATATGGTTTATCATAAGATATTGAACGTAGTTCCCTATACAGTAGGACCTTGTTGTTTATCCATCCTACACATACTAGTTTGCATCTGCTAATCCCTAACTCCCACTCCATCCCTCCCCCACCCCCCACCCCCCCTCCTGCTTGGCAACCACAAGTCTGTTCTCTGTGTCTGTGAGTCTGTTTCTGAGAGAAAATATATTTTGAATAAAATTCCCCCAAATAATCGATCTCTGTACAAGTATGGCTCATGGTACCTGCTCTGTACATTCTGGTACTCTTTTGTGATGGTGATGGTACAAAGCCTTATCTCAACCCCTCACCTGAATCTACCCCAAAGAGAATTGCTGCAGCTGCCCCCAGAGCATATAAGCTGCAGGCAGAAATAGTAAGCCGGTATCCAGGTAATAAAGGCAAAAGCTGTGATGCCCTTGGAGCCTGGCTTTGTTTTCTTTCTGTACGTGATTTGGTCCAGTGCAGAGTGAACCAAAAAAAAAAAAGTTTCATGAAATCCTCATTCTATAAACTCTAATGACATGTAAATCACACACAACGATACATGGCAAAAACTCATCGGTCAAAGCGGTGCTTATGTACAATATAAACTCTAGACACGGCCAGGAATCAAAACAGAAGCACAAAGATTTCCCAACACTGAAGTATATGTTTTCTCAAAAGAGGTGGAACTGTCAGTACACCTGTGTATATTCTTTCAAGTTCATTTCTAGTCAGGTCATTGCTCTAGTTTCTCAGGACTGGAGAGGGGAAGTGAGTGGCTATAGACAGCGGGGCTCGGCAGGAGGGAGGGAGGCCCGCTGACCACGCGGCAGGGGCGCTAGAGCAGCAGAACGGCCCCGCAGGCCCAGGACTGCCTAGTTCTTTGTATGACGGCGCAACGCAGTAGTGGATTCAACCAGGAAAGGTTAAATTCTGTCTTATGTACCCATTTTCAAAAGGAGGTACTTGGGGGCTTCCCTGGTGGCGCAGTGGTTGAGAGTCCGCCTGCCGATGCAGGGGACGCGGGTTCGTGCCCCGGTCCGGGAAGATCCCACATGCCGCGGAGCGGCTGCGCCCGTGAGCCATGGCCGCTGAGCCTGCGCGTCCGGAGCCTGTGCTCCGCAACGGGAGAGGCCACAACAGTGAGAGGCCCACGTACCGCAAAAAAAAAAAAATATTTTTAAAAAAAGGAGGTACTTGGGATTCGATTTAGAAAAATTTTTATTCAATAAAAATGTTTTAGATGGAAAGTGATGTTTGAAGTAGCCTAGAAAAAATTGGGGTCTGCAGATCCCTTTATTCCCCAGTGAAGCTTTATTATACTGGAATCAAGAAAATCGGTCTGTTGGGCTGTAGAGAATCCAAAACAGTAATGGCCATGGGTATCATTTGTTTACGGACACCTGTGCTTGATTTAGAGTTTAGAGGCTTCATATGTTTTCCCTTTTATTCCTCAGAGTAACCCTGTAGGGCCTGCATTGTTATCCCATCTCACAGATGAAGAGTCTGAGGGTCAGAGAGTTCCCAAGATAACTTAGCTGGCAAGTGGCCGATGTGTCTTTTGCTCCAATGCAGGAAAATATACACTTTCCCCCTGTATCAGCCTGGCTTGAAGAGCAACATTTCTGACGTTTGCTACCAGTTCATAGACGCCTACCTCTTTCCCTTTGTTTTCCTATCTTCCTCTCCCTCCCTTTTTCTTTCCTTCTCTGTTGTGTGTTAACCTGTATATGAGACCCTTACAGTCCCAGCTGCCTGGATCAAAGCGTGATGTTGAAATCGCTGCCGCAGGAACTTTGAGGGATATGCCCAGCCTGAGTGAGGAGGTCCTGCCCCGGATGTCATGTGCACACGCTTTGATCCTGGGACTCGGGGTGGGAGGCTCCCTTCTGTGCCTAAAGAAAGCCTTCGGATGCCTGGGGCTCTCTCAGCAGCTAACACTGTCCTAGTGCAGATTCCACTGCTGTGCACAGCCCCCCAAAATAGCAGTGGTCTCCTTCCCGCCAAGACCAAGTACACATCCTAAGAAATTCTTTCTCAGTGTGTGTCTGTATTGTCTTCCTGATTACTAGAGATGCTTCCTGCACGAAAATCAAATCATTACAGAAGTATAAAAACTGAAAACACCTCATAATTCCACTACCCCCCCCAAAAAAAAGATAATCCCTGTTAACAGTTCTAAAGAAATTCTAATTTGTGAATTAGTATTTAAAACTTTTCCCCCCTGCTTCTGTCTGTGCCTTTGGTTCAGAACATTGTCTAGCTGGAGCCCTCAGGGTTAGGAAGGTGCTGACCTTCTGCTTTGTTTTTCTCCCCTGCTCTTTGCTGTGCTTGTTCAAGACACACATTTGAAAGACTGGCAGAGGAATTGAAGGGGGAAAGGAAGGGATAGCCCCTCCCAAATGTGAGTGAGTTCATTAGTGAGGTCTGGATTGAAGTATCGTTGCTAATATCCTTTATTGAGTGGCTTACTGCGTACAGGGAATACTATTCTTTGTGTTTTTGTTTTTTAATTGAAGTATAGTTGATTTATAATGTCGTGTTAGCTTCAGGTGTACAGCAAAGTGATTCAGTTTATACATAATACACATACATATATATGTATATATATATATATATATATGTATATATACTCTTTCAGATTCTTTTCCCTTACAGGTTATTACAAGATATTGACTAGAGTTCCCTGTGCTATACAGTAGGTCTTTATTGATTACGTATTTTATATATAGTAGTGTGTATATGTTAACCCTAACCTCCTAATTTATCCCTCCCTCCACCCACCCTTCCCCTTTGGTAACCATACATTTGTCTGTGAGTCTATTTCTGTTTTGTAAATAAGTTCATTTGTATCTTTGTGTGTGTGTGTGTGTTGGTTTTGATTTAATTTTCAGCCAATAAGTACTGCTTAGTTGACTTTGTATAAAAATATGGATGAAGAAGTTAAATATATAAATTTTATGGAGAAGCGAGAATTCTGACCTCTCTGGATCTGTGTTCTGGCTTCCGTGGTTCCCAATGAGGAAGCTGAGGTGTGATTGGGAGCCCTGCCCGCCCCCCCCCCCCCCGCTGCCCCTCTGGCTGTGTGTGGGCTCCCAGCATGCCCTCCACGTGGGGCTCTGTTTGCAGCTCGAGAGCTGCTGTCTGATTTTCTTTTTAATGGCCAGCGTTCTATAGAAACCATCACATAGTGCAGATAACCATGTTAACATTTGATATGTAATCTTTCAGACATCTTCCTGTGTATATGTCACATAAAGTGCCTGAAAGTCCCAGAGTGTAGTGGTATGAAGTCTGGCTCTGGAATTAAACCACGTAGGTTCGTACCATATGACTCAGCAATTCCGCTCCTAGGTATACATCTGAAAAAAACAAAAACACTAATTTGAAAAGATACGTGCACTCAGTGTTCATAGCAGCACTATTTACAATAGCCAAGGTATGGAAGCAACCTAAGTGCCCATCCACAGATGAATGGATAAAGGAGATGTGGTACGTATATGCAATGGAATATTACTCAGCCATAAACAGGAAAGAAATTTTGCCATTTGTGGCAACATGGAAGGACTTGGAGGGCACTGTGCTAAGTGAAGTAAGTCAGACAGAGAAAGACAAATACTGTATGATATCACTTATATGTGGAATCTAAAAAATACAACAAACTAGTGAGTAAAACAAAAAAGAAGCAGACTCACAGATAAAAGAGAATAAACTAGTGGTTACCAGTGGAGAGAGGGAGGGAGAGGGGCAATATAGGGATAGAGGATTTTTTAAAAAGGATTATTATGGGATTATATGAAATCATGTGTGTGAAACTTTTGAAAATTGTAAAGCGCTATATAATAA
This sequence comes from Stenella coeruleoalba, assembly GCF_951394435.1. Classification (NCBI taxonomy): domain Eukaryota; kingdom Metazoa; phylum Chordata; class Mammalia; order Artiodactyla; family Delphinidae; genus Stenella; species Stenella coeruleoalba. The sequence goes on from NC_137164.1 coordinate 2,661,604, forward strand.
ATAAATTAATAAATTAATTAATTTAAAAAACGTGTAGGTTCAGATCCTGGTTCTGACATTAGCAGTGTCTCTTTGGTTAAGGTGCATGCCTTCTGGGAAACCCCATACTCCCATCCAGGAAATAGGAGCATGGGAAGCGCTTTCCTCATTGTGGGGGAGGAGGAATTAATGAGATCCTGGCATAGGGGAAGCCCCTGATAAATGTTAGCACTTACTGTTAACGTTGTTGTAAGAAATGGGATCCTGTTTCTCATTCTGTTTTGTAACTTATTTTTTAAACTATCATGAACACTGGTCTATGGCGTTCTTTTTGTGACTGCATTTATAACGGCATCATATGACACGCTATGATTGACTTAGTGCTGGAACTCGTATGCAGGTCAAAGAGCCGTCTGTGAAGCCCATCCTTGGAAAGCAGTTCTGGGTTCTGATGGCCAAATCTAGAGATGCTTGAGACCTTTAGTATCACAGGGTTTGATCCAAACAAGGATTTAGTGTTCTTATAAGCATTGTGTAAGCATCTTCCCTCTCTCAGACAGTAATAAACAGCTAACCATTCCAAGTTTCTCTAAGGGTATTGTAAGCTTCTGACGTTTCGTATGCAGCTGTCCTTGTGTTCTGTTACTTATCACAGCACTTACTTTCTGCCTTGATAAGCGACTAGGTGTCTACATATTTCCCCAACTCTAGCTTCTGAGCACTCAGATGACCAGCTGAGTTGAAGAAAGTACCGTAATTCTGCCCTCAGCTGGCGGTAATGCCGCAGCAGCGGGGGAGGCGGGGGAGGGGGAGAGCCTTTCTTATTCAAATGCTCGTGCTCCTGGAATAAAGTGGATGAGTAAGTATACTTAGGTCGTAAGAGAGATTATTAGCAGGGGGAGACACATTGGAACTCGCTGAAAGAGCGGCCTTTGTGTCCAGAGAGGCGGGCGCTGGGTAGTCACCAGCCCAGTTCTCCGCCGTCTCCTCGTCCCCCTTTGTCACGCTCGCGGGGTCTGAATAGCTGTCTCTTGCCTGTTCATCCCCGCAGGAATGTGGCTTTGGCTACGGGGAGGATGCCCAGTGTGTGAGGTGCTGGCCGCACAGGTTCAAGGAGGACTGGGGCTTTCAGAAGTGCAAGCCGTGCCTGGACTGCGCCCTGCTGAGCCGCCTCCAGAAGGCCAACTGCTCTGCCACCCGCGACGCCATCTGTGGGGACTGCCTGCCCGGGTATGTGTCCAGTCCTTCCCGCGTAATGAGTCAGTTAGTCTGAACAGGCTTTTCTCTGGTTCCCTTCCAAGTGCAGATGCCCGCTGATATTAACCTGCACACTTGCCGAGGTTCGTGGCTCTTCTATTCTCTGGGCCTCCTGTGTGCCCTGCACGGCGACAGGCAGTGGATAAGCGTGGTGACCGAGGCTCCATGTCCCGAAAATCCTCAGAGCTCCTGCAGATCGATAAAACAGAAAACATGGACAAAGGGACGAAAGAAAAAACTAGACAGTTCACAAAAGAGGCACGTGTGTGGCCTGTGACCATACAAAGATGTCCATCCTCAACATGATCGGAGAAATGCAAATACCGCCATCCAGTCGTATTTTGTAAGGCATCACTTTGGGGAGGGAGACAGAGATCCCCACCCACAGGCAGCTGACATCCTAATAAGATTTGACAAATACCTACACAGTAAATGATAAGTTGTACAAAAAGGTGGAAGATATGATTGCTATGGAAAAAAAGAAAATCGCAAGCAGCTCAGGGCGTTGGGCATGCCCCTGGGGGACGCAGGGGATGCAGGTTGCAGGATCAAGGTGGGTCATCAGGATGGGCGATGCTGGAAAGGTGAGCTGTCTCTGGACACAGACCCTGGGGTGGACACGGCCTGGTGTATCTCAGAAACTGCCGAGAGGCCGAGGCAGCCACAGGAGGAGGGAGAGCGGAGAAGAGGGAGAGGCAGTGAGAGCCGGGGGGATGCAGCTGTACCGGTGGAGACCTGAAATGGGCACGTTGAAAAGGAACCCAGGCCGTGGACAGCAAGGGGACCACACCTGGGCCAGGTGGGGAGACAAAGCCCAGGAGGAGGAACTTTAACATTTTAAGTGCTTCTAGGTAACGGTTGGCCGGACATGCCAGATAAAACAGGCAGTTGGAAGCCAGAGTCCTGATGAAGCCCGGGACTCGGTGGGGCCAGTGTGGTGGTCTGTTAGGGACGAGGCATTGCTGCAGGAAGTAAGGAGGGGAGGGGACAAAGTAGCATCAGGAGGACCTAATTAGTATCTAGTGGAGCCAGAGGAGAGATGAGGATTCCCGGAGCTTTCCTGGAACCCAGGCTTTATTGCAGAAGTAAAGCAACCAGGGCCGGCAGCGTGACGGGAGCAGCAAACTGTATTACGTAGTGGCTAAGCAGTTTACGTGAATTACTGTCTGTGACGTTCACAGTGTTTTAAAAACGAAGAAAGTGAGCCTATCATTAAGGTTATTCAGGCGAGATGGCACAGGAGTGCGCAGTGTGGCTTGGACTCTGCCACCAGAATCCACGCTCCACGTCAGTGCAGACGGAGGACGCTGACTGCACTCCGCCGGCTCGTGCCCACGGGAGCAGGGATTTGACAGATGCTGCGTGCCCGCTCTGGGGCTTTTAGTGAAGCCAGAGGGCAGATAAAGCTCTGGGCCTGAAGGCCAGAAACAGGGCAGGGAATAGCCTCATGGGTCAAGCAAGTCCTTATGCGAAGACTCAGAACCCAAACAGATGCAGAAAGTAGTGGTCTTACACCAGCAGCACAAGTGACCAAAGAAAAAATAGCTATATTTGACTTCATCAAAATTAAAGCCTTTTGTGCTTCACAGGATACCATCAAGAAATTGAAACAACAACCCTCAGAATTAAAAGAACTATTCGTAACTCATATATGTGATAAGGGACTATCTTATCTAGCACATATAAAGAACTCTTACAACTCAATAACAAAAAGACAAATAACCCAATTAAAATACGGGCAAAGGATTTGAATAGACATTTCTCCAAAGAAGAGACACAAATGATCAGTGAGCTCATGAAAAGATACACAACGTCAATTAGTCATCAGCAAACGCAAAAAAAGAAAAAAAAAGACCCACATACTTCACACCCACCAGGATGGTTATAACCAAAAGACAGGCAGTAACAGGTGTTGGTGAGGATGTGGAGAAACTGGGAACGTAAAATTGTGCAGCCACTTCGGAAAACAGTACGGCGTTTCCTCAGAAAGCTGCACGTAGAGTTACCATGCGACCCAGCACTTCTGCTCCTGAGCGTGTAACCAAGGGAACTGAAAACATGTCCACACGAAGACTTGTCCACAGATGTCCATAGCAGCCTTATACATGAGAGCCAGAAAGTAGAAATGACCCAAATGTTCATCAGCTGAGGAATGGATAAGCAAAATGGAGTGTATCTAGCAATGGAATATTATTCAGCGGTAAAAAGGAATGAATTACTGCTACATATGACAACATGGAGAAACCTAGAAAACATTATGCTAAGAGAAAGAAGCCAGTCACAAAAGAACACGTATTGTAGGATTCCATTGGTGTGAAACGTCCAGAATGGGCAGATCTAAAGAACACAAAGTAAATTAGTGGTTGTCTAGGGCTGGTGGTTGGGAAGGGTTGAGAAGAAGGGGGAGTGATTGCCAAAGGGTACAGAGTTTCTTTTCTTCCCTGATGAAAATGTTCTAAAAGTGACTGAGCTGATGTTGACACACCCCCTGAGTGCACTAGAGACCATTTACTTGAATACTTTAAAGGGGTAGATTGCGTGGTATGTGAAGTGTATCTCAGTGATCTGTTACGTGTTTAGAAAGCAGTGGCCTGTAATCTCAGAAGACACTGAGAGCTGTGAATATTATTCCCCAGCGTCTTGAGCTTGTGCAAATCTGATGGAAGGACAGACACTGGGCCCCCGATACCTCTCTGCTCCTGTTCTGACGGAACCGGGTCTTGACTCCTCTGCCCTCTCCGCCGGGGAAGAGGATGGGGCGTCAGGGAGAGGAGGGGTCCACGGGGGATGCCAGGCTGAGCTGGGCAGTGCCCAGAGACCCAGGACTCGGTTTTTACAAGGGGGAACCCAGGCGTGGGCTGCTGGAGCGTGAGAGGGAGTCCCCGCCAAACGTGCTTCCTCGTGCTTCACCAAACGTGTTGTCACCTGAGCCCAGTGCTTTAGTGTCACGGTGTTTGCTCATTCTGTAAATAGATGCTTAGATGTGGGAAGGTTAGAAACGAGTAGACATTTGCATGGTGTTTCGTAGTTCAGTTATATGATTAGTTTAAAATCACATCCTTTCTAAGCAAGCATGAAGGCGTGAGGCAGGCAGCAATTACAGAGTGACTTCTACTCTTCCAGGTCTTCCAGGGTGTTTTCAAAGTGCTCACCCAGCTTGACTGTATTTTTGTGAAAGAGGAAAATAGTTGACACCCGTTTGACAGACAGGAAAATGGAGGCAGAAAGGAAATAAATAAATTGCATATTGCCTCCAGAAAAATGCCAAGGTCAGGCATAAGGTGGGCAGGTTCATTCCTGGTGTGACGCCTGCCCTCTGCGGCCGAGGCCTCACTCAGATCAGGATTTTCTGCTGCCCAAAGGCCCAGCCCCCCACCGGACACCGGTGTGGAAAGTCTGTCCTCTGTGCTACAGTTTGACCAATTAGGGAAATTCAGTGCCCTCGTTCCCAAATATGGTCAACAGCTTTCGGCCAGTTACTTAATTTCTCTGACATTGATTCTTCTCACCTATAAAAATATCATCTAATAATAATACCAGCCTACAGAATTGTCAGAAGGATTAAGAACATAGCTCACGTCGAGCGCCTAGCAGAGCGCCTAGTACACAGTAAGCACTAGATAAATCATTGACATTGTTACCAATTAATGTTATTGGGGGCCAGTGAAAGCTTTGCTGAAAGTGGCCAAAGGGCCTCCAGCCCCTGTTCTGGCCCACGCCCCCTTCCCTTCTCTGCCGAGGGGACCTGGGGCCCCGCCCTGGAAGAGTAACCCAGCCCCTGCCAGTTCTTTGCTGCTTTTAGTAACCGGGATGGTTAACACTAGGGATTAACATCACCCCCTCCTTACAAAGGAGGAAGTCCATCCTTGGAGCGGATGAATGACTTGCTCGAGTCCTGTTTCGCTGCCCCTGAGGATGGCCTCTGCCGGTTCTGTACCCACTCCCCCCCCAACCCCCGTCAGCCCTGCTCCCCAACCGCCTGGTCCGTCCTCCGTCCTTCTGCTTACAGTGGCACTTGGCAACCCTTGCCCATCCCGAGCGCCCCAGGCAACACCAGGCTCTTCCCCTGACGGTCATCTTTTCAGTAGCATCTTCTCAGTGTCACTGGGGCCATCGCTTTGGCTGCCGAGAACTGTGAACAGGGGGCTGACCCTCCAGCACAAACACGGAGCCCACGGGTGTGTAGGAGAGGGCAGAATTGTCACCCGCCCCCGGCAGACGCGCTGCAGGAAATGGGACCTGATGTCACACACAGGACGTGGCAGCTGCATTCAAACCTGTATTAAGGGAGATCGTTCTGAAACCAGGGCTGGACTGGGGTCTGTCATCCCCCTGCAGAGACGCGTTCATCGGTGGAGGAGTTAGTGTCTGCAACCAGGCTTTCTTAAAGTAGCAGTTATCAAGCTGGTGTGCATTAGACTAAGTTGTATTATTTGGGTTCAGCTCAATTAAAAACGCCTCTTCACATTCAGTGTTGGGGAATATTTTGGGTGCATAGATGTATTTATATGCTGCATCTCATCAGACAGTAAATTAGACAAAATTCAATGTGGTTTCCTTTTGTCTCTTTGCATTAGCTGAAAGCACGGAGTAAAATTTAAAGTTCAACGATAAAAAGCAGTTTAACCAGACACCGTGTATATGTCTCTGTTCTCTTTTGTCTTATTTAATTTTTAAAAATTTGTGTCCTGTCTCATTTGGTCAGGAGCAGAGTTGCAAATATATCTATGTCCCCCAAACCTTGGCAATCTAAACAAAATAGAGAGAAGAATAATTTTTAAAGATTTATAGATTTCTTTACCCACTTAATCTTTTGTCACATCGTAAAACTCTAATTTCTGTATCTTCATCTTCAAATTGGATGATAATTTTAAGGAGACTTTTTAAAAATAAAAAAAAATGTCTTTGATTGTTAATACATAATTGGTGATTCAGTAATTATTCTGTGCTTTAGGATTCAGACCTTAATCTCATTTGTACTAAGTGGAAAAAGTGAGAGTCGGTTGATGGCTTTGAAAATTTCGTAGCAGTTAAAAAAAATCTTAGATTCTGCTGTCCAGCCATTGTAATGAAGAAGCTGGCAGAGCAGGTCCTGAATGCTTTTGGATAATCTCTGTACCGCTGCTGATAGCTGCTATGAGCATCATGCCCAAGTATCGCCTCTCCTGTGAGCAGTGGCAACAAGGCAGGCCCATTCAACCTCCTATCTCGTTAGGGCTTCTAGTTAGACTTAATGGTCATTGAAAACATGGGATTTTCTCACCTGCTAGCCTCATTTGTGTTACAGCCCCCAAACTGATCACATATTTTAATAATTATATTTTTGGCAAATATATTTTGTTCAATTTCAGGGAGAGCTCAGACCTCCAAACTGTTTTGTCACAAATAGAATTCATTATTTTAAAAATGTTCAGGGGCCTCCCTGGTGGCGCAGTGGTTGAGAGTCCGCCTGCCGATGCAGGGGACACGGGTTCGTGTGCCGGTCCGGGAGGGTCCCACATGCTGCGGAGCGGCTGGGCCGTGAGCCATGGCCGCTGGACCTGCGCGTCCGGAGCCTGTGCTCCGCAACGGGAGAGGCTGCAACAGTGAGAGGCCCGCATACCGCAAAAAAAAAAAAAAAAAAAAGTTCAATAATGTCCACATTTGATTCCCAGCACTTGTTTAGCTTATTTACATAGAAAGAGTTTTTCTGTTTAAAAACTATATTAGACTATCTCAATATTTAATTTAATCAACTTATAATTTGGCATGTTTTCTGTCTGAGATAAAGAGAATTAGTCTGCGTATATTACAATGTTTAGCAAGAAGTACATCTAAGAAAGCTCCCTTATATTGTCGTATGGTTTTTTACCTATTTTTAGATTTTTTAATGCATTTTTTAGGTGTGGTAAAAAAATGTAACATAAAATTTACCATCTTAACCATTTTTTTTTTTAAATTAATTAATTTATTTTTGGCTGTGTTGGGTCTTCGTTTCTGTGTAAGGGCTTTCTCTAGTTGCAGCGAGCGGGGGCCACTCTTCATCGCGGTGCGCGGGCCTCTCACTGTCGTGGCCTCTCCTGTTGCGGAGCACAAGCTCCAGGTGCGCAGGCTCAGTAGTTGTGGCTCACAGGCCTAGTTGCTCTGCGGCATGTGGGATCTTCCCAGACCAGGGCTCGAACCCCGTGTCCCCTGCGTTGGCAGGCAGATTCTCAACCACTGCGCCACCAGGGAAGCCCCTTAACCATTTTTTAAGTGTACAGTTCAGTAGTGTATATTCACGTTGTCATTATACGCGGATGACATGATTCTCTATGTAGAAAACACTAAAGACTCCACACAACACTATTAGAACTGATAAACAAATTCCTCAAGGTAGCAGGATACGAGATTAACCTACAGAAATCTGTTGCATTTCTTTAGACTAACAATGAAATATCAGAAAGAGAAAGTTTAAAAATATTCCTTTTAAAATCGTGTCCAAAAAAAAAAAAAACCTAGGAGTAAACCTGACCAAGGAGGTGAAAGACTTATACACTGAGAACTAGAAAACATTGATAAAGGAAATTGAAGACTATTTAAAGAAATGGTAAGATATCCCATGCTCTTAGATTGGAAGAATTAATTTTGTCAAAATGGCCATACTACCCAAAGCAATCTACAGATTTATTGTGATTCCTATCAAATTACCCATGACATTTTTCACAGGACTAGAACAAAAAATGCTAAAATTTATATGGAGCCACAAAAGACCCAGAATTGCCAAAGCAATCCTGAGGAAAACGGACAAAGCTGGAGACATAACCCTCCCAGATTTCAGACTGTACTACAAAGCTGCAGTAATCAAAACAGCATGGTATTGGCACAAAAACAGACATATGGATCAATGGAACAGAACAGAGAGCCCAGAAATAAACCCGTGCACCTATGGTCAGTTAATCTACGACAAAGGAGGCAAGAACATACAATGGAGAAAAGACAGTCTCTTCAGCAAGATCTTGGTTTCAATTCTTTTGGCTAGGCCTTCCCTGGTGGAGCAGTGGTTAAGAATCCGCCTGCCAATGCAGGGGACACAGGTTCGAGCCCTGGTCAGGGAAGATCCCACATGCCGTGGAGCAACTAAGCCCGTGTGCCACAACTACTGAGCCTGCACTCTAGAGCCTGCAAGCCACAGCTACTGAAGCCCGCGTGCCACAACTACTGAAGCCTGTGCGCCTAGAGCCCGTGCTCTGCAACAAGAGAAGCCACTGCAATGAGAAGCCTGTACACCGCAGCAAAGAGTAGCCACCGCTTGCCGCAACTAGAGAAAGCCCACGTGCAGCAACAAAGACCAAACACCGCCAAAAAATAAATAAATGAATAAGAAAAAGAATTAAAAAAAATGTTTTTGGGTATATACCCAGAAGTGGAATTTCTGGATCTTATGCTAGTTTTATTTTTAATTTTCTAAGAAAACTCCATACCATTTGCCATAGCAGTTGCTCCATTTAATATTCCTGCCAGTAGTGCACAGGGGTTCCAGTTTCTCCACATTCTCACCAACACTTTTTTTTTAATAGCAGCCATCCTAATGAGTTTGAGGTGATGACTCACTGCGGTTTTGATTTGCATTTCCCTGATGATTAGTGATGTTAACCGTCTTTTCATGTGCTTGCTTACCATTTATATATCCTCTTTGGAGAAATATTCAAGTCCTCTGCCCATTTTTAAATCAGGTTATTTGATTTTTGTTGTTGAGTTGTAGGAGTTCCTTATATATTCTGAATATTGACCCCTTATCATATATGTGATTTGCAAATATTTTTTCCCACAGGGGTAGGTTGCCTTTTCACTGTTTTCATTGTACCTTTTTTTTTTAACCACCAAAGAAACTATTATTACTATAATTTAAAACTTTTTTTTTTTGGTTGTGACATTTTTTTAACCACTTTGTGGAGGTATGATTGACAAAGCTATACATATTTATTGTATACAACTCCGTGAGTTTGGGAATAAGTATACATTGATAGTATCCTTTGATGCACAAAAGTTTTAAGTTTAATATATTCCCTCTTGTCTATTTTTGCTTTTGTTGCCTATTTATTATATGCCTTCTGGTTGCCTTTTGATGTCATATCCAAGAAATCATTGCCAGAGTCCATGTCATGAAACTTCTCCTATATTTTCTTCTAGGAGTTTTGTAGTTTGGGGTCTTATGTTTAATTAATTTTGAATTAATTTTTGTATATGGTGAAAGATCAGGATCCAACTTCATTCTTTTGCACGTGGATATCCAGTTTTTGCAGCACCTTTTGTTGAAGAGACTGTCCCATAGCCATTAAGTGGTCTTGGCACCCTTGTCAAAAAGCATTTGACCATATGTGTGAGGGTTCATTTCTGGGCTCTCTGTTCTGTTCCATTGGTCTGTACGTCTGCATTTATGCCAGTATTGATAACTGGGAGTTCGTAATATGTTTTGATATCAGAAAGTGTGAATCCTCCAACTTTGTTCTTTAACTTTTACTTTATAAATTCCAAAATAAATATTTTTTATAAATTCTGGTGGAAAGTCACCATATTACAATCATTTAAACAGATTTTCACAGTCAGATGAAAATGGAAGGTTGAGCAAGTGCTGGGTGTGTCTGGACATTTGGTCTAATTGTCTAGTTTCAAATGCAAATTTCGCTTCAACCACAGATCACACAGCTTTGCTACTACGTTATCAATTCCACAAAATAATTGCATCTACCTGTCTTTATGAACGTGATCTGTAATTTATTCTCCATGTCACTATTTTCGTCATGAAAAAGTTGGAAGATATACATACATGTAAAATCACTTGAATTCCCACCATCTAGAAATAATCAGTTAATATGTGGCATAGAATATCCTTCCAAACTGTTTACAATGCAAATATATGCACAAAAATTGTTCTTAGCTGCATTGGTAAATAAATGATCTGAAAGAATCTATACAAAAGCGTGTGTCTGTGCAAAATGACATTATATAATTCACAGTTCTTTCTTTTCCACTTAATGATATTTCATGAATTAAAAAAAATAGATATGTAGATCTGCATCATGGTTTCTAAAGGCCCCTTTGTATTCCACAGCCTTGTGTCTACCATGGCTGGTCATGTCTGCTTTGGGTATGGGACTGTGCCTCATTGGCTTTTTTTCTTTTATGAGCAATGCGGTGGTTACACTCTTTACATCCAGCTTCACCCACTTGATTATTTTTTGAAGATAAATTTCAAAAAATGAAATTACTGGGTAGAATGTAAACTATTCTATTGAGTTCTGATGGCCTACAGCTAATTGCCCTCCTAAAGTGTCAATTGATATGCCCACTGACAATAAACACAAGTGCCTATTTACCTAGGCTCACGCCAACACTGTCCCGATTTTCTAAGTGAAAATGGTATATCTTCACTGCAATTTGCACTTACTTGTTAGTAATGAGGTTAAACATTTTACTGTTAATTTTTAAAATTTAATTGCATCATCTTTTTAGTTTTAATTGTGAAGTTTTAAAATTATGAAATGTTCTTCTTTTGGGAATAGTGTTTTTGCCTGTTTTTCAGTTGCCTTGTTCACTTCACCATAATGATTTTTAAGTTTTATCTTATAGTCTTAAGTTATAGACAATACCATGACTAGAACTATTTTCCAATTTTCTCTTGCCCACTATGTTGATGATGCTTTGTTTTTGCTCTTCAGATGCCTCTAGTATTTGTGTGTGTGTGTGTGTGTGTGTGTGTGTGTGTGTGTGTGTGCGCGCTCAAAGCTGTTAATCTCTATCGTCCTGGCTCCTGGGTTTCTTGTCATGCATAGAAACATGCCCCCTTTTATCACGATTGTATCAGTATCTGCCTGCATTTTTCCAATGGTTTTATGGTTTGCTTAGCATTTTTGGCCTTCGAATTTCAAAGGTTAAAAACTAGCACTTCACAAGGCATTTTGTCATTTAAATGACAATAGAAATGTCCAGATTTCATACGCCCTCACGGGCACCCCACCTCAGCGTAGGAAAAGTGGGGCTGAGTAGAACCTACAAAGTTACATTTAGTGAATTGTTACTTCTTAAGCGTTCATTGCATGCTCAGAGACCTTTCTAAGGATGTGTCTGTCTGCTGTTACAGTTAAGCCTTTGAGAACCTTTTCTGAAACGCTAGAACTGGTAATGGAGACTGCCAGTAATTTATCGCATAAGTCTGTTTGCCGCAACTGTGAGCTTAGATGAAAATGCTAACAAGGATTATTTCCCTTTCTCTTCTAGATTTTACAGGAAGACCAAACTTGTTGGTTTTCAAGACATGGAGTGTGTGCCTTGTGGAGACCCGCCGCCCCCCTACGAGCCACACTGTGAGTAACGCCCTACAAAGAGCGGAGGGGCTCTGGGCCTTTTTAAAAACCTTTCTTTGTGGACAAATGGAACAAAATCTCTCTCTGCTGCGGGGCTTAGAGTGCGTGGCCTTTTATCGGGAGTCCAGCAGGACAGAAAGCCCTTTTGTTGTGCGTCTCAGTCAGCAAACTGCATCCATTGATTAGAATCTCGGGTGAAGCACAGAGGCGTTGCTGCTGCCATGTCCCATTCAGACGCTTATCTTTTTTTTGTTGTTTTTTTTTTGCGGTACGCGGGCCTCTCACTGCTGTGGCCTCTCCCGTCGCGGAGCACAGGCTCCGGACGCGCAGGCTCAGCGGCCACGGCTCACGGACCCAGCCGCTCCGTAGCATGTGGGAGCTTCCCGGACTGGGGCACGAACCCGTGTCCCCTGCATCGGTAGGCGGACCCTCAACCACTGCGCCACCTGGGAAGCCCCAGACTCTTATCTTTCATTCTAGATCATAACTCAGGCAACTCCAGTTAACTAGGAGGTCCACATCCTACTGCGTCGTGTCTTTGTGCCGGGCTCTTCCTAGGCCCCAGACGCTGTCGTGGGGTGGCTCCCAGGCGTTTCTGGAGACATCCCCCTCGGGGAATGGCAATCACCTGCCGAATGAGTGTGCATCCTAGTTCATTTCATTCCCTCCTTCACTTTTCTCATTTAACAAATAAGTAAAAAGAGAAAACCCATTACATGCTGGTAAAGAGAAAATTGTGCCTTTTCTTCTTTGTATTAACATTACTTGAACTTTTTGACCATATTTTTTCCTTAGATGGAAAAGGCGTTTGATTCAGGTTATCAACCTGCATTGATTTTGAATAGGAAAGAATGATTCCTCACTCTTCTTAATCCTAAATACAAATCTGGCCAATGAAAACCCACAGGTGAGGGGCCAGGAGAGAAGTCAGAGGGCAGGCGCCCCCCAACCCCGGCCCCCAGGTGTGCTCAGGGCAGGCTTGTCTCCGCTGAGCAGGGCCTTCCTGAGCTGTGGGAGCAGCGAGGTCCAGGAGGAAGGCTGGAGGAGGGCGCCATCCCTGCATGGGTTGCTCTTCACTCTCGGGGAGCATGAGTAATACAGATGTTTATTTAGGGATTAGTCTGGTATAATTTTCCATGCATGGGATCTGACCTCTTGCTTCTTTTTGTGACAGAAGCCCCCTTTAATCCATTGAAAGTCATTGCATTATTTGATAAGGTCACATGGTACTTTTGTTTCCAAGAACATCATGGCATTTTGCAGTCCCTACTATTACGTCCTTTGCCAAAGCACATTACTTTCTACATTTGAAGTGACGGAAAGGCAAAGAACTTGACCCTTTCCAACTGTTATAGAAACGTACCCTGACTCCCCATCTTTGTAATAGGTCAACGCTCGCCAAATAACTCATTGCAATTAACAGATGCAGTACTGAATACCTGTTATGTATTGGTCACAATTTGTTTTACTTAATTTTCTCAATGTCCTCATCAGCTCGCATTCGTCATGGAGGACACTGGGTCCAGAGGGTTAATAACTTCCCATTGTTGGCTGGTGATGGGCAGGGACAATATTCAATCCCAGGTCTAACTCCAAATACTGCGTTCTTCCCCCCCACGCCCTCCTGTCTCGCTAGAAAAACCCAGCTGTCCAGTCTGTCCTCTGTTGGCTGGTGTAATCCACTCCATGTTGACTTTTTCCTGTATTATTTGCTTTGAGGTTTGTCACTTAACAAAAACTCTAAACATCTAACATAGGGGAGATACTGAAAGAGTCTCTTTTTGCTACACAGCCCATAAAAGGACACGTCCCCTTGCCAGTTAAAATGTGGCCGCAACCTAGTCTGGCCCGTGGCTCAGCTCAGCCATCATTTTGGCCAGAAGGCCAAGATTATGCCCTTCCTGCTAAACGCCCATAAGAAGATTTAGGGAAGAAATCAGTATTGCCCAATTTAGAGTTGGAAAGTCCTAGAGGGTTTTTTTCCCCTTTAATTTATTGAGTTTAAATTTAATGTAATCTAGTCGTCAGTCTGAGGCACTGGAATCCTTTGCCTCGGGGTCTGGCGTAGCTCGGACGTCATAACTTAGCCTGTCAACGTAGAGTTCACATTTAGCCTTTCATGTCTTGTAGAGCCGTAAGTTATAATTTGAAAAGAAAATTGGCTAGTTTAATTTATGTGTATAGATATGTTTCTCCCTATATGAGACTTTTTAGAAAGCAAAGAAATACAAATTATTTTTCAGAGTCAGAAATGCAGTACCCACAGCTGATAGCGTTTGGAATTATGAAACCACTGTCGGGTGGTCTTTCGTGAGCCTTAATGCTTATCACTTGGAAGGGAAGTTTGCTGCCTTTCGCACAGTTCTTGGGAATAATTCCAGAACGCAGCTAATCTCTTCAAAAGAGATCTTGAGGTCTTCGGGGGACATTATGTAAGGCGCCTTATGTTTTCATTTCTTCTACTTCGGGCTTTTCCACTCAACCACGAAAAACTGCTCCTTCGGTGATCTTCCCCGAGGAGTTGCTGTGTTATTTAGACTCTAAGCTCGAAGGTGGTGGCGCCTCTCAAGCCACCTGGAGCGATGGGGCTTGTTTCAGTGACACACGTGGCAGCGGGAGGCTGGCCTCCCCAGGCCCAGCGGCAGCCCTGGAGTCTGGGGGCTGTGGCCTCTGCGGCAGGACGCTCCCCGCAGCTACTTTTTCAGGTTCTGCCTCAGTCCCCCGTCCCCCCCAGCACTGTCAGCGGGCTGCTGGGGTGTGTACTTCCCTGGTCAGGCTCCTGGAGGAGAGAATCCGATCGGTGCAGGTAAACACCGTCGTCCTGGGAGGTGCAGCCTTTCCCACTTACCTGCTGAACAAATACTTGGGTTCCTGCTGGGAGCGCGCACACCCCGGGACACACGTAGACCCAGCCCTTCCCTTCATGGAGCGTAGGTGCAGGCCGCTAGCTGTCGAGTCACTCAGGCGCCGCACACCTGGATGCAGCTGGTGGATCAGTCCCACCTGGGAGGATGCGCGGCTTCAAGAAGAAGTGATGGGTGATGGCTCGGGAGCCGGTGGGGGGCTGCCCCGACTGTGACTTTCCAGCTGTGACCTGAGGATCGGCCAGGGGAGGATGAGAAGGAGGAAGCTGGGGCAGGGGCGGGGTGGGTCGCCGAGGCGGGAAGTGCCCTTGGACTTGGCCCCGGAGGTCTTTGGCGGCCATTTTAGGGAGTGATGGAAAGAGAAGCCAGATGACGGTGATGTAGGAGGTTGTGCAAGGAGAGCAGCAGAGCCGACGGTAGGCCACTCGGTCCAGAGCTCTGGCTTGAAGGTGGCGCGCGGGAGGGTGCAGGCAGGGCAGGGGTTTTGTTTTATGTTGTTCGCAGGCAGGAGACACATCTGCCTGTTTGCAGGCTGAGGGGAAGGTCCAGTTGAGAGAGGCTGACTGTTCTATGTGAGAGAACAAAAGAATGATGTCACGTCAGGTTTGTTGAAGGATCCAGAGAAGGGTCGGCCTCTGGTGGCGGCGAGGGCTCCGTGCTGTAACCAGGGCCGGGCAGGGCGCAGGTGGGCAAGAAGCCGGGCTTGTGCGTCCAGAGTCCGGCGAGGCGCTCTCGTTCCTGGCCGTGTGTGCGGCAAGCACGAGGTGCCCCTCTGCCGGCGGAGGCTGGACAGGCACAGGTGGCCGAGGGTCTCATCCCAGACAGTGGACGGACTAGGTTAGATTAAGCGGTGGGTTTCCCAGGAGCACCGAGGTCGCTGGAGTTGGTGGTCCTGGTGAGGCCTCGTTTGCCTCTGCTGTGATATCCGTAGGGGTCCTGCTGCCACAAGACATACCTAAATTGTACCCCAAATGCACAGCTTACAGCAAGCAGCAAAGGATTCCTTAAAGAGGATGACTGTCTGTGTTAATAACACCAGAATAATTTTAAATGACTGTAAAGACATTTTTTTATGATACCTGAAGCAAACCGAAGATTTGCTTCGCGAGATTACGAGAAAACTTAACAGAAAGCACAAGATTGACGACTTCCCATATTTCCGTCCACTCTCCGAAGGGCCACCCAGGCCCGTCCCTGTCTTGGCTGGTGTAACTGTGACGGGTGACTGAACTCCCCAGGGGCTGGGTTTCATGTCTGTAAAATGGGGTGCCCCCCCCCCCCGCCCCGCTAAGGCTGATGTGAGTAGGAGATGGTCGGTGTCTGTGATCCTCTGTGCGGTGTCCGGGCGGGCAGGAGCTCCAAGCTCTCAGCCCCTTCCCTGCCCCTCCCACCACACGGTGCGTCCTGGGTGCCTCGGCCTCACCTCCTAGCATGTGGGAGAAATTGCTGTCTGGAGAAAGGGCCGCGGGCCTGCCCGGGGGACTGGGGCAGTGTTTCAAAGACCAGCAGTGAGTGTGGGAAGCCGCCCCGCTCAACTGGACAGGGGGTGACAGGAGATGGAGGACACGTTAGCCATCAGATGACAGATCTGTTCTCTGCAGCTTCGATTTGTCATCAAGAGTGTCTCAGTAGGCATTTCTCTCCCTGTAGGGCATACCTGTATTCCTTGTAAACTGATTTCAGAAACTAGGAGGGACTTCGCTGGTGGTCCGGTGGTAAAGAATCCCCCCTCCAATGCAGGGGACGCGGGTTCCATCCCTGGTCGGGGAACTAAGATCCCGCATGCCGCAGGGCAACTAAGCCCGGGCGCCACAAAGTACAGAGCCCACGCGACACAACTAGAGAAGCCCGCGCGCTGCAACTAAGACTCGACGCAGCCAAAATTAAAAATAAATAAATAAAATAAATATTAAAAAAAAAAACTAGAAGGAAATTTCTGTCCCCCCTGACTCTTTATATTGGCCCAGTCTTAAGGAGTCCTCGGAAGCTTGGCGTCTACCAGCAACAGAGTGTGGGACACAGCCTGGGGCCAGGCTCCACCTGGACCGATGGTGTCGCGTCGGGCAAGTCAGCTCACCACTTTGAACCTCCACTTACTCCTTGGGAAATGGGGCTAAGCATGCCATGTTGGCCGAGTTTAGATAGAACTGAACGGACTCGCGTCCAGAAGCACACCAGCCTTCTTCCCGATGGTGCCTGCGGCCCCGCCCACCCCAGGTGTACCCTTCGCGGGGTACGGGGGCTGGGAACTGCCCCACTCGGGGAGGGTCTCAGATGCAGCTGGCTGTGATGTTGCCTTGCTGGTCCTCCCCCTGCACTGGGGGCTGAGCAGTGAAGGTTACCTAGAAAGGGGCTGCGGTGGGCTTTTGCGTTTGGTTACTCGGCTGGCCGAAGAGTCCCTACTCCGGCCGGCTGCTCTCCTCTCTGTCCAATGGCGCAAGGCCTCATGCCCGCTGCCCGGCCAACATGAGCTTGAAGCTCTCCTCCCCACAAAGGAATGATGGACGTGTGAACGTCAGCTAGTCTGCCTGTAGCATTAGTTCGTGAGGAAGTCTGGTTGACATCGCTGTAGACGCAGATAAATAAGTGGCAACCTTTACGTGGAAACGCCTGCTTCAGGCTTTGCCCCTCATCACAGCTTCACCTCCTGATAAGGTGCAGCTGTTTAGAGCATTAGGAGAAATAGAGGAAAACACCAGGAAATTTTAGAACTGTGTCCTGCCACGGGCCTGATAAGAAATGCAGATTTGGTGTGATTTCTTTTAGACCTGTTTACTTAATTTGGAACTGTAGTTGGAACAAATGGTTTTGAAAAAATTCAAAGCGGTTTTTATTTAAGGGTGTTTAACCTAGATGTTTGCTTTGTTCAACAAGCCACGTGATTCCCAAGAGATAAGCGATCAGATAAGTCGCTGGTGGGGGAGAAGGAAAGTCAGGAGCTGTGCTAACCTGCAACTGTTTAGGAATTTACATGACTCAGTACTCTCAGAAAACCCGCAGATCTCTGCACCAGTAAGTAATACATCACATTAGGAAAGATTGATTGTTTTCCAAAGGAAACTCAAACTGTCTTGTAAATAACGAATAAAACTAATTTCAGAGTAAACTTTTAAAAGAATTATTTGCTCATTAAAGATAGTTTTTAAAGTTTAATAGAAAAAAAGAAGGGGAGAACATCATAAACAAAACATTTCCAGCATTAGCACATACAAAACAAAATACAGCCTTCTGACGGCTTTCATTTATTTTCTTCTATCTCTACTACTGATCTTTTTTTAAAATAGGTGTAATGATGCTGTACATAGAATTTTGTATCCTTTTTCCACTTGAGATGTATATTTTTTCACGTACTATTCTAAACATTAATGATATTTTCGAGTGAGTATGGCGTGGGCTTTGGACTTCAGGTGGATTGGATTTCAGGGCTGTCTCTGCCACACACATTGCTCTGTCCACGTGTGCATGAGCCCTTCCACAGGTGGGCAGGTGGATGGATGCCCACAGGTGTTTGTGTGTCCAAAGGCACTGATGTTTTTCTCTCTTGATCTGCAATGCTAAATTGTTTTGAAGTAAGGGTGCCTGGTAAACACCTCTTTTAAAGAAAACCAATTTAAAAGGAAATAATGGGGAGTGTCCTGAAATCGATGCCAGTATGGGTTTTCCAGTTACTTGTGGTGAAACACAGGCGACCTCAGCTGCCACCTGTGTTTCAGCTGAACCCCTGAGGTTCAGAAGCCAGTTCCTGCCATCCTGCCAGCACCCAGGACTCTTCATACTACCGGGGACTAAAACACTCACTGAATCTGATCAGAGTGAGTGACACAGAATGAGATGCAGAGAGATGCATGCAATCCAAAAGAGTTATAGCGAATCCATTTGCTTTGGAAACACCATGTGATGTTATTGCATCTGTGTGTGTTTTCTGTTTCTGCAACAGAGAGTTCTTCTCCTGGGCTTGCTAATACTTAGTGGCCTGACTTCCTGGAGTCCTTCCTGGATCCTCTGCAGGACAGGCCCACAAAGCCGCCCTGTGCTAATTAAGGGTTCAGTTTACAGAGGATGCTCACGGAGTCTCTGGTCCTCAGGCTGTGACTCTAAGTGTCGGGCGGGGGGTCTGGTGCCCTGGGTGTGCTGGTGGAGCCCGGCTTCCAGACTGCTTCAGGACAGATGGGGGCTCCTGGACCTCCTAAATGGTGGAGAAGGGCAGCTTCTTCAAGATTTGGGTCTTTCCTGTTAAACAGAACAGGGTGGAGAATAGGAGAACAATGAGATCAAAGAAAACAGCCTGGGCTACAGGACAGCCTCCCCAGGCATCTGAAGCAGGTTCCCCGTGCTGGTCACTCTTTATTCTTTGGTTTAGGGAACCATTCTCCTCTCTTCCTTCCACTTTCCCTAGTTGTCTGCTTTTCCTCCCTTTCTTTTTCTCAGTATTATGTGATTCCCTTACTTTATTGACAAACCGTCTAAAACAGTGGTCACGGAAAGTTGCTTATGGGGGAACCAAAGAGACAGAAATCCACCAGGGCTCCCTGCAGGGTCCCGGCACGAATGTCCTGCCTTGAGGACGCCTCGTGAGCCCCCGTGGGGTCCACCTAGGCTTTACTGTGGGTGACGCTCTGTCGGCCCAGCCAGCCTGGCAGAGGGCAGGAAGTGGGGGAGCAGCTGAGACAGGCAGAGAAATGGACGCAGGGAGAAGCTCAAGGGCAGCCTGTGCGTCCAGCGGGGAGGACGCAGGACCCCACGGGGCAGCCACAGAGCGTCGAGCACGCCGTGACTTTGTGCCATTTAGTGTAGAGCAGAGGGACCAATTCCACCTCAACGACTGACCCCCCTGGGCTTTTCTAATGCCACTCACGACAGGCATTGCAGTTTTCATTATTGCTCTGGACCCAGAAAGGGTAAGGGAGGGGAGACCCCATCACATTTGTTGAAATCTTTTTCAGAAAACAGAAAAACTGCTGTAATTTCTTTGAAATGATTTCCATTGCTAATGGTTAACTTGTTTTTTAAGCAGATTTGCTTCTGGAGGTAAACAACTGTTTTCTAAACATAGGTTGACAGTTCATTGTAGCAAACTCCTCGTTTTCCAAGGATATTGAAAAAGTAGCAGGACAGTTTTAACATCTTGGCCTCTTTAGAGAGAAAAAGGTGCGCGGTAACTGCAGCTGCTTTGAACGATTATTTAGCTGTTTCGGGGATTTATCGTTCCTTAGCCCTAGCTTCATTAAAGTTATAAAAATCAAAAACTTTCAAGAGAAAGACGTTTCTTACACTCATGCGCTCTATGTGCATTCTTTTCTCCCGATACAAAATTGCCAGATATTTGTAAGCCGTTCACTTGGTCCCGCATAAGAAGAAGAACAGGAAGGGGCAGTTTAGCTGCCTCCGCTGGGTCCGTGGACCGTGGCCCCTGAGTCTGGAGATGCTCTGAGAGCTCTGGTCAGCTGGCTGCCGTCCGGGAGGTGGGAGAGTCCTGGTCTGGAGACGCTGAAGGCTTTGGTCCCGCCCTTCGAGCGGGGCGGTTGATTGTTACCCAGTCGGCCATAAATCTAGCTTCTCCGCCTTTATCTTCAGTCTCTTCCAGACATTTAAAGTCAATGAACTCGTTTAAATATTTGCTCACGAAGAAACAGGGTGTGGTTTGTTAAAGGCCATCCCTAAATTAAATGCATGTTAGATTAAGTGCAGTTTATTTAAAAAATATAAAATCCAGCAGGCCTGTTTCATTAGGTTGTAGACTTTTACAAAGGATACAGTGATTTGTGTGTGTACCCATTAAACGCTTGAAATAAATAGGTGTGGAGAAAAGCCGTCTCACAGTTTATGCCGGACCCGTAGTGGAAACGCTCAAAGTTGCAGCTTAGCGATGACTCCCTCTCTTAGAGCAGAGTATTTATTCTCAGGAGGTGCTGTGCCAGGGCTCCTGCTGCCTGGAAACCAGCGCTTGGTCCTTCAGGGGCCACATTCCAAGGGCGCCTGGAATACGTAGCTGCCCCCATGGAGGGGGGTCTTTTTGTCTTTAAACGTGGGTGAGCGCCCGGCTGCTTCCCACGCCAACTGCTTGACGAGGGATGTCATTGGAGGAACATTGCTTTGAGGAGGGAAAAGAGAAGCATCAGGAGAGTTTAAAATAGCAAGCAGGGGGGCTTCCCTGGTGGCACAGTGGTTAAGAATCCACCTGCCACTGCAGGGGACACGGGTTCGAGCCCCGGTCCGGGAAGATCCCACATGCAGCAGAGCAACTAAGCCCGTGTGCCACAACTACTGAGCCCACGTGCCACAACTACTGAAGCCCGCACACCTAGAGCCCGTGCTCCACAATGAGAAGCCACTGCAGTGAGAAGCCCGCGCACCACAACAAAGAGTAGCCCCCGCTCCCCGCAACTAGAGAAAGCCCGCGTGCAGCAACGAAGACCCAACACAGCCAAACCTAAATAAATTAATTAATTAAAATCAATAAATAAAATAGCAAGCAGGGCTTGAGTTCCGGAGGGTACGACACTCCATCCGCGTCCCGCAGCCTGTGCTGCCCTCACAGAGCCAGGAGGTGGTCTCAGGGCAGAGAGGCAGGACGGGCGCCCAAGTCGGGCCTGCGTCTCCAGGCCAGCTCGGAAGGACCAGGAGTAAGAGTTTAATTTCAAACTTAAGGAAAAAACATTGAAACTATACTTGAAATGTAGTTGAGTCATCCTACTTGAAAAAGTAATGTAAAGTAACTCAAAGGGAAAATAAAAAGTTAAAAAAAATTTTTTTTTAAATAACTCAAAGGGTGGAAAAGGTAGTAGAAAGTAAAACTTGAAAGCTTAAACTCAGATATCAAATAGGAATTTAAAAAATAATAATATCCCATTTCAGGTGTTTAAACAAGTATTTTAACTGCTTCGTTTATTATTTTGACCATATCAGAGAAATTAAGTGTTTGTGAGGGTTCTGTCTATATACTAATCATGTATCCATTTTCTTAAATATTCAGGACGCTTCTTTTCTCAATACTGTACAATTATAAGGAAAGGGAAGAAGTGTTTCTTTTGTCTTTAACTGTTCCAAAGTAATTTTTTAACTTTATTGAAATGTACTTGACGTACAAGAAGAGGCATCCATTTTACGTGCACAGTTCAGTGGGTTTTGACAGATGTGCACAGCTGTGTTATCATCTGCCCCAGGGAGGATGTGAAAGTCTTCCCAAAGGGGAGTCATCTCAAGCAGAGCCTGGAGTCACCTCAGAAGGGTTCTCTTTATCATACTTACCATTGTCTTGAAGATAGGGTTTAGACATCTTTTTGTTCGCTTGCATTTAAAAAAATGTATGTATGCATATATTACTGTTTTCTGTCCACGTTTCCCTTTCTATGTGGAGACCAAAGGGTTATGGTGTGAAATGTCGAATTTTGTGTTTAAATGATTTTCTGCAAAACCTCCAGTATCAAAGTTAAGAAGTGCACTGAAAATCCATCATCCCTGGAAAGCTTTCCAGTGGTCGTAAGAGGCAGGCTTTGCTTTAAAATGAGGAAAATTACTTTTTCAAATTTTTGATGTTAGGCTGCTTAGCTCAGGAAGTCTGCCAGGGAGTCCTTTTGGGGGGCCTAATGCTAGTCTGGAAAGCAGAGGACATACAGACAGCTCTCTGATGTGATAACTGTCGACCAGTCTGTCCTCTTGTTCACGGACAAATGTACTGGATCCTACTCTGGGCACTGACGTGGCCCCAGGGACCCTGCGGTGAAAAACACAGACTAAATTCCCAGTGCGCAAGGAGTCGACACCCTAATACTCCGGGGGAGGGGGTATTATGTAAGATAAGGTGGTCAGAAGAAGGCCTGTCCCAGGGTCCCTGATGCAGGGAGGAGGGCAGAGCATGGGCAGAGGCGGGAGCCCAGCCAGTGGGTGCAGGGCCTTGGGAAACCGTGCAGACCAAGGAGGACCCTGTCCTCTGAGGGAGAATGTTAACTACAGGAGTGACACGATCTGACTTCACATTTCACCGTCTGGGAGGTGGACTTCAGGAGAGCAAGGGAAGAAGCAGGGGACCAGTTCAATGCAACGGTTTTAGCTGATTCGATAAAAGGATGCCCTTAGAAGAACGGGCTTTCCACCCGTTTCTCAAGAGTTAATTTTTTTTGGCTGCGTGTATTAACAATGTAATAATATTTGTTATATTCTACCTGCTCTGTGATGTCAAAGCAAATTACAGAAGAATAACGTTCAGTTGATTTTTTTCTAAACTTGGGCAAAACACAAATTTTGAAGAGGTGAACTTACGATTCTATATCACATCGTAAGATTTTACTGCACGATAAATGTTTTCTATTACTTTAGGCCCTGGGGACACAAGAAGGCTCTAAAAAATAAGATCCTGGAAGTTTCTCTCTTACTTCTACTGATCATTAGCACTGAAAGGACACTCACATAACTACCTCGTTTGATCATCCCAAGACTAATGCCGACCAATATCTACTTGATGTTTTTGTGGATTAGCTCATTTAATCTTCATTATGAAGAGACTTGCCTTTGAGTCCTGGTCCTAACAGCTAACTTTCAGATGAATTATTTAACTTGTCTGTGTCCCAGTTTTTTCATGTACCAAAGGAAGATTCTTATAGGTTTAAAAGAGGAAATAAAGCCCCCCCAGTTGAAGTCCTGAATCTGCTTCACATTCCAAACTTCAAGACATATGTGCTCTTTCCAACCTAACCCAGACTTGGGTTCTTTACCATAAGGTCTGTCAACTGTCAGGTTATAAATAAATTAAGAGCAGGGTCAATTGTGCTGTAACAGAGACAGCAAGAAACACAGTCCAAATCCAGATTTTCTCTTCAGTCTAGAGCCAGCCACATGAAACTGGGCAGAGACATACACACGTTTTTTTTTTCTTAGTTGGAAGTTAATGGGTGGAAATAATTTGAGTTTCATCATTTTAGAGTAATTTCACAGAAGATTACTTCTTTCAGGGACTTCCCTAGTGGCGCAGTGGTTGAGAATCCGCCTGCCGATGCAGGGGACACGGGTTCGAGCCCTGGTCCGGGAAGATCCCACATGCCACGGAGCAACTAAACCTGTGCGCCACAACTACTGAGCCTGCGAGCCAGAACTACTGAGCCTGTGCTCTAGAGCCCGTGAGCCAGAACTCCTGAGCCTGTGTGCCAGAACTACTGAAGCCCGCGCACCTAGAGCCCGTGCTCCGCAACAAGAGAAGCCACCACAATGAGAAGCCCGCGCACGGTAAGGAAGAGCAGCCCCCGTTCGCCACAACTAGAGAGACCCCGCATGCAGCAACGAAGACCCAATGCAGCCAAAAACAAAAAACTACTTCTTTCAATACTGCAGTGAGGTAACTAAGAATTATCCACTTTACTAATAACAGGGAAGCTGAGAAGTTCAGGAGGAGAGGCCTCAGGTGGAAGCATGCTGAGCTGGACACTGCCTTTCCCGAGGATGAGGTCTAACGAACAAGGTCGTGCTTTCACGGGAACACGGAGTCCAGGGCCCCCAGTGGAGCCTGGCACTCAAGGGGTTAAGCACAGTCCTGCGCAGGAACTAGGAGGGCAGGGGCCCAAGTTTCATGTCTTTGTTCCAATTCCCAGATGGCAACCCGGTCTGTTAGTCGCAGTTGAAGCAAAACTATTTTTGAGCCTGTGTATCCTACAGCACAGATGGTTGAGGCCATAATAATGTGTTTCTTTTATGGTGTCTTTTCTGTTTCTTGGTGTAGAAGTTTAAAAGCTTCATTGTTTCATCAGTCAAATAAACGCAGCAAGACCTTATGGGACTGTGGGACAATAAAAGGAAGAAAAACATCCTTGAACGCAGGAAAAAATCTTTTTCTTTACTCTGTTTACAGAGGAATGCTATAGACAATCTGCGGCCATTGTGGGCTTTATAATTTTTTCAGTGTTAAATATGGTATTTATCATAATTACAGTACCAAACAGTTATAATCCACCCGGTGCCAAAGACAAGTCTAAAGTACCGAGCTCTCTCTGGGCATCACAGACTTTCTCCAAACAGCACCAGGCGGTGAAAGTCGCTGGTCGATCGCGCGGTTGAACTGCGGGCAGTGGAGGCCTGGGGTTCACATCCCAGTCTCACCAGCCACTCTGCTGTGACAGTTGCCTTGTCTGTCCTTCCCTTCTTTTCCCCACAAAGATATGCATGATAATATGTGGCACAGCTCTGGTGGGGGACAGGTCTCTAAGCCAAGTGATCTGGAAGCAAGATTAAGAACAGAAACCAGGGGACTCTGCGGCATGTGGGATCTTCCCGGACCAGGGCTCGAACCCTTGTCCCCTGCATCGGCAGGCGGATTCTTAATCACTGTGCCACCAGGGAAGTCCTCAACGCCTTATAAAGGTAGTTAATTTTCATTTTCTGGATAGAAACATTGACCTTTGGTACTAATAAGATCCAAAGCAAACTTAGAGAAACGAGAAAAGGAAAACCTTTACCGCTCCCTGTTGGTAACAGCCGACCAGCAGTGACTGGCCAGCTTCAGTGACCAGAGCCCTTAGGGAACAACAGGCCTGGTGAGGACGAGGCTCGCTTCCCAGCTGCTCCTCAGCCCTCCCGCCAGGACCACGCCGGGGCTCAGTGCATCCACCCCCGGCTGGGGTGTCCTCCCCTGGCGCCTCGGGGCTCCCGGCCGGGGTCGGTGGAAGCTGGTGGCTCAGTGCAGAGCAACCACTGCTGGCAGATTCGGGCAGCAGGGCAGGGTCTGCAGGGCGCAGAGGAGATGGTGGGTGAGAACCAAGTGGAGGCTGGTGGGAGGGAGAAGACGACAGAGATCCAGGTATTTGGAAGGCCAGTTTTCAAAGCAGTACGTAACCTGCTGGGTGAGAAAGGACATCCTTAAACCATTATTCTTCTGGCCGTTGAAAGACAAAGTACTCATTATTGTGGTCAGAGGGAGTGATGGTACTGTGGCTTCTCAGCTTAGAACAAAACAGAGCCCTGCTGGCAGGATACAGTGCTTTGTCCTTCGGGGGTTGAGGGCTGTCAGCTCACTCGGTGTCTCCGAGGGCGTCTGCACCAGTGAACACACGGCTGGTGATGGACGGAGCAACGGAGACGCTCTGGCTGGTGCCGTCTCTCAGGAAGAAGGTGCTGGGCTCCCAAGACTCCCTTCAGACATGCTGTGGGAGCCCATTTACTTAGGCGGATGAGGTTCGCAGTGGAGAATATGGCCTCAGTTGGACAGGGAACCAAGCCCATCTCTACACACACCAAGCGGAGACTTGGTGACTTCCGCCGATTTTTAAAAATCATGTTTTCTAACCACACAGGTTAGTAATTGAAGTCAGAAAATGTAGTTGGGTAGCTGTGTTGGTGAGAATCTGAACCCGCCACATTCCTCCTTCAGTTCACACCATCAGCTTATTGCAAATACATGCATCACCGACTTCCTGACCCTAAGGTGTCCCCAGGCGGGAGCAAGAGTGACTCTCAGCTAAAAGGTCACGGGTAAGGTCGAGGAGAGACAAGAGGGTGAAACCTCCCCGACGTTGGGTAGAATTTCCCGTCGGTCAGCATGTCTTTTTGGTCGTGGACGCTGTGCCGGCCAGGTAGTGGTCCAGCCTGCTTCCTCTTCACTGTCTCCCCTTTACCCCTCTTCCTCTCACATGAGAGGGTCTCTCTTCCCACGCTGGCTATCCACCAGGTTGCAGATGCTCACCGAGCATGACCGTCCACCCTCGGGAAAGGATAAGTTAAATTCCTTTGTCCACAAAGACAGTTGTCACACACCCATGGAACTGGCCTTTTTTTCTGCTATAATTTCACAGTGAGGCCAGACCATCTAAATATTGGCAATAGAACCAGGCAGGTACATACATGACAAAATACAGATTTCAGACAGTCATTTGTATTAATCCCTCTTCCTGCAATGCCCCTTTTTTATGCATTGAATTTAAATATGTATCATTGTTTATGCTTAGAGTCTGTTTCTGTTTATCTGTCTGTATGTCGGTAATAAGTCCAAACTGTGGTCTTAGTGCTCAAGGAGCTGGAATAGAAAGAAGCATATTGTTTTAGTTTATTCTCTCCAAATCCTGTACCAACAGTGCTTAATGCAAGGCTTTGAGAGAGGCTTGGCGATCTTGGACAAACATTGTCCTCAGCTGGGACTCTCACCTTGTGTCTCATCCACACAGAACGCTCCGCCAGTGCATGTAAGAAGCAGTGAGGGCAGGTCCTGTAGCTTGTGTGGCACCTGCCCCTAGAGAGGGACCAGAGGGTTGCTTCAGAGTCTTGGCAGGTGCACCCCTGCTCTGTATTCTCGGAACTATCTCTGTGCCTGACCATTCATATTTTTCTGATTTGCCTAAAGTTCTTTTTCCCAAAGGCTTTTCTTAGTAATAGCTTTCCCATTTCATTCACAGTATTCCATGAGGTTGAGTTATTTTGCTCATGGTCGCTTATTCTTATATAACACTGCTTCTGTTACCATTGGGAGATCGTATGGTGGGACCCTTTGAGGTACTCAGATAGAAGTAGTGATAGCTGTTTCTTTTGTAAGAAACGCGTCTAAACTTCTGGGGAGAGTCATGTTGGTTTGTCTTCATTGTGAATTTTCCTTCTGAATTTTCCTGCCCTCTAGGGCCGTGTCACAAGGACCCAGGCGGTCCCATCAGTGTACTCAGTGGCCTGCCCACTATGTAGGTGGTTCAATTGGTTTAAAAGACACTCCAGATTCTGACATAATAACAGTTAGAGTATAATGTCTGGTTCCAAGTGATGACAGGAGGAAGCATGGCTAACATAGAAGGTTCTCTGTGGGAGGCACCATGCTAACCCTCCATGTGCATCATGTCGTTCAGGTCTCACAAAAATCCTATGAGGTAGATACTGTTATTTCCTGATTTTACCAATAAGGAAACTGGGGTTGTCATTTGCCGGTGGTAACACAGCTAGTGTTACATACAAGAGTATATGCAGGCATATAGACAATGGAATATTTCTCAGCCATAAAAAGAAACCAAATTGAGTTATTTGCAGTGAGGTGGATGGACCTAGAGACTGTCGTACGGAGTGAAGTAAGCCAGAAAGAGAAAAACAAACACCGTATGCTAACACATATATGTGGAATCTAAAAAAAAAAAAATGGTTCTGAAGAACCTAGGGGCAGGAAAGGAATAAAGACACAGACGTAGAGAATGGACTTGAGGACACGGGGAGGGGGAAGGGTAAGCTGGGACGAAGTGAGAGAGTGGCATGGACATATATACACTACCAAACGTAAGGTAGATAGCTAGTGGGAAGCAGCCGCATAGCACAGGGAGATCAGCTCGGTGTTTTGTGTCCACCTAGAGAGGTGGGATAGGGAAGGTGGGAGGGAGACGCAAGAGGGAGGAGATATGGGGATATATGTATGTGTATAGCTGATTCACTTTGTTATACAGCAGCAGCTAACACACCATTGTAAAGCAATTATACTCCAATAAAGATGTTAAAAAGAAAAAAATAAAAGAGTATGTGCAGCATTTTACAGTAAATGTTAAAGCCAGGAAAAGAGAGGAGGAAAAAAGGATAAAGGCCCGCAGATGTCCACGTACCACACTTGGACCAGTGGAGGGAGGCTTCTGTCCAATCCTTTTTAAAAGTTGAGCTCTGGACCGTCAGCAGCAAAGTGAATTCATCAACCAGCAGTGCTTCTAGTTCCAGCAGCATCCACCTGCACGGCAGCTCTGGGAGAAAGAGCTGTGTGTTTGCTATTTTAATTCTCAGTAGAATCAGGTTCATGTGAGCACGACTTGCATGAGCTCCACTTATATGAGCTGACGTCCACTAGAATCTGCTAGTTGTCTGTTATTATGTGTATTAACTTATCTGCATGGTCACTGCTACTGTTTTCTGCTCCTCCATCAGTAGGCCTAATTACATGCAGTTGCTCTACATAATCAAAATCCTGGTACTGCGTTCTTCTCATCTGTAACCCTTTGATTGGTAATAGTGTTCTGTCAGTTCCAAACTATTACCAATCAGTTACCTCATTTCTCCACTGACTTTAGTTAAGATTTTCTACAAGGGACGACTGTATAGCACAGGGAACTTACCCGATATTCTGTGATAACCTATATGAGAAAAGAATCTAAAAAAGAATGAATATATGCATATGTATAACTGAATCACTTTGTTGTACACCTGAAACTACCACAACATTGTAAATCAACAGTGCTCCGTTAAAATTAAAATATTTTAAAAAGTAAGAACAACAAAAAAAAAGATTTTCTAAGAGCAGAGATAATGTTGCAGATAAGAACTGAGAGGCATGTTATTTAAAGAAGTTTCTTTAAATAACACACCTCTTCTTTTAATCACACACCTCTTCTAGGGTAAGAAATTCAGAAAAATGTTTTGATGAAAGCTTTCCAGAATACGAAACGGAGCTTTGATTCATATCACTAGTGTTTTCATTGCAAGATTCGGACTTTCCTTCTTCAATTCAAAAGAAAATAATGGAATAATTGGAACCATTTTGGAATATTGACTATAATCGTATCTTTTTAAATGTCTTGTAATAGAGAGTAATGTGTATTAATAATCTAAAGGAAAGACTCTGTATATAAAGATTATAAGAATAGACATGAATGTGAAGGACACTTCTAAAGGCTTTAAATTTAAGAATGCATAGAATTACATCCACCTCCCTCCCACTCCCTCCAGCTTCCAGCAGGACACTTCACATTTTCTTCATAGTTTCCTCCCAACAAACATGGTAACAAGCGGAGAATAGCAATAAGGCAGCGATGGGCAGGCAGCCCAGAGGGAAACAGAAATTGATCAAGGCAGAATGGCAGATGGAGAGAGGGCTCAGAGGTCCTCCACGGGGGTCTCAGGGTCTCCTGCTCTCAGGAACCTGAGGAGCCGCCATCCCATAATCCCACAACCAGGGCGCCCAGCTGTGCCATCACAGGGTACCCTGGGTTTCTTTGGTTCTGTAGCCTTTCAGCTTTTACATGTCACTTTACTTATCCTCAGTGGTTAGCCCAACTTGGCCAAGTGGGAAATAAAGATACAAGAGTTGACTTCTCAGAGGTGGGTTCTGCTTATGATAATACCATATTTGTGACTCATCTGTATTCGTGTTAGAAGAAAGCAAGCTCGAGGCCACCTTGGGGTTCTGCCTTGATTCACTTGCATTTAAGTCATGAAAGGACTCGTAATTAGGGCAGTGCCTGCAAGGGAACTTAAAAGAAGGAAACGAGCTCAGAAGTTCTGTATTTATAAACAAATGTTAAAACATTGCTCAACAAAGGAAAAATGCTTGCCTAGCTGCACTGTTTTTGATGTGCTCTCAGTTCAAAAAGGAAAATCAATAAAAACAGTTTAGGGCACTAACTTGGGAACTCAGCACTCAGAGCATGTTTGAAAACTGGTGTGACACGAGGAACTTTTGGTTTCACTTGCACACAACTGACTGCCCCAAATACAGATGTTAGAAGATGGTCTGGCCAATGTTTACTAGGCTCAGATTCTGGTAAACAGAAACGTCAAGTTAAATGATTTGGGTGAAGCTTCAAAAGTAAGGTCAGAATGATTCCTTTTAAAAAAAGATGCAAATCCTAGTGTAATCCTTCTATCATTCCTTTGAAAAATGATACTTTCTTAATGTAAATAATCTTGCTTAGTGAGTAATGAGATCTTGCTTGAGTTGTGATTACTATTTGTTACAAACTCCCACTGAGCTTCGCGCCTCTTCTTTTACTTTGTGATATCGTATTTTGAAATCACATTTTAGTTTCATTTTAATTCAGAGATTCATTCAACAATAAATTTGTAGGCAGCTGCAATGGGCAAGGTCAGTAATTTTTTAAAAATATGGTAGCTCTATTTGTAATTTTTTAGGAACCTCCATTTTATTGTTTTCCATAGTGGCTGCACCAATTTACATTCCCACAAACAGTGCAGGAGGGTCCCCTTTTCTCCACATTCTCACCAACACTTGTTATTTCTTGTCTTTTTGATGATAGCCATTCTGACAGGTGGGAAGTGATATCTCACTGTGGTTTTGGTTTGCATTTCCCTGATGGTTAGTGATGTTGAGCATTTCATGTGTCTGTTGGCCATCTGTTGTCTTCTTTGGAAAAATGCCTGTTCAGGTCCTCTGCCCATTTTTTAATCAGGTTGTTTGGGTTTTTTTGATATTCAGTTGTATGAGTCCTTTATATATGTTGGATATTAACCCCTTATCAGTCATATCATTTGCAAATATCTTCTCCCATTCAGTAGGTTTTTTGTTTGTTTGTTTCGTTGATGGTTTCCTTTGATGTGCAAAAGCTTTTTAGTTTGATTAGGTTCCAATTGTTTCATTTTGCTTTTGTTTCCCTTGTCAGAGGAGACAGATCTCAAAAACTATTGCTAAGGCCAGTGTCAAAGAGAGTACTGCTTGTATTTTCTTCCAGGAGTTTTATGGTCTTTTCATTTAGGTCTTTAATCCATTTTGAGTTTATTTTTGTATACAGTGTGAGAAAATGTTCTAATTTCATTCTTTTGCATGTGGTTTTCCAAGCACCACTTATTGGAGAGACTGTCTTTCTCCACTGTATATTCTTGCCTCCTTTGTTGTAGATTAATTGACCATAGGTGCATGGGGTTATTTCTGGGCCGTGCTGTTCCACTGATCCATGTACCTGTTTTTGTGCCAATACCATACTGTTTTGATGACTGTAGCTTTTGTAGTATAGTCTGGAGTCAGGGGGCAAAAAATCACAGATCTGTTTTAACTTTCCCCTGGAATTGTTGAAATTTGCTTTCTGTAACCAATCCCCCAAATAAATCCTGATGTTGCTTAGTTATTTGAGAATTGGAAGAATTCATCCCATTAACCTTTGTTTACCACTTCTTTCTTGAAATGAATTCTTTTCCAGGCTTCTCTTCTTCTTATCTCAGAGGCTAGCTCCTGCTCTTCTATCAGATTTCCTAATTTCACAGTGTACCTGAGTTCTGTCCTAGGTTCTCTTCTTTATCTACACTACGCATGTAGGTGATTTTACAGTCCTCTGGCTTTTGACATTATCTATACACAGAGTTTCAAATCTGTGTCTCCAATTACAATCTCTTTCATGCTTTGTTGGGATATCCAGCTGCCAGCTCAGCAGTTCCGGGTAGACAGGTAACAGGTATCTGAAACTTCACATTTCCAAAACAGAATTCCCTTCCTTCCCGACCCCCAGCAAATGCAGTGTCCTTCAAGCTTCTGCCGTCCTCATTAGTAAATGGCACCATAGTTCTTCTGGGTTCACTCCAAAACCTCATATCATTGTTGGTTCCATCTTTCCTGGCACATGACTCACAACTAGTACATCCAGTTGCTCTTACAACAAATATTTCTCAAACGTAACCATTTGGTAACATCTCCGTGGTTACAGTCTTAACCCAAACCATCATCATCATCATCTAGACCACTGCACACCCCCTCACCTGTTGTCCTTCTCTCTTCACCTCAGCATCCAGCAGGTGGTTATCTTTCTAAAGTGTGAGAGCCTGTCACCCTCCATGTTTAAAACCCTCCAATCCCTTCCCATTATTATTATTTTATTATTATGCTATGCTTTGGTATTTAAGGAACCAAATACCAAATCCAAGGTCATGAAGATTTTACCCTATGTTTTATTCTAAGAATTTTATAGCTTTAGTTCTTAAACTTAGATCTTTGATCCATTTTTTGAGTTAATTTTTTTAATATGGTATGAGATAGTATCCAACTTCATTCTTTTGCACATGGATATCCAGTTTTCCCAGCACCATTTATTGAAGAGCATGGTCTTGGCACCCTTGTTAAAAATCAGTTGACCATACACGTGTGAGTTAGAGTTAGGGTTAGGTCAGTGCAACCTCTCTGGAATCAGTTTACTCAAATGGATCTAGTGCTCTTGTGGACCAGAAATAGGTGAGAAGTATATGAGCAAAATTTACTCATTGTGCTTGTATTTGGGGTAGATTCCAAACCATCATTGCCCTGGCACATAAATCATCAAATGCAATGTCAAATCCAAAGCCTCAGAGGAAAGAGTTCAGTCCCCAAGAGAGCAGTGAGAGCTTAACAGTGTAAACCTTTGTCCAGAGTGTATCAGCATTAAATTAGCACTGCTGAAACAGTACCTTGAAGATTTGCAGTAACACCTGGACGTTCCTTCCAATGTGCATATAAGTAGAATCCTGGAAGCTTTTTCTGTTACTTGTCTTATGGCCTTACAGATTTAATGAACCGAATGAAAACTGAATCTCTGTTCCACATTCCATCCTTTATCTCTAGGTAAGACAGAATCTATTCTTATTTCAAGGTAGAGTTTTAAGTGTCCGTATTTCTTAAGCCACATTTAAAGGAATCATATCTTAAGTAATTTTAAATGTTGTCTGTCTTCATCTTGTACATAAAACTCCAGCAAATTTAATGTTGGCATTCATCATGCTCTTCAAAGCAATCAAATTTGGGATCCTCAACATTTCCGTGTCAATAAAATAAGGTGTGGAACTAGCAGATTCGATGAAGACCTGCTTCATCCTTGCCATACTGGACGTCTGGATGCTGTTTGGCTTGGGTTTAGAAGATGGGGGAATGGAGATGTTTCCAGGCCTGAGTCTCTTAACAGCAGAGATATGGAAGGGGGGAGGAGATCCCCAAGAGACCGGCTGTGGACTGCAGAGCATTGCCACTTGCCTCGTGGTGGCACTCCCTGGATTTGGGGCAGCTGTGGTGTTCTGAGAGGAGGACCTGAAAGTATTACAAGAGTTGTTGGATTTGAACAGATCTGCTTGGATCGGAGCAGCCCAGTCTGAGCCTGGCCACCACCGCTTTGCCCGCATCTGCTCTGTGGGCACACGGCATGTCTCTCTGGGTGCTGGGTGTACGGAGAACCGCCGGCTCGGGGCAGACGCAGGCAAGGACTCTTGCTGATATATTGAGTGTTTTTATCGTGAAAGGGTTAGGGTTTTGTCAAGTACTTTTTTAGCATAAATGAGATGATCATGTGGTTTTTTTCCCTTTCATTTTTTATTGTGTATTACGTTGATTGATTTTTTTTTATGATTAATCATCATTGCCTTCATGGGATAGACCCCACTTGGTCATGGTGTATAATCCTTTAATATGCACTGACTTTGATTTGCTACTATTTTTGTTGGGGGTTTTTCATCTATATCTGTAAGGGATCTTGATCTGTAGTTCTCTCTCCTTCTAGTGCCTTTATCTGGCTTTGGTATCAGGATAGTGTTGGCCTCACAGAATGAGTTAGGAACTCTTCTTTCCTCTTCATTTTTTGGAAGAGTTTGAGAAGGAACGGTGTTGATTTTTCTTTAAATATTTGGTAGAATTCACCAGTGAAGGCATCTGGTTCTGGGCTCTTCTTTGTCAGGAGGTTTTTGATTACTGATTCCATCTCTTTGTCATGAGATGGAATATGAGATAATAGTCTCTCTGTTTTGGTTTTCTGTCTCTTCTGTGTCCGTTTTGTTGGCTTGTGTATTTCTAAGCATTTTTCTATTTTACCTAGTTTATCCAATTTGTTGGTGTATTGTTGTGCATAATATTCTCTTATAACCCTTTTTATTTCTGTTAAGTCCATAGCAATGTCTGCTCTTTCATTTCTGATTTTAGTTATTTGAGTCTTCTCCCGTTTTTTCCTGTCAATCTAAGTTTCATCAATTTTGTTGATCTTTTCAAAGAACCAGCTTTTGGTTTTATTGCCTCTATTGTTTTTCTCTGTTTATTTGTCTCTGCTCTAATCTTTATTATTTAATTCCATCTGCTAGCTTTTGGTTTAGTTTGGTCTTATTTTTCTAATGTCACAAAGTTAAACATTAGGTTATTGATTTCAGATCTTTTTAAATGTAGACATTTGCTGCTAGAAATGTGTTCTGCGATCGTTGAGTACTTCCTATTATTCTTAGACTAGAATTCAAACTCTTCACTATGGTTTACAGATCCCTACATGCACTGATCCTGACCAGTTCTCTGGCGCTGTCTCCTTCCACTCTTCTCTTGGTTTGCCCAGGAATTGTTTTTATTTCCTGACTTACTAATTAACTTAATGCTTTAGTGTAGTAACATTAAATAGGTGAGTGACTGATTAACTTAATTCCTTAGTGAAATAACAATAACGTACCTTTTGATAGCATGTGGAACCATTGCTGTGTATCTTCGTGAAAAGTTTAAACATATATGGGAAAAGATTGAACGTAAATGTTCATAGCAACATTATTCATAGTAGCCAAAGGGTGGAGACAACTCAGATATCCACCATCTGATGAATGAGTAAACGAAATGTGGTCCATCCATACAGTGGAATGTTATTCAGTCATAAAAAGGAGTGAAGTTCTGATGCACGCTGTAACGTAGGTGAAATTCGAAGACATTCCACTAAGTGAAAGAAGCCAGACACAGAAGGTCACATGATATTTTATGATTCCATTTATATGAAATACCCAGAGTAGGCAAGTTCATAGAGACAGAAAGCAGGTTAGTGTTTACCAAGACACGGGCAAAAAGGGGGAGGACAACCATCACTTTAGTGGCAATGGTTCACAATGTTGTGAATGTACTCAGTGTCACTAAATGTAAATTTTATGTTACGTATATTTCACCACAATAAAAAAATCAATTCAGTTTAAAAAATATATTTTTTTCTGTGCAAACAGAAAAAAATCTCATTTTCAAATGTTTTTTTATTGGTTATTGAAAAACAAACCACATAGTTCAAAGACCAAAGTTTAAAATGAAAGATAAGTAAAAAGGTGAAGACTCACTCTTTTACATTACGTTACATCCAGTGTCAGAGTGCTTGATATAAAATGGATTTTAAAAATCCGACTGTTTTATTTATTGTTTATTTCAGAGGAATATGCCGGTGGCTTGAACTCCGAAGGGTTTATCTCAACAGATAAATGAAATCTGGTGGTAGGCAGTGCAGAGGATGCAGAGCAGGGATCAGTAAACTACTGCTCTTTCTATGGGAATGCAGTCCTAGCCATTCATGTACATATTGTCTGTGGCTCCTTTTCACTGCAATAGCAGAGTTGAGTGCTTGCAAACCTTCCCAGGAAAAGTTTGCCCACCCTCAGTTTAGATACTCCATTTCGTATTTGACATCACTGAGGATTCAAGCCTCCTCTACAATGTACTCCAACATCCTCATTAACAAACTTTTATCCCCATGGCTGGCCAAAAAAAAACAACCCGGGCACATTCAGGTGAGGATATCCCCATGAATAAGAATTACACTGTGTTCCTCCCAGCTGGGTTATAGCTTGCCTGAGGCTAAGAACCATACTTTATATTTACTTATATTCTTTATACTTTGCATTTAGAAAAGTAAGAAATAGTTTTATTAGGTCTATAAAAAAATCAGAAGAAAATACTCAGGGACACTTTTGATACTCTCTGTCTTCATTTCTCAGAAATAAATTACTGATATTATTTCTTTACATGTTCCTTTGTTATCCATAATCAGCAAATTTCACTTGGAAAGAAAAAGGAACAGTGCTATTCTAGCATGTCAAATAAAATGTAATCATGTCTTCTTGCCCCTCCTTCATCATCATTATCATCATCATTATTATTATTTTAAATAAAACCAAGGATACTTCAAATGCCAAAAAAAAAAAAGAATAGAAGCCTTCTTTTAATGTGTGTGTCCCTTTTAACTAGGGGCAGGCAGGGCAAGAGAAAGGGGAGGAGGTGAAAAAAAATGTAAATCATAATTGCATATCAGTACCCTCATCTAAATTAGAAGAGGATCTATGCATAAAATAAATAAGACACACGGATATAATGTGCCACACAGGGAATATAGCCTATATTTTATTATAACTATAAATGGAATACAACCTTAAAAAATTGTGAATCACTACATCGTTACACCTGAAATTTATATAATTCTGCACATCAACTATACCTCAATAAACAAATAAATTAGAAGAGGGAAAAAAAATCCAACTATTTTGTTTATTGGCAGACTTCTTTAGTACATCTGGAATTCATACATTGAGTGTTACCATAGATATTTTTGTTTAACCAGTTTAGATTAACAAGATAAACCTTACACTCCAGGACTGTATCCTTGCCTCAGTTAAGATTGCAAAATGCTATTTATTAATATATTTTTTTAATGAAAGAACATAGCTAGAAATCGATTCATCAGGTTTTAAATTTGTTAAGCAGTTATTCAACGTGGGGTTTTTTGGTTGGTAGTGGTTGTGGTGAGGAAAGAGCACAGAAAGCAATGGATTGATGTGTACTCTACTCGAAAGAAATATAAAAGTCAAAGATAAAATATATTACTGAAAATTATTCGCAAACGTCTAAATTGTAAGTTTATCTTCCTGAACTAATCGTTAATTGAGTTGCATGTGCCAAAGCAGGGTCATCGACAAGTGAAAAGGCTCGCATTCCCAATTCTGCTGGAGTTTGCAAAGTGATCTGTCACACAGTGTGACACCTGCTGTATTATTTTCTTATGTGAACTCTCTGATGAAAACACAAGGCATTAGTGAGATCTTAAACATGGAAGCCCAGACAGAAAGCATAATTAGTTCATTTACAACTGGTTCTTCCCCACTCTATTTATCTGACGCTCACCTAGTTCTACCATATAGACCTTACAAAGAACATTTAAAAAATAAATTTAAGGAGCCATGTGTTCTTTTTCGCTGCAATAACATGCAAGAGCCTGTTTAATCTTGGGGCAAGAGAGGTTGAATTTGTGAAGCTCTGTTTGTTTTAAGTTAGGTCAAGTTATATTGTATATGTTAGCTAATTAAGTAGAATTTACTGGTCTGTACAAAATTTGAACTAGCAGTCCTTCACACCACAGTATATTTTTTGCTCTAAGCAATATTGTTGGAATATTGGAAGGAGCATAGCTTAATTTTTTTAAAAAGAGCAGACGGACAAATCGGGCCTAAATCTAGATTCAAGCACCCGATGGTTGTTTAAATGAAAAGATTTACAAATGTACAAATGTACAAAAGATGTACAAATGTTTAAAGATTTGTACAGATGTCTTCATTTTTAAAAAATAATTTATCTTGTATTCAAATTGTTGAATACTTTATATTACAGTAAATTTGGTTGAAGAAAATGAGGAAAGAAATCAATTTGTAAAAATATACTCATGTTGAAATCAAAGAAGCCAGCCAAACGCAGTACGGACCAAGGAACCTGTAGTTTGGTTTGCTTTCCAGAATATGAATACCCAATGGTGGTTTAAATGAAAAACTGTTTATAGATTTGAACAGACGTCTTCATCTGTAAAACCCGCGCTGTGAAGGATTATTATGACATTCCACAAGTGGGTAGTAAGAGGCCGGCCCTCTGTAGGTGTTTGGTGTCTGTGATAATGTTGATGATAATTTGGATGACTTTCTACAAAAAAAATTCATGGCCTTCTGTTGTTAGCAGATCTCTAAATGTTCATGTAATTTTCTCCATCCCTCTGAGTGGTTTTAGGGGGAAGGCGTGGGTAAAAATGTAAGATAAAGATGCCTAATTTGGTAAAATGATAGGAATGCGATTTCATCGTTCCCTGGATCCAATTTGCCTAACAGTCAGTTTCTGAAATTGACACCAAAGCAGTTTTTGTTGGGAGATGTGACGGAGCCCCTGAAGGTCCTCTCCTTTTCTGGCCTCTTTGGTAATTCACTATGAGTCAGTTGTTGCTAAGTGTGGATGTTTAACTAAGATCACACTTGGCGGATAATCACTTAAATAAGATCCCTTTTTGACGAGTCCATGGGGCGCTAATTCAGATTGAATAGAGGGAGATAAATTTTTGTTTCATTCTCATTCTGAGGTTATCGCCAATGACCTTCAAGGCTTGTGTATTGATAAGTCTGAGCAACCCTTGCTTTTTCTCCCAGAGTCAGGTTAACATAACGTAAAGTGAGTGCCTGCAGACGAAACTGTTATTTCCCCCCAGCTGTTTGCACCTGTACTGTCACCAGCCAGAGGTGGAGGGATGAAGGACACACGCATTGTGGGTATAATCTCAGCTCAGTGACTGGACAGTTTGCCGCTTAACAAACTTCGGGGAACGCTTAGGGTTTTCCAGTTTCTTTCACAGACGTGCATTCGTGTCATCGTTTATATTTATTGGGCACCAGCTGTGTGCCCAGAACTCTTGTAAGTATCATCAGTACAGTGGTGAACAAAACCTATGACATCTCTGCCCTTGTGGAGCCTGTATTTCAGGGAGGGATTTAATTGGTTGTACTCAAGGCTAAGCAGCTGTAACAGGGAAGCCCCCCAGTAGTGCAGCCTCTGGGAGGCAGCAGGTCCTCTCTGTTCTGTAACCGTGCAGGTGGTGCAGCTGGTGGAGCAGCTGGGCCGCAGGTGTCCTTCAGAGGCCCAGCGCCTGGCCCCTGCTGCTTTGCCAGCCTTCGGGTAGCTTCCTCATCTGTCCTCCTCACCCATAGGACCCAGACTGGGCTGCTGCTGCATGCAGCTCCAGCCCCAGCGAAGGGGACGCTGGGGTAATTTGTCCCTAAAGTGGAGGTGACGCAGATGCCACCCCATCCCTTCTGCTCGTCCTCCCGGGCCCCCGTGACTCTGATTTGGACGTATCACACTTGGCTACGAAGGAGGCTGGGAAGTGTAGCCTCTTGCTGGACCAGCTTCAGCACAAGGCAGGGGGTGGGTTTGGGGAAGCAGAGTGGGCTGTACTGCTCCCACCACAGGGAAGAATGACAAGGAAGCACCCAAGTTAAATATATGAAATGTCAGATGGTGGCAAGTGCTGGGGAGGAAAGGAAAGCCGGGGGGCATTGGAGAGAGGTGACAGTTTGAAGGAGTTCGGCAGGGAAGCCTCACTGAGTAGGTGACACTTGAGAAAAGAGCTACAGCAGTGGAGGGGTGATGCTCGAAGCCCGGGGAGGGTGCTGCAGGCCGAGGCCATGGCAGGGAGGAGGGATTCATGGGGCGCAGGGCGGGTGCTGGGAAGAGGGTGCGGCGGGGTGGTGGAGAGCTCGTTTTTGGATATGCCGGGCTTAGGTGCTTCCCCATCCACGTGGAGACGTCCAGCTGGCCGTTGGGTGTGTGACTCTGGAGTTGGGAAAGCAGCTTGGACTGGGAATGTAAAGTTCAGAGAAGTGACATGCAGCGTCTGACGTAATCCTGTTCTTTGCTGTGAAGACCACGCTCATCTCCGTGGGGAGAAGCCGGCCAGGCCACAGGGAGGTCACGGGCTCCTGAGCGCAGACCTGTCCGGGTGTGCAGGCGTGCATGGAAGCTCGTTCCGCCCTGAGAGAAGTTCTCACGGCCCCTCGCAGTGGATCTCGGTGCCACGTATGAGCCCCTGTGTAATCGTCCCTGGGGAGGCTGAGGTTCAGGGAGGGGCCAGATGGTGCCAACCAGCTCCGTCCTCCCTGTTTAGCACCCTGTGTGGAGAGTGGGCTCTGGGAAGAGGGAGCTTTTGTTCAGCAGGTTTTTAAACACAGCCTACTCAGGCGTGAGGTTGAACAAGCAGGGGGCTCGAGAGGAAGCAGAGCTGCAGTTACTAGTGGAGGGCGTCTGGGCGCTGCCCCTCCTGCCATCTCGCCCTCGAATCCATTCCAGACTCAGGCCCCTCCGTAGAGTTTCCCCTCTGCCCAGCTCATCGTGCGACACTGAGATCCACGCTGGGCCAGAGGCCCTCAAGTGGAACCAGCTTCCATGCACACCTGGACACCTGCACACCTGGACACGTGGACAGGTCTGTGATCAGGAGGCCCGTGGTCTCTCTGGGGCCCGGCCAGCTTCTCCCCACAGAGATGAGCCACATTCTGCTTGTCGTTACCTGACAGATGTTTTACCTGCATCCCTGGACAGGGTGGTCCACCAGAAAGGATCCGAAGGCCAGGTTCCGGTTCTCAAGCTGCCTGCATGTTGCTGTGTGACCTTGAGCAAGTCCCTCAAAGTGGGTTTTCTCCTCTGTAAATAGAGGGTGGTCAACGGACTTCACCCCATCGTCAGGAGGGTGAGGTCACCGGAGGTGCACGTCAGCGTCAGGTGGAGGAAAGGTCCACTCCGGCC
This sequence comes from Stenella coeruleoalba, assembly GCF_951394435.1. Classification (NCBI taxonomy): domain Eukaryota; kingdom Metazoa; phylum Chordata; class Mammalia; order Artiodactyla; family Delphinidae; genus Stenella; species Stenella coeruleoalba. The sequence continues at coordinate 2,702,025 of NC_137164.1, forward strand.
TGAACTCTTGCTCGGACATTCCCGAAAGCAGTCGGAGCCCGGCAACAAACCCCCCCGACACACACGTCTCCCCAGCCACGTTCTGAAGCTCTCTGGAGGCTGAGGTGCAAGGAGGGTGTCTCAGCTACTCGGATTCACTCACCTTGTCCCACTCCAAAGGGGGGAGCAGGCCTTATAGAAACACTTGCCAGGCCTTGCAGGTAACCCCCGTGTTCTCATCTGTTCAGATCCTCTCTCAGCGAACGTCGTGCCTTGTAGGACTGAGACGTCTTAGTCGCTACAGACACTCAGTACATCATCGTCCAGTTGAGCTGAGCCCACTGAAATGTTCAGTGTGAAACTGAACCCACGTACAGTGTGTCCTGTAACGTAAAATTTAAGTGAAGAAACAGCTCTCACTCTGAAGTAACTTGCCAAAGGGTAGTGCTGAGATCAGGGAGGAATCTGATAATTGGTGAGGGTAAGACGTGCCTTTGTGTTCCAGAAAAGTTAGAACTTTCCAGAGAATACGGGTAGTCCTATTCCTGGTTCCTTGGAAGTACCCTCAGGATCCTAGCAAGGTGAGGGTGAGGTGCCTTGTAGGCATCGAGGTGCTTGGCCAGGGAATTGAGTTAGAGCCGTGGGTGGAAAGAATCTTGAATCTCAGTATCATGGCAGCAACGACAGGTCAGAGAAGCAATCTTTTTTGGTTTGTAGTCAGTAAGTCCTTTTCTGAGCCAGGACTTAGTAGGGTAGAAGCCACGTCATACAGCTGGTACCGCTCCCTCCCCTCTGTTTTTACTGCTCAAGTCAAAAGAATGATAAGAAGATAGGCTTTTATCGGGAACTGATGTGAATGAGTTTCTGAGGGTAGTTCTAAAATCTAGTGATATTCGGCCCAGTCTCTCATAGCTTCTGTAGTTACGTCTGCATTGCTGATGTGACAAACTTGAGAATGATGAACCCATTTCCCATAAAAAAAAAAAAAAAAAGATGGTGTTTGCTGTCAGGGTTGTCATAAACTTGTCCATATAAACAAGAATCAAGAATGTGGCTTTCAGAGCGTGCTTCCCATGGGGACTCTTGGGAGAGGTGTTTGCATTTTAACAAGATGCCTTTTCGTATATAGATGTCAGAAACTGAGAGGTGAAATGTCTGTATTTTCTTGTTCGTCTTCAGATGCTCCTGCCTGGGAAATGCATAGAGAAGTAGCTTATTTGGTGTAATTATGTTTAAAATGGATGTTAGTATGACAACTCAGTAGCACTGATATCACAGTATTAGTGCGCTTCCTTGGAAAGATATGTGTTACCAAGACTTTCCTGACTGGCTTGGGGAAAATGAGCCCTGAGTCACCAACCACCAAATTACAAATATACCCATTTGAGGGCATTTCAGCTGATTTATGTTAGAAACGGTTCCTTTTCTGTGAAGGCAAGGAAGTTGACTCATCCATTTTAGAAAGGTTTTAAACAATAAGAACCCAGAAGACTCTAATCTTGTTCTACTTTAACCTGAATTCCTGGTTCCTCGTAGGGTTTTTCTGAATATCTAATACTCCATTGATCAATGAGTTTAACTTAATCCTTACATCGTAGTCAGGAACTTTATCTTCGACTCAAATAATGTATTCAGTCTCATTTTGATAACAGTTCTGCTAAAGCCTAGTATTGACTAGAGCTTGGTTATTTGGTGGAAAGTTTCAGCTAAGGGGCCTGATCTCACTCTGAACTAAACCACTTTCTCACAAACATAAATCAACTTCACCATTTGGTCGCAACAGGTAATACTTAATGTTTCCCAAGCGTAGCCCACGATTTTACTTGCATTCGATATAAATTCCTATTCGTGTATTTACTTACCAGTGTTTGCACAGCTGTGCTTGTGTTCATACGTCCTCTTGTGAATTTGTCCAGCGACAGAGGCTGTTTCAGGTTTAGATTTCATCTCTATCAGGTCAGAGGTGTAATCTATTTAACTTGCTGTGTGATGAACATCTAACGTGTGCGATTTGATTATGACACTATGTCTACATAGCTAGAAGCGCTATTTGTTTATGAATATTAACACATGTTTACAAACAGATATCCTTCAAAATGTATGATTGGATTAAGATTCTTATTCATCCAGGTCCAAGGCATATGGTTTATGTGCCTTTCCCAGTGGCAATAAGAAACGTGTACGAGGGTGGCCCAGAATCACTGAGTGTAGATACACCAAGATTCAACATTCCAAAACGATCGCTCCTGCGGTCGTATTTTTATGATTCAATAATATCAACCCTGAAGTTTCTCTCTGGCTCTAGCCGCAGGGGTCGTACAGTGGAAATCAGGCTTCAGGGGTTGGGATGGGGGTGGGGCCTGTGCACTCAGGGGTGGGGAGAAAGTACCAGGTGGCCTTTTGTGCCGTGTGCAGCACAGATGCAGACACCAGCCTGTCATCTCTAGGGCTGCCAAGTCCATTACCATCACCGTGAGACACAGGGGCAAACGGCCCTCAAGATGTGCTTCGTCCAAACTGAGAAGTGCTGTCAATCTGAGATCACAACAGTGTTCGGTTTTTTTCTCCAAAACTTAGGTGTTGTTCAGTAATTTAACAGCAAAGGCGTTAAAAAATGTTCACTGTCTCAGAAATTGAGGGCCTGCTGTGAGGTTATGAATGATCCAACTCCTGGTTTTCCCCTAAAGTGGACCCCCAAAGCATACTTTAGTTCAGCCTGCTTAAAACTGTAATTCCAATTAAAGGGTGCATATCGAGTGCTTGCTCTGCGGCCCACACTGCCAAGTGCTGGGGAGGAAGAGCAAGATGACAGATTCCCAACTCGCAGATGGTTCTGGTCCAACGGGCCCGACAGCACACGTGTCGGGGCTGCGTGTGGTTGGTGTCATGGGAACAGAGGAGAGGCGCAGGGAGAGGTGTGGTATTCAAGCGATCCCCCAGGCGGAGGGAGGGTCTGAGCCCGCTAGAACACCTCCCCCTGGTCTCATTGATGTTGCATGAAGGCCACTGCTGCAGGGGACCCCGAGTTCAGTGTGAGCACCTGAGTCCCTTGGGTGGTCGAGATGTGCTGATTCCATCCCCGTGGTTTTCAGGTACCAGCAAGGTCAACCTGGTGAGGATCCCGTCCACGGCCTCCAGCCCACGGGACACGGCCCTGGCTGCCGTGATCTGCAGCGCCCTGGCCACCGTCCTGCTGGCCCTGCTCATCCTCTGCGTCATATACTGTAAGCGGCAGTTTATGGAGAAGAAACCCAGCTGTGAGTTCTGAGCCCTTTCTGTGTCTTAGCGTCTTGGTGAGGGTGTTTTGTTGGTCATCACTGCCATCCGGGTGTTCGACGAGAACCTAAGAGGAGAGTCAGGTTGCAGCCAAAGGGACAGAGAGAGCACGTGGAAACAGGCGTCCCAGGGGCCTGCTCCCCAAGAGGCCTCCTGCCAAAAGGCGCTGAGGGCGCGGCCACTGGGCAGCATCACTTCCCGGGGACCTGAGGAGGCAGGGGTACCCCCGCCCCTCGGCAGAAACACAGCTCGTCTGAGCTCTGGCAACACAAGTACCTTACAGCTCGAGCTGTCTTGACCGATTGTTTCGTATCTTTGCTTCCGTGTAAGAAGTATTTTTAGATGTGAACAACAGCTCTCCTTTCCTTTATAACTGCAAAAGCCGGGGTAGTTCTGGTTGCACTGGGATGTTTGTGGGCTCCTCCTGGGGAAGCTGTCTTGCTGACCGAGTTCTCGGCCTCCGCAGGGTCCCTGAGGGCACAGGACCTGCAGTACAACGGTTCTGAACTGTCCTGTTTCGACAGACCTCGGCTCAGCGGCCCTGCGCCCCACGCCTGTTGTCAGTGCCACCGGGACTCGGCCCAGACCTGCGGTAAGTTCAGCGCTTGGGGGCCACTAGGAATGCAGGCCCTGAAGCTGCAAAGAACTGCTCCCACTCAGTTTTCTAGTTAAAGCTAATCTAGTTCAGTCGTTCTCCCCTGTCCCCTGATGTTTTGGGTGTTTTGTGTCTCTTAAGTATTTAACAGAAAAGAAGCATCTCATTAAAATTCTAGAATTTCTCAGTAACTTTTTAAGCAAGTTTGCCTTTATTTTGGGGTGAATTGATTTAAAATAATATGAGCCTTTTGTAGAGCAGGGGATCCATCTCCATCCTTGTCTGGTGGATTCCATCTGAACCTGCATGTAAGTGTCTTAGTGTGTTTTGGGATATCTTAAAGAAGAGGGAGGAGGGAGACCTATTGCAGGGTTTTCCACAAACCATAATTGCCTCTGGGGTTATTGACAGAAGTGAAAGTTTAGGGAAGTCCAGGCAGACCCCGGAGATACTGTGGGTTCGGTTCCAGACCACTGCAATAAAGTGAATATTGCAGTAAAGCGAGTCACGTGATATTTTGGCCTTCCCAGTGCATATAGCGGTTATGTTTGCACTGTACTGAAGTCTGTTAAGTGTGCAACAGCATTATGTCTAAAAAAATAATGTATACACCTTAATTTAAAAATGCTTTATTGCTGAAAAATGCTAACCATCGTCTGAGCCTTCAGCGAGTATAGTAGTAACATCAGAGATCCCTGATCACAGATCAGCAGAACAAATATAATAATAATGAAAAAATAATGAAAAATTCGAAATATTGTGAGAATTACCAAAATGGGACACAGACACAAAGTGAGGAGATGCTGTAGGAAAAATGCTGTCGACAGACCTGCTCGACACAAGGTGGCCACAAACCTTCACTTTGGGAAAAAGCAATAACTGTGAGGCATGACACAGCCGCGTCTGCCTGTGATTCAGATGGACTTGGTTTCTAACGTGGGCAAAAACGGGCAAAGGTCACACCAGCTGGCACACTTCCTGCCCCTGTCCCCACAAACTCACCTCCTCTGCAAAGTAAAAATCGACGCGGCCGCAGCCCTTCCAGAAGCCTGCCCGCCACCTGCCCCATCCACCCCTCACAGGTCCCCCGGCACCTGTGGTTGCAATAGCGCAGCAGCATTTTGTCTCCTGTAACCTTCCTTGAAGTTAAACATTTCCCAATTCAATTGCTTATTGTCTCAGAACTGTCCGATCTTTCTTTTCAAGAAATTGAAGGGTTCAGCTTTTCAGTCTAATATTTAATATGTGGGATAAGGCATCTTCAACGTAATTATTTCTCTACTGGCCACTACTGTCTTCTGCTTTAGGGTTAAGAACAAAACATGGGATTGCCATGGCATGCGTGCATCTGGTTTTGCCTTTGCCTGCAGAGATCGTAGACTCAGCTCCCGACAGCACCGATGCCTTGGTGATTCTCAAGGCGGCCCAAGCACCGCATTTTCTAGATGCTGCGCCAGGCACTGCCCCTAGATCAGAGTTAGCAAACAGGATTGCTTGAGAGAGAAACTTGGGTTTCAATGTGATCAAGTACAGCTTTGTGCAAACTCTGCCTCATCGTCACTTCTATCTAAAAGGAAGATTAAATACGTGGATGGCTTTGTCGCACGTTGTTGAAACAGAACGCAGAGACTGGACAGCACCCGCCCCCGCTGTCACCCGCCCAGGTTCAGTGTCGCTCATCATATAAATTGCTTCTTCCTTAGTGACAGTGCCTGTTTTCTTTTCACTTTTATTTTGACATAATTTCAGACTTACAAAAATGTTGGAAGAATAGGACAAAGAATTCCCACATACCCTGTCCCTAGATTCCCCCAGTATTAACATTTTATCTCATGTCCACATTTGCTGTATCATTTTTATCTCTTTCTAAGTATGGTGGGTGTACACAGTCGACCCTTGAACAACTTGGGGGTTAGGGGCACCCACTCTCCGCCCAGTCAAAAATCAACTTGTAACTTAGAGTTGGCCCTCTGTATCTGCGGCTTCTCTGTGTTCACGGTTTCTCCGTATCCGTCCTACATCCTCGGAACCAAATACCCGCTGATCGTGTGGCACTGTAGTGTTTACTGTTGAGGAAAATCCTCCAATACGTGCAGCCACACAGTGCAAGTCCATGTTGCTCGAGGGCCAACTGTGTGCTTTACATGGACATGCACACAGTTTTTAAATTTCCATTTAAAAATCAGTGGCAGGGAGTTCACTGGTGGCCTCGTGGTTAGGATTCTGGGCTTTCACTGCTGTGGCCTGGGTTCAGTCCCTGGTTGGCGAACTGAGATCCCACAAGCTGTGCGGTGCAGCCAGAAAAAGAGAAACATCTGTTGCAGATAAGGTGTCCCTTTGCTTCAGCGCTTGGTTCCTAAGAACAAGAATGTTCTCTTACACAACAGTGTGATTAACGCTCATTTCCTAATTTTGTCTGTATGTTTTACTATATCTATAGTTTTATAAAATCAGAGTTACATATGTCTGTATATGTAGAGAGAGACGTCTAGAAGGCTGTTCAGAAACGTGGACAGTGTCCTGCAGCTTATGGAATTAAGGAAGATTCATTTTTTAATTTCTGATCTAATCTCTCTATTTTTAAAGTTCTTTTCTTCAGTGAATGTGTATTATCTTTGTAACCAAACATACATACCGCTTCAGTGAACATAATAGTTTGCAAAGCTGTGTGCACATAGACAGTTATTCTTTAAGATACATTCCTAGCAGTAAAAAAACAAAAAGTTGTGTGTGTGTGGGGTTAAAGGGTTTAGACGTGTATGTTCTGCGCTGCATGGCTAGCCCACTCTGCAGAAACCCTGTGCTCTTTCCGCCCTCGTCAGCCACAGGTGGAAGTCTCATTTCACGTACCCTCTCATCATTCCTCTTCATCCTTATTTTCATTGTAGTAAAATAGACATCACCTTAAATTTACCGTTTTAGCCGTTTCTCAGTGTACAGTTGGGGGGCATTAAACACGTTCACATTGTTGTCCAACCATCACCACCATCCCCAGAGCTTCTCCACGACCCGAAACTGAAACCCTGTCCCCTTTAAACACTCACCCCCTATTCTTCCTGCCCTCCAGCCCCTGGGACCCACCATCCTACTCTCTGTCTCCAGGAATTTGACTCTTCCGGGTCCTTCATAGAAGTGGTCCATCATTTTTAAGATAAGAAAAAAGAGAAAACATTAAACCTCATAACCCCTTTCCCCCCGAAAGTCACCCAAAGGGGAATAGTTAAATTTTCGAGAGCAGTGTTGAACTGGTATAAACAAGCACTGCTCCTCACAGCCCTGCCGGCTTTCCTAGGGCCCGTGCATCTCATCCCATCCCCGTGCTGTGACGGGGCCTGCAGCGTCGGCCGGGAGACTCCTGCTTGTAGGGTGCACTCCAAGGCCATTCTTCAGGACAGGTAAATGGGTGCTTTTAATCTATATAATTTCGTGTTCCCGCGTGCAAATATACAGGCTACTCACGTACCAGTTTTCATGGGAAACTATGGGACATCACTTTTTTAGTGTCATTAATAACATTCTAGACATTGTAGGGGGTGGGAACTTTGGCAAGAACTAGGTAAGTGTCTCAGGGTTACTGATAGCCAGGGTAACATTCTTTATATTCCACTAATTTTGTTTTTGTCTTATATTCATGATTTGTGACACTTCCATCATCCGTAAGTAATTTTTAGCATGTCACATACTCAGAGAATTTTAGAACAGCAATCAAAGGAACTCAATTAAGACCCAGGAAACTGCCTATTTTAGACATCGGATTAAGTTTATATTGGTTAGAAGTAGGTATAAAAATTCGGTTTTAAAGTAAACATAGTAATTTAACTTACTGTATTGAAGGAAGTTTATAACAAAGGAAGTGTGAGAATTCTGACTCAATAACTTGTTGTTTATTTCATCTAGAAAACTGAAAAGCATAGCTGGAATGTTGCTTTGTAGTAGGTTTTTCTCCCAGTAGAGTACTTACAGCTCTTTCGAACATGTGTCCAGAGACACAGGTCCAGCGGGGGAAGCAGTGCCGACTTTCTTTGGGTCCCTTCCGAGGTCCGTCTGTGGCGAGTTTTCGGACGCCTGGCCGCTGATGCAAAATCCCAGCTGTGGTGACGACATCTCTTCTTGCGCTTCTTATCCTGAGCTCCCTGGAGAAGACGTTCACTCTCTCAATCCAGAGAGTGCAAGTTCAGCATCCTTGGACTCAAACAGTAGTCGGGGTCTGGTGGGCGGAGCAGTTCCAGTTCAAGCTCACCCTGAAAGCTTTACAGAAACTACTGATTTCTCGAGACTCAACAACTCAGTGCCAGAACCAGCGCTAACTCAGGACGCGCTCACTGCCAGAAAGCAGCTGGCTCAGGAGAGAGGAGATGCCCATCACCTGGCCACTCAGCCGCCACCCCAGGTAAGGCAGCGACGGATTCGGTGTGGGCACAGCAGTGACTTAAGGAAGCCCAGAGGGAACAGGACTCTGTCCCCCATTAAATGTGGGGGAACCTGGGGAGAAGGTCTTTCCATCCTTCATAACTTCTTGTATGTTATAGGAGAATATATTTAAATTAAATTTCAGGAGTCTTTTTTTTTTAACTAGCAGCTTATCTCTAAGGCCATCCAGGGCAGCCGCATTCTTTCTCCTCTTGTCACTCCAGCTACCCAGCACCGCACCCCAGCACCATCCTGGCTGAGAGGTGAATTAGTTAGGGGAGCATCTTGGAAGCAGTTCCTCACCTTTGTCTTCCCCTGTGATGTTCTTATGCCCAATACTTATATGCTGTCCATTCACGGTCAAGTTGATGAGAATTCAGGTCCCCTACGGCTACCCTTTCCCCTCCTCTCTCTTTCACTGGTTTTTCTAGATCGCTTTGCTTTGACTGATTGATCAGTTTGGTTGGAAATTGATTGTTGGTTGTGATCTGGCACCCAATACAGCAGAAGATCCTTCCAGATGGAAGGGTCTGACATCAGGTTTTGGGGTGGGGCAGGTGGTGACTGAAGGGAGGTGGGCTCTGACCCCGGGGGCCCCTGGGCCCTGTCCCTGCCTTCTCGTCCAGGTGAGGAGGTGGCCTTTGCTGAATTGGGCTTGGTGTGTACAAGCGTTCCCTGAATGTGAGCACACACATTGTTGGTGTACGTTCTTCTGGAAGAACGATGCCGGCCTTGAGTGTGAAAGGGCAGAATCACAGCAACAGGGGCTCCCAGGCCCCGCAAGCCCTGTTCTGCACAGACAGGGCTGCTCTCATCCTCGGTCCTTCCTGCCCCAGATCAGGGACGCGGCCGATGGGCCACAAGCACGCTGCGCGGGCTCCTGGATAACACCTCTGTTTCCTTGAGACGTCCTGTCCTTGTCTAATAAAGTCAGAAAGAGTCTAAAGTCAGTGTGGACGGAGATCGTTCCTTCTAAGAACGCATATGTGGGTTTATGTGCATCTAAACCTGCAGTACTTTTTTTTTTAACTATGAAGAAAATCTATAAAGCATGTACAGGGAATTCTGTACTGAAAACATCTGTTGGCTTTGGAGAAAAAACGATGTTGGTTTTCTTATAATAACGGAAATGAAGAAGAGATCCATGAACGGAGGAAGATCAAACAAATGAGGCCATTTAAAGAGCCCAGACTGTGCAGCTCTGTGGCTGGAAAGCTCACTCACTGAGCTTGTTCTTCGGGGCCAGCCGCTGATTTTCACACTGTTCATGAGGATAATAAGAAAAGACTTAAGAGTTGGCCTAGGTGCATATAGGTCTCAGCATGGACGTGGCCCACAGACCTTTGGACAGAGAACCCCCAGCAGCCCAGAGCAGCTAACAAGCCCCGAGAACGGGTGAGAGGAGGACGCAGAAGACAGGATACGGGGCCCTTTGGCATCTAATCCCAACATCCCAGTCGGAAGCCTTGCCACGCACTCTAGAATGAACATCTTAGGACACTTACTATTTCATCTGAGTCACGTGTTCATTACAAAGTGCTGAAGTTTCTTTTCCATCAAGTCACTTGGTTCTGATGATAAACTTGCTTGTGTTACCTTCACGAACTATCTGTTTCACCTTCTCGTGTATCTACTGTCAGAAGAAAGTCTGAGTGGCTGCAGTGACGGTGCTACCATCGCACTAGCTACAGTTCTTCCGAGTATTGTCAGTAAATAGAATTACTGCTCGTCTTAATTTTGTAGCTTGTCCCCAGTTTTGTGGTGTAGATTCTAAAACTAAGGATGAAGCATCTCGAAGCCACGTCGTGTCAGAAGCAACCCAGCCTGCCCTTTGTCCTGTCTGTGTTATGGAGGAGGTGGAGGTAGGGTGGATGAGCCCTTTTGTCCCAGCTACATGGATGCAGAATTGTGGAAACGTAGTTCAGTATGTACGATTGGTGCATCATGACATGAATTCTTTTCATAGAGAGTTGTCAAGGTAATTATGATTACATAAAGATACCTTCAACTCAAAGTCTGATGGAAAGTTGTAAATACATATAAGATGAATGAAGAAATGTTACATACAGCTTGTTCCATGTAATTTATTTATTTATTTTTGAGGTAGTTTTCAGTGGCTAAGGACATCACCAAATTTTTTTTTATAAATTTATTTATTTTATTTATTTTTGGCTCCGTTGGGTCTTCGTTGTTGCACGCGGGCTTTCTCTAGTTGTGGTGAGCGGGGCTACTCTTCCTTGCAGTGCGCGGGCTTCTCATTGTGGTGCCTTCTCTTGCTGTGGAGCACGGGCTCTAGGCACGCGAGCTCTAGAGCGCAGGCTCAGGAGTTGTGGTGCACGGGCTTAGTTGCTCCGCGACATGTGGGATCTTCCCGGACCAGGGCTCGAACCCGTGTCTCCTGCATTGGCAGGCGGAATCTCAACCACTGTGCCACCAGGGAAGCCCCACTCCATGTAATTTATTAATGAAAGGTTTTTATAGGCTTTCCAAGATGTGTTGTCTTATAACTATTAGATAATTTTGGCAAATCTAAATAAGACATCCTGAATTCAGGAAAGAGATTGTTAAAATGTAAATCATTTCCATTTTCTCCATATAATTAAAAATAGCAGGGCTTCCCTGGTGGCGCAGTGGTTGAGAGTCCGCCTGCCGATGCAGGGGACGCGGGTTCGTGCCCCGGTCCGGGAGGATCCCACATGCCGCGGAGCGGCTGGGCCCGTGAGCCATGGCCGCTGAGCCTGCGCGTCCGGAGCCTGTGCTCCGCAACGGGAGAGGCCACGACAGTGAGAGGCCTGCGTACTGCAAAAAAAAAAAAAAAAAAGAATTTGATTTCGGAAGCTTTCTATTAATGGACCAGAGGGCAGGACTCCTGGCTCCTCAAGTTCAAGTGCAGTGAGCTTGGCCCCTGATGTGGGCTCACTCCTAACTCGGGAGGGCACTGTTTTCTGTTCAGGGGGTGGATGAGGGCAGCTGTTGCCAAAACAGCCCCACCCCTTTTTAAACAATTTATTTCTATTTTATTTTCAATGAAACTTTAAATTCCTACCCAGGCACTCACTTGTATTTTAACCTCTATTTCACGTGAATACAAGTTTCATTCACTTGTGTTTTAACCTCTGTTCACTCTTTTTCCCCAGCTTTATGGAGATGTAATTGACATATAACATAGCAGAAGTTAGAGGTGTACAGTGTGATGATTCGATTTATTGCCAAGTGCACCAGGGGACTTTTGTCTGTATTTGGTGTGAGGCTCAGATCTCTAATGTGTGATGCATTTGTTTCCGAAAATTTATTTTTACACGGTAGTCTTCCTGTGGGTAGTTTAATGCCACCCAGAGTCTGATAATGATATGGTTCGGGATAAAGCAAATAGGGGTGAGAGCTGTCTTTAGTCCGTATGATTCCATTTTAATCAAATGTTCCCTGAACACACCTCCCCAGAAGGGAACCAGGTCTAAGATACTGAGACATCACTTGCTAAGGTATTTGGGAGAAGGAAGCCAGCCTGTTTAATAACAGGAAAAGCTTTCTTTGGTGGTGTTTCTTAACCAACATTTTAAATGTCAACATGAAATAATGGAAGGAATGCTAGAAAAGATATGAGATGACCTGGGTTCTAGTTTCTCAGTCTATCAACATCTCTATTTTTTCCTTATTGGCCAATTAAGTATAATTTTCCTCCCTGGTAGCATTAATATGGTTGTTATTATCATATCAGTTGATCAATATATTTGATAAAACTATCTTATTATTGAGAGAACCTCAGAAGTTTCTATTTCTAGATAATCTCCTTAGACCTTTGAAAAAAATTTTTCCTGTAAACGTGTCTGATATGTCACTAATGCCAAATTAGTGGTAAGTTAATGAAGGGTTATGGCGTGAATGAAGGTTTCACTCACGTACAATAACACGCAGGTGACCCAAGCCTCACCCCCTCCCAAAGTGAGGTCACTGTGCTTTTGTGATAAGGGACAGATCTAAAGGCTGCTCTCTCCCGAGGACGTTTGCCCTGTGACGTATGTGTGAATATTCCAGGGAGGTCATTATAAGAGAAGTCTCATTCCCAGACTCTTTCTAAACTTTCTCCAATGGCTTCACAGAATTTTTAAATTCAAAGACTAAGAATAGCATTAATTATTAACCATCTTTGTTCTTTTAAAGAATAGACTAAAGAATCCTAAAATCTTTACCTACAGCTGCTTTAAAGGAGTGCAACACAGAAACAAGCGTTAAGTGTTTGACTGAGGTTGAAAATCAGCAAAAGAATTGTTCATTGATACAGTTTGTTTGGGGCACATTTTCATCTTTTAAGGTCTGCACATATGGAGTGACTGTGGGTTGTTAGGAAATCTTTGTTTTTATTCTCAGAGTACGTGGGTACCTGATTTTGGGACACCCTGACAGGAACTTCTCGTCCATATATTATAGAATTCATGTGCGCAATTAGTAGAAGCTAAGCACCGTAAATGTTTACAGTCCCAGTTTAGGGCTTTAATTTGTCAGGCGCTGTGTTCAAAGCTGTCCTCTGTCGCCGTTTCAGGAGGCCGAAAGGACTTGCTTCTTTCTGCAGTGAAGTGTCGTGTGGAGCCCAAAGGGCAGCCACTCCTCTGCGTATGGACTCAGCACCGTCTGGACCTCGCATGGCTTCTGGGGGAAGAAAGTAAATCTGAACCACACTGATGGCATTTTAAGCCTTTCAACCAGTTGCTTCTGAGCCAGACCAGCTGCAAGCTGAGACCTCAAGGAATACACTCCAGGCACTTCTGAGACTTTGCATCTTTCCTACACAAGAAGCTTCTACGCTACAGGCTGACTTCAGAGACTGACGGGCCAAGTTTGCAGCCACCGAGCTTAGGGGTATAACGAGAAACAGAAATGCATTCATGCTTCTTTTCGTGGTGGAGGTGGTTTGCCAAGACTGAAGACCCAGAGTAAAAATTTTCATTTACATTTTCTTTCCAGAAATAATTTCAGATATCCTACTAAAAGTCGGCGTCAGATGAGTTACCTTAGTTTTTAGGTAGCATGGGTTCAAAAGGGAGTGTTTTTATTTCCTGAAGGTCACCTTTTCATCTTCTAAATAATTAGCATAGGAGGTTAGAATTGACTTCACATGGCCTGCCTGAGTCTTGGGTTTATTAGATGATGTTAACTGTCCTAACTGGGAATCAGAAGAGACCAAATCTTGCAGAATTGAGGCTTCTCGCCTCAGCCACTGTCTTGTGAACAGCGGCCGAATTAGTTAACAAGAGGGGCCTGAGTTAGGACATGTGTTTGGGAAAGGACTGCCCATCCCTCTGAGTTAAAAACCCCTTAGCGTGCGCATCCTAGATTAGCAGATTTATGTGAAAATCCATTGATACGGAAGCATTTGTTACTTCTGTCCCTGGGACGGAGCTTAAAAGATCCAGAATTTCTCTTTTATAGAGAATCGGTATTTATAGTGATCTTTTATTTGCATCGTATTTTATACTAAAGGCTTTAGAAATGACAACATATCAGGTTTCCCTGCTACTGAAGCATGACACCAGGTGAGTAGTCTTAGGAGACTCTGCATATTAGGACCAGAAGGAAAAGCACAGCTTGTAGGCAGCGTTTAGGTGAATGGATCATAACTGCCACACGGGGCTCCCACCAATCTCCTAAGCTTCTTCAGCAAGTAATTCCCACCGTAGCCCAACGGCGCTGGACTTAAGAGTCTGGTGCTTCTATGAAGGCGATCCATCCCGTACCACCTTGGTATTTACCTACTAGAATTAGCCCTAGAGCTGAGACAGAAATAACCCAGCTCAGTCATGAACCAGGGGATGGCTCGTTGGCTCGCCTCTGCGCCCTGGAGAGGAATTATTTGAGCAGAATTTATTTTTTTTCCTGCTTGAACGTACGTGATCAGCTCTGGTTGTTGTCTTTTAAGTGATTACTATTAGCTCTGTCCCATTTGCACTTAAAAAAGAAATAGACCTTTGAACATCCCTGTGTTAGAGAATGCTGAGATATTTTGTTTCCAAATCAGTCTTCTACCTGACATTTAAAGTGAGCATTAGAGGGTATTCCTGGGCAGTCCAGTGGTTAGGATTCAGCACTTTCACTGCCGAGGGCCTGGGTTCAATCCCTGGTCAGGGAATTAAGATCCCGCAATAGAAATCTGCCTTTTCCAAGGACATTTTTATCTTCCCTCTCACTGCCCCGTGCTTTGCTCTCTTGCAGTAGTGAGCTCTCACGAGGCCTCTTCCTCGTGCTGGGACTGTCCCTCCATCTGCAGCTCAGGATCCCTGTGCGGACATGAGCTCACTGTATGTCGTGCACGTGACCTCCGTTCCTTTGACTGAAATGGGAAATTAGAGGGTCTCATGGTAAGGCACAGCCTTTCCTGTCTACCTGGTGTCCGGTCATAGTTGATTGACTTTCTTTGTTCTCTTCCTTTTTTAGCCTAAACCAGTGGTTCCTAAGCTCTGGTACTCACCAACTCTTCTGAGACTTGCCCTTAGGAAATATATGTAAAGTATTTAGGACCTGATCACAAGAGGTCCACGAAAATGCAAGTTTCACTGTAAGTCACATGTGTGCCGTTCGTAGTTTGTAATCCGATCACTTTTGTGGTGACAGAGGGGTGATCCAAGTAGGCCAGGGCTGTGCTCCTTTTTGTAACCCGAGTATATTTTCCACATGTAGAGCCCTCTTCAACTTCAAAGGCAAAAACCCTTGCAGGAGAAAGCTAAGACTGATGGGAATGAGACTTTGGCCACAAATCCTGAAACATCACTTTTGATCAATAGAGAAACACTTAGGGTTAAAAAATTGATTTCATTTGATTCTGCATTTGAAAAATCCTGGATTATTTTGTTGTGGACCATTTTTAAAGTCTTTATTGAACTTGTTACAATATTGCTTCTGTTTTATGTTTTGGGTTTTTTTTGATCCCAAGGCATGTGGGATCTTAGCTCCCTGACCAGGGATCAAACCCACACCTCCTGAATTGTAAGGCAAAGTCGTAACCACTGGACCGCCAGGGAAGTCCCGATCCTGGGTTATTTTTATCCAGAGGAAGACAGTTTACTACCATGTGCTATGGAAGCATACAATGATGTTATAGTCTGCACTCTTTGTCAATGCTGTAGAGGACAATCCAGTTGGCATTTCATGTCAATATCCTGCAGAACTCAGCTGCTAGGCTGCTGCTGCCAGGAACCGCCATCAGCTAGTAACAGGGCTGGGAGTGCAGGTGCTCGAGACTTCCGGCACTGCAGACGCTCACTGACAAGGATGAGATCAGGGTTGGAGAACAAGCACATAAAGGCGTGGGGTTTTCTAATCTTGTGTGTATGGAATGTATTTTTCAAATGTAGGTTTTTCTACTTTAGATAAAGTGTTAATGTTGCCATTACCTAGGTTAAGCACTATTGTCTGTGCTAGTAAAAAAAAAAAATAGAAAAGGAAAAACTATCCATCATTGCTTTAAGGCAGTCAGCTTGCATCAGTTTAGACCCCATCATGACTGTTTTGCATACTGGAACTGATACATTTGTAAATGTTGGTTTTCTTACATAACTAGTTTTGTAAGACCTTTTTTTTATTTGTGAATAAAATTGTTACCTGGTATTCTTATCGACACGTCTGGTGAGAAAATGGTTGATGGTGTGAATGCAGGTATGTGTTCCCCTCCTGCTCTCCATGGAGGGTCTCACTAAGATCTCTTTCCCCATGTATCCCTCTCTGGATTTCAGGCTCTAGGAGGGAGATCTGGAATCCTCTGGTTACATCTCTCAGGCTGGTCAAGCTACTGAAAAATGTACTGAGTTATTTGAGAAGCTTTAGTATCAAGGTTTTATCATGACCTCTTTTTTTTTTTTTCCTTCATTTTGTGACACCGAGAGGGAAGGTCTGAAGAAGGAGAAGTTTTCCGTTCATTCTCTTTTGAGGTCAGTGGGGTGTTCTCCTGGGAGAGGTGGGCTGTGGGAGTGAGGGACGCGCACAGGGCAGCGCTGGTCACCGTGAGAGCCCTTGTTTCTTCCCAGCTCCTTCCCTTCTCCCTTCTCCCAGTAAAGCTTTGTAAGCTGTTCCTAGATTTTGAGAGGAATTTAGACTTCCTGGAAAAAAATGGCTTATTTATTTATTTTTTTAATTTAATTTTTATTTTGTATTAGAGTATAGCTGATTTACAATGTCATGCTAGTCTCAGGTGTACAGCAAAGTGATTCAGTTCTACATATACATGTATCTATTCTTTTTCAGGTTCTTTTTCCAAAATAGGTTATTTGAAGTGTCACCGTATTCTCTCAGCTTGGTGTTAAATGTCCCTGTGGACTCCATGAGGGAAGGACATTCATTAGCTTCTCTCCTCTTTCCCAGTGTCCATGCAGACTTGGGAGAGGGGGCCTTGGGGGACCACCAGCTCTCTGAGGAAAGTAGCTCAGATCCTAGGAGGGTCTAACAGGAGGCCCAGAGTATTCTGTCATCACACAGATGACACATTTGCATGATTACAACTATGATGAGTCTGTTTGCAGCTGTCCACTTGTCATTCTGAATATGTCCATTTGTCCCATTTTAACTTGAGAAGTTGTCTGATTTTTTAAAAACGTATTTGGCACCCAAGAAGGTAGGAAAGTACAGCTTAAATGTATCGTTCAGTTATATTGAAGCTAAACGGCAATCTGAGAATTTCCACAATCTTCTAGAATTTTGAGGACATTTCACGAAGACCCGGTGGATGATTCTAAAGACGTAATTATCCCAATCAGCCGTCAGCTCTCAGTAATATTGCTTATGTCACATTTCAGCCAGAGGAAGGTGGCAAGGTTTCTGCCGTAGAGATTCAGCAGGCCAGGGCCGGGTCCTTTCATAAACCACCAGTGGCATTTGAAGTAGTGTGATTTCTGGCTGCTTTCAAATTAGCCTTTGCAAGAGACTTGAACAATAAAAACTTAACCAGCAAAATACTTTCTCCGGAACCATGGGTGGTCTTCTGAAGCAGGTTTCAATGATTCATCTGCGAAGACAGAGGGTTCTTTCTTTTTTATCTTAGTTTCTAATGGCATTAACTATTCCTCCTCAAGACAGAAATAGCTGTGTTCTCTCAGTTTTGTTTGGGGTTGCATGTAGCCAGCAGCGCCCTGCAGAGGGATTTTCCTCCCCTGGGTTGACTGTTTACAGTCAATAGAAGGTCTGCAGAATAGGCTGCAATCCTTTCATTGCAGGTGAGAGAGGCAGGTGCCCACAGCCTCGTACACATCCCCCCTCGGTGAATCAGGTAAGAACTGTGTCCCCTGAAATCTAAGCACAAATCTCACTCCTCTCAGAGGCCTTCTCTGGGAAGAAGCTGTTTCCTGTGTCAGCCCCTCCTTCCTTCCTTCAACATCTTGATATATGTATATAGTTGTATAGGGTATGTGCTCGGTCATAAATGCAGTGCCGGGGTTGAAGCAGACACTAACTATGAGGGAGACAAGCCTTCTAAGTATTTACCAAATGGGGCGCGATGGTAAGGAGCGCGCAGGTTCCTCTGAGGCGCGAGGCAGCAGCGATGATCTGCGGGCAGTCGGGACAAGCACGGGAGCTGGGGAACCTTGTTCACGGCGGAGGTTCCCACAAGCAGCACGTGGAGAGGCCCAGCTTGTTCGAGCAGCACGTGGAGAGGCCCAGCTTGTTCTGGGAGCAGTGGGACCGGGTCTGGGGGAAACCGAGGCTCCAGCCTGACAAGGGCCTGGTGTGGTGCCCGGGGTGTCGACTCTGCCCTGGAGGGAGTTTCCTTGCCTTTAAACAGATGGGTGATGTGGCTTGAAAACCCTGAAATCTCTAGTCTTCCAGAAGCTTGGAAGTTACAAAACTAGGTGAGTTAGACCTCTGGCTGGGAGCAGGGCCTGTGGCCAGCTGTGCACGGAGAGGCGGACGGTCAGTCCCCTGTTTGGAAATACCGGGGCTGGGACTCTTCTCTCATCGGGCTCACCTTCGTCCTGTTCCAATCTCGGGGGAGACGGGGCTGAGCGCGAGGCGCACGCTTGGGGCTTGGCTGAAGCCCCTGCTAAGGTCAGATCCGCGCTCCCCGGTCCCCATGAGGCCTCGGGTGGGGACGGGACTAACTTCCCAGCCCCGGGGTGGCCGTATGTCCCACAGCGGCATTGCTCAGGTGCCTGGCCTGAGTCGGCCACTGGGTGACAGGCGTCTGTCCACTCGCTTCCAGATCTGAGCCAGCCGCCTTCATCTGCTGCCAGTTTTTTCTCAGCCCCTCGCCCTTGTCTTAGAAATGCTGCCACGTTTGCTGTTTGTTCCTCGGGTGGCCGAGCAGCCTGGCACAGAAAATCTCGAAGCCTGGCCCCTGGTTTGGGGCGGGCGGCGAGGCCCAGGGAGCCTGTGTGCAGCCTTTCCTGCTCCCCCAGCTCTCGCTACTGCTCGCCCTGGTCCCCGCGGTGCAGCCTGTCGGCTCCCTGGCACTCAGCGCCCCTGCAGGGAGATCTGCCCGGGCAACTTTAACCCCAAATAAGTGCCCGGAGAGAGAAGTAGTCAGGTGGCTAGAGATGGAGCCCAAGCAGGAAGGTGAGGGAGGAGCTGCACAGAGAACCCAGGACCCTCCCCGAACCTGCGCCCTCACTGAAGGAAGCGAACCCCATGCGGGTTGCGGGACGGGGGGCGGAGCAAATGAGCGGCTACAGTCACGTGACCCGAGGGTCCCGTTTTCTGCACAATGACTGTGTTAATCCTAATGTCCCTAAAGCCTAGGGAGAGAAACTGGGATTCAGTGTTTTTTCAGATGCGCCATTCAAAAGTGGGTAGGGAAGACTCGCGTGTGAGCTTTTGTAGAGAGGAAGCGTTCCTCCTTCCGTTGCTGCTGTCCCTCTCTGTGGCCCTCACCACGTGGCCTAAGGTCTGGGTGCCCGGTTTCCCAGCCATGCAGGTTCCAGCGAACGCGGGGACCGCCTCCTGGGCCGCCCATGGCCGCGGTTCCATCCACGCAGAGCGCCCACAACGCATCCAGGAGGGGCGCTCAGGTTGCATTCGAGTCCCATCCGACCGTGAACGTTGTATTCCCTCGAGGAATCGCACATCTAATAAACCTGCGCGGTAATTCTTGCGCTCGGCTGTCAAACCTAGGACAAGGCGCCTTTACGGACGTCCCTTCCTAGGAGGTGAGTGTGCTGAGGAAGTTGTGGAAGGTCGGGTTCCAGCTGAGGCCTCTTGAGAGAATGTCTTCTCTCAGCCCATAAACCAGTCTACCACCCATAGCGCCGTGGATTCCAGTCACTCTGAGTGGGTCCCAGTTAGATATTGCATTGGGGAGGGTGCTGGTTAATTTACGTGTCAACTTGGCTGGACCACGGTGGCCACGTATCTGGTCAAACACTGGTCTGGATGTTGCTGTGAAGGCTTTTTTTAGGTGAGATTTTTAGGTGAGATGCACATCTGAAGCAGCAGACTTTGAGTCAGGCCGGCGCCCCTCCGTCTAGTGGGGTGGGCCTCGTCCAGTCAGTCGGGGACTGAAGAGAAAGGCTGAAGCTCCCTGAGGAAGAAGGCATTCTGCTTCCAGGCGCCTTCGGATCATCTCGCCGGTCTCCAGCCCGCGGGCCTGCCCTGCAGACTTGAGGCTCGTCAGCTCCACGATCTCTTACCTCCTTAAGGTCAACCTCCTTCTTTCTTCATCTACCCCCCCCCACCAACACACACACAGCCTACTGGTTCTGTTTCTTTGGGAAAACCTGACTCATACAACGACCAAAGATTAATCAATCAGTCGATCCCCAAGCAGCGACCAGAACTTGTGGAGCCGTAATTCGAGTGAAAGGTCCTCTGTCGGGCAGCCCGTAGAACCTCGAGGGGCTCCAGGTGTTCTTAAAGGCCGAGTCACACCACCCAGAGGTCGCTGCTCGGAAACCGCTGGACCGTCTCGTCTTTTTCTTCAGGCATCTCCCTTTATCCCCCACTCCCTTTCCTCCCTTCTCATAATTCCCATCCGGTCTCCCCCCCCCCCCCCTTTCTCCTCTCTCTACCATGCAGACGGCCTCCTGCCAAAGAGGCTTCGTCCGTGAAGGGAAAGGCCTGGCTCTTGTTGGTTTCGATACAATGACTGGACGTTGGTTCAGGGAGAATAAGAGAAAGAAAGCTGTGGTTCTCTTCTGGAGGAACGGCCAAAATGACACTTTCTGAGGTGAGCGCTTGCCTGAAAGCACTGTTGTCGTTTGTTGTAAAACGTGCGAAGCAGCAGCAAGTGTGACTCCCTTTGGCCGAGAGCTGCAGTACAGAGAACTCGTGATTATTCTGCCTCTTCAGCAGCCCAGGCAGTGGGCACAGAAAGAGCCCAAGGTCTGCCGGGGACTCAGAATCAGAGCAAGGACCTCTGCTGTCCTCCACAGCTCCCGAGGACATTCTCAGGAGTGCAGGAGAAGCTTGTTCCCCAAGACCCAGAGCAGAGTCCTTGCAGCATCACTTCTCCCTTCCCGAAAAGCCAACCCCACCCGCATGACCGTATAAATCACTCTGGGGGAACACTGTCTTCGTTCTAAACACAAGTTCTGTGCTGCCCTCTGACTGGGATTCAGGGTCCCAGGGATGGCATCTCCTGAAAATCCAGCATGCCCTTTCATAAGCAAACCAATTCAGTTGTCAATTTCCACACCTCTTCAAACAAAATGTAGAATCTGTTAGTGTAGAGCAGGAGCCTGAATTTTAGAAAAATCCTACATTAAACAGTACAGTAGAGTCCGCCACACAGGATAACAGGCTCGTGGCGTAGAAGGTATTCCTCATTTTAAACACACGTGCCTTATCTCGCTTGATCTGCCCCTATGGTCAAAAGTCTATATGGCTCCGTGGCTATAAATCTTGTTGTTTTTTCACCAAAATTCAATCCAATGGATAAAGAGTTACCCCGACCAAAGATAATACCAGCTTTGGAGACAGCTCTAAAAGACGCATCTGAAAGAAATCTCAAGTAACAGCAGCATTATCAGAATAAAGAATCGCCCAGTTAAGGAACATCTTTGAAGTTAATGATATTTATCTGGATATTCGAGGCTTGTTTGTTTTGTAACATCTCAGTACTTAACTGCTAGACCTTACACGCTGCACATTTCTGTCGGAGGCGATGAATATGCTCAAAGCCAGATTCCGCGCTTGGGGACCTCCTGATAATAACGTGACATTTGAAAACAGCTCATCTCTTAGTCAGCACTTGTACATCCATTATCTCATTTGGTCTTCGCATCTGTCCTACGAGCAGGATTACCATCTTCATCTCACGGATGAGGAAATGGAGATTCAAAGACAGTAGAAACCAGCCTTAAAGTCAGTAAATGGTAGAAAGTGGTAGAAAACATGTAAAAAGGTTTTCAGCCAATAGTGGTAGAGCTGAGATATGAACCCTGGATTCCAACCCTCAGAGCCATGATCTCCTGGTCACGCGATGCAGCCGAGGAGTCCCTTTCCACACTGCGGTGCAGGGAGAGGGGACCCCGGCTTCTGGCCGCATTTGTGTGGGATGAAGGCGTGGGACTCCTGGCTTCACCTACAGCCCCAGGATGGAGCTGGAAGGACCGTAGAGGTTGTCTGGTCCTGCAGCTTCAGCCTGGGGATCTGCAGAGCCCAGAGTTCTGAGGAGTCTGCCCCAGGGAGTGAGAGAGGCCTGCAGGGGGTACCTGGCCCATCTCAGCCCTGCTCCAAACACAGGACCATTCACCTCTTACTCTGCAAATGCACAGACGTGGGCCCAGAGAATCCTCACTCCATCCTTGGTCTCCTGGCTCTGAATCCATGGAGGACAGCAATGGCTTGATGATAATGAACACCAAGACGAAAAGCAGAGAGACCAGATTCTAGTCTGAGTTCAGCCACCAACAGCTGAGGGAGCTTGGGCCCATCACTTCTTGGGATTGTTTTTCTTACTCTGTAATATAAAGGAATCAGAGGTTCTTTCAGGCCCTTGTGCTCTTCAAGCTGGAATCCCGGGTTGTGGAGACTCAGAGTGGCCACCACAAGGGCACAGCCCCTCATGTCACAGCACTGTCGCTGCCCCCTTCAACGAAGCTCACCTTCCATACCTGCTACATACCGTTGGTGGCTTCCAGTTCAAGCCCCAGGATCCCATCCTTCTTCTACTGTTACCCCAGGAAAATAGCAGGACCTGGCTGTGATCCGTACCCCACACCTCCACTATTTCTGGATGCTGTTGGGGCGGAAACACCAGGCTCCTATGAAAAGTGTGCAGACCATGGAACGCCAGAGCAGCCATGGGTCCCTGGGAGGTCGTCTGATCCTTTTATTCCTCTCTCAAAAATGTTTATCCGTCCGCAGTGGAATGGATAAACAAAACGTGATCTGCCCATAAAATGGAATATTATTCAGCCTTAAAAAGGAAGGGGGACAGGGAGCGTGGGAGGGAGACGCAAGAGGAAGGAGATATGGGGATACACGTATACGTATGGCGGATTCACAGAAACCGACACACCATTGTAAAGCAGTTATACTCCAATAAAGATGTAAAAAAGGAAAAAGGAAGGAAATTCTGACACCTGCTGCAACGTGGGTGAACCTTGAACACATTATGCTGAGTGAAATAAGTCACGAACAAAAGTACAGCATATGACGCTGCTTCCTGTGGTGTACTTACAAGCGGCAAATTTATAGAGACAGAAAGTGAAATGGAGGTTTCTAGGGTCTGGGGGAGAAGAAGGGGTAGTTAGTGTTTACCGCGTGTAGAGTTTATGTGAGAAGATGACAGCGTTTTAGGTGGAGACGGTGGTGACGGTCACACAACATTGCACATTGTACTTGGTGCCACTGAGATGCACGCTTGTGTGGCTAAAACGGTAGGTTTTATTTTGTGTATATTTTATATTTTTTAAAGCAGAGTCTGTATCTAAATCAAGGCCCTGGGGGCCCAGCCCTCGCCTCTCAGGTGGGCCCGAGGCTGCACACGCAGCTCCCCAGGCGACGTGAATCACGGAGTCTGGGACGCTCCTCCGAGCTGTTCGCGGTGGGGAGACTGAGGCTGCGGCCCGTGAGGCCGGGAGCACCGGGCTCCCAGCGCGCCCTTCCCAGAACTCCCAGCACCTGCGGCTGCGGGACACGGCTCAGCCGAGACCGCCGACCTCGGCCAGCGGGGCCATCGCGCAGCCGCCGCCTTCGGACGCTCGGGTCGCCGGGGCTGCGGGCAGGCGGGGCGGGGTCGACGGGCGCAGCGCCCGCCCCGGGATCCATCCTGACTTGCCCTTGGGATCCCTTCCTTCCTTCGGGTAGAGTCACCAAGGGCGCGGAGAGTCCAGTTCCCGTGAAGACAAGGAGCCCGGCCGTGGGCAGGTCCTTGAGCCCGGCGCTGGCCCCAGCCGCGTCCAGTGTCCCGCCGGCCGCCGTGCCCGTGCGCCCAGCCCAGGCTCGCCTCCCTCCCCAGCGAAGCGGGTGGGCGGGGCCGCCCGGGGGAGGGGCAGCGGCAGCCGGGGAGCGGGGCAGGCTCGGCCCTGGCCCGGTGCCGGCACCCGCGCAAGTCACTTCACTTCTCTGAGTCGTTTTCTTAATTGTGGCAAAAGAGACGTAACGTATAATTTACCGTCTTAACCATCGTAAGTGTACAGCTCAGTGGCACGAAGTACCTTCACACCGTTGTGTAGCGGTCACCCCCATCCATCCCCAGAACTTTTTCTCTTTCCAAACTGAAGCTCTGTCCCCATTAAACATTCACTCCCCAGCCCCTTCCCTCCAGGCCCTGGCCTCCAGCATTCTTCCCGTCCCTATGAATTTGACGACTCATATAAATGGAATCATAGAATATTTATCCCTCTGTGGCTGGTTTATTTCACCCGGCATAATGTCCTCAAGGTTCATCCATGTTGTAGCAGGTGTCAGAATTTCATCTTGAGTTTCCTTTTAACTACTCCTGTGCAAAATGGTGATGATTTCTAACTCTCCAGAAAGAATATAGTAAGAATCAGAGAGAAAATATGCAAAACTATCACAGAATAGGTGCTCCATAAGTGGAAGACATTACTATCTCTACATGTATTACCAGTATAATAAGATGTGGAAAGAGTCTGCAAGCAAACTGGAAAGAGTCCTCGGACAAAAAAATGTTGCCTGCCATTCCAGGAAAAAAAGAATGTTGCTTGCATCAAACCATCAGCCAGGACGGTGCACCCTGAGGGGATTCAGGATGGAGAAAAACAGGACACTGGCCCTAGACAGTTAGATGCAGATCTAAGGAAGAATTTCGACGAGCCCAGACTCCCGCATCTTCCCATCCATAGAAAAGCACGAAAACCATTAACTTGCGATGTCTGTGTTTTGTGATTAGCGGTCATCATTTGATGCTCCACCACATGTTTGATTGTCTCCGGCAAAAACTCCTGTGCATCCCGGCTCCTCCCTGACCCCTTCGGAGAAGCTTCTCAGAGCATCTGAGAGGCTGTCTCCTGGGCCACGGTCCTCAGCAAGCTCCCCGAATGAAGCATAACTCACAACTTGTAGGTTGTGCGTTTTTCTTTTCCAGTCGACAAGTTGCCTCTGCCTGTTCATCTGGGTTTGTGAGGTTCGGGGGGTCAGTTCAGAGCTTCCCACAGTAACGTGGGATTCTTTGGAGGCGGAGGGAGACTGAGGCCAGACTGTGGTTTGGCGGCCTTGTTCCCTCCAGGAGGTGTGTGTAAGGGTGGAAGAAGTGGGAGAGGGTACAAGGAGACCAGGGTGTTTCATCCTGGAGCCTGCGGTGGTTTTCCAGCACCGCTGCCAGCAGACTGCTCTGGGCCGGCATGGAGATGTGCACCCCCCAAGCCTGGGTGCACACATGCACATGTGCAGACAGTGAGACGGCAGTAAGCTGGGAAGCAGCGGGCCAGGCTTCCCAGGGAATCTCCCAGAACCTGGCATCCAGGAAGGAGATCTCAGCCATGAAAGGCCACTCCTTGTGGGTGGGCTGCAGGTGCCAGACCAGCAAGTGTGGAAGAAGCAGCAAGGGTGATGGGCAGAGGCTGCAGAGGTGACAGCAGCTAGGAAGTTGGTGTCGGCACGTGGCCCAGGGTGTTTGCTGTGATCCATCTGTTCTGTGAGGATTCTGTTCTGGGAGTCTACCAGTCCCTGTTGGGTAAACCTATCCAATACTGCCTCAGGGGATGAAGGCCTGAGAAAAACCAGCTACCCAGGAAGCCCAGAGAGCCAGGGATTCAGCCAGCACCGGCTGCACCCCACGCGGGGGCTCTGTCCGTGCTAACGTGCCACAGAAGTTTACCTGCAGGGACAGAAGAGACTCTGAAGAAAGAACCTAGGGCAAGAGGGACCAGACAGAACAATCTGAGAAAGCCCTCCTGCCCTGTCTGTCACCAAAGTATCTCAGAAGAGGAAACCAGGCACCCGGAGCAAGAACCAGCTGACACAACGAGGGCCAGATTACATCTCCAAGAACTTGCTGCCATCCAGCCACCGTCTGGAATAAATCTTGTTACATGATTAAAGATATAAAAGAAGAAATAAAAGATTATGGGACTTCCCTGGCAGTCCAGTGGTTAAGACTCCATGCTACCACTGCTGGGGGTACGGGTTTGATCCCTGGTCAGGGAACTAAGATCCCGCATGCTGCACGGCATGGCCAAAAAAAAAAAAAAAATTATGGGTGAGGAAAACAAGCAGATGTAGAAAATAAAAAGAACCTCTAAAAATTAAAAACATGATAAATGAAATTTAAAACAATATATGGTTAAGAAGCAGAAGAGACAATTGGAAAGAAAATCAGTGGGCTGGAAATTGGATCTGAGGAAATAGAAGGGACATATGATAGAACACGTGAAAAATAAGATGAGAAAGTCTAACGTATCTAAAAGAAGTTTCAGAAAGAAAGAAAATGGAAGACGAGGGAAAGAAAATTCACAGCGGCCGTTTTCCAGGACCAAGCGTGTATCTCTATAGTCATGCCCTTAGGTCCAGGCGAGCAGGCACCCTGCCCCGGGCCCTGCGTCTCAGGGAGCCCCAGGGCGGCCAAGCGCCTTCCTCAAGGTTTCCTACACCCGCTCCAAAGGCGAGGATTAGCAGGGCTGGCAGTGTGTAGTCAGGATGCCCAGCGCCCGGAACAAGCCAGGGTGGACCAGAGGCCTGGTTCCCCCCCTTCAAGGCACTCTCTGGCTCTCTGTCTGGCTTATGGGCACATCGAGTCTTGCCCTTCTGGGCTGTCCTGGGGCATATTTGTTTTAATTTTTTTTATTTTTTTGCGGTACGCGGGCCTCTCACCGCTGTGGCCTCTCCCGCCGCGGAGCACAGGCTCCGGACGCGCAGGCTCAGTGGCCGTGGCTCACGGCCCAGCCGCTCCGCGGCACGTGGGATCTTCCCGGACCGGGGCACGAACCCGCGTCCCCTGCATCGGCAGGCGGACCCTCAACCACTGCGCCGCCAGGGAAGCCCCATGGGGCATAATTTAATGCTCAAAATGAACACGCAGGCCCAAAGGTGCACTTAAGTGCAAGAACATCGGTATATGGCCTTGCGAGATTCAAACAATAGAATCAATCAAACCACGTGCAGTGTAAGGAAGTCAGGAGGCGAATGATCAGTAATTGAGTTGCGAAGCCCAGGACTTGGGGCCCACGCAGGATGCCGGCTGCTGCTGGAATAGCCAGCCCCCAGCCCCCGGCTCCACAGCTGATGCAGCTGATGGAGGGCAGGAGGGGCGGCTGCAGCCACACCTGCACCCAGTAGCGTCCATCAGCGAGCCCGGATATCCGGCCCCTCGGCGGACCCGGAGAAGCAGTGCTAAGCGGGCGGGGGTCAGCAGGCCTTCTCCCCGAGGTTCAGGCCGGGGGACGCGGCCTGGGAGCGGCCCCGAGTCCCCACAGAGACCCACAGCCGCCGGCTCAGACCCCAGCACTGGGACCCCAAGCACCGGGAGCTGCCGGCCAAGCCTTCTCGGCAAGATCGCTCCAACGCTGGTAGGAAGAAAGGTTGTTTGTTTGGGGGTTTGGCTGCTTTTGTTGTGGCAGAAGAAGGCGGGGAGCACGGGAGAGAGTCCGCTGGGGACACTGACCTGTCCGGGTCCCTTCCCCATCACCCGCCCTGTGCCCACCCTGCGGGGACCCAGCGCCCTCTCCTGCTGGGACACCGTGTCGGACTGGGGGCGCCAGCTCGGCGATGGTGACCGAGCCTCCGGACGCCGGAGGTCCCCCGGATGCGTCTGGGCCTCCCGAGTGTTCTGCACGCGGGGTGCGCGCCCGCCCCGGGGAGCAGCCTGGGTTCGGGCCTCGAGGCAGCTATTAACTCGGCGTTCTTGCTGCCCCTCCCCAGTGCGCTGCGGGGCTTGATGTGATCCCAGCCCGAGGCGGGGAGGAAGGATTTCTCCTTTGTTGTGGCTCCTTTGAAGGCCTTGGGCTCGCATTCCTCTGAAGCCCCTCCGAGCACGGCCTGGCTCTCCTGACCTCCCTTTCCCGGCTTCGGGGCTGAAGCTGAGATTCCGTCTCGGCCGCGGCTGTTTTCTCCCCCAAACGAAGGGCCCCCAGAGCGGAGAAGAGGGAGCAGGCCCGCGCAGTAGCCGCAGGGGCCCGGGCCCCGGTGTTGACAAGCCCGCCTGGGCCTGGCCCGGCTGCGTAGCTTCTGTGACCGTGTCCTGGGATCGGGCAGCTTCGAGGCTGTGCCGCCCAGAGAGCCCCACACGGCCCTGCTCGCTCGCAGGAGGGCCCACGCTTGGTTTCAGCCCTCGTTTGCCGTCAGCATCTTGAGACTCTCAGTACTTGTTTGAACAGGGACCCCTGTGTTCACTCTGGATCGGGCCCCCGTGGGGTAGAAACGTGGGCCCGGCCTGGAGCACGTTCGTGGGACTACTTGGGGGTGAGCAGACGCGAGGAGACGGAGGGGGAGGGTGAAGGAGGTGGGATCGGGGTCCTCCCCACGGTCCTCCCCTGCCCCGACCCTCCTGTGTCTCTCATTGTAAATGTCCGTTGTGCCTGCTGGGACCAGGGCCTAGAAGGGTGCCGGGCAGCCCTGTCCCCGTGAGCCAAGTAACCCCCGCCCTGGGGACAAGGAATGCGGCCCCTGCCTCTGGTTTTACTGTGTCCGAAGCATCTCAAATTACGGTGCCTTGAAAACAAAGATGAAGCTTCCTTTGGATTTCCTGGTATAGGCTAATCAGAGAAAAGCAGATGTCTTCTGAAATGTAGCAAATGCCTGGCGTGATCCTCCAGAGACTGAGAATGGGTGGTGTTTGTGATGCTCTGAGGACGGCAGTCCAGGTTATCCCAAGAAAGCCTGACAGGTGACTCCACTCCCTCTGGGTGTGGGTTCATGATCTCCTCAGTCTGGGAGAAGATTGGCCTCAGTATTTACTTCCCTGGGCTTTACAAACAAGGGGCCCTGATGACCAGCATGGGGGGCGCAGTGCGGGGAGAAGGAAGGAATGGAAATTGGGGGAACCTTGGAAGACTGGACAAGGGAACCCTAGAATCCTGCCTCTTTCTCCGAACTTACAATGCCTCGGCTCATTCTTTTTTTTTTTTTAATTTTTATTGGAGTATCGTTGATTTACAATGTTGTGTCATTTTCAGGTGTACAGCAAAGTGAATCAGTTATATATATCCATATCCATTCTTTGTCAGATTCTTTTCCCATATGTGCTATTACAGAGTATGAGTAGAGTTCCCTGTGCTATACGGTAGGTGCTTATTAGTTACCTGTTTTATATATAGTGGTATGTACATGTCAATCCCAATACCTCCCCACCCCCCCTCCAGCTCATTCTCATGCAAACATAAAAAGGCTGGAAAAGTAGCGCTTTAGGGAACATATAGGATTTTGGAAAACTTAGCCCATTCCATGAAAATCCATGCCATCCTATGAGCCTTGGTCTGGGTGGGGTGGGGTGAGAGGTGTGCCTTGCCAACTCAGACGTATGGAATAAATCTGAGAGTTGGAAAGGACTTATGTGTAATCAAGTCCTGACCATAAATAATCGATATGGGAAAAGTCCTGACTATATTTATTTATTTTTTTATTGAAGTATAGTTGAGTTACAGTGTTGTGTTAATTTCTGCTGTACAGCAAAGTCATTCAGTTATATATATATATATCTCTATATATATATATCTTATATATATATATATATATATATATATAATTCCATCCTTTTTTAATATTCTTTTCCACTATGGTTTATCATAGGATACTGAATATAGTTCCTTGTGGTATACAATAGGACATTGTTGTTTGTCCATTCTTTATAGAGTAGTTTGCATCTGCTAATCCCGAACTCCCAATCCATCCCTCCCCCGACCCCTGACCCCTTGACAACCACAAGTCTGTTCTCTATGTCCATGAGTCTGTTTCTGTTTTATAGATAGGTTCATTTGTGTCATATTTTAGATTCCACATATAAGTGATATCATATGGTATTTGTCTTTCTCTTTCTGGCTTACTTCATTTAGTATGATGATCTCTAGTTGCATTCATGCTGCTGCAGATGGCATTACTTCATTCCTTTTTATGGCTGAGTAGTATTCCATTGTGTATATGTACCACATCTTTATCCATTCATCTGTTGATGGACATTTAGGTTGCTTCCATGTCTTGGCTATTGTAAATAGTGCTGCTATGAACATAGGGGTGCATGTATCTTATTGAATTATACTTTTCTCTGATGTATGCCCAGGAGTGGGATAGCTGGATCATATGGTAATTCTATTTTTAGTTTTCTGAGGAACCTCCATATTGTTCTCCATAGTGGCTGCACCAACTTACATTCCCACCAACAGTGTAGGAGAGTTCCCTTTTCTCCACACCCTCTCCAGCACTTGTTATTTGCAGACTTTTTAGAAATGGCCATTCTGACTGGTGTGAGGTGGTATCTCATAGTTTTGATTTGCATTTCTCTAATAAGACAATGTTGAGAATCTTTCCATGTGCCTATTGACCATCTGTATTTCTTCTTTGGAGAAATATCTATTTAGGTCTTCTGCCCATTTTTTTGCTTGGGTTGTTTTTTGTTGTTGTTGTTGAGTTGTATGAGCTGTTTGTATATTTTAGAAATTAAGCCCTTGTCAGTCATATCATTTGCAAATATTTTCTCCCATTCTGTACGTTGTCTTTTCATTTTGTTTATGGTTCCTTTGTTGTGCAAAAGCTTATAAGTTTGATTAGGTCTCATTTGTTTTTGTTTTTGTTTTTGTTTTTTGCAGTATGTGGGCCTCTCACTGTTTTGGCCTCTCCCGTTGCAGAGCACAGGCTCCGGAGGCACAGGCTCAATGGCCATGGCTCACGGGCCCAGCCGTTCTGTGGCATGTGGGATCTTCCCGGACCTGGGCACGAACCTGTGTCCCCTGCATCGGCAGGCGGACTCTCAACCACTGTGCCACCAGGGAAGCCCACATTTGTTTATTTTTATTTTTATTTCTATTGCCTTGGGAGACTGACCTAAGAAAACATCGGTAAAATTTATATCAGAGAATGGCTTGCCTACATTCGCTCTGGGAGTTTTATTGTGTCATGTCTTATATTTAAGTCTTTAATCCATTTTGAGTTTATTTTTGTGTATGGTGTGAGGGTGTGTTCTAGCTTCATTGATTTGCACGTGGCTGTCCGACTTTCCCAGCACCACTTGCTGAAGAGACTGTCTTTTTCCCATTGTATGTTCTTGCCTCCTTTGTTGAAGACTAATTGACCGTAGGTGTGTGGGTTTATTTCTGGGCTCTCTGTTCTGTTCCATTGATCCACACGTCTGTTCTTGTGCCAGTGCCATGTGGTTTTGATTACTGTAGCTTTGTAGTATGGTCTGGAGTCTGGGAGGGTAAAGGAAAGGTCCTGACTATAAACAATTAATATGGGAAAAGTCCTGACTATAAAAAATCAATATGGGAAAAGTGAGACCCAGAGGGGAAAACACTGACTTAGGACCACTTCTGCCACCATGTTATCATCACCATTAACCATCCACACATTCACCGACCACTTAGTCTGTTTCATGCACTGCATTTGCCACATTTCCTGCGACAGCTGTCCCAGGACGCAGGCAACTGGGGTGTAGTGTTAAGTGTCAGCAGTGTAGGTATTCGGCTCAAATTGTTCCCTCAGCTGAGATCCCTCCCTGGAGTTGCTGACGGCCAAGACGGTTGATCCTGAAACTGTCAGTTTAAGGTGAGATTTGAGAACTGAGGAGGGTGGTTACATGGTTCACATCTGAGAGCAGATGTGTGGAGATCAAATAAGTTTCCAGGATCAAGCACGCCTGTTGTAAACCTGCTCCTTTGTAATTTACAGTGTGCTCCTAAACCAGAATAACTCTGGAGATACTGAGATAAACAGTTACATAGAACAGAAGGAGAGGGTATTATTATCGAGAACAGTGTCCAAAGGGCTGAAATCAAAGCCAGAAGATGTTGATAGAGTCTAAATGTATTAAGGATCCCATTGGACAAGGCTTGGACTTGAGCCCTCCTGCTAGAAAAATCTCCATTTTATTTCTAAAGATCATGCAGGAAGAGACGCTCCCTACCAGCACCCGCACGCCCACCCCAGGAAATCTTTCCTTGGCTCCCATCCCATGCCTCAGGATTAACTACAGAGAAACTTTAGCTCAAATCTTGTTCCAGTACTAACCCATCTGCATCACGTAAAAGAGATGGGAAACACAGCTAAATTCTGCCCTCCATACAAGAATGCCTCACCCCGGGAGGAGCACTCGGGCCCGAGCGTGAGACCCCAGTCACGCGGTCCTGGTTATTTTATGTCTTCATCAGAGCTCACGTCTCTGTGTCTTCACAGGACTTCCCCGAGGCCCCAGCGGGCAGGGCCTGGAGGCAGGAGGAGGAGGGGTGTCCATGGTAACGTTCATCCCTCTGGCATCGCCTTCCTGCCCAGAAGACCCAGGGAGGCAGCTGCCCATTAACCGAAACTCCAGGAGCCTCCCAGTTGAGGTTGAGAATAGGACGCAAAAAGCAAGGGGCGATCATTAAGGGCAGTAAATAAAAGGCGGTCCAGGGTGGAAAAAATGCAAGGATTACCCTAAGGAGGACAAGAATCCCAAACATAGTTATTAATGGCAAGGAGATAAAGTGTTTGGAAACGACAGACACTGAGCGAGGACTCAGGGGAATGAGAAAAGGCCGGCAAATTATATGTGAGCTCGTAACGGGATCCGGGGAAGCAACCGCACGGAGCACAGCAGTTGGGAATCGCATAGTTGAGGCATCGCGTCATGGACCAGGGAAGAGGGCCGTCTCCCCGGAGCCCCCGGAGCCCACAGGCCGGCCCGCAGATGGCGGAGGTTTAGCTGAGGTGGAGGGGATGGAAAGAGGGCCCTGCAGAGGGTGAGCGGGCAGGGCTGGATGGAGAGATTTCCCAGCAGAGCTGGTCCCGTGCGGACAGGCCAGCCAGGCCCAGCCCCAGGGGACGGGGAGGCCCAGAGGGCGGGACAGGTCATCACCCAGTGCGTGCAGACCTGGAGGCCGTGGGACCACTGGCCGAGCAGCTCTTCTAAGCATGTTGGGGGACAGGCAACACCACCGCCCGTGGGCCCTTGGGGGGTCTGCAGAGCAGCCGTGGCCGTGGCCCCCTAGGAGCCTTGGGTGAGCTCCTCGGGAAGGGATGGGCATTTTCACAGCCTGTCCAGGCAGCCCTGCCGGACGCCATCAAAGGCTGAACTTGGCAGGGACTGCGTGGCCTGTTCCCACCTCTGTCCACCGAGACCCAGGCCTGGTCTTTCTGTCATTTCTTGGGGTCTGTTGTCTGCCCATGTTTCAAACTGAGAGAAGGGCTGTCAGCAGAGGAGACTGGGGATGACAGAGAAAAGCAGAAGGCGAGAAGGCCCCGCACAGGGTGGGCACAGGGTGGGCACAGGGGCCAAGGCAGTGTTGGCGGTAGCCTCCAAGGGCATCAGACAGCGGGCTGAGGCCAGGAGACCATCCCCGGGGCCCGGGCCCACTTTCAGCCACAAGCAGCTGAGAGCCTCATCCATTGTGTGATACACGCCTGTCTCCCGTGCCTTGTGCCAATGTGTATTGGTCCCCTGCAGCAGACTCACAATGCAGAACGACCCGTGTGGACCCCGCTAGGGACATGGAATAGGGGGAGATGGACGGGGAAGCAGATGGTCACGCTCGGGGTGGTGAGTGCATGAAATGAGACCCTGGGGTGGGAGTTGCTGCTCCGCCCACAGTGAAGACCTTGTGGGGGGGATGCGTGGGCTCCTGCAGACCGAGAAGGGTCTGGCCAGGCAGGGCGAGGGGTGAGGGCAGCTCTGCACAGGTGTGGAGTATAAGGTTGAGGCTGGATTCACTCGGCCTGACCTTTAAGCTGTGTGACCTCAGGCAAGCAACTTAACATTTCTGTGCCTCAGTTCCTCATCTATAAATGAGGATGGAAAATGGTACCTACCTCCCAGGGTCGTCCTGAGGATTACACGTGTTGATGCATTTAAAGACCTTAGATGCGTGTCCAGCACAAAGAAAGTGCTCATTAAACAGCGGCTGTCTTTTGTCATGTGCTGGGAGAACTTGGGGAAATTCAGTGTGATTGGACGGCACAGAGAGACACAAGCTCGAGGGCTGGAAGGGGGCAGACAAGGAGAGCGCCGCCCAAGAAGTCGCCTCGGGCAGGCACAGGCCTTGGGTCTTTTGGAGACTGAGATGCGAAATAGCTTTCTACCTCTCATGTTACAGATTTCTAAGTATATTACTTTTTTCATTATATTTAAAATCATTTTCCAATTCCATGACCTACAAACCTAAAATTAAAACACGCTGCTGTTTTTATATTGCGTCATTCAAGAGCTGTACACAGCTATTGCTTAAACATGTGTTTACTTGCAGACAAAAGAACAAACAAAAATGAATGTCAGAGTTTATTATTTGGCTCAAAAAAAATGCATCATGCTGGGGCAGCTGAAGGAGAAAAAATGAGTTCTACAAAATTAGGTGACCCCAGATGGTAAGATAAGTAATCAAAGCAAAAATCGTTGGCATTTTAGTGCTTATGAAATCCTTCACCTAAATGCAGCGCTCGAAGGTCCTGCTGCCCTTTCAGGCTCTTGGCCTGGGAGGTGCTGGGCAGAGGTGCTCAGGGCCCAGGAGAGGACCTGGGGTCAGAAAAACCCGGGGAGAAACCTCAATAAATCTCTTAGGTAATGAAAAAGACACGATTTTAAAATTAATTTATAATGCATTCACCTCTGCTTCTTAAAAATATTATATATACAGACCTTCCCCCAAAGCTACATTTCTCCAGGTGAGAGATGGAATGTCGAACTACTCTGCGCTCCAGGCTTCTGTAGGGGGCTCGGCCCCCCTCCTCCCAGCTCCTGAACCAAAGAGCAGGAAAGAAGGAGGGGCCGGGTCTCAGTGCGGCCACAGGTTGGAGGAGCTGGGCAGTCGCTGTTCGCCCTCACCTTCTCCTGTGCAACGCCCTGCCTCAGGCATGGACCTGGGTGGGCCTCGCCGCCTCTCTCTCTTCTGGGCTCTCAAACACACATGAGCCCTCATAACCTTTGTCCTCCAGTGAGTTAGCCCTAGCCCTCACCCTCACCCTCACCCTCACCCTCACCCTAACCCGAACCCGAACCCTAGCCCTAGCCCTAGCCCTACACCTGGCCCTAGCGCTAACCCTAACCATAACCCTAGCCCTACACCTAGCCCTAGCTCTAAACCTAGCTATAACCCTAACCCTAACCCTAGCCTTAGACCTAAACCTAAACCTAACCGTAGCCCACACCTAGGCCTAGCCCTAGCCCTAGGCCTAGCTCTAGCCCCAGCCCCAGCCCCAGCCCCAGCCCCAGCCCCAGCCTCAGCCTCAGCCTCAGCCTCAGCCTCATCAGGCCTCAGGCCCCAGCCACACGCCTGGTTTCCAGAGGGCTTCGCAGCCCAAAATGCAGTAATGTGCTACTTTGGTTACTTGGCCATTGTATTTGGCCAGAGGCCTCCTTCCCAGCATTCCTGCCCAGAGACTGCTGGGACGAAGCCAGCTGCAGTGTTCCTGTGGCCGTGGCCATAATGGCCTCTAATACCAGCAGGACCACCCAAACTGAAGCACCTGAGTCCCCGATCACCGCTGGCCCCTCCTCCATCACTTAAGTGCTAATGATGGGCAGGCGAGAGGGACACGGGGGGTCTGGAAAACCGGACTCCTCTGCCCCACGTTGTCACCGGCGTCGGCCTCAGCTGGCCGGCAGCAGCCCGAAGACCCTGCCGTGCTCTGACGACGCCCACCCGCCAGGCCCTCACGCCTCGGAGCCAAACCCAGAGCCTCGCGGGAGCAGCGGCTGTGACTGAGCTGGACGAGCATTTGGAACACAGTGGGCGCCACCAGGGCCTGGGCGGGGATGGAGGGTGAGGGGCACAGGCCAGGACGGCCACGTCTCCCGGCGGTTAACAAACAAGAAGCGGGGCCGGCTCCACGGATGCCCACGGGGCCTGACCTCCCTCCGGCCTCTTGTGGGCCACTTTCCACGCAGCCTTCGTAAAAACGGCGAGCTGCTTTATCAGGGGTGCTTGGAAATTCTCGAGGCCTCTTGAAGCGCTGAGGTTTGGAGCAGTGACACCAGAAGCCAGGAGGGGTCTGAGTGACTTCACCGGGTCGCTGATTTCCAGGCGAAATCCCGGATGTCCTGACACCTTCAAGGTGGGGTGACAGCTGAGCAGGATCCCTCCTTTGATGGCAGTGGCCGAAATGTAAAGAGTTAAAAAGATGCTCCGAGGTCAGGAAATTCTACCCTGGATGTCGACAGCCCCTCCCCCGCCCACGCTTTCCCACTAACCGTCTGAGGGCGGCCAGAAGGTCCCGCCAGAGGCCACTTGAAAGAGAGTGGTTTGCTCTGCGCTCCTAGAACTGCAAGTCTGCACGTCCAGAGTCTTTGACAAACATTTGGCTACAGACTCCTGCTCAGCAGTCCCCGCTCCCGGCCCAGATGGAGCGCAGGGCCCCGCTCTCCTGGGAGGAAGGAGCCTCTCGCTTCCCCCCCCAGCCTCGGTGTGGGCCAGCGGCGCGCGTGGCCAGAGCCCTGGCCGGGAGACCCGGGGAACTGAAGGCTCCTCTCAGCACACACGTCCAGCAGGTCCTGGCCGGCCGGGAACTGGCCACTGGTCGCCCGCTCTTTCTGGAGGCCTGTCATGCCAGGCGCTGCTCTCCGTGCTGGGGACACACACAGGTGAAAACACTGCTTTGCCACCAAGGGGCTTAGTGGAAAGTGAAGGGCTGTTATCAAGGTAGATGATGTTTGGTGCTGAGGGGGAGACGCGGGACAGGACATGGGCCAGAGGAGAGGGTGTGCAGCGGCCGCAGGGATGCTGGGCCTCCGGATGGGAGGAAGCAGTCAGCGGGGACCCGTGGGCAGAAGGGAAGCCAGTGTGGGTCCCAAGACAGGATATGGTTGAAGCCCCGGGAACCGGGCTGAGACGTTGAGAGGAAGGGCTCCTGGGGGTGTGTGGAGGGTGGGACCTGCAGAGGTGGGGTCACGGGCTCGGACCTGACTCTCCCCTGGCTTTGGGGACCCACAGCAGGCTCCCAGTGGACGTGAATTAGGGGTGAAGGAGGCTCGTGGACAGAGAGGACGTGATTCAGGAGGGGCTGCCCGTCCCCCGAGCCGAGCTGGAGCCCACACCCAGGCCTCCATGACACTGACACCCACGGGAGCCACTCGAACACCGGACACAACCCTGACTCACGCGGACCCCACTGTGACATAACCCGCCGGGGCGTGGCTGGACCTCCAGTGAGCGGCGTCGGGTGGAAGCAAGTCGGGAAGCGAGGAGGACGGAAGCCCGTCATGCAGGGCGAAGGGTGAGAGGCTGCAGTCGTGGGCCGGTGGTTGCCTGGCAACCAGGATGCAGCCGTGCTCTGTGGCCGACTCCCCGGCTGTCAACACTCCCATCGGGCCGGTTTCTAGTTACCCAGGGGAAGCCACCGAACAAGGAGTTGGGAAGAGATGTGTACAACTGGCTCTTTGGAGCTGTTCCCACCGACGCCAGCTCGCCGCTGGTGGGGACCAGGGCCTGGAGAGTGCAGAGGTGAAGGGCGTGGGCTCTAAAGCCAGGCAGACTGGGTTCAAATCACAGCTCTGGTGTTGATAAGCTGTGTGATCGTAGACAAGTAACCTAGCCTCTCTGTGCTTCAGCTTATCCCCTTGTAAAATGGGGATAGCAGCAGTAGCTACCTGAGGACTGTTATAAGGGTTGAGTGAGCTTCTGTTTATAAACACCTAGCATGTAGTAAATATTTAAATATTTTCCAAATAAAGTATGGAAGAAAGAGGTCCGAGTTCCTGTTGTGAATGTTTCTACATCCAAGGACCAGTTCACAAACAGATGTTCACATACCTGCAAAGAATGTTAGACAATAGTTAAGTGTGGAAGGAAATAGTTTATTGCTTTTTAAAATATACTGTTAGTAGTTAACAGAGTTTAGTGCCTTAATATAGACCTCTACAGCCTTCAAAGAGTCAGGCTCATCTCCACCACAGGGCCTTTGCATGTACTGTTCCCTTGGCTCTTCCCCCAGACACCCCACAGCTCTTTCACTGTCCTGTTTTTTTTTTTTTTTTTTCTCTCTCTCTTTTTTTTCCTCTCTCTTTTCACTGTCCTGTTTTAAGTCACTTTCCCAGTGAGGCTGCCTCTGACCGCCCAATTTTCCATTGCATCCCTCCCCCAGATTCCATATTCCCTTCCCTACTTTCCCATAGATGTTGTTACCTTTTAACCTCCTACTTATTTTATTTTCCATCATTCCCTGCTAGGATGTAAGAGTTTGCACTGTTTTGTTCAACACTGTATTCCTAGTGCCTAAAAAGCGCCAAATACACAGCAGGTCCTTAGTAAGTATTTGTGAAATGAAGAGAGGAATACGTATGTCTCGTTGGGCTCAGCTAAATTCTCAGACTGATTAACTTCATAATAATGTGCCAAATTGCACTAAAGCTTCAGCTGTGAAGCTTAGTAAGTCTGGGTTTTAACTCAGATATCAAGGTGGTTTGATAAGATTCATCAGTAAGATTGTTACCGTATGATGTGCCCTTTGCTTCAACTCAGATAACCCTCCACCTGTGTTTAGTTACTTCTTTGAACATTTATCTTACGGACTTTTCTTCATGCTTATCCCCGCAACTGGAACTAGACACGAATGACTTTGTACCAGTGTTTCAGGCACTGAGGAAGCAGATTTTTCTCTGACCCATCAAGGTAGTTTCAAAACCCTAGTTTTCCAGACAAGGAGCCTGACTCTGTCCAAGGGGGCACAGCTAGGAAATGGCTGGTTCAGGAATTTGTCCAGATCCACCCAGCTCTGAACGTGTTTTGCTGCTCTGTCACGTTACCTCCAAGTGCGAATTCTAGCTTACTCTGGTTTGCTTCTTGGTTTTTACTTTCTTTTCTTCCACAGTAAAGTTAAGTTGATAGTGTCAAAACCCAATGTGGTTTTCCTCCCAGAAATATGTTTAGGTATCCGCCTAAGTAAGTTAATTAGATAAATGGCACATTCCTCCTTTCTCCCCTTACTCACAGGCCTCAAGGTCTTTTGGTCCTAGTGTTTTGTAATTTATCTACTTCTCTTGATAATTAGTTTACCTCTATCATTGTAATTGTAAGTGTGTGCAAGGCGTACCTAGCAGGCAGGTGTACCTAGCAACAGCCAGGTTCTCACAGCCTTTCATCTACAGGTGAAGGAAACTGTCCCTCACGTTCATTCATTCATTCATTCGGTCATTCAATCCTTTGTTAATTTGTTCATTCATTCACTCATTCGTTCGTTTGTTCCTTCATTCTACAAAGTTCTACTGAATGCCAGCTGTGTGCCAGACATTGTGTTAACTATGAAGGTTACAAAGACACGATCCTTAGCCTCAGAAGCGTTCTACACAGTAGATGGATGTGTAAAGAATTTAATAGCATATCATAAAATTTCTACAGATTCTCCAAATCAGCAAATTAATAACAAGTGATAATTATTGTATGTGCCATTTAGGTAACAGAGCTTTTCTGCAGCAGAGTCTCCAGGAAATCAGGGCCCCTGCCTCTGGGGTACCAGGAAGGCTCACACACACACACACACACGCACACCACACTCCACATACATATCTCTGCACACCACACACACACACACACACACACACACACACACACACCTGAGCAGTAACAGAAATCAAGTCAGGATTCCTTTTAATCTATCAAGTGAGTGATGTGCACGGCTCCCTTCTGTATGTGCTCGCTTTCAGTTAACACATTCTTAAGACATTTACAGTGTCTATAAAGCACTCTGGTCTCACCATCAGATTTGGATGTAAATTCCCATGAAGTCCTTCAGTAACAACCGTGACTAATTCAGAATCATTTAAACTCATTCATGACTTCTGGGAAAGTCAGCTCACACTCTCTGTGGTGCATTTCAGATGCTTTTTCAAGATTTTCAGAACGTAACAATGGCCAGATTTTAAAACCAGGCCCTGACTGGGAAGTGTACCAGCTGCTTGAAATTTTAGAAACTCATCCTGAGGTCTTGTCCTGGGGCATCTGGGCACCATCGATGCCGTCAGCTAGAGACCCACGTCACCAGCTCGGTGCTGGGCAGGAGGCTTCTAACGGCCCAGGAGGTCCAGGAACCCCTGAAATATGGCAGCAGGTGGGGGGCTTGTCTTGCAAAGTCCAGGCAGGTACAGGCTGTGGGGCTAGGCTTCCTCTCGTCTTATTCCTTCTTCTCTCACCAGAACATCCAGGGGCCACTGTCACCGCCACCAGCTTGGCTGCAAAGGGCCCCGAACACTCTCTCTTGAGCTTTCATTGCGGAAGCCACCTCTCCTGTCCTTGAGGCGCCAACAGGGTTGCTGGGGTTTTTTCTTTGAAGCGTTCCCTAGAAACTACAGGATATTAGAAAGTGGTAATAACAGGGCTTAGCACAGGGCTGCAATGACGTTTCACAAAGATATGCTGGCCCGAAATTCATCTTACCGCATTCAGAGCTGGAAGAATCTTCCAACACGTTTTAGACATTTTCAAGTCTGATTTCCAGGTATGGAAATGCCATTGGTCCCCTGGGATTTTGCATGGCCCAGGGCACCACCCCACCTCCGACGTGGCCTCTGCTGTGTGAAACCCCCGTTTCCTGTGCAAGGAACTTGACTCCACCCAAGGGGCACAGCTAGCGAACGGCTGGTCCAGGGATTTGCCCACAGATCCATCCAATTCCGAGCCTGTTTTGTCCCTCTTACCACTGTTGCCTCCAAGTACAAGCTCTAGCTTACCTTAGTTCGCTTCTTGGTTTCACTTTTTCTTCCACAATAAAGTGGAAGAATAAATGTGTCTCTGTTGGGCTCTGTGACCTGCCCTCCCCCTCAGCCAGTCCTCTCCAGTCTGACGGGCGCACCCAA
Source organism: Stenella coeruleoalba (assembly GCF_951394435.1). Lineage (NCBI taxonomy): Eukaryota > Metazoa > Chordata > Mammalia > Artiodactyla > Delphinidae > Stenella > Stenella coeruleoalba. Next base: position 2,742,566 of record NC_137164.1, read on the forward strand.
CACCCAGTGAAGCTGGTTGTCAGGCCAGTTCGGCCCCTCAGCGGTAGCTCGTGTTCGGTCTGCAGGTGGCATAAGTCTCAGACCTTCCGCCTCATCTGACGCCTTCAGCTTCCGGAAGCCGACGCGGTCTTTCCCACCTAAAGCAAATCTCCAGTCCTCCGGTTGGTCCCTTGGTGGCGGCTAAGTTACGACATCCTCTGCGACTCTCACATCGCCCGCGGGGGAGAGAAGGCACCTGCCTTGTTCTGAGCTTTCGGCAAAGGACCTCGTCCTCCAGCTCTGACCGCCGGCTCCTCTCCCCACCCCCCAGCCCCGTTCTTTTTGTGCCGCGGGTCCCTTTGGGAATTCGAAGCTGCTGTCATCTCAGGCAAATGCACGTGCACACAACGTGCCGCGTACGCATGTAAGGGCTCCACGGACCCTATGAGGCCCAGCCACAGTTAACCTGCATCACATGTCTGCAAACTGGTGAGGTTGTAGGTGAGACACAAAGAAATCATTCCTTTGCTGAATCAGTCGCTTGTGAGTAACCACGAGGAGTCAGGTACTTTTCTAGATGCTGGGGATTCAACAGGGACCCGGACAGATGAGATCTCTGCATTAGACAGCTTTCATTTTAGAGGAGAGACGATAGGCAAGATGTCAAATAAATCACATGGTGATCTCAGCCCCTGATAAATGAACGTAAAGGTGTAACCGGTGGTGCCGGGAGGCGTGTCACTGCTCCTACAGACGCAGGCGGGGAAGGGGCTCCCGGGCGACGGCATTTGAGCGGAGACCTCAAGGGTGCCCGGGCCGTCCAGGCCGAGGGAACAGCCAGCGCGGGCGGGACAGAAAGGGCCGCAGGGAGGCGGGAGTGCGGGCGGGAGGCGCGGCTCACTCCCGGCGTGCGGGACCCCTGGGGGAGGCCGGGACCCGCTCCGCGCGCCCGCGCGAGCAGGGAGGCGCCCCCGGGTCTTCGGCTCCGCCCCCTGGAGGCGGGGCAGCGTCTCGGCTCCCGCGTCCCCACGGCGCCGCCTGCCGGACCCTGTGGACGGTTGGTGCCGTCAGCGCCTGTTGGGAGAGGCCGGCCCGCGCTCCCGAGGCCCAAGCCCAGGCCTCGGCCGGGTCAGTGTCGGGGTCGCGTCTGACCAGCCTGAGGTCGACTCGCACGAACGCCAGGCAGAGAGCGCCGTCCTCGGGGGGCCCCGAAGGTGCGCGGCTTAGTGCGTGATTCATTACAGGTGTGGGTTCAAGTGTTTTGAACATGTACTCGCGCCACGTGGGGAATTTTTTAACCCAAGTTTGTTCACTGTGTAAACGATGAAACGTGTAAGCAGGTAAACGTCTGGTGCCGTTTGTGGCAGAGATTCCCCAGGGAGAGAGTGGTGGACCCGGGCCCGTGGCATTCATGACGGTCCTGCCTGTGGCCAGCCTCTCTCTCTGCGACACACACACACGGACGGAGAGTGCACTCCAACACACACCACACACACACACACACACACACACACGGAGAGAGTACACTCCTCAACACACACACACAGAGACACACACACCACACACACAGAGATACACACCCCACACAGACACACAGACACACACACAGATACACACACACAGATACACACAGAGACACACACACGGACAGAGAGAGTGCACTCCAACACACACACACCACACACAGAGACACACACCACACACAGATACACAGACACACACACACACGGACAGAGTGCACTCCAACACACACACACACCCCCCACACAGACATACACAGACACACACACACCACACACACGGAGAGAGCACTCCTCAACACACACACACAGACACACCACACAGACACACACAGAGACACACACACACGGACGGACGGATGGACAGAGCGCGCTGCTCAGACAGCACCACATGGCGTCAAGCGCTCAGCGAGCCCCAGTCACGAGCCCCAGGCTGGTCACCTCCCGCTCTGCCCCCTCCACTCAGAGGCCAGCCCGCACCGGAGCTGCTCTGACTTCCATCCGCCTTTGGACTGTCCGCTGCTGGGCTTTAGAAGGGACCTCTGTCTGCCGGTTTCCCATCTGCTTTTCCTCGCTAACTTCCAGAAAGACAAAGGGGCCTATGACTCAGCCAGGCAGCTCCCAGAGCGAGGAGCGCCCAGAATAGTGACCCAGGCCGGGCCGGGGCCTGCCGCCTGCTGCCGGGGCCCGTGGGCTGCTGGCGGTGGAACCCGAGACCTCTTCTAAGGTGTCTGAAGACAAGGCGAGTCAGAGGTGGGGAACCAAAGACAAAGCGAGCGCAGAAAGGATGGTGGGCCCTTCCCTTGCCTGGAGAGGGGGGGAGGGGACGGCACAGCGAGGAGCTGACCCGACGAGACCCCACACAGCTGCGGGGCACACACTGAAGGGCCCTGAGAAAGCCCCCAGCGTGAGCGACACGGGGCACGGAGAGCCTGGCGATGGGCTGACGAACCAACCGCCAGGTGCTAGAAATCCTGGTGGCCCAGCAGGGTTGCTAGGTGGTGTTCTGGGCAGAAATCCCGAGAACGCCCAAACCACCCTGTAAGTTACCACTCCTCCCTGCGTGGCCCCAGGGAGACAGAGATGCACAAACACAAAGATGCAGGGGAGAAGGGCAGCGGCTTTCAGATGTGTCTACCCCACCCTCCTCCCAGGGGCTCTAAGGTGATTCCACAGTGGTTACAATTTATTCACTGCCCACCACGGGCCAAGCAATGTCCACACGACTCTCATCCAAAAGGCAGGGGCTATTTAGTCCCATTTTATGATAAGGACGTTTAGGCCTATCTTGCCCCAGCTCTACTAAGAAGTTGTATTTTCTAATGGAAGGCTCCCTTAGACTGCTCAAAATTGAAATAACACTGAGGTGCAGACATTTTGCCATCAAATTCACAAAGATCAACAAGAAAGGCCTGACCCAGGGTGGGTGTGTGTTAAGGAAACATGTTCTCACATATTGCTAGTGGCAACGTCCAGTAACACAAACCTTCTAGAGGGAAATGTGGCGTCGAAAGCTTTAAACATGCTAACATCATTTGGCCCATGATTCCACTCCCAGGACTTTATCTTGAGGAAATTACCATAAACATGGATAAAGATTAATTACAAAGGTATTTAATGTCTATGTTGTCTGGAAACAACCTAAACATACAACAGTAGAGGGCTGGTTCAATGAGTAATGGGACCTTCACGGTAGAGGGGATGCCTCCGTCCCAGCTGCTCGTTTTGTAGCCTTCTCCTCAATCCTGCTGGCTTCTCTCCCCACCCCCTCCTCTTACCCAGAGAGGGTTGGGAGTTGCAGCCATTGGTGAGTTACAGGCAGCAGGTGGGGGTGAGCAAAGGCCCTCTGCATGGGGAATTTGTCCCCTTTCTCCATCCCTCTGCACTTGGGCCGATGGGACGCCGGGGGCCTGGTGAGTTGTCTGCTCTGCGCTTTCCCTGTGCTGGGTTCTTGCAAGGTCTGAGCAGAGACTTGCTTCCCCTGGGCTCCTGCAGGCAATGACCAGCTGGCCCAGTTTGTTTCTTGTTCTGGGCTCTGCCTTCCATTTAGCCTTAATTATCAATAGGGTGATATTCTGGTTCTCCACCAGCTGTCTTACCTCTCGATTGATTTGGGTAGCAAGATGGAGGCTACCCACTGGCTTCTTTCAAAGACGTCGCCATGAAAACTGGTCCTGAAAAATACTTATGATTAAAATGGTTGCATTTTTACAGCAAAAGAGTCAGCTACAAAACAATATGTAATAGCTGAGAAAAATGGGGAGATACCCATAGATTGTGGTTATTTTCTTCTTTCTTATTCTACATTCTCTAAGTTTTTTTAAAACGAGCCTTTAAAAATAAGAAAATCTGTATTTAACACTTTACTCCGCTTGAACAATCCGCTCTGAAGCCCTTGTCCGATCTTCCTGGCTCCCTGGCCGCAGCACGCCTTCCTCTGAGGCCCCGCACACCCGCACTTGGACTGGTTATTACGTCACTATGGAAGCGTTTATGCAGATACTTCTTTTCCGCTAGGTTGCAAGCTCCTTGGGGACAGGGACCTTATCTTTTCCATCTCTGTGACCACTGTAACCAGCAGGCATTGGCTTGTAATTGGTGCTCGCTCAGCTGACGTTTGTCCCAAGAATCTTGAGCAGAAGGACAAGGTTCCCGTACCTAAAGGGTGGCGACAGAGGAAATGGCGAGCAGGTGGCTCTTCTTCAGGACAGGACGGAAGAAAGGGAGGGGGGCTGGAAGTAGCTCTAGGGAAGGCTGGCCTCTTTTGCAGACGGTAAAACCAGAAAGCCTGTCACCCACGCGGGGCAGTCTGGGCATGCCTCTGCCTGAAGGCGTAGCGGGGGTGGCGGCCCGGTGAACACGGGAGTCCCTCCCCAGCTACGATTCCAAGGTGAGGCAAGGGAGACCTTTCCTGCTCATCTCACGGCGCAGCCCCACGCTTCGGCCGGTGTGTGCCGCCCCTTGCACACGGGTGTAATCAGCAACCTATGACCCCACCAGTCCCGGGCTCTAGGGGCTAAGCGTCGTGGTCTCAGGGTTGAGAAGAGCAGCCGAAGCTGGACACTGTCCATCCCAGCAGAGCCTGGCTTCCCCTGTGCGGCACTTTGTATCACCTGGTCTGCCCCGCAAACCGCAAAGCCGCGGGGCCCCTCCACTAGGGCGGTGAGCACAGACCGCTTCCCGCCCAGCATCCAGTCAGCTAACATCACCCACTGCAACCTTTTCTCTCTGCGGGACCGCCCTGGTCTCACTCACTCCGCGTGTTTCGGATACGCAGCTGCTTCTGCCTTGTGGGGGGTGGGGGGGGGAACAAGTGCCCCAGACCTCGCGAGATCCTCACGCGGCCACCGGTGAGCTCAGCACCTCTCCGAGGCAGTGCTTGGCTGAGCGGCGAGCATGTGACCGGGGCTGGTCCAATTGAATCCACCCAGGCGTGGCTCGCGTGGTCCAGCTGGCGCGCATGCTCCGTCCTTCCGGCTGAACCTGGGTTGAGACCTGCGGCTGAGTCGGTGGTGTGGGGCCGCCCAGGAGCGAGGACGCAGGACGGAGAGAGTTGTTTCGGAAAGAGTAGAATTTGGAGGTTGGTAATGACCTTTTATTGGCTTCTTTGATCTTGGGCAAATGTAAACTGTAAGCTTATCCTTGGTTAGTAGCGGTAATTATCGTGAAGTGCTGTGTGAGGATCAGACAGACCAGTGTGCATGTGTGAAAAGCCACTTTCATTTGAAATTAGCAGTGATTGTAACGTTGGGAGAAGGAAAACCTCGCGAGGAATTGAGCCCAGGAGGTCGTTTCTATCCCCAGCCGCGCTAGGGCCTGATTCATAGCAGGACACTGGGTGTGAATTGATCTCTATTAAATGAATGAATGTGAAATAGCAAAAGAACAGCGTTTTCTCTGAAGATCATCGCATGCGGATGTCATGTGGTGGTTCTTGCTTTGCATGGGGCTGTGGAAGTGTGTCTTCTTCAAGAGGCGCTGTCGTGGGGATTCAGCTGACTGGCAGCCCCTGACGCTATGTTACTGAACCACACTTGGGTCCCTTTGCCCAGCGTGGTAAAGCCAATCTGTGACACCTGTTTGTGGTGAAGGAAAGGGCAGCCTTTCTGGCAAGGCAAGCGAGGAAAGGTTTTTAAAGACAGGGTGAGGGAGAGGGGTAGGGGGGTGCGTGATCAGCTGGTGCACATTCCTGTGATTGGCTGGTGGTGAGGTAATTAGGAGTCAACAGCGTCAACCTGGTTCCAGCCCATCTGGGGCCTACTCGCTGGTGGTCGAGCAGCAGTTAACTTCTTCCACCTGATGGGGGTTTCAGTATCTGCAGAACAACTCAAGGATGGCTCAGAATGTTATCTACAGCCCTGAAGAAAGAACTAAAGGTCTCTGACTTTGTTTAATGGCTAAACTATTATTGTTTGGAATTGTTTGATTGTGTTCCTTTGTTTCTGCATTTTCTCACTTCTCTGATTAAATTTGCTCTTTGGGGCTTCCCTGGTGGCGCAGTGGTTGGGAGTCCGCCTGCCGATGCAGGGGACGCGGGTTCGTGCCCCGGCCTGGGAAGATCCCACGTGCTGCGGAGCGGCTGGGCCCGTGAGCCATGGCCGCTTGAGCCTGCGTGTCCGGAGCCTGGGTTCCGCAGCGGGAGAGGCCACAACAGTGAGAGGCCCAAGTTAAAAAAAAAAAAAAAAATTGCTCTTTGGAACCCAGGGAAGACCTAGGAGGCTAAAGTTTTTCTACAGACAAGAAGGCATTTGGCGGACATGGGGAGAGGGGTCTGTCCCAGGAAGGCCCCATAGGGTCCTTCTCAGTTACAATCTCCCCTTTTCTTTGATACTCCTCAGTCTTGGAGCAGGTGTGGAACAAGAAAGGGAATAAAGTGTTGGATAGAGAGGTTAATCATAAACTCGGCAGAGTAACTTTGTTTTAGGGGGACTCAGTTTCAGCTGAGCTTTGAGGTCCACCACTGTGTTAATTGGGCCATGTTTCCCCTGGGCTCCTCCAATCAATGATTGAGCATGGACCATTTCTTTTAAAATTTTCAACAATTTAATAGAGGTATAATTCACGTACCACAAAATTCAGTCATTTCGCGTGTGTAATTCAATGGTTTTTAGTATATTCACAGATTTATGCAACCATGACCACTAATTTTAGAACATTCTCATCTTCCCTAAAAGAAACTCTGTACCTGTTAGCACTCACTCCCCATTTCCTCCGCACCTAGCCCCAGGCAACCACTAATCTACTTTCTGTCTCTATAGAATTGCCTGTTTTGGACATTTGATATGATTGGAATCACACAGTTTGTGGTCTTTCTTTCACTTGGCATTACATTTTCAAGGTTCATCCGTGTTGTAGCATGTGACAATACTTTGTTTCCTTTTACTGCTAAATAATATTCCACTGTACGGATATACCACTTACCAGTTGATGAACTGTGGGTTGGTTCCACTTTTTGGCTCTTATGAATAAAGTTTCTGTGAACATTCATGTACAGATTTTGGGGTGGACATATTTCACATATATATATATATGAATGGGTTATATTCATATAATACCAAATATATTTGATATACTCAATATATTCATATTTCATTTTCTTGGGTATATACCTAGGAGTGGAATTTCCGAGTCATATGATAACTCCATGTTTAACTTTTTGAGTAACTACCAAACTGTTTTCCAAAGCAGCTTTACCATTTACATTCCCATTAGTAATATATGAGGGTTCCAGTTTCTCCACATCGTCTCCACCACTTGTTACTGTCTTTTTTATTGTAGCCGTCCTGTTGGCTGTGAGATGGTGTTACTGCGGTTTTGATTGGCGTTTCCCTGGCGCTTGACTATTTTGAGCATTTTTCACGTGCTGATTTGTATGCCTACTTGGACGGCTGTTTGTATATCTTCTTTGGAGCAATGTCTATTCCGATCCTTTGCCCATTTTTGATTGGGTTGTCTTTTATTATTGAATCATAAATGTCTTTATATATCTGGATACAAGCCCCTTATCAGAGGTAGGATTTGCAGATCTTTTCTCCCATTCTGTGGAGTGTCTCTTCACTTTCTTGTTGGTTTAATTTATAGCAAAATTGAAAAGTTTAAAATTCTGATGCAGTTCAGTTTACTCCTTTCTCTTTTGTGCTTTTGGTGTCATATTTAAGAAGCCACCACCTAACCCAAAGGCATAAAAATGTCCAGTTACGTTTATAGTTTGAGCGCTTACATTTAGGACTGTCATCCACTTTGAGGACATTTTCGTATATGGTGTGCAGTAGAGGTCCAGTTTCATTCTTTTGTGTGTGGATATCCAGCTGTTCTGATTTGTTGAAAAGACTATTCTTTCCCCCATTGCATTGTGTTAGCACCCTTGTCAAAAACCGATTGGCCGTAAATGCAAAGCTTTACTTCTAGACTCTCAATTCTATTCTGTCAATCTATGTATCTGTCCCTATGCCAGTACTACACTGTCTTGATTACTGTAGCTTTGTAGTAAGTTTTGAAATTGGGAAGTGTGAGTCCTCCTACTTTTTCTTTTTCAAGATGGTTTTGGTTATTGGGAGTCCATTTCCATATGAATGCTGGGTAATTTCTCTGGGACGCAGAACCCATCTAACGGGCAGTTTTGACCTGGGGACTCCACATTGGCCTGCCTGAAACTTTCTCAGAGCTGTGCTGAGACTCTTCTTGCCTGATACTCCTTCTCCACCCCTCTCCTTTCACAGGGGTCAGACAGACCTGCATCAGTGTCTAGAGGCACTTCCTGCCTCCTTCTGCTCCCTCCTGTTTATCTTTCCAGACATTTCCTCCAGTGCATCTCCTGTCTCAACATCTACTCCTCAAAGAAGCTGAACTGACTCAAGTCCTAAGCTTGGAGTTTCTGAATCCCATTCCAAACCCTTTTGATATACAGTACTTGGAAATACATCAATCAGGTAGGGAAGGGAAATGTCAACTTCTAGAAAACACCCCTTCTTTTAAGAGATAGGGGCCCAGGACCCTTTTCATAAGGAGAGTAAGCGGGTACAGCTCTGAATGTCCCACCTGTAGCGGTTCAACGGTGAGAGTTGAAGTGGCCAATTTTTCAGTATATGAAGATGAAATATTTTAGGGCAGTTTTCACTTGATCACCCATAACCATGTGGCATGACAGTTTTTTCCCTTGTGGTTTAACCCAGTTTGATTCTAGAATTATGTTACTTGCAGCCAAAGCAGCCTAACTGTTGCTGACGGTACACGGGTGGCTTGGAGACATTCTAGCAGTATCTTTATAAGAAATCATCCATTTTATTCAAGGTAGTTCAAGTTTGCATTCTATCATTTGCAGTCAAGTGAGTAAACAAATAAGGTGTTTATGTTTCTAAAAATCGTGTAGGAAGAAGATAAATTGACAGAGTTAGTTTGCAGAGCAAGGGAAAATCAATCTTCATTCTAACTTTCTCTATGTGACAATATTTCATCTATTTCTGAAGGTCTTAAAACTAAATAAAAAGTGGTTATGTACCTTGAAAAGGGAGGGAAATAAGAATTATGAGCATTAATATGTACTAGGTACTTTCAGGAAGTTATAATTTCATAACAAAATGGAATTGTTTCATCATATACAGAAACAATTACACTTCCAGTCAAACACTGTGTCGTGGAGCTTGTTACCCACAGAGTAGAGCAAGGAAGTACACATATCTACCACTGTCAGGAAGAAAACTGTTATGGCAAAAGATCATTTAGCAAGAATTTGCTGATCAGTAAAGCTTTGATAAAGATGCAGCCAGCTGGGCTGCCATATACAAGGAACGCTATTATTTACTGAATAAATAAAGATGAAAGGATACACATCTGGCTTCACAGTGTAGTAAGGAGATAACTATTGATAAAGCATAATTATAGATTTATTTTTTAAACGGCTTTAATAAGAAATAATTCACGTACCATAAAATTTACCCATATGAAGTATATAATTCAGTGGCTTTTGGGCTTATTGCATAATTAACTATATAACTTTTGAAATTTTTTTTTATACAGCACATTCTTATTAGTTATCCATTTTATACACATCAGTGTATACATGTCAATCCCAATCTCCCAATTCATCACACCACCACCACCCCCGACAACTTCCCCCCTTGGTGTCCATACATTTGTTCTCTACATTTGTGTCTCTATTTCTGTCCTGCAAACGGGTTCATCTGTACCATTTTTCTAGGTTCCACATATATGCGCTAATATATGATACTTGCTTTTTCTCTTTCTGACTTACTTCACTCTGTAGGACAGTCTCTAGATCCATCCACATCTCTGTAAATGACTCAATTTCATTCCTTTTTATGGCCGAGTAATATTCCATCGTATATATGTACATCTTCTTTATCCATTCGTCCGTCAATGGGCATTTAGGTTGCTTCCATGTCCTGGCTATTGTAAATAGTGCTGCAATGAACCTTGGGGTGCATGTGTCTTTTTGAATTATGGTTTTCTCTGGGTATATGCCCAGTAGTGGGATTGCTGGGTCATATGGTAATTCTATTTTTCGTTTTTTAAGGAACCTCCATACTGTTCTCCATAGTGGCTGTATCAATTTACATTTCCACCAACAGTACAAGAGGCTTCCCTTTTCTACACACGCTCTCCAGCATTTGTTGTTTGTAGATTTTCTGATGATGCCCATTCTAACTGGTGTGAGGTGATACCTCACTGTGGTTTTGATTTGCATTTCTCTAATAATTAGTGATGTTGAGCAGCTTTTCATATGCCTCTTGGCCATCTGTATGTCTTCTTTGGAGAAATGTCTATTTAGGTCTTCTGCCATTTTTGGATTGCATTGTTTGTTTTTTTAACATTGAGCTGCATGAGTTGTTTATATATTCTAGAGATTAATCCCTTGTCCGTTGATTCGTTTGCATATATTTTGTCCCATTCTGAGGTTGTCTTTTCGTCTTGTTTGTAGTTTCCTTTGCTGTGCAAAAGCTTTTAAGTTTCATTAGGTCCCATTTGTTTAGTTTTGTTTTTATTTCCATTACTCTAGGAGGTGGATCAAAAAAGATCTTGCTGTGATTTATGTCAAACAGTGTTACTCCTATGTTTTCCTCTAAGAGTTTTATAGTGTCCAGTCTTACATTTAGGTCTCTAATCCATTTTGAGTTTATTTTTGTGTATGGTGTTAGGGAGTGTTCTAATTTCATTCTTTTACATGTAGCTGTCCAGTTTTCCCAGCACCACTTATTGAAGAGACTGTCTTTTCTCCATTGTATATGCTTGCCTCCTTTGTCATAGATTAGTCGACCATAGGTGCATGGGTTTATCTCTGGGCTTTCTATCCTGTTCCATTGATCTATATTTCTGTTTTTGTGCCAGTACCATATTGTCTTGATTACTGTAGCTTTGTAGTATAGTCTGAAATCAGGGAGTCTGATTCCTCCAGCTCCGTTTTTCTCCCTCAAGACCGTTTTGGCTATTCGGGGTCTTTTGTGTCTCCTTACAGATTTTAAGATTTTTTTGTTCTAGTTCTGTAAAGTATGCCATTGGTAATTTGATAGTGATTGCACTGAATCTGTAGATTGCTTTGGGTAGTATAGTAATTTTCACAATATGGATTCTTCCAATCCAAGAACATGGTATATCTCTCCTTCCATTTGTATCATCTTTAATTTCTTTCATCAGTGTCTTTTTTTTTTTAACATCTTTATTGGCGTATAATTGCTTTACAATGATGTGTTAGTTTCTGGTTTATAACAAAGTGAATCAGTTATATACATACATATGTTCCCATATCTCTTCCCTCTTGCGTCTCCCTCCCTCCCACCCTCCCTATCCCACCCCTCTAGGTGGTCACAGAGCACCGAGCTGATCTCCCTGTGCCATGCGGCTGCTTCCCACTAGCTATCTGTTTTACATTTGGTAGTGTATATCTGTCCATGCCACTCTCTCGCTTTGTCACAGCTTACCCTTCCCCCTCCTCATATCCTCAAGTCCGTTCTCTAGTAGGTCTGTGTCTTTATTCCCATCTTACCCCTAGGTTCTTCATGACCTTTTTTTTTGTTTCTTTAGATTCCATATATATGTGTTAGCATACGGTACTTGTTTTTCTCTTTCTGACTTACTTCATTCACTCTGTATGACAGACTCTAGGTCCATCCACCTCACTACAAATAACTCAATTTCGTTTCTTTTTATGGCTGAGTAATATTCCGTTGTATATATGTGCCACATCTTCTTCATCCGTTCATCAATGATGGACACTTAGGTTGCTTCCATCTCCTGGCTATTGTAAATAGAGCTGCAATGAACATTTTGGTACATGACTCTTTTTGAATTATGGTTTTCTCAGGGTATATGCCCAGTAGTGGGATTGCTGGGTCATATGATAGTTCTATTTGTAGTTTTTGTGTGTGTGTGTGTGTGTGTGTGTGTGTGTGTGGTACGCGGGCCTCTCACTGCTGTGGCCTCTCCCGTTGCAGAGCACAGGCTCTGGACGCACAGGCTCAGCAGCCATGACTCACAGGCCTAGCCGCTCCGCGGCATGTGGGATCTTCCCAGACCGGGGCACGAACCCGTGTTGCCTGCATCGGCAGGCGGACTCTCAACCACTGCGCCACCAGGGAAGCCCCCTATTTGTAGTTTTCTAAGGAACCTCTATACTGTTTTCCATAGCGGCTGTATCAATTTACATTCCCACCAGCAGTGCAAGAGTGTTCCTTTTCTCCACACCCTCTCCAGCATTTATTGTTTCTAGATTTTTTGATGATGGCCATTCTGGCTGGTGTGAGATGATATCTCATTGTAGTTTTGATTTGCATTTCTGTAATGATTAATGATGTTGAGCATCCTTCCATGTGTTTGTTGGCAATCTGTATATCTTCTTTGGAGAAATGTCTGTTTAGGTCTTCTGCCCATTTTTGGATTGGGTTGTTTGTCTTTTTGAGCTATCATTGAGCTATCATTGAGTTATTGAGCTATCATTGTCTTATAGTTTTCTGCCTGCAAATCTTTTGGCTCCGTAGGTAGGTTTATTCCTAGGCATTTTACTCTTTTTGTTGCAGTGGTAAATGGGAGTGTTTCCTTAATTTCTCTTTCAGATTTTTCAGCATTAGTGTATAGGAATGCAAGAAATTTCTGTGCATTAATTTTGTATCCTGCAGCTTTACCAAATTCATTGATTAGCTCTAGTAGTTTTCTGGTGGCATCTTTAGGATTCTCTATGTATAGTATCATGTCATCTGCAAACAGTGACAGTTTTACTTTTTCTTTTCCAATTTGTATTCCTTTTATTTCTTTTCCTTCTCTGATTGCCGTGGCTAGGACTTCCAAAACTATGTTGAATAATAGTGGTGAGAGTGGACATCCTTGTCTTTTTCCCGATCTTAGAGGAAATGCTTTCAGTTTTTCACCATTGAGAATCATGTTTGCTGTGGCTTTGTCGTATATGGCTTTTATTATGTTGAGGTAGGTTCCCTCTATGCCCACTTTCTGTAGAGTTTTTATCATAACTGGGTGTTGAATTTTGTTAAAAGCTTTTTCTGCATCTATTGAGATGATCATATGGTTTTTCTTCTTCAGTTTGTTAATACGGTGTATCGCACTGATTGATTTGTGTATATTGAAGAATCCTTGCATCCCTGGGATAAATCCCACTTGATCATGGTATATGATCCTTTTAATGTGTTGTTGGATTCTGTTTGCTAGTATTTTGTTGAGGATTTTTGTATCTGTATTCATGAGTGATATTGGTCTGTAATTTTCTTTTTTTGTAGTATCTTTGTCTGGTTTTGGTATCAGGATGATGGTGGCCTTGTAAAATGAGTTTGGGCGTGTTCGTTCCTCTGCAATTTTTTGAAGAGTTTGAGAAGGATGGGTGTTAGCGCTTCTCTAAATGTTTGATAGAATTCACCTGTGAAGCCATCTGGTCCTGGACTTTTCTTTGTTGGAAGATTTTTAATCACAGTTTCAATTTCATTACTTGTGATTGGTCTCTTCATATTTTCTGTTTCTTCCTGGTTCAGTCTTGGAAGGTTATAACTTTCTAAGAATTTGTCCATTTCTTCCAGGTTGTCCATTTTATTGGCATTGAGTTGCCTGTAGTAGTCTCTTAGGATGCTTTGTATTTCTGCGGTGTGTGTTGTAACTTCTCCTTTTTCAGTTCTAATTTTATTGATTTGAGTCCTCTCCCTCTTTTTCTTGATGAGTCTGGCTAATGGTTTACCAATTTTGTTTATCTTCTCAAAGAACCAACTTTTAGTTTTATTGATCTTTGCTATTGATTTTTTTGTTTCTATTTCATTTATTTCTGCTCTGATCTTTATGATTTCTTTCCTTCTATTAACATTGGGTTTTGTTTGTTCTTCTTTCTCTAGTTCCTTTAGGTGTAAGGTTAGATTGTTTATTTGAGATTTTTCTTGTTTCTTGAGGTAGGATTGTATTGCTATAAACTTCCCTCTTAGAACTGCTTTTGCTGCATCCCATAGGTTTTGGATTGTCGTGTTTTCATTGTCATTTGTCTCTAGTATTTTTTTATTTCCTCTTTCATTTCTTCAGTGATCTCTTGGTTATTTAGTAATGTATTGTTTATCCTCCATATGTTTGTGTTTTTTACATTTTTCCCTGTAATTGATTTCTAATCTCATAGCATGTGGTCAGAAAAGATGTTTGATATAATTTCAATTTTCTTAAATTTACCAAGGTTTGATTTGTGACCCAAGATGTGATCTATCCTGGAGAATGTTCCATGTGCACTTGAGAAGAAAGTGTAATCTGCTGTTCTTAGATGGAATGTCCTATAAATATCAATTAAATCTATCTGGTCTATTATGTCATTTAAAGCTTGTGTTTCCTTATTAATTTTCTGTTTGGATGATCTGTCCATTGGTGTAAGTGAGGTGTTAAAGTCTCCCACTATTATTGTGTTACTGTCGATTTCCTCTTTTATAGCTTTTAGCAGTTGCCTTATGTATTGAGGTGCTCCTATGTTGGGTGCATACATATTTATAATTGTTATATCTTCTTCTTGGATTCTTCTTGGTTCCCTTGATCATTATGTTGTGTCCTTTCTTGTCTCTTGTAACATTCTTTATTTTAAAGTCTGTTTTATCTGATATGAGTATTGCTCCTCCAGCTTTGTTTTGATTTCCATTTGCATGGAATACCTTTTTCCATCCTGTCACTTGGAGTCTGAATGTGTCCCTAGGTCTGAAGTGGGTCTCTTGTAGACAGCATATATATGGGTCTTGTTTTTGTATCCATTCAGTGAGCCTGTGTCTTTTGCTTGGAGCATTTAATCCTTTCACGTTTAAGGTAATTATTGATATGTATGTTCCTATGACCATTTCTTAATTGATTTGGCTTTTTTTTTTTTAACTTCTTTATTGGGGTATAATTGCTTTACAATGGTGTGTTAGTTTCTGCTTTATAACAAAGTGAATCAGTTATACATATACATATGTTCCCATATCTCTTCCCTCTTGCGTCTCCCTCCCTCCCACCCTCCCTATCCCACCCCTCCAGGCTGTCACAAAGCACCGAGCCAATATCCCTGTGCCATGCGGCTGCTTCCCACTAGCTATCTATCTTACTACGTTTGTTAGTGTGTATATGTCCATGACTCTCTCTCGCCCCGTCACTGCTCACCCTTCCCCCTCCCCATAACCTCAAGTCCGTTCTCTAGGAGGTCTGTGTCTTTATTCCTGCCTTACCCCTATGATTTGGGTTTCTTATTGTAGGTCTTTTCTTCTCTTGTGTTTCCCACTTAGAGAAGTTCCTTTAGCATTTGTTATACAGCTGGTTTGGGGGTGCTGAATTCTCTTAGCTTATCTGTAAAGCTTTTGATTTCTCCATTGAATCTGAATGAGATCCTTGCTGGGTAGAGTAATCTCTGTTGTAGGTTCTTCCTTTTCATCACTTTAAGTGTGTCATGCCACTCCCTTCTGGCTTGTACAGTTTCTGCTGAGAAATCAGCTGTTAACCTTATGGGAGTTCCCTTGTATATTATTTGTCATTTTTCCCTTGCTGCTTTCAATAATTTTTCTTTGTCTTTAATTTTTGCCAGTTTGATTACTGTGTGTCTTGGTGTGTTTCTCCTTGGGTTTATCCTGTATGGGACTTTCTGCGCTTCCTGGACGTGGGTGGCTATTTCCTTTTCCATGTTACGGAAGTTTTCAACAATAATCTCTTCAAATGTTTTCTCGGGTCCTTTCTCTCTCTCTTCTCCTTCTGGGACCCCTATAATGCGAATGTGGTTGCATTTAACGTTGTCCCAGGGGTCTCATTTCTGTCTTCATTTCATTTCTTTTTTCTTTGTTCCACAGCAGTGAATTCCAGCATTCTGTCTTCCGGGTCACTTATCTGTTCTTCTGCCTCAGTTACTCTCCTATTGATTCCTTCTAGTGTATTTTTCATTTCAGTTATTGTATTGTTCATCTCTGTTTGTTTGTTCTTTAATCCTTCTAGGTCTTTGTTAAACATTTCTTGCATCTTCTTGATCTTTGCCTCCATTCTTTTTCCGAGGTCCTGGATCATCTTCACTATCATTATTCTGAATTCTTTTTCTGGAAGGTTGCCTATCTCCACTTCATTTAGTTGTTTTTCTGGGGTTTTATCTTGCTCCTTCATCTGGTACATAGCCCTCTGCCTTTTCATCTTGTCTGTCTTTCTGTGAATGTGGTTTTTGTTCCACAGGCTGCAGGATTGTAGTTCTTCTTGCTTCTGCTGTCTGCCCTCTGGTGGATGAGGCTATCCAAGAGGCTTGTGCAAGTTTCCTGATGGGAGGGACTGGTGGTGGGTAGAGCTGGCTGTTGCTCTGGTGAGCAGAGCTCAGTAAAACTTTAATCTGCTTGTCTGCTGATGGGTGGGCCTGGGTTCCCTCCCTGTTGGTTGTTTGGCCTGAGGCGACCCAACACTGGAGCCTACCCGGGCTCTTTGGTGGGGCTAGTGGTGGACTCTGGGAGGGCTCACGCCAAGGAGTACTTCCAGAACTTTTGCTGCCAGTGTCCTTGTCCTCATGGTGAGACACAGCCACCCTCCACCTCTGCATGAGACCCTCCAACACTAGCAGGTAGGTCTGGTTCAGTCTCCTATGGGGTCACTGCTCCTTTCCCGGGTCCCGATGCACACACTTTGTTTCCCGCCCCCCCCCCCCCCCCCCCCCCCCCCCGTCCAGTTGAAGTCCTGCAATCAAATCCCACTAGCCTTCAAAGTCTAATTCTCTAGGAATTCTTCCTCCCATTGCCGGACCCCCAGGTTGGGAAGCCTGACGTGGGGCTCAGAACCTTCAATCCAGTGGGTGGACTTCTGTGGTCTAAGTGTTCTCCAGTCTGTGAGTCACCCACCCAGAAGTTATGGGATTTGATTTTATTGTGATTGTGCCCCTCCTACCGTCTCGTTGTGGCTTCTCCTTTGTCTTTGGATGTGGGGTGTCCTTTTTGGTGAGTTCCAGTGTCCTCCTGTTGATGATTGTTCAGCAGTTAGTTGTGATTCTGGTGCTCTCGCAAGAGGGAGTGAGGGCACGTTCTTCTACTCCTCCATCTTGAACCAGTCACTATGTAACATTTTGATAAAGTATTTTCAACACAAAATTTTCCATTCTAACCATTGTTAAGTGTACAATTCAGTGGCATTAATTACATTCATATTGTTGGGCAACCATCACCACTCTCTATTTTCAAAAATTTTGCATCACTTGAAACAGAAGCTCTGTAACTCTATGATAATTCCCCCATTACCCCACCCCAGCCCCTGGTAACCTCCAGTTTAATTTTTGTCTGTGATGAATTTGCCTATTTTAGATATTTCATGTAAGTGGAATCATACAGTCTTTGTCCTTTTGTGTCTGGCTTCTTTGCATAATTTTTTGAGTTTCATCCATGTTGTAGCAGGTACCAGAACTTCATTCCTTTTCATGGTCAAGTGATGTTTCATTATAGGGATACACCATATTTTGTTTACCCATTTATCTGTTGATGGGCATTTAGGTTGTTTCCACCTTTTGGCTATTGTGAATAATGCTACAATGAACATTGGTGCACAAATATAAATTCGAGTTCCTGCTTTCAATAACTTTGGGTATAAAACTTGGAGTGGAATTGCTCGATCATACGGTAATTCTATGTTTAGATCTTAGAGGAACAGAATTATAGGTTTCTGGTAATGGTGGATTAGGCATTTGGACTACCCCACAGAAAACAGTTTTTTAAAACTAGATCAGGGCTTCCCTGGCGGCGCAGTGGTTGAGAGTCTGCCTGCCGATGCAGGGGACACGGGTTCGTACCCAGGTCCGGGAGGATCCCACATGCCACGGAGCGGCAGGGCCCGTGAAACATGGCCACTGGGCCTGCGGGACCGGAGCCTGTGCTCCTCAACGGGAGAGGCCACAGCAGTGAGAGGCCCGTGTACCGCAAAAAAAAAAAAAAAAAAAAAAAAAAAAAAGAATATCAGAATAAGAAGCAACATGGCATGTATAAAAGACACACCAAATAATGAGATAGTGAAGGAACAGAAAATATATCCTGCAGATATTAAACAAAGGAAAACTTGTGTAGTTATAATAAATCAGGCAAAATAAGTTTTAAGCTAAAAGGTACAAGGAGAGATAAAGAGAATCACATCATAATAATTTAAAAATTTACTAGGAAGATATAAGAATTCTAAATTTGTTTGTAGTTAGCAATATGGCCTCAAAATCTATAAAGCGAAAACTGACCAAATTACAGTAGTAAATAGATAAATATGCAATTATGGCAAGAGATTTTTAATACATCTTTCAGATGTTTTAAAGCAGATTAAGCAGACAAAAGATGAAGAAAACGCACCTTGCACATAACAACTAAAAAATACACGTTCTTCCCAAGCACACCTAACATGTTTACAGTCGGTATTGACCATATACAGGGCCCTAAAGTGGGTCTCAGTAAATTGCAAAAGACTGAAATGGTACAGAATATGTACTCTGACCACAATACAATAAAGATACACTTCTAAATTACCCATTAGACTACATTAGATATTTTGAATAGAATAATAATGAAAATACTCCATGTGGACACTTCTGGGATGTAATTAAAGCAGTACTTCGAAGAAAGTTTATAGACTGAGATGCACATCTGAGAAAAGAAAGGCTGAAAATTAAAAATTAATTAACCCAAGACATAAGAAAATGAATAGCAAAATAAACATAAAGTTGGAGGAAATAATAAATAGATCGGGTGCCTGTGGAGAGCAGTTACCCTTGGCCCAGTGCGTCGGGATTGCAGAAAGGCACCTAACACGGTCCGGCTGGTTTCTCTGTCGGTGCGATGGAGAAACGGGCCTGGATAACAGCTCATCACTGCTGGACAGTCTTACTCAAAGGATGCGAATTAAGCAGTTTATCATAAAGGACCGTCCCAATGGCCACCACAGGCTTGTCCTAGCGCTGCTTCCCACATGGTTTTCTAAAAACATCGAGTCACGATTTAAAGAGTACAAAGGTGCCACCCTGCCACCTGCCACCACCCAGTGGATGGCAAGTTCTGTGGAAGACTTTCTCCAGATGGCCTCTCCTCTCTCTCCTCCCACCCCTCATCCCTCCTGGTCTGATGCTGTGATGTCTCATCGTCTGTCTGTCCACGGGCACAGGCTTCCTCAGGCAGAAAGACCACGCGCAACATCAGGCCCAGTGGGCCCTGTAACCACCCAGCGCTCTGTCTGAATGTGCACCTGAGCCCCTGCAGGAGATCCACATCCTCTCCTGAAGACCCGTGCACAGGGGAGGGGGCACAGTCCAGGAGTCCTGCATCGGCGTGACCAGCTCAGCGGCCGACGCGTCGCCAGCCTGTCTGCCCCACTGTGGCAGCAGAGTCCTGACACTGCCTGCGCCCTGTTACCTCCTGGGTGATGGGTCGCACCTGAGATGACCACGTGATAAAGTTCTTCGTGAACTGAAAAATGCTAAACGAATGTCAAGCACTACTGCTATTCATGTTTTACCTCAGTCGCTTTGAGCAAATCACGCTAACCCTTGGGTATTAGTAAAGTTTCTGACTGTACGGGTTGTTCCCTGAATGTCTCAGAAGCATTTTCTGAATTTGCTTACATCAGCCAAGCATTCCTTCAGAACTGGAAACACGCTTTTAAGTTTAGCTCTGTCATGATTAAAGTTTTTGTAAATTTTAAATTATATTAAAATGAACACATTGCCTATTTTTTTTTAAATTTGGAAATAGAAGAAAAATAAAAGGCCCAAATCTCAACACTAAGGACAATCACATTAACATTTTACTCATTATCCTCTAGTTCTTTCTCTAGATGATGATTATTATTTTTAGCACGTAAGTAGTTTAAACTGGATTTTTGGAAGCTGCTGGTAAACCGTAAAGTACTGGAGAGAATTTTTCCCAGAGGAACTGCTGTGTGTTGTGGGCTTATTCCCATCATAAGGAAAAGCATTCATAGTAAGATAATTTGCTGTTATGATTTATCCAGCTGTTGTTGAGAAAAGAGGCGATGACCCCTCAGAATTCTTACAAGTTCCTTAGGGATTTCCTTTGCTTTGACTCGCTCGAAATTACTTATTCTTCTAGTGATTTTAAAGAAAGGTACAAAGCTGAGATGTCTCCTGAGCCCTCGTATATCTGAGAACGCCATTCTGCATCTCAGCCTTTACCTCTGAAAACTTTTTTTCACTGTCCTTTGGCTTTCACAGCGATGAACAGTTGAATTCTGGGAGCGCCGTGCGCTTTGTTCCTTTCTGTGTAAGCCTGTTGTTTCTAGCTGGATGCTTTCAACAGTTAGTCCCCAGTGTTCTGACAAATGTCATCAGTAGGTCCTCCAGCAAAGCGGGGGGCCCCCTCATCAAACACGTGTGGGAAATAGGTGTTGTGAGTGCAGGACTGCTGATGTGCACATGGTGACACACAGAGCTCACTTGTATTTTACAAATGTATTTAACACTGGGACCCTTTGGAGTTCGTGGAACACTAACAACTCCTGGGAAATGCCCAGTTTGGGATCAGTTGGCTTATAATTTTAATTGTATTTATATTTAAGTTCTCAAAACGAAAGGCAGAGTCTGTCTGGGTGTGTGTGGGGTCTCCTTTTACTGTTTTCTTTGTTCGTTTTGATCTAGAATGCAGGATTCTCTTCTCTCTCTTTGCTTGCATTTATTTACTTTGCTTTAAAAAATTGTGGTAAATCATACATAACAAAAACTTGACTGTTTTAACCATTTTTAATTGTATATAGTTCAGTGGTATTAAGCACATTCTCATTGTTAGGCAGCATCAAGGATTCCCTTTTAAATTACACATCCATTTTTTTTCATCTCAAAAAAGTTTCCTTAAATTCCTTGACTAGCATGTCTTGACCAGAGCTCCTACTATGTGCTGGTCACTGTTCTGAGCACTGGGAACACAGGAGGACGCGAGACTTTGGGTTTTGTTGCTGTTTCTGTTCCAGCTGTCCTGCCTTTGTCCCCGGGATTCTGCACTGCTTCCTGGCTGCCGGTTTTCACCGTGTCCCTGAATTTAACCTGCACTCTGAGTGAGATGCTTCTCATTTCTCCTTGGCAGTTTTGGTCTTTTCTGCTTTGATCATGTTTTAAATCACTGCACTATGTTTCAGTTTCTCTGCATTTGTTTTTTTCTTATTCTGCCTGTCTTCTTTTTTAGATTCGCCTATTTTAAATTTCCGCTTGTTCTTTCTTTATGGCTTTCGGCTTCATAAATACCGTGTTTTCTCAAGTCTCACTAAGAATGGCAGAGATGTTTTCTACAGTGTGCCTTAGTTCCTTTTAAGAATAGTGTTCAAAGTTGGGATCTTCCCGCATCTTCCCTTCCTTTTTCTGAAGCTCTGCACAGATTTCCTTTTCTGCTCACTCACCCTCAGCTGAAAAGGGAGGATAAAGGCCCAGGGGCTGGTGGCTCGGTACACCTGGAGCTGTTAAAGCACCTTTTCAGACTTACCTGTAACGGACGGCAGGTTGGTGTCAGTTTCTCCGGGTCCGTTTCCCAGATGAGAGTTAGCGTCGCCTCCCTCAGCTCACAGACCACGTGGGTGGGGACAGAAGCAGCCGCTCCTGCCCTGGGCACTGGCACCCGGCTGTCCCTGCGGCATCACCCCACACCTCCCACGGGGGAGCGACTGCTGCAGGCCTGCCCTCCTTCCCGCCCAAGGATTCTCTGCACTGTGGTTTCCACGTGTTCACAGACTGAGAGAGCCAAACGGGGAGGAGCTGGGAGAGGAGAACAGGCCTCGTGTGGCTAACGCGGAAGCCCCACGGGAGGTTCGCGGGGCCGCGGCTCCCGGGCTGGTGCACACAGCGTGTTACCTGTGTGGGCAGGAGGTGGGGAGAGAACGGAGGGTCGCCCCTCCCCTCACCTCAGCATCCAGGTGGACCCGGCATGCGTGTGTCACTGACGTTTCTTTATCCCGTCTCGTCTGTTTCTAGCTTGTAGAAATTCCTCCAGATTCTGTGAGTAGGTTGGACATGTGTCCTAGTTTTGGGGATTTTTAATTCTGCCTTTTTGCATCAGCACTGGTCTTTTAGGGAGGAGAAGCAGGAAGAGGCCACTAGCAGGTGTCATTTTAAATGAAAGCCTGTAATTAAATTCTTGACTTTGAAGGTGTGAAAAGCCTATTAAACGGTGTCTTTCTTTTCTGTTATTAACACATGGTGATACGGTATGCAATAATGTTTAGGATAAAGACAGGGTTTGAATCCCAGTTTCCGTATTTATCAGTCGCTGGACTTGACACATTTTACTAATTGTACCTGCACTTATTTTTGTATATTCATCGTCAAGTCAGAAAAGTGTGAGTTCAGGTGCCCTCTGTTCTGAGTCCATCTGTATAGTATATTCCTAAACACACAGGAAAAGCCAACACAGTCGATTACAAACACTTTGGAAACCACACTTGGTTTCTCGGTCACTGTAACTGACTTTCCATTTTCAAAGCCACTTATAAGAAATCACGCAGAGGAGCTATATGTGTAATCTTTCTGAAGACGGCTTCAAACGGAAATAACTTTGCTTTTTATTATGTCTCTAACCAAGTAAAGGTATCGGACAGGGAAAAGCTAGCTCACCAGGAGCGGGGCTGGGCTGAGGGTGTCTGGCCCCTGACGCTAACACCTCTGTGTTCTGGTTTGCACTCGCTCACTGAATGGATTTCCTTATGTTCAAAAATCTGCCAAACAAACAGGCTAAAAGCCAGCATAATTTTAAAAAGTTAGTTATTCCAAGTTCCACTGGTTTGAGGTTTTTCATAAGTTATTACAGAATTGACTGCTGAAATCAGAAACAAACGTTCAAAGTTGTAGCATTTACAACAAAATTGATATCTCCGTGACTGATTTAAAGGATTCACGGTGTTCCCATCATTTAGAATCCATGAGGAAAGTTTCCAAGTCCACATCCAGGTCGGAAACAAGGGCATTTACGAAGTCATCGATAGAAGGACACTTCTGAAGCATACCTGCGGACGAAGAAAAGAGGAGCCGCTCATTCTCCGCAGACAATACACGGGGACGAAGACACACATCAAATCTGCAGGGTCAGGGGACATTCGGCCTTGTGAACCGCGAGCTTGACTGTGAGGACGTTTCAAAAAGTCCTGGGCAGTGCATGGGCCCCGAAGCTTTTCTTGTTTTAATGCCTTTTTTACTATCTAATCAAACTCTTAGCTTAGAGATTTAGAGCCAAATATGTTTCCCGGGGGTTTTTATTTTGCACATATTACTATACACTTGGAGTGATGTCAGAAGACTTAAGTTTTCAGCTATCTTTGGGCTGGTTCAGAATTTAATATGTTTAATTACCTGCCAAGTGTTATTATCAAGTCCTGTGCACTTTAAAATCATTCAACTGTTAATTATCTTGCAGAAGTCTTATATCAGACACAAGTTATTGGCTTTCCTCCAGACCTGCCTGTCTTGGAGAACTCCTAATGTCTGGTTCTCAGATTTCCTCATCTGACATACAAGGTTTCAATAAAGCTAGAATAAGAAGCTGTACTAGAAAGCAGTGAGGCACCCTGTCTAGCATATAGTAGCAATTCAGTAAAAAGCTGAACTGATCTCCACTCTTCACTCAGGAAGCCAAAGACAACATTCAAGCAATGACCCCTGTGGCCCCGGCCTGTGCTCCTGGCAGGTAATGCTAACTCAAGGTTGAACAGGGCTCTCTCAGTGCAATTCAGTTAACATGCCTTGAGTGTTCGCTGTGTGAAGGACCAGGCCAAGTCAGTATGAGGGCAGGAAGGACACAATCACAGAAGTACACCGTGTGGACCTGGACAGCCATGTGGGGAAAGTTAACCTTGACCCCTGTCACGTACCGTACATAACCATTAATGTGAGATGGGCACAGACCTAATTGTGAAAGCTAAAATTATTAAGTGTCTAGAAGAAAACACAGAATATCTTTGTGACTCTGAGGTAGGCAAAGGTCTCTTAGGACACAGACGGTAATAACCATAAAAGAAAAAAAGATACATTAGAGTTCATCAAAATTTATAACTTCCCGCCTTGCAAAGAAACTGTTAAAAAAAATGAACAGGTAAATGACAGAATGGGAGAAAATACTGACACAACACATATCTCACACAGGACTGGTATCCAGAAAATATAAAGAACTCCAACTTATCATAAAAATACTTGTAAAAATAAAAAATGGACGAAAGATTTGAGCAGACCTTTCACAAAAAAAGATACCTGAATAAACACGGAACTAACAGGCCCTGAGAAGACACACGACATCACTGTCATCCAGGAAAGGAAAAGCCACAAAGAGACACCATGATGTCCCCCCGGGACGGCTGAAGACAGCAAACGCAGTCAAGGCCTTGGGCGCCATGGCTCGTCGCCCAGCAGGGGCAGAGGGTGAGATGCGAGAGCCCTTCAGAAAAAGGTCCAGCGGTTTCTGTAAAGCTCAGCACACACCTGCCCCGGGACCCACCTGTTTCCTCCTAGGTATTAGCCGAGAGAAATGCAGGCACGTTCCCAGCAGCCTAAAGTGGAACGACCCAAGCTCCCATTACCAGGCTGCAGGTGGACGTTCGTGGTGTCTTCACACAGTGGAACGGCACCAGCAACGAGAAGGAAAGAACTACTGACCCAGACAACACCTCGGGCAGGCCTCAGACACAGTGCATGCACACAAGGGCCCACACAAAACACACGCCGCCTGTTTCGTTTATATTCACTTCCAAGAAGGTCCGGACTAAGCCGTGGCGAAAAAACTGGAGCGGTGGTTGCCTTCGGGAGTGGGGATGGTGACCGACCCAGAAGGTCCTGGTGTGATGGGAAAGTTCTCTATCTGGACCGTGATTGGTGACACCCAGGTATATAGCTCGTCAAAGTTCAGTAACTGGAACGTTAAGGATCTGTGCCTTTCACCACGTGTAAACGTTACGTAACCAACACTAACTCTAGTTATACGCACACAGAAGCGTCTGGGGTAAAACGCACTTACGTCTGCACCTTGTTTTGAAAATACATGTATGTGATGGGTGGACGGAGGAATGGACAGATGGACACGTGACAAAGCAGAGCAAAATGTTCCGTGTAGACTCTAAAGGGCAAGTATGTGAGTGTTTACAGTTCACGTGACTTTGCTGAATGCCTGAAAACTTGCCACATAAAGCGTTCGGGGAAGAGTCAGCTTCGGGTGTTAACAGCACATAGACGGCAGCCAGCGGGAGAACAGAGGGAGAAGCATGTCGTGCGTGGCAGAGATTCCGAAGGCTCCGTAGGGCAGATGGGGGCCTGCAGAAACGTGAGATGGGGAAGGCTCAGGCTCAAGCTAGGGCCTTTGCGGTGGAGAGGGCGGCCTAGGCAAGGCACCCGGTGGGCAGCGCACAGAGCGCCTGGGGTCTGGAGGGAGAACAGAGCGCCGGGGAACCAACCGCTCATGACGTTTGGGTGCCCTCCGCGGTGGAACGCAGAGCTTGGGGCAGGCCCAGGCCTGGACCCACGGACACGGTCACTCCCCCTGGGGAGCACGTTAGAGGTGGAGCTGACCCGTGCAGTCAAGCTTGGCCCTCGCGTCCCTGTGAAGTGTCACGTTCCCTCCACAAGCTGCCCACGTTCACAGGGCCCTGCTCTGTCCTCCGTGGCCGCACCTCAGGGGCACATGCCCCCCGCGAGGCCCACCTCCAGCCACTTCTGCGTCTCAGAGAACGGCAGTCATGGCAGCAGTGCGGGAAGAATGTAACACGCTCAGGGCAGTTTTAAATAAAATCCCATCAGAGGTGAATGGTTCAGTAACTGTGTGTGTGATGTGACTGGTAAAGAGAATCCACACGGAGAGGGATGGGGGAGTTACCGGGGCAGGGATTCTCCTGGAATATGGCTGCGGTGTCCTCGCTTTAATTAGATCAAAGTGTTTGGCAAGTGTCAACCTGAACTAACTTCGGCACAAAGAATTAAGAGAAACACAATGTTTTCAGGCAGTTCCACGAATAAGAAAAATTGAAATTGGCTTTTATGTATGTGGATGGTAAAAAAGATTCCAAGAACTCTGAGGTTTTTAGAAAAGCTGACGAACACGTCCCCTCTGTCTTCAAGTCTTAGTCTTAAAAGGGTGGTGATGAGACATGCAATTTCGCAGGAGCCCCGGGAACCCGGCTGGAGGTGCCGAGTCCACGAGCGGGTGAGTTTACACACGCTTCTCTGTGGACATCACCTGAGTCAGGGGCCAGGGAGCCGAAACAGTAAAACAAAACCGAGGGCAGCCTCACGCCTGAAAGGAGAAGCGTGGACGGCGATGTAGGAAAGGCAGGTGCGCCGGGCCTGCCGCCGAGTCCTCGCGGAAGGAAGGACAGCGGGCTTCCGCCTGCCCGCCCCCCTCGGAGCCACAGCGGTTGCGGAGGATGACTTTGTTTTCCTCCTCGTTTTACCAGAGAGGCAAATACGCTGATAAAAACTGGAACAAACCCGAACCTTTTGGTCCTGACTGCTCTGCTCAAACCACGTGTTCCGGGACCTCGAAGGACGGGGCAGCTGCCCTAAAAGGCCTGACGGCCCTGAGTTACGGTCTCGAGGGTCGCAGGCTGCGTCACGAGGCAGGAGGGGCTTCTGCTCGGAGGCCCCGGCACTGGGGCAGCTGGGGGGCAGGCCTCGCTGCCCAGCTCCGCGCCCGCTGCACCCCTCCGGGACCTGCTCCCAGGGCAGAGGGACGAGCAGCTGCGGACCATGGGGCGGCTGAACGCGGCACCCGGCAACCCCGAGGAGCTGGTCCGCGCCCTTCGCTGGCCCCGGAAGCCACGCGCTCTCAGCTGTGTTTCGGCTTCTCCCTTTGACTCCGTGGCGACCTCTGTACTGTTCCCCCAAACTCCTTTTCTGCTTGGTCAAAGTTGGTTCTGTTCCTTTCAAGTAGATTGCCAGCTGATGAAAAGATTGGTTCACATGTTATGAAGAGGGACTGAGTGAGGCCCGGGGGACACTGACATTTCTCTCTGATTAAGGACCAACTTTCTAGACTCACGGTTTAGACTAGAAGCAGGTGGTTTTTGTTTCTTCTTTTTTCATTTAAATGACCATGTCTTCTTTCCCACAGATAAAGTAAACAGGTGACACACAAACAGGCTTTCCTATCAGATTCCCTCTGTCCAAGCCCACTGGTGGGGAAAGGAGAGCGGCCCTGGCCTGAGCAGGGAGAGAGACGGCTCCGCCCGCAGGCCTGGCTGCTGCAGTGGGAGGTGGGCAGGGTGAGGGGGCGGGAACACTGCCCCAGCAGCTCCAGGGTCCTCCTTCCTGGTGGGATCGGGGAAGGGAACACCCTTCCGACTGTGGGCCTCAAGGTGCAGTGGAGGTGCATGGGTTGGGCACCCGTCAGGCCAGGCCCTCAATGCCTGAGGTGGCCGGGACGCGTAACCCGCGCCCCCCCAGTTCTTTTAGAATCGGAGATGAAAGCAACCATACTCTTATATTTCAGACGCAGCGCCAGTACTTGGCTTACATGAAGGTGTGTCTGCCGGGTTTCTGTTTAAGGTCTACAGGTGTCATTTATCTAGGGGACAACAAGCCAGCTCTGCAAAGCAGAGGAGCTGCCCTGCAGGAGCAGGCGCTGGGCAGTTAGGGTTTAGGCTGAGCGGAACGTTCCCTGGTTCCGCACAGCATCTTATAATTCAAAATTTCAGTCCATTCTCGTCCCTGACTATCCCGATGTCTTCCTCTGAAGGGTTACCAAGGAGGAAAAGAGTGGAAAGATGACTCTTCCTTAGGCACTGGCGCGGGGGCCTGAGCTACCCCGTCAGCCACCTGGTTAGGGACTTCAGACCAGTCACGTAACTTCTGGGGCTCCGTCTTCTACTAGAAGCAGTCTGAGCAGAGGCAGACTGGTAGAGTGAAATATAATGTCATCTACTTTGCTGGACTGTTATAAGGATTAAATAAAGTACATTTAACCATGGAAAAGGCTCCGTAACTGGTAACTGCTAACAGTAACCATCAGGTCGGAAGTTCAAGGGCTGAAGGATGAGGTTGCTTGTTTTTCTGCACAAGTTGAATTTCAAAAGCCTGGTCTCTGATTAAGTATTCAGGACATTATCATCAAACACAATCACAAGCTAATTACCCAGCTGATGAATCATTGCTTGCTTTGCTTTTCTCTGGCTTTTGCCATCTGCATTTTATGAGATAACTGTATCTACGGAAAGATGGAAACAGAAGAAGGAACTAGAGTCAATCCATTTCTACCTGTTAGCAGCTGTGATAAAAGGTTTATCAAGAAGAGCTCACTGGGATGATGGAAAAGTCCTGTCGCTGGACAGCGGTGATGATCGCACAGGGCCGTGAATGGCAACAATGGTACATTTTATGTTATATACGCTTAACCACAACTTAAAAAGAAGTGACCGGAACTACTGAGCCTGTGGTTCGCCTACATATTCAGCTGCCGTGGCTCCGTCCCGTTACCAAACGTCGGGTTATCCGCACGGACTGGGCAACGAGTGAGGAGTCTGCATGTCTCCACCACCACCCTCGGTTCTAAAGCCCATGGTGATAGTTCCCAGCTGCTTTTTATGCTGAAATAATTATATGTGTCAAACTTGGCTCAGACTGATGGAGAATTCCAGTACAAAGGCTGGCCTGGCAGTTTGAAGAGGCTGAAGCGAACTTTATGAGATCAGCACTCATTCCAGAGCTGTCTCTCCCGGGCCTCGGGCAGCTGGCTCATCTTTCTCTCCTTTGAAGGCTGCAGCTGCCCACACCTTTTCCTAAAGGTGGTTCCCGCTATCTGCGATCAGTTCTCGGGGGAACGAGGATGTCAGCCAGAAAGTGAAATTCCTTTCCTCCTTCAAACTCAAGAACTCTCTTGCCCCCTCGGCTGGGCTAATACCTGTCACACTGGAGACGTGGCTCTGCCTCTGGGGTCCCTGCCTGCAGGGCTTCCTGCTGGGTGGGAGCTAACCCAGCAAGGGGAGCCCACGGGCGTGCTCTGTTTACTAATCAGTTTATTCTAATTTCATCGTCAGATTCACCATTCCATTTCTGGGTTACAAAACATCTTGCCTTTTGAAGCTCCGTGCCTTCCTTAAACAAACACACCCACACGTTAAACATGTCCACACCCTCTGAAAAAACCAGCGCGTTTACAAAAGGAGGCCTCAGCCTTGGGAAGCCAGGTGCCCGCTGCCACTGCTTTCTTCCAGAAAGCGCTCAGCCACTGCAGAGGCCACGCTGGGTAAACAGCCAGGCAAGCGAAGGCGGAGGGGTTCTGTTCACTTGGCTGTTATTCAGGGTCGCCGTCCACCCTGTTACTTTAACTGTGTGGTAGGTCCCATAGCGCCACTGAATTCTAGGTCTGCTTCCCTGACGTGCTCTCCTCACGTATTCCTGTTACCGTGTGCAAGAAAAGAAGGTTTCTGCCAGTGAGTGTGTTGTGAAGTACCACAGCTGGCCCTGCGTTCATGCATTCTCACTCAGCAAATCTTATCTTGCCATAAAACCACTACTGTGTGGAAGGCAGCTGACACCTTGTCAGGTCTAGTTAGCCTGTGCGGCCTTTCAGATCTGTCTCTGTGATGTCCTGCCCGGGGAACACAACAGCATCTTCTCTGAGCATCAGCGTACCAGGCAACTCAGTCACCGAAAATTATGGAAGAGCAGAGGGGAGATACAGTGCAACATGCACGCGACTACTTCCAAAGCAAAAGCTTCCTGGCCTAGCCTGAAAGAGAAGCGTACGAGCCCAGCAGTCCACACAGGACGGGCCTGAGTCTGCATCCTGGTCCTGCTGCTCACCACGGTGTGACCCCAGGCAGGAAGACGTTACCTAAGCGTGCAGCACCCAGCACGGGGGCACAGTGCTGCTCATTATTGCTACGTTGCCAGCACTGCTCTCTCTCCTGTCCGTTCAACTGGAGAATACCAAAGTAGTAGAAGTTAGTCTTACTGGTAATGTCCAACATTAAAGTATCTTAGGAAAATCAGTACACAAGGCTACTGCAACATGTTAATAAAATTCCCACCCTGAAGTGAAAAAAAAACGTGCAGGAAGAAGACAAAAATGAATGTGGGGCTGAAATTCCAATTACTTTGAGGGTGTGATTTAAGATTTTAAGAATTTTTTAAAGCTCTGTTTTGTTTAAACTGCTTGAAGGGAAAATGTAAGTGGAGTTTAGCTATTGTCCTGACCCTACAGCTTAAACTAAACATACTCAGTGCTATAAGAAGAGGGATTAAGAAACTAAACGTGTCTTACTTGATGTACCCTGACATGTGATGGGGTCAAAAAAGAACTTGATCATGGTAGTCAAATGCTTTGAGATGTGCAAATTCTGAGATTAAGGAGGGATTATTCCATCTTACAAACTTTAATGTAAAGATGAACTGTTAAGCAAAGAAGAAAATTAGGTTTAGGTATAATCATGCCTTAATCTAGTTTCGTTATTAGCGATGTTACGTAAGAGTCACACGGGAGGAGTTTCTTTTGGAGATGGCTGAAGAGTCTCGAACACGGGAGATACCTTGCAAACGATCTTTCAGGAGATGGTCCAGTTAAACCAGGAGAAACCTTCCCGTCTCCGTGCTCTCTGGCAACATTCCCGGAGGTGCTTAATTAGCAAACGTCAGTTTCAATTCTTCCACTGAAATCTGCTCGAAGTCTCTACTAGTACGAGTTTACCCTTTATCAGTGGACTCTGGAGTGTAGATTCCTCAGTGGGTCCCCAGCGTCAGCCCCGCCACGATGCTTGTGGCCCCTAATTCCTGAGCCCTGGGAGCTCTGAGCCCCATCCTGTCAGCTGGGAGTGTAGGGTGAGAGCTTTGAGGAGGCGACACCTGCTTTTCTAACAGCACACTTGTACCCACGCGTCAGGAACATCATCTGTAACGACCATCTTTAAAGAGCACGTTATGATGTTTCCCCTGAGCAGTCAGAAGACTCCAAAGAATACTATCAACGTTCCTGTTAGAACGCTGTCTACGCAACATGATCCGGAAACAGAATAGTTGGTGTTTCTTGGAGTGAGTCCCCTACAGGGTATCTACCCGTAAGAGAAAGGCTGAGACCTCAGTGCAGTCAGGCTCCAGGGGCACTGTCCCAGATGCAACACAAAGGGAGACGGCCCATCCCATGCACGCAGCAGGCAGAGAGCAATCCGCTGCTGTTCAGAGAAGACGGCCAGGGAGTGCCAGTCTGCGGTCTAGGGTCATGCTTTGGACAGAAGCTGCCAGCATAGGGGGCTCTGTCCCTTCTGACGACAGTGGCTTGGTGCTCAGAGCCCGCGAGGGCACTGTGTCACCCGAAGCTCGCAGGGCAGCCGAGAGGGCTTCTGGACCCATCATGCTTCCATGGGCCGCAGAGCTGGGGGGAGATGCATCTTGGGTTAAAGGTGTCTCTGAAGTTGGGTTGTACTAGAACCTGTCTTTGAATTACCCTTGAGATCCCAGAAGAGGGCTGCGACCCACCATCTCTTCTGAGATGATCTGGGTCTGCCGGCTGGTGGCAGTGACGGGCTGGTGGGGCTTTGCAGGATTCCCAAGGCTTTGGGGGCAGGAAGGGTCCGGGTGGAATAGGTTCTGATGACACCAGTGAGCCTAGGAGCACGGCCCACCCAAAGTGAACAGTGGCTGAAAGCCTGTCCAGGGGGACGGGTGCTGGGAAAGGGCTCTGCACCACCGAGGGGGCCCATCGGCTTCTCCCGGCCTTACTTCTGTTCCCGGGAAGGGAGTCGCACGCCCCCCAGAGCAGCGCGGGTGCATTAAGGGGCCACTGTCCCCACTCCTCTCCGGAGAGTCACTCTCCTTGTGGCGTGCTGTCATCTGTTATAAACCTGTTAAAAAGCAGACTATCTGGGAGCGGGAGGGCAGGAGCAGAGGCTGGACCATGACGGCCAGTGAGCGTGCAGTGGACATACTCGCTCTCCCAGGGCCAGAACCACGCGGGGTGTGCAATGCAAAGTGCGGTCGACACGTTACAGGTTAAAATTCTGTTTAAAAC
The DNA here is from genome assembly GCF_951394435.1 of Stenella coeruleoalba. Classification (NCBI taxonomy): domain Eukaryota; kingdom Metazoa; phylum Chordata; class Mammalia; order Artiodactyla; family Delphinidae; genus Stenella; species Stenella coeruleoalba. Next base: position 2,774,466 of record NC_137164.1, read on the forward strand.
GTACTTTCCCAGAGGCTTTTTATCATCTTTGCTAGCAGAAATTATGTTGGTTGAATTTATTCACTGGAGCATTTGACAGTAAGATAGAGGGGGAAATCCAAGGGTAGTAGAGGCTTCTGGGCTAAGTTTAGAGCAGGAAAGGCCTGTCGCTTCCTGGTAGAGGCCGACTCCTCCTACCCAGGTGAAGAGACCAATGCGCATGTGCTTCCCACCGCCCTACACCCCAGATTATACACAGCGCCCATCGGTTTCTAGCACGCGGGACGCGGTTATCTTTCTGATGTGTCAACAAGACACCGTAACCCACAGGAGGTGCTCATTCCTGGGATCCCAAAGTCCATTTTTTCAGAAAAGTGAAAAACGGCGCTCTTTCCAGCAGGGCATTTCCCACGTTTTTGTTTTCTCCTGGTTTATCGTATCTTTGAAATACTGGCCTTGTCTTTCAGCCTCAGCTCTTCGCATCTGTAACTCTACTAATCTGTTCTCTCCAAGCTCCACCTTTGCTATTTATATGCAAAGAATGTGATGAGCTCTAGGAAGGGGGCAGCCTGCCTCCAGAACAGACTGGACACATGTCGGGGAGTGGACGCGGCTGCTAGCGTGAGGGGCGTGTCCAGAGCCCCCCGAGGCAGGCGGCCTGTCCTGCCCACTTGGGTCTGCACCCACCGCACGGCCCCTTCCCCCGGTGCTCACGGCCGCCTCGTCCACCGGTGCAGAGGACGCGAGTGCAAGGTAGCTGACGGGTCGGAGGGCTGAACCCCTGCAGTCCTGAAGCCCCCAAGCCGTGTACCCAGGCTCAGCCTACACGACCCAGAGGGGATGCTCTTCGTCATTCCTACAGGACGCTGCACCCCTCAAGTAAATGCAGGATCCGTATCGTTCTTATTTCTGTGTCCCTGAAATGCCTGGTTAGCAGCAAGTATTTGCTAAATATTCGCTAAGTTAAATGAATTAACTTCATCAACAACTAACATAAAGCTTTCTTCATTCAATCAGATTACTTACTGGTCACTAACACAGGACACTGCAGTAATACTTTTGAACGAAAGCCAGCGCCCTGGAGAGAGGTTTCAGTCTCAGGCCCGGAGGTGGTGTGTCTGAGAGAACTCGGCCCCGGAGGTCCCCACGGGCTCCGGGCGGAGCGGGACGGGGTGCGAGGGCTGCGGCCTGAGTCCGCTGCAGCAAAGCCCCGAGAGTGGACTCACCTCCGGTCACAGAGTGCAGCGCCCAGTGCCGGAAAAGAGGTGGCAGAATGCACCTCCGACCTCCCCCAGGGGGAAAGTATTCTCCACTTCAATGCCCGTTCCTTAAGTAACTTCAGTAATCTACCCAGACTGACTGGTCCTGCATCAGGTGAATTATAAAACACCAGGGCAGGCCTGTCTTATTGCGCCCTGTGGGACACCAGGTGTGTGTCGCGTAAGAAACACACGCTGCTTCTGGAGGCAAAGCTGTGCAGGGGGCAGAGCACCTCACAGAGCAAGTGGATGGCCTGGAGGGCAGCTCCCCCCCCCCCCCCCACCCAGGGACTGAGGCCGGGGAAGCAGGAGTCCTGCTGTGGGCGAGCAGGGCACAAAGGCAAAGCTGGCGTCCCGACTTCTGAGCAGACGTGGCGACTGAAGTCAGGGCAGAGGGCGACACTGAGCTGCTGGGTGACAGACGTCTTTCCTAGACCTGCTTCTCTTTTGCGTTATAAAAGTTGTATCACAAAAGATATTTGGGCCGACAAAATATTCAGAAAAAATCTCATAATGTGAATAAAAACCTGTCCCTTTTCTAATAATCATCACAATGTTTTTGAAGTAGAGTTGACTTACGATTTTCTTGTAGTTTCAAGTGTATAGCGCAGTGATTCAGGATTTTTATGAATTACAGTCAGTTATTACAAAGTGACGGCTCTAATTCCCTGTGCTGTACAGTGTATCTTGGTTGCTAATCTTCCTTATACATAGTAGTCTCCGTATCTCCTAATCCTCTACCCCATCTGGCCGCTCCCTCCCCCCGACTGGTAACCACTAGTTTGTTTTCTAGATCTGTGAGTCTGTTTCTGTTTTGCTGTATATGTTCGTTTTACTTTTTAGATTCCACATATAAGTGATATCATACAGTATTTGTCTTGCTCTGTCTTATTTCACTAAGTATAATATTCTCTAGGTCCATCCACGTTGCTGCAAAGGGCAGAGTTTCATTGTTTTTATGGATGAATAATAATCCACTGCGTGTGCGTGTGTGTGCGTGTGTGTGTGTATCACATCTTTTTATCCATTCATCTGTGGATGAACACTTGGGTTGCTTCCATGTCTTGGCTATTGTAAACAGTGCTGCTATGAACACTGGGGTGCATGTATCTTTTCAAATTAGTGTTTTCGTTTTGTTCTACATATATACCCAGGAGTGGAACTGCTAGATCATACCGTAGCTCTATTTCTAGTTTTCTGAGGAACCTTCATACAGCTTTCCCTAGTGACTGTACCAATTTACATTTCCACCAACAGTGCATGAGAGTTCCCTTTTCCCCACACTCTCTCCAATATTTATTTATAGACGTTTTGATGACGGCCATTCTGACCAGTGTGACGACACTTCACTGTCGTTTTTATTTGCATTTCCTTAATAATTAGCGATGTTGAACATCTTTTCATGTGCCTGTTGGCCACAGGTCACAGATGACCTGTATTCAGGCCATCTGCCCATTTTTTGATTGGGATTGTTTTTTTGATACTGAGTTGTATGAGCTGTTTATATATTTTTTATATTAACCCCTTGTTGGTCATACCATTTGCAAATATTTTCTCCTATTCTGTAGGTTGTCTTTTTGTTTCATTGATGGTTTCCTTTGCTGTTAAGCTTTGAAGAGACTGTCTTTTCTCCATTGTTTATTCTTGCCTCCTTTGTTGTAGATTAATTGACCACAGGTGCGTGGGTTTATTTCTGGGCTCACTGTTCCACTGATCTGTGTGTCTGTTTTTGTGCCATTACCACACTGTTTTTATTACTGTAGCTTTATAGTACAGTCTGAAGTCTGGGAGGTTATGCCTCCAGCTTTGTTCTTTTTTCTCAGGATTGCTTTGACAATTCTGGGTCTTCTGTGGTCCTACACAAATTTTAGGATTATTTATTCTAGTTATGTGAAAAATGTCATCAGTATTTTGACAGGGATTGCATTAAACCTGTAGATTGCTTTGAGAGGTATGACCATTTTAACAATATTAATTCTTCCTATCCAAAGCACTGGATATCTTTCCATTTCTTTGTATCATCTTCAGTTTCCTTCATCAGTGTTTTATAGTTTTCAGTGGCTAGATCTTTCACCTTCTTGGTTAATTTATTCCTAGGTATTTTATGCTTTTTGATGTGATTTTAAATAGGATTTTTTTGTTTTGCTTTCCCTTTCTGATAATTATTAGTGTACAGAAAAAGCAACAGACTTCTGTATGTTAATCTTGTATCCTGCAACTTTACAGAATTTATTTATTCTAATAGTTTTTTGGTGGAGACTTCAGGGTTTTCTATATAAAATATCGTCATCTGCAAATAGTGACAGTTTGACTTCTTCCCTTCCAATTTGGATGCCTTTTCTTTCTTTTTCTTGTCTGACTGCTGTGGCTAGGACCTCTAATACTATATTAAATTGATGGCAAGAGTGGGCATCTCTGCCTTGTTCCTGAATTTAGAGGAAAGGCTTGTTCGTCTTTTCACTGCTGAGTATGATGGTAGCTGTGGTCTGTCATAAATGTTCTTGATTATGTTGAGATATATTTCCTCTATACCAACTTTGGTAAGAGTTGTAATCATGAATAGATGCTGAATTTTGTCAAATACTTTTGCTGTGTCTTTTGAGACGATCATTTGATTTTTATTAACGTGTTGTACCACACTGATTGACTTGCGAGTACTGAACCATCCTTGCGGACCTGGAATAAATCTCCCTTGATTATGGTGTATGATCCTTTTTACATATTTTGGATTTGGCTTTCTAATATTTTGTTGAGAATTTTTGCATCTATATTCATCAAAGATATTGGCCTGTAATTTTCTTTTTTTGTATCGTCTTTGGTTTTGGTATCAGGGTAATGGTAGTCTTGTAGAATGACCTTGGGAGTGTTCCATTCTCTTCAATTCTGGGGAATAGTTTGAGGAAGATAAGTATTAGCTTTTATTTGTATGTTTGGTAGAATTCCCCTGTGAAGCCGTCCAGTCCTCACTTTTGTTTGCTGGGAGTTTTTTAAAACTACAAATTCAGTTTCACTACTAGTGATCAGTCTGTTCAAAGTGTTTCTTCCTGATTCAGTCTTGGCATGCTGTATGTTTCTAGAAATTTGTCCATTTTTTCTAAGTTGTCCTATTTATTGTCATAGTATTCTTTTATGATTTTTTATCTCTGTGGTATTGGTTGTTATTTTTCCTCTTTCATTTACTTTGTTTCTTTGGGTCCTCTCTCTTTTCTTCTTGGTGAGCCTTGCTAGAGGTTTGTCAATTTTATCTTTTCAAAAAAAACCCCAGCTCTTGGTTTTACTGATCTTTCCTATTTTTTATCTCTATTTATTTTCTCTGATCTTTATTATTTCCTTCCTTCTCCTGATGTTGGGCTTTGTTGGTTCTTCTTTTTCTAATTCTGTTAGGTGGTAGGTTAGACTGTTATATGAGATTTTTCTTGTGTTTCAAGGAAGGCCTGTATTGCTGTGAACTTCCCTCTGCTTGCACTGATTTTGGAGAGTTGTAGTTCCACTTTCACTTGTCTCGAGGTATTTTCTGATTTCCTCTTTGCTTTGTTCACTGACCCACTGGTTTTTATAGAGTCCACGTGTTTGTTCTTTTCCCATTTTTCCTCCTGTAACTGATTTCTAGTTTCATACTGTTGTGGTTGGGAGAAAACGCCTGATATAATTTGTCGTCTTCAATTTTTTGAGAATTGTTTTGTGGCTTAGCGTGTGATCTATACTAGAGATCATTCCATGTGCACGTGAGAAGAATGTGTATTCTGCTGTTTATGGATGGAATGTCCTGTAGATATCTATTAAGTCAAACTAGTCTGTTGTGTCATTTAAGACCACTGTTGCCTTACTGGTTTTCTGTCTGGATTATCTGTCCGTTGATGTAAGTGGGGTGTTAAAGTCCCCTAAGATTATTGTATTATTGTCAGTTTCTCCCTTTATGTCTGTTAGTATTTGCTTCATATATTTAGGTGCTCCTGTCCTGGGTGCCTATATGTTAATGAGTGTAATATCCTCTTCTTATATTGAGTTCCTTTATCATTGTATAATGATATACAATCTTCTTTGTCTTTTGTATAGCCTTTGTTTTAAAGTCTGTTTTATCTGATCAGTATTGCTATGCCCACTGTCTTGTCATTTCTGTTTGCATGAAATATCTTTTTTCATCCCCTCACTTTCAGCGTGTGTGTCTTTAGCTCTGAAGTAAGTCTCTTGTAGGCAGCATATAGAAGGGTCTTGTTTTTTTTTAATCCAATCAGCCACCCTATGTCTTTTGATCAGAGCATTTAGTCCATTGACATTTAAAGTAATTACCGATAGGTATGTACTTACTGCCATTTTTTTCCTTGTTTTCCAGTTGCTTTTTTTAGTTCTTCTCTGTTCATTTCTTTTTGTTTTTTCCCTTGTGGTTTGACGATTTTCTTTAGTAGTGTACTTGTTTTCCTTTCTTTTTAGTTTTTGTGTATCTATTGTAGGTTTTTGATTTGTGATTACCATGGGGTTTATCTATACACTGATCTATAATTTTACCTACTTGTTTGAAACTGATAGTCATTTAACTTCATATTCTAGAAGATCCACATTTTTTACTCCCCCCCCATTTTGGGATTCTGATGTCATACTTTATATTTCATGTTTATCACTTAACTGCTTATTATCGTTACAGTTGCTTTTACATTTTTCTTGTCTTTTTATCTTCGTACTGGCTTATTTAAGTGGTTGATCTCAGTCCTTACGGAGTTTTCCCTTTTCTGTAGATTCTTACTTCTTTTCCACTTAGAGAAGATTCTTTAATATTTCTTTTGGGGTAGATTTAGCATTGATGAACTCTTAGTTTTTGTTTGTCTGAGAAGTTCTCTCTCCTTAGATTCTAAATGAAAATCTTGCTGGGTAGAGTATCCTAGGTCGCAGGCTTTTCCCTTTCAGCACTTTGAATATATCATGTCAGTCTCTTCTGGCCTGCAGAGCTTCTGCAGAGAAATCAGCTGGTAGCCTTATGCAAATTCCCTTGTATATGATTATTTTTTTCTTGCTGCTGCCTTTAGGCTTCTCTCTTTAACTTTTGCCATTTTAATTATAATGTCTTGGTGTGGGTCTGTTTGGGTTTATCTTGTTTGGGACCCTCTGTGCTTCTGTATCTGGATATCCATTTCCTTCTTCAGATTTGGGAAGTTTTCAGCCATAATTTCTTCAAATACATTTTCAATACCCTTTTCTCTCTTCTGGGACCCCCTATAAATGTGAATGGTGGTATGCTTAATGTTATCCACAGATCCCTTAACCTTTTTTAATTTTTTTACATTTGTTTGCTATATCTTCCAGATCCCTTAAGTGTTCTTCTGTATTGCTTAGTCTGCTATTCATTCTGTCTAGTGTTCTCTAATTCACTTAACAATTTTATTACCAATGCTTTCAATTCTTTATCTGATAAATTATTTCTGTTTTATTACTTTTTTCAGGGGTTTTCTCTTATTATTTCAATTGAGAGCAATTCCTCTGCCTCTATGAATTTAGGTGCAACAGTTTCCTATTGTGGTCTTGAAGGGACCATGTTCTTATGAGGGGCTGGCCCTATACAGACTGTGAGTGTCTGATGCCTTTGGTGGGAAAGTTGATCTGATGTGGACACAAGCCATGTCTTCCTCAGGGTGTGCTGGAAGCTATCACCTTGGTAGGGGTGGGGCTGGAGCTGGGTGTGAAGCAAGACTTCCCTTCTGCTCAGTGGCCATCACTGCCCTACTGGGGGTGGGATCTGATCCCAAGGTGCTGGAGCAGGAGCCCCAAGGGTCAGGCCTGGGCTGGCTCTGCTCCCTGTACATGTGTGCTTTCCCTGCTCCCTACACTGGGACCCTTGCTGCAGAGGCAGGGATGCTGAAGCAAGGGGGCCTGTGCAGGCTGTCGGCACATGCTGGCTGCAGCCAGAGGCCTGGGCTGTCTCTGACGCACGGCCTGTGCGGTGCCCGCCGTGTTCCCTGGCTCTGTGGAGAAAGCCTCAGGCGAGAGTCCCCTTTGTCCCTCACAGCTGCCCCTGTCCGTTGTAGGGCCGCACTGCAGGGCGGATGGGGCCTCCGTGCACACGGGGCTGTGAGCTGTGGTGGAGCAGCTGCTGTCAGAGTTCTGGGCTGGGGGGACTGCTTGAGTGGGTGCCAACACTGGCTGCCACCACCCTGTCCAGGCTCTGTCCCAGTGGCCTCTGGGTCCCACACGAGTCTGCTGCCACCACCCTGTCCAGGCCTGTGCTGCCCAGTGACATGGGGTATGTGGGGCTGGAGCGTGCACTGAGGCAGCCGGCGGAAACCTGGCCAGCGCCAGAGAAGCCTTCAACCCGCCCTTTCCTCTGTGCCTCGGGGCTTGTGCTGGATGCCAGGACAGAGGTGCCCAGTCTGCAGCTCTCACTGCCCAGAGCAGGTCTCTTGTGCCATCTCTTTTCCTCTGAGTCCCCTTCCAGGGGCACAGGTCCAGACCCGATCACTTTTCTTCCTTTCCTACCCCATTACAGCCTTGCTTGTACAGGAGTCCTTCTGCCAGTTTCCAGTTAGTTTTCCGTGAGACTCATGCCACACGTGGATGTATGTTTGATGTGGTCCTCGGGGGAGGTGAGCTCCATGCCCTCCTCTATTCCACCATCTTGTTCGATCCCCCATAATCACGTCGTTAATGGCTGCCCTTCCAGGTGAACTCTAACTTAAGTGTGCATTAACGCAGCAGGTACCCACGATGGTGTGCACAGCACACCCTGCTGCAGGCGCCAGGGCACAGCGCGGGCCTAGCCGTCTCCTCCTCTCAGAGAGCCGAGGCTCGACTCTGGTGCCCCTTGTCTGTGACACCCTGGGAAGGAAGACCCCAGAGGTGAGGTGCCCTTCTCGTCACACTAGGGGTCGTGACCGCATGACTCGCCTTGCTGGTGCTGACCCTGAACACCTGGCCGAGGCAGAGTTCCATGTAAAGTCTCTCTCCCTTCCTTCCAGAGCACAGTATGAAAGGGGGAGGTCACCGCGCAGCCCACACTCGGGGGGCAGGGGGCACCTACAGAACCATCTGAACTCTCCTGCACGGGAGGTCTGCCCTGCTGATTCATTCCATCGTTCCTGTCAGGCGGGCTCATGGATACACACTTATACTTGGTACTATTTCCCAATGCTGCCTTAGTTACTTTTTTGCTCAAATTGTTAACGTTCTGGCCATTGAGGTTTCGTTTATAGTGGGCGCCTGTCCCTCGTGACACACATGCCCATCCTCGTGTGTATTCCTGAGCACCTCCTCCTTCCTGGCGCTGCAGGACGCTGCAGGCCAGCCCTGGAGTCAGCCCTTCCCCCAAGGAGCCCTGCTTCCTCTAGGGGAGAAGGTGTCAAACCAAGCTCCGGGCACTTCCTGCTCCTAGGACCAAGGAGAGAGGTTACCATCGCACACTGTTTGTATTAATCTCCTTGGGGGACGAGGGCGACCATTTGGAATACACACCACAGATTTCTGGCTTGTTTCTCGAATAAGAGTGCGACGTACGACGTAGTAAGAAGAGGTGATATAGGATAGTTAGGGCAACGCCGAGTGTGTTCTGAAAGCCACGAAGCTCTGCGGAAGTGTGAGCTCTTGCGATTTTCATCAGCGTACGGTGAGGCCTGGGGCTTCTAGACTTTGGTTCCACAAGTCAGTCTGGCGACACAGAACAGACTGAAGGGAGCTTCGCCGAGAATTTATCTACTATTCCTTTTCATCTTATCTGATGTTTCGTCCTTTTTAAAACTCTGTCAAGTTCTAATGTTATATCTCTACTTTCATACTGCTTTGGGCCAAAAGTCATAAAACTAAGAGTTCCTTTTCTGGAAAGGAGAACAGAAATAAAGCTGTTTAATGTTTTAAAAGAACCACTTGGAACGCTAAGATCTTGGGCTTTAACCTCTCCTTTCCCCACAAAATCCTTTGTGCCAAGGCTGCAGGCGAGCGCACACAGGCTCCATTACCAGAGGCAGAAATGTGAGACTCGGTGGGCACCGTGCTTACGCGGCTGTGGCGAGAATCACCCCATGGGAACGACGGTGACTCAAGTTGACAGCTTTGCCACAGAAGTCTAAAGAGCTTATATGGAAACAGATCACGGAACATTTTACTGCTCCTCAGTGGCCGTCAGGCAGGCCTCACCAGTGTCAACGTGAAAACACACACAGACTTTGGGGATCACTGAGGCCTCAAGGCTCAGGCCACTGACATCTTCACATTCTAAGACCAACTCAGTCTCACGTCAGCCTTCAAAGATCGCCTGAGGAAGACGCAGGCATCGGGAGGAAGGTGGCAGGGAGGAGAACGAGCCTCGTTACCTATGGAAAGGGGGAGATCAGACCTGCTTTAGAGGGATTAAATGAGCAGCAAAGCAGGAAGCACCCGGCAAGTGCAGATTTTTCAATGTGTTGGTTTTTTCCTAGTTATTTAAAGATAAGTAACATCTGAACCTAAAAACTCAACAAGGGCCATTTACTCAAGAATTTCGGATAACGTAAAAGAAAGATAAAGCAGTTTACACTGGAAGATGTAACCTCCTGTGGGGACTTCACCTGTCCTTCTTTAACTGCTGAAATAATGCAGCTCCGACCCCCAACAGCTGTATAATCCCCCTCTTCTACCTGCTGTGGGAGAAACAATTCTCGTTCCAGGTGGCTACCAGGTATTACCTCCTTGTTACAAACTCACTGTTTGTTTATCTTTCTAGAGACATTCATTTTCTGAAATGGTCTGCAGAAACTGAACTCTGGGTCATGTTCACCACAGCACACCTAAAAACTTTTCTAGTATATGGCAAAATGAATGAAAATGTCCTATCATCCTGGTTTATTTTAAGCAAAAACTAAGTTCTCTTATTACTAAGAAATGGGATACTTAAACGAGAAAACACTGTATGGAATGTACACAGAGTTCAACTCACCCCAGAATCCTTGGCAGTTAGAAGAGTTGAATTCAGTCAGGTGTGTTGCCACCCTGTGTTTTAGTGGAGGATTAAAGTAACTGAATATTCTAACATCCTTATATGTGCTATGGATGTGTTTAAAACTAGATAAAGACACAATTTCAACCTGCAGATTAGAAAAGTGTTTGTTTTGAAGTCAAATCACGTTTTGCGTCCCTTAGGGAAATCGACTTGGTCGAGGAATTTGCTCAGTACCGGAGCTGGCAACTGCAAATCCAATTCTGTTTTACTGTGCGACGTGACCGCTCCCCTCCTCCCCGCGCCCCCAGGAAGGAAATGCTTTCTTAACCACTTTTGGTTTCTTCCATGGCGTTTAGAGTTTTGAGAGGAAAGAACTATGGGCCCTTGAAGAGAAGTCTGTGTCGCCGCACGTGGATCTTCCCCGAGGCTCCCGGGCGGCGCTCCCTTCAGACCTGAGGCGACTCTGAAACAGGCCAGCGAGCTCAAGGTTCACCTGTGAGGCGTTTATCGTTCAAAGATCAAAGCACGGCCGTGTTTGACTTGAGTAGGTCATACAGAGAGCCCCAGCACAACTCACGGTATCCTGACTAAGGAAGGGCTCGGCGTTCGCCTGCAATGTTGTGTCTCAAGTAAGGAGGTTGAGAAAGGCGGCACTTGGTCACAGAGGTACATAACTGAAAGGTACGGATTCTGTTTCTTTACCTTCTGCTACTTAACATAATTCTTTACATTTACCTAGTAAGTAAATAAAACAGATGAAGCACCTATCACGACGCTGAGTAATTTCACAGTCACTCCTCCTAGGGCCACCCCGATGCTATGAGCCATCATGCAGGACGCTCCTGCTTTGGGGGTGCAGGCTGGCCGTTCGCACACAGGAAGAGGGGACGCCACTGCTGATCTTGTCTTACAAACCAACCCTACGGAGTGACAACTGGCCTAACGCCCTCTTGCGCGTGGCCCCATTCATCCGCCGTGTAACGATCACGTGAATTAAGGAGGTCCGGTGGAACACTGAGGAAAAGGGTAACCCTTAGAAGCCGAGCAGTTCTATTGCTGGTGTTAGCTGTGGTCTGAATACATTCTCATTTCTAGTTTGAACCACAGGCTTGTTTTTCTCTCGTGGAAAAATATTTTTTCTTCACACAAAAATGTTTCATATGAAGAACAGAATTTCCAGAGAGATGATACAACCATCTTGGAAGCGGAGTAGGAAAATACACCAACCAAAAGACAAACACTGAAAAGGATTTAATATTTTTCTTTTGCTGGAGCCATATGTAAGCTAATATTTATGTGCAGACGGCGTTTAGACCCTGGTGTCAGGAAGGATAAACTAAGCACCGCTGCTGAGAGAGCTTTCCCACCAGAACATCCGCGTGAGAACCAGCCCTGGAGCCTCTTCTGCCCCCACTCACAGCGGGCTGTCCACGCAGCACCACAAACTACCAGCCCAAAGGGCGCCATGTAGACCATCACGAGCCAAGTAATTTCACTGTTACGGAGTCCACAGGGGCCCGCGGCCGGCAGTCCTACCCAGGGAGCTGCTCAGAGCTCCGGCCCTGTGGTCGGAAGTCCCAGGCTCCAATCCTGGTGGGGCTCCTCCGTCTCTGCTGCACCACAGGGCCGGGGCCTGAGCTGTTCCACCATCGGTAAGAAGGTACTGAACACCCCACCTGAGAGGGCTGCTGGAAGATTTCATTAATCAGGACACGAAACCCATTTAAAACAGTGACTGGACGTAGCAGAATTCAACAAGGGCCGGCAGGATCAGCCAGAAAAGGGGGGGGCGTCACAAGCCTCCTCGTCGAGAGGGTGACCCGAGGCGCAACCACAGATGGGAGACCGGGCATCACCCCCAAAGCACAGCAGGGCTGGGCCGCAGGAAGCTGCCGGCAGACCCGCTCTGCGCACCGGCGCGGCAGGGGGCAGACCGAGCCTGGACGAACACATCCTCCCAGAAAAGCTGACGGAATCGAGGTCCCCAGCGGGATTTTGCCACCTCCAGTGCCTGGCACGTGAGCAGCTCTCGGCCACTGGGCTGGATGAATGAGCAGCTACAGCCCTGCCCGAGGGGACAGCAGGTGCAACAGATGTGCGCAAGGGACGTCCCCTCAACCCATCACGAGCAGGACTGCTCCGCTGCCGCTAGGAAGACGTCATCCCCTAAATGCACTTTCATCAGGTAGTCAGAGGGACCGGCTGCACGGAAATGCCGGCATCCCGAGAGCACCCAAGATCACCCACGTTTCCTTGAAATACTTGTGAGAACATTCTAAGGAACATCATGACGGTCACTTCCATTCACAATTAAATTCTCAGTGGAGATACTTAAAAACACATAGGAAAACAAGCATCTGAGATGTCTAAGACTGAATTCGGTTCTAGTTTTTTGAGTAAAAAATCCACCCTGATGCCTTGGAATTTCTAACAGATGTATTGCTAGGCTTTCATAAGGGAATAAGAAATGAGTATTAAAATCTGAAAGCAAATTTTCTGAGGATTCACAATAACTTAACAGTTTCCTATTAGAGTGTTAGTAACATTTTGAGAGTTAAAGCCTGAAATTTTTTCTCAACCTAAATAAATCACACTAACTTATTTGGGACACCATGAAACAGATGCTCAGAACAAAGTGCACAGCTGAAGCATCATGTCTTTAAAAGAAAAAACAAATAGACAAAATTGGAAACATCTTTCATTACAGATGACACGAAACAAAACCCAAAGTGCTTATGTTAACACACAAACCTTAAAAAAAAAAAAAAAGCGCGTCTCAGTGGGCTTACCTTGCACCATGAGCAGGGGCTCCTTGCCCCCGCCGTGCGCCAGCATCTCCCGGCGGTAGCGCTCCCCCGCCGCCCTGGGGAGAAGAGGACTGTCACTGGAGCCTGCACGCACCCACCCACACCCGCCTGAGTCCCCCAAGTGAAGCCACACTGATGTCAGATTCAGAAAAGCTGCCATGCATTATCTTCTGGCTTCTAAAAATCTCATTCCGATTTTTAACGTACTCTACGAAGACAGACCAGTGGTGATATAGTTACTGTAAGAGCAAGCCTGCTCTTTCTAGAAAGGGTTGTTTAGTTTATGTGGTACAGAACAGGTAGAAAATCGTACCCCATTCTCCATCATCTATAGGATTATTCTAAAGTGAGATTCGAAATCATTTATGCTCTCCTCTCAAAAAAGAATTTGAAATGGCACCCAACAGAGAGAAAATAACACTGTGACCTAAGAGTAAAGTCAGAAAAGCTGTCAGGAGAGGGTTCATTACAGCAGGAAGCCCTGGCTAAGGATAACAGAGAACACTTGCGGTCCGTGCTGCTCTTCACCAGCTGGATTCAATAAGGAACAGTGTCCCTGACACTCGAAGGGGGGCAGACAGAAATCCTCTAAATTAATGGTTACTCTCTTTTTAAATAGAAAATGCAATTCCTTTAATGCAAAGAACTGCAGTTAAATAAAGTACGTTTTCACTCCACTATTTCTGGAGGATCTTTCCATGGGCAATTTTGCGAATATGGTCTCTAATCGGAAATGCTGCCAGCACTTCACTCTCAGCAGCAGGATGACATCGAACGCTTGTCTTGGCTCCGCCCTGAAGGGAGCACTGAGGCCCCGAGGCCCCGAGGCAGGGGGCGTGGACAGGGCAGCTGAGAGGCCCCGCCTGGCCTCGGCTTTGCTGCTTCCAACCGGGAGACTTCTCAGAACTGGGATCAAAAAGGATCTTTTGGTAGAGGTTAGAAATTTTCTAGTCCACTGAGTATTTTTACTAGCTTACTTTTTTACATGCCCGTAAAAGTATAGCAACTGCATGTCTAGGCGAGAATGCATACATAAACAGATATAAATACTGGGGAATACATGTATTTAAAAGCATGTGGTTTTCTAGTAAAGTGTGATTCCTTTAAACGAGATAGTATTTTGCCGATTTTACAGAAATCTTCAGTGAAGAATTATAATGCCCAGAATTGATTTATGGTACTCAATTTTGGCTTCAGAGCCTTTGAAGATAATAAAATTTTAAAAAGTAGACCAAATGTCTACAGTGTGCAGAGGGCTGAAGTCACAATAGCATGTGGGTACCAAGCTGTAAAACGTTTAAAAATTCTATTACATCAGACTCGAGTTCAAAAGATCCTGGAACTGAAGGCGATGATGAACTGCCGAGAAAACCCGAGCCTTGGCCAACGACATGAAGAGCTACAGGGTCGGGCGGGGGGTGAGGGCCCGGGAATCAGCAGACCTGGTTCCCATCTGAGTCCAGCTGGTCCGCTGTGAAGCCCTGAACGCATCACCCCCTCTGAGCCTCGGTTCCTCTTATGAAACTCCGGCTCCGCCAGGGCTGCTGGGACTAACGTGATAACCTGCGTGGGAAACGCGAGGGCGCTCCCGGCATCTAAGGGGCCATGGGCCTCAACCTGCGCAGTGAGGCCTCCTGACCGTGCGACCTGTGTGGTGCAGGCAGACCGCTCTGAACGACTGTGAGACCAGGTCTCAGTAGTGCTTTGCTTTCCAAGGAAGCTCCTTCTAAGGACCCGTGGAACCAGAAGCTGGCTTCCCCGGGCTCCTGCTGGGGAGGGCCCCCGGCATGCAGCAGCCCCAGCGTCCTGCGGGGACGCAGCAGGCCATGAAACCCCCGTCTCTTTACCTGTTGAACGGATCCCGGAGAAAGCACTCCCTCCAGACCATGGACGCCACTGCCCTGGACACCAGGTAGGAGTAGTATTTGGCACCGTAGCCCACGAGGTGGCTGAAGCGCAGCTGCCAGGCCTGCCGGACAGAAAGGACACAGGAGGCGGTGAGGCCACATCCAGACGCCGTGTGGGCCCAGCGCAGGGAGGCACACAGGAAGCTGCAGACGTGCCCGTGACATGGCACCCCAGGGGGCCGGCCTCACGGTGGTCACTTTCCATGTGGCGCACACTGTGAGGACGGCAGTGAGTCCCCTCAAAACCCGCATGCCGAGCCCCAACCCCCAGAACCTCGGAGTGAGGCTGTTTGTGGAGACGGGCCTCTAGAGGTGACGGAGGTAAAACGAGGCTGCCGGGGCGGCCCCAGGCCGCCAGGGCTGGATATAGGTCCTTGTGCGACGGGGGAGACCACGCCAGGACGGGGCAGTAAGGCGGCCTCAGCAGAACCAACCCTGACACCAGACTGTTCTGTACAGGTTCACTGCCCCGGACTCGTGTCTGGCAGAAACAGAGGGAGGATGCCCAGACACGCAGCGTAGCGTCAGCAACAGGGCAGCACGCGTGTCCCATGATTCCGGCCTGCTGGGAAGCCTGGCCACTGGGTCGGGAGAGGGCGCTCTGGCCTGGCACCGGGTGCCGTTCTTTTTGAGGACAGTGACGTTGTTACTGTAAAAAAGGCCACGTGAGTTCCCAGGGAAGAATACCCTTCCATTGGAAAACTCTTTTCCTGCAAATACTGTTCTTTTTCTGGACCTACAAGCTGAAAACAAGTAGGTTCTGGGTGGTTAGTAGGAAGAGGGTTATCCAAGTGCAAAGGCATAAGCTGCCCACAGCACAGTCATGACACCACTGCTACAAAAGCCAGAATTACAGAAGCCATCCTCAAATGACACAGTTGTGACTTAAACATTTTTACTTTACTGAAACAAATCTGACATGCAGCAATACTCTGCTGTCTTTTCATGTGTGCTTTAGCTGACGGTAAAATTGTTAGGAAAAAAAATCGAAGCCTAAGTTTTTAAACTAAGGTAAATTATCTAATAAATCTTTTCACCTCCTGGAAAATTATAAAGTTTAATCATCACCACAAATGTTTAACTAGATAAACAATTTCCACCTAACTGATCAAGCCACAAACTACAAGCGAACAGACAGTTCCCTGCTGACGGCGGGGCGGCGGATCCGAGGACACCTCAGAGTCCCCCACGTGGCACACAGGGGCCCGGCGCTCTGAGTGGCGTCCAGCACCTCACGACGGGCGCTCGGCCTGGGCTGGGTGTAGGGCAGGCCGGCCAGCTCTCAAGCTAGAGCTGGAACAGGAGGAGGTCTGGCAGAGGGAACGGGAACCCTCGGGATCCACCCTCCCCTTCCAACCGGGAAGCGACTGGAAGCAAGGGGGGGCTCGCGAGCTGTGTCCCTTCGTCTGTGTGGGACACCTCGCCCGGCCCTCTGTGAAGGCGAGACCCCGGGGGGGGGGGCACCACAACCCAGGGCGGTGGTCCCCGACTCCACACGGCCACCACTGGTGCTGGACGGTACACTCGCAAGGCTGTCACAGTAACCAGACCCCCAGGCACAGGTGCCGAAGCCCGGCAGCTCGCCCGGCAGGATCCACACCTGGATACCTGGACACAGAGAGTCCACGGCGTCTGCCTCCCACCTGGACAGAGCTACTCAGGCATGGCGCACACCTTGCTGTCTTGTTCTTAAATTACAGGTTTCCATACCTCAAGACACGCTAAGTAAGTTATACCACCGGACACCTTTCACCAGCATAAGCTTACGGCACGCTAAGACCTACAATCCCATTGCTGTCTGACCACAAACAGCTGGACTCCTGATAATTCAGCCTAATGTTAAGTCCTTGTTACCACTACACTCATTCACCTGGAAAAATAAAAGACAGCATCTCATTTTAAGCCCTGGAATTATGCTGTCCTCTTCCTTTTATCTCCGAGTTTCCTTCTTCCGAAAGGGACCTTTGCCAGATGAACGGAAGTTTTCACCCATACTCTGAAGCGCAAGGTGAGGATCTGGTCTTCAGAACAAAGGACTCAGAAGCCTTTGCACTTTCTCTTTTGTTCTGACTAGAGGTGGGAACCGTCCCATCCTCACACGAGCCCTCCATCCGTCTGTCCTGAGTTACACAACCTCAGCAATCCGCACTTCAGACAAAACCTTGGAGCGGGAGTGGCAGCGCGGCGGGGGCCCCGTGAGCACAGCCGCCAACTGGAGCCCTGGGCAGGAGGCCCTCCGGGGATCCCTACCTGCTACAGCCCCCTTCTTACCCATGATATTCGTCTGTCCAAATCAGAGACGGGCCCAGGAATGGAAAGGAGCAAAGCAGCCAGTTACTTACACCTGGTTTCAGTTTCAGGCCTAGATGGGGGACTCGTGCAGAGCCAGCACCAATAACTACATGTCAGAAGTTGAGTGACCAAGCTAATCGTTGCTATTATCCTCTCAAACAGCACATCATTTCTCCACTTCCAGTTACACATGTATAAGTGCATTTAACTAAAATTTTAAAACAATCTTATTACTAGAATATTAAACCACCACATGAGAACAGAAACGACATCACTGCTTTCTTGGTTTGGGTCACACAGAACTGAAACTTCCTTAAGAGCAAGGTCCACGAGGCTGGGCCTGTGTCCAGATTCAGCACGGGGCCTGGGGCACAGCAGGAACTCAGCAGCTGTGCTGGATGGGTGGGCAGACAGGTGGACAGACGGATGGACACTACAGGATTCTGTCCCAGGGATGCTCCGTGTTCCCGACAGACTGGACTTTGGACTGAGATGAGGAGTAACATCCAGACCACGAGCACGAGGACATCACAGCGCTACAAACGCATTCTGGATCTCAGGCTGTTGTTGTTATTATTATTTTTTAAAGAATTCTTTGACTACATCATATGACAGTTAAGACTTCTGAGGTTAGTTTTGGCACCAAATGTACGGCATCTGTGTGGTGTTTCCTCATGTGTGATTCAGTCTCCGTCAAGCTTCACAGACTCTGAACAAGCCACGGGCCAGCAGTACCACACAGGCTTCACGGTGCAGCTGCTGTAACAGGACTAAAGGACAGCAGGCTCCTGAGCTAGGCCAGGCTCTGTGCGCGGACCGCCGGGCTCTTCACATTCCCTGAGTACAGTGCTGCTGGCTTGTGGATTATGTCCTATGACACCCAACCCTGGGCACTTAACCACAGCAGTGAGTGGGAGACCCCCCCCACCCCCGCCCCGGCCTTCTCAGGTTCGTGTTCTCTCTTTCTTAATGTTTTCCATGAAGTAACACAGGCTAGTACTCCTAATTTAATAAAAAGTCCCCACTGACATTTTACCAAAACCCATGAAACAACAATGCCAAACAAACAGGAATTCTCAGTTTGGAATAAAACTGAGAATTTATTTTAGATGAAACACAGCCGTTGTGGTGGGCACACTCTCAGGCGGCCTCCGTGGATGCCGGTGTGAAATCTCACCGTGAGTGTGGGCAGGACCAGAGCCTCGCTTCTGACCCCAGAACGGGCAAAGGAGGCGGGATGTCACAGCCACAGCGAGTTACTCACTTGAGATGTCTGCCAGGCTGCAGACCCGCTGCAGAAACCCTCCTGTTGCCCGAGGTCAGTGGCCCTGGTGGGAAAGCCCACCAGCAGGGACCCTGTGGGATCTGGGGGTGGCCTCTGGGGCCCAGGGGTGTCCAACAGCTGACAGGCAGCAAGAAGCTGGGTACCTCCATCCTACAAGTGCACAGATAAGAATTCTGCCGAGCGACTTCCCTGGTGGCGCAGTGGTTAAGAATCCACCTGCCGATGCAGGGGACATGGGTTCGAGCCCTGGTCCGGGAGGATCCCACATGCTGCAGAGCAAGTAAGCCCGTGTGCCACAACTACTGAGCCTGCGCTCTAGAGCCCGCGTGCCACAACTACTGAAGCCCACGTGCCTAGAGCCTGTGCAGTGCAGCAAACAGTAGCCCTGCTTGCCGCAACTAGAGGAAGCCCGCACGCAGCAACGAAGACCCAACGCAGCCAAAGATAAATAATTCAAATAAATAAACAATTAAAAAAAAAAAAAGAATTCTGCCGAGAACCCAGGTGAAGCAGCCAAGCCCCCAGGTGAGCCATGGGCCCGGCCAACTCCCCGACTGCAGCCTTGTGGGGGCCCAAGCACGGGCCGCGGCCTCCTGACCCGCGGGGGCCGTGAGCTGTGTACTGCTGTAGCCACTAGGCGCACGGCAATTTGTCCCACGGCGATAGAAACTAACACCGTTATCTATTTCAGCACGAGAGCTGTGTCCAAAAATACTAACAAAAAAGTAAATGGAAAATATGGAAGGGCACCTATATTTATTAAATGTATAACCCTGTGTCTTCATGGATATCTTTTGAGGAAGGTACTCCTACAAATGCTTCATAATTTTCAGTAAATATTTTAACAGCTTACACTTTACAACAGACTCAAAAGTGTAATTTGGTCAAGGCTGCCAGCAGAGACTGCCCAGTACCCCTCGTCCGTTCAGAAACAGAACTGCCCCTCTGCCGCTCAGCTGGAGCAAGGCCTGTGGCCACTGTTCTCCAGGCCTCCTCTGGGCTCAGGGTGGCTGTGCCCCTACTTCCTGCAACCCGATGTGAATGGAGATAACGTACTTGCCAGGTGCTTCAAAACAAAGCTGCTCACACCCTCGACCTCCTTCCCCTTCCTGCTACGCCTTAAAGAAGTGAGAACCAGACCCACACCTGCGGAGGAGCCGCCAGCCCACCGGCCCCACCTGCTCAGCTCTGCCTTGCTGGGCAGGAGGAAAGGAGCTTCATCCTACTTACATCACTGGATTTGGGGGTCTCTGTCACAGCAACTTAGCCTGCACACCAACGGACGATCACACAGGATTCAGACCGGTTTTTTTTTTTTTTTTTTAGCGGCACACGGGCCTCTCACTGCTGTGGCCTCTCCCGTTGCGGAGCACAGACTCCGGACGTGCAGGCTCAGCGGCCATGGCTCACGGGCCCAGCCGCTCCGCGGCATGTGGGATCTTCCCGGACCGGGGCACGAACCCGTGTCCCCTGCATCGGCAGGCAGACTCTCAACCACTGTGCCACCAGGGAAGCCCCCCCGGCTGTCTTTCTAATTCAGAGCCCCTGCCTCACTGCTGCTCTGCACTGCACACCCCAAGTATCTAATATGGGACCTACTGCTCCCTACAAATGTGAAAGTTGCAACCGTCTTGATTTCAAATTCCTGATCCCCCCAGCAGATCCCCATGCCGTATTCCTGTGTTTATATTTGACACCTACAACTTGTAAATTAATTTCCATCACGTCAGCTTCAACACATATCAGAACACACCACATAGCTATTTTTACAGCTAAAAAGGAAAGCCCCTGTACAAGTTGATATACGAGCGAGTATTATACTAAGTTAAAATGCTGACACTGCTGGACCAGGGGGAGGACTCAGGGACGTGCGGGCGGCTCAGTGCTGACATCGGCAAGAATGTGGCTGAAGCATGACGATGCCAGTCCTAAGTATAACAATGGCTACAGTGTTAGCACTGCTCTCCAGCATGTGACAGGCAGCAGCCACAAATCCCTCCTTCATGTTGCCATCGAAGTCTGAGTAATTTCCAGAGTGCCAATACGAGAACTTTATAAGATCTCAGCGACAACTAGAAGCCATTTTCTCTGCTAATGGTAGACTTATGGCTCATTTTAAGGAGACTAGACCCAGTCTTATGAGAAAAAATGACTTCTAACTACCTGACCAAATCTCTTTAGGCAATTAATAGTAACACAAAACATTAACCACCAATTCTATTTATATATAAATATTGAAAAAAATAAAAGCTCTGCAGAACAAAATTTAACCCCCCCTGGAAATAGCTGTGTGTGTCTATCAAAAGCAAATCCACGAGCAGAACAAAGATGTAACCAGTCCACATGGAAAGGCATTTATTAGATGGAACGTGGGAAGGTAACGTTAATCTAATTAAAGGAGACAATTAGGTGAAAAGCAATAAACAGAACTGGAAACTAGACATGCTGGGTTCTTTCCTCCTAATCAAAGCTCCTTAATATTGCTTTTCCCCTTGCCTGTAACATCTCAAGGAAAAAATGGCAGATTCTTCATTTTAAAGGAACCCGTGGTCAAGTAATAAGGACTTCCACAGAAAAAGAGAGCCTCTGGGGTCAGGAGGGCAGCCCAGGGGAGCAAGGCGAGCCTCCACAAGGACAAGACACAATCCGGAAGCTCTGGTGTTGGCACTAAAACAACCAAAACACACTCACAAAACGGCAACAGTAAGTCCGTACCTATCAATAATTACTCTAAATGTAAACGGATTGAATCCGCCAATCAAAAGACACAGACGGGCTGAATAAACTAAGAAGAAGACCCAACAATATGCTGCGTTTAGCTTTAGTCTTTTCAAGGAACTAGAAAAAGAAGAACAAATTAAGCCCAAAGTCAGCAGAAGGAAGGAAGTAACAATCAGAGCAGAAATAAATAGAGACTAAAAAGACGATAGAAAAGATCAGTGAAACTAAGAGCTGGTTTTTTGAAAAGTTAAACAAAATAGACAAAGTTTTAGTTAAATTCACTAAGAAAACAATGCACAAAGGAGTCAAATAAAATTAGAAATGAAAGAGGAGACACTACAACTGATGCCACAGAAATACAAAGGATCATAGGTGACTACCATGAACAATTAGACACCAACAAAAAGGACAACCTAGAAAAATGGATCATCCATAAAACTCCAAGAGGAAAACATAGGAAAACACTCCTTGAATTAGCCTTGGCAGTGACTTTTTCAATTTGACACCAAAAGCAAAGGCAACAAAAGCAAAATTAAGCTGAGCAACATCAAACTCAAAGGCTTCTGTAAAGCAAAGGAAACCATCAACAAAATGAAAAGGCAACCTGTGGAAAGGGAGAAAATATTTGCAAATCATGTAACAAATGATATATGATGTCATTATATAATGTCTAAAATACGTAAAGAATCCATACAACTCAACACAAAGCAAACAACCTGCTTAATACAGGGCCAGAGGGTCTGAAGACGTTCTCTTCCAAGGGAGACAAATGGCCAACAAATGCACGAGAAGATTCTCAACATCACTAATCATTACGGAAATGCAAATCAAAACCACAATGAGATGTCACCTGACACCTGTCAGAATGGCTCAATAATACATACATAAAAAAAACAAGAAAAACCAAGAAGAGGGACTCTGCTACTGTCTTCATGACTGCGCAGTTCAGCAAAGGCAGCAGGGCCTCCACGGGTGTGTCCTTCGTAGACTATGGGACTTTCTGCTCGTGCATGAAGAAGGGAACACAGAACAGGAACTCCTCGGCAGGGAGACGAGCCAAGAGCAGGGGTGCAGCCCTGGCCACCGCACCCCGGGGGCGGGGCTGGTATCGAACCGGTGGGAGCAGAGGCTCCTGAAGCTCCGCCTTCCCCCCTCCCAGGGACCCTCAGAGATGAGTAGCTATCGTCTCCAACCTACAGGCCGGAAGCCCCCTCTCCTGTGAGATCATGCTGAGGTACAAAGAGGGGAGGACACCTGCAACCATCTGATGTGAACTAGGGCTCAGCACCTTCCTGCAGCAAACAGGCCCGGGACCCGGAAGCTTCCCCTGGAGCCCCGGCTTCCCCGCCTCACTCTGCATGCCGGCAGTCAGGAACCTGTGCGGCTCCCTCCCTACTTCCCTCCGTTTCCATTCCAATGACACTGCAGCTCAAGGCCTCCTCCAGCGGTGATGAAGGGGCACTGCCCACAGTGGGGGACACGCGAGGTCTCCCCCCAGCCCGCCGCATCCTCACGGCGGCGGGAAGGCTATGCTGCCAGCTCCCTCCTCTCTTGCTGGTTGGGGCCCTGGCGCAGTGTGTCCCCGGAGTCAGACCAGAGTCCTGGGCTCAGGGCCGCCGCCCCCAGCACGGTACCCCTCTCCCCTCTATTCTCTGGTCAGCACCCGGATCATCCTTGTGGACGGGCTGGGGAAGGTGATCTACGGACGGGGGGATGAAAACACACTTGCTTCATATTTTCAAAATACTCTCCCAGTTCCAAAGGAGTTTTATCGTGCCCTCAGAGTCTCCAGAGAGAAAACTGGAGGGGCCGTTCCTCCTTCCCTGAGCTCCATACCGGCAGCGGCGGCTGGCACCTTACCCGCCGGGGGTGGGGAGCTTTGGTGCGATGGCTCCGAAGTCATCCTCTCCATGCCCGGGGGAGCCTTCACAGACGCCGCCCTCACGGCCACACTGCGGCCGGGGAGGCGGACACTAACAAGGGCCACCGGCCTGGCACTCATCACTGTGAGACTCCCGGACCCTCACCTCGACCACGCCCGCCTGGCAGGGCTGCCGTGCGGATTACACGAGGGCGAGTAGGGAAGAGGCCCGCACTGTGCCGGCCTGGGGGGGCCTCCACTCATCAGCCACAGACCTGATCCTCTGCAGTCGGGGACAACACTGTGACCAGCACGGTGTTCTCAAGAGAGTCACAGAAAGCAGGTAGAAAGGTAGGACAATTAGAACCAAACTGCTGTAATCTGGACATAACTGACATCTGTCAGTCCCAATTCCCTTTCTGTAATTAGTTTCAGTAATCCCTGAAATTATTAAGATGTCAACAAATAGGTAAAAAAAAAATAGTGTACTGACTATACACACACAGGCACAATTTCTGAAGTGACAAAAGATATGTACCCAACCACCTTGGTTGGAATAACTGCTACTTTGCAAACTCATTTCCTAACTCGCACGGTGAAAGATCCCTCTGCATCAAAAAGTACATCTGGGGCTTCCCTGGTGGCGCAGTGGTTAAGAGTCCACCTGCCGATGCAGGGGGACACAGGTTCGTGCCCCGGTCCGGGAAGATCCCACATGCTGCGGAGCGGCTGGGCCCGTGAGCCATGGCCGCTAAGCCTGCGCGTCTGGAGCCTGTGCTCCGCAACGGGAGAGGCCACGACAGTGAGAGGCCCGCGTACCGCAAGAAAAAAAAAAGAATCTGCTATTAACTTTCATTTGTGTTGCCTACGATGTGTTATAATACAAAAGATAGACGTGTGCAGTGAAGAAATATGTCTCACTAAGGGTGATGCTCCTGGTGAGATGAGACTGAATTACAGAGAGGTAAGAACACGCTCCCCCTTGGAGCATGCAGTCCCTGCCCCGCGTGTAAGGCAGGCCCTGGGCCCCTGCCAGAAGTTCCTTGAGCGGCAGCACAGAAGTGCAGCCCGGGGCTCATGATGCTATGTCATCTGCAGGTCGTGTCACTACCTGCATTTTGTACAGAGTAACTGACAGAAATAAAGTTCGTGACTGATCCACTGAAATTACCAGGGCTGCCTGCTTTCAATCAACATGTCATCAGTCCTCCCCCATTATTTCGTCTGAAGAACGTCCAAAATTCCTGACGTAACAGCTTTTAGCAATTTCTTACCAAAAAAAAACCCCCCAAAAAACCCTGCTATATTTGTGGTTGAAACATATGGAAAACCTGGGTAATGCCCAACAGTGCCTACTACTGCAACTCAAAACAAGTGTTGGATAAAAAGAATCAACACCTAAGTATTATTACAACTTTCCTATAAAAATACTATCAACTAGCATTACTTCACAGCGCTATAATAACAGGTGCTACGGGCAGGCTTTCTCCTTCTCACATCTCCTGAGTTTGAAAGTTCAAGGTGTGATCTTCCAAAGGCTCAGCTGTGAGCAGTGGCTTGTTTAAGGCTGAAATGGACTGATGGCCTTTTACTTCCTTCTAAATCTCTAGGGTACTAAGTCTCACTCCACGTCACAACAGCCAGCACACCTTCTGCGCTAGCTGACCTCCGGCTGGCCTCGCAGTTCAACGTCCTCCTCGCGGGAAGGAGCACCGCCCACCACGTGTCCCCCATCACAGCCCTGCCCTGCTCCCCGGCGGCTGCCGGCATTCGCTCTGTTTAAAAACTCAGATAAAATTTACATTTTAAAGTGATTCTTAGTATACTCACAAAGCTGTGCTATCAAATTTTCATCATCCCCCAAAGAAACCCCTGACCCGCCAGCACTCACTCGGCACCCCTTGCCCCAGCCGCTGGCAGCCACCTTCTGCTCTCTGTCTCTGTGGATTTGCCTGTTCTGAATACTTCATATAAATGGAGCCGTACAGTAACTGGCACTGTGTTGGCCTCTTTCACTTAGCGCACGTTTTCCGGCGCCATCCACGGTGTAGTATGTGCCAGCACTCCACTCCCTTCCGTGGCAGAATCATATTCCGCTGCGTGGAAGTGCGGTATCTGCTCGTCCATTCATCCAAACGTCAACTAAAGCACATGTGGTTTGCTTCCACTTTTTGGCTGTTATGAATAAAGCTGCTGTTAACATTAGTGTACAAATGTGGGGGCAGACATATGTTTTCATTTCTACTGAGTATATACCTAGGAGTGGAGCTGCTGGGTCATACAGAAACTGTGTTAACTTTGAGCACTGGCCAAACTGTTTTCCAAACCTTCTGCACCACTTTGCATCCCCACCAGAGGTGTATTAAGGTCCAGTTTCTCTACATCCTTGCCAACACTTGTTATTGTCTCTTGTTATTATATCCATCCCAGCGGGCAAAAAGTGGTAAACCTCACTGTGGTTTTGATTTTGCACTTCCTTAAGGACTAATGTTGTTGAGCATCTTTTCCTGTGCTCATTGGCCATCTGTGTATCCTCTCTGGAGAAATGTCTATTGAAATCCTTTGCCCATATTTAATTGGGGTTGTCTTTTGATCGTTGAGTTATAGGAGCTCTTTATGTATTCTTGGAGATTAATACCCATCAGATATCTATTCTTCCATTCTGAGTTGTTGTATCCCTTTCCTGATGCTGTCCTTTGAGTACAGATTTTTAAATTTTGATGATTCCAAATTATCTTTGTGGTTTTTTTGGTGATTTGTGCTTTAGCTGTCAAATCTAAGAAACCACTGCCTTATCCAAGGTCACAAATCATCACACCTGTTGAGATGATCATGTAATTTTTTATCCTTCATTGTGTTGATATGGTGATTACACCTGATTGATTTGCAGACGTTAAACCATCCTTGCATCCCTGGAATAAATTCCCCTTGATCATGGTGTGTGGTCCTTTTAATGTACTGTTGAATTTGGTTTGTTAATATTTTGTTGAGGATTTTTGCATCTATGTTCATCAGGAACACTGGTCTCTAATTTTCCTTCCTTGGTCCTTGTCTGGCTTTGGCATCAGAGTAATGCTGGTCTTGTAAAATTAATTTGCAAAGTGTTCCCTTCCTTTCTGTTTTTTTGTAAGAGTTTGAGAAGGATTGGTATTTTTTTCTTCAAATGTTTGGCAGAATTCACAATGAAGCCATCTGGTCCTAAGCTTTTGTTTGTTGGGAGAATTTTGACGCCTGATTCAATCACCTTACTAACTAGTAACTGGTCTGTTCAGATGTCCTATTTCTTCATGATTCGATTTTGATAGGTTGTATGTTTCTAGGAATTTATCCATTTCTTCTGGGTGGTCCAATCTGTGTCTAATTGTTCATAGTCTTCTTACAATCCTTTATATTTTTGTATTATCAATTGTAATGTCTCCTCTTTCACTTGTAGTATTATTTGAGTTCTCGCTTTTTCTTGGTTACGTGTAGCTAACAGTTGTCTACTTTGTTTTTCTTTTCAAAAAACCAGCTCTTGGTTTCATTGATCTTTTCTACTGTCTTTTTAGTCTCTCTTTATTTCTCTCTCATCTTTGTTATTTCCTTTCTTCTGCTAACTAACTCTGAGTTTAATTTTGTTTTCTTTTTTTGTTCTTCTTCTTCTAGTTCCTTGAGGTTTATAGTCAGGTTGTTTATTTGAGGTATTTCTTCTTAAATGTAGGTGTTTATGGCTATAACCTTCCCACTTAGAACCACTTTTGCAGCATTCCATAATTTGATATGTTTTGCTTCCATTTTTGTTTCAAGATATTTTAAATTTTTTCTTTTGATTTCTTTGACCTGCTGGTTTTCCAGGAGTATGTTGTTTAATTTCCACATATCTGTGGAATTTCCAGCTCTCCTCCTGTTACTGATTTCTAGCTTTATGGCATTTTGGTCAGAAAAGATAGCTGGTATGATTTCAGTCTTCTTATGTTTGCTAAGACTTGTTTTGTGACCTATCACATCATCTATGCTGGAGAACGTTGCACGTGCACTTGAGAAGAATGCGTACCTTGCTGCTGTTCAGTGGAATGTTCTGTGTTTGTCAGGTCCGTCTGTATAAAACATGGCTCAAGTCCAGCGTTTTCCCATTGATTTTGTCTGAATGATCTGTCCATTGCTGAGACTGGGATACTGAAGTCCCCTATGATAAGGCTGTCTGTTTCTTCCTTCAGATCTGTTAGTATCTGTTTAATACGGTTAGGTGCTCTGATGTTAGGTGCATGTATATTTATGACTGTTATATTTTCTTGATGAACTGACTGCTTTATCATTATGTGATAACCTTCTTTGTCTCTTGTTACCATTTTTGGCTCAGAGTCTCTTCCGTGTGATGTAAGTGTATCTACCCACACCCTCTTTTGTTTTCCATTTGAACGAGCGTCGTTTCCCATCCCTTGCTTTTGAGTCTGTGTCCTTAAAGCTGAAGTGAGTCTCTCGCAGGCAGCTTATTGTTGGGTTAGTTTTTAATCCCTCAGACACTCTATGCCTTTTGATGGGAGCGTTCAGTCCGTTTACATTTAGAGTAATTACTGATTCGTAAGGACTTTTTCACGCCATCTTTTAATTGTTTTTCTGGCTCACTTGTAGTTTCCTTGCTCCTTTTCTGATTAACTTCCTTTGTAACTTGATGATTTTCCATACGGTACACTTTGATTTCCTTCTCTTTATCTTTTCTGAATCTACTGTAGGTTTAGGCTTTATGGTTACCATACGGTCTACATAAAACATGTTAGAGATATAACTGTCTGTTTTACACTGAGAACAATTTAACTTTGATCACATAAAAACATTTACGCTTCTTTTACTCCTTTTCTTATATGTTTTTGATGTCAGAATTTACATCTTTTTATATAGTGTATCTATTAACAAATTACTATAGCAACAATTTTTTTTGTTTTTTGGTTTTTTTTTTCTCAGTATGCAGGCCTCTCACTGCTGTGGCCTCTCCCGTTGTGGAGCACAGGCTCCGGACGCGCAGGCTCAGCGGCCATGGCTCACGGGCTTAGCTGCTCCATGGCATGTAGGATCTTCCCGGACCGGGGCACGAACCCGTGTCCCCTGCATCGGCAGGCGGACTCTCAACCACTGTGCCACCAGGGAAGCCCGCAACAGCTACTTTTTAATACTTCTGTCTTCTAACCTTTACACCCGAATTAACACCATGTTACAATATTGAGTATTCTGCACCTGATCATATGCTTGTCTTTACCAATATGTTGTATGTTTTTATGTTACTAATTAGCCTTATTTCAGTTCAGCTTGAAGAATTCCTTCCAGGTTTAGTGATGCAAGGCAGAGTTAGTGGTGATGAATTCCTTCAGCTCTTGTTTATTAGGGAAAGTCTTCATCTCACCTTCATTTCTGAAGGACAGCTTTGCTGGGTAAAGTATTCTTAGTTGGCAGTTTCTTTCAGCACTCGGAATATTCATCCCATTCTCTCCTTGACTATAAGGTCTCTACTGAGAAGACTGCTCATAGCCTTATGGAGTTGATTTCTGTGTATGAAAGAATTTTTTCTCTTGTAGCTTTAAAAATTCTTTTGTCTTTGATTTTAGACAGTTTTATTATTATGTACCTTGGAGAAGATTGTTTTGGATTGAAATTTCAGGGTGGCCTGTTAGCTCCATGAACTTGGGATATCCAGATCACTCCCCAGGATTGGGACGTTCTCAGCCATTAGTTCTTTAAATAAGCTTTCTACCCCTTCTCTCCCTCTCTTCTCCTTCAGGGACTCCAATGATAACTACATTACTTCTCTTGATGGTGTCCCATTAAGTCTGTAGGATTTCTTCAGTTTTTTTTTTACTCTTTTTACTTTTTGGTCCTCTGACTGGATAATTTCAATTGATCTGTCTTCTGTTGATTCTTTCTCCCACTTGGTCAAGTCTGCTGTTGAAGCTCTCTATTGAATTCTCCAGTTACGTTCTCTATCTCTTTGTTGAACTTTTCATTTTGCTCTTGTATTGTTTTCCTCTATATCATTAAATTGTTATTCTGTGCTCTCTTTTAGTTCTCTGAGTACCATTAGAACAATTATTTTGAGTTCTGTGTTGGACAGTTCCTGGATCTCCATTTCTTTGGGGTCAGTTACTGAGCCCTGAGGCATACATGGCAGTGGAGGTCATCCCCAGGGGTCTAGGCTGGCGTCTTGCACTCACGTAGCTGCAGAGGCCTGAGGTGCAGTTCCCAGGCTCCACCAGGAGGGGTCAGAGAGGAAGTGGAGGGACTCAGGTGTCAGGGCACATGTGCACCTGTGGGAGAACACTGCTGAAACCTACAGGGGTCTGCACTGTGCTGCACGTTGGTTTCTTTGGCGGCAGAACGTGCTGGGTGTGTCTGCAGAGCAGGTCTGTGATCCGCCATCACTCCTGCGACACAGCTGCTGTTGGCGGCCCCTGCTTCTCCTCCTGGTTCCTCGCCATCTCTGTACATCTCACCTTTGCTGATCTGGGGTGGGTGAAACTGAAGTGGACCTTGGCACGCGTCTGGAAGGCTGAGGAGGCTGGTCACCTCCCCCCGCCCCTTTCCCAGTGAGGTGCACACTGTCCGGCAGGGAAGCTCCCTCTGGACGTCGAGTGGGGCTGGCAGGGGGCTGGCAGGATGCAGCAACGTGCAGCTGCTCCCTTCTCGTCTTGTGAGGTTATTCTAAGGCTTTTTATTTCACTGTTTCTGATATTTCTTAAGTGGACTCTAGGACTCTCCCAGAGATGTTTTTGCTCAGGGATAGCTAACTGTTGATCTCTGTGGGGGACTGAGACTGGGATCTCCTACATTACCATTTTGGTGACTTTACTCTTGAAATTCCAGTCTTGATTACTACTGCTTTGTAGCAAGTTTTGAAATTAGGAAATGTGACTCCTCCAATTTTCTCTTCTTTTTCAGGACCGTTTTGGCTACTCTGGGTCCCCTGCATTTCCATATGAATCTTATAATCAGCCTGACAGTTTCTGCAAAAAAGGCAGCTGAGGGCTTCCCTGGGGCGCAGTGGTTGAGAGTCCACCTGCCGATGCTAGGGGACACGGGTTCGTGCCCCGGTCCGGGAGGATCCCACGTACCGCGGAGCGGCTGGGCCCGTGAGCCATGGCCGCTGAGCCTGCACATACGAAGCCTGTGCTCCGCAACGGGAGAGGCCACAACAGTGAGAGGCCTGCGTACAGCAAAAAAAAAAAAAAAAAAAAAAAGGCAGCTGAGATTTCAATAGTGATTGTATTGAATCTGCAGGTCAATTGGGAGAGTGTTACCATCTTAATTGATAAGTCTTCTAATCCATGAATGCAAGACATCTTTTCATTTATTTGGGTCTTCTTTAATTTCTTTCAACGATATTTTATGGTTTTCAGTATACAAGTGTTAAACTTTTTTGTTAAATTTATTCCTAAAAATCAGTTTATTTTTGATGCTATTGTAAATTGAACTGTTTTCTTAATTTTGGGGGTTTTATTGCTGGAGTACAGAAATACAGCTGATTTTTGTTATTGATCTCATATCCTACAACCTTACTGAACCTGTTTTTTAGCTCTAATAGATTTTTGTAAATTCCTTTGGATTTTCTATGTACAAGATCATGTTACTCACAATAGAGAAAACTCTACTTCCTCCTTTCCAGTCTGAATGTCTTTTATTTCTTTTTCTTGCCTAATTGCTCTGGTTTAAACCTATAATACAATATTGAATAGAAGGCAGACAATGTTGTCTTACTCCTATCTTAGGGGAAAGCTCTCAGTCTTTGACCACTGAGTAGAATGTTAGCTGTGGGTTTTTCCTAGATGCTCTTTTATCAGATTGAGAATCAGCACTGACCCTTGATTCCTTGTCCCCAGATACTGATCAGTCCTCAAGTCCTGACAATTTTATCTCAATACATTTCTTAAATTTTTCCCTTATATACATGCCTACTGTCAATGCCCAGATTTAGAAACTCATCATCTCTTGCCTGGATTGTAAGAGCTTTAGGGCAGGGTCTATGTGCATTTATTTTTGTAACCAAAAAAGCTGCATTCATTAAACAAGATCAAGATGCTATGAAAAAGAAAGAGGAAGCATCAGCTACTGGCAATAAAAATATAATCATGAAAATCAAAACTAAAACCAACCAAGCCAAAAACAGGAGGAAGAAAAAAAAAAATGAAGGCAATCTCCCAATATAACATTAAACAAAAGCATAACAGGAAGACCTGAAGGAAAGAAAGAGAAACTTGACAGAGGGACGTCAGTTTTGCTGCACGATGAACGTGGTATTTCGAACAACCCTCCTGAATGAAACAACTGAAATGCTGGATAAAAATATATTTTGTAAGAAGATTTTGAGACTGCATTGCTGAGATAGGAGGGAATGAAATATTACCAAGATGATCAAGTAGATCATTTTTACAAATAAAAATGGATGTGTCTAAGTATATGGTAAATTCACTACATTTTTATATGTTTTCTGTTACTTGGAGAGATTCTTTTCTCCCTGCCTTCAGTCTCTGTACCCTCCACCTCATCCTCTGTATTGAAACTATAACTCTTCCCTTCTGTTTATATCTGCTCACGTCCCTGCTCTGCTCACAAAGTTCAGGCCTCTCCTCCTGTCACACGTCACTTGTCCCTCTTCCCCTCCTCCTACCCTGGCTTCAGTTGGGGCAGAATCTGAATCAGAAGTGACCAAGCCCAGGAAAGAGGTTATTTCGTACTCCCTGAGGCAGACCTGAACACTCCCCGCTCTACAGCAGAGCATCCCAGACTGCACCATGTCATTTTTCACACTGTCTTATACATACACGTGTCTTTCCTAAAAGACAGTGTCTGTCAAATGAAGTACCACGTGAGGAGAAACGGCGGGGCTGGGATCAAATGGGAGTCGTGGTTTATTTCTAAATGACGTAGTTGTAAAGCATCTCTCTCTGAAAAGGTCTTCTGGTTGATTTGGGAAAGAAGGGTAGAGTAAGCAAAAGAACAGGACAAGATCAGTTAACATGGTGTTCTTCAGACTGTGAGGCCATTTTCTACAGTGGTTTGTGAAACCAATACAGCAGGTTGTAATGAGCATTTTAAAAAATTTAAAAAAAGGGAAAATACTAGAGTACAGTGCACACAATTAGAGTAACTTTTAGTCTGTGGCACTTTTGTTTCAGTTTTACATACCTAAACATATAACGTAAGCATTTTGTATTGTGGGTTTGGTCAGAATGCTTGAAAGTCAATGAGTTAACAGTTCAAGGACACTGATAAGAAAATCAGTGCTACTGTAAGTACAGAGAGATGCCAAGGATATAACAACACATGAAAAAGCTTAAGATGGGTGATCTTAAGATAGTGGATTTCCCCCAACAGGGAAGCAGATGACGAAGAGATCAAGAGCCCCTCCCCGCAGCGCTCTGCATTTAGTGCTCGACACTCTAGTGAGTAGAAAGCAGGCTCTCGGATGATGGGCCAGTCTCTCCTGATCCTGCTTCTACTGTCCTGTCTCCAGGGTGATCATGAAGCCTGGTCATCCTCTAAACTGAACAGAAGGAGCTGTAGGTTATAGATTAGGCTCATGAGGTGTAAGCGTTCTGAGGCGCACCACCCTGGAAAATGAACGACAGTCAATTTCAGGAGTGACCACAATGAGCAAATGCAGATGTGAAAATAACTCAGGTTACCGAGTAAGGACCGTACCAACGTCGCTTCCCAGACTGGACGACGCACATGCTAGCACTGGACCTCATCATCGGGGAAGTTGGGGCAAGGTACGTGGGAGCGATGTCTGCAACTCACGAGTGAACTGTTTCAAATACGAGGTTATCAGAAATCATCAGGACGAAGTGTTGTGGGTCCTCCCGGGACCAGCGGCCGTGGTCCCCCCAGTGACAGACAGGGCTGGTTCCTCTCTCACCCCCAAGACCAACCACCTACAGCGGTTCCCTCATTTCAGACGAGCCCGCGCAGCAGCACTTGCTGTCACGCTGCTCTTCTAAACTAAGCTGAGGCCGGATATTATTCTCCAAGATCTTCTTATGTATTTACTTATTCACTTTAATTTAAACTCCATATAGGACGGGTTCAAATTTCTGGAGGATATACTAAGTTTTAAGAGGGAAAATGAGTTAGAAAAAGTGTTATGAGATAAGTGTAAACGATCGCTTGATTTATAGACCTCCACTGCTTTCATTTAAAGGACTGAGCATGAAAGGGCTGTTTAGACTGTACGCCGGCTTAAGTGGAAAAAAGTTATTGCTGAAATTGTATAAATCATTTCAAATATTGTTTGATTTTAGCTCTTAAGTGTCTGAATTTTTCTAAATGTTCTGAGAAAGTCTGGTTCACTTTTTACTCTCCATAAATCAGCAAGTATTTCAAAGCTTCCCTGAGACTTGAAAAACATACACATGTGAAAAGAATGATTACGTCATCACTTAGTTAGAGACCTGAAGAGAAAGTCTATTAAATAAATGAACCAGCTGGGTGCTTGCTTTCATAATTATTAATTATATACGTTACAAATCGAGATGTAAACGACTCCAAGGTAAACCATTCTCACACATGAATAACCTGGTCGGGGAAACAGTGCTGGAGCACATGGCCGTGGGCGCACTACTCCAGGGACTCAGTGGCCCGGCCCACGGCTGTCCTTGCGGGGCAGGGATCAGCCTCAACATCCTGACCAAACAATTCCGAACACACAGGGATGTCCGTCTACTTTAATGTATGAACGTGCTTCTGCTCTCAGCCATCCTACATGCAACTGATGAAGTTATCTTTCCCGCACACCACCTGTGTCATGAAATCCCCCCTTTCAGTAATCATGTATTACACTGACAAGAATAGTAACAGCAATGATACTTAACATTTGTTGTGTGTTCAACACGTGCCAGGCACTGGGCTAAGTGCTTCTGACATGCATGACCTCACTCCCTCTCCACAGTAACCACACAGGTCAGAGCTCACCGTCACAGAGGAACATCTGAGGCCCCCGAGCGGGCATCTGAGCCTAGAGGTCCATATAAGCATTGCGCCTGCATCACCCACCACGTGGGGTGACCTCACCCTTGGGGAAGCCTCTGTTGCTCATCCCCCCCACCCCCAAGAACTCCAGCCTCCCTGCCTGTGTCCACACCTCACTGCCTCACTCCTGCCTTCATAATCTGAATACACACTCTTGATCCAGGAATAGTCTCAAACACACGTGCTGGCTCGCTTTCAAATCACAGCTCCAACCAGAAATATGCCACTGAGACCGTGAACACGACCAGGATGCTCAGTGAAGGACACCAGGGTCACAGAAATACTGAGAAGGGGCAGCAAAGCATTATTTATACGTGTTGTGAGGTTTCATCTATACATGTAAATACACATTTAGAGAGAGAGAGCGGTATCTGGAAAACCTCCAAACCCCAGTGAATACGTATCAAAAGCAGTAGGTGTTCATTAAGAATGCCAGCCACAAAATCAACAGACTAAAATAAATAACTTCCTATGTGCCGATGATAAACAGCTAGAGGAAGTGGGAAAGAGAGACTGACAGACCCATTCACAACAGCAAAAAAAAAAAAAAAAAAACAAGTCATACAACAGGAATACATTTAACAAGATGTGTGAGGCACTTCTAAGAAGACCAGTAAATATAAAACGGTGTGATAGGAACAAGCAGATCCGTAACAGAGTAAGGCATCTGTGTAAAAGAACAAAAACAGAACAACTGATAACAAAAAACGTCACAAAGGATTATCCAGCCTCAGCAGGAGCCCTGAAACGGAAGCTCAGACACAAATCTTGTATATGAAACTCAGCATCTCATAAAGGAGGCCTTTTCAAATCAGTGGGGAAAGTGGGTTTTTCAAAAACCAATAAGAAAAAGTAAAGCTGGTTCCAAATCTCATACTTTACACCACTAGAAGCTTAAGTAATCAAAGATTTAAAAGTCAAAAATAAAACCACAAGAGTCTAGAAGAAAATATTGGCAAAAATTTAAATATTCTCAGGCTAACAAGTTATTTTTAAGCGTGACAGGAAACTCAGAGAAAAGCCTGATAGATTTAACTAAAAACAACAATCACCACCATCTAGCAAACTGACAATAAAACCTTCTGAATGTTAAAAAAAAAAAAAAAAATTACAAACGAAGTTGAAAGCTGAATAACAAGGTGTGGGAAATATTTACAACAAAAAAGATAAAAGGTTAACATTCCTATAAAAATCAGTAACAAAAAGATCAACCTAAACATGGGAAAATGACAAAAATAGGCAATTCACCCCCTAACATCCATACAGATGGAAAAATGTCATAGGGGAAGATGCTGGTTTTACTGGTAATAAAAGAATTACACGTAAAAATAAGTTGCAGCGTGTGTGGCCTATCACACTGTCAAGGGAACGCTATCTGGACTTTAACTTTGCACGTGTGTGGGAAATAAACTGTGCGTGACTTGCAGCCCAGCAATCCCACTCTGAGGAATTTACTGTGACAACAGAGCAGCTGGGCGGGCGCACACAGGTCTCTGCGTCCACAGGGTTACCTGCTCCATCACCACCACCGCCCTCTTGGCTCAGGAGGCCACACGACGCCCCCCTCCACGGGTCCCACTTCCCGCCCTCCCCTCTTCTCCCGCCCACTCTCCACTGAGCTCTCGTCGGGAGCAAAACTGCCTGTATTTTCACCTGCCCCCTTGACGGCCCCCTTCACTCTTCTGCTGCAACAGAAACCTGGCTCTCCCCGCGATCTCGGGCCCTCCCCCGGGTCCCCGGCCTGGACGGGAGGCCGCGGTGCTGCCCAGCTCCCCGCTCCCGCGGCTGCGGCCACTCCTTCCCGGAGGCTCTCACTTCTGCCTCATCTTCGCTCTCGCCAAGGCTGCTCCTGTCGCAGGTATGAGGACGCCAGCGACCGCTCAGCGAGTCCTTAAATGCCCCTCCCCCCGCCTCAGAACCTGCAGCTGCCCCTCACAGGAGGCCGCGGGAGCACCCCAGGGAGCACCCCGGGTTACGTGAGTGGCCCCCGAATGCCACCGCCCGCGTCCCTGCAGGAGGGAAGCAGGCAGGTCAAGGGTGGAGGCGACGTGAGAGGGCGACGAGGTGGAGCCGTGCGGCCTCCAGGAGAGGCCAGCGCAGGAGTGAGCCTCCCCGAGCCCCGCGGGGGCCGGCTGCCGGCACAGCGACTCTAGCCCATGGCTCGCTTCGGCCTCCCGACCTCCAGAACCCTGAGAGGAGAAACGCCTGTGCTGCTTTAAGCCACTAAATGGGCAGAGACCTGTGACAGCAGCGACAGGAAGCTCACGGCGCCCTGGCCTCCTGACTCCTTCCCTTCTTCCTCTCCTCGGGGGACGCCGTCCTCAGCCCCACCTCGTGTCTCGCGCCCACGGTTACGCCTGCACCATCGCTGTCTCCGAGGCCCTTCCCTCACTCTAGGAGCCGGTCCCAGACCCCGCCGGGACTCGGGACCCGCTGAGCCCGCCGCCTGCGCACAGGCCGCAGCCCCGGGACTCATGTTCTCTCTGCCCGGCAAGCCCACGGTGGGTCATCAGGACAGCTCTGCACGCTCCAAGGCCACCACCTCCTCGTGCCGCCGGACCCACGTGGCAGAGCCACAGCCCTGGCCAGAGCGTGGCGCCTGAGCCCCCACGGCCGTGCCGTGGCCCGGCGGGCCTCGCCTGCCTCCTGTGGGCCCCGGGCCCCTAACGCCGTCTTGGGAGCTAGCGGCGCCATGTCCCCACTCACTCCCTAACGCCCGCGTCCTGAACCACAGAACAAAGCAGCCCGAAGGGAACGTCCACCACGGCCCCTCCGGGCCCCAGCCTCTTCCCACAAGCGTGCACCGGAGCCTCGCGCCTGTGGAAGACTCACCCCCGGCCACGTCCCCATCACTCTCGGGCAGTGTTCTTTGTCAGTCTCTGCAGATCCTTCCCACCAGCCTCTGCGTGTCATTTCTCTTCTTAAAAACCAAAATGAAATCCAACAGAGAAACAGCCTCTCTGACCCACGCCCCCTCCAAGCCCCATTCCTCTCCCCCCGCAGGAAATCACCAGAGCGTCCCCAAGTCCCCTCCCTCCGTCCTCTCCTGACCCGCACTCACTGGGCCTCCACTCCCACGGCTCTACCGGGACTGTTCTCACCTGGGTCACCAAGGACCCAAGAGTACAAACCACATGACAGCCCTTGCACGAGGCTCAAACGGGCAGAGCCAGGGGTTACCTCGTGGAGAAGGTGCGTTGACTGAGGGGTTCAGTGCCTTCTGAGGTCCCGGAAACGTTGGTCTCCTGACCTGGGTGGTGGTTACAAAGGTCTGTACGTATATAAAAATTCATGGAGCTGTATATCAGGATTTGTGCACTGTATGTAAGTCATGGCCAATAAAAAGGTTAAAAAAAATCTTCAATAAATATTTGCTGGGCGTGTACCTTGCATACCGTGTGGGGCCCTGGAGAAGCGGTGAATAAATGAGAATGGGCCTTGCTCTTAGGGAATTTCACTCCATTTGGGACGACAGGAATTAGTCAAATGACATCAAGAAATGAGAACCTGGGGTGAAGGACAGGGAGGGCAGACCTGCTTTCTGTGAGACTGTGCGACAGAGGAAGGACGGGGTCTGGAGAAGCGGCCTTTCCCGGGAGGCGAGCGTGGAGAAGAGGAGGGGGCTCCGGGCAGGGGGCGCGCCACAGCCTGAGGCCAGAATGCAGGACCCGCAGGACCCGCAGGACCGCGGCGGGAAGGCCCACCCCCGAAGGGTTTCCAGGGCGCACTGAGAAAAGGTCTCTCTGCAGAGACAAGGGCTCCTCACTAACTGCCCCGCGTAAGGCCGGCCCACCCGGAGCAGAGGCAGGTGAGACGCATGTCTGTGTCTGTGGGAGCTGGTTCCATCTTCAGGTGCGTGTGAGAGAACAACGTGACACGGTGTCCCAGGGGACGGGGCCAGAGTGGGAGGGAGACCAGCTGCAAAGCCTTTCACGCCTTCGGATTTTTGGTCACATGCATGCATGACTCAAACATAGTTAAAATGTAAGATTAGCATCACTCAACCAGAGGCCTCTTACAGGAGCTGGTGCTGCCCCCAGAGTCCCAGGGGCACAGGTATAAAGACACCAGGACGAGCCCTCTGGGCCCCGAGCTCCCTGCATCCTGCCCACGCTCACCATGGACAAGAACGTGACTCACTCAGACGATCACTAGGGCGGAAGCTTCTGGAAATGTAAACAGCATCAAATCTACAAGACACACGTGTATTATTTAAAACGCAAAGTCTACCTGGTAAAGAACAAATGAATATCCTGGATTTTTAAATTTCATTTTATCTAGCCTATGTGAATTTTCAGGCAAAAGAAAAAAAGCATAGCACTATTCATGAAAACCAAGATGAAAATGAGAGTCGGTGACTTGGCTCAAAGGACTACATTATAAAAACAACCGGGTAGTCACATAATTTCCTCATGTTTTAAATCAGTGAAATCTAGAGTTGCAGCTGTCCCACAAACTGAAACCATATAAATTTTTAGAAAGTGAGTCAATTGTGAGATTAAAGTTTCAATTTATAACACTTCTGTGTTTTAGTTACAAAGTCATAAATAAATCTAGCATGACAGAGAAGGTAAATATTTTCTCAGTTGTTTATGCAGCCAAAGAGGAAAGGAATTTAACATGCAATTAACCACTTAGGTTTTTCTAGGTATGTACCATATGGTCTTTGTATTTAAGATAGAGAAAAAATAAATATTGTTTTGTTTAATCTAACATTTGCTTAGCAACGTCAGATACTCCAAACTGTGCCACCTGGGCATGCCTTTACCTCCCAGGAGACTTTTTTCATTTGTACCAGAGCCAGGGCATAAGAACAGGAGGAAATGTAACCTCTTCCCCAGGGGGAAAAAGAGCTAAAATAGGAGAAATGAGAATTTCTACCAAATAATTGAAGTGGAATTCTCTGGAGAGAAAATGATGAACTTTTAACCACCTCGGGGTCTAGTTCTACTGTTTAATAGACAGTATTTTTTCTTTTTTTTACACATTGAAAAAAAGAGACATTTATGCCATTCTTTGAACCCACATCGGAGCAAGTGTGAGGCAAGAAGAGACGAAGGCCAAAAGCAGACCTCGGATTTCCATATAAAGGCTCCCACGTGATCAAAGCTTTCTCTCACCAGGCTTTCCTTAAAAATAACTAATAAGAAAACATCTGCCATTTTAATCTAGATAGAAATCATCTAATAGATATTTCCTTATCTTAGTGTTTTATCAGTTAATCTAAAATTAGAGCTTTTAAAATAAACTCATGAATGCTTGACGCCACATGGTCAATAAGCTGACACAATTTTATTACGAACTGAACTTGTGACATCTATGAAGAGCTTTGAAATATACATTCAAAATTAAAGCTATAAAACCGGAATTCCTCACGTGCTGGAATGCACACATGTCGGGTGTCTGCATGGATCTCTATACACACTCACGTGTATATTCTGAAGAAAGAAGTTCTTCAGTGAGCAGGAGAGAAAATAACCTCTAGCGGTAGCACACCCCAACCGTGGGGAGCAATGACGTCCTCTCGTGGCGAGTGTTTCTGTTACCTTTCTTCTTTTTGAGACTCTTGAAAAACCAACCAAAGGGAAACACCACAAGGCAAGCGCACACGGCCGGGCTGCCCCCAGCCTCTCCCGCTCCCTCCCCTCTGCGGACTCAGCCCTCCGGGGTCAGGGGCGGCGCGTGAATGAACGCTGACCCGGGTGAGCACACTGGACAAGCGACCGGGTCACCCCTGACTGCACTCCAACTCCCAACTGGTCAACTAGCGGCCACTGTCCTTTGCACTTATCATCGTGACAGCGGCAAACACCAGCTTAAGAATCTGCTCGAAAACTTGAGCAGTTTCCAGACGGGAAGCCCTCAGATCACATGTGAGTTGTCTGATGAAAGTTTATCTATCAGTCTGTTCTTTGGGAACTCACAACACACATCCACGATAAATGTCCTACAACTGATGGTCCAAGCGACGTAGCACAATGTAACCCTAAATTAATAGAAAAGGGCACAGCGTTGTACTGTAATAGTGGTAGAAATAGGAAATACGTTTAAAATTTCAGTTTTTGCTGGTATTTGAGAAAAAGCTATTTCAATCAGAAGATCTTCCCCACCGACACCGGCTGACCCGGGTGTGCCACCTCTTGCAGGTCCCCCGCTCAGGGGCGCTGTCCCCCTCCACAGCTCACAGCATCCTCTCTGAAGGTGAACACCTCCCAAATCTACACGGCTCCCGCCAGGATCTGCTTCCTGGCCTTCAGACCCATGGATCCAACAGCATCCTCACCTCAGGCTAAACCCTTCCCCTCTGCACCCCTCCCGTCTTCCTGTTTCACTGACGCCAGCCCTGCCCACCGCGGGGGCCGCCCCTCCCAGCTTATGGAGCGCCAGCACCAAGTGGGTCTGCGGGCTCCTGAGCCTCTGACCCTCCTCTGCCCGTCCAGCGGCCTCTTCCTCCTTGTAGCTAACCTCACAGTGTCACCGAGCTGCGCCTGAGGGGTGTTCAGCCCCCAGGGATGCTGGCCCAGGTGAGGGCACAGCCCAGCAAGGGGGAGGAAGAACGCAGGGCCTGATGAAAACGAAGGCGCCTCTTTTCCTCACCCATCCTTCTGGGGAGAAGCCTGCCTCTGGAAATGAAAAGTAATATCCCAGGGTACCCGCTGTACCAGCTGTACGATGCATCGGAAAGCCTCAATGTGCTGTAGGTTGTCGTATAAATTATATTTTCCTTTTCTCATTGTTTAATTTGAGGAAATAAAGTGATTCATTGGAGAAAAACAATCTCTGGAGATGAGTAGAGGGGAAAACTGCCCCTCCTCTGGTCTCGGGGGACTCGAGAAGTCTCCTGTCCATCTCACGTTAGAACCTGGCAGTCACCCTGAACCCAACTTCCCGCCCCGGCCCCACCAGGCTCCCCACCTTCCACACCCACCTTCCACATGGTCCCCGAACCTGCCCGACACCCCCTCCCCCCACCAGGGCTGCCAGCAGCGCTGTCCCGACGACGCGCTAATAACTTTCCAGCTGGTCCCCCAACCCCTCTGTACCCCATACACGGCAGTCAAAACAGCCTTTCAACACGTAGGGTACGTTCTACATACCAAGAATATATTCCTATACTCCACAGAATGGCCAATTTATCAACCACAAGCCTATTAATCAGTTTAAGAAATAAAATATTTCTAAGACTTCTGTGCTCCCCTTCCTTGCTCCAGCGGTTAGCGCTGCCTCAATTCTGGGCTTACTATTCCTTCGTTTTCTTTACAGTTTTACTAAGTACGTAGAGATCTATGATAATGTACTGCTTAGTTCTGTGTGATTTTGAACTTTATATAAATGTACAAAATCTATTTCTTCTGAAGCTCATTTTTTTTTTTACTTTACGTTTTGCTTCTCAAGCTCATCATCGCGATTTCCCTGCTGCACAGTATCCCAGCCGATGAATATGCCCGAAATCATTCATCTATTTTTGTGCTCACAATTGCGTGGGTTCTTCCCAGAAGCCCCCTCCTTTTCCCCCCATTTACAAACAGTGCTGTTGTACACATTCCTATCCTCAATGCTTAGGACCTAAGACAACACTTTCTCTGGGTTCCACGTAGGAGGAACTGCTGGGTCACAGGGTCTATCCTCAACGTTAAGAGGTGACACCCAGCTGATTTCCAAGTAGTCACGGCAAACGCAACTCTGCCCACGTGTGACTGTGACTCCACAGCCTGGCCAGCACTGGTCACTGTCTGTGGTTTTCTCTGTCGCCTGATGGGTGAGAGTGAGACGGCATCCTGACACGGCTTCACCGCATGCCCCAACGAACACCGAGGTCATCTTATGCAGTGCATTCAAGGCACCGTCTTTTCCAAGATGGTACTTTTTTTTTTTTTGGCTAAATGTCTAAAATTATATATTTTTTAATATCTTTATTGGAGTATAATTGCTTTACAATGATGTGTTACTTTCTGCTGTATAACAAAGTGAATCAGCTATACATATACATATATCCCCATATCTCCTCCCTCTTACATCTCCCTCCCTATCCCACCCCTCTAGGTGGTGACAAAGCACCGAGCTGATCTCCCTGTGCTATGTGGCTGCTTCCCACTAGCTATCTATTGTATGTTTGGTAGTGTATATATGTCCATGCCACTCTCACTTTGTCCCAGCTTACCCTTCCCCCTCCCCGTGTCCTCAAGTCCATTCTCTATGTCTTCATCTTTATTCCTGTCTTGCCCCTATGTTCTTCAGAACCTTTTTTTTAGATTCCATATATATGTGTTAGCATACAGTATTTGTTTTTCTCTTTCTTAGTTCACTCTGTATGACAGTCTAGGTCCATCCACCTCACTACAAATAACTCAGTTTTGTTCCTTTTTATGGCTGAGTAATATTCCATTGTATATATGTGCCACATCTCCTTTATCCATTCATCTGCTGATGGACACTTAAAGGTTGCTTCCATGTCCCGGCTATTGTAAATAGAGCTGCAATGAACATTTTGGTACATGACTCTTTTTGAATTATGGTTTTCTCAGGGTATATGCCCAGTGGTGGGATTGCTGG
Source organism: Stenella coeruleoalba (assembly GCF_951394435.1). Classification (NCBI taxonomy): domain Eukaryota; kingdom Metazoa; phylum Chordata; class Mammalia; order Artiodactyla; family Delphinidae; genus Stenella; species Stenella coeruleoalba. The sequence continues at coordinate 2,817,018 of NC_137164.1, forward strand.
GTCGTATGGTAGTTCTATTTTTAGCTTTTTAAGAAACCTCCCTACTGTTCTCCATGGTGGCTGTATCAATTTACATTCCCACCAACAGTGCAAGAGGCTTCCCTTTCCTCCACACCCTCTCCAGCATTTATTGTTTCTAGATTTTTTGATGATGGCCATTCTGGCCGGTGTGAGATGGTATCTCATTGTAGTTTTGATTTGCATTTCTCTAATGATTAATGATGTTGAGCATTCTTTCATGTGTTTGTTGGCAATCTGTATATCTTCTTTGGAGAAATGTCTATTTAGGTCTTCTGCCCATTTTTGGGTTGGGTTGTTTGTTTTTTTGATATTGAGCTGCATGAGCTGCTTGTAAATCTTGGAGATTAATCCTTTGTCAGTTGCTTCATTTGCAAATATTTTCTCCCATTCTGAGGGTTGTCTTTTCGTCTTGTTTATGGTTCAAGATGGTACCTTTCATGTCCTGTGTTTTTTGTACCACAATCAAAATTAATTAATTTAAAAAGGAAAAGAATCTTTTTCCAGTTACATGTGTTGACAACCTCTACTTCCAGTCTGTAGCTTTTCACTGTTTTTCACCTGGTTTTTTGATGAACGGAAGACGGAGATTTTAATACAGTGGAATGTATCAGTCTACTGTTTTACGGTTTATGTCTTTTGTGTTGTCTGTATGACATGCGAGTCTGAGCAGGAACAGAAAGGAGCTGTCAGAAAGACACTCCCACCATCTCTACAAATTTAACTCTTTACTTATTTATCACAGAACGAGACAGATCCAAGTTTCCTCTTTTCCATATGGACGATGGATAGCGACAGCACCATTTAAAATAAACCAATCTCTTCTCGGCCCACAGACCTGCAGTGTTATTCAGCTTGTGGTCAAGAGGCCGTAAATGTGCTGAGCCAGCTTTCAGGCTCTGGGCTCTGCTCCACCATCTGTCCCTGCAGCCCTTGCAGCATCGTTACACTGTCCTAATTCCTCCAGCCTCCTCTGAGTACTAATCCTGATGGGGCAAGCCCACCCACCTGCCACTGTTCTTCAAAGCTGCTCCTTGGCCATCGCGCTTCCACATAAAATCATACACTCAGCTCGTTAGCTTCAAGCCAACAAACGAGGAGAATCACATTACATTAAGAGTATAGGTTAAATGGAGAAAAGGTGATATTGTTTTTATATCAAATCTTCCTATCTATAAATATGGTTCAGTTCTTTGTTTAGGAGCCGGAAATTAGCTGCTTTTTTAAAAAGATGTCTGGGGAGGCACCACCTTATATTTTTTTCTTGCCTTAATGGTATATTTACAATTTTTTTGTTTGTTGCTGGTAAACAGGGATGGATTAAATTTTTATATATTGTTTATCTAGAAAAGTTGCTAACTTCTCATTAATTTTAATAATTTACCTCTACACACTCTGGATTTTCTCAGCAATCAATCATCTGCAAATACTGACAGTTTTGTATCTTCCTTTCCAGCGCTTCTATCTTTTCTTCTTGTCTTACTATCCTGATGGATACTACACCGAAGAATTCCAACGAGCACCCTGGTCTCATTTTCTCTGTTTACAGGAAGGTTTGTTACGGGTCTCATGATGAGTTGACAAATGGATGAGAGGCCGAAGTTGCTACGCAGGAAGGACAGAACACTTGTGCAAATCAACGAGCGCTCAGACATTAAAAAAAAAAAGACAAGCCTTTAAAGAATGCCTTTTTTCTCTAAATGTAGCTATGCTTCTTCTAAAGACCTCCCAAAACAACTGACACAAAGAGCTACAGCTTACTGACCATGAATGGGGGAGGTAATCTCAGTGAAGAGATAAACCTTTATATTTTCTCAAAGGAGTTAGAATAAGGATAGTGGACTTAATAACAACATCCTTCCTTTTAAATTAAAAATAATTTACTGATAGTTGATGCAGAATTGGGTACCAATGTCACCTCATCTTTGTATATCTAATCACTACACAAAAGAAACCGGCATGGTGAGGAAATCTGAGTTCTCTTCTCTTCTATTTTTCTAACATTGTTTTTATTTTTATTTTGGCCATGCCGCACGGCTTAGAGGATCTCAGTTCCCCAACCAGGGGCTGAATCCAGGCCACGGCAACGAAAGCACCGAATCCTAACCACTGGACCACCAGGGAATTTCCTGGGTTTTCTTCTCAAAAGAGACACAGCTCAATTGTTATAAGACTTAAGATAAAGCAAGCTGGGGGTGACAACTCAGCCAAGCTGAGGTGGCTTCAGAAAGCAGCCCAGTTCCTCCTAATATTGGTGTCCCTACGACTTCACTACCCTCTGGTGACATAACCACGTGGAGTTCAAGTCACACTGATTTTAAAGCTAAGCAAAGAAGAACATAAAATGAGCACAAAAGCACGTGGGTCAGGCAATGCTCCGTAAACGGGAAAACACCCTTAAAGGATGTCGTTTTTCCCTACATGTAGGCAAGTGTTACTATGATTCCACTGATGAAGAGTGAGACTATTCTTATTATTACAGATTTTCACTAATATAGATAATTCAAGTACACAGTAGTACACAGCACTGGAACAATAAATTTCTTATATATATGGTCAAAAATAGGAAGGTAGTGTGACTAGCATTACGCATCACAAATAGATGACGAAGCTTCTATGACAATCAAACACTGCTGATAAGGAATCTTATGAAGATGAAATTTCCTGTGACTTTCCTTGTCTGGTAAAGATGAACAGTCCCACATGTTCAAGTATTAGGACCTGAAGATCTAGTGGACAGTTACAGTTTACTGATGAACTTAAACTCAGCACAACACATGCTGGTATCCAACACTGTTATCAAATGAAACCACATTTATTTGGCATTTTACGGCTTACAGAGCATTTTCAAATGGGCTTTCTTTCTATGAGATGGGCTAAGCTGGACCTTCCGGTGGCCACCATGCCACCAAGTCAGGGCCACCTCCCTGAGAATAAGACAAATCCAGAGAAAGACACAGCTGAAAGACGAAAGAAGGAGAAACATTTCTAACAACACTGTGTAAGAACTAACTCAACCCAGCTAACCGGCAACCAAACAGACCGACCCCTGCACCTTCCAGCCACGGGGCTCAAAAAACACCCTTTCTGCTTAAGCCACAAAGAGTCGGGTTCCCATCGCTTGGACCTGAGGTCCCGAGTGATCTGAAAGCGCCAGTCTCCTGAGTGCCAGGACCCAGGGCACCCTTCCCCAGCATGCAGCTTCCTCACGGAACCTGGGCTGATGAGGACACGGCTTCAGGCTGGGTGGGAATCCCAACACCACCGCTCACTACCCACACGACCCTAGACCAGATACGTAACTGGCACAAGCCCCCCGTGCACCCCTGTGACGGGTAAGCATCGAGTTCACAGGTCCTTCTGAGTCAGGGCTTTTGCCAAGCAATCGGACGGAGTCTGGCACCTGGTCCTCAGTGAACGGTGGCGATGCGCCCGCTCTCCATCCCAACAGAGCACCGAGGGTGCCCGTCACGGTCCCGACACAAGCGGGTCCTCAATCGGTGTGGATTCTCTTTGCAGTGAGAGCGGCTGGGGACCGATCATCACGTTCATCTTACATCGCTGTTTTTCTCGTCACAAATAAATAATGAAAAAGAACACAGACTAACTCCAAGGGCCTTTTTTTAGCCCACTTCCCTAGGAATCTAGAAAAACCCTGCTGGCAGGAGGAAAATAAGTACATGTAAACGGACGGCTGGGGGCAGTGGGTGAGTCAGGCGTTTCTAGCATTTGCCCCTCAGGAAACCTCAACATCCAGGAGAGGACTTCACACCCCGCCCACTTGACACGTACACCCATTCAGTGGCACACAACAGGGTCGGAACGCCAGACTCACAGTGTTTGGGACGTACGGTAAGCCATAGAACTTCTCCTGGGTGTCCCTGAGGATGTCTGTGGTCGAGCTCCTCAGGGGATGCTTCCCATGGTAGATCTGATCCAGAGCAGCATAAAAGACCTGGACGGAAGAACGCACCTATTTAGTCTGGGCGCCATGCTTACATCTATGATGTAGGCGACCAAAGATGTTACAAGTCTACCAGAAAAATAACTGCAAGTCGCAGTTGGGCAGTCACACGTATAAGTGTATGAGGCTTGAGATGTATTTTGCATTTCATACCACATTTAAGACCATGTTAATGATGAAAGGAAAGCTCTCAACCTCTCCATGATTAAGGATATTAAGGAATTCTGAACCCTATCTATAAGGTACTCTTTCTGTACAGTGTAGTGAATTAAATTTGTGACCACAGAACTACACACACACACACACACACACACACACACACACACACACATATGGAAATATATATATATATATATATATATATCTGGAAATATGAAAAAATTAAGTTATGACCTGTGACCCCCTGGAGCTAATAAATACTGTTTGGCTTCTTCCTAGAATCCTGATGTAATTAAATGAGCGAAATGACAGGGTGAGAATCCTAGTTCGTTGATGAGAGGTGAAAGGCGGGGTGAAGTGAGGTGAGGAAGCAGGGGTGTTACACAGGATTCAGGAGCAGCTGTCGGAGAGTCTGAGGCCAGGACCAAGGCAGACCCCAGCCCTGCTGTCAGGGCTCAGAGGAAGCAGCTGCTGGGCGGGGCGACCCTGGCTTAAGGAGGTGACTGGTAGGGAAGGCTCACTCCTCTCCAAGGAGAGGACAGAGGCCACTGAAACATGAGAGGAGAGTAAAGCATTAGAAGGAGTTTAAACATGAACTGCTGCGTATTTACCAAGCTCTGAAAGCTAAACTTTAGGCAGAAAACCTCAAGTAAAGTGCTTTTTCACTGCAACATTTGACTTATTAACATTGTCTGCATTTTACCTGAAGCAAGCAAGTAGAAAATATTTTATTTTAAAAGAAAAAACTGTCAAGTGATTATGTTTCCGATACATATCTTTCGGATTCAAAATAGGAATCTGTAGAGAATGTGCAGCTGTTGACTTGAAAGAAGTGAGGATTAGTTTATATAAAAGAAAAAATTTAAATGACCTCTATAACTTCTGGCTTCATCTAGATAGAGAGTTATGGTTCTATATTATAAAGTCAAGTTTAAACCTTCGCTGGAAAAATATAGACATTTCCTAAATATTGCTTTGCTATAACTGGCAATCTAAACATATATTAAATACAGCTCTTTCCATTCTCTGTTCTGCAATGAGTAACAATATTGGGTTGGTCAAAAAGTTCGTTCGGGGTTTTCTGTACGCTGCAACATCTAGCAGAAAAACCCGAACGAACTTTTTGGCCACCCCAATATTTCATGCTCATTTGCTGATGAACCAAACAACCCTAGGCGACAAGCCCCCCCCCCCCCGGGGGTCCTGCGTGCTTGCGACCAGGAACCTTAGAGCTGCAGAAAAACAGGAGCTATTTCTAGAATAATGTACAGCAATAAATAACAATTTAAAAGGCACAACTTAAAAACCACTACTGATACCCGCTTAGAAATCTGCAGCAACTCCCTTCCACCCTGGGTTGTCCCCACGGCTCGGGGGATGGCTGTGTGACAGGAAAGCAGCGTGAGCGGCCCTTCGGGTGGGAACCTCCTTCCCTCCCTTCTCCTCCAGCTTTTCAACCCCCCTCTCCCTCTCTCTCCCTCTCTCTCCTTATTCTTTTTGGAGGGCAGAAGTACAGAAAGGTTGGTTTTCCTTTTCAGAAGAAAATCACTGGAACAAGTGTTGCAAAGGACGCCAGGACACGGGCTTTTAAAAGGTAGGACTCCCACGACAGATACGAGTAAATCAGAAGACTACTGCCACGTAATGTTAACCTTTCAAATAATCCAGAAATCTTTTTGCAATTGTGTGATACAAATAGACACTAAATAATGTTATTAATCCATGGTTTCGTCTATAGCAGGCATCTTCTTCACTGAAACGTGTATTTTGAGGTCCAAAAAAACAGAGCACATTCATTACTTTCTAGGGACTGAACTTTATACCCCTATAAAGCAATTCAATAGTGGCTACACTTTTAAACAGGTGACTGGATCATTAGAAAGTGAATACTGCCTGAGATGAAAGATGGGTGTTTAGGCTGTGTTTACATAACACTCAAGATCTGATGAAGAGGAATAACTCCATAAACAATCTCAGAAATTACAAATAACCTAAACATCTGGTATCACACAGACCTGACATCCAGATGGTTTATAAAATGTTTCTCGTCTTTATCTGGAAACCTGGAACACTGGCTTTGAGTTTTACTAAAAACTAAGTCATTACTGTTTAAACTTCACATCTAAAAACACAAATTTAAAAAAAGATACAAAGTGAACAAAAAGATATAACTTGGTTGCTGAAATGCACCATTTAGAAGAAGTCAGGTAAAACTTTTCCACTCTTTGATTTTCCACTGAAATTGGGAAATAACCTTATTTGACATCTACTTCCTAAGGACGGTTGGAAGACCAAATGATTAGTCAAGGTCAAGTTCTCTGAACTCAGAGGAAAGATGTTTTGGAAGCATAATTATTATAATAAATGGGTAGCACTGGCAAGAATTTAAAGTTATACATTTATTTTGAATAATATCTGTGGAAAACTTCAGAACAAAGGCACACACCCACCTGAAGCTGCATGTCTGCTGCCGCACAAACCTTTTTAGATTCGCAAAGACGAGACACCATATTTCTGGGCAGTGGCTTGAAAGACAAAACAATATGTATGTGAGTAAACTGCACTGTGCACTTTTGAGGCAGGAAGGTTAAAAATAACATCAAATGATACAATTTCATTGTGGTTTAATAATAACTTTGAAATATTTTCGAGGACAAGATAAAGGATGAATACATTCCACTGAATTTCAAAAAGCGGTAATTATCAAATAGGGGTTTGTACGTGAAAATACAGGATTGTAGGGAAGTCAGACATTGGCACTGTTCTTTAAAACTCTAGTTAAAACGTTAGGAAAAGTTAGTACTTTTTCTGTCCCTTTGTTAGCAATGAAAGTCCATTCAAGTGCTCTGTTGACCTTAAGAGCACGTACTGACTGATGACAGGAATCAAAGGTCACAAAGTCAAGAAATAAACTCTAGTCCATGGTGCCAGTCAGTACTGGAGCTGAACAACATATCCCGACAAATAACCATGATAATGAACTGTGCCTTCTTTTATTTTCCAACCTGAAAGAATTGCAGGGCTTGGAAACGCAGTCTGATTAATGTCCCTATACAATTTAGGGCTTCCTCTCTAATTAGCCATAATCATGTAACGTCACGTATTCTCTTACAAATAAACTAATAATGTAGCTGGGGAAGTGCTGTAGCCAATCTTACTCTACTTTTTTTTTTTTTTTTTTTTTTGGTACGCGGGCCTCTCACTGTTGTGGCCTCTCCCGTTGCGGAGCACAGGCTCCGGACACGCAGGCTCAGCGGCCATGGCTCACGGGCCCAGCCGCTCCGCGGCATGTGGGATCCTCCCGGACCGGGGCACGAACCCGTGTCCCCTGCATCGGCAGGCGGACTCCCAACCACTGCGCCACCAGGGAAGCCCTTACTCTACTTTAAAATCATTAATACTGGCGTTTACTGAAGACAGCTGCCATTTTATACAATTCTATTGACAATCTAAATCAAGTTAAAAGCCCTTCTAAAGAGAAACAAATTATGTAAGAGACTTACGGCAGGTTACTGTGCACTACAGCTGTATAGACTAAACACTGGTGAGTGGTAATGTGAGCTGTGAGCTGGAAGGGGAAGCAGGCACTGCCGCGTGTGTGTGCACATGTGTATCTATGTATCTATACAGATCTCTCCCCAGGGCCTAGAACAGTGCCTGGCACACAGCAGACACTCAGTGCACATCTGCAGGAGGAGTGAACTAACGCAAGAACGACCCTGACTTCTGTAGCAGGATGAAGGCTCAGACAATGAGGCCTTTTCTCTTCTCTTTCTGTTTAGCTATAAGAAAAGCAAACCAGCCAAAAAAGGGAATTTTTCAAGAGGTAAAGGACACAGACTGAAGGAAGTTGCACAGTGTAACTTCCGGTGCAGGGAAAGGCCTAGGTCTTCCCGACATAAAACAAAAATTTCCTGCAACAGCATTTTAAAAAGTCACGGTTCAGTGAAGTCAAACACGCCAGCAGCTGTATCAAGATGTTCAGCTTTCTTTAAACCCTACTTTATGTTATACCTTCTGTTGACAGGACTGCTGCTGCACTTGGGTTTTTCATGCTTCACAAAGCTTTAATGGTTTTATTTTCCCATAAAAAAATAGTACGCGTGGAAGGATTATCAACAAACAATGGAAACTCCTGGGGGCAAGCACTTTATTAGACCTGAGGGACAGAAAGAGGTGGAGATGGGGTCCCAGCAGCACTGCCCATGTGCGCAGAACCATAAACGGAGCTACGACGAGCAAGGGGAAGGAAGACCCTGCACATGAGTGTGAAACCATGACCCAGAAGGGCTTGACTGAGGGAACAAGGTAGAAGCGGGACCTACAAAGTGAACAGGCATGAAGCGGGGCTGGGGGCCGCAGGGAGAAGGGCCCTGAGCAGAGGCACGGAAGAGGGGGCCTGGGGGCTCAGTCAGGCAAGGACGGGGTGCCCACCCTCAGATCCTGCAGGAGGCCACTGGTGAGTTTTGACCAAGGAAGTCACCTGGGCCAAGTTGTGTTCTGAAAAGATTCCTTTGGCTGCAGTGTAGACACGCCATAGGAGGGGGCCAGGAGTGACACACACACACCACCAGTGACCTCAGCCAGAGCAGAGTGGGCAGCCGGGGCATGACTGGGGCTGGACTGCGGGGGAAGAGGCAGGGCGGTCAGGGGGCCGAGGTGGGGAGCAAGGTCAGGTCGGGAGGCGCAGGCCCTGAGCAGGGAGTGGAGGGGCGTCCATGGCCATGGTCCCGGCTCTCGGTAAGGTTTACAAGCCCTGCCTGGAGACAGTGAGGAGGAAATGCCAATACTGGGTCTAAGAACCAAACCCAACAGACCCCTTTCATCTGTAAGTAGTTCACTTTGAGGCCAGTGTCTCCCAAGATGCAAACCCATCTAGCAAAAGGGCAAACAAAGGGACAAATTTAAGGAGGCTTAATTCTTTCCTGCTCAGGTTTACAATAAAACAAAAGACGCAACGAAAAAGAGCACAGAAAGACAACTGAAAACAGTTTATCAAAAATTACATATCACGACTTCCCTGGTGGCACAGAGGTTAAGAATCCGCCTGCCAATGCAAGAGACACGGGTTCCAGCCCAGGTCTGGGAAGATCCCACATGCCTCAGAGCAACTAAGCTCGTGCACCACAACTACTGAGCCTGCTCTCTAGAGCCTGTGAGCCCCAACTACTGAGCCCGTGTGCCCCAACTACTGAAGCCCGTGCGCCTAGAGCCCGTGCTCCGCAACAAGAGAAGCCACCGCAATAAGAAGCCCGCGCACCACAACGAAGAGTAGCCCCGCTCACCCCAAGTAGAGAAAGCCTGCGTGCAGCAACGAAGACCCAACGCAGCCAAAAATAAATAAATACATTTAAAAAAAAAAAAAAAAAAAGACAAAAAATATTACATATTCAAGGGAATTCCCTGATGGTCCAGTGATTGGAACTCCACACTCCCACTGCCTGGGGCCTGGGTTTGATCCCTGGTCGGGGAATTAAGATCCCACAAAGCCGAGTGGCACGGCCAAAAAGGAAAAAGAACAATTACGTATTCAGAAAACCCACATGTGCTACATAGTTCTATAAAATGTTGGGGGAAATGAAGGTTACATGGGACTCCTGGATTACTTTTTGCAACTTGCTATGAGTCTACAATTATTTCAAAATAAAAAGTACAAAAAAACCTCCCCAAACTATGTATTCAAGGCCCACTGTACATAGAGTAGTGAATACAAAGAATGTTTACCAAAAATGTAAGGAAACATCTAAGTAGAAGGTAAATACTGTCCTAATAGAACAGTTCAGAGGAAAGAATTATTAACCCATCAAATCACAAATTAAGTAATACATTTATATTATGTGTGGTGTAAACAGGAAAATGGATGTTCTTTTTTTTTTTTTTTAATCTAGTTGGGTTGTTAGTCAACTGGAATTAATGTACTTCAGCTCACGGAAGGGAGTTATATATTTACTCCCTTAGAAAGTACTGCCTTCTTCAAAATTAAAAAACAATAACAAAGATAAAGTAGAACAAAATTTAAATAACATCCACACTGACCTTAAGTTCTATACAATTTTTTTCTGGCTGCACCACACGCTTGCGGGATCTTAGTTCCCTGACCAAGGATTGAACCTGGGTCCATGGCAGTGAAAGCGCCGTATCCTAGCCACTGGGCCGCCGGGGAACCCCCTATATACAATTTTTTTTAATATACAATATTTAGAAGTTAAACCTCAAACTTCAAGTTAGAAACAATGTTTCCTGGTCAAGATTTTCTTCTGTGAATATCACTTTACCAACCAGAGTCATGGCAACCAACACTGACACCAATAATTCAATCTTTGCTGTTATTCCAAAGGTGGATGTGTCCACCGAGGAGCACAGATGTTTCACAGTACTGGCTCCTGAAGTCAAAGTACGGGCTCACTTCTAGTATCAATATATTGAAGAAAGACAGAATGAGTACATCCAAGCCAGCAGGCAATGAGCAACCACATAGAAAAGAAAGCGCTTGAAAACACCTGACCCTCCAACAGTATTTTTTCATTATGTTAAAATGAAAATTTAACGAAGTCCAAGGCAGTAGAAATGATAATGACTCTTTCACCATATAATCAGCTGTGTGTTTTATCAGCTTCTACGACGATCTTCATGATTTCCAAAGTAGGAAACACCCCTTCTATGATCACTGAGTCTCCTACCCCAGCCATGACGTGAAGCTGTCTGCTCCCCTGCAGATCTGGGTGCTGCCGTGTTCATCAGAGTGGAAAGCATACAGAGGATGCTACCGATCAAGAACAACCTTCAGAGTAACCAATCACAGCGAAGAACCAATCACTGGATTCTCTAAGCCACGTTTTCCTCACTTGTAAAACGTCCATGTTACGGTTTCAGAGAATTAGATAACAATTGAACAAGATAATGTATTTTAAAAGTGTATTATGTCAGGTTTAACAGAGCAGATGCTGACTAACTGGTAGCCAGTATTGCTCACGATTATAGCTGCTCTATATGACACAATAACCATTGACTTTGACCACTTTATTTACATTTTACTGTTCTACCTACCTATTCTCTAAATATGGTCTGTTTCAGATTTATAAATTCTTAGGAGACAGGAATTATAGCTAAACAGTTCTCTCTCTGTAGCACCTAACAAATTCTTAATAAGAAAATGTACTTTGCTTCTTGTTTATATTTCTTTTCATTTATAAAACAGTCAAGTATGCTTAACGAAATACATGTCTCCTCAAATTACCCAGCTTTAGCAAAGGACACTTGCTCCACTGCGATCATCTTAAGGCTTTTAGAAGAACAATGAAATCTCGTTTCACTGTGTTACTAGTATATCTTCCCTATTTCAACATCTGCCACAGAACTTGGTCCTTAACTCACGTTTTGAAAACATTTTCTCTCACTTTAAGCAGAACTAGCTATCAAACAGTGAGTCAGTCCCTCATCTGCACGGTCCGGTTCATATTTAGAGAAGATTGGTGCTAATGAGGAAATGTTCCTTCTGATGATATTTTAATCAAATATATCTCATGCTACGGATCTTGCAGTTCAGACTCTGTCTCTGAGGAGCGTTCCTCTATAATCTCCGTCTTTGTTCCTCTATAAGCTCCGTCTTTGTTCCTCTGTTGGAAATGTGTCTTCTTTTCTCTGGCTTCCTGCATGGTTTCTCTTTGGCTTTGGTCTCCAGCAGTCTGACTACCATGTGCCTAGGTGTATACTGTTTGCAGTTATACTGCATGGGCTTCTCTAAGCGTCTTGGATTGCTGGCTTGATTTTCATCATTTTTGGCAAATTCTCAACCATTACCCCTTTGCCTATTTCTCATGCCTTATTTCTCTCTTCTCATTTGTGGAACTCCAACTACATGTATGTTACACTGTCTGATATTGTCCCAAAGTTCCTTGCGTGCTCTATGTTGCCTCCCCTTCCCCTAACATTCCCCCTGCCCTTGTATTTCTGTTAGGACAATTTCTATTGACGTTATCTTTAAGTTCACGCTTTCCTCAGCTGTGTCACGTGTATGGATGATCCCCTCAAAGGAATTCCTCAAATATGATACCAAGGCTTTATTTCCTGCATTTCCACCTGACTGTTTCTCATAGTTTCCATCTCTCTTCTCCATCTGTTCATACATATTGTCCACCTTATCCATGATATCCTTTAACACAGTTATTTAAATCCCCATCCAAGAGTTACTTTAAAATTATCTCAGTTACTAGTTATTTTCAAGTCCCTGAGTCTGACTCTAATGGTTTCTTTGTCCTTGAGTGGGAGCCAGGGTTGTGTGCTGCTGAGTGGTAATTCACTCAGCAAACATTTACTGATTGCCCATTATGGTGATACAGCAGTGAACAAAACAGATGAAAATTCCAGTTCTCAAGGGGTTTACATTCTAGGAGACTTTGTTAACTTAAAAATTACTATTGATGGAAAAAAGGACATCTTTCTTTATTTCAGTTCCTACAGGCTCAGGAATAAAAGGACAGAGATTTAACGCATCACCTCCTTTAGGCCACCCAAAAGAACCAAACTGTACTAATTACAATGCTGTTTACACATGCGATCTTTACTCATTTGAAGTTCATTTGCGAGTTTTCTGCGCCATACATTTAGAAGATAGCAGGCAGTCAACAGTGTGTGAAGGTGAGCTATGCCGTCACTGACATTCACACGCTTCCAGAGGGAATGAAGTGGCAAAATGCACAAACACATTATCTCAACACACGCTGACAACACAACACCCTTCACGCAACACGTTCTCAGCACAAGGTGCCATTCCAGGCACCACGGGAAGAAGAAAGACGAAACACCATCTCCTGCCCTCAGAAGACTTACGATTCTGATCCTGCTGTATACGGTGGAGTCTGTTACGTATGTGGTAGCTGTGTGACTTCAGTTTTATAGATTTATTTTCAACTTATTTCTGTACCCCTCAAAATTCAACACTGCACACTACCACTTGAGGATAAAAGTAATGACCCTTTGCAAAATCTGTTTTATTACTACTCCAACAAGTTCCCCCCAAAACTGGATTAGCAGTGATGATAAAATTTTCAGTGACTATTGATACTAAGTACAGGTATTTAATATGTAATTAGAATACCATGAATAGATGAGGAAGTTAGAGACGGGGAAGTGGAGGTGAAAATACAATGAGGTCAGAATTGGGGTGAGGCACATAAAACTTAAAGTTTCATTCAACTTTCACAGCTGGGCCATGGACAGAGCGGAACTCAGTGATGGCCCTCATTCAAACTGCTCTGACTACAGGACTAGATCCTTCCACTGGAATTCCACACTCCAGAAAGTCTGAGGACTGAAAGTTTTCACCAGTTTGACACAAACACATTTGACGGCAGTGCCTGCCTTGCACAAACGTGGACCTCTTTGCTCCAAACAGCCTGTGGCTGGGGCCTGAGCCCCATACACTGCCAGCCCCTGACAACCAGGCCACGCTGACAACGTCCACGGCCAGCCCCAAGCCCCACAGTCTTCTCTTCCCAGGCTCCTTTTCCACAGTAAAGACAGGCAGATTTCCACTGTGCTCTGTTTCGAGGGTCTCCTGCTATCAGTGCTGCTCTCACTGAGCCACTTCATTTCAATACAAAAGTACTTCGAGTTATACCCTCAACCACGCTCAGCAATTCGCAACCCTTACAAACTCAGTGCAGAGCTGTTCAGAAACAATTTTCTGAAACAGTCTAAACCCCCTTTTCAATGGTGTTGGAGAGCATTACTGCAAATTTACTTCAAAATAACACTGACTGAATGAACTTCGTACTTCAGATAATTTACACCCTTGCCTGAGTTTCTTTTATTCAAACACCTGCAGGAGGATTGGTTCAAGATGGCGGAGAAGAAGGACGTGCCCTCACTCCCTTTTGCAAGAGCACCGGAATCACAACTCACTGCTGAACATTCATCAACAGGAGGACACAACTCACTGCTGAACATTCATCAACAGGAGGAGGAGACAAAGGAGAAGCCACAGCGAGACGGCAGGAGGGGCACAATCCCAGTAAAATCAAATCCCATAACTGCTGGGTGGGTGCCTCACACACTGGAGAACACTTAGACCATAGAAGTCCACACACTGGAGTGAAGGTTCTGAGCCCCGCGTCAGGCTTCCCAAGCTGGGGGTCCAGCAACGGGAGAAGGAATTCCTAGAGAATCAGACTTTGAAGGCTAGTGGGATTTGACTGCAGAACTTCGACAGGACTGGGGGAAACAGAGGTTCCACTCTTGGAGGGCACACACAAAGCAGTGCGCACATCAGGACCCAGGGGAAGGAGCAGTGACCCCATAGGAGACTGAACCAGACCTACCTGCTAGGGTTGGAGGGTCTCCTGCAGAGGCACGAGGTGGCTGTGCCTCACCGTAGGACAAGGACACTGGCAGCAGAAGTTGTGGGAAGTACTCCTTGGCGTGAGCCCTACCAGAGTCCGCCATTAGCCCCACCAAAGAGCCTGTAGCCTCCAGTGCTGGGTCGCCTCAGGCCAAACAACCAACAGGGAGGGAACCCAGCCCCACCCATCAGCAGACAAGCTACTTGAAGTTTTACTGAGCCCAGCCCACCTGAGCGACACCCAGCTCTACCCAACACCAGTCCCTCCCATCAGGAAACTTGCACAAGGCTCTTAGATAGCTCATCCACCAGAGGGCAGACAGCAGAAGAAGAACTACAGTCCTGCAGCCTATGGAACAAAAACCACATTCACAGAAAGACAGACAAGACGAAAAGGTAGAGGGCTATGTACCAGATGAAGGAACAAGATAAAACCCCAGAAAAACAGCTAAATGAAGTGGAGATAGGAAACCTTCCAGAAGAATTCAGAATAATGATAGTGAAGACGACCCAAGACCTCGGAAAAAGAATGGAGGCAAAGATCGAGAAGATGCAAGAAATGTTTAACAAAGACCTAGAAGGATTAAAGAACAAACAAACAGACATGAACAATCCAGTAACTGAAATGAAAAATACACTAGAAGGAATCAATAGGAGAATAACTGAGGCAGAAGAACGGATAAGTGACCCAGAAGACAGAATGCTGGAATTCACTGCTGTGGAACAGAATAAAGAAAAAAGAATGAAAAGAAAGGAAGACAGCCTAAGAGACCTCTGGGACAACACCAAACACAACAACATTCACATTATAGGGGTCCCAGAAGGAGAAGAGAGAGAGAAAGGACCCGAGAAAATATCTGAAGAGATTACAGTCGAAAACTTCCCTAACGTGGGAAAGGAAATAGCCACCCAAGTCCAGGAAGCACAGAGAGTCCCAGGCAGGATAAACCCAAGGAGAAACATGCCAAGACACATAGTAATCAAACTGGCAAAAATTAAAGACAAAGAAAAATTATTGAAAGCAGCAAGGGAAAAATGACAAATAACATACAAGGGAACTCCCATAAGGTTAACAGCTGATTTCTCAGCAGAAACTCTACAAGCCAGAAGGGAGTGGCATGACACACTTAAAGTGATGAAAGGGAAGAACCTACAACAGAGATTACTCTACCCAGCAAGGATTTCATTCAGATTCGATGGAGAAATCGAAAACTTTACAGACAAGCAAAAGCTAAGAGAATTCAGCACCCCCAAACCAGCTTTACAACAAATGCTAAAGGAACTTCTAAGTGGGAAACACAAGAGAAGAAAAGGACCAACAAAATCAAACCCAAAACAATTAAGAAAATGGTCATAGGAACATACATATCGATAATTACCTTATATGTGAATGGATTAAATGCTCCAACCAAAAGACATACACTGGCTGAATGGATACAAAAACAAGACCCATATATATGCTGTCTACAAGAGACCCACTTCAGACCTAGGGACACTTACAGACTGAAAGCGAGGGGATGGAAAAAGATATTTCATGCAAATGGAAATTAAAAGAAAGCTGGAGGAGCAATACTCATATCAGATAAAACAGACTTTAAAATAAAGAATGTTACAAGAGACAAGGAAGGACACAACATAATGATCAAGGGATCAATCCAAGAAGAAGATGTAACAATTATAAATACATATGCACCCAACACAGGAGCCCCTCAATACATAAGGCAACTGCTAACAGCTCTAAAAGAGGAAATCGACAGTAACACAGTCATAGTAGGGGACTTTAACACCTCACTTACACCAATGGACAGATCATCCAGACAGAAAATTAATAAGGAAACACAAGCTTTAAATGACACAATGGACCAGACAGATTTAACTGATATTTATAGGCCATTCCATCCCAAAACAGCAGAGTATACTTTCTTCTCAAGTGCGCATGGAACATTCTCCAGGAAAGATCACATCTTGGATCACAAATCAAGCCTCAGTAAATTTAAGAAAACTGAAATTATATCAAGCATCTTTTCTGACCACAACACTATGAGATTAGAAATCAATTACAGGGAAAAAAACATTAAAAACACAAACACATGGAGGCTAAACAATACATTACTAAATAACCAAGAGATCACTGAAAAAATGAAAGAGGAAATCAAAAAATACCTAGAGAAAATGACAATGAAAACACGACAATCCAAAACCTATGGGATGCAGCAAAAGCAGTTCTAAGAGGGAAGTTTACAGCAATACAATTGTACCTCAAGAAACAGAAAAATCTCAAATAAACAATCTAACCTTACACCTAAAGGAACCAGAGAAAGAAGAACAAACAAAACCCAAAGTTAGTAGAAGGAAAGAAATCATAAAGATCAGAGCAGAAATAAATGAAATAAAAACGAAGAAAACAATAGCAAAGATCAATAAAACTAAAAGCTGGTTGTTTGAGAAGATAAACAAAATTGATAAACCATTAGCCAGGCTCATCAAGAAAAACAGGGAGAGGACTCAAATCAATAGAATTAGAAATGAAAAAGGAGAAGTTACAACAGACACTGCAGAAATACAAAGCATCCTAAGAGACTACTACAAGCAACATTGCCAATAAAATGGACAACCTGGAAGAAACGGACAAATTCTTAGAAAGGTATAAACTTCCAAGACTGAACCAGGAAGAAATAGAAAATATGAACAGACAAATCACAAGTAATGAAATGGAAACTGTGATTAAAAATCTTCCAACAAACAAAAGTCCAGGACCAGATGGCTTTACAGGTGAATTCTAGCAAACATTTAGAGATGAGCTAACACCCATCCTTCTCAAACTCTTCCAAAAAATTGCAGAGGAAGGAACACTCCCAAAACCAGATACCAAAACCAGAGAAAGGTACTACAAAAAAAGAAAATAACAGACCAAGATCGCTCATGAATATAGATGCAAAAATCCTCAACAAAATACTAACAGGATCCAACAACACATTAAAAGGATCATACACCATGATCAAGTGGGATTTATCCCAGGGATGCAAGGATTCTTCAATATACGCAAATCAATCAATGTGATACACTGTATTAACAAATTGAATAAAAACCATATGATCATCTCAATAGATGCAGAAAAAGCTTTTGACAAAATTCAACACCCATTTATGATAAAAACTCTCCAGAAAATGTGCATAGAGGGAACCTACCTCAACATAATAAAGGCCATATACGACAAAGCCACAGCAAACATCATTCTCAATGGTGAAAAACTGAAAGCATTTCGTCTAAGATCAGGAACAAGACAAGGATGTCGGCCACTCTCGCCACTATTATTCAACAAAGTTTTGGAAGTCCTAGCCACAGCAATCAGAGAAGAAAAAGAAATAATAGGAATACAAAAGAAGAAGTAAAACTTGGAAAAGAAGTAAAACTGTCACTGTTTGCAGATGACATGATACTATACATAGAGAATCCTAAAGATGCCACCAGAAAACCACTTAGAGCTAATCAATGAATTTGGTAAAGTTGCAGGATACAAAATTAAGGCATAGAAATCTCTTGCATTCCTATACACTAATGATGAAAAATCTGAAAGAGAAATTAAGGAAACACTCCCATTTACCACGGCAGCAAAAAGAATAAAACACCTAGGAATAAACCTACCTAGGGAGACAAAAGATCTGTATGCAGAAAAGTATAAGACACTGATGAAAGAAATTAAAGATGACACAAACAGATGGAGAAATATACCATGTTCTTGGACTGGAAGAATCTCAATACTGTGAAAATGACTATAGTACCCAAAGCAATCTACAGATTCAATGCAATCCCTATCAAATTACCAATGGCATTTTTTACAGAACTAGAACAAAAAGTCTTAAAATTTGTAAGGAGACACAAAAGACCCCAAATAGCCAAAACGGTCTTGAGGGAAAAAAACGGAGCTGGAGGAATCAGACTCCCTGACTTCAGACTATACTACAAAGCTACAGTAATCAACTGGCACAAAAACAGAAATATAGATCAATGGAACAGGATAGAAAGCCCAGAGATAAACCCACACACCTATGGCCAACTAATCTATGACAAAGGAGGCAAGGATATACAATGGAGAAAAGACAGTCTCTTCAATAAGTGGTGCTGGGAAAACTGGACAGCTACATGTGAAAGAATGAAATTAGAACACTCCCTAACACCATACACAAAAATAAACTCAAAATGGATTAGAGACCTAAATGTAAGACTGGACACTATAAAACTCTAAGAGGAAAACATAAGCAGAACACTCCTTGACATAAATCACAGCAAGATCTTTTTTGATCCACCTCTTAGAGGAATGGAAATAAAAACAAAAATAAACAAATGGGACCTAATGAAACTTCAAAGCTTTTGCAAAGCAAAGGAAACTACAAACAAGATTAAATGACAACCCTCAGAATGGGAGAAAATATTTGCAAACAAATGAACGGACAAAGGATTCATCTCCAAAATATATAAACAGCTCATGTAGCTCAGTATTAAAAAAACAAACAACCCAATCCAAAAATGGACAGAAGACCTAAACAGACATTTCTCCAAAGAAGACATACAGGTGGCCAAGAAGCACATGAAAAGCTGCTCAACATCACTAAATATTAGAGAAATACAAATCAAAACTACAATGAGGTATCACCTCACACCAGTTAGAATGGGCATCATCAGAAAATCTACAAACAACAAATGCTGGAGAGGGTGTGGAGAAAAGGGAACCCTCTTGCACTATTGGTGGGACTGTAAATTGATACAGCCACCATGGAGAACAGTATGGAAGTTCCTTAAAAAACTAAAAATAGAACTACCATACGACCCAGCAATCCCACTACTGGGCATATACCCAGAGAAAACTATAATTCAAAAAGACACATGCACCCCAATGTTCACTACAGCACTATTTACAATAGCCAGGACATGGAAGCAACCTAAATGCCCGTCAACAGATGAATGGATAAAGAAGATGTGGTACATATATACAATGGAATATTACTCAGCCATAAAACAGAACGAAACTGAGTCATTTGTAGAGAGTGGATGGATCTAGAGACTGTCCTACAGAGTGAAGTAAGGCAGAAGAGAAAAACAAATATCGTATATTAACGCATATATGTGGAACCTCCAAAAATGGTACAGATGAACCGGTTTGCAGGGCAGAAGGTGAGACACAGATGTAGAGAACAAACGTATGGACACCAAGGGGGGAAAGTGGCGGGGGGTGGGGGGGTGGGATGAATTGGGAGACTGGGATTGACATATATATACTAATATGTATAAAATGGATAACTAATAAGAACCAGCTGTTTAAAAAGAAAAGAAAATAAAATTCAAAACAAAAAAAAACACCTGCAGTTTTTGTCTCTGTAGCAGCCCACAAGGTATGAACAGCCCAGGGCTGAAGCCGGCCCTGCCTCTCTCTGGGAGGGACCGAGGAAGCCCAGCAGGCCAGGGAGCAGGGAGGCCCACTGCCTCCCTTTATGAAGCACCCACTGTGTGCACAGCACCCTACCCTGCAGCCAGGTACACTACAACGGACCCCTGATCCTTCTGCCAGGACCCAGAAAAGGGATGTACGTCAAAATTAATCACATGGGGAAATGCCCTACATGCCACGAAAGAGGTACAGGTGAAGCTACGCAGGAATTCAGATGACAGCAATTACTTAAATGACTGAAAGGCAATTATCTTCACAATTAATTATGCCTATTGTATTACTGTAGAGGAGGTTATTTCTATTTCAAAGACGCATTTTAGCTATAAAATGTAGAAAGACATTGTAGGTTTCCCCCCAGTGAGAAACAGAAAAACGGCAGAATTATTATTTCTACAATAAGAACATAATATGCCAACAGTTAACTATGGTGACCTAATTTGTTCTAATTTATTTTAATAATTCAATATGAATTTTTCCACAATTATCTTTGTTCCTTATTTAAAAACAAAAGTGCTGTGTTGAGTTCTGAAGAATTGAGATCTGGCTTTGTGTGACTATGGCAATGACAATGACAGTGCAGCCTGTCAGCAGTAAATGCCAAGGCTCAGCGGCAACACCAAAGACCCCAAGGATCTGCTGGGTGTTGAGTTCCTATTTCTAGCATTCAGTTAATGTCTTCCTCCAAATCCACTGATGCATCCATGTCTCCAATGTAAATTTCTGGAGCCCCAACCAGACTCTGAGGCGCAGTCAGCTGTCACGGTGTGATCTGGAAGCTTCTTGGAAATACATCGTCTCGGGCCGCTCCAGGCGCACCGAGTTAGAATCTGCATTTCAACCAGATCCCAGATGATTTCATGCATATTAAAGTTTGAGATGCCCTGACTCAGAAAAACATAATCGTCACAATGATTTGAAAACCAAAGGCGAGCAAAATGAAATCGTCCTAATCTTCTGAGCGAAGGCACTGGCCACAGGAAGGCAGCACAGAGGCGGCGGCCGAAGCTGCGGGCTGGCATTTTCGGAGGCTGCTCATTTGCTTTCTGACAGCAGGCGAGGCTCTGGGCATCCTGCTTTCTCATTTGTAAGACAAGAATTAAAAAAAAAAAAAAAAAGCTGCAAAAGATTACTATGACAATTTGGTGAGGTAATAGCTATTCAATCAACTTGTGCAAAGTATTGACTGATTGGAAGAAACTGAAGTCCCTGCGGGTAGCTCAGGTGTCTTTCTAAACACTGCCAAAGGGCAACCATGTGTACAGGTTGGGCCTGGAGGCTTCAGGTCAGGGTACTGTCATGTGAGACGGAGAATGGCCCCGTCTTCCTTCGTCACAGTGTTCAGGCCTGGAGGCCAGATCACACGGCTGCCCCTGTGCAGCGAACTTTCCCCAGAACTTCCTGACTGTGCCCCGCCTCCCAGGGAAGGGCGCGGTTCACTGTATTCCCGGGGTAAACACAGATGCACTGTCTGCTGACCACACGTGGGAACAGAAATATTAAAATACTAATAGATTTCCTATTATATTCAGAAAGCACATTTTTGGTAAGGCTTCTGAAATGCTGTCAAAAGTGCAAATGTGTTAGCAAACTTGGCATTACTTGAATTCTCTGAATGTTTCCCTGTGTGCTTAACTTGTACACACGAAACCTCACAATCTGTCAGAAATCTTCGCTCACTTGACAACTCACCAGTCTGCATTAAATAGTGTCACGTTAAAAGTTTTGGCATCAGGCTTCCCTGGTGGCGCAGTGGTTAAGAGTCCACCTGCCAATGCAGGGGACACGGGTTCGAGCCCTGGTCCGGGAAGATCCCACATGCCGCGGAGCAACTAAGGTCGTGCGCCACAACTACCGAGGCTGCGCTCTAGAGCCCACGAGCCACAACTACTGAGCTCGCATGCCTAGAGCCCGTGCTCCGCAAGAAGAGAAGCCACCGCAATGAGAAGCCCACACACCGCAACAAAGAGTAGCCCCCTCTAGCCGCAACTAGAGAAAAGCCTGGGGGCAGCAACAAAGACCCAGTGCAGATAAAAATTAAAAAACTAAATAAATAAATGAAAAAACACCATTCACTAAAAAAAGAAAAGTTTTGGCATCAAATTCTTACAGAGCCAAGGCACTGCGATAAAATAGCTGGCTTATTTATGCGCATTTAGAAAATGTATTACGGTAGAAGCTGCACAAATATTCAAAATGAAGACATCCTCTGGTACAAATCCTTGTTTTCCTACCACCGAAATCCCCTGGGAACGTGCTGGATCTAAAGACACAAACTTGTTGAGACACGGTCCCCTCGAACAAGAAAAGGCTTCAGAGGCAGCAGGCCAAGCACCAAAGCCATCCAGCCCACGAGTCAGCAGCTTCGATTCGCAGCTCGAGCCCAGCACCCTGAGCCCTCGACCTCGGCCCATGTCTACGGCGGGGAAACCACTGGATTTGGCGTGTCTCGAGCTGCCCGCTTTGCTGTTAGTCAGTAATCCGATGGCACCTCATCAATACGACGAAAATGCTGCCAGGCCCGAAGAGGCCAAGTCTCAGCTCTGAACCCAGAGCAAACAGCGTCACTTCCTTCTTACCGGGCTTTTAGCGGTTTAGGGTTTTCTTACGAACTAAGATGGCATGAAAGAACCTTTGGAAATGCTTGCGTAGTACCACAGACTCACCTGACGGGCGGCACAGAGAACGCCGTACAGGGCTCAGCGTGAAACACTGTAATGTGTAACAGTCTAACTTCTATTCTCTTCCTAAAAAAAACTGCAGTCCTGCCTTGTTTACAGTTGGCATATATTATTAAATTTGACTGACTAGAATTTTTGATGTGAGTATGGAGCTATTAGTTTTTAGGTTCTAACTTTTAAATTTTTGTTTTGTATAAAAGAGCAGAGAAGTCTCAGAAAGTTCCGTGACTGATCTAGGCCACCTGCACCGGGAGTGGGGCTGGGGTCAGACCTGTCTCTGCTCTCCGGTTCAATGGTCTTGTCTAGACATAACTGAGAAGCATTAAAGCCGAAAATAAGAAACGTTTCAAAACAACTTAAACTTGCCAAAAGGAATCTAGTTCTAGTTGCACTATAATTTTTACCTTCAATCCTTATTCATATCTCCTGGGAGGATGACAGGAGAAGATTTATTACAAGGCTGTACGTCTCCTTGGAAATACATCTTAAGCAATTTTAGCCTTGGGCGAACTCTCACAAATGAAGGCAACAAGCTAAATCTTATAATGACGCAACACACAACAGTTCTAAAATGAAAGCACTAGAACTGTGCTAAAAATAACACTTACTATGGAAATGGGCCTGTTTTGTTTGTGAGACGTATGAGAAGTATAAGCCATTTCCTACGATATTAAGGGATTTTTAACTAGGAAAAACTGGAAAAAGAAAACACCCACAATGTTATAATACTGATTTGAGTACTACTGTGTGATCCCTGAAAAATTACTTAACCTGTCTGAGCTTCAGTTTCTACAAAGTGTGGATAACTATGTACCTACTTCATACACTGCTGGACAGATTAAATAAGAAAAAACATATGAAATAATAAATGTTAATTTCTATTATTTACTGCTTGATAAGTATTTTGTGAGAGAGATAACTAGAACAACAAACATTTCAGTGTAGTGGCTAATGGACAAAATTATGCAAAAAATTTAGGTTCTCTTGAAAGTCAATTGACTATATCTCTGGTGATTAGTAATGCAGCTGGGGGTTACAAAATTACCAGAAAAAAAAGAATAAACTTGAAGACAAGAAGCATTATGAAGATTAAAAGGCTAACACCCGAGGAGGAAAGGAATAGCTCAACTCTATACTTTTATGCACCTAACAAAATATTCTCAAAACAGAGCAAAAAGCAATGAAATCACTTATAGGGCCCTGCAATTACTCTGTATGACACCATAATGATGGATACATGTCATTCTACATTTGCCCAAACCCACAGAACGTACGGTCCCACAGGTGAACCCCATGTGAACTGTGGACATGTCAGTGGAGATGCACCAGCTGTTCCAGATGCAGCCTCCGGTGAGGACGCTGATGGCAGGGGAGGCTGTGCACGAGTTGGGCAGGGGCTTTACAGGAAATCTCTACACTTTCCCCTCGATTTTGCTGCCAACCTAAAACTGCTTTAAGTAAATAAAGTCTTAATAATCTTTAAAAAGAGACAAAACTAAGGGGAAAAAATGATACATCCAGCATCCTAGTGGAAGCCTTCCATCTCTCAATTTAAAATGAGTCATATATCAAAGATTTCAACAACACAATTAAAAGGCTAACTTAACAGAAGGGTTTGAAACCCCAAGCCCAACAATTAGAATATACAATGTACGCAAGCACAAACAGAACATTTCCAAAAACTGATGACACACTAGGCCATAAAATAAATATCAACAAAATGCAAAATCAATACCAGTCGGACTAATTAGATATCAACAACAAAAAGATATACAACTCCTCTACAAAGGTTTAGAAATTGTAAACTACACTTCAAAACAACTCATTATCAAAGAGGAAATTACAATGGAAATGAGCAACCTTAGAAACATTTTGTATTAAAATCATGGCATGCAGCTACAGCACTGCATCACACAGTTTAAAATTTATAGCATTAAAATGTAAATGCACATGTTAGATAAAACTGAAACTCAACTAGCTAAGTGTCCACCTTAAGAAACTGGGGGAAAAATGAAGAAGGGAGAGAATAATCATAAAGACAGAAACTAATGAACGAAAACAAACAAAACAGGGAGGATAAACAAAGTCTGCGTTAGTTCTTGTAAATACTACTGATACTTATCTTCTGCCAAGATTAATAGAGAAAAAAAAATGAGAGAAGAATATTAGGGATGAAAAGGACATAAGCATGGATGTGGCAGGACTTGAAGCATGAAAGAATGCTATAAATAACTTCATGCCAATAAACTTGAAAACTTGGGTTAAATGGCTAAATTTCTCGAAAATTACAAGTTAGCAAAGCTTACTTAAGAAGAAAAGAAGGCCAAAGACTCCTGTGACTATTAAGGAAATCAGTCATTTAAAAAATCTTCCCACAGAGAAAATGATAGACCCTGAATGGTTTCATGGCTGAATTCTGACAAAGTTTCAAGAAACCGATTATTACAATTTCATAAAAGTGCTTGTAAGGAAAAGAAGGAGCTCTCAGCAACTCATTTTATGAAATGGGATATACTAATACCAACACCAGCAAGAGTGAGAGGACCAAGAAAATCACGAGCGCATCTCTCTCATAAACACAGATACAAGAAGTCCTCCACACACAAAATATTAGCAAACTGAAGCCAGCACTGTATTAAAAAAATAACATTAAGTTAGGACCAAAGTCATTCAACCCTGGCACGCAAAGGTTGCTTAACATTAATATCAACATGCACGACATTACCAGATAAACAGAAAAGAACCACCCAATTACCTCAAAAGATGCAGGAAAAGTCTGATAAAATGCAATAACTGTTAACGATTAAAAAGAAAAAAAAAAAACCTTAGTTAACTGGGAATAGGAAGGAATTGCCTTTTCCTGTTATCTCCACTAAACCTACGACAACACACAGCTTGCTTTATGGTAAAACATTAGAAACATTTCCTTTAAAGATCAGGATAAAGGCAAATGATGCTCATATTACAACTTCTATTCCACGTCACTCCTGTACTGGAGGGTCCCGTAACTCGAGGGGGACAAAATAAAGACATAAAAGACCTATGAATCGGAAAGGAAAAATACAGCTTATTATTTGCAGCAAGAGTAACTGTTTGGTTAAAAAACTTTAAAAATTCCACAGACAAGTTATTAGAATGAATAAGAAAGTTTAGCAAAGTTGCTAAAAATAAGATATATCCAATAAAGGATAAATTGCACATTTAAACACCAGCAACAAGTAGAAACATAATTTTTTTAAATATACATTTATAAAGCTATCAAAAAGGTGGGGCATCCAGGACTAAATCTAATAAAAGTTAAGCAAGACTCTTTGGAAGGAGGTTTGAAAACACTTTAAAAGGCTTCTTAAAAGACCTAAGGAAGGGAGAGGTGTGTCACAATCGTGGCCTGGAAGACTCAATATTCAAATATCAGTTCTCCCTAAACTGACCTACAGATTTAATGGAACCCCAACCGAACTCTTACGATAGTTTTTTTTTCAAGAAAATGTGTAAGCTGACTCTAAAACGTGTAGGAAAAAAGACAAAGGCCCAAGAGTTGACAAGAAATTTCTGAAAAACAAACAAAAAAGATGTCAAGACTTAGTACAAAGCTGTAGTGATGCAGACAGCACGGCACTGGTATCAGGTCAGACAGAACAAGGGGATGAGAGGGACCCCAGAGCAGATGAGTGCACACAGGTGGGCACTGGGCACCCGTCCCCCAGGTCACTGGACGAAGAGTGCGTGGCGCTCAGACAACTGGTCATCCACCAGGAAGAAGGGAAACTGCATTTTCCCTTCACACCACACACAAAGAGGAGTGCCAACCTGATTAAAGACCTAAAGATAAGGGAAAGACACTAAAACTTTCAGGAAAAAACAGAAGAATCTCTTTATGACTTCTAGGGAAACAAAGGTTTTTAAAGATAGGATATTTAAAGCATTAACTAGGACGAAAAGACTGCTGGATTCAACAAAATTAAGATGAAGTTCAATCCATCAAAAGATACCATAAAGAAAGTGAAAAGACAAGCTGTAAACTGAGAGCAGACATACGGCTGACAAAGGATTATTATTCCAACATGTCAAGAAACCTGAGAAATCAATAGAGAAAGGTGAACGGCACACAGGAAAATGAGAAGAGAAACAGGCGTGCGAGAGAAAACAAAGATGAACAAGGAAAAGATAAAAAGAAGTTCAACCCAGACGTACTCGGGGAGTCCTGCTGGCAGTGAAGGTCCTCACGGCATTCCATTTCACAACCACAAAACTGGCAAAGTTAAAACTTCTGACAGCATGAGGATGAGGTGCGAGGGGAACCACGGCCGAAAAGGGTCATAAGTATGAACGTTCTGGACGGCAGCCTGGAGAGGGAAGTGGGTCGGAGGAAGACAAACTCCGCGTGATCTCATTTATGTGTGGAATCTTAAGGAAAAAAAAAGAAACTGAACAGACTGGTGGTTGCCAGAGGTGGCGGGTAAAATGTACCAATGTCCAGTTATAAGGTGGAAAAGTCTGGGGATGTCACGTACAGCATGGTGACCACAGTTAATACTACTATATTGTGTGTCTGCAAGCTGCTAAAAGAGTAGATCTTAAAAGTTCTCTTCATAAGAAAAAAATCGTAACTATTTGAGGTGATGGATGTTAACTAAAATTATTGTGATCATTTCACAATATGTACACATACCAAATTAAGTTACATACCTGAAACTAATACAATATGTCAAACATATCTCAATTAAAAAAAAACAACGTGGCATCACCTCATAAACTTGAAGACGCACACACCTTACAAACCCAGCAATTCCAATCATGCCCATGAATATGAGGAGAAAAGTAAAAAAAATGTTCACAGCAGATACAGATGAACTAGTAAAAACCTGGAAGAACCCACTTCAATGACAGAAGAATGAGTACATAAATTACAGAATATTATGCTGAATTGAAAGTAAATATACTGCATCTACGTGCAACACTGATGAATCTTAGGCACGCCAGGATTATAAAAAGCACAGAAGGTTAGAAACCGTATAATACCATATTTTTTTAAAACTCAAATACAAAACTAAACACTACGTTGCTGAGGAATAAATAACTTACGTGTAAAAGCTATTTTTAATCAAGAAACTTAATAGGAATTCAAGACCGCCCTTACCTCCAGCGAGGAGCATTTGGTAACACTCTACTTTCTAAGCTGGGTGCTGGTCTCCTAGACGTGCATTCTACAATGTGATTTTGCAACATTCAGCATTAAACAAAAACACACTACTTCCAGAGGCATCTCCTTTCCCATCATTTTTGAGAAGAATCTACTGAGCTGAAATCAGCTTTATTTGATTCCCATCCACTGTTCCCAGTAATACTGTTTTCTGGAATGACACGGCAGATATATTTTCTTCCTCTTCATGGTATCCTTCAAATATTAGGACAGACTGCAGCTTCTTTTTCTGGTCTAAAACCATATTCTTACAACATTCCTAAGAGGAAGGGGTTCCCAACTTTACATGATGTGGAAGCCTCTTCTCAGGGTGCTTTCTGCATCACCGATGTCACTGTCATCCCACAAGGAACAAGAGTCCCCGTAGCCTGCAACGCCCTGGGCTTGGCAGCCCTGCTGCATGCAGTGCGCTGAGGGCAGAGGCGTGCTGGCGAGGAGGGGGGACAAGGCAGGAAGAGAGGGGGCTGGAAACTGAGGACCGAGAACAAAGGGGATGGATGAGGCAGACCCTGCGAGGGGAGACAGGGCGTATATTTCTTCCTGGGATCCAGGAAGAAATATACATGCGGTCTTCATCCCTGGTTCCTGGCACAGGGCTTCTAAACCCCTGGAGCTTCCCGAGGGGAGGAGTGAGAGAAGCGTCTTTGTCACTCGTCACGCCCCTTTCAACCGCACAGGAGTTTATGCCGCGTGGTGACCAGACTGCAGCCGTGACGCAAGCCGCCCCTTCCTGAGCAGTGCTGAATCTCGCGCTAGCACGATTCTAAGGACTGGCCTCAAGAGAACGGGACCAACACTGTTTCTCATAACAGTCTGTAGCCCCCCGTGCAGGAGTCTCGCGGGCAGACTGGGAACAAGACAGCACCTAAGGAGAGACCACAAGGAGTGCACACGGCTGCGCGCAGCAGGGGCAGCGACAACCCTGGCCTCGACGATCCATGAGATCGCTTCCCTTTTCCCTTGAAAAATCTTCCTGGTTGAGCGGAATCTTCAGAACTGGTTCCGGGACACGAGTCCACCTTCTCCCCAGGGCGCCGGCCGCTTGCATAAAGCAAACTTCCTGCTCCTGCCGGCACCTGTCTCTTAAGTATCCGCTTTCTGAGCAGCGAGCAGCCGAACCGGAGTCTGGTAGCAACGGCAGCTGAAAGGTGGAAGCAACCCACGTGTCCACCGACGGACGCAAGGCTGAACAGAATGTGGGCCGTCCACACAAAGACAATCACTCAGCCTTAGGAAGAAATCCTGACACAGGCTACACCTGGATGAACCTTAAAAACATTATGCTAAATGAAACAAACCAGCCACAAGGATAAATACTGTATAATTCCACTTATATGAGGTCCCTAGAAGAGCGCAATTCAGGGAAACAGAGCAGAGTGCTGGCTAACGGGCTGGGGGAGGGGAAATGAGGCGCTCGTGTCTAAGGGGGACAGGGCGCCAGGTGCGCAGGATGAACGGCGTTCTGGGGATGGCGGTGGTGAGGGAAGCAGAGCAACGGCAATGCACTTGACACCCCTGAACGGTCACTGAAACACGGTTAGGCTGGCACGCTGTACGTAATATGTATTTTACCACGACTAGAAAAGGAGCTGCGTATGAAAACGTTCAAGGGAGGACAAAGCCTGTGCTTCCAGAAGTGTGGGACCGCTGGAAGCAACTGGAAGGGTTAGGCTGCAGGCCAGAACCAACGAGCACGGAGAAGACAGACAACACCCCCGTTCCCCAGATCCCACAGGTCCTGCGACGCAGCCTAAGGTCGACCGAGGTTTGGGAGGAACTCCCTGAGACCGCTGATTCACATCAAGTTCATCACGTCTAAAAACCTGGATGTTTCCACGGGAGCTGCTACACTTGTGCTGCTGATTTTAAGATTGATTTACAACTAATTCTGCTTCAGCTTTGACGCTGTGCTCGTCAGGACGGTGTGAGCCTCGAAGCAGCACCTCTGCTATTCGCTTCCTGACAGCCGTATGGTACCTGCACATCTGAGAGGCAACTTCTAATTCTGTGACCACAAGGCATCCACTGGCTCTGGGATGCTCAGGTTCAGGTAAAATACTTCTAGGTGTTAATAAGTCACCGATACGTTCTCCCGAGGCGGACAGCTCTCTGGAATAGACCACGTGACAGGGAAAAATTCCTTCCCTGATGTGCAGCAGGACGAAATGAAGCAGAAAGACGCACCCTGCTGTTCCTCTTTAACGTTATTTCTTTACAGAGAGTTAGATTTGAGGAAATTAGCTCCTGCCCTTAGGCTAGAACTGCCCTTAAAGTGAAAGCATCCAGCCAGTTGGTGTTTAATCACCGACAAGAAGAGGCGAGTCAGCCCTCTGCGAGGCTCGAGGTGCCCCGTGCCTCTGGCGCCCTCTCCAGACTCCACGGGTCCCAGCACTGGTCCCTGCTTTGGAGGCTGTGTCTGCACCCCCTTCGGCCTACTGGACGTGCCTCTGAGTCCGAAATGGAGCTAATCCACAGCAGCTTGCCGCTCGCTGCCGATTCATCTCGTCTGAAGTGCGGTTTTGGACTTAATATTCTTTTCTTGAAATGATCTTGTTCAAAAATGCTTCTTCTGACTGAAGAATTCAGTAGTAAAACAGGAATTGTCTTTTTTTGAGGACACTACGCCACCCTCCAAGCAGTGGTTCTAGCCCTTCCTGGCTTTTCTCATTGCTCTGGAAACAGACAACAATATTTTTAAACTGACCTCAGTATCGTGGTGCATTTCAGCCCAGCACTTAGGTCCGACGCCGACAGGGTCTCGCCACCGTTCGCAGGCGCCCCGCTCCGCGCGTCCTCGGGGACCGGGGCCCCCAGGCAGCTCCTCTCACGGGCCGCTTCTAACCTCCCCACCACTCGGCCCCACACGCCCGCGTGTCCACTTGACTCTGGGTTTCAGGCCGGCGCCACGAGCGGCCGCGTGGGCAGCAACACTGTGCAGCGGCCATCCAAGGCGAGAGCCGTCCTCCTTCCTCAGATGTGGCCCTCCTCCCGGACTCCATGCTCTCGGACCCTCCCCGCCATCTGACCAGCCGCAGGCCCTTCCCGCCAAGCCTCCGACGGCTGCTCCCCTCCCGGCCCCGCTGCCAGCACCTTGGCTCTGGCCCTCGTCACCGCTGACCGCAGCAAAGGACGGACGAGCCCTCGGGTCCAAAGGTGGACTCCAGGGAGGCTGCCGGCTGGAGGTTAATGAGAAGGGGGGCTGGGAGAGTCACAGGAGGAACTCGGCCCCGAGGGGAAGCCCGGGACACAGGAGAATCCCCCTCATCACCAGGCGGGCGAGCGGAGGGGCCGGGACTCCCGCGGTGTGGGCAAGGCGGGTGCAGAGACAGATGGGGTGCAGTTTCTGAACACGAGGACACTCCCGCGTTCGTCCCCCTCCGTCCCCCTACACCCCCTCGCTGACCCTGCCACACGCGCTGTCCTGCCTGTCTCGGGATCTCTGAGCCCTGCGGACTGTCCCTCGGCTGGAGTCGCCTTGCCCTCAGCCCTGCTCTGCACCCCGAGACACCAGGCCACGAGTGCAGGGATGCTGTCACACTCACTCCCGGCTGCTCCTCAGGTGCTGAGAACGGAGCCCATTTCCCGACGGAAGGACTCACCTATGGCCTCGGTGTGTCCTCAGTAAACGTCCTGCAACGAGACGGATGAGGGCTGCTGCGAGCGCACCGGCAAGTTGCCACCCGACATACTTTTTCACGACCTGGTTCCTCCAGGAGCTCCTGGTGAAGCCCGTCCCGAGGCCCCAGCAGAGGGCCGGCTGCCCGCAAGCCTGCGCCCTGTGCCCGAGCACGTCCGTGCCCCCGAGGACGGGCAGGGGGCGGTTACGGGAGCAGCAGCGCGTCAGGCCATCCTCCCCCTTCCCAGACCCCGAAGCGTGGAGCCGGGAGGACTAGGCCACTGCCTGATGGGCTACGTGCTTCTACGGCGTCGGCTAAGGCGACAATCCCCAGAGCAGCTCCGCACGTTGATGGGCACGTAGCTGACTGGATCACAGATATTTCAATTCTGTCCTCTTAACCACAGAAACAGATTATGATGGAGACTAACTCAGATTAGTTCTCCAGGAACTCATCCATTATTCTACAGTTGACAGTAGTGGTTAAAGTCAAGTCCAAACAATAGAAATCGCCGACTCACATTACGCATCCAGAGATACAACCGGAAAGAGAGTCACAAATACAGGTGGGCTTGGGCCCTGCTTTCTCTGGTTCCATTCGGTCCTTCCGTTAATTTATTTTAGTGCTTTTTGTGTTAGGCACAGTTCTAAATGTTGAAGATTCAAAGGTGAATGTAATTGTACACAGGCACTCAGGGAGGTACAGTTTAAGGCGGAAAAACACTACCTAATGTAACAGTATATCACCGAAATTCTGAGCGAAGAATACATTTTCCACGGGACACGCAGACAGTAAACACACAATGTTGACAATTAGATTAGCGCTAACTTACCGTGAAGTATCACTCACTTAATCCTACTTCACAGAACTTAAAAACCTTTAACGTTACAAGGCACTATTTAAACCGAAACCTCAAAATTAAGGAATTTTCAGACTTGGCATCACGTAGATGCTACCTAAACACGTCGGGGAAATACGGCAGCGCAGTTCACCAAGCAACACACACATTCGGACTGAGAGAATATTCAGAAGCATAAAGGGGAGAGGAAAGAGCAAAGGCTTTTTTGAGGTGAGACAGGCTTTGAGGCTTGTTTCCCCCTCTGGAAACAGGACACAGCGCCTCCCTCAGGGGGCAGCTCTGAGGACTAGACGGGACGTTACTGGGCATATAATAAAGGGCAGCTACTTGTTGCCCACACATGACTGTAGCTACAGCTGAAGAAAGGGAATCAGGAAACGGCAGAAGGATTCTGGTTCGGAGAAGGTTCTGAAAAAGCAGTAAGAGTTCCCGCTACCCCGCAGGTCACAAAAGCCACCCCCGTGCCCCAGAGGACGGTACAGAAAGTCAACGCTCCCTACCTGCCCCGTCTGATAATGTCGGGCAAACTGGTGAACCACTCGGTAATCATTTGCAAAGTACTCCATCAGAATAGAAGGGACCTCGGCAAAGTCAGTGGGGCACCTGGTCCCTAAAATGGGGGAGAAAGAAAGAAGCTGGCCTGAATCACATCAACACGTTCATCCTACTACAAACACGCTTTTAAAATTTTTATTTGTACTTCTGATGAACTATGATAATCTTTAACTCATTAAGTCAATACTTTACTTCTATAAAATTATTGCACGTATTTACAGAAAAGTTTGTAGTAACCTCTTATTTTCCCACGTATCAGAAGTAAAACAAAATATTTGCACAGCTGGATAGAACACCTTGTAAAGCAACGGCTCACACCCTCTACAAACAAAACTGTCTTCAGCTATGCTGGGCTATACCTAAAACACAAATTACAACATTCTTACTTAACACAGCAATTGAATTTAGTTCATGAATTCCACCAAGTGCCCGTATCCTTCATTTGTTTTAAAAGTACTTTATCTATTGATTGCTTCTGGTAACAAGGTCAATCCTCAATACAGAAAAGCAACACTTCAAACTCAAAATTATTTAAAGAACAAATCCTGTAAGCAAGTCTTGGTGACACTTTATGATTCTGTCCGGCCCATCTACCGCAGTCTTTTCAAACACCTCCCTCCTCCCCCAAAATACTGTGTGCAAAGTTAGTTACTAAATACTGAAGACCAACACTTGCCCAGGTGGTCGAAGGCTGACTGACCCTGTCTGATCGCAAGCTTAAGACTCAGAGAGGATAAGCAGGAGGGAAGCCTGGGGCGTCACCCGACACGGCAACCCGTCAGCAGGGGGACCACAGCTTTACGCAGGGGAAAGCAGAGGAGAAATACAAAGCACCTGGTCATACCTTTACAACATGCCTCGAGGTTTTCCAACTGGTTTTGGATAAAAAGAGGCAACGGTTCATTCACTTATTCACTTGCTAAGTCTGTGCTCCTGGCTAAGGAGATACGCTTATTCATACACGGCCACAGACTGAAATTCCACATAATATAGGACAAAATGTAAAATGGTACAAACAGAAAAGACAGGCAACTGAGCTGTTCCTTGGTGAGAACTGTTGTCAAGGATGGAAAAAAATGTAACGAAGATCGGGTAGCATCACAGTTGGAAGGACAAGATGATGCCATCTGCGATAAATGACCACAGATTTTCTAAATGACAAGCTTTTTCCAATTTAAAATGAAATGTACACGTTTAAAGTCCCCTCTTCTTGGCTCACCAGTGACATGCTGATAACGAGTCCGTCCCAGCATTGAATGCATGGCGTGCCCCATTTCATGGAAAAGATTTTCCATCATCCCAGGAGTTAATAATGTTGGCAACGTCTTTGAGGAATGGGGAAGGTTCAGCATCAGAACGACAACTGGGAGCTGATAGCCCCCGTCTTCCTTCAGTCGGCCCCCACGGATGGTGAAATGGCAGTCCTTTAAGAAAACACGACAAGTGAAGGGGAATATAAAGTTGTATCAAAATGTGTGAGTACAACTTTTACCTTAATTCCATTCTTCTATTTATTTAGTTACAGACACTTTTATCCCAATACTTTTTATTTTGCTAACATATTAATTTTTTAAAACACCAATAATACATTGAGCTTGCGTTGATGAACTCATTCCTCCACTCCAAAAGTATGTGTTGAGTGATGCTATACCAGATACCGGAGACAGAGTCACCACTGAGCTTAGCCCTGCGCCCTCAAGGTGCTCACGGCAGGTAGGAAGGGACAGCCATGGACCGCGGGGGGCACTGATGTTAATGGAGCCCCTTCTGTGTCAGGCCATGAACCAGGAGACACTTTCCACACCACCGTCTCCATCACTTGGAGGTGACGAGCTCTCAACTGTCACAAAGCAAGGAACCTGGGTATCTTTCCCGGTTCGCATACACTTCATCACTTACTCTTCACAGTGAGTCTGTGAGGCAAGTATTTCATTTTTCAGATGAGAAAACAAACTGAGCCTTGGAAATGCTAAGTCACGTGTCCAAGGGCACAGCTAGGGCTGCGGCATCTCAACCCTGAACCCCCCGGGCTGGCAGCTAGGAGCTGGGGCTCAGATCACTAACCCGGATTCTCCAGCCTTTCAAGCAGAGAGGAGACACAGAGGACGCAGAGGTCAACGACCCAGACTCTGGGCCCACCATCCAGATCTACCAGCCAATCGCCTTGGAAACTGCTTCACCTCCACCAGACTCACCTCCACCCTGTCCAACGCCAGAGCAGCTGCCCAGATCCATAAGCTCATGTCTGCTAAAACTGCTCTGGAAACTGTGAAACCACTATTTAAATATAAGGTACCATTATTTCTGTTGGAACTTAATAACCCGAATTCTTGACAATTCCAATCACACTGACCAAAATTGCTTGAAGCTGATCGACCAGGAAACCTGGTTTGCGGCTCGAGGAACTGAACCTCACTTTTCTGCATAAGGAGTGAACTGGTGGTTGATAGGGTCTCCACAGGGACACATCTTGTGCCATTTGAAACTAGGTCCATGTCAAGTATGGAAAGTGGCTGAGAGCTGGGGCTCTAGTCAGGAAGTTTGGGTTCAAATCCTAGTGCTTCTAACTGTGTGACTCTGGGCAAGTAGTAACCTTACCTCTCTGACATCAGCTTCCTCATAATGTCAGTGTCCAGTTCAAAAGGCTGATGTGAACTTTCAAAGATGTGACATGAAAAAGGACCCAGAGCACTGGCGGGCCCACAGAAGGGCTGGCAAAATGTCAGCTATCATTATTACTACTGTTACCATAACCCAGATAAAAGTGACAGATACAGATCTATGTAATTACCTTCATAAGTTTTATTAGCTTTAAATTCTACCCAAATTTCAAATTTATATATTTAGCCACCATCAGTAATACCTTTTTTTTTAAAGATTTTTTTGATGTGGACCATTTTTAAAGTCTTTACGGAATTTGTTACAATACTGCTTCTGTTTTATGTTTTGGTTTTTTGGCCACAAGGCATGTGGGATCTTAGCTCCCCGAACAGGGATCGAACCTGCACCCCCTGCATTGGAAGGCAAAGTTTTAACCAATGGACTGCCAGGGAAGTCCCCAGTGATGCCTTTTAAATATTAGGAACTACAAAAGTGAGGTATAAAGTTCACATCAAGGGCTTCCCTGGTGGCGCAGTGGTTGAGAGTCCGCCTGCTGATGCAGGGGACGCGGGTTCGTGCCCTGGTCCGAGAAGATCCCACATGCCGCGGAGCGGCTGGGCCTGTGAGCCTGCACGGCCACAACAGTGAGAAGCCCACATCAGTTCACATCCATACAAATTAGCTGCTGGTTACTTTAGAGAGACCGTTTTGTAAACCAAGCATCACCTGGTGCGGTTTGTCTGCTCGCTGAAAAAAATCGCAGTAAATGTAGCCCAGCAGTCCTTCAGATTCATGAACCACGGCCTAGGGGGAAAAAAATGAATTTACTGGGGAACGAGGCCTGTAGAAACTCTAAAAGAAGAAACACATTCCTAGCACGAGAACCTGTTCACAAAACACCCAGAGCCACAAATATAGACGTTTCATTACTTCCTACGTCCCGTGTGACCTCGAGGTGGCTTCCACTTTGCCCTCAACCTCTTCTCCTGCATCTCCAGGACAACTATGATTTAGGAATTCTGTTGGAAGAGGACACCCTCCTCCACAAGCCCTGCATCCTGACTGGCAGTCCCCAGCGACACGGCTCTGCCACTGGGCCCACACCACCTGCAAGCGGTGGGAAGCGGTGCTGGCTGGACCATTTTAGCGACAAAATTATAGCTCCTCCAATCTTAGGACGTAAGGATGCGCGAGCACGCCAACCATAACCCTGGGATACAGGAACAGTACGCAGTGTCTGCCTTCAGCTGAAGAGCAGTAAGTAATACACCACTGACATCCTTCTCCCAAATCAGGCTTCCAAGAGGCCCGGCTCGCAGGAGGGATGGTCTCCATCTTTGCACAACCTGGGGCCTCTGCCACAAAGAACGGCCACATTATGCTTTAGGGCTTCCTGCAAGCATATGTTCATTACTCCAGCAAGCGCCTACCAAGCATCTACCTGGTGTCAGGGACCGCTCAAGGCACCTGGGGAACGGCCATGAGCAAAGCCGGAAGGGGCTCCCTCCTGAGCTGGGGAAGCTCTTCATCGCCCACATCGTGCCCTTTCACTCTTTTCCCGGTGTGTCTGCACATTACCCACCGCTGCCATTTTGTGAAGCGCACAGAAGGATGCCCAGTGACAACCACGCTCCCCGCTGCTCTCCCGACTCCACCACCACCTGCTCTACGATCACGAAGCGCAGCCAGAAGGCCACAAGACAGTTCACGTTTCTCGTGAACCGTGCGCTAAGCACGTGAGCAAAGAGAACACCACCACCTTAGGGCCCATAAAGCCTCAAAATCTTATCAGGAGAAAACGACGACAGTCGCAGCTCACACGAAGCGGGCCCTGGCAGAAGGGTGGATCCCAGGCTCGGAGTGACTGTCCAAGGGGTCTCACCAAGAGCACAGGCCGCAGGCGAGCATCTGGCGCAAACGTGAGCCCCGCGGGCGGGCGGGAAGGGGTGGGAGGTGCCTGAGGGAGCTGGAATTAACAGATGCGACACCTGGCACAGCGTGCACGTGAAGGGCAATGACAAACGTTCGTTTAACCGGGGTTTGTCGACATAAAAGACTCAACCTTCTATCAACTTCCTTAAAAACAAATTTTTTTCCAGAGAAATAACTCTGCTGTTAAAAGTTTACATTAATTTCAGGCAACAACTGACGTTTAGAGGCAAGTGTTTCTTTCGTAGCATCCTGCATCTCAAGTGGCGGTTTGGATCTTCCATCGGGCAAAGACAAGCGCCATCGGCGCAAGGCTAACTTGAGGTGAAACCGCTGTTAATTGAGCACCAAAGCCGGGAGTCCAGGAACGCGGCTTCCTCACTCCAACCGGGCCGCTTACCAGTTTCCGAACATCTTCACTCCACACCTCTCCCTCTGCAGGCTGCTCCACACACAGCGAGATCCCTAACAGCCTGTTAAACAAGGTATTCAGGCCTTCCATGCACGCTCCCAGGGAGAAGAACGGGCAGTATGCGCTGGGCTCGCTGTCGTACCTGCGGAGGAGAAGCAGCTCAATCACAGCTCCGCTGGCTTCAGTTTCTTGAGGTAAATTCAGCTAACTTTTCATTGACAATTTACGAGCCAAGAAAGGACTGAAAACCTATGGTAGGTTTCGAGCTTCTGAGGGACTTTCAGACTCAGTCTTCTTCAGAAGAACAGCAGTCTGATTATAACTGTAGTAAGAGTAATACCAGTTGGAACTATAGTGGTAAAACTCACGCTATGAAATGCGTTATATTCTAAAAAGAATGTCACATGTCACGTCCGGTAAAATATTTGTTAATGGAAAAAGCTCCGAAGCTCTGTCATATAAACAATCAGATCTTAATTTATCTTTTTGTTATATATCTTAAACGAAGGATAATATTCTCGTAATATTAATCATTCTTCACCCCAAAACAACTCTTTTATGTTTTTTATTCCAACATAAACCAAAATACACCCAGAATGTGTGAGGTGAATGTTTCTGAATCATTACGCCAGGCCAAACCTTATAACCATAGCCACAAAGAAGAGATCTAGAATGATAGTAGGTACTGAGTCTATTTCTACTTCCTGGGATTAACCAAATATGTACAAACTTACGCTTCTTACTAACTGGGGGACCGGATTTAGGGAGTATGAACTGCACCACAAGTGAGATTTCGGTACAGAATCCACCAATTTACACCTTAATTTCTGATCACTTTTTCATAAAAGCAGACTCAGTGGAGTAAGAGACTCGAGTGGTCCAGCCCCCTTGCTCACTGATTCGTTCACTCACGCAGCTGTCGACTGGCCCGCTGGACGCCGGGGATGGAAGGGGGCAGAGATGGAAGGGCCCACAGCAGCGGGCACCCAGTAGGCTCAGGGGCCGGCGCTGAGGGAGAGAGGGCAGGGCACGCACAGTGGGGCGGCGAGGGCCAGGGCTTCCTTGTGCAGTGGAGATGGGAGGGGAGCCCAGGAGAGGCCACGGTGCAACCAAAGTACGAAGGCACGAGGCAGCAGGGCCACTGCAGTAACCAGGGGGTTAAACGAGAGCTCAGGACGCAGGTAGATGGGAAAGCGGGGGAGAGACGCTGACACCGTGCGGGGGGTCCAGGGAACCGAGAGCCTGGCCCGCGAGCCTGAGGAGGGGGGACTGTGCCCTCAGGCATGGGGTCTCCCAACATTCTGATCGTGCATCCCCGTCAATAAAATAACTGGACTTATTTCAACCTTAACATGGGTATGTGTATAATTATAGGCATGGGCTACTGATTATTACCTTTCAAAACAAGACATGTTTATAAGTTGAGATTAAGGAAAGTAAATCCAAAGAGGGCTAGTGGATTACCCGAAAGAGGGCAACCTAGCATCTTACGGGGCTGCTCGCGGCCTGGGAGACACGGGACACTTCCGCAGACACCAGAGGAGTGACCTGGTACCTGGAACCTGCCAGGCTGACGGCGAGGAGAGCGGACGCAGCACAGAGAGGGCGGGAGTCACCCAACGAGGGTCTGAACAGGGGCAACAGCAGGGGCTCTAAGACCAGGAGCCAGATCTAAGTTTCTTTTTCTTTTAGATGAAAAAGTTTCAGGACTGTGAGGATTTGGAGGCTGAAGGAGAAAGAAAAGCCTAGACTAACATGCAGGTCTCTGGCTTGAGCAACCGCGTGGGTAGGAGCCATTTAATCAGAGCAATGAACACACGCGCATGCACATGTGCGCGCACACACACAAATTGAAGAGGGGAGGGTGGGTGTGTTTGTAGGAGAAGAAGCGAGATTCAGTTTTGAAGACACTGACTCTGACGTCCTGGGAGAAGTCAGCACGGAGGCTGTTATGGCCGAGGAGAGTGTGAGCTGGAAAAGGAGAAGGGGAGGGGCTGACAGGAGGGTCAAGGGCAGGTCCCTGGACTTCCAGGCGAAGGGGTGGAAAGGAAGACAAGGAAGAAGAGTTAGAGACGGCAGACTGTCATACAGAGTGAAGGAAGTCGGAAAGAGAAAAACAAGTATCGTATACTAACGCATATATGTGGAATCTAGAAAGATGGTACAGATGAACTGGTTTGCAGGGCAGAAATAGACGCAGACGTAGAGAACAAACGTATGGACACCAAGGGGGGAAGGGGGAGTGTGGGATGAACTGGGAGATTGGGATTGTATGCACGAATATGTATAAAACAGGTAACTAATGAGAACCTGCTGTATAAAAAGTAAATAAGTAAAATTAAATTTAAAAAAGTTAGAGATGGCAGAGAATTGGAAGAAAGGGATGTCACAGAAATGGGGAAGGGGGATGTGCTGTAAAACGGGAAGTAACTGCCACGTCTGGCCCCCGGCCCAGCGTATAAGGACCCTGGAGGGCAGCACTGTCCCAACGACAAGCAAAAAGCTGAACAAACTGAAACCAGCAGCTCTTCTTGGACCCAGCAGAGAAGTGAGGTCACAGAGCAAATCGCTGGGCCCCAAAACTGGAGAGGCAGGCAGGCAGATCCAGAGAGCCACAATTCACAGGAGGCTCCAGGGGAGACGAGTACCGAGGTAGGAAAACAAACTACGATCGACAAATTGTCTGAGAGCTAAAAATCCCAGGGGGAATCCCTACACTTTTATGAGGTTTCCCTCCAGGAGCCCCACCAGGTTCTCACAGTGAAGATGGAGAACAATCCCCCCATCTTCCAGCAGAGGAAGGAAAAAGTGGCCATTATGAACTACACCAGCACGCTCTGCTCTTCTCAATAAGGCCTGCCCTCCAGAGAGACTCTCTCACCAGAGAGAACATCCACCTCACGCCCCCCAGCCTTCCCATCTCATCAAAGCGGAGGGGACTGGAAAGCACGTGTGAAAGTCGCAGCTGAGACGCAGGGCCCCTAACAGACTGAGACGTAACCAGAGGCCTGCAGATCACATCTCCTCCGTCCACACATCAGCACCACATCAGCAGGGCTCCCGTAAAACAACAGGGGACACGACCCAGGCCTGCAGGTCCCAGACCTCAGTTAAGCAGAAGCCTCCCGAGAAACCCAAACAGGGGAGACAAAGAGAGCACAGCCAAGGAGAGTTACCTCCAGCCCCAGGGTTAACGGAAAAGCAAGCAGAGCCCGGCTCCTGGCCAGAAAAATATCTAACCTCACACCCAAGCCCTCATTATCTCAGTTCCTTTCACCCAGTATACCATGTCCAACCTTCAACAAAAAATT
Organism: Stenella coeruleoalba; assembly: GCF_951394435.1. NCBI lineage: Eukaryota > Metazoa > Chordata > Mammalia > Artiodactyla > Delphinidae > Stenella > Stenella coeruleoalba. The sequence continues at coordinate 2,858,109 of NC_137164.1, forward strand.
TCAAGTCATGCTAAAAGACAAAAAACACAGTTTGAAGAGAAAGAACAAGCACCAGAACCAGGTTCAGATATGTCAGAGATGTTAGAATTAGCAGGTTGAGAATTTAAAACAACTGTGATTAGCATCCCAAGCACTGTGAAGAAACAAGTAGAAAACATGCAAGAACACATGGGTAAGGTAAGCAGAGAGATGGAAACGCTAAAAACGAATCAAAAGGAAGTGCGAGAAATTAGAGCACTGCCAAAGAAACAAAGAACGCCCTTGATAACTCATCAGCAGACTGGGTACAGCCGAGGAAAGATCAGTGAGCTCGAAGAGGCGTCAACAGAAACTTCAAAACTGGTATGCAAAGACAAAAAAGAAAAAGAGACAGAAGAGGATACCCAAAGAACTGTAGGACAATCACAAAAGGTGCAATGCACACATGATGGGAAAACCAGAAGAAGAAAGAGAGAAAGGAATTGAAGGAATATTTGAAGTAATAATGACTGAGAACCTTCCACACTGAAGACAAACACAAAACCACAAATCCAGGAAGGTCAGAACACCAAGTAGGAAAAAACAAAACACAACACTTAGGCAGATCATATTTAAGCTGCAAAAGGTCAAAGACAAAGAGAAAATCTTCCAAGAAGCCAAAGGGGAAAAACGTCACCTCACCTAAAAAGCAACGGTAAGAATTACATCAGACTTCTCTCCAGAAACCACGCAAGAGGAGTATGGAGTGAAATGCTTACAGTTCTGAAATAAAAACCCACAAACCTAGAATTCTGTGCCCAAAAAATTATCCTTCAAAAGTGGAGAAATAAAGGCTTTCTTGGACGAACAAAAATTGAGGAAATTTCTCACTAGTAGACCAGGATTATAAGAAATGTTAAAAAGTTCTTCAGGAAGAAGAAAAATAATGTAAGTCAGAAACCTGGAGCCACGTAAATAAAGGAAGAGGGTTAGAAGAAATAAATGAAGATATTAAAAAACTTTCTATTTCTTCTGTTTCATATTTGTTCAAAATAGTAATAGCAATGATGTATTAGGTGATTATAGCTTAAGGATAAGTGACATAATGACGGCAATGTTATTAGGAGGGACTGGAAAGAGACCCAGGCGCCTGCACTAACCAACAAGCAGGAAGTACTACTGGGAAGGAGACTCGCACTACTTGTAAATGGACATGTAAACTTCAGGGCAACGACTTCAAACAGCGAAAAAAGGAGAAAAGCTGGAATCATACAACATACTCAGTTAAAACCATAAAAGGCAGAAAAAGAGTGGAAGACAAAAAAAAGAAAGAAAAAAAGATGATACAGGCAACAGATAGAAAACAGTAACAAACATGGTAGGTTTTAACCCAATAATATCACTAATCACTTTAAACATCAATAGTCTAAATGTAACAAGTAAAATGCAGAGAATGGATTAAAAAACAAGACCCACTGTATGTTGGCTGTAAGAAACTCACTTTATAGAAAAGAAACACAGTAAAGCTACAACAACACAGCCTATGCATAACCTAAAACATGTACTGACTTGCCCACGACACCTACATACGATAATCAGGTGAAGCTCAAGGAGACAAGTTAGCTTGGAGAAAATCATTTAGGTACAGAATACAGGCTTGTATAATACTCCACATACAACTTCCACTCTGTATAAACTAAATGAAACTGTTATCAGTGGTGAAAAGCAAATGGTATTCATTTGAAATGACTGAGAACAAATGCATCAAAAAATAATATAGGGCTTCCCTGGTGGCACAGTGGTTGAGAATCCGCCTGCCGATGCAGGGGACGCGGGTTCGTGCCCCGGTCCAGGAAGATCCCACGTGCCGCGGAGCGGCTGGGCCGTGAGCCACGGCCACTGAACCTGCGCGTCCGGAGCCTGTGCTCTGCGATGGGAGAGGCCACAACAGTGAGAGGCCCGTGTACCGCAAAAAAAAAAAAAAAGTAATATAAACTCCCTGTTTTTAAAAAAGCTCTCAAATAACATCCCCTGGCTTACCAGTCCCACCATCTAGAGATAACCACTTCTTGTGTATCATCGTTGTATCTGTGTAAGAAGGCTTACGTGTGTGTGTATACACATCTACATGTACAGAAATACACACAGACACACACACATAGACACACACACAGAATCATACAATTCTTATCCTGCAATTTCCTTTTAACACACGTTTTTAACAAAAATATGTTTTCCTGTATTTTTAACAAAAATGTACTTTTAAATACTGTCCGCTTCGGCACATAAAGCTCTGGTCCACAACAAGCACCTGCCGTAACTTCTCCAAAGCGTCCACTCCCTGGTGTGTGTGGCCAGTGAGAGTCCGCACCTTGTAAGCGAGTGTCCCGTCCCTGACACTGTCTGCAACGGCCCACACACGGTGATAAGAGGAGCTGGACTTCTGATCATGTTTGTATCAATTTTAACTTCTCTACAGAAAATGCACCCAGAGCTGTGCAGTCAGCTGCTGTTAGCTGCTGCCAGTTCACCTCCGCGACAAACAGCCCACAAACACCCTGCCAGACAGGTGCAGACCTCTCTGTGGGGTCCATCCAGAAACGACGACGCTGCATAGAGCATGAGATCTCAGATTTTTAAACAGGTGTTGCCAAGTCATCCTGCCAACCCCGCAAGCTGTGAGAGTGTGCACGCCTGCCCTCCAGGCATGGAGGCCTGGGCCCTGGCACCTCAGGCTCCCTGCCTCTCGCTCTGGCTCTGTGGGCCGCTCAGGCTCCCTGCCTCTCTTCCTATGCCTCTGTGGGCCGCTCAGGCTCCCTGCCTCTCCCTCTGGCTCTGTGGGCCGCTCAGGCTCCCTGCCTCTCCCTCTGGCTCTGTGGGCCGCTCAGGCTCCCTGCCTCTCTTCCTATGCCTCTGTGGGCCGCTCAGGCTCCTGCCTCTCTTCCTATGCCTCTGTGGGCCGCTCAGGCTCCCTGCCTCTCCCTCTGGCTCTGTGGGCCGCTCAGGCTCCCTGCCTCTCCCTCTGGCTCTGTGGGCCGCTCAGGCTCCTGCCTCTCTTCCTATGCCTCTGTGGGCCGCTCAGGCTCCCTGCCTCTCCCTCTGGCTCTGTGGGCCGCTCAGGCTCCTGCCTCTCCCTTTGGCTCTGTGGGTCGCTCAGGCTCCCGCCTCTCCCTCTGGCTCTGTGGGCCGCTCAGGCTCCCTGCCTCTCCCTCTGGCTCTGTGGGCCGCTCAGGCTCCCTGCCCCTCCCTCTGGCTCTGTGGGCCGCTCAGGCTCCCTGCCTCTCCCTCTGGCTCTGTGGCCGCACCTTCTTTTCCTCTCTGGCAGTGTGGTTTTGCTCCTCCACCACTTCTGAAATACTTAGCCATTTACTTACTGGTGTATCGCTCTCAGATGACATCTACTGATCCCGGAACAACACGCCGCCACACGCCCCTTCACCCTCCTCAATTCTTCTGTGACACAGAGACGGAGATGCAGCTACACTGATGACCTTGTAGTTTACCAGGTGTCAGGAGGGGAGCAGAGCTACAGGCCTCTGCTTTGCCACCCTTTCCTGGGTATCCCCCAAGACTGCACTCAGCACAGGCGCAGCCCCATCGGTGGCTAGAAAGACGAGGAGAGGCGCTCAGAAATGCTGAAGACGGGCCTGGCACGGGGAACGGACACAGTCCAGAAGGCAGAGATTCGTTACTTTGGCAAGAGAGGACTCCTTATGGCAAGTATGTCCATATTCCCTAAATTTAATCTACAAAATGACAGCTTACCCACTGTCATTTGTGTGATGCTGCGGATGACAAGTGCTCACGAGGACCCTGGGCTCAGCCTTTTATATATATCTCACCTAACAGCAGAAACAGCCCTACAAGGTCACACTTCTACCCCCATGTCACCAGTACGGAAACAGGTTTACACAAAGACAAGTCATCTCCCCGAGGTTACGACAGGACTGAGCACGAGGGCTGAGGCTTCTTTTTAACTGGATGACAGCAGTCCGGGAGTAAATGACACCAAGAAGAGGCCTGCAGGCCTGCTTTCTTTGGGCCCAGGCACCGAGGTCCCTCCCACAGTGCGTTACCAGTGGAAGGACTAAAGGAAGCGCTACACCTGGATGTTCGTCCTCAGTCACGTTTCCCAATGGTCGGGAGTCAGAGCCCTGAGTTCCCTGCTAAAGCTGCACCCCGCGAACAAAAAAGTGCTGCCAGTTCAGAGAAGAAACCAGAAGGGCAAACGAGCGGCGGTGAGAAGGCGGGGAGCAGGGCTGAGGGCCCGTGTACTGAAGAAGGAACTTCAGGGAGCAGGAAATAAGTACCGTCAGGAACCGCAGAGGTCGGGGTGTTGAGGGCTAAAGCAAGGGACCAAACTGTGCGCGTGGCAGGTGGCTGGTAACTCGGAGAGACCATCTGATCGACTGTCAGGGCCACAAGTCAGACGACAGAGACCAGAGAGAGGAGGCATCCGGTCTAGACTGCTGGGGGAGGTTTGGCAAGAAAAAACGAGGACTTCAATCTCTGCAAGGGTCATGGGAGGGGCGACTGTCTGTTTCATGACAAGGAATATCTCAGCACCTCTGCAGGCAAAGGGAAGAAGTTAATCAAAAGGAAGAGATTGATGATACATAATAAAGTTAGAATGACTGCTGAAGCAACACCTCTAACGGTGTGAGATAACATTACCTTAGACTTGCACAGTGCTTCACAATTTGCCAAGCACTTTCACATCAGAAGCCTCCCATGTTCCTTACATAATCCTGGGAGACAGGTGAGGCTAGAATTATTACTCAGTTTTACTGGAGGAAACTGAGACTGGGAGAGGCTGGTGACAGCCCAAGGCGGTCTCGGAGAAAAAGCCCTGGGCTGGAAGTTAAAACCTTCACTCTATCTCTTTCTGTGCTTTGACGGCAAGTTTTTTTTCTTCTGGTTTTTGGGGGCCTCAACTTCCTCACCAGGAAAATGAACTATTGGGTTTGCCCAAAAGTTCGTTCAGGTTTTTCCATAAGATGTTACGGAAAAACCCACAAGAACATTTTAGCCAACCCAATACAGTATGTCCCAGGCTCCGCTGATGACCAGACAAATGCACGCAAAGAAGCTGGCACTGTGCCTGGAGAAGAGCAGGCACTCCGTCCATCACAGCGACACTGTCAGGAAGCCTGACTTAATGCTGTGAATTAATCACCTACTATGTGCCTGATGACACTCAGTGTGGAAAGGGACGTTAGTGCAGAGGGGATGAAGACGAGGCTGTGTCAGTTCTGTTGGTGGGGGAGGGCATGAGGTCAGGAAGTAGCACGCGGCGGCGGGGGGGGGGGGGGGGGGGAGGGTCAGGGAGAAGCACGGGGGGAGGGTCAGGGAGAAGCGGGGCGCATGGGAGGGAAGGAGGGAAGGGCATGGGGGAAGGAGAACCAGGGGAGGGAGCGGCTGCACAGAGCACCACAGGCTCAACCACAAAGACCACCCGCCTCACTCAGAGGCCTCACACCACAAGGAAGAGACCCCCCAGGCCGGTGCCTCACCAGGCTCTCCATGACCCTCCCAAACAAGAGGCTATTGAGAGGCCTCCTGAAGAACAGCCGGAAGGGAGAGGCCCAGAGAGGCTGTGAGGGATTCAGGAAGCTCCAAGGTATTTCCAGTAGCTACACCCCTGCCGAGGCGCCCTGACTGCCTTTGTGCACTCAGCTTACATCCGCAACCCACAGGACGTTCAGCGTCACAGGTCACTGAGGCCCTCCGGGACGCCGGGCTCAGGAGGCAGCACCCCCTCCCCGCCGTGCCCCCGGGGCCACCATGCCGCTCCCCCCGCCCTTGCCATGCCACCTGCTCACAGCATGATCCCCGTGAGAAGAGAAACCACTGCGAAAAAAATGTCCTCCGTCATCTAGAGACCCCCCCAAACAAGAGAAAAGCACAACAGGTGACACACAAAACCTCACAGCACGTCAGAGCCACAGCCCAACCTAAACACAGTAAAACTTAAGTGTATTCAGAGGATTTGGTTTCATCACCCAAACTCTTCCCTAGTTCTGCAAGAAGTTTACCGCTATTCGTTGTGAAGGTGTTCCCCTGACTTGAATGCAGGAATAAGAGATCTCTAGATCCTCAGGAGAAACGGGAAGCAGCTTACCGTTCCTCCACCGCGGCTGGGGAGCGAAGCTCAGGAGATTCTCTGCTCTTTTTTCTGGTTAAAAATATGCTACGTGTGGGTCTACAAATTTTCAGTTTTCAGAGAACATATTACAATCAACATGGTAAATGGTATAAATTAGGTCTTTCTTATTAAAAACAATAGAATTTAGCAGTATCTCAAAATCCTCATCAGGAACACTATCATTAAAATAAGTACAGAAATACTAGTCAGTAAGAGACTTTCCACTGAAGAATTCATTTGTTGTGATTTAAGTTTTTTTAAAAAATCAATGGGGGCTTCCCTGGTGGCGCAGTGGTTGAGAATCTGCCTGCTAATGCAGGGGACACGGGTTCAAGCCCTGGTCTGGGAAGATCCCACGTGCTGCGGAGCAACTAGGCCCGTGAGCCACAACTACTGAGCCTGTGAGTCTGGAGCCTGTGCTCCACGAGAGGCCGCGACAGTGAGAGGCCCGCGCACCGCGATGAAGAGTGGCCCCCGCTTGCCACAACTAGAGAAAGCCCTCGCACAGAAACAAAGACCCAACACAGCCAAAAATAAATAAATTAATTAAAAAAAAATTTTTAAATAAAATTAAATTAAAAAATCAATGTATCAGTGTCTCTCTGAAGCACACTCTATGAGTCAGACTTATATGTCAACTTCTGATGCACCTGGGATGAAGGTAAAGAAAGAACTTGGACTTTACTTCCAAAAACCTTGGCACTGAACGTAGTGAAAATACAAAACAGTTCAGTACCGTCAGTGAATCCAGGTTGAAACTGCGGGTACCACAGGCTTCAGTCCCACCCTATTCTATTCAGTAAGTTAAGGCAGGTGTGGGAATCTGTACAGCAGACAAGTGCTTACAGAGGGTCCCTGCAGGACACACACGACAGATAACAGACACTTAGAGGCGCAGACATACATGTGTGACGGCACCGTCAGAGCTATTTTCAACCTCAGCAAAGGAAAATGAACCACACAGAATGTTTCTGGCATCAGGAATGATGTTTTCGGCAGGATCACAGTGTGACAGCTGGATGACACCGTGAAACTTGTAATCTTGAAGCCACCGGGAGAATGACTGTTTTCTCCAGCTAAATAAAGGTAAGGTAGCAATTAAAGAACCGAAAGGTAGTAGGAACCTGTTTCCCTTTCAGGTAACCACACACTGAAAATATCTTTTTCGTCTCTGTTTCATAAAGAACTGGCCATCGTCCGTTTGGTCCTATCTTGACTTCTGACTCTAGAGGCAAGAAAACAGCTCCAGCCAAATTGCCTGGTAAGGAGGGGGCTCTTTTCCTTAATGGTGGAGATCAGATACACGGTTCACTGGAAACTGCTCTTTTTTTCCCCAAGTTTATTTATTTTACTTAGTTTTGGCTGTGTTGAGTCTTCGTTGCTGCGCACGGGCTTTCTCTAGTTGCAGAGAGTGAGGGCTACTCAGAAGCGGTGGCCTCTCTTGTTGTGGAGCACAGGCCCTAAGCGCGCATAGTTGTGGCACGCGGGCTCAGTACTTGTGGCTCGCGGGCTCTAGAGCGCAGGCTCAGTAGTTGTGGCGCACGGGCTTAGATGCTCCACAGCATGTGGGATCTTCCCGGACCAGGGCTCGAACCTGTGTCCCCTGCATCGGCAGGCGGACTCTCAACCACTGCGCCACCAGGGAAGCCCTGGAAACTGCTCTTAACACAGATCACAGTACAATTTTATCCTCACCCTAGAGAGGTAGGAAAGGGAACCTTAGGGGAAAGGATGACCACAGTCACGCTGACATGGCACCAGGTGACAGGAACTCATCATAGAGGCTGGAGCCAAATCCCAGGAGAGCAGCGAGACCTCTATTATGACAGCCTCTCACTCAGCTTCTTCAGTTCCATCAATACGTAAAATCAAACAGCCACACGTGAAACACAGAGAGCATAACCAACACAACTGGGGGGGGGAGGGGCACGAGATCCACGTTACAGGAAGACAGGAACCAGGGAAATGACCCCACGTGAAGGCAACCAGATCAGCCCACGAGCTTGGAAATCCTGTAGGACCAACGACCTGGTCTCTATAGCGAGTGGCAACGTGAACAAGGTCGGCTGGGGCATGACGTGTGGGGACCAGCTCTGGAGCAAGAGACTCAGACAGAAAGCCCAGCAAGCCAACTGGGAAGAAACAGACTGGAGAGCATCAAGGAAACAGGGGTGTAGTCGGGGTACGAGATGACGCCCATGAACTGCTGCAAACTTTACTGGGTTCTGGTGGTTCTGGAGTCATATAAGAAAACAGCCACGTACTGAGAGACGGAAAGAATACACAAGAGTGACATGACACAAGGGCTAGGATTCAGCTTAAAATACTTTAGTAACAAGAAGGAAGGGAGAAATAAGAGACCAGTGAAGCTAACATGGCAAAACCCTGATAATTACTTCATCTGGGAGATGAGTAGGTGGGGGTTACTTACATTATTCTCCCTATTTCTGTTTATTTTGGAAGTTTTCATTATAAAGGTTTCCTTAAAAATTGAAAGCAACGAGCTCAGTATACATATACTAACAAATAAACTGCACAATTTCACGTATCAAGCAGTTGTATTATCTTGAAACACCACACCATCCTTCTATGGAAGTCCAATGTTTCATGAATAGTTTAAAACACAAAACATTCCTATATCATTATGTGAACGCTCCCGACATTTCAGAATATACCTTGGCAAGGAATAAACTCTACTGAATCCCACATCCCAATGACATCATTCTATAAAACAGCACCAAAGTACGTGAAATGTGATTCACTGAAACTCATCCTTGGCAGAAAATAAATAAAGTCCTCGAGCATTAAAGACAAAAATCAAACACTGGAAGGATGCAGTGAACACTGTAAGAACGACTGTTCCTGAGGGCAGGGGTGGGAGGAGGCTGTGCACAGCATTCGAAACACCTCAATGGACGCTTCATGTTGTTTTCAGTTTTGTCCCAACCACGTGAATGTATTAACTCTTCAAAAATAAAAATTCTAAATAAAATCATTGCACATACGCTTTTCGTAAAGAATTACTTTCACTCTTCCATGAAGAATTTAAAACTTGAAAAAGAAAAAAAATTAAGGTATTTTTGCTCTTGAAGATTCCCCATTAGCTGCTTCTGCCACTGTTTCCCAGGACTCACCTCTCACAGTTTGAAAACACAATTTCCTATCTTTCTAACAGGTTCTTTCTTCTCTTATGCGAACATTAAGAAATGTGAAATAAATCTTAAGTGTTTAACATGTCGGCCAAAAAAAGTCCCTGGGTAACTTGAAAAAAAGCTCAAGTCAAGGAAAGCCCCTTCTGCTTTTCATTTCACGTCAAACCACACATTTTAGGCTTTACTTGCAAGTAGAGGCATTTAACGAGGATTTAGAAATCTTCACTTTGTTCTACCCTTCCAACCTCAAACCCAAACTATTACATTTTCCCTTTCTTTTCTCCTCCACTACCTGCGCCTCTCAGCGCAGCATAGCTCCTAGTTTGCCATGGTTTAATAGACACAGAGGAATACAGAAGCCAGAGGAGTCCCTCTATCAACGTAAGTTTCCCAAATCCTCATTTCATTTATATCCTCCCAGATGTGCCAATAACATGCTGACGTGTTCCAATATAAATGAGAAAACATAAGAAAACCACTGTGCCACGCCAAGTACTACCGTATTCCTCTGCTGGTTCAACAAATACGTGCCGAGCACCCACCCTGGGCCCGAAGCGGGACACGACGAGGGTTCTAGCAAAGTCCCAGCCCCTCCAGCTCAGAGCCTAGAGGCCTGGACAGCACCCACAGGAAGAGGCGGAGGGGCTGGATTCCAGCCATGCGGGAGATACTCACAAGGTGTAAAAAGGAACGACAGAAGCCACAGAGGACGGGCTATGGGGAAAGGACCACTACAGGCCTGGGGGAGGGGCTTCCCAACCCAGAGAAGTGACCTGAGGACGGATGCTGGCCACTCCGGCACAGGGCCTGAGCTTGAGGGGACGCAGGTTTGTGACGTGGGCACCAAGTGAAGGGACAGTTGCCCAGTTAGCAGGCAAAACGCTCAATACATATTTCTTTCTTCCTTCTCACATATGAGTATTTCTCAAAAAACGTACCTCTCTGCACGAATCACACCACTGTAGTAGGGGGGATCCCAGGGCATTAATTCCTGCAAAGGAAAAACTCACCGTTATGAAAGCTGTTGACTATTTCACAACTTTAATCAATAATTTAGCCAACTTACAAAATGTATACCTGTTATGATGCCAGAAAAAGGTTTATAAAAAGCCTAAAAATTCATGACTTGGCAGGAAATACGTGCCTTTTTATTTTGACTTCCCTGCAATCAGTGAGTTGAGAGGTATAAAGAAAGCATAATTGCAGAATTTGGGGAAAAGCTGCACAAATGTCATTCTAAAATGTAAACTAATGGGAAGTCAAAGTTGATAGACTAAATGAGCCACGCTGAAATTTTCCCCAAAATGTAACCCGTGGATTAATCCATAAAACACACTGCAGGTAAGATTAGGGAACTAAAGGTGAGACTAGAGTTCTTTCTAAATCTAAGCAAGAAGCTTAGGGTGGATCCCAGAAATGAAAGCAACAATTTAAAACGTAACTAAGGCAGAATTAACTCTAATCTTGGCAAAGAAAATATGTCATAAAGAAACACTAGAACAACCATTTTTGACCCCTGGTACACAGTCCACAGCGCGGGGACTCGCAGGGCTTCCCTGCCCCCCCACCCCCGCCGGCCTCCTGCTGCTCCTCCACCGCAAGGCAGACCCCTCCCTCCGGCCTCTGCCCAGAGGGCTCTTCCTTGGCTGTCGCCAGCCCCTCACTTCTTCAGGGCTGCTCCAGTGTCATCTTCCTGGGGGGGAGGGTCTTCACTGCCCAGCCCCTGTAAGACAACAGCCTCCACCCACTTTTTCTGCACTGTTTCCCCCACAGTCCCTATCACCACAGGACTAGCACGATGCTGATTTTTTTCATGTGTTTACTATCTCTTTTCTTCCCCTATGACGTAAGCTTCATGAGGGCAGGGATTTTGTTTGCAATTTTCCCGTTGTATCTTGGCCCCTGAATTCTGCTTGGTACACAGTAGTCCCTCAAGAGTTATCTGTTGAATGAATCAACAGCATCTCCCAGACAGTATTGCTAAATGCACTTCAACTGCAAAACAAAATACCTGGCACTGAGAAGAGCTCCGTGAACGAGGCTTCCATCCTTATTACCAAGGTCCTTTAAAGGTTCAGTTTAGACATTATCTCCTCTGCGGACAAGGTATTCTTTCTCATGCGCCATGCTCATACTTTTATCAGGGAAGGGAACCAAGGTAAGACATGGAGGTTTCCTTTCTTTCTGCCCATGAGCTCCTGAAGGGCAGGGACAGCATCCCTGGGACTCTGGCCCGAGTGACCAGTTCCTGGCACTCATGGCCTGCAACAGATGACTGTTTACTAACTGCTACGTGCCAGACAGAGCGCAGGCTCTAATGCAACGGAGACAAGACACCATCCCTGTACCAAGAGCTGACAACAGTCCAGGCAGCAGGAAGACAAGCAGCCCGCCAATCAGAGAACAGTGTGTCACGTGTGTGACGCTGTACCACACGAAGGGTGTTAAATCACAGGGGAGGGCAGGAGATGTCTGCAGGAGACAGAGCCTGAGCTGGGCTGTGAAGAACGGGAGCACGTAATCCAGGGGTACGGCATTCGCTGGCACATAAGCGTCAGTTACGACGTAAGAATAAAAGAAAGCACAGCATGGCAAATCAACTATACTTCAATAAAAAATAAATAAAGTAAAAGAAGGGAAAGCAAAGCAAAAAGTACGTGAAAAGAGCACACGAGCATCACGCGGCTGTCCGTAGTGAGTGGAGAACACCGACCGGGCTCCCAGGCAGAAGAGGAGGACGTCCAGGAAAGATGACGAAGGGCTGGGTGGGAAAGCCAAGAAATGGGAAGGTAAATCTAATAATTACCTGAAAATGTTGAACAAAAGAGTGCAAGGCCCAATCAGTGTTTTAGAAAAATCCCTCTGGCAGCCCTGCATTCATTCATTCCCATTCCCAGTAAGTGCACAGGACCTTCTCCATATCCAACGTGGGCCAGGCACCCAGCAAAGCAGTTGGAATGCAGGACAACCTCGAGGGGAGCAGAACAAAAGGCTAGAAAACCAGTCACTGTCGTCTTGGGGAGAAGGAATAATGACCTCAGCCAGGGCTGTGGCAATGGGCACAGACAGGGGACAGAGTTCCCAGGAAGGCAGAAGCTGCAGGCCTCGGGACCTGACACTACGGGCGGGGGCGGGTGTCAACACCCGCAGGGATCACTGACACACAGCTCGTGGCGCTCGAGAGCCTGCCTTTCTACCAAGCGCCCAGGTGCTGCCTTCCAGGGAGCAGTCTGAGAACCCCTGGTCTAGACTTAGTCCAGGGTCTGGCTAGGGGAGCAGGGTGAACGGTGGCACCTTCACCAAAACGGGGGCTTCAGGAGAGAAGAAAGGGCATTTCCCAAACATCCTCAGAACAGCCAGCATCAGTAGCTACATAACATGTCCGGGGCTTCCCTGGTGGTACAGTGGTTAGGAATCCGCCTGCCAATGCAGGGAACATGGGTTCGAGCCCTGGTCCGGGAAGGTCCCACATGCCGCGGAGCAACTAAGCCCGTGCGCCACAGCTGAGCCTGTGCTCTAGAGCCCGCAAGCCACAACGACTGAGCCCCCGAGCCACAACTACTGAAGCTCACGCGCCTAGAGCCCGTGCTCCGCAACAACAGAAGCCACCGCAATCAGAAGCCCGCGCACTGCGACGAAGAGTAGCCCCACTTGCCGCAACTGGAGAAAACCCGTATGCAGCAACGAAGACCCAATGCAGCCAAAAACAAACAAACGAACAAAAACATGTCCAGGGAGAACAACTTCGAGCCATATTAATGAATCAGCTTTTGGCAACACACTTCACCTTTTCCGTTCCTGTGCTCGCCAAGCTAAATCCTGACCCATGATCTAGTTGCCTAAGTGGACCTACCTACGAAGCCAAAGTGGGTGGATGGCTAATCCTAGTTACTCTGCTAGATGCAGCTCTGACTACCACTTAACAATCTCACATGCTGCTCCAGAAATCAGTGACTACGACAGAATTACTCCATTTCATGGTTGGATCTGGGAAGCTGGTGAAGACCCTGCTCAGCAGCCACCAGCAACCAAGAATGACCACCACCAGCAGCTACAGGACAGGGGTCCAGACAGCCCAGCAATCCCGCGGCACCCCGAGCCCTAACACCCGGGATCTCATCCCTCTTCAGGGCGCCCTCTGGCCCTAAGGACACTTAGTCTGACTGGAAGAATCATGTAATCATTTGATCTTAAGATTCAGTGTTTTCAAGACGGGTTACACTTTGTCAGTCAACACTGATCTACTTAACTGAGCTCCACAGGTTAGCAAACAAACGTGTCAACTGCAAGGTGAGCACTGATGCTGAAGCTGCCGCCGGCCAGGTCATCCCCCCCCGAGGCCCCAAAGGTGCTTCGCACAGAGACGCCGACTCTCCACAGAACAGAAGCAACGTCTGTGCGAGCAGGTATCAGCGCAGGGCGTGCTGACAGACAGTGCGTGTGTGTGCGTGAGAGAGAGAGACAGAGAGACAGAGAGACAGAGAGAGAGAGACAGAGAGAGAGAGGGAGGGAGAGAGGGAGAGAGAGAGGGAGCAACCAACCCACAAAAACACTGGATTTCCTGGAATGCCAGACTCGGACATTTGGATCAAATATTTCAATACTTTATTCCCCAAATCCAAGGATCAGAAACAAGACTATATACACCTTCAGCAAATCACAAGAAAGTTCTAGAGTCAAAAGATAAAGACCTCAGCTGACAGACTGTTTATATTATAATAAAAATATCCCAAGATGGTCACTTACAGAATTTTGAGGATTTAGTTTCATTTTCATCCCTCGTATCATCTCAAAATCTTTCATAGTTCTGTAAAAGAGGTTTATCATTAATTGTTAGGACAAAATTTTCATAATTACGTTATAAAAGAACTAGTCTGCTTATGTTACTTTCCAATATTCATGATAAAATTAGAAGTAATGTGTAGTTCAAATGCAACCACTATTAACCAAATTCTACATGTGCTAGAAGAAACAATAATACTGACATCAGTAAATTGCTACAATTTCTACCTTAAAAAGCGCCTTGGCAGAGGTATGTCTTGAAAGTACGAAAAGCCTGGAAAAACTAGCAGTGTTGACAGAAACATGCGAAGTGCAAAGTGTTAATCAGTAAACTTTAAACCACTGCTTTTTTTGTGTGTTTTTTTTTTTTTTGCGGTACGTGGGCCTCTCACTGCTATGGCCTCTCCTATTGCGGAGCACAGGCTCCGGACGCGTAGGCTCAGCGGCCATGGCCCACGGGTCCAGCCGCTCCGCGGCATGTGGGATTTTCCCGGACCAGGGCATGAACCCGTGTCCCCTGCATTGGCAGGCGGACTCTCAACCACTGCGCCACCAGGGAAGCCCTAAACCACTGCTTTTTGCTACACCTTAGAAAAGAGGCTAACAAATTACTTCCTATAAAAGAATATTAACATAGATTATATTTAAGATTGCTAGTCGTAATTTTTCCCCTACCGAAAACCTCCAGCTGGGCAATGATCAAATACGTACTTAGTATTTGCAGAATGTAAAACTTCTGTTAGAATGAACTCCTACATGCCACTATAAAAGTCTGAAGGTACGTCTGCTCAAAATATAATCTATAGCTACGTACAAGTGAAAAAGAAGAATGTTTAACCAGCAAGGCAAAGTAGAATCAAGTCTCAAATAACTGCACAATCAACACTACTTCATTATATCAAAGCCACAATAGCTCACTGCATTGAAAGATAATTTTAGAATTTACAAATATAATCCAAATTGGAGAGGACTGTGTTCTAAGGCATGAGTTTATAACAGAAAATGGAAATTGGAGCTAAAATTAACACGCTGGTGCAGTCAGGCAGCAAACGAGGTTTTAGGCAGTGCCACAGGAGAGATCACGGTCTCTCACAAACGTGCCATGCCTCGTCCTAGAGCCAGGATGTCTGAAGGCTCCTGGGGGGCTGGCCCCCAGAAAGAGCACTACCAGAGTGGCCCTGAGGACGAGGGCCAGCCCAGGGTGCTGGGCAGGGAGAAGGCAGGCAGTTGTGACAGAGGGACCACTGAGAGCGCTCTTAAAGCACACAGCAGGGCAAACAGATCCGTCTACCATCCCCACCAGCCACCCACACTGAGGCCGAAAGAAGAGAAATACTACATTTCCAGCTGATGATAAAACTGATAGTACGAGCTAAAATATATAGTTTCAAAAGGTCTGGGAAATTTTAAGAAGTCCCTATCAATGATGAGTTCCGCAAGTCGGCTGACTGGTTCATCAGAGGGGACGGCCCAAGTTTCCGAGACTGTCACCTTCGGGGGACGACTTTGCACTTTCAAAGCAGGGCTCACTGTTCATCTAATCTCTTGAATAGTCCACAGATCTGACGCAATATTCCAACACTTATATTCTTAACAGCTCACTTACTAATTGTTTTTTTATAAATCAAGTCTTAAAAAAAAAAACCTAAATAAATAACATGTACTCTAAAGAGAATACAAAAACGAACCTTTCAGAGAGTTTGTCAGATAGCTTCTCAAGGAACTGCATGACAGTCTCTAAAATGAAAATCCAAAAGAAAATATCTTTAACTACATAAAATAAAATGTACATGCCTGTTAAAATTATAATGCGGTGATCGTAAGTCCATACACTACGACGCCTTTAAAGTGAGGCTCCTCGAAGGGAAGCTGGGTTGCTAACATATGCTAGGCATTTCTGAATGATGATAATCTTTATTAAATAAACGACTTAAACTGACATAGTAATAATCAAAGCCTTAAATGATACCCCAAAATAAAAAGCTAAGGGGAAACGAAAGAAAAGAATCCAAAGGTTCAATCTATTTCTATCTATTCATATGTTTAAGGGAAAAAAATGTCTGTCAGACATGCCTAATTTTTTTCTGAGTTTTCAAGAGATAGCCTCTGATTTGTTCATAAAAATCACTACAACTTAGAAACATCAGATTTAAAAATCAGTGCTTTTCTGGGTAAATTTTTTTAATTTATTTTTTGCGGTAGGCGGGCCTCTCACTGTTGTGGCCTCTCCCACCACGGAGCACAGGCTCCAGATGCGCAGGCTCAGCGGCCATGGCTCACGGGCCCAGCCGCTCTGCGGCACGTGGGATCTTCCTGGACTGGGGCACGAACCCGTGTCCCCTGCACCAGCAGGCGGACTCTCAACCACTGCGCCACCAGGGAAGCCCAATATTTTTATTTTTATATACACAGCAGAATAATCTATTTAGGATCAGTATCCAAAGAAAATATTGCAAAATTAGAACATTAAAAATTTAGGCTCTATTGGAATTTTTTTTTTTTTTTTTACTATTTAAAATACTTCAGCCGTAAGTCACTATTTTGTACAAACCCACAAAGGCAATGTAGTGGAGTTACTGTTGTTTCCCATGATAGGAAATTTTTCATGTGACTTTTTGAATTTAGCACTTTTTGCCACTGTTTAACATGTACAGAGCTTTCACATGTATTTGAGAGTGGGCTGCACACTCTGTTTTTCTATTTTCCAGATGGTCTTTTATATGTTTCAGTTTCTTGTTCAGTTTATCTCTTTTCTGAGTAAAATAAGAGGCTGGGGAAAGGACGGACCTAAACCAGGAACCCAGGGGTCTCCCCACCATCAGTGCTGAACCAGCCCATATCTCGTAACCTGAAAAACGCTGCCTCGTTTTAGACGGTGTTAAGAAAAACAACTGTTATTTAGTTTAAACTAAAGTCTTTATTTCCGGATATCAAACCAGCTAGCATAGAGAACTGTTTTCAAATATATCTCTGTGTGTGTTTTTTATTTCAAAATAACCATTGTTTACTAACTTTCACCTATTTTGCTTTCCTAGCTCTCTTACACATGAAATATCTACCTCAATTACTCTACCTGGATACCGTCATAGTATTCAATAAAAAGGAATGAGTTTGCCGGCCTCGGGCAAGCGCACGCCTCGCTGGAAGGTGACCCGGCACACCTGTCACGTGGGGTCCACCCTAACCTGTACCCCTCCCACCTCCTGCCCCCGCTGTCGACAGCTCACTGTTCCGCACTGTCCACCTCCAGCTTCACTTCCCTCATGAAACTTTCAACAACCATCCAAGCACCTGCAAACTTCCTGCGCTCCTAAAATCCCAGGGCATTGTTCCATATTCTGTGCATTTGGAACTAAAAAGACACTGACCTGTATTAAGGTTTATCTTTCTATGTATACGTCCAAGCTCCCCAACCAAATGACAGGTCACACGCGACACAACTGTGTGCACAGAGTCCAGCTCCAAGACATTCCTGTGCTAACCACCTTGGGAGCCGTGGATCTGCTGGCCATCACCCTGGGTGCTCGCTACTGCGGGGCCGGTGACCTCCAGTGACCTCCAGTCACTCGAGCTGGGGCTCAGTCCCCCCCTTCCCCGGGCCCCGGCTGCCCCCAGCGTCCAGGCAAGCCGACCAGTCTCGTCCCGGCGTGTGTGTGCCCCGCCGTCCATCAGTGTTTCCACCTGCACTGACCAACTGGCACCTCACACCTAACTCAGACCCACTGCGCTCCTGCCCCGACCCCGTCAGCAGGAACTGTCTTCCCGGTGGCTCATGTCCAAGGCCTGGCTCTCCCTTCGGGTGCCACACGCCCCAAACGTGACGTCTCACCACCTGCACAGCCGCCGTCGGCCTGGAGCAGCCGCGTCCCTCACTGTGGCTACTGCAAAGCACCTCCGGGTGCCCCTCCCTGTGGCGGTTCTCAGCCCCCTCGGCGGGGCCATGACCACTGAAGTCCTGGCTCAAACCCACCTCCCCCGACGACGAGCCTCGTTCAGCTGTGACCTACCCCCGCCCCGCCCCGCCCCGCAGGCTCCCCCTGTTCCTCCTCCCGGCCTCACACCTGCGCCCCCATCCGGACCCTCCGCTCACAGCCTCGTTCACCAGCCCTCGAGGACTGTGCGAGGCCGCACACCTCCTGACACGCGCAGTCCTCCCTTCCCTGTACCACTTTCTCCACAACCTGCAGGCGCCAGGAACACACCGGACTCTTCCCTTGCTTTTCTGTTTTCCTCTGTCACCTGCACACAAGCAGGGATTCCCATCTGTTCTACTCGGATTTATCTCCAGCGCCTAGAGTAACATCTGGCACACAGCAGGCACTCAGTGCGTATCTGTCGAACCAATGAACTGAAAGAGCCGATGCAGGTGACACAGAAAAAGGGGCAGGTGGTCTCAGGCGGCCTACGGAGGAGCATGAATCGAGAGCCTGCCGCTTCTTAGCAATCGACCCGACCTGCAGTTCCTCATCCGTGAAGTGGATACAACCGTCTATCTCACACGGCTACAGAGGAATGAAAGGAAACAATGGCCCAGGGTAGGCATTATATAACTACATATAGTATAAAATAGTAAGACGTCATTATAACAACGTGGTGACAACAGTGACTACGGAAAAGCACCCGAGGGGACAGAATACCTGTTTGGGAGCTAAAGTATATAACACAGATTTTAAGTGTTCTATGAGTTCAGGGACGAAGGAGTCCAAGGGACGTGGAAACGTTTTAACAGGTTTCATGGAGAGGGCGGTGGGAGCCCAGCACTGACACCCTGGATAGGATTTTGACGGACAGACACGCAGGCAGCAAGCAGGCCTCGAGTGCGGGAGACGTGCCCACAGCTGACTGGCGGGAGTGAGGCCAGGCCGAGGGGACGGCGTGCACGAGAAAGAAACAAGGCAGGCTGGGTTCAAGAAAACCTCCGAGGAGCTACGGACACCGCAGGGAACACGGGAGGGACAGAGACAGCACAGAGCACCTCCCAGCGTCCCCCGACCCCGCGATCGGCATGTCTGTTCCGACGCACGGCCAGAGACCCCAGGTGTCCACGGCCATCTGCTCCCCCCACTCAGCCCGTCACCGAGTCATGCAAACCCAACCCCTACAACACACCTGGGTCTGAACAGCCCCACCATCGAGGCCACCCTACCCTGGACTCAGTGTCTAAAATGTAACTGTAATTTACTCCACACCTTTGAAAGATGTGCTGTATACATTTGTATCGTTTTCATTGCAAACCATTCTCCCTTAAAGATCATAAATCACAGAGAACTGAACGGAGCAAACCCAGGAGATGCCCCCCCCACGCCCGCCCCAGCACCAACTTTGCGAAGCAGCCCTCTTCTCTCTGAAAGGACAGGTTTTTACATGACCCAGCCTACAATGAACCTTGACTTCTGCAGAAATATTCTCTCTGACACTAATTCTAACCAATCCGGTTAGGCTCAGCACAGAAACCAGCTGAGTTAAAATGAAAACAATTCAAATCATCATCAGTGAAATTTTAAGTATGATTTGCTCTAAACGTGTACATAAAAATACATAGGTTGGGCAGAATACATTCCAAACTATCAGCTCTATTTAAAAATTCTTCCTAATAAAGAAGCAGAAATCTCAGTAACTGGTCTCTGACTCTATGAAAAATAGAACAGCAATTTATAGCTATTTAAAATCGTAAGTTCAGCCTCATAAAAACCCTACTTTGTCCTTAAAGCTGGAGAAACAGGCTTACCTGGATTTTTAGCCATCGTTCCTTGGAGAGCTCTGTGGGAATATGTAGAATACCCCACTAACTTTGCCAGAAGATCTCTGTTGCTGAGCAATTCTTCTAAACATTTCAATTGACCAGCATTGGGATAAAGAAAAATTTTATAAGCGGCTTCTCGCACCTATGTTTAGAAAGTGAAAGGTAAAAGACATCCATACACAGTACAAAGTCCTACACCATAATAATACAGGGTACCTCCCCCACTTTGTTCTGCAGGCGAGCAACGCTTTAGAATAATGGTCTCCACAAAGGGAATAAAGCTTCTGACTTCATCACTGGTATGGGAGACAAATCATACTCGACTGGGTTCTCTGCTACGGGGCAGGGTGGCACAAATTTCAGCCAACACACATGCCGTGAAGCACCTTTAACCAGGTGACGTGAAAACTCCTGCAATTAAAGTCTGAGTCCCTAGAATGGCCATCACTGCTGCTGTTCATCATACTTTGAAAATGAGGAGTCCTTTATGAAACAGGAATAATCAAACCATTTTCATCATTCAAAAGCATTCACAGAATTAATAACCCCCAGTTCAATTTTTATGCTTAGTGACACTAACGTGTTTTTAAAGGTATGACTATCTTATCACTGAATTTGGAGGTCACAACAGACGTGGCCCCGGTACGGGGACCAAACTGCATGAAGGACGGAGCACACGTACCAAGTCATCCGGCACGTCTGTACGCAGACCATCCACCAGCACATGGTCCCCGGCCAGCTCGAAGTGTTGCCGAATGTGTTCCGGCAGGAGATGCTTCTCAATCTTGCTGGGAAAGTGGGTTCCCATGAGGAACGCGCTGCTCAGATCCAAGATTTTAACGTTCAGGTCCACCGCTCTTTTACGCTGTACGTAGGGGCAGTAATAAAAGTTATTTAAGTAATATTTCACAACTTAATAGGTGATCTATCAGCAAATCAACATATATAGCTGAATTATAATTTAATAAGATACTAAATAAGTGATAAAATGAATACTGAATATAATTTGTATCATAAATGTTTAATTTTATTTATTTATTTATTTATGGCTGTGCTGGGTCTTCGTTTCTGCGCGAGGGCTTTCTCCAGTTGCAGCAAGTGGGGGCCACTCCTCATTGCAGGGCGCGGGCCTCTCACTATCGCGGCCTCTCTTGTTGCAGAGCGCAGGCTCAGCAACTGTGGCTCACGGGCCCAGCTGCTCCGCGGCATGTGGGATCTTCCCGGGCCGGGGCATGAACCCGTGTCCCCTGCATCGGCAGGCAGACTCTCAACCACTGCGCCACCAGGGGAGCCCCATAAATGTTTAGTACACAGTAATGTACTACAAATGTTAACTCTACTTTCGATAGATATTTAATATCCTGACCAAAAAGTTATCTTACGGATTTTTAGTGCTTCTAGGCTTTAAGACGTATGTAACTTCTAGAGTTCTATTCAAAGTCTGGGTTACACAACGCATCTGTGAAATTAACAACATTGGGAAGTCCAGGTCCTCCCCTGGCCCTGAAAACCTCTTAGTTAAGTGAGCCAGGGAGTAGGTGAATCTGTTTGATATGATACTTAAAAGTATTTTGAGACTAAACACATGAAGTATTTGAAGGGCAGATTAGAAAATATTCTCAGTCTTAAAAGATCAGATACCAGGGCAGGGGAAGGAAGGTATGATCAACGCGGCTCTGCGCTGAAGTGCAGCGAAGGGGCACTTCCGAAGCTCTGCTGGGCAGCCACTTGCGGGGCTACAGCAGGACAGCAGCAGAGAGGTGAGGAGGGCTGGAGTCGGGGCTGCTGGGGCAGGACCACGTCCCGCAGCCCCACGGCTGGCACCGTCAGGCCTCAGGCCGTCAGTGACAGTGACAGAATGGGGTGGGTTTTCTCGTCAGTCACACCCCTAGGACACCAGCTCCTGAGAAAGCCTGTACCATCAAAGGGCTGCCACAAATGCTCGGGACGAGGCCCTCAGAACTGAGGCCCACACCACGGGCCAGGCCCTCCTGGGGACACGGGGTGAATTTTCAGGCACTTGTTACAGGAAAACTAGACAGGCATCCAGACCTGGGCTCAGGACGGGCTTCAGGTGAAATCACAGGCAAGCTTCCCGGCAAGGGGGTCGATAGCTATTAACAGGTTCTAATCTACGCTAGGACCCTAACAAATGATTAGGCAGCACTAGTAGTTTTAAAAGATAACTATGTATGACGCAGATGTACCCTTGCTAAGCTGCCGGAAAAAACTTAGTGTATTTTAATAACAAAAAATTTCAATACAGACAATTCAAACTTCATAGGAAACATAAGTTTTCAGCTACTCCTGCATCTTTATCATCCAGACTCTTCTCTTTGCCCGTTTTCTTTCTGATATGGCCATCTGTCACCCCCTAGTGGTGACCAGTGGAATAACAAAAAGGAAAGACATCTGGAAATCATACTATAGTTCCAAAAACTTTCCTCAAAGCTTTTACTATTTAAAAAAAAAGTGATAAAATTAGTTATTCCAAGGAGTTCATCACCTGTTACAATCCCTGGAAAAATAAAAACGGTTTATTTCCCAACTTCACCAACAGTCTGCTAAGCATATCATTTCATCATTTGGACATAATTAAACATGCGGTACTCGGAGCTCTAAGAATGCTATGAAATTGTTGCATTTATTAAATGACTGCTGAAGAACACACTTCCTTTAATTTCTAATTGTATTCATGAGACCCTAAAATGTAAGTAAGGAATGACCTGGAAAGAATACAGGAAGAACGTAGGCCTTTACGGTTTGTAGGTTGTTAGTGGCTTCACTTCAAGCTCTCTTAAAGTGTGCTGTCTCCCTTGCCCCCTGTCCTAGTGGAGCACCTCTGACAACAGACACTGAAGTGACAACACGGAGTTCAGCAGGTTTACGTTACTGCGTCTTCAATGTGGGTGGGCTTGCAGGGAGTTACCTGCTAGGAGGGGCAGCTGTCCTATTAAGAACACACGTTAGATAAAAGCAGCAAAGTCAGTGCTGGTGAAGCTGACCTTGACCTGACATGCTACTTTTTAATAAAGTTTCAAAAACATCTTTCATGAAGATTCTACAAAATAATAAAACTATTCTCCCAGATTCTCTAATAGCAAACTTCCTCCTGAAAGTATCGAATCTGATTAGTGTTGGTGAGCATCATTATGATTCTCACACATTATTTTATTGAGCCTAAAACTCCTGTGCGTGAAAAAAGAGAACCCACACTCCCTGTCCTTGAGATGCCTGTGATTCAGATAAGCAACGCAGTAGTAACAACCTAAAGGTAAATGCCATGTGCGCGGAGTAAGTAAAATGTGGGTTCGGATGAATACAAAATTCCACCTGGGGGGTTGAGAACAGCTCTGCAGACACCATGGCCTGAAGATGAAGCTTAATGGGGATTTCAGACAGGCAAACCCAGAGGGGACAGAGGACCAGAGCAGGGAGGGCAGTGCCATGAGTAACACGGGGGTAGGGGCAGGGAGAGCTGGGGAGTCTACGTATTAATCACCATTTATACTCCTTCAATAGGCAATGGGAAGGCACTGGAAGGTTCTGGGTGGGAGAGTAACAACTGAATCAGCGCTTTAAGGAAAGTACTCCAATGGTCAGAGACAGTTTAGACTGACCGCCAGAAGGCCTGCAGGCAGGGCAGCTGGGCAGGCCCTGGAGTAGGCCTGGCTTATGTAATAGCCTCCTCCACCTACAAGCTCTGTGACCTTGGGGAAATCACATGACCTCTAGGTGCCTCAGCGTCTTCACCCATGAAACAGGAATAGTAGTAGTACCAACCTCAAAGCTGTTATGAAGATCTGATGAGAAATATGCGATTTAAAGAGCAAATGCTTAATCACTGTTACTTATAATGGGTGTAGGAAGACAATGGCTTTTAGGATGGCCCAGGTATTTGGCAATAAGGATCAAGGTGAGGTGTTTTGGGGATGCAGACAGAGGCAAGTGAAGCCCTACAGAAACAATCCAAGGACTTGGTCACTGAGATATGAAAGCACTGAGAATGGAAAAAAATGCAAACTGACTCCAAAACTGGATTTGGGTGACTCAGAGAATGGTGCCATTATTGGTACAGAGAAGTGTTAATAACAAACTGGTCTGGAAAGGGGCAAATGTGTCCATTTCAGGCAATCTGAGTTTGCAGTAGAGCCTATCAGCCTTGGGGACTGCTGGGTTAGGCCAGGAGTCACATGTGGAGCCCTTAAGGCCACACAAGTACACAGACATGTGAGCGGCCTCACAATTACTCACACTCAGCACCAACCAAAATGACAGCATCTATGCACATGACACGTATTCTCAATATCCTGCCCTCTACTTTCCAAGACACTTTGATAAACCAATCTCTGTTAATAGGTAAGTGGCTTTATCGTATATTTACCAGGAGAAACATATTTATCTAAAAAAGAAAGAGGCACCGTAACAGTCTAGGCTGCAGGCAGGCAGGGGGAGACACTGCAGCAGGCAGCTCTTTGGGTGCTGGCTGGACCATCCCATTCTCCCAGCCCCGAGCTTAATACTGAAGTGAATAAGCACTCATTGGGATGTCATGTTCTAGAAGAGCAGCAGCCAGGGTGAGAGATCCTGAGGACAAAGGATGGGAACTTGAACAGATCGCTTTGCCTTGTTCCCACACATGTAAAATGAGGGGTCTGGACAAAGAAGGCCCCTCCCATCCCAGTTTCAACATGGTATAACCCATGCTTACTGCTTTCAGAATGAAACTATGGGGGGGTCTGTCCAAGACAGGTATTACATCAACAAACACACCTGCCCTGGGTCTCAACAATACTTCCTGTACTTCTGCAACCAGACCCTAATCTTCAACAGCGCCAGCTTTCCTACTCACTAGCTGGCCTTCCTGATACGGCCCATCTCATCCCACTTCCACGACACCTAAAACGCCCTGCCTCAAGCCATTTCTTAACTCTGAATTACCCTGGGTGACAGGCGAACTTCCAGAGAGCACTATGTTCAAATACAACTTACAGGAGAATTTTATAACATAACCGACCTAGGTGTCTTTATAATATGGAAATTCAAGCAACGTACAAGAACCACATCAACAATATACCAACTAGATACCAGTAAAACAAGAGGAGCCAAAAAACAAGGTTACCTTTTCTCTGTCCAGATGGATTCCACTGATTTCAAAATCAAACATGAACAGTTCGGCCACTCGCCTGTAAATAAAATAGGTGGCAGGTTAGAACAGGTAATGATAATTATGAACAAAAATCAGTGTTCTGCAAAATAAATCCATCTTTTTCAACCTTACTGCCCAAAAGCCGGATGTTTCAACACACACACACACACACACACACACACACACACACACACACAATTCGTGTGCTTGAAGCCAGGAGCTTAACATCTTAGAAGTCAGGCAGAACAGCTGGCTGGCTGACTGGGTTGTAAGCCTTCCTATGGATGATTTGGTATCAGATACACCGTGCTAACTATACAGCAAGTCTTAAACTGACAATGAATGACAATTACTCCAACAAGGCCAAATTTTCTGCTTTTTTCTAGAAAGGAAAAAATGTACGTCTTTTCAACTGTCTTTCCTTCAAGAATATCTGCTGCAAACTATACACAACGCACCAAATTAAGTCCGTGTGGGACATACACATGCTGCCTGAACTCTGCATGAAGGTGTGCATGCGTAACTGTAACGCATCTCCTACCCAGCACGTGTGCTGAACAGAACGACACTCTGCTCACCCGTAAGGCGTGGCCCAGACGGGGATAAGTACTTTCTGAATGAATGAACACAAGGTAAAAGAAATAGTAAGTCTCCTAACAGGGGTACAAATAAAGTGCTTAGGGAGTTCAAAGACCATCAGTAATACCCTTCAACAGGTCAGCAGTATCTGAAACATCACCTTTTTCTCCTGCTATCAAAAAGCAGACTCTTCATCAGCTTCAAGCCACCATCCTCTTCCCCTTGGGCTAAGTTTGCTTAGACTTAGGAGGGAAGATGGCTATTTCAAGAATGAGTACCAGTGTGCTTTGTAGAAATCCAGTTTTTAATGATCGTAAAGTGCATCTGCAAACTTCACAGTAGGCCCTAATTTTCCTAACCTTTCCTTAATGTAACAATTTCATCCTAATGTCAAGTATTAGCAGTAATAAAAAAGCAACAGCAGAACATAAAGTATCCTGGATAACATCTAAAGCAAGGGGCAACTTTTCAGTAATTTTCTCCTGTAATATTTTATACTTACAAGTTCATCTTTCCCTTTTTATTTTTTTTTAATTAATTAATTTATTTTTGGCCACATTGGGTCTTTGCTGCTGCATGCAGGCTTTCTCTAGTTGCGGCGAACAGGGGGCTACTCATCGTTGAAGTGCGTGGGCTTCTCATTGCAGTGGCTTCTCTTGTTGCGGAGCACAGGCTCTAGGTGTGTGGGCTCAGTACTTGTGGCTCGCAGACTCAGTAGTTGTGGCACACGGGCTTGGTTGCTCCATTGCATGTGGGATCTTCCCGGACCAGGGATCGAACTTGTGTCCCCTGCATTGGCAGGTGGATTCTTAACCACTGCACAATCAGTCAAGTCCCCATCTTTCCCTTTTTAGTTATAAGCTAATTTAAGATGATTTACTTTCCCATTAGGGACCAGGGGAATCAAAATACTGAACTCGTGGGCTTTCCTGGTGGCGCAGTGGTTATGAATCCGCCTGCCAACGCAGGGGACACGGGTTCGAGCCCTGGTCCAGGAAGATCCCACATGCCGCAGAGCAACTAAGCCCGTGCGCCACAACTGAGCCTGTGCTCTAGAGCCCGCAAGCCACAACTACTGAGCCCGTGTGCCACAACTACTGAGGCTGCACTCTACAGCCCACGCACCACAACTACTGAGCCCGTGCTCCGCAACAAGAGAAGCCACCGCAATGAGAAGCCCGCGCACCGCAACAAAGAGTAGCCCCCGCTCGCCGCAACTAGAGAAAGCCCGCGCCCAGCAACAAAGACCCAACAGCCAGAAATAAATAAAAAATAAATATTTATAAAAATAAAAATCCTATTGGCATCTTAGTAACATCTAGAAATGTGGTACATGTCCAATTAGCACAACTCCTTTGTACCTCCAATGGTCTGCCAGTCTACTTCCATTTTTATACATTAAATATGGGAAAGCAAAGTCAGATCATGAACAACCTGTTGTTACTCAGTCAGCAGCAGCTCAGTATAAATCCAGCACGATTAGCAGGCATTCACCTTTTACTCATTTTGCTAACGAAGGTAATAATGCTCACACCTAAAATCATAATAAAGACCCATTGCTGTGATTGTACAGCCAGCTTTACCCATATCCTGAGCATCAGGATCAATGAACTGAAACAGGACCACAGGTGACCGCTTACAGGCAGACAGGTGAAGACAACCCCTCCCTGCTTCTCCCACGGCATGGTCACTCGTACACCAGATCAACATGAGACACCACCGCTGACTGACCCCTGCGGGCTGGGCGTCACTTGGGGTCACAGGCCACGTACGGAGACAGACAACAGAGGAGGAAGCAGACGGGGCCAAGTCAGCATCCCATAAAGAAAAAGGAGATAAACAAGTGCAAAAGGCAGGAAAAGACATTCGTCTCTGTGCCATGACACAAATAACATATAGGTGGGTTAACGACAAACTCTACCACGTCTTACAAATAAATAAATCTGAGCAAAGAAATATAACATCCACAGTCCTGTATCAAGTATATTTGTGTACTGAGTCAGAATTAGGTCTTTTCAATTCAGAATCATAAACGGTATGAACCAAAGCCAACCATTTCAAGGATCTTGACATCCACCAGTAAACAAAAGCACTCTGCTTTCAGCTCCCGCCGTAGCAATGACAGAACTTTAGGAATGCAGCTGAATGGAACCGTCAACTGCTCACAGGAATCCATTCCCTGGAGAGGGCCCTGCCGCAGGCCGCGGCTGTGGGGCGCTAAGATGCAGCAGTGAACAAATCAGACCAGGCCCTGCCCTCGAGGAGCTTCCCGTCCAGCGGGTGGGAAAGCGGAGCCAACAAACGGGCAGAGGAGAGAAGGCTGGGAGCCTGAGGACCGAGAGAAGCGGAGCTGGGCGGGAGGCCGAGGTGAGACAGGCACAGAGCTCTCGGAGGAGACACCGTCTGAGTGGCGTCCAAGGAGGGTGCGGGACTCGTCGCGTGGGGAGAAACTGTCCGGACAGAGGGGCCGTGAGCGCAGGGACACCGAGGGAACGGCTTTCAAGCTCAGCTCCACAGTCACAACCGCGATGAATGCAAAGGAAGCAGTACCTGGTTTCTGGATCAAGGGAATCCACAAGTTTTTTATCAGCTAATAATCTTTGCAGACTTTGATATAATTCCACATTTGTGTTCAACCTAGAAAAATTACAAATAAAAAAAATTAAATGATTTTCTAGTAACTTCTTTTTTTGCTTTACGTGAAGAGAATGGTGTCAAGTTCCAGCATCCACACGGCCAGAGGCCAAAGGTTTGGGGTATTGTTTTGTTTCTTCCTTTGGACCAGGAATGGCATAACCGCAGTTAGTGAGGGACGGGAAGTGTGTTAGTACTAACTGTCCCGGAAAGCAAAAGCACAAACTGAAAGCCACAGTCCACAGCTGGGGACAGAAGAGCAGCCAGGACGTGACCCCGCTTCCATCCAGAACCAGCCGCGTCAGCAACGTGCCAAGGACCACTGGTTTCTCTAACAGGAGAGGAGCAGGGATGGGAGGGGAGGAACGACCTGCAGTCCTGACTGGGCGCCGGGCCTGGGCTGCCCTGGCTCACCCGCGGGAGTGGCAGGTCCACACCGGGGACAGCTCGAGGGCACAGGCTTCGGAGCCGCACCCTGCAGCCACAGGGGCCCCGGCTACCGTGCCCTTGGTCCGAAAGGGTTAGACCCTTAGTGGCCCCCAGGGTTCAACAAGACGCTGGGCACGGCCCCCATTCCCAGAGGAGGCGGCTACTGTCCGCAGCTGCACTCGGGCCCGGCCCACCCAGCACTGCCCGCCTGCCCGCCCGCGGCACCACCGACAGCTCCTGAGTCCCTCTCCCGAGAGCACAGTGCGGGCCAGAGCTCCTGCCTCGGGGAAGGGCAAGGGCTGAGCGCCGCCTGCAAGGTCCACTCAGGGGCTTGTGGGCGGTCAGGTTCCCCGGGCAGCTCACACACAATCAAATCCCTGCAGGTTCATACGAACCGAGGGGCCTCTGTCACCACGGTGCTCACGGGCCACCCTGAACCTGAGGGACCAAGGCAGCCCCGCCGGCCAAGAAACGCTCAGCAGGGGGGCAGGCTCGGCCTCAGCCCCAGGAACCGGGAGAAGGTCAGCAAGGACCGCCGCCTCCTCTGGCTGCTCGGCCCCCGGCCGCCCACATCCAAGGGCAGCCGTTCCGAGGTGGCCGGCCGGACCCACGTCCGAGGTTTGAGCAGATCTCCCATATCGTGTCCTACACTGCAGGACTCTGAGATAAAGCCTGTATTTTAGTCTATATTTGGCATTAATTCTAAACAAATACATCCAGTTTTATCCTTGCTTTTCCACCACTGGAAAGTCAGTCGATTCTACTTGGGCACCGGAAGGCTTCCTATGCAAAGATGCCCTGGGCAGTTAGGGTGCAGCTCAGGCTACGGGAGAGAAGGAGCCAGCGATCAGGAGGGCGGAGGGCAAGGCTCTGGGTTCTGTCCAGTGACAACGGCCAGGTCCCTCGCGGCACCCACGCCCCCCCGGGGGGGCAGGGCCTGGTCCCAGCAAAGGACTGAGCTGTGCTCCACGGCCAAGGGGGGACCGCGGGCCGAGCCTCCGACACCACCTCTCTACCAACCGAGGCGCCCGCTGTCCTCCCGCACAACCAGCAGCCCAGGTCCACCGACGCAGCACGCAGGCCCCGGCGCTCTAGCTCACCTCCCCAGCAGCCCTCGGCTCCAGCCAGCACCTTCAGCACGCCGGGGTCTGGAGTTTGCAGGGACCAGCTTACCCGTTCAAGGAGCCAAATTTCACACGCACCATCTCCAAAGGGCAAACGCTGCCAGGGGCACCGGCCAGCAGCCTTACGCCCCACGCGAGCTCTGGGGGATGGAGGGGCCTCCGCTGGGCTGGGAGGCACAGGTCCCGAGGTCTTTCCAGCCGGGGGGCCGGGCGCCCGCACTGGCTGACTCCCCGTCCTGGTGGGTGCCCTGTCCCCTCCCCGTTACTCTGACCAGTATTCTTACATTTACTCCGAATCCCTTTCAAGTGACAGACTTCACCCCAGACTTCACCCCAGCCTGCGCCTGCCGCAGCTCCCAGACTGCCTTTACGATGGGCCCAGATGCCCCAAATCCCAGCCCCAAGGGGACCGCAAGGCCACCGGGCAGAGGTGACCACGCTGACCTCTCGCCCTGCGGCCACAGCTCCAGGGCGACAGCGATTCCATCGCACGGCCATGTGCCAGCTCGCGCTGCCCGCCCCGAGACGCTGGCGATCCCTTCAACGAGGAGAACGAGGACCCCGGGTGTCCGCCGCGTGCCCCCCAGCACCACAAGCACTTTGCGTTTACCGGCTCGTCCTCCTCCCAGCAGCCCTGAGACACAGATCACTCCACCACCCCCCCCCCCACCAGTGAGGAAACCGAGGGACAGCAGACAGGGAGGCGCCCCAGAGTCAGGCCGTGGGCTCCCCACACCCGCCCGCCCCGGGCAGCCCTGTGGCTCACACACCAACCCCACGCCCCATCCCCGCCGGCGGGGCGAGCCCTGCACACAGACGACCTGGGGCCCAGACCCGGGGCCCCGGACATACGTCTCCACCATGGCGCCAATGCTCCGACAGGCTTCCTCCGCGGCCTCTCGGAATGCTGCCTCGGGGTGAGCGATTTTCACAAAATCGGCCTAATGGAGGGGAGACAAAAGCAAAAGGGCGTTTGACGGGAAGCTTGCTTCCAGGGTCTGAGGGCGAAAATGAAAACGTGAACTTTAAAATGTGCCATTTGCCTTGACCAGGAATTTCCATTACTGGAACTTTCCTAAGCCGGCGGGAGGGGCAGCTTCTTCCTGAACATTCATTAATTCTGTTATTCCCGGGAACCAAGTCCGTTTCATTTCCTAATACATTCCAAAATACTCTTACTGACTTTATTTTAGAGAAGTCTCCCTCCTGCAAATGTAAAAACCAAGTGAATTCTTCCTACTTCTATCATTCAAAAGAGAAGAGTCTCGCTTCAAATGATCCGGAGCTTTCTCCCTAAGTGTTCCCACCTGGCTCCATGGAACACTGCTTGAGGCGCTTCTAGTTAACACTCACACCTGGTGTCCTTTCCAGGCTGAGTTAAGTGCATCCCAGCCGTCCTGCAGAGAACAAAGACTGCCTCTGAGTAAACAGGACTCCCCGGCTGCAGCCTACCTGGCGCAGGACCAGAGTTGCTGTACTGACCTTAGAATTTAACTAAGCCAGAATCCCTTTTTAAATTTTTTAATGAAATCTCATAAAACTAGATTTTAGTTTTCATGTTAACTGCAGTACACTGCAAAACAGAAATGCAGGGAAACTACAAAAAACTGCGTATTTTCTTCATTCTCATGAAGACAACATATATGGCTAAAATGTGAAACAAAATCACCACGAAGTAAAATGCCCTAATTTTACTATCAAATAGTTTATGTAGAAACATATAAATCCATAGTTTGATACGACATTTGACGTAACAGTAGGATAACATCTGCACTAAGGCACCTGAAAAGTGAGCTGTGTAAACTTTAAAAGATGCTGTATAAATTACTCATCTGCATGCTGCACAATTTACAATCAATATTGAAATTCAAAACACCAGCATACGTTTTAAAACTCGTTTGTGATAGTGGTGAGGAAAATAATACAGTTCCACGGGGACTGTGTTAAGAAAGAAAAAGAAAACAAAATGACCAGTTTATAAAACTCATGCCTTACATGGTATTGATCTCACTAGCCGGTAAAATCTTAAAAATTCAAAAAAGGAAGAAGATTCTTTGAGCTTTTTGACCCAAATATTTACATGTATAAATCACATCCTAGTCTTTTTGAATGAGACATTATCAAACTTCATAAATATAAAAAACTTCAAAAATAGGGCAAGCTATGGGGCAGAGAAGTTAAAATCTTTTAGTGAAGAGCAGAAGTAGAAATGTGGAAAAAATGCTAGAACACTGGTTAATTAAGACAGAGGCTAAGACAACAAACACCCAGTAAGTTCTGGGATTTCTGACCGCAAAAGCCAATACTCGATTACAAATAAGTGAAATTTGCTGACCCGCGCTTTCCTTTCAGATTTCAGCGGCACCGTTAAGCAGAGACGGTTCGAAACCTCTTTTCTGACCGTACGCCTCCCACGTCCCTCAACAAGATGAGCCCTCGCTGAGCACATCCTGGAGGGACAGAACCCGAACCCAGAAAAAGCAAGAGCTGACTACGGAGCCCGCGGCACAGCTCACTTCCCCTCAGGAAAGCCCTTCAGGGTGGATACTCTGCCCATCTCTTTACAACCGGGAAACTTGCAGCAGTGGGTCTAGGACAGCGGAGGTGCTACTGGCTCAGTGCAGATGCTGAGAGCAAGGAGGCTCTCGAAGAAGGAAACCACAGGGGGGCGGCCACCCTGGTGAAGAAAGTCAGCCTCAAACAGTAAATATGATTCCACCTACCTGATACTTAAGAAAAGACAAACTACGGGGATGGAGAACAGATCAGAGGTTGCCAGAGGTGAGAGGCAAGGTGGTGCGACGCACAGGGCGCGTTCTGGGGGTGATGGAAGTTACGCAGCCTGACCGCAGGGCGGCTACAGGCACACAGAGTCCACGTTCACAGACTTGCACCATCCCTTAGGAGAAGTAGATTTTACTGCGTAATAATTTTGAAAATAAACACTTTCTCACAAGACGGGGAGGTGACCTTCCTGCCACTCCAGGTAAGGTTCCATCCGGCCCGGGCGGCAGCAGCCCTGGAAGCGTGGAGAGCGAGGCCTCTGCGGCCAGACTGCCTGGACACGAAGCCCAGCTCCACCACTCGTGGGCCGGGGAACTTAACCTCTTAGTGCCTTTCTTTCCTCGTCGACAGGTGGAGACATGCCCAGAAGGCTGCATCAGTCAATCCAGGTGAAGCTCTTAGCTGGGTCCAGTGCCAACAAGAGCTACAAAACAGTCAACACCAGAACATAAGCCCCACGAGGTCGGACCACACTCCCAGTGCCCGGCCAGGGTGGGGCTGCGCGTAGAATGAACGTGAAGAAAGAGCTGTACAGACAGGAGCAGGCGTGACCACGACTGGGGACTTGCGCGCCACTACGATGTCGCGGCCACCCAGGGCAGAGAGGGAAGCCTGCTTCCACCTCGGCCGTGGGCGTCTCAGCTGGAGGAGAGACCTGAGGGCACGTCTATCTCAACTTCAAAACATGAGGAAAAGACGCCTTTGATACAAGCAGTTTGATGTCAAAACCTTATTTTTGATCAGAAAAGACATTCCTGAAAAGGCTTATAAAAACTAGTTTTCTTCTAAGATTAATTTTATTGTAAAGGTACAGATAAATGTTCTACTAGAATTTTGGTAGACATTTTTATAAATGAAGAACCTCTGTAACATGAAGAATCTTTGCCATGTGTGTAATCATTCTTCCATATTACATTTCTATTTTATTAAATATACGTATTAAAGTACGAGTACTAAATCTGACCTTTCCTATACATTCCTCCCATTCAACAGCACACTTCACTATAACAGATTACACCCAAGAGCTCTCAAACAGTTCAGACATTCCTAACTTTACAGTCCAGTACTGAACCTAATACACTGAGCTTAACTTGCAAAAGTGAGAAGTGGTCTGCGGCCCATGCCCGGCGTCTTACCAAGTCGGCCACCCTGCACAAGGAGTCCGAGAGCTCGTCAAAGATGAGCACGGTCTGGGGCCCAGGAGGCGCAGAGCACACGCGGCGCACCAGCTGCTCCGTTTTCCTCAAGGCCTTCTCCTGGGCGACACGGAATCCTTCTGGGGCGCTGAGCTCAGGAACTCCAAACAGGCCCTGAAACCCAAAGAACAGTTTCCACCGATAACTAAAAACATGACCCGGGGGTATTCAATACAAATACTTTTTTTGTAAACAAAATCTTGGTTTTCATTGATATTTCATATCATGGTGACACCTGTCATCACAGGTATCACTTTCACATTCCCCGCGACATTCCACATGAGACACTAAAAACGTTTTAGAATGTAATTTTTCTTCAATTTTTAATTATTTTATAAAAAACAAAAATAGAATGATATGGGTTCAAAATCCAGCTCTGTCACTACCACAGAACCTAACTCACGAAGTGGCAAGGATTAAACGACACACGTTTTTAAAAAACATTTTAACAGTGCCTGGCACACAGAAGGCGTTAACAAATGTCAGCTGTAACCGCTCTCAGCTGTGTGACCCTGGTCAAGTTCTCTCTCCTCCTTGGCCTAATTTCTTCATCAGGCATGAAGGGATGACAGTATGTGCTGTGTCTCACAGCACGGACACAGGAACAAGGTTAGTAAGTTCTCAAGACCCTGCCCGGCACTGAGTGAGGTCCAGGGCACAGCGTCAAGCACTCCACAAACTATGAACTAGGAACGGTGAGTTGATTGCTGAGTACATATATATTTTAGAAAGATTTAATAAACATGCTAAACCAAGTCACAGGCGGAAACTGGCAGCAAGTTTTATACCTTCCAAAAGCATTTCAACACCTTGATAAAGATAAAAATCACTATCTAATGGGAAGGAAGGACCATCTTCTTGTACCGGTTCGATCACACTTGTTATGATGCCCAGGAAGGCAGACAAAAACCACGAACACTTATTACACATCGACGGCATGCCAGAAGTGTACCCTGTACTTTACACAGGTTCTCCCGTGTAAATCACACAATCCTAGAGCACAAACCATCAATCACCTTTTTACAGATAAGATAACTTTCAGAGGTTAAACGAACATGTCTGTGGTCACTAGCAAACAGTGGGAAAGCCACAACCTCAACTTGCTCCAAGCATCCCTAAAGCCCACACGTTCTCCACGCTCGTGGACTGCAACTGGTGTTGGAAAGTCTTGCCTCTGCAGAAGGGCAGCTCCGCGGACTAGGAACCCCGCTCTTCGCCATTTTAACCAGCTGCCCAACGCAGGGCCCAACACAGGCAGGAACTCAGGAATGAGGTAAATGAACAGGGCCAGACCACTGTGTAGACAGCTTTGTATCAAGAGATGCTTAACATGTCAATTGCGGGAAATACCAAGAGGCGAAGCTTTCAGGCCTGACAAGGCCCACTGTTTCTGCAAGAAGGAATGCAGGAAGTTGTTAACTTCTTTTCAAACTATATTAACGAGTTGGAGAAAATAAAGACAGGCAGCGGCAAAACAGAATTAGGACCAAAAATATACTTGGTTATTACAATGATTTAATATGATTCAATTACAGACTTTATTTTCACTTCTCAGCACACCTCCCCACACTCCTCTGGGGATTCTAAATCTCAGCCTACCAAGTTATGGTGATACCAGAAAACTGCATAAGCCTTTGGGTTTCTTTTTTTAATCAAAAACCAATTCACGTATTTGAAAATCTGCTATCAGCACCTACAATTATGATGTACAAAAGAAAAATTAATAAAGCTAAAATTAGATCTAGTTCATCCACCCATAACCAAGCTTACCCCTCACGCCTTTTTGCTCAGTACCCACAGGCTGTGCTCGTTCTCACACCAATTATGTCAGTACCAACGTTATTTACCCCCATGGAAGTTGGTGTAGCAAATTTCATTCAAAAATAATTTTAAAACGAAGAAATTTGGGCGTTAAATAAGAAAAACTCACCTTATTAGGCTCACTGTAATTATATCCCACACTCATCTTTCCAAGAAAGGCAATAGAAATAATGAAAAAATTAAAAAGACAAAAATAAAAGTAACAGTGCAAAGTGAGCAAAATCCATAAATGCAAAGGAAAGCAGGCACAGGTGAATCCCTTCCAAGCTTTCCTTCCTTTCACCTTTAATTCACTCAATCATCCAATAATGAGTTTCAGGAGGTGGGCGGTGGAGGAGGGAAGGAGTGGGAGTTTGGGGTTAGCAGATGCAAACTATTATATACAGGATGAATAAACAACAAGGTCCTACTGTAGAGCACAGGGAACTATATTCAATATCCTGGGCCAAACCATGATGGAAAAGAATGTGAAAAAGGATGTATATGTGTGTAACTGAGTCACTTCGCTGTACAGCAGAAATTAACACAACACTGTAAATCAACTCGACTTCAATAAAATAAATTTTAAAAAAGAAAAAAATAATGAGTGTCTACTGACTGCCAGACACCGAGCGGGTCGCGTGGATACACAAACAACTAGAACAACACAAGAAGTCAGTGATTTTCTGTGGGAAAATCTACGTGATGGGCTGCACCGCCTTAGAGGACTCTTCTAACTCGGTGTTTTAAAGGAAAAGAAACAAAGCCGAAAAGCTTGGGAAAATATTAATAACGTCACTTCGGGCATCAATGGAAAGACTAATTACACTAATTGACAGAAGCGGGTCCGGGTATCAAAGACACCGAGGCCATAGGTGAGCTCACCGCGCGGCCCGCGCCTCACTGGGGTCGGATCTGAGCTACAGGGCTGGGAGTTCGGGGGACGCGCTCAGGACCACTGCACCTGGGGCCCTCGCTGGGCAGGTGCTGGACCCGAACCTGGGGCCGCCCCGCCCCCCGGCACCTGCCCCCTCAGAGCGGGGGGGCCGCCCGCAAGGTCACCCCGGGCAAACGACACCTCCCTCCCGCGCGGGGCGGCCTCGCCGCCCGGACCCCGACGACCCCGCCCGGGTCCCGCGGGCCGCTCACCTGGCGCTCGCCGAACAGGTCCAGGCGGCGGCCCTGGGGCTGGACGTTGAAGGCGGCGCCCACCGGGGACCAGCTGGTGCTGACCCACCGGCCCCGGAGCCCGGCCCCGAGGCCGCCCAGCCGCCGGGCGCACAGCATTGCGCCGCTGCAGCCGCTCCGCGCCGCGAGGGCCCACGAAACCGGACTCCAGTACCCAGCCCGCAGCTCCGCCGGAGAGCGCGGCGCGTCTCCACGGCAGCGCCCGCCTCCCACGTGACCCCGCGCTTCCGGGAAGGGCAGGAGGCCGCGGGGCCAGCGCACATCGGCGTCCCCAGGGCCAGAGCGTCGCCCGCTGCTTTCCCGGGCCGCCGCGTCTAGCGCCGCCGCGCGCCTGGAGGGGGAACCGCAGGACGCCCCGCCCTCCCACGTGGCCGGGCGGGTGGCAGGGTCTGCGCGGCGCCGAGCCTCGCACCCGCTGCCGGGAACACACGTGGGCGGCAGGCCGACCGCTGCCCGGCACCCTGAACCGAGACCCGTCGCCCTCCGTAGGCCTCCGCTCCAGGAGGGTGCGAGACGCAAGGCACTGCGCCCGCACGTCCCAGCCCTGCAGCCAGAGCTGTCGGTGGACCTCCATCCATCGACTGTAAACTCGCAGTGATCGATAACATAATCGACAACGCAGCTTGTTGGGGGGTGGAATCTGCCAAGCTGCAGTCACCGGCGGAGGGAGTACGGGGGCGGGAGGGCAGCGGTGGAGAGGGTGAGGGATGGGGCCGGGGGGCGCCCTCCCGGTGTCCGCGAGCGGAGGCTGTGCAGCGCTCGGAGCATCCCCTGTACGGCCCGTGAGGATGACCCTGTTGGAGGACAGCGCGGAGGCTGCTGCTGGGCCTCGGCTTCGGGCGGAACCGGACGCCCCTGATCCAGTCCCCCAGCGCCCGGCGCGCAGGGCATTGCGTGCCGTGCCGAAGGATGCTTCGTGTCCCTGTACCAAGGACCAGCGCCAACGGAACCTTGTATCTCACCTGAATGCGTGGGCCTGAGGTAGAGTCTGCTCCTGGGAACACCTGTTGGATGTGAGCAGCCCCGGAACCTTCTCTGAAGTTCCAGAGAGCCAGAAGCGAGGGCCAACTGGGGCGGGCTTCTAACCCGCCCCTTTCCGTCCTCACAACAATTTACTGTTAAATGGAGTTTGTTTTCAGAGTAGCCTGGTGGGGAGAAAAAGCCCCAGTGATAAAAAGAGAGCAATGAAAATTTAGTAAAGGCGAGTGCCAGGGTGCACTTACACAAGTCTCTACAGCGTAACTAGAAATTCTGCGTTCGTTTGTGTACATACGGTAAGTCGTGATTTCATCGTCTGCTGACTTTTTCATCAGATTCCAAATTATTTAAAATCCCCAAAGTCCTAACTCCGTGGCGATTAATTACCGCATTGTCTGTGGCTGGTTGGTCCTTGGGGACAGCCACCCCACATCGCAGGCCTGCGCGGCAGGCCCTTACACAGACGTCAAATCTGCCATGTAAAAATATTCATCAATATATGTGACAAAACTACTTACTTTATCATATTTTTTAAAAGGAGTTTCAAATCTAAGAGCTTTTCTTTAGCCCAGAATGGTTCCTAACCATTTTTAATGCAAACAATTGAAGCGTAAAAACACCCTCAAAGGATGCTGGCTTGTGCTACGTTAACGAGGTGTCTTGTGTCTCAGGGAGCCTGGCGTAGTTAGACTTGTAAAAACTGCAGACCAGATCCACAGACAGCAGATGGGAGATAATTCCAAATGGCAGATCAGACACCTCCCCAATCAACTTTATCCTTTTGAAGTTCTTTATAACATGTTTTACATTTCATCTTATACATTTGCCCTGCAAAAAAAAAGAATTTTATGAAAGCTTGTATCCAATATTCTGGTCATAAACTGTACTTTTTTCCTTTACGCCTATCTCACCTATAAAGTTCTGACCCTAATTAGAAGGGAGTTAGTACACGAATTGTTTGGTCCATAACAACACCAGACTTAACACTGGGGAAAACCAGCTCGGCTTATTGCAATTGAAGGAAGCCAAAGCACAAGGACACTCTGGCTCAATAAAGAAAATGATCAGTCCCTACAGCTGGGCCAACGTTAGGGCGCCAAGGCAAGTGGGGGACTTGGGGTGTCTCACGTGCTTCACCCGAGTCCTGGCTCTGTTCTAGAAGAAACATACATTAAGGAAAGCCAATAAAATGCCTATAAACAGAAATGATTTCCACATATATCCAAAGTTTTCCAAAACCAAGTAATTTTTCACCTTTTCATCTATAGCAGTGCTGACTGCTTATAATGATAATTCAGAAAATTCCCATTTTCCCAAGGAATGAAGATACTGTCACAACTGCGCTGACTTGGT
This sequence comes from Stenella coeruleoalba, assembly GCF_951394435.1. Taxonomy (NCBI): domain Eukaryota; kingdom Metazoa; phylum Chordata; class Mammalia; order Artiodactyla; family Delphinidae; genus Stenella; species Stenella coeruleoalba. Next base: position 2,897,103 of record NC_137164.1, read on the forward strand.
TGCCATGTGGAGAGAACAGCTGTAAGTCCGTCAGAGTCCCAGGCTGTGATCTGGAAGATGCTGTCGCTTGAATATGCACTGGGCTTGTCTCCTCTTGCTTCTTTATTAGTTGCTCTCAGCTAATGGAAAAGTGTATGGAGTTAACGTAAGCATAGTTAACACTTCCAGAATTTTAGGAGGGGATTATTCGCTGGACCACAGGGCAGTTCCCCTCTAGATTACTTAAATCACCTAGTACAGTGTAAATGCTATGTCAGCAGTTTCCAGGTTGGCAAATTCAAGTTTTGCTTTTTGGAACTTCCTGATTTTTTTTTTTCCAAATATTTTCCAACCATGGTTGGTTGAATCTGCAGATACGGAACTGTGGATATGGAGGGAAACTAAAACAGAGTCAAGTTTGGCAAACAGTTTACTAACAACTGTTTGTTGAGTTGAATGGTGATGAAAACCCAAGATAGAAAGTGAGCAGAGTGTCCTGCAGTTTCCCGGGCTGTGCCACTGTCACCAGCCCAAACTCTTATTAGTCACAGATGGAATAAACACTTCCTTTTCTTTCCCTGTAATGTCCTCAGGAATTCAGATGGGAGATACATCATCACACGGCTAGTTCGAGCACTAAAATGATATCAAAACACTCCCCACAAGGAACGCCTGAGCAAAGGATTCTTCAGATCACGGGAATGATGGAATATATCAAATACACTGTAATAAACAGAGCAGGTAGTTTTACATTTACTCTTGGAAGGATAGCGAGTTCTATAGACTCAGTTTTAGGAATAACTTTCCTACTTTCACCTTTTTATGGTTATGACAGTGGTGATATAATTAACGTGGTAAAACCATCAAATAATGTCTTCACCAAGCTGATTCGGGCGGATGGAGAGACAGAGTTAGAACCGCTGCCCGCCCCCCGACCCATCACGCGCTGCTGAACAGGAGGAAGCCCGTGAACGTGGTGTCGTCGTCCTCATCCGCAAACAGGCCGTTGAACCTCTCCCCTCCCGTCACCTGCAACCACACCTCGTCCCCGAGCTTCAGCTGCAGGACGATGCCACCGGACGCCTGGTCCTCGGAGCTCATGTAACCGTCCTTGGTGTGCAGGACTTTTACCCCGTTTTTGACCAAAGACACCTGGACGTTCCTGGAGAAAACGGTGATGTGGTAGGTGAAGTAATAGACGCCGGCGACGTGGCAGGTGAATTTCCCCGTGGCCACGCTGTAGTGGCCAAACTCGTTGTACAGGATCCTGTCGAACTTGATGGGCACGTCTGACGGAGGGAACTTGCTCAGCACCGTGAGCCCCACGGTGAAGGCGCTTTTGGGCAAGACTGGCGTCTCCCCAATTTTCCCTTTTTCTCCTCGATCCCCTTTCCAGCCTCTCATTCCCCGGGCTCCGGGCTCACCCTGGGGCCCCAGGGGGCCGGCATCTCCCCTGGGACCCGGCTTTCCGGTGGGGCCCACGGGGCCAGGTAAACCAGTTGGGCCCGAAGGTCCAGTGCTGCCCTTTGGCCCTTCTGGGCCAACGGGACCCACGTCGCCCTTCTCCCCCTTCTGCCCTTGGGCGCCGGTCTCTCCTCTGAGGCCTTTCTCTCCCATGGGGCCCACAAGTCCCTTTGGCCCGTGTTTCCCTGGGGGGCCTCTTGAGCCCTGATCACCTTTGACGCCCTTTGCTTCAACGTTTCCATCGGCTCCTGGGTGGGACAAGAAAGAACGGAGGAAGAGACGATTTGTGAAACTTTGCTTGTGAAAACAACTTTGGTTTTTCTATTATTGAGCAAGTGAATGAGGTAAGGCAGTGCACAGTTCCAGCATGTGCTCAGGGTTTGAAAGTTAATTTACTCCTAAACTGTGCAGGTACACATGTGCGCAAAACACCCTTTGACTCTACTATACCAGCATCGGGGCTCACGTTAGAAATGACAGTTATTTGCGACTTCCCTGGAGGCCCAGTGGTTAAGAGTCTGCGATTCCAATGCAGGGGGCGTGGGTTCAATCCCTAGTTGGGGAACTAAGATCCTGTATGCAGAGCGACACGGCCAAAAACAAAAGAAAGAAATGACAGCTCTCTGCCCGTCCCTGAGGGGACGCATCTTTGGAAGAGGGAAGAAGGCAGACAGCAGATTCACCAGGGCTGCTTTGGTAGCTGACAGCGCAGCCCCGATGACGTGACACCCCCCGAGAAGCCCCTCACTGGAGTCAGGTGGTCCTGGGTGGGCGCTCACTGCTCGCCGCGTCTGCCGGCCTGTGCACCGCGCCAGGTGCGTGGCGCTGTCGTGGTTCCGCCTTCCCCACTCCCTGGCGCCTCCCGCTTCCCACGCCCTGACTGGACAGCCGTGGTCCGAGCTCCGGCTCTGGAGTGAGACGCCAGGATCCAGCCCAGTCTCCACCGCTTATGCACAAGCTGATTCCCCAGCTACACCTGGTTCCTCACCTGCACGGCTGGGATAATAAAGTGCCTCCTTTATAGGCTGTTGTATTAAGTGAGTCAACACAAGGAAGGCACTTAGAACGACCCAGTGGGGCGAGAACACTGTTCGTGTTGCCGTGGTAACCATCCTCCCTCCCCCTCTGGCGATAGCTGCCGGCATCCTCCCTGCCTCCAGGGCCCGGCTCAAGGGCCACCTTCTGCTGCAGTCCCACCCCGGGCGCTGAGTCAGAATCCAGCGTCCCTCCTCAGGGCCCAGCGCTAAATCAGGCTTCAGCAAACCATGGAGCGCGGGCCATGTCCAGCCTCCGCCTGTTTTTGACAGCCCGCAAGCTAAGAACAGTTGACACTTTTAAATGGTCACAAATCACGTTCTGAGATTCCTGACAATTACGTAAAATTCAGGTTTCACTGGAACGCAGCCCCACTTCCTAAGGCATCCTCTACGCAGCTTGTCCCTACGACGGCAGAGCTGAGTAGCTGTGACCGAGACCCCGTGGCCCGCAAAGCTGAAAATATTTACTGTCTGGCCCTTTATGGAAAGTGTGCCCATCTCTGCAGTGAACCCTGAGCTTCTGGAGAGAAGGACCGTGTGGCCTTTATCGCTGGAGCATCCTTGAAGCCTTGGAAGGGATTTGTCCTTGGTAAGCACTTAATAATTCCTATCCTATCACTGACGGCTCCGGCTGCGGACACAGCAGGATGGAAAGCCACCTCTGACCTGGTTCTCCTTTCTCTCCGGTCATCCCGTCCTTCCCTGGGCCACCAGGATGTCCTGGTTCACCTGATGGAAAATGAGAAAATAGGCAGAAGTTAAAATTCTAGCTCCAGTTTCCCTCGATGTGGGTCCCAGTCAGCGATGGAGGGTCCCAGGGAGCCCCAGCCTGACCCGCACACCCCACCCCTCACAGACCTGCGGGGGGAGGGCAGGCAGGGGCAAGCAGCAAGGGTGCTGAGTGCGCCAAGAAGCGGGTCGTGCAGTGGACTGGTGGGCTTCCCAAGCAGCCAGCTCGGATGATCACGATTGCGTGTTTCTCACGTGACAAGGACTTGGGGGGGTGGCTTTGCCATTTGTGCTCCTTTTCCATCACTCTGTGGGGGGTGGAGTGGAAGTACTAGCCTCCTATGAAAGTGCAGATGATCATGGTTACACCACACTACTTGGCATGGGAGAGAGGGTTCCAGAAGGATCTCTCTAGCGCCTTACAGTGGTCAAGGTGCTGTGGAGACCCACTGGGACACCAGGCCATGAGGTTCTGCTGCACCCAGGAGTCCTGATGCTCAGAACAGGCTGCCCTGGACACCAGCATCCTATGTTATGTCCACACACGTACGTTTGTAAGCTATGTACAGGTAATGTTCTAAAAACATGTTCATTATAAAACATACACACGGGACTTCCCTGGTGGCACAGTGGTTAAGAATCCGCCTGCCAAGGCAGGGGACACGGGTTCAATCCCTGGTCCAGGACGATCCCACGTGCCACGGAGCAACGAAGCCTGTGTGCCACAACTACTGAGCCTGCGTTCTAGAGCCCGCGAGCCACAGCTACTGAGCCCACGAGCCACAACTACTGAAGCCCACGCGCCTGGAGCCCGTGCTCTGCAACAAGAGAAGCCACCGCAATGAGAAGCCCGCGCACTGCAACGAAGACCCAATGCAACCAAAAAATAAATAAATTTAAAAAATAAAAATACACACAAATACATTTGAAAACGGTAAGACAAAGATTAAGTTAATTTTTAGTGTGAGAAATGTGACATAATATCCTTCTAAGAAACATGCGTGTTGTATATAATCTAAATAAACCATATATGTAGCGTGCAAGTCTTAAGGAAGTATGTGAAACTTGAAAGAACGGGGACCATGGAGGAAGAAGGAGAGAATGAGTAGCGAAGAGGTAGAGAAATTTGGTGTTGGATACAGGAGCATCTGTCTTCCTTCTCTCTCCATCTATCTTCTTCTGTGTGTATAGAATATGCTATAACGAGCGTTTTAAATTAAACCTCCCAAATTTGGAGATCGACCACCCAGCGCACACATGCGCCCTTGAGCCGAAGAGAGAGGATGAGCGCCAGACGGGGCCTGTGACCTGGCTCCCACCCGCGCCCTTGTCCTGCAGAAATGTTGCCTCGGCTCTGGAGCAAAGGGGACTCAGACGTTTGTAGAGAAAGCGAGGCTGTGAGCCCGCAGTTTGAGTCACGTAGACGGATGCGACACTTCCACCGAGAAGAGTGTAAAGGAGAAGCCGGCGAGGCTGCCCACGCTGCACAAGCGCTGAGGTTCCCTGGGCGGCGGGCGCCTCCGCGGAGCCAGGTGAGAAAACTGCGGCCGCGGAGAGCACGTGCCCCAGCCCCGGGGGTGCAGGCAGCGAATGCATCGTCCACTCCGAGGGATGATACAGGAGGCCCACAAAGAGCCGCCCAGGAGAGAGGCCAGCATCCGGCCGCCACGCTTGGAGGGCAGCGGAGTCAGGTTCTGACAGCATCATCTGAGCGATGCCTTCCCGCGCTTCTCCCGGCCCAGCCCGCTGGTGGATCCAAGGCGGTCCTCGCAGTGAGAAGGGGCGTGGGAGTGACGGGGGCGGGGTGGGGGGAGGGATCTCAAAGACACAGGGTATCCTGTGCGCGTGTGCGGGCACACGCACGCACGTGTACGCACATGTACACATACATGTACACACGTGGTACCACCGGGCGGATAAGGGATGGATTTCAATAAGATGGAGGGTTTGCCATTCACTTGGACAGGGCCTTTCACTCACCAGAAATGAGACGGGCCTAATGCCCCAAAGCGGCGTGGACTTCCTGGAGGTGGTGTTATCCTAGGAGATCCCAGCGCCGAGTGCAGGGCGGGGCTTGGTGAGAAGGGACACTGCCCCTCGTGACCCTCCGCCCCATCCAGCCCACGCAGTAAACGCTAGACCACGAACGCCCTGAAAACACCTGGAATGTCACACATCTGTGCAGCAGACTTCCCACACTGAGTAATTCTTGTTTCTCCAAATCTTAAAGGCTTTTTCAAAATCCATATTCTAACAGCACTTACTGGCAAAGCATTAATTTCAGTCCATCCTGAAATTGCTTTCTGTGTATTATGCCATCTTAATATTGCCAGAGGAATATCTAACTCCCTGGTATAATCAAGAAATATCAAGAGGCTTCTCAATGTTTATCATTAAGGTTGGTGAGGCTTTCATATGACGTACCGAGAAAAATGACAGCGCTTGTGTTCACGCTTCTCACGAGTCCTGAAATGCCTTACTTAGTTGGTGTGCACCTTCCTATGAGTCTGTGATACCCTTGGGACATCCACAGTCAGGACAAGGGCATGTCAATGAACGTAAATGTAAATTCACCTGCCCACAGTTATAATAATTTCCAGGTTGGGGGGGCAGACGTCTTGACAGATCTGACTGACGTTCATCATTGTTTTTTCCTTCTAATGCACATCTGAAGAATTCACATGAATAGAAATGGCAGCTCTGCCCTTCTCAGGATTCTTTACTGCTTTGCATTATCAAGTTCACCCTCAACCATCAGTGTTTTTGCGGGAGTATTTTCAGCACCCATCTCTTTGTGAGAGTTCAACAGCATAATCTGAGAACCCCCGGTCCAGGCACACTTAGTGCAAAACATCCCAACACGCTGAAGGTCAGTGAACGCGGGAGGGTCCTGGCGAGCGTGCTCACACTGTGGGCCACCACTCTTCCCATGGGACATGGTCCAGGCCTCAAATGACACGTGCGTATCTGCAAACCGACCAAGTGAGGCCATTCACACGGATTCATATAGCAAGCGTTTTAAAACCTCAATTTTTTCTTCACCTAAATTTATCTTTTAAGACGTCACTAGAAGTTTCAATGTTTTCTTCCTGCACCCAGATGGGTCCTCTGCTTACATCTTAGGTGTACGACCCTATGGTCAGACCAGGGCTCAAGAACCCCATTCAGAAATCAAGCCTTACAGGTTTTTGTCATGGAAACCACTCACACATCCTGGCTTTTGGGACTGTCCCTCCCAGAGGCTGGATCCTGTCCCCAAGTCCCCAAACCGTGGGGAGGTCCCGGGACACAGCACAGATACCCGAGGAGCGGCTGTGTGGCTCCAGGACCCTTCCTGTTCTCTGGCGTTCTGCACCACCTGCCTCACGGCAAGGCCTGCACCGTGCTGGGTGCTCCCCGCCAGAGACCTACCCGTCGGATGTCTCTCTAGGACCCGGTGCCAAAGACCCCTCGCACCTGTCGCCTGAGGCAGAAAGATCTATGACATCACAAGCTCCTGAAAACGGCCCTGTAGTATTGGAGATGGCGGCCAGCAGACAGGCAGCCCCACTCAGTGGGAAAGCCCACGAGGACAGGGGTCCTCATGGCTCGTGCTGCCCTGTACCCCACACCCAGTCTGGATCTGGCCGGAGCAGGCTCTCCATCAGTGTCTTCTGGGCAATGGATGGATGGATGGATGGATGGATAGATGGATGGATGGATGGATGGATGGATGGATAGATGGATAGATGGATGGATGGATGGATGGATGGATGGATGGAGAGGGGTGAGCCCACAGGCAATGAATGAATGAAGGAGGTGAAAGGAAGGGGGATGAGCGGGGGGCAGCTGCAGGCACAGGTGGTGGGTACCTGCATCCCCCTTGTCGCCCTTTGCTCCATCACGTCCATCTCTCCCGGGCAATCCATTGTGACCTGGGTTCCCGGGGACGCCAGGGTGGCCCTGCCTGCAGGTGTCCTGTGAGCTCACCATCCCTGCGCAGGCCCCGGAGACGAACAAGAGCCACCAGATCCTCATGGCTCAGATGACAGAGCTGAACGGAAAGACGGAAACAGACTGAAGGGAGAAACTCTCGTCGCCGGGGCCACGGACAAAGCCTCTGCTCTTTGCAGTGGCCCAGCTTGGACAGCACAGCCAGGGCGGGTCGGGGGGCAGCTGGGGGCAGACTGGCCGCTCACAATCGAAGGACACTGTCCTTGGAAGGACGCGTGTGACTGGGGAGCCTCTAATGGTGGGCGATCCGGGAGAGAGCCACGTTCCAAGTCAGGAAACCCCGCTGACTGTTTCGCTTTGGGCAAAGAAACTCCAACTGACCGTTTCACTTTGGGCAAACCCCTCCTTGCAGCCAGAGGAGAGATTAATGCTTCCCTCACAGGGCTACTGTAAAAACCAAATTCGAGCACATTGTGCATGAAAGCACATTTTGAACAGTAAAGCAAACATGGAATTAGCATTTGCTCCGGCAATCCCACTTCCGGGTATACACGCAAAAGAACCGAGGGCAGGGACTCCCGCAGATATTTCTACGCCCATGTTCACAGCGGCAATGCTGTCCACAATCGCTAAAAGGTGGAAACGACCCACGTGTCCATTGATGCATGAATGGATAAACAAAATGTGGTCCACCCACATGATGGATAGATATGATTCAGCCTTAAAAAGGAGGGAAATTCTGACACAGGCTACAACATGGGTGAACCTTAAAGACGCTGTGCTCAGTGAACTAGGCCAGTCACAAGTGGACAATGCTGTGTGATTCCACTTACATGAGGTACTGAGAATAGTCAAATTCAGAGACAGAGAGTAGAAAAGTTGGTTCCAGAACCACTGCAATAAGGTGGAGATCAGAAAAAAATTGAGTCACACAAATTTCTTGGTTTCCAGGTCATAACAAAGTTATGTTTATACCATACTGTAGTCTATTAAGTGTGCATGGCCTTATGTTGAAAAACAGTGTACATACCTTAATTTTAAAAATACTTTATTGCTGAAAAATGCTAACCATTGTCTGAGGCTTCAGCAGTAGCGGTAGTAACATCAAAGATCACAGATCATCAGAACGAATGTAATGGTGATGAAAAAGTTTGAAATATTGTGAGAATTACCCAAATGGAACCCAGAGAGACGAAGTGAGCAAATGCTCAATGTAGGGTTGCCACAGATGTTTAGTTTGTGACAAAACGCGCTGTCTGTGAAGCGCAATAAAGTAACGTGTGCCTATAAGCATAGTAACAAAAACTAGAAGCAAATATATCCAAACGCACGTGGTGGCTTTGGAATGGTGAGGTTATGGGAGCTTATCTTTTTTAAAAATGCTTTTTTACAGTGCCTATAAAACTATTTCTACATATACATTTTTAAAACCCAGCTAGACTGTCATCCAGAGGGTCACATCGCCATCATATGGAAGCCTCCATGAGTCTCAGGCTGCAGCTTGATGCAAATAGAAGAATTTGGGGACGGAAGGGCAGATGTTTCCCTTTAAAATCACAAACTTACGCCATTTCAGGAAATTGACTTGAGTTTTCTTAGAGCCAAATTCCATAAATAACCTACACCTTCCTCTTCTGTTTAACTCAGAAGTGACTGGTCGTAGTCAAATCTAACTTGCACAGACCAACCTCTGCAGGGGGTCTAGATTTTTCCCTTTTAATTGTTTCAAAATGTGTTACAATTATTCCAGTAATAAAAAGGATCAGGAGCTCCTATAGGTGTCAAATTGGGATAAACTCCATTTTGCTCTCCAGCCAGAGAAGAGCTGAGGTAAAAGCAAACATCCATCCTTCTGCGATTCTCTCCCTGGTTCTGCACACTTGACACGGGCGGAGACGTATCACCCCAGGCCCGGCAGGTAGACAAACTTCAACAAAGGATCATGAATAAAGGAACGTGCTTTGCTCCCGAAGAAGCAGTGAGATAGGCTGTGGCACCATCTCTAAAGAAAACATTTTTAGAAGAAGGACATGACGGTTTGCACAAGGAATAGAGGAGAAATTACATTCATGTGTTATTTTCCAAAATAAAAAGTTACATTTGCGTTTCTCACAAAGCCTCTGGCTGGCTCCTCAGTTTCAATGTTTAATTCCTACTTCTGGTGTTTCTCCAGAGTGCACTGGAGCTAGGACCCCGTCTGTCTCCCATCCTTCCCTCCCCGGCTTCCACCTTCCCTCTTGTCTTCTCTGGATCACTGCCCCCCCTGCCCCGCCCCTTCTCCACGCAGCACCTAGACTAGCGTCACTTACAGGTAACAGCTTGTTGAAGACAGCAACTGCATCTTCCTACTTTCTTATTTTCAGCACTCACAGTCAAATATTTGTTGAGTGGTTGAATGAATGAATGACAGTGAATAAATAAATGAATGAATGAATAAATAAATATTATCCTGGTTCCAACCACATGCAAATCTTCACCAGGGAGGTGGCTGGATGTTACCATCATCAGTGGTAACAGAAATGTCGGTTGGCACATGGCTGCCCACAATAGACTCATTTCCCAGCCACCCCTGCAGCCCAGGTATCACCGTGAAACTAGATTTTGGCCAGTGGGAAGTGGGTAAAAGTGACACGTGCACCTAATGGGCCAGGACCTTCACGGGAAGGGGTGCGCCCTCCCTCATGAACTGGAGGGCAACACTTTGGGGACAGAGAAATCCTGGTCTCTGATGACAGCGCAGACCAGGCCTGCCCTCCCAGCCCATCTTTGACGTGAGAGAGAAACACGCGTGCTGCTAACCTGCCCAAGCCTGTTGTTTAGGTTCCCTCCCGGAGCTAACCTCAGTTTTGATGGACGCAAGGCTTCAGCTGTCAAAGGTGTGCGTGCTCGTCCAAAGTGAGGAGGGTCTAGCATCTGTAGTCACTCAGCCCATCGAAGTTGCTGAGGACCCACTGGGTCAAAAACCCTTCAGGTGACACCTTAAAAATCCCACAGCAGGCCCTGCCTTAGAGCAATAAAGTCCGTGTGAACGCAAAGAGAATGGACACAGTCCTTCTGTTGAATGTCAAGTCAGGGGGAAGGAGGGACCCTGGGAAGCCCCTGTGACCCCACAGACCTGACATACGGAAACGGTTAGGGGCAGAGGGATACAGACTGCAAATGGCTATGGAGTCACTGTTTGTTAGACCCAAATAAAATAGGTTCTTACTTCTTATTTCTGGTTGTTTCTCCCATGCTTGACCTACATTCTCCTTCACGATTGAATTTCTTTCTGAAAGGTTACTCAGCGCCCCTCCTGATTAATTTTCTCCAAGGACATATTGTCCCTAATTCATGGCCAAGATTAAAGGTTTCTACTCTTCATCATTCTTACGTGCCCACATACAAAGATTTAATAAAGACCTGCCAGAGCCCAGCTGAGCAATCTTTACTGGGTCTCCAAACCTCTAGCCTCTAAAGGTTGCAAAAAATGCAAGGAACCCAGCATCCCTCCCAGACGTGACGGTCCAAGAACGTAAATCTCCAAATTGCCTTCCTTGAATACATTTTCTTCCACTTTCTCTATACTTTGTACATATGTATTTCTTCTTCAACATATGTTGAAGGCCTTGTTTTAAACTGCACTGGGTCAGTTAGTATCGCCACGAATATACAAATGTACATGTTAACATGTGTGCAGAATAACCCATGGGCTTCTCTGGAAAGCTCTCTGGAAAGCTCTCTGGAAAGGTCTGCTGATTCTCATGATTTACTCTACGGTTTCATCCCTCCTCGCAGCCAGTCTGCAGAGTTCTAGCAAAACTTCAAAATCTGCTTCTGTCTCTTGTTTAGCCTCTTAAGAATGTATTTCGGAAGTGGCTTAACCCCTTTCCTACCCAAAGCCCTGTAGACAGATACCTACTTAAGCAGGATTATCACACACCAGTAATACAAGAGCTGCTTCAGGACTCTGAGGCCTTAAACTGAATTTTAAGAAATTGTTTCCTAAGGCTCTTACCTGAACCCCAGGGCTGCAGGCGGCACGCAGGTGCTATGCAAACAGGGAATCAGGAGCAAACTAAATGAAAATCACACCTTCCTGCCACGCAATTCCCTAGTGGATGGATCTGCAAAACAGCAGGAAGGGGAGGGAACAAGTAAGCACGAGGTGTCCTGGAAGAACTTCAAAAGTTGAGGCAACACTTGAGCCAGGGGCACCTTCCAGCAACACCACTTAGTTCAGCCAATTTAGCTCCTTCTTTCCGTCCTTTTTATTTTATTTTTCGATTTATTTTATTATAATTATTATTTTTAACAACTTTATTGGAGTATAATTGCATTACAATGGTGTGTTAGCTTCTGCTTTATAACAAAGTGAATCACCTATACATATACATACATCCGCATATCCCCTCCCTCTTGCGTCTCCCTCCCACCCTCCCTATCCCGCCCCTCTAGGTGGTCACAGAGCACCGAGCTGATCTCCCTGTGCTATGCGGCTGCTTCCCACTAGCTATCTATTTTACATTTGGTAGTGTATACATGTCCATGCCACTCTCTCACTTCGTCCCAGCTTCCCCTCCCCCTCCCCGTGTCCTCAAGTCCATTCTCTACGTCTGCGTCTTTATTCCTGTCCTGCCCCTAGGTTCTTCAGAACCTTTTTTTTTAGATTCCATATATATGCGTTAACATACGTATTCGTTTTTCTCTTTCTGACTTACTTCACTTTGTATGACAGACTCTCGGTAGCGAGAGAAGGTGAGGCAGCTTCCAGATGGGTCTGGAGGGAGGAGTCCCCCCCGGCAGGCGCTTCCCCTTAGACTGACGTTTGTGCCTTTGCTTCCTCTCCGCGATCAATCACGAGCTAATAGGACCAAACTGAAGACGATGCTGTTAGGCCCCGATCGGATCCTGGACCCTTAGAACTGACATCACTTAACTACATCTCTCTGACTCTGTGTAGCTCCCTTTAGTGTAGGCATTCGACTGCCTAAGAGTTTAATGCCTGTTCTCTCTCTCTCTCTCTCTCTCTCTCTCTCACACACACACACACACACACACACACACACACACACACGGCACTAAGAAAAACATGGTGCAACTAGTTTTTCAATCCCATGTGATCACTGATTCTTATCTTCTCCCATCAGTGTCTATTAACATTGATTTCTGACTTAAAAATAGCATCGAGAGAACAAATGCACCCAATGCTGTTTCTCACAGAACCAACTCTGAGAGCCAAGCTGGAATGCAGAGGCCCCAGGGAGAGTCCCCCCTGAACAGAGGTAAATCCCCTACCCTCACTGTGCCTCAGTGTCCTTCTCTGTATGGCAGGCAAAACATTACCAGCATCACAGGGCAGTGGCAGGGTTTAATTACGTCACAGGTTAAGGACCTGGCCTCTTGACCCCTAACTCCGCCCGGACACCTGGGTCCTTCCTCAGGGGCAGGCGTGTGGGCAGCATTCGGCGCTGCAGACAGTCTCTGCCTTCTGCCCTCCTGCCCCCTTCCCCACCCCGGGCCCCTTCCCCCTTCTCTGCCTCGCTCAGGGCTGAGGCAGGGGCCCCAGGTGCATCCTCACCCCCAGCTGCCTGCTCTCTGCTCGGCCCTCCCCCATCTGCATCCCAGCCCCGTGCTTCCACCGGGTGGTCCAGACAGTCACAGACCCACCCTCCACGCCATCCCTTCCTGGATCCGATTACAGCAGCAGCGCCCAGCACCCACCCAGGTGATGACGGGCACCTGCATCCTCACCGAGCATCCTGACAGCGGTCTTCTCTCCTTTCTCATCGTCTCTGCTGGATTCTGTCTCGCCAGTCATCCCCCGCCTCTGGTTTTATGTCCGCCTTTTCTCTGCCCCTGGAGCAGTTCTCCTCGCCTAGACTCCGCCCGGTACAACCCAGCGCCCCGGCCCGCAGCCCTGAGATGGACCTTCCACCATTGGTGTCTCAACTCCCATTGCACTTGGATCCCAGCAGCTCACCCAGGGCTGCTCGGGGCTCCCCCTCAGGGGTCTGCGTGCGCCCTGCCTCCCCGGAAAGGCCCCCATCCCTGAAGTCCTTCTAGAACTCAAATGTTTGCAATGCACGCTGTGCTCTAGTAATGCTCCACGTGCTCGTCCCCCTGGAGCACACGCCCCATGGGAGGATCGCCCGTTTCACCGTCTGTCTGGTGCCCCATGGGACAGTGGCTCCCGGGCTGGGCCGTCTCCCCGGAACCCCTCTGAGGACGGCCCTACCCTCAGCCCTCTCCTCCCTCCACGGGGTGCCCTCCTGAGCTGCGAGAACTGCCCTCCGAGGGGGGGTTAGGTTCCAGAGCTTCCACACCCCTGGCCCCCTAAGCAAAGCCCCTTGAGTCCAGCCCAAGGAGGGGAGCCGAAGGCCGTTACGAGTAAACAACTGAGCAGGGGCGCTGCGGCAACCTTCGAGGGGATGCTTTCCTGATGACGGTCACAGCAACAATGGGCTATCTGCTTAACTTTGCGGAGCTGTTAATTAGGGAAGGAAATTCTTATCCAGCCCACTCACCAAGGCTAAGTGAGTGGGGCCACCTGCGGATCCGGAACCACCGGGAAGGGCCCGCATCTGCCTCGCGCCCCCGGGAGCCAGAGCTGTGCTTCTCACTCCAGTTTTGGCTTTGCCAGTCTCACTCCGATATTTGGTGGCTTCTTTCAAGTCGAGTGGCCGCTCTCTGTTCCCCTCAGGGCCTTCCTTCTCCTGCACCCACCCCAGCAGTTTTCATCAGTTCATTAGTGGATGATTTTTGCTGAAAAGAAATCTGTCAGTGTCCAGGCAGGGAAGGACCTGCAAATCCCAGAAAGCCTCCTAGCACTCACTCTCCATTTAAAATATATGTTATGGGGCTTCCCTGGTGGCGCAGCGGTTGAGAGTCCGCCTGCTGATGCAGGGGACACGGGTTCGAGCCCCGGTCCGGGAAGATCCCACATGCCACGGAGCGGCTGCGCCCGTGAGCCATGGCCGCTGAGCCTGTGCGTCCGGAGCCTGTGCTCCGCAACAGGAGAGGCCACAGCGGTGAGAGGCCCGTGTACAGAAAAAAAAAAAAAATATATATATATATATATATGTGTGTTACACACACACACACACACACACACACACACACACACTCCAATGCATTACCACAGCCAGTTTGGCAAATTAACTTTAATATACAGATACAAAACAACAAATATAGATTCACAGCATTTACAAGAAATCATTCAAATAACATTGTAAATTTTTTTTTTTTTTTTTTTTTTTTTACAAAATCTTCAGAGAAAATACATATCAAGTTACAGCGATCTTGCACAACCCAATTCAGCTGTCAACAGCCGCCTCATCAGTCTGGAAGCTGTCACTTGACCTATACAGATAACATCACCTTGAGGCCGGTGAGTTAGCATTGAGGGAACAGGTCACCAAAAGCCTTGCGAAGTAGGTAAGTCAAACACTGTGGACGCTAATATTTACAAAAAGAGACCGACTGGTAAATTACAGAATCGGTTACAGTATTTTCTAAATTCAAGTGTCAGATACTTAATAAACAACTGAAGACAGTAATGTTAAGTTTGTTGTTACGAAATATGCATCCGATATTTATGCTCCTGGGTTTGTTTGTTTTCTTCAAGATCACAGTTTCCACTTACTATTTTCCGAATCTTTGGGACTCCACCTCCGCTGCATCCATCCCGAGAAGGGCAGCGTCCGCCAGGTGAAACGTTAACAGGGAGGACTTGCGGGCTAAGCTTATTACAGGGACAACTGCTTTGGGGCAGTGGCCTTCTCGGTGTGCGCCTGGCGTCCCTGGCCTGTGAGCCACATTTATCCACGCTTGTTGGCACTGGACTGTGAGGGACACGTCTGTTTCTCCTCTCCTCAACAAAATATTACACCGCGATTTCTTCCCTAACTCCGGTGGTCGGGTTTCTCTACCCTGGCTTGGTGACTAAGCTGATCTGCACTGAGGAGAATCAGCAGTCTGGGCCCGTAGAGATTCCCAACCGATAAAATGCCGGTGCGTGGCTTCTACAAAAGATTTCTACTGTGAAACAGGTTTTGAATTAAATGTACTTTTGCTCTGTGTCTAGACAACAGCAATGTAGGATTGAGGGGATTTTCTGAACAGCATGGAGCTCAGTCCTCGTATTACGAATAAAAAGGCACGACGATATTCAGAAGGAGTGTGGAGATGGGGGTGAAATGTTTTCAACTACAAAATCAGGTCTACGGCAGGGGGTGGGAAGAGATCAGATGTACCGAGAGCAAGAGACACAGGTGTCCCAGGAAAGCCCTGGCAAAGCCCCGCCACTCTTCTTCCAGTTTGCAGGCCAAAGACAAAGAATGCCATTTCTCCAGGACTCCACAGGTATTCTGTCGTACGACGGCTTACAATCTACTGCAAGGTTGTTATACATGTTAGGCATCATCAAAAACCGAGAAGGCTGCTTTGGACCTGAGGCCATTTCAAAGGTCTTTCAACAGAGTTGGCAAACTCTGAAACATGATAGAGTAAGTGAAATTCATCAAAATCTTATGCCATCTTTATTGGGGGGGGGCGTGGTCCACCGATACCACGCAGTGTAGTGTTAAAAAGACAGACAGAGAAAGCGAGATTCCCAGTGAAATTCATACACAACCTGTACAGGGAGTCTCTTCGTTTTTTCTCTTTTTCTCTCCAAGTGGAACATGCGAGAAATCAAGAAGGAAGTTCAGGGCTTCCCTGGTGGCGCAGTGGTTGGGGGTCCGCCTACCGATGCAGGGGACACGGGTTCGTGCCCCGGTCCGGGCGGATCCCACATGCCGCGGAGCGGCTGGGCCCGTGAGCCATGGCCACTGAGCCTGCACGTCCGGAGCCTGTGCTCCGCAACGGGAGAGGCCACAACAGTAAGAGGCCCGCGTACCGCAAAAAAAAAAAAAAAAAAAAAAAAAGGAAGGAAGTTCGTCAAATGTAAAAACAGAACACTGAGCCATCTATCCTGTAGAGAACGCAGGCGTTTGCTAATAAACCCAAGCTAGACACACAGATTTAAAGAGGACAAAGGACGTTGTATCCTTTTAAACACATTTTAGCAGTTTTCAAATCACCTGGAAATCCAAGCAGGAGCCACCGAGGATGGACATCTGACTAAGGGACTGTCACCACGTGCCCTGGTGTCCATGCTTCCTGCTCCTCTGTTGGGAAGCTTTAGGGGAGGAGGGTGGAGCCAGGAGTCAGGGCTCGGCCGAGAGACAGACCAGGGCTGCCGACAGCACGTCCAGCCCTTTGTCCCTGTGCTCTGGACAACGGGGGAGATGGGGGCCCTCTGGGTGCTTCTGCACTGGGGGTGAGTCCTCACTGGAAATATAACATGAGCAACTGATTTTCTTTACTTCCTCAAAGTAATTCTATTAAAAAAAAAAAAAAGCAACCCAACTGTTCACAACTGCCGTATAAACAAACAACTCTGTTTAGCACAGAGGCCCGACAACGTTTGCTGAGGGGGCCCACGAAAAGCATATTAAGCATAGTATTCAAAATGTATCATTATAGCTTGTTAGTAAAAAGGTCAGTTATATAAATGCAACGGAAATTGAGAAGTCTATTCAGAAAGGACACACACACACACACACACACACACACACACACACACACACGAGCACGCGGACCCACGGCACCTCCCGAGGAGCTTCCTCACAGAAGCGGCTTCCGTGCCGGGACCTGGGCCCCGAGGTCCGCAGAGGCAGCACCGCCTGGGTCCCCCTGCCCCCCGGGAACAGCTCTGGGTGTGAGGAGGAGGGGGCCCACACCTGGAGTCTCAGGTGTCCCCTCTGTTAGGACCATACAGGTGTGTTTATTCTCAAGCAGGGACTGGGTAGAAAAGAGAAGTTTTGAGGTTTCAACACCAAAAAGAGATTCCCGAGTAGAAAACCACAAGACATGTAACAGGACCCCCGCCCGGTGCACGAGGTCAACGGAAAGGTGTCTCACGTTTAAAAGCCATTTTCATCAAAATTTACCGTCGAGGAGAGGCAAGGAGGTTGCTGCCGACCGGCGTCGGCCGCGTGGCCTTCGCCAGAGCGCGCTGCTCTCTCTGAGTCTGGATCTATTTCGTGAGGTCTCTTCCATACGGAACCGATCTTCAGAAACCTGCCGACACGCCTAGCGTGGCACGGCTGGCACTACTGCTCGGGGCGTGGGGCAAAGGTGGCCTCAAACATGGAGGAAGCAGGACCCTGAGCCTCGTGGTTTTCAGTGGAAGAAGGTACGTGTCACTGTCCCTTGATCGGCGAGGACAGAGGCACAGGGAGGAACAGGCACACGGATGCTCTTTTAAGGACACGTTTCAACTGGGAGGTCTGCACGTTCACTTCGTCCTCAAACGAAATGAAATCGGTTTTCCCACTGGAAGTGCACGTGCGTGAAGTTTCTCAGGTTTCTGCTCGGGGAGTGGCACACGGGCGGGGACAAGTGTACAGAGCCAGCAGCGGGCTCCCTGCCCCCCGAAAGCAACGGCGTCTTTGGAGCGCGTGGGTCTCTGTGCACCGCGGGCCCTGGACCATGTGCGCAGGAGCCTGCGGGAGAGGCCGGCCCACCATTTGGCGACTGCATGGATGAGGAAGACGCCAGGGGACCCCAGGGCCCCGACGGGGCTGCGGTCACCGCCCGCCACCCCGTGACCCCGGCACTCCCCTCCCCTTCAAGACCGAAGGCAAAGTGGCCCTGCCCATCCTCCTCGGGGAGCCCCTCCCGGGGCCTGGACTGCAGCTCGTCCTCGGCGATGCTCCCGGCTCCCCGCCCAGCATCTCCAGAGCCCACTCCGATTCCCCAGCGCCGGCCGCCTCGGTGGGCTCACGGCGGGGAGCGGTCCAGGGGACACTGGAGCTGTGCGTCATGACCCCCCTCCCTCCCGAGAAGGCAGCTGGGCCTCTGCGACCGCAGGCGAGGCCAGGTCCTCCTCACTGCGTCCCCAGGAGAGGTTTTCAGCACCGGATCCCTGTGCCATGTGCGGAGTAGACTCCTTGGACGGGGCCCAGGAGGGGCACGGGGGCCCCTCTCCCCGGTCCCCGCGTCACTTCCTGAAGGGGGTGAGCTTGTTGAAGGTGTGCCAGAACAGCGACGGCTTCCTCTTGGGCTCCGCCAGGGCGAACACCTGCTGTTGTGGCAGGCTGGCGGGCACGGTGACGTGGCGCTGGTGGACCGGCCGCAGGCTCTGGAGCGGGGGGGCCGAGGGGCATCCTCCACCGTAGCCTGATGCAGGGGTGAGGAGGGCAGAGGGCCACGGACTCAGCGCCGGCGGCAGCCCAAAGGGAAAAGCAAGTGCTGGTCCCCACGCCCCAGGCCGACCCTCCAGTCACCTCCCCCAAAGGGGTCCCGAACGGCCATCCTGACACACTCAGACCCTGTGTGCCAATCGGGACACAGACTACCGCACTGAATCCTCACTTAAAACCCTCCCAGGACAGTACCGTGACAGCCAAGTGACCGGGAAGGAAACAGAAACCCAGGGCCACTGTGTAAATTTCACCGGCAGGACTGGATCTGGACGTCTGTGTGGGATGGGAAGCAGCGGAGTGCTTTCTGTGAGAGCCTGGAGCTCACGCTGCTCGCCACTTACGGGATGCAATGATTTGGTTCCTCTGAGCCTCAGTTTTCCAATGTCTAAGATGGGGTAACGGTGCCCACTGGGTTGTTATGAGAATTAAATGAGTGAATGTAAGTAACGTGCTTAGAGTAGTGCCTTGATACCTCATCGAATTAACCAAAACTGTTTCTTTGGAGCTGGCATATAAAACCTGTGCACAGGTGGTCAGAAAGTGGTCTTATATTAGCTACAAGACCACGCGCTGTGAAAGTCAGCATGGAGAGAGGAGAGAGTGGGAGTTTGGGAAGAAGAGAGGCCTCCGTCCACAAACCCTCCCTGCCCCTGACCTGCCACAAGGCTCTCCTCCTCTTCCAGGGCGGCTGACTACCTCTACCGGCCACAGAGAGGATGACATGGGAGAACTCATGGAAAGTGCAGGACAGGTGACCCCCAGAAGCATGAGAGCTCCTTCGAACTAGCTGCCTGGCCGCTGAGCCAGTGATCCTTGGAAGATATGGACGGGAACTAGTGGATCCCAATAAACTGGTATTTACCAGTCACCTGCCATCCAAAGTGGAGATGCAAGAAATACTTAAAATGAGATTTTCTGCCTTGAAGATATCTGTTAACTTAGTGTGTGTGGGCGGAGGGGGGGCGGCGGCAGGAAATTCTGCATTTGAGCAGAGGAAGCAGGGCTTTGCTAAATGCTGTTCTGGTAATAAATTCTTCTCGGCCCATCGGTCCTGGGCTCAACTGGTCCTTGTTTTTGCATTTTCGGGTAGGAAAATACCCAATGGGATCAATTTCACGTGAATAAAGTTTGCAGAAATACAACATGTAGTTTTGGTATAAGAATCCTTATTGTTTCATTTCTGTTGCGCTGGAATATTTGTACTATGCATGTGTGGACTCTGGGGTCCGTGTCCCGGGCCTTGGTATTTTGTAAGAGCTGCCCAGGTCATTCCCACAGAATGTGCCTGCAGGGTAGAGAATCCAGGTCCTAAAGAAGCCAGAGGATCTTCTTTTGCTTTCGCCCCCTGCTTGACACAGTGAACTTTGACATCTTTTTTCTCATCTGAACTAGGACATGCCTTCAGCTGATAAGCAGTCTGGGGTTGGAGATTTCCTCCTCACATGCCCCAGACTCCTGGGCTGGTTGGCCTGTGGATGGATAATCCCTCCCTCTGCAGGGGGGAAGCTCAGAGGGCAGGGCAGGGGGGTCTAGAAGCTCCTCGGCCCCAAGTCAAACACCTTGTACAGACTCCTCTTCAAACGTAAGCACGTACTAAAGGATGTTCAGAACCAAATGCAGATTTGGTTTTTAAACCGTCCACTGCTCTGAACTATCATCTTGTTTTACCCACACTTCTCTCCTTCACTTAAGAGTCGGTCATACCTAACAGCTTCGGGCATTTCTCCCCATTTTAATTCCAGTACTGACATACACACACTAAAGAGGTGAAAAACATTCTTCAAAATTTACCTTTTGACTTTCCATGTCCTGCCTTTTGAGCATTTAACATGGCAAGTTTCTTCTGACTTTCTGAAATTTCCACTCCTGTATTTAGAAACAAATGTGATATGTATTCAAAACCAGTGAAAACATTTCAGAATAAAACCTGCACTGAACCCACATTAACCCTGAGGTCTGCTCCATTACCCAAAGCAAAGGGCCTTAATCCTTCAGGAAGTGAGTATAAGGGGTTGAAGGGAGTGGAGGAGGAGGACGATTATCACCAGGATGGCCACACCACCACTCTCCCTACCGGGACACGTGAAGAGTGACAACCTGCCTTCTAAGAGTGGGCTGGTGCCTTCAGCCTCAGTTTCCTCATCTGTGAAATGGGTCCAACAATAGGACCCACGGCACACCTGTCCCTGTCGGTCTTGTAAGCAGGTTTAGGAATATCAGGACCTGCAGCTCCCTGGTCTTTTCCCCGCGGGGGGTGAACCGGAAGAGGCGGGGGAAGGGCCAAGACCCCAGGGCTCACCCATCGCCCGGTCCTCCTGCACCCGCCTGCGCTCGTCCCTGCAGGCCTGCAGCCACCGCGCCTTGTCCTCAGGCTTCTTGGCACAGAACAGGTGCGCCTCGTCACCCGTCCTGCTGACCAGCTTGAAGGCGTTCCTGACGCCGAGGGTGCGGGCACCGTCGCGGCCGTCCTCCAGGTCCACGAGCTCCACGGCGTCCATGTCTGTGCTGCCGCGGTAGTAGAGCACGTCCCTCCGCAGCAGGTCCTTCTTGCAGGCCACCAGCTGGTGGTCAAACAGGAAGAACGTCCGCTGCTGGCTCTTGCCCTGCCGGGTGACCCTGGTCAGCTCCCCGGAGTGGATCAGCTCCGAGCTGCGCTCGAGGATGTCCTGGCCCTGGAGGGAAGGGTGGACACATGTCCTGAGGTGCCCTGACGCGAGGTCTTAGGGTACCGGGCATCGGGTGGAGCTGGGGGGGGAGGCCCTGGCATGAATCCCCACGGGCGGGCCAGTTACACGAGGCCCACGTGCAGGGCAAGGCCTCAAAGGCCGGTCAGACCTCGGCCGTCAGCCTCCTTGCGCAGGAAAACTCTTCTCTCTTTTCCCTATTCCATGGGAAAATGTGATTGAGCCCCTATGTTACCTGAGGGGTCTCCCTTATCAGAAAGATCTGGTGAAAAATTCTGGATGGGTGGGATCCAATCAGGATCCGAAATGGCAGCTGGCCTGGACCGACCCCCGAGAACAAGGAGACCCCTGTGGCTAGGGGCTCAGTGCTGCAGACTCGGGGGGCTTCTATGCAGCTCCCCGGCATAACTAGCTCAGGGTCTTGGAAACAAGAGGCCAGATGGCAAGCTGCCAGCAAGAAATTGGTAAACTTCTCACAAGAAATTATCCCCTAAATGTCAGAGTCCAAGAACAGGAGGAGAAACACGCTTCTGTAATATTTAGGTCGGCTCTAATCCAGTGTAACTTTGTGGTGTCTGCTAGGACACTGGCCTTTGACTGTAAGATTTCACCCTCCTCTAGTCCCAGTTATACACAATAGTTTTTGGAGGCAAAAGATCTCGACTCCGAAATAGCTTTTCTATTTACTTGCCTACAGCGATTCTGTGCCCTGGAGACTTAGATCCACGGACCCCAAGGTCCCATCTGAACTCCCAGAGTCCATGAGGGCCTTGAAAGAAGAGTATTTCTCTCCAGTGTTCACTGCTGTCACCTGCTTTAGTTAAAGACCTAACTTCTCCATCCAAACTTTCACAATCTTTGGGGAGAGTGAGCTCTGATCAATTGATCTGATGCAGGATGGCTCTTCCTGTGTCTGCAAACCATCCGAACAACGTGGGCTATTGTCCTCGGTGATGGCCTCAGGGGCAGTGGTCCGTGGGTCCCATGCTGCTCCCTCACCTTTCTGTGCTTCAGTTTCCCCATCTGTTAAATGGGGTAATAACAGTTCCTACTTCATAGGACTATTGAGAGGGTTAAATGAGTTCATATATTTAAACGACTCAGACCAGCGCCAGGCACGTGTGAACACAGTACAAGCACTAGCTACTGTCACTGCTGTTCTAACAAATAAAAGCGTGTGTGTGTGTGCGCGTGCGCGTGCGCGCTAGGCCATTGCCACAGGCTGTGCATCAAGTGCTCCGTGGCACCGTCTCACGCGATCCTCACGACAGCCCTACGAGAGGTAACGTTTCCCTCCCCATCACACAGACGGATCATCAACCTCGCCCAGATCACACGGGAGTCGCACTCCCACCATGACAGAACCTGCACTCTAAGGTTCTCCAGCTGCTCTCACGGAGCCCACAGCCAAGCGGGAGAGACAGGGTGTCCGCAACAAACTGGTCACAGACGCCCTTCAGAGCGCGCCCTGGAGGAGGCGGAGGGCAAAGCTCTGCCTGCTTTAACAGTGCATCAAAATATCGTGCCATTAAAGCCCAGAGCACAGGGCGCCAACCACGGGACACTAAGTGGGCCGTCGCCTCAGACGACCACAGGTCGGGGCTGTGTGGGTCGAGATGCGCGCTGAGCGGGGAGGGTTCCCAGGTGCCCCGCGCCCACGATGGACCGCAGGTGGGGGGTGGGCTCCCACGTACCTCCCAGCCCACGATGGACACCTGCCACCGTGCTATCTTGTCTATGCTTTCCAGCTTGCGTTTTCGCTCATTGATCAAACAGGCGACGTTCTTCATGGCCTCATACGCTGCCTTTATGTTCCTGTAATCGCTGCAAAGTGAGGGGTTAATTTTAACCACGTAATGGGCACCTTGCAAATGAGGACCTACGAAATAATACATTCCATCTGTGACTGTGCACTGACAGTCTAGACAAGATGGCCTTTAAACAACAGCCATTGTTCCCCTTCCCTTGTTCCTTCGTGAATAGGCTACAGTTCGCAGAGGTTAAGGGAGCCGACCGAATGCCACCCAGAATTCTGTGGAATAAGAATGTTGCCGTTCGTTTCCCAGAAGCCACAGTGAAATGAAGCAAAGGTCACAAGAAATAAGTTTCAGTCACAGTGATGACAGATTATTTTCATTAATAAAGAAAAGACAGGCCTCTGTTATTGCTCTAATCCTCATAGAGCTAGTTCTGCCCCATAAAGTACTTCAGTGATCCCCACCCATTCTCAAGAGGGGTGATTTGCTCTTAGTCAGGAAAGGAGGGGAGGACACAAGTGAGTTACGTAACTGCGGACACGACCTTTCCCTCATCCACGCAGCTTTACTCCTGGTGCTTTCTACCGGCCACAGTCAAATCAGACTCACATGTCTCCCCCAGCAGCTCCTCTAACCCTGGAGGCACCAGGAAAACTGAAGCTCCGATCTGCACACAGGCTGCCAGAGAGTGTGTCTGGGGCCGGAAACGTTTACATTCAAGTCTCGCTTCACGTTAACAATTCAGGGACATGTAAACCAGTCGCCCAGCTAACGAGCTAAGTCTTTTTTTTCCCCCCCACGCTTTCCTGTGTCTTCCAGGACACACAGAGCCTCTGGGTCTCAGGTGGACTGGAT
The DNA here is from genome assembly GCF_951394435.1 of Stenella coeruleoalba. Classification (NCBI taxonomy): domain Eukaryota; kingdom Metazoa; phylum Chordata; class Mammalia; order Artiodactyla; family Delphinidae; genus Stenella; species Stenella coeruleoalba. The sequence goes on from NC_137164.1 coordinate 2,920,772, forward strand.
TGCAGTCCTCCTGCACAGCCAGGAAAAAGCCTTGGGAGCAGACTCTGCTGTCTATGTACCAAACACCGTTCATCTGCACTCCTGGGAGGTCCCTGGGCATCCCCGCCACCCCATTCCCAGACAGACCAGACCCCACTGTCTTCAGACAGAAGCGGGGCAGAAAAGAAGAACAAAGTGACACACTTTGGCAGCGGGGCTGCCAAAATAATGGGAGCAAACACCCCCTCAGAAAGGGCTCCAGCAATGAAGAAAGTGTGCAAAATAATTGCACTTTTTTCCCACAAGTTTTTCTGTACAATTCCAGGAAAGAGGCAGAGTGTAATGGTTTTTAAAAATATTTTGTTTTGTTTTACTTCAGACAAGGAAATGGGCTTTTTGTCATTTCTTTTAAAATGATTTGTTTTGAAACAATCAGACTGTGCAGATGCCTCATAGTGAAAAGTGCCCTTAAAGGAGAAAAGCTAAGTGTTGAAGGGCGATGAGCACACTCCTGGCATAGCTTCCCCGTCTTTCGAGATGTTCTGCTTCTTAATTTGCTTATTTATTTTCTCAGGTTCCTCATCACGATGACATTTTATTTTTTAAAAAATGTCTTCAAATTTGTGACTCGCTTGACTTTGCTATTTTCTTTCTGTCAAAGTTTTCTGATTTTTCCATCAGAAAAACATAACATAGCTCTTTCCTTTTATCTATTTCAATCAACTCCTTTCTCTTATTCCTTTCACCTTAATTCTTGAAACTAACATCATCATCTGGGTATGTTGTTTAGCAACCCAGCTCTTTCCTTCGACCTTCTGATCTAATTGCGAAAAGACCCCTGTCCCAGCCCCGTCTCTGCGCAGGAGTCCAGGCGCAGAGGACAGAAGAATGATTCGTCCCCCTCATCCTCCGGAGCAGGTGCTGCCGTGGAGAATCCCACTGCTCTCGGGGCAACAGTTAGATGTTGAAACCCAGAGCCGTGCCGTGTGCTGCAGCGGATTCCCTCTGGGCACGGTTTCTCCCCGCTCCCTTTTCTCACTAGACCCCTTCAAGACTGTCCTTCCAAGGGCTGCAGGTGGACTGAAAGCTTTGTGCCATGACACGGATGTCACGGATGAGGTCTGGTTCTCATCGAAAACAAAAAGCTTTGTCCTAAAACCTTGCTGGACGACGGCTGTGTCCCCACTGGCCTGCCAGTTGTGGGCTGCTGAGAACACAGCGAGGACCCCATGGCTGCCGGCGAAAGGGGCCCTGCGGTGGAGACCCTTCCTCACAACTCAGAGAGGGGGCAGGCCTGCTCCAACACATAATGGGTGACAGCTCACGTACAATCACAGCACGATCAGACGTTGTTCTGTGCATGCGGGGAAGTGATGAGTTGCTACTCGGTAAGCAGAGGTCAGTATTTTTGGGTCCCTCAGAAGAATTCACAAAGTAAGCCCCAAAGGGAGATGGAGCACTCAGGTAACCATGACGAGAAGCCCTATGCTCAGAGCCAGAGGGAACAGGGTGGATGGGATCAGGAGACAGAACAAGCACCGAGCTGGACCAGAAAGGGCTCAGAGCCCAACAGGATCTCAGGAGGATGCGCCCCCCAGTGGAGCCCACACACTACGCTGCACCCTTGAGACTCCCTGCTCTGTTTCAGAGTTCAAGTTTTTCTGTGTCCTCACCGCTCTGCGAAGGAACTCTTTGCTCCAGCATGTAACGCAGCCAGCCCTGCATACCTAGGGGTTCTGCATCCGTGATTCAGCCAACCGCAGATTGAAAATATTTGGGAAAAAGATTCCAGAAAGCTCCAAAGAGCAAAACTTGCCACAGGCCAGCAACCATTTACACAGCATTTACATTGTATTTATAACTATTTACATCGTATTAGATATCAGAAGTCACCTAGAGATGAGGTAAACCATCTGGGCAGCTGCGCACGGGTTATATGTGAACACTGCGCCGTTTTCTATAAGGGACTGGAGCATCCTCAGATTTTAGTGTCCAGGCGCCCTGAAGCCAATCTCCTCGGACACCGAGGGCTGACTGTACTGCTCTGAGGGTGAGCTGGCCTGAAATATCTTAAGGATAAATAAGAGGAAAGAAAATATTTCTGAAACTGTATTCACACCAGTCTATTTTTTTAAATTGTTTTTATTCACTACTGAGTAGCTACAAGAGTATTTATAAAACACATGTCAATTATAATGACAGACAACACAATAAAAATCCCCCACCTGCTCATGACACAGTTTAAGAATGAATTCTTATTTCCTAATATCTCTAGAAATGGCTATTCGGGAGGCTCTTCAATGGCCCCATTTCAGTAGTTAACAACCTTAAACTTTCCAAACGACCTGGAAACGTCTTCCCGACAGCTGACTGAGAGCACCAGGAGGGCACCGCAGCCCTCCCCGCCCCCCGCCCCCCGCCCCCGCACCGTCACCGCTGCCCCGCGCCCCACTGCTCGCTGCCCCCCCCGCCCCCCGCTGCACGCTGCTGCCCCCCCTCCGGCCCCCGCACCGCTCCCCCGCCCCCCCGCGTGCTGGCATCCAGGGGAAGCCCCTCCCCTGCCCCCGCCCCCAAGCCCCCTGCGGAAGCTTCACGTGACCCTGCGTCCTCTTCGGTGCCTCACCTGTGCTCCTGAGTGGTGTACTTGAGCAGCTCGGCCAGCTGCAGCGGGTACTTGCAGATCTTCTGCACCGGCGTCAGCAGGAAGCCGTCAATGGCGATGTCGATCATCTGCTGCAGCAGGCGGCAGGCCTCGAAGAAGTGTCGGTAGCGGCCCTGCTTCATCAGGCCCGCCAGCTCGGCGCAGGCGCCCGGGTGGTTGTTGCAGTACTCGGAGTAGATGGCGAAGCCTTCTTGCTGGGAAGGGGGGGGCACAGCTCTGTCAGGACAGGGCGGCTCTGGACCCTGACGAGGATGGACAACACCCGGCACCTCTCCCCCACCCCCGGGGAGGTTCCTGGACAGGGGGCCCCGTGGGAAGGGGCCACGTCCAGACCCTGGGGGTGGAACGAGAGGCTGCCGAGGACGCAGAGTCCCGGCCCACGCCAGGCCCCTTCCACAGACCCTGAAAGGGCGTGTCGGGCGCACAGGGCGCCCTGGGGAGCGGCGCCCTCTGTGTCACCCCGTGTCGCCTGATCCAGGAGAAGAGGGAGGTGCTGTCCCCGCGCCTGGCTGCCGCCTGTCCTTTCTCCTCTCCCGGGCAGGTGGGCGCAAAGCCCCATCTCCTGGTCACAGGTCTCCTTCCCACCCTGCCACCTGCCATCCACGAGGGGCCACCTCCCCCCCTCCCCCCTCCTCCTCCAGGCTGCCCCACCCCCCGGGACTCCGAGGGGGCCCCTCCCAGCACCCTGAGGCTCCTCAGCCCCAAGGCCGCCGCCTTCACACAGGTCCACCTGCCCGCACCTGCGGTGTCTTTGGCCTGGGTCCTACCCCAGTTTATACCTGGCTGTCCTCTGGCTCACCACCTCTCCAGCCAAACCCCTCTTTCTGCATCCCTGATGCTGTCACCCTTGCCCAGGCCCACCTCCCTGTTACCCCAGAAGCAGTGACACCTCTGTCCCCAAGCTAGGCTCTCCTGTCCTCCACAGCAAGATCCGCGTGCCACTCTGCAGCCTCACCTTGGCTGACCTGGAAGCTTCTCTCCTACGACTTGTTCCCGTGAACCTCCTGCTCTGGCCAAACAGTTCTCCTACGAAGCCCCAAACAGGCCCAGAGCCACGGGCCCACCCCTGCAGCTGGAGACGGCCACCAGCAACAGCGCCTCCAGCCGTTTATAGACAGTCCACCCGAGGATCGGCCCCCATTCCACAGCCACTGTAACGCTGCTGGGCCCAGAGGAGCGAGTGCTACACTAGCCCGGTCGTTGGTGTTAGCACTACCGGTACTGCGCCCTGACCATTCTGGCTGGGGATGGAATCTTCTTCCTCTGAAATCTGTTGTATTAAAAAGTGACAGTCAGTCACCAGTGAGCGAGCTCAGGCCAGCGTCAGGAGACTGTTCTGAGGCAGGTACAGGCTTGGGTCCCAGAGCCGCACGCCTCTGGCCTGAATCCACTTCTGCCAATTACTCATGTGTGACGCTTCGTCACTTACTCTCTGCTGAAGCCTGGCTTCTGCACCTGGAACATGGGGAAAATAATCATACCTGCGGCGCAGCAGCACAGGAGCTGGCATACAGCCCCGAACGCAGCGATTAACATACAATAGACACCCGGTACGTATTACTAGAAACTACCCCAAATACAACCCCTAAGTCGAAACTGCATAAAGTTGAAAAGATTTTGAAATAATGGACTCGGGGCACTCAGATAAAGACCAACCATGTACAGCAGTCCCCTTAGCCTCCGTCCTGCAGGAAATTAATCTAGTGAACAAAGAAAGAAATGAAACAAAGTGGAGCAAAACAAAAAGGACCCCTGCACTTCAGCGAGAAACATTTCAAAATGAGTTAGCCGGACGCTATCAGTAAGAAGTGGAGGGCGACGTACATGTTCAAGAAAGCAGGACCCTATTTCACTCAGGTGAGGTTCCTCTTGATTGTATTGTTTCTCAAGGTCTTTCAGGAACTTTCTTTGGAATTTGTAAATATCTTCAATGTTTCCAAAAATGGTGGCGAGCTGTGCGACCGTGAACATCGCCGTGTGCTTGCGACACTGTCGAATGTAGCCCTACAAAATAGGAAAGTGATGCTTGGTTTCAAATATTAGAGCCCCCAAATTGGTACTGTCACACTTTTTCTAAACTCTTAAGATAACCATTCTCTCATTCCTAAGTGCCTTTCACAGCCGAGAAGGCCTGTCCAATACAGACGCCATCGCTGGCTGAGCCGCTCAGGGAGCAACGCTCACCGTCACGGCCCAGAGCCAAGAACGGCTTAGCCGAGGGTTCCACCATCACCCAGTTTCTACAGAAAACAACACAGATCCGTAGATATCTAATCTGAGGCCTAATCGGAGCACCACTAATTCTCTACGCCCAATTGCCCTGGTTGTACGTGGCTTGGGTAGGATACGGGGGTAGGAAGGAAGGGCCACAAAAACGTGTAACAATTATCCCCAGATGGGCACCGCGTAATTACACAGACTGAACTGACTATACGGTAAAACACAGACCACTGACTCTTGGGGATGAATTTTAACAGGCTATAGGCCAGCAGGTCTGGTTTACGTCTGGGCTTCCTCATCCGTAATGGGGGCGCGTGGGACCTGCCCGTGAGTGTCATGGGGTCGAGTTAAGCCGGTGAAGGGCACGGTCGTGCTCAACAGGTATCAGCAGTGACTGTTTCCCTAAAATACCACTTCAGAGGAACTCCCTCGACCGCAGGTTCACACGGAACAAGACGGCTGCCACAAATACGCCCAACGCCGGGGGGTCCTCATCTGGGGGTCAGTCCAACCACACAGCGGGGCGGGGGCGGGGGGAGCGCGGCACGCTATTGGCCTGCCTCCTGCTGGACCCTCGCAGCTGAACGGAAGGCGCAGGCATCAGCACTCACGGCCAGGACGCCGGGGTGACCCGCGGGGCGCATGACGGTCTAGGGAAACGCTCTACAGAATCCACGGAATTGAAAAACACCACAGGGGAGAGACCTGACTGCTGAGTGGGACCCCAGACCCCGCAGGACAGAGCCCGGGATGGCGCCAGACGCCCACGTCTGCATGACCCGGGGTCTCGCTGTGCGCCAGAGATGAGAGGCAGTGGTTGGTGGACGGTGACAAACCTTCGGTTCTTCGCAAAGTCAGCTGGGTCTCACTTACAGGTGCCGCCTCCCCTGAATGTCACTCCCTCTGAATACCCGTGGCAGCTAAGTCCCGCAAGGAGGTCGCCGCATCTCACCCTGAAGACGGCCGGCCGCTCACGCTGCCCGGGGTGGACCAGCATCTGGTGAGCGAGCGGCCCGTACAGGGACCACAGGCGGGGGTGGCGACGGGGCTCCAGGAACACGCGTGCGCAGAGGGTCTGGCTGGCGCGGCGCGGCCACACGGCACGGCACGCGGTGCCACGAGGCCCCCAAGCTCACCTCGCAGATGTCCCGGAGGTGCTTGATGTACACGCGCTCGGTGTCCATGATCTCCTGGATGACGTTGGTCCGCATCTGCTGCTTGCTCTCGGGGTGCTTGTGGCGGCCCCGGCCCGCGTCCTCCGCCGGCTCCTCGCCCGGGGTGCCGCTGGAGCCCTCCGCCAGCTCCTCCTGGTTGACCCGCAGCTGCGGTCACACGCAGGGCACAGGTCAGTGGGGCGGCACCCGGCCCGCCCCCGGTTTCCACTCCCTGGGGACGGTGAGGAGGGTAGCGGGGGGCGGGGCGCGCCGGGCACGCACGGGCCGAGCTGAGCATCGCAAACGCAGCAGCGGCGCCAGACGCCCCGCTGACCCCGGTGGGAATTCTCCCTTCCCACACCCCAGCCTCTAGGAAGTCTGGTTCAAAGGATGACGAGGGGGCAGTGGCTCTTGCCCCTGAGCCCCCAGAGGCAGGAAGACACTCACTCGGACGAAGCTGGCGGGGAACCAGGCCTCCCTGTCCGCGCTGCGGCCCCACCACCAGTCCTTGTGGGAGGCTTCCAGGACCTGGATGACGTCCCCGGCCTTGAAGCCCAGCTCCTGCTCGTCCATCGTCACGTGGTCCCACAGGGCCTCGGCGCAGACCACGCTGCCATCGCTGATCAGCTGGAATGCAGAGGCGGGCGCTCAGCGCGGAGCGCAGGGACCCTGAGCTCTCCCGGCCCCCGAGTGTTCACGCCGATGGCGCTCAGCCGATGCTCAGCGTGTGACGTCACACGACAGGGATGGGGAGAAGTACCGGGCGGGCACCCCTCCTGTGCTCTTAAAGGAACCCCCAAGTCCACTCATCTGGGCATCAGTCATCCAGCAAGTGTGACTATCTGGACGCTTCGCCCTGGAAAGGGCTTCTGAGCAGCCAGACTAGACGTCCTGGAGCCGAGCCGTCAAAGGTCAGCACACCCTTTCCTGCAAGCCCCTCATGGCGTCACCCAGAACCTGCTCTCCGTTCCTTCCTCACAACCTTAGCAGACTCTGCATCTCACTGTGTCGTTTACTGCAATTAAAGAGAACACAGCATGATGTCTAAATGTTCAGCAGGTAATTTAAGCTCATCTGTAAGCGGCCTGTAGGGGCTGAGGGCCGTGCAACCACTCAGCTCCCGGGATGTCATGGGGACACCGTGGATCCTATAGCAACACCTAGTGATGTTGCCAGAGAAGTTACACTCCACGTGCTCTGTTCATGAGCTCCAAAGGCTAGAGGCGCCTTCTGGAAAGACTTCTGTAAAAAGGCCTAAAGATGCAGAGGGGCGGGGAGAAGCCCAGATCCGTGGTGAGAAACACGTGGTTAAGTTCAGCTCTGCCGTCTGCTAGCAAGTCGTTCAGCCTTAGTCTCAAGAGTGTTTGCTAAAATGTGGACAGTAACTAACGTTCCCCTCCTAGATTTATTATAACAAATGTAGGGAAGGTATATCCTGAACTGAGAAGCCCTCTCCACGCATAAGGATGGCTGCTCTGACCGGGAGGGATGTCTTTAGTTAGTTACCTGCAACACTTAATCACATAAATCAACCTTGAAAATGCAAGAAAACCATACTGGCTTTCTAACCAGAATTCTAGGTTTTAGCATATGTTCACTAAGAAATAATCAGAGAGCAAAGTATGAGTGGGTTCCGGGCCCTGAAAACCGGGCCTCCTGCACTGGCTGCTGCCGTGTGGAATTAAGCCCAGTACCTCGTTGATGGCCAGCTGCTCCCCGCCCGGCTGCAGGTACCGGGGGTTGGCCCGACAGAGGTCTTCATAGCTGTAGTCCTCCTCGCTGCCATTGTCATCCGCTAGGGCAGATGACTCCGCACCGCCATCAGAAGAAACTGAGTGAGAGAGAGAGAGAGAGACGGTGCAGTTTAAAGGACACAGCTAATGTCAAAAATATAACCACAAAACCTATGACCTCTGAGAACGTGCCCTCAGGGGAAAGTAATCATTTGTATCTAACCCAGAATAAGAGACCATTAGAAAATGTCTACTGATCTAGTAATCCACAGGTAGCAGCTGAGGCTAAGCAGAGCCGGGGTTGAGTGCCCTGTCGGTGAGAAAGGGGACACTTCAGAGACTACCGCCAACGGCGACGCACAGGGCTATTTCGCGAGTCAGGATACTGAGTGAACGATGTGTGATTCAGTTGGAAATCTGTGCTCCACAGTGGATATACAAGATACAGATAATGTTTCTAACTCATGTGTCCATAAGCTTGAGGAGGAAACGAAAGTGGAAAATATTGATACAATCCTTCTTTTAAAGAGTGCCCTGCTTCCGTCGTTTCCCCGCAAGGCACAGCGAGGTGCTGCTAAGCTCAGAAGGTGCTGACGGTTCCGTGAGTGAAGCCGTGCACCATGCTTCCCAGCTGTCACAGAGCGAAGCGCCTGGACCCACAGGGTCAGAACGAGCAGTTACCTGGCACCTTTACCAGAATGAGACAGCCCTTGTGAGGAGGGGTGTGGCATTCTGGACGCACCACCTGGCACTCAGATCTCCTGCTGCGACAGCAGGCCCCTCACCAAGGCTCGTCTGTCATTGAACGTCCGCTGGGAGGCGGCCAAGGCCCCCGGCACAGGCACCTGGCTCTCGCCTGAGGACGCAGTGTGGCTGGCCTTGGCCACGAGAACATCTGACAAAGGGTGGGACCGGAAGGCAAGCCTAAGGGTTAGAGCACGCACCGGGGCTGCTCTCGCAGGGCCTGAGCAAGGGAGTGGCAGGTGTGAACAGAGGCCCCCTGGTACCGCAGAAAGACACCAGGCGTTCGAGTGACGGAGGCCCAGGCTGACCTGTAGCCCCGCCCCTTCCGGGCGGGGACCGGAACCAGGCAACTCAGCCTCTCCCAGCTCCACACGCTTCCGCTGTAAACGCAAGTTTCTTTCTTTTTGGAGAATCAGGTGGGATGATGTGTGTCACGTTCCCAGCATCCTTGGTCCGTGGCTGGGACTCGCTCAAAGGAGCCACCATGGTGATGGCAGCGAGCGCGGTCGTGGCTGGGCTGAAGGAGCGCGCCTTGGCCTCAGCACGCGGCGGGCGGGCCGGATGCTGGGCCCAGGAGACCCCGGGTTAGGCGGGCCAGCTGGATCGGGAGTGCTCACCGTGCCGCAACACGGAACCAGCCGCCGGAAGCGCAGTGCGAGGACCCGCACGTCCAGCTGATGTGGCAGCAACAAAGAGGGGGAAATCAACGATGATTCGGAAACTCCCGAATTACTGGGAGAACTTTCCAGAAAGGGAGTCTGGGGAGGAGCCGGTGGGGCAGGAGGGTGAAGGCCGAGCTGGATGCTAGTGGGATAGCTCCGTGCGCCCTGCTTCCTTCAAGGACCTGAGAGTTGGGATTTCTAGTAACTTTACCCTCGGGGGACGGGTCTACTTTCTAAACTGAGGAATCTGTTTTTAAAAATGAGATTTTCTTTCATTTTAAATTTGTGTTTCATTTTATTTTTTAAAGTGAGATATTTCCTAGTCTTTATTTTGTACTGAGTCTTCAACATCTGATGTGCATCTTACATTCCCCATCCCCTCTGGACGAGCCACGTTCGGGTGCCCTGCAGACACCTGTCCGTCCCAGGACCGGGCTCCCAGCTCTGCACACCAGGCCCCCAGGGCTCTCCTCCTGCCCTCACTCCGGCCCTGCCACTCACTCGATGCACACCTCCCATGGGTGTGTGTGTGTCCGTGTCCATCCTCAGGCCCCGTGCGGCCACTCCTGCCCTGCGCTGTGGTCACAGCGCTCTCAGGCAGAGGACACGAGGTCACCTGACTCTTGCTGGGTTGCGTCTGGGGGGTGGGGAGAAAGCCCAGAGGAAGCAAACGCACTTGCGGTAAAGGCACGAGCCTTTCTCATAAGGCTAGCAGGGAGGTAACGGTAAGGCTGCAACCCTCCTCTAATCGGGGCAGCTGACCCAGCACTGCGCCCACTAGCACGGTGAGTAACAGCGGGCCTGGTCTGTCGGGGCCCAGAGCACCGAAGGCCGCGATGAGCCCCGAGTATCCCTCCTCCCGTCTCAGCGGGACTGCTGCGCCAGGAAAGTCAAACACCTGGGCCCCTCCCCACAGTGGAGTCAGAAACCACGCTGTCCCTAGAGACCCTCCGAACTGCGTTTCCCAGGAGAATTCTTTACCACCTCGTCTGGAGTTGCTACGAAAATCAGTAAAGGGGAAAAAAGCCAGGTGATAACGTGCAAACCCAGAGTTCACAGGAGTTTAATGAAAAAAGGATTCTGTCAAAAAAAGGCTGAACCTTTACGGGAGGCAGAGGGTAGAGTTATCTGGAAACAGACGTGAACCTCACATGCTGGACGGGTGACCGCATCACAAACGCCTGGAAAAGAGCTCTGGCTGAGGGGCCTCACGAGAGCGTTTGGGTCCCTCGGGTCAGCGTGTCCTGAGCCACGGAAACGAGGTGGTCCCTGTGCTGTCAGCCCGTTCGGTGGGGTAGGTCGGGGGGCCTGGGCGGGAGAGACGCCGTGTGTCCGGGGACCAGCAAAGGAATCGGAGCAAAAGCACCTGGCAAATGTCCTAGCTTGACCAACTTTCCAGCCAAATGAGCTGGAGCCAGCCTCTGGGCCTCTTCCACCCCACGTGCTCATCTGTACAATGGGCACAAGTCCACACGTCCCATCTGTTCAGAGGTCACTCTTCTGCCTCACGTCCCACCTCTGACGCGTCTGCAAATCCGGACCCTCCGCTCAGCACGTGTCCAGAACCTGCCGCTCCCCATGGCTCCCCACAGCTCCCCACGGAGCTGTGGTGGCCTCGGCCACCTCAAGCTGGGTCACTGCAGAAGCCCCTCTGCACCCCCGCCCCGCCCCCTCCACGAGTCTCACCAAAGCGGCCAGAGTGATGGTGCTAAACGCCCCAGACATCGGACCACTCAGGCCCCTGCCCCCAGCCACCCACGGGGGACAAAGCCCAGGTCCTTGAAGACCCCCCCAAAACACACACCGTATCTCCCCCCACACACATTCAGCTCTGACCCTGACGGCTGCCCGCTTCCTGAACCTGGCTCCCCTCCTCAGGGCCTGCTGTCCCCTCCCCCAAGGGCTTCCCCGACATCCCACCGAAAACCGCCCAGTCTTCTCTCCCAGTTTATTTTCCCCACAGCATTTATCACCACCTAAGATACTTTGCTTGTCATCTGTCTCCCCCACTAACAGGTAAGCTCCCTAAAGCCTGCTTTGTTCTCCACTGTACTCCTGGTACCCGGGCCACTGCCTGGCACACAGGTGCTTGGTTCATACTTGCTGGAGGCCTGACGGACGGATGGAAACACAGCACACGGGCAAGAGCGGGGCGGGGCTTCGGGGCCAGACAGACTGCTTTCAAACAATGGTGCAGCACGATGGGTTTTGTTTAAGTGGGGGTCCTTGGTCACCCCTTTCTGTTTTTTCACCTGCAAACGTGGATGATAATACCCTTCTCAACGGGTCATTTGTCAGTTCTCAACCAATAATTGTTATTCTTAGTTTGCTGGGAACCTCAAGTGAAATGACATACACAAGAGCACCCTGTCAACTGAAAGGCAACGCAAAGTGCAAGGCCAGCTCAGCGGGCGTCTGCAGTGTGCCAGGTGCGGCTGAGGGCGGATGCCATCAGCTTTCCCACCTTACAGATGAGTAACTGAGGCCCCAACACCACACGGCTGAGGCAGCAGCAGGGTCCCAAGCCCAGGGCGTCTGCATCCCGCCCACTGGGGGCCGGCCCTCCCAGGGCTGCCTTTGCTATCAGTGTCAGAAATCACGCAGTGCCCACATCCTAGCACTTCCGCGTCGCTCAGGGTCCTCTGCTCGCCGTTTCCTGCCCCCACTCCCAGCGCATCTGACTGACCTCATCCTCTCCCGTTCAGGGCGTTAACTGCTTTCATGGTCTTAAAGTCCCTTCTAAGCTGATGTCTCCCTGTGTTTCTGTCCCATGATGTACAGGCATTTTATGGAGTTGGATTTTTCCAGCGCCTGCACGGGGGGGATTAGGTGGTACATTTCAAGGCTCTATCTGCAAGGGGCACGGTCCCGTCACGCCCACACTTGCCGCCTTTACATATGTGTTTCCCTTCTGAGGCCGGAACTCCCTTGAGAGAAGAGACGGGGTCTATTTTTGTACCCCCAGCACCCAGTGTCATGCCTGGCATGTAGAAGGCATGCAGTTAAGTGGACTGCAAATTGCTGATGAAGTTTACCTCTTCATCTGGGGGCACGAGGGCTGGGGGGAGGCAAGGTACTCACCTGGGTCTCCCTCTTTCCAGCCTCCATCCCGCCCCGGGCCACCCCCATGCTGCCCCAAGGCCAACTTCGGAAAACATGGTTCCACCGTGTGTGCAAGAAACCACCCAGCAGGGATCTGCTGCGTCATCACAAATTCTTCCGCAGGATGCCATCTACCCCGGCCCCACCAGTTCAACAGTCCCCGTCCCACCCAGAGCCCACCCCGCTGGGCAGACCTCCTCCCCGCGGCTGCCCTCCCCCACCCCACCCAGCAGCCCCCGGCTCGACAGCATCTCCTCACCAAGGAGCGTGTGTGTCACATAAAACCTTCCACTGCAGACGAAGGTTCACACGGTGCCTTTCTCGGAGATTAAGTTTCATTCTTTTTCTTTTTTCGCGGTGACTTTTTATTTAGGGGTGTTTTGCATGATGTAGATTCATGCAGGTTCAGCAGCGGTAAGTACATTCACATCGTTGTGCAACCACGTCCAGAACTTTTCCACCTTGCGAAGCTGAAACTCTGTCCCCATTAGAGACGAATCCTTTCTCCTCTCCCCCAGCCCCGTTCCTCGGCAACTAGCTTTCTGCCTTCTGGTCCTGTGATCTGAACGCTTTACCCGTCATGTGAGTGGAATCACACGGCCTTTGCCCTCCTGTGGCTGGCTTATTCCATTGAGCACAGTGTCCTCGAAGTTCATCCATGGAGTTACCTGTATCCAATTTCCTTCCTTTTTAAGGTGGGATAACATGCCACTGCACCTAATACCATCCGTCTGTCCAGGTGCATTTGGGTGGCTTCTGCCTCTTGAACGTGGCCCTGCAAATACCTCCTCGAGATCCTGCTGGAAATTCTTCTGGATGTGTATCCAGAGGTGGGATGGCTGGTCGTGGAGAAATTCGATTTCAGCTTTTCTGAGGCACCTCCACACCTTTCTCCACGGTGGCCGCACTATTCTACACTCTCACCAATGGCACGTGGGGTTCCAGCGTCTCCAGACCCTTCCCAGCTGTACTGTTTCTTCTGTTGAATAAGTAGGTGTGGAAAAGCCGTGTTTGAAAAGCATCTTGTAAACGTTGAGCAAAGTCTGTTGCAAATTGAAATGAAAACCTTGAACTCCTAGACAGAGGATCCCGAGAGCAGACGTGGTGCTCGTCCACCACGGCTGTCAAAGCCGCCACCACGCCCGGCGGGAACATCCTTCTGGCCTAAAGGCTCTGCGTGCTGATGACAGCACCCACCTCTGCAGGGACAGTTCTAGGACCGCAGAGTAAATGTGCATAAACATTCTACGTTTCTGTGACATGAATTTATCCCGTGCTTGTCTAATCTTCATGGTCAACATCCCCTGTAAAGGGGATGTCGTCCCGGGTCTCGAGGGGATGCACTGGCTGGACCACTGCCCCCTTCACCCGCCGGTCCCTTCACACAGTCGTACCTTCAGATTCAGCCCCTGAATCCTCGTTTCCCCCAAATCTCTACACACTTCCTGAATGAACCGATCTGAGGAAACCCCGTCCACATTTCCAGCCCTGGCCTGACGCAGCTTCAGAAACATTCAGGAGAGAACCCTGTAGCCACAGAGGACGTGCCATTGTACAGTCAGGACGGCTGCAGACAGTGGAGACGATGGGAGTCTTTTTTTTTTTTTCCAATTTGATTTTTTTTTTTTTGGCCACGCTGCGAGGCTTGCAGGATTTTTTTTTTAAATAAATTTATTTATTTATTTAATTTTTGGCTGCATTGGGTCTTCGTTGCTGCGCACGAGCTTTCTCTAGTTGCGGCGAGCAGGGGCTACTCTTCATTACAGTGTGCGGGCTTCTCATTGTAGTGGCTTCTCTTGTTGTGGAGCACGGGCTCTAGGTGCGCGGGCTTCAGTAGTTGTGGCACGCGGGCTCAGTCGTTGTGGCTCGCGGGCCCTAGAGCGCAGGTTCAGTAGTTGTGGCGCACGGGCTTAGTTGCTCCGTGGCATGTGGGATCTTCCCAGACTAGGGCTCAAAACCATGTCCTCTGCATTGGCAGGCGGATTCTTAACCACAGTGCCACCAGTGAAGTCTGACAATGGGAGTCTTATAAAAAAGGCCAACGATGAACAGTGTCCGCACTCCTTGGGGAGGGTGACATTCCTCTGTCTGAACCTGGATTTCACGTCTGTGAGGGGACAAAACCTGACAACTGATCCTCAAGGTGAGTTTTTAGGACAGGACACATCACACGTCAGCAACAACGGAAAACTTTATCCTATAACACACGCCGGAGGTTAAGGCCTTCTTACAGGATCCTGAGTCCCACTTGCGGCAAACAGGTCCCCAGCCCGTGTCCCGGCAGGAATTTTTCTCAGGACACACATCAGATCTCTCCTGTTTGGCTTAATTTCGCACGTTTAAGGACTTTTGATCAGAGGGATGGAATTTCAAAAGCACAAGACCTTGCTGGGACCCCAGCCAGGCCCCTCTTTGCAGCTGGGGAAAACTGTCCCCTTACCTGTCACACGGGGTTGGGGAGGGCAGGGGACAGATCAGGGGAAGGTAAGAGCTAACATGGCGGGTGTCATAACTGGGCACCTGCCGTGCAGGCCACATGGGTGTGGACACCTGACCGGCACAACATTCTCCAGGGGTGTCCCACTAAACAAGGGTCACTTCAGGGAAGTTCCCGTACTTAGAATAATCCGTTAAAAATACGGACGTTAGGAAACCTGCTGATCACTCAGGCTTCCTCAGGTTGGAGATAAACCGTTCTCACGGGCCATCCTAAGAGCAGAAATGGCAAAACCAGGCGGGCGGGTGGGCGGTCTGCGCTCAGAGCCCAGGGCGGCCTTCACAGGGAGCTGCTGCAGCCGTGTCTGGACCACTGGCCAGGTCCCTGCACCCGGCACAGCTCCCGGGCCCCAAGATGCAACAGGGGGCATGAACCCGGCCACAGGGGGCCTTGGATGTTGGAACACACCCCCGACTCCAGGGCCACTCCTCTAGGGTGGATGGCATCCCATCACAGGGGTTTGCTGAGAACCTCTTTCCAAAGCTCCCCAAGCGATTCTGACGCCTGGCTACATTTGGAAACCACAGGCACTCAGGCTAAGCTTCCTTAACCCCACGTGCAGGGCTCTGCCCTGGGATGTGCGCTGTGTGGCCCGTCTACACAGCGACATAGGCTGGAGAACACTGGATTCTGACTCGTTGCTTGAACACCTCCGCTGTAGCCACTTTGTTAGCGTTCCCTGCGCTCTACAAAAAGGACGCGATCCTTTGGTCCACACTGACCTGCCCACCTGGAGCGATGTCCCCACCCAAAGAGCCCATCAAATGCCCCCTTCTCCTTCGGGGCGGCCGAGCTCTCACGCACCGGTGGTGGGTTATGATTTTCCACTCTCCTGCCTGCGCTCCCTGCCCCTGTGCAGTAACGGTGTCCGGTTTTAAAACGTTCGCCATATTTACACTGCCGTCATATTTTAGCCGTTTCACTACAATATTCTCCTTAGCTGTGTGTGCATCTCTCCTCACATCTGCCCCACTCCTGCCCCATCTGACTTCCTCAGGGGCGAGACCATGCTTATTAGTCAGTGTCAGGTCACCGAATTAAAGCACGAAATTCTTCCTGTCTAGAATTTAATGTTGCTTCTAGGAAAGTCCCTATTAGCCTAATTTAGACTTTCAAACCACTTTCCATACATAGTATTTTTGAATCTTTTAAACATGTTGACATTAAGAAGGTCAAAAAGGTACTAGAAATGGACGCGCTACCCTTCACTGATAACCTTTTATAATGTCCACGGGTCTTCTGGAAATAGCCCTCCCAGCAGAGAACTTTACATCTGGACTCAACTTAGGGCCTCGGCCACCTTCTGATGCCCGAGCAGTGATGGGAGTCATGTCACGGTGGAACTTAATTTACACCAAACCTCCAAGGTGCACTGTTTCTACAAGGAGTTTAAAAAGTTTGTTTTAAACCACTAAAAGTGAAAAATTTTCCTTCTTCTCAACGTAAAGGCAAATCCTGCCCTAGAGGTGCTTCCTATATGCTCTCCATCACCTGCGGAAGGGGCACTCCGAGCCCTGAGACAGGCAGGTTGGGGTTTGGGCCGGGAGCCCTGGGCAGGCACTGCCCCCAGGGTCTCTGTGCTCCTGGGGACACAGCAGCTGGACAGTCCTCAGCCTCCAACCCAGCCCTGGGGTTAGGCTCTGGGTTCCTCTGCGTCCTGCCACAAGCCCGGGCGCTCCACCCTGGGCTTGCCCCTTGCAGTCTGTTTTCTCCTCTCTTCTTGGGTGTGGCTCTGACCGTGGCTGCCCGTCCATCGCAGCCTCGCCCCTCTCCTCCACTCGGCCGCCCCCTGGCAGCTCGAGGCTGCTCACCACGCCCCTCCCAGCTCCTGGCAGCTGCCTTGCAGGCTGGCTGAACAAATCCTGAGGAGGAACCCTTCCAGTCTCACCGCATCCCCAGAACGAGCTCACAGTGTGTACCAGGCACTGTGCTAAGAGCTTAAGTAAATCATCTCATCCGAGCCATGTACGCCTCCTGGAATTACTACTGTCTGTTTAAACAGGAGGAAATTGTGGCTCAAAGAGGTTAAGGAACTGCTCCCCAGAGGTGGGGCTGGAATTCAACCCCAGATCTGTCTGGCTCCCAAGCCATCCTGCCATGCACCTGCCTGGCCCTGGCCTCTCTGAGCCGCAGTGACTGGACAGCTCCCGCCCCCAGTCCCTGCAGGACATCCCTCCCGGGAGCCGCCGAGCTGTCCCGTAGGCCCCCTGGCCAATCAGGGATCTCAAAGAAAACAGAGCCCCCCATTCAGCAAGCTCTCCGCTTTATTTTACGCTGGCACGGCACTTAAGGATGATTAAACATCGCGTTTGCATCACACACACATACATGCTCCGTAGAGCGAGTACATGAAAGACGGTCCCGGGAACACACGGAACCAGTGGGAAAGGGAAGATTCGGGCCGAGCTGCCTCCTCCTTTCTCTTTACAGCCAGGCTCATCAAAGGCCGGCAGGGCTGGAGTGCGGGAGCCGGAGGGCACACGGGGAGGGGGGTGCGGACCCCACGCAGGAGGCCTGACCAGCTGCGCATCCCAGCGACGGGAGAGCATCCGGCTCAGCGTGGAGGCTGCGTCCAGCCTCCCTCGGCCTCCGCACCCTGGGAATGAGGATTGGGACCCGTGCCCGCCCCGGGAGCAGAGGAATGCGGGGGGCGGGCTCCATCAGGCTGGCTGCCCTGGAATAAACACAGGCGCGCACACACCCCTCCCCCGCCCAGGGTGAGGCCGGGCGGCCAGCACTCCTCCACGCCGGACAGTGGGACCACCGGCCACTCAAGTGACAAGCACAGCCACCTGGCAGGCAGGCCTGTGCTCTGAACGCAGGAATATCTGGGCTACTTCTTTTTCTTTTTCTAAATGTTTGTTAGTGAAGAGGCCAGAAGCAGGAGCCCTGATCACATCCCTGTCTGCTGTCGGCCTGCACAGAAAGCCAACAAAACAAGGAGGAAGCACAAAATACACACTTCATTGCAAGGCCCAGGGCTGACTTCAGACTCACCTGTGACTCCCGCTCATTTCAGCCTGAGCTACTGACGTAAGGCAAAAACAGCCACAAGACTTCTTTCTTTTTTAAAGCATCCTACTGCACCCATGTGTAGCAGTCAGCCAGAATTCTTTCTGTGAAGCATTTATTCTCACTCCCTTTAAAGAATACACGGGCTCCAATTGATAACTTCCTAGTATCAGAGAACCATGTTTCCTTCACACTTAAATAGGAATTAGTCTAGCTGACAACACTCACAAAAACACTGACAAGCAAGGTGGGATAAAGCACCACACAGGAACTGAGTCTTGGGCAGTAACACTTTCGCAAACAGTCGACAGTATTTCTCAAAAGCCAATTCATACCCTTAAACCTCACACACCCCAAATTAGCAAGGAACACTGTTACGGACCCCAACAATAATCTCCTGTATAAAGAAATTTCATGTAACAGAAGCAAAAACTAGCGCAACAAAAACCAGACCCGTAACTCATAACGGACAGCCCACGTTTGGTTCTTACTACTTTCTATTTCACACCAACGGCTGTGCTGTAACCCACACCAGCTTCTCTGATTCACTGTGCCCATGCCTAGAACTGCCCTTAGGACCCCGGGCGGGACAAGTGAGCTTTCTCTCTCTCTCTCTTTCTCACACACACACACACACACACTCGACAAGAAGCAGCAGAGAGAGCCCTGCAACTTGCAAGGACACAGGGGGAACCGGCAACATGGCCAGACACAGGAGTCCATTCTCTGCACACGTACCCAGGTGAAGGCTTTCCAGACTCCAGAATCTTGCAATTTCCCCTCTAGCCACCATCCTTCTGTTTGGAAAAGAGCCACGTTCAGAGCGGGGCTGGGGGGTGACCGTGCATCACGGAGACTCGCACAGGCTCTGGCTGAGGAGACGACAGAATCGCTTATTCACTGCTGACGCCTGTGCCTGCCGGCCAGAGCCTCACTGCTCACAGCGCCCGCCCACGGGCGGCTGAGGTTACAGCCTCAGACTGGACGGCGGGGAGGAAAGCCTAAACGCAGGCCAGACGGCCACCCAGGAAACCAGGCACCACATCTGCCTACCAGGGGCCCCGGAGAGCCTCCGATGACGGTGGGAGAAAGGCTGCTCTTCATTGCAATCCCAAAGCCCAAGGCAGACCCGAAGAGAGCTTTCAAGATGTAAGTTATTACATACAGGAGGAAAAACCACCAGCTCCTACAGTGAACTATATTCACTACCCTGTGATAAAGCATCATATAAAAGAATACTTTAAAAGAATGTATGTATGTGTATAACTGAATCACTTTGCTGTACAGCAGAAACTGACACAACACTGTCAATCAACTGTACTTCAATTTAAAAAAATAAAGGGGCGGGCTCAGAAAAAAAAAAAAGAAGGAACCCATTTCATGGGGGAAGAAGCAGAGAGGTTGCTAGGTTCAAACCTGGAGTTGGGATTTCATGCTAAGGCATGACAAAAATTTCAGTTGTGATATTACACAGTTAACTGTAAATCTGTGAACTCATTTTAAAAGTGGGATTTGTTTAAAAACATGTATGTAAATATGCGTGTATGTGACAAGGATATGCATATCTTTTACTATATAAAGTATCTGTTCTCTATAATGAAGAGAATTGTCTTTTATTTTAAAGAGGCTCTCTCTAGCTGACACGGGTTATTTATTTCCTGTATACTTTTTTCCCAGTTAGCTACAACAAGCAAGTCATATTGTGAAAGGACACCTATTAACAAACAGCTTCCTTCAATTTCCTCACAACACTGAAGGTGCTGACTTTTTAAGTTAACGAGCAAGGAGATGGTATACACACAGTAGGGATCACATGGTTGTCCCCCAGTAAATGGCTAAAAACTGAGCCCGTGAGTGCGTGCCGGCTCTGGGGTGAGGGGCGCCAGTTCAAACCTCCAGGGTCTCCGTGTCTGGTCTGTACAGTGGGGACAACCAGGCTCGGACAGCGCTCTCAGGGTCCCTGAGGACATATCAGAACAACGCGGGCACTTTCTTGCGGATTAATGAACAGGGCAGATCATGCAGCAGCTACTCTGACAAACCTCAGGTCCGCCGACCACGCTCGAGGGGCAAAGCTGCATGATCAGTGACGTCACCCACGCCGACCACGCGCTTCACCATAGGCTTTTCTCATCTTGAACTATTTGTGGCTGTTTCTGTTGGTTTGGTGCATCCCACCTTTAAATCCAGCGAAGTCTTCAATAAACCACAACAAAGGGTAACCTGCGAGCACACATGCGCCACTCACAGAACCGGGGCGGCTTCGAATCTACCCCTTGCAAGTATTTTTGAACGACTGAAAAGAGTAAAATTTTTAAAAACGATGAATAGACAGTTCATTCAATAGGGGCACACCTATTCTTTCTTCCTTCCTTTCTTTCTTTCTTCCTTTCTCCCTCCCTCCCTCCCTCCCTCCCCCTCCCTCTCCCCATGTGTGTATGTATGTGTGTGTGTGTGTGTGTGTGTGTGTGTGTGTGTGTGTATATATATATATATATATACTTTTTTTTTTTTTGGCCGCACTGCAAGACATGTGGGATCTCAGTCCCTGACCCCCTGCAGTGCAAGCATGGTGTCTCAACCACTGGACCCACCAGGGAATTCCCAGGGCATATCTATTCTTAATAAAGGCAGTGCTTCATTAAATGACGGACTCAAAAGATTCCTTGAAATTGTTTTTCAGGGCAGACCACTCTCTGCGAGGTAAAGTTTCCTATACCCCATGTGGAATACTAGTATAATATGGTCCATGAAAAGTGTCTGAAAACCACTGAACACTGTATCTACTTCCTGGAAATCCAGAGGATACGTCAGTCCCCGCAGGCTACAAATCCAGATCGTGACATCTGTGTCACCTTGTTTAACACAGAACTTCCCAAAAGGCCACAAAACTCTCTGTTTACGACAACACGTTATTACTGCCCCAAAGGGTGCGGTCCAGGGACCAGCGGCGCCGGGTGACTGGAGAGCGGGTCCCTGGTGGGGAGTGCAGACTGCAGACTCCACCGGCCTGTGGAATCACAGCCTGACTTTAACCAGACCCAGGGATCTGGGATCAGAGGCACACTCAGGCTTGAGAAGTGTTAATTCAGAAACAAAGGAAGACCATGGAATGCAAGGGTGGACCTGGTTTTCGTTAGAATGAACGAGTGAAACGCTGAATACTGAGACACAAAGCAGCGAAGCGGGAATTAATTCTGATGAGCATCTTTTCTAACAAAGCTTAAAATCCAGCAGGAGGCAAATAAAATCCAGAGTGTTTTCATTTTCTTAAATTTTTTTTCTGGTTAAAGTTGCAAGTTTTCAAAAAGCAGCAGCTGTCTTGGCCACATTTCCTTGGTATTGTCTTAACTTGGCTCTACGGCTCACTTTCACTTTCCCTGGGCAGCTGGTACAAGGGGCAGCTTCTGTTTCCCAAGGACTTTTTCTAAATCCAGAGATGGGGTCAGGGTGCTAGATTAAGGTCCTTGGGATTTCAGGATCTTAAACCAAAGGCATTCACTAAGTAAACTTACTTTACTGCACAGACACTCAAAACAAACATAAAGATAAAAAGAAGGAAAAAAGTAAATAAACAAACAAAAACTGCACTGAATTCAGTGGGGCAACTTCTCAAAGAAAGATGACCCAAAAAATGCTTCCAAGATATTTTTGGAAAAAGCTACAGAGAAGGTTAGACTTTTAGGTCTGGAAAGTTCTTTAGTGATTAGAGCCTATATTTACCAGATCAATAAGAATACTGCAACAAAGACCTTAAGCATAGTGGAAGGAAGTCTTAACCTCCTCCACCCCCCCCAAAACCCTCCATCCCCCCAACCCCTCCGCCCCCCGCCAACACACGAATCTATTCTCCTTGGATAAGATGCTGCTATGTGGTCAAGACTAAGCTGTCACGAACCTTGACTACTGGTACCACGAAAAGAATTCAGCAAGGGATTAAGTCCCACGGGCAAGTGGAGAAATCCAAATTATACATTAACATCAAATATTTAGAAATCAGAGATGATAAAAGTCAGAATCACGCGGGATGTTACGATGATTTTTACTCTACAGTAAGGCTATTTTCGGCCCAGTGGCCCTAAGACCCCTACATAGTTACATCCATATGTGTGGAAAAGAAGGCTGCTGGCGAGGTAAGTTAGCAGTGGAACCTCCAACTCAAACCAGTACTCATCCCTCCACCTGCCCAGAACTGGTTCTTGAGATGAGCAGGTGGTCGTTAAGGTTCCATTTAGCTCTGAATTTTTGGTATCTTCTTAAGTACAATACGGTACAGGTTTTCTTTTTCTTTTTTTTCCTTTGGCTGTGTTGGGTCTTCATTGCTGTGCCCAGGCTTTCTCTAGTTGCGGCGAGTGGAGGCTACTCTTCATTGCAGTGAGCGGGCTTCTCATCACGGTGGCTTCTCTTGTTGTGGAGCACAGGCTCTAGGCACATGGGCTTCAGTAGTTGTGGCTCGCGGGCTCTAGATCGTGGGCTCAGTAGTTGTGGCGCGTGGGCTTAGTTGCTCCGCGGCATGTGGGATCCTCCCAGACCAGGGCTCGAACCCGTATCCCCTGCATTGGCAGGTGGATTCTTAACCACTGCGCCACCAGGGAAGTCCAGGTACAGGTTTTCCTACATGGCCACCTTCTGATATTGGGCAGAAAGATCACCAGCACTGGATATCTACTCAGCAACAAACGTTTCCCAGCTGTTGCTGTTTCACCAAAGCTGCAGCTTCCCTGCATGGTTCAGAGATGTCCTTAACCTGGTAAGATTCTAAAACTTCCCCTCTTTTCTAGGCTTGGGTAAGGCCCCATTACCAAGAGCTACAGGACAGACACAGGGCGGCAGGCGGCCCCGAGGACAGTCATGCTGTTCTCCGGCCCAGCACTACTGCCAATTTCAGAAAATGAGCTCAAGGTTGGGTGCACGTCAGAACCGAGGAAGCCCCTGCCCTCGGCTGGACTGAGCCCCAGCCCAGACCCCCACCTGAGCAACAACGCCCCAGAATCAAGAGGAACACAGCGAGGGTTCTGAGTACACTCCCCCGCTGTCCCCGTTGCTGACACGGGGCTGCAGTTCCCAAAGCTGCAGTGGGGGCATTTCTGAACAGGAAGTAATCAACTACATTTGCCATCAGCTACTCAGACCCACATTCCCTTGTCTATTAGCATAAATAATGGAGTATCCAGAGGGATGCCTTTATTCTAAATGGATTAAAGACAAACATTAGTACTAATCTACAGGTCACAGTTATGTCATTTCCCAGAGAAACATAAGAAAACACCACCAGAGACAGTCAACGCAGCACATAACGTTTTCTAGCACATACTGACGTAGAACTGTAGACCCCGTTTCGGTAAGCTGCCTGCCCGAGGATGGCTAAGGTAGGCTCCATTTAGGTCTTCCTGAAACAGCGTGCCGCAGCCAGCCTCCCGAACGCAGAGGGGAGGGCCCAGCACTTAGACACAGGAAACGGAGCGGGGGAAACACGAACAAGCCGTTGAGAGCCAAAGGCAGAGGACGAAGAGGTGTGTCTTCAAAGCTATTGCTCTTTCACCCGAGGTACCGTGTGCCTATCCACCCTAACTGATGGAAGATGTGCTCTCAATGACTTAGTGAGCCCTCCCATCTACCCCACCCCATGCCCCCCACTCCAAAACCGCCCCAAACAAGACAGTGGTCCTGGGCTCTGACTACAACTTTTAGACTAATTCAGAAACAGATACAAGATTGTCCTTTAAACGATAAGGTACCATCTCTATGTTAAGACGGAAGCCTTTCCTGTCTTCTATAAACAACCACGTGGGGTTTCCATCCTTCAAGGCCTGGGACACATTTCACTTCTTTTCTGCATTTATTTGTCTTTGGATCCTTAGGATATGGTTCAAACATAACAAGAGCAAAACAAGATAATGGATGAATTTCACTTCTTTCTTTGTTGTAATCAAAGGCAACTATTAGGGTGTGGACTTAAAAACTGACACATGGGTAAACTTCTGTGCACATAAATGAAATAGCTTTGTGCTCTGTTCCTGCAACAGCACAGTGCCTGGGAGACAGCAAGTGGGACGGACCAATGCGGGCTTTGGGGTCTGTCTGACCTGCTTTGATCGCTGGCTTCACTCTCTAGGACTCAGATCTCGATTAGCGAGCGAGTAAAAAGCACGGCATGCGTTTAAGCCTCAGGTTCGGAATGTCCGCAAGACCAGCGACACGAGCGGAGGCTGGGTGCTTGGTGGTGGTTTGCTCCATGTTCAGTTCTCTTGCTCTCTTTCCCCTGACTTTTAATGTTCTTTCTTTTCCTTTTTTTTAATTTATTTTATGGACGTATAGTTGATTTACAACGTTGTGTTAGTTTCAGGTGTATGGCAAAGTGATTCAATTGTACATGTATATATAAATATTTTCTTTTTCATATTCTTTTCCATTACGGTTTATTATAGGATACTGAATATAATTCCCGACTCTTTTCCTTATAAAAAATCCAATGTCTTAGACTTGGCATTAGACACATGATATTTTAAGAACTTTTTTAGTTCTGTAGTTTAGAATGATTGGAACAAATACACATCTTAGAATCGAGAAGCTTTTAAATGTTAGAAGATGAGAATTTCAAGAGTTTGCTGGAAAAACGTTAAAGAAACGTTATGATGTTTTTCTGAGACAGGAACTAGAACACTGTGTTCCTTTAAAAAAAAAAAACAACTCTTGATTCTGGGCACTGATAAGGCTGAGACAGCAGCTAAGCGCTGCTGAAGCCCACACACCTCTCAGACAAGCAGGCCTGCGGTCTAAGGCCCTGGTGTCTGTATCTGCAGGGCCTGTGCCTGCAGACAGAACCCTTTCCTGGCTCTAGATCGGTCTGACCGTGGAGTCCACGTGGTCTCACGGTGTGGTCAGCAGGGAGAGATTTTAGCCAGGACGGTGTCAGGAGGCAGGAAGACACCCACCTAAAGACAAGAGAACAGAATCATCTTGTTTCACAGATAAATACACCCAGCGCCCGCCATCACTGGCAGGAGAGCGTGAAGCGGGCTGGAGATGGGAGAGCCCAGACCCGACGCACGTGCACACCTGACCATCGGGGCTCGATGTCACCGACCCTTCAACCAGCCGCCCGAGAGCTCCGCTACGATCACCCTCCACAGGTCCTGAGCAAGGATGATCTGACTAAACATTTTCTCTGTGATTCACCATTGAAAGAAAACTTTGGAAAAGCAGACGCAGAAAGAGCTCATTCAAACAATAAGAGATCAGACAAGGTTTGGTTAAAATAATCTCAAGGCATCACACACACCCTTCAACACCTGCCATTCCTTTTCTTTTCTTCTTTCCTTTTAACAAAAAGTTGAGAGGCGTCTCTGGGTGATAACGATCAAGAGAGTCAACAGAAAACATTCATTCCAGTTACCTCCTTTTTTCCTATAACCTGAGTGTTTGCATTTTAGATCAGTTTAACCTATATTTGGATAATAATTAAACAGAATATTGTTCCATATGGACTCCTGGTGCCCTAGGGCCTTACCTATTAGATTAAGTGACTTGTCAAAGGTTAAACTGCTTGTTAGCGCAGTTGAGTTAGGAACTCAGAACTCTGGTTGCGAACACAGCTCACCAATCATCACTATCCTTGTCCCCAGAACAATCAGTGCTTCTCTTTAGGTCTCTGTAATAATTTACTGCACACTTACGGTGTATCAGGTCACTCTCACCCATCTGTGGGATGGACAACAGTAATATTTCCTATTACAGACGAGGACATTAAGACTTCGAGGTTAAATAACTTGCCAAGGTCACATGGCTGGTCAATAGATGACTGGGACTCCACTGTTTTTTTGACCCAAAGGCTGGTTCATAATAAAATTAACTTTCATAACAATTATTAGAATAGAACAACGCCAGAATAACAAATAAGAAGTAGGATCAACGACAACAAAAAACTAAGGCAAAGGGAAGAAACCTATATTCTTTGTCTTGACCAAGTAAAAAATAAAATTAAGGTCTTAATGGAGTTATTAACTTCACTGCAAGACTTAAAAAGAATATGCTTCAGTAATTTCTTACAATTTATTTAATTTAAAAACATCAGAGTTGAAATGGCATAAACCCTTATGATTAAACTGCCCCCAGTTCCTTCATGTTGGGGTATTAGAACAGAACTCTAGATCAAGGAATGGAACTTTCTGGTGTATATTTAACAGACTATTTCTTTCAAAAATATTTAGTACAAATGAACATTCACACAGTCAATTAACGAGCTTTCAGATATGGTAATGTAAAGCCAAAATAGTTTTTTTAATATGATAGCAAAACAGTTTTTAATTAGCCCTAGCACTTATGGGAAATTTTTGGCCATCAAATCAGAAAACCAACACCAATAAACAAAATCGATAAAATCCCTTCACACTCACACGTAAGGTCTGGACTCCCCGCACAATCTTGCAGACACCCTCCTGCATCCTGGCTCTGCCCGCTCACTGAACTGAAACCGCTTTTCTCAAAACCCACAAGTTCCTAATTGCTGCTGGAGCCATGCGTATGGTTCAGAGCATCCGACTTGGCCCTGGGCACAGGTGACATCATAACCACCACCTCCCCGGAGCCCAGCATCCTTGGACATCTGGACACCACTCACCTGTCTGGCTACTCATTTTCTTTCTTTTTTTTTTTAAAAAACAGAGTCACAGATTTATTTATTTAGGCTGCATTGGGTCTTTGTTGCGGTGCACGGCTTTCTCTAGATGCGGTGAGCGGGAGCTCCTTTGTTGCGGTGCACGGGCATGGGCTTCTCCTTGCGGCGGCTTCTCTTTGTTGTGGAGCATGGCCTCTAGTTGCGTGGGCTACAGTAGTTATGGCACGCGGGCTACGGTAGCTGTGGCACACGGGCTCAGTAGTTGTGGTGCACAGGCTTAGTTGCTCCACAGCATGTGGGATCTTCCCGGGCCAGGGCTCGAACCCATGTCCACTGCATTGGCAGGCAGATTCTTAACCACCGCGCCACCAGGGAAGCCCCACTCCTTTTCTATCTTCCTTGTGGATTCCTTTCTTTACTGGCTCCCAAATGCTGACCCTCTTTTCTCACTCCACACACACCCTGGATGGTACCCCTCCCTGCATCAGCTTTGAGAGCCAATCACTTGCTGTTGACTCCCCAGTTTCCCCTCTAGCCTGGGCCACCTCCTCCTGAGACCCTCATGGTGAAGGCCAGGGGATAAGATCTCCACCTAGCTGTCCCACCTGCGCCTCCAACTTCAATGCCTGGAACAGACCCAAGCCCCCCACTCGTGTGCTTTTCTCCTATGCTCCCCCCATCACCGGGGCACTGGGGTGTCTGCCCCCCAAACATCCGGACAATTGTTCGACCTCCACGTCTTCGTTTTTCCAGGAGAACCGTCGAGTTTCTAGTTCAGGGCTCTGCCCACTGACTGCCTCCTCTGTCCCCAGGCAGGTCTACAACCTAGCCAGTGACATCACCAAAATGCAAACCTGACCATCCCACTCCACTTAAAACCCTTCTGCGGCTCCTGGTTGCCCCCAGGATAAAGTCTGACCCCCTTCACAGGAGGCCCTGAATGGGCAGGCTCTGTCCGACCTCTGGTAGTCTGATCCCTCGTCTAGACCCGCCTCTCGACCCTGCCCCTCAGCTCATCTCGCTACAGCCTCAGGGGCTGCTGCAAGGCCTCCCACCAGGTAGTCCGGCTGCCTGAAAGGCCCAAGTCAAAAACATGACACACGCATCATGCCCAGAACACCTCAACTTCAACGTACAAGGTGCAGCTGATTCACCTCCGTTATCATCGAGGACCAGAGGTCTCCCCCTGTGATCATTCTGCATGTCACACCCATGAGGCGTCAACTGCGATCGCCAGTTCTGGATGCTTTAAAGTAATGACCAGAAGCGTTCTGAGTACAGATTCCCTGATTTTTCCATGTTTTACAGCTCTAAATTTTTATCTGACTGAAAACAATTTTTTAGCAATTCACCTTGATTAAGCCTCTTCAAAGTATTTAGTTTTCATAAATATGAATCTCTTTTGAGTCTCATATTTACATTTCATTGGTTTATGGAGCTGAACTAGTTCCGTGACTACAGTAACGACTACAGCTGCCAGAGCTAGCTTGGAGCCATGGCCTTGACTCCCAAGAAGGACACAACTCCACCCATGAGAGTGGCATAGAGGGCGCCGTCCCCCCAAGCGAGCCCTGGGCAGGTGCAGGCCTTGTCCGCACCAAGGACACTTCCATCTGATGAGCGCATGGCTGGGTTAAGAAAGTTTCTGAGGGTGACCCAAACCTGGGTTTCTCAAGTTTCTCTCCTCTGGCTCCTACACTCCCCACATGCTGTTCCCCTGACATCTGGGACCGTTTGCTGCTAGGGCGTCAATGCTTGCACCTGGACAAACTTCTCCTCCAGCAAGAAAATACAAAGAAATTGCAGGACTAAAAATAACTGCATGCATGTGCAGTTGGGACAAATTATGGACAAAAAGATACAAAAGACTAAAAAAACTCAACTGCCGCTTTTGAAGAGCCTGGAGCAATGGCAGGGCACTGCACATGCCCCCTGCCCTGAGCACCACCTAAGCGGTGGGCCAACTGCCTAAGCCACCCCTCTAGCGCTGGACACACCCCTACCCTCACCCCGTATAAGGGACCACCCCCCGCCCCTCCGGGAATGAGGGAGCAAGGGTAACTGTTACTTGTTCTCAATCCCCCGTGCTGCAGCAGGGGCCCCAGTAAAGCCCTGCCTGAATTTCTCATCTGGCCTCTAATCAATTTCTATTGATTAAGGAGGCCAAGAACCCTGGTCGGTATCACTCCCAGCCTGGAATACACCCTCTCTCAACAACACACTGCATCTAACTCCAGCTCAGCGTTCAAGTCTCGGCTGTGACGTCATTTTCTGGGGAAAGCCTGGGGACTCCCCAGACGGGATCTGCCTGCTCTGCGGTTACACTCACCTCCTTTGCTGTTGCCGTGTATTTCCGGGTCTGGACACCAGCCGGGAGGTTCCATGAGCTCAGTCTCTGGCTTCTGGGAGCAGCCAGCCTCCACAAAGTGCCTCACTTATCACAGGGCTCATACTGATATAAACGTATGTGTTACACAACAGCAGGTGTGTGTGTTCAGTGGATCAATACAAACGAGGTGTCTCCTGACCCAAGAGCATACTAAAAGCTCAAGTCAGAAAGGCTTCCGCGCACCTTGGACGCATCCTGAAATGCCACTGTTTGACTATGTCCTAATGGCACATCCTACGTCATTTCCTAATGATATTATCAACTTCATAATGAGGTTGGATAAACTGGCCTTTACACCCAATACTAGTTCCTAAATGCAGGAAAGTAAATAAGCACATACATAAGGAGATCTCTCCATGGCTGAGAAAATACATCTCTGCACAAAACCAAACAGAGCGACTGGAAGTTGCGGGCGGGGAAGGATATCCCGAGTGATAACCTCAGTTGCCCTTTGAAACTACTGGGCTTTAAAGACAGTGGACCGTCTTGACACACGCCTTTTTCCCGTAGACAAACCAGCCTGAAAGCTGTGTGGGAACCTTCACCAGAGGAAAGCCAGGCTGGCATGCGGGCTGCGCGGGGGCAGCGGGCGGCAGTTGCGGGAGGCGCGCGGGCAGCTCCGCCCCCCGCCCCGCGTGCAGGACCCCGTGTGCAGCCCCGCGCGCAGGACCCCAGGCCCTCCAGCGCCGCGGACGTGCGGCCGCTCCCCCCGGGGCCCCGGCGGAAGGCAGCGCCCGTGCGGGGCTCGGGAGTTTACGGGTCCACCCGAGAGAGGTCGCCGGGCTCATGATGGGCTAAGTGGGACCGGCCCGGCCCCGCCCCCCGCGGGAGCTCCCGCCCGGCCTTTCCGCGGACACGGACGGAGGAAGCAGGAACCCACTCGGGGGGACACCTGCCATCCCTTTTCAGACCTGGACGCGTCTCTAAAACGGGCCTCAGTGTGTCCTCGGCGAAAGGAAAAAGGCAGCATGCTGGATTTCTCGTCATTAAGTTCATTAGTTTGGAAATTTCTAAGTTATCCAATTCCCCACCCTTATCTCTAACTTTATATTCTCGTGGTAGACCCTGATGAATGGCAGTGCGGTCTGTAGCACTGTTTTCTTGCTTTCTCACTGACAGCAGAACTAGGAATTTTTAAACCTCAGAGTAGGTTTATCAAAATACCTCCTCCCCCCAGCAACAATGGCCGGTTCACACATCGGTGGCCACTTGTGTAACTTGGGTTATTCTTTTATAGAACAAGGTATTATTCATATGCATCATGCCCTTAAGGACTGGATTTTTTGGTTGTTTCCTAACGAAAATATAATGTACACAGGTGGTTATGAGTTAGAGTTTTACAACGCCATGGGTGACGGCTTCAATGATGACATGATTCTGCTGCAGATCCAGCAATTCTGGCCCAGGTCACTGGAGGGCTACACTGGTTTAACATGATCCTCTTTCCTAGCGTGCAAAGTGACTATATTCATAAGAAATAAAGATGTGGGAAAAAAATCAAATCAAGCAATCATTTGAGTAATTTTGAATTTTTTTTTTTTAATTTTATTTTTTGGCCGTGCCACACGGCATGTGGGATCCTAGTTTCCCGACCAGGGATTGAACCCACGCCCCCTGCATTGGAAGCGCGGAGTCTTAACCACCGGACCGCCAATGAAGTCCCTTTTATTTATTATTTTTTTAATTTTATTTTTTTTGGCCACTCCACACAGCATGTGGGACGAAATACTTTAAAAAGCCATAAAGAGTCCATCAAGTCAACTCATGTTTGTGTCTCCCCAGAAAGTCATTTTCTCTATTTTTTATAATAAGTTTTCATTGGACCTAATCCTGTCATTTTCTTTCCTCTGTGGTTCGGCATTATTACAACATAATACTTTTTGGTTGAGTAAAAGCCTTATTGAAAATGTAACAAATATATTTTTTAAACGGCATACGCAAATCTACCAGTTCAGTGGCATGCTGTATTCCTTTGCTTGTGACCCATTAAGATTCCATCCAGCTAAGGAAACTGGATGTCGTGCTTTCTGGGAGACGGTTAAGACAATCACTTTGTTTACATCACAGAAGAAAACTAATCTGAACTCGATGCATGGGATGGGTAGAAAGAGAAGCATGAGTAGACATGAAAATAAGAATTTTGAAGGGCGATCAAATCTGACTTCTGATCAGAACAGGTAGACTAGTTACGAGAGGAAAGATGGCAGGAACGGAAATAAGTATGGGAAAATCAGGCTGCGATGGAATAAGCTGCCTTGGATGTAAGAGAAAACATCATAAAAGGCAGCAAAGGTAGTTCCCTAGGAGAAAGTCAGCACTGCACAGGCTCACTTGCTCAGACCCAAGGAAGAGCACAAGGGGCACAAGACCCAAGGGGCACAAACACTATCGCCAACAAAGCCACAGGGTTTTAATAGGCTGGCACCCTCCCAGCCGTGAACTTGAGAAAAGCACTTCTGAGTACCACTGTGATTCATGGTGGAATTCTATTATTCCAACACCACACCCGTGCAGTGGGTAAGCGTGACCAAGGATTGCTCCATGTAACAAGCTCTCCTCAGCGACATATGGGCCAGGGAGGAGGTGAGACAAGAGCTCTAAACAAAGCCAGAGAGAAGTAGCTGGTTCTGGAAAATAGCCCAGCACCGTGCTGCAAAGTTCTGAGGAGGACCTCACGTTCACCTAAAAGGATTAGGTCTTCATTTCTTAAGAAAAGTTAAACTGCTAATGGTCACATTTCTACATTTTGAGAAAATGTTAGTTGTGGGCACTTCTGGGATTTGGAGGTTTTGACAACACTTGACCAGGGCGGAGGAAACACCCTTTTCATTATTTTTAAAACCTTTTATACTACGAAATTGCAAACGAACATGAAAGGAGAGAAATTATATGATGAACCGAGAAGGATCAATATTTTACAATTTTTCCCAACTAGTTCCCAACAATATTGGGGATATTTTAAAGCAAATCTCCCACGTATCATTTCGTGCAACAACTATTAGTATGTACCCAAATGAACAAGGACTTAACAAGGACTTACCTACACTATCGTTATCCCTATGAACAAAATTAACAATAATTCCTTTTCTGAATACTGACTCCATGTGAAAATGTCCTCCCTTGTCTCGAAATGACCTTTTCACAGCCGGCTGGTCGGTATCAGAATCCAAACAAGGCTCCCACACACTGCATTTACTAAACATAATTCAGATCAGACCGAACCTGTCCCCCTGGGCGGCACGCATCAGGGATTGTGCCTTCAACACACGGGCTCCCGAGGCGGGGTGGCCACTCCAGCACGTTGGTGGGACGGGCACCCAGGGCTGCCCACTCATAAGGCAGCTGAGAGGCCAGCTCTCGGAAGATGAAGAAGAAGGGCTGCAAGTCTGGGGACAGAAACGCTGGAGCCGGTGTGTCAGGTCCTCACCCTCTCCTGGGCTTACCTCCCAAACCAGATCATGGACGTGGCAGCTACATTATAATCAACTTGCTGCTAATCTCCCTGGGCCCAGGGAGCCAGCGGGAGAGGCTTCTGTTTCAAGGAGTCCAGGACCCCATGGAGGTGGGATGTCCACCTGGGAAAGTGGGCGTGGCTTCTGCCCTAGGCAGCAGGGCCTGCCCGGTCACTGGGACGGTGTGACCCACCTGATCTCCAGCTGCGCTTCACTTATACAGGGTCCCTGGGGGACAAAACTGATGAGGGGCTCCGTGAAGGTACTGCTTGACTCGTGTAGCGGTTAATGGCCAACTCCGGTGAGCAGAGGGCGCACCTGAGCCACCACCACAGGGAATCGAGGGACCTCACTCAACTCCCAGATCTAAGTCGGTTCCAGACTCAGGGCCTCCTCATGGAGCAGAAGCCAGGTGACCTTGGGGTCCGGGGTCCCATTACTGCAACTCTTCCTTCGAGCGCTCCTGTCACTTCCCTGGTGCCCTCAGAAACGGAAGTCCCCCCAGCAGTAAAATCTAAGCGATACTCTGGCCTCAGTGAGGGGTTAGCCTGTGTGGATTCACGGTCAGAGCAAATGGCTTTTCTGAGGAGTCACTGGGGGAGCTTGGAGAGAACAAAATGGGTTCATGGACGGCTCTGGGGAAGGGGTGTGATTGGATACATCAGAATACACTCAAAGCACGGGAAATCATCTGTCCCACAGGAATCCCACAGCAAACGAGGCTGTTTGACAACCGTGTGACATTATGTCCCACGGGGCAAATGTCCATCTTGGTTCCTGGTCGTCTTGATGCTGACTCAGTGGGTTAAAAAAATAAAATGGCTCTGGGGGCAGGCACAGACGCCAAGCCTGGGCTAAACCACAGGGTGTCCCCTCAACAGAGTTAATGATATGGTTCCTTGAAGGACCCAGACGACTACTTGTGGGGAGTTGATTACAATGGACCCTTTCCTAACAGAGGGGTAGATGGTTTGTCCTTACTGGAAGAGACACTTATTCTAGATTCGGATTTGCCTGCCTTACCTATCAGAGCCCTGCTGGAATCTCCCCGGAGAGACGGTGATGTGCACCATAGCCCAGAAACGAAGAGGGCAACACAGGGGTTTGGGATCACTTAATAATACATTGACAAAGTATTTTATTTCCATCCGGTAACTCAGCTCTGTCCAAACTGAATTTCTTCCCCCAAGAGAGAAGTACTTCCGCCAGAGCCCCAGCCCTGGCCCCGCTGACTCAGAGCGAAGGACCGGCTTTTAAGCTTCCTCGTGCTCTGGAAAATGAGCGCCCAGGGAACACATGGGTGTCTTCTGTGGTCGCCGCCACCATCGTTTCCCAACTGGACCAACGCAATAACCTTCCAATTAGCCTCCTTCCTCTGCCCTCTCTCCCCAGACAGCCTTCCTCTCTGAAGCCCAGCTGGCAACGGCTTCCCGTTTCACTTGGAATAACCCCGACCGCTTCTCGAGACCTGCGACGCCCCTTCTATCCAGCTTCTCTCTAACCTCCAGGCTGCGCCGTCCGCTCCCACCCGATTCCCGAGCTCCAGGCACCCCCGCCTTCTCGCTGAACCTCAGGCACACCAAGCTCCTGCCTGCGTCGGGCATCTGGTGCCCCTTCTGCTGGGACCTCTCCTCCCTCAGATCTTCCAGGTCTCGGCTCCAACGTCACCTCTTAGGGACACGAGGTCGCCCTCCACCTTGTCAGATCTTCCAGGTCTCGGCTCCAACGTCACCTCTTAGGGACACGAGGTCGCCCTCCACCTTGTCCAGCTTCACCTTCTCCAGAACGGTCATCAGTGCCTGAGCTAATCCTACTTACCCACTTCCTGAATCTGTTTAAATGCTGGAATGTAAACGCTTTGGGATGCTTTAATCTCTGCTGTTCTCCAAATGGTGAAAGTGGTGTCTGGCTCAGAGCTGATGCTCACGCTTTTTTTTTTTTTTTTTTGTAGATTGACTGATTTTTGACTAAGAGAGGGGAATAGAGGAGACCATGGCGACTCTAAACAAGTAGAGCCAGTACCAGCTGAGAGCCTGGAGTGAAGGCTTGGAGCGCCTCAGCTGGCAAAGACCAGCACAGGCAGGGCTCGGGGCAGAGGCTCCGGAGCAAACGATGGGGTCAAGTTGGGCAGAGTCAGAAGTAGCACGTGTGCCTCACAACCAGAGGCAGAGAAGAGCAGCATCCTTTCCTGGCATCACGTGTGTATGTACACACAATATTTATGTATTTTCTATTTCCTTTCCTCCAGCTCTTTCCACTATGGAAGGGAGGACTGACTTCTGGGCATAAACACTGACGAGGCTTTGCAGTGGGGCTGCAGCACAGATGGAGGTACTCAGAGGCCCTGGACTTGGGAGACGTTTGCAGTTACTGGTGAGCCTCTGGGTTGTTTCCCTCCACGAAGGAGTGAGGGGGTTTTAATTAGACGTGGAATAGGTGCGTCATTGTTAAAACGATGTTCTTTTAAAAATGAATACCCTCGGGCTTCCCTGGTGGCGCAGTGGTTGAGAATCTGCCTGCCAATGCAGGGGACACGGGTTCGAGCCCTGGTCTGGGAGGATCCCACATGCCGCGGAGCAACTAGGCCCGTGAGCCACAACTACTGAGCCTGCGCGTCTGGAGCCTGTGCTCCGCAACAAGAGAGGCCGCGACAATGAGAGGCCTGCGCACCGCGATGAAGAGTGGCCCCCGCTTGCCACAACTAGAGAAAGCCCTCGCACAGAAACGAAGACCCAACACAGCCAAATATAAATAAATAAATAAAATTTAAAAAAAACAAAAAACAACGAATACCCTCTACCTGCTTTATCTTTCTTTACGGTGTGCCACCTGCCATGTAACAGTTCCTTGTTAATTTATCATCCCCGCACTAGAAGGTGTGTGAGGTAAAGGGCTTTGCTGCGCTCATGGCTGTCACCTGGCACATGGCAGGTCCTCAAAAGACACTGAATGAATGAATGAACAAATGGGGCATCTGTCCAGAATCTATTTCTACTTCCAACACCACTTGGATTTCCCTTGGGGGAACGACCTCCCCTCCATCGTGGTCAGGGAATCCACGCACCTGCCTCCTTGTACCGAAGACAAGGGGTCCATCCCTGGAGGACCCCATCCTCCACTCTGTCCCAGTGCCCCCAGGTGGTGGACACGTCACCTGAGCTGGGGAGTTGAACCCCATCCTGGGACTTTGCCTCTTGAGCGACTTCAGAGGCAAAGACGGACAGACTGGCCTTCCTCGGCTCCTTGCATGTGGCTCCCCGACTCCCAGGAGCAACCCCGACTGCCATCCACTTCCTAGACAGGCTCCCGTCCACTTCCTAGACAGGTTCCCAGACACCCCATCAATTCTGGGAACACCTGACACCCTTCCAAGACGTTCTCTTTTGCTCCAACTAGGTAGAGTCAGTTTTTGTTGCTTCTCAACAAAAGAACACTCAACTCAAAACAAAACACAGAAGGTGCAGAAATAAGCTGTTTGTATGAGTACAGGGTTAGAAGAAAACCCATCTATATTCCTACCCGCCTAACTACACTATTTTCACTTTTGCATATTCTTGGTAAACCTTTGACCACATGTGTACACGCCGTATACGGCTGCAATCATGGTATGTTATGGGTTGAATTGTGTCCCCCCCGCGCCAAAGGATGCTAAAATTCTAACCCCCAGCACCAGTGACTGTGGTCTTATCTGGAAACAAGTCTCAGTAGATGATCAAGCTGAGATGCGATCATCAAGGTGGGCCCTGATCAACAGGACGCCGCGTGAAGACGGAGGCAGAGGTGAGGGAGATGCATCCAGATGCCGAGGAACAGGGGACCCAAGGCCGCCAGGAGCCAGGAGAGAGGCCGGCAGAGGGTCCCCCTCAGGCCTCGGGAGGAACTCACCCTGCTTCCAGCCTCTAGAACTGAGACAATTCATTCCTGCTGTTTAAGGCACCTGGTCTGTGGTACTTTGTGATGGCAGCCCTAGCAAACTAATACAACACTATTTCCCTTTTTCTCACTTTAATATTACATCGGTCATTTTCCACGTTGTTACGGGCTTTCCCTAACGATGCTGTAAACTGTTTTGAAGTGGTCGCCCATATGACCCTAGACTATCCCACTGAAAGTGGACATTTCCATTGTTTCAACTTTTTTTCCATCACCAGTAACGTTTTGAAGGCATCGTGTGCTTGCAGCCTTTTCTCTCCTCTTGGACAACTTTCTCGAAATGCATCACCAGACGCTGATGACTGGGCTGGAGAGAAGCAACTGCTGTGCAGAAAGATGACAGGTCCCCAGGGCAGTGAGTTTTGAATTTGGAATGGAATGAACGTTGCTGTATGTGAAGGGAAGGAAGGGGAATCTGGGCAGAGTGAGCGGAGAGCCAGGCGGTGAGGGAGCGCCGGAGGAGATGCGAGAGCAGCAGACCGTGGCGGGCAGGCGGCAGAGAGCCTGCAAACTCGCTTAAGGGGCTGGGACTCCATTCCAGTGATGCCGGGGAAAGCTCACAGGGAAACAGCAGTAAGAACCGAACAGGAACTCTGACCAGCGTGGGCGGAAGCCTGGCCTGAGGAGGGGGTGGGGGGCCGGAGGGCAGGGGCCCCGGGACGGGGTTGGGGGGGTGGGGAGTGCAATCCCAGGGGCCCCACCTGCTCGGCCGAGAGGACCACAAAAGCAGGAGATGCTCGAAAACTCCCTCGGCCTCCAGCCGCCCCCCAGCTCCTCTTTCCTTTTCACCCTGTCTGACGAGAGTCCAGCCCGGATTCCTGCCGAGGCAGAAGCCAGGCGGCACCATGTGGAGGACAGACATTCCCTCACCCTCACCGTTCATGACTCCCTGACCGCCCAGCACCAGGTGCGGTCCTCCCAGGACACCCTCTGCCACCATTTCCAGGTCACAATCCATCAGCGACCTTCCCGTCACCATCTCCATCCTCTCGTCACCTTCTCCATCCTCCATCCTCTTCAGGGGGAGGATGACTGGGGCCTCACCCCACCTGTTCCCTTTCTCTTCTCCACCCTCTGTGGTCCCCCCTCCACTCCCTCTCCCTGAAATGTAAAGACGCCGAGTGATGCCCTCGGCCTCCTTCAAGTCTCTGGAAAGAACACTCTTTAAATCCCGCCCCTTCTCGCGGCTCGGCTCCGGTCACCACCGTCACATGGAGGTCGTGCCCACTGGCCGGTGGGCGGCAGCACTGCCCAGAACCCAGGCGTCCGAGCGCCCCGTCCATCACTCACGCGCGCCGCGCGATGCTGCTTTTCAAAGGTAAGACGGTGAACCCGGCAACCGAAGGTCTGGTCGTCGGCAGGCTGCTGTGTCTCTTTAGAGTCGCACAGTTCAGCGGTTAAAAACATGGGCCTGCAGTGAAAATTCTACCTGACTGCAGATTCAAGGCCCTTCTCTGCCACACCGTTGGGGGCTCCCTTATTTACACTTGGGGTTTCTGGTCTGTAAAAGGAGGATGACAGCAACCGCCAGAGGTTCACGCGATCAGAGCAACTAAGCAGCGGAGCACGCGGGGCGGCGTCTGCCCCACGGCAAGCGCCCGTCCTATTCCTGCCCCGTGCGCCTGGCCAGGCCACTGTCCAGCCAGCGCGCTGGCTCGGACGTCAACGTGCTCTCTCAGGAACCTGAATCATTCCATGAATTCGGGTCAGCAGGTATTTACCGGGTAAGGACTAAGGTAGCATACGAACAACTCTATCAGATAAAAAAACTCCTCCGTGCTGCTCAAACAGTACTGGTGAACCTCAAACACCCAGAAAGAGCTTTGAAAGTCAGGTTAAGACAAATCCTCCCCGGGAGCCCATTCACGGTCAGGAGTTCATTCCTCCATGGTAGGAACTCGGTCCCCAGACCTTCTCAAGGTCAGGGTCACCGTGATGGCTCAGAGTCCACAGGGCACCCTCCCTGGACAGGGGGCGATAAGCCGGCCCCTGCAGGGGCAGCTCCTGACACCCGGTGGGTCCTCCTCACCCCTGGCCCAGGGCAGGCAGACGGGGCGCAATGGCCCAGGCGCCTCCGTTGAATGGAAGCTGCCCGGTGGAGGACTCCACCCCCATCTCCAGGAGCGGACCAGGGAGGCCCGCGACACTCACTGTTGGATGCTCTCATGAGCCGCCGGCGTCCCACGCGGTCCAGCCCGATGGGGGTGCTCTGGGAGAAGGCGCACGGCCGCAGCCGGGCCGACACCGCGCGGTAGGGCGGCACCTGGTGCGCGGGCACGGGCGGCCGGGCAGCTGGCTGCAAAGGAAAGGAGAGGCGGTGAGAAGGGGCAGGAAGTAGGGGCCCCGGGATCTCAGCATCCTCACCTCAAGCCTCTGATCACAGCCCGGGGCCGAGCTGCGCAAGCTCAAGGACGACCTTCCTCTAACCGGAAACCCCAGTGCCGACCCCTCAGGGCATCACTTTTTGGCCACCTGCCAGGACACACCCCCGGGGGACACTCAGGAAAGGCCAGCGTGGAGCAGGGGAAGCTGGGGGAGGAAGTGGTGCCCCACCCCCGGCCCAGCAAGCCCCAGGGAAGCAGAGGCAACGCCAGCCACCCCCACCCCCGGCCTCCGCCCTACACCCACCCGCAGGCAGGGACCAGCATTTGTGGAGCACAGTTCTCATTCACCTAAACTAACAGGGCGGTGGAGCCTCGTCTACGAGGAGAGTTGGTTTTCCACAAATTTAGAATCATCCGTATGTCCTTGTGACCTTCCATATGAATTGTCCCTACAGCTACACTCAAGGCCAAGTTGGTCCCTGCTTTCCGTAGGTTTTCTCAGCATTCTTCTACCCAGTTCCCCAAATGAGCTTAGAGTGCACAAAATTATCTTACTCCATTTTCTTTTAGACGCTCTGAAATGAAAAAATGTCTGTAATGCTTTAGATCTCCCCTAGGCTGTGTTTCAAGTTAAAATAGATTACAGTTTGCTTTCGTTCAGAATTATTTCTTGTGTGGCACTGGTGATACACTGGTGAGCAGAGCCGCCTTCCAGAATTATTTCCTAGCATGCAGAGCATCTTAACACAACAAAAAATTTGAGGTATTCTTCAACATAATTTGCTTTTACCTTAAAAATTCAGTTCAGTTTAGTTCGATTAAGCAAGAGGTTTTTGGGTATTTGCTATAAATAAGCATTGTGCTGGGCTTATAGGGAGAATGTAAACATAAAATCCAATACCAATGTAGAATTGCCCTTTTAAGAGAATTTATGGGCTGTGATATCAACTGGCAAGTTTAAAACAAAATGAAACTGGCACTAGTCATGTATGGTTCTGTGAACCCTGGACCATGGCTGGGGCATGAGTCTCACCAAATAATAGAAACTCCTTCAGAACAGGGCCTTTATTTAAATGTTTTGTAGCTTCAAAGGGCTCTCTGGGTAATTGATAAACACCTGTTGAATTACTAAAGTATACTAAGGGAATAACAGTAAGATTTTAACCTATTGTCAAAACAGTTACGAAGCTGCAACTGACGTGCAAAGAGTAAGAAAATGGTAGAAAAAAATATTTTCTCATCTCTAGAAAAAAATTGGTTTATCTTTTTCGTATCTTTACATCTTAAGGATAAGCGACACTTTCTCTTTCCAGATTTCTTCTTTCAGGAAGCTCACTAAATATGCAAGGCTACTTTCCCCAGACGAGTCAGAACAAACAGCAAACCAGTTTCCCGTATTATTCAAGATCCCAGAAAGAGGATTAGTAAGAGACATCCAAATGTCAGTGGGTTAGTTCTAATTCATGCATGTTTTCAAAGTCAGGAAGAAAGGCTGTGAGCAGATGACGTCATCCTCGAGGCAGAGAGAAGAAAGGAAAGCGTTAAGTTTCCTGGTAAGTTTGCAGCCAGAGGACAGAGGCCAGGCGGCTGGAGGGCTGAGTGGCTTTGGTGGCAGCGCGCCCGGGCTTACTTGGGGCAGAATGGCCTCCCCCTCCTCCGCCTGGCTGCTCCCATAGAAGCCGACCCCGCCGATCACAGAGATGGGGCGTCTTCTCGGCGCCCCCCGGGGGCAGCCCCCAGCAGCGGTCTGGTCTGCAGGGTCGATGGGGGCCCCGCTGGGCTGGTGGTCACCGTCCTCTGTGTCCTCTTTCTGGGGGTCTACGGCGATCGCGTCTTCAGGGATGGACAGACTTAGGCTGACCGGCTGGCCGTAGTCAGAGAGTGGTCGTGGCCTTGACCTCCTCCCGGGTCCGCATCTCCTCCTGGGGACCCTCTGAGACTCCAGCCTCTCTTCCTCTGTTGCGGAGGTCCGCCTCCAGGACCCCTCGGTCACAACCTTTTCAAATGCGAAAAAGTTAGGTGAGGGCGACTTCCAGGAGGGTAAAGAAAAGGTACGAGCCAGACGTCCCCGACCCCTCCCCAGCCCCCCAAATTGTTTGCGTACCAGAAAGATGTGACCGAGACGTGGATGAGAAGAAGCAAACGTGTCTTTAATTGGAGGCTGAATTAAAACGCTAATTTCATTAGTGATGTTTGGTGACCCATGATGAGCCATGATACAAGATACTGAGAAAATCAGCACCACGGTGAGTTAATAAAAATGACTTTTAACTACAGTGGGTGTCTCCCCCAGTATACGTAACAACAGGCAGGGTAACGCAGGCCTGTAGGAGAAACGGCCCTAAGGCTGCACTTGGCAACCTGAGGCCCCTTCTCTCAGCTACATTCACAGACAGAAGGTGCTTCGAGAGGTTCAAACCTGGGCTGCTCAGCACGGTACTCACACCTGGGGACTTAGTCTGCTGGAGCGAGCACTGAACCCGGGGCTCCAAGGGCGAGATCAGCTGACTAACTGGCTGTGTGCGCTGGGACTGGTCACCACTAACCCTTTCAGCATCTCAGACTCCAGACTAGACAATCCCACAGCTGGAGAGTCTGCAGCCCTGAAGTCGGCAAGACTTCCTAAGTTTTCAAGTAACTTTTTCAGAGGCAAAAGGCAACGCACTATTGCAGGAGAAAGACCACGAGGTGTGGAAATGGGCAGACTTCTGTGTAAATCCGGCTGGGCTCCCAGCTGGCGCTGTAGGCCCAGGCAAGGTGCTTCAGGTCTGCAGGCCTGCTTCAGCCCCTGTCCCCTCCTGGGACCTGGGAGGATGAGCTGCGACCACGGTGAGTCAGAGGGCCACCTGCATCGGCCCTGGTGGATCGCTGCTCTTAAAACACTGTGCCAGGGAACAACCGTCCCAGGCCTCAGCCCACCTGGAGACGAGCTCTCCCCCAGCGGGTCCTCCAAGTCTGGGCTCAGGGGAGGCCGCTGCGGGCTCTGTGGGAGGGAGGGGGGCAGGAGAGCGTGCAGGCGCAGTCCCGCGAGCCCCGTACCCTCCGCTCTTCCGTCCCGAGACATCCTGTAACAACCAAGTGAAAATAGAACAGAGCCCAGCCCGGGGAGGGCTGTGCTAACCAGGCAAGTCATGTGACTGCAGGGCAGGCAGAGCGGGCCACCCTGGCCGAGCGCCCAGTGGGGCGGATGTCCCCCTGCAGCCCTGCCCTGAGCAGTGGCCCAGGGACTCTGGGCTCTCGCCAGTCAGTGGCAACTGAGACCAGAAATGCAGGTCCCATATTTCCAAGCTGAGACCCGGGGAAGCGAGGTGACTTGCCCAGGGCCACGCAACCAGCTAGCGGCAACAGAGACACCAGGTATGGGCCTTGTAACCTCTGTCCCCACTAAGCCACGACACTTCCCATATACCAAGTCACCTCTGCTCGAGAGACAGAGGGCTGTAGCGAACACCACTGCCTCCTTGCTACCTGCGGATTCGATTCTTACAGCTCGGACCACTTTAATTCAAGTCACCAGGGACAGAGTCCAGAATACACCACTGTAGCATAAACACCATTGTGAGTGGAAGGCACTTAAGAACAGGGTTTTCTTCTGCGTGAAAGCAGAACTCAGTGGTCATAAGTCCCCTTCCTTGGGACGGGATTCTCCTTCTTCCAGCCAGGGAAGGTTGGCTCTTGTCACTGAGAGGAGAAGCCCTCACCGAAACAGACGCAGGCACAAAACTACCCTGTCTCCCAGCTGCTCACCTACAGGCCCCTAGGCTTTCCCAAAAGTCACTCGCTTTCCCGTGAGAGCCTTTCTCCACCCGCTTTCCCCTATTAAGATGTTCTGTCAGCTCCCAGGGCTAACCACTTCCTGGAACCACAGTTTCCTGTGAACTCCCACTTACTCATACGAATAAAAATCTGTCTTCTGTCAGTTTAATTCACACACCTCCAGAAAAGAATGTATAAGAGGGTGTATTAAAACATTTTCCTCTGACACCGTGGGAAAATATGAGAGCAATCATGGAAAAGTTAATATTGTTTTTTGCAGTACAGACATATAACAAACAGGCTGTTATGGATGGTTTAACTCAATTACCAAATCAAACGGCACGGACAACTTAAGCACACAGTGAGAATAAACCCATTTATATCATCACCCAGTGATAAAAAGGTTGGGAAACAACATGCTAGAAAAACAGTACAACAAAATTGCAGGCAATAAATTGGTCACAAATCTACGTGCAGTTGTTGTTTTTGTTGTTGGTGGTGGGGTTTTGTAGGTTTTTTTTTTTTTTTGCACGTATGCAACCTCCAGCCTGCTTTCCTCATTGATGCCAAAAAAAAAAAAAAAAAGAGAGAGAGAGAAGGAGACATGGGTTTAGGAAAACCAGCAGTTGTCTTAGTTGCTCAGGTAACAAATCCTTCTGAGAGCAAACAGGCTCCAGGAAGTGATGGGGGTGGGTAAAGGAAGGCGTGCAGAGGTCAGGAAATCAGATACTGACTGCGTAGAGCCTCGTGCCCACAGGGCAGCACGAGGAGAACCAACCGTGATTCTCGTGTGACACCTCAGTACCGTACAGCCCCACCCGAGACCTGAAAGGAGAAAGCATGCCTTCCGAGTGGCACCAGATGCCCCAGGAGGTGCAGGAATTAGTTAATAGAATCATAATATATAAAACTGAAATGTCCATTTTATTCAAAGCAAAAGTACAGAAGGAGGGACAGAGGGATGGGGGAAAATCCCTCAGGTTTAAGCTCACATTCAAACAGTGAGGCTTTGCCAGAAGACAGGTACATTCAAATAAAACAAATGTGAACTTTCCTGCAAATTCTAAAACTGAATCTTCTTTTAGCAAACATTATGTGCTTCTGAAATACACCCTTGGTTCGTCCCGGGGAACACAGCTTGAGTGCGACTCTTCCCGGAAATACAAACACCCAGCAAAGGACGCTCCACACCCAACGAGCCAGGACCTACCCCAGACTCTGCTACAGGCAGTGGCCCCAGATGCTGTGAAGGGACAGCAGGTGACCATATCCACGCCCTCCGAGAGTTTTTTCCTGCTTTAAACACACTCTCATTGGGTGTAAGTGGCTGGGCCGGAGCTCTGCTGGCCCAGGTTCTCCTCACAGCCCAGCAGCCCAGCGCAGACCCACCCGGGACCAATTCACACCCAAGTCACCAACGTCTGTGAACAGACCTGTCCGTGGCCTCGTTAATTCTTGCTTCCCAGCACAGTTTTAAAATACTTTCCCTAGTTGGGGGGCGGTTTGCATTGTTTTCTTCTATGCAAGATTCCTTCCTTTACGTTACAAAAGTAAAAGGCAAAATAGATCTCATTACCTCTGCTTAGACACTTCAAAACATATTTTGAAACCACAGTGAAAGTGACTCATCAACCTGAGGGAAAAGCACTGATCCCACACATGT
Source organism: Stenella coeruleoalba (assembly GCF_951394435.1). Classification (NCBI taxonomy): domain Eukaryota; kingdom Metazoa; phylum Chordata; class Mammalia; order Artiodactyla; family Delphinidae; genus Stenella; species Stenella coeruleoalba. Next base: position 2,964,671 of record NC_137164.1, read on the forward strand.
CCCTTCAGAACCCCGTCTAACGTTGAGTCTCCAGGACCAACAGAAAGAGCTGGGGTTGAACTGTGTCCCCTGAAGATCTACTGGGAGTCCTCATCCGCATACCTGTGAATGTGACCATAGTGGCAGGTACGGAGTCTGCAGGTGCAGTGGAGTTAAGATGAGGTCATACTAGTAGATGAGCCCTAATCCAATGGCTGGCGTCCCTGGAAGAGGAGGGAAATGTGGACACAGAGACAAGACGAAGAAAGATGTGCGGCCCGAGGCAGAGATGAGAGCCACGCACCCGTGATCCGAGGAGCCCGCAGGGAACCCCGAGGCTGGAAGAGGCAGGGGGTCCACCTCTTGGGCTTCCAGGGGTGGGGCCCCGCCTGCCCAGCCATGACTGCAGACATCTGGCCCCCGCAGCAACGAGGATACATGTCAGCTGTCTTAGCCCCCGAGGTAATTTGTTACAGTGGCTCCAGGGAAGCAGCACAGCAAGGTAACTCAGAAGAAAATAGTACAGGCAGAAAGCATATTCTGACCATGTGAAGATTAAAAAATAAAATCAACTAAAGCAAGGAGACCTTCCTCTGGATGAGCCAGAGGTGCCGTGAAGATGCAGGTGAGTACAACGAGCAAAGCCAGGTTTTCACAGGTTCTCAGAGTCCTGGGTTCCGCAGGGGACGCAGCACAGGCACCGGGCTGGAGGGGGAAGGAGAAGCATCTTGACAATGCATGTGGCAGAGACCGTGGAACAAGGTTACGTAACGACAGCTGTGACTCTGGAACACCTGTGACCTGCTGGAACCACACCAGGCGCGTCACCGTATTTAACCTTCACAACCACCCTACGAGGTAGGGGCCACATTTTACTGATCAGGACACTAGGGCTACAATAAATAAAATTACTTGCTCACAGAGCCAGAAAGGGGAGGGGCCCCTTTTATACCCCAGTCTGTCTGATTTCAAAATTTCTGCCTTTTCTGCTCGGCCACCTGCATCCAAGGCGTGTACCATTACAGAAGGAAAACAGAGCTCTGTAGGTTTTCCAGCCCTTAGCTGTCGAGTGTTTGGAGGGAGCGGAGAGGAGACGGCAGTTATGAGAGGCTCTGACAACTGTGCCTGGGGAACTCACAGACCGCTTCTCAAAATCTCATCTTAAATGCGTAAGATAAAAAGTGTATTCCATCGACAGACGGAGGGATAAAGAAGATGTGATACACACACACACACACACACACACACACACACACACACACACAGGAATACTATTCAGTCATAAAAAAGAATGAAATTCTGCCATTTGCAGCAACATGGATGGACCTAGAGATTGTCATACTAAGTGAAGTAAGTCAGACAGAGAAAGACAGATACTGTATGATATCAGTTCTATGTGGAATCTCAAAAATAAAACAAAACTAGTGAATAGAACAAAAAAGAAACAGACCCACAGAAAGAACAAACTACTGGTTACCAGTGGGGGGCAGGGGCAAGATAGGGGGCGGGGATTAAGAGACATAAACTACCATATATACGATAAATAAGCTGCAAGGATATATTGTACAGCACAGGGAATACAGCCAATATTATATAATAAGTGGAATATAACCTTTGAAAATCGTGAGTCACTATGTTATATACCTGAAATTTATGTACTATTGTACCTCAACTATACCTCAATGAAAAAAATATACACATCAAACATTTACAGAAAAAAAGACAAGATAGTATTATAAATGAAGCTGATTATTTTGAAACGCAATTTTCAAAATATTAACAGAATCTTGATACAGTAGTATAGGTAATATGAGTTAAGAGGACTGGAGATAGGTCTAAAAGCTGTCACACTTTGAAGTACTGTACTGAGGAGTACGAGAAATTTTAAGAATACCCGCAAAAACTGTCGTGATGTGAGATGTGAGAAAGATCTGTGATTTCCATGGTGATTATATCACAGGTGTTGCTAAAATTGCTCTGGTTTGATGCCTACATTCATAATAGAAGGAAATGCTATCTTTTAGTGTGAAAATAATAAAATCCCCACTTCCTGATTTCCACTGACGTAGTCCTTGGATGAACATAAGTTAAAACCTCCTAGTTTAAAATGCTGAAGAGGGTGTGGAGAAAAGGGAACCCTGCTACACTGCTGGTGGGAATGTAAGTTAGTGAAGCCACTATGGAGAACAGTGTGGAGGTTTCTCAGACAACTAAAAATAGATTTCTCATATATGATCCAGCAATCCCACTCCTGGGTATGCATCCAGACAACTATGATTCAAAAAGACACCTGCGCCCCTATGTTCATAGCAGCACTATTCACAACAGCCAAGACACGGAAGCAACCTATGTCCATCACAAATGAATGGATAAAGATGTGGGGGCTGCCCTGGTGGCGCAGTGGTTGGGAGTCCGCCTGCCAATGCAGGGGACACGGGTTCGTGCCCCGGTCCGGGAGGATCCCACATGCCGCGGAGCGGCTGGGCCCGTGAGCCATGGCCGCTGAGCCTGCGCGTCCGGAGCCTGTGCTCCGCAACGGGAGAGGCCACAGCAGTGAGAGGCCCGCGTACCGCAAAAAAAAAAAAAGCAAATATTAACGCGCATGCGGACACTTAATTTACTACTGATTGCCCAGTTCTCCGAGCATAAAAAAACCCTTAAAAGTAACTATGAAAAATCTGGGCTCTGGAAGTGCCCCCTCCCCTGCCTTTGTAATAAATCATTCACAGGAATTCCATTTCTGGGCTTAACTAAAACCCCCCCATCCTACATCTCAGAATCAACAGCAGCACAGTGCTAGTTTGACAGCCAGGTAGAGAAATGATAGAATTGTAGGTTGTTGCTTTACGTGTGGACTCATGACAAGTTAAGAGACAGTTTAAAACCATCATATTATGAAATAAATGCACATAATGACTCCACATTAAAATGTATTTTATCTGAAACACATGATGAAGTATAGAGAGGTATACTCAAACTTTGCTTTCAATTAATAAAAAGCATGATTTTATAAAAATGAACTTGCTTTCCTCTTTAGAAATTGTTTAATGGTTGAGGACAACTGAATATTCCAAATTCAAGAACCATGTTTTAGAGCTGAATGTCAGAAGCCCACTGTTTTTCTAAACCTTTTTTTTTTTAACATCTTTATTGGAGTATAATTGCTTTACACTGTTGTGTTAGTTGCTGCTTTATAACAAAGTAAATCAGCTATACGTATACATACATCCCCATATCTCCTCCCTCTTGCGTCTCCCTCCCACCCTCCCTATCCCACCCCTCTAGGTGGTCACAGAGCACCGAGCTGATCTCCCTGTGCTATGTGGCTGCTTCCCACTAGCTATCTATTTTACATTTGGTAGTGTATATATGTCCATGCCACTCTCTCACTTCGTCCCAGCTTACCCTTCCCCCTCCCCGTGTCCTCAATTCCATTCTCTACGTCTTCATCTTTATTCCTGTCCTGCCCCTAGGTTCTTCAGAACTTTTTTTTTTTTTAGATTCCATATATATGTGTTAGCATACGGTATATGTTTTTCTCTTTCTGACTGACTTCATTCTGTATGATAGTCTCTAGGCCCATCCACTTCACTACAAATAACTCAATTTCATTTATTTTTATGGCTGAGTAATATTCCATTGTATATACATGCCACATCTTTTTTTTTCAAACTTCTACTCTTTTTATACAGCAGGTTCTTATTAGTTATCCATTTTATATATATTAATGTATACGTGATAATCCAGTATACCAATTCATCACACCACCACCCGCCACTTTCCCGCCTTGGGGTCCATACGTTTGTTCTCTACATCTGTGTCTCTATTTCTGCCCTGCAAACTGGTTCATCTGTACCATTTTTCTAGGTTGCACAAATATGCGTTAATATACAGTATTTGTTTTTCTCTTTCTGACTTACTTCACTCTGTATGACAGTCTCTAGATCCATCCACGTGTCTACAAATGACCCAATTCCGTTCCTTTTTATGGCTGAGTAATATTCCATTGTATATTTGTACCACAGCTTCTTTATCCATTCATCTGTCGATGGGCATTTAGCTTGCTTCCATGACCTGGCTATTGTAAATAGTGCTGCAATGAACATTGGGATGCATGTGTCTTTTTGAATTATGGTTTTCTCAGCATATGTGCCCAGTAGTGGGATTGCTGGGTCATATGATAATTCTATTTTTACTTATTTAAGGAACCTCCATACTGTTCTACATAGTGGCTGTATCAATTTACATTCCCACCAACAGTGCAAGAGGGTTCCTTTTTCGCCACACCCTCTCCAGCATTTGTTGTTTATAGATTTTCTGATGATGCCCATTCCAACTGGTGTGAGGTGATACCTCATTGTAGTTTTGATTTGCATTTCTCTAATAATTAGTGATGTTGAGCAGCTTTTCATATGCTTCTTGACCATCTGTATGTCGTCTTTGGAGAAATGTCTGTTTAGGTCTTCTGCCCATTATTGGATTGGGTTGTTTGTTTTTTTAATATTGAGCTGCATGAGCTGCTTCTATATTTTGGAGATGAATTCTTTGTCCCTTGATTCGTTTGCAAATATTTTCTCACATTCTGAGGGTTGTCTTTTCGTCTTATTTGTAGTTTCCTTTGCTTTGCAAAAAACTTTTAAGTTTAATTAAGTCCCATTTGTTTATTTTTGTTTTTATTTCCATTCCTCTAGGAGGTGGATCAAAAAAGAACTTGCTGTGATTTATGTCAAAGAGTGTTCTTCCTATGTTTTCCTCTAAGAGTTTTATAGGGTCTGCTCTTACATTTAGGTCTCTAATCCATTTGGAGTTTATTTTTGTGTATGGTGTTAGGGAGTGTTCTAATTTCATTCTTTTACATGTAGCTGTCCAGTTTTCCCAGCACCACTTATTGAATAGACTGTCTTTTCTCCATTGTATATCTTTGCCTCCTTTATCAAAGATAAGGTGACAATATGTGCATGGGTTTATCTCTGGACTTTCTATCCTGTTCCATTGATCTATATTTGTTTTTGTGCCAGTACCATATTGTCTTGATTACTGTAGCTTTGTAGTATAGTCTGAAGTCAGGGAGTCTCATTCCTCCAGCTCCATTTTTTTCCCTTAAGATTGCTTTGGCTATTAGGAATCTTTCATGTCTCCATACAAATTTTAAGATTTTTTTGTTCTAGTTCTGTAAAAAATGCCATTGTTAATATGATAGGGATTGCACTGAACCTGTAGATCGCTTTGGGTGGTATAGTCATTTTCACAATGTTGATTCTTCCAATCCAAGAACATGGTATATCTCTCCATTTGTCGGTATCATCTTTAATTTCTTTCATCAGTGTCTCTTACTTTTCTGCATACAGGTCTTTTGTCTACCTAGGTAGGTTTATTCCTAGGTATTTTATTCTTTTTGTTGCAATGGTAAATGGGAGTGTTTCCTTAATTTCTCTTTCAGATTTTTCATTAGTGTATAGGAATGCAAGAGATTTCTGTGCATTAATTTTGTATCCTGCAACTTTACCAGATTCATTGATTAGCTCTAAGTGGTTTTCTGGTGGCATCTTTAGGATTCTCTATGTATAGTATCATGTCATCTGCAAACAGTGACAGTTTTACTTCTTCTTTTCCAATTTGTATTCCTTTTGTTTCTTTTTCTTCTCTGATTGCCATGGCTAGGACTTCCAGAACTATGTTGAATAACAGTGGTGAGAGTGGACATCCTTGTCTTGTTCCTGATCTTAGAGGAAATGCTTTCAGTTTTTCACCATTGAGAATGACGTTTGCTGTGGGTTTGTCGCATATGGCCTTTATTATGTTGAGGTAGGTTCCCTCTATGCCCACTTTCTGGAGAGTTTTTATCATAAATGGGTGTTGAATTTTGCAAAAGCTTTTTCTGCATCTATTGAGATGATCATATGGTTTTTATTCTTCAATTTGTTAATATGGTATACCACATTGATTGATTTGTGTATATTGAAGAATCCTTGCATCCCTCGGATAAATCCCACTTGATCATGGTGTATGATCCTTTTAATGTGCTGTTGGATTCTGTTTGCTAGTATTTTGTTGAGGATTTTTGCATCTATATTCATGAGTGATATTGGTCTGTAATTTTCTTTTTTTGTAGTATCTTTGTCTGGTTTTGGTATCAGGGTGATGGTGGCCTCGTAGAATGAGTTTGGGAGTGTTCCTCCCTCTGCTATATTTTGGAAGAGTTTCAGAAGGATGGGTGTTAGCTCTTCTCTAAATGTTTGACAGAATTCGCCTATGAAGCCATCTGGTCCTGGACTTTCGTTTGTTGGAAGATTTTTAATCACAGTTTCAATTTCATTACTTGTGATTGGTCTGTTTATATATTTATATTTCTTCCTGGTTCAGTCTTGGAAGGTTATACCTTTTTAAGAGTTTGTCCATTTCTTCCAGGTTGTCCATTTTATTGGCATAGAGTTGCTTGTAGTAGTCTCTTACGATGCTTTGTATTTCTGCAGTGTCCATTGTTAACTTCTCCTTTTTCATTTCTAATTTTATTGATTTAAGTCCTCTCCCTCTTTTTCTTGATGAGTCTGGCTAAAGGTTTCTCAATTTTATTTTTCTTCTCAAAGAGCCAGCTTTTAGTTTTATTAATGTTTGCTATTGTTTTCTTTGTTTGTATTTCATTTATCTCTGCTTTGATCTTTGATTTCTTTCCTTATAATAACTTTGGGTTTTGTTTGTTCTTCTTTCTCTAATTGCTTTAAGGTTAGGTTGTTTGAGAATTTTCTTGTTTCTTGAGGTAGGATTGTATTGCTATAAAATTCCCTCTTAGAACTGCTTTTACTGCATCCCATAGGTTTTGGGTCATCGTGTTTTCATCGTCATTTGTTTCTAGGTATTTTTTTATTTCCTCTTTGATATCTTCACTGATCTCTTGGTTATTTAGTAGTGTATTGTTTAGCCTCCATGTGTTTGCATTTTTTACAGATTTTTTTCCTGTAATTGATATCTAGTCTCATAGCGTTGTGGTTGGAAAAGATACTTGATACGATTTCAATTTTCTTAAATTTACCAAGGCTTGATTTGTGAACCAAAATATGATCTATCTTGGAGAATGTTCCATGAGCACTTCAGAAGAAAGTGTATTCTGCTGTTTTTAGATGGAATGTCCTATAAATATCAATTAAGTCCATCTTGTTTAATGTATCATTTAAAGCTTGTGTTTCCTTATTTATTTTCATTTTGGATGATCTGTCCATTGGTGAAACAGGGGTGTTAAAGTCCCCTACTATGATTGTGTTACTGTCGATTTCCCCTTTTATGGCTGTTAGCATTTGCCTTATGTAATGAGGTGCTCCTATGTTGGGTTCATAAATATTTACAATTGTTATATCTTCTTCTTGGATTGATCCCTTGATCATTATGTAGTGTCCTTCTTTGTCTCTTGTAATAGTCTTTATTTTAAAGTCATTTTGTCTGATATGAGAATTGCTATTGCAGCTTTCTTTTGATTTCCATTTGCATGGAATATCTTTTTCCATCCCCTAACTTTCAGTCTGTATGTGTCCCTAGGTCTGAAGTGGGTCACTTGTAGATAGCATATATACGGGTCTTGTTTTTGTATCCATTCAGTCAGTCTATGTCTTTTGGTTAGAGCATTTAATCCATTTACATTTAAGGTAATTATTGATATGTATGTTCCTATTACCATTTTCTTATTTGCTTTGCATTTGTTATTGCAGGTTTTTTCCTTCTCTTGTGTATCCTGCCTAGAGAAGTTCCTTTAGCATTTGTTGTAAAGCTGGTTTGGTGGTACTGAATTCTCTTAGCTTTTGCTTGTCTGTAAAGGTTTTAATTTCTCCATCAAGTCTGACTGAGATCCTTGCTGGGTCTAAACCTTTTTGAACATGAGACTTTGTTAACGCTGTTTGACTTCCTTTGTACAGAGAGGGAGAGGAATCAGGAGGAGGGGGAAAGGGACTTCCCTGGTGGTCCAGTGGTTAAGACTCTGAGCTTTCACTGCAGGGGGCGTGGCTTTGATCCCTGGTCGGGGATCCCGCTTGCCGTATGGCATGGCCAAAAAATAAAAGCTATCTAGAGATGACTTAAAGTATATGGGAGAATGTGAGTAGGTTATATGCAAATAATACACCATTGTATGTAAGGGATTTGAGCGTCCGTGGATTTTGGTATCTGTGAGGGGGAAAGGAGAAGGGGAAGCAGGGCCCAGCTTACTCTCTGTGGAGGACAATGAAGGATGATGTCTGTGTTCCCAGCATCAATGCATTTCAAGCCACGGTTGGCAGCACAAATATACAAATCAACAGCCCGGAATGTCTTTAGAATCAAGGAAACTAAGGGCCACTGGAGTAGAGTGCAGAACAGCATCTTCATAATCATGATGGCCTCTGTGTTCTAGCTGAGGAGGTCCCAGGTACCCAGTCGTCCCACGCTGGGCGCCCCTCAACGTTTCCCTCTCCCTCCCCAACCACAGCTACAGTTAATCTCAGGAGGAATCTAGTCCATCACGTCCCATGGAACAGTCTCCTAACGCTTCCTTGTCTCCAACCCATTCTCCATCCTACCACTAAAACACACATCAGATCGCAGCTGGCTGTCACCCCAGAACAAACCCGGGGTCGTCAAAACCTCATCCAATGTGCCTTTCCAGCTCCGTCTTCACACGCAATTATTCACCAGCCACACCACACAACTCGCCTTTGCCACACACCACTTGAGGCAATTGGAAATGAGGGAAAGGCTGCTCCCGCTACGATACCTTTTTGCCCCTGTCAATCTGGAAATTTTATCCTTTAGCGTTCAGTTGAAATATCACCTCCTGCAGGAAAACTTCATCAATTCCCCTGGGCTCTGAGCTCTCTTTCCTGTGCCTCCGTTAAAACCACTGCCATATTTTTATAGCCTTGATTTATTTATCTGGGTGTCACATGACAGCAGCTACTTACATTCTTTCCAAATTATCCAATACCATTGTGACATCCCCGGAGTCCGCAGCCTGGGAAACCGGCAGTTTAAAAAGCTTCATGAATGGGTCAAGGGATGAATGGGTGACTGGTGGACAAAGGAGCAAATAAGTGAGCAGTTCTGGGTGGCAAGGAAGCTGTCCTCACCCTACATTTATATGTGATTTTATAAAAATGAACTTAAGTTATCACTTGAGGATAACTAATATCTCGAAACCTATAACAATATCTTAGATCAGGAAATCAACCATCCCATTCCTGTCTCTTTCATAACCGATTCGAATTCCATGTACCCTGGAAACAAGCCGACTTCAATTTTCTTTCCCCCATTGTCAACAATCCTGTTTTAAAGTCTCCTATTTGGGACTTCCCTGGTGGCACAGTGGTTAAGAATCCGCCTGCCAATGTAGCAGACACAGATTCGAGCCCCGGTCCAGGAAGATCGCACTTGCCGCGGAGCAACTAAGCCCGTGCACCACAAGTACCGAGCCTGCGCTCTAGAGCCCGCGAGCCACAACTACTGAGTCCACGCGCCACAACTACTGAAGCCCACACGCCTAGAGCCTGTGCTCCGCAATGAGAAGCCACCACAATGAGAAGCCCACGCACCGCAACGAAGAGTAGCCCCCGCTCGCCGCAACTAGAGAAAGTCCACGTGCAGCAACGAAGACCCAATGCAGCCAAAAATAAATAAATAAGATAAAAATAAAATAAAGTCTCCTATTTGGTACCAGACACATGAGGGGCAAGGTAATGCATCTTTTCTAACCAACAAGTTTTCTCTGCTGGCGACAGAGTGTAAAAGGAAAGATTTAGGCCTTTTCAAACGTCTCTCTTCCATATTTTAGGCTCAGTGGGAAGCATCGCTACATTGGGAGGAGAAAAGGGCCCGGGACGCAATGACAGGAGGCAGTGGATGACGAGGGCGTGGTGACGGGAGGGCGGGAAAAGCACTCCAGAGGGAAGTCAGAGGAGGGAGGGCTTCGTGGGGACCTGCTGTTCCTTTCGGCAACATTCACTGACGTCAGATACACTCTGTCACCCCCTCCTTTACACTTGAAAGCGTCCAGCCCATGAACCTGAGGAGTCAAGTAAACCCCGAGCCTGATTAGATCTGCTGTTCCCCAGGAGCGCTCTGGGTAGAGCTCCTGGGGCTGTGGGAACAGGGACCACCCCGGAGGGAAGGAAGACCACGAGGCGGCACCAAGGTGTTCCGTGAGAATCGAACACGCGATGCTGCAAAAGATCTCGAGGATGTTTAGTTCAAAACCTGCAGTAAAAGAATTACAGATGGGGCTTCCCTGGTGGCGCAGTGGTTGAGAGTCCGCCTGCCGATGCAGGGGACACGGGTTCGTGCCCCGGTCCGGGAAGATCCCACATGCCGCAGAGCGGCTGGGCCCGTGAGCCATGGCCGCTGAGCCTGTGTGTCCGGAGCCTGTGCTCCGCAGCGGGAGAGGCCACAGCAGTGAGAGGCCCGCGTACCGCAAAAAAAAAAAAAAAAAAAAAAGGCCTGGCTCCAGCCCCTGTGGGGCTTGGGAGGGGCCTGTAACCTCTCCAGGCCTCAGTTTATCCATTGTTTAAAAACAAAAACCCAAATCCAAAAATGTTGACCTCCTTGACAGGGTGGCTGAGCTTTATTCACTGAAAAACCATCCGCTAAACATGAGTGGTTGCTGCTGATACTTTCAGTTGTAAGAGCCAATGACATCGTTAAAGTTCCAAAGGGAGGCAGTAAAACTCCTGCCCTGGCAGAGGGTGTAGCAATTTCTGATCAACGTATTTTAGACCCAATTCTTTATTCCACCATTTACTTCTTGCTTGGAAGGTGTTAATTTCATCCCTGGGGAACTGCTGTTTGTACTCTATAGAGATTCCTATCCGGTTAATAGAGTCCAATGAGAAAACCAGGACTACAAGTCATGTTTAACTCTTTCAGGGGTTAATGCCTCTCTTTCCTAAACCAAGAGTCAGCGGGGGTAGATGTGGAAGAGAAATGCCCAAACCTAACATACAGGATATCAGTACCTAGAGGAGCCTCGGCCTGGACAGCAGGTCGCAAGCTTCAGTGCCTGAGATATTTCCCTGGGTATAGTGTTAAAGGTCCAGATTACTGCTTCTGATTCAGTAGCCCCAGGTGGGGCTCAGGACCTGTGCCTTTACCCTGCAACCTGGGTGGTCCGATTCCAAACTGTGAGAAACTCGGGCTACAAGATGGGAAGTAATTTGCAGAATTTAACTGGTTTGTACTGAAGGGTCTGACCAAAGGCGGCAATTTTAACCAACAATGAATATGATAAAAGCTAATATTTATGCTTTATTGTTAATATTAATGATTACTAATATAGCCAATAGTATAACTTTAATTATAACATATAACATGTAATGTAGTAATATTCTAATTTTAATTATAAAATTAATATAATTTTTATAATATTGTTTAATAATATATATAATATTATATGTAATATAATAATATAGTTTGTAATATGACAAGATAAATTATAAGATTAATAATAATGATATTAAGCTTAATAATATTCTACTATGTTCCTGGCACTGTGGTATGTATCTTATATGCATTATTTCATTTACTCCTGATAGCTATTATGACCTCCATTTTTAAAGAAATGAGGCTTAAATAAGTCAAGTATTTTTCTTAAGGACGTACAGCTGGTTAGCAGCAAAGCCAGGACTTGAACTTGGGCAGCGCTCCTACAAAGGCCGACTATTCTACACCGGAGAGCCTCCCCACCACTGGGAAATGCTGGCATCGCTGGCTGGCAACCAACCCTGAGGCTCCCCCGCCCCCATTCCTGAACTGGGGGCGACCCCCTGCAGTCCTCCCCTCAGCTTCACTGTGCTCCTCCTGAGTGACTGGAGCATTCTCATCGTCCTTGTGTCCTCACACTGTCCCTGGTGGGAGAAACGGAGGTAGCGTTCGGTTTACACAGGGACGTGTGACAAACTGTGATGTGCTCCTGTCAACTCATGCCTACGGCCTTCCTTCTGACGGTCGTGGCAGACACATCAAAGTGAACGTGTGTCACCGGGCCAGCGGGAAAGTAATTCCCAACCTCGGACACTCTTTCTTCTTGATTATCATAGGGAAGCTTAAGATGAGATAAACAGAACACGAGAAAAACATATGTACTGCCATCAGTTTCTTAACCATCAGGCTCAAGTTTCCCGCAAAGAATACTGACACTACTTTTCTACATTCCATAACTTCATTAAGCCTTTGTTACCCACAAATTAAAACAAGGCACCAAATAAGCAAAAATACTAAAACTTTGACAAATACACTGTGATACTGGTTCATATCATTTCTTTTAAGAATTTCATATACTTTAGAAAGCTTAAAATTCATAGCAAATATGATACAGTATACCATTTATACTTGACTACAAATGGTTATTAGAGTAATTTCTATAAAAACTAGGCTCTTGCGCAGGTATACAGGTATACCTACAATTGGTGAATTTTGTCATGCAAATTATACCTCAATAAAGCTCCTAAAAATCTTGGGCAGGTTTTCTAGGGTCACTACATTTACCTCTATGTAAGCAACCTCATCTTTCTGGAATTTCTAGGCTCTGTGAAACAGCTGTGGATAATTCTAACCTCCAGCAGAACTGTTTAAATCTCCCAAGTACCTATTTAAGTAACCTGGAGAGTAATGTCTAAGTAATCTGCAGAGTCAAAATTATGCAATATTTCCATGTCTCTGATTAAATTACAGAAAACACAGTGCCTCGGAACCACCATTACGTATGAAGTACCCTTCTGAGCATCGTAAAGCTCTGGAGTTCCTAATCCACGCTGAAAACAGGCCTGACTTAGCGCCTCCTGACCTGCTGGAGTGATGATTCCAGTACCAGAAGCTAGACAGAGGCTTTATTTTAGTGACAGTGTACCTGCTGATGCCACAGAAATACCCGCCTTTTTCAGAGGCAGCAGCAAAAAGTTGGCAGTGGTCCAGGGGCAGGGGCTGACGGAGCACATGAAGTCCCCAGGCCGGACAGCCCCAGGGGGGATGGTGACCTTGGCGGGTCGAAGCCCCACTGCATCCCGCAGAACTAGAGTCTCCCAGTCCAGCGCTCAAATCGTCTCAACTGCGTAAGGCTGCATACCGCGAGGGCTTGCGACGATTTTGAGGGCACACGTCCCTGAGGAAGAAAGCTACAAGACCCTCAAACATTTGAGCGCTGGAGCCAACTGTAAGGGTCCCCTTGAGCTGCCATCGTGTTAGCGCAAGGGCTGGGTGAGGACCTAAGTTCAGCGCTGGTCCAGTGTCTTTGGGGCTTGATTCTGGGTCCCTACACAACAGTATCCTCTCCGTCGGCAGTCACCTTTGACTGCTCTTTCCGCCCAGACACTCCAATGCTAATTAAAAACATAACTGCAAAATCACTTTGGAATCAGCCCCTGCCCCATTTCCATGGCCTTAGTTCAGCGCTCATCACCGCTGGACTAGACTATCGAGGGACTCTGTCTGTCCCCAGGGCCGTCCCATCCCCAGCCTCTCTGTGTAGCCAGCCGCACTCTGTGGTCCCTGCCTCACACTCCTCTGGCTTTCCACAGCCTGCAAGGTCAAGTCCACACTCTGCGGGGCCCAGCGAGGTCCTTCCTAATCGTGCTGACGGGCCTCTCCAATCTCATCGCTCCCGCTCACCCAGCCACCCTGTCCAGCAATGAGCACAGCAGACTCACCTCCTGTGGACACGCTACAGCAAAGCTGGGAGCTAAGGACTCCACGTGCATCGCCCTCTTAACCTTCCCAAAGACCCTGGGCAGCCTCTAGGCAGCCGGCAGCCACTCTTGCCACTTTACAGCGGAGGAAAGGAAGCTCAGGTCGCTCTCCTGGCTGAGTCCCGCCCCGTGTCCCACACCTCCCCCTCCCCACGCTTCCACCTGGACTGGAAGGCCCTGCCGCTCTCCCTCCATTGCCACCTGGTGCATCCCCATCCTGATCTCCTTCAAGACCCCACTCCGGCGTTTCCCCCTGCATCGTGCCCTCTTCACCCGGAGCTAAGAATCCTGTCTGTGTTGCTCCAAGGCGCCTGGTACATTCCTCCTGACACGTTAGTTATCACAATTACCCTTATATATCCCAATCTACCACTTGGACTTCGAGCCTAGAGAATAAGAGCCATTTGCTTTTTTTTTTTTTTTTTTTGCGGTAGGCGGGCCTCTCACTGCTGTGGCCTCTCCCGTTGCGGAGCACAGGCTCCGGACGCGCAGGCTCAGCGGCCGTGGCTCACGGGCCCAGCCGCTCTGCGGCATGGGGGATCTTCCCGGACCGGGGCACGAACCCGTGTCCCCTGCATCGGCAGGCGGACTCTCAACCACTGCGCCACCAGGGAAGCCCCCATTTGCTTTTTAACTCTTTCTTTTCCGTGTCTGGCACGCCCAGGTAGGCAATAAATGAATGACAAGGTACGCTTTGTTTATTATGTGTTGTTTCACTCACTCTGTCCTTCCTCACATACTGGATTCCCTCCCCCATGTTTCAGAGCCTTGTTACCTCCAAGATCTCTGTGGCAATAAGTTCCTGACAGTGTTCCCTCCGGTCACCTTGCTAGTTTTCTTCTTTACTGATGGTGAATTAACTTCTCCCACACACAGTTTTGAGCCTGGCCCTTCTCTATTCAGAAACATCTTTGATTCCTCAATGCTTATCAAGTAACGTACAGACTATCTGGAATCCAAAAGTCCATGATCTGAACCTAACAATTTCATCTTAACTGGGATGGTTCCGCAACACCAGATCAAACTGTTACATCCTGTTCTCTCAAACCACATAAAATCGCTGTACATCTGACCACTGAAATGCCCCACCTTCCCCTCCATAACTACCTGCAGAAATCTCACCTTCTTCAAGTCAGATGTGATCACCCCTATTAAGCTTTCCTTGATTTGGGACGTGGGTAAGAACCACAACTCCTGTGAAATCCCGCAGCATTATGGCTTTCCCTCTTTTGAGGAATTTAATCCATTCTTCACACTCTACTATGACTTAGGTACATCTTGGGTAATCAGTAATCTTCCTCGACATCACCCACTATTCCTTAGAGCTACACCTGAGTGTCTTACACCTGGGAGGTACTCCAGAATTAGATGAGACGTGTTACTGAATAAACATGTAAATCTCACAATCCTCCAGAAGCCTGCAGCAGGGTGAGTGTTAACAACCAGTTTTGGAAAAAACTGCCCTTAACTGGCCACTGTCTGAAGCAGTCAGGTCAGTCGAGGATGGAAAGATCATCAAATGGATAGTGACCAGCAGACAACGTCAGCCAGTGTGGACCGTCAGCCACAGTTTCCTTGGTTCTTACAAACCTCCAAGGCACAGAACGCTCTCGCACATTCCACCTCTGAGAGGTTCAAGGGCTTTTGCCTAACGTGTGGCATCTTTTGGAAGGCAGAGCTGGGACCCCAACCAAACTAGAAACATTTACCCAAAGAAGACTTAAGCTCCCTGTAAACGAGTTCAATGGATTCTCATCGCTTAAAAGAGCTTCATCTACGGTGCATGTCAGCACCACCAGGAACTACGGCCTGTGTCTGTACCTTTACGGGGCAACAGGTATAAACGCTCAGCTGCATTTCACAACCAAGTAACAATTTCAGTCTCGTTCCCCAGATCATCGCTGTTACAACAAAGTTTACCACTAGGTGGCAGGAGTACAACGCCAAGGAGGCTATTTTTGGACATTCTTGTTAAACTGTGCAGTTTTTCAAAGATTTTGTCCCTTTTAGAGTAGTATGTTACAAATAAATGATTCTAAATTTAAAAAATTATTCTCCCTTATTGAAAATTTCATGATGCATATGCATCTTAAATAACATAATATACACAGGTTTCAACTTTTTAAAATTCAACCATAACCACAGCCCAAAATAGCTTTAAACATATAGGTGGAACCATACTCTGAATAAATTAAAAAATAACAGCGTACATTAAAATATAGTAAAGACTGTTATTTAGTTTTATGGGAGGCTATATAAGACTGATAAATACTGCTTCTAACCCATGAAGGTTGGAACTGTTGCATTTCGCAAGGTGCTTTTTGTTTTGTTTTGTTTGCACTTTGTTTCTAAATGTCAAAATAAAAGGACGTTTCAGACTATATTTTGCAAGTACTTCTCTGCAAGTAACACTAAATATTACCAATATATACAATGCAAACTGGGCAAAATCATCACTATATTTTCTCTCTCTGACATTTACTCTAAAAGCACAAGAGGAAGCTTGTTGTGCTACATGAGAATTTTGCGGAAATGAATGCAACCTAAAAATGTAATGAATATCTTCAAGAAAATCCGTAGAATTATCAACATGCATGAACTCTTAATAACTTGTGTCCTTCTGCTTTCTCTCTTTGGTGATCCCTTGTGGGTAGAAACTAAATGATATAAACTAAGAACAGCAAATATGCATATAAAAGTATATAATGGTCAAAAATTACCCTGGGAAGTAACTAAGTTAGAAACTTAACTCTTGAATATGTTTAGTTAATACGTGCTCAGGAATAAAATATTTTAATGATTTTTTGTTTGATTTTGTTAAGCAGAAAATAAAATCTCCACCTTTAGCATAAAGAACCCTCTAGAACTAGGCAAATCCCTCTTTTGAAGGAGGAGGGGTGTGTCCTGAACCATCAGTATGGCAGGACGGGGTGCTTGGGGTAAAGAATTACACTTCATCTCATCATCCAGGGAGAGGTGAAGCTCAGACCGGCTCAGGCCTTGATCAGTAACACAAACCAGAGCAGAGTCGGGAGTCCTTCCCACGGCTGACACCTAGTCCCGTGTCCTTACAACTGTTCCATGGACTTCTTTGGAAATATGCAAATGAGCAAGTGGTCATCAACATACAAGACCTCTGGAAGACAGACTGGCCGCCCCAGGTCTCCATGCAAACCCAGATCCAGAAAAGGTGAGGCAGCCTCCCTTCTCTGGCTACCCAGGGACCCATGAGGCAGGTTTAGATCTCCTCTAAGTGATGTGTGGTAGGCTCTACCTTCTAAGACTCCCTGTAAAGCAAAGGTTAAAGACAGTCCAGAGGCTGCCTTGGCTTCCAAGTTTGCTGTGTCATTACTCATCTACAGGCAGCAAGGCAAAACTGAGGTCCTATCCGGGGATCGGTGGGAAGGAACCGCTGCAAGCACCAACTTATACCTGTGATACAGTCTAGGAACTTACGGATAGAACAATTTGCAATATGGACACATGCATGCATCTATCTCCTCGGCTCTCAGCTCTGTAAGGGAACATTACTGAATGCATTTATAAAGTGAAAATTACACAGTAAGGTTACCCGGATTCTTGACAGGATATGAAAAGACCATTGCTCTTGGAGTCTTGACAGTTATTAGTGAATTCAATTCATGAGATGCTTATGTTCTACTCTAAAAATAAGTACATGCTACTTTAGATAAATAGGCTATTTTTAAATTAAAGTATGTAGTTACCAGTAAAAAATAAATAAGTACAATAACCATCATAAAAATTCCTTTGAACCATCAACACTCAGGCGTTGACAGGTATCAAACTGCACGTTTCTAATTCAACTCCCGGGAAATAAAGCAGTGGCGGGTCACCAAGGATGTCCCGCTCGGCCCTTACCTCGTCCGTCTTTTCTTCTGGACAGTTCGTCCCCCCGAGGCCCTGCTGCGGGTGGCTGCCGGCGCCGGTGTTCTCACTGCCCAGGTCACAGGCGGTTTGCACCGCATCCTGGAAGGACCCGGGGCCTTGCTCCCTCTGGACGGGCCCCTCTGCCCTTTCCTCGCTGTCCACTGAACTCAGGGACAGCGCGCTGACGCTGTTGGGACACTTGGCAGGTGCTGCGTCGGGGCTCCGAGGGCTGGGGGGCTTGGGCGTGGTGGGCCTCGGAGGACCGAGAGGAGGCTCGGGCTCCACGGGAGACCGGTCGCCAGGGCCCGGTTCCTTGGAGCCTCTGTCCGACACCTCCCGGGCCGGGGGCCTGGAGGAAGAGCCGGGGGCGCGAGGAACGGCACCTCCGGCAGCCGCGTCACTGGCCGAGCCCCCAGCACCCGCCAGCCCGGGGTCCTGGGACTCCTCGCCCCTTCGCCCGCGCTCGGGGCCGGCGACCGCGCGGCGGGAGTAGTCGTCGTGCAGCCGGCTGTGCGGCCGCGGCCCGGGCGGGGCGCCCCCGGGGTCCCCCGGCCGGCCGGCCGCGCCGTCACCCACGAGCCGCAGCACCCGGGCCAGGTCCGGGGCCCGCAGCGGGCTCCTGCAGCGCCTGGGCCTCGCGGGGGCCCCGCCGGAGCTGTCGGAGTCCGCGGACGAGCCGCTCAGCGTCCTCCGCGGGGCCCCGCTCTCGGGCGCGCGCCGCAGCTCGGCCAGGTGCGAGGCCGACTTCCTCCGGAAGGAGCTCTTCTTGAGGAAGGTCAGGCTGTCCGTGCTCTTGCTCCGCCTGCAGACGCCGTTCCTCTCGGGCTCCCGCGTCGGGGCCTCGCACGCCGCGGGCTCCGGGGCGGGCGGCTCCGGGTCCAGGAGGCGAATGCGCCCCAGGCCGTAGGCGCGGCGGATGCTGCGGGACCGGGGAGCGCCGCGTGCGAAGCCGTCGTCGGGGTCCTCGGGGTCCGAGCCGTCGGACGCGAAGCCCGGCCCCGGGGGGCACCTGCCCGCGGGGGCTCCGGCCGCCACGCCGTTGGGGACCGCCTTGCCCAGGTCGCGTTCCTCGGCCCCCTCTTTGGCGGCGTCCCATCCCTCCCGATTCTGAATTCCCTGGAGGACCGAGGTCTTCAGTTTTTTGAAAGACCCCATTTTCCGGAAGGAGGCCAGGGCGTTCCACGTGGAGGAGCTGCCCACGAGGCCGGCGGGCCGGGGCCGCTCGGGGTCGGCGCGCGTCCTGTTCGCGCCGGCGGAGAAGAGGCGCAGGAGGCGGGCCGGGCTGAGCCGCGCCTCCCGTCGACACGCCGGGTAGGTCACCATGCCGGGGTCTTTGGGATCAGAGATGGGACCGGGGACCGCAGCTCCGCGCCCGTGGCCGTTCTGGGCCGTGGTCATGGTCTGGGGTCCGGGAGCCCGCGGGCACAGGGCAGCGCGGTTCAGACCCACGCGCGCCTCCGTGTCCCCCGGCTCCTCGCGCACGCCTTCCTCCCAGAGGCCGCCGGCCTGGCCTTCCCGCCTGCCGTGCACATCAGGCTCCGCGGTCGTGGTCACCGCCTGCAGCGGAAAACAAAGCAGGGAGTTAGCCGTCTGCCCCCAGAAGAGCCTCCCTCTATCAACGGGGGCTCATCTATTTTGTTTAATAATTGCTAACAGAAAACCAGACCTGCCCCCTGACAGGGCCGATCACATAAAACCTATTTTAAATTAAGTTAAAATGTTACTTTTTTCTCCTAATTCATTTCGCATTAAATGAGAGGGAAGAATGCAAATTATGCATTCATTAAAAAAAAGATAATTATAGGTTGTGCATTCAATATGATGGTAAACCCTGAAATCCACTGGAACTCGTTACAGGAACTTTGGAAAAACTTCTAGAATGAAAAAGCCAAGGCATCATTCAAGACTATGTCTTCTCTTTATTCGAAATAGAAGACATCTTCAGTTATCTCACACACACGCGCACACACAAAACCCAACACTATTTCAAAATGTGCCACAGGGAAACGCTGAACTAGGTTAAATTTAATGCGGCTGGTAGGAGGCTGAGTGTTTAGTATACAAGAGGCCTCAGGCAGGGATGCGTTGTGATGGAGACCAAGACACTTTTAGCTGCATATTGTCTACAGATTACCCCAAAACTCTAATGACTGAGCTACAAAGCGCCACAGGGCCACAAGAGCAGGAGGGACCACGCTGCGGTGGCCTCAGGTCAGGCTCTGTGAAGGAAACGGCATTAGAAGTGCCTCTGTCAGAGGACTCCATAACTGGCTGGGGAGTGGAGGTGAGGATAATACTGAAACATTAGAAATTCAGACACAGAAATTCAAATTAAACAAATACCCGCACCGTCTACCTTGCTCCCTCAGACCCAGAAGCCCACTGTACACCTGTGTCTGTGCTCTCCCCCAGGTACAAATGCTGCTCCCTCAGCTTTTGCCCATCAGCCCTCAAGGGCTAGCGTGCTCCCCTGCACTCAATGAAGGATAGCGAAGGGAGGGAGGAAGGAAGGAAGGGAGGGAGGGAGGGAGGGAGGAAGGGAGGGAGGGAGGGAGGGAGGGAGGGAAGAGTCTGATCATAACCCGAAAAGGCCACCATTTATGAAGTGCTTACATGTCAGGCCCCTGTACTAAGTGCTTTCAAAACATCATGACACTGAGTAGTCATGCAAACCTACAAGGTCAACCGAATGACTTCCATTTCATACACAATCAAATGGACGCTTGGGCAGGTTAGGTAATTCATCTGGGGGTCCTGCGGCTCCCCCACCCCAAAGCCTACGCGCTTCTTCACTGCTTCAAACTAATGAACAAAGACAGAGGCAGAGATGGGATTTGAACACAGGCATGACTCCAAGTTCAGTGCCTTATGACATAACCCGGACTTAAGTCAGATCCCGGAAGCCCTCACGACAGCAGTCAAGGCCGTTATTCCGGAGGCAACATTAAAGGCAGAAGAGAAGGAGCAAGTTGTATAAAGACCTTGAGGTGAGGCCCCAATTTGGCTTATTCCTCTCACATGCAGAAAAAAAATCTCATGCAAAGAGGTCTCATCTGCTTCTTCTCTCCAAATTCTCTGATGGGTTCATTTTCACTTGCCCCTACCTTGTGCCCACTGAGGAGGGATTTCCAGGGAGAATCATGGTTAAAGCGTTGATTCCATTCAGGACCAGGGAGGCTACACGGATGTAGACCCTGGAGCCTTTCTGATGTCCACTTACCCAGTTCCGCTCATCAGAAGGTGGATGGGGTGCCCACATGCCCTCTGCAGTCTAATGTTCAAACAGAGGCATGAGGAGCCCGGAGAGCTGTAGGTTGCATTTGAATGAACCATATCAGTAAAATCTCACATCATCCCGGCGCCGAGGGTGGATGTGAAACCTACAACCAGCTGCAGAATGAATCCACCACCCAGCATCACCCGTCCATCCTCACCTGCTCTGGGAGGGACAGGCACGAGGGTTGTTGCAGCTTGTCACAATCTTGAAATGAAGCGGATGGTCTGTGCCAACTGTCAAGTCCACTGACTGCACATTACGTAATAATAGTCTTGTTATGACCTGCCCTGGACCCAGGACAGACAGGATCCCTGCCCTGTAATCTGGCTGGACGAAGACAACATACTGACACCACCACCAGAGGGCGCTATGAGACCGTCTATAACCAAGGACCCAACTGTTAAGCTGACCCTAAGGGCGCAAGGGGTGCAGGGAAGCGTTGCTTTACTGCTGGGTGGTTTGAGAATGGTCTGTGGAGGACCAGGGGCCAGGTCTAGGTCTGAACCGCCACCTGAATCTTGAGTAAAGTCATTTCAGTAACCTGTGCTTCAGCATCGTCTATAAACTAAGAGGTGCCGACGTTTATGTGCATCTCAACCAACCAATCAATTCATGAGCCTCTGTTGGCCTGTGTTGGATGTGTGTAGGCCCCATGATAAATTCAAGGCAGTGACAAGGTGACTGCCCATTCTAGGGGGAAAATGCCACGGGTACAGGAAGATTGGGGGGCAGTAAGTTCGGGTGCCCGGCTGTCCCAGTTGGCCCACGCATGGGGCGTCCTCCAGGATATGGGACTCTCAGGATAAAACCAGGAAAGTTCGTGGCAAAGCGGGATGACTGTTCACCCTACATTAAGGAGAACAATGTAGTTGGAAGGATGGATCGATGTAATGTAAGAGTGGAAACTCGGTGAAAACAGCTTTAAAAAAACCTACCTCCCCTTAGTCTAACTCTGAGACCGTCTGCAGGTGTCTGTCACCTTCTTTGAGAATCCCTTGCTGCTCCCCCTAAAGTGAATTAGACCCCTTACTCTGTGGGTTCCAGGCATATCACCAGATTGTTTTATAAAAGCATATTATACTGATCTATATTTATCATTTTAACAAGTTGACGTGGCTGCCTTCAGAACAAGACCATTAACTCTTTGAGAGTAAGAACTGTGCTTTGCACACGAAGATTATTTAAGTTTATCTGGATATGAATTTTGTATCTGTTATCCTGCCTTGTCAATAACGGTACCACGGCTAACGATTCATCATTACATACCACCATATCATTCCAATGTGAAGATGTTCACATTTTTACAACACTCAAAACTCTAAGTATGTACTTAAAGCTTATATAAGTCTTAGGATACAGACCCAGTAAAATACATTCGTATCTGAGTTTCTAATTGGGGCAACATGCTTTTAAAAGACCAGTGACTTACTATTCCACGAACAACGTGACTGTTGTCTGCTGCTTGGAACGAAACGGAAAATCACGGAAGAAAGCTTTTCCTGGAATTTCCGAGTAACATACCAACTTGCATTATTTAGAACTAATACTTTGACCTCTATTCACTAACAAGGGTTGCAATTCAATCAGTGGTTTTGTAGCAAGTCTTGTAAATTGTGGGAGCTCAGCCAGAGATATTTATGAACAGAACTACAAGAAAGAATTTTAGATGGGAATATTGTGAAATCCATTGTCTAGCAGCTGGATTCTGGATTGTTTGAACTTTAGAAGGGAACATTTCTTCTCATTCGTCATGAGAATTCTCTGAAAACAACCATGACCAGTCATTTTTAAATAAGAACTTGAATTTGAAATTCAGGAATACATACCGGGCTGATGTACAAACGAGGTTTTCGTTACATGTTCGGGTAAATGATAGGAAATGTGACACTGGAAGCAAACACTGAAATCTGGATGCTAAAGGGGTGAAAGCACAGAGCCTGGAATCACAGCATGGCAGAATATGGCCTCAGGGAACGTCCAGCTCCTAACCATAAAGATGAGGACCCCTGGTCAAGCTACGACAGGTGAAAGCACTGGGCAGCAGGGGACGTACTGGCCAAGCCCCAGGGTCACCCTAGCCCTCCTCCTTTCCCGCCAGACCTCAGCGGTTAGCCTAAGAGATTAGACTGTGCATCTCGACAATCCTGGTCTGGCCCCCCGCCACCAGTGCGTCCACCTGGAAGGCTTCCCTGACAAGTCCCCTGTCCTGCGGTCTAACTCACCCCCCATTCAGCCGCAGTGTCCTTCCCAGAGTGCAGACGGACAGGTGCCACTTCATCGAGGGATGCTGGCTGCCTCCAGACCTCAGAAGTGTCACGTCTCAGCCCAGCATGCCACACCTTTCCCTCTAGGGATGCCGAGTGACTTACAGCCACTGTCCCTCGTACTGCGATGCTCTGGGCCGTTTCCTCACTGGCTCTCAGAGCCTTTCGCAGACATTCTTGTCTCTCTGTATTAGGGGACCACGGTCCCCAGGCTCCCCTGACCAATGGCTCCCGGTCAGGTTGGCCAGTGGGAAGCACGGGCGGGAGACGCCGTGTGCGGGAAGAAGGGAGATGACGGGGCATCCCCTCTGCCTGGGCCGCTGCTGGGGCTCGTCCAGAAGCTGCTGTGCCCCTCCTTAGCTGCCACTCCTGCTGGGGTCCCTGCCGGTCCTCGCTCCTGTGCGGGGGGGTGGGGCACTGGCACCTGGCCCCCCCCTTTCTCTCCAGCCTCGGGAGACAGCACCTTCCTGCTACTGTCCATCTGAGCTCTTCTGGCTTCTCTCGTTTCTCAGCTGAGCAAAATCATCCCTCAGTTAGGGTCTCTTTGGAACGTCTAGAGATGCTTCTCTTTTCCTGACGGATAAACATGCGCCCCGCCTGTCTCTAACTCAGATCAGCTCTTCCCTGGAGGCTCTCTCTCCTTCCTCCCCAACTCAGATGCCCGTCCTCTGTGGGCTCCTGTGGGAGCTGCTGTTTCAACACTTGCCACGGTGCTCTGCAACTCTGGTCTCTCTGTCTGCTCTCTCCATGTAACTCCGGTGAGGTTAAAAAGTTCTTTGAAGGCAGAGACCAGGTCTTTTTGAACTCTGCATCCTCTGCTCCAGCCAGTGACTAATGAAGGATGGGAACCCCCTCCTCTTGCACATCCAGGGCCGGATCCTCCTCAGCTGTGAGGCTGGCCTGTGCATTGTAGGATGTTCAGCACTGCCATTTGCTGAGCCTGCCCGTTTTATCCTCCCCTTTCCCTTCCTGGTAGGTCCTTTCCTTCTCTTAGTCATTCCAAAATCTTTCCCAGAACCTTGCTGGAATCAAGACTCTGACTGGGAGCTCAAATTCTAGCATCCACACTTTATGAACAGGTTGTATTCTAAAGGGTTACTTACGGGCAATCTATTTCCCCATAGACTCTGTCCACCAAACTACATTTAACCGATAATATAGTGAATTTAACCATAATTTATAACATTTCCATAGGAAAATGCATCTAAGATTCAATGGTGGGTTCTAGTTCCAAGGATGAAGTTCCTTTCCCCACTGCCCGGTCCTTAATACAGAACCCTCTCCCTCTCCCTTTCGACCCCGGTGTCCACATCTCAAAGGAAGACTGTCCTTCCCCCATGGACGTGGCATCCTTGGGGCCTCTCCAGGTGAAGACGGGGGAGGATGCTTCAACAGAGCAGAGCTCTGCCTTCATTTAAATACCCAATCATTTAAGTGTCTAAAACTGAAAGTATACATAAAACCGTAGCTCGGACAAGACTGGGTCACTGTATCTCTGGGAAGGGTGTCGATTCTATACAAGGTGTGACGGGCTGGCTGGCCTTATCTGGGTTACTAGGCTAAACCGCATTCCTGCACGTGAGAATGGGGTTTCCCAGTAGGGAATGGATGTTTGCTTTGTCAATTCTGAGGGTCTGCAAAGGCAGGCCTTAGGCCAAAGAGAGGAAAACCTTCCTTTGGTCTCTGAAGTCAGGGGTGGGCAGGTCTAGCCAGGCGTGCTAGGGTAGGTCTGCACCTGAGCTGTGCTTCCTGGCCGTGACCTCAACGCTCAGCGGAGTGCCAGCCTCTGAACCCCGCGTCCTGCCCCCCACTCTAAACCCCGGGGTTCCTGCACCTGTTCCCCAGCCCCCATCCTTCTCACGGTAAGTCTGCAGCAGTAACCTCCCAAGTTCTCGGTGAGGACTACGTCATGCCAGCAGCCAATGCCACAAAGGATGTCACCACAGCAACGGGGCTCCCCCCTGCACTGACGGTTCAGAGTAAAGAAAGTTTTCCAGATGGGTGGCCCTAATCTTGAAGGCACTTTGAAGGTCACTGGAGCAAAAGCAACGTTTCTGCTTGCGAGAGGCCGTTTAGCGGAAATCTGGAGCTGGGCGTCCCTGGGCTCACCCCGCAGGCTGCACGCAGGCTCCAACAATCAACACAGCTTGTATACCCAGCATTTGGTAAAAACCATTTATAAGGGTATATATGTTGGTGGTGTGTTTTCCCTGAACTTACGTTACCGCTCAAGGTTTTTGGTTTTGTCTTTTTGCATAAAATGTCTTTCTGGGCATAGAACCCCAGTTGATAACACTGCCTTTTGGAGGAAACAAGATCAGCCTTCCACTCCGTTTCCATCCAATTGGGTCTCAGTTTAGGGGGTGTGGGAGCAGCACGTCCTGCCATCACTACGGACAGGGGTCCAGAGAACACCCTCCCCTGCTCTGTTCAGTCTGCATCCCGCACCCTCACGCTGTTCACAGCAAAGCAGCTGCTGAAATGCCTTGTTTGTCGAATTTAAACGTCGTCCTCGAACCGAACTGACGTCTGGCTGTCGTTTTACAGACGTCATCCCGCAGGAGGCACCCCGGGTACCACCGGGAATGGAGCAGTGGCAACCAGCAGGCACCCGCACCCGGGGGGGGGCCGCCCCACAGGAGCTGCGCTGGGGCCACTCTGTTCGAGGAGGGGCTGTTGTGACGAGCCCGCCCCAGGGGACATCAGTGGCCCCTCTGAGGCTTGAAGAAGGGATGCTGAGGGCCTCAGACACTGTGCTCGAGCACAAAGGAGACCTCCTCTACTCAGGGGGCCCCGGCCTCTCTCGCCTGTGGCTCAGAGGGCCAACCGGCCCCCAGGGCGAGGAAACCTTGGTGGAGGAAAACGCCACACGCATCTCAGGCCCTCGCTCAGTGCCAACTTCTCAGCTCACGTTTGTCCTTCGAAAAGGGACTCGCAGGCAGCTCAGGAGAGCTCCTCGGCAGCCTCGGGGTTTTACCATTCTCTCTACGACAAAGACTTGGGCCAGAAGCTTCCATGGGATCGTATGGTCCGCTCCAGCGCTCGGCTTCTTTGCCAAGGGCCCCTGCTACAGGAAGGGCACCACTCCCGGGGTTGCGCACACCAAGCTCTCACTGGACAGTGATAGGTGACACCCCTCCTGTGTCCACTCTCTCTACTAGCTCACCCCCTACTAGTGCAGGAGACAGGCCGTGCGACGTGCTCCGTCCCGTAGACGCAGCCCGCGAGCATCTTCCTCTCCTCCCAGGGTCAGCTCTGACCTCCGCCCCCGCCTGTCCCCCTAACCCGCGGGCTCTCACACCCCCACCCTCAGCCAGCCTCCAGCTCTGCCCGTGGGGACACTGGCCACCAGGTGGCTCCGTCCCACTCCCAGCCCCGTTCACCCGACGGGATGCTTCTAGCTCTCTCATGTCAGAAGCTTCTGGAAGCCCAACGGAAGACAGGAGCATGTGTCAGACTCAGGAAAACCCCGGCATCACACCCCACTGACACAGCTCCCTTGCCACAAAGCTTAATAAGGTTCTAAATATGTCAGATGCTCGGAGGACCTGACATGAAACGAGCATTATATTCTGTCTTTCATGAAAAGTTCAAAACCAGTCTAGGTGCTAAAAAAACTCAAGAATGACAAAGACGGAACTATCTTGAACCTAAAATAAGGAGAGTGGAGGAGGGGGGGATATGAGCAAGGTGGGGGGACTCCCCAGGAGGCTCGGGGAAGGTGAGCCCCAGGCGACCAGGAAAGGACACAGGTCTGCTCCCCGCCCCGCCCCCAAGAGCCGCTGCAAAGGACCCAGTGACCACAGACAAAGCCAGGCGCGTTCCTCGGTAAGACCAGCCTCAGAGAGTTAGGGGGTCCCCGGGCCGGGGTAACAGGATCCCAACACCCCTGAGAGCACCTCACAGGTTTTCAGGAGAAGTAAATGCATCCTAAACAGAATATTTTCATTGGAATATCAGTCCCGCTCGTAACAGGACACCTCTCCCTGTAAAGCATAAGTTTTATCGTTATAGGTTAATGTGAAAAAGGTAAACAGGAAATGGAATTCTACATCAAATTTATAGATCAAAAAGAAGCGCGATACTTCTCCGTTGGAAATTCAATGGACGTAAGCCTCTTACAGGCGAATCTGGACTGAGGCAACAGCAGCATCTCCCACGGGGTCCATGGGGGTGCAGAAAAGGCCCCACCTGCACAGGTCACTGCTTTGTGGTCCAAGATCGGAGCTCCTCCTCCACCCTCCAGCCAGCCTGCCGGGTCAAAGGTCACTGCCAGCCCGCAATGAAGGCCCGGAGAAGGGATGTCTAAACGTGGATGTGGGGGAAATGCCATTATTTCATTTTTAAACTAGTTCTATCTTTTCTCCCTACAGATGGATAATATATGCTTCAGGACTCCTTTCAACCCTGACTATGACTTGTAAGTAACCGACATCTCCAACTGGGACGCGTGGTATTCTAGATGTCAATGTAGAAGTCCACGGTTCAGAACTTAAAACACATTTTCTTGTAAGAGTCTGTCATCTGCTCAAGCCCCTTAATTCCTAATGTAAATAAACTATGTTACCAATAGTAAGGAATGTGCTCGCTATAGTAATGATCGTTAATTATTAGTGTATTATACTCAATCCATAATAGGAATTAATAAAAAGAGGAACCTGATCTCTTTGGCTTAGGGGTCGTATGGTCGCAGAAGTAGAAGAAGGATGGGAAAGCCCCTCTGTGGTACTGGGAACAGGTGGGCTGTCCTTGGACTCCTCACATGTCCCCTGCAAAAAAAACACCCTGCCCAAGTCTGCTGGTTCATTTCTTTGCTAACAGTCGTTTCAGAACTGTAATGATACAGCAGTCCCCGTCATCCCTCCTAGACCGAACGCTCTGATGCAAGAAACTGTGCTTTGGCAGAAATCTCTCCTCACTGCTTCCGGGCGGGGACACAAGCAGCTCAGGGCCACGTGCAGGCAATGGCATCACCTGAGTGCAGAGGATTAGAAAGCGGCACCGGTGGCTTCCATTTCAGTGGACTTCCTGCGGCTTGTTCTGAAACTTCATCTCGTAACAAGAAAGAACCTCATGTGAGGCACCATCATCCGTTCCTTCAATCATTCCAGGAGGTTCCCCTGATCCCTCCTGTCTGACTGGTGTCGGGACAGACAGAGGAGGAGGGAGGGGAACAGCAGACACCGTCTCAGCCACCACAGACCTTTATCCCACTGGGGAGACACACGATTAAACAAGCAATGAAGTCTGCATCGTTATGACACCTGGACGGGCTCCTTCAGAAGTGGCATCAGTGCCAGAACTGAAGCTGATGGAAGGTGGGAGCACCTGACAAAGGTCCGCATTTGACTTTGCTGACTTGACCTCGACAAGAACCGTCTTTCCGTCTTTCATTCCCTCGCCCCACGCCTTAAGTGTGACAACTGAGTTTCAACCAATCTTCTAAAATTAGAAATTAAATGAAGTCAAAGCCCCTGTCCTCCGGAGACAACTGAGAACATAACTGGGTTTTAAAAGAGAAACAGGAACGGGGGCCTTTACGACAATTACTGTTGATGTTTTTGTGATCACACTGCATTTTCAAGCTGAATTCCTAAGTCTGCCTTGGCCCTAAGGATAGCTCCTGATCCCCTCGGTTAGGGTTGGGACATTTCTCACTGAGTCTATCGCTGTCATTACGGGTCCCTGCGTGTGTGCTGAGAGCTCACCGGTACTGACGCCAAGGTCCACACAGGCCTGTTCTGCAGGAGATTGTAATCTTGTCCAGAAAACAAGAAAAACATCATCAGAGATTCCTATTTTCTGGGAATACTGCGTTTTCCACATAATTTTGTAAAACTTCAGGTTAAAAACCCCCCTATATCCAGTCTTCAACGAAAAGTGTGTATTCATGTTGAGACTCCTGCTTGCCTTCAAACTAAACCAAGCACACGAATTTCTGAAATTTCTAATTTTCTTCTCTCTCTACACTTAGAAACAGCCTTCTTTGGATGGCTAGTTAAAAACTACTTAATAAATGGAATATTTAGGTGTTTCTTTTGGCCGAGGGGCTGCACGAGAGACTTGCTGAGAAACCAGGACACATGGACTAATAAGGAAGTTTGGGACCCTCTGGACCAGGGTCGAACCTGCTCGCGGCAGAGAGCAGCCTGGACGGCACCTCCCCCGACGGGGCCTTCAGGACTGCTTCTGGGAGTGGCTCACTCAGAAACATGCATGTGTCCTTGAGGACGGGCCCGTTCTCATCGTCCTTCGCGTCCACGTGGACACAGCATGTCTGGCAGCTATCAGCAGCTCAATGAATATCTGATGAAACATCCAGGGCCTCCGTGTAAACACTGAGTCCGGATGCCTTCAAAGTAACCTTACCCTGCGGGAGAGACTGCCAGGTCCTTCTCCTGAAGTAACTGGGCACTGTTAACATCCAAAAAAAAATCCTTCTGGCTTCTTTTTCCACCTCTCTACCAAGAGAAATGAGAAATAAGTCTGAAACTTGGAGGGGGCCACTGAATTTAAGTGGCAAACAATTCCCTATCCCAATTCTCGCCTTTCGGAACTGGCCCTGGAGTGAAGGAAAGGCCCCACGTTACTGAGATCAGGCTCTTCCAACACACGTGACTGTCACACACTGGTCACACACGGAGACCCACACAGGGACCCATGGCCCATCCTTGACAACGGAATTCAGGGAAACCACGCAAAGGGCCAGGGAAGTCTGTCCTTTGCTGAATCTGACACCCGACTCGTCACCAAAACAGACAATGAAGCGAAGCTCGTGTCTCTGTGATGAACTGAGAAAAAGGTGGAAAAAGCTGCAGTATTGGCATGGCTTCCTTTCCTGCTGAGGGATGAGGATGGCCAGGCACCCATCTACATCCTGCCCAGAAGGGCCCCCTGCAAAGAGCCAACTCCACACGTGTGCTCTTCGGAACCCTCACAGAATAAACCCGTGCGTGACTCTAGGGGCCGTTTACTAACTCCTAAATGAGTGAGGGTTTACGACTCCCTTCTCAGCTACTCCACGGCCAGAGTGGACACGCTCGGGGGTGCTTTAGCTCACAAAACTGGTGGAGTCCCTACGCTGTTCTCGCCTCCGGCGCGGGGCTTTGTCACCTTTGCGCATGAAAATCTCTGCTGTCCAGTCATTAGAGGTGTAAGTGGAGACGCAGAACAAAAGACAAAACCGGTCTAATGAGAGCTGTCAGGGTCCCCCCCTGTGTCTTCTGACAGGAATAGCAGCTCTGTTGTCTGTTACTTTGCGAGATACTTCCTCCTACTCCCTTCAGGTATTAAACCCCAATTTTAACTTTCTTCCTCAATTTGCACACACAGAGTCACAGCAGCATTCTAATATTGTACCTCAAAGTACAGGTGAGGCTAAAATACAGGAACTTATTAGGTCTCTGATGGAGGCCAGTGCTGGGTGGGGTGGGGGGGCGTCTATGGACAGTGCTGGCTGCACACCCGCCGGCCCAGGACTGGGCTCTCCGAGCTTGCTGGCTGGGTGCCCCGTCCGCTCGGGTGCAGAAGAGACACTTGTCCCCGGGCTGGTCTCAAGAACGTGCTGTTCCCTGTGGGACCAGCACCCCTTTATGATCATGGGCAAAATATTGACGGCTGTTGGCCACCTATTTAGGGTGACTGTGCCGCTTTACAACCAAAAGAGGGCTTGGGGGCCCCGTCAAAGGAAGATCAAACTCTTCTCCACAGTGCAATTATTCACGTCCTTCTGAAACTGAGTCCTGGAAGAATTAAGAAACAAACTTGCAAACACACAGCAAAGTGATTGTCTTTTAAAAGGAAGAATACACTCAGATGTAGCAAAGAATATAGGAGTCAAGTATTATAGAGTTACTTATTGTAATTGTATAAAAATAAATGTTACTACAACATGGACAGCCTTCGAAAGCTCAATGAAGCCTTAAGGGGCAAAGTGAAGGCAGACAGCACGGAGATGGCATGCTGTCGGGTTCTGGCGACACTGAGGGGTCCCGGAAGGGTGACTCTACCCAGCAAGTCGAGGGCTGTAGCCGGGGGCTGCGGAGGAAACAAGCAGTGACTAAACATGGCCACGAGGCTTCTTCTGGGGACGATGGTTGCTCAGTTCTGTAAAACTTACTAAAAATAACTGAATCGTACAATTGCAGTGAGTGAATTTTATGGTATGTAGACTATATCAGTAAGGCTGTTAAAAGCACAAAGTTGATGATATTAAGCATAATGGCCTCGGGCATAGTCTAATAAACATTCTGAAGAGGATTTAGACACATAATTCAAGGCAAAGCGTGTATTTACTCTAAGTACCCAGAGCACGTATTTCGGTCAAAAAAGCCACAGTGACTTCCCGAGTCCCCAGCTTGGAAGACTCACAGGTTTCCGTCCTCGTCACCAACGGCCTCAGGAAAGGCCTTCTCTCCTGACGGTGCTTGCAACACTCTTCTCAGGGGCTTTAAAACGAAGATTTTGATTGCTCAGTGTCTGCCTGTGTGGACTTCCTAAATTACACAGGAGAGCGACCTCCCTTCCTGTGACCTTCCTGTGACCAGCAGCGAAGAAGCCACGAGAGAGACCCTCACAGCAAAGCGACCAAGAGCTCTCAAAACCGGGTGTGAGCCAATGCTTCTCCTCTGAAAGCCAGGCTCCCGGGCCGGCGGCCCCTCCGGGCGTGCGCGCAAGAGGGACCATCTCCCTGGGCATCGAGAGGGGCTGTCCGCGTGGGCGCCGGGGCCCGGACGGCGGGGCTGCTGCGTTTCAGCTGATGCGACCCCACCCTCAACCCCCGCCCCGCTAAGCAGGAGCATTCAGCACGTCTGTCCACGTCCCAGGCCCTCCTGGGCAGCTCCACGCGTGACATCGGTGACAGGCTGAAAACTAGTCCCGTAAACCCAGCAGCCCCCAGGGCTCCCCCACCTCCACCGTCTGCTGCTCTGCGGTTTGTTTTCCATTTTAAAAGACTTCATCCCCATCTTCATGCTCGGGGCTCCATCCAGCCCCTGTTTCCCCCTTCTTCCCCTCCCGCGGCCCCTCCTCTTGGGGACCACAGCGTCTCCCAGCCTCCTGGTCCTGTTCCTAGTTCTTCAGCCGTCTTCACAGACGGGATTTCCGAGAGTTGGAAGCGATAAAGAGCTTTGTCCGATGTCTCATTTTACCCAAGAGAACAAACCGAAATAGCTGACACGTTTATAGCAGTTTTATTCACAGTCGCCAAAACTTGCAAACAATCAAGATGATCTTCAGGGGGTGACTAGAGGAATGAATTGCGGTGCATCCAGATGACAGAATAGTATTCAGTGCTAAAAAGAGCGGCGCTACCAGCCATTTGGGAAAAAAACATGGAGAAACCCTCAAAGCGTGAAGCTAAATGAAAGAAGCCAATGCAAACAAGCCACATACTGGCGAGTCCCAACCATACGACATCCTGGGGAGGGCACAGCACAGAGACCATGAACACGTCAGTGGCTCCCAGGGCCTGAGGGGAGGGAGGGAGGGACAGGCAGAGCACAGAGGATGTTTCAGACGGTGAAACCACTCTGTGTGATGCTGTCATGGTGGATACTTGTCACTATGCACTCGTGCAGACTCAGAATGGACAACCCCAAGAGTGAACCCTAATGTCAGCAAACCGTGGACCCTGGGTGATGACAAGGTGTCAGTGTCAGCTTGCAGATGGAACAGCTGTGCCAGGCCGATGTGAGATGTCACCATCAGGGAGAAACCGTATGTCAGGCCGAGGGGTATTTGAGAACACCGGACTTGCTGATCAATTTTTCTGTAAACCTAAAAGCACTCTAAAAAAGAGTCTAAATTTAAAACATAAAGAAACAAAGAGCTGCTTAGTAAGTGGGACGGTCAAGCCAGTGACACAGACCCTTACTACCTGAGAGCTTTGCGTACGACGCAGAGGCCCCGCTCATCCAGGCAGGCGCCCAGACACCTGCCCACTGAGTCGGTGATCAGGCACAAGGTCTTGTAAGGGGAGAACCAGGACCACCGCATCACCAAGACTCAAGAACCGTCATCAACGTCCAAACTCTGTGCGTGTCCCCCCGACCTGCTGACTGTAACGTTCACACGAAAGAGCAAGGGTTGGGGTACCTGCCATATTCTGGGTGGAGGGGGACAGGGAGGGGCCAGGTCAAGAGCCTCGATTTTATCACAAGGTTAAAGCTGGGTTATTACACGAAACCGAGCATTTTAATTGCAGAAGTGAGTAGTTTGTTTAAACTGGAAGTGACTGTGAGATTTTATGACCCACAGGTGACAGGGAGAGTCAGGGGACCTAGCTGGGTTTTCATGGAGGAGAGAAGCACAGAATTAATTCACAGGCCCCATGGGCAGCAGGAAAAACAACAGCCTTATAGTCACGTCTCATACGTTATGCTTGTTCAACTAGGAAATTATAAAGAATAAAGTATTCCTGAGGAGTATTTATCTGTGTGGAAAACCAGTAATGAAAAGCTAAGGAGTGATAAGCCCAAAATTCAGAGTGATGGTTACCTCTCAGGAGGGGTTGTTAAACTTATACATGTTACAAAGATTCTTTGTATAAGTTAAATATTTAATGAGGTCATCTTTTGGAAGATATACCAGTGTTAGAAGGATGAGTCAGCAAATACTAATAAGAATAACCTATAGGGCTTCCCTGGTGGCGCAGTGGTTGAGAGTCTGCCTGCCGATGCAGGGGACGCGGGTTCGTGCCCTGGGCCGGGAAGATCCCACATGCCGCGGAGCGGCTGGGCCCGTGAGCCATGGCCGCTGAGCCTGCGCATCCAGAGCCTGTGCTCCGCAACGGGAGAGGCCACAGCAGTGAGAGGCCCTCAAAAAAACAAAAAAAACAAAACATATAATCTAATAGGACTAAGTAGCTGTACCAATCACTTGGCATCAGACAGACCTGTGTTCAAATTCCTACTGCAGATTCAACAGCCATACAGCCCTGAACAAGTGACATAGTTCCCCCATCTAGAAAAAGGGGCAAAATAATGGTATTCTTCAAGTTGGAGTTGGGTTAAATAGCAAAATGCCTGTTGAAGAGCTCAGAGGAGTTGGGCAAAGAGAGTAACCGCTCCCATTCAGATCACTGACCACGTGCCAGGAGCCCTGGGAAGTACCTTACAGGCACAATCCCACTGAATTATCTCAAGGTCATATAGTAATAAACAAAGGAGATAGGATTTGAACCCATAGATAGTCTGACTCCGGTGCTAGGCCAGTAACCATCATGCTACTCTTTGTCTGATAAAACTCCTATATTATTATTAATGGTGTTGCTTACCATCATAACTATTCATGGTTTAAAAAAATTAGGTTTAAAAATTACCTATACGTGGTTAAGATGGGACTACTTGACACAAAGAACCCAAAGGTGTAGAAAGCCGGGTGGCCACTGTGATCCGACATTGTCACGCGACTCTCAGAAATTCCAGTACGTTCAACTCCACGCACAGGATAGGAACCGAGCTCGATCAAAGAGGCAACGGTCTTTCCCAGCCCTCCCCTAACCCGTACCCTGGCCAGTTAACCTGGGATAATACATCCAGTTCTAAGCACCACATCTGAAAAGAACAGACACACTGCAGATCGGTTTGGACAATGACCTGGTACCCACGTCCTTTCACAAACAGTAGAAGGATCCTGGGATACTCAGCTTTTAACACAAATTTTAGGGATTTTCCTAGGGAAGAAGTACAGATTTGCTCACGTGTGCACCCTCTGGGAGAATCAGTGCATAGAATATGGTTGCTTTCCTTCTGGAACAAAGAATTTAGGAACAATCAAGGAATCGGGAACATGCGTCTAGCCCCCAGGACGGCCCAGCGGCCACAGACCGCAGAGGGCCTGGGGGCTGGATGCATCACCTCTGAGGTTTCCTCCACCTTTACGGTTTTGTGATCCTGAAAATACGTACATCTCCTAAGATACAATCCTTCCATAAACTGCAGCCAGGGCCCTCTGGGGAGGGCGCCGCCCACCGCACACGCCCTCGGGTCATCACTTGGTTAAACCTCTTCTGACTGTGCTGAGCCTCCGTCACCTCCCAGTGTCCACATCCTCGTGACCACAGGTGGGACAGGCCACACAACTCCGGGCTTTGCAGAGCAAGGACAAGAAGAGACTGGAACAAATGCACCTGCTCACTTGCTGAACCAGACGTCCAGTTTTAAGTTCCCGCAAGACTTAACTTAGGAAACCGGCATGAACTGAGCTGCCCCAAGAATGAGACAAGCACGATGCTTCCACGGTGCCCCCAGACCCCACTTCAGCAGACTTAACCGGGCATCGAACCACACGCCCAGGCCCCGGTGGGAGACGCCTGCAACGCTGTTACTGAGTCTAAAGGATTTCATGACAAAGGGTTTGAGAGACCGCTAGCCATTTTTTTCTTGTTTCTGGAACAACCAGCAAAGCCATCTGTCTCTGAAATAGGCCTGCTGCTTTATTCCTGAGTCCCTGCCTGTTCGGGGGCAGGGAGGCTGTGAGGACCTGACACTGAGTACAGTCAGTTTAGAAACAAAACAAGTGAAGAGGAGAGGATGGGGTGGGCGAGGGGAGGAGCTGGAAGAACAAGGGCTCTGCTTCCAGGAAACCGAGTACATGTCACTGGGCGGCTTGTCCTCCAGGACGCCCCGTGCACGCCGAGTCCCAGGCATCCTGGTAATTTCAGTGATATTAATGGTCCCTCTCTAATCCTTATACACATTTTAAACATCCGGAAATGGAAACCCAGCAAAGGGTGGCACCTTTCACACCACAGCGGCTCCAACAGGACCACCCAAAGGCCATTTCATTCTCTAGGAGAATGTGCCTTATTTTGACGTGCTATTTTGTGCTGATCTGGTAAGTTACAGATTCATTTGCAGATTATCTGTGGCCAGTAGAGATGCAGATCATTTCTGCCATGCAGAAGAGGTCACGGTGTTACTGCCTGTAAGGCATTAACTGGTCTTGTCTCCAACTTAGCAAACCTTTCAACCTTTCCTGCCAGACGGTCTAATGCTCTGATCCTCAGCGCCGCCACCCCGGCCCCCTGCCCTCACTCACCAGCTAGATGTCTTTCACACAAGCTCACAATGGCTCTGTGGGCTAGTCATGTTTTAACACTTTGAAAATTGTACCTTGATACATTTAAACTATATTGTCACCACTGTCCCATTACTCTTTTCATCTTTATAACCTTCTGCTGAGTCTGTGTTATGTCACAGTTTTTGTCACTGTTATCATATACTCTTAACTGTTTTATAATACAAATATTGTCGATTTTGTAGCAGTTATAATAAAAACAAAAACAACAAAAAGTTTTATCACAAAGTTAAGATTTCTAAATAACCAAGTTCCACTCTTCCAATATATCTGATCACTGCCCACCTACACAGGCAACTGGTTGCTTAGTTCAACCTGGACTCTTTCTCCTCAAACTGGTTCTCTTTTTCTAGATAATCCAGTACTCTAGTCTAATTTAGAAATCATGCCTATTATTGTCTCTTAAAATACGCTGCTTCCTATTCATCTGCCGATTTCTTTAGAGAGCAAATAACATTTATTGAACATTAACCGCCAGACATCGTATCAGACGATCCGTGTGTTTGAACAAACAGGCAAAGAGGAAACCAGAATTGTTTTAAAAATGAGCTGCCGGGCTTCCCTGGCGGTGCAGTGGTTGAGAGTCCGCCTGACGATGCGGGGGACGCGGGTTCGTGCACCGGTCCGGGAAGATCCCACACGCCGCGGAGCGGCTGGGCCCGTGAGCCATGGCCGCTGAGCCTGCGCGTCGGGAGCCTGTGCTCCGCAATGGGAGAGGCCACAACAGTGAGAGGCCCGCGTACCGCAAAAAAAAAAAATGCGCTTTCATCTTTACTTCAGTCTTTAAAAGCCATGACCCCGCGTGGTGATCCTCAAAACTCCCACCTCCTTTTCGTGATTGTCTACCCGCTAAGTGCCTTCCGTCTTTCTCTCGCACTTTCCTGCGCTGCTATTATTGATGTTATAGTGCAGTGTGGTACATGGACCTGCTTTCTACCCGCTAGGTGCCTTCCGTCTTTCTCTCGCACTTTCCTGCGCTGCTATTATTGATGTCATAGTGCAGTGCGGTACATGCACCTGCTTCGCTTCTAGAGCTTTTGGAAATGTCCCTCTGCTCTGCTCACCCTCCCGATTCCACACCGGATGCCCCCACGGATGCAAGATCCGTGCAGTCTGGTCGCTCGTTTCTGCTCCACGCGCAGCTCTAATTACCTTCATTTCACCCAGAGGACAGTGGGTCCTGGGACTCACAGGGGGTCCAGGGCTCCCAGCAGGAGGCCCGAGCTGGGCACTGACAGGAGGGCAGCCTGACCTTCTCTCTTCTCCACACCACACTGCCTCTCAGCACGGTCCCGGTTCCAGAAATTTCCAATAAGAACTTAACCATGCCTGATCCCTTGGGGGAAGCAAAGGGATGCTTAGAACGAGCAGGTCGCTTGACGGAAGTCACAGAGCCAGCATGAGAACTTGGAACACAAACTCAGGTCCTTTCAGCTGTGAACTGTCATCTTCAATGACTTAGTCACGAATATTTAAGCCCCCGGCCCCCACATCTCCTCCACAGCACCCCTGCGTCGTTTTCATTTCATGTTGACTTGATTTCTTCTATCAGATCTTAATGATGTTTCCTCAAGTACCTTGTAGGACCTTTAAGGACTAACATATACACACTGCTATATATAAAACAGATAACTAGCAAAAACCTACTGTATAGTACAGAGAACTATATTCAGTATGTATTTTGTAATAACCTATAAGGGAAAAGAATCTGAAAAAGAATACACACACACACACACACACACACATATATACACATATATATATAACTGAATCACTTTGCTGTATACCTGAAGCTAACACAATAATGTAAATCAACTATACATCAATTTTAAAAAATCCAGATTAAAAAAAAGAAATCCTTCAAGAAAAAAATTAGGGATAATATCTCTACACTTTTTTATCCCTAGTTCAGCGACCAATAAACATTTATTAAATAAATGAATGGCGCGGAGTAAAAATGTGTTCTGTGTAAACTGGAGCTTTTTTAGTGTGCTGTGGAAAGGCGCAGCTATTTTTATTTGATCTTTTGTTTTTTAAGACTTGGTTTTATAGTAAGATAAATGTCAGTTATCTATTCTGTGACCATCACGAGACAGAATGTAAACTCCGCGACTGTTAAAGACCGGAGTTGACAGCTCGCAGTGACGTTCGCTGGCGAAGGACCTCTTGACGCCAAGCCTTCACCCCGTTGGAGCGAGTGTGTCTTCCAGCTCACCATTGTTACGGGGGCTTCACGGAAAACATCGGAGAGGTACTGACCATGACACCCCCTCACCACATTTGAGTAACACAGGAAGCTCTTGGAAATATTACCCCAGACCCCTTTAGGTGTCTTGAAAACCCTGCATGAAATTAAGTACCGCCACTTTAGTTGAATTTCTTGGCACCAAGAAATTAAATTCAAATGCAAACGGAGGCGATAAAATTAAGTTGCAGTTTCCCCTATACAGTGGGGATAATATAGAATATTATAGGGGATAATATATATAATATAGGGGATAATAATATAGGGGATAATAATAATATAGGGGATAATATATAGGGGATAATATAATAGGGGATAATAATAATAATATAGGGGATAATATAATCATTCAGATAATACAGAAAATAATTAATTTTCAATATTTGCATTAAAGAAGACACAAAATTTACAAATTATCACAATACCTCAGGACACAGCCCCGGTCCTACAGAGAGCTACTTGACATTAATCCAAAATATCATGTAAGCTAACACAGTCAGCCTTTCTCCTTAAACCTTTCTGGCCAACTTGTTAACAGGTGTTAATATGTACCTACATTAACCAATTTAACTTCTCCCACGGTCCCCCCTATCCCCAGGGAAGTGAAACTAGATATTGTTGAAGTGAAACCAACAGGTCAGTTGCTTGGAAGACAAAGAAAGAAAGAGAAACCAAAATCCTAGAAAACCCACCTCACAGATAATCAGTGCCTGAATAATTAGGAGTTTGCTAGAATACCGTATTGTTCTCGACAATAACAAGTGTTGACAAAGATGTGGAGAAATCAGAGCCCTCCTACGCTGCAGCTGGGGATGTAAAATGGCGCAGCCACTTTAGAAAGCAGTTGGGCAGTTCCTCAAATACAAAGTTACCATACGACCCAGCAATTCCACTCCTAGGTATCTACCCAAGAGAATCGCAAACATGTCTACACAAAGACTTGTGCGTGAATGTTTATAGCAACATTATTCCTAAGAGTTAAAAAAGTGGAAACAAACCACATGTCCACCCACTGATGCACGAATAAACCAAATATAATGTACCCGTGGATCTGAATACTATTTGGCCAAAGAAGAAGCACTAATACATGCTACACGTGGATGAACACTGAAAATATTATCCTAAGTGACAGAGGCCAGTCTCGACAGCCCATATACCATGTGATCCCATTTCTATGAAACGTCGAGAACAGGCAAGTCCATGGAGACTGAAAGCAGACCAGTGGTTGCCAGAGGCTGGCGCTGGAGGGAGGGGATGGGGAAACTTTCAGAAAGCTACACTGCCTTCTTCCCACAAATTTAGCCGTAATTCACCCTTACAAGGTGCACTGGTTTACCTCCTGCTCCAACAGGCAAACATCTTGCAGCTGTCCTTGGACAGTACAGACGAAATCATTGACTCACACCCAGCCGGTGAAGTCAAGACTCCACATACCTTAAGCAGGTAGAATTTTTAAACAGCATACAAGTGATTCGGCCACGGAAGAAACCCAACTTAGCACAGTGGCCAACTCAGTCTGAATATCACCGATGCAGTCATCAAAGGACCACAGTTCGAAAACGGTCACAGGTTAAGAAGACGTGAAGTAACTGTCTTTTCAAAAGTCACGTGAGGGGGAGGTTGGAAGAAAAATCAGCGATCCAACGCCACGGTCTGTGAACGACTCAGATGTCCACAGGAAACAACTACCGCAATATCAACAGCCGCGTCCCCCCGCCGGCCACGTCCCGACTCTCGCAGGGCTGCTCCGCCTCCAGCAAAGGGCCCGGACTCTCCTCTCCAGGTCCTGCCCTGCTCTTGCAGGCCAGAAGGGAAAGAGAAATCTCAGCGTGATGTTAGCTACGTGAGCTTTCCTTTCTGTTCTTTAAAAAAAAAAAAT
Organism: Stenella coeruleoalba; assembly: GCF_951394435.1. Lineage (NCBI taxonomy): Eukaryota > Metazoa > Chordata > Mammalia > Artiodactyla > Delphinidae > Stenella > Stenella coeruleoalba. Next base: position 3,004,974 of record NC_137164.1, read on the forward strand.
CCTGTTCTGAACGACAAAAGTTCAGGACACCTAGACATGCACATTTAAACCACCGCGTCTACGGGCACTCGCCCGACATAACGGGCATTTCAGCTCCATGTACAACTGGGGTCTCACCGCTCTAGAATCTGTTCTTCGAGGACCCTCTCCATGTTCGGGGGAAGCTGCCAGAGCCCACGTAACCAGAGGCAGCGAAGACCCATGAGGCACCGTCAGGGCCTAAAACGTGGGCCTGTAGGTGGGAAGATGGACCAGACGCTCGCACAGCTGAGGCTCCCACGCTCTCTTCTCCAATTCCCGCCCCTCTCCTGTGTTCCTACGGTCCTCAGGACCCCTCCCGTCTGGACTTCTCTCAACAGATCCCCACTCCCTGATGACTCATCTCACCTCACTGCCCGGAATCGCTACGAGGGACCAGGCTGCCTAAGCGCTGCGCATCGCTGTAGCTCCGTCACCCAGCACGCGTCTGCGCGCGGAGCCCTCGACAGAGGACTGTCCGGGGGTGAACTGCTGCACCTTTAACCCTGCCGCTGCCTCGCTGCATTTGGAAACCGCTCTTGCTGCCGACGTGCTACTGCCCAGCACCAATCAAAGTCGCCCTCCTCACCTCCCACCCGACTGCCCTGCAGCCGGGGACGCCGTGACCCCCCACTCTTCTCCAGGCTCCTGGGACGCCCCGGCCGCTGCTCCACCCGGCGCTGCTCCCCGTCTATCCATCTCCTCATCGGCTGCCCTTTGCTCCACAAGGGGATTTCTCCAGCTCCGTGTGCCCCCCCTTCCCTGCTCGGGGATGAACTCTCCTAAGAACCAGGAGCATCTCCACCAGGACCCACGGCCTCTTCTCAGCAGCCCCCGAGACAAGGAAACCTCCAGCATCTCCTGCTCGCGCTGCCCGTCCTCCCCGCTGTCCACACCCATGGCTTGAGGACACCCCACGTCCCCGCCGTGTCCTCACCTGTCTCCCGCCCTCACATCCAGGTCTCTGTGTCCATGTCCACATCCACACCCCCTGCCTCGGGCTGTGCTACTTCTCACCGAAAGCTGTGATCATTTTCCTGCTCTCCATCCATTCCACACCCAATGCCATGTCCTCAGGGAAAGGTCCTACAGTGTGTCCCCAGTCACAGCCAGCACCTTCCACACTCCCGTCCCTTCCTGGGTCGAAAGTCAACCTCCCCAGCCTGGTCCTCAGGCCCTCATCGTTCACAGCCGCCCTGACTCACACCGACTTTCATAAACCGTAAGGAACTCCCAGGACGTGTGAGGCTCCGAGCCGGGTGTTCAGCGAGCAGCAGGAAGAACAGGACGCTCTCATCCGACCCCGTGCGGACACTCGGGACCTCGGTCCGCCCGCGTCTCCGCAGGTCTGCGCTGTCCCACCCACACGGAGGCCTCTGTGGCCACGGAGCCTCTCAAAATCCCCTGAGACCCGCCTCCCGTGCCTCTCTTCCCCGGCCACACCCTCCGCGCTCCCCGCCGCCCCACCATGCCCCGGCAGTGGGCAGACCAACTCCGTCCCCTGGAGCCCGAGGCAGGGGACACGGCGCTGAGAGCTGGTGGCTGGGCTCTGCCGCCACATCAGACGTGCACAGAACTGGTTCCTGACTCAGAAGAGACCCCGGTGTCCCGGGATGTGCGGAGTGAGTGAACGGCTGCAGCTGAGAGGGAGGAGAGCTCCAGAGCCCCACATGCAGAAGGACGTGCCCTCAGCGCGCTGCGGAGCGGCGGCAGGGCAGAGCCAGGCGGGCAGGTGCACGGCCACCAGGCAGAGCTTCAAGTACGCCGATCGACAGGTCATGGCTGCAGAGAACCAGGAGTACCGAGAAAAGGCCGTCGATTTGAAAATTCGGAGATCACCATTTAACTTGGAGTGTACTTTCACTACCTGGATGACGTACATCAAATTATATCGACGAGAAGTAAACGCAGGGGGAGGAGATGGGTGGCTGTTCTCCACGCCTCTGTCAAACCTCTGTAGCAGGAGGCCGCAGGGACACTGGCAGCACGGCTGGCTAGAACCAGAGGCGGCTGCGGCCACTCAGAAAGGCAGCCACGGAACCCTCGGGGGCCGCAGCGAGCTCAGTGGCCTCTGGACATGGCCCCCGCACACCCTGAGGCCTCAGAAGAAGAGGTCTGGGCTGGCCTGGAACTCTCCCCTTTCTTGGGACAGTGAAGGAATTCATGCGTCTGAAAGCCTGGACGCCTGTGACCAGTGACAGCACAGGTGACGCTGCTCTGAAAAAAGGAGTTTGCTACCGAAGTGTCACCGTGTGGAGCTCGGCGTCTGCGGGAAGGGCCTCCCGAAGGAAAAGGATTAATACAAAGCTCTTTGTTGATTCTGCTCCGTTTGCACAAACCCGCTCCCACCCACCTGACCCACACCAAGGCCCTTTTAACTGAACAGCAGACGCAGTGTGACTCTGTAGAAACGGAATCGCTTTCTTGATAAATTAGCCAATTAGAACTTCCCCAGGACTCACAGAAGCCAAAGGCACTACGATTTCCTACCCTATCTCTTGGAATTGCTTTCTTTTTCTCTCCATTTGATGGATTTTTTCCAATAGTTCTATTGCCCATTTCAAACAAATTGCCCCGTGGAGCCCTTCGCTCTAAAACCTGTGTTTTCCATGCAGAAAATTAATGTGCCCACTCAATTACTGTGCTTTGCTTTCACCTCCTGAAATTTAAGGCTGCAAGATCCTGAAAGGTAACTTCTCTCTAGCGAGGGGGCTGGGCACAGCGGCCTGACTCAGACCCTGATGCCAACCGAGAATCATTTCTGCTGGAGCCTTAAGTCAGGGCGCGTGGTTGAGCTTCCACCTGGGTGCAGGTCTGGGGCTCTGGGGCACCGGGGCATCACCTTTACTGGGCTGTCGCCGCCGCTCTTGCAACTCGCACGCCCTTCCCTGTCCGAAGGCTGCTTTCGGCCCCTGCACCCGCCGGACATGACCTTGGCATATCCTTGACGTGTCCTCCCCTCCTATCCTCAGTCACACTTCTCGTTTCTCATCACTGGTGAAGCATTGAATTTTCCTGTGGTTACTCCCCAGCTCTCTAATTTTCCACTTTTACTTTGAAATTAACTCCACATCATGTGAGCAGGTAGAGGAAAGAGAACCTTTTATCGTCCACACAGGTAAACTGTCACATCCGTATCTCCCCACTTGGCGGCGGTGATGGTTAATGTCACGTGTCCACTTGGCGGCAGTGATGGTTAATGTCACGTGTCACGTGGTTAATGTCACGTGTCCACTTGGCTGGGCCATGGTGTCAGTTATTTGGTCAAACGCTAGTCTAGATGTTGCTGTGAAGGCACTTTTTAAAAATATGATGAACAGTTAAATCAGGAGACGTTGAGTCAAGCAGATGACAGGACCCTCCACAACGTGGGTGGGCCTCATCCAATCAGTAGGTGGCCTTAAAAGACTGACGTCTACCAAAGAGAAAGGGATTCAGCCTCAAGATTGCCTTCGGGGCAAGACCGCGACATCAGCTCCTGCTAGACTCTCCAGCCTGGCGAGCTGCCCGTAGACTGTGCTGTTGCCAGCCCCGCAACTGTATGAGCTCATTCCTCAAAGCCAGTCAACTTCTGGGTCTCTCTCGCTCTCTCATTTCAGTTCTGTTTCTCTGGAAGAAACTGTTAAATCCAGGTAATCAGAAATTTTCAATAAAATGCCTCATACGATCTCTAAAATGCCATGCCTTGTATGTTAAGACCAATGATCTGCTGAAGGTTTCTGAAATGAGAGCATATTCAAAGACTAGATATGCAGAATTGTCAATAATCATGATGTCAAAAGTGACAGGCTACTAATGGACTCAAAATTGAGGAAGTAAATTATTCCCAGAGGTAAAATCAAAGTCCTAACTTAATTTGGCCCTTGCACATCTCAGTCCCTTAATTCTCTGCATTGGTTTATTTCTTACAGAATGGATTTCCAAGTAGCTTTCGAGTAAATTATAGCCTTGAATCAGAAAAATCTAAATTATAGGCGCCTAAAAAAATCATACTCGTGGCCCAACGTTGCCAATAAATAAAATCCCTTGTGAAAAAAATCTTGCACAGAGCGAGCAATAAAATTTTACCTAGTGCCTGTCATGTGTGCTGGGAACAGTTATAAGCAGAAGCATTTACTGTACATTCTTTGGTCACACAAACTAGCATCTACTCAGCGCCACAAACACACGTCACAGTGAGGTGCTCTGGTCTCCATTATTAGGAAAGGCTTATATTAAGTTACGTAAAGGGGGGAAATGCCCAAATTGGTAATAAATACAATTACAGAGTAGGTCCCCTGGAGAAGCAAAACATAATGTAAAACGAATGCACTTTCGGTACACGCTACCACTTGACCTTAAACTCAGAACAAAAATAAAACAATGGGTTTTCCTTTAACTCCGATCTCCATTAAGATAACGAAAGAACTATTTCATTTTAAAACGGCAGACTGGACCCATCCTACCTTTCCAAGTCTTCAAAAGGCCACCACCGAGGTCACACCACAGTAGGGATGAGTTTATTTTAGGTCCTGGTCGCTCAGCAGGAGAGCTCAGACCATGAAATTATCTGAGCTTTGAACCTTGTCCTGCGCAGAACACAAAAACCCACCAGTGCGATTTGTAGGTTCATGCTGCTGCCCAGCATTAAGTTAATGTATAACAACAATTACACATCAGGGAGAAAAGAAATCAACAAGTTAAATATACACTCCAGAAAAACCTTAACCAGCAACAACAACGAGAATGTGATCATGTTGGCAATGCCGCCGGCCCTATCTGTACTTTTCCCCCTCTTTCCCGTACATGGGAGGGTGCCTGCTTGCGACCAGGCAGTGGGTGTGTGGACAGGTGACAGCTGGGCCCACCTGTGACCCAGTCAACAGGGGCGGTTCTGTTCAGCTGCATGGTTTGGGTTTCAGGACAAAAGCAGTCTGACTATTTGGGTTCGGGTAGAACCAAAAATTCTTCCCAGAGGATTTTCTGTGGGAATTTCAACATTCAAATGAGTTGAACGCTGATTTCTCAAAATGAGTCATTCACAGGGAGCACAGATACCAGATACCTATTCAAAATCAGTCATTCAAACATGGCAGTCAACACTGCCATGAATAAAGAAGGAGCCAGTCATTATATGAGGTGATTTGAAAACAATAATGAATATAATTCAACTATCAAATTACTACCTGCTTTTCTTTCTAGTGTGAAAAGTAAACTCAGGTTTTTGATGGGGATCTTTTATATCTACTTCCCCATGGATGTTTAAAGACACTGTAATGTAAAATGTACAATGAAAATCTAAATGGAGATGATGTCTGCCATTGATTTAAAACATTCCTATAGTTGAGCGTTCAGGAATCATTCTTTGTATTCAACTAAGACAGAGGATACTTCTAAATTTTAAATTGCTTTTTAGGATAAAAGGATGGTGGTTCATTAAAATCCTGATAAACATTCACTAAATCAATAGATAGAAGTCTTGAATATCAGTTGGCATGTTTGAAATAAATACATCTTCATCGATCTCCAAGAAAAGGATAGGTAACTCTTCCATAAGATGTTATAAAATTAATGTATAATACATCCCTGTTTACTAAATTATTAGCCTCCATTTTGTAAACCATGGAAATCACATTTCTCAGATCATTCTACCAGAAGAACAAGAATCCTTCTGAATTCCTGTAATCTTTATTTTGATAGAGAATCACAGGTGGATTGTTAAAGGTTTATTTAGGCTATGTGGGAACTTAATATGTTAATTAATAAAACTGAATGGGGTTTTTTTGTTGTTTTTTTTGCGGTACGCGGGCTTCTCACCGCCACGGAGCACAGGCTCCGGACGCGCAGGCCCAGCGGCCATGGCCCGCGGACCCAGCCGCTCCGCGGCACGAGGGATCCTCCCCGACCTGCCCCCCGCATCGGCAGGCGGACCCCCAACCACTGCGCCACCAGGGAAGCCCTGAATGATTTTTAATACGTTTTAAAAAAAAAAAAGGAATCAGCTAGTGACTCTTCACTTAGTACTTTATGTAACTTCTCACAGCAGTCCTGTGAAGGAAATTAGCTTTTCTGGGTGATTTTTAACAAGTTACCTAATCTCCCCGAGCCTAGTCTCCTTCACAGGGTGCGAGTACTAATGTCTGCTCACTGTGTTGTATGTACGAAGTGAACCAATATATGAAAAACCCAGGTAGCACCATTGCAGAGGATGCTTACATGATCGTTTTAAAAATCGCACAGGGCGGGCTTCCCTGGTGGCGCAGTGGTTGAGAGGCCGCCTGCCGATGCAGGGGACGCGGGTTCGTGCCCCGGTCCGGGAAGATCCCACATGCCGCGGAGCGGCTGGGCCCGTGAGCCACGGCCGCTGAGCCTGCGCGTCCGGAGCCTGTGCTCCGCGACGGGAGAGGCCACAACAGTGAGAGGCCCGCGTACCGCAAAAAAAAAAAAAAAAAAAAAATCGCACAGGGCAAAATCAGGATTTGAACGAATGCTCTAAATTTCGAATCCCAGTGTGGAGAGCAATGCAGGTCAGCTCTTCCTCCCCCAGGCCAGGTGCGCCAACAGGAAAGGCCACCGTCAGCCAATGGGGAGCGTTACAAAGTAATAAATGCCTCGATTGGGATCTCTGAAAACTTTCCATGTAGGAAGAGTTCCAACTTTTGGACATGCCGCTTTTTTGTCTACTAAGTTTAAGGAGTGAGGATGCCTGGTCAGATGTTTCTAGTTCTGCCACCAACCTTGGTGTGCTTTGATGGCATTTTCCACAGGGAAGAGTTATGTCTGCATGGAAGGAAGATTCTATTCATTATATTTGACTTATAGGTGAAAAATGTATGTTCAGTTTGTGTGATTTTTGAAACACTCAGCCCTCTGCTAAAACAACCTCAACATACAAATGAAAGAAAACGAAATGAAGAGATTTAGATTCAGTAAGAGAAAGAACCCAAGAGAGTACGGGAAATAATAACTCAAAAAAAAAAGAGGCTTTAACCTTATTGCTAGGAAGTCATGTGTGCATGTAGAAATCTTTCTCTACCTTTGCCGGCCAGTTACCATGAGCAGGAAATATATGTGAGTAGACGTCTTTCCTGAGAAGCTCCATAAAACCCTATCCCAAATGCAGCAATGACAATCATGGTGCCCCTCGCCCCTGTGAGGCCCCCCACCAGCACGGAGAACAGTGCCACGACATGCGAGTCACTGCGGTACACACCCCCAGCCCACCCCCCGGGGTCTCATCGGGCGCGTTTGGATGGACTAGGCCTCGTTTAATGGGTCTGCTTAACGACGCAGAACACGGTGAGTCTTCTAATGCCGATAAAATCTGCACGGCAAACTGTAACCCCATTAGTAGCACCCAAAATTACTAGAAATGAAGGCTTTGAAAAATTAAGGGATACAGCTTAAGGGAGGATAAAGACAGGACCATAAAAATCATAGCACTGAAGTCATGCTAATCTCATCTCACACTAAGGGTGGTGGGAAGACTCAGCCTTTCTAGAAATAGCTTGCATGTCACCCAGCCAGCCTTCCTTCCCAAGGCGGGATTCCTCCTACAGGGAAAAAAAAAAAAAAAAGAAACCGAAGAGTTTTCCACAAGTAGGTTAATAATTTCAATGCAACTTTTCACTCAGACATGTATTGGCTACCAGGTTATACCAGGTACTGATGACAAATACGGGAGCACAATCACTTAACCCTCAGCTCTTACTGAACGCCAGCTCCTGTGTGAAATCAGGAAGCGGGGAAAACCACACGCCAGTGAGTGCCGGAACTTGGGCCCAGGCCGGCTGACTCTGGAGCCCAGGACCTTAGGCATTTCCTCAAGGGAAAACTACATTCTTTTACAACAGCTTCCAGAGACATTCCAAAGAATTATTAGAAAAAAAGAGTACTCCTTTGTCAAAGAATTTAATGAGGAAAAATTTCAGCTAATCAGCTGTTAAAATTTCATATACTGAACCAAATCATCTATTATTTCAAACAAATACTAGAATATGGTTAATACTAGATAAATATTAAATATGAATATTAAAATATGGCTAATATCAGCTTCATTCTTTAAAAGGAGCTTAAGCCATCAGTTATAACAGTCATTATTTATTGGTAACTAACTGCACAAAAAATTGGGGGTTTGGGGGGAAAGGGGAGTGACTGTTAGTGGGCATGGGGGTTTCTTTTTGGGGCAATGAGCACGTTCTAAAATTGACCGTGGGGATGATTCGCATGACTCTGTGAATATAATAAAAACAGTTTAATTCTGCAGTTTAAATGGATGAGTGACACAGTATGTCAATCATATTTTTTTTTTAAATTGTAGTTTTATTAGTTTCAGGTGTACAGCAAAGTGATACAGTTATTCATGTATGTCTATATTTTTTCAGATTCTTTTCCCTGATAGGTTATTACAAAATATTGAGTATGATTCCCTGTACTACACAGTAGGTCCTCGTTGGTTATCTATTTTATATACAGTAGTATGTGTATGTCAATTATATTTCAATAAAGCTGTTTAAAAAAGAAACAAATGAGGCTAGTGGCTTTGCTGTGGTGCCAATTCATTCTTTTATTTTTAATTTTTATTTCATATTGGAGTATAGTTGATTAACAATGTTGTGTTAGTTTCAGGCGTGCAGTCCACTCACTCTTAACAGAGTAAGAAGGTGTTAACAGGCAGGAATGGTGAAGAATGAACCACAGGGTTACAATCTCAGCTCAGCCGTTAGACAGCATGTGTCAGCTCAGGTCATTATTTAAACTTTCTGGTCTTCAATATGTGCATCTTATGCGGACAGTAACACCCTCCCAGCACCGCATGGCACACAGTAAGCGTGCTTATCATGGTACCTGTTATTACTAGTACTATTAATCACTATACACAAGTAGTGTCATGTACACACTGCTATATTTAAAACAGATAACCAACAAGGGCCTACTGTACAGCACAGGGAACTCTGCTCAATGTTCTGTAATAACCTAAATGGGAAAAGAATCTGAAAAAGAACAGATACATGTATATGTATAACTGAATCATTTTGTGGTACACCTGAAACTAACACAACATGGTTAATCAACTGTACTTCAATATAAAATAAAAATTAAAAAAAAAAACAAGTCATGTCCCAATTGTGGAGTAAAACAAACTCTTACTACAAGAAGACAGATGCATGTTGCTCAGACGTTTCTAAAAGAGCTCTACTTGTGGCAGCCATATCATAAAGCAGCTCAATGAACTGCTGCTAATTCAACACACGTTTTTAAGAGCGCGCTCAGGACCGGCAGGCACGGGCTTTCAGCTTGCATTTCATACCTCTCGTGCCTTTTTGGCCTACACGGGGAGTTTTTTTAAAAACCGAGTTCATTTTCAATATTTAAGAATAGAGAGATTTTGGGCTTCCCTGGTGGCTCAGTGGTTAAGAATCCGCATGACAATGCAGGGGACACAGGTTCGAGCCCTGGTCCTGGACGATCCCACATGCCATGGAGCAACTAAGCCCGCGAACCACAACTACTGAGCCCACGAGCCACAACTACTGAAGCCCACGCACCTAGAGCCTGTGCTCCGCAACAAGAGAAGCCACCGCAATGAGAAGCCCGCACACCGCAACGAAGAGTAGCCCCTCCTCGCCGGCTCGCCGCAACTAGAGAAAGGCTGCACGATGCAACGAAGGCCCAACACAGCCAAAAATAAATAAAATAGAATAAATAAAACATTAAAAAAAAAGAATAGAGATATTTCACTTGCATTAAGATTTCCGGATTCTCTTGGAAAATAAGAAAGTTTGCTAACACTGGGCCACCTTCCCTTGGTACCCGACAGGCAGAACCTACTGAGTTTCCATCCAAACTGCATAGCTCCTGTTAGATAAATCAAAGGCAAACCGTATCAGCCAGACCAACGGATACACGCCTGAATTGTTATAAAGGCGTTTGATCACTTTCTTCCAAATATCTCTAAGAAGTTAATGTCACAGTTAAAAATGATGGTGAATCAGGGAAGTAAAGCGGTGTCCGCGTCCGCCATGCTGTGATTAACTGAGGAATAACAAAGAAGTTGAATAGACCATTTTCCACTTCTTTTTATACGAGGAAGAAAGGAGGAGGCTGGTTAATAAAATGATAAGCAATAAAGCATGAGCTTGTTATTTTTTAACAGTTCATAGTCTGTCAACCACCTATAATGGAAGAGAATGTAAAAAACGAATATATATGTTTATATATGTATGTATAACTGAATCACTTTGCTGTACACCTGAAACTAACACAACATTGTAAATCAACTATATTTCAATAAAATCTGTTTTTTTTTTGGCCGCCCCACGCTGCTCGTGGGATCTTAGTTCCCTGAACCTGGGCCTCCTGCAGTGGACGTGGGGAGTCCTAACCACTGGACCACCAGGGAATTCCCAATAAAAATATTTTTGAATAAAAAGTAAAATATCAAAAATAGATTATCAACCAACCACCTACCGTTTACTTAGATATATGGAGCTTCTTTAGAGAATTAACAGAAAACACGGTGATTACATTAAAGAGCCCCACGGTGACAGAAAGAAGACAGGACCATTTCCAGGGATCATGCCAGGTTCCTGTGTGCTTAATCTGTCCTTGGACTGGCCTGGCCCCATTAATCAAAGCAACTGGTTTTCTGGGAGAATAACATGTTTTCGTGATCTGAAAAAGAGATATTAAAGGGAAACTATGATGTCATTGTGAAAAAGAGAGCAAATACTATGATATATTTAACTGTATTTTCTCACTTTTTGTTGTGTTACATGAAAAGTAATAGACCAAGGTCTTTGCTGCCCTTCTATAATTACACCTGGTTAAACAGGTTAAACTAATAGTGTGTTTACAAAACGATGTGAGGTAACTTCAGTACTGACACTGATACCGGATCTGTTTGTATTTAAATTCAACATGACTTACGTAGATATTCTTTATATAGTTGTGTTACTGAAAAAGTGATGTAAATAAAACTTTTCAGTATACATGGAAGCTTCTATTTCTCAAGAAATAATACATAAAAATGTATATAAAGTTTAAGAAATTTACACTTGGCCTCTATCTTTATAACAATCAGACTTAAGAAAGAAAAAGTACACCAGGGGCTAAGCAAAGCCAGATCTCCTGCACTCACTTCAGTGCCTGACACACAGGAGACCTGCAAGAAATGCCCGGCTTTTAACTGAAAGCGACTATGCAACCATGTAATAAAACAGGTTCCCCGCACAGCATATTCAATACTGCTTTTCATATTTAAGTGGCAGCATCTGAAACTAAAATAATCTTCAAGGTTTAATTTATTCTTATGTTTTCCAGTAATCAGTCTTTGTGGAAGCCGTTGAGATTTCTAGGTTTTTGTTCTGTGGGAGAATAAAAAATACTTAAGTCCACGTCTCTCTAGTTTATTTTTATATTATCAGGAACTAACACCATATCTGGAATAGAGGAATTACATAACAAACTTTTTAGAATAGATTAATAATATAGCTTTTATGTCAATAACCCATGACTCTGCTCTAGATCTAATTAAAGGTTGAATACTTAATAAGCAATAAGCCAGTTAACTAATAAATACTATTCAACAAGAGGTAATGTACACAACCTTGAAATATATCCTTTTTCTCCAGTCCTGGTCAGCAACTTTAGCTGCCTGACCTCTAATTTTGAGATCAAGCATGGTTTTCTTCAGACTTTCTAATCCTAAAACAATGGTGTAATGAACTGGCCCTCTGGTACCTACATTTTCAATAGAGAATATAAACTCTACTCTTCCCTTGGATGGTTGTCAAAGTTGCCCTAAATTGGCAATACGGAGTTTTAGTCTCCTTATTCTTGCCAGACAATATGATTTCAAATTCTTCACTGTCTAATCCTCATTCCCCTTCCCTCACCAGAAAAAAACAAAAGCAAGAAACAAATAATAACTATTAACATCACTACAACAAAACACTCCATTTCAGGATTAACAGCATTAACCAACAGGATTAGACAGTTATAGCAAACTCCACCCTACAGCAACAGAATATATATAGTCTTCTCAAATGCACATAGAACACAGATCAAGACAAACAATATTCTGGGCTATAAAGCAAACTTCAAAAATTTTTCAAGAACTGAAATCATACAGAATGTGTTCTCCAACCGTAACAGAATCAACTGGAAATCAATAACAGAAAGATAAAAGGAAAATCTCCAAACATCTGGAAACTAAACAACACACTTTTAAATAATCCACAGGTCAAAGAGGAAGTCTAGAGAGAAATTTAAAAAATACATTTAACCGAATAAAAATGAAAATGAGAATGCAACATATCAAAATTTGTAGAACACCGCTAAAGCAGTGCTCTGAGGGAAATTTACAGCATTAAATAAATACATAAGAAAGTAAGAAACTTCTCAAATTAGTAGTCTAAACTCCCAACTCAAGAACCTAGAGAAAGAGCAAAATAAACCCAAAGCAAGCAAAGGAAAGAAATAATAAAGGCAAGAACAGATATAAAAGAAATTGAAAACAGAGAAACAGCAAAAATCACTAAAACTAAAAGCTGGTTCTTTTAAAAGAGTAATAAAATTTACAAACTTTCTAACAAGGTTGACAAAGAATAAAGAAAAAAAGACACAATATACCAATATTAGGAATGAAATAAGGTAACACTACCGACACTGCAGACATCAAAAAGATAATAAGGGGGGACTTCCCTGATGACACAGTGGTTAAGAATCTGCCTGCCAATGCAGGGGGCATGGGCTTGAGCCCTGGCCCGGGAAGATCCCACATGCTGCGGAGCAACTAAGCCCATGAGCCACAACTACTGAGCCCGCGTGCCGCAACTACTGAAGCCCGCACACCTAAAGCCCGTGCTACGCAACAAGAGAATCCACCACAATGAGAAGCCCGCGCACCACAACAAAGAGTAGCCCCCACTCACTGTAACTAGAGAAAGCCCACGCGCAGCAACAAAGACCCAACGCAATCAAAAATAAATAAATAAATAAAATTGATTCTTTAAAAAAAAAAGATAATAAGGGAATACTGTGAACAACTCTATACACACAAATTGGACAACTTAGACAAAATGGACCACTTGCTCAAAAAACAAAAACTACCACAATTCACACAATATGAAACAGGTAACTTCAACAGACCTTAACCATTTATGGAAATTGAATATGTCATTTCAAAACTAAGAAGAAATCTCCAGGCCCAAATGCTCTCACTGAAGAATTCTACTAAATATTTAAGAAAGAATTAACACCAATTCCACCCTTTGTCATCCAGGAAATGGAAGACAACTTCCATTCATTTTATGAAACTAGTATTACCCTCATACCAAAACCAGATAAAAATAGTACCCTACCACCACCACCACCAAAAACAAACGAAGACAAAAACAAAAACCCCACTACAGACAGACCAATATCCTTCATGAATATAGACATAAGAATGCTTAATAAAACAGAAGATAATACAGCAATATATAAAAATAATTACAACACATGACCAAGTGGGGTTTATTCCATTTGGGTTTATTCCAGGAATCCAAGGCTGGTTCAGTGTTTGAAAATTAATCAATATAATTCATTATATTAATGGGCTAAAGAAAAAAATCATATGATCATATCAATCGATAGAAAAAAATTTGATAAAATTCAGTCATCATAAAAAAAAACTCTCAAAAAAATGGAATAGAAGACAATTTCCTCAACTCGATAAGGAGCATCTACCAAAAACCTACAGCTAACATTATGCTTAATGGTGAAAAGACAGGATGCTTTCCCTCTAAGATCAGAAAGAAGAGGCAAGGACTTTGCTCTCACCACTCTTATTCAACACAGCATGAGAAGTTCTAGCCAGTGCAATAAGGCAAGAAAAGGAAATGAAAGGCATACAGCTTAGAAAGGAAGAAATTAAACCATCCCTATTTGCAGACGACATGACTGCCTACATAGAAAATCCCGAGAAATCTACCAAAAAACTCCTAGAACTAATCAGTGAGCTCTACAAGGTTAAATAATACAAGTTAAACATCCAAAAAAAATAATTATTGTATTTCTATATACTAGCGATGAACACATGGACATTGAAATAAAAAATACAATACCATTTACAAGTGCTCCAAAAAATGAAATACTTAGGTGTAAATCTATGCAAACATGAACAGAAATTATATGCTTAAAACTAGACAATGCTGATGAAAGAAATGGAGAGACATATTGTGTTCACTGACTGGAAAATTCAACATAGTAAAGATGTCAATTCTCCCCAAATTCCAGCAAGATTTTTTTGTAGATATGAGAAGATTATTCTAAAATTTATGTAGAAAGGGAAAGGAGCTGGACTAGCTAAAACAATTTTGAAAAAGAATAAAGTGGGAGGAATCAACCCACCCAATTTCAAGACTCATAGCTCTAGTAATCAAGACTGTGATACTGGCTGAGACACACAGCTAAATTCAACAGAAGAGAGAACTCAGAAACAGACCTACACCAATACGCCCAACTGATTTTTGATAAAGGTGCAAAAGGCATTGAACAGAAGAGGGATAGCCTTTTTAACAAAAAAGGGGCTGGAGCAATTAGACATCTACAGGCAAAAACATACAAACAAACAAAAACCTCACAAAAAACCACAACCTAAATCTCACACCTCATACAAAAACTAACTCAAATGGGTCATGGACTTAAATGTAAAACTGTAAAACTTAAAAAACAATAGAAGGAAATCTTCAAGATCTAGGGCTAGGCAAAGAGTTCTTAGACTTGACACCAGAAGCATACTCCATAAAAGGAAAAAAATCAATAAATTAGACCTCATCAACACAAAAAACTTTTGTTCTGCAAAGGACCCTGTTAAGAGGTCAAAGAGACAAGCTGCAGAGTCAGAGAACATATATGCAAGGCCCATATCCAAAGAAGGGGTAGTATCATCTTCAGAGAATTGTGTTCAGTAAGAAAAGCAATACCTAACACACTGTATGATTCAAATTTTGTAACATTTTTGAAATAAAAGGACAACGCAAGTGACCCTCTTGGTGATGGAAATGTTATTTATCTTCATGTATCAATGCTAATATCCCGGTTGTGATGTTGTATAATATCACATAAATATCACTGTATTTTACCATGCATGTGAATCTATAATTATCTCAAAATAAAAAAGCTTAATTTTTTAAATTAAATAAGAATTTAAAACTCTCCACGAATACAATTACACATTGCCTTAACTCTCGAATTCCCACTCTCTTCCGCCAACACTTGCCTCTTCTGTGTCAGAGGCTGACTTTTACCAATGTTAGTCCAGCTAAAGAAAACCACCTACGCACCACTGCTGCGTCTTTCACACAACCAAACACCAGGACTTGGGTATTTTACAGAGACCTTTCCTTGACCATCCAAACCTCATGACTGACGTAGACAGGTTCAGCCGGAGAGCCCAGGACAGATGCCAGAAGTCTGAATTCCCGCATAGATACCCCGTTAAGCACCAGCAAGCAGGTGTGGCCACCTCCCTGCTGGGCCATCACCGTAGTTACCAGCCCTCTATAACCACTTCTTTGAAACCATCCACCTCACCCTGGTAACATTGCCAGCATCTGGTCCTCCACACGGAAGCAGCAGGTGCTCAGATCTGTCCCGCAGGTTCTGAGATGAGGGCCACCACTCCCCCATCTCCCTCCGCCTCTCGCCAAGGCAGCACGGAGTACACGAGGCAGCCAGTGGGCAGCACATTCCAAGGGCTTCTGCACTCAGATGGCACGCTGCCCTGGGAACCCGAAACCACCCAGATCTCCTCCCGAGCCCTCAGTGAGTGGATTCCGACATGGGGCTGAAGTTCTCACTCCTCTAAGGTAAAAGCTGTGGGATCCTCCCAATGGGGAAATAGCTTTCCATCTAAAAGCCCATGAGAAATGTGTTCCAAGTTACTTCTTTCTGAATCCTGCAACCGTGAGTTTGTACAAGGAAGAGAAAAGTTCATTAGCCAGGCATGTCATGTGTAATAACTGGTCACTGCATGACCAGTTCTCTTTAAAACAATCATATAAAAGAAACTCTTCTGTTTGGAAGAAACAGTAAAATACACACACACACACACATACACGCACGCACGATTTCAACAGCATTATGTTTTTTAAAAAAAATCCTCTCTCAATAATGACCAAAGTGCTTCCCAGGTCTTTTTAGTTGACCCAGAAGCACACACAGAGGAGTGACCGCTCTGGGTCCGGGTGACAAGGGACCAGGAACCTTCCTGCTGAGCCAACCTTCTGTTCCTCCTGGACCGATCTGCACAGATGGCCACTATCTTCATCTCAGAAGACAAGTGTTCCAACTGACACAAAGCCTTCTTAAAACTCCCAGCCCAAGAAAAACAGAGGCACTGTGTGGAGAGAAAGACCTAGTTCTACAGAAACAACTTTCCAGGAAAGCCTAGAAAACAGTACTGTCCTACTGACAGCAGGTATTTCCTTCTTCCCTAGAGATTCCTCGTCCCAGCAGGGAAGAATAACCAAAAGAGATTGGTTGTACCCGCCCACAGAAATGAAAAAAAGGATATTAAAGTCCTGTAGTAGGAAACAAACAAAAACATAATCATCTAGTCGGACAAAACAAATTCAGTAATCCAGCATATGCGCTGGAATTTAATAAGCCATTCTGCTTCAGAATAATCGCCGCATGGGGTTTGATTTAATTAATCTCAGCAGGCTTGGAAACAGCCCCCGGGAAAGCAGTGTGATAAACTTCCTTCAGATGTGCTAGTCTGAGAATGTAAGTAGCCACACTACCAACTCGGACATCTTTAGGCAGCGGCAGTGGCACCGTACGCTTTGACCTGTCCACCCGCAGGCACTGATCTTGTAATGCTAGAATATTCTTGCTTCCGTGTCCCACTTGAAGGCTTCTGGGTCAGCAGCCACTCAGGGTGAGCACCTTGGATGAGGGGTCGGATTAGAAATAAAGACTAGGAAAAGCAGGGAGAGTTCCTGCTTCCTCCGACGAGATGACTTCTGTATCAGAAGGCAGGCAGACGGTGTTCTCTCAGCCCGAGTACTTTCCCTAATTTTGAGTGGAGCCACGGGAGGCGCAGACCAGCAGATGGACGGGGAGAGCGGGGACTAACGGAGCATCCTCTCCATTCCTCTGGGTACCCCGTCCCTGGGAGCAGAAGATTCTAGCCTGAGAGAAAGTCCAGAGGAGGTTAACGTACATCACTCCCCTCCAACCCAACGCAGAATCTAACAAGGGAAGGCGGAAGGCGAGGCTGGAGGGAAGGAGTTAGCCGAGACTGGACAATGCCAGCGCCTCCCCCGGCCAGAACCACGACCGTGTTTATGCATGGACCGCCCCTCGTCCCAGTGAGCGCTGTCATCATCCGCGAGCACAAGACACTCTGCCAGGCACGCGGCAGTTCAGGAGCTGAGTCTGGGCACAGGGTCTGCCTTCAGTCGGCTCAACCATGAGCGGAGCTGTTGACACTGATGTTGTCGGGTGAGGACAGCCATTGAAAACACGACTAGAGGGACCCCCCCTGGCGGTCCAGTGGTTGACTCAGTGCTTCCACTGCAGGGGGCGTGGCTTTGATCCCTGGTCGGGAGATAGGATCCCACATGCCTCACGGTTGGGGGGGGAAAGAGGGAAGGGAAGGGGAGGGAGAAAGAAAGAAAAGAAAAAGAAAATCCCAACGTTCAGCCCAATTCCACAAGCTGCAGGTTTACAAATCAGCCTTCTCCCTCACACCCTGCCATGACGTGTCATCAAAAATGAATCTGCAAAAGAAGCTGCCACTTTCCTTATTCAGACTCCCCCCGCTTCATGTCTTAGCGAGGCCAGGAGTCTAGACCCAACTTAGGCGCTTAGGCGGGAACGTCACTGGTTCCAAGACACACTGACTCAGCAGAGCACACAGGCTGGCCCTACCCTAGACCTACACACACACACACCAGAGCTGGAGCTGGGCCGTAACAGTGAAGTCCCCCGTCCTCTTCTGGGAAGTGCACGACACCACGGTTGTGGCAGAGCAGCCTGAGGACTCGGAGAGATGCTCCAGCGCCAGCGTTGGGCTTGACTTAATAAAACAAGCAGCCTCTTCAGTAAGATGGGCCACTCAATCCACTCTGGGGAGTTCAGATGTTTCAGAAAAGTCAAAGGTAGAAAAAGCAGAGAAAGCAGGTCTGGCAGATCTCAGAACATACCATTTTGAAGAATATTGTTGACTTTTCCCCGTATATCTTGGATTATTTCTTAACCTCGGGTTCTTAAAGCTAAAATATATTTTTACCTTTTCTCATTTTAAACACCTAATTCTTTGCGATATAACTGAAGCTGTAGATATTCATATATCCCCTCCTTCTTTATTGTTTCAAATGAAGGTTTGGGGGATGTTATTTCAGAAGGCTCCATGGAACATTTAAGCCCGGGCAATTCCTGGGAAGGCCTGTATTTCTAAAGCCTATTCAGTCTGTGGGTAACACCATTCATGATGTTAAGACCACACAATGGAGGCTAGTCTTTACCATAATACTGAGCTACTTGTGTGCTGGCTACACAAAAGTTTCCCCGGTGGTAGATTTTCACTTAGTAATCAGGCCTGAGCAGAACAAATATAGTGAATCAATTATTTCTATTTGCGACACACATTGAAATGTGCTGGGGGCAAGCTAAGCGTCAACACCGGTTCCTCGTACGCCCTGCATGGCAAACCAAACCAAAAACAGAACCTAACTTTTCCACAGGAAGAGGACAAACCATAAACTCGAGATACGAATTCCCCCATTTCTCATTTCTTTAATTGATTTGGCCAAACCACTAGGATAGACTCTGGACCAAAAGAAATCAGAAACCCCCAGACCTTAAACTGGATTGTGGATTTCATCCTGAGGGTGCTGACTGTGGGTCACTGACTCCCGGCTCCAGGCAAACTGGATTTTAATAACTTGTCGGGATATTTTAGGATAATTGTTGCATGGGGTTTGATTTAATTAATCTCAGCAGGGTTCAAAGGCGGCCCATGGAGTCAACAAGAAAAATGTCCTTCAGATGTTCTATTATTAAAAGTGGAGTAATTATGTCACCAAAAGAGACAGGTACAGAGAAGGCTGCAGCTATGAAGTAAGACCTAAAGAGACACTTTCTACACGCTGACGGATACGCTTGTCCCTCCACATAAGGGATGAAACTGCCAGCCTGGTGTCTGATGCAAAGCAGATCCTCGTCAACATTCGCTGAATTAATAAAACAATGAATGAAGGTAGGATGAATACGTGACAGGACAGGGTATGCAAAAAGACTGTATGTTATTCAAATAATGGTTAGAAATACATAATTTATAACATAGTGACATTTAGATCCTAGAACAGGGGTCCCCACCCGGTCCGAGGCCTGTCGGGAACCAGGCTGCACAGCAGGAGGTGAGCGGTGGGCAAGCGAGCAGAGCTTCACCTGCCGCTCCCCATCCCCCCTCGCTCCCATCCCCCCTCGCTCCCCATCCCCCCTCGCTCCCCCTCGCTCCCCTCCCCCCTCGCTCCCCATCCCCCCTCGCTCCCCCTCGCTCCCCTCCCCTCTCGCTCCCCATCCCCCCTCGCTCCCCCTCGCTCCCCTCCCCCCTCGCTCCCCATCCCCCCTCGCTCCCCC
Organism: Stenella coeruleoalba; assembly: GCF_951394435.1. Taxonomy (NCBI): domain Eukaryota; kingdom Metazoa; phylum Chordata; class Mammalia; order Artiodactyla; family Delphinidae; genus Stenella; species Stenella coeruleoalba. The sequence continues at coordinate 3,024,606 of NC_137164.1, forward strand.
TCGCTCCCCCTCGCTCCCCCTTGCTCACAATACCACCGGAACCATCGTTGAAAAACTCCCACCCCCATCGTGGAAAAATGTCTTCCACAAAACCAGTCTCTGGTGCCAAAAAGGTTGGGGAACACTGTCCTAGAAGACAGTTCAGGTGCCAAAGAGAGATCAAGTCCAGAGATGTTTTGTGTGTCTGAAAACTGGCGGCTGGGACTTCCCTGGTGGGGCAGTGGTTAAGAGCCCTCCTGCCAATGCAGGAGACACAGGTTCGAGCCCTGGTCCGGGAAGATCTCACGTGCCATGGAGCAACTGAGCCCGTGCGCCACAACTACTGAGCCTGCACTCTAGAGCCCGCGAGCCACAACTACTGAGCCCGTGCACCACAACTACTGAAGTCTGCGCGCCTAGAGCCCGTGCTCCGCAACAAGAGAAGCCACCGCAATGAGAAGCCCACGCACCGCGACGAAGAGTAGTCCCCGCTCGCTGCAACTACAGAAAGCCCGTGTGCAGCAACGAAGACCCAATGCAGCCAAAAATAAATAAACAAATTTAGAAAACTGGCGTCTAAGTTCAAATGACAGATTAGGGCAGGGTCAGAACCCTAGGGGGGCCCGATTCCCATTTTCACTGAAAAGCACTGCTCCTTCATGATTTTAGAAGCTGGTTATACTCCGAAAATTCATGTTATTCTGCACAGAGGAGGGAAAAGGGTGTCCCGTGTTGGGAATGCTGGCCAGGGGGTGGCAGCCCGTGTGCTCTGTTCACACAAGACCTCTGTAGTCCTGCCCAGCGGATGCTCAGAGAATCAGACCTGGAGACCCACTGTGCTGGGCTACTTCACTTCCTAAGTCTCAGAACAAGACAGAGTCACCAGGAGATCCCCAAACCGACAGGCCCTCGACATCCAACAAGTGTTCACAGAACGAGCGACACAGCTCTGCCTTCTCCCCCACCACCACAGAACCAACAGAGCCTCCCCTCCCCCATCAAACAGAAGAGCCAGGCCTTACCCGCTCCTGAGCACTTTGCAAGTGGGGACTCATCTCATCCGCACCACAGCCTGCGACCGTGGTTCCCAACTTTACTGCCCCTGGGAAATTCCAATGCCAAGGTCACACCCACAACCGATTACAATTTGGGGATGGGAACAGGCATCAACCTTTCTTAAAGACCCCCCAGGTAATTCCAATGTCCAGCAAAGTTTGAAACACTCAGTGAAGAGATGGGTACCATTATGTACATTGTTCAGATAAGGCAACTGAGGCAGAGAGGTCAATGCCTCCCCCAGGTCACACAGCAGGCAAGCAGCAGGGTTGGGACCTGAACCCAGTTTACCTCACGACCGCCAAACACTAAGAAATCATGTTATAGAAATAATATAAATTACTAGTATGTGATGAAATGAAGCAGGGTGGGCAAGAGAAACTGTGAGGGTGTACACGGTGGAGGAGAACGAGAAGGTTGGACAGCTGATGGCTCGAGGGAGGTCTGACACGTCCAACCAGGCAGGAACACAGTCACTTTGAAGGACAACCAGGTAGCAATGAAGAGCAGCTGTTTTTAGGGTGTCTGAAAAGCATACATTCTAAAGCACTAGTTCTCAAACTTCAGCGTGTGTGAAAATCACCTGCAAGGCTGTTAAAACACAGACACACACCCCAGAAACTCTAATTCGGCGGGTCCGGGAGAGAGCCCTAGAATTTGCTTTTCTAACAAATTCTCAGCTGATGCAGATGCAGAACCACTGCTCTGGGCAAATGGTTAACAGTCATGAATGATGGGCAGAATTGTCTGAGGGTCCCTCATCTCCGAGCTGGGGTCCGTGTCCCCACCTCTGCTTATTCTGTCCCCAGAGGCTACAATGCCTCCCTCTGTCAGCCCCTTCCCCAACCTGCACCCTCCTATTCAGCCCTGGCTGTGGTTAGCTCCTCCTCCAGGAAGGCTTCCTGGATCCTCGGCCTCCCATGGGCTCCCCTAACGCCCTCCCCATAAACTGATCCCTCACCTGCTACAGGTCTTTCCTTTCACATGCCTACCACTCCCACCGGAAAGAGTGTGAGCCTCCACGAGGGCAAGGGCTGGTTCCACCCCCAGCATCCAGCACATAAAAGGGAAAGGGGGAAGGGAGCAAACTTTCTGAAGCTGTTTTTCCTTTCAGCCGCAGAGAGTCCCAACATCCGAACTGGACAAGTTTCAATGCCCACATGGTTTAAGTGGTTTTAGGACTCGGGCCTCCTCTCTTTTTATACAGCACACGTGGTGGGGACGTAGTAGGGCCTGACCTCGTTTAATGTGACTGTAATTTTAACACTCCTCCACAAGACTGCTCGCTGCTTCTATTATGGAGAACACTAATTGCCAGGAAAGCCTGTGATCAAAGTTCCGATACCAGGAACACGTCTCCTCCCTGGCCTCCTGCACCCTCTGCTCTAAGACAACAAACACAGGGCCCCAGCGCCCCGCACCTGCCAGAGATGGCGGGCAAGGATCCCAGATTCCTGCAGGCCGCATCTCGCCCGCCCACACCTTCCAGTCTAGCCCTTTCAGACCTGAGTTCTGTTTTTCTCTAAGGACAGCCTGCCAGGCTTAGGGAACAAACTCTGTAACGGTGCTAATGGGAGAGGGAAAAAGCTGCCCCTCCCTCTCCCAGATTAGCAGGCAGGGTCCTCTTAGAGATCCCCAGTCCCATGGCTGAACCCCGAGAGAGAACTGGGGGTCCAGCTCAGCTCTGACCAGAGCAAAAGATGTCCTGAGTCAGGCACACGGTCCCTGAAATGACAACGCTAAGCTTGCATTGCTTACACGGTGACAAAGAGCAGTCCTGTGTCACGGAAACAGGCGGAGGTTATTTCTGGCCAAGAAATCAGGTCCTTTAAGGTCCTGGTTAGGTAACACTTGAAGATCACGAGCACAGGAGGGGGCATTACCTGTGGCCACAAATGTTGACATCCCGACCACGGCAAATGGCCACAGCCATGTATGAGAAACAAGGACCATCTCTGGCCACTTGGGGCTTTGCCGCCCACAGTCAGAAAGTGCCCCTGGCCCCGAAGGGAGACTGCGGAGGGCTGGTCCGGGACGCCCGCAAGGCCCCATGTGCCCCTCGTTTTCCCTCCTCTAGTTCGTAAAAGGCTCTGGGAAGCTGCTGTGGAGGGTTATGAGCTTCAGAGCAGACAGACGCTGGATGTGCGTGTGGATCTCCTGGGCCTGGCAGCATCGCATTCAAATCTCAGCCTTGACTCTTCCTACGGGGCTGTGGCCAGGACATTCGACTCCTTCCCCTGTGCGAGGGGAGCGGTAAACCTAACCTGCCCCGCAGTTACACCGATGATCCATCCGCACCACAGAACACAGACAGCGAATGTCTCGTCATTTCTCCCAAGGACGCACTGAGCCACCCATCTGCTTCTGGAGCATCAGAGGGAAGTTAATTACGTGCAACAAACACCTCAGGGCATTCGGGCTGGATTCTGTCAAGAAAGGCAGTTATGCAACGGCTTGAGCAATCCTGGGCGAGCAGCGCCCTCCAGGTTCCCCGAGGGCTCCTGGAGAAAGAGATGAACCAGACAGCAGGGAGCAGAGCTGGGAATGGGGGGCTTGGCTGGGAGCCCGAGGCCAGGGGTAGATGGGGGCGGGGCAAGGCAGAGCCAACACAGAGACAGCATCGAACTGGACAGGCTCCCCCTTCACCCCTGTTTTATCTGAGATGCAGAGATGAAGGAAATCACATGAGCGCTTTGTACTAAGGCCTTTCTCTCTGCAAATGAAAATACAACCCATCGTTCCACTTGCTGATTTTCAAATTGCCATGGATTGTACGATTTGCCTCTAGAAAGCAATGTCTGTTTGGCACTCCTGCCTGATGTTCTGGAAAATTCTAAAAACATCTGAATTTATACTTCTGCAACTTTATGATCCCGTTTATGCCATTACGTATCTCGAAAGCAAACATTTTTTAAATGTTTAGTTTTCAGACCAAAAAAAAAAAAAACCCGCTGACAATTTCCATTCCAAATGAATCCTCCCAATGCCTCTTAGCTCAGGAAGGAAAGGGTTCGTTTACTGCTTTGCACAGCAAGCCCAGAGGTCACCCCACCAAGCTGCAGGGCCATGCACGGAGAGTCCTGAACCAGAGGTCGGCAGGTCAGGGATCTACTGTCCCGCTGCCTGCCCTGGACATATCATTTTATTTCTCTGGGCCACAGTTTCCTCGTCTGTGGAATGTAAGGCCCCTTCCAGCCATCGAAGTATAAAACTTTCCCAACACTCTGCTTCAGCATCTGCCTAAGAACAAACACTTGCCTCCAACTTTCAGGAAGATGAAGGAGATATAGGAACAAGGCTTTAAATTATATAATGAAACAGAAATAAGCAAGACTCACCACATCACAGGGCTCTCAAGGACCCTAAAGATCTGGCCAGCTAAAGTGAAACTGACCTCTCATTGCAGGGGAGGAGCCGGCTGGCAACGGTCTTTGCAAGCAGCTTTCTTCCAGCCTTCCTGTAGCCAAGGGGGCCAGGTGGTCTCTTCAGGAAAGTGAGCTGGAAGCCAGCCCAGGCAGTGTCCCCAGTCTTTCTGAGGGACAGGAGGCATTAGGTTTTCCCCACACACTGCTCTACAGTATAGATATTATGCCCTCAACAGCAGTAAACTGCAGACCAAGTAAAACACGCAAATAATGACCTCATTTCCAAGGCCGAATCCCAGCCCACGTATGAGTTCCAAAGTCAGCATGGCCTGGGAGCACAGCCGCCTGGCGAGAAGAGGGGCTCTCCCACCACACAGCCACGAGAAACTGGGCCTGGTACTTAAAGTTCTCTGAGCCTCCCCTTTCTCATCTGTAAAATGGGGCTAGGAATGCATCGACATTACAGGGAAGCGAGGAGGATTCATGAGTAATTACTGCACGCACGTCCCTCGGAAGACTGCTCGGCTCCTACTAAGTGTTTGACAACTGCTACCTAATATTCACATTAACATCAATATCAACATAGTCGGAGAACTTGTCTACATACGATACTACTTCTTCAGTAAGAAATCACACACAGACCCAGGAGCAGATGGGAAGGTCCTGACGTCCACAGAGGTCCTGGGGAAGCTGGTTGCCTACTTGTAACACTTTCAGACCTTCTGAAATAAAGACGTCTGCCGAGTGATGGAGGACCGATTGGAAGGGAAGAAAGGGAACCGAGGAGTGGTGATGCAGCAGCAAAATCAACAACCAGAGGAACCGAAACAAGGTGTGCTCTGGAGGCGGGAAAAGCACAGGGAGAAGTAGGTAAAAGGCAAGACAGCCCACAGCACGGGAGCACAGGCAAAAAGGCAGCCAGCCAGCCTGGGTGGGAGGAAGGTGGAAAATCTGGGGACCAAAGGAGGGGTGTGAAAATTAGAATTCTGGGTAAGGAACAGTCACATAAAACTCTAAAGGATGGGGGGAGGGGGCAGAGGCCAAGGTTCAGCACAGGGAGGAAGCGTAATTACCAGGACCCCAGGACACTGCGGTGAGGAAATCTGCAAGAAGGGGGCATAGAAAAGGAGCATTTGTTAGGAAAAATAAAATGGGTGAAACTTCTGTACCTGTTAGAGAAGAGCACAGTACCTGGGGACTTGGAGGGGTTAATAGGGTAGAAAACACCAGGCAACACGGAAAATGAGGTGAGACGCAGGGAAAACCGTGGTAGGAGGGGCGGAAGATGTATGAATTTAGATGGCCTTGGTAACAAGTGCTAAATAAACTCAAGTTATTCTTTTGTTTATCAACAAGACTGTCCAGTGCTGGGAAGCAAATGACGGAGAGAGTTCTGTTTGTATGGTTGGTTGGTTTGGCCTTTATTCCGCACCTGGAGGGAGGGGAGGTTTGCCGGGGCTCAGACTGCACAGCCGGATGGTGGCCTCCAGCCCAGGTCACCTGAGCTCCCCGGCCGTAGGCGCAGCGCTGGTCTGTGTCCCCCTGGGCTGGCGTGCCCACTCCCTCACCTCGCCTAACGTAAGTGGAAGCAAACCAGCCCTGGAGCTCATCCCTCCAGTTCAGGGTCGCCGGACTCAGGGTCCCGCCTTTCTCGGGAGATGAGGCCCGGGGCACCCGGAGAGAAACTCGCTTTGGGAGAGATCTCCAGCGCATCCCCTGGGCGGCGCGGGCGCTCTGCGCCTTTGTCCCGCCCGCAGCCCGCGGCGGGCGCGGGTCAAGTCTGGGGATCCCCAGGCGCGCGGGGCCGGGGGTCCCTCGCCCTCGGGCCGCCCAGCCCCGCAGCGAGCTCACCGAGCGAACTCGGTGTTGGGGCTGCGGGGCCGGCGTCAGGGTAACTCAGCTCCCGGGCTCGGGCTCCTCGCCAACACCCGGGCGCCCGCCCGGCGCCTCGGCGCAGCCTCACCTACCGCGGCCCCGCTCGAAGGAGCCTCCAAAGTCTGCCGATCCAAGACGTCCCAGCGACCCAGGGCTGGTCCTGGCGCCGCGGAGATCCGAGCACGCCGGGCTCTCGGAAGAGCCTTCGCTCGGGTGCGCGAACTCCGGGCGGGCGACGGGCTGGGCTGCGGGGGAGGAGCGCGGCGCTGAAGCCAGCCCGCCGCTGAAGCCAGCCCGCCGCTGCCGCCCAGGCCACGCCCCCGCCGGCCCAGGCCACGCCCCAAACCCTGCACTTCTTCCACACACACCCCAGGCCTAGCCCAAGCCCCAGGCCACGCCCCCGGCTCAGCTACCTTTCCACCCCCCCACGCCGGACCATGCCACGCCCGGCCCCAGGCCACGCCCCTGCCCGGCTCTCCTTCCACGCCCCCCAGGCCACGCCACACCTGGCTCCAGGCCACAGCTCTGGCTAGGCTCTCCCTTCTTGCCTCACGCCACGCCCCCAGCTCAGCCCCCAGACCACGCCCCTGGCTCGGCTCTTCTCCTCCCCGCCAGCCCCCTCCGTCCCCGGCCACCTTTCCAGCGGCCCTGCTGTCCCCACCATCCTCGCAGACATTCCCAACCCACCCTGCTCCACCACGAGGATATCCCCCCACCCACGCCCGCCCCGCTACACTTCCCCCGACCCTAACTCCTCGTCCACCCAGCTACACCCCCCAGCCGGGGTCTCCTCCATCCACCCCCAGCAACTCCCCCCATGTCAGCACCCCCCAGTCCGGCCCCCTAAACCCGGCTACCCTCCACCTCATCAACCCCCCAGCATCGGCCCTGGGCGGGAGGAGCAGTCGCGTCGCCCAGGCAACCGCTCCTCACTGCCCCCTCGCCCCACCTCTGCCAGGGAGGAGGTCACTCCAGGCCAAGGCGCCCTGGCTACACTTTTTGTGAAAAAGAAAACCCTAAGTGAGGGCTTCCCTGCTGGAGCAGTGGTGACGAATCCGCCTGCCAATGCAGGAGACACGGGTTCGAGCCCTGGTCCGGGAAGATCCCACGTACCGCAGAGCAACTAAGCCCGTGCACCACAACTACTGAGCCTGCGTTCTAAAGCCCTCGAGCCACGACTGCTGAGCCTGCGTGCCACAACTACTGAAGCCCGCTCGCCTGGAGCCCATGATCCGCAACAAGGGAAGCCACCGCAATGAGAAGCCCGCGCACCGCAACCAAGAGTAGCCCCCGCTGGCCGCAACTAAAGCCTGCACGCAGCAATGAAGACCCAACGCAGCCAAAAATATAAATAAATGTATTAAAAACAACAACAACAACAAGGGCTTCCCTGGTGGTGCAGTGGTTGAGAGTCCGCCTGCCGATGCAGTGGACACGGGTTCGTGCCCCGGTCCGGGAGGGTCCCATGTGCCGCGGAGCGGCTGGGCCCGTGGGCCGTGGCCGCTGAGCCTGCGCGTCCGGAGCCTGTGCTCCGCAGCGGGAGAGGCCACAACAGTGAGAGGCCCGCGTACCGCAAAAACAACAACAACAACAGAAAAAAAAAAACCCTAGGTGAGGACTTTTAAACCTACCCACTTCCCCAGGACCTAGAGCAGGTCTTCCGTGGACTGTCTGGGTGAACACACTCAGGACTCTCACCCTTCCCGGGTGGCTCATGGCGCAATCATTAATTCACAGGAAAACCGCAGAGACGAAGGTAACCCTTCTGCGCAAGGATCTGGGCCCTAAAAGTGCCATGATTGTTTCCTGATGTGCACCTAATGGAATTCATAAAATAAACACATTCCTTTAAAAACTGCAGTCTTTTAGATGATTCATCTGAGTGGTTCTGTGTTGCCAGCACTATAATTATACATGTTATTTTTATAATCAAAGAAGAACAATAACCACTATGTAAAAACTAAAGAACATATACAAATATTAAATTACACAATGAAAAGTCAAAATTAATTCTATACATGCTTTTTTAAATAGTGGAAAACTATTCTGTGTGATACTCAAACGGTGGGTACATGTCGTTATGCGTTTGTCAAAACCCACAGAATATACAACACAAAGAGTGAAACCTGATGTGAAGTCGTTTATCATAACGTATCAATATTGGCTCATCAATCGCAACCAATGTGCCACACTGATGTTAAGATGCCCGTAACAGGAGAAACTGGGGGGATGGGGGTGTGGTACAGGGAGGAGTTGAGGGAATCCGTGGGAACTCTCCTTTCCTCCCAGTCTTCCTGTAAACCCAAAACTGCTCTAAAATAAGAGCCCATTCATTAAAGCACACACACCGAAATACTAATGGTCATTATCTCTGGGTGATGGAAATATGGGCAAGTTTTTATTTTATTGTTTGGATCTTTATTTGAAACTCCCCCAAATTTTTGACAGTGAATATATATTTTTAAAGCAGAAACACATAATATTGGGCTGGCCAAAAAGTTCATTCAGGTATTTCTGTAACATCTTACAGAAAAATCCAAACGAACTTTTTGGCCAACCTAAAATAAATAAGCAATGGAAAATTTTAGAGACAGCATGAAAGGCTAATCTCAAATATTTCATTTTATTTCTACTTTCTATAACTTCAACGAAACCTGCATGAAGCTGTCACAAATGTTAAAAATGACGTCTGTTTCAGTACTGTTTTAAAAAAAGAATATCGAGGGCTAAATTGATAGTTTCTAAATTAGCTCTTTGAAATTAGCACAAATCTGAGGAGAAATTTTTGATTATTCTTTTTTAAAAAATCTGTGTCTCAGAGGATCATTTCTGCCTGCCTGGAAACTGTTATTAATATTTACATGAACACTGGCTCTCAGGTAAACGGATTTCTCTAGAGCTGTAAAGACTCGGCCTGCTTCCCTGATACCTGTGACCTGGGCTAGCCCTTTACCTTGCTGAGTGTCAGCTTCCCCTTCGGTGAAAAGGGAAACCTACCTCTCTGGATTGGTCGGAAAATATTAATACCAAACTTTAGCCTATATAAGACTCCTGGTATAATACATACAGGTGCTTAATAATTATTAGTTCCTGTCCTTTAAAAAACACAATTTTTGTTTTGTTTTGTTTTAGTGGGACTCTTGAGCTCCTGAGATAAAAAGATGTTTCTGGTTTTAGATTATTAACTTATTGGACAAAGCAGGATCTGACATGGAGAGACTGGGCGCTCTACATCCAGAGCCAGCACTAGGTAACAGGCATCGAGGGAATAAATCACCAGACTTCTCTGGCTCTCACTTTCCTAATCTGCTAAATGAGTGATGCGGACCAGCCATCTCAAAGTTTCCTTCAGCCTCCATCATTCCATTGGGAATCCCACTGTGGCTTCTGTGTAAAAAGGCTCCAAGTCTCCTACAGTGACCTCTCTCTGCCCACACAACCAGCCATCACTCACAGGCCTGCAAACAAAGCTGACATCTGCATTCTACCTTCCCCACCAACGGGAACTTCCAAAGGTTTCTTTGGACTTTTTTCTCTTAGTGATCTGCTGGTACCCAACTCTGACCAGCAGCTTAAACTCTATAATTCTGTTAGAAGTCAGTGCAAAGCTCTCACCAAAGAGTCATTGTACACCGGTGCTGATAGAAACTACCAGCTCTCATCAAGTCGACGGTGCACTTTTTTTCACACAATAACATCTCTGAAATTATGTGTCCCTCTGTTAACACTTTCTGAGTACTTAACATTTTATGTCCTTTACATTCGTTCTCTACTTAAAGCCTCAAAGCAGCCCTTAGAGTACTATTATCTTTCATGTTTTATGGATGAAGAAAACAAAGTTCAGAGAAGTTGAAAGACTCACCTAAGGTCACACAGGACAAGGGAGGGAAGTGTATGGCCTGAATGATTATGTCCTCAAATCCATATGTTGAAGCCTAACAACCAATGAGATGGTTTTAGGAGGTGGGACTGTTAAGGCTTAGATGAGGTCATGAGGGTGGGGCTCCATGATGGGATTAGTGCCTTTATAAGAAGAGGAAGAGAGACCAGAGCCCTCTCTCTGTCTCTGTCTCTCTCTCCCTCTCCACACCATGAGAGGACACAGCAAGAAGGTGGCCGTCTGCAAGCCAGGAAGTGGGTCCTCACCATTCACCAAATCTGCTGGTGCCTTGATCCTGGACTCCAGAACTGTGAGAAATAATTCCTGCTGTTTAAGCCCTCCAGTCTGTGGTATTTTGTCCTGGCAGCCTGAGCTGACTCATGCAGTAAGGAAACTCCTTTCTCCGCGATTCAGATTTTTCTCTTTGAGGAGCTTCCACAAAGTAACACTTCCGGCCTCAGGCCCCACCCTCTGCACCAAAGAAGGAGTTACTGACTGGTGGGAGGAACCCACTGGTCCACCTACCTTGATAGAACAGACCTAATTTATTAGTAATTTAACAGTAATTCTTCGGAAGCACAGAGTCACTCCTTTCTAACCTCTCCACCCAGACATCTGCAGGGAGCCATCTGCAGTCAGTGACTGTCACCTGGGGGGTAGAGGGCGGGTGTGGAACCAGTGGCTGAAGCTCTACAGCTGGCTGGGGGGCAGGGGGCACTCAGAGCATATTAGCAAGAACTCTTCTCAGACCTAAAGTCACATTCTCCAACTGACTCGACTGGCGATATCACTGACATTTTTATCTTCATCTGTCTGTCTCCAGTGTCTTGTTTCTTAATTGGTTGTAAAGGGGGGAGGGGGTCGAGGGGGATGGGCTGGCCCCTGCGGTGGAAGGTAAGACCCGAGAGCCCAGGTCTTCCACTCCAGCCCTGGGGCTCTGGGGAAATGATTTAACCTCCCAGGAGTCCGCCTCATCTGTGAAACCCTGGGGTGAAGATTAAGTGTGATAATGTCCCAGCTCAGAGCCTGGCACGTGGTTAAATCTCAGTAAACGGTGGCTGTTTTTATTGACTAGAATGGATAAGGAGGATTTGCTGTCTTCTACAGTTTATTAGAGAAGATATCTAAGTTTCCTAGAATGAAAGAATAATGTTTGGCCTTCATCAAATTATTTTGGCACATAAGCATCTATTAGGGGAAGAGCAGGGGGGAGTTCTCCTTGCTCTTTGCCCAGGAATGGGGCACAGAGGCCGACAAAAGACGGGAGACGTGCCAGGAGCCCGCCCCAGCGTCTGCCTGCAGTGCCGTCCTCGTGTGCTCAGCAAAGGGATGCTCTCACACCTGGATTTGGAGGGAACCTGACGGGCAGGGCCGCCCTCAGAAAGAGCAGAAGGAACAGTAAAACAATGTTCCCAGCTCTTACCAGCTGCCCGGAATTTACACAAAGCCACTCGGATAAGGAGGGGAGCCGCTATCTCTACAATGTCCTTATTCCAAGGTGGTTCTGACAGCCCTAAAGACCCTGTGAACCTGGGACTGGGAATGCACATTGACCAGATGACTAGAATGGTTCTCCACAGACTTTCTCTTTGCCTGATCAAGCCACTCCTGAAATCCATCTTCTTTATTAAATCACCTTGACTGAGGCCCTTACCCATCAATCTTTGTTTTTCCCCTCTGACCCCTGCATGTGACACAGAATGCCCCTAACCCTCTCCCTGAGGTAATCTCTACCCGGTTGATGGAGCCCCTGCTTCAGGGGCAGGCAGGTCATCAGACTCCCCCTTCTTTCAGCTTTCACTAGCTGGGTGGCCTTGGACGAGCTCTTCTGAACCTTAGCTTCTTCACTTGTAACATAGAAGTAGTGGCCCTGCCCTGCTGTAGCGGGGATGAAATGAGAGAATCTCCGTAGAGTCTAGCATCCCCTGACCTGCAGAGAGTGTGGAACATAAACCACCGCTCAGAGCACATCTGCAGGCAAACCCACCTCTGCCTGGTGGCACCAGGGACTGTCAGGCTTGCCTCCAGCCCACTTCCCCTCTGAAGCCTCCCTGGCTTCCTGGGTGGGGTTCATGACTTCATAGTCGGTGACACCCTGATCTGTTCTCAGACACGTGGCTGTCTTAGCGCTGACCAAAGAGATTATGAGCTCTTTAAGGGCAGTGAATAGATACCTTTTAAATTAATAGACTATTTTTTAGAGCAGTTTTTGGTTTACAGAAAAATGGATCAGAAAGTATAGACAGTATAGAGAACTATACTCAATATCTTGTAATAACCTATAATGGGAAGTAATCTTAAAAAGAATATATATATTATATTCATTTATATATATATTATATATATATAACTGAATCATTTTACTGTACACTTGAAACTAACACAACATTGTAAATCAACTATACTTCAATTAACAAAAGAAAGTATAGGGAGTCCCCACATAACCCCTCTACCCCCCAACAGTTTCCCTTATTACTAACATCTACATCAGTGTGGCACATCTGTTCCACTTGCTGAGCCAGTACTGATACATCCTTATTAACTAAAGCTCACCATTTACAGTGCGGTTCACTCTTCTTCATTTACAGTTCTCTGGGTTTTGCCAGACACGATGCCACACATCCTCCACCACACTGTCACGGGATTGTTTCCCTGCCCTAGCCGTCCTCTGTGCTCCACCAGTTCACCCCTCCCTCCCCTCTAAGCCCTGGGACCCACAGAGGCTTCTTCCATCTCTGTAGTTTTGCCTTTTCCAGAAGGTCGTACAGTTGGAGTTATATATGTGTATGTAGCCTTAGGCAGCATTAATTATTTCACTTGTTCTGTTTCTCTGGAATCCAGGGATGGAGGGCAAGTCTGGAAAGTGGTCAAGAAGGAGACCCTGCCTGAACAGTCCCCCCACCAGGAGTATCCATGTACCCATCGGCGCCTAACAGGATGGGATGCTGAAACGTACCTCAGGCGATCACCTGCCCTCCATGGCTGGCAGGAGGTAAGCCCTGCAGTGCTGCCAGGCTGGGGCTGGGATGTGCCTGGGGTGGGCGTGGGGAGGGACGGGTTGTCCAGAGGCTGAACTGAAGCCATGGTCTGAGGCTAAGGGGGAGAACGGAGGTCTTTCAGACCAGAGGCACTTCCTCCCCACAGCTAGTGCTTCTTACGGACTCCGGGTTTTCTGACGTGGTCTCTGAAATCTCAGCGTTAGCCGGCCGCATGCTGCTTCAGGACCCACGCCAGGAGCTTTCCCCAGACCTTTGTGCCTGGAAACAGTCCTGCATTCCCCACTGGGCAACTCCTCAAGACTCAGTCCCCACGTCACAGGCAGGATTGAGTCCCTCGCATCTTTCCGCCCACAGGTCCTTCAGGGTCTTGCGCTTATCTACATCATCAGCCTGAGAGCTTCGTGGGTCCCTGGGGCCCAGTGTCATCTAGGTTCATATCCAGGATCTAGTAGGCATTCAATGACCATCTGTTGAATTAAATTGGGCTGGAAAAGATTGGATTGGATTGGAGAGAAGTTTAAGCATAATTTCCGTGGCTGACCTGAGATCCAACTCCAAGTTTTCAGCTTTGAATTCAGGACCCTTCCCTACACCTCAGCTGGCAGACACGCTGGGGTCGGGGCACCTTTGGGGCAATCCTGAGTAGGTGACAGTGGAAAGTCGTTAATAAGCATCAGAATCAACCAGACCATCAATTTCGGGTCTAACAGGAGCCCAATTTGGACACAAAATTCTCTTTGACTGCAAAGGAAGATCCAGGATCAGAAGGCAGGCGAAACGTCAGAATGTTTCCCAAACTTGCGGCTGCAGCCACAGTAAGAAGCATGTCTGACATCGTGACCCAGTGACACATGGGTGAACACAGGCACAGGGAAAGGATATTCACCAGCGATGCTGACGCTCCCCTCTTGCGATGCATCTGAGATTCTCCCCTTCTTAGATCGTTTTATTTGGTGCTGCAGGACCCACTCATGGGATGAATCCCACAGGTGGTAAAGCACTGCAGCGAAACGGGATGCGCTGGAAAGTGAAAACTACGGTGCGGTAATCAGGGGGGAGCAGATGTGACCCCTCCCCTCGGCCCTTCTCTTCTTCCCGCTCCCTTTATGCCTCCTTCTCTCCCTCCTCTACAGCAAGATGGCTGGTTTCAGCAAGCCATCCTCTTAGGCCCGCCTCCCAGCAAACAGACGTTATTTCCCTTTGGAAAATTCTAGTTGTATCTTTAAGCTACTGGACATCTTATTTGACATTATATGTTCTACCTTATCATATATTTGAAAAACCAAAAAGCGGCTCTTTCTCTTCTGTTCGAATATTTGCATCAAACAGCCCAAGAACGCAGAGCGGGAGCTTTTGCAGGCTGAACGAGGCTGAGAACAAGACTGATAGCATCTTTCCTCAGCCCTCAGGAGCACAAGGTTCCGCCTGCATCCTGGACTCCCGGGGGGTGTCTGAGCCCCTTCCCTTCTCAGTCACAGGTAACTTTACCGAGTGGTTGAAGAGACCCTCCAAGTCCTCCTGCGTCTCTGTCGGTGGCCTGAGTCCACATTCCAGCGCACCAGTCACCCCGGTGGGCGGTCACAAACCTCCTCTGTGCGCTGAAAGCCTTTCTTTCCTGGTAGAAACACTCACGGAAACCACGGCTAAGAAACAGGCGGCTCTAACCGAAATGGACCGTAACTCTTGCCTCCTTCCTTCCCTTGAGCTGCCCACCGTGGCCTCCGCCAGCTCTCGGATTCTCTGCACACAGGCTCCTGCCGGACCAGAAGGTGTGTGGTTCCGGCTTCTGCTCATTCAATCTGCTTTGTCACTCAAGCCTTGTGAACAGTCATGGGCCCAAGACGAGGGTTCCCAGGGCTTCTCCACTTTCTGACCAAGCTCCCTCTCGGGTTTCCAGCTTCTGCTCAGTTTTCTTTTTTTTTTTTTTATTTATTTTATTTATTTATTTTTTACATCTTTATTGGAGTATAATTGCTTTACAATGGTGTGTTAGTTTCTGCTGTATAACAGTGAATCAGTTATACATATACATATGTTCCCATATCTCTTCCCTCTTGCGTCTCCCTCCCTCCCACC
Organism: Stenella coeruleoalba; assembly: GCF_951394435.1. Lineage (NCBI taxonomy): Eukaryota > Metazoa > Chordata > Mammalia > Artiodactyla > Delphinidae > Stenella > Stenella coeruleoalba. The sequence goes on from NC_137164.1 coordinate 3,039,836, forward strand.
CTCCCTATCCCACCCCTCTAGGTGGTCACAAAGCACTGAGCTGATCTCCCTGTGCTATGCGGCTGCTTCCCACTAGCTATCTACCTTACGTTTGGTAGTGTATATATGTCCATGCCTCTCTCTCGCTTTGTCACAGCTTACCCTTCCCCCTCCCCATATCCTCAAGTCCATTCTCTAGTAGGTCTGTGTCTTTATTCCCGTCTTACGCCTATGTTCTTCATCAAATGATGATGTCTTGAACTCCTGTGGTGTGTGGCCAAGGTGTCAGGATTTGGTGCCTCGGGTCAGGTGCTCCCCAGGGGCCCTGGGGGGCAGTTACTGAGGAAGACCCTGGGCTCGGTTAAGTTTGCAAGGTGGTCAGTGCACTGTTGAATCCCAGCTACTGTCATCCAACTCTACAGGCATCTCTGCTGTGAGGTGATGCATACATGTATTTCTGAATAAACAAACAAACACCCCTCTTGTTCTGTAAAACTGTGCACCAAGACAGCAGGGCTCACGCGAGGAGCAGGGCTGAGCAGACTACTCAGACCCTCACGGCTCTGGAACAGAGCCCTAGCAAAACAGCGATGATCCTAATGAAAAGTCTACACAGTGGGAAAGGCACCTCAGATTCCTAGTAAAGAAACGCAAAAGCAAATATAGGCCTTCATCTTTTAAAAGGGGGGAATGCACACCCATGTTCACAGCAGCATCATTCACAGTAGCCAAGAGGGGGAAGCAACCCAAGTGTCCACTGACGACGGGTAAATGCATAAACAACATGTGGTCCAACCATACCACGGAATACGGCTCAGCCTTAAGAAGGACGGACATCCTGACACCTTTTACCACACGGATGAAACTTAAAGACATTATTCGAAGTCAAATGAGCCAGACACAGAAGGACAACTAGCGTACGATTCCACTTACATGAGACAGTAGTCAAAATCACAGAGACACAAAGGAGAATGCTGGTTTCCAGGGGGTGGGGAGTCAGTGTTTAATGCAGAGAGTTCCAGTTTTGCAAGATGAAGCGTCTTGGAGACGGATGGAGGGACAGTGGTGACAGGTGCAGTCACATAATGTACTTAATGCCAGGGGACTGTGCGTAGGGAAATGGTGAAGATGGGAAAAGTTATGTGCTGTGTATTTTACCACAATGTTTAAAAATAAGGGACTTCCCTGATGGTCCAGAGGGTAAGACTCCATGCTCCCAATTCCGGGGGCCCCGGGTTCTATCCCTGGTACGGGAACTAGGTCCCACATGCATGCCGCAACTAAGAAGCCCACACGCTGCAACAAACATCCCGCGTGCCGCAACTAAGACCTGGCGCAGCCAAAATAAATAAATATTTTAAAGAAATAAAAAAATAAGGCGCAGGCAGCTTTATGGAAAGGGTTTAAGGGTTGTGAGGTATGAAGACTGGGGCCGAGGGCACAGGTGGAGAGAGCTGGGGCCAGAGGGACGTGGGTGAGGGAGGCTGCGGGCGGCTGTTCTCTCACTCTGCTGCCTTACCTGAGGCACCACGAGCTAATACATGGAATCTCTGTGAACCGGCGCAAATTTCTCCTTATCCTGAGGTCCTTCCCCGGTCTGGCAGTCGCTTGAGCTACAAAGCCTTACAGAAACCCCCCCTTCAGCCAAAAGAACGTACCAGGCAGTCACAACTACGTTCCTCATCATCCCGCCTCCTTCTACCTTCACCTAAATTCCTACAAACGTGACACCCCCGTGGCATCCCCCTCACCGCGCCCGTTAATCCGACGAGTGATGTTCTCATGCGTGGTTTTGAAACACAGTTTTCGTAGTCCCTGAAAAGGCATTCCGCTCTCACCTTCCGCACCAGGTATCAGAGTCCACCCGTCAGAGTCAGAGTGTCTGAGACGGTGAAGAATCATAAACTCACCTAGAGGCCTATCTCGAGAAGAATCTATTACTGCAGATCAAGAATCATCCAGATTTCCCTTCCCTTTATTTCCACGTGGAATTGCACGGTTTTTCTAGGAAGAAAACCTTTCATGTCCCAATAACGTCTCCTAAGGGAGGAACTTGCACAAATGTCCAAAAATAGAGAAAGGAGTAAACAAATGTCCGCCCATCTGTGGGATGGGATGTTCCACGGTGTTGCAGAAGGTGTATAAGGCTGTGCGGCACGCAGCTAAGCTCAATGGAAAATGCTTTAACACAAGGGGACATGGTAACTGGATGTATAATGTAATCATGACATTTTTAAAATCCTGCAGGTCAAGTAAGAAAATTATGGGCAATTTTTTTTCTGTACACTTCCTGTAATGATCTCAGCTAAAAGAACATTTTAGAGGTTATTTATAGCCTACGTTCCTCTACATTAGGTATCACACCAGTTTATATGTTATTTCTTATCGTATTAAGGCTACACAGATAAGACTACAGACTTAGGTATGTTTCTCCTTAGTAGCCATTTTAGTTATCCATTCCTATCTTTAAATTGAGACCAACGAAGTTCCTGTCGACCCGCCCGCAAGGAAGCCACTGGGAATCGCAGGGCTGCTCCGTGCGCATGGGGACGAGGGGCTGGCTGAACTGCAGGACCGCTGGGTCAGGTTTAGAGAGTCTGGCTCTCCCTTCCACGGCTCTGCCAGGGCTGGGCTACTCACGCTGGACTGGCTATGACCCCTAGCGAACATTTCCGAATTGGGACGAGCTTTGTCAGTGGGAACAGGATACCCGAAGCCCACTGCCTGAGGCGCCCCCCATCCCGTGCAGGATGGGGACACATGCTGCCTAAAACACCATTTCCCCAGCGCACCGTCCTCCAATCAGCCGAGATGCCCAGAGCCGTCTTCTCCTCTCCAGCTTCCAGGGCTCTCCCGAAGGACCCCATACCACCTGCTCGGCCCAAGTGTCTCCACTCCCTCTACTCAGCTGCAGGCAGACCAGGCCTCACAGCGCACGCCTGTCATTTGCTGGCGGGGGTGCCTGTCCACCTCCTTCCTCCCGCCCCATCCCCGCCGCCAGCACACAGCCTTCTCTGCTCGAGACCCAGCTGGCGTTCTCCCGTCCACCAGGTATACTTCCCTCCCCGGCTCCCTCCCGCCCCCCCCGCCCCGCCCCCAGCCGGCAGCACCGACTCCGCTTTCTGTTCACGCATATTTCTCCCCACCTGGATTACGGTGGAGCCCCTGCATTGGACAGAGAACTTCCGGAAACATGGATTAAGTCAGCCACGTGGACGCTCATCGTGTTAACTTTGTTCCTTTGTGATTCTCGTGTGTGTCACACGAAAGGCAAAGCCACACCCCGATGGTCGTTAAAAGCTCACGTGCCCGAAGAACCCCTTTTCCCATGGCATGCGCCGGCGCTTTCCCCAGACGGCCCCCCAAAGCCTAACAACTCTCGTGTCAGATAAACACCTTCGTTCTCCGATCTGCAAGCTGGGCGCTGGAAGAAGTATTTGCTCACCCTGCCCGGCTCTCCCAGCTCAAACCTATAGCTTCATAAGCCTCCCGCCCTGACTCTGCCTGCGGAGGACTGAGATTACTCTCCTGACATCCGCTAACATTCCACTTGAAGACCTCTGTGTCCTCAGATTAACCTGAGTGTGATGCCCGTGATGTCTGTGAAGCGTGGGGCACGGTGGGTCCCGGAGCCAGACAGACCCGGGCTCAAACCCTAACTCCATCACTTGTAGCTGTGTGGCCAGAGGCAGAGGCCCAGCCTGTCTGGGAGCTAGGTTTCTAGTCTGCAAGTGCGGATGATAACGAGACCTCAGCAGGCCAGCATTCTGACAGCCTGGGATAGAGCGCGCACGGCTCGAGGAAACACAAGGTCCGAGGTTCAGAGAACGGTGGCCTCCCCACGCCCCCTCCCCCCATGTGCTAAGGGCCTGACCCTGGACCAGGCACTACTCACCGATGCGACCTTATCTAATTTCAGGGCCACCACGTGAGGCAGGCGTGATTATTCCCATCTTGTAGATGAGGAGACCGGATAAATAAGCCCTCCCCCCAGTTTGGGGCTGGCCACAGAACCTCTGGGACCGTCCCTCTGCACAGTGTGGAATCAAGTTGCCAGGAAGTCTCTGAACAGAGTTAGGCCCCCAGTGTTGGGTGTTGCATGTTTTCATTTGCAGGGTGTTTGGGGTTAGGTGTGGGTGCTACTGCGACATCCGCAAGCTCAGGTGCTGCATCTCTCTTCACACCTGACCTCATGGTTCTAAAGCCTGGGAAGAAAAACCACAACTTGGAAAACAAAGACTTTTAAGTTTAAAAAACACACCTTTCTTTTCTACCTTGGGTCATTCATCTTTAAAAAACAGAACTAGGCATCAACTGATCCAAAATATTACAGGGCTTCCCTGGTGGCGCAGTGGTTGAGAGTCCGCCTGCCGATGCAGGGGACTCGGGTTCGTGCCCCAGTCCGGGAAAATCCCACATGCCGCGGAGCGGCTGGGCCCGTGAGCCATGGCCGCTGAGCCTGCGCGTCCGGAGCCTGTGCTCGGCAACGGGAGAGGCCGCAGCAGTGAGAGGCCCGCGTACCGCAAAAAAAAAAAAAGAATTACAGTATCGCAACAAGGATCAACTGTAGAGCACAGGGAACTCTACTCAGTATTCTTTAATAAGCTAAAGGGGAAAAGAGTTTGAAAAAGAATAGATACATGTATACGTATAACTGAATCACTTTGTTGTACACCTGAAACTAACACAACACTGTAAATCAACTACATTCCAATATAAAATAAAAAAATAATTTTTAATGCAAAGCAAAAATAAATAAATAAATAAAAGTATACCAATGTCAGCACTGCCGGAGTATCGGAGGATTCACACCTCCACAAAACCTTCATTCTGAAGCCCTCCCCTCCCCAGGCCCCATCTTCCACTTAGGATGTTTTTCTAATATTGGAGAAAAGCGGGGTGGAGACAAAAGAGAGGTAGGCAGACATGTGCAGGCCCCCAGGTCTCCAGCTCTCGCAGCTGCCCAGAGATTCTACCACAGACAAGGTGACCCTCCTCCCAGGGCATCCTCTGGTTTGGAAGGGCCGGAAAGCCAGACAGCGAGGCCCCTGGGAGCAGCCCTGGCCCCATGGAGGCGGGGGCTGCAGCCTGAGCATCCAGTCTTCCTCCCTCCTCCCTCCGCCTGCCCAGGCTCCCCTCCCAAACGTGACCTAGACCCACATGATTGTCCCTGGGGCAGGGGGGCAGCTTCCCGATGCACCCAGCCCCAGAAGCAGTGTGGAGTCAGTAAGGCGAGGGTGGAACTGAGAGCTGCGTGGGCAAGAGGAGAGGCGGCTGGTTGATGATGAGGCTCTGCCGGCGGGACAAAGAGAAGGAAGGCCAGCCCCGGCGTTTCTGATCCCCCAGAGGCAGGGAAAGAAATGACCTCCTAACGGAATCTTGGTTCATGAATCATGATTCCAAACACTAAGTCACCGAGTGAGCTACCAAATTCCTGAGAATCCAGGGATTATAAATACAAAAAAAAAAAAAAAAAAAAAAGAGCAGTTATCTTTCAAGGAGCAAGTTCCAGCACTCACAGAAAACGCCAATGTGAAACTTCTTGACATATCCTGAGAACGGCACAATATCTTTACATATCCTGAGAACGGCACAATATCTCTTCCGTGGTATTTCTGCCCCAAATGCACAACCTCCCTCTAAAGTGAGGAAACAACTTCCCTGGCGGTCCAGTGGTTAAGACTGTGCTCCCAATGCAGGGGGCCCAGGTTCAATCCCTGGTCGGGGAACTAGATCCCACAGGCCGCGGGGCAACTAAGAGTTCGCATGCCACAATTAAGGAGCCTGCGAGCCACAACTAAGACCCGGAGCAACCAAATAAATAAATAAATATTTTAAAAAATAAAAATAAAAAAATAGGGCTTCCCTGGTGGCGCAGTGGTTGAGAGTCCGCCTGCCGATGCAGGGGACACGGGTTCGTGCCCCGGTCCGGGAAGATCCCACATGCCGCGGAGCCGCTGGGCCCGTGAGCCATGGCCGCTGAGCCTGCGCGTCCGGAGCCTGTGCTCCGCAACGAGAGAAGCCACAACAGTGAGAGGCCCACATACCGAAAAAAAAAAAAAAAAAATTAAAAAGGCAACAACGGTTACAGGTTGTCCTATTTCTTACTACGTAACAAATATCCATTAAATACCTCCTGGATAGAAGGCACTGAAGCTGCAAGGACAAACAGGACCCAGACCCGGCCTCAAGCAGTGTTTATATTCCAGCAGACAGTCATGTTATACTGAAAAGCTCTATAGTACAGGAACATGCAAAGTATTTTTGGAACATGGGGGCGAGAAGGATTAGCCCAGGTGGAGAGGTCAAGTAAGGCTTTGAGGAATGAGTAGGAGTTTGTCAGGTATAGAAGGGAGTGTGGGCTTGTGAAATCTCATGACCCGTTCACGAGTCGAGGGTGACTAGAAGGTACAGAGAAGCAGGAAGTGGTGGGAGAGTCAAAAGCATTGGCCCAACGTTAAAGAGTGACCTTCATTAGAATTCCTCAGAAAACGTAATAAGTTAACTTTTAAAATATTAATTCTCACCACTCCTCTTCAAGATCACACAAAACAGAGATACTTTAGTGATCGTAATGTTTAAAATGCAGCAGAGGGCTTCCCTGGTGGTGCAGTAGTTGAGAGTCCGCCTGCCGATGCAGGGGACACGGGTTTGTGCCCCGGTCCGGGAAGATCCCACATGCCACGGAGCGGCTGGGCCCGTGAGCCATGGCCGCTGAGCCTATGCGTCCGGAGCCTGTGCTCCGCAACGGGAGAGGCCACAACAGTGAGAGGCCCTCCTACCGCAAAAAAACAAAACAAAACAAAACAAAAAATAAAATAAATAAATAAAATCAAATGCAGCAGAGAACCATCAGAGGAGCAGAGTGCTCATCAGTAAAGAAGTTAGAAAATTAGCCCAGATTTTGTGAGCGCCCCCCATCATATTAATTCTTGGCTTTTTCACTTAAGTGAACTGCAGAGATTCACAAACAATCCCTAGCTTGACTATGGTCCTGAAAGCCTCATAAACTACAGAGAGCTATTTCAGAAGGACCTACACACAGACAGAAACACACATGAAACCAAACTTCTGAACAAGAACGTTTGACCTCAGCAGAGAGAGGGTGCTCTCGATCCAAGGAGTTCTGCTTTGACATCTGACCCTATTTGTTTTGGGTTCCGGAACCTCTTACCCCGTCCCACTAAGGCCTTTGAACATGAAAACCCTATAGCTGAATCACTAGTTTCACTTTCTGACATCAATGAGCCTTTTATATTTTGAAAACATCCTCTCTTCCTGTAGGAAGAACAAAGTGTGGATTGATTGTCTGAGCATCTTAGCATCCGTCAGAGCGCTTGACCTTCCCCGAATCCAACACCGTATTCAAGGGTAACAACGGCTGGAATATAAACTAACTCTAACCTAGACTACTAGGCTTGTGTTTACCAGACACCAAATTGAAGGACCTTTTACCCCTACAAATATACACGTGGAAACCAAAGCAGATGGCTTTAACTTACGGCATTTGCAGCCACAGGTTATTAGAATCAGAAAGGGCCTTAACAGTGGTCTATACCCTGTGGGTTACAGACTTTGGAACAAGTATAGTTACGTCAATAAAGCAAATTGTGCTACGTGACATAGCTAAGCAGTGCCAGAACCTGGAAAAGCCTGAGCAGCTGACTCTTTGCAGAAGGTGTTTTCTACCTTTCCAGATGGCCAGAGTTTAGTTTTATAGTTCCGGTGGTTAGCAAGCAAACAGTATTCTGACATCTTAACAACTAATTTATATGTCTTTAAAATCCAAATCTAAAATTTGAAAAAACGTGACTTTCTGCAGCACCTTTGATGTAACACATGGCAGTGAAAGAACCTCTTGCTGGAAGGTGTCCTCCCTCTCTCCCCAAAATAGGCTGAAGCCCTAACCCCTGTGAATGTGACCTTATTTGGAAATAGGGCCCTTACAGATGTAGTCAAATTAACACGAGGTCATACTGGATCGGGGTGGGCCCTAATCTGACTGGTGTCTTTGTAAATGTCGACAGAGACCCATAAGGAGAACACCATGAAGAAGGAGGCGGGGATTGGAAGGATGCACCTGTAAGCCAAGGACACCAGGATTGCTGGCAACCAGCAGAAACTGGGAGAGGCAAGGAAGGGTACTCCCCTGGAGTCTTTGGAGAGAGCTGTCTCCTGATGCCCAGGAGAACTGGGTGATTTGCCTGAGGTCGTACAGTAAATAAATAAGGACCGAGCCAGAGCGAGAACTCAGGCCGCCTGCTCGCGTCCTTTCTCCCACAGGGCGGCATAAACCAGGCTTGCATTTGGCCAGCCACGCAGACCTGACGACTGGTCATGCTGGCTTCACTCAATAGAGGTTTATTTCTCTCCCATAACAGGAAATTTGGAGAAAAGCCACCCAAGGCTGACACGGCAGCTCCGTCATGTAACCAGGTTCCAGGTTTCTTCTATATCCCTGTTCTGTCACGCTTGGCAAGACGGTTCCCATCTGTAACTACCAGCTCTGTGTCCTGGGGAGAAGGGCAAAGGGCAAAGGTCAAAATGATCCCTGGCAGTTACTTCTCGGAGAAGCTTTCCTGCATGCCCTGCCCAGGGGCTCCACCTGCATCTGATTGGCTGAAACGTGTCACCGGGTCAGTCGTAGCTGCAAGGGAGTCTGGGAGGCTGGGTGCCTGAAGTGCACATTGCTGCCCTGAACAAAACCTGGGCTGTTACAAGGAGTGGACGGTGGGCTGTGTTTGCTCCAGCTGCCGACGCCTCAAACCTGCCTTCTGCTATTGCATGTTGCCAAGTAACAGTCATCTGCTTGTCCCCTCTCACCCCAGTTCCCCACCCACCACCAGTGTCCCGATACACCAAGACAGCCAAGCTCCACGGGAGTCGCTCCTGTTTCTCAGCAAAACTTCTATGTTCCCAGAGAAGGGTTCAAAGCAACCACCTCTTAAAGTAATTAATATGACCACGTGAAAGCTGTGTTCATCCTGGATTTTCTGTTACACTTCCCATTTCAAGTCCACGGTCCTGTGGTTCTCATGAACAGTTGGGATTTACGTCTTGTAAATCCCAACATTTCAGCATTCAAACTGTACCTCCTAGATGTCTGGAAGTAGCACAACGCCCCTTTATCCTACCTGTCTGGATTCTGAGCCATTGACCCTGCCCTCCAGGTGCTCTGTGTCTGGATGGGAGACATCCCGGGTCCTGGCCAGGTGAAGTGGAGGGACATGGGTGTCTGCAGGAGTCCAGGAAGAGGACCGCTGATGGGATAAGGTATGCACAGCATGTGGTATGAATTCTTTTTTTTTTTTTTTTTTTTTTTTTGCTGTAAGCAAATGCAGAAGAACTTAAAAACCCAAGTAAACTTTGGTTTCTTCAAAGCAGCCACCAAGTGGACTTGAACAATGCAGCCTTTGTTCAAAGCATTCCTTTGCAAATGCAATTTGTTCAAATGCAAGTCCTTTTCTGAATTACTTTCAAGACTGTATAAAAATCTTTGGAATTTTTCTCACTGGAAAATCCTTGTCCCTTAGGATGGGTTTTATTTTCTGGACATGGGGGAACAGAGGGACATAGGGAGACAAATACATGAATCAGGATAGAGCAGGTGAGCAGCCCTGCTGAGAGCTCACCACGGCTATCTTGTAAGAAGCTTATCTGCAGAGAGGCCCCGCTCCTTAGATCACATACGCAAAGCCCACAGGGAAGAAAGTAAAACATTCAAAAGGCAGTGGAAATTTGAAGATGCCTTTATTTAAGCCCAGGACAATGGTGTGTTTACTGGGTCTGTGGATTTCTGTCTTCCTGGTCAGAGGACAGGTGTTTAGGACTTCACACGTGGTCCGGGTTTTATCCTGAGAAGCACCAAGAACCCTGTCCTCAGCATCGCGGGTGTGGAAGGATTCATCGGGGCAGCAGGCCTCCTCTCAGCCTCTGACCTCGCCTGATAAGCAGCTTGCCCTCTTGACACCCAGTCGTGAGGTGAAATGGGGCCCATGAATCAGCAAAGTCATTTCCCCCCACGTGCTTCCAGAGTTCTCATCAGCTCCACTTTGCTCATCTCTGACCTTTCACCCTTTTCTCTCCTCTGTTCGTGTTTTCCCTCCTCCCAGCGGGATCCCGGGATGGTGGTCTGAGCCCTGTCTGCTGTGTAGTGTCCTTTTCACCCACTTAGGGGCGGGTGTCCGCACGGCTCACACCGGACACTGGGCAGCTTTTTCCTTCCGGCTGAGGAAGCTCGGGGCCCCACTTGGTCACCAGCACCGTCGTCCTGTTTGTGCAAAGCTGTCCTCTGCTGCGTCAGCCGGGGGCTCTGAGTGGACTCAGGCTTCCCTGGCACGACTCCCTCACACAAAGTGCGAGCACACCTGCTCCAGCGCCCGGCCCCAAGCAGGGTCTGAGGGTGCACTGCCAGCACAGGGCAGGAAGCAAAATGCCTGAAGGGAAGGGCGGGGTGGGCAGCCTCCGGGCACCTCACCCCCTCTTTGCACTTCCCTATGATGCCGGGGTGTCGGAGGGGCCCCAGGTGAGGTCTGTTGTTTTTTTTTTTATCTTTATTGGAGTATAATTGCTTTACAATGGTGTGTTAGTTTCTGCTGTATAACAAGGTGAATCAGCTATACATATACATATATGGAAGCAGCCTAAGTGTCCACCGACAGCTGAATGGATAAAGAAGATGTGGCACATATATACAATGGAATATTACTCAGCCATAAAAAGAAACGAAATTGAGTTATTTGTAGTGAGGTGGGTGGCCCTAGAGTCTGTCATACAGAGTGAAGTAAGTCAGAAAGAGAAAAACAAACACAGTATGCTAACGCATAGATATGGAGCCCAGGTGAGTTTTGCATCCGGAAAAGACCACGGGTCATCGCGAAGCGGCACAGGGCGCCCCAGGCTGGGGCTGCAGGGTCCTCCAGGGCCCAGACCTCTGGCCCAGGGTCTTGTGATTTTCACCCGCCCCTCCCTCCGGTCCCAGAGCTGCTGTGTGGTCCCCAGTCCGAGGAGGGGTCACAGGCAGCCCGGCACCGGCCCCGCTCACCAGGCAGGAAGAGGGGCGCTGGGGTTAGTTCCTGGCAGGAATTCTGTGAACAGTACGTTGTGTGTTCTGAGTGATTAACACATGTCCATCATGCAGCCCTTGGGCGCACACACTCAGGGCACAAAGCACACGCGGCCAGAGATCCCTGCTGGGGTCAGAAGCCGCCAGCTCTTCCTTTCACCCCAGACCTGGAGAGCCCTCCTTCTGGGCTCAGGGCTGGGAAGGGCTGGGAAGTAGGACAAACCCGGCTCTTCCTAACTTCAGGCTCAGGGCTCCAGCACAAGCCAGGCCTAAACTTCCGGCCACACCCTCAGCACGCCTACAGACCAGCCCCAATCTGTGTTTTCAGCAGATTTCTTTTTTTTTTTCCCTTAAATCCTGAAACACAAAGGGTTAAAGGATCTACCTGGGAATTTAAGGATTAAAGTCAGGCGCGGATTCCCGTCCGCCCCCCAGCCTCCCACAGGACAGATTTCTCCCTGATTCTTTGATCACTGGATGTTCCCCTGACCCCCACCATGTCACCGTGTCACCGAGTCACTGAGGGCTGGGAAAGCGGGCCTGGCACCGAAGTCCACACAGGCCCTCTGACGTCAGGCACCGCCGGACTTTGGCTCCAAGGCCCGCATCGCAGAAGCCACCCCTTCGAAATCAGTGGTCCCTCGGGGGTCTCAGTAGTGGATGGCTCGGCCGCAGGCCGCCAGCGGAGGGAGCTTGTCTTCCTGGTGCTGAGTTTATCTCACGTTTGCAGGGGGCGGATTAGGTGGGTGCTCCACTGCAACCTCCCTGTAACCACTATCGTCCTAAATAAAGAAAAGAATCTGATTTCGGCTGGCAGAGAAAGTTTTCCAAGTGGTCAGCTCATGTGCTTTCCTACCAGCTTTTTAAAGAGCAACGTGTCGTGAAATGCCGTATTGAAAACGTAAGCATGAAATTATTTCATAAATAAGATAAACTAAAGGCTAACCTTTCATTCATATTTTCAGTGGGAAATAAGCAGGTTCTTAGAATAGAAGGTAGGACATCTTTAAGCTTAAATCCTCTTTAAATATATTTTTTTGCTCTGCTTCCAGGAATCCTGTTGCCAAAACAAGCCCGGATGTCACACCAATGGCGAGGTGTAAAATTGCAGATTCCTGGGCCCAGGAACAGCTGGTTCCCAGAGCCTTAGTTGGGGACAGCAAAGCACAGGCTAACCAGTAGCGACCTGAGGCCCAATGGACTTTGCTGTTTGCTCTGCCCACTACTGAATTACCTGGGCTTTACCCTTGTCTCCAAACAGCTACCAGAAACCAGAAAAATCTGGCCAGGCATGAGGTTAGAATACATTAAAGTTGCTGCTTCAGAACAGTTTGGAAATCTTTACGGAGCAGGTTAGGCAGGTTCCCGAGCAGAAGGTCATTCCCCTGCCAGGCCTGACAAGTGCACGTATGCAGTCACCCCACAGAGCACAGGGAAATGTCTGATTGGCCACCAGGGAGCCCAGTGCTAAGGGCAAGGGCCCTGGTCTGGGACACAGCCCTACAGGGCCGCGTTACTCCCTAACACCCCAGGCCCCCGCGGCCTAACAATGATTTGTTAGAGGTTCCATCCACCCAGAGTCTCCCCCCGCCAGCAAGAGCCCCTGCGACTTCAGAGAAAACCCACAGACATCAGAGACAGCGTGCAGGGGTCAGCAAGAAGCCCCTGGATGCAAACTCACTGGGGGAGGAAACGTAAGAAATGGATAAAGCCGTAGTTGTTTTCTATTCTCTCTCCATCTGGGACGTACCGCTGAAACGTACAACATCGCCATCTTTGAATACACTGTGCTTTCTATTCCATTCCACTCCAACGTTACACTTGCTGGCAAGTCAGTGTTTCGTGCCCTTTCCAGCACCTGCCTACTGTTCAGCGAGCACTGATTGGCACGTACTATGTGGACGGGATGGACCACTGCTTTGTGGCTAAACAAGATGACTGCTCTCCAGAAACGTTCAAGTTCCAGGCTTGACAGGCTCTCAACTGGACCAGAAGTGACGGGTCACAACAGCTCTCATCTCTGGAGCCCTTCCCGAGCCACGCGGCTTCTGTTTCAGCCTACAGCTCACCTCCTCCACCGGGCTGCATCCCTAGAGGCTGCCTGGAGCGGACTACACCCTGGCTTCCATGCCCTCGGGCTTCTGCTGGGTTTGCACAACTGGGAGCCCAGCCAGAAGGGAAGGAGGGAGGGAGGGAGGAGACAAGGAGGCCACGGTCCCTGCAAGGCAGCCCCCTCCACCTCCGGGTCTGCGAAAGCCCCCTCCTGGGGCTGGTGCCTCCACGGCCACCAGCCAGGGCGGGCGGGCCCTGTGGCTCCCCTACCTGGTGAGTTACTCCTTTCCGACACACTCCTCATGTCAGCCCCTCCCGCCAGCCCTGGCTGGCGTTTCTCCCGTGACTTTGGAGTTACTTAATTAAATCCTCAAGCAGCACAATGAGGTAAGTATTAGCAACTTCACTTTACAGACCCTGCAAGGGAGTCTCCGGCGGGTTAGGGGATCTCCCCAAGACCACAGGTGAGACAGTGGACTTGCTGGAATTCAAACCCATTTCTGTTTGGCTTTACAACCTCTGGTTTTCCTGATGAGAGAGAGAGAGAGAGAGAGAAGATTCATGGTACAGATTAGTGAAGAGCCGGCAAGTCAATAATGAAAATAATAATGCCCATTTTCTGGTCTCCTTCCCTGATTCTGTCCAGGGAAACTCCAGGCTGAACACCAAATGTCACTGGCTTCAGAAAATGACTCAAGTCCAACCTTTCCTGAGGAGGAATCTGTCAGCCGACTGGCTGGTTACAGTGTGGCAGCAGTGAGACCACTTTGAGCCCCTCACTGCATTTCTGGTTAATTTAATGCTGTGACAAGCTGTGTCACAGGCCTCAGGCTGCACCCCCCAACCCCCGGGGGCCCCACCCAGACCAAGCACCCAGCACCGCAGCAGAGACCCAGTGGCCCTGCCCCACTGCCTGCCCGGGAGAGGCAGCCCTGCAGCACGCGGGGGTAGAGAAGGGAGCGGAACTACAGCGGGACCAAACCATGGACTGGGGGCGGCAGGGAGGATGCTCCCCACATCACTTCTGTACCCGGTCCGTCCCCGTCTCTCCAGGAGCCGCAGGCCCGGCCTGAAGCAGAGCTGAAGACAGTTGCTCTCAGCTGCTGGGAGAGTCATCGCTGGGAAAAGGGGATGTTTGAAATCCACACTCTGGAGCGGGCTCACTTTCCCCTCCTGTTGGTCCTTCATTTATTCGGTCAATGAACTGGCCAGATGTCTATCTGGCGTCTACTATTTTCAAGAAGAGCGCTGGGCTTCCTGCATCCTTCTCCCACCTCCTGCACCCTTTTCCTGGGTCGACCAAAGCACTTCTACCCCGTCTCCGGCTTGCTCTTCACCTCTAAAATGACGCCTCCCCTCCTCCCCACTCCCCGGCAAGACAATCTCCATCCCTGGCATCTTGAACCTCTTAGCCATGTATAAGGAAGAAATTCCCTGGTTACTAGCTCAGCTAGGTGGCCTGACAGCTCTCCTGAACTCTCCCCGGCTCCTTAAACCAACTGGACCTCTAACTGGTGACCATTACGGAAGTTTACATTGCTCCCTGGGTCCCGGCAAGGGGTCGCTGCGTTCTCTACCTGTGCTGGAGGAGGAATATGGAGAACCCCTCACCTCACCACAGCCTGACCACTCACCCGCTTCTGTCAAGGCAAACATCTTCCTCTCATCCCTGTCTCCCCTCTGCCCCTTCCCCGGACCCCGAGGCTCCGAATGTCCCCTCCCCAGTGCAATGAGAGGGCCTGACCCTCATCAGGAACGGAGCCTCCAGACTCGTCTGCTGAAGAATCCAGAGGAGGTGGGGTCAGAGCCACCAAGGGCCAGCTCCAGGGTCAGGGCCTTTACAGGCCCCTCTGCATGCGCGCTGCAGACACCAGGGGCCTGACAGAGGACGCAGGATGGGCCATGGAACCATCTGGGCACAGGGTGCAGAGACCCCACCTCGCACGGCAGCCCCTAGGCCTCGCCTCTGCCTCCCCCCCTCCCACCCTGTGAATGAGTTTCAGCTCCTTTCAGACCCCTGACCCCGTCTAGGGGCTCTCATAAACCTGGTCAGGCAGGCTAGCATGGAAAAAGAAGTTGATACTATCCTAGGAGCATCTGGTCCCTCTGCAAACATCTGGACAAGTCTGCACGGAACGTTAGAAACCAACAAAATGGGCCAAACATTGACTATATAAAAATACACGTTAAAAAAAAAAAAGACAGGGCTTCCCTGGTGGCGCAGTGGTTGAGAGTCTGCCTGCCGATGCAGGGGACACGGGTTCGTGCCCCGGTCCGGGAAGATCCCACATGCCATGGAGCAGCTGGGCCCGTGAGCCATGGCCGCTGAGCCTGCGCATCCGGAGCCTGTGCTCCACAACGGGAGAGGCTACAGCAGTGAGAGGCCCGCGTACCGAAAAAAAAAAAAAAAGACAGAAGTTGGAGTAACTGGAGCCCCTGCTGTGTGTCACAGGGGACAACAGTAGGATCTGTGCTGTTCAAGACAACTGACCGGAATTTACAACAGGAGTCAAATGTTTCTGTAGCTTTCAAAAGGCTCATATATCGCCTAATATTCAGGTAGGCTTGTCTGCTGGCCTTCGAGCAAATCCACTTCCAGAATGGCCATTTCCACCAGAGTCTGTAAGGCAGCACAGCGCTCTAGGAGGGGGTCCACCCTCATTTGGGAAGGCCCGCTCCCCTGGAGAGGCAAGCCCGGCGTGGCTACGGTGACTGTCATCTCACGGGCGGGGAATGAGAGGGATTCTTCACCATGTGGTTAAAACACCCCAAACACGCGAAACAAAAACTTTAAAACCCCCAAATCAGTTTCTCATCAGCTGTTTTCCCTAAAAGAACTCAGACAACTGCTTTCTTGGTGACCTTACATGCTTTCTGATGCTTCAAGACTCAGCCCTGAACAGGCTGGGCCTGGCAAGGAGGGAAAAGGAGGTTGGTTATGATTCTGAGAGTCCTGGGCTCCGTGCACGCCCGCCAGCGTGGACCCTGTCTGCCTGAGGCCGGCCACATGGTACACGGGTCGGATCTCCCGGGCATTTGAGCCATCCTTTCCCAGGGCCCATGTGCCCAGCTTTTCTCAAAAGCCAAAAACAGGAAATCTGTTAAGGAATTAACAATGGTTTTCTCTGGGTGGAGGAGTTTTAAGTGATTTATTTCTGCTTTAAACATCCCTGTATATTCCCCAATGGGCCTTCGTTGCTTTCATAACTAAAAAAAAAAAAAGCAAGCCTGAGACAACTCCTACTTCCTCTTTATCATTTGTTATCTTGCATTTTTCTGTCCCAGGAAGCTTCCGCCCACCTTTCATGGAAGCGCCAAGCCTACATTCCCACTTGTAAGGAGAACGCAGCAAACGTCTCTCTCCGTACACGTGTGGTTCTCTCTCTTCTATTAAACTGTAATTGCCTGGTTGGCAAGGATTCCAGAACACCAGGCACCCCCTCCAGCTCCTAATCTTGCACAGAGACTTTTTCAGCTGATACTTTGATTCCGATTCTAAGCATTTAGTAATAACGACAACATCATCTGTGGAGTGTTTACGCCGGAATCTGCCTCAGCGCTTCACGAGCATCAACACTGAGTCCTCAAGGAACCCTAGCAACTGGGGGCCAGTATGATCCCCATTTCACAGGTGAGACCGTGGAGGCACAGAGCAGCATAGTAATTTGCCTGAGATCACACAGTGAGTGAGCGGCAGGGCCAGAGGTGGAATCCAGGCAATCTGACCCCGAAGACCATAGTTTACGCAGAGACGATGTAGATAAAGTTAACTTACTTTCCTTGCGGCTCCTCCTGCTGCTGGGCATGGGGGGCAGAGGCAAGGGAAGACCACTCACGCCGTAAATCTTCCCAGAAACAACAGCAGGACCCATGTGAGTAACCCAGGCCATGTGCCAGAGCGGCAGGAAGTCTTCTGCATTCTGCAGTGTTTCGCTGCAGTCACACGCCAGTTCCTTGATAATCACTAACTAGGAAATTAAGCAGCAGTCGTAGAATCCAGCTTTTGCAGAGAAGCAAACACTCCCAGGAGTTTGCAGGACGGAGGGATCTCGGTGCCAAACACAGATCTCAGCAGGGCGGGAGCCCATCACCTTCCACAGCACACCGACAGGGCATTCGGTGGTTGCCCCTCATTGTCACGTTAGGGGCACGTAACTAAGAGGCCACAGGCTGTCTGAAGGGACGCCAGCATTTGATCCCCAGGGGTAACGCTGGCAGGAAGAAATTCTGTCTAAAACGCCTGGGTATTCCGCTCTGGGATGCTCTCTCAAAGCACTCTCCTGGGGACATGTGGACGGACCTGAGCGCATCGGTGGACCTGCCCTCGAGGGTCTCCACTCGTCTTGGGCTTTGAGAGGCTCCCTCCCCGGCTCTGGGCAGCTGGAGCTGGTCCAGCCCTTGGGAGGGCTGGTTACAGAGGAGACAGGAGATACGACTGCCCACAGGACAAGCTGGGATCCTCGGCTAAGTCAGGAGACAGACTGGGGAAAGCTGTGGTTCTCTGAGCTGGTGAGCACTTTCCAGGACCCTCTGTAGAGGCAGCTGCTGGGACCCAGCAGAGGGTGTCACAGATGCCCACCTCAGCGGGAGCAAAAGGAGTCTTGAGAAGCAGCTCTGGGAGCTGCCCCACGAAGGTGATTCCCTCGACACCCGGGTCCACGGGAAGCCACCCACCAGATGCAAAGGCAGGTTTGGTCAGTATTTTTTCTCCCTCAGTATCAATCTGAAAACTTTTCTGTTGAATTTGTATAGGATTCTCGAGTTGTAAACTATTCCTGGGTTTATCCTTGGCAAGGACTTGATAAGAACTTGCAAACAATGGCAAAGAAGAGAACATTGCCTGAGGATCTCAGTTTTTCAATTCAACCCCCCCGAACGCCTCTCCGGGCCCCCTCCACACTGGCATGTGACTGCGGGCGTGTTACCGCAACTCTCCAGGGCTCCGCGGTTCTCTCTGGGCCACGGGGACGGGGTTAGCGTCTCCCTGATGGGGTGAGAATTCCACGAGGTAATCCCTGTAAGGTTCTTCCCTCGGGGGCGAGCGCATCGTAGGTCCCAAAAGAGCTGGTTCTCCATCCTGCTGTCACTGTCAGGTATCGAGAGGTAACCAGGTGCAGGTGCCAAGCCAGGGCTAGAGATGGCCAGATGATAATGTGGTCCCTCCCCTCGGGAAACAGTCCAGCACATGGTTCCCAAAGTCTGGTCCCCGAAGCAGCAGCATCCTAGAGACTTGCGGGAAACACCAACTTCCAGGAGCCGCCCCAGACCTACTGCATCAGAGCCGCTGGGGGTGGGGGGCAGGGCCGGCCACCTGCGGTTTACAGGCTGCCAGGTGACTCGCAGCTACAGGCTGAGAGCCAGGACAGAATGAATGGCGCGTATCTGACGTGCTTTCTGTCATGATGCTGAATTTTAGTGAATTGAGCTTCCTGTGCTCTGAGATCCCTTGGTTCCGGAACACGCCATGTGTGAGGAATTCACGGACGCCAAGAGTTGCCCAGACACACTTCTGGTAACTACCGTAAATGCACACGGAGACTGGCACACGTGGCATTTCTCCAACTCTGCATTTTCCTGCTGCAAATGAGGAACAATGGATCACTTAATTAGAGAGAGGCAGGCCCCGCTTGGCAAGCTGAGAGGGTGCGGGGCGTGAGCCCTCTCGGGCATGGAGGAAACGGGATGAGGGGCGCCAGGCAGCCTGGCTCAGACCTGCCTCCCGGTTCCCGGTAGGTCCTACCTGGTCCACGTGCTCTGCAGGACGGCCTCACGACGTGAGGACTTTCGTTCTCTCGTTCAGAGTTTGTAACCAATCAATTTATGAGCTGTAGTCGGTGTAACACATCAAGCGAATAGCCATCAACACAGACCACCACCGCAGCCCCTTTACGGCCACTGACACTATTCAAGCCCTTCTAAGTCCCCTTCTGGCAAATGAAAGGGTAAATTTTCCCACGTGAGTTTCACAGGGTGGGGTTTCTACGGACCACAATTATAATGTTGAAGCAGAACAAAATATGTGTTACTAGTGCTTTTAAAGAATGTGAACAAAAGTCGTTTCTTCACATAAAGACCCTCCAGCTCCAAGCTGTGTCTCTGTGGCCCAAACACGAATGAATGAGGTGAAGAGCAAACTAGGGGCTGCTGAAGCCCTGGTGCAGTCACGGGTCTGGGATGGTTTCCTTGCTCTTTTCTCACTTTTTAAAAGGAATTTAAGGACCATTTCAGGGAGCTTCCTTCTGAGGCAACAAAGCTCAGAGAAAAATCACACACTGCAGACAGTTCTCGAGAACTGGAAAGTGAACACACCTCTGAAAGTCCCATGATTTGTTCAGATCTACGCGGTGATTAATCAAATAAGGTGATCCCTGAGGACAAGGAAATATATTTGACAAAGTATTTGATTGTTGAGACTGTGAGAAACTGCAGGCAAGGTTGGGAATGATCCCAGGGCGTAAGGGTCCAGATACGAGGCCGTCTGGATGGCCCGGCAAGGACAGAGGGAGCTGCAGGAGAGCAGCAGGAGGAAGAAGCAGCCTAGACGGGCCCAAGCGGTGGCATCTCCTCGCCCCTCGCGCAGCCGGCTGGGGTCCCCGTGTACCGGTAGAGGATTCTCTCTGTCATCAAATCTGCACTGATCTCCCAGTTCAATCCGCAGTGTAGGTTGCTGCTCCACTGCAAGAAGTGTCTGGTGCCGTCCGGTAAGAATTAAAGCCAAGCGGAGTGCTGAGCTCCTCCGGCTTCAGGGACGGTCGGGCCTCGCTGCGAATCCCACCTTCACCCCCTCCGTCTACAAGACAGCAGGCCGGAGGCTCACGCTCGCTGAGACGCTTCACATTTCTTCATCCGTACGATGGGGGCCACTAGCCACCAGCAGAGCCGTCGTGCTCATGAAGACCCAGTGCCGATCCGGGCACGAGGTGTGGCGCGCGTGCCCAGGGTGTGATGGTGGCAGCCAACCTCCATGATGTCCCCCCACCGCCGCCCCGTGTGCTGCCCTCACTGGGGACACGCCGGCCTGTGCCACCAGCACGGCCCTGCAGAAACAGGGGCGGCGTGACTTCTGAGACAAGGTCGTGACAGACAGACACAGCGCTGGCCTGGATCATTCTCTCTGGGGGGCACACACCAGTGACGTGGGGACCCCCAGACGGCCTCTTGGAGAGGCCGTGACGTGAGGCACTGAGGCCTCCCGCCGAGAACCAGCGCCCGCCTGCACGGTGAGTGCGTGAGCATCTTCGACGTGGCTCTGCCAGCCGCGGTCCAGCCCGCACAGTGGGGCAGCCTGAGCCGGCCTCTGACATCAGGGCACCCGGCGCTGCAACCACCCAGGTGAGCTGCTCCTGAGCTCCTGACCCAGACGCCAGCTTATTATTGTCATAAGCGCTAAGCCGGGGGTAACTTGTTACGAAGTGAGCGGTAACAGTAACCGCCACTCTGGAGGCTCTTGGAAAACAGCTGATGCTTGAGGCCAGCTCCTCCAGGGCCCCTTCCTGACGAGGAAAGAACTCAAATGTCCTTTGAGAAGTATTTATTTATCTCCACCATCTCCAAAGGGCAGACAGACCTGAGGACCTGCAGGGTCCCTTCGTTTCCCGTGATCCTACCTTGTCTCCTCCCCCGAGAGAACGTTTCTGGAAACTCCTCAGTCACACTCTAGACCTGTCCCGGGCCGGGGCTGGGAGGCTTCAATAGCAAAGCGAGAGGAGCTGGACTGACCTCAAGTTGCTTCCAGAAGCAAAAATCAAAACTGGAAGAAACCATCTGAATTCAGAAAACATGAAACATGACTGAGGCAGCAGTGCTCTTAAAGTCAGAGGGCTGGTGAGCCGGGGAGGGCCGTGGCCTCGCGTCTGTGACGTCCTACACACACACACACGCACACGCACACGCACACGCGCACACACACGCACACGCACACGCGCACACACACACACACACACACACACACACACACGCGCGCGCATACTGAGCTGGCTTCCACAGCCTCATGCACTGGTTTCCAGTCAGTTCTAACACTCAGGAAACAATGAGGAAACACACAGTCAGATCTGATAGACCCCCAGCAAGAGGAACAACAATCCTTCTCTTGTCGACCTTCGAGGAACTGACTTGCAGCCTCTCCAGAAGCTGTTTCTGGGGAGCCCCTGTCCAGCCTCGCTGCCCATCTGACTTAGAAACCTGACCAAGGTCGACATTTGTCCATCAGGCTGCGGCTGACCTGTGTGCCGCTCAGAGAAGCACGAAAGAGAAGTGAAATTTCTCTTGCACATCCAGACTTGTAGGCAACCTTTGCATGACTCAAGCGACCTGTACGAAACAGAAAACCCATAACCCCAGAGAATACTCTGCAAACTGACAGGACCTCCTCCTCGCTTGCATGGGTGTTTCTATAACTTGTATTATTTCCTTGTCTCATTTAAAAAGGTAACCCAGCTGCTTTACAGAAGTAACTTATTAAACCACCAGCTCAAAAAACAATTGATGTCACCACCAACGATGGTTCGAATGAAAACAACTTTTGCCTAAAATATTAAATAACTTAAGTAAGAATGTCTCAGTACGTGCACAAAGTGGTTTAGTTACAAAACTAAAACTTAAAGTGGACATGGTCCAGGTCGCCTCTTCAGAAATGTTCCAGGAACACGTGAGGGAAGAGGACCAGCAAGTGCCCCAGAGACGGCGTCCACCCGGCTGCCCGGGGGATGGCACCCCAGCTTCTAGGAAGTGAGCCTTCCTCGACTGGAGGTCCTCACAGCAAGGAGCCCCTCCTGCTGAGTGGAGTCTGTGAGGACGAACTATAAAACAATTCTAGAAAGCGTGCAAGGCTATCTGAACCACAGAGGAGGTCTTGGCCGACACAGCAGGAGAAGGAGCACAGGAGGGTAAATGCATGGGTAAGAATTTGCAGCAAGTGCAGCCAACATCATATACCACGGCTAGGTACTGAAGGCCCCGCAGAGGGAGGCTGAGTCTCTGTCCGCTGAGGCCAGGAGCCAGGGGAGACTGTGGACCAAGACAGAGAACGCAGCGCAGGACTGAGACCCACAGAGGGCTGTAGTAATTTAAACAGCATGGTGACAGAGATAGAGACAATTACACCAATGGAATAAATAGCAACTCTAAGCCGCTCCCTTGCTCATACCATCAATTAGTATACGTCCAGGTGGCATCAGAACGTCTGGTTAGAAACCGGTAGGATAACAAATCGCACATGAGATCTGTAACGAGCTGCTTGTGTTTAACAGATCAGAACATTTAGTTCATTTATTCAACAAACAGTGCCTGCCTGTTTCGGTGCCTGGTGCCACACTCGGCGTGGAAATTGCCGTGAAGAGCAAGGCTCAGCGTCCCGGAGCTCGTGTTCTGGCTGGAGACAGACGTGCACCTTCAGTTACGGTGCGTCGTGGTGAGCAGCGCAGAGGGATAAAGTGCCGTGGGGCAAGAAGCTCAGAGGAGAGAACTGGCCCGGCAAGTTGAGGGAGCGAGAAGATGTTTAGGCCACACCACTCGGCTTTGTCTGCAAGGCCAAAGGAGAGACGCCCGTCCTCACCAGTGTCCTGCCACGAACATAGCTCAGGTCTGCAGGAAGGCATGGTGGGCAGGGATGCTTCTGTCCTAAATGAGAACGTTCTGGGGGCCGAGGAGACAAGTGGAAGTGGCCACATGAATGCTGACGGGAGAGGAGACCAGGAACCAGCACTTGGTAAGTCTTCAAGGACAGCGGTCCTTAAGTCATTCAGAAGGACCCAGAGAACTGAAGGGATGAGAATGCTCCTCACCTAACTGGACCAGCCTAGGACAATCTTCACAACAATTCCAAGCAGGGACAGTGTACACGACAAAGTTACAAGTCACTCGGGATTATGAACATGGGGGCAAAGTAACCAAACTAGGATACTACCAGGCAAATTCCAAAAGTGTATTTTTAGAAAAGCTATGGCAACCGAGTAGGAACTGCAATAACAGCTCCACATTAGAAAATTTATGTGTAATTCACCCCATTAAGAGATAAAAGCAAAAACAAAAAGCTTGGTTCATTAGACGCAGACAAAGTATTTGATTCAGTTCAGTAACTATTTCACCACAGATAGTGAAATGTTCCTAGTTTACTGTTAGTGAACTAGGAGCTCAAGAAATATTTATTAATTTTATACGGGGCATCTTTCAAAAATCTAGTGCAAATATTGTCTTTAAAGGTAAAATATTAGGAGCTTTCCCTTCAAAAAAAATAAGGAGCAGAGATCTGCTATTGCTGATTCTATCAAAAATTACACTAGTGATCTAGCCAGCAGACAAGAGAAAAAAGAAATGTAAGGATTGAAAAGAAAGAAAGAGCTGTCATTAACAACAGAGAATGAGAGTCTAAATGAAAAATTCCCCCCAAACCCTGGTATTTATAAACTATTAAACCTAGAAGAGGGTTCTGCAAGGTTGCTGGCTGCAAAATCAATTCATGAAAACCACAGCATTTCCATATACCAGCAACAAACAATTAGCATATGGAACCTCCCTGGTGGCGCAGTGGTTAGGAATCCACCTGCCAACACAGGGGGCACGGGTTTGATCCCTGGTCCGGGAAGATCTCACATGCCGCAGAGCAGCTAAGCCCATGCGCCACAACTACTGAGCCTGAGAGCCACGACTACTGAGCCCGTGTGCCACAACTACTGAAGCCCGCGTGCCTAGAGCCTGTGCTCCACAACAAGAGAAGCCACCGCAATGAGAAGCCCAAGCACTGCAACGAAGAGTAGCCCCCGCGCACGCAACTAAAGCCCGCGTGCAGCAACGAAAACGCAACACAACCATAAATAAATAAATAAATTTATATTAAAAAAAAACAATTAGCACAGGTCACTAAGAAATCCCATTCACAATAACAAAATTTATGGGTACCTAGAAATAATTCTCAGATAAGATATATGAAATATTTGTATAAAAAATGATAAAGCTTTACTGAATGAAATTAAAGAAGATGTTTTCAAAATGGTGAGATTTATAACATTTCCGGATGGGAAGGTTCAATATCATACAGATGGTGGTTTTCTCCCAAATAATGTAAATATCAGTGCAATTCCAATCAAAAGACCAGCAGGATATTTCGAGGAAGTTGACAAGCTGATCTTAAAATTCACGTAGAAAGTAAAGGACCAACGATAATTTTGAAAAAGAAGCATGACTTATTTGAAATGAAGACGTATAATAAGGCTATAGTAATTAAAACAGTATGATAACAGAAACAGAGACAATTACACCGATGGAACAGATGGAGAATCCAAAAGGATGGACCTACATATACATGATAAATTAGTACATGACAAGCGGGCGCTAGAACTTGGTAGAAATAATGGACCATTCAATACGTGATTCTGGGACAAACAGCCATCACACACGGGAAATTGTATCCATATCTCATAAAAATAACTCTAGCCAAATGAAGACATAACTAAATGTACCAAACTGAAAGTAGAATATATATGTCACTGGGGTAGAGGAAAGAGTTTCTCGAATAAGACAAAGCACAAACAATAGAGGAAAAAAATGATAAATTGGTTTACATAAAAATATGGAGTCCACAGGGAACTATATTCAATATCTTGTAATAACCTATAATGGAAAAGAACCTGAAAAAGAATAGACATGTATGTACATAACTGCATCACTTTGCTGTACAACTGAAACTCACAAAACATTAGAAATCAACTATACTTCAATTTAAAACATATATGGAGTCAACAAAAGCCCCCATGTAAGGGTGGATTCCAGGATCCATGTTGGAGAGAAAAAATCATGAGCATCTGAATTAGGATACTGGCAATAGAGGTGGAATGCATGGAAGATGTTAGAGTTTACTCTCTTGGAATTAGAAATATTTTTCCCTAGTCTCTTTATTTTTATGAATAAAGAAGGAGGCAAGAAGGTTATACTCACAGGTAACACATTTCAGCCTTTACCAGCGGTCCAAAAGCCTTGGTGTCGGCTCCCCCAAGCCCGGTGCCAGGTGTAATTCCTCACGCCCTTACCTGAAGTTGGTTACTGACTGTAAAGATCTGCCCCGCCTCTGTGTACTCTGCTTCATGGGCTATAAAGTTATCACCCCAGTATCACAGGCTAAGGATTTATTCCCTACATCGTTTTCAAGCACCTTGTCAGCAAGGTTGTATTTACTCTGTTTCTATGTCCCTAGGATCTAGCACGGTAGGGGCTCAGTAAAGGCCTGATAATAAAAAATTATAATAAATAATAGATATTATAATAAATAATTATAAATAAATAATAAATGGTCATTTACCCCCAAACCCTGCTTCTCCCCTACCTTCCACTAGGTACTAGCCAAGTTGAGGCCTAGATCAGGGTAACAAGTGCTCAGGGCTGCAGATTCAAGGGAAGCACTTGACCTCCGCAGCAGCTCAGGAGGTTCAGGGGTTTGGAGTTGACCCATGGACTTATTTTAATATTCAGTGAATGTGGACCTGGTTCCCTCAATCCTGGCTCCAAAATGCAGTCCACTCCTCAGGTTTGTCCTCACGTTTCCCTTATTCCTTGTAGCATCCACTGGACAAGGGGGAATGAGGTCTGACCCACCAGCATTTCCCCCCTCTTTCCTGCCCCCTGACCGGCGCTCTCCCGGCTGAGGGCTGAGGGCTCGGGGAGAGCAGGCTTAGGCGGCAGGGGACACGGCAGTACTGATTCTATGGGCTCCCCACTTCCTCTGTGGGCAGCCAGTAAAGGTGAAACCAAGTGCCACGATTCCTCATATAGCTGGAACTAAATAGTTAACAATAGAGTCACAAACTGTTAAAATAATATGATGTTTTTGCCTGTCGAATTTGCAAGTTTAAAAGTATAATGACATCCAGGGTTGGTAGAAAAGTAGTACTGGCCTAGAAGAGGAGTGAGAAACTTATATAAACTTTCCGTAAGGCAATTTGACAATGTGTGTCAAAAGCCTTGAAAATGTGCAACCCTTTCATGAAAAGATGCTCAACATTGCTAATTATCAGAGAAATGGAAATCAAAACTACTGTGAGGTATCACTTCACACTGGTCAGAATGGCCATCATCAAAAAGTCTACAAATAATAAATGCTGGAGAGGGTGCAGACAAAAGGGAACCCTCCTCACTGTTGGTGGGAATGCAAATTGGTGCAGCCACTATGGAGGTTCCTTAAAAAACTAAAAGTAGAGTTATCATATGATCTCAGCAATCCCACTCCAGGGTACATATCCAGAAAAGACAAAAGCTCTAATTTGAGAAGATATATGCACCACAGTATTCACAGCAGCACTATTTACAATACAAGAGCCAAGACGTGGAAGCAACCCAAGTGTCCACTGACAGATAAATGGACAAAGAAGATGTGGTACATATAGACAATGGAATATTGCTCAGACAGAAAAAAGAATGAAATAATGCCATTTGCAGCAACATGGATGGACCTAGAGATCATCATACTAAGTGAAGTAAATCAGAAAGGGAAAGACCAAATATCATATGATATCACTCATATGTGGAATCTAAAATATGACACCAATGAACTTATTTACAAAACAGAAACAGACTCACAGACATAAAAAACAAATTTATGGTTACCAAAGGGGAAAGGAGGGGAGGGATAAATTAGGAGTTCGGGATTAGCAAATACAAACTACCATATACAAAATAGATAAACAACAAGGTCCTACTGTAGAGCACAGGGAACTGTAATCAATATCTTGTAATAACCTGTAAGGGAAAAGAATCCCTTTGACTCAGTGATTTCACTTCCAGTAACGTTTCCCAAGGACACAGTCAATGAGGCCTCAGATGACACTATCACAGACACTCGCTGCAGATGATTTTACTGGACCAAAATTCACAATCAACTTAAATGCCTAGTAATGGGTGCTGGTTAAGTGCATTACAGTCCATCCATATGATGGAACACTATGCACAAACTGGAAAATAATAATGATGTAGGAAATACTTCAAAAATAGAAAAGCCGCCAACAGAGTATGTATGGTACGAGCTCGTTTTTTAAAGTGTCCATTAGTTCTCACTCTGATTCCCTACGGCTGACTCAGGACACGTGTACACACACACACACACACACACACACACACACACACACTGGAGAGGGGACTGTCATCAGTGGAAGAGAGACTTTCAACCCTTCTAGAAGACAGAGCCAGTGCAAGGGTGTTGATGGTTAAAACTGAGTGCAGTGAGCTGCGGTCCAGGACACTCACAGGAGGGACCGGGATGGGAGGGAGGCGGGCAATCCTTCTGGCATAACCCCGGGGAAGCTCTGGGCTTGGGGCCAATGGGCTTAAAGAGTAAGAACAAGGGAAGGTGCTGAAAAACAGAAACCAGTTGGAAGTCATCCCGGGGAAACCTCAGCGCCCGTCTCCCCATCCCGCGTGCCATGGAAACCAGCGCATTCATTCCTCCACCCCACAGTGGAGGCTTCTTCTAAAGGGAAGCCAAGGGCACTGCCCAGGGAGACTCCCCTCTCTCAGGGCGAGCGATTCTGCGCAGACGAGCAAGTCCCTGCATCCGGCAGGTCCTGCCCAGGTGGACTCCCCAGGGGGACACGCTGCACAGCCCAGGCATCCCAGGGATTGACTGAGGCCTCAGTTCTGACAATAAACAGGCCACATCTTACACTGAGGGGTCAGGTCCAATGTTAGAGGAACAAGAAATAGAGGTTTCAGCCTAGGCACAAAGGTGCGAAGGTGACCAGTAGAAGAACTACACATAGTAAGCATTAAAACTGGGAGAAGAGCGCAAGTGAACTTCTTTCCTACCAGAGGCTCAAGAGACACCCTGAGTCCATATATGAATGTATAGATAACGAGCAAATCAGCATCTTATTTAGACTCATGGGCATTGCCACCAAAAGGTCTAAAGCAAACATGATTACAAGAAGCTGCCCCTTCTCAACTCCCTGATTTTTTTTTTTTACCGTGGACATATATAACTTCAATAAAATTTTAAAAATAAAGGGAAGAGACCGTAATAGAAATGACCACTGTGCTTTTCTACTTCCCATGTGTCATTCAGAGATCCGTAAGCATAAAAATGCTGAGGTCAGCATTCAGGTGCCTTTGGTGAGAGGGGATGATTTTTCTCTGTGAATTTCCATAGACACAGAACAGACGGCACTCATTTTTAATGAGAACCAGCTTATCTAAATCAAAAGCTAGTGTATTTGCTTCTGTTTTCATTCCTCGCTAGGGCCTCCGTTTTGTTTGTTTCTTTTCAAGTCTGGCAAACCATTTCCCTGGCTTCTTGGGACTACACAGCAGTGCGTTTGACTGAACGCTCCCCGTTCTGCGTACAGCTTTCACTGCTTCCTGTGTACATAGGAGATTTTCACCAGCAAAACCCAGGTAACTGGGACTGAATAGAGAGCCAGAGCCTTACCATTTTCTGTCGTGAAAGGGAGACTTCAAAAGGGCATTTGAGTACCCAGCCATTTTGTAATCATCTTGGATTTCACTCTCTCCATCACTTAATAAATCTACTTTAATTTCTAGTATTTCCTTCCCCTGATAGAGCTGTGAAAGCTTTTTTCATTCCCTCCACTGCTCTGGCAAGTGCACATTCCTTCCCCCACTATTTTACTGCCTTTATCTCCCCTTCGCGTTTGTGCCTAATCTGAAGGTTCCCAGAAATATAGCTTTCAGAGAGGAAATGCAACTAAAATCCTATCAGTCGATTCCTCAAATGTTCAGAAAGGCCCGCAGAGGTGTGCACACGGTTACCTTTCGAATTCGCGTTCCCACATTCGCTCAAACGCACCTGATCCACTTTATCTGGAATCTCGAGTGAATTCAGGAACAAGATTTTTCTTTTGTTGTCTGTTTCTCTACAAGCTTTACCTATTATTCCCGTTTCTTTTAGCAGGTTCTTGGCTTTAGACCTGCAGCGTGGGGTATGTGTAGAGGGGACCTGGCCCTCACCTTGAACTTGTCTGTGGTTTGCTCTGGAGCCCGAGCCAGCCAGTGGAATTGTTGGGACTCAGACCCAGCGAGACACAACGCGGGGACTGTTCTGTGCACGCCGCCCGCTGACCCACGGCTATGCGGGAACCAGCAGGGCTGGTCTCCACTCAACAACTGTTCAACGGACATGAGAGGAGAATCTGTCATGATTCCCACCAACTCCAGTGGTGGAATAGTTCACATTTCCATATACAAGGAAAAGTTGAGGGCAGAGGAAAGATAACTCAGTTTCTAACAGATGAGAGATGAAAGATGGGGAAGATTTCTATTACTTAATATTAACCAGACACTCAGTGGCTCAGATAACAGAAACCTATTTTCTCACAGTTCTGGAGGCTGGATGTCCAAGCTCAAGGGGTCATCAGGGTTGGTTCCTTCTGAGGCCTCTCTCCTTGGAGTGCAGACAGCCACCACTTTCTGCACCTTCACATGGCCTTCCCTCTACCTTGGTCTGTCCTGATCTCCTCTTCTTGTTAAGGGCCCTTCCCAATGGCCTCATTTTAACTTAAATATCTTTTCAAAGGCCCCATCTCCAAATACAGTCAGATTCTGAGGTGCTGAGGGTTAAGGACTTCAGCACACGAATTGTGGGGGAGGGGGAAGATCAGCCTGTAACAGAGACCTTTCATGTTTGTTCCATGTCTATCCTAAAACGCATTCTCTGTGGGCTTATTTTAGCTCATTTCATATACCCCCCTTTTCTCT
Source organism: Stenella coeruleoalba (assembly GCF_951394435.1). Taxonomy (NCBI): domain Eukaryota; kingdom Metazoa; phylum Chordata; class Mammalia; order Artiodactyla; family Delphinidae; genus Stenella; species Stenella coeruleoalba. Next base: position 3,069,624 of record NC_137164.1, read on the forward strand.
TTCTATTCCCTCAACATTTATTTATTGAGTTCCCATGATACTGAGTTTCCGTAAATATTGATTTTCCTCACACTGTGCTTGGTGCTGGAGATCCCAGGATGCCTCCTGTCACTGAGCAGAAGTTGACATGTAAAAATATCATAACAGCCCAATTAGTACTGTAAAGAAGGGACGGATGACGTTTCCTGGGAGTTCAGAGGACCAGCGACACCTGCCTGGGAGCAGACAAGTCTGAGCAGAGAAGATGATAAGTAGGAAGCTTTTAAAATGATGGCTATGAGTTCATGAGGAAGAGACACGGAGATAACATCGTTCTAGAAAAAAGGAACACAAAGTACCACGTGCTGAAGCCCGACAGGGTATGTACGGCACAGTGGCCGTCAGCGGGGCGGATGGCAGGGAGTGGACACAGTGAAGATGGAGAGGTGGGTGGGGCCAGGCTAGGAGATTAGGACTTCAGCCAGAGCGAGCCCACTGACATTTACAAACAGTAACTAACTAGTAAAGCAATATATTAAAATCTAGTTCTGAATGCTTTCTAGGTTTCTGAGTACTGTGTCTATTACTGAGCCTTGAGTAATTTTCCTTGCCATCTAGACTCCTAGCTCAGGGACTGCACACCTTTACCTGCCATTTCACTTGCCTTCCCACGCTCCTGTCATTGTCACCATGAGTGAAAACGTGAGTAGATGAATAGGAAGCCTTTTCTTTCCAAGAAACGACTGTCTCTGTGCCTGATGCTTATCCACAAAGACAAAGATGCTCGCATATGTATGTGTACATAAAACACTTTTCCTTAATATATATATTTAAGGGAAAGTGTTGTGAGGATTTCTGGATTTATGCCTGTTCTCAGAAGTTTCAAATCAGAACTATTTAAAAAATTGAGCGGGTTGAATCCTTCGTTTTATAGGCTGATGGAACCAGGGTCCCTTTACACTAACATGGAGTGAAATCAACATATCCTTTTTGTCAAACACCAAACACCCTTTTCTTTTTTCTTTTTTTTTTTTTTGCGGTACGCGGGCCTCTCACTGTTGTGGCCTCTCCCGTTGCGGAGCACAGGCTCCAGACGCGCAGGCTCAGCGGCCACGGCTCACGGGCCCAGCCGCTCCGCGGCAGGTGGGATCTTCCCGGACCGGGGCACGAACCCGCGTCCCCTGCAACGGCAGGCGGACTCTCAACCACTGCGCCACCAGGGAAGCCCACCCTTTTCTTAAAAAGGCCCCATTGGATCTTTACACTGGTCAACAAAACAAGACTGTTCGCCCCACAGGGCCCGTTCCTTACTGGCATTTTCTCAGCATTTATGCAGGTGGTGGACAGCCTCACGCTTGTTGCATATTGCTTGGATAAGTAACTTCCTTTATAAACCGTTAAAAGCACAACATTTGTATCTTTCCATTACCCACAGCGCCTGGACTACAGAAAATAGTAACGGCAAACACAGTACCTGGTGCCCAATACTTCATGGACCACGAACTCTTTAATTCTTGTAATAATCTGTGAGGTAGGTACCATTATTATCTTTATGTTAAAGATGTAAACACTGAGGCACAAGGAGGCTGAGCAAGTTGCCCGAGGAGCGACGACTCGGCAGCGGCGAGTAGGAGTCGTGCCGAGTGTGGCTCCAGGGTCTGGATCTTGATCACACGAGTTAGAAGGTTTCCTGAGTATTTGTTCACACTCCGCACATCATCTGAGCCCGGGAACTAGTGACAGGACTGGACCCCTCCGTCCACGCAGCTGCTGGGCGAACTGGCAGCAAAGTGCTGGGCTCCCAGGACAGTGCCTGGCAACGCGTCCCACCGTGGCGCCCAGCTCCGTGCCAGGCGCCGAGCCGCACAGCTGTGCAAGGTCAATAGACCCGTGTGTGTGGCCGGCACGAGGCCACTGACAATGGTCTGCTTTCTTCTCCCTGAGCACCAGCAGATACGTCACCAAAAGGCTTTTGTTTTTATAAATACGGCTCAAAGAGACTCTGAACGGAGAATGGTGGTTACCATAACTTTAAAATTGTTTCTAAAACTATGAAGGATAAATTATAGTTAATAATAATAACTACCTTGACAAATGGCTGGTACTGGACCAAGTGCTGTATTGCACTCTCATTTAAACTCCCCCAAGAACCCTGAGCAGGAGGAACCAGCCTCCCATTTACAGACAGGGAAGGAGGCTCAGGGGTCAAGGTCACACAGCTGCACACGCAGAGCCCTCTTCCTCCCCCGCCTCCTTTTCCTCAGTCCTTTTCTGTCCCCTCCTTTCTCCCCGACCCGACTTCAGACCCTGTCCATTTCTCTCTCCTTATAAATTGAAGTATAAGTGACAAGCAGTAAAATACAACTTATTTTTCAGTCAATTTTGTTTGGAATAAAATAGCATTGCGGTTACTTATTTTCTTTTAGATCCTTATCTCTTAAGATGCACAATCAAGTGTTTACAATGAAATGGTAAGTTGTCTACCTTATATAAAATATTTTAAATGAGGGTATACGTTAAACAAAAACAAAAACAGAACACATCTTTATAGTACAGCGCTGTCCCCAGATCTAGGTGGCGACATTTCCAGCACCTAGAGGAGCCCAGCTCTTTGTGTCTATATTTACTGCCTCTTGGAAAGACCATTAAAGTCCTGGTGAAAATTCACATCAAAGCAAGAGCTTCTGGGGGGGTCAAGATTCTTCCGGAACATCGGATTTTATCAGCAAAGCTTTCTGTGGCTGAGATGCAGTTGAAATCAAATAAGTTGTTGACCCGCCCAGGTCAGACTTAATTTGGACTTCAGCAGCTAATTTCAATTTCAATTCAATTCACCAGAAGTGATCGTGCATTTCATAAAGCAAGATGCCCGGAGCCCCACTGAGGCTGTGCTCGGACGGGACCCACGATCCAGGAGAGGAGCCTTGCCTCCTGTCCCTCCTGCTTCTGGCTGAGTGTGGAGGTGGCCTGGGGAGGTCCCAGGGCCAATGATGATCACAGGGCCACTATTATCGCTCTTGTGCTTAACTGTGCTATAAACATAGTATAAAACTTGTTCCCCAAAACTGTGCTGCAATTTTTTTTTTTTTCTTTTGCAGTACGCAGGCCTCTCACTGTTGTGGCCTCTCCCGTTGCGGAGCACAGGCTCCGGACGCGCAGGCTCAGCGGCCATGGCTCACGGGCCCAGCCGCTCCGCGGCATGTGGGATCTTCCCGGACCGGGGCACGAACCCGTGTCCCCTGCATCGGCAGGCGGACTCTCAACCACTGCGCCACCAGGGAAGCCCCGTGTTGCAATTTTTTAAATGCCTTAAAACTTTCTGTAAGTGTAAAGTAAGGTAACAGAAGTTTATGGATACGTTTTTTTTTTTTTGGACAAACAACTTTTAGATTCTATCCAAATAGTTAATCAAATTCAACTCTATCAAATCTGGTTAGACTCTAGAATGAAGATTCTTTGTTAAAGAGATTTGGTAAGTAAGGCGGCAAGTGTTCTTGCTGTTGGAGGATAAAAACATCAGTAGCAGGGAGAGGACTTGCTGATGCAGAGTTGAGCTGAGAGGGAGGTCCACTTCCGGTGTGTTTTTTTTTTTTTAATGTAGCGGGATTATTTAAGGCCATTGAAATTTGAAAGGCTGCAGGAAACAAATGAAGTAATCACTGAGAAGTGCTGAAATCAGCCCTACTTAGAGCAACTCCTCCTCAGCTAATAAGCAGGAGAAGTCGCATGCTGGGCGTGCCGCAGCAGCACGGGGGACGACAACCGTTGCTATTCTTTTCCCCCACAAGAGTGATGAAACGGCAGTTCTGGACACAGTGCTACATCTATGAAAAAGGATGAAAATTCCCCGTAAAGGGATGTATGCCTGAGTGTGGGCTTCTCCACAGGGAATCCTTATCTCATTCCTCCCCCATCCTTCCTCCCTGCTCCTCAGACACCACACCTGAATCCCACCTGGAGAACAGATGAGCCCGTTTCTCTGAGCTGTGCGTCACAGAGCAGCCTCTCATGCAAACCTGGAAACATGGCCCCTGCGTTTATTCGGGCGCTGCGAGGAGGCATGGGTTAAAAGGAGTAAAGACAGACTTTTCTGTAGTCCAGGGCGCCAGACGACCTGAACACACAGGGGAGATAGTAGAAGTGCTGATTGTGGGAGGAGAAAATGCCTGTGCTTCCACGGTCCTGAGCACGCACCAGGGCTTGTGTGCATGACAGCTGCCCGGGGCATTCAGTCCTGTGGTACAGAGCCCAGCTTCGGGGGCTCCAGTTGGGGGCACAGCTGGCCCTCTCCCGGGAGCCCCAGCTAACGCTGTCCTGCATCCTCAACTGTGTGTGGGTAGAGTCTCTCTAACCCCAGTTCAAGGAGAGAACACGACGGGGCTGGAAAGACCCCTGTCCTTTCCCCGCCTGGAGAGATTATGAGAGGGATACTGAGTTGACGTTTATCTTCAGAAGGATGTTTCCTGCCACTGGAAAATACCACCGTTTACCAATTTTGTTGGATATATATTTATATTACATATATAATATATGCATATACTTACTTACATATACAGTTACATATAGGTATACGTATATAACCTATATGTTTCAATATATTTTGGTATCTGGCTGTTTTGTACTATGTGTGATAAGACAAACCTTGTAAAGTCTGGAAGAGGAAACCACTTACTCAGATACACAGAAAACAATGCAAGGAATGAAGGACCACGAAGGATTAGGTAAACATGACACGACCACAGGAAACTAGTGAAGTCCAACAACTGACCCTAAAGAAACGGGGATCTGTGAACTCTCTGATGAACTCAGAAAAATCCTCTTAAAGAAGTTCAGCAAACCATACAAACACACAGGCAACTACATGAACTTAGGAAAACAACACGCGAACAAAATGAGAAATAGAAACATCAGGAACAAACAAACAGAAACCCTAGAGCTGCAGAGGACAGTGGCTGCACTGGAGAATTCAACGGAGAGCTTCGACAGCAGACCTGACTGAGCTGAAGAAGCAGTGATCTGGAAGGCAGACGATCTGGAATCATGCAGTCAGAGGAGCCAAAAGAAGAGAGAATGAAAAACGCGTAAAGAAAGCCTACAGGACTCATGGGACGCCGTCAAGAGAAAACATGCATTACAGGAATCTCAGAAGGAAAAGAGGAAGAGAAAGGGACAGAAAGTATAGTTAAAGCAATAATGGCTGATACTAATGGGGGAAATGGGTGAAGGTGGTCAAAGGGTACAAAATCCCGGATCTAAGATGAGTAAGTTCTGGGGATCTAATGGACAGCATGGTGACTACAGTTAAAACACTGTACTGTATACCTGAAATTTACTAAAAGAGTAGGTTTTAAAAATTATCACCTGACACCACAAAACGGCAATTATCTGTTAAGTAATCTTATTGTGGTAACCATTTAACAATATATACATATGTTAAATCATCATGCTGTATACCTTAAATTTATGAAACGTTATATGTCAACTGCATCTAAATAAAGCTGAGGAAAAAACCTGTGCAGCAAAGGAAACAATGAATAGAGTGAAAAGGCAGCCTATGGAGGGAGAAAACATTTGCCAACTGTGTATCTGATGAGGGATTAATATCCAGAACATGTAAAGAACTCCTATAACTCAACCATGAGAAGACAAATAACCCGATTAAAAAATGGGCAAAGGACTTAAATAGATCTTCCTCCAAAGAAGATAAACAAAAGCCAAAAAGCATATGAGAAGATGCTCAACATCACTAATCAGCAGGGAAATGCACATCAAAACCACAATGAGATATCACCTCACACCTGTTAGAATGGCTCTTATCAAAAGGACAAGAAATAACAAGTGTTGGTGAAGATGTGGAGAAAAGGGAGACCTTGTGCACTCTTCGTGAGAATTAAAATGGTGCAGCCGCTATGAAAGACAGTGGGGATTCATCAAAAAATTAAAAAATGGAACTACCATACACTCTGGCATTGCCAGTCTGGGTATATATACGAAAGAATAACAACCAGGATCTCACAGAGATACGTCCACGCCCGTGTACGATGCAGCTTTGTTCACGGTAACCGCCAAGAGGTGGAAGCAACAGGTGAACGGATAAACAAAATGGGGCAGAGACACAGAGTGGAATATTAGTCAGCCTTAAAATAGAAGAAAATCTTGTCCTACGCCACCACGTGGATGTACCCTGAGGACGTACGAGATGAAAGAAGCCAGTCACACAAAGACAAACATGTATGATTCCACTTCCATCAAGTACTGGAAGAAGTCAGCCGCACAGCAACAGCCAGTAGCCTGTGGCTACCAGGGGCTGTGGAGGGAGGGGAAGGCGGGTGGGTTTTCAGTGGGTGTAGAGTTTCCCTTTTATAAGCAGGGAAGTTCTGGAGATCTGCAGTGTGACGACGTGCACACAGCTACGCTGCCGTACTGCACACTTACAAACTGTTAAGACAGTAAGTGTTAGGCTATATGTGTTTGTACCACAATAAAAAAATAGAGTAACTGAATACATAGCATTAAACAGGGTTAAAGGGACAAAAAATATTAAATTTGATGGCAAATAATAAACCATGTAGGTTAGCATTAAAACGTGAAAAAAATCAAGTCCAGCAGGTGTTCTCAAACTGAGAATAAACTTCTTATCCAAAAGTAGAGAATGCTCAGGGCACATCTGTGTGACGAAGTGCTGTGTGTAAGGAAAACTCAGCTTCCTCCTTGGCCCTCTACTACTAGCATAACACTTCTTCACTTCTGGCCATCGAAGGTATGGGGCTTTTCCCCATGCTGACCAACTCTCCAGCACCAACTGGGTGTCTAAACTTCAATTCAATTCTGACACTATCCATCTGGAGTTAGCACAGACCCCACTGTGCTCAGGGCTGCATCCCACAAGACTACCCACCCCACTTGAGTCCAGGCTGTCACCTGTGCTTCTGGCCAATTGTCCAAAAATGGGAGGTTCCTACAATCCCCCCCTCGGGTTTGGTCACTGGCTAGAAGGGCTCACAGAACTCAGCACCACAGTTCACTCACTCCATTCCCGGTTTATTTATAAAGAAGTCAGAAATGGCCAGATGGATGAGAACACAGGGCGAGGTATAGGGGAAGGGCATGCAGAGCTCCCAGGCCCTCTCCGGGTGCACAACCTCCCAGCACCTCCACCAAACTGGAAGCTCTCTGAACGCCACACTTTACAGATTTTTATGGTGGCCTCATTACCAGGCAGGACTGATTACATCAACAGCCCCTGGTGATTCACTCAGCCTCTAGTCCCTCTCTCCTCCCTGGAGGGCAGGTGTGGGGCTGGATGTTCTAACCCTCCAACCACACGGTTGGTCCCCTGGCAACCAGTCCCCATCCTGAGGCTCCCCGGGACCCCCAGACACAGGTCATCTGGTTAGCATGCAAAAGACACCCGACACAAGGGTTTTAGGAGCTGTGTGCCAGGAAAGGGGTACGAGCAGAGACCAAATATGCATTTATCATTATGTCACAGTATGTAAACTTTAAGAGCATTTTTTGAAAATCTTACGTGTCTGTGAGTGTGAGTAGCGGCGGGGGGGGAGAAGGGAATAGATGAGAAAAGGAAAGGACAGAAGGACAGAAGGGTGGAGAAGATAAAAAAGAGTGGAGGGAAAGCAAGGGCAGGATCAACAGGCAAAATAGAGTCGGGGGGCTTCCCTGGTGGCACAGTGGTTGAGAGTCCGCCTGCCGATGCAGGGGACATGGGTTCGTGCCCCAGTCCGGGAAGATCCCACATGCTGCGGAGCGGCTGGGCCTGTGAGCCATGGCCGCTGGGCCTGCGCGTCCGGAGCCTGTGCTCCGCAATGGGAGAGGCCGCAACAATGAGAGGCCCGCGTACCGCAACAACAACAACAAAAAAAAAACCTTAAAAATAGACTCAGATATTCATAGTGGGCAATGGTTTTCTTTGTACTTTTCAAGATTTTCTAACAGGCGTGTAATATGACATCCTGGGAAAAACGGCTTTTAAAATGCAAAAGGACATCAGATTAGCTAGAGGAACAGAAGGGAGCCTGGGCGGGGATGCCCCTGTGGTGGAGGGGAGCTGGTCCTTGGGGGCAGCGGCTGCACAGGGAGGGGGCACAGAAGCCCAGGACCCCGAGTGGGGGGCAGCCAAAGGGCCCATGGCCACAGAGGAGCAGAGGCACCAAAAGTCACACTTAACCTGCTGCAGTTTCTCCCGGATTCCCATGGGGATGTGAATTTCCCTTCGAAAGAGTCCACTGAGTCCTTATTACATGTGACTCGTGTCCTCTTATGGTGGCCGTATTTCTCAGTAATAACGCTGCGATATCGTTGGTCACACCAAATAGATGTTTTTCCCCTTCTCGACGCTGTGAAAGCCAGTGGAATGCACTCTTGAAATTACTATCAAAACGCTGGCTCAAAGGGGAGGGGTCCTCGGCAGGAGGGTGACTCTTATCAGCAAAGGTGAGAAGTGTGGGCGGCAGAGAAGCAGGGAGCTCAGGTGAAAACAAAAAGCTGTCCTAGTCTAGACAGAGGCTTTGGAAGAGAAAGCAGAACCGGGGGATTAGAAAATCAAAGTTCCAGTCCCCAGCTTTGCTCCAACGAGTTCTGTGGCCTTTTCATCTTTCTACGGGGCTCAGTCCTCGTAAGTGACTATTAGAGAGGGTTGCGCAGAATCGATCATCTCCGTGTGTTTTCCAGCAGAACATTCTACCAGCACTAGACAAGGAAATGTAAAAAGCGCCATGTTCTCCTGGACAGAGTTGACAGAGGGAAGGCCGAGAACCAGGGCTCAGCAGCGCGTTTCCAGACACGTGAGCCACAGAAGAGCAAAACCCTCTGAAAACGAAATGCACAAGCTGATGGCAGGACCAGATGGAAAGTTACTTTCCTCTCCTTTAGAGAGCGGGTTGGTACCTTAGAGTGAACAGAGCGTAATCTTCTTAAATGCTAATGCAGTGGAGGAAAGGTATGTCACTTAGGACAAAGGTTAGCTAAGGAAATTGAAAGATCATAAATCACAAGAAATTATCTTGTCAGAGTCATAGGGCTCTGATGAGGTACTCCTAGGTTCCTTTAAAAAAATTTTTTCTTTTATTATAAAAGAAAACATAGAGAAAGCCATAAAAAGCAAAAGTCACAGCGCCCTGGCTTAATGAGCTACTGTAAGATGAACAGATGTTATCTGCACCCAGCTTGACACACAGAACCTTGTCAGTTCCATCAGAAGGTCAATAGGTAGTGTAAAAATTTTTTAATTTCAGAAAATTTTTTCTTAAAATATAGTTTTTATATTTGCTTTGTTCCCTTCTTTGCTTTTCTTCTTCAGGGATTTTCAATATTTGTCGGTTGTATCTCTCTTTTGCTTCTTTAAAAATATTTCTCATTTTCTCTCAAACCCTTTTGCAAAAGTCATTCCTTTCATTTCTTCTTTTTCTTAAAGCACAAAATTCTTCTTAAAGCATAAAAAAAATTCTTCCTTCTCACTTTCTCTTAAAGTATCATCTGTTTTCTTTATTGACTCTCAAGTTCCTTTTGGTTGGTTCTTCATTTCTGAAATGACTTTTTCTTTTATTTCTAATTATTTCCTGTTTTGTTACTTCTGAGTTTTTCCCTTTTACTTTGCAGTCTTTCATGTTTTGTATCACTGTATTAAAAACTTTTAGACTGCTTTGAAACAGAAGCTTCCTTTTGGCTCTGGTCTGTGAATACAGCTTTCTCTGATGCCCTTGAAGTTTTCTAGGGTAACTTTGCAGGGACTTGTATTTGGCATTTTCTATTGGCCATTTTCATGTGAAATCAGGTTTCCTGCTCGGCTAGCAGGAGGCCTGGTCAAAGCAGCTCTGGCTTCCCAGAGCTCCTCTTACTTCTCGCACGTGGTGTCAACACGACCGACTCTGTCCCTTCCCCCCCTTCTGTCTGGACTTTCTCTTTCCATCTCTGTTGTCCCTGTCTTGTTCAAGCTTGACTCCACTGCCAGGTTCCTCCTGAGGGTGGGGCCCTGGTATGCACTGAGGGTGGGGAAAACCTCCCCATTTCCCGCTGCTGTTCTCGGATCTCCCACCACGTTTTCCGCCGACCACCTGCTGGCGCTGTTGAGGCTCTCTTCTCCATACGCAGGTTGGTCGGGTGCCCAGAGCGCCCCCTCCTCTCTCCAGGCAGGTCCTGGTTTTTCTGGTGGTTTGGCTCTACCCGCTTCAGTTCGAGCGACGTCTCGCACCTGGTTTTGTTGGAACTGTGGTCCCTGGAGGTGGTGGCTTCTCCAGTCTAGTTGCTTTCTCTGATTTCATGCTGGGATTCAGAAAGATGCATAGACTCTGCATCTCCCCGGAATCTCTGAGCCAGGAGGAAGCGGTCGTTGGATGAGTCACAACTGAGCTCTGGCTCTCTTCTCCCCAGTTTGACTTTCTTCTCGTCTTCCCATAACCTTTATGTCCTGGAGTTGGCAGACGAGGTTCTCCATTTCCTGACCACTTACTAGCCATGTGACCTCAGGAGAGTTATTTAATTTCTCATGCGTAAGCACCCACCCCACAGGATTATTGGGAGGATTAAGTGGGTAGCGTAAGGTGTTAGCACAATGTGAACTGTCCACGTATAAGAGCTATTAGCGCCTCCTCTGTCCACCCCGTTACTCCTGCTGGAGCCTGGACAGCTCCCTCTCCCTCACGCTTTCGGCACGTTTCCACCAGGAAGCCCTGTTAATTCTATCTCCACTTCGCCTCGACTCTGCTGGCACTGTTTCCGTCTGTGCTGGGACTGCTGCAGTAGCCTCCTAACTAGACTCCCTGCTTCCTGCTTTGCTTCCTCTCCCACCACCATCAATCCATTCCACACGAGGCAACCTGAGTGACCTTTTAAAATGTAAATCTGACCATGGCACGCTCTTGCTTAAACCCTTAAAAGCACCCCCTTACACGGGGGACAGAATCCAGAGCTCTTTGCATGGTCTTCAAGGCCCGGCATGATCTGACCACACATAGTGCACCTCCATCTGTGGTCCAGCCACACCGGCTTTCCACCGAGCTCCCTCCTCCGCAGGGCGTGTGCCCTGGTGCTGCCTCTGCAGGGAATGCTCTTCTCTTCCCCATCTCTTCCTGTTTAACTTCTGCTCACCCAGGACTGATCAGTTAAAACACCACTTCACCCCAAGGCCCTTCTCTGACTCAGAGCCTACATAGGGGACAGGGAAAGTTAACCTGGGGGCCAAATTTTCATGGAGGAAAAACCATGTCCCTCCCACCTGTCCAAATCACCTCCTGGTGATTTTCAGTTGTAACACTGCTCTTCTGTATAGCTCTAAATCATAATTTTAAATTCTACATTCATTTGTTTCATGTCTATATCCTCCCCAAGACTATAAGCTCTAGGAGGGCATGGGCTGCATCTCTTTTTTCCTTTCTTGTTTCAAGGCTCAGCCTAGCGCCTGGCACACAGCAGGTTCACAATGAAAAGTCACTGAACAAAAGCATAAAACCAGGTATGGCCGGATACAGTGATGTCGATGGTGAGAGCTGAGAGATAAGGAACTCCACCCAGGCTGAGCTGGGATGTGAACACCTGAACAGGTTCTTAGTGGCAGGTAGAGTCACGGTGTTACATTTCTGCTGCGAGAAAGAGCTAGGTCTAGCCTCGACATCTTCTGGGTTCTTGTCACAAGAACATGGTTGAGCTAAAGAGGGTCTGAGAGATGCAGTGTTATGGGTCTGTTAACACGAGACAAGACCCATCCCAAAGGCAGAAATGAGAATTTTTACAACTCAACCAGTCGAAGCACTTCTCTGGGACAGGAAGGCTCTTCTGGGACAGGATAGCTGAGACAGTTAACCTGGGAAGCCACATTTTCATGCAGGGAAAGGGAGGTACATTTCAGGTTCTCTGTTTTGAGCTTTGCATCCCCAGAGGACAGGAGTTTGTGGATAGAGGCAATACCCAGTATAATTTTATTGACTATCCAAGGTGGATTTTAAATTTATTTAAAAATTTTAATTGTGATACAGACATAGAGAACAAACTTGTGGTTGCAAGGGGGAGGGGGTGGGGGAGGGAAGAAGTGGGAGTTTGGGGTTAGTGGGTGCAAACTATTGTATACAGGATGGATAAACAACAAGGTCCTACTGCAGAGCACAGGGAACTATATTCAATATCCTGTGATAAACCATAATGGAAAAGAATACGGAAAAGAACGTATATATATGTATAACTGAGTCACTTTGCTGTGCAGCAGAAATTAACACAACATTGTAAATCAACTGTACTTCAATAAGTTTAAAAATTTTAATTGTGATGAAACACACAGAAACTTTCCCATCGTAACCATTCTAAGTGACAGCTCAGTAGTGTTCAGTACATTCACGTTGTCGCACAACGCCCAGAACTCTCTGTCTTGTAAAATTGAAACCCTGTACCCATTAGACAACAACTGCCTATCTTCCCCGCCCCTCAGCCCCTGGCAAATACCATCCCACTTTCTGTTGCTACGAGTTTGATTACTCTAAGCTCCTCATAGAAGTGGAATGATGCAGTCTTTGCCATTCTGTGACAGGCTTATTCCTCTTAGCATAATCTTTTCAATCTTATCCACCTTGTAGTATGTGACTGAGCCTCCTTCCTTTTTATGGCTGAATAGTATTCCACTGTACGTGCAGGTACAGTATTAGTATTCCACTGTATTCCACTGTACGTGCAGACCACATTTTGTTTATCCACCGTCCATCAATGGACACCTGGGTTGCTTCCACCTTTCAGCTGTTGCAAATAGCACTGCTATGAACGTGGCTGTACAGATATCTCTTCAAGACCCTTCTTTCAATTCTTTGGGGTACATATGTAGAAATGGAATTGCTGGATCATATGGTAATTCTATTTTTAGTTTTCTGAGGAGCTGTCATACTGTTTTTTCATAACAGTTACACCATTTTACGTTCCCACTGGCAGTGCACAAGGGCTCCAATTTCTCCACATCTTTGCCAACACTTGTCGTTTTCTTCCCTTTCTTTTCTCTCTCTCTCCCTTCCTTCCTTCCTTTCTTTCTCTCTCCTTTGATAATTCTAACGTGGACGAGGTAGTAACGTGGTTTTTACTTTATGAGTCTGCAAAGGCTACCACAAACGTGAATTTTGCTGATTTATTCTGAACTAGTTTAAGCATACTGAAAGGAGCAGGGACTAACACGGCGAATGTCTGTGCGTCCACCCCTCAGCCCTGTCAGATGCCAGTGCTCTGCCGTCCACGCCACCCTCCCTGCTAGGCTGTGTGCTGTCGTTCTGAGAGATCTTGTGGTGGGAGATTTTTCAAGTTACATGATTCTCCTCAAAAATGTTCATGTGTTTTTCACAATTATCTGAGCAAGCAGACATATTTATTCTGTATCACTAAATGCACCAGCGGAAAACGGGTCCAAACCCGGGCGTTCCACACTAACCCGATCTCCATCCACTGGACACCACACACTCCCAAAGGCCTCGTGGCCATGTGGCCGGAGGGACACAGACGTTGGTGGGGTTGAATTGCTGCAACAAAGCAGTGCTTTGGGACAGGCTGGGATGGCAGCCTGGCAGCCCACGTCAAGCTGTTTGTGCTCTTGTCCCGAAGCTTACAGCCCGGGTCCGTTCCAGAATTTCCCAGGTGCCCGGGAGTCTGGCTCATGCTGACATCCACTGTTCATGCCTGCGCCCCAAGGAGGGGGCCTGCAGCATGGTGACACCCAGGCTAACCTCTGGGCTGGGGAGAGGCCTGAAATACAGGATCTGGGTGCAGCCGGGGCCACATCAGGTCTCCCTGCCTCCCCCACGACCGGCAAACACACCTCATCAGAGTGAGGACCCCAAATGCCGTGAGCGCCTGGCAGACACACACACTGCGGCATTCCTGGGCCCAGGAAAACATGGTGCGGAAGTAGTTTAACACCCCCAGGGGAGGGCAGATTCTGGAGGACCCCGGGTGTGTGGAAACTGACCGATTTACTAAGATAATAAATACAGCTTTTCTTATTAAAATCCCTCGGAAGGATGATTGTAACCACTTTTTAAAAACATTTCTATTTAAATCGCAGGGCAGACAATAAATCTGCCAATTTCTTGCCATTTGACCTAGAAGCCAATGTCCCTTTCGCCTTCACTGAATGACAAAACATGCCTCTATGATACAGATGACCATGCATTCTGCTCTCTGAAGAGCTTCTCTTTTCCCGGTGCTATGTTTGGTAAGAACTGCAAAGCTGTCCTTGACTACAGGAATTAAATGTCTCTAGGAAAGTTTTCTCAAAGGTGGGCTCAGGACCCCAGAATCACCTGGGGTGGGAGGTGCACTTGATAAAAAGACAGATCCCTGGGTCCGCCTCACATTTACTGGTCAGTAGCTGCGTGGTGACTGGAATGTCTATTTTTACAAATCCCCAGGGGACTCCTACGCCTTTTCACTACCCTTCAGGTGGCTGCTGGAAGGTGAGAGATGACACAGGTGATGACAAGGTGGTTTAAGTGCAGCGATGGGGGAGGGGGAGGGATGAATTGGGAGACTGGGATTGACATATACACACTACTTTATATAAAATAGGTAACTAATAAGCACCTCCTGTATAGCACAGGGAACTCTACTCAATACTCTGTAATGACCTATATGGGAAAAGAATCTAAAAAAGAGTGGATGTATGTATACGTATAACTGATTCACCTTTTTGTACCCCTGAAACTAACACAACATTGTAAATCAACTATATTCCAATGAAAAATTAATTAATTAGTTATACATAAATAAATGCAGTGACTGAGCTCAGGTCATATGTGGATAATTGAGAGACTCAGGGATCTGGACTTAGGGACTCACCCTTTTTAATATCAGTATAGACAGAAATGTTCTCAGTTCTAGGTGATTCCAGAACTGCCCTTAACTTTTGCCATGAGGCAAGGACAAGAAGAAATAAAGAGGGTTTTTTTTTTCCTTTGTCTGGGAAAACAAATGAACCAAAAAGGGGGCCTTAAAAAATTATGGAGGAGGTAACATGTTTATAGGGAAGACCAGCAAGAGATATGAAGACGGTTTAAAGAAGCCAAGAGAAGGAGAAAGACAACTGCATGAAAGAACACATCTAGGAAGCAGAGGTCGTCACAGTTAAGAAAGGAGAGTTTAGTATTTAGCTTGTGCTAGTATTTACTTTGTATTTAACTCTTGTGCTCACTGGGATATTAAGTTGCTTACAAGAAGAAACAAGGAGTTCCATGAAGTTGTTAGTTGGTGGTTCTCAAACTTTAGAGTGCATCAAATTCTGGTAGGGAATTAAAAATAAAATTAAAAATAAAATCCCAAGTCCTAGATTTTGGTTTATTAGGGCAGGGAAAGACCCAGTAAGCTGTATTTTAACAAGCACACAGTTTGTGTATTCACACAGTCCTGTGACTCATGCCTCGAGAAAGATCGCTTAAAGTATTACGACCCAAATACTAAGTTTGCTTCAGATAAGTTTTTTCTGAGGGAATGTATGAGTTTCAGAATTGAAAATAAAATTCTCAGCTAGATCTGACGTACCAAAACTTGTGTTTTATATGTAACATCAAGTTTTATAGAAACTATGTAATAATATATTTATTTACCTGTACACAAACTCACTGTGGAATTCACAGTTTTTGAGATGGAGGGATAACTTGAAATCTGTGAACAACGCCAATAAATGTTTAACTAGTCTCCGGAAAAAAAAAAAAAAAAGTATTACGACCACAACCTGGCTCTTTCTCTGTATGTCTGTCCTGTATTTTAATGTTAGAACCTAGACTCTTGGTTCTTAAAGCAGCTTGACTTTTCTTAAAATTGTAACATTAAAAAAATTCAAAATATTTAAAACAGACCTGTCTTGCACTTTCCTCCCAGTCACCAAGCCAAAGTGACTCTTCCTTCTCCGTGATATCGCCTCTTCCCAAAATCACTCCACTTAGCAGAAAAGAGGTCAACCAGACTTCAGAGAGCATCTGGGCAAAAGCTTTCCGCCGTCCTTTGGGAAATGTGCTTGAACTTTGCATTTGCGTTGGAACAATTCAGCAGACTTCTCCTCCTAAGGTCCACCTCAGCTCTTAGGAAGTCATTTGACCTGATCACTTACCTAGATCACTAACTGTAAGGTCTCTTTTAAAATTGGCAAATTACTGTAGAGCTTTTGCATCCCCTGCGGCCCAGAACAATGGGACCTGGCGAATGGACAGTGAAGTCCAGCGTTTCCTGACTCTCATGCAGTTCCGGAAGGATGAATAGCTTGAGTGAACCCAAAGATGCTTATTTTCACCCTTTATAAAATATATTCAAAACCAGGCTCAGTCACCAAGAGAAACGGCAGAGCCCCATTGATGTTTCTCAGTGGGGTGGCTGGCCTTTTAACCCCCTGAAATATAGGGCCTCTTTATTAGGGTCAGGGGGGAAAATGGATGGGTTGTTAATTGCTTTGGAAAATAATACAAGTAAAAAGTGACCTGCTAACAAAATGTGATCACTCTCACTGTTTTACCCAGATGCTCTGGAAAACTAAGATGAATTATCCCAGGCTGCTACTCTGCCCCCACAGCCTATGTGAAAGAGAACGGTCATCCTTCTTGTTAATGAGCAGACCAAACGTTCAAACTCCAACTTAACGTTAGTGCTCAGGCTCCGTCAAGCAATCTGTCAGTTCTTAGCAGCTTTTTCAAGAAGTCGACACAGAGTCTGCGGAGTACCAAAGTTCCACATAAAGATACCCAAATACGATTACGAAAGATGGCCGCCTTCTTTATAAAGCGACAACTTTAAACACGTAGAAATATTAATCTGACAAACCTGTGGCGGTTTGCAGGGGAATAACTGGTGCATCAGTAGAGCAACAGAAAGCATCCCGGGGCGCTATCCACATACAGCCCATTTCCAAGAGACCCTGAGGCCGGGCTTTCCAATTAATCACCTTTGACAATCTGATTTCTAAATTGTTCTTCTCATAAACTCTCTCACTCTTCATTACTTCTCATCTTACTTCATTACCAACACTGTTTTAAAAATTCTGCCTCTCATTGACTCATCTGCTTTGAAAATCTAAACCATTATCTTGTCATTCAGGTGATATGGCCCGGAATCATTCAACAGCCCTATGCAACAGCAAGGAAGTAATAAAAGCCTACTGGGGGTGTAAAAAATAAGTGAAATGAACACCTAACCCTTTAACTGGGCCCAGAGGCACTAAGAATCCCCTTCCTAAAACTGCTTCCCTCCTACAACTGCCAGGGTGCCCCAAAACACCACATGACTACGATTTCCTGCTTGAGAAAAGGCACCATCTCTATAAAAGCCCTCTAAAAAGGTCAGTACTGGACAAGCACTTCCAGAATAGTGGAGTAAGGACCTTCAACACCCTCCATTAAAATGAGAAATTGACAAAACTTGTCAAAAACACCCTTTTCAGAACCCTGTAAACTAACTGAGAGATCACGACAACTTATGGAATCTTTATTCAAGGAATATGTCTGAAAAAGAAACAAAACGGTCTCCCCTTGACCTGCCCCTGTGCTTCCGAGAGCTCCCCTGAGATGGAGTTAGGTGTCCATTACCCCCATCACCCCCAGGCTTTATACTTAGCTCTGATTCAGCAAAATCCTCAAACCTCTTTCTCATAAATGGTGGTCAGGCTCGGCTTTCTCCCACCTCCACTTGACTTTTCCACTGGAAATCAGTACTGCCACATGTCTCCTGGGTTTTAGGGCAGCGTTCAAAACCTTTTTTTTTTTTTTTTTTTTTTTGCGGTATGCGGGCCTCTCACTGTCGTGGCCGCTCCCGTTGCGGAGCACAGGCTCCGGACGCGCAGGCTCAGCGGCCATGGCTCACGGGCCCAGCCGCTTCGCGGCATGTGGGATCTTCCCGGACCGGGGCACGAACCCGCCCCTACATCGGCAGGCGGACTCTCAACCACTGCGGACTCTCAACCACTGCGCCACCAGGGAAGCCCTCAAAACTCTTTGAAACCTGGTTCTGACCCCTCTTGAGCTGGTCACCAACAGGCCCCAGGCGGTCAGAAATTCATCTCCAGCTAAAGAATTGTAGACTGTATTTCTTTCCATAAGGAAAACAAGACAGCAGCTTCCCGCATGTTTTGAAAGGGAGACCGCGCTGCGCTCAGAGGGCTGGGGCCCAGAACCCAGGCTAGCCGGCCCACGGCCACTGCATACGTTTAGAAGCAAACAGTGAAGGGTTCAGATGCCCTTCCCGGGCCTTCCACCAGCCATAAAGTATCCCTGCAAGCAACTTCCCCATCACTCGTGGGCCAGCTTCCCCCTCTGCCTGCTTTCTCAAAAGCAGCAGAACTGCAGGCACAGACACTCCTCCACCTAGCAAACGCCTCCCTTATTGTACCGGGGCGCCGGGGTGCCCTGTTCCCTTGCTTCCACCCACATCTTACCAGTGAATTGAAATTGTTCCCCTTTCTTCTCTCTTCCAGCCCGTTGCTAAGTTACAGAAGACAATTAGGCACAGGTCTGGGAGCTCATTACAATTCCAGGCACGGTTCTCCCTCTCCCTCTCCCTCCCCCTCCCCCTCCCCCTCTCCCCCGACCCTCCCCTCCCTTCCCCCCTCCCCCCTCCCTTCCCCCCCTCCCCCCTCCCTTCCCCCCTCCCCCTCCCTTCCCCCTCTCCCCCCTCCCTTCCCCCCCCTTCCCCCCCTCCCCCCTCCCTTCCCCCCCTCCCCCTCTTAGGAGAAAAATGTTCCTTAAACTGAAATCAAGCAAAACCATTCGTTTTTGGAGCAGGCAACCCAGGTGGTGGGCACAGCACGGTGGGCTCTTGCAAACCGCACGGATGACCCCACGTTGCTGCAGAAACCCCTGAAATCCTTCACTGGACCCCAGCCCTGCTTCACAGAAAGCGTCAGGAAAGCACACGCGCTCGGACGGGACTGCTGGCCCAGGGAGGAGGGTGGGAGAGGCCAGGAAAGGAGCAGTTAAAACTTCATAAAATTCTAAAGCAGCAAGTGGGACCAGTCTAACCAGCATTTGACTGAATCTGGTTTTCCAAACCAGGAAGGGCAGTGTTTCTGTCTGAAAAGGGACTCCTTTTGATTTCCCAAACATCAGAGGAAAGTGAAGTTTTAATCCACTCTGATTAATGTTACAAAATGAGCTGCCTTGACACCTGGAATATAATTCTCTGAGCACATGACGAGAGAGGACAGGTCATCGTCATCCCCCCAAAGCTGGCCCCGCCGTTAGCTGCTCAGGCCCATATGGCCAGGTGCCCTCGGCCTGGCCAGGCTCACTCCGCCCTGACGCCACCGCATGCTTGTGGCTTGTGGTCCAGTACCCTCTCTGTCTGGGGAGGCACGGCTGAGGCTGGCACCTGGGCCAGGTAGCCTTCGTCCGATGCCGGGAGCTGACATCCATCACCCGTGTTTGCCGCTGGGCATCTGTCTCTGTCCTGGTTCCCTGGAAGCTCTACACCTGCTGGTGCAGAACTTCCTCGGTCCCCAGATTATTCACTGATGCCTTTCTCTCTTCAGATTGTAAGCACCCCGAGACTGAAGCAAGTGCCCCAACCATCTTGGCAGCCGTAAAAGTTTCTTATGATACAGAGGAGTTTTCACCCTCACTTGGATGCTCTAATTTCTGGTCCATTTTTAAAGAGGCTTAGGCGGTTGCAATCATTAAACATTTATCGCAGATTTATTCTCTGAAACCCTGATAACAAATTGTACATAAATGCAATTCTTACAAATGTCAGAGGAGACAGCCCTTCCATACTGAGACGACTGAGAAGTTCAAGTATGTTTCTAGGAGTGGAGGAGACACTAGGAAGGGTGCTGGAGCCGGCTGCCAGCCCTCAGGAAGGCTGCTTTACTCTCTGGAGGAAGACAAGTCTTAAACACGTGAGGCCAGTCAATGACAACCCGCCAGAGCACACAATAAGCACAAAGTTGACAAGTGCCTTGGGCCCTGAGCCCTACAGAACCGGAAACATGACTGTGGCTCCGTGGTACATGGTACGTGGTACACGGTACATGCCTCCTGCAGCATGACTGATGCTCTGTGACATCAAGGACGTCGGCCAGACCTCAGACCTAATTGCAAATTTGAGGGGCAATTCCCTTCTGAAATGACACATGGCCCGTCAGAGCTGATGGATTCCAGAGTCTACTGGGTTCAAATTCCCAACTGCAAATGTGCTGATCAGGTCTCTCAATGTGACCCTGATTTTCCCCTCCTGCCCCACTCTGTGTTTATAGGGTGAGAATGTATATGCATTTTGAGGCAAGGAGGCATGCCACGGTGGCGAGCAATTGGAATCAAGCAGCAGGTCCGATCCTTTGCCTTAATTTCTGATAAGTCGTTGGTACCTAATTAATCTCGTCACCGTCCATTTATTCCACAGAAGGAGACTTTCCAATTTGCTGCAGTGTCCCAAGTTGTTTGCTTATAGCAATCAAAGTCACTGGGGTGTGTTTTAGAATCTTATTCTAGGTATTTCTCTATTGACATACAGACAGTTAAAGGAAAGAGATCGTTGGAGGGCAGAGGTGAACTTGGTGTTAAAAGGGTTTTAGGTTTAGATTGGCCTGTTGAAGATAAAGAACCCAAGAAGCAAGATTTTCAGAATTCTCAATCTCCTCCTCCTTCATTGTGGTGTTAGCGAATATTTTAATTCAATTACTTCTCATTTCTGGTGTCATTTCTGTTTTGAGACGTTGGTGTCTACAAACAGAATCCCAAAGCAAGAAAAGCCGTCAGATCTTGATTTGAAAGTCTTAGTATCTTCAGAGAGACGCTGGCTGGAGATACAGATCGATTTTGTGATTTATCGTAAATGACACGTGAATATCCCCAAGAAACACCATCCTCACCTGAGAGTCAGAAGCAGAGACCAGGGAAGTACCGGACCGCACACCTGGTCGGAAAGGCCTCCCCTTCTAACCCTCAGGAGTCTCCAGGGTGACACACCTGCACATCTTACCGAGTCTCGAGTCAGGATGATCAGCTAAACCTTCTAGACAAGACGCCCTGAGAGCAATCAGCACCCAGGTCGGCAGAGAAAGTTCAGCCGGAGTCTTGCAAACGCACAGGTCCAGACCAGGAACCCCCACCGCTCCCCACCTCTGGCCTCTCTCCAAGCCATTCTGCATCGTGAACTAGAGCGCTTGTCTCAAATCGTAACCGGGATCACGTCACCCCCTCCCCAACTTTACCTCTGTTTAAAAGCCCTTCCACAGGCCCCCAGCGTCCTCGGTATAAAGATAAAACCGCTCAGTAGACGACAAGGCCTTGGAAGGTCGGTCCCTGTTTGCCTCTCCAGCCTCACTTCACCCCGTACGGTTTCTGCTTTTACACGTCATGCTCCCTCACACCCCAGGGCCTTTGCACACGCTGTCCTCACTCTTCCACGGCCTCTATCCACCCTTCGGTTCTCAAGTAAACGTCGCTTCCACCAAGGGCCCCTCCCTGATTCTCTGGTCACATCAAGTCCAACGACAGGCGTGCAGCACGCTGCACCATCGCTCACAGTGCTTCCAGCTCTAACTTTACCTTTACTGGGTGACAACTGGACTGACTTCCCAACTGGACTGTAAACACCAAGAGGGCAGAGACTGTGTCTGGCAAATTGTTGTGTCCACGGTATCTGGTACAGTAAGGAACCAGAGGACGTTTATTTAATAATTGCCTTGATGGATAAATGAATGAATGCGCAAACCAGGGCTGAGACCTTCTCACACACTTGGGACTCTGGACTTGGGGAAGCTGTGGGAAAGCTGTGTAGCAGTCACAGGATTACGGATTTAGGCACACGCCTTTATAGATTAGGGCAGCAGCTATTTCCCGAGCACACCTGCCGGGAGACGGAGATCTGGACGGACAGAACTGCGTATGGCAGTGATTACTTACTGGGGCCTCCCGCATGCTGGGCCGTGGCTGGGAGCATCACACGGGCCATTTCTGGAGGCTGTGAGTGCAGATCTGAAGTCACACCAGGTTAGAATCTTGGCTCCGTCACTTACTAGAAGTGACTCTTTAGGCGAGTCACTGAAGTACCAGTTTCCTTTCCTCGTTGGTAAAACAGGGTCATAACAGCATTGACTTCAGACTGTTACTGTGAGGTTTAAGGGAGCAAACACAAAGTTCTCACAATCGTGTTTCTCACGTAGTAAACACGAAAAATATCACAGCTATCATTATCGTCATCCCTGTTCCAAACAGAAGGAATTGGGGGCCCAGAAAATTTGATCATACAATAGATAACTAACGCACAGCACAGGGAACGCTACTCAATGCTCTGTGGTGACCTAAACGGGAAGGAAATCCAAAAAAGAAGGGATATACGTAAACGTATAGCTGATTCACTGTGCTGTACAGCAGAAACTAACACAGCATGTAAAGCAACTATGCTCCAATAAAAATAAAAAAGAAGAAAGAAAAGAAACTTCGATCAGTTTGTTTAAAGCCCCACAGCTGGTAAGTGGCCGAGCAAGGACTCAGACCAAGGTGTGTCTGGTCCAAAGCCCCTCCTCTCAGGACCCTGTCGGGTCGAGGAGGTGGCAGCACTGAGCCTCCGGGCTGGGGGTCCTCGGTGTCTGCAGATGGGCTGGATGGGGCCGGTTAGAGGGGCCGCCAGCACGGCTCCGGCCACAGGGCCCCAAACAGAGTCTAAGTCCCAGAGACCAAGTGACCGGACCGGGAAGCTCTAGCAAAGCTCACAGTGGCTGGGAGCAGTCTGCTAGGTTAGTGGGGGACGAGCAAGGTGGCTGAGGATACCACGCCCGGCCCCAGAGGCCCTGGGATCAAGGGTGGGGTTCTTCCCGAGCCCATGGCAGGGGGCGCTGAGGGACCCGCTGACGGATCAGAGCGGTGGCCGCTGGACCAGCGGCCCCAAGAGCAGTGTGGCCACCTCCTGAGGCTTCAAGCCGAGGGTGAGTGCGGGCAGGGAGGGGTCAGGCAGCAGCCTGAGGACCACGAGCCTGATCTCCCGTACTGGAGCGGGCACTGCACTTTCCTGGACAAACAGCGTTTGTAGCTCTACAGCACAGCACATCCCAGGTCTCCTTGGGCAAATCCAATTTCCATATCCTCTTCTACTGTTTCAGTAAGAACATGTTTACTTGTCAAATCAAGCATCCCAGTTTGGGGCTCAGAAAACATGGCCCCTGTAACTACAGTTCAGCTCTATTGTAAATTAAACCAGCTCTTGTGGACTGGAACTGGGATCCTAATTCCTACTTCTATTTCCTGTGGGGAAATTCCTTTCAGGTTCCAAAGCACTTCTGGAACGGAACCCATTCATAGGTTGGGCAGTGCCTACCCGCTGGAAAAATCCATTTGCTATTATTAAGTTCAACTATAATGACATTGTACTCTTCCTTGACATATTCCACTTTCTCTTTATGCACAAGGGATGGTATTTTTAACAAAAAGCAGTCATGGTGAAAACTGTGGCTTGACAAGAAAGCCAGGGTCCCCTCAACAATGTCTGAATTAAAGGGAAGGAGTTTGCCGTTTTCTAACTGAAAGCTAGTTGTTCTTAAGAGCAGAACAAGGTTAATGGGGGTCATCGCCTTGATGACCCAGCAGGCCAGCTAGTCCCTGAGAACGAGAGGGGCCTTGTCTGCATGTCAGGGGGACCCCATGTAAACTCTGCTCTCAGCCTGTCTTCAGCTTATCATCTGCCTCCTCTTTCTGGGGGGAAGCAACTTCCTTTTTTTTTTTTGCGGTACGCGGGCCTCTCACTGCTGTGGCCTCTCCCGTTGCGGAACACAGGCTCCGGACACGCAGGCTCAGCGGCCATGGCTCACGGGTCCAGCCGCTCCGCGGCATGTGGGACCTTCCCGGACCGGGGCACGAACCCGTGTCCCCTGCATCGGCAGGCGGACTCTCAACCACTGCGCCACCAGGGAAGTCCAAGCAACTTCCTTTTGATGAAGCATGACATCCTGGATTTTCTTTCTTCTTGTGAACAGAATCCCTCCCTCTGTGTCCCTCCCCCCATCTCATCGAGTTACCCGTGGCCCTAGTTCTTACATTTCACACCCACTGCAGCATCACCCCAAAACATAGGCAACCAGAGCCATAAGACCCTACACGGCCTTAAGTTTTAATGCCCCAGGTTCTGCTGGTTTGTTTATATTTATTTTTTCCATTAACAAAGAGCTTTGTTTCACTTTTTGCACAAATGATACCAAAGTGAGCATAAAGACACAAAACAACATAAAATCTGTAAACCTGACTCTCCTTTGGAACATCCACCTTCCCCCAATCCTCACCCAAGTGCAGACCTGGATCTACGTGGCCTTCATTTAACTCAGGTGGGGATGGAGCGCCCACCTGGCACAAAGATGATGACTCTGTGCCCAGGAAGAGTCCAGCCTGCACAGTTTACGGTCAGTACGGACACTGTATTTCACACAACTTTAACGAGGAAAATGGGACAAATCATTCCCAATGGGATAGACCTACTCCTTGTCTGTAGAGCAGGCAGGTGGAGGGCTGTGTTCACTGCCAGCTCCTTCTGTTTCTCTTCTGGGCATTTGACACGAAATCGATTTTGATGAACACCTGGATTCCTGGCCCTGACTTACAATGTAAATGTCCTCATTTCTAACATAGTGGGGTCCAAATCGTCTTTCTTGACGCATCCGTTATTTACATAACTACAGTTTAGTTACGCACCACATTTGTGCCACTTCATGAAGGACTAGAACACGTAACATGCTATGATTCTGTGTTTGCACTTGGGAGCTCTGAGAACCTTCCAGAAAGAAAAATGTACATTGATGGTGCTTATTATCTTCAATGAAGCCCAAAGTATACATGTTCTCTATCTTACAGATGGAAAAGCACGTGTGTATGAGACAGGAAAAGAGAACGGTCAGCGTAATTTGGGCAGCTACAGATTGACAGGAACAGGTTCTATAGTAAACGGAGTGTTTTCCGCCACGTGATTTCTTAGTTTTAGGTACTTTTTTCCTATTCTAGTCTATTCTGGCCCTAACTTTTCAACAGAAATTCTTTCTTCTACAGGGAGAATTTCTCTTCCACAGGGAGAGAATGTCAAGGAAGGGAGAAAGAAAGGTGGTAAATGACTTCGAGGACCTTGCTTCCCTCCGCATCCCACGGTGACGCTGTGAGACCCAGGACGGCGGCCCTGGGACCCGCAGCAGAGCACAGTCTCCCACCCAGGAAATCTTTTGCACTCCCGATTTAGAGGGCAAGAAGAAAACCTTTCACTCATTTTGACTCCAGCTGAAATTACAGACACTCTCCATGCTTCTTTGAACCAAATACTTAAGTTTTACAAAGCTGGATCAGCAACTTGGCCGTAACTTTTCCAATCCATAAAGTAGCAGTGATGCCAGAGTTAGAGCTCATCTAATCAGCAAACACAGCTAGCAGGTAACAGAGCATCACACGGCCGTCAGCAACGGGAGAGTATCTCAGCACCTGTCCTTAACTCTGAGCTTACTTAACCTCAATTAAATAAGCTCGAGAAAGGTTTCCCCTTTGTTAACGTTTAGTTTTCCTTTCAATTATATTATGGTAAGATTCTGAGTTGCCAGACATGCACTTATGCGTCCATTCACTGTTTTCCGCTTACTGACTCTGTACCTACAACTTGCTAATCAAGGTTCTAGCGTGGGGGTGTAAACGGTAGGAAACAAGCACGGGCTTAGCCTTTCATGGAGCTTCCACTTCAGCAGGAGACTGGTGGTGAATAAAACGTCAAAGAATAGTAAAAAGCAGAGAGTAGGAAAGGCTAGGCAAGGATTTAACACAGGTGCAGTGATGAAGAAAAACCGCATGGTCAGGAAAGGCCTTAAACAGAGGTGTGAATGGCAAGAAGGAGTCAGCTGTCAGAGGTCAGAGGGACACACCCCGGCCCAGGAGCAGCACACAGAGCATCAGACACTGTGATACTCTGAGGAAGCGACCAAGGCCCAGGGGCAGCACGTCCAGAGGCTGCAGACCAGAGGGTCTCGACTCACAGCCAGGCTGGGGCATTTGAACCCTGGTTCCACCACCAGAGCCAAGCAGCGAGGACCAAGTTCCCAACGCTTATGAGGGTTTTTTCCTCTGCACGTGGCTCTTGTTATTGACGTAATGCAGCACAGCACCGACGCTGCATAGCACGATTACCTGCAGTACCTAAACAGGAACTATCGGCACACATCTGCACACCTGGCTCAGAATGGAGGTAAGTTAAATTGAAGGCAAAACCAAACGCCTGAAGAATAAAAGTAAAACCTAGGACTGAACACTGCAATAAATCAGAAGTAGGGCCTCGTGTATGTACTAAGCTCTTTCCAGATGAAAAGGGGCACTGTCACCACACTCATCCAACTACGCCCACGTGTGTATAAAACACAAAAGTTTCACACATCACCGAAGACCTTCCATTATAACACAGACGTGATATTCCCAGACAAGCACTGGTGACACGTCCTGCCTCTTCTGCTTGCTACTGTGCTGTTAGACAAGGCAGCCCATGCGGTCCTCACTGGTAAAATACGGATAATAGTGGCTCCCAACTCACAGGCTCGCTTCCAGGCTTAAAGGAATTAATATATGTTAGAGCAGTGCCTCAACAAGGACCTGCTGTACAGCACAGGGAACTCTCCTCAGTATTCTGTAATGACCTATAAGGGAAAAGCATCTGAAAAAGAATGGATATATGTATATGTCTAACTGAGTCACTTTGCTGTACACCGGAAACAAACACAACACTGTCAATCGACTATACTCCAGTGTAAAATAAAAATTAAATTAAAAAAACAAGGTCCTATTGTATAGCACAGGGAACTATATTCAATATCCTGCCACAAACCATAATGGAAAAGAATATGAAAAAGAATATATATATATATATATATATATATATATATAGTTGAGTCACGTTGCCGTACAGAAGAAATTAACACAACATTGTAAACCAACTCTACTTCAATAAAATGATTTAACAAAAAGAATAGTGCCTTACACACAAAGTGCTATATGAGGGATAGTCATTATTTTTAGTATTAAAAGTGCTAGGTATATACCCCCATGTTCACAGTAGCTAAAAGGTGGAAGCAACCCAGACGTGTATCCATACAGTGGACTATTATTAAGCCTTAAAAAGGAAAGACATTCTGACACCTGCTACAACGTGGGTGAACCTTAAAGACATTATGGAGAGTTAAGTAAGCCAGACACAAAAAGACAAGTACTGCATGACTCCACTTCTACGAGGCATTTACAGTATTCACATCCCTAGGTATAGAGTAGAATGGTGGGCGCCAGGGGCTGGGGGCAGGAAGGAATGGGGAGTTATTGTTTAGCTGGTGCAGAGTTTCTGTTTGGGAAGACGATAAAGTTCTGGGGATGGTGGTGCTGACGGATGCACAACAACGCGAATGTATTTAACACCAGTGAACTTAAAAATTGTAAAGATGGTCAATTTAATGTTATGTGTATTTTACCCTAATTTTTTAAAGCACAAAATCTGAAGTACAGCACGAGATCAGATCAGGGCAGAGGCAGAGCAGCAGCTGTGTGGCAGCAAAGACCATCAGGACATGAGAGGCTGTGTGTTCCCAAGAGTTTCCATTCACACCAGAGGTGCTGAGTTCATAGCCTCCCTGGACATTCATGGGGACCTGATGCGATTCCCACTTAAGACCCCTTCTCCCTCCCATACTCGCCTGATGTGCTAGTCAAGATTCTTGTTCCAAGATATTACATAGGCTTGGGAACAAGGCTCAAGGCTAAGCCTCCAGGAAGAGACCCCAGATCACGCTGTCATACAGGGCTGGCGATGAGACCAAGCCATTGATGTCGCCAAGTCCCGCACGCTACTATTTACGCAGATGCAGCAGTAGCTGCCGCCACCGTCTGCACCGTCACACGGGTGTAGGGACAGAGTCTACCACCCCCAGGGACTGCTGGCCTCGGCCTCACTCTCATCAGCAAGGTAAACTCCCCGTGGGACTTCCTGTTTCAAATTTCCAACCTGCACACTGAAATCTCGCAAAGGCGATTCTGACTGGCGGATGGAAGCTGCCCATCCATGCCCTAGGCTGGCAGAGTGAGTTTCTGGGTTCTTTCTTGGGATAGTGGGATTCATTAATCTGGAAATTTTACAAAACAGCACAGGTGAAAAGTACAGGGTAGCCACAGTGTTAACAAATGTTCACTGCAGTTCCCCATACCACCCCTCCATCTTCCAGAATCAATATACTCTCCCCTCCCTCACTTAACCCTTTTCAACCATAACGTCATCCAGAAAATGACCAGAAAGCTCCCACCACTGTCTGGGAGAGAACAACTTGACATTATCAAAATATCAATGATCCCTACATAAACCTTTAAACTTAAGGAGATAAGAACTAATGGGTCCCTCCTACACTGTTGGTGGGAATGTAAGTTGGTGCAGCCACTGTGGAGAATGGGTATAGAGGTTCCTCAGAAAACTAAAAATAGGACTACCATATGATCCAGCAATCCCACTCCTGGACATATATCTAGACAAAACTCCAATCCAAAAAGACACATGCACCCCTATGTTCATAGCAGCACTATACACAATAGCCAAGACATGGAAACAACCTAACTGTCCATCGACAGATGAATGGATAAAGAAGATGTGGTACATATATACAAAGGAATACTACTCAGCCATAAAAAAGAACAAAATAATGCCATTTGCAGCAACATGGATGCAATCAGAGATTATCATACTAAGTGAAGTAATTCAGAAAGAGAAAGACAAATACCATATGCTATCACTTATACATGTAATCTAAAATATGACACAATAAACCTATCTATAAAACAAACAGACTCACAGACATAGAGAAGAGACTTATGGCTGCCAAGGGGGATGGGGGGTGGGGGAGGGATGGAGTGGGAGTTTGGGATTAGCAGATGCAAACTATTACATGTAGAATGGATAAACAACAAGGTCCTACTGTATAGCACAGGCAACTATATATATTCAATATCCTGTGATAAACCATAATGGAAAAGAATATTTTAAAAAGAATACATGTACGTATGTATAACTGAATTGCTCTGCTGTACAATAGAAACATAACATTGTAAATCAACTATACTTCAATTTAAAAAAAAAGCAAGATAGAAGATATTGTAGCCAGGGACTTCCCTGGTGGCGCAGTAGTGGTGGCGTGCACAACTACTGAGCCCACGAGCCACAACTACTGAGCCCACGAGCCACAACTACTGAGCCTACGCCCCACAACTACTGAAGCCTGAGCAGCTAGAGCCCGCGCTCCGCAGCAAGAGAAGCCACCGCAATGAGAAGCCCGCACACCGCAACGAAGAGTAATCCCCGCTCGCCACAATTAGAGGAAGCCTGTGCACAGCAACGAAGACCCAACGCAGCCAAAAATTAATTAATTAATTAATTTTTAAAAGAAGATATCGTAGCCATGAAACAAGAACAGGATACATTTTTAAAGAAAGAAGCCATTTGAGAATATAATAAATGTTTTATAATTGGTAGTAAAAAAAAAACTAATGGGTTCAGCGTTGGGCAGGCTCAGTTTGAAATGATAAAGGGAAAGTCAGGTCTGGAATTCGGGAGATGGTCTGGTGTGGACGTGGGAGCTGAGGGGTCGTTTGTGCGCTGGGCTCAGCGCTGGAGGAAACCGTGCGTGACACTTAAAGAAGGTGGCAGAAGCAAAGGAGCCAACGACAGACACTGAGGACGAGCCATCGAGGGCTGGAGAAGAACCTGGAGAAAAGCGGAGGAGTCTTCAGAGCTGCAAGAGCGTCACAGCACAGCGGGCGGCACAGAGGGAGAAAGGAGACTCTCTGGCTCGGCACGTGGATCCCTGGTGACGTTCCAGAACGCGGTTTCAACCGAAGGTCGAGAGTGGAAGGCAGAATTCAGCGGACTGAGCCGAGCAGGAGTGGGAGGTGCAGCGGGGGCGGGGACCCATCTACACGTCACAAAGTCCGTCTGTCAACGGAAGAGAGTACGTGGCAGGAGCCCTGATGTAACAGGGCGGCTGACACCACCCCAAGGGCACCCACGGTGGAGGTGGACAGTGGGGGGTCAGCCTGAGCATCCGTCGCCTGTGTGCCCAGTTCGTATGTGGGCTTGGGTTTCCATGTCTCTTTATCTTCCTGTGTCCCATCCAGCATCTTGCAAAGGCTCCGTTGAGTTTATCCAGGAGTGAAGATTCTAAAGACTGTCTCAATTCAGAACAGTTCTGCAGATGGGTACTTACTTAAATAGGGACTATGGCTTTGACAATAATTTAGGGGCTTCTAAAACTAAATTTGCATCAGCAATGCCAGATGTCTTGTTTTGTTTTTTCTAGGGTTAGTTACAAGCCACTTCTTGTGATTCTGAGAAAACATTTACCCTTTGACAAAGAATAACTTTTTTCCTCACATACTTGTGTGTTCAATTTTAGTTTCCCCAATTCACTCTTACTTAACATCCTTGATTGGATATGTGCACTTCTTTTATCTTCTATAAAAAATGAGAAAAGGACGTATGAGTTGAATTATTAACATAGCAGGCACATGTTACAATCTAATTATGCCAGCAAAACCAGCGACAACTTGCCGCATCCAGTTGCAAATCTCATTTCTTCAAGTCCTCTGGCTTCTAGAGCACCAGCGACGGCTGCTATAACGCGAGCTTGGAGAAAATCCCCTTGCTCAGAAATTCTTTACCGTCTTGCAATGTTAAAACTTTTGCTAACATAAAAACAGAGCTAACGGTCTTCCAGAAAGATGATGAAGTGGGTGACAATGCCAAGAACCTCCTCCTCACTCACGCTGTTACACGTGGACAACAAACAATGTTAGCAGCGAGGACGCCACCGTGAACATTAATCTGACCCGGCACAGTGCGGGGCAGGCCTGCCTGGATGCGGAGCGCAGAGATCACTGGGATATAAGCGCCAGATCACAGAATCAGACCAACATTCACATCCCAGTTCCACCTCACAGAAGCGACTGGGCGTGTAGGGCAAGGTACTTCCTTTCTAGCCTTAGCCTCCTTGTGTGTCAATTCTGGGTAGTCAGATCCACTGCACAGGTTTCTCATGAGGACTGAACATGGCAATGCGGGTAGAGGCTTCCTCCAGTGCCTTGCACCGGTAGTGGTGGTGGCGTTGCTATTCTTCCACTTTGGGTACGTCCGCCGAAGCTCCTCAGAGCAGGCTGAACCCCAGCTGGCTTCTGCATCCGTTCTCACGACGTTGGCCTTCCTGCCCTTCACTCTGGCTGCCCTCCATTCCCATGTGTCTAGAATGAGTTCTAGGCTCCCGTGAGTCTCCTGAGATGCAGACTTCCCTTCTGTAAGGGGCTAAGGCATTGGTTTTCTGAGCACCTCTAGTTCCCCCGATAGTACTAAAGCCCTTCCCTGAACCATAAGTGTGTTTGGGTTTCCCAGAGAAACAGAACCAATAGGATATCTATATAAATACAGATATAAAGAGAATATATAAAGAAATTGGCTCACACAACTATGGAGGCTGGCAAGTCCCAAGAGCTGCAGGGTGAGTCAGCAAGCTGGACACCCAGGAGGGCTGATGGTTTCCTTCCAAGTCCAAAGGCCTGAGAACCAGGAGAGGCCATGGGTTTGAAGGCCTTCCAGGTTGAAGGCTGCCAAGTTTGAAACCCAGGAAGAGCCAGTGTTTCGGTTTGAACCCAAAGGCAGAAAAAAAGCCGACGTCTCGATTTGAAGGCTGTCCGGCAGGAAGAACTCTCTCTTACTCTGGGGAAGTGCAGCCTTTTTGTCCTACTCAGGCCTTCAACTGATTGGCTGAGGCCCACCCACATTAGGAAGAGCAATCTGCTTTACTCTGCCTACCGAGTTAAACATTAATCTTGTTCAGAATAACCCTTACAGACACACCCAGAATAATGTCTGACCACATATCCGGGCACCCTGTGGCCCAGACAAGTTGACACACAGACCTACCATGACAATAAGTGCAGAGTCCCAGGGCTCAGCATATGCTAATCAATAAAAGTCCTCTGGTTCAGGGCAGACACCTGACAATACACTAGTGACACAAGCCAGAGAAGTCACATGCTGTGGACTCCTGGGAAGGCCATCCTCTCTCTCTCTTCCTTTCAGTGGGAGGCCTGGATCCACTGCAACTGTTCACGGTCCAGAGGGGAGCCAGTGTGAGGAGAGAGCAGGACAGGAGAATGCAAGAAGGATGCTGCAGCCTTGATCACGCCATGTAAAGTCTGATCATCGTGGGATGTTTCAGCTACCCAAGGGGATCCACCATCTTTACTGTGTAACCCAATTGGTTGGGTTTTCTGTAACTCGCAGCGTGAAGTCTAATGGCTCTGCTTCCTCCAACACCGGGACTGGTCTTGTCAGCAATGCTTCTCCTGTCCCGGAGCTCTGTTCCCCGCACAGCAGTCAGTATTTGGGACGCTGCCCGAGCTAAACGATAACCGGAGCTGTGACAGTGTCCCTCAAGGTCACCTCTGCCTTGTCTTACCTCATGAGGAGCTCACCAGGACGTCCCCCATCTTGCCCCCCAAATCTCAAGCAGACAGCAATGCTGTCCCAGAGTGAACCCACATTTGGAACACCCCTTTGGACACTGAGATTTGAACCACTGGTCACCATTTGGGGGTCAGGCCCCCAAACCCCGCCCATTCCCACTTTCTCCTTTCACAATAGGCAGAGCCATTTGGTCGTGGATTCTGACCAAATGTGGGAAAGAACTACCGAATTGGTACTATGACAGGAATAACGAAATGAATGATTAAATAGAGAATTGTTGTGGGCGACTATAATTTTTGAAACAAAACAGTATTAGGTCAAATCAGTAGCTTTTTCTCTCCCAAGATTCTTTCCTGAGGAAAGAAACAAGAGGTAGTTTGTGAAAGAGCATAATAGTTGCCTTCCATGCTGCTAATTTAAGAATTATTAGCCTTAACGTCCCGTGACAGTGACTTCAGTTTCATATTTATTGCAGATCTGTCTGTCATCTGTGAATTTATTCATAGAACCATCCTCAATCTACTTATATTCTTGACCAGGTTTAGGCTTAACGCTGGGTATTCTTTACATCTTTTTATTGAGCCACCTAGTTTTGATGCTCTGAAGTTTAATGAATAGATCCTTACTCAACCTAATCATAATCCTTCAATTTACAGACAGTATTTATAGCTCAAGAATAACCATGAAGCAAGAGTCGGGGATCTAGGACTGGTAGGACTTCCAGGTGTTTGCTGCCTGGATTACAGTCTTTACTCATGAAAGTCACAACTGAGTTAAATTCTGACCACGGATGAGAAAGGCGTAAAGACTTAGAGGTTTGGTCTAGGAAGGGCAGCAGTGCCTGGGTTGGGGACAACTCAGTTCGGGGATAGAAGGAAGTAGAACCAATTTCATCTGCTTCCAATTTGGCCCTGAACTCTCATCTTCAGGACGGCGTGGGGTAAACGCCCTGCGTGCTAGCAGAGGTTAGCAGAGGCTGCTTCAGCTAGGATCTTGCAAGTGGCAACCCCAGGCTTCTTCTTGGATTGGTCTGTCCTCTCCCAGGCTGACTTTCTGAACCTCATGCTGCAGAGGGTCCGTGCTTGTTGGAGTTTGAAGGTTGACAGCCGGGTTGGCGCTGCCGACTCATCATGGAGCAGAGGTTGCCCTGGGTCTGCTCACTGGTTTTAAGCTGTGCTGCGCTGGCAGCAGAATTCCGTTTGAAAGATCGACGAGGGGAACAGAGCTGGAGAGGGAGCCTGAGGGGGTCTGGCCCAAGGAAAGAGAGGGCCCAGGCCAGTGATGAAACGGGTTTTGTGAGCACAGCCAGACACCTGCTGCCACCTCCACGCATGCGGCACTACTGCCTCTGAGCAGTGTCTCCGCTTTCAGGGGCAGTTTAAAGGCAGTTTTGTCCCAGAGGCCCCAAATGGCAGCTGGCTCATCAGGGCTTGACACCGGAAACAAACGTTCAAGCCCTGAGATTCCAACCTCCTGGCTGTAGGACTTTGGGCAAATCATTTAAATGAAAGCTTCTTTATTTATTTATATTTATTTTTGGCTGTGTTGGGTCTTCGTTTCTGTGCGAGGGCTTTCTCCAGTTGCGGCAAGCGGGGGCCACTCTTCGCAGTGCGCGGGCCTCTCACTGTCGCGGCCTCTCTTGTTGCAGAGCACAGGCTCCAGACGCGCAGGCTCAGTAGTTGTGGCTCGCGGGCCTAGCTGCTCCGCGGCATGTGGGATCCTCCCAGACCAGGGCTCGAACCCGTGTCCCCTGCATTGGCAGGCAGATTCTCAACCACTGCACCACCAGGGAAGCCCTGGGCAAATCGTTTAAACTCTGAATCCAGGTTTTCTCATCAGCAAAGTTGGGGAAAGAACGCTTGTTTCCAAGAGTTTTGATGAGGATCAAATGAAACAAAGTACATGACATGTTCACGTGTGACATACTTGGATAAAACAAATCTTACTGAAGTCACCGACCTCTGGTGGGGCGGGGAAGGGGTGGGCAGAAGGATTTGCTTACCCGCCTGGTCCAACCCCTTCTGATCATAAACTGACTAACTCATCGAACCATCATCTGGGTCCATCTGTAACCTAAAGGTGCACTACAGGCACCTGCCTTAATAATACATAATAAATAACAGTAATAGGCTACATTTATTGCACACGTGCTCTGTTCCTCGCATTGTACAAAATACTTCACGAGCGCTCTCTCATTTAATCCTCACAACAGCCCCACGGAGACCACAAGAAACTCAAAGCTACCAGACTGCTTAAGTGGTCTAAGATCACCTAGGTTGTGTGTGGCACAGCTGAGATGCGAACCCCAATAATTTGACTCCAGAGACCACGCTTTAGAACTTAGAATCATTATCACTGTTTAAATGAGAATAATAGAACGTACAACATTATGAAAAGAATTACTCCTGGTTTACCAAACTGTTGGCTTCATCATAAATATATACAAACCCCCAACACAATACCATGCATTTCTAGCGTTAATCTTACACCCTCATCACTAAGGAACTGGTATCTTCAGCCAGGTGTGGCTCAGGGACCGTGCTGGGAGGATGTTCCGCTTTCATTATCCCGATTCTGCTCTGAATGGTCAGGTGAGTTCTCAATGCTTTACTGAGGTGAGACTTGCTCCAAGGCCAGACCTGGATTCAGAGTTATGGGGATGTTATTTCCAGAGGGCCAGTCTCTCTTTCCTGAATCTGCTGCTGCACAGATCTGCACGGCAATGGAACCCAGGCAGGCTGGCCGTCCTCCAGTGCCCGCCCTACCTCCTACCCGCTTCCCCGCTCTGGAGCTCGGCACCCGGGGGGTCTTAAACATGACCTCCAACTACACGGCAGCCTTGGTGCCTGACCGCCTCCTTAAAAGTTCTTTCCTGCGCAGTTGTCAAAGTGCTTTCTGTTCCACGTGCATCATCGGACAGGTACAGCATCCTGGAGTTTTACTACTAAATGATTTACTAGCTTTGTCCATCAGTTAAAGTTACATAAATGTGACGACGTTCTATAATACAATGCAGGTATCAGTAGTGCTGAGGCAGGACTGTGAGAACCCAGATTAGGATACTCTATGGGTACTCCTGGCTGACAGCTGGGCTGGTTTTCCTTCTTTGCGCCCCACGGCGCTCCATGGTGCCAAGTCACTCAGTGTCGTCCCGTACTTGTCTGTCTTCTCTGCTGACTGTGACCTTCAAGATGGGACGGACAACATCTGTTTCACCCACCACTTTCTCACCAGCATTTCACACAGTGCCTGGCCTGGAGTGCTGGTCAGTACTGGACAGACGGACTGACGGATGGATGGATGGATGGATGGATTCTCCAGTCTTTCTGGCCTCTCGGAACTTCCAACCAGAGTATGGTTTCAGTTCCTTCTGCAGGTTTTGTCCTGCCGTTCAGCACGGTGTTTGGGGTGAGGAATATGCAGGGGGGCCCAGCGTGGGAGCCTGGAGATCGCTCTGCCCTGGCATAACTGACTCGGCTCAAAGAGATGCTGGGACCACCAGAAAGGGGTCTTAGGTAAATTCAAACTTCATTTTTGTAAATAAACTCTTTATTTTGGTAAAAGTGGCAAAGATAGTGCAGAGAGTTCTTGTACGTCCCTTACCCAGTTTCCCCCCTTATTAACACTTTACACTTGTCACCTCACTGTCGAGGGTGCTTGTCACGACTACATAACCCAGATGGGTGCCCAGCTATGACCTGAGCCCTGGCGTGGATTTAGACACAGCCAGTGACCGCCCTTCCCTTTGTTCCAGGCTCCTGTCCGGAAGCCACACTGCATGGGGCTGTCACCATGGGGCTCCTTAATCTCCTCTGGCTTGGGACAGTGTCTCAGGCTTTTCTTGTTTTTCACGACAGTTTTAAAAAGAACTGAAATACTTTATACAATTTCCCCCAATTTGAGTTTGATATTTTTCTCGTAATTAAACCGGGTTTAGGGAATTATTGCATCAGGGGTACATGCATCCTCATGACGTCAGTGGTGACATTAGCCTTCTTCACCTGGTTCAGGTGCTCTCTTCCAGGTTTCTCTGCTGTGAGTTTCTCCTTTCCCTTTGATTTACTTGTAATGCTTTTTTTTTTTTTGATAAATTTATTTATTTATTTTTGGCTGTTGTTGGTTCTTCGTTGCTGCACGCGGGCTTTCTCTAGTCATGCCTCGCAGGCTCTAGAGCGCAGGTTCAGGAGTTGTGGCACGCAGGCTCAGTAGTTGTGGCTCGTGGGCTCTAGAGCGCAGGCTCAGTAGTTGTGGCGCACGGGCTTGGTTGCTCTGCGGCATGTGGGATCTTCCCGGACCAGGGCTTGAACCCGCGTCCCCTGCATTGGCAGGAGGATTCTTAACCACTGCACCACCAGGGAAGCCCTACTTGTAATGCTTTATATCCAAATGTCATCGAGTCACTAAATCATAAGATGTGAGCTTGATGGAGCTGTGAGTCACAAGCCATTTTCAGCAGATTTTCGTTCCTTTTATGCTGATGTGCTGACTGTGACCTTAGAACTTATTCGGTTTTCTGGAACAGGATGGTCGATTCACAGGGGAAACGAGTCTGGAGCTGGGTCTGGTGCAGCTGACGGGCAGATGCAAGAGCGATTCGGAGAGGAAGGGCCGGGAGGGTGGGAGGTCGTGATGGAGGACTGAAGACTCTCAGGCGGAGCAGCTCCAGATGTGGCCACGGGAGGCCCTCGGAGCCACGGCACAGCCACCTGGGACACCGGGCAGTTGAGGAGTCACTGCAGGAAGCTTCCCAGAGTGACCCTGGGGCCCTGAGTGCGGGAGGGGGTGACAGGAACGCCACAAATGGAGCGGGCGGCTTCATGACCCTACGACGGGCCACAGGCAGAGGGTTTCTGTTTCCATTTGTCTTACAAAAGATGAAACTGAAGCAGGGGATGCTGACCCCTCTTCCTGACCCTGAGGTTCAGAGGATGTAGGGAAGGAGGGGCCTTGGGGCAGCGTGTTCTTGGGTGACAGCCAGGGTTCAGTCCAGGCGACGAGGTCGGGGAACACTTAGGGATGATGTAGGGGACCTTGTCTTCCTGCAGCCACGGTCCAGAGGGTAGGACAAAGTGCCTGGGAGGGAGACGCCGGGGCCCCTGGGCCAGGGGAGAGGAAGCCCAGGCCAGCTAGGGGTCAAGACCAGAGGATGGGGGCTGGCCAGAGGGCTTATATCTTGGGCACGGGTCCAGAGTGACAGTGATTCATGGGCTTATCCCGTGGGTATTTACTGAGCGCATCCTCCGTGCCAGATGGCAGCTCAGCATCGAGGGTGCAGACGTGAGCCGCCCAAGGGCCTCACCACGCGGCGCCTGCCTGCTCGTGGGGCAGACGTGGGCCTGCTGAGCAGACGGCCAAGCAGAGAGCGCGGGAGACGGTGCAGCTGCGTGGGGCGCGGGGAAGGCGGCCGGGTGAGGGCTGGAGGCCTGTGTGCGGGAAGGAAGGGGAGGGAAGGGTCAGAGCAGGCGGGTCCCTGAGGCCCTGGCCAGTCTGCAGCCTTGGTTCTGAGCGTGACCCCAGGCCAGGGGTGCTCTGCACGCAGGCGTGCCATGATCTGACAGCACATCACGGGCCCGCGGCCCAAGGCACCAGGAGGACGTGTGTGGCCCGGCTCCCAGGGGCCAGCTCCGTGCTGCTCTCCTTCCGGGTGAGCTGGCAGGAAACAGTGGGGCCTTTGGCCTCCCAGACTCGTGAAGTATGGGAAACGGACGCCTTCTGGGGAGGGGACTGCGGCCTGTAGGATGGGCAGCCTCGGCCCTGATGGGCTCTCAGCGCCAGGACGCCCACCCTCTGCGGGCCCAGGGGAGTCCGGGTCCCTGGGAAGACTCACACCAGCCTTACTGATGTGCGTCTGTGTTGGTTACACTGGCTGCAAAGAAAGGCCTTCGGGGTCAAGGCCGCCAGCCGGGGCTCCAGGCAGTAGCGAGAAGTGTGCCCCGTCCTTGCTGGGCCCCAGCTCCCGCCCGCAGGCGTCGCCGTCCAGCCAGCTGGGAGGCCTGGCGCCCGCAGAGGCCAGGGTCAGAGTCAGAAGCTCCGATTCTTCCCGTACTTAATCCTCACGCAGGTTGGGTCCTAGCACTGTAAGAACGTGGAAACCAGAGCTGGATGGAAGCCCTTCGGTCACCTGATCCAATGCCCTCTATGTCGCAGGTAAGAAAGGCAGCCTCCAGGAAGGCGAGGTGACCTGACCAAGGGTCACAGACCTCTGGGTGGGCGGAGCCCTCCTCACTCACAGCGCCTGCCCCACCCCCACTGCGGGGAGGTCAGCACGTCAGAAGGTCAATTCCACACAGTCCTGTGCCCCAAAGTCTCCCCGTCCCCTCACCCAGACCCGCAGCCATTCTGGTTGTGCTCAGTAAATAGAGCTTGGCGACCACGAGAGGTGGGCGTGGGGCTCGAAGTTCCCACAGCTCTTCATGGAATAGCGTCAGCATTAAAAGACAGTAACATGCCCAAGGTCACAGCAAAGCACGCTCACATGTAACCGATCTGTTAGGGTTTACTCCTGTGAATGCCTATGCTCTCCTTCAGAATACTCTCGTTGGGAGGTTACGTCTCTCTCCAGCTCTGGGCCTCCTCTCCCAGACGGCACCAGCAGTGCAAAGTAGGTTTTGAGTCCAAGGCACCTAAGTTAAATCTTAGTTCTAAAACACACTAGCTAGCTGTGTGACTTTGGGTGAGTTACTTAACCTCTCTGAACCTCAGCTTCCTCGATTATACAATGGACAGAATCATGGTTATGTTACAGAACTGATGTGAGGATTAAGTAAGATAATGGAAATGAATGTACCTGTGCTTGGTACATGACAGACTCTCAGAAATGTTTCCTTTCTTCTTCTTTTGGGAATTGTCCTCAAAAGTGAAGCATTAGCTTAAGTAACTTAACGGTGCCAAATCTTCATCTTCTGAAGATGAATTATACCTTCGAAAATGCCCCAAAGCTATTAGGATTCCAGCGAGATAAATAAGACCAACAACTGAGCAGACAATGCAGGGTGGGGCTGCTGTGTGAGTGTGAGATTGATTCCTGTAGATCAAAGACACTTTTCTTGATGCCCACCGTGTTCCAGTGCTGGGCTGGTGGTGTGGCCACAGCAGTGACTGGGCCCTTGTCCCGTGGGGCTCGCGGGGCTGTGTGAGCTGCAGCGACATCGCTGTTGGAAAAAGCAACACCCCGCTCTTCCGAGGTAGGCTCTTCCCAGGCGATGTGCGTGGGGTCCAAGACAGTCCAGAAACTGTTTAAAAACAAGTTTTGCTACTTCATATGTTAAACAATGGACCTGTAGCATCCCTACCTAAGTTGTAAGAAAGAACAATTCGACAATTCCCCAAATAATCAGCTACTCTTCACTGACCTGGCATGGTTTTATCAAGCAAAAATAATTAATACATTAATTGAATGTCATAGTTAGGTGGCATTTTCCAAGCCTTGGGCTTCAAACCAAGAAAGCTATTGTTAATTTCCTTTGCTAGAATCTCGAATAGGGTCGTTATTACCTTAAATAACAGGTAGCTCGTATAACCTAAAGGTGAGTCTTACACTTGAGAAATGCTTGCATCCCGAGTACAGCCGTAGCACCCAGGTGGGGAGTCTAAAGCCCTCTGTTCTGCCTCGATTCCTCGGTTTGGGAATGGAGGCGTTAGAATCACCTTCTCTCAACACGGTGGTGAGGTGTGAACGAGCCCATGCAGTGTAAACGGCTCAAACGCTGCCAGGAAGAGAGAGAGCCCGCGCTGCTGCCGTTATCTGAATCTGATGCACGGCCCGTGGTGTCACGTCATGGGATGCAGACGGCTTCCTGCTCTGGGAGCCTATGTTCGTTCCCCTTGTGATGAAGAGCTGCCATCCAAAGTCCACTTTCTGAGTGGCAGGGGGTGGTGGTGGTGGGATGAACTGGGAGACTGGGATTGACATATATACACTAATATGTATAAAATGGATAACTAATAAGAACTTGCTGTATAAAAAAATAAATAAAATTCTAAAATTAAAACAAAAACAAAGTCCACTTTTTGGGTTTCCCTTCACAGTCAGCAAAACTTTACGTAGCATGATAATTATGAAAAGAGAAGCAAATGTAAAGATGCGACTCCCCCCGCCCCGCGTGGCCTCAGATGCACAGGACACCCGCGTGGTGAAATGGGGCTTCCTCTTGGATCGCCCTGGGCGCGTGAGGACCCACGGCGCTGCGCGGACAGCAGCTCGCCAAGTGTGAATTTGACCTCGAACATTCCTTTCTGAGTTCTGCAGTCCTTTGTCACAGTGTCCGTGGGATAAAGGTACAATAACACACTGAGATCAAGGAAGACGGGAGGAGATGTGGGGAGGAGACCTCAGCCTGACTGCCTCTCACTGGGCCCCGGGACCCCGAGGGCAGGGCCGGCTGGGAAGCTCCTCTGCCACTCACTGCAGTTCGGTTTAGGGTCACAGCACTCAGAGAAGAGGAAAGAAAGCAGTGACAGTGACACACCTGGTGTGGAGATTCCGAAAGGCCACGACCGCCAGCCTCCAGGACTCGGGGTCTCTAGTAACATGGTGGTCGGATGCAGCTGGAGGGGGAAGGGCAGAGGTGGAGGAAGAGCCAGGAGAACAAAGAAATACTTTATGTCCCAACAGGGAAATCAGCTTCCCTGTCCTGGACCCAAAGCTTCAATGCCTTCGGTGTTAGATCCACAGCCACTTGGTCTGACCCGACGTGGTCCCAGGACCCGGGAACAGGGCTTCCCTGAGGCCCTCTCCGTGGGGGGAGCATCAGGAAGCCCCTCCCCAGAGGTGACCCCTTGGCAGACAGAGAGGGAAGACTCAGGACTTCCTTGTGAGGACCAACCAGTGCAGGGGGGTAGCAAGGTGCCAAAGCTGAGGCGTGGGCCAGGTTGGGCCAGAGCTCCATCCCCCTCCCCCGATGTCCAACTCAAGGCTCCAGGGAGCCGCAGTAGGTAAGGAAGGCCGCTCCCCTTTCACCCCAAACAATCTGAGGAGCAAAACCAGACCCATGGCTTCCTCAGTTCACTTGTCCAGCCAGACACACAGAGCAACTTGCTTATTCTTAGCCTCACTCCTCTTCCGAAACAAAGCCACCCAAACACACAGACGTAGGTAACGGTCCTCTCAGCTGAGTATGCGCAGCTCAGAAGATGAGTCGCTAAGAGAAGCCGTCTTTCCATTCACTCAAGGTGAACACACACGTGTACAGGAATTCTCCACCTGGGTGCTGGACACTGCTAGCTCCAAGGGGACGACGGTGAATGATCAGATAACACTGCCACCTCCACGGAGCTGACATGCAGGACAGAAGAACAGGGTGGCATGGGAGAGTGTAGGAGGAGGACTTAATTAACCGTGTATTTTATATGGAAAAGGCACGATGACTCTGAGGTTAAGTTTATTCTTTTACTACTTTAAAGGCAGAGGAATTTGCTGAGCCAGGTGCGTAAGCTTTGCCAGCCTGCCCCTTTCTGGAACTTCCAAAGCATCTCTAAACGGATCGTAAAGTACTTTCAGATGTGGGCAAACAACAGCCCCTGGGCGCTTCTATTCTTCCATCAGTTCTAGTCTTAACTTTATCTATTTATTCATCTGGTAAAAAGTGACTAATTTCCTCCATGCAACTGTTTCAACATCCATGAAATGCCTGGGACCTGCTTCTACCCCGCTTCCCATTATGAAGACCAGCTAAAACGTCTTACA
The DNA here is from genome assembly GCF_951394435.1 of Stenella coeruleoalba. Classification (NCBI taxonomy): domain Eukaryota; kingdom Metazoa; phylum Chordata; class Mammalia; order Artiodactyla; family Delphinidae; genus Stenella; species Stenella coeruleoalba. The sequence goes on from NC_137164.1 coordinate 3,111,733, forward strand.
GGGCTTTTCATAGAGAAATGTGCTGGTTCCCTACAGCAGTAAAACCTGTTGTTAATATACTCCCTGAATTGTCAAACCACTAATCTTAATATGTGATATCCTCATAACTCTTCCAACCCAAACACTCAAAAGACACTTTCCGTAATAAGATTTGGCACTGCCAAGGTCATTTACCTAACATATCGCAATTGCTCTATTCTGAGTCGTGGCCAGGGGAAGACAGAAATCCTCAGCTCCCTGCCATGAATCTCCACGAGGCCGCCTGACTAGGGATTAGGACTTCCGAGAGTCCTTAGAGCTGGAACACAACTGTGAGATTAGTGACTCCATCTTTACCATTTGACAAAACAGAAAACTGAGGCCCAAGGAGGTCGGGTGACTTGTCCAGAGTCACTCGGCTAGTAGGGCCAGTAGCACCCGAGGACCGGTGTTGGGGCCCTTGGTCTCGAGGGCTCTTCTCACCAGCACTGACGGCCACAGCCCGGCACAGTGCCTGGTACGTGGCCCCAGGCCACACCATGCGATACATGCTTTAGATGGACGAGGCCGGTAGCTGGGGACGTGCGAGGTGCAGCATCAACTCGTTATTAACTCCTCACGACAACCCAGCGGGGTCAGAACCTTTATACCCTCCATGTGCTGAGTCACACAGAAGGTAAGGAAAGTGCCCAAAACAACACAGTCAGAAAAGGCCACAGGCAGCATTTGAACCCAGGCCTCCGAGTACCAAGGACGAAAGGATGGATACAGAGCAACGTATGTACCCTGAAGGAGCAGGGGAGACCGGGGACAGTTTAAGAGCAACATAGAAACTGAGTGTCACACGAAAGGACAGTATTACCACAAACACATATGCTTCATATTATCCACATGTGGACCAGAGGCTGAGGCCCCTTTACCCCAAGTGGGACATCACCCTCCGGACTGATAGAGACCATAGGTTTGCTGATCCAAACCGCAAAGACTATGTAAAGTAAGACAGGGCACAGCATTTGTTTTCCTGGCACATGAATTTTGAATTATAGCAACTGGCATTCTGTTGTTCATAAAAAATTTGAATTATAAATGTAAAATCATAGCATAATAACACCTTCTGAAAGGTGGCCAGCTGAAATCGACTTCCTTTTTAAATGGCAAAGGGCACAGTATCACAAGGAGTTAGCGCTATTCTTGCATGAATGCCAGGGTTACGATCCTCGTACCATCATACGACATCCCACCCTACACTGGAAGGTTCTCTCTGGTGCTGACATTTCTAAAGTCTCCCCATCGACACCTCCAAACATAGCTCGGTGGTTATTCCCAGGAACCCTCCTCCTTCGAGACTCACTGGGGTAGAGCTTATTTTGCTAAACCTGACATTTGTCTGTCCATGCTTATCGCAAATGGATGCGCAGGCCTCATGAACTCCCCCCGGAGGGCTTTCCGTTCTCTCCCGGCTAAATGAACCAGTGGCCCACCACCCCGGGCTGCTGTGGGTGTGATGGGAACTGGCTCCTCCCCTGTGGGAAGAAGCATAGGAAGGAGCTGGCACGTCGTTGAAGCGACGGCTCTTTGTGGGCGTTTTACATCCTCCCCTCTGCACGCTGCCCCGAGCGCAGGGCACCTATTATTCGGGGTGACCCAGCCCAGGCAAAGCTCTGCAAGGCCCCCACAGACCCTGGACGCAGAGGGAAGCCTGAGCCTGCCGCCTGCCATTTTATTTCTAAAGGTGCCCACACCTAAATGGTATAAATAATCCACGATAACTCTTCCTTGGTCGACGTGTTCGTGTTTGAAAAACCCTTGTAAATTCCTATTTCATGGCCCACACGATAATCCATTCCTGAAAGGGTCTGGTTCCCAGCCAGGTTTCAAACAGCCATCAAGAAAATGAAGGGAGGGGCCTCCCTGGTGGCGCAGTGGTTAAGAATCCGCCTGCCAATGCAGGGGACACAGGTTCGAGCCCTGGTCCGGGAAGGTCACACATGCCACAGAGCAACTAAGCCCGTGCGCCACAACTACTGAAGCCGTCGCAATGAGAAGCCCACGCACCGCAACGAAGAGTAACCCGTGCTCCCCGCAACCAGGGAAAGCCCGCACGCAGCAACAAAGATCCGACGCAGCCAAAAAAATAATAAAACAAAATTTAAAAAAAAAAAGAAAAAGAAAACAAAGGGATTGTTTTGGTGTCTCTTAAAATTCTTGTCTGAGTCTGAATGGCTGAGTCACCAGCCCCCAAATACGACAAACGTGAGACCAAAGCATCGCCCCGCTCACATGTGAGGGGCTCCCGAGCTCCCAGGAGGACAAAGCCGCAGGGGAGACAGCCCCGCAGGTGTGTGCTCCTCGGACACCTCGTGGCCGGGGAGAGAAGTACCGTCCTGCACCTGCCACCTCACAGCAAGCAGGTCCAGAAGGATGGTCAGACGGCGAGCTGGCTGATCCACCTCATTTCCCGGTGAGAAAGCTGAGGTCCAAGGTTAGAACCACCCAATCTCATGGCTCCAGTAGGTGGTGTTAGCACCTCTGCCCCACAGATCATTTCTACCTGAACATGGATACGCAGCAGCTCCAGGCAAATCACCCATGAACCCTGAGCGTCCAGAGGGAGTTTCAGTGGCTCATGGCTCACGAGGTATTTGCACCTAAATGCAGTGATTTTTCCAAATTCTATCACTCATCTTTTATCGATCGTGGCACTGCTTCATGAAAAGGAAAAAAACCTGAAACTCACATTCCAGTCTAAAAGAAAACGAGGTCAAAAGAGTCTTGGAGAAAACGTCTCAGGCAGTGCCCCAGCTCTGAAACTCTGCAAACATACCTCACACAAAACCCTTTCTGCGTTTCGTGACCATAAAACGCAAAAGCCGACAGAATGTTCTCGCTCCTCAAACACTTGATGTTTTAGATCCAAAAGGAAAATATCACGGAGCTAAAGAAATCTGTGCTGCAGGTACCGGCAGGCCTCCTAAACTGAAAACAAGACGCTAAAGGAGACTTGCTGCTCTTTAGCCTAAAGAGCAGCAGGGGAAGCAGAAAATTCAAAAGAATCAGGCCTCAGAGCCGTTACATCAAGTAGAGGGAAAAATCAGAAGCCAAAGCTTTAGTCCCCAAATATCCCTACAGGAAGCTCGGTGGGACGATTTTCCAAGGAAAACAGGAGACACATTTTATAAATAAAAAGCTGCTCAGGACTGAGAGTCAAACAAGGAACCCAGCGGGGGGAGGAGGGGAAGCCGCCGGGCAGGCTCTGGGCGCAGGCCTCCCGCGTGCAGAGGGTAGGGACGGGGCGGGGGGAGGGATGTCCAAGGCCAAGACGCTGAATATTTATGCTCTTCTTATCAAATGTGTCTTTCATAGAGAAATTAGTCACATCCTACTGTGTCCAAAGAGTCCCCTAAAGTAAGACCCTTTTACACCATCCGTCTCCCCTTGTCGTCTGGCTGGTGTCCACGGAGACCAGTTCTCAGCTGGAAACGGGGGAGTCAGGCAGAGATGTGCTGGCGAGTCCTAGCAACCCGCCAGGAACACTTGTTCTTCAGGTAACAGATTAAAAGTACACACACACACACACACACACACACACACACACACACGCACAGAGTCTGTATCAATAGGAAGCACCCTGACTTAGGTGAAGGTCCATTTTGAATTTAAATATAAGATCTTTTCTTAATGACAACCAAGGAACAAAAATGTTAGGATCAAACTGTGCCGCTGAGCCCGAGACAGCCTTTGGAATCGGGCTTGGTCCTCCCATCCTTCCACTGGGAGCTGTACGGAGAGCAGAGACCCGAGGGGCCCTGAGGCCCAGCAAGGATGGAGCGGGGAGACACAGCTGAGCTCTGCCTACAGCCATTGGGGCCCCTCAACGACCAGGCAGGTTTCCATCTGCATGTGGCAGAGGAGACACGGGGGGAAGAGAACACGACAGAGAAGCCAGGCCTCAGAGACACGCAGCCCCGGGGTCCTGCTGTCTGCACACCCCCAGCGCCCTCCCCGCCCTCCTCTGGTCCTGGGGAACCAACCACCAGCAGGCCCCTCCCCGTGATTCTGACGGCGCTGCGCCCTCTGCATCCAGTCCCGACCCTCCTCTCAGCGCCTGCCCCTGAAGCCACCCGCTTCTCTCAAGATTCAGCTCGGAGGCTCTCCCCCTCTATGGAACCTCTTCTCTCCTCCCCTTGTCCCTGGACCAGCCCCTACAGGGACCATTCTCTCGTGACCAGCGGGCACAGCATTATTCGAGGCTTCCTTCAACCGACCACCCCCCGGAGACTAACCTCCCCCACGCACTGGCTTGTGCATGTGTGCATGCCAGGACTCCCAAGTCCCAGCCCGGGCATCCTCCAGGAGCCCCCAGCGGGAGGCGAGGGGCGTGAACCTGGGGCAAGACCCTGTCAATTGGTCCTGGTGAGCGTGGTCAGAGCCTGCACAGGGGAGTCAGCAGGTGCGGCTGGAAGGGGGCCAGCCAGGCAGCCCAGAGGCCACCCATGAGGGGTGTCTGATGGCACAGGACAGGCTGCACCCGGAGTGCATGGGGGGAGGGGACCGTGACAGGGGTCAGTGGGGGGCCACTGGGCAGGAACAGCGAGGACAGAACATATCCAGCGTCTGAGGAAGTGTCGTCTCCTCCAGGATAAGGTCATCCACCCAAAATGTCCAGACAAAGACAGACAATCTTGATGACCGCAGATACAGCCTATCTACCGGACTGGAAATTGCATCTGCCGGTCACGTCCTCATGGCAGGTCACAGGGACCCTGCAACAAGGCACGAGCTGTGTGGGGAGAACAGAAAGGGAGAAGCTATGGGGGTTAGTGCCAAAGCGTCCCGTACAGGTCACAGACTCTCCCATTCACATATGTCAAGGAAATCCAGAGAAGAGAAAAGGCTTTCTTTTTTTTTTTCTTTTTGGCTGCATTGGGTCTTCGTTGCGGTGTGCAGGCTTCTCACTGCGGTGGCTTCTCTTGTTGTGGAGCATGGGCTCTAGGCGCGTGGGTTTCCATAGTTGTGGCATGCGGGCTCAGTGGTTGTGGCTCGCAGGCTCTAGAGCGCAGGCTCAGTAGTTGTGGCGCACGGGCTTCGTTGCTCCACAGCATGTGGGATCTTCCTGGACCAGGGATCGAACCTGTGTCCCCTGCACTGGCAGGTGGATTCTTCACCATTGCACCACAAGAGAAGTCCCTCGAAAAGGCTTTCTTATGGCAACCCAACCAGTCCCTGGCAGACCTGGGTCTAGAACTCATTTTAGCTTACAATACACTCACCTGGAAGAACGTGATGGGAAAAAAACCCTCAAGCACACAACTTAGATGGTTTAGTAGAGAAGTTAACAAGTAGCACGTTTCTGAGAAGTGGGGAAGCCTCCTGGGACGTCACAGAGGCACCAGTGCAGGAGGCTTCCCTCTAGATGTCGAGTCTATGTTGTGCAAACCAGCACCACCAAACGCGGGCGGCGCGCAGCTCCTGCCCACAGAGCCTGCAGGGCGGACGCAGCCCTGCAACCTAGAGACACCAACTGTCAACAGGACACGGAATCCTGAATTTGGAGCTGGATGCGGACAGGTTTCACTCAACATCAGGAAAGTACAGTACCATCCCTGCATTTAAACCCCTGCCTGAGAGACAGCACAGAAAACGACTTCGCCGCGGTGAGTTCTTGCCCATGGCTGAGACCCAGCCCGCTGCCCCGTGTCCCAGGCTGCCCTCCTCCTTCCCCAGATGCTGCCTGACGGTACATGGTCGGAGCCGGCCTCTTGTCCTATAAACATAAGGCACCTTAACTGTGCTGACTGCGTTTGTTCCGTTTCACTGGTCTCGTCTTTTAACAGGGAGGCTGGTTTCCCAGGAGAACTGGTCCAGCAGGGAAACTGGGCTCTGGGAATCTGACCAGTCAGCATTATCAGATTTCAAGGAACCAGAACACACCGAAGATTGTCATGTCCTGTTACCATCTGAGATCAACTTTATATCTGTTTTCTAATATCTACTATAGACAAGGAACCTTATGAGAATTTCTCATAAATTTGTGGTTAACATCCATCCTCTGACTTCTACAGAGAGTTCAGAAAGAGTCTGAACGCGTCTGCAAACAAAAATAATCAGACTCACCTCTTGCTGGCTTGTACGGCCCCTGCAGGCGTCCATCTACGTGGCTCCGCGGTGAAGGTGGTTTAGGAACTTTCTGCAGAATATCCACACACGCGGTGCAGAGGCCTCCGTGATAAACAGAGCTCCCACGGTCCCTTTAAATGTGCGTGGACTTTTGTGTCTGCAGTATTCCAAAGTGAGCGTCTTGGCAGACGTAGACAGGAAATCATGACACAACAATACCGCATTTTTAGACCTTACCGTGACCACTTACACTGTCTTGAGTATTATTATTTCTGCTCCAGCTATTGCTATTTTATAGCAAAGGAAACAAAATAACCAGACAGGCGACACATCTGTCTTCAGGCCGCTCATCTTGTCCAGGGTCAGATTCAGGCATTTTGTCACCATCAAAGCCCACGGGGGTCCTCAGGAAAAATAAGTTGGAATCTACGTGATAAAGTCCAATCTCCCCTTTCGCGCTTAGTCCAGCTGCACTTGCCTGTAGGGCCGTGTGCAGGCGCCTCGCACCCCAGACCCCAGCGGGCCGGGGTCAGACGCGTCGCCCACGACACACACTTCAAGATGGCGGCCGCAGTGGGCCGTGTGCAGAGAGGTGGCGCCGGCACTGAGCCTGGAGCCTGAGCCGCTCGGCGGCGCCTGCGCCCGCCCCGCAAGAACCCCGCCCACAGCCCCGCCCGTCCTGTATAAAGCGGCCCCCGCACAGGCTGCCGGGAGAGCGTGGGCTCTAGAAGGCGGCGACTCCCAGTCCTTTGAACAAAAAAGGAAACTTTCCTTTGCTTTTGAACCGAACTCCGTCTCGTTCTATTGTTTCCAACGACACCGGCAGGAGGACCCTCGTTGGGCCTGACTCCACAGGGTTGGTAACAATTTCTGAACCTAATACTGAATTTCCGTAGCCAAAGACTTAATAGTCCTTGTGTTTACTCCATTATTACCAGCTCCTATCTCAGTTTCCTTTTCCTGGATCCTTCGGGTTTGTTTGGTTATTTTTTTTCTTCCAGCATCTTAAAATGAATTCTAACCTGTATTTTAAAAATTCCTTCTAGGGCCAAGAAGGTATTTAAGGCTATTTCCTTGAATGACAACTTTCCCTGGACCCCGTAGGTTTGGGATAAGTTCCTCTAGTTTCAATGCACACTAGATGACTTGTAATTTCACCCTCGACTTCCTCTTTGCTCTACCGGTACTGTGTGAGTGTGCGCCCTGATTCCCAAGCATTTTGATTGGGTCTTTACACAGTTCATCTAATTTTATTGGATTTTGATGAGAGACCAAGGGCTCTAAAATCTCGACTTTCGTGAACTAGTTGAAAGGTCCTTCATCATCAAGTACCAAATTGAATTTTATAAATTTAATACATTTTAAAGGACAAAAAAAAACCTAAGGGAAAACGATATATTATGTATTTGTAGGATACAAACTTCACGTGGGTTATTACATGAGATTGTGGATGTGTGAGGATCCCATTTATCTTTGATTAAAGTTTACTAGATCCGCTGCATTACAAAACAAGAATATTTACAACCATTCATTATATTTGTGCTTTATCAAGTTCTGCTTATATTTCTAGTAGCTTTTGCTTTCTGTGTTAGGTATGCAGGCATCTTACTTTAAACAATATAAGGTAATGTTAACAACAACATCAGATTCATTTGTCACCTGGGAGATGCAAACTAAAAGCATCCTGAGCTGTCACTACACAGCCATGTAGTGGGAACACCAAAACGAGAAAGGGAGCATGACACGTGGCCATGAGGATGAAGAGGCACTCCCACACTCCAGTGGGGATAAATTTGGCACCTTGGAAAACTGATAGGACCTACTAAGGCTCACCAATCTGCATACCCTCAAACCAGCTGCTACACCCCTCAGTATTCATCATTCATACATTTACCGTAAGACAGGTCGAGAAGGCCCTCAGCCGCTTTACTCATAAAGTCCTCAAACTGGAAGCCCAAACTTGCATCATCGGTAGAACTGACACATACATTTGGTGTCGTGCGGTAGACGCAGTCACAGGAATGAACACACCACGGCTGGTGTGTGGTAGACACACCAGGCATGAATCTTACAAACATCCTGTTGAGTGAAAGAAGCCACACACCAAAGAGTGTGCTGTACTCGTTTGTGGAAAATCCCCAAATAGGCAAAACCAGAAGTCTGGACAGTGGGTGGGGCCCTTCCTGGGGCAGAGCAGTGACCAAGAGGGGACCAGAGGGGACCTGGAAGCTGTTTCTTAATCTCAGTGCTAGTACTTGGTTGTGTTGAGTGTGTGAAAATCCCAGCGGCTGCCTGCACACTTACCACTTACGCACTTCTCTCTGTGTGTGTGACATATTCCAGCAAACCTGCTTTGTAAACATCGAGTACAGGGCTCCACCCAGGAGTTAATGAAACAGAAAATGCAACCTTTATCTTTTTCACGAGGTAGAATGCAAATTCCAAGGAAATATGTGTCAGGCGCTGCGCAAATTTCTTGTCCTAAATTTTGTTATGAGACTCCATTCACGTTGTTAAATGGCCAGCACTGCCCACTGAGGTGGGTGTTATGGTCCCATTTTACAGATTAGCCAAACAAGGCTCTGAGTGGAATCTGAGTCATCTGAGACCACACACGTGCTCCGGGGCAGATCTCTCCCGAGGGGCAGGGAGGAAGGGGCGGAGCTCTTTAGTTCCAGTGGTGACCACACGATGATGATGAGGTAGCCTTGTTGAAGCCGAGAGCCTGGAGTGAGGACAAATCTCAGGACCCTGTGTGCAGATTATTTTTTCTGTGAAGTGTAAACACGATCTTCCCTCAAGATATTTCATATGAATTGCTTAGAGATAATTCAAACTAAAACGGTAGCATTCCTCCATCTAACTTCCCAAATTCCCTTGCACACTGGTTTTATTTCATTCCCCGTCGTCATAAAGCCTGGTATTGTTTATAGTGTCATTTTATACAATAAATTTCTTCCACAACAAGTTTTTACTCTTACAGTATTTGTAACTTTAAAAAAAGTCTATTATATGATTCACCCAATTCCATAAAGTAATATTACAGCTTTATTTAAGGCATTTGATGTGTTTGTAGTAAATTAAACTCAGATCGAAAAATATTTATTCAAAATGTATACACCCTGTCTATTTCCAAAAAGCGTTCGTGCATAATAAAAGGTGCCTGTAAAATAAAGCTGAAATACACAATTTAAAACCTCATGGGGGCTTCCCTGGTGGTGCAGTGGTTGGGAGTCCGCCTGCCGATGCAGGGGACACGGGTTCGTGCCCCGGTCTGGGAGGATCCCACGTGCCGCGGAACGGCTGGGCCCGTGGGCCGTGGCCACTGAGCCTGCGCGACCGGAGCCTGTGCTCCGCAACGGGAGAGGCCACGGCAGTGAGGGGCCCGCGTACCGCAAAAAAAAAAAACTCATGGAAGGAGAGGAAATTAATTTAGGAAATTAATACAAAGGCCGTGATTGAATATTAAATTTAGCTCTAAGCTTTCTGGAAGACAAGAAGTACGTAAATCTCCTAATCTGATAACAGAAAATAGATCCGTTATTCAAAGAAGACAGTTTTCCAGATACAAATTTCCAAGAGGCATGCCAAAAACCTTATACAAAAGGTCTGATAATGAGTGATATATGTAGATGTAAAGTGATACAAAGAAGTCCATTTTAGGAGGAAACTTTTACAAACAAAACAGCCTTGGATTTTATTTTTTGAGAATGAGTTCCAAGGAAAAAACAAAAGAAAACAGAAACAAAGAGAGACTGGGGATTTTAAAAGGCAGCAGAGACACACTGGGCCGCCCAGGCGGCGGCGGTCGGGACAGCAGGTCACCCTCAGGGGTCACTCAGCAGTCACGGGGCCAGACGTGCCCTGCACCTTCTGTGCCTCGGTTTCCCTACAGGGAAAAAGTGGAAACAACACCACTTTCCCTGCCCCCTCACATTAAAGCACTCTGGGAAGTGCAAAATGCTTGACCACTGCAAATCCATCATCTGACCTCTACCAGTACCATCAAAATGGGGCGGGTGGAGGGAAACCACAACTCATGTTTCCAAGGTTGAGAAGCAGTTAACGTTGGTCATTCTCCTCGCAACCTTTGTCCTGAGGATGCTGTCGTTTGTTCCACTCGCTGTCCTTTGCAATTTTGTGAGGAAGCGCATTTATTAGAAAATATCAACGTGTGATGAATCAGCACAGAATTAAAACCATGTGACCCTTCCTTCTGAGTTGTGCTGGCCCTATGTTCTGCCCCCCCCATACAAGCCTATAAACACAAAAGTCCCCCACTTAAAATTACGAGAGACACAAAACGTGGCGTGAAACTCACTGAGCACTTGCTCCTCCAGAGGAGCACGCTCTGTTCCTAGAAGCCAACAGTCGTGGATTACAGCCTGGAAATTACCAGTGAACCTGACTCTCTGCGTGTGTGTGTGTGTGTGTGATGTGTATGCATGTAAATGTGTATTCATATACGTGTGTGTATGTAACCATCAAACAATCCCTGTCCAGAATCTGGGAGATGGAGCGTTCTCTTTTCTCCCCCCACCGAGTAGAGAAGAGGTTGCCAAAAACTCTTTCCTGCATCTCCCAAACTGCAGGGCCACAGCTGCTGAGACCGGAGAAGTTTGATTTTTTTAAAAAGACAACATTGGGTTTCCCTGGTGGCACAGTGGTTAAGAATCCGCCTGCCAATGCAGGGGACGCGGGTTCGAGCCCTGGTCCGGGAAGATCCCACATGCCGTGGAGCAACTAAGCCCGCGAGCCACAACTACTGAAGCCCATGCGCCACAACTACCAAAGCCCGCGCACCTAGAGCCCGTGCTCCGCAACAAGAGAAGCCACCGCAATGAGAAGCCCGTGCACCGCAACAAAGAGTAGCCCCCACTCTCAGCAACTAGAGAAAACCCGCGTGGAGCAGCAAAGACCCAATGCAGCCAAAAATTAAATAAATGGGCTTCCCTGGTGGCGCAGTGGTTGAGAGTCCGCCTGCCGATGCAGGGGACGTGGGTTCGTGCCCCGGTCCGGGAGGATCGCACATGCCGCGGAACGGCTGGGCCCGTGAGCCATGGCCGCTGAGCCTGCGTGTCCAGAGCCTGTGCTCCACAATGGGAGAGGCCACAACAGTGAGAGGCCCACGTACCACAAAAAAAAAAAAAAAAAAAATTAAATAAATGAATAAATAAATAATTTTTTTAAAAAAGACATTTGAAAGCTGCTAAAAGAGCAGATCTTTAAAGTTCTCATCACAAGAAAGAAAAAAATTGTAACTGTGAGTTCACAGTAGGTTAACTAAACTGGTAGTAATCATTTCACAATTTATCAAATTATTATGTTGTACACCTTAAACTTACACAGTGTTATATGTTAATAACGTCTCAATAACCCTGGAAGGGAAACCAAGCCTGACATTTCATCACCTAAGCTCCTGTACCCCCATGTCCCCCACATGTCGTTTGCCAAAGCAAGTGTCCACGTCAGGTCGAGCAGACAAGTAACACAGCACCGAGTCAGAGAGCAGGACGAGAAGGAAGCCGAGCTAGGCTGGGACATCCCTCTGTCTGCGAACGTACCCTGAAGAAGGAAAGGACGACGGCAACACCAAACAGGAAGCACTTAGATTGAGTGAGTTTGTATGTTCCGCTCAACTAAGCCACGATTGGCATCATTAACCAAGACCCATGTGCAAAAAAGGCTTCATTATCGACTCAGACCCGTTTAAAATATGTTTGCACATATATCTTCATACAGCATTTGCATCATCCCGGCAACTGTTGCACTGTTGTTAAAGCTTTGAACTTGAATTTAGCCAACAGCAGACCTCTGCGAACCAGTGTTTAATCGAAGTTCCCAGCGGTGTTTCTCTAAGTGCGTTTCTTAGAGCATCAGTGTCGAAATCAACCCGAAGGGCCTGATCAAATGCAGATTCCCGGGCTCTGCCACTGGCGGGTTGGGGCAGCCTCTCTGGTTTTTTGTTTTGTTATTTTTTAGCATCTTTATTGGAGTATAATTGCTTTACAGTGGTGCATTAGCTTCTGCTTTATAACAAAGTGAATCAGCTATACATATACACGTACCCCCATATCCCCTCCCTCTTGTGTCTCCCTCCCACCCTCCCTATCCCACCCCTCTAGGTGGTCACAAAGCACCGAGCTGATCTCCCTGTGCTATGAGGCTGCTTCCCACTAGCTATCTATTTTACATTTGGTAGTGTGTATATGTCCATGCCACTCTCTCACTTCGTCCCAGCTTACCCTTCCCCCTCCCCATGTCCTCAGGTCCATTCTCTACGTCTGTGTCTTCATTCCTGTCCTGCCCCTAGGTTCTTCAGAACTTTTTTTTTTTTAGATTCTATATATATGCGTTAGCATATGGTGTTTGTTTTTCTCTTTCTGACTTACTTCACTCTGTATGACAGACTCTAGGGCCATTCACCTGACTACAAACAATGCCATTTCGTTTCTTTTTACGGCTGAGTAATATTCCATTGTATATATGTGCCACATCTTCTTTATCCATTCATCTGTCGATGGACACTTAGGTTGCTTCCATGTCCTGGCCATTGTAAATAGTGCTGCAGTGAACGTTGTGGTACATGTCTCTTTGGTTAACACGGAGGAATTTCTGTTTTGATCAAGCTGCCCAGATTAAGTCCATGCACAAGGCATTCTGACGTCTGTCCTTTAAGTTAATTCAGGAAGGCTCATGTCTTCACGGTCAGGACACCTGATGACTACGTGTGAACCCGTGTGTGAAATGGTGAGTCAGGTACGTGTGTAAGCGTGCAATCCCGTCTCTGATCTAAGTGGTCGGTGGGGAGAAAACAGCGATTTCGCCTGGAAACCTGATGTGCTTTGAAAACTGCGGTACTGTAAACACGCAGCATTGAAGAATGTGGCCTAGCACTTCGTCACCGGGCTTCCCACCGTGCTTTTTAATTCTAGGTTACTTTTCCCTTCTTCTCCCATTCCATTGGGAATGTTAGAGTTTAACATTCCCAATGAGACCAACGTTGCTTATCCATAAGCCTTCGGGGCAAATACTGTGTCCCTAAAATTTGGGAATAAGAAGAAAAGTCACAAAACCGTCTCTTCCTTCTCTGTGATGATCTCACGAATCGACCACAGCCTGCGCTCCTGTAACACAGAGGATGTCACAATTTCTCAGCAAATGTGCCCGAGGGCAGGCTGACCCTGTGACTGAAGTTGGTCCACACACCTTAAGAGGTGAGACACACACGGCCTGCTTCGTGTCCCACACACAATCCCAGAGCAAGGAATTCCCATCGCGTTTTCCCAATACGATGATGAAAAGGAGGCTGAATGTCAAACACATTAATACTGACCTTTACGCTCATTCTGACCCCAACTGGCCTTCGCAAAGCTGCGGTCGGTTACCAGGTGCCCTGGCGTCCTCAGGCTGGGGGCAGGCTTCCTGTGCCCACCCCCTCCCTCCGTCCTTTTAGGTGCAGTGAGGGTGACCATGTCCTTGAGTGAGGCTGAACCTCACGCCCCTGACAGCGGCCCTTCCCACACCAGCCCTCACCTCCCAACTTTCCTACTATCTGACACCTTCCCCACAGATTTGGAGGCAAGAAAATACAAGCTATGGAAGTGGGGAGGGGGCGGGGAGAAGAACAAAGAGACGGGAAAGAAAGCGTTTTCCTAACACCACGATGATTTCCTAACCCAACTCTAGGTTTGTCTGTGTTTCCAATACCTTTAAACCTTTGAGCTAAAAGCTATTTGACAAAACTGATACTTTTTTGGTTCGTTTTATATAACAGCGTCTTTTATACCAGGGCTGTTTAATCGTGAGAGTCTGATTCTGAGGAGTTTAACTTTGACATAGGCATCACAGGTTATGCTGATCTGATGCTAGTCAAGGGTTTTCAATTGGGAAAATGAGTGTTAAAATATAGAAAGAGAGAGAGAGAAAGAAGGAAGGAAGGGAGGAAGGAAGGAGGGAGGAAGGAAGCAGGGAGGGAGAGGGAGGGACGGAGAGAGGGAAGGAGGAAAGAAAGAACATATAAAAAGATAAACAACAAGGACCTACTATATAGTACAGGGAAGTATATTCAATATCTTATAATAACCTATAATGGAAAAGATTCTATACATATATATATAGCTAAAACACTTTGCTGTACACCTGAAACATTGTAAATCAACTACAATTAGAAAGAAAGAAAGGAGGGAGGGAGGAAGCAAAACCAAAAACCCTTTCTATCGAAAATTTAAAAATCCAAGTAACCTGTATAACGTTGAAACTGCCAGGAGGTTATATTGATACAAAGAGAACGTGTCACCTTGATTATGAGAGTCAAGCTTTCCCAATTTTCCTGTGTTTCCAGCGCGCTGAGGGTTGAACCAAGAGAAGTGGATCTATTGGAAACACCTGGGCTCCAGCCTAGCCCCATCCCACAACGTGCCTACAGATAACAGCACAGGTCGCTCTGTTTGCTGCTTCAGGAAGTAAAACCGCTTCCGTTGCTCTCGTCTCAACGGAGCTTTGCAGGGTCTGCGGGCACCTTACCCCATGCCGCCCTCTCTCTGCTGCCATCACCACTCTGGGGTCCCCTGCTGGAGCCACGGCTACAGTGCTTTAGTTCACGTGGTGGTCTAACCTGAGCAAGTTTCTTGTGATTGGCCAACCACAGTCTCTGATCTCGAAAAAGCTTTATAAAGGAATTATAGTCAATGATTAGCCAGAGCCAGAGAGGAGAGATTTAAACTATTAAAGGATTTAAAACTGAAGTGCCTTGAAGTCCTTATTTTCTCCCTTTCAATTGGCAAGATTTTCATCCATAACAAAGAAACCCTACCTGGATTCTCTTCGGGTAATTTCCCATCATCCAAGCTGAGCTTTGTTCGCCGCCTTGCCTGGACCGATGGGACGGCTGGGTCCACATCTTCTGCGGCGTCAGCAAGTGGTGGCGATTTTCCCTCTCCAACCCCATCCTGCCCGAGGACACAGAAGCGGAGTCCGCCAGCTTCCCTGCACGGGGGTGTCATTAGTTTCCACCCCAAACTTTAATTACTACCTGTGTCCTCTTAAAAAGAGCTCGGACAGACTTTGCTTCCTATCCTGGCTCGGCCGCCTACCGGCCCGTGAGGCCTCGGAACCTCTCCACTCAAAGCCCCAGGTGCCTGGTGTGGAAGTACGGTTTGTGCAGGTAGATGCATCGTGCCCCGTCCCAGCCGGACGAGTCGTGAGGACGGTGTTTCCCTCCGCCGCTCCTCCAGGACCAGAGCCCTCTGCCCTGCGCCGGCTCAGCGGCCGCAGAAGCGCTGGTCATTTGGTCCGCCGCCCAGCATCTCCGCCGGGCCTACGTTTGGGGAATCTCCGCCGAATGGGCTTTAGTGGAAGTTTAGGAGAGTCGTGGCTGAAGGTGTCAATCGGACCAAATGGTGCTTGGGCGGGGCCGGGGGGGGGGGGGTCCGAACGCAGCCTCCTCACACGCTGCCCGGCTTCTGGGGCACAGCTGGCCCCCGCCGGCCTCAGGGACCCCCCGCGCACCTTGACGCAGGAGAGCAACGCCAGGCGAGGGCAGTGGAGCCAGCACCGGGGGTGACGGGAAGGGGGCTTTCTCGGGGCAAATCCAGGAGGGCAGCATTAACAGCTGCCGGGAAACCAAGTTCAGGCAGAGAAGACACAGGATCAGAGCCAGCTTCGGAATCTCCTCCCCACAGTCCCCGTCCCGCGCAACTTACTAGAGGCAAACAAGAAACACACAACTGATGGATCCCGCGAGGGGACAGAGCAGCGAGTTACAAGACCAGTGAAATCCAAGCCTTCCTGCTGATAATAAACCAGAAATGTTGCCTTTGCTGAAACTGGAAGAAAAGGGAATCTAAGGAAGTCTGAGCACTTGCCAAGTTTTTAGATGCAGATTTGCAAGTTGAACTTGCAAATCTGTGTTTTCAGGTCATTAGGAGTTGTGAATCAGCTTCCACATTTATGAGTTTCCACCTCCGATCCCTGCTCCCACCTGGGCCTTGCTTCCGCCAGGAAGGTCGGTGAGGGGCACTGAAGAAGCCCGGGCGAGCGCGAGTGAGTAGCTGATGGAGAGCTGGCCAGCGGTCCAGTGACAGCGGGCGCAAAGGCAGAATTTAAACAATTGAGAGACTGTTTTCAGAGCCCTGGTGACATCACACACCGTGAACTTTTTATTCATCCTCTGCCCAGGACAGAGAAAGAAAGGGTCAGTAATTACAGAGGAGGCTGATGAGGGAGTGATCCGGGTTTTACACCAGGACCTGCCCTCTCCTTGTTTGTGATGGTGTAAACAATAACCTTTTTCATTGTCTCTGATAAAGGGTGCATGAGAACTGGCAGGGTGATAACAAAATCGCCCCTATTTCCCTGCAGACGTCACTGGGCTGCCTGTCTGGGCCGTTACCTGAGACAAGGAGGATTCTCTGTCTGTGCACTCACGTTTGCGGCCAAGGTTACAATGACGTGCTGTGGGTGAAATGCACAGATCGGAAAGACCTGCCCGGCTTCTCAGTGTTATGCTCTCTGATTATAACTGGGACTTCCTAGGTCCCAGGGAGCCATGAATTAGATCAGAGGTCGGCAAACTCTGGCCTAAGGGCCAAATGCAGCCACTGCCTGCTTTTGTAAATAGAGCTGAGCTTGGACATAGCCACACCTACTGTTTACCCAAGTCTGTCTTCTCTGGCTGCGTTCCTGCAACAGTGGTAGATTGAGTAGCTGCCACTGAGACCATATGACCTGCAAAAAGCCTAAAATATTTACCGTTTACAGGAAAAGTTTGCTGACCTCTTGCTTGTTTCCCAGCAGAAAGGAGGTGCCCGGCTCAGCACATGTCCTGCTTCCCTGGAACTAAGCACATGTTTGCGTGAGACAGGACAGAAGCAGGAGGTAAACCAAGGCTTCTTCTCTTCCAAACGTAGACGCCCCCCCCTTGGAATTTCAAAGGTGACCAGATGACGGGAATTCCCACATAAACACACAGCAGAGAAAACAATGCCCACTGGCACAATCAAGGAAGGAATTGCTTCTAGAGTTGAGGGTCTGAAGGATGGGCTGCCTGTGTGACCCTTCCTGACCACATGAGAGCAGATCTTGGGTTTAAAATGCCCCAATGACCAACCTGTTGAGGATCTAGCTTAGTTGTTATTAACCTTTTTATGGGGAAAAGAGAGGGTCATTCTTCTGAAAAAGTGACATATACGTAGCCATTCACAATTTTACTTATAATTTCTGGGGGCACTTGTACCCCCAGAAGCTAATCCACGAGAATAAGAAACACTGATCAAATTTTTTTTTGCTAGTTGTGAGGAAAACAATTTTTTTAAAAAAGGGACTTCCCTGGCGGACCAGTGGTTAAGACTCTGCACTTCCAATGCAGGGGGCACGGGTTCGATCCCTGGTCGGGGAACTAAGATCCCACATGATGCTCGGCCAGAAAAAAAAAAAAAATTTTTTTTAAAGCACTAGTCAAAGAATCTGTTTCCAATTCGCTTAATTAGCAAGCTCTTACTTGGCAATTAATTTAAAATTAACAGCATCTACTAAGTGCCAAATAAGTGGTACAGACAACAACATTATTGGAATTGGGAGAAGAAAGATTATCGTCGTTAAGCAAGGTGAGGAGGCCTCACAGAAATAATGTGATTTGTCTGAGATCTGAAAGAACAGCTAGGTTTCAGGCAAGCAGAAAGAGGCAGGGAGGATTGGACTACAAATGTCTTCAAGGTTCAGAGAGTTCTGAGTCTTGGGTTCTTATGTGTGGGCCCCTAGCAGAGAAGCACCTAAAACACACCTAAAAGGCAGTCACCTTAAAAGTCACCAGAATTTGAGGCTTCAGAGATCTTTACAAACTGTCCCCACGTCTCACACCTTGACTATCAGCGCTACTGTGACTTGTGTTTGGGCCAACAGCATATCTTGGGCAGAGGAGGCTTCATGGGTGTCTGGCTTGATACTCTGCTGTCACTTTCTTTAAATTTTTCTTTTTTTTTGGCCGTGCCACTCGGCTTGCGGGATCTTAGTTCTCCTGCAGTGGAAGCTCAGAGTCCTAACCACTGGACCTCCAGGGAAGTCCCTACTTTCTTAAAATTTCTAATACTTTTTTTAAAAAGGGACACCATTTTCACTTTGCAATGGGCCCCGCAAATTATCTTTTTCTGTTTCTCCTTATTCTTCAACTAAGACAACATATTGTGACAGATTCAGGTTTAATGCAAAAGCAGATTTGAGGATCCAGCTGTCTTCTGTTAAGAGGGACATTAAAGAGGTTTGCAAAGTTCAAAACAGTGACACTCTCCTTACTCCTTTTTTTTCTGTCTTGAAAAAATATACTTAATTCTCATAAAAATATGTTATTTATGTGGGATTATTACTGTGCTTTTTAAATAAATTAATAAGCATTTTGAAAGCGTCTCAATTTTATTTTTGTTTAGTATTGTCAATATTAGTAATCTAGCCCATTATAAACAAAAACTCTTCGAAATCCTCAGTTTTTAAGAGCAAAAGGGAGTCCTGAGACCAGCAGGTTTGAGAACCCCTGGCTCGTATGAACGAGATACACTCAGGAACTGCATCCCATTAGTCTTGTTTCTCTGGCATGTGTTTGCTCATGTCTGCTTCTTATTTCTTCTAAGTTAGGCTGTGTGTCCAGGAATTCCTGCCCCTAAGGTTCCCACCACTCCGTTCCAAGTCTCCATGGCCAAAGCTAAACCAGGTGGCTTAAGAATATCGCATAGGGAAAGAGCACTTGAATTGATGGAGAAGTGACCAGCATCCCAAACCACTTTATCAGGACCTGTTAGAATTCACTGGCTCGTAACCAACAATGAGAACCATAGTCTCTAAAGTAAGCATTGAGCATGAAATGACTGAATCCATTTCATGGAGAATTTGGTCTCCCTTGTTATGCGTGATCCAGAGAAGAAAGGATAGTAACTTTTTTTTTTTCCATTAAACTCTGCTACTTGGCAGTAACTTTATTAAGAGGAGCAGACTAGTAGTTTTTGTAAAGAAGGTTCCCCTGGGTCTGAATTGAGATTATTACAGTGCTTGATTTCTCACTGTTTGATTTCTCACTCTTGAGTTCCCTTCTTGCCCAAGACCACAAATCCAAGAATTTCCCAGCATCATTCCAGGAGTCTAAACAGTCTTTTAAACAGCTGCTGAGCGTTGATGGTCTCATGATTCCTTAAAGGAATTTGTCTGTGGGTGGGGGAAGCCACCGCCCACGAGTCTTAGCTACATGTTGAAGGCTGGCTGCGGGGATGAAAGCAATAGGATGGAATTCTCAGAATCTTGGTGTCAATAAACAGCCTTCTCTTCCATAAATAAGGACTCGCTACAGCAAACCTAAAGCCTCCATCCTTCTGTTTAGGGAAAAGCCCCATTCTTGATAAATGAGGACAGCGAACGGGTGGTTCCCATAACTGCAGTTACCCAGGCCTCCTGATCTCACTTTATCACGTCTCTCCTGTCACTCACCTCCCAAGGCTGTCATGCGGTCGAACCATAGGACTCACCTGCCGAAACAGGTGGATGGCAAGGCAGCCGGGGCAAAGGTGATTTTCCCCAGCAACACACCAAGCAATACCCTAAGTGGAGCTGCCCCTCACTTGGTATGAGACCTGGGGATGCTGGACAGCCCCTCAGCAGCTGGAGCCAGGGACCCAGAGCCTCGGCAGCCCCTGAAACTGAGGCAAAATCAGCTGCTTTGTGTCCATTTTCTACTAAGCCCTCCTTCATGTCAGGTCAAGTACAAAGTCAGTTTACCAGCCTGAGCGGGAACCAGGAGGTTAGCAGAACATTGGGGCTGGGGAAGGCGCCAGAGAGTCTTGGGCACGCAGGTCCCATTAGCATTCTCACTAGTGGAAAAGAGTTTCCCTCTGATTCCCAAGGGTCTGGCCCTCGATAACCCTGGTGCCCTTCTGGCCCCATCAAAAAACAAGTACGGGGCTTCCCTGGTGGCGCAGTGGTTGAGAGTCCGCCTGCCAATGCGGGGGGCGCGGGTTCGTGCCCCTGTCCGGGAAGATCCCACATGCTGCGGAGTGGCTGGGCCCGTGAGCCATGGCCGCTGAGCCTGCGCGTCCGGAGGCTGTGCTCCGCGACGAGAGAGGCCACAACAGTGAGAGGCCCGCGTACCGCAAAAAAAAAAACCAAGTACGAAGCAGCACCTTTCCACATGCCTCTCAACTCAACTGTTATTGACTTTCATTTTTATTCGATTTTGGAAACTCTATTTTCTGAGCAGCTTTTGCTCGATGTAGTGGGTTCACACACGGTGCAGAGGCTGGGTGAGGGGTCCTGCTCCCAGGTGACCAGTCAAACCCCGCACATCCCGGGTGCATCCATCCCTTACCTAACTCCGGGGGAACTGCTGTGGGCCCCCAAGAGTTAAAGGCCTTAACAAAGTTAAATTGGTGCCTCATTTAGCTAAATGAAAAATGTGAATTTCTTCCTTCTCTCCATTAAAAGTATTTTATGAAGTGCACCTTTCTAACCACCCAAATTGAGCCAAAACACTCCCTGGCCAGAACTATATCAAAAGCCCAGTGTTCCCAGTTTTGGTGACCCAGAAGACAAAGACCAAGCCTCAGACCTACTGACTCAACTGACCTGTAAGGACAAGAACCAGCGAGAACTCCAGCGACCCTCCAGGGCAGGGCCACCCGATGGACCGAGTGCATTCAGGTTTCCTCCTATTTGGGGCAAACTGAGCTGTCAAGTGTCAAGTTATTTTGAAGTTATTCTGCTCATGAACTAGACGTTCCCATGTTCCCCAAAACTCTAATGTCTTACTTGTAACCCAAAGCCTCCGTGTTTTCCATCACTACAGGAATACGCCAGCAGGCTTTCCTGTGTCGGCCACGCTGTGAACAAACACGTAAGGAAACCTAGGATGTCTGTCGTCGCTCCTGGGGACGCTCTGGCAGAAGCAAAAGGGGACTAACTCAGGAGGTGTCTCCCCCCTTCCTGCCGGTGCCACGTGAGTCATTGCTGAGAAGCAACGCCCTGTGCACTCAGCACACAAAGACCACGACGGGTGAAGGATTACCTAAAAGCGGAGGAGGGGGGCCCAGAGAAGCAGCTTGCCTACAGAGAAGCTTGTACACACAGTGCTGAGAACACCCTGGAGACCCGGGCACACGGTTTCCCAGGCCTGGAATTAACTGAAGCCGCACACAGACATAAGAGAATTTTCTAGAGTTGACTGAGGGAGAGAGCGGATCCGAGATGCTCAGCTCCCCAGGGGCAGGTCACCATCTTACTCTCTTTCGCACCCACAGTGCGTGGCGTGGTGATCTCACAGGCGCTCAGTGTACACGCCTCACTATCCCCGTCTGCGGCGGGAATCTCTGCTGTTACGAATGTTAACTTTTGACAGATGTTCCACAGCCTGAAGGTCATGTCATTTTCTTAGGTCACTGAATTTTCCTTTTTCTGATTCCAAGTTCACCAAGCTGGTCACCGACCTGTTTCCCCCACTGCCTTGCCACCTGGAAAGGCCCTGGAGAGTGGACGGGAGGATTCTGGTCACTGAAAAAAGACCACCCCCCAGGGTAAGTTAATACCCTTGAATTGGAATTCTGGCCTCTGAGGTCTGTCCACATGAATCAGTTCACTAGAGGCAGATTAGCTCCAGGTAAACTGACACGGTCAAGTTTCCGAACCAGTAAAGCCGAGGACGAGATCTTGGTCTGTGCTAAACCCCTCAGGCGACCCTCGAAGCAGAGGGGAGGTCCTGCCTAAACCACAGGCCAGGCCCGGCCCTAGCACGAAGGCCAGCCACGGGAGGGCTTTGCCCACAGGCAGCGGGTCCACCGAGGCATAAATAAATCAAGAAATCATAACTAAGTAAACAAACATAAGCTTTAACACTTTGGGCTACTTTGAATAGTAAAAGGGATTGAGAAATGGAAGAGAATGCAGCCAACTGGGGGAAAATGCAGGCTTTGGAGATCAGAAGAGCTAGGGTTGAATTGGGGTGTTGCTTTGTGGATTTGAGCAAATTATTGAACGTTTCCAAATCTCGAGTTTCTCTGTGAAATTGACATAAAAATACCGTCTATTTCCTTAGGTTGTGAGGATTGAAAGAGATAATCTACATTATACCTTCCATTGCTGGCAACAGAATGGACAAGAGATCCTAAAAAGCCTCCTGATACAGAACAGATAAGAATGCGAGAGTCAGCGTTTTTTAAATCGTCTTTTAAAATGTATACAGAGTGAAGTAAGTCAGAAAGAGAAAGACAAATACCGTATGCTAACACATATATATGGAATTTAAGAAAAAAAAATGCCATGAAGAACCTAGGGGTAAGACAGGAATAAAGACACAGACCTACTAGAGAATGGACTTGAGGACACGGGGAGGGGGAAGGGTAAGCTGTGACAAAGCGAGAGTGGCATGGACATATATACACTACCAAATGTAAGGTAGATAGCTAGCGGGAAGCAGCCGCATAGCACAGGGAGATCAGCTCGGTGCTTTGTGACCACCTAGAGGGGTGGGATAGGGAGAGTGGGAGGGAGGGAGACGCAAGAGGGAGGGGATATGGGGATGTATGTATATGTATAGCTGATTCACTTTGTTATAAAGCAGAAACTAACACACCATTGTAAAGCAATTATACTCCAATAAAGATGTAAAAATAAATAAATAAAATAAAATGTATGGATGAGTAGCAAGAGCATAAAGCATTCCTGAGGAATCAGGAATGAAGCTGTAAGACAGACCAAAGGAAGTGAGAGATTACTGACCATTCTTCTAACTGGGAGGCATCTTCCAGCCCCTGAGGGCTGAGAGCTTTAATCTCAATGGAAACCTGGGTGGTGGGTGGTTAGGTGGGGGGACAACCAGAGAGACCAAGAACGGCAAGACACATAAAAGGCTCTGCCCTTAGAGAAATGGTAATGGGGAAACATAAACACCCTACAAGCAGCAGACAAGGAAAGTGATCTGTCGTGGTCTGGCTTTCAGTGGAAGGAAAACAATCTCCAGTCGGGTTGTCGGACGTAGCAAATAAAAACACAGGGTGCTGGGGGTTTCTAGGGCAGTGAAACTATTTCATATGATACTATCATGGCGGATACAGAGTATTACACGTTTGCCAAAATGCATAAGATGTGCAACGCCAAGAATAAACCCTACTGTAAACGATGGACTTTGGGTGACAACGATGTGTCAACGTAAGGTCATTAATCGTCATAAACGCACCGTCTGCTGGGGTATGCTGATGCTGGGGGGAGCTGTGTGTATCTCTGAGGAGGCAGGGAATGAGAGAGCCCTATACTTAGCATTCAATTTTGCTGCGAACCCAAAGCTGCTCTAAAAATAAAGTCTATATACGTGAAAAAATGCGAGGTGCCCGGTTAAATTTCCATTTCATATAAACAACATACGTTTCCTAAAAAAGTATTCATTGTTTATTGGAAAATCCAATTTAACTGAGCATCAGTATTTTCTATGGCAACCCTACTTCCTGAGAATCCATGGCTCTTAGTCAGCCCTAACACGTATCTGGGTCTCGAATTCACATTCTCTGCCAAAACACTGTAGGCCAAACGTTTACATTAAATAGATCAAAATGTTAATGTTCCTACAGTCCTGGTAAAAGAAAAAAAAAATTCTTCCTCTAAAAATGCATCTTTCCCCCAGGACTCAAAGAATTCCCACAAATAGATTTACAACAAACATACCAGGAAACAAAAGAGCCACAGAAAAAAATAAATAACGAACCAGACTCACCAGGACTTTAGATGTTAGAACTGTCAGATATAAAAAATAAAATGTTTACATGTTTAAAGAAATAAAAGAGGAAACTGAAACCATTAGCAAGGGGAGTTTTAAAAATGACCAGGAACATGAACAAACAAACCTCTGAAATAAAGAAATATAATTATTGAGATGAAAAATTCAAAGAAACTGTTAAATCGCAGATCATACATGATTGAATAAAAAATCAATGATCTAGAAGCCACAGTCCGACACAGAGAAACAGACAGAAAAATATGGAGGAAAGGTAAACATACTGAAACTTCAATGAGAACCGACAAACATTTAATTGAAATTCCATAAAGAAATAGTAAAATGAATAAAGGACAGGAAATTAGAATTTTCCAAAATTGACAGTGGGTATCAATCCTCAGAATTAAAAAGCGTAAAGAATACTAAGCAAGATCACTTAAAAACAAAACAAAACCCACTCCTAGACATATTACTAAAACACTGAAGGATGCCAAAGAAAAGATTTAAAAGCAGTCAAAGAAAAAAAGGGATAGTACCTTGGATCTAATTAGACTCTCAGCTGACTTCACCACGGCAACCATGCAAGTCAGAAGAATATGATCCGTAAACTATGGATACTAGGAGAAACATAACTGTCAATCTAGGATTCCGCACTCAGCAAAACTATCTCTCAAGAATGATGGCAAAATATAGACATTTTCAGATACACAGACACATTCAGATACATTGGGAGCAGTATATAAACAAGAAACTCTCTCTAAAAGGCTTTTGGAAGAATTTACTACAGGAGGAAAGAAAATGAGCCAATTTACAAAAGGGAATGATGAGCAAAGAAAGTGCTAGTCTACCTTGTGGGGATAAAACCAAAACAAAACAAACCAACGCTTACAAAACGATGTATTACACCACAGATCAGGTCTCACATATTTTGAAAAACTGGTATCAAATAGACCATGTTTTCTGACCACAATATAATTAATAGATCAATTTTTAAAATAACTAAAAAACACTTCTTATATGTTTGGAAATTATAAAAACATCTAAATAATTCATGGATCAAAGAAAAAATATAATAAGAATTAAAACAAAAATCCTTTTCTTTCCCAAAGTTTATGGTGGAAGTCAAAAGTTGATGCTTTGAAAATATTATAAAATTAATAAACCTCTAGGAAGATTAACCAAAAAAAAAGACAAAACCAAAAATATCAGGAATGAAGTGATATGACAGTAACATAACACAGATCTAAAAGATAAGACTAACCTATAATCATTTTTTGACCTACATATTCAAAAACACAAACAAAATGCACACATTCCTAGAAAAAATAGTAGAAAATTGACTTACAAAGAAACAATACCCATAAGAATTAAAGAAAGTAAATCATTTGTTTTAAATCTTCCTATAGAAGAAACAGTAGTTTTGTAACCAATTTCTATACAAAGTTTTATAACCAATCTTACCAAACAGTAAAGGATCAGATAATTCTATCTCACCCAAACTCGATCAGAGAACAGAAAAAGAATCAATAACTAATACTGAAAGCAGACCTGGGAGATGGGAGAGAAACTCTACCTCCCTGCCCACATCAGAAACAAATAATAGTTCACGTGCCCAGAATGTGAAGGGCACACAACAAACTTCCGGAAGAATATACATAGGAGACCCCGACTTTGGGATAGGAAAGGACTTCTTAACTCGCAAGAAGCGTTGATCATAAAAGGAAAAAGACTGAATACATTAAGAACTTCTGTTCCTCAAGATACTGTATAAACAGCTGAAATGTCAAGCCACTCATTGGGGAGAAGATATTTGGGACTTACATAATGGACAAAGAATTAGTATCCAAAATATATGAATAACAAGCAAGCCAGTATTTTTAAAAAGGGACAAGATATATGATCACATATTTTCTTAAAAAGAAATGTGAATGGCTAATAATTATAAAAAAAATATGCTCAACTTCCTTAGAAGTCACAAAAAGGAAACTTCAAATCATAATGAGATACCATTTTTTATCCACCAAACTGCAGAAATTTGAAAACCAAGAATACTGAATTTCAGTTGTATCTACTACTGGTTTTAAGTATGAATTAGTACAAACACTTTGGGAAAGAGTTTAGGATTATTTTTTATAGCTGAACATCAACTCCAGTATAATCCAGTAACTCCTAAATGGGTGCCCTAAAAAACTCGTACACGGATTCTGGGAGACACGAACAGAATGTCCACAGAAGCGTGTCCATGATAGTTAAGACTGGAAATAAATCTTCATCCATAGGAGAAAAAAGATGCATATAAGCACTTTCTGGGATTAAGTACAATGAGATACTTTAGTGAAAATGTATACACAGTCTGGTTACTAAAAAGCAATGAGAAGGAGGATGTCCCTTTGCTCTGAAGAGCAGCCTTTGCAAAGGACCCAAGCATGTTTGAACCACCGCTATGTGTGTTTTACAAACAATAATGGAAATTATTGTACTGTTCCTTTTATATAAGAACCTACACTATACATTTTTGCTTGAGTTTAATTCCAGGGAAGCTTCTGGTTCTGCATGTGATCACCAAATGAAAAAACATACTGGCCACAGATTTTTAAAGCTACTTCAAGTACCCTAAGGAGTCGCCATTGTCTTAATAAAGATAAAGCACCTATCAATCATTTTTAAAAGAAGATTACTTTCAACTACTATTTTTTTTTTTTTTTTTTTTTGCGGTACGCAGGCCTCTCACTGTCGTGGCCTCTCCCGTTGCGGAGCACAGGCTGCGGACACGCAGGCTCAGCGGCCATGGCTCACGGGCCCAGCCACTCCGCGGCATGTGGGATCTTCCCCGAGCGGGGCACGAACCCGCGTCCCCTGCATTGGCAGGCAGATTCTTAACCACTGCGCCACCAGGGAAGCCCCTCAACTACTTTTTTAGATTCTAAAAATGCTTCATCAGATTTATAATACTATAATTAAGAAATATGAAGATTTTCTAAGAACCTATGTGCTCAGTAGATGCTTGGTGAATAATGCCCTTGAACAGGGAATACTGGCATTTTATCTAGATCTAGCCCCGCTGACCTTTAAACACTACCGGCATGTTCTGTGGGTTTGAGACCCAACCCGATCAGAGGTGACAGGGGAAGCCACAGGTAGTAGAGGACATGCTTCCCACCCAGGGGTCTGCACCCGCCAGCCAAGGATTCACCTGGTCACACTTCGACATTCACGAGCGAAAAGGGACAAACAAGCCCTCCGGCATCTATGGGCGATCCCAGTGCAGCCCCAGGGACCTTTTCTGCCTGGTATCCCTGTAATCACCTTTCTGCGACCTCTGCTTCAGGCAAACCAGATTCTTCAGGGTTCTCTACACTTACCTGGTTCTGTGCTTAGACTATTTCCCCATTCCATCTGTCACACCCCAGAAGCCCCTGTCTCCCGACTGTGGCCATTACTAAATGACACCTCGTCCACACTGCCTCTTCTGGGGCCATCTCTCTGTTCTGAAACCCCGTAGTACTTTGCTTCTTTTTTACGGTTCTTATAGATCACGTTCTACTTTGTAATGCAAATGTACACACACATAGACATACACATTGTAAACGTTTATCAAACATTCGAATTCTTTATGTACCTTTTTAAAATAAAGTGCCTTGTAACTAAGGGCTCGAAAGTATTCACTGAGACCTACTAGAGAATGGACTTGAGGACACGGGGAGGGGGAAGGGTAAGCTGGGACGAAGTGAGAGAGTGGCATGGACAGATATACACTACCAAATGTAAAAGATATAGCTAGTGGGAAGCAGCCGCATAGCACAGGGAGATCAGCTCGGTGGTTTATGACCACCTAGAGGGGTAGGTTAGGGAGGGTGGGTGGGAGGGAGGGAGGCGCAAGAGGGAAGAGATATGGGAACATATGCATATGTATAGCTGATTCACTTTGTTATAAAGCAGAAACTAACACACCATTGTAAAGCAATTATACTCCAATAAAGATGTTAAAAAAAGAAGTATTCACTGAATTTAACTGCAGTGTCTCTTAATTATATGCATAAATTTTTTTTTTTTTTTTTTTGCGGTACGCGGGCCTCTCGCTGTTGTGGCCTCTCCCGTTGCGGAGCACAGGCTCCGGACGCGCAGGCTCAGCGGCCACGGCTCACGGGCCCAGCCGCTCCGCGGCATGTGGCATCTTCCCGGATCGGGGCACGAACCCGCGTTCCCTGCATCGGCAGGCGCACTCCCAACCACTGCACCACCAGGGAAGCCCATATGCATAAATTTTGTTTTAATAGGAATTAAATACTATGCTACTGCTTACTACATCACATTACATTTTACAGGCCGATTATCTGGCCTAGTTTACCTGGTTTTTTAAATGAAACAAACTTTTCATTTAAAATTCAACAGCTCCCTCTGGTGGCCTCTGAGGGAAACTGGGTTTGCTGGCCGCGAGAGGTTAACAGTCAAGCCAGAGTTTCAATTTGTTTTTCGAAGTTGAATTTGAAGTGATTCTCAATCAATTTCAGTTTTGAGGTTATCAAAAAACTTCACTTTTCAGATTACCACTGATGGTAAATTTTATTTGGCAGAAAGTGTCGTTTCTAGGCCGAGAATAAACACAAGCAGTTATTTGAAACTTAGGTCAGTGGTTTCCATCTCAAATGACTGTAAACCTACTTTAAAAAATATTCGTATAGGGGCTTCCGTCCGTGGTGGCGCAGTGGTTGAGAGTCCGCCTGCCGATGCAGGGGACACGGGTTCGTGCCCCGGTCTGGGAAGATCCCACATGCCGCGGAGCGGCTGGGCCCGTGAGCCATGGCCGCTGAGCCTGCGCGTCTGGAGCCTGTGCTCCGCAACAGGAGAGGCCACAACAGTGAGAGGCCCGCGTACCGCAAAGGTTAAAAAGCAAACTCTTTCAGAAAGTCACATATTCTTTTTCAGTGCGTGGGAGTGAATAAATCTGGGAATTCAGTGAGAATATATATAGCATTCTACTTGTGCTTTTTTCCTAATTTGGAACAATATCAATTGCAGATAACTTAAAAGTTCAAGCATGCTAACTGGACAAGCAAATGCTCAAGTTGGAAACGCAACAACTTAAAACAAGAAACTAAGTAACATTCTAAAACCTTCAACCCCAAGTACAGCTCCTGCTGAGGTCCAAGTCCCTCAAGTCACCCGTGTCTGTGGTAGAGGCTTCATGCCAGCAGTTCTGGCTCCTGGTGAGTCTGCGTTCTGAGGCGGGCTTCCTAGTGGGGCAGCTGGAGTCCCTCTTGCATGGTGAGGGCAGAAGTTCAATAAAGGTAGAGAGTCTGAATCCCATGAACAAAGAGATCCAGCTGGCCAGAGGACTCCAAAGAAGGGCTTCAGGGAGAAACGGGTGGCCACCCTGACCCCCCCCACCCCCCGCCCCAGGCCTCGCGGGCTCCAGAGAGGACAGAAAAAAGGGAGGTAGCACAGGAATCTGCCATGATTGCCAATGCGGCCTCGTCTGGAAGATTAGAATCTACTTAATAGAAGCTGTTCTGTTCCCAGAATGTCCCTTTCCCCCTGGATTCCCATGGTTGCACAGAACCTCTGAACTGCCCGGGAGTCCAACAATTATTTCTAAACATCACACTTTTAGAAATATTTCTATAGCGTTTTCCCCTTACGGTTTTATTTTTAAATAAAATCTAACCTCAGAGAAGCATTTTCCTTCATGATATTTATCCTATTTGCGAAGGCTGCACAGAGGAAAAAAAGGAAACCCCACTGTCTGATACATGTGATAACCGTTTAGCACATGACATTAAAAATGTTTTAAAATATACATAAAAATATGGCTGAATAATAGATTTCTTTAATGGTGAGTTTACCAAAAAACAAAACAGCACAAAACATCTAGAAATTATAACTAGTTTTACTAGTTATCAAACTTGTACTGATTATACTGTTACAAAAATACTGTGTTTCTCTTTCATAAAAAAAGTCATAAACCTTCAGCCTCCCTCTTCTTCTCTAGAAACACACTGACTTTCCCTCAGTACCACCCAAGCTGTGACCATATGTCCTCTGAAGTCAGGGGGTGGATGGGGGCTAAGTACTCACCTTCATCCTAAATATTGAAAACATCCTTATAAAACAGACCGAGTCCATGTTTAATAGTGTTTCATAATTTCTTTTCACCTGAGTGTACACCAAAGGCTTTTGAAGTAAGCTGTGATGATCCATTCATATACCATGCAAAACTTTGGAATCCAAATGCCATAATGTCATTTTTCCACAAACACAAATAGCTAAAATTTCAAAAAGAATGCATTACATCGGCAAAATATAGAAAAAAACTGCCTCTTTATTTCAGGTCAGCGGTAAACGGCAAATGAATGTCAACTTCAGGGAAGGCGGACGGTGCACCAAGTAACGATCCTGTTTGAACTTCAAACGAGCCCAGCAGGTCGCCAAGCTGATGAGCTGTAACTTAGTTGTCATCAGTGGCTATTAGCGGGTAGACCTCTTTGGGTTTCTGACGTATAAATGTGATCTCAAGGTAAATTTTCTAAACTTTGCATGGTTGAGCTCAGTTAAAGCTTTTCACACTCTGCCATCTACTTTACTTGGAGAATAAGGAATACGAAAGGATATTTCATTCAATACCTAAATGGCTTTCCTTAGATACCTTACTTGTTAGTCCTTAGTTACCCAATAGGTAAATCACAGTTATAAATAATGCTAAGATGAAAAACATGATCTTTTGCAACATTTCCACCCATCCATCAGAAAAGACATTTTGACCTTACAACCGTGAAGTTGTAAAACCTCAAAGAGGTCATCATTTGGAAATATTTTCTCGACAGAAAATATTTTCTGTCGAGAAAATATCGCTATTACCATAAAAACCCAGAAAGTGCCCAGAAAGGTAGATCTTCCAGAACTACACCAATCCCACAGAAACTATAACCAGAAAGAGAAGACAGCATGAGGATAAATACTGTGTGAATTACAGCTTTCCTTAACAATTAAAGCAATTACTTCCTCAGTCCCAGCTACACCACACAATCGTGCTTTTAAAGGAGACTATGAAATAACAGTAATAAACTTTGGCGGAAGACACACACGATTTTGTTACAAACGAAGAAACTACGGAAACAGGTAAACAGACTTCCAAATAGTCTGACCAAAATAACTGAGAAGAAGTGTCGGTCAAGAGAACACCTGAGGGGAAATTAGTTAATTTTTTAATACTTTATATGACTGTATTTTCAAACTTTTTTATCGTAAAAATTTCCAAATATACTCAAAAGTAGACTTCAAGGAACCTTTGTGAACTCCTCGCCCAGCTTCAACAACCATCTCCATTTTGTTACACCCGTTTCATTTACTTTTATTTTGCTGTATTTTTTAAAAAGTAAACCCAGTTTCTCATGCCATTTCACTGCTAAATCACTCAATATCCTCTCAAAAAGGACATTTTCTTACATAGTCACAATGCCATTAACACATTAACCAAAATTATTGTTCTTTAGTTCACTCTTTTGTCCAGTGATTTATTTGCTCTAATACCCAAATTTACAAATAGATGTTGTGTGGTGGTGGGATGAACTGGGAGACTGGGATGGACTTATATACACTAATATGTATAAATAGATAACTAATCAGAACCTGCTGTATAAAAAAATTAAATTAAATTTTTTAAAAAACCAAACAGATGTTGTTCCAGAAATTTGTTTATAAGTCCATTGTTTAGATTTCAGAAACCATTGCTCACATATGCATCTTTAACTTACATGTCACCAGAAATAGAACGATTTTCCAGCTAAAAAATAGTAGAAAGTAACACTTACTGCACAGAAATGTTTTATTTCTATGGCGTGACCTGGAATAAACATCTTTGTATGCATTACTTTGTCCGTATTTAAAATTATTTCTATCTTAAGTGAAATTCAAGAATCATGACCATCCTGAGAATCTTACTTCATGCTGCCACACTTCTTTATGACCAGCACTGCCCACACCTTAATGTGTGTTGGAATTGCCTGGGTATCTTGTTAAAATGCAAATTCTGGTCCAGTACATCTGGGGAGGGGCTCCCGGGTGACACCAGGGCTGCCCGCTTATGGGTGATCCGTGGACCCCTGGTATTGGTTGAACTGTGTCCTCCCCAAATTCACGTGCTGGCATGCATAGTAAATGGAACCTTATTTGGAAATAGGGTTGGTACAGATGTAATTAGTTAAGATGAGGTCATTGACTGGGCCCTAATCCAATCTAAATTATATCCTTATAAAAAGGTGGAATCTGACACAGACAAGCACACACAGAGGAAGCCACTGAAGGTGGGGGTTATACACCAGCAGAAGCCGGGAGACAGCCCGGAGCAGGTCCCTCCCGAGAGCCTGAAGAGGGAGCGGGGCCCTGAGGACACCTTGATCGTGGACTTCCAGCCTCCAGAGCTATGAGGAAGGCAACCGAGTCTGCTGTCAGGCCCTCTGTCCCACACGCTTCCTGGCAGCCCGAGCAGACTCACGCACTGCCCTTCCCGTGGCCAGAAGTGGAGGGGTCTCACTCCAGTGCCGCAGTCAGGGTTAGGAAAATGGTCCCAAACAGACCCTGCAATCAGACAGGCCTACCTGCCGCTACCTGCCCTGAGCAACTTCATAAACTCCTCAAGCAGCCCGAGGTTTGATTCCCTCATTGGTAAGACGGCCACGATAATCTTCGGACCCATCTCATAGGGGGTTTGCGAGGATTAAATAAAAGCATGCACGTGACCTTCCTAACTCTGCCCGCTTTTGAGAGAGTAGTTTTCAGGGCAAAACAGTAGAGAAAAACTCAGCTTGCGGGGAAGCAGGGAGAAAGTGGGTGTCGATTACGCTTTCAAAGCTTTTTTTTTGGGAAAAGGAAAGTCAGAGAGAAATGCGACCTTGATGGATTCACAAGGTCAAGAAAAAAGTACTTTTTTAGGCTAAGTGGGACTGAAGATTGTTTGTAGCTATCTCGTCCCCATTTTCAGAATAGGTGGAACCCAGGACACGGTCCCCAAACTCTGTCCCAGGTGCCGGGCGAGGCGTGGCTGCCTGGGGGCTCCCCAGCCCAGAGCTGGGATGGCAGAGGGAGAAATGGAGTAGGGTGTGGACACGGTCAGCTTGAAGGAGTCAGGAAGAGGAGGGACAGCCAGGCAGATGGATGGGTTGCCATGGAGACCAGGGAACCCACGTCCAGGTGAGAGAGGCCTGCTCCAGGAGTGGGAAGTGGGGCCCAAGGGAAAGGGCCCAGGAACTGCACAGCCTGAAAGGGGAGTGCGCGCTCCAGCCTCACATGGATCGCGCTGAGGCTTCTCCCGTTGGCAAAGGTTTGCCACGTAACCTTGGCCGGCCTCTGCCCCGGCTCTGGGTTCAGATGTGGGGTGGGCATCAGCAGACGGGGCACAGCAGAGGCTCGGAACCTTCCTGCACGGTTTGGACCTGCCGGCCTTCCCTCTGCCGTCCCACTCAGAGCGCGTCCAGGAGGGGCAGCTGGAGGAGGGGGCACCTGCCCAGCTGCAGCCCCAGAGCTAGCTGGCTGCCAGCCTGGGGGTGAGCCCAGTCGGGCCCAGAAGAACCAGCCAGGCAAGCCCAGCTGAGGCCCAACCTGTAGGCACATGGGCTAAATGAATGCTACTGCTTTAGCCCCTGGACTTGGGTGGTTCGTTAGGTGGCGTTTTTGTGGGAACAGGAGGTGGGCAGTGCCCACGGCTGCCCTGAGGCCTGCAGCCCCTCCTTGCTCGTGGGGCTGGGTTTTTAAATTTTTTTTTAACATTTGACTTTTTTTTCATCATTTTATTCATTTTGGGGGCCGCACCACGCGGCATGAGGGATCTTAGTTCCCGGACCAGGGATTGAACCTGCATCCCCTGCAGTGGAAGTGCGGAGTCTTAACTGCTGGACCGCCAGGGAAGTCCCTCATGGGGCTGGTTTTGGAGACAGTAGGGCACAGCTCGTCCGAGCAGAGGCAGGTGAGCCCTGGGAGCCACGGAGATTGGAGGGCCACGACCTTGGTCACCTTGGCCAACTCGAAGGGTCCTAACCCACCGCCGATGGGCAGCCAGTAGGTGTAAACTCTGTACCCATCACAGTGACACTGGGGCACGCCCTAACAGGGTCCCCCAGATACTGACCAGCAGGGACCACCTGAGGCCGACGTCCTCCTTCCCAGGGACAACCTTGGACAAGACAGATGAGAGCTTTGTCCTCGAGCTGCCCTGTGCCCCCAAGTCTAACAGTGTTTCATTTGGAAAGTGGAAGGAAGCTCCCTGCTCTGGAGGGTCCAGAGACCCCCTGCTCGCGATGCGGGATGGAGGGTCTGGCCGTGATGCAAGGTGGAGGCAGCAGGTGACCGAATCCCGCAGCAGCCTTTCATCGTAGGTCAGCTACACCCTTGGCTTCTTGGCCACGTTTGCCGGTGCCTGGGCCCCTCACCCCCTGCTGGGCCCCGTGGTGACAGGCAACGGCCAGAGGCAACGCCCGCAGGACGCCCAAGGCCCCACCCTCTCCGTGAGTCCATCGCCAAGCTTTACTTACAGATGCGGCGTGGGCGAGGCCAGGTCCTGTACCTGTGGGTCCCTGGAGAGCGACAGCGGGAGCCCAGGTGGGAAGGACGCCCTTGGGCTGAGGGCGCCCGGGAGGCTTTGTGAAGAAGACCTGAGAGGAGGGGCTTCGGGTGTGTAAGGATGGTGAGCGGGGGCCCAGGAGGGAGTGGGCACACCTGCGGCCTCCAGGAGGAAGGCGCCTTCTGTGCCTCGCACAGCAAGAGCCTCCTCTCCCGTCGTTCACGGGGAGCATCGCCCCTTCCCACTCAGAGTGCCGCCCACACCCTGCCTGGGAGCTGGTGACGCAGGGGAGACGGCGTGAGGAGCCGGGCTGGCGTCAGCTGGGCCCCTGGGGCCACCTCGCAGCCCCGTGAGTGAGCTGCTCGGGGTGAGATGGGACCATAGCCCCCCACGCCCCGGGGTTCCTGCCAGGAGTCGATGAGCTGGGCCGGGCGGGGGCTCAGATCCGCAGCTCAGGGCCTCGGTGCTCGGGGCCCCACAGGGGCTGTGGTGATGCCTGTTATTATCAGGAGCCGACGCAGCTGCCACGAGGACGGGCCTGGCCTGGCGCTGGCCCCAGAGGGCCCCTACCCCCTCCGCTTGCTCCCTCTGGCCTTTCCCTCCTCCGTGTGTCACAGTAGGTGAAATTGGGAACAGGCTGGGACAATCCTGCCACGCCCTTATCTGAAACTGTTGCTCATTAAGACCATTTACAGATTTTTTTTTTCTATCCCATTTTCAATCCAAGGAAGCCTGACATCGTAAGATGCTCAAGGATGCTAGGAAGGCCTGGATGTTTCCCTGCCAATCAATTGGTTAGTCTCCTAAGATTCAAGGGTGACAGCTCACAGAGACACGGGGGTGGGGAGACGAGGCTGATATGTAACTTACCCTCCACGTAGCCTCTCAGATACACTTGACTACGTCCATCATCAGCCTCCCACTTAATAATAGAATCACGGGTAGTCACTCACAAATTGTTGTATTTTCCCTGCGTTTCAACTGAAGCCCCACAGAATGCTGCAGACCTACGGCCGTTCCCGTAGCCAACTGCTCTGAACAGGGCCCTACCTGTATTGGTTCCTTTTTATGGGTACTGTGTACACAGATGTGTGTTGTGTTTTTTCATACATTTTTGAACGTCTCTTCTATCCAGAAGTGAGTCTGAGCGTGGTGACGTCGTATTGGAACAGGTGATAATTATGCGAGAAATACTGAACTGTAGTTTAGAAGGTCAACTCGCAAGGTCGAGGGAGTGGAAGTCTTTACTAAGGAGGAAAAAAATGTCAGTTATGCCGCTGTGTGCAGAGCAAGGAATCCTCTCCTCCACCGACAAAAATGCCGAGGCTGTTCCTTCTTGCGTCCTGTATGAACTTTGATGGTTTGTTGACAAATCTGAAAGAATGTGCAGCCCTTGGGAAATGCCCTTCTAAACGCTGTGTCCTCAGAGCCTTTTCGTGACATTTAGCAGCTGTTCTTCTTCACAGTGACTATTTGAAAGACAGTTTCATGAACTCAAAGCTTTCTCGCCCCTGTGTCCCTGTCCTCTGCCCCGTCCCTGCTCCAAGAGTGATCAAAACACACGAATTCGTTCCTTCACAGGCAAGAAAGCTATGTAGCTGTAGCTCATCACCAACCATTCCATATTCCCCAAGCATCCTTAAACTTGTTTTCATTTTATAACTGCAAATACTCTCTCTCTCCTGCTTCAGTGTGAGCCCCTGCCCAGGACCCCGGCCCCCCTGCCAGGCACTCGGTGGGCATTCGGTTGGTCTAAGACACCAGGCAACTCTCACTCCATCCAAATGGATCCCTGACTCTTGCCTCCAAGCAGATGCATTTCTTTTAGGAACACGGTTTCATATGTCCATCCAGACTGGTTAAACATTACGAAAACGTAAGATTGAAAACAATTTTGAAATGTGAGCACCGCATACAGGCTGCCCAAGAGCAGAATTTCTTTACCATTAAATGCTGGTGTCTTCTTCCAGCGTTTAACTCCTTCCCTAGAGAGGCAGAAAGAGTAGAGCCCTCTTAAAATCCGGATGCTAAAATATTACTTACTTTGAGGAAATCTTACAGCTTTTAAAATTGAAAGCAAGTCGGCAAAGATAATTTATAGGTTAGAAAAAGGTAGTAACATAAAAGGGAATGTGGACGCATTTTTCAAATGCATACCAATTAAGTCCTTGGGCTTATTCGAACACACAGTAGGTTGTAATAATAACAGAGACGCTAAAGGCAGGAGATGAGCTTTAAGTTTTCGCTGGGAATCGGGTGGCGGGAAGGGGCTTATAGTCCAATTGGGGATCTCCAGGTGGGTGGCGCCTTGCTATCTGAGGGCCCTGTTGTATTTTACTACTGGCTTTCTCTCCCTGTAGAATCTCTGGCAGTTCACCTTGGATAACGTGACTGAACGTAATTTGGGATGATAAATAGGATGGAAAGCGTATTTTCAGGCCTGTGTAATGGAGTCGTCTTGGAATTGATTAAATTGATGCAATGTTCTGGCCCGTTCCAAGTCTTCCTGGTAATACCTGTACTGCCTACTGCCAGTTCTGGGAGGAGACCTCAAGGAACATTCACGAAAGGGGAGGTCCCGTTGTCTTTACTTTTTTTAAATATTATTATTATTTTTTAAATTGAAGTATAGTTAATTTACAATGTTGCATTAGTGTCAAGTGTACAGCAAAGCGATTTAGTTATCCATATACATCCATCCATATATATATATATATATATATATATATATATATTCATTCTTTTTCAGATTCTTTTCCAATACCCGTCTTCTTTCGTGACTGTGCATCTTCTCCCCTGAGGGAAGCACCACAGTCCTGGATGGCCAATGAGTTAAGACAACAAAACCTTGAGAAGTGCACAGCCTGAAAACAGAGGAGCCATGGTACAGCTTCCATACTGCATGAACCTCACACAGACGGATGCCAGCCCAACCTACGCTGATCAACTCGGCAAGCAACAAGCAAGCATTATCTACCAGGTTAAACCCTTTGGAACATTGGTAGACAGGGTACCTGTTCAAAGTGCGCGTATAGGCTGCGGGTACATGGAGGCGCTATTTCACTAACTCTTCATTTCGTTATGGCCAAGGAGCAGTATTTTGTGTATCTGTTTTTTTGTTGTTTTTTTTTTTTTTGCGGTACGCGGGCCTCTCGCTGCTGTGGCCTCTCCCGTTGCGGAGCACAGGCTCCGGACGCGCAGGCTCAGCGGCCATGGCTCACGGGCCCAGCCGCTCCGCGGCTTGTGGGATCTTCCCGGACCGGGGCACGAACCCGTGTCCCCTGCATCGGCAGGCGGACTCTCAACCACTGCGCCACCCGGGAAGCCCGAGGCTGCCTTTTTAAAGAAGGAACCAATGGCCTCGGGAACCTAGATCTGCACACACAGCCCTGGCCTGAGTTCACACGGAGAATCAACAGAAGAAATAACAGTGATTTTCTTTGTTTGCCCCCAGGGTCCGAAAAAGAAAAATATTTAACTGCACCGCTTCTGGGAATGTGAGAAGCAAATGTTCTGATAGGGGCTGACCTGTGACTTTAATGCTTTACCAATAACGCATGTAATCACCTACTGGGGAGACTGGGAGGTGTGGCTTCTTAAGGATGTGGCTGAGGAATAAGGGAAGCAGAGCAGCATGGGGGGGGTACCGCATCAGAGAGCACAGCCCACATCTCCCTGTGGGACGGCCTCCTGGTGCCCTGAGATACCGGCTCCCTCCCTGGAGAAGCCAGACTAGAGGAGGCAGTCTTCTTTCAAAGAGGCTCTCAAAGGGAAATGAGGAACTTCACTGGCCTCCTGGTAGTCAGGCTGGTCCAACAGGGAGGGGTTGAGGGACCCGAAAGTCCAGTGCAACTCCCATTTCTGTCCACATCTCAAGCCACTTAGGACTATCGTGTTTGCCCAAGTCCCAGGTGTTGTCTTACAAAACCGTCGCCAGCATCCCTGCTTCACCCAGCCAAATGCCTGAACTCTCTCTTGTCTCTGGAATACAGATCAGCAGACATTATCTGCCTCCGGAATTCATGTGCTGATGCGCCAGTCTTGCTTACGACTGTGAATAGCTCCAGAAGAGACTTTTCTTTTTCTTTCTTTTCTTTCCGTTTTTTCTTTACCCCGTGATTGCAAGCCTAACTCCCGTCATTCAATTTATCTTCACTCAAAAAATAAATAAATTTCACCCACAAATAAAGAAAATTTTGAAAGCCTTTTGCACCACGGCCCTGGCGCGAGGATGAGCTATTGAAGGGATGTATGGGTGAGTCCCTCACATGAATCTTAACCCTCTTCTGGTACTGCTACCTCTTGCGTCAGAGGAAGAGAATTCTAACGCTGCTTCTCTGAAGCTCACGCCTCAACCGCGCTCCTGAGCCTGTCTCTGCCATTGTCCTCTCCTGCCCCTGGCTCCTGGCTCAGCCCCCCTCTCCATCCCTGGTCCCACCATCGCTCAGGCGAGGTCAGGGTCCACGCGGATGCCTCCTGGTCTCTTGGCCCCCTCGACTCCCCAGCTCCCACGATCTTTCCCTGGGTCCCCCCATCCTCCCCAGGCACACGCGGGGTCTTGTCCTCCCGACATTCACGCCCGAGTCTGGAGAGTACGCATCCCGCAGCCTCTTCAGGCATCCCCTCTGCTCCCCCCAGAGGAGCTCAGGCACCAACTCCTTTACTTTCTCCAAACCATCAGTCCTCTGCTTTCTTATGCAGACAAACTGCTGTTTGAACAGCATCCGTACCCCGGCCTGCACACACACCCCCAACTCCCCACATGCTCGCCTGGACCAGCTCAGCTCCCTGCTTTATCTGTTGCAGGGCTCTCCCTCCCAGGGTGCAGCCCAGCAGCTCAGAAAAGGTGACTCAGGATCCCCCGGCCTGCTGGTGGTCCTGCCCCATTTCTCGGGTCAACTCCTTCTCCCACTTGCTTTGCGGACCACTTCATCCTTGCTGCACTTTCCTCAAACTTCCAACCACTCCGCCCCCAACTTCCCCCTGCTCAGCAGACCTCAGCCCCTAATCCTCAGAGAAAACAGATGTCATCAGACAGAAACCCCATCAAATCCCCTCACCATCCCTATAACTATTTATACCTTCCCCAGCATCCCACTGTGGGGAGGAAGGGGCCCGCCCTCCATCCCCACAATAACCCTACACTAGTATTTCTCTCTTTGTTCTTGTGTGTTTGACTACTTCCTTGAAATGTGAACCTTTCCATCTTAACAGACTAAAATCCCCCCATTTTGAAAGGGCTCTGTCCCCTCTGAACCCCATGTGTGTCTCTAGCTTCCGCCTCCCCCCTCCACTGAACACAAACCTGCCCCTACGTCTCCCCCGACTCCGTCCTCGGCTGGCTTCCTCCATCACCCCCAAAACAGCTCGGGCAAAGGGCGCTGTGAAACCCAATCGTCATATCTTAGTCCCCGAGTTACTTCCAAACAGTTGCCCTTTCTGCTGTTTCTAAAATATGTGGAAGGGCAAAGTACCTAGAATGGCTAAAACAACCTTGAAAAGAAAAAGATGGAGGGCCCACAGTACCTGAGATTTTGAGACTTAGAAAGTTACAGTTATCAAGACAGTCTGGTATTGATGGAAAGATGGAAAATTGATCATGGAACAAAATAGAGAGTCTAGAAATAGACCCATGCCTATATGGTCAATTGATTTTCAACAAAAACGCAAAAGCAACTCAGTGGGAAAAGTATAGCTTTTTCAAGAAATGGTCCTGAAACAAATGGTCCAGGACATATTTTTTTTTAAACCCTTGATTCATATCTCACACTACATACAAAAATTAATTCAGATTGGATCACTGACCTAAATGTAAAATCTGAATATATAAAACTTAACTAGATGGATAAAACGTCCATAAGAACACAGAGGAGAAAAGCACTGCCACCTTGTATTGGGCAAATCTCATAGATACAACAACAACAAGCACAACTGACAAAAGAAAAAAATGATCAATTGGATTTCATCAAGATTCAGTTCTTCTCTTTGAAAGACACTGTTAAGAGAATGAAAAGATAAGCCCACTGGCTGGGAGAAAATGTTTGCAAATCACATACTTGATAAAGGACTTTTGTCTAGAATATATAAAGAACTCTCAAATGCTATAATATGAAAACAAACAGTCCAATAAAAAATGGCAAAATATTTGTATAGATACTTCACGAAAGAAGATATACAGATGGCAAATATGCACATGAAAAAACACCCCACATCCTTAGGCATTAAGGAAATGCAAATGCAAACTTCTCTAAGATACCACCACACACATGTCAGAATTGCAAGAACTGAAAAACTGGCCACACCAAGTGTTCTTTAGAAGGGCAGAGCAACTGGAACTTTCATTCGTGGCTGGCGGGGGTGTAAAATGGTACAGCGATGGCAGAAGATAGTCGGGCAGTTTCTTGAAAAGTTAAACAATCTGCCACGTGGCCCAACATTCAGTTAGGAGGTGTTACCACAGGGGAAAAGAAAGCACAGGCCCACACCCAGACTCGTGCGTGAACGCTTATACGTGTCATAGCCCCAAACTGGACACAAGCTAAATGGCCATTCACAGGTGACTGGACCAACGAGGGACTGCCACCAGGCAACACAAAGGCACAAACCAGTGACACACACGAAGACCAGGATGAATCCCAACACGGCTGTGGGCGCAAAAAGAGTTCACGCCGTGTGATTCCTTTTATATAAAGTCCTTGAAAATGCAGTGTAATCTACAGTGATAGGAAGCAGACCCACGCACGGATCAAACTGTGCACTTTCAATTCATGCAATGTACTGTATGTCCATTATACCTCAGTAGACCAAAAAGCAAAGGAAAGACAAAAATGGAGACCATCTCACTCACAGTATTGTTAGTTAAGATAAGTAAGTACTAGGGAGGGAATGCACAACAGCAAACATAATCAACACTGCTGTATGCTGTATACGAGAGTTGTTAAGAGAATAAATCCTGAGCTCCCATCACAAGGAAAAAATGTTTTCTTTTTCCTTTATTTCGTATCTATACGAGATGATGGATGTTCACGGAACTTATTGTGGTCACCATGTCATGATGTCTGTAAGTTAAATCGTTATGCTGTGCACCTTAAACTTCTGTAGTGCTGTATGTCAATGACACCTCAATAAAACTGGAAGGAAAGAGTAGAAAAATAATCATTTTAAAAGCCCAGATTTTTCTTTAACTCACAATGGATCCTTACAAGAGTGATGAGAAACCCAGAACGAGTACGGGCTATTCCATCACCCACTGCCCTCAAGAGGAATGGGGCACCAGGAACAGCAAGGACCCTCTGAGCCATGTTTTCCGACTCAAAACATGAGAATAGCAACACCTACCTATCGGATTACCCGGATGGGCCCAATGTCATCACAAAGGTCCTTATAAGGAAAAGAGGGAGGCAGGAGAGTCAGAGAAGGAGAAGTGAGGATGAAAGAAGAGGTCGGAGTGAGGTGATGGCTGGCTTTGAAGATGCAGGAAGGGGCCACCAGCCAAGGAATGCAGGCAGCACCTCGAAGCTGGAAGAAGCAAAGAAATGGATTCTCTCCAAGGGCCTCCAGAAGGAAGGAAGTGCTGCTGTAAATTCCTTTACTGGGCTAAATTCAATGTGCTGACAAGACAATATGCCTGATTCCGTGCACACCCCACTTAAAAATAACAGCATATTAACACCACTTACACGGGTC
The DNA here is from genome assembly GCF_951394435.1 of Stenella coeruleoalba. NCBI lineage: Eukaryota > Metazoa > Chordata > Mammalia > Artiodactyla > Delphinidae > Stenella > Stenella coeruleoalba. The sequence goes on from NC_137164.1 coordinate 3,153,801, forward strand.
ACAGCCTAGCTGGTATCAGATCTACTAAAACCATCAGTAAAAATGTAGTCGTCCATATAAAGCTGCCGCATTGGACGGCAAATGTCACTGAACCAGCCCCAGGATGCTCTGTCCCCCTGTGCGGGGCCATAAGCTGTGACCCCGCAGGTACACAGCGTCAGGCGTGGGATCCTGAGGGGCCATGCGGGCCACAGAGCTAGCTCGTTTTGCCCTCCGTGTGGCAACTCAGGTTGTTGACGTTTTTAAACCCCATCTTTTCTGGTGCTTCCAGTCTTTCCCGAAAGCACAGGTGACAGCACCATCATGCGTTGTCAGTACACGACATGAGTCAAAGTGAAACATCCCTCCTAGAAATACAACCAGATGAAGACGCCCTTGAAAACTGCACTTTGAAAATGAACACAGACCGGTCCAGAGCAGAGACATCCAAAGTCGCCTTACATATGTGATGGACCCCTAGGCCTGGAGAACTCGAGTACAGCCAGACAAGGACCTCAGCTAACATGAACAATAAGGAACCAGCCAAAGCGTTTTGGCCAGCAAGGCAAACGTGGCAAGAATGCAAACCTGGGGGCAGGTGCACGTGTACGTGGAGGGGGACGCGTGTCTCAGTGACAGTAACCAACACCTGTGCAGGTGACAACTAATTATCACTCTAAGCACTTTTTCTGTGTCAGCTGAATCTTCCCAACAACTCCAGGAGGTGGTTCTGTCTTTAACCGTGTCCATTCGACAGAAGGGTAAACTGAGGATTGGTGGATGCAGGCGGCAGAGTCAGGAGGCCGGGCCCTTGACCACGGCCCCGCCCAGCCTCTCAGCCCCTCCCTCCCGCCCACAGGCTCACAGAGCCATCCTTCCAGTTCAGAACCAGTTCTAAACCACCTCGGTCAGCGTCAGGCAGGAGGGTGTGTAACCAGGTGGCTGGTGTCCTCCTCCGTCCTGTATGCTTGGCCAGCCTGAGGCCACACCTGAGATGGAGGGCAGTGTCTCCGAGCCGACAGATCAGGTTTCCAGCAACTGCGACGCTAGAATTTGCATCACTTGTTCTCCACCCGGACCGCTGGGGGAGCTTTTGAAAACTACCAATTCAATCAGAGTCTCTGGCCAAGGAAGCTTCTAGAGAAGCTTTAAACAGGACTAACCAGTCTAACGATGGCCGGTCACGTGAATGATACCTTTGCAGACTATCCAGCCTTGGCCAAGCCAACACAGACCAAGAGAACTACATCCGAACAACTCAGAGAATCACGGAAAATAATAAACGTTTAGCGTTGTAAAATCAATCAATCCGTCAATCAATCAGACTCTCTGAGAAACCCAAGCACTGGCATTTCTTAAAGCTCCCCGCGTGGTTCTGCAGGGATCCGGGGCTCGGGAACGTGGGCCAGCCTGAGGTTACAGGGGGCCCAGCAGCTGCTGGCCAGGGTCCTCCAGAGACGCAGAAACAACAGACGACAGATAGGGATCTATTACAAGGGACTGGTCCGCACGATCACGGAGGCTGACAAGTCCACGAGCTGCAGCGTGAGTCTGGAGGCTGGAGACCCAGGAGGCCTGAAGGTCTCGTTCTAGTCCGAGTCCGAAGGCGAGAGCAGACCGCTGTCCAGCTGGAGGACAGGCAGGCAGAGGGGACAAATTCTCCTCGCTCTGCCTTGCTGTCTATTCAGGCCTTGGCGGACTGGATGAGGCCGCCACGTCGGGAAGGATCGTCTGCGTTACTGAGTCCACCAACTCAAACGTTCATCTCATCCAGGAACGCCCTCCCGGAAACACCCAGAAAAGTGTTTCACCAAGTACCTGGGCACCTCGTGGCCCAGACTAGTGGACACATAGAGTTCACCACCGCACAGCCCTGCCCGCACGGTGTCTTCCCTCCCTGGGTCTCAAATGTCTGCACATACAACCCTAAAGGGCTACATCATCAGTTCCGCTTCTAGGGCAGTGTCAGTCAAGACGAATGGTCTCCGTGCCTTTCCAATGACACATCCCAATAAGCAAAGAGTGTTAAAACTCTGAACATCCCTATACACATTTATTTATTAATTTATAAATAGTATTAAGGTTCTATCAGATGTGGAGATATATACATACATTCTGACACACATACATGTGCGCATACGTGTACATATATGTATGTTTATGTATACGTGTGTACACACACACACACACACACACACACACTCTCATACCGTCTACCCACCCCAAGAGGAGTACCCACCACTCCCGCTCTGGAGGTGACAGGTATAGACGCTGCAAAGTCTCTTTGATGTCAGGCTTCTGTATGTTCGCTCTCTTCAGCTAGACTTACCACTGACCTTAAGCTTCTCTGTGGTACCAGCATGATGCTGGGTGCGCGGAGCACGTCGGTGACACGGTACTGAGAAGTCACCGAGGGCAGGCAGGTGACATGGACATCCCCATCACTAAAGGGGCCATCTCACCCTCGCCCCCTGTGGACGCTGTTGGAAGCACGTTGGTGCTTGCACTGAGACCTCTAGCTGTCACCGGCCTCGCTGGACGTGCTCCCAGGACCCTGCGGGCAGCGTGGCTGTGACCCCGAGGCCCAGCTGGTGCGGCCTGCACTCCAGAGTCCCACGTGCCAAGAGGCCACGGAATCTGGGGCTGCAGGGCCCCTCCCCAGGCCTGCGAGGGGAGCTAGCAATCTGGTCACTTGGGATTCTTTTTCTTAAAGAGCTTCCTCCTAACCGTATTCTGTTCAGGCCTCATCATATCCGAAACCACCCCCTGCCAACACCCTGCCCTGGTCCGTGGGTGGGTGTGAAAGCCTGCTATCTTTCGGTTATTTTTTCAGTACATCTCACGTTATGTATTGTCTTGTGTTTACGCATCCACCTTTTGAAAGATGAATAAGTCCTTTAAACACAGTGAGAGTAGATAAACTTTCTTCTGAATATAAAGCCCCCTACAGCTCCTGCCTCCTAAAGTCTGTCCCCTTAACAAAACTATTGTCACTGAGCCAGTATTTGGCCAATGGTGTTGAAAAGCAGGTTTCACTATTCTTAGACAAAATTCCCGTTTCACGGCACGGTTCCAAAAGCTTCCCACAGGCTGTGGTAAGGATGCCAAAGGAAAGCAAATTTTTCAGCAACAGCCAATATAGAGAAGAGGGAGGAAAAAACTCAACAGCCCACCTGAGACATGAACAAAAGACATGAAGATAGTCCCAGTGAAAGACAACACAATGGCCCTGAAACACTCAGCGTTCACTCCAGAGAAATGTCAATTGCAACTGCGCTGAGACAGCGTTTTCCACCATGAGGTGAGCAAAGGAGTTTGGCGACACTGTGTTAGTGAGGGGTCGGGAAGCAGGCAGTCTCTAGGGGGGTGCAAATGGGGACAAGGTCCATGGAGGACAAGTTGGCAAGAGCCCAAAATTTGTGGTGCCCATAACATTTCGTTTTAGCCAATCCATTTCAAGAAATTTGTTTACTAGATACACGCATGTGTCAAAGAGTGTAGGTTCACTGTTATTCACTGAAACATGGAAATAACCTGCTGCTCATCACTAGGGAACCGGTTTATATAATATGCTACAACCATAGAACAGAATACTACACAGCCATCAAAAAGAATGAAAAAGGGTGGAAACAACACAAATGTCCATTGACAGATGAATGGATAAACCCAGTGCGGTATACGCATACAATGGTATTCAGCCATTAAAAGGAGATGAAATCCTGATATATGCTATAACATGGATAAACCTCGAGGATATTATGCTAAGTGAAATAAGCCAGACACAGAAGGATAACATTTATATGATCCTACTCATTCTGAGATAGTTAAAATAGTCAAATTCTTAGAGAGAGAAAGTAGAATGGTAGTTACTGGGGGCTGGGGGTGGAGGGAGTTATTGTTTAATGGGTACAGAGTTTCAGCTGGGATGATGAAAAAGTTCTAGAAATAAATGGTGGTATGGTCGCACAACAATGCGAATATATGTCACGCCACAGGACCGTACACTTAAAAACGGAAAATTTCATGTTATGTCTGTTTCACCACAATAGAAATAAAAGAATGAAGAAGCGTTTTATGTACCGATATGAGATATATCATGAATACATCATATATCATAATATGTCAAATATACCATAATATATCATCTCTGAAATATATCATTAAGTAAAAATAAAGGATCCAATATACTATGTCAATACTTGTGTAAAAAATAGAGGGGGATAGAAGAAAACATATTTCCTTATAAAAGCGCAGACCTTCTCTGAAGCATACGGAAAAACTGGTAATACCAGCCCCTCCCAGAGGGGCAGCTGGGTGACCTGGAAGGGTCAGTGGGGTGAAAGGCTGGAGGAGAGAGGAGATTACTTTTCAGCAGATGCTGTTTCATAACCCTCTCATTTTATAGCATGTAAATAAATTATATATTTTTAAAAATAATTAAAAATTTTAAATGAATATAATTTAAAAAATTTTTAATAGAGTTTTTCTTGCTTTCCTAAAAGCTGTCATTTTTCCCACTATGAAAATCCATGTTTTAAATGATCCGTTTATTAAAAACAGATTTTTAGTAAACTAGTGGGATATATCTTTACGTTCAATTAGCAATTAAACTATCAGGAACACTAAATTTTTAATATAAAACGACTTGAATAAAAATATTAACAAAAGATGTTGTTTTCTATCACGTGTCTAATTCATACATTGCTTTCAGCCCAACTACTTGGGCTAAGTCTTTCTCGCCCCTCATCATCTGTCCTCATATATCAGATACCAATGGAAATTCCAGAAGCACATTTTCCAAAGAAATAATCAAGGATGAACTATTTGAAAGTGAAGGCCCCGCCCTCCTTCCGGTCCACGCTGGCATCCCCTGGTCCCACTGTGGCTCCACTGGTGCCCATGACCCTGCTGGCTGGCATCTTCCCTCCAGCAGCCGTGGATGCCCACTTTACTAAGCCCGTCACTCCACAACTAAAACAAAGTGCCGCTGACTAGATTACGGCAGATATCATACTCATAAAATCCTGATAATACTATCTCTTGTTGCCTTTAGAAGAGGCTACTGACTCCTAAACTTCTGATTAGAGTTCCACTAAAAAGTATAGTTTTTACAAGAAACTCTATCATCGGTCGACATTCTTTGAAAATTCTTTCACTTTTCTCATTTTTTAACAGGAAAAAAAAGTCTTAGGTCATTTTCTGAAGGAATTTTCCCTTCTTTTCCTTTTCTTTTTTAAAAAACAGGTTCTCACTGCTGATGGCATTTTGACTTTTCTTAATTATTATCCTCATATCTTATAGCTTGCAGTGTAGCTTGGAAGATTGGCCGATGTGAAATTAAAATTTGTACAGCTGTTATTTACTGCAGGGGGAAAAACTGTTTATACTTTAGATCATCAAAATACCAAGATTTCCAAGTCCAGAGTTTTTACCTCCCAATTTCTCAACACTTAATTGCATAACCAAATTCTTACTGGTCAAATCGTGTCTTTTAGGGGGAAAAATGCCTCATTCAGTGGCCGATTGCCTAAGTTGGCTGAAGACAAACATTGTTGGAAGAATGACTTGTTTGGGCAGATTCCCAGAGCTAATAGTGATTAATATAATATTTAATGTTAGAAGTGCTTAAACTTTACTCCAGAGAATATATTCCCACAATCAGGGGAACCGCTGATTTTCACATTATTCCAGCTGTCTTTCATCCCACAGAAAACATGGGTGGGTATCTTAGAGATAATGTGGTTCCTCATTTTCAAGTGACATACATATTCAACAGCTAGACAGTAAAAATTCTTCTTTTCTTTTTTTTTTTCTGAGGTTGGACACCAGCTTTGCCACTTATTCAGTGTGTCCTCTGACAGGTGACGTAACTTCTCCATGTCTCACTTTACTAACTTCCAACATAAAAGCAACAACAGCTCCAAATACCGTAAATACATCAATGTCCGGTTCACAGCACTCATTCATGTTATTTCCCTTTCTTTAAAAAAAACAATCAATGACATGTTTTTATGCTAAGAATTAAGTGTATCCCACTACAGTTCTCAAAACTGTAACCAACAGAGTCAGAAATTTTGTTAGTTGCTCCACTCCTTAGCTTGTGAAACACTATCAAATGCTTCTACCCGGTTGTAACACAGGTGAGACGGAATTAGTTATCTCTGATGGGAAAGTAAGCAAAGTACCGAGCTAGAATTCCTTTTAATGATCTCTCTGATCCAGAGAAAAGAAATAAAGGTCCATCGCCTGGATTCTGGACAGAAATGTTTTCAAAGGGAAAACTCTATATATATCTCATGCTGATGGTATGGGTACACTCAGCTTATAAACCAAAACATGCTTATTTAACTACAGATCATAATATGCATTTCAGATCGTAATATGCATTTTTCCTAAGATTTGCCTAATTGGAAGCTTCTGAGAAATGTTAGTGTGGATTTCTCTTTTTCCTTTCAAAATAAATAAATAAATATATAATTAGAAAGGAAAAATGTTTCTAAAACACCATATTTACTACCTAAATAAATAGAGACACTACAAGGAAATCTGATATATAAGATCCCAAGATGATAAATTCTATAAACTAAGAGATCTATTTTCACTAGCCAGATTCAGTGTAGGTTCCATTTAGTTTGATCCCCTTGTTCATTTAAAGTATAAATCCAAAATACCCAAATTCCAAACTTTTCAAAATTCCCTGCTCCGTGTAAAGTGACCAAGAATTGTCCTTCACTTTGTATATGCTGCAATTCACTGCACAAGGAGATCCTTCCATGTTTCCAATCAAAGGAAATTACAGGCATTTGATCTGGGGATGCATCCTGGGAGGCTCTCCTTGAGATGTGACGTAATAACAATAAAAACAGCTTAGCTGGCCTGATGGTTTCTCAAGGCTGAGATCTCACAGCCAGGACATGGAAGCCAAGAGCATGTGGAGACAATTTTATTTTTACAAAGGCATGAAACAAAACAATCAGTTAAGGAAAACTGAGAAATTCTCACCTCTAAACCTTTTCCTGGAGAGACGTTCCCAACCTTGTGTACAGACACCGGGAGGAAACAGCATCGCTGACTATGACAGACTCATGGGGACACCAGGAGACTCATGAATAAAAGGCAAAGGGATGGATACCTGACCGGCATTTGGGATTCTTAGAGGTGACACATCCCATTTTAGGCTGCCTTTCAGAAAGAGCAGAATTCCAGAACACAACAGGACCTCAGAAATCATCTAATCAAGTCCCTCCTCTTACAGATAACAACTCTCGGGGAATTTCGCTTTTTGCTAAAATCTGTGAATTTGTATCAGAGATGATATTTGTACCCAGGTCTCCACACCTTCCTCTAACGCTCATTCCTCTATGCCTTGGCGGTCCAGATAAAATTCCCGGTTGCTCTGATCTTCATTTCACAAAGGCTTGCTGCTCAAACATACATTTCACTTGCTTCAAGTTCAGCATATATTTTCCTTACAAATAGGATATACAGAACTGGTCCCTGGGCCAGCCCCCAATACCTAACACAAGCACAAGAAGCAGTGGTGTGCTAAAAATCACCTGCACACCTAACCCCCTACAGCAGAATTGACTGCCAGCTCCACGTGCCAGGACCAATGGAATCAGAGACTCTGTTCTCCCTGCAGCGGACTCTGCAGCTCCAAATCACTGCTGCTCATCATGGGGGAGGAGGGTCTGGGCCCCAGTGGGTGAGGAGTACAGAGCTCAGAAGTGGGGAGCACAGAGCTTCCAGGGGTATAACCCCACCGGACATGTCTGTATCCCAGAGCTGGCTTCCTAGCCGCCATGTTTATTTTCTTCCCGTGGTCTCAGGGTAAGGACCAGTTGCAGGTGCCCTATCCTATCACCATCTAGGGTTTGGACCGCTTTTTTTCTCCTCTCTGCCCTGCTGTGGCCATGCACACAGTCTCCTGTTCTTATGTTGCCTACATATCATTCTGTCCTTGAAATGAATACTCAGGCAGTCTTTTTATGGCCTTCCAAGGATTTATGAACTCTATCCATGATGAGACAGTAGAAATGGCTCTCTCTTCTGCTCCTTCAGCCCAGTCCCTCCTTTATTTCCATCAAATCCTGAGGGAGCTCCCAGGAGTATAAAGGCTTCGAATCCTGTGGCCAGATTCACCCTGGTTTAAACTCATCTGAGATAGGATTTCTTGAGCAGCCTCACTGGAAAAGCAGGAAAGGGCCAGGTTAAGGGGCTGGGGTGACGGGAACTTGAAGGAGATCCGCATCTGAGAAGCCACAGTGAGGAAAGAGGATGCATCGCACCCCAATGTTCATAGCAGCACTATTGACAACAGTCAAGACACGGAAGCAACTGAAACGTCCATCAGCAGAGGAATGGGTAAGGAAGATGTGATACAATACACAATGGAATACTACTCAGCCGTAAAAAGAATGAAATAATGCCATTTGCAGCTACATGGATGGGCCTAGAGATTATCAGACTAAGTGAAGGAAGTCAGACAAAGACAGATACCATACCATACCACTTATATGTGGAATCTAAAAAAATGATACAAATGAACTTGTTTACAAAACAGAAACAGACTCACAGACATAGAAAACAAACTTACAGTTACCAAAGGGGAAACATGGAGGGGAGGGATAAATTAGGAGTTTGGGGTTAACACATACACACTACTATATATAAAACAGATAATCAACAAGGACCTACTGTATAGCACAGGGAACTCTACCTATATGGGAAAAGAACCTGAAAGATATATATATCTCTTAATCACTTTGCTGTACACCTGAAACTAACACAACATTATAACTCAACTAGACTCCAATATAAAATAAAAATTTTTTAAACATAAAGAAAATAAAGAAAAAGAAAAGAGGATGCAATTCTCTGGCTGCCGAGCCCACCTCGAGCAGCTGTTCGTAGTGTCTGGAGCACACCTGCCAGCGTGTACATGACACAGCCCTGAATTGTGCTTTCTTATTTTCACATCTGTTTACCCTGAACTAGAGTATCAGCTGCTTGAGGAGAAAGTCCATGACATGTCTTCTCATGCCCTGCAGCCTGAGAAGATCGTGAATGACTGATAAATGCTCCCTGAAAGCCTGGGAACTTCCAGGCCACTTCAAGGTCATGACCCTCTCCAGTAGTGTAGAGGAAGGAAGGGGACTTCACTGGGCCAAAACCTGGGGCAGTCACGAACAGCCATGAACAGCAGCTCCTCCTCACTCTTCGTACATCCGTGTTGCCTTCTTTTCTCCTAAGTTGAGGGGAGTGCCTCTGAGGGGAGAGCTTAATTAAAGGTGTTCTAGAAGCAGCCGTTGAACAGACCAACCCACCTCCTGGACCTGTGCCGGCCGATATGCACAACCGACCAGGGAGACAAGTGTCTGGCTCGAATCAGAAGGGGAAACGTACAGTTCTGCCCTTCAGGAACTTGCACTAACTTTCAAGGCTGACTTTTCAAACTTCAGGCACCAGCACCCAGCGCCTCACTGATTAAGCACGCGCTGCTCTGAGGAGGACACATTCCTTTTGGGCTGGGATAATGATAGCTGCCTCACACATGAACCTGTTCCTGAAAGCATCCATTGTGGAAAGCTACTGGATCTAGCCAGGACATGGAAGCAACCTAAGCGCCCCTCGACAGGTGACTGGATAAAGAAGATGTGGCACATATATACAATGGAATATTACTCAGCCATAAAAAGAAACAAAACTGAGTTATTTGCAGTGAGGTGGATGGACCTAGAGTCTGTCAAACAGAGTGAAGTAAGTCAGAAAGAGAAAAACAAATACCATATGCTAACACATATATACAGAATCTAAAAAAAAAAAAAGGTTCTGAAGAACCTAGGGGCAGGACAGGAATAAAGACTCAGACATAGAGAATGGACTTGAGGACACGGGGAGGGGGAAGGGTAAGCTGGGACGAAGTGAGAGAGTGGCATGGACATATATACACTACCAAATGTAAAATAGATAGCTAGTGGGAAGCAGCTGCATAGCACAGGGAGATCAGCTCGGTGCTTTGTGACCGCCTAGAGGGGTGGGATAGGGAGGGTGGGAGGGAGACACAAGAGGGAGGAGAATATGGGGATGTGTGGATATGTATAGCTGATTCACTGTGTTATAAAGCAGAAACTAACACACCATTGTAAGATGTTAAAAAAAAAAAGAAAGCTGCTGGATCCCATCCAAAGAGCACATTTTGAAAGCTTTTGGTATTCCTGGAAAAAGCTTCCCCAAGTGTACGGGATACACATTCTTCCGTAAGGATATTTCAGAATAGAGTCCAGGGCCTCACGATTAGAAGTAAATAGGACAGCCCTCAAAAGTCACAACTCAAGCGAGTGCGGTGAAGACAGAAAAAGCAACCCACAACTCAGGATGGTGAGGGGCGGCTTCCCTGGGACTGTGGTAGAAACAGATTCGTCACAATGGACAGAGTTTCCATTCAACTTACCAAAAAGAGCCAAGAAATGACATATGAAGACTCTTTTAGCAAATGACAAGCTATTCCATGCAAAAAAGTGGACACCCACGCTCTACCATATGAAGTAATGAAGGAAATCGAGGAAACAAACAAAAGTCCTTTGAGACCCTGATGTTCGGTGAATACTGAAACCTTTATTGCAGGAAACTCTGGAACCTTCTCGGGCTACCTTGAAACCTAGGCTGGATTCCTGCCTTCACAAAGCAGGTTCTGTGGAGTCCAGACAAGGGCCAGGCACTGCCTACAAGACCTGCAGGCTTCCCTTGGTCCCTGATATCCTATGACCACAGCATTTTCATAATTTGAGTCTTTGCAATACATTCCAATTATAACCTTGTAAGTTGTCCAGTGCCTCAGAGAAAACCTTCAAATTCTTCTGGCTACCTTCCACGGTCTGAAACACGATGCTGAGCATACTTTGTTAGAAATAAGCATGGAGAATGCCATTCAGATGGAAGGGTGCCCTAGCTTTTATCTTCGTGGCTCTGAGGGCTGCAAAATCTACGCTGCCCTGTCCTTGCAGTATTGTGATTTCATTTTCAGTGCATTTATCACGCTTCCCAGGCAGCGCACGTGACTCAAATCACTCCACGGCGCTAAAAAAGGCAGAGAGACAGGTCATACCTAGCTGGAAACGGAGGTCATCGCCAGCTTTGTCTGCCCCCGTCAAAATGTGACAAGGTTGGAAGCTGGCCCTGCAGAGGTGAGAGTGAAAATGAAGTATAAAGCAAGCTAAATACAGAAGAGTTCAGCTCTGAATCTCTTTGTTTTCTTTATACGTCCGGTGGAATATACTGTTGTAAAAGACTGCCACAACTCACCCAAACGTTGATCGGTGCCAGGAGAGAAAACTAATGGGAACCGTAAAGCAATTGCAATGTCTTGTCTTCTGGGTCATGGACCAAGTTCACTTTCCTTAGTCTCTATTATGGGCTGAAATGAGTTCCCTCAAAATTCATCTGCTGGAGTCCTAACCCCCAGGACCTCCCAACGTAACTGTATTTGGCGGCTGGGGCCTTTAAAGAGGCAATTATGGTAAAATGAGGTCAGATGGGTGGGCCCTAATCCAATATGACAGGTGTCATAACAAGAAGAGATTAGGACAGAGACACACACAGAGGGAGGACCAAATGAGGGTACCGCAAAGAGGGGGCATCAGCCAGCCTAGGAGAGAGTTCTCTGAAGAAACCCACCCTGCTGACTTCCAGCCTCCAGAGCTGTGACACAGTAAAGGCCTGTGGTTTAAGCCTGCCAGTCTGGGATACTTTGTTACAGAAGCCCTAGTAGACTAGCACACCCCTCCCCCGGGTCTCCCCACTACCAATTTTGAACACTGGCTCCCCCTTCTTTCTGCCCCGCTTCTTTCTTTACTTGTCTTTTAAAAGAGGTTCCCTCGCCTTCTTCCCAGACAGAGGGGGAGCCTGGGGGAGGTGAGAGGGAGAGAAGGCATTTTGCACCCTGACTCCCCGAGTCTGTCAAGAGGCTCAGGCCCCCAGAGCTCACAGGCGTGTCTCTTGACTTTGCAAGGGTATCACTTGACTTCATCAGAAGATGTGACTCTCCCTTGCTGGGTGACTCTGACCAAGTCGCTCAACTTCTCTGAGCTTCTGTTTTCTCATACATTAAAAAAAAAACTGGTGTTGTGAATCCCTTTGAAGGGGTTCAGAACGAACCTCCCCAAAATGTGCCACTTTGGCTCGTGGATTGTTTTGAGCTAAAGAGAATCAGGGCCCAAGAGACCCAGGAGGGGCTTTTTACCTCCCCCTCAGTTTCCTGAAGGAATTGAGACTGGGGCCAGACTCAGAGAGAGAGAGCTATTACCAGAGATCCCTTTTATCTGAATGACCTATCTATATGGCAGGGCAACCATCAACTCACCAGACATCTGTCTTCTTACTGTCCTGTGCATCACCCTCCTCCCCTTGGAAGCCTCAGGCCCCCGTCCCATTCCTCAGCTCAGGATAGTATAGAAGCCTCAGCTGCCCGACATGCCCTTGGGTCTCATATCTTTGGGACCACCCCTACGTACATAACTAATTTGTTTTTCTCCTGTTAATGTGTCTTATGTCAATTAAATTATTAGACCAGCCAAAAAACCCAGAGGGTAGAGGAAAAAGATTTCCTCCCCTATGCTTTCAGGGTTGTTGTGAGGTTCAATTAAGATAACACACTGGGGCTTCCCTGGTGGCGCAGTGGTTGAGAGTCAGCCTGCTGATGCAGGGGACGCGGGTTCGTGCCCCGGTCCGGGAGGATCCCACATGCAGCGGAGCGGCTAGGTGCGTGAGCCATGGCCGCTGAGCCTGCGCGTCCGGAGCCTGTGCTCCACAACGGGAGAGGCCACAACAGTGAGAGGCCCGTGTACCGCAAAAAAAAAAAAAAAAAAGATAACACACTGGAAAATACTTAAATACTAGTCACCGTAAGTCTTGTTAATTCTTTTCTTACCTTCTGTGATCATCTATGGATAATTAATTGCGGTAAAAATTTCTATCTGCAAAACAGGTACTACCTGGAATTTTATAGTGAGGTATCACGGAAAAAAAATAATCAACAGAGTTCCCCGGGTGGCGCAGTGGTTGAGAGTCCGCCTGCCGATGCAGGGGACGCGGGTTCGTGCCCCAGTCCGGGAACATCCCACGTGCCGCGGAGCGGCTGGGCCCGTGAGCCATGGCCGCTGAGCCTGCGCGTCCGGAGCCTGTGCTCCGCAACGGGAGAGGCCACAGCAGTGAGAGGCCGCGTACCGCAAAAACAAAAAACAAACAAACAAACAAAAAATCAACAAATAATTTGAACTTCTGTGACTCTGAATATTATATATTTTAAAGGGTTATTTCTTCTACTCTATATTTTGTTGGCCTGATAAAGTTTTTTTTTTGTTTCTCCTGCCAGTTAAGATTTATGAAGAGTGTTGTAGCTGATGTTAAGAGAAAGATTCTAAAGACACGAAAGATCTGGTTCCTGCCTTCATCGATCCTGCAATCTATTCAGGAAAATAACATTTTAACTGGAAAAACACTTATGAAATTAGTTCAACGTGGTTTTCAGGGCTGTGACGGGGTGTGTGGAGCCAAATCTCACTGCAGGTCAAGCCAGGTACATACTTGAACTTTTTTTTTTTTTTTGCGGTACGCGGGCCTCTCACTGCTGTGGCTTCTCCCGTTGCGGAGCACAGGCTCCGGACGCGCAGGCTCAGCGGCCATGGCTCACAGGCCCAGCCGCTCCGCGGCACGTAGGATCTTCCCGGACCGGGGCACGAACCCGCGTCCCCTGCATCGGCAGGCGGACTCTCAACCATTGCGCCACCAGGGAAGCCCCATACCTGAACTTTTTAGGACAACTTTCCACACAGCAATTTCCAATTATCACCTGTCTAAAGACAATGCCAGAAGAAGCTAACCAATCTGATTGAAGACATCTAAAATCAGGAAAGGTAATAAAAACCTGAATGCTAACGAAGTAATGTATTTTGCTTTAAAGAAATCTAATTGTGTAACAATTTGTACAACAGAATCCTTTAATACACAAGTACCGGGACTTCCCTGGTGGCACAGTGGTTAAGAATCCACCTGCCAACGCAGGGGACATGGCTTCGAGTCCTGGTCCGGGAAGATCCCACATGCCTTGGAGCAACTAAGCCCGTGAGCTACAACTACCGAGTCCGCGTGCTGCAACTACTGAAGCCCATATGCCTAGAGCCCGTGCTCCGCAACAAGAGAAGCCACCGCAATGAGAAGCCTGCACACCGCAACGAAGAGTAGCCGCCGCTCGCCGCAACTAGAGAAAGCCCACGTGCAGCAACAAAGACCCAATGCAGCCAAAAATAAATAAATAAGTAAATTAAAAAAAAAATACACAAGTACCTCCAATATTCTTAAAACACGATTTGAATAACCAAATCTTAATTCTCTCATTAACTACTTGGGAACCCCTGAAAACAAGATTACTGACGATAGCAACATTTCAGTAGGAAAACCATACATTCTTGAGAAATGCAATTCATATCTGACTTTTGAAATACCTGACTTTAAAAACAGCTCAACCAAAAAAGAAACTGCATAGTTGGTTTTTTTTTTTTTTTGGTGGAAATTCACAAAATTCAAAATATGGTAATTTCGTTAGTAGGGACATAGAGTCAAATGGCTCAATGCTTCAGAAGCCATATGTCTTAGGAGCCATATTTGAATTTGGATCCTGACTTGACCACTTACTGACTGTAAGTCCTGGGCCATATTACTGTACTTTTATGAGTGTCATTTTCCTCATATTTTAAATGGCTACCTTTGCCTTGAAAGGGCAAGAATAATCAGTGCACCTCTCCTGGCCAGTAGCAGCGGTCATCCTGGGTGGAATTTCTAGATGAGAAAGTATCATAGTGGATTCTGATGACTTCCCAGCCTTTACCTCTCCCTAAACGGTGAATTTTTCTGACGCAACTTTGTGTGTCCCTCCCACCACTTACTTCTCTTCTCTGGAGTCTAGCAAGGTACACAGCACGTATCAGAACCTCAATCCATGTCTGATGAATGAATACACAAATAAATAAATAATACGTAGATAATTTTAAAATGGAGGAAGAGGAAGAAATAAACTAGTGCGTGGAACACATCTTAAGTCCTGGTAACAGACCTGTGTCTTTGGCAATTTAAATCTGGAGAAAGAGATGAAAAACACCAAAAGATACTTTTAGCTATAGGAGGATAAAAGGAAAAAAGAGTAGGGGGAAGTACTACGGTCGCTGTCAGTCACTGCTCTGGAAAAGGTCATGCAAAGTCCTTGTCAACTTTATTCTGTAGTGTAGAGCTAAAACAACCTTTAAAATAAGAAGCCAAAATTATCAGGCACATTTACATGCAAGAAAATACCCAGTGAAATAAAATGAAATTAATTCTCTCACATGCATTGTGAGAGTCGTGTCTTTCTAAGACATTTTAAGATGCGACAGTGAATTTTTAATAGTGCTGTCTGTTGCATGCGCTTTTCTTTAGCAAAGATTTTGGTTAATATGTCGGAAAGGCCAAAGGTCAATTCGTTTTCATGGATCCAAACCACGTACTCTATTTTAGTTTTTAAACATGATAATAATTAAGGAATATCCTTGAAAACGAGGAAACAGTACACGTTTTTGTTGTTGCTTTAGAAAGGAATATCTTCCTACTTTTTCACGTCTTCCATCAGACCACAATCCGAGTATTTTCAAAAGAGTATTATGGCATTGAGTAGGCGGTAGCCGAGAAGGCTGATTCCTTAACCAAAGGCCAGCGCTGCCAATAGGCTTAAGTTAAAGAAACCCCAGACTTGGTGGCTGGTCCTCGGAGAATCTCCCGGGGACACCGCGAGCCCCTCCCCGCGCCCTTCCGTCGCCAGGCAACCCGGGCACGCCGCGGCTCGGCCCCGCCCCCGCTGCCATGGCGACGCATGCTACGGCTAGGCCCCGCCCCCGCTGCCATGGCGACGCGGGCCGCCGGCGGGTGCTCGCGCCTCCCGGGCGCAGCGTGGCGCTTGCGCTGCACCTGTTGGGGCCGCGGCAACTTCTCAAACCTTCAGCTCACCCAGCGCTCCGCTCCCCTTCGCCTCCTCTCACCCTCGCTTCAGAAAGCGTGCCACGGACGCAGAAGTTCAGCCACCTGCTGCTGGGTGGTCCCCTCCCCAAAAGTGAGGGAGGGGTGACCAGCGGCACAGAAAACCCGCCTACCTTTCTCAGCATTCCTGCACGTTAGCGGGGCTCTCTTGAGGGACTGCCTACCCCGCGCCGAGCTCCGGTGGGCAGGAAGTCACGGGGAAGCAGGCGGGGAACTCGGCCCCGGCGGGCGCCGCCGCGAGGGCCCCTGCGCCCCCCTCATTTGCAGGGCAAAAGGCGGGACCTTCGGGCCCCTCGGGCCGGAGACGGTGAACCCGTCCGGTTGCTACCTTCCCGGCCGGAGTTCAGACTGGCTCTGAAGAGCTGTTCAGACTCCACGTTTCCCGGGCGACGAACATCCAGCAGCTCCTCTGCAGCGGCGCGCGCCTCCGCGCCCCGGGGCTGTGCTATTGTTCGCCGGCCGGTGCAGGGCGTGGTAGAGGCTGGGAGCGGCCCGGAGCCGTTTCAGGCAGACAGGGTGAATTTTTGCAGGGTTTTCCTCTCCGGCTTCCTCCCAGCCCCTTACTGTTGCATATTCATAAGAAGGCGGGGCCGCTTGCCGTCTCTTTTGAATCCTCGGGGTTGAGGAAGCCGAGGCGAAGAAGAGGGGACGGTTCGATTTGGAAACAAACACTAAGAGGAGGACAGGGTGGGGAGGAAGTGGTAACATAAATAAGCAAACATAGGAGTCCTGTTTCACAGTTTCTTTCCCCACCTTCAGGCTTCGAGGGCGCGCGCACACACACACACACACACACACACACACACGACCTTCCTCCATTCCTGAAGTGAGCAAAGGAAACTTCAAGGAAGACCTCACTAAATCCCTTGGCCCTAATTATAGTAGTAGACTAATTGGAGAACTTGGGGGGAGGCAAGGATTTTTAACAGATGATTTGACGTATGTGCTCCTCATGGCTGTTAAAACTTATATATGCAGACCTTACTAATTACAGTGATTTTATTAAATTTCATCATAATTGATTGTCTGCTTTTAATGTGGTGCAGCCCTCCACCATGCTCAAAAAAAAAGATTTTCTGATTTATAAACAATTACGTTGCTAATGGGAACCCATTTTCAGAAAATAAAACTAGCACAAGGAAAAGGACAGGCTTAGGAAACTTCACATGAGGACAGGGACAGTCGGATTGAGAAGCGCTAAAAGCCATTGGTGGGGAGTTTTTCCCCCCGAGACATGACAAGTGGTCTTCCAGAATGGCTTCTCTTTCCTCCCTGAAATGTGCATCATAGGAATCATCACTAAATTACATCATGGACTTCAGATCCAGCTGCCCCTCACAGTACAGGTTGTTCCCTGAGGAGGTGACTTACAGGGATGCAAAATTCTTCTGCTTAACACTCGACCCCCAAATGACCTGCCATGATGCTTTCACCATAGAATCTACTCCTCTGTGTTAAAGTCCTATGGAAAAATCCCTGTTAAGATGTAAATTTGTTAACCCAAAAAGGTGGCCCATGCTCCTTTCCCCTCACTATTTACAGGTGCTTAGACTCTCGGACGTTAGAAATCCACTTCTGCAGGTTCTCACTGGTGCCCATCTACTAGTGGATGGTGGGTTCTGGGGAGATAAATGATAATGAAACAGCCCAGGGCACTGCCCTGGGGGCCAGCCTTCTAGTGCCAGACAGAATTCAAGCAAAGAAAAAATCAGGGAGTCATCATCGCTATAAAGTAAAAAAAAGCCATTTAGAAAGGCAGGTGCTGGAAGTCCAGAGGGTATAGAGGTGCCGTGACTTCCTGGATGGAACCAACTGAGACTAAGTCCAGGTGTTCTGTCAGGGTTTCAGGTCAATTCTGTGGTCACCAGCTGTGTAACCTTAGGTATACAGGTACCCTTCTGAGTTTGTTTCCTCTTCAACCAAACAAACAAAAGCCTAGGCTATGTTTTCAGTAGTTTTTAGTGGGCAGGGAAGGTTGCCACGCTGATGGCGTGCACACACAGGGGCAGAGGGTTTGTCCATGTGGCCGGATGGTCATGGCATGGATGCTGCGGTCCGACTGCTGGGCAAATCCTTCACCTCCAAGTCAGGTTGCCCCCATTGTAAACATGGGTAATAATACCCACCTCAGAGGTTGCTGAGAATAAATGAGGGGTACAAAAATAATAGGGCTATAGCTATTGTAATAAGTTCTCACCTTCCGGAGGGTGGCCCAGTGGCACATCCTTGGAAAGTGGTGGCTATCTGATTGTGAGAACTAACCTCGCTTTCTAACTTTGACCCTTATCTCTAGTCCTCTCCCTGCAGAGGGAAATAGGATGTGAGGGGACAGGCTAACGCCAACAGAGGCCCCCGCTGGCCCTCTACGTGCATTATCTCTTGGCCGCAGCCACCACTAACCACTGTACAGATTCAAAAGAGGATCTGAGAGGTCGATTTCCTCACCGACAACACACAGCACGGTTTTCCCTAGTGCTCTAGTCACTTCTGAAGACTTAATAAAATCACTGTGGGACATGGGACAAACAAGCACCCCTGCTCTAGTCTAATCTGATGCTCTGTACTCTGTGTGTGCGGTAAGTACTTGTTAACTGTCCCGTCGACCCGCCTTTCTCCTAATGTGGATTCCCGTAAACGACTTTGAAACACGTTTCCCCATCTTTTCTCAGGGCCCACTTGGACAGCGTCTGGTGAGAAACGTTGCTGGCACTGGCCATCAATCTGTCTGTGAAAGCGTGCAGACAGTGCTTCTGGATTTCAGATCGCCCTTCCCACAAAGGATGAGTTAGAGACCAAAGAGGCCACAGAGAGAGGGTGGGGAGGCCCAGTTGTGAGGAGCTGGCCGCCCTGAAACAGTTCCATGAATCACGAGCACTGGGATCCGGGAAAGACAGAAGTTAGTGTCACAACCGGAGATGCCAACTAGACCTCAAGGAAGTAGCCAAACACAAATGACGCCTGTCACTAGCATATGCGAACACAGTGAAATGTTCGTCCACTTGTCTGGAGATCCTGAATCTTGTCATGGACCCGATACTTTGCAGGATACTATCATCTATGAGATTTGGCTCAATTACCACTCTTGTTAATTCTTTTCTCAGCTTCTGTGATCATCTATGGTTAACTAATTTGGATAAACATTTCTTCTGCACTTGAAATACACAGAAATGCATTGTATCCCCTCCCTGGACTCCCAAGTTAATCCACAAGTAATGTTAGGCTAATTATGTGGGAAGATCCTTATCTAAGCCCTATGCAGACAGAAATACACAAGCTAGAATCTCCCCAAATTTCCAGATGTAATATTATTCCCATGAATTGCTCTAGTGCATTATTGGGACTTGAATTAAATGAGAGGAAATCAAAAGTGGGTAAGAAAGACTCATGTCGACTGCCCTAAATTATTCTCAGCATCAAACAATCATGTCACCTTGGCATCCTAAAGTCACTTTTTATCATTTTCATTGCGTACCCCGAGAAATAGGCACATAAACAAAACCGACAAGCTCTGACAGTGTTATTAACCACCAACGCCAAATTGGATCATTGTAGCACGGAATCCCCTTGTGGTTATGCTGCCCCGTACAAGCACCTGCTGCCCTCAGTGTACCAGGCAGACATGAAGGGGAGAGAAGAGAGATTGAAACTGAGGTTTCCTAGTAAACTCGCCCCAGAGTAAGCCCTTAAGAATTGTTAGTCAGATTTCTCTCAAAGCATTAATTGTGCACATGGCTCTGTTGCTATTGAAGACACAATAACAAACTCTTACTCTCCACTTTGACTTTTGTTCGCTGGTTCATTCAGCAACTGTTTATCCAGTAACTATGTTTGAGGAGGATGCCAGGCACCTGGGGAGTTTTTTCAAAGAAGCAGTTGTCCATAAGGACATAAAAATATAGTGAGGAGATAACATATATGTGTAAATCTAATTCCTGTAAATTAAATAGTTTCAGTGTGGCTTTAAAACACACGCTTTGCATTACAAGAAATTGTAACTGTGTGGTGATGAATGTTAACTAGACTTGGAATTATTTTGCAATATATACCTATATCAAATCATTATGTTGTACACCTGAAACTAATATAATGTTACATGTCGATTGTATCTCAATTAAAAACTATAAAGGGCAATTTCTGATCAAAAGAAGACACAATTTGAAGAATTCTGTAAAACACGGTTTTATAAAGCTAAGAATTCAATTGTAATATGAATAACGGCTTTTTCTTGATTTGTAAGTTGGAATTTGGGGATAAAATGCATTTGTAAGTTTGAGAGGAGGCTGAGGAATAGATTTCTTCCTGAAAGATCTCCTGGATGACCCAAGGGCGGAAAGGCATTGGAGACAGCGAGGGATTGGACAAGAGCACGGCAGAGGCAGGTGGGGAGATGGCCAGGGTGGGAATGGGGACCCCCAAGAGTGAGGAGAGGTGAGGGCACCAGATTCAAAGGGGCCTGTAATCAAGGCAGAGAGGTTCTGGCTAATACGATTCAGTGACCAGCATCCCCCAAGAGGGGCTGGTGGTGTGGTCGGTGGTCTTAGGTCAGAACTCCCATCTTGGCAGCAAAACAAGCACTGCTGTTGGTTGCACAGGAATTGATGTCACAGGGTTCAGCCCGGGCAAGGGAGGGTCAGGCAGGTTCAAGGAACTTGGGGAGAGAGTAAGTCAGAGGAGACGGTTGGGGACGGCCTCCAACTGACGCAGGCTGTTTGCCCTCGGCCACAAAGGAAGGTGGCAAGGCTCTTACCGAGCACCTTCAGCATACCCGGCACCATCACCTTTGTTCACCTCCCTGGATACACATATCCGAGTGACATGTATTATCTTTTCTGTTCCTAGCTTCCTTCAAATAATGCATCATCCATTAGCTTATTTAAACGCTTTCTGAACGGTGTCTAATTTTAGCCCGCGCATGTTCTTGGGAAGAACGAGTTACATCTACTTTACAGTCACCGTCTACACGGGCACTGTTTTTGGCTGACCTTGAGAGGATGTTAGCTTGCACCAGAGCACACCCTCAGTCAGCACTGTTGGCCCCCCATCCAGCCTTCATTCATTTGCTCAATACGCACTGATTCCGCACAAACCCTGTGCTAGGCTCTGGGCCCGGCGCAGCGGAAGCAAAGCAATGTGCTCCCACTCTCCAGGAATTCACAGACTGATGGCAGAGAGACTGGGAAACCGACCCTACCGCTGGAAGGCAGGTGTGAACATCTGAGCCGGTACCATGGGCGCAGCGAGGAGAAATGCCTCCCTAATCAAACACGAGCCCCTGCAGGAGCTCGCCTGTCCCTGCACCCCAGGTTTTTGGTTTCGATAGTCTGTCTTTTCGGTCTTCCCCTTTTCCATGTAAATAACCTTTATCTTTTTATCCGGCTCCTTTATGGAAGTCTCTTTAGACGCTTGACTTTTTAAATGTAAGGTTTATTATTTCTTTCTTGGCCTTGGACCTGAAATGGAAGAATCTTTCAATTGTGGACGCGTGACAAAAAAGTTCAGATTATGCCCTCAAGTTACTCCACTCTTCATGCCAACCTAACAAACGGTTTAGGGACATGCACTGCAGAACTGATCTTATTTTCTTTTGAAATCCACTTAAATTGTAAATGTTGAGAACCCAGCACTCTAGGTCTGCTGTCACGATCTGATCGTCTGCGTGTGTGTGTATGTGTCTGTCCGTCCATCTGTTTTTTCGGTTTGCTGAGGCTGAGGTCACTTAGATCCTTTCATAAATACTAAACCCCTCGCCCAGAACCTATAAGGCAAGGATGTCATCCCTGGCAGCTAAGTGATCCTAAAAGGACACAGGTATTTTCTTTTAAGAGATTTGAGTGGAGAGAAAACGTATCAGTGACAAGCCAGAGAGGAAAACCCCAGGGTCATCTCCAGCCGACTTGACATCGACTGATTTCACATTTGAAAAACGAATAACTGCTCTGAAGTTTGTGATTTCAGCTCACAGACGCTGAAGGCTCCTGGGCTGTCCTGACAGGAGAAAGCTCTGGAAGGCTTTCCCCACATGCTTTGACAGTTACCTTTAGACCCTTGCTCAGCGGGCGTGCTGCTGAAGAGGATTTTCCTGCTGGGCCCGTGGACACATCACCAGCTTCCTTTTGGAAACTGACACATCGCGTTAGAAGTCTGCTGTCACATCTTTCTATTTCATGAGCGCAGAAGGAGGCATGTTGAGTTAAGAAGTGTTTATGGCCTGAATAAAGACAAAGCAATGAAAATACAAAGTTGAATACATGGATTTATGCCATTTAACCAGCAATGTTAATGCTTTCGGTCCATTAAACTGTGCGTCTCTGGCCTCACACACTTGCTGGCTCTCCTCTGGACCTCTCCCCACAGAGCAGCCTGGCTCATCTCACTCCCTTCACGTCTCCTGGCCACTGACACCCTTTCAGGAAGGAGCCTCTGATTAGCCGGTGTAAACTAACAACACACACACACACACACACACACACACACACACACACACACACACACACGGGCAATAGGGAAGCCAAATCATATTTCTTTGAAGAACAAATTTGTACACGGGATGAACAAACTAATTGAATTTTTAAAAATACCACTTGTCTGTTATTTTTTTTTCTGTAAAATTCCTCTTAAGATAAGCCCCATTTGCACTTACATGGCCATAAAAATCGCAGGATAAAAAATACGCTAACCTGAACGACGTGAAAATACAAGATCACAAGACAGAAAAGACGTCTACATTTCCCTTAATGCCTTCAGTTAAACCCCTGTTAGTCCAGCTGCCTTGTTTTTCAGTCACTCATATGTCAATGTCTTATCCCTTTCTGCAGGTTTTTTGTTTTTTTTGTTTTCTTTTTTGTTTTGTTTTTTTTTGCAGTACGCGGGCCTCTCACTGTTGTGGCCTCTCCCGTTGCGGAGCACAGGCTCCAGACGCGCAGGCTCAGCGGCCATGGCTCACGGGCCCAGCCGCTCCGCGGCATGTGGGATCTTCCCGGACCGGGGCACGAACCCGTGTCCCCTGCATCGGCAGGCGGACTCTCAACCACTGCGCCACCAGGGAAGCCCTCCTTTCTCTTCTTTATCGCCCCAGGTTGCCTAACTTAAATGATGTCGTTTCTTTACTTATCAGAGCCCTTACTGATACAGAGCCCAATCGCAACAGCAACAAAAAAGGAAAAATACATCAAAATTAACAAACCGGAAATTGCAGGAATTATGTAAAGAACATTTCAAAATCTACAGAAGAAGACTTAAATGGAAAGACATCCATGTACTTGAACGGGAAGCCTCAACATCATAAAGACGTCAGTTCCTCCTTGGTTAATTTCTAAGTTAAATGCCAACAGGTACTTTTATTGTTGTGTTGCTATTACTGTTGTTGTTTCATTTTTTAATTAAACCAGTTTTACCATTCATGTTGGAAAACAAACAAACAAGAATCACTAGGGAAACTCTGAAAAAGAAGGGTAAATATTAAAACATAAAATCGTTATCACTATTTTTTTAAAAAAAGCCTATAGTACCAGGCTTCCGTGGTGGCGCAGTGGTTAAGAATCCGCCTGCCGAGGCAGGGGACACGGGTTCGAGCCCTGGTCCGGGAAGATCCCACATGCCGCGGAGCAACTAAGCCCGCGAGCCACAACTACTGAGCCTGAGTGCTGCAACTACTGAAGCCCGCACGCCTAGAGCCCGTGCCACGCAACAAGAGAAGCCACTGCAATGAGAAGCCTGCGCATCGCAACGAAGAGTAGCCCCTGCTCGCCGCAACTAGAGAAAGCCCGCGCGCGGCAACGAAGACCCAACGCAGACATAAATTAATTAATTAATTAATTAAATTAAAGAAACCTATCGTACTGACACGTCAATAGAGAGACCTATGTAATTAAACAAAAGCCCAGAAATATACACAAATACCTACGAAAAATTACAATAAACATTGCATCTCAAATCAGTGGGGAAAAGAACTATTTAATAAATGGTTTGGGGACAACAGGCAGCATTCTGGGAAACAAATGCAGCTGAACATTTTAACATATATCAGGAAAAAATCCAAATGAATCACAGATTTAAATGTAAAAATGGAGTCATAAAAGTATTAGAAATAAATGTGAGAGAATTTGCTATAACTGTGGAGTGGTAAGTCTTTCTAATTGTAACTTAAAACCCAGAAGTCATGACAAAAATTGTTTAATACTATATTACAAAAAAAAATTTTTTTTAACTAGAAGTAATGTTTAAAGAGGAAGTGGGAATAAAATAACATGTTCCCAGAGATCCATAAGAAAAAGACCAACAACCCAGTAGAAAAATGACCAGAAAAGCAGTTAGCAGGAAAATAAAAACAAGAGTTTTACACATGAGAAAATGCTCAACTTTTCTCATGATAAAAGAAATGCAAATTAAAACAATGCTGAGAAATTACTGTCCACTTATCAGGAAGGAAAACTTAGAAACATGATAAAGGATTCCTGGTGAGCCTGTGAACAGACAGGTTCCTCTATACAAGGCTCTTAGGAGTAAACTGGTGGCGCTCTACAGAGGACTGTTGACAATGGCTATTAGAATTCCAAATGCATTTACTCTCTGATCCAGCTATGCAATCCCTGGGTATTTATTCTGCAGACATATTTGCACAAGTGCAAAATTATAAACATTCCATCTCAGCATGTTGTTAATAGCAAAAAACAAAAACAAAATCCCAAAACAATCCAAATATCTAACAATGAAGAAATGATGGAATAAATTAACATGTATCTACAGAATGCAATACTTTGCAGCCTGAACAAACACGGAGAATGCCCTCCGTGTACTGATATGGCAGGATGTTCATTGGAAATGTTAATTGAAAAAAGCAAGGTTCTGAGGAGGGCGCGTAGTGCATTACTATTTATATGAACAAAAAAGGCGAGGAAAGTAAGAATATATAGATTTGCTTGTACGTAAACAAGAATACTCTGAATGACAGGTCCTACTGAATAGAATAGGGAACTATATTCAATATCCTGTAATAAACCATAATGGAAAAGAATATATACATATATATATATGAATCACCTTGCTGTATACCTGAAACTAACACAACATTGTAAATCAACTATACTTCAATAAACTAAATTTAAAAAAAAAGAATACTCTGAAAGGACAGGCAAGAAACTAGTCACACTGGTTATCTGAGGGACAAAGGTAAGGCTGGGTGGATGAGGAACAGAGATGGGAGGGTGGCTTGCATCATTTATATTTAGAGAGGTTGAACCCTGTAACTATATCCTCTATGCAAAATTTTCAAAATGTAAAGACATATTAATCTTAAAAACAGAACCCCAGAATGATGGAGGTTAGTATGTTACCTAAGAATTACTCCTTAACTTAGAATGGGTTCTTCACACCCCCTGGGGCCCATGCTGTACCGTGAACATTTTCTGTCCTCATCCAGAGAGAACGAACAAGAGCAGGTCTGTAGCCCTTGTTTCCAGTTTGGCTAATGAGATGAGATTAGGACATTTATTCCTCAGCTCTGACCCAGACTCAGGACTCAGAGGCAGGAGAACCGCCCTAGGTATGATCCCCTCTCCATTCTTGTCATGGGGTCCCCACGTGCACTGATTTTCGTAGCACTGTTGTACTTCTCTCTTTGAACAGCTTAATAGATGCAGCTGCAATATTTTCAACCCCACCATATGATTCAACACCATTGCCAAAAATGATAGGTCTTTAGTTTAGCCTGACAGCCCATGAGTGATACTTCTCCTTTTTTCCTTTTTTTTCTTTTTTTGCATAAGAACTTACTTCATTCAGCCTTATTTGTACATAAGACTACCATAAGTTTTATCTATAAAAACATCTAGGAGGAGATGTTTTCTACAGATCGTGGGCTCTCCAGCAGAGGAGCATTCAAATCTGTCACTGGTGAAAATCATGAACTGAACAGAAAACTCCACAAAAGGGAGAGGGAAAGTGTAGGATTTAGACGTGCGAATCTATTTTTCCTTTTATTTTGGAAACCATGGTGACTGAGAGCTCTGATGAAGCCATACAATACACCAGCAACGACTCAGGAGCATCTTGGAAGGAATATATCGCTTTGATATATTCAGTTCCTTTTCCTACCAGACAAAAATTTTCCTCAGAAATCAACATTTGCCAACCACTGTCAGGTTTTCTATAAACCAAAATACAATGGACCGACTAGTTGCCCAGCAGAAATGACCTTCTGATGCCTAGTCTAGCCTTGTTTCAAATGCCTTAGTGTCCCTGGGCATGGGATTACAATCCTCCAAACGTCTGGAAAATCTGAAAACGAAGTTAACAGATTGAATCATAGGTCTCCACTCACGTGAATAGTCCGTGAGCAGCATGTCTAGGGAATAAAAGCCAGTCTGTATTCACATCTTTGTGAATCTGCTTTCCTATCCATTTACACATTGAAATGGCTTTACTATGCAGCCTTTCTTTGAAAGAAAAGAGCATTTTGCATTTGTTAATGAGGCAGAAAATTCATCACACATCTTAATCACACCCTGCTTAGCACTTGCTTCTTCCAAGACTACATTCTTCAAATGATGTGTTCCTAAAAAGCTGTGTATAAATCTAATTTTTAAAACTTTAATTGAATTTTATATTCGTGAAGACCATTATTTAAAGAAGCTCTGTAATGGATTCTTTGTAACAAGAACAGATCCTCCTAATTGATCCTCGTTGCAGGACTGGACCTTTTTAAAAGGGTTTTCTTAACAGATTTATTTCAGATTGTCAGTTACTTAGATACCTAGCAACATTAAGTCCCAAGATCAAGGTTGTGTATTTTGGAGTATAAAACTCATACTTAACATGTGAATTCCCAGTCTGACTCCAAGAGAACACATATATATTTTATTATTAACATTACATATTTGTCATATATTTACTATATAGTTATACATTTATATTATATATAAAGCAGAATGCATTATATATATACAAATTAAAACATTTAAAAACCCACATAATGTGTATATTAATAAAGTAGGAAGGAAAAAGAAAATTTTTCATTTGATCTATTTTTTCCTAGATATATTAAATTTGGGGTCTGAAAGCTATCCTCAGAAAATTACTAATTTTACTGGCCTTTCTCTACTTTTTCTGAACTATGATTTTTGTATCCCCCAATATCTTTCCAAAATGAAAATCACTTTTTTCAACCAAAATTTCAGATCTTTACATGATAAAGTTTATTTTTAATATTCATAAATGAAGAGAATACATAACTATGTAATGAAAAATAGCTATTATAAATTCAGGAACATTTTTAAAAATCGTAAGAATTAATTTTAAATTTTATGTTTTTTTAAAGATAACTAATCAAAGATAAATACACACGTAATTTTTAAAGTCTAGTTGAATAGGGGGCATGCCTTGTCCTGATAACAAAGGTAATCACTTTATTTTATTTTTTTAAAGATCTTTTTGGTGTGGACCATTTTTAAAGTCTTTATTGAATTTGTTACAATATTGCTTCTATTTTATGTTTTGGTTTTTTGGCCACGAGGCTTGTGGGATCTTAGCTCCCCGACCAGGGCTCAAACCCTCACCGCCTGCACCGGAAGGCCAAGTCTTAACCACTGGACCCCCAGGGAAGTCCCAAGGTAATCACGTTAAACCACTTTTTTTCAAGACCACTTTACTGAGGTGCGATGGACACACAAAAAGCTGTACACATTCAATGTATGCAACTTGATGAGTTGGGGGATAAGTATTACATCCCTGAAACTATCACAACCAAGGCCATGACTTACCCATCACCTCCTGAAGTTTCCTTCTGCCTCCTTTATTCATTTACTTTCATTAAAAGGTTTTTTTTCCTTTTGCAGTAAGAGCACTTAACATAACGACTGCCTCTTACCAAATTAGTGCACAATGAGTGTTGTAACCAGGGGCTCTAGTTGTACAGAGATCTCCAAGTTACCCTTCTTGTACAAATGAAACTTTGTAACCTGTCACGGGCATGTCCCCCACCCCTGCCGCTGGTGCCAACGATTCTACTCTCTGGTTCCATCAGTTTGACTATTACAGATTCCTCGTAAAAGTGGGATCACGCAGTATTTGTCCTTCCCTGTCTGGCTTATTTCACTTAGTGTGATGCCCTCTGGGTCCATCCACGTTGTCTCAGATGGCAGCATTGCCTTCTTGTTTAAGGTTGAATAATGTTCCGTGTATGTGTATACCACATTTTCTTTATCCATTCATCCAGTGACGGACATTTAGTTTGCTTCTACCTCTTGGCTACTGTGAATATTGCTGCAGTGAACACAGTAATGTGGTATCTCTTTGAGATCCTGACTTCAATTCCTTTGGATAAATACCCAGGAGTGGAGTTGCTGGGTCAAGTGGTAATTCTTTTCTTTTTTTTAAAATTAATTAATTAATTATTTATTTATTTATGGCTGCGTTGGGTCTTCGTTGCTCCGCGTGGGCTTTCTCTAGTTGCAGCGAGCGGGGGCTACTCTTCGTTGTGGTGACTGGGCTTCTCATTGCGGTGGCGTCCCTTGCTGTGGAGCACGGGCTCTAGGCGCGCGGGCTTCAGTAGTTGTGGCACACGGGCTCAGTAGTTGTGGCTCGCAGGCTCAGTAGTTGTGGCGCACAGGCTTAGTTGCTCTGCGGCATGTGGGATCTTCCCGGACTAGGGCTCGAACACGTGTCCCCTGCATCGGCAGGCGGACTCTCAACCACTGAGCCACCAGGGAAGCCCTCGTTCTCGTTTTTCTTTTTTTTTTTTTTTTTTTTGCGGTACGCGGGCCTCTCACTGCTGTGGCCTCTCCCGTTGCGGAGCACAGGCGTCCAGCCATGGCTCACGGGCCCAGCTGCTCCGCGGCATGCGGGATCCTCCCAGACCGGGGCACGAACCCGTGTCCCCTGCATCGGCAGGCGGACTCTCAACCACTGCGCCACCAGGGAAGCCCTCTCGTTCTCGTCTTTTTGATAATAGCTATTCTGACAGGTGTGAGGTGATATTTCACTGTGGTTTTGATTTACGTTTCCCTAGTGATTAGTGATGTGGAGCATCTTTTCATATACATGTTAGCCATTTGTACATCTTCTTTGGTGAAAGGTCTATTCAGGTCCTTTGCCCACTTTTTAATCATCTTATTTGTTTTTTTGCACTGATTTGTAGGAGCTGCTCATACGTTTTGGATATTGACTTCTTATCAGATGTTTAACCTTTTGATTTTAGTGTTTCTAGCAGTTGGTTTTCTCTAATAATAATTATACACGGTTATTTATTGTTTTATCAGCCTTACAATGGAACTATTGATTTCCTGCTACGATAGATGAGAATGTTTTATTTACCACTTCCCACCATTCCTGCCGCTCTTCCCAGTATAAGTTATCACATCTCTAGTTACTTTATTGGTTATTAATTAACAGAGACATTTACTTTATATTAACTAATGTTCCATCACTAATGGTGAAATGTATAAAAGGACAGCTCATATGAGCGTTTTCCTTCGAGATGAACAAAGGTTATAATGTTGCATTATACGTAATCATATATTACTTTGCAATAAGCTATATATAGAGAATCACCATGTAAATACAATGTGTGCATATGTACACAAACATTTACATATAGCATATATATATATATCATAATGATATAAATGCTGTTTATAGATTTCAACTTTTGGATTCAATATATAGGTAAGTTATAGAGACTTCATTATGGTTATATATACTTTATATATGGTGCAGTTACACTTAAAGGATTTTTAAAACTCATGAAATCAGAACATTTATATTGCAAAAAACATAAAAAAGGATTTGGGTTGTGTTATTTATTCACTGACAGATACTGTTTGATGTACATACCGTGTACACAGCAGTGCTTCAACCCTGAGACCTCCCCAGTTTCCAGGTTGTTAAATACCAGTCTGCTGATGGTTTTGAAAGCAGTACCTCAAGAGTTTAAATATTTTCTTCTTTTTTTTTTCAAATGGGCTTATAGTTTACATCTCTTTTAGGTTATAAGCATCCTAAATACAGAAATTGGGTTTGGCGTAGTCAGTAGTTAACAAGTGCCTATCGATTGGCTGGTATCATACTTCCTGAGGAAGGTTATATACTTAAAGCTCAAGTGCGTCAGTTCTGATAATATTTCTCAGGATAACTGAGGAAACGTTGATTTGAGCGTGCAGTGCAATTTTAGGTGACATGGGGGGCACAGGAAGAGATAGCTTCTGGTCCTTGGTCTTAAGGACCCACCCTCTACAGTTGGGAAGGCAGACAGGGAAACAAGAAGCTTCCTGGACCGTAACGGGGCACGAGCCAAGTATACGGGAGAAGGACAATTAATTCCAACAGTGAGAGCTTTGGAGGACCTGGTGAATGAGATGGCACTGAAGCCGAGCCTTTAAGGTGAGCAGGATTTTGCTAGATGCTAAAGAGGAGACTAGATGTTACAGGCTGAGGGAATTTGTGCAAAGGCAGATGGCTCTTCGCCAAACCTCACCATCCTCTCCCTTCCGTGGAGTAGAGTTGTCTCTGGAAAGTAGCTGCCCTTCCCAAGGCTGTCCTTCCCAGCTCCTTGTTACATCTAGAAATGGCCATGTCATTAGTTCTCTCCCAGGGGGTGATGGGCAGCTAGGAAACAGGTGTATTTCCATTCTCTCTCCCCCCATCTCCTGGAGCATTCCAATCCCCTAAGAGAAAGAGGAGTCAGAGACAGAATCTTTGGCCCCAGAGTCACTCCAAGAACAAAGCTGCTCGGCAACTAGGAACACGTTCCTTGAACTGGAGAGAAAAGAAAGCACGAAGTGAGCGATACGGGCTGCGGTCACGTCATCACAGCACGCTACATTTATCACTCAAAGGGGCAGAGACATCAAGAGACCCTTAAACCAACAAGCTTCTAATCTGTTAAAATGTTGAAAGAAAAAATACTCATCTTCTCCACTACAATCTTCCCATAAAATATGTCCTTTGGGATGTCGGAGGTGTTTGGAAACGGCATGGCCTGAAAGTTGAGGGCAAGGGAAGAAAAGGCAGCCCCGAAAGGATAATTTCATTTCTTCCCCCACGGCCGGAGGCTGCACCTGACAAACTTCAGTTTCAGTTTTTAGTTTCCCCTGGGCTGTCCGTGGCTGCTACCACCGCTGGGAAAACTGGGTCATTGAATGGTAAGCAAAACTGTCCTCTTTTCCAAGAGCTCGCTGGGGAATCCCTGCCTGGGGCATCACACCTAACGGCAAAAGGCAAAGCTACCAGGGCTTTCTGGGCAATGCAATTGATGGGCGATGGGAAGTAATTAGGCTGCTCCAAGGAGACCAAAGTCCACGGAGGGGACAGGCCTGCCTTGGGAAAGATAGGCCTGCAATTCGATCAGAAACTTACAGTCAAGTCTGATTTTATCATTAGACTTAAGTTGACACTAGCCAGTTAACATTTAACATTAGCCTTTAGAATACGTCAAGTCTAAGACATTCGAAAAGAAGAAGCTTCTAAATAAACAGGGACTCCTTTCCGAGATCACACGCCCATTCAGACATACACAGAACTGCACACAAACCTCTATAATGAGCCACTCTTCTCGGGCCCATACACGTATGTATGTTGACACAAAACACCCGGGGCTAGATGAAAATCCAGACACATTTGGGATCTACTACTGGGCTAATGGCCATTATAATAACATATCATTTTTATTGTAAATAATTTGGGAGGAGTCACGTGGTTAAGCACCTTGGATTAAAAAAGTGATGAGCTACCTGTCCTGTCCCTTGGCTTTTATTTCCAACCAAAGGGAAGTGGGGACCAAATACCACCTAACAGTCAACCTAAAGGAGACAGACCCTGAAAAAAAGGCTCAGAACATACTTTGCTAAGGACCTGTCAGTGCTTCTGCTTCACCAGGATTTGCCATGAGACAGAATATTTTCAAGAATTATTGCTTAGCCTTTTAAACGTATGTACATATAAATACGATGGCTGTCACTTCAAGGAGAAGGTTACACAGCTTTTGAGACAAGCATTCTCCTGCAAAAGGCAAGAAACTGTGTATATCAGAAAGGGATTGTATCTGTTGGGTGATGAGCTCTCCTGGCCGAAGGAACGAGAAATCTGGGGCTTCGATCGAGGGCAATTCAGAAGGTCCAGCCATGACTCCCCAGAATACGCCTGCCTAAATAGACAGAGTGCACCTAGATTAGTGCATTTAGACCAAAGAAAGATGGAGGTACTTTGACAGCATAATACAGGTATCATGGGCTTTCTACCTCATGCAGTATTCACAGCATTTGAGGAGTGGACACAGATGTGCTTTCAAGGGGCAGGAAGTCAGTAAGCAGGAGAAACCATTAAGCAGCTTCCAATGGAATTTATTAAAAACAGAATCCGTAGGCATGGGACTTCCCTGGTGGCGCAGTGGTTAAGAATCCGCCTGCCGATGCAGGGGTTATGGGTTCGAGCCCTGGTCCGGGAAGATCCCACATGCCGCGAAGCAACTGAGCCCATGCACCACAACGACTGAGCCTGCACTCTAGAGCCCACGTGCCACAACTACTGAGCCCTTGTGCCACAACTACTGAAGGCCGCGTGCCTAGAGCCCGTGCTCCGCAAGAGAAGCCACGACGATGAGAAGCCCGCGCACTGCAACGAAGAGTAACCCCGCTCGCCGCAACTAGAGAAAGCCTGTGTGCAGCAACAAAGACCCAACGCGGCCAAAAATAAATAACTGAATAAATTTATTTAAAAAAAAAAAGAATCCGTAGGCACTACGCATTCTTAGAAACATACCATGGTATGACTAACATGACACCAGGATACACATGAGAGCATGGTCCAGGAGGCTGCAGTGATCAGGCACTTGCATCTACGTAGGAAGCTGGGGAGAAACACACACATCCTCCAAGGAAATGTCACAGCAGTTTAAAAGGAACTATTTCCTTCTAATGCATTTTATAAAATAGCTTATGGAACAAACTTCAAAAATCAGTAATGCCACCAAAAGCCCATCTAGCCTCCCAGACTGACATTTCCTGATATTTGCAGGTCTGCAGTTAGGGAACAGAGGCTCACCTACTATCTGTCCGAGTATTTAAAAGTTATAAATATTAAAAGTTATAACTCAACCAACAGTTAAATAAAATGTTCTATCCATTGCCTTGTCAAATAGAGCTTCATAACAGGAGAACAGAAAAGATGTGTAGAGTTATGATTTTTATATTTTGGACTCAAGTCCAAAAATCACTATTTAGGTTTTCATCAACAAGCCATTTACAGAATTTGTGTTCTTCGACAATTATTGTCTAAGGGATTAAAAATAAAATGTAAGTGTAGTTGAAGTATGAAAATTTTAAATATATATGATGAAGAGTACATGAAGAAATTAAATTATTTTAATATACATTTTCCCAAAAAGTTAGCTTTATTATATTAAAATTGACTATTAAAATGTAAAGGCAAGATATAAGTTATAGTTAATTAAGATCAAAATTTTAATCCAAAATAAATTAAGTAAAGCTGAAAATCATGTTCCCTCCAAAATTTCATTAAATATTATCACAAAGGATAATATATATACATATATATAAAACATATACCATATTTATACAAATAAAGCTATCGCAGGTCTAGTGTTTCATGCCCATCTAGCTGCTAATGTAAAGAGTTGATAAATACTCACACGTATGTATACACCGAAACACATATATACACATACATGTTAAAATTGTAGAATACTCCTGCATTAGGGACGGCAAGGCTAGCCTTGACCACATCTATGGGGGCTCCGGAACCTCCCAGGATCCCGAGGACAGGTGTCTGGGATGGTCACAGGTGTGAGCACCTGTCAGAGCCCCCAGCGAGGGGTAGGGTGTGCGGCTGGGAAGAGGATCTGGGGCCCCGCGTGTCCACTGGGTTCCTCCGCCCAGCGTGCATCTGTGCATTCGCAATGCGTCAGGATCGTGGCGGGGAACAAAGGATGTGCGCACCCTTGGCAAGTGATGCTCTGTTACACAAAACCCATCGCACGCTCGCTGAGAGGACGCCTTTGTTAAGTTAGGTGTCTTTTATCAAAATACTTCCTCCACCCCCAACCCCTGGCCCTCGATCCCTCCTGTTAATCTGGAGCAAGGTCCATCTCCAAAGTCAGCGGCAGTGCCCCCAGCATGCATGCATTAGAATGTAAAAAGTGGATTCCCTGGGGCTTGAACCATGTCGGCGCAAGAACACGTCATACTTACGCCAGAGCTGAGCACGGGTCCGACTCAGTAGTGCGGGGTGAACTTTCACGCGTTCACTGGTGCGCAGGAGGGACGCGTAGCCTCCACTGCCCAGGTCTGCGTGGACACCGCCTAAGCCAGCTCTGGCGCCAGAACTGTAAAGCGGCCCCGTGTTTCATTTTGAATTTTCTAGTAGCTGCATTAAAAAATAAAAAGAAAGAGGTAAAATTAATTTCAATAGCTTGTTTTCTTTAAGCCAATACATCCAAGATATTGTTTTAACGTGTGCTCAATATAAAAATTATTCATGAGATGTTTTACGTTCTTTTTTTAAAAATCAAACTAAGACTTCAAAATCCGGCGGTAATTTTACACTGACAGTACATCTCGATTCAGATGTCCGTATCTCAAAAGCCCGGTAGTCACAAGCGGCTAGTGTCACATATTGGACAGCACGGCTGAGGCTTCTACTTCCCACACCCATTTTACTAGAACAAAGGAGCACAAAAATCTTTGAGCAGATAATGACGGCTGTCATTCATTAAGCATTTACTTTACCATAATAAGCATGTGATACTAATTCTCTCATCTAGTTCACCCCCAGATACTATTTCTTTGCATATTTTAAAGATCAGGAAACAGACAAGACTTGAGTAGTGGTTCCTTGATCAAGGAAGAAGATCTCAAGTCCGAGAGCCCTCGCTCCAGAGCCATGGACGCCACCAGGATAGGACAGCCCCAGAGCTCTCTGCTGCACCCAGATTCCCCAGACGCATTCCACAGAAAGGGAATCAGGAGGCACGGAGTTCATTTCAATGTCTTTGCCCAATACTGACTCATTTGCATGAGCTCCATTTAGGATTTTCCCTCTTGGGCTGCGCCCACCAAACACAAATGCCACTGCTCGCCTCCAGTGCAGGGGCCAAGAGAAATTCCACGTGAGGGCTCATTTGTTCCTAGGGAAGACAGCCAAGCAGGTTGAGAAATTACCTCCTGTTTAGATGCAGGAATAATGAACTTGGCATAAGGACAGAGCTAGTTGTTAAGCTTGTCTTAATCAGACATCTTGGACGTGCAGCAGAATTTCTGTCAGGTCTAGGTATCATGCCAATGTTGAAAAATTGGGCAAACTTTGCAGGTTAGATCCCTGTCCGGGTAGCATCCGTCAGCGCGGAGTCCTCTAGATAGGTCGTGCAAATCGACAAGGTTCACAAAGGAGAAGGATTTCAACTCTCCTGCTCCCTCAAGATATTGGGAAGTGAGGTGGGCTAGGTATCTGTTAGTAACACTGAACAAAAAACCTGTAGAGTCAGGATTTTTTTTCATGTAAAGAATGCATTTAATTCCTATAGTTTTACAATATAGTTGGAAATCAGGAAGACATGCCTCCAGCTTTGTTCTTTTTTCTCAAGATTGCTTTGGCTATTGGGGGTCTTTTGTGGTTCATACAAATTTTAGGATTGTCGGTGGGCAAAAATTTCTTAAACAGGGCACAAAAAGAAGTAGCCATGATAGAAAAGATTAATAAGTTCATCTTCATTAAAATTAAGAACTTCTGGGAGTTCCCTGGCAGTCCAGTGGTTAGGACTCGGTGCTCTCACAGCTGCGGCTTGGGTTCAACCCCTGGTCAGGGAAGTAAGATCCCACAAGCTGCACAGTGTGGCAAAAAAAAAAAAAAAAAAAAAAAATTAAGAACTTCTGTTCAAATAAGACAACATTGAAAGCAAAAAGGCAAGTCACAGATGGGGAGGAGATATTTGCAGTCCATATGTCTGATGAAGTACTCATTTCAGACTCTTCAAAGAACTACAAAATAATAGTAAAACTCAATCCAATTTTATTTCATTTTTACTTTATCAAATGAGGAAAAGACTCAAACAGGAAGTTAACAAATATCCAGACAGACAGAAAGTACTAAAAAGATGTTGAACATCAATGTATAGTCATGACGACAGCACAAATTAAAGCCACAGTGAGATCACTACGTCCCTACCTGAATGGCTAAAATTAAAACGACTGACAGAACCAAGTGAGAGGGTGTGAAGCAAATAAAATGTGGTTATATTGCTAGTGGAGTATTAATGGAGGCAACCACTCTGGAGAGCTGCTTGCCGTTCTACGAAAACAGATGTACGTACCATGATCCAGCATCTCCATCTGTATGCGTCTACCCAACATAAATGAGTTCCTAGATCCAAAAGACACGGGCAAGAATGTTCGTAGCAGCTTTACTCATAACACCCTGGAACGGGAAAATCCAAATGCCTATCAGAAGAAGAATGGATAAATTCAAAAATAAATAAATTAATTAAAGGGATATTAAAGAATGGAGCAGCACACAGCAGCGAGGCGAAAAGACAAACTATGATGAACGCATCCACATGGATGACGTCCACAGATATTGTGTTAAACCGAAGGAATCATAACTGAAAATGTCTATGCTCTGTGATCCATTTCTATGAAGGTCAAGGACAGGCCACAGTCAACTATGGTGAAAGAAAAGGAATAGCAGCTAAACTTTGCAGCGGTGGGAGCACTGACTAACAGAGACAAGAGAGAACTTTCTGGAACGCTGATAACTTTCTATATCTTCATCTGGGTCGTCGATGAATGAGTATATACATGTTTAAAAATTACACCTGAAACTAACACAACATTGTAAACCAACTATACTCCAATTAAAATTTTTAAAAAATACAATAAAACTAAAAATTCACCAAGATGTACGCTTAGGATGTGTGCACCATATTGTTTGTAAGTTATGCATTGACTTTTAAAAATTAAAGGAGGAGGAGAAGTGAGAGCAACACATTCCCCTCAGAACTGCGAAACCAAGCTCCTGCCCTAGCGACAGAGTGGTACTAATCTAAAACCAAGAAACCTACTTAGTAAGGGGAACATCACGCTCAGTAGCAAGCACCCCTAATTGCCTGCAAGTGTGAGAATACACTGCTAGTTAGGTTCGTAGTGTGAGATGGAAGAACGAACAGCTTTGAGTTTTGATCCCCCCCATCCTGTAAGTGATGGTTTTGCCCATCATATCTGTTTGGCTTCTGACTCAGTTAGTTTGCTTTTGATTGAAAACATCAGAAAATCCAACTCCAACTGGCCTCCCTAAAGGAAAGCCCTAAGGTCTTCTGGGTTGTTTGACCCGTTGCACCGAGGTATCCCACCATTCCATCTCACCTCTGTACCACCAGAGGGATGCATGGGGTGAGACAGTTGCAGGGGAGGCTACTTTCTTCCTCATCCTTGTGGGCAGAATTGCTACTGGAAGATCTCCCAGAATAGTAAGGAAGAATTTCCCCAGAACCTCCAGCAAATCACTTCTCGTGAGAAGTGAGACTTGGCCCAAGTTTTGTCCTAGTTCCATCTAAACCAAGTGCTGGCTGGAGGAGGGAAGGATCAGTGAGATTGCAAAGATGGGTTTGGTCTAAGGAGTACCAACCCTAGGACTGAGGATGAGCTGGATAGTGGGGAAAAAAATCAGGGTGCTGCTTAGAAAGAGAAAGGGGGCCTAGAAAAGGGATGTTGGGTTGACCACCAGTGATATTCAATACCGTTCCCTCAACAAGATTTTAAGCACCTAGGTATCAGGGAATGTGTTTATCCCCACAATATTGTACTGTCTGGGGACCATGAAAGACAGATGAGACAGGGGTGTGTAGGACCTCAGAGTTTCACACGTCAGAGGAATAGCAGCTGATGCCATCAGCTAATAGTCCAGAGATGTGGCTAGGGCTCCCAAGAGCACCCCAAAGTTTAGAAGAGTTTGGAAGACAACAGCTCCCACTGGACAGAGCCTTGTCCATATCAAGCCTGTAGACAATGAGCTAGAAGAGAAGTCACAGCCAATCAAGGAGAACCGCATAACCTGCAACAGATAGTCAACTAAGAAGACTGCATCTTTTTCTCTCCCTTCTCCCTGCCCTCCCAGTAAGGGATCTGGAATGGGGTAGAAGGAGAGAACAAAAGTCTAGCTTGGAGTTGGAGTAGGGGTATGAATTGAACATGAGCTTGAAGCTTAAAAATGAACAAGTCAGTGATTACATAGGTGTATACATTTTTTATAACATATTTTAATCAGGTTGTCTTTTTACTGTTGAGTTGTAAGAGTTCTTTATATATTCTGGATACAAGCCCCTTGTCAGATATGACTTGCAAATATTTCCTCCCATTCTATGGGTTTTCTTTTCATTCTTTTGATGGTGTGCTTTGAAAATACAATAGTTTTTGATTTTGATGAAGTTCAATTTATCTATTTTTTTTCTTTTGTTGCTTGTGTTTTGGGTGTCATATGTAAGCAACCAACGCCTAGCTCATGGTAATGAATATTTACTCCTGAGTTTGCTTCAGGGTGTTTCAGTTCTTACATGTAAGTCTGTGATATGGTTTGAGTTAACTTTTGTATATGGTATAAGGTAAAAGTCAAATTTTATTTTAATGTGGATATCCAATTGTCCCAACACCATTTGTTGGAAAGAGTATTCTTTTCTCATTAAATGGTCTTGGCACCCTTGTAAAAAATCGATCGACAAAAATGGCAGTGTGGGAAGACAGGGAGTTAGCATCTCCCCACAACTAGGGCGCCTGCCAGCTGCTGGTGGGGGACCCTGATGCCCAAGGAGACGGGAGGAACCCCCAAGTGAACCAGTAGGACTAGGGGAACTGAGGGGGGAGGAGAAGTAGAGGCCAGTCAGGGTCAGTGCCCCTGAGGCCGGGGAGATCAGGAGAGGCAGGACGGGGGGCCCTCCCGGACGGAGGAGCAAGAGAGGAGAGGAGGGCATCTGCCCCTCCCACTCGAGCCCAGGAAGCCTGCTGGGCTCCCAGGTGAGGTCCCCTGCCCTCTGGGACCAGGGGTGGGGGGCACACCTGGGCCCCTTCTGTTCCTTGAGCCTAAGCCCCACCCCCCCATGGCCCCCAGGGCCTTTTCCAGCCCCGTGGGTCCTGAGCATTGGCCCCGCCCACTGCCCAAACCTCACCCGTGCTTAGGCCCTGCCCTCCACAGCCAAGGGCTTTCCCCCCTTTTTTTTTTTTTCTCTTTTTCCTCCTCCCCTTTTTTTACTATTGTGGTAGTGTTGTACCTTCTGGTTGTTGATTCATGTGTATTTTTATTTTTATATTCTTTCTAAGACATCTGTTAGTTTCCTAGTCTAATTTTATTTTTTACCTTGTTATTGTTCTCTCTTTTTTTTTTTTTTTTTTTGCCACCCCACGTGGCTTGTGGGATCTGGGTTCATACACCGGGGGCTGGGCCAAAGCTCCTGTGGTGTGAGTTCAATGTTGGAATCACTGGACTAACAGAGAACCTCAGACCCCAGGGAATATTCATCAGAGTGAGATCTCCAGGAGGTCCTCATCTCAGCACCAAGACCCAGCTCTACCCAACAGCCTACAAACTCCAGTGTTGGAAGCCTCAGGCCAAACAACCAGTAAGACAGGAACACAATCCCACTCATAAAAAAAAAAAAAAAGAGACGGCAAAAAAATATGTCACAGGTGGAGGAGCAAGGTAAAAACCTACAAGACCAAATAAATGAAGAGGAAATAGGCAATCTACCTGAAAAAGAATTCAGAATAATGATAATAAAGATGATCCAGGGGGCTTCACTGGTGGCTCAGTGGTTGAGAGTCCGCCTGCCGATGCAGGGGACGCGGGTTCCTGCCCTGGTCTGGGAAGATCCCACATGCCCACGGAGTGGCTGGGCCCGTGAGCCATGGCCACTGAGCCTGCGCGTCTGGAGCCTGTGATCCGCAACGGGATAGGCCACAACAGTGAGAGGCCCGCGTACCGCAAAAAAAAAAAAAAAAAAAAAGATGATCCAGAATCTCAGAAATAGAATGGAGGCACGGACTGAGAAAATACAAGAAATGTTTAACAAAGATCTAGAAGAACTAAAGAACAAAGAAACAGAGATAAACAACACAATAACTGAAATGAAAATTACACTAGAAGGAATCAATAACAGAATAAGAGAGGCAGAAGAATGAATAAGTGAGCTGGAAGACAAAATGGTGGAAGTAACTGCCAAGGAACAGAATAAAGAAAAAAGAATGAAAAGAATTGAAGACAATCTCAGAGACCTCTGGGACAACACTAAATGCACCAACATTTGAATTATAGGCGTCCCAGAGGAAGAAGAGAAAAAGAAAGGGTCTGAGAAAATATTTGAAGAGATTATAGTCAAAAACTTCCCTAACATGGGAAAGGAAATAGTCACCCAAGTCCAGGAAGCACAGAGAGTTCCATAAAGGATAAACCCTAGGAAAAACACACCAAGACACATATTAATCAAACTAACAAAAATTAAAGTCAAAGAAAAAATATTAAAAGAAGCAAGGGAAAAACAAAAAATAATATACAAAGGCATCCCCATAAGGTTATCAGCTGATTTTTCAGCAGAAACTCTAAAGGCCAGAAGGGAGTGGGAGGAAATATTGAAAGTGATGAAAGAGAAAAACCTACAACCAAGATTACTCTACCCAGCAAGGATCTCATTCAGATTCAACAGAGAAATCGAAAGCTTTTCAGACAAGCAAAAGCTAAGAGAATTCAGCACTACCAAACCAGTTTTACAAATGCTAAAGAAACTTCTCTAGGCAGGAAACACAAGAGATGAAAAAGACCCACAAAAACAAACCCAAAACAATTAAGAAAATGGTAATAGGAACATATATATCTATAATAACCTTGAATGTAAATGGATTAAATGCCCCAACCAAAAGACACAGACTGGCTGAATGGATACAAAAACAAGACCCATATATACGCCATCTACAAGAGACCCATTTCAGACCTAGGGACACATACAGACTGAAGGTGAACAGATGGAAAAAGGTATTCCATGCAAATGGAAATCAAAAGAAAGCTGGAGTAGCAATACTCATATCTGATAAAATAGACTTTAAAATAAAGACTGTTACAAGAAATAAGGAGGGACACTATATAATGATCAAAGGATCAATCCAAGAAGATATAACAATTATAAGTGTTTATGCACCCAACATGGGAGCACCTCAATGCATAAGGCAAATGCTAACAATCATGAAAGGAGAAATCGACAGTAACACAATAATTATAGGGGACTTTCACACGCCACTTACACCAATGAACAGTTCATCCAAACAGAAAATAAATAAGGAAACACAAGCTTTAAATGACACAATAGACCAGACAGATTTAATTTATATTTATAGAACATTCCA
This sequence comes from Stenella coeruleoalba, assembly GCF_951394435.1. NCBI lineage: Eukaryota > Metazoa > Chordata > Mammalia > Artiodactyla > Delphinidae > Stenella > Stenella coeruleoalba. The sequence continues at coordinate 3,195,224 of NC_137164.1, forward strand.
CCCAAAAGTGGCAGAATACACTTTCTTCTTAAGTGCACATGGAACATTCTCGAGAAAAGATCACATCTTGGGTCACAAATCAAGCCTCAGAAAATTTAAGAAAATTGAAATCACATCAAGCATCTTTACTGACCATGATGCTGTGAGATTGGAAATCAATTACAGGAAAAAAACTGTAAAAAAAAGCAAATACATGGAGGCTAAACAGTGCACTACTAAATAACCAAGAGATCACTGAAGAAGTCAAAGAACAAATTAAAAAATACATAGAAACAAATGACAACAAAAACACAACGACCCAAAACGTATGGGATGCAGCAAAAGCAGTTCTAAGAGGGACGTTTATAGCAATTCAATCTCACCTCAAGAAACAAGAAACATCTCAAATAAATAATCTAACCTTACACTTAAAACAACTGAGAAAGCAGAACAAAGAAAACCCAAAGTCAGTAGAAGGAAAGAAATCATAAAGATCAGAGCAGAAATAAATGAAACAGAAACAAAGAAAACAACAGCAAAGATCAATAAAACTAAAACCTGGTTCTTTGAGAAGATAAACAAAATTGATAAACCTGTAGCCAGACTCATCAAGAAAAAATGGGAGAGGATGCAAATCAATAAAATTAGAAATGAAAAAGGAGAAATCGGGGCTTCCCTGGTGGTGCAGTGGTTGAGAGTCCACCTGCCGATGCAGGGGACGCGGGTTCGTGCCCCGGTCCAGGAAGATCCCACATGCCGCGGAGCAGCTGCGCCCAGGAGCCATGGCCACTGAGCCTGCACGTCCAGAGCCTGTGCTCCGCAACGGGAGAGGCCACAACAGTGAAAGGCCCACGTACCGCAAAAAAAAAAAAAAAAAAAGAAAAAGGAGAAATCACAACTGACACTGCAGAAATACAGAGGATTATAAGAGACTACTACAAACAACTATATGCCAATAAAATGGACAACCATGAAGAAATGGACAAATTCTTGGAAAGGTACAATTTTCCAAGACTGAACCAGGAAGAATTAGAAAATATAAACAGACCTATCACAGGTAATGAAATTGAAACTGTAATTAAAAATCTTCCAACAAACAAAAGTCCAGGACCAGATGGCTTCACAGGCGAATTCTATCAAACATTTACAGAAGAGCTAACACCGAGCCTTCTCAAACTCTTCCAAAAAATTGCAGAGGGAGAAACACTCCCAAATTCATTCTACAAAACCACCATCGCCCTGATACCAAAACCAGGAAAAGATATCACAAAAAAAGAAAATTATAGACCAATATCACTGATGAACATAGATGCAAAAATCCTGAACAAAATACTAGCAAACAGAATCCAACAACACATTAAAAGGATCATATACCATGATCAACATCAAGTGGGATTTATCCCAGGGATGCAAGGATTCTTCAATATATGCAAATCAATCAATGTGATACACCACATTAACAAATTAAGGAATAAAAACCATATGATCATCTCAATAGATGCAGAAAAAGCTTTTGACAAAATTCAACACCCATTTATGATAAAAACTCTCCAGAAAATGGGCATAGAGGGAACTACCTCAACATAATAAAGGCCATATATGACAAACCCACAGCAAGCATCACACTCAATGGTGAAAAACTGAAAGCATTTCCACTAGGATCAGGAACAAGACAAGGATGTCCACTCTCGCCACTCTTATTCAACATAGTTTTGGAATTCCTAGCCATGGCAATCAGAAAAGAAAAAGAAATAAAAGGAATACAAATTGGAAAAGAAAAAGTAAAACTGTCACTGTTTGAGGATGACATGATACTGTACATAGAAAATCCTAAAGATGCCACCTGAAAACTACTAGAACTAATCAATGAATTTGGTAAGGTTGCAGGATACAAAATTAATGCACAGAAATCTCTGGCATTCCTATACACCAACAACAAAAAATCAGAAGAAGAAATTAAGGAAACACTCCCATTTACCATTGCAACAAAAGGAATAAAACACCTCGGAATAAACCCGCCTAAGGAGGCAAAAGACTTGTACTCAGAAAACTGTAAAACAATGATGGAAGAAATCAAAGATGACATAAACAGATGGAGAAATATACCATGTTCTTGGATTGGAAGAAACAATATTGTGAAAATGGCTATACTACCAAAGCAATCTACAGATTCAATGCAATCCCCATCAAACTACCAATGGCATTCTTCACAGAATTAGAACAGAACATTTTACAATTCGTATGGAAACACAAAATACCCCAAATAGCCAAAGCAATCTTGAGAAATAAAAATGGAGTTGGAGGAATCAGGCTCCCTGACTTCAAACTATACCACAAAGCTACAGTAATCAAGACAGTATGGTACTGTCACAAAAACAGAAATATAGATCAATGGTACAGGATAGAATGCCCAGAGATACACGCATGCACATATGGGCACCTAATTTACGACAAAGGAGGCAAGAACATATAATGGAGAAAAGGCAGCCTCTTCAATAAGTGGTGCTGGGAAAACTGGATAGCTACATGTAAAAGAATGAAATTAGAGAACTCCCTAACACCATACACAAAAATACACAAAAAAATAAACTCCAAATGGATTAAAGACCTAAATGTAAGACCAGACACTATAAAACTCTTAGAGGAAAACATAGGAAAAACACTCTTTGACATAAAGCACAGCAAGATTTTTTTTGACCCACCTCTTAGAGTAACGGAAATAAAAATAAACAAATGGGACTTAAACTTAAAAGCTTTTGCACAGCAAAGGAAACCATAAACCAGATAAAAAGACAACACTCAGAATGGGAGAAAATATTTGCGAATGAAACAGCAGACAAAGGATTAACCTCCAAAATATACAAACAGCTCATGGAGCTCAATATCAAAAAAACAAACAATCCAATTAAAAAATGGGTGAAAGACCTAAATAGATATTTCACCAAGGAAGACATACAGATGGCCAAGAGGCCCATGAAAAGATGCTCAACATCACTAATTATTAGAAAAATGCAAATCAAAACTACAATGAGGTATCACCTCATGCCAGTCAGAATGGCCATCATCAAAAAATCTAGAAACAATAAATGCTGGAAAGGGTGTGGTGAAAAGGGAACCCAACTACACTGTTGGTGGGAATGTGAACTGATACGACCACTATGGAAAACAGTATGGAGGTTCCTTAGAAAACTAAAAATAGAACTACCATATGACCCAGCAATCCCACTACTGGGCATATACCCTGAGAAAACCATAGTTCAAAAAGAGACAGTGTTCACTGCAGCACTATTTACTGTAGCTAGGACATGGAACCAACCTAAATGTCCATTGACAGATGAATGGATAAAGAAAATGTGGCACATGGGGCTTCCCTGGTGGCACAGTGGTTGAGAGTCTGCCTGCCGATGCAGGGGACACGGGTTCGTGGCCCGGTCCAGGAGGATCCCACATGCCGCGGAGCAGCTGGGCCCATGAGCCATGGCCGCTGAGCCTGCATGTCCGGAGCCGGTGCGCTGCAGCGGGAGAGGCCACAACAGTGAGAGGCCCGCGTACTGCAAAAAAAAAAAAAAAAAAAAAAATGTGGCATATATATACAATGGAATATTACTTAGCCATAAAAAGAAACGAAACTGAGTTATTTGTAGTGAGGTGGATGGACCTAGAGTCTGTCATACAGAGTGAAGTAAGTCAGAAAGAGAAAAATAAATACCATATGCTAATGCATATATATGGAATCTAAAAAAAAAAAAAAGGTACTGATGATCCTAGTTACAGGGCAGGAATAAAGACATAGACATAGAGAATGGACTTGAGGACATGGGGTGGGAGGAGGAAGCTGGGGCGAAGTGAGAGTAGCATGGACATATATACACTACCAAATGTAAATAGTTGGCTGGTGGGAAGCAGCAGCATAGCACAGGGAGATCAGCTCAGTGCTTTGCGATGACCTAGAGGGGTGGGATAGGGAGGGTGGGAGGGAGGCTCAAGAGGGAGGGGATATGGGGACATAGGTATGCATATGGCTGATTCACTTTGGTGTACAACAGAAACTAACACAGTATTGTGAAGCACTTATGCTCCAATAAAGATCTATTTAAAAAATCGTTTGACAATAGATGTTAGGGTTTACGTCTGGACTCTGGATTCAATCTCGTTGATCTATGTGTCTATCCTATGCCAGTTTTATACTGTCTTGATTACTGGGTCTTTAAAGTAAGTTTTGAAATTGGGAAGTGTGAGTTCTCCAACTTTGTTCTTCTTTTTCAAGATTATTTTGGTCATTCTGGGTCCCTTGCATTTCCATTTTAGAATCATCTTGTCAATGTCTGCCCCCCAAAAAAGGTAGCTGGGATTTTTATAGGAGTCATGTTTAATCTGTAGATCAATTCGTGGAATATTGCCATGTTGACAGTATTAAGTCATCCCATCCATTAACATGGGATGTCTTCTCTTTTATTTAGGTCTTCTTTAAATTCTTTCAGCAATGTACTGTATATTTCAGGGTACAAATCTTACACTATTTTGTAAATTTATTCTTACATATTTTATTCTTTTTATGCAACTGTAGCGAAATTGTTTTCTTAATTTCACTTGCAGATTTTTAAGAGCTCGTACACAGAAATACAATTTATTTTTGCATATTCATCTTGTATCCAACATAGGTATATACATTTGTTGAAAGTAATCGAATCTTGCATATAAGATACATGCACTTCACTTCATAAAGTTTACCTCAGTAAAAAAATATTAACATACGGTTTTAAGGCAAATAAAAAGTACTGGTTATTTTTAGAATGAGATTGTTTTAATAACTGGAAATACTAAAGTTTTATGTAATCGGATTGGCTCCTCACAGAAAGGAGGGGGTGATGTTCAACAGAGCACAGCTAAGGGCTGTTAATGGAAAAATCAAGCCGTTCAATACTGATTCTCCAAAGAGTTAAGATGACTCACTACATCAGTAACCATGGTGATAGAAGATAGCATAGGCTATTACTTGCATTACCCTGACATTTACTTTGTCGGAGGAATCTCACAATCAAAAAGGCATTTATTTCCCTTTAGAAAAATACATACCGTCTCTCTGTCAAATGTTCACTGAATTTGCCTCTGTCATAATCAGTGAGCCCCCGAGTCCCAGCATCTTTGTGCTCAGTACTCCTCTCTCTACTGCTCACATCTCGAGGCACCTTGGGGATGAGTAGAGAACCTGCTGTCCCTCCACCCATGTCACAAATGCTGAGACTCTGCCATCTGGTACTTATTGAGAGAAGTTTCAGCTGTCCATCAAGAATAAGGCTTTTTTTTAACACAGCGTTGTAGATCAACTATACATCAATAAATTTTTTAAAGAAAGAGGGCTCTTTGGGGGCAGATCTTGTGGAAATATAACAACTACTCACAAGGTTTCCTAACTATTGAGATAGGTGGGTCCGTTTCTTACTATAGGAAAATATACATTCTATTTCTTCTAGAGATCTCGTGACACTAGAAAATCTGATGAACCCTTAGTACCTATGGGACGCTTCCTGTACCTTCCAGAGTTTACAAGGAAAGCTTCAAGAACAGAACCTCCTGGAGACATTGGCCTTTGTGCTTTTGTAGCCGAAATTAAAGGAAAGCAGACCAGATGGGATAAAATGGGCTCCACAGACCATGAACACTTTCTCACTGCCAGGATGATTCATCTTCAAAGTTCTTAGGCCTCAGCAGACCTTAGTCTAAGAAAATCCTTTGCGAAACCAGCCAACGTTGATTTAAGACAATCTGTTGATCTTTAGTCTCCTAATGTGAGCTGCTATCACGTAAATAATCTGGGTATTCCTGAGATGATTACAAATAATCACCCTTCGAGTACATTCTACAAAAAAATGGCATTAACATTTGTTGAGTGACTACATTCCATGCATTGTTCTGGTGCTTTTATACATAATCCTCAGCTGAGTGAAATTCGATAATAATGAAAGAAAATATTCACTTTACCTGCCAAGTCAATTCAATAAATTTGTGTTCATTAAACAGACTACTAAAACATTGTTCATATACACCTATTCCAATATTTTTTCTTAATATTATTTTAAGCTTTCCAAAAATTACCATCAAGACATAAAACCCAATTGCAGTTCATCCTTCTCGTTCTCCCACTGAAGGACGAGAGAAGAAAATTCCGTATCTGTCATCTAAAATCTATTAGTAACTACTTTGGCTAAGCCTTGAAACTAAGATGCCGCAGATCAATTACACAGGAGTGAGCTGACATTGGCTTCCTGCCAGTGGTAATGTGCCCTGATAGGAAGCATTGCTTTTCTGAATGCAGTTATGGAAAATACAGCATTCACCTTTGCAGGGATCTGAGACATGAATCTAAAAGTAAAAGCTGTATGTTCCAAATGAGAACGTAGGTTTGGGAAGTCGGTGGAAGTCCTATATTTCCTTGGTGTGGTGTCTCTTCAGCTGGCTTGTCTGGATGTGCTGAAGCAGAAAGAGTGTGCTCTCTTTCTTCTGGTAGAGCTGAGCAGAAGTCAGGGGAGGAAGTAAATCCTTAATCCTCTCACAATGCCTCCAGAAAAAGAAATACTGAAATGTTAAACCTGAAAGAGCCCTCGGAAGCCATGTCACCCACGGCCCTTATTTTTACAGACAAGGAAATGAAATGGACGCAAAGGCTGCAGGGGACTTTGGCTGAAGCTTCTGGATCCTTCGTCATCCCTGCTTTTCTGTCTGTCATTTAGAAACGATGCCCGGAAGTTTTGCTGGTGGGACTGGAACTTGGGTCCTTTGCAATTGAGACAAAACAAATGCAGAAATGATTTTCTCATGTGTGTGTATGTTTTGGGTTGGTATGTTTTTATGTGTGTATATGTTCCTATGCATACGAATGATAACAAAATAGCACGGAACACACAGAGGGTCGCTGACAGTAAGAGTTAGCGGAGTCCGTTCCAAAGAACAACTGATCATCCCCACTGTGGCCCTCTAAGGAGTTTCAGGTACATCCAGACTAATGGGCATTGTCCCTACTGCAATTTCCATCACTCAGGACCATGTACTAAGGTAAGGTGCCCTCTGCTTCACAGTGAGCTTCAGGATTTGCCAGCTACAAACAGCTGGATGGAGACCAGCTGCTTTAAAAATACCACTGAGCTAAGGTACAGACCTCCAAGGCAGCAGCCATCTGCAATCTTTTATTTTATTTATTTATTTGTTTGTTTCTTTATTTAGGCTGCATTGGGTCTTCGTTGCTGTGCGCAGGCTTTCTCTAGTTGCGGCGAGCGGGGGCTACTCTTCGTTGCGGTGCGCGGGCTTCTCATTGCGGTGGCTTCTCTTGTTGCGGAGCATGGGCTCTAGGCGTGCGGGCTTCAGTAGTTGTGGCACACGGGCTCCGTAGTTGTGGCTCATGGGCTCTAGAGCACAGGCTCAGTAGTTGTGGCACACGGGCGTAGTTGCTCCGCGGCATGTGGGATCTTCCCGGCCCGGGGCTCGAACCCATGTCCCCTGCATTGGCAGGCAGATTCTTAAACCACTGCGCCACCAGGGAAGCCCCTGCAATCTTAATATAAAATGAAATTGGGCTTAAAAGAACTTTCCTGTTAGGTGAATTATGATCTATATCTGTATACCAGATATTTATGGTGGATATATATCTCTTAAATATTCTTAAAGTAGAAAAGTGTGTTAAACTATAAATATATGTATTTACATATATACATGCTTATATAGGCAAATTTCTTGAAGACACCTTGCATTTCTTTTTGAATAATAATTAGTTTATACTTCAGCCTATTTACATTAACAAGAAGAGCATATACAATCCCACATAATGATGTCTTTCTGGGAATAAAATTAACTCTTATACTGGCAATAAAACAACTAAGTTCAGTCTTTCCTTGTGTAAGAAAAAGACTGGTGTCCTTTCTGAGACGCACCAAAATACAGAAAACCCCTCTCCCCAAAAGTTTACATTTGCTAGGATATTTCCAAAATTCCAGTTTTCCAGCTGTTGTAGCAAAAGCAGATTTCTAAGCAGTAGACCTCATTCACTATTGAAGCCATGAATTTCGACAGCATATGCAATATGTCCTTTCTGGAAATTGGGAAATCACAGGAAATGTGTTTTTCCCTATTTCTCACATTTTGTGATTCAGTAATATTGAGTGAAAGGCTTATCTGTTATTATTATTCTATATCTAGTGATTGTTTTCATTGGCGTTGAGTAGTCATGCAGGTTCCAAGACTATGGGCCGAGAGTGTCTCACTGCTGCCATCATCTGGACACTCCATTCTCTGCAATATTGACCAGACGGTTTTAAAACTCAAATTACCTCTGAATAATTAATCTCACTTATTGGAAAAGTCAACAGGGCTACATTTGTGGCTTCAGGGTGTTTATGGGGGAAAGGCTTGGCTTGCTGAAATATGGAAGGAAAATCACACAGGATTGATCATAGAATAGAAGGCACCATTCCTGCTCTGTCCTATAAATGACTACTGTAGCTCATGGGAGAACCCATCTTGATATAAAAGCACCTTCCTATCTTCTCCCTTCCCTACGGCCACTTAAATCAGAAATGGGATCAGAGTTCTCCAAATCATTTCCCGTGCTGCCTCTGCTTCTGTTTCCAAGTACAGGAGCTGAAACAGCCCTGTGTCCGGCAGCCACAAGGGGGAATGTGCTCTTTGCCTGAAGGCTGCTTCAACTCCTGGTGACACTGATGGGACTGGAGAACTGGTCTCCCACCTGATTCTCAGGATGTCAGGCTGCCTGATAGGGTTCTGTTGTTGAAATCATCATCATCTCCATCTCTGTCAGCACCTTCGTCATCAGCGGTGCTTCTTCCTCCTCCCTCTGTGCAGGTTAGAGCCCACGTCGGGAGAGCTCACTAGGTAAGCGCTCTGTGCCCTACTTCAGCGGTCAGCTCTGACCGTCCCCTCCTCCACACGGCCTGCCTAACTCAGTGACAGCACAGGAGACGTTCTCAGAGGCCCAGTCCATAGTCACCAATCCACCTGGTAAAGCCTCAGCCTTTACTGAAGGCAGATCCTTCAAAGGTAAGTCCTGGATGTAAATCCCATATTAGAAGGTTGCACAAGAGAGAACTTGCTGTGGAAATAAACAGAGAACTGCTTCTTGACCAATCAAGTCATCATTTCCAAAGCTCAGAACCTCAGTGATTGAATTCCAAGGGGGTGGAAATGTGTGAGATGGGCAGTTTGCTTTCTGTCCTCACTCCATCTCCTCATACAGCCTAGTCTCAACGTCTTTCTAACCACACACACTCACGCTCACACACGCTCACACACTCACTCCTCTCTCCTCTGCCTTGAGCCGAATGCACGAGTTCTCAAAAGACACCCAAAGATTTTTAAGAGAAAACTGAAATTTTTGAAGGAGAAAACCTGAAAATAAAAAATATTTATGGGGCTTCCCTGGTGGTGCAGTGATTGAGAGTCCGCCTGCCGATGCAGGGGACACGGGTTCGTGCCCCGGTCCGGGAAGATCCCACATGCCGCGGAGCGGCTGGGCCCGTGAGCCATGGCCGCTGAGCCTGCGCGTTCGGAGCCTGTGCTCCGCAGCGGGAGAGGCCACAACAGTGAGAGGCCCGCGTACCGCAAAAAAAAAAAACCTATTTCTGGAAGTTCCATAGGTGGATTAGCAGGGGTAGAGACCGTAACAGGGAGAAGCCTGTGTTCTACTACAAGTTCATCACTAAAGGGATGTTGCCTAGAAGCTTAAATTACACGTAACGGCCCGACTCTGGGACCTCTGCCGCCAGGTAATGAGCATTAAGCTAAAACACCTTTGTTTAGCTCCCAGGGAACATCCTGACTAGGCCCGGGTAGGAATGACCTCAGGAAGGAAGAAATAACACATCCCCTCCGGAGTCTGGCCCGAACCAGGACTTTACTCCCTCCTCTTTTAGTATAAAAGAAGCCTGAATTCTAACTCGGGGAAGATGGTTCTTTGAGACACAAGCCCACCGTCCTCTTGGTCTGCTGGATTTCCGAATGAAGTCACTATTCCTTGTCCCAGCACCTTGTCTCTCAATTTACTGGCCTGTGTGTGGCAAGCAGCGTCAGCTTGGACTCGATAACAGGACCAGGTAGATGTGTCTTTTCCTTCTAACCAGCACCCATCAACCTGTTCAGAAGGGTTACTCTGTGCCGTCACATTGTCATACACTGGGGATGAGACACTGCCCCTGACATCCGGTCACTCACCGTCTAATGAGGGCTTGCAAACTAGCAGACTCTCTCTTCATCATTTCTGCCAACAAATATTTACCAATTGATAACCGATCCTTGCCAAACATGAACTCATGCGAGGGCCGGGATCCTTGCAGCAATTTTGTTTCCAGAAAGGAAAATGCAGATGTGATGAGACATTGGAAGGAAGGATTTACAGCACAAAAATGCTAAGATAAAATCAAAAATGATGTACGGTTATAACGCTAGGTGGCTAGGAGATGGGGTGCCTGGGACGGAAACAGAGAAGCCAGCAGAGCTAGGAGGATGACAGTTCACCTGGAAACACAATGATTTAAAAAGACAGGGAGACACGGTGTAACTGACCTTTAGACACAAGGGACTGGGTTTGGGTCAAGCGGGCAGGGTCAGACTAGAGAGGGTATTTGGGAAAATCTGTACGAAGGTGAATTAAAGCGGTGGGAGATGAGATAGGAAGAGACACACCATGATTTTAACGGTGGCAAAGTCATTTCCTCCAGACACCCCTGGTCAGTGGGCAACAAGCCGGGAAAAGCATGTCAGACACCAAAGCTCGGGGCCAAACCTTCCTTCTGAGCCAGGGGACGAGTGTGAGTCTGGAGAAGGGCGTGGGTATGGAAGGCAGGGAGAGTGAGTTGAATCCTGGCAAAACTGGGGCATCTCACATCCTAACCCAGCTCAGGCTGGGGCGGGAGGGGGGAGGGGAGGGGAGGGGAGGCTGGTGGGGGCCGGATTGCAGCACCTGCTGTCCTGAGCCCCCCGCCCGAAGCGGCTTTGCTTCGTCTTCCCTTTGCAGCCCTTAACTCGTGACGGCCTCATCCGCAGCCGCGAGTCGAGGCCTTGGAGCCCCTAAGACTGAAAGCATCGCGGTGCCACATAAATGCACAAGTGCTCAGCCACACAAGACGCAGAGGCAGGTACGTGGGAATCAAAATGGCCCTTTTCTATATTTCTACTGCCCAGTCGGGCCTTTGGTGAATGCTTTGCACTTCTGGGCCTCGGTTTTGCTGGTGCCGAGTCCCATCTGCCTCCTGGAAATCCCAACATCTCTCCTCTCCTGCCTGGCGCCATCCCTCTCGTTTGCCTTGTGCATCTGCAGGTCTCGATTGGTCCAGCCCACTGCCCCAGGCTGGCTGCCGAGCTTTCTCAGTGGGTCGAGGATGTGGGAGGTGGTATCTGTTTCCATCCAGGGCCATCAGTGCCGGCTGAACGCCCTGCAGCGCCCCCAGGTGCCCTCTGCCGGGAAGAGCTGCCCCCCTCCCCCTGCCGTAGCTGGCTTGGCCTCCGGGGCCCACACAGTCTGGAGCCCGCTTGCCGGGGCTGCAGAGCCCCCCGCTCGGTGGACCGCAATGTCCTCGCCCCTCCCTCATCTCTGAAGCAGGCCCAGCACCGCCCCCGCCCGGCGGGCCTTTGTCCCTCCGCTACCTGATACACCTTCTTGGTCTGGACTCCTCAGAAAAGTCCCATATTCTCAGTGAAATGCCCCAGAAGAGCCGCCAGTCGACAAGTTCTATGTCAGGTTGAGTCCTTTCAGGAAGACTCTGTTCCTACAAAGGCTGATGATCTCATTTCAGCAAAATTTATGAAGTGCAACTTGTCAGCGGAACTTAGAAGGCCACAGGTCTATGGGCATGTCTAGATGTACGTTTAGAAATCACAAAGCAGACAGTTTGACCCCATCTTAGTGAGGGGAAGCAACAGCAGAGCAGACAGAGCCCCACATTAGGGATTCGAACCCCAATCCTGCAATTAGGGGGCTCTGCACCTGCCGAGGGCCTTCCCGTGCCTCTGCACCTTCAGCCAAAAGTACGGCGTTGGGCCAGATGTTTCCCTCAGGTTCCTTTAGGTTCTGCCACACTGGGATTTTTAAAAAATCACTCCCTTCTGCTGTGAAGTGATTAAGCAGTCCAGAACCCCCACGTTCCTGTGGCCATCGGTATTTGAGGTGTTAGCAGTGGAAACACTGGTTCTCCCCTCTGACCGTCTTTGCAGATAACCCTGTATTTTATAGAGCTGTCAAAGCAGCAAGAGGCTTTGCTGGAGCTGGGGCAGCTGCTGCTTCCCTCTGTGCCAGGTCACAGTGCTCTAGGTGCCCCCGCGGCCCCTGACTTCACACGGTCAGAACTGTATTTTTGTTTATCAGCCAGAGGTGATGGAGATTCCGCAGTGGCGCGCCCTCACTTCGGAGGAAGCGTTTTTCTATTCTATCCAGGCTCTTTCCCCAGCAAACTCCCCAGGCAGATTTCGAAAGGAGACGTTGAGAGGAATAGCAGTCCTGCAATGAATCCCAGGCCCAGGTGAGGGCGTCTGCTGTAGCTCACACAACGCCCAGTCCCCAGAACCACGGGGAGGGCGCCTCAGGCACCGATGGGCAACAACCTCTAGTCCAAGTACAGCCGAGGGCACGACCACTTGCTTCCCCTCCACGCGGTCCACCCGGTTCCCACGCAGGGCCAGCTCCGGGGCCAAACTCTGACACCAAGACTCCCTCAGAACTGGCTCATCCCCACCCACTTCTCTGGGGACACCACCCACCCTCTAGAGGCTCTCTCCCTCAGGGCCTGCAGAAGGCACACCTTTCTCTAGGTGAGAAATAAACCCCACAGGGCTAAGTTCCGCTTCTCTAAAAGTGACCTACATACTCAGGATTTTGGTACCAGTGATTCGACATCTGAATAAGATTTGAAAAGCTCATTGACAAAGCTCAACAAAATACATCACAGGTCCTGTTTAAGGTCCTGCTGTACTTCATCTATTCCTTTCTCTCCCTCTTCTTAAGATCATTTATTCACTCAACAAACATTTACTGAGCCCTTCCTTTGTGTCAGACACTGAGCTTTCAAAGACAGAGTTATTTATGCGGGAGAGACAGGTGTGCAAATGAATGACACCACGAAGGTCTGGCTGTGTCCCTGGCACCACTGGGCAGAATGGTGCCGAGGACTGCCTGCCTTTGGGTGCCCGGCTCCCGCACTGCAATTCTGGAGAGATTACTATTCCATTTTACAGAGGACGAAACTGAGGCCCAAAGAGGTGTATCCACTCAGTACACATCCTCAAGGTAGAGACGGGTAAAGTCGGGTTTGCCCTTTGGACCACATCTGACACTGCCTCTGGACGCTCTCCAGGCAGGCTGCTGAGGACCACAAGGCAGCTGGACCCCCTCCACCTGCCCAGGAATCAAAGCAGAGCAAGGAGAGGAACCCAGTGTATCTGGGCTGGAACTCAGGGGCCGTGGCTCCTGCACTAGGAAACACCACTTGGGCAACGAGTTCCTCAGAAACTCTGTCCAGTTCTTATATTATACAAAAAGCAAAGGAAACAAAGAAAACCCCCCAAGTTCTTGCAGTAAATGACCCATTCGTTCATTCCAGGGATAGTCAGTTATTGAGCCCTGGTGTTGGGAAAAGAGGGATTAATAAAATGTGGCCGCGGTCACGCAGAAGATGATGCAGATCACCTGTGTGGACATGGCAGCCCGGCTTGTCCACAGGCATCGTTCTGCACCTCAAGGCGGGGCCTGGTCCACCACCACCCCAACCCGTGCCCCAGCCCTCAGGTGGCCCCAGGGCTCTGGCTAGGACCCCAGCCCTCTGACGACAATCCCTCATGCCCCCCAACCCCTGGCTCTCCAGGCCCTGGTCCCAGCATTCCTAGCAGATAAAGGAAACAGCCCCTAGAACTCAGCATCGTCACCTCCAATCTGAGGTGGCACTTAGGGGACAGGGCGGGAAGGAGGGAGGCCTCTGGAGGGACCGGCCGTCCCGCTGTTATCAACTCCCCCAGTGCAAACCAGGAGCATCACGTGGCAGACGGCGTCCCAGGGGACATCAAGGTGAGCGGGGGAGGGCATGGGACGTGTGCTCCCTGGGGGCTGGGTCACCTCTGCCCGTCTCCTGAGCTGAAAAGGTGAAGGTGATGGTCGGGTGGGAGCTGGCAGGGAAAAAGGACGGGGAAGCAAGACCAGTGGGGCCGGCGACCTGCATGGCAGCCCCTCCTCACTCCAGGCCTCAGTTCATCCCCTCTGCAGGGCCGTGGCCCCTAGACCCTCCCTCTGAGCACTCCAGTCTACAGGACCCCTCCTCCCACACCTGCCGTGTTCATTGGCGTAACTGTCACCAGCCTCTCGCTGCTGGCCGGGCACCCTCTGCTCCCCTGTTGCTCTCACCATGGCACAGCTCCAGCTCTCCAGCTGGGATACAGGCCTGTCCACTCAGCATCCAGATGTGCACAGGTGTCAACTCTGATGTGTGTCTGTAGGAATGATTTCCCCGCACATTTGCACAGCCGGAAGCCTCTAGGAGTTTTCCTCTGGAAGAGGGCAGGGGCCAGGCAGACTTCAGAGTCAGACAACACATTCAGCATATTCATGAGGCTTAGACAACACAGCCTAGAGTCTCTGACCTCCCAGTGGAGTCTCAGGCTGGAAGTGACAAACCCCAGGCCAGGAAAGCAGGTCATGGGCGTCCTGTGCTCGGGACATTAGAATATGGCGCTTAAGGGGCCATGCTTGACTCATCCTGCATCTGTAACAGTCTAGTCGGTACTCAGAAGTCCTGATGTGTTAGCGAGAGCGGGAGATGACATCACTTTTAAGGTGAGACCATGTGAAAAAAGTCAAAGAGTGCAGGCTCTCAGGGAGACCATTGCCAGACCAGGGACTCACAGCCCCTCTTAGGAACATACCTGTCTTCACGGCCTGAACTCTGGGACTTGTTTTTTGCAAGAGCTGTTGGGGGATGTTTGCCACGGGCTCGGGGCTGCCATGGTTCTGTGGCTTCAGTAACAGCGGGCCACGTGGGAGAACAGCCTTGCCCACTAAACAAATCCGCGTTTCCCTGTCCATCAGAACACCTGGGGTCCTTTCACACAACTCATGGTGGCAAGCTTCTGTCTCATCTTAGCTCCAGAAAGAAACAAACTCAATCAAATGCAGGTAATTCAGTTCAAACAGAGAGAGTAAGGCTGACGGGACACCAAAATGTCACGTTTATCACAGACAAGGCCATTACTGGAGGATGGGGCTTATGGCCGTGGAAGAGTGGGCATCCTCGTGTCGGACCCCGGAATGAGGGCGCTGTGCCCACCCTGTCCAGCTAGGGCCACCCCGGGAAACCTGAAGCCTGCAGGGGCCCTGCAGGACATGTCCCACCTGGGAGCCAGCCCTGAGAGGAGAGGGGGTGGAGCTGCGTCACCCACGTCACCATCAGGACCAGAGTGGGGGCCGAGGCTCAAACTAAGGCGCTTCCTTCACCAAGAACAAGGCATCCCACGTGAGGAAAACCTTCATCCCAGCATGTGGTGTGCAGGCTTCACAAGTAAGGCAAGTCTCACCACGAAACGCAGAACTTAACTTCTCGGTCCAACCAACCTCTTTCCCTTGGTGCTAAAGAAGGATGGAGGGGCAGGTTCTCAGACGTCAACTGACCAAGACGGCAGGGGCCACTCTGAACAAAGGAGTTTCTCTTTATTTTTTAATTTTATTGGAGCATAGTTGATTTACAATGTTGTGTTAATTTCTACTGTACGGCAAAGTGACTCAGTTATACATATATATACACACATATCCTTTTTCGTATTCTCTTCCATTATGGCTCATTCCAGGATATTGAATATAGTTTCCTGTGCTCTACAGTAGGACCTTGTTTATCCATTCTGTATATACCAGTTTGCATCTGCAAATCCCAAACTCCCAATCCTTCCCTGCTCCATTCCCTGCCTTGGCAACCACGGGTCTGTTCTCTAGGTCTGTGAGTCTGTTTTGTTTCATAGGTAGGTTCATTTGTGTTGTATTTTACATTGCACATATCAGTGATATCATACGGTATTTGTCTTTTTCTTTCTGACTTACTTCACTTAGTATGATAATCTCTAGGTCCATCCATGTTGCTGCAAATGGCATTATTTCATACTTTTTTATGGCTGAGTAATATCCCATTGTATATATGTACCACATCTTCTTTATCTGTTCCTCCATCTATGGACATTCAGGTTAGTTCCATGTCTTGACTATTGTGAATAGTGCTGCTATGAACATTGGGGTGCTTGTATCTTTTTGAATTAGAGTTTTGTCCAGATATATGCCCAGGAGTGGGATTGCTGGATCATCTGGTGGTTCTATTTTTAGTTTTCTGAGGAACATCCATTCTGTTCCCCATAGTGGCTGCACCCGTTTACCAAACCCATTCCCTTTGGGTTTCTCTTTGGAGATACTTTTCTTTTACTCATATGCCCTACAAGCCATCATCTGAACCCTGCTCCCTAAAGAAAAAGAGAGAACTTGAATTTTGACAAGTACCTTAGAAACACCAGTGTCAATGGATGGCGCTGGGCACCCCGGTTTAGTGAGTGATGGAAGGGTTTAGTGGGAAGCCCACCAGACCAGAAGGGCTGAGTCCTGGTCTTGGCTGTGTCTGTGTGTCTGTGTCTGTATGTGTGTGTGTGTCTGTGTGTGTCTATGTGTGTGTGTGTCTGTGTGTGTGTGTGTGTGTGTGTGTGTGTGTGTGTGTGGCGGGCCAGTTCCTCCACCTCTGGAGCCAGTGGTTCTCAAACTTGAATGTGCTGACGTATCACCTGGAGAGTTTATTAAAAATGCAAATTCCGGAGCCCCATCCCAGAGCTTCTGACTGAGATCAGGAAGCCGATTTTTAAACAAATGCTCCCATGTGATTCCAAGGCGGATGGTCTCTGGGCCATAATTTGAGGAAAACTGAGATTGGTTTCTCATGGGTTAACTTAGAATCAGACCTTCCCTGTGTCTCTCCTGGGGCCTCAGTGGGGACGAAGGAGCCAGTCTCTGTAACATCACATGGGAAACGTGCTCCTGCACCTGCAGGATCGTTGTGTAATTAAAACCCCATTTTTCCCCACGAAACCTTTTGTATCCTCCACCAGAATGGTCTAGAATCTTCCCTGGGTGTGCAGAGCACGCTTCCCAAGGGGCTGGCTGGGGGGCAGGATCCACACCAGACCTCATTTCTGCTCTTCCCAAACTTCCCATCACACGACACCCACATCATCTGTGTTTTCCTTTCCTTTAGTTCCACCTCGAATCTACTCTCTCGTCTACACTCCCGCATGTCAGCCAGTGAACAGGCTGAAATAAATGTTTGCAGAATGGACAGGTCCACGATCAAACAAGATACTGACCAGGAGGGTCACTGATGTGACAGCTAATTCCTGAAGCTGTGTGGGGTCCGGGTGGGGATGGAGACCAACCGTAAAACGCCCCTAAGAGACCTTGACCCTGACAAAGTATCGGTGGCACTGGGGCTACCTACACTGGAACTTTGGAATACAATGTCATGTTATTGTGCTTTGAGAATTGCCATTTTCCCATTAAAAAAATACATTCAAAGAGTCTTCTTTCTGTTAATAACACTCTTTTCTGCTACTTTGTGGCTGGGATGCTGGTTAGTTAGTACCAGCACACAGAGAGGCCTTATGGTCCCACATTCCTGGATATGGGGGGGAGTTTTAGCCTAGAGAACTGTGATATTCGCATAAATTCATGGGATATCTGCGGCTTGGGCATCTTGGGGCAAAACTGAGGTGTGACTTGTGTCCAAGTCGCTCACGTGGGGTGGGGATGCTTTCACACTCTCCTCACACGTTTGCCGAACGCAGACTGCACACGGCGGGTGTAACAGAGCCAGGAAGGTGAGCGTCCCGGGGGAGCAAGCCTACGGCATAAGGCTCCGTTGTGTTGTGTCTATTCTGGGAAAAAAATGACTCTCTTCACAGTGGCTTGAGATCGGAGGATGGCTCTGAAACTCTATTCGCACGAGATGCTCCCACGGCAGGATGTGTGGCCTGAGTCACGGGGAGCCGGGGAGGCGGATGGAGCGATGCCCCGAGCTGGGATGCTCTGTGGGTGCAGGGTCCACCTTCCCGGCTGCCGCGTAGGACAGCTGTGCAAAGGGAGGGGAAGGATGCCGCACGCGGGCTGCACCTCGGGGGCTGAAGGAGACTTGAAACTAAAAGGCCAGAGCGGACACAAAATTTTGTTGAGAAGAGGATGTGGGGGTGGCGTGTCCTCCAGTTCCTCGCGTCTCAGAGTTGCCAAAACCTGGGTGCTTGTTACACGTGCGGAATCCCAGGTCTGAGCCGGATCCATAAAACTCAAATATGCGTTTCAGCAAGAGCTCCAGGTGGCTCCTATGCACATAACAGCTCCAGCGGTGCTGGTTCAAATCTGGGAAGAAGGCACGGCCAGGGATGGAGACAAGGATGGGAGGGGAGGGACCACGCAAGCCAGCCGAGGAGACGCTGGTGGAGAGGATGCCTGGAGACTGAGGGCATCTGGAGCTGAGTCGCCTCTTCCTGCTTTTTCTGGGATCCGCCCCTGTCTGAAACCATCTGTCTCCATAACTCTGACAACAGCTAACACTTCTATGGTGCCAGACACACTTCCGGGACCTTCACGTGTATCAACTCATTTGATCCTCGTGACAGCTGTAAGGTGGTGATTACTATTACCTCCATCTCGCAGGATGAGAAAACCAAGAGGCTGAGGTGACGTGGCTCTCCATGTGCACACAGCCAGCCAGCCCCAGACCAGGATTCAAACCGACATCCCGATGCTGTAGCCTTCACCACCGTGTGCTGAGGCTGCGTAGGAGCTTAAGCTGTTCATATTTGCTTTTTGTTCTCCTTGGAGTGTTTTGTTTGTTAATATTAACATCCTAAGTCTACTGCTCTGAGGGGGAAGGGGACAGGACAGGTGTGTCCTGGACCGGTTCTTCCTCCAGCCTCTTGGCCTCCCACATCTCATGGTGATGTGAGAGCTGGCCAGCCAGGGGGTCGATTCAGCCCCCCGTGTGTTTTGCTTCACCAGAGGTGTTTTAAAAGCCAGACATCTGCACACAAAAACCTCCCTGCTCACATCTGCTGCCGCAGCCCTCCACAGTCCTCCCCCCTCCCGGCTCCCTGACGTCCTACGCCTGGGAGGCCGCTTCGCGTGCTCACATCTGCTGTCTCCACCTCCACAGGGCATCTCCCCCACCCCCTAGTCTCCTCTGACCTACAAGCTCACAGAGCCGTGTCTCCTAGTCACCCGTGTTCCCCTCCAAGCCCAGCGCGGGGCCCAGAGCGGGGGAGAAGCCAGATCAATGCTTCCTGCTCTGGGCACCTGCTCTGGGCATCCATGGGAGGGGCAGGGCCCCAGAGGAGTGGCCTGGAAGTGAGGGCCAAGGAATCGACGCGAGAATCCCAGACTCACAGAGGAGGCTTGCAGAAAATGACTGTAAATTATGGTGATCCAAAGACAAATCCTGACTTCAGAGCGAGCAGCTGGGAAATCCCTCTCCTCTTTGAATCACACCCCATGCATCTTCCGTGGAACCTTGCCATGGTATCTCAAGTAGCTGATTTCTTAATAAGCAAATTCACGTGCTACGGTATCGGTCTCTCTCCTTCACGCACCATCTGTCCTTTTGCGTCTCTACCAATGGATCCCTTCTGAGACATGCAAAGGTTTTGAAGTGGGATGAATGTGCTCAAAAGTGCTCCACCGCCAAGAGGACTGTTCTGTTCCCACCCTCACCAGTGCCAGAAAAGACCTTGTTACCTGTTCTCTGCTTTTCCAAATTGTGAGCACTCATGACTCAGGCACTCAATGCTAAAATTGACTTTTCAAGGGAATGTAGTCATGATCTCTGAAAGGATAACACCAGTAAAGCTGGTTCCACTGTGATTCACTGCTAGAAAGACCAAAGTCTCCACATTTTCCACCTGTCAATTGGATTCTGGAATACAGCTATGATAGTAAAAGATTTAATACTATTGGCCGCTAGTAGCTAAGTTCAAAAAACAAATCTCCATTTAAGTAAGTGATTGTTAGAAAAGGGAACCCTCATACACTGTTGGTGGCAAGGTAAATTAGTGCAGCCACTGTGGAAAACAGTACGGAGGTTCCTCGAAAAACTAAAAATAGAACTACCATATGATCCAGCAATACCACTCCTGGGTATATATCTGGAAAAAATGAAAATGCTAATTCAAAAAGATAGATTCACCCCACTGTTCACGGCAGCATTATTTACAATTCCCAAGATACGGAAGCAACCGAAGTGTCCATAAATAGATGAATGGATAAAGATGTGGTCTGTGTGTATGTGTGTGTGTATATATATATATATATGGCCATTTGCAGCAACATGGATGGACTAAGTGGAGTAAGTCAGAGAAAGACATATATTGTATGATATCACTTATACGTGGAATCTAAAAACTACTACAAACTAGTAAATATAACAAAAAATAAGCAGACTGACACATATGGAGAAAAAACTAGTGGTTACCAGTGGGGAGAGGGAAAGGAAGGGCGACATAGGGGTAGTGGGTTAAGAGGTACAAACTATTAGGTATAAAATAAATAAGCTACAAGGATGTATTATACAACACAGGGAATATAGCCAATATTCTATAATAACTATAAAAGGAATATAACTTTTAAAAATTGTGAATCACTATATTGTACACCTGTAACATATAATATTGTACGCTCACTATACTTCAATAAAATAATAAAATAAAAAAATAATAAAGCAAGTGAAGATTTGAGTTCACTTAAGAGAAATGTGTAAGGACATTAAATATTCTTGCAGCTCTTTCTTCTACTGGGAATACATCCGAAGGGGAAATCAGAGTCGGGTTACCATTTCTGGAAGGAAGAATAATGAGCCCCCTGCTGTGGAACGTGAGATCTTTACTGAGCCTGAAACTCGAAATTCTCTCATCTCTGTCTCTCTTTGCCCTTCCCTCACCCTCTCTTAACTCCTCCCTCCCCTCCCAAACACCTGCTAACTAAGCCTTAAACCGTGTACTCGGCCCCATTTATGCCACTTCATGTTGTCCTTCCCCGAGTCCCCGAGCTGCAGCCGAGCTGTAACCCCTCCCTGCATCAGCCGAAGCGCTAACCACTGAGTCGCACTGTTCTCGTTCCACCAGCTCCCATCAAGGGCCTCACTTCGCTGGCCAGTTGTTTCTCGTTCCTACACTAAGTTGCCTCAAAGCATATAGAAAAGGACCTGTGGCTTGTTTTCTTAAGTGACATATTAATCCCTCTGAAAAGGATGGACATTTTCCGACAATAACCATGACAGGGCAAGACCCTACTTTTTTTTTTTTTTGGCCGATCCGCACGGGATCTCAGTTCTCCGACCTGGAATCGAACCTGCGCCCCCAGCAGTGGAAGTGCAGAAGCCTAACCACTGGACCTCCAGGGAAATCCCAAGACCCTACTTTTATTTTATATATATATATTTTCTTGCGGTATGCGGGCCTCTCACTGTTGTGGCCTCTCCCGTTGCGGAGCACAGGCTCCGGACGCGCAGGCTCAGCGGCCATGGCTCACGGGCCCAGCCGCTCCGCGGCATGTGGGACCTTCCCGGACCGGGGCACGAACCCGTGTCCCCTGCATCGGCAGACGTACTCTCAACCACTGCGCCACCAGGGAAGCCCAAGACCCTACTTTTAATGTGTCTGACTCAGACTTGTCCTGGAACGATGCATTTTGAACTTACGAACTAATTCAATAGGAACAATGTTTTGAAATAAGTGAGTTCTTAATCACCTAATTCTGAGAAACTTGAATCCTTATCACTTATTTTAATATCCTTTAGGGATGTATTTTTTATGATTCTCCTTTCCAGCAATCATCATTATAGTCATCATCTTCACCTGTACATCACCCATCTGCACAGCACATTAGATTTTCTAAAAGGCTTTATGTGCCTAATCTCATCTCTTTAATTTTTTTTTTTTTTTTTTGCAGTACGTGGGCCTCTCACTGTTGTGGCCTCTCCCGTTGTGGAGCACAGGCTCCAGACGCGCAGGCTCAGCGGCCATGGCTCATGGGCCCAGCCGCTCCGTGGCATGTGGGATCTTCCCGGACCGGGGCACAAACCCGTGGCCCCCACATCGGCAGGCGGACTCTCAACCACTGCACCACCAGGGAAGACCTAAAAATATTTATTTATTTATTATTTATTTTGGCTGCGCTGGGTCTTAGTTGCAGCATGTCGGATATTTAGTTGCAGCATGTGGGCTTCTTAGTTGCGGCATGCATTGAGCGATCTAGTTCCCCGACCAGGAATCGAACCCGGGCTCCCTGTATTGGGAGAGTGGAGTCTTAACCACTGGACCACCAGGGAAGACGCTGTCTAATCTCATCTGATGCTTCCAAGGACCCTGTGAAGCCGGGCCTAGGATTTCCATTTCATGGGGAAGGGAGCCTAGATGCAGTAAGATAAAGGAATTTATACGGGACAAACGGCAAGTCGCAGCACTGAGGTTTGAAATCGAGCCTGCCTGGGTGCCTCCTTACACGGTACAGTGTTGAGACAGAGAGACAGAGAGATGGATAATATCAAGAGCTCTGCACTCAGGCTTCCTGCCTGGGTGCCTCCTTACACAGTACAGTGTTGAGACAGAGAGACAGAGAGACAGAGAGATGGATAATATCAAGAGCTCTGCACTCAGGCTTCCTGGACATGAACCCTGATGCTGCCATTTACCAGCCAGGGGACCAGTTACTTAATCTGCGTACCTGCCTTCTCATCTGTAAAATGGAAATAATGATGTCCCCATCAAAGAGTGACCTGAAGGAGAAAACAAGTGGGCATGTGTAAAGCACACAGGACGGCATGGAAAGCGCCACAGGTTAGCCTTATATACACACGTGCTGCGTCTCACACGCTGCTCTGCTGATGAGCACTCAGCATAAAGACCAGGGTCCACACCAGGACCATATGACCCCGTGTCCGTGTCTAAATGACTAGGAAAAAAG
This sequence comes from Stenella coeruleoalba, assembly GCF_951394435.1. NCBI lineage: Eukaryota > Metazoa > Chordata > Mammalia > Artiodactyla > Delphinidae > Stenella > Stenella coeruleoalba. The sequence goes on from NC_137164.1 coordinate 3,218,217, forward strand.
GATACTCAGCGGGTATTCTGGATATCAGTTTTCCTCAGTTCTGTGCAAAAAAGCCACTGGGCTGAAGCAGCCGTGGTTAGGGATTCAAGTGTTGAAAAAGCTGGTAAGGGTCTCCTGTCTGTTCGTGGATGCAAAGGGCATCCGTTCCTGCAGGCTCTGATCTCTGCCAAGGTCAGGAAGCTCTCCGTCTCTCCTGGCCCTTCATTAGTCAGTGGCATCGAGGAAAACAGTGGCTTACATTTCCACTTCAATCTTCCCACAGAAAAGAGTTCAATCTGATAAGGCAAAATGCTACCATATTTCAAAGCTCTCATTACATACTTCAAAGAGAGTTTAGGAGCTTTTTTCTGTATTGCTCTTCAATTATTCATAACAGCAATCTTTGAAATATTTACACTCCTTTCTCCAGTGGCCAGAGGAGAATGTTGATGGAAAGCTCTCGGCACGCCTGGAACAGACTCCATGCGATGCTGGGGGCTGGAGACAAGGCCCGGGGGGAGTGCGGGCGGGTCGGCCTCCCCCCGCAACCTTCAAGGGCTTTTCGTTCTACAAAGGGCTTGCTCTACTTTCTGAAACTAGGGATGTTTTCCTCTTAAGATCCAGGTTTTAGCAAATGGGATTCATTTTATCTAATGTTGTTCTCAAGGAAGAACCCTTAACCAAACCCAAGCAAACGTGCAAAAGTGGGAATGTCCTCCCTCCAGCAAATGGGAAGTGGCTCGTTAGCAGACGCAGGGGGTGCTGCATCCAGACGCTGGTGCAGCTGGTAGCCATTCTGACAGATGATTCATTCCCATGGTTACTGATACCAGAAATATTACCTCTGCAATCAGCACACACAAAGATCCTTTAAAGAGAGTGTAAAAATTAGAGCGCTGTCAACAATTAGTGAACACTGCCAGCGGGCACGGAGACTGCACTTACACAATGCTGCTTTCAGGGCATCAAAAGGGGTGGGGGGCAGGCGCCATGGCTGCACCAGCCAATCTTGCAGAAAGCAAAAAAGACGCTCGTGTTGGGGGGGGGGAGCAGAAGGCCCTACCCACAAACATCTCTGTACAGATTTATCAGTCACACGGGCAAAGTGAGAAAAACGCCCGTCTGACTGGTCATCTTTGAATGGTCAACTTCATTAAACCCACAGTCAGTTTTTGTTAAGTTCTTTCTTTAAACGAATGAACTTTATTTTTTAGACCAGTTTTAAGGTCACAGAAAAATTGAGCAAAAGTACAGAGAGTTCTGATACAGCCCCTGTGCCCCCTCCAGTGAACTCCCCCAGCATCAGCATCCCCCAGCAGATGGTGCACTGGTAACAACTGATGATCCTGCATGGACGCATCTTCATCACCCAGAGTCCATCGTTTACCACACGGTTCACTCTCGGTGTCGTACATTCTATGGCTCTGGGCAAATGCATAAGGACATGTATCCGCCATGACAGTATCATACAGAGTACTTTCAACGCCCTAAGATCTCTGTGCTCCTCCGATTCATCCCTCCCTCCCAACTAAGTCCTGCCAACCACTGGCCTTCATACTGTCTCCATAGCCTTTTCCAGAATGTCATAGCATTGGAATCACACAGTAGGTAGCTTTTTCACATTGGCTTCTGTCACTTAGCAATATGCACTTAAGCTTCCTCCGTGTCTTTTCATGGCCTGATAGCTCTTTTTTTTTTTTTTTTAGTGCTGAATAACATTCCATTGTCTGGATGGACCACTGTTTAATTTATCCGTTCACCTACTGAGGGACATCTAGGTGGTTTCCGAGTTTTGGCAGTTGTGAACAAAGCCGCTATTAACATCCACATGGATGGATGTAGAGATTATTATATTAAGTGAAGTAAGTCAGAGAAAGACAAATATCATATGATATCACTTATTTGTGGAATCTAAAAAAATGATGCAAATGAACTTATTTACAAAACAAAAATAGACTCACAGACATAGAAAACAAACTTATGGCAAAGTGCATGGGGGAAGGCGGGGGAGGAATAAATTAGGAGTTTGGGATTAGCAGAGACATACTACTATATATTAAGTAGGTAAGCAACAAGGACCTACTGTATAGCACAGGGAACTATACTCAATATCTTGTAATAACCTATAATGGACATTGTAAATTAACTATACCTCAAAAAAACTTAAAAATTTAAAAAAGAGAAAAGAATGAAAAAAAAATCTGCACACAATTTTTTGTGTGGACAGACGTTTTCAACTCCTTCGGGTAAATACCAAGGAGCACGATTGCTGGATCGTACGGCAAAAGAGGATTCTTAGTTCTGTAAGAAACTGTCAGCTGTCTCCCAAAGATGCTGCTCCATCGTGCCTGCCCACTAGCGTGAATAAGAGTTCCCCACAGCTCCTGCAAAGGGCTTTGGAAAACGCAGTGTGTTACAGCCGTATATTATTACAGTCAAACGCTGTTACGTCTTAGTAACAAAATAAGGACAAAGAACTTCAAGGAAAGGAAGTATGGTTGTTAAATGACAACGGTTGCATTTTCAACGGCAGTGGATTATTTTCCAAGTCTTGAAATAGGAAGTCAGATGGATTCCCATAAGAAAGCTTTGACTGAGTGGATGAGTCATTCGCTGTACATATTTTATTCTGTCTAAAGAACGTCAACACCTTGAGGCAACCCAGGCTTTCAAAAACTCTAGTCCAAACCCAGTACCTCCCAAAGCCCTACCCTGTTGTGCTGAAATGCCTGCGGTAGAACCTGGATCGTGCAAAACTCTAATTCCTGTCACAATCGCTCAAGTGTTCAACGGACAGAAGTTTACTTCCTACAGCATCGTTTTTCATTAAAAGTTGTTAAATCAATTTGTAGTATCAATAAGATAATAATCTAACTATAGGAACAAAGTGCTTTTGCATTTTGCAATATAATCTGCAAAGTCAGTGAAAAGGCTCTTTATTTCATGTTTATCATCTATTATTTAAAGAAAGAATAGCAGTTTATAAATACTTTATTAGCTGCTAGGATGGTCTCAAGTGGATGTGATTTGATAAATACAGACACAGATACATTCTGTACATATATACATAGAAAAGTATATATATATATATATATATATATATAATGTTGAAACAGGAGAGAAAGGGGCAGGGCACAACCTTTAAAAGAATGACATAGCCATAGGACATGACAAAAACTGGCTTGAACCAAGTAGGTCCAAGATGGTGGAAGATTTGACTTCCAGTGGACCTTGAGCCTCATCATACACTCATTGTAATATATCAGCTAAATGACACACCCATAGGTGCCACGAGAGTTCCAAGGCTGACCATCAAAGACCAAAAAGTGGGGCTGGTGGCCCAATTCTTGGAAATCTCTGCCCCTTCCCCAAAATAGTTGGAATAATCTTCCCCCTCATTAGCCTATGAAATTACCCAGACCATAAAAACTAACCATGCCTGGGCTTCCCTGGTGGCGCAGTGGTTGAGAGTCCGCCTGCCGATGCAGGGGACGCGGGTTCGTGCCCCGGTCCGGGAAGATCCCACATGCCGCAGAGCGGCTGGGCCCGTGAGCCATGGCCGCTGAGCCTGCACGTCCGGAGCCTGTGCTCCGCAACGGGAGAGGCCACAGCAGTGAGAGGCCCATGTACCGCAAAAAAAAAAAAAAAACCAAACCTTACCATGCCATATTTCACGGCCTCTTGCCTTCTGAGATGGCCCATGCTCTGTCTGTGGACTGTGTTTCTCTCTAAATAAATCCACTTCTTACCTATCACTTTGTCTCTCACTGAATTCTTTCTGCAATGAGACATCAAGAACCTAAGCTTCATTAAGTCTTGAGACCAGATGTGTGATCTCCATTAAAAGACCGTGGATTCAAGTCCCAATCTGAGGTGTGCGGTTTCAATGTGATCTCCATGTGAGCAAGGGTTTTTGGTTTATGTTGTCCGTTTATCCCAAGCACCTAGAAAAGCGCCAGCACATCGAAGGTATAACCGCAGTTTCCTAACATCTGCACACGCACACACACGCGCGCACACACACACATACACGCACGCACACGCACACACACACACGCGCGCACACACGCACACACACACACACACATGAATGTGAAGGCTCCCTCCTTCTACCCCCAATTCAAAATGTTGTTGACGGGTCTTCGTTGTGTCTTCTTCTGGGGAGGACCGGAGCTCTCCCTCCCTCAAGGCTGTAATGGTGCTTCACAGTTCCGGGCAACCCTCGCCTCCCCAGCGGCCAGCGAGGGCTTATCTGATTCTTGCTGTTGGCGTCTCGGATTTGATTCTGGTCCACTGGGTCCTGGCTTGGCCCTGTGGGTTACTTCTGCTTCACCTCCGCACTCGGGTCCCCAGACCCAGCTTGCAAAGGGCCCTTGCTTCTTCTTTGCTTCACTTTGATGTACTTCTTTGAAGCTCCAAACAGTAACTAAACATGACATATCTGGTTTCTGGTGTCTTCAAGCATTACAGCATCCTTTTTAGCTGTTCCTTGGTGCTAATGGTTGGTATTTGATGATATGCAACTAAGAGCTCTCAGGGAACAAAGCCAGCTGCTGGGTAACGCCCTTTGCACACCATCATATGGTCAACCAGAACGAGACTGGCCAAAAGGCTGCAGACTGGCTAAACTGCTGGGCTTGCTAACATGATAACTTCCAAACAGGCTTCACCTGAAGGGGCCGATACAGCAATCATTAAACTCTGCTTTTTTCTCTTTTAAGGAGTTACGTACATTCTGAGATTAACCAGGCCTGAGTACAATCATGTGTTTGTCTGGTCTCTGGGGCAGAGAGGCCGGGGGGCGATACAGAACAGGATGATGGGGGTGTTTGTCTCTCCAGGAGGCCTGCCCTGTCTCCCGTGAAGTTGGGCTGATAGAACTTGGCTGGTGCAGAGCCCCTGTAAGGGCCCTCATTTCTCTGCCTCAAAAGAATATCAACACACCTCTGCCCATGAAGACACCTGAGAACTGACAAACGCCTCGGTCCTGTCTTCCTTCTCAGTAGACAGCACCACGGAGCAGGTAAGAGCCTGGCTGGCAGCCCGTCACAGGGGGATTCCAATCCCTGCTACTTACTACCTGCATCGTTTTAGGAAAGTTGCATAAGTTCCCTAGCCTTCGGTTCCTGTCACTGTAAAACGGCAAAAGTTATCACCAACCACACAAGGCTGTGACAAGGTGGTGTCAGTAAGCATAGAGTGTGGAGGGCACAGAGACCCTGGGGGTTCTGTCCTGACTGTTCCCCCATGGTCATCGTAACACCTGGATGGACCAGCCCCGCCTGGCCGCCTCTGCGCATGCCCCGGGCCCCACTGGGCGGCATCAGACCCATCTCCCATCGCTGACCCAACTGCATGGGGCAATCACGTGAAACGTGGATTTTATTCAAGATTTTATGAGGATTCAGTAAAGAGGACTCAGCGCCCAGTGCACACCCGTTTAACACCTCAGAAGTTTCCCTCGACTGCAATCAGCCTCAAACCAGCTGGTGTGGACCTGAAACCCCACGGCTTTGGCCCAGACATCTCGCTGGGGCTCTCCGGCCCTCAGGGGAGAAAGACACAGGCAACCCCGACGTGAGAAGCGACCAGCTTCTCTGACAGCTTCTCTGGGGCTGCTGAGTCTGCACGGCAAGGTGGGCTCAGGGCTGCCCATCCAGGCCCGCGACTGCAAGGCCCTACCTGTCCTGCCCTCCTCCTGTGCGCCCCTGGGCTTTAAGGGGACAACTGCCTTTCTGCGCTGCCCTGCCCCGGGGCAGGCGCAGTTTAATGAGAACACTGGACACGCCCAGATCAACTCCGTCAGCCACGACGTAAAGCGAACCAGAGCAAGAGGCCGGGAGCGCCTGTGAGTAAATCCAGCCACAGGTGTGGTTTCTGGCAGGACACAAGGTGCCCGCCCCCACACCTTCCCTCTGGCGGGTGCAGCTTACCTCCCGCTGCACCTGCCTGCAGGTCTGGATCTGTCCAGTGGTGGCAAGTGGAGCACGCGCTTTATGTCCTCCTGAATCTTGGGTCCCCCGCTTCCTAGTGGGCGGGTTCCTTAACCTCTCTGAGCCTCAGTTTCCCCATCTGTAAGCCACGGATGCTATCACCTCTCAGAGAACTACGGTTGAGATCCAGCACCTGGTACAACGCACATTTCCAACAGAGAGTGACTATTTGTTCCTGATCTGGGCAGAGCTGGGTTTGGGGTTCCCATGTCCACCTGGCGGGCTTTCCCGTGGGGCTCAGCCCTGCAGGCCTGCGTGCCGCCCTCAGGGGCTGCCACCACGGCCCCGGGCCGCAGGATTTCACTCTCATCACCTTTGCTTTCCCTCGTATAATTTTGCCGAGTCCCCCACCTCCAGGGGACATTGGGCCATGTCTGGAGACATTTGGGGCTGTCACAACCGGGGGGCCTGGGGTGCTACCAGCACCTGGTGGGTGAGAGCAGGTCTGCTGCTAAGCAACAGACAACGGACAGGACAGGCCCTGCCACAAAGGACCATCAGCCCCAAATGCTTGCGAGCTGAGGTCAGAGATTCTGAAACAGACCTGCATCCAGAAGGTATGTGCTCTCAGATCAAACGGCATTTCTTATTCAGGGGGGATGGGAAGACCGTCGGAGACAACTATGTACAAAGTGCACTTGTGGACAAGTCTCTGAAAAGAAAACCGAGAATTGTTATCGGGAGAATAAGATCTCAGTTGATTTTTCTTGCTTTTTTTTTTTTTTTTTTTTTTTTTTTTGTGGTATGCGGGCCTCTCACTGTTGTGGCCTCTCCCGTTGCGGAGCACAGGCTCCAGACGCGCAGGCTCAGCGGCCATGGCTCACGGGCCCAGCCGCTCCGCGGCATGTGGGATCCTCCCAGACCGGGGCACGAACCCGTGTCCCCTGCATCGGCAGGCGGACTCTCAACCACTGCGCCACCAGGGAAGCCCTTTTCTTGCATTTTAAATCTTCCCGTTGGGTTGTTCGGGCAACAGATAAAGAAGAAGAAATGAATTATTCTAGAGTGTGGCACAAGATTCAGCTGGTAATTGAAACAAGATAACCAGACTCGGAGATTCAATGACCTTTCAACTCTCCCCATTCACCCGATGGGTCAATTTGTCCGCATCCCCTGCCCGCTAAGAGACACCACCATTGGGGGAGGGGTGAGAAAGTCCATCCAGATGAAAATAACTTAAGTAGGGTTTTTATATGCATTTCATTTTTACTTCATTGTTCATTAAACCAGAAAATGACAGTGGCTGCCATGACCAGTTAGGTCCGTTGGGAAAAAAATTTCTGGTTTGACTGGTTTTTCCTTTAAAACAATTTTTTTTTCCCCAGAAAATGCTTTGCCCTGCCAAGTCATTCAAAACTGCCAGACTGATCTCTGTGTGAAACAGAACCGAAGCAGAACAGTAGCTCAGAGGGGGAAAAGTAAGCACTTAAAATCCCTTCCACATTACGGACAGACAGCTTCCATCATCAGAAAAGGAAAAAATAGGACCTTGATAATGAAATGAAGTGGCTGAACAGCAGAAGTTGTTATTAAGTTGAGTGGAAAAACACAAAAGTTTAATCAGGGCAAGACACTGAAAAGTCCTATTCATTTGAGGCCAACGAACGGCCTAGATCCCCAACTACTATTAAAGAACTAGTTACACCCCACGTTTCTCGTTAGCTGAATGTGGGAGACATGATAAGTGCTCTCAGTCACTTTCAGCAAAGTGTGCTAATTTGCATATGATTTACATACACCCTTCTGCAGGCAGATTATGTTAGTCACAAGCCTGAACTTTTTATTATTCTTTTTCTTCAAAGGGGAGGATCCACTGACTAACGGTGTGGGTTAGTTATAACAGCTTCTGTCGTTCCTGCCTCTAACCTCTGGATATTAGCAAGCTCATGAATTGTCCTTCTGATGTTTTTACTAACACTGATAAAGCAAGGAAACATGACACTCCAACCTTTAATCTTGGAGACAGTTATATAGGATGGCGTTGAGCTTAGTTCCCCAGTAGAAAACACCGAAGTTAAGAAATTATAAACTATAGTGTTTCCCTGGTGGCGCAGTGGTTGGGAGTCCGCCTGCCGATGCAGGGGACACGGGTTCAAGCCCTGGTCCGGGAAGGTCCCACATGCCCCGGAGCGGCTGGGCCCGTGCACCACAACTGCTGAGCCTGCGCTCTAGAGCCTGCAAGTCACAACTACTGAGCCCGCGAGCCTAGAGCCGGTGCTCCACAACAAGAGAAGCCACCGCAATGAGAAGCCCGCGCACCGCAAGAAGAGTAGCCCCCACTCGCTGCAACTAGAGAAAGCCTGCGCGCAGCAACGAAGACCCGACACAGCCAAAAATAAATAAATTAAATAAAAAAAAAGAATTTGGATTTATTTCAAGTCCCATTTCTGGGATTAAAGTATCAGTATTTAAAAAAAAAGAAATTATAAACTATATTAATTTTGAAAGGGGAATTTTGTCTTGACAAAAATAAGCTTTTAGGCAGTGTTCTGTAATGGGTACAGTTAATGTGATCTGCTCATTCTACCCTCTCTAGTCTTGCAGTCTTGCTGAAATAATCTGTTTATTTATTCACTGATTCATTTATGCTGCACTCCACAAATGCTTCTGGGAAGCACACACACATACAATACACGCACAGTACTTGAGGTGATAAAGTGGAGGGAAAAGACCAGGGAGAGATTAGAACACAGAATCCCTGCCATGCAGTGCTATGGAGTTCCCAGTGTGGGCTGCAAATCTGGTGCCAAGCTTCTTAGCAGCCAAAGCAAAAAGCACGCTCCAATTACTATAAGGGTCACAGAAAAAAAAAAGTTGTTCAGAAGTAGAGTGTTTCTTGATTGTGAAAACTGAAAGAACATTCTCTGTTCTGCCTCGTAATGGCAATTTCTTGAGGGATTTGGTAAATAATAGTAACATTTGTGTTTTCTGTTTCATTACTTTCTGCACTTATCTGTATTGTTTTCAGAATAGGTTAATAGAACACAATTTTGAAAAACCACTGCGCTAGAGAAACCCACATATATGCATGAGAGCGTTGCTGCATAGAAACAAAATAAATGTTCATCATTAGAAGAATGCATAAATACATTTTGATATTTCCATACATGGGAATATAATACAGCAGATGAAATAAATTAGATCTACATTATTAACGTGGATAAATCTCAAAAATATGGACTCTTAAAAAGCAAGTTGGGGGGCTTCCCTGGTGGCGCAGTGGTTCAGAGTCCGCCTGCCGATGCAGGGGACACGGGTTCGTGCCCCGGTCCGGGAAGATCCCACATGCCGCGGAGCGGCTGGGCCCGTGAGCCATGGCCGCTGAGCCTGCGCGTCCGGAGCCTGTGCTCCGCAATGGGAGAAGCCACAATAGTGAGAGGCCCGCGTACCGCAAAAAAAAAAAAAAAAAAAAAAAAAAAAGCAAGCTGGAATATGATACATATAGCACGATTTAATTGATCTAAAAATGTGTCTCCTTGAATAATACTAGATAGTGTCTATAGACACATATAATTAACAAAAACACATAAACTTGGGTGGGAAGGATACAGAACAACTTCAGGATAGTGATTCCCTCAAGGGAGCAGAGAGGGATGCTGGGGCAGTGACACTGAACGCCACCTGGGCATGCAGGGCGTCAGGGGACTTCCGCTGGACCTGTAAGGCTCTCTTTAAACAAAGATATGAAATAAACAAGGCAAACTAATTAACAGTCTAATCTGGGTTGTGAGCGCTTGGATGTCTGTTATATTCTCCTCTGAACTTTTCTGTGTATTGAAATCTTTAATATTTAAACATAAAAAATTAAAACAATGAGAGGGAAGTTTGAGGACAGAGTTTGAAGGATCTAGACTGTCATGCCTAGGATTCTGAACTTTATGCTCTAGGCGTTAAAAGTATCTGAGCAGAGGGCAGCCTTGGCAGAGCTGTGCTCTAGAAAGATTATTCTACCAGCCACAGAGCTGATGCGAAGGAAGAGGTCTGGAGGCAAAGGGATTCGCTTGGAAGTTGCCGCAAAATGCCCATTATAGGAGATAGGGTGCAGCCCACCACACGAGTTCGGGAACATGCACGTATTTGCTTACAGTACCAACAGATAAAACATTATTCTCTCGCTCTTCCTCTGACACATACTTAACTCCATCCCTATACTCTGATATCTTAGTCTCAGAGTTATTCCACGGGAATTACTGGAACCCTCACTGTCCCATTTCACCACCGGGGTCAATGTTTCTTGACTCAGCTGTAGATCTTTGAGAGAGAAGACTTAGTTATTGTAGAGAGTGAATGAGAAAAATTCAGACTGAGGGTAGGGAGGGGATCAGGAATCCAGAAACATTATTGCTGCTATTAAAAATACCCTAAGGGGAGCAACATAAAATTAAAACTGAAAGCAGAGTTTATGTGAATTACATACCAATTCACTGGTGGCCCAGCTATTTTAAGTACCGGCTTAGCTACATGTGATTAACACGAACACATCAAATCTAAGAAGGGCACATCTCATCATTCCTTGTTCCTCCTTGTTTGGGGACCATTCCAAAGCATGTTGTTACACTTTTCCCAAGCATAAATGAGGAAGCCACGGGCCACACCCGCCCTTGTCTTTGGTCTGTGTGTGCCCCAAACGAGGGCCTCCAAGGGCAGGTTGGGAATCTCTCATGAGTCAGTGCACTGTCGATGAGACAGAACACTTTACACCCTGGCTAGAAGTGTCTGCAGTGGGTCTATTTCTACCAACATTTTGGCTTTCTCCCCTCAAACTCCAAGTGCTGCTAAAAAGAAGTCTCACAACTGTGCCGATGGACTCAACTGTGTATTTGTGCTCTCTAACCTCAGGGCCGGGCGCACAATCCTTTAATTCATATTTCAGTCTCTTCTTCTGGGTCCTCATGGGTTGTTTCTGACTGTAGGTCATCTGAAGCTCCTCCCACACTCTGTTCCTGGCAGCAGGAGGCTTCCCGTTCCCTTTACTAAGAACATATGAGCCCTGTTTGTACTAAAGCAACGCCTGTAGTTCACATCGATTGTCTCCCTCCCCTCCATCAACCTCATCTTCCTCCCTCTTTGGTGATTTGGTTTGACCACGGGTCCCAGCAGTCTTTAGGGCTAGAATGTGGGACCCAGATTTGGCTTTTCCTCCCTCTGAAACCTCCCAGCGATGTGATTGGATCAGAGGCAGTCACATGTTCTGGGGGCCAGCCAATCAGAGCCATTCAAATCCCTGGCCACGGTGATGGGCTCAAGGATGAACTTAAGATCCAAAGTGGTCTAGTCCAGGCCAATGCAGGACTGAGGCAGGATTTCCAGGAGGAAACCTCTCCTTTTTCACTGTACTTGATCCCAAGGAAAGGATCAAGTTGCCAGGGACCGGTCAGTGGCACTGAGAACTGAAGCCAACATAAAGGAGGGAGGGAATGAAGCCAGTTCTGATGGCCTTGTCTGAACTGCTGGGTGCAGCCCTGCCCTGGACTTTCCACTGCATGACCAGTAGCTTTCCCTTCTGTTCAGGTCAGGCTGAGCAGGGTTTTCTGTCACTGTTGTTGGACAAGCCTGACTGATCCCGAATCCTCTCCACGCCCCAAGGCAGCCCCCGCCGTTCCTTGCCAGGCCCCACACACACACCCCATCGCCCTCCTGCTTACCACAGAGAAGAGAAGCCATTAGGCACGAGGAGGGGCGGAAGGGGGGAGGGAAGGAAAGAAAGGAAAACAATTTCCCTTCTTTCTGAAAATCAATCTATCATCCTTTTTCTTTTCTTTACTTCACGTGTTTGCTTCAAAAACATTCTATACCCCCCTGCACTTTCTCATCCTCATTCACTCCTCAGAATGCTGCAATTAGGATTCTGCTTCCACTTTCCCGAAACGGCCAAGTGCAGTGACCTAATTCCGATATCTCTCTCCTCTAGAACAGTCGATTCTGCTGATTTATCCTCCTCAGAATGGCCAGCACCCTGCCCCCAGAGATCTCACTGCTCCTTCCCAGGGCTCCTTCCTCCACCCTCCATCCCTCAAGCCAACAGGGCATAGCCTTTTGGGGATTACAAGCCTATTGAAAATTTGACAAAGGCTGTGGTTTGTTTCCCTAGAAACATGTGCTTTGCACATTATTGGTCAAGGTTGTTAGCGGCACACTGCAGACTCTACTCCAGCTAGTTTAATCAGAAAGGACTATCCTAAGAGGATAGAGTTCCCACGAGGGTCGGGAGGGTAAAACTTCAGGAACCCTAACCCACGCACTGGAACCGCTCTGCCTCTGCCCAGGGAGAAGGCTTCCAAACAAAAAGCCACCACTGGGCTGCTGGCACAAAATTTCTACCAGCCCCGGCAGGAACGGCGCGGGCAGGGGATGCCTGCACCCCGCTCTGCTCTCAGTCTGTCCCAGATCAATCTCACGTGAGGCTCACGGGGTCGCAGGAGGCAGCCCAGTTTCTCATCAAGGTCTGTTACGGCTCATCTTACTGGCAGGATCTCAATCCCACCCAGAAGCCGAGCTTCAATGGGGAACGGGAAATGTCATTTCCATCTTCCCAGCTCTGCACTGTAGGAAGGGAGCGTTACCTCACCAAGCCCCCGGAGCCGCCGCGCATGTACACGCAACGTCCAAAGACAAGTTTGAGAACCACATTTTACATGTTAATGTTTCCTAGTGCCCTAGTCAGGATCCTTTTTTCGGTCACAGGTGTCAGATGGCTACTGAAATCACCTTGACTACAAGAGGGGACTGATCAGCTCAGTCACAGAGCGAGCTTGGTCACACCACGGCCATGAGCCCGGGCACCAGGAGGGCTGGTCATCAAGTAGTGTTACTCTCTCCTCAACCCCTCTCATCTCTGGGTCTCTCCCTCCTCCTCTGCACTTGCCTTCATTAATAAGGCCCTTTTCAGGAATTGCCAACATCTCACTTGAATTTATAGCAAAAGCCTGAAAACGGGTTTCACATCGCCAGCCTTGCCCTTCTCCATCCCATCCATCTCTGGAAAAGACCCAGACAAAGCTCTGCCTTCAGCTCTGCCTGTGGACCTGTCCCCTCACTCACTGTGGGATCCCGAGGAGATCGTTTCCCCTCCTTGGACCTCACTTTCCTCATTTGTAAGTGAGGGGGCTGGCGTTCATCATCTCCAAGGACCCCTCAGCCCAACAGTTCTGGGATTCTGGTTCTAACCATCCTGCCCCATTTAGCTCACAGGGTTGTTGTGAAAATACGAGAATGTCCTTGAACCCCCTGCCTTATTAGTTTCCAGATCTCCAGGCAGGTGGTTAATTACTATTCATTCGTCGCGTCACAACAGATAACCGCTAATATTTACCGAGCGCTTACTGTGTACCAGACGTTTGCTCAGCTGCCTACATTCGTTAGCACTTTTGTGCGCTCATATAAAAGTCTCCCGACGCTCACCAGTTCTCAGAAGGCGCTCTGCCTTCTGTCAGAGGCTCCGCTTTTGCTGCCCCGGAGGTGAGCAGAGGCAGGAAGACAGAGCAGGTGAAGCGAAAGCTGCCTGGAAGCGTTCCCGCGCAGCAGGACCGCGGACAAACGAGGCCCCCGGGCCCCGCTGGGGCGCAGCTTTCCGTAACCGCATCCTCAGGGGGCAAAATTGCAGCCCCGCCTGCTAAGGCCAAGGACACGCGCTGCAAACCTCCCCAGGTGCCTTCGAGAACGTTCCTACGGCCTCCACAGGCGGGGACCACGAACCCCAGTGCAGCTCGCCCCCAAAAGGCAGGACGTGGCCCCCTTTTCACTTTTGCTCGCCTTTCTCCCCTCACAGCTGTTACTTTCAAATCAGACGGTCTCTGATGCTCCCATGTATCCACCTATCCTCGTGACCCTCCTCCTCTGAACCTCGGCCTCAGGCTGGGCGCCCTGGAATCAGGGACCCCGGGCAGGTGGCCCCAGGAGCATCCTGTAAGGAAGAGGAGACCAAGCCTGGATATGGTTCCTGGGGGTCTCCCCACTGCCTGACCCCACGGGGGCCCGGGCACATGCTTCACCGTGCGGTCTGTCCTGACTTCAGCCTGGGGACAGGGCTTTGTCGCGCTCCCGAGTCACGGCAGGCAGGCCCGGGACGCAGCTCCAGCCAAGCACGCTCGGAGGCTTCCTGGGCAGCAGCAGGGAGCTGTCTGTGCACACCCCTGGGCCCGGCAGGGCTCAGAGCACCTGCGACGCCTCCTCTCCTCCCCGTTTTCTCTACTTAACGACCTAGATGGCAAGGGTGGGGTCACTGGCCGCACGGATTTCTACTCAGGAAACACCTGTGTACGAGAGGCCCTGACTCGGCCTGTCTGGGGCTGGGCAACAGCGTGGTCCCTCGGAAGTCGGGGAAACCCAGGGGGAAGCCCGGGCAGGGGCGCAAAGAGAAAGAAACCCAAGTGGCCGAGAAACCTAGACAGAGATGCTGGCCTCACACCCACGGCTGATGGTGGGGAGGGTGCAAAGCCCTGCCCCTGGGCTCAGGGAGGGGTGACTTTCTGGTGAATTACACATTCCAGAGCCCCCAAGGGGCACATGGAGGGGGCTTCCCCTGAAACCACATCCTGGCTTAATTGGGTTTCCCACCATTTGAAGGATGGCATTTAAACGCAGAGGCCCAGGCCACTCCAGCTGTCACTTATGTTAGTAACATAACATAATGGCATTGCTCTCTGATCTCCTTTAATTAAAAATGTATTAAGGGACTTCTCTGGTGGCACAGTGGTTAAGAATCCACCTGCCGATGCAGGACACACGGGTTTGAGCCCCGGCCCGGGAAGATCCCACATGCCGCGGAGCAACTGAGTCCCTGCACCACAACTCCTGAGCCTGCACTCTAGAGCCTGCGTGCCACAACTACTGAGCCCGAGAGCCACAACTACCGAAGCCTGCGCTCTAGAGCCCGTGCTCCGCAACAAGAGAAGCCACCACAATGAGAAGCCCGCGCACTGCAACAAAGAGTAGCCCCCACTTGCCGCAACTAGAGGAAGCCTGGGCACGGCAATGAAGACCCAACGCAGCCAAAAATAAATAAATGAGTAAAAAAAAGTATTAAACCTGTGTATTTGCCCATGTTCGCTATTACACGTCACACGAGAATCCATTGAGATTTATGGTGTTGGTACTGTTATTATGTAACAGCTGTCGGGGGAGGGGGGTGGAACAATATAAATGGGTTTTTCTGATGTGAGCCAGGGAGGGTAACTGCAGACCACATCCTGAGTTTCCCTAAAATGTTAGTGAATCTCACCTGAGCCTGGGCACCTCCTGACTGAAGAAAGCCGGGCCCCAAGCTTTTCTCTTTACAACCAGCCGGAAGAGAATGACAATTGGAACACAGCACTGGGGGGCAAGGCAGAGGGGGCCTGGGAACAACCACATGGGACTGGGTAAAAACATTACATTTTCTTCATATTATATAATTATGTCAAGAAAAATAAGATAGGACGTATCAGGGGAAATATGTAACACTGACCTTCTATAAAACTTTTCAATAAAATCTCTTCGAGAACTGGCCTGAGAAATTCCAGCTTGCTCTCCTGTACGTAGCTCATGTCTCTTGGGGTTTCAGCCTACCTGGCTCTATGTTTCTTTTCCAGCTCGTGACAGTCACCATCTAGGAGAAAACGTGTTCACACAGATGGGTAATAAAAAATTGAAAACCACTTTGCAAACCTCTCAAACATTTATAACAGTTGAGATTAGCTTTCAACGGTCTAGGAGCTCTGCCTTTTCTTTCGTGATGGAAGTTCTTGGAAGAGGAGCGAGCGGATTTTGAACCCCGTGGGACTTTTTGACACCAGCGACTCCGCAGTGCGGAAGCTCTCCTTTGCTTGTCTCGTGAGTGTGAGAACAGCCACGCTGGGGGCAGCCACTCTGCTGAAAGTCCCCTCAGCCAGAAACAGACAGAAGCACGCAAGGTGGGTGGGCCGATGGCGGCCTGGCCTCCTGACCCCAAGCCTGGCTGTACCCTGGACTGTGGAGCCCTGCTCCCTGCCCTGTCCAGCCCAAACTCCACTCACAGCCCTACCCTTCGCCCATCAAATGGGCAGCAGATGCTGGGTCACCTTGCCTGCCCTTTCTAGCACTGCAGGGGGTCCCAGGTTTGTGGGTACCATGTGCTCAGGCCTGTGGGTACCATAGGATGATGTCAGGACCCCCATCCTCTGCCCCAGCCATACTCTAAGGACCCCCAAACCGGGGTGCTGGCGAGCCACTCCAGGCCCTGCCAGGCTGCCCAAAGGGCTGAGGAGATCAGGTCCTCCCAGTAGACCTCTGAGTAATATCCAGTTAAAGCCATAAGCAGTGAGTGGAAAAGTAAGTCTTTAAAAGCTCAGAGAAACAGCCTCCTAAAATGACTCAGATTCAAGTGTAGCTGGTCCATCAGTTAGATATATAAGCTATGAGAATGGAGTATCAATTTTTATTTCTTTCATTATAGATAATAGAATAAAAATAATTTTTAAAAAGGTTTTATTTGGGCCTGTTGGAATCAAGCCTTCCTTTTCACCGTGTCCCTGCAACACTGCAATCCGCTTCTGATGCTAGCCACGCAAAGTGAGCATCGTTTCGTGCCCCCTCTCTGCTCACCCACCAGGAGGCTACCCTGAGAAGCCTCAGTGCCCAGGGATTTGACTGGGGTTTCATTTCATAGGCATAAGTGATTCAAGCATTGGCCATGTGGTTGAACTCAATGTCCAGCCCCTTCCCCTCCCAGGAAGTCAGGAGGTCAGCTGATATCACATGGCTCAGAGCCGCACCCCTCCAGTCACACAGCCGGTCTTTCTGGGTGACCATCCTAGTCACCTCACTAGCGTAAATTCGGGTGTGGCTGAGAGACCCACCATGAACAGCAAAGACACTCCTATAACTCAGGAAATTCCAAGGATTTCGAGGTTAATTCCCAGGAAGCAGGAACAAAGACCAAGCAAATTCTTTATTATACAACAATCCCTGACAACACTAGTTTATCAGTACAAAACTCTCAGGGCAAGCCTCCCAGAAAAAGCAGATGTTATATGGATTTTCCCCTAAAGGAGAACAAATGAATTGCTGGGAAGGTAATTCTGGGCTAAAGGTCAGTAGGAAAGAAGGTTGTTAAGAGAACAAAGAGCAAAGATGGTAAGAAGAAAGAAAGATTTCGACCAAAATACATAGTCTGAAAAGAAGTGATCAAGTAAAAGATGCAAGTCCTTGGAATGGGAGCACTTAGACCACAGGGAAAAGGGTGGAACCAGCTAGGGTTTCGCCTCTTATTGCTGTTTAAAGACCTACAGGTGGAGGGTTATCACAGTCGGGAGACAAACACCCTGGAGCAAAATGCTGGGCTTGGAGCAGCCAGTGGACAGGCTCCCCACTCAGAAGAAATTCCCTGACACCCACTGACCAGGCACGTCCTGGTGAGTGTGGTCATGCATCAGGCCAAGAATGAGAAAACAAGATGTGACAGGAGGCTTCTGAAATGCAGTCCCGTGGGCAGAAGCAAGATTTAGACGCTTGTTAAGAAGCACATTACCATCTGGAAATAAGTATGAGACATACACCTATGAGAAATTGGTGTCTTCTGGGAAACACTAAGGTGCTAGCCACCGACAAAGATCTTTTTAGATTATCATTCTGCTCTTGCCTGCCAACGTGGAGGGCCTGGTAGACAGAGAAAGACAAGAAGCAAAGATGTCAAATGTGCAGGCCTTCGTTTTCTTCAAAGTGAGAAGCTTGAGAAATAACTTTACATATGTGTGAATTTTTTTCAGCGTATAATTCTGCACAAAAAGGAACAGACCATTTCCCTAAAGTTTGAGACCTTGATTGTGTGTCTGTTTGGTATCTTCTTCACTAAATATTAATTGCTTCCAAACATCTGGACATTTGGTAGCTGTAGACCCAACATTTAGAGAACTGTTTTTTTCACGTAAATCTTTATTTCCCTAAGTGAGGAGGAAGAATATGATTATTAAACCTCTTAACAAACACATCACTATTTCATCCATTCTAAGATGTGCATTTTAACAACTTACATCTCTAAAATTGGGCGCTTCTCTCAATCAGTGGTTTCTTACAATGATAACTGCCAGCACTTTTTTCTTCCTTCACGATATAGAAGAGAATGGTGTACCTATAGCATCTTAGATTGGATGAAATATGGTCAACTGCTTAAAAGAATGTTACGAGACAAAATGTTTTAAGAAACCCAGTGTCCACAACATTGCAAATCAACTATACTTCAATAAAATTTAAAAAAGAAAGAAACCCATTGTTCTAAGACCTTGAATGTTTCAAGAACATGACAGGATTTAGTGTTCGGATTCTGGATTTGTTAAGGAACCTTAAAAACTGCCTTAGGCATGTGAATCCACAGCTTTGAGATGTCACATGCTTCTCCTTAATCTCTTAATGTGGTGAATTATTTTAATAGACTTTTTTTAAGGTGAACCATATTTGCATTCCTGGAATGAGGATCGGTCTTACAGACGACTAGATTTCGGTTTTCCAACAGCTTATACAGAAATGCTAATTCCATGATGGAGAGATGTCTGTAGTTTTCCTCTCTTGCTGATGGCAGACAATGCACTGAGGGTTTCCCTCCTTCTAGGAAAGAGGTTGGGTTGGACTGAAGTTATCTGATGACTAGAAGTTTGGTGGCGCACCCATTCTGCCATCTGGTTTTATGGTGTTGCTTTGTTTGGAAAGGCAGGAAGAGGTTTACCTGCCAATTCAATGCCTCTCACAGTTTTAGGACTCCTTAGGTTATTTCTTCTCAAGTCACTTTTGGCAATTTTTTTTGGGGGGGGGGAATTTGTATATTTTGTCTAAATTTTAAAACCCATTGGCATAACTTCTATAGCATTCTTTATCTTTTTATCTCTGCTGCAGCTATAGTTACGCCCATCTTCTCATTCCATACCTTTCTTGTATCTTCTCTATTTCTTTCTTAATAAATATTATTAGATATTTTCCCCCCAAAATCAATGTTTGTCTTTGTTCACCCACTTTAGAGTATTTTTGTTTTCTGTCTCACTACTTTCTGTTGTTGTCTATATTACTTCTTACTTATTCTTTCTATAGGTTTATTCTTTTTCTAATTTTTCTTACAGTTGATTAAAATGGGTTCTTAACTCATTAATCCCCAGCTTACTTTTTCCTAATCTAAGCATTTTAGGCTATAAAATTCCTTCTAAGTAACCTTTAGCTACATTTCAGATTTTAACATACAATGTTTTCATAATGATTACTCCTAATTGTTTTCTAATATTTATACTCATTTCTTTGATCCATAAGTTGTTGAAAGGTGTATTTTCTAAACATTTGCAAATGTATGGGGTGGCTTTAGTCATCTGTTTACTGATAATTTCTAGCATAGTTGTATCGTAGTCAGAGAAGATGTTCTGTATGGAGCTGATGTTTTTGAAACGTGTTAAGACTTAGTTCGTGCCTTAGGATGTGGTCAGTTTTCGTGTTTCATTTGTACTTGAAAAGAGTGTGGATTCTCTAACTGTTTGGTCCAGGGTTATATATGTGTGCAAATGTGTCGCTCAAATCTTTATCTTTAAAGATTTTGTGCCTGCTCGATCTTTCAATTACCAAAAGAAGGTCTACAAAATAGCCCTTCTGCTTTGACTGCGGATTTAAAGTCTCCCATGTGGCCCCAGCTCATTCTTCCATGTTCTAGGCCTCCAGGCATCAGTAGTTACAGCTGGGGATTGCTGGCCTCCCTTCCTGGAGAGCTCAACTGTGCATTTAAAGAAATAAAAATTAATTTTGTCAGGCATTGGTAAGTATTCTGTACAAGAAAAAAATTTAACTCTATCCAACCTTCTGTTGCCAAAAACACTTAAGATCTCTAAACTTCCCTTTTTCACCGGAAAATGGAAATCAGAATAGGTTGGCGTTCCCTGGGAGATGACTCTGAGACACAGATTTGCACGGGCAGTTAACTGGGAAGTTACAGCAACCTTAGCAGCGGGGCCAGTGTTATGTCTCACCCGCACCCACCACGCCTAGCACACAGCCCAACACATTAAGTTCTAGATATTTGTTGAGCTGAACCAAAGCTGTGAATCCATTTACTGCCACACGTGATGGATATGACGTGTTGTCAGATGGACAAAGCTTGAAGAAGCATGTGACCTCGGGCCCAGGACCACGTGAACACCTGCCAGGGTCATGCCTGAGCTGCCCACGAGGACCAGAGACATCTAAGAAGTGGCTCGCTCCACCAAACAACTAACCCAAAACAGAGGCGGCTTCTGGCATGAGAATAACCACCAAGGACTCTGAATTAACTTCTAAAGGCCACCTTCACCCAGGGTGCAGGGCTAGAAAGACCTCAGGAGCTGAGAAGGAAACTAACCTCTCAGATCCTAGGACTAGAAGCCAGAAAAACACAGAAAAGCTGATCTGAAATGGGGAACCATCTCTGATGGAGCCCAAACACTCTTTGGGGCTTCTCCCCAGATTAACAAGGACAACGGGCTCTGTCGGCAGCCCTGAACCCTGGTCTTCGCCCAGGCGCCTTCTTTCTTGGGGACACCCCTCTCCCCACCCCACCACGTGTCACCCAACACCCCTGCTGGTCATGAGCACCAACATGCCCTCTGCAAGTGCAGGGCCTAGTGGAGGGAAGGGTTCCAGGACACTTTTCCACTGCTCTGTTCTCTTGGGTTAGATTCCTGACACAGTTGCTTTCACGGGACTCTGAACTTGCAGCCTGAAGTTCTCCCTACAGTGAAAACAGCATAAAAGGTAAGGATTGTGGACACCCTGAAAATCCGCTGAGAAGCCCACACCAGAGGCTGACACCCATCCAGTCTGTCCAGAGCGGCCACCAACCCCCTCGATGTCGGAATAGATGGTGTGTCTCTGGCCTGGCCAGAGATGAGATGCTCTGAGTTTGAGAGCCATGTTGTATGAAAACGGTGTTATCCTTAAGCCCCAGAATCCCACATCCCAGGGCAGGGCGATGCTCACTGGGGGGGTGGGGAGCATTCAGGAACTGAGACCAATTCAGAGCACAGGCCTTGCTCAGCCGTTGCTTGAAACGGCAGAAGAAATTGCCCTTGAGCTTAAATTATTTCCTCTCTCTCAAGCCCATACAGTTACTTTTTTTTCAGATGGAATGCACCACTGATTTCTCTCCACTGTACTGAGCCCCCCGGCTCTCTGCCTGAGGTTCTGCGTGCACCAAGTCTTACAGCCCGTTGTTTGGAGTCTAGGGCAGGAAGCCGCCTTCTGACTTGACTACCATGGTGTCTGATCATTGCTCTTGAGGCTGCCAAGACCCCACATACTCAGCTGGTATCCATGACGTCGTCCCCTCGTCTCCCCTAAGCACATGCAGGCTTTTCATTTCAGAGTAATGAGTCTCAGAGTAACACATTTCAGAGCCCTCTACTCCTCAGCACACTTCTCTCTCTTCACCAATCCGAGAAGTTTGATTTACCTCTACCTACATCAAAGCAAGTTCTCTGTCCAAGAGTATTTCAACTCTAACCCATGAAGTTTTAATGTTTATAAATACCCCCTTCTTAAAAAGCAAAAGGAGCTCAACTAACACATACAAAAAATACACTATGTCTTCAACTCCTATCTTTCTGAAAGTTAATCATGGTACGAATACCCTGTAAATTAAATCTCCTTATCCTCCTTGTATAGAGCAGGAAACTGTGGCTCAGAGAAGTTTGGGAAACTGCCTGGATTCACAGAGCTGGTAAGTGTCCAAACCAGAATTCAAACCCAGATTCTGTTTGGTTGCCAAACTCGGTCTCTTTTTACCAACTTCGCCACCTCAGAGGCTTCAGGAAAGTCATGGCATCCCTGGGCTTTAGTTTCCTCGTGGCCTCATGAGTGTGTTATTGTGAGGTGCCTTCTGTGTGAATTCTAGGAAAAGCGGGGAAGAGGAGGGACGACATGGGCTGGGAAAAGGGGGAGCCAGCAAAGGCGTCCAGGTTTTGTGAATCTCTTGTCTCACTATTTGTGGTTCTATGTCCATTTACTCTACCTCTTCTCTGTACAAATCAGATCTCCCTTTGGAAGTTTATGCTAATCAGGTTCTAAAGATAAGTACGAGTTTTTTCTTGTTATTGAAGAGAAATGTAAGTAACTGCAGTGTGGACAAGCCCATTCTCGGGGAAGTGACTTCCAGACAATCTAGGCAGACTCCAATTCTTACTTTTCAAACAAGATGGCGCAATCTCATTATTCTTCACATTAGGTTTCAAAAGTACTATGGATTTGAATTATTAGACAGATGAAGTGAAAACAAGCCCCCCCAAACAAAACAAAACAGAAAACAGCTCTTCAGAAAGACTCCAATTCACTGCTTGCTGCAGTCACACACAGCAGGCGAGTCCAACTCAAGGAGAGTTATAAGGAACAGAGATTTTCTGAGTAAACGGCTCAGAAATCAGATCAGAGTCAGAACAACGAACAAGCTTTTCCAAAGGCACCTGCTCAAAGCAAACAGTAACTTTTCACCTGTTCACAAAGTATGGAAAGAAATACGGGCCTCCTGTTGGTCAAACACACACACACACACACACACACACACACACGCACACACACACACACACACAGAGTCATTATCATCATTAGTATAAATTCTAAAACTTGAAGAGGCTGGAAATAAGATTTATCCTGGAAGAATAACCACCGACAGAATTCACAATCAATGTAAAGGAGCAACAAAATTTATTGACTGAATTAAACACTACATTTCAAATGGCAGTGCTGTAGTTTCATTTTAAGATGTTTGAAAGAAGAAAAGTGCTAATTAGTCCAAGCTTCTTACATTCATTAAAAGAGTGACTATCAAAACCAGCAACATGCACGGTGATACATATGCACGAAATGGAATTATATCAACAAATATACAAAATACCCAAAATAAAATATTTACAGGTTTAAAAATATAAACATTGGTTCATCTATCCCATTAAACCACTGGAGAGGAGAAAAGAGAAAAGACCCTATTGCTATTTAGAACCCTTTTTGAAAACAAGTCTTAAAAACATAGAGTAATTTTAGGAGACAATTTTTGATGTTTGGGGGGACTTTAACATTCTATTATAAAAATAATATCTATAAACCTACTAACAACTTTCCTCCTGTGCACAAAAATAATACAGCCAAAAGTTTGTCCTCAGAGACATGCCTGACTTTCAGGAAAACTAATTCTAGAAATGGAGTTTCTCATTTGGGTTTTCTTTGTCTTTGTTTTCAAATAACCTGCAATTCCCTATATTACACTGAGATATTTCCGATAAATAACTTGGGCAAAACCTGAAGTTAGCAATGAGCCTGGTCCGTAGCTGGAGTCCATTAAAAAATGACAGGAATTTACTTTGTCTATAACATCTAAACCATTTTCCCCGATATTCTTGGTAAAAAGATCAGATCTTCCATGTTCAGTTAAATGTATCCTGGAAGCAATGAACATGCTAGATATTATTTTGTTAGAGTTTCTCCTCCTTTATTTAGAAATAACTGTGTAGCGGGGGATTTGTGGTTTGTAAGGTAGTTATTTGAGGAAGTTTATTAATTCCTCCAGGCTCCCTGGGTCCATTTCATCTTATGACATGATAACAAGTATTTCCTGTGTGTCACTTCAAGACCCTTGTATAATCTGACCAGATATTTTTAGTATTTTCTTTTTTAGTGTATTAGTCATCCAGATAGGGATCTGAGAAAGTTTATTATGCCTCTAATAACCAATGACCTAGGCTGTATTTTATTAAAAATCTATCTTCTCACATAGAGCAGAAAGTTACTCTACCCAATTACTGAATAATTTCCAAAAATAAGCCCAGTTTACAATTCAACACAATGATCATCTGTGACTGAATTCTTTCACTGCTTCTCATTAAAAAAGCATTTCATCAAGCGTGGGTAGCCCGTATATGAATAAAACGCTTTTGTAGGTTTTTATTATTGACAAAGCAGTCATCAGATTATAAAATCTGTATGCAGACCTGCTAGCATGTAATAATGGGTGACTATGGCCCAAATTTTTGACTGGTCAGGTGTGGGGAAAAAAAAAAAAAAACCCTGCTAGCTCTGAGATCTACCTTTCAGGCTTGCAGGTACAAAAGGCATCAAATAATTTTTTTAAAAAACCAAGTTCACTTTTAACTGAAATAGTTGTCACTTTAATGGTATCCACCATCATAAAAATCTGGTTTGGTTCTTGCGGTTCAGAATTTTGATCAGTTTCTTACCAAATCATACAAAAATTGAATCACATGGCTAAAAAAAAAAGGTTTATAATTAAAGCACAAGCAGGAAAGTTATATTTCTGGTTCATATTCCGTCCACTGCTTGCTAAATGGGTGGCTTCGGACAAGGTATTCTACCTTTTCGTTATTTTCTTCCTCTGTAGAACAAAGCCGAGCCCCACCTTGCCTGGTTCTCGTGGACAGACTGTCAAAGAAAACAGGGCATCATCCCAGCTCGCAGTAAACACACAGCATAGGTTAGGCTAGTTCACTTAAATATAAAATACTCAAATTCACAGTGACTGACTTATAGGTGTGCAAAAAATATTAGCTGAATGAATGAATGAATCAGAAAATCTAGGCCAGGATTCAATGGTCGGAGACAGAACATGGGATGCGCTACTTTCCAAAGAGCCAGGAGCTTGTCTCTGCAGTTCAGAGCTGTGTCAAGGCGAGGCGTCACGGAGCCAGCTACTATCTCAACAAACAACCCGGGACACCCAGAACCAGCTTGGGCTGGGCTTAAGGTAGAAAAACAAGTGAAACGTGCTCGACGTGACTGAAATCCTATCAGGGCAGAGGTATCATCATGACAACAGAAGAGATGTCTGTCTACACTTTTGAAGTTAATCCTCAAAAGGCAGGCTCCCTCCAAAGCAAGGCAGACTGTTTGCCTCTGGAACCCAGCAGCAGCCTTCCCCCGGGATGATGTGAGTACCAGCGTCTCAGACACAAAACCGACTCTCAGCTGCGGGACAGGGGGTGGCTTTTTTCTATTGCAAGTGAGCTGGTGATGAGATTTAGCAGCTCTTAGCTCCTGTAGGACCGTAAGTCACTAAAGAGTGTCTATCCCTGTCCTAGGTGAAGAGAGAGAGAGAGATGGATGGATGCATGGATGGAATGAATGGGGGAGAAACAAACCAAAAGGATGAATTAAATATGCTCTGTGAGGGAGACAGTATTACCTAACCCACATGGCTGTGAGAGGGCTAGGTAAATATTTGTTAAACTCCTGCAAGGGGCTGACACGTAGTAAGTACTCAACACACGTTAATCCTTGTTGTAATTACTATTCCTACTCTTAGAGGAATTTGTGTGACTTAATCTACACCACCCTTGTTCAATCTCACCCCACCCTGCTCCACCCCACAGACTATCAGCAAAAAATACAAAATAAAAGTAGGTAAAATAAAATAAAGGTGTTTTTAATGAATATTAAGAATGTCTGATTACAGTACAGCTACTTGTGAGCTCCAAACTGAACGCGTTTTTATTAAGCATGAGATCCAGTATATGCCCTGTGAATATGTGTTGCGCTGAATTAAAGTAAGTATCAGTCATGAAATGTGCCCAGTTGCAGTTCTGGAGGCTTAGCGGCTATTTTAACCTTTTGTTTTGCAGCTTGAGAAGGAGCTGCTTTCCATAATCATGAAACAACCATTCTGAATCAGTCCTTAGAAGCATTATCTGCAGGGAGATAACATCTTTCCTTGTAAGTGGCTATTGTTACAACGGAAGAACTGTCTCATCTCCGTGGTCATCACAGTGAAAAGGCTGTAAGAAGCCATCCAGCACGGCCATCAGAGAACCTTCAGAGCAGCATGGGGTCGCGGAACGGGCGCCTGCCCCGAGGAGGGACCACATGGCCACGGCACCTGACACTGTTACAGCCTCCTCTCTTCACCAAGTGAATGCCAGCCTCTGGCTTTCCCACCTGAGAAACCAAGCTGCCATGCTAGCCTTTGGCTCCTGAACTGCTTTATAAACGTTCGTGCGTGGAGAATTGAAAATTCCTAAATAAGAACTGTGTTGTTTATCCCTTGGTCTGCCTGGCCAGGGAGAGGGAAATGGGCTTGGGCCGGGTATTTGGGTTTCTCCTCTTATTTCATTCAGGTACTTCTAATGGGCCGTCCTCAGTGGTGGAAAATAAGAGGCAACTGTGGTTCTTTTTCCATATGTTTAAGGGCATAAACTTCTTGGATTAATTCCTTAACAGTGATAGGGGAGCTAAGTGCGAGCGAATGTAGAAGCCAAGCACAGGGGGCCGCGTCCAGATAGTCCTAATTCAGGAGAGAAATCAGGAACGACTATAAACGGGGACTGAGTTCCACCGTACGAATGTCAAAACAGGCAAACGTCCTGAGCAGCGTCCCAGTACTGCTACCTGAGGGCACCAGGCAAACGTGATGGACACCGAGGGAGAAGACAGCATACGCTCACTAAAAGATCTCTTCATACACAGTTAACAGTAAAAGGTTGCTGAAAATCCCTCTGACAAAGACGTAAATAACGAAAACTTGGAAAGTCCAGCCAAAGGCGTCTTGGTCCCTAACGCCACCTTTTTACCTTGACAACTGTGTAGACAAAGGGTTATATGAATATGCATGGGAGTGCCAATACCTGAACACTGCTTCTGAGATTAATGAATAAACCCTTAGACTCCTAAGTCATCACTTCCATAGATCTCACACACTTTGTATTTAAATAGGCAGATGATTTGTGGGAAATGGAGCTAAAGGAAGTCCTTAACAGTCTACATTCCATTGTTGTTATTAGGTGAAATAACACAAATCTATTTCCTCTTGCGATTACTCAAAATGCTACAGGGCTAATGGAAGCATGAAAGCATTAGTACTGAAGCACAGTGGCCCAAGTAACACTGCCCAGGTAACGCAGACACTGAAGCCAGGCTGTCTCTGCGCAGGGCTATTGAGCTGACTGACAAATTCAGGGCCAACAGTCGATGTGGCTTTTTCCTATAGAATTTGGCCAACTCTGACTAAAGGGACTTAATCAACCAAGTATCTCAGAAACACAGATACACAGGAAAGGTGTCACCAGCACCACATCCAATCCTTTCCTTAAAAAATCAGTAAATATGGCCAAATTAGACAATGCATTAATATTGGGTTGGCCAAAAAGTAACATCTTACGGAAAAACCTGAACAAACTTTTTGGCCAACCCATAACAATTGGAATGTAAATCCATTAAAATCCTAGGAAACAATCTCCAGGAACATGAATGAGAGAAAGTAGCCCTTGGTACAAAAAGGCAACTACCATCCCCTGTCTGCGGTTGGAAAAGGTTAAGACACACCTCCCTGTACTGGTCTTGATTTCCCATCAAGTGATTGAGGCC
Organism: Stenella coeruleoalba; assembly: GCF_951394435.1. Lineage (NCBI taxonomy): Eukaryota > Metazoa > Chordata > Mammalia > Artiodactyla > Delphinidae > Stenella > Stenella coeruleoalba. The sequence goes on from NC_137164.1 coordinate 3,245,507, forward strand.
ATTTAATTCATTGCCTGAATCCTTCATTTGACTGGTGTGGGTGGAATTCTTAGAGATAGAGTTAAAAAAACAAAACAAACAAACAAAAAAAAACCATGGAAAATATATGGAAAAAAGAACAAAAAAGAAAATAGTTTAAATCTTGCATAAGTGGTTCACTGACAGGCAGGGGGAAAATAAAGCAAATGTTGCTGACATTTTCCTTTACTTATAAAAACAAGACACAGCACAGTGGGGTAAATGCAGGAGTCAGTCCCAAAACTGTGAGTGGAAGCAAAAATACTTTGTTCCAGTGCTTACAAAACAGATAAGTAGGTTGCCTTTACCATTACAATAGCCTCATGAGTCCTTCAGGGCCTCCTACCGTCCCTGTGCGATTGAACAAGTGAACAGATACAACTCTGCCATGGATTCATGCAGGGCAGACCCTCCTAACCCCTGCAAGAAGATGCACAGGAAGAAAATAAAGATCCTTTGTCTACAGCTAGGAATAAAATGTATGTTCTTCCCATTCACCGGGGGGAAATGAATGTATCTGGAGTCTAAGTAGTACTCCCAGCGTTGAATCATATTCAAATCCCTTTCTCAAGACAGAACTAATTTCTAAAACATCTCCAAGCGTACGGTGAACGCCTTTGTCTGTTAGTTGCACACAGCTGAGTGCATGAGCACGTGTGAGTGTGAGCCGCTTTATGAATTCTTGGTGGTGTGTTCAGAGTGCTTCAGGCTATGTCTGCCTATCAGACCTCATCTACAGACATAAGGAAATTAAATATTAAAACACTACTTTAAAATCACATTAAGGATCTGACATGACACAATAAAAGCCAGTAATCTGAATAATAAAGAGATTTAGCCAATCTCTACCACCTCTTCTAATTGAATCACTGCATATTTAAAACGGGGAACAACCTGCTTTGTGCTACTGGCCCGGATCTGTATTCCTCTGACATCTGTTTATTTTGTTATTCCTTTCATATTATTAAAATAAGCTTTCATATACTTAACTTGCCTTTTTCTTTCCTTTATAAAACAGAAAACGAACTTAAAAAACGGGTACTACCAGTTCATTACTCAGGGAATCTCTCTGGAAAATGACAGTTAGAGAGAAGTGTGCGTGTCTCTTACGTGTGTGTATTTTCACTTGAATATGTGTAATCTTCCCGATACTGTGAATCACCTCCTAGTAGAAGCTCTGGTCTTTTGATTAAATACACTCAAATACATTTCAAAGAGGATATTCTATAATCATTAGCCCCTAAGAGCATTCTAGGAACGGCTTCAGTTTATCATTCAAACTATCGAGGCATATGGTAATGCTTTCTGAAATAAATATTTCATCTAAAATAATAGAAAACACACATATAAGTCAACCACTTTTCAAAAATAATCTTGGCACACAATGTTTATGATACATAAGCTTCCCAGTGTCATATTCTGAACATATGTGGCTCAGTCCTAAGTCTATAAAGCAGACGTCAAATGACAGGAGAAACTACATTTTCTATTGTTTTTCTTTATGTGTTCCTCGTTTTGGACTCCCCATACTGAGAAACGGTTGAATCCAAAATTGTTATAACCAAGGTAAAATCTCTGAAAACCAGGGTCTGGGGTGAGAAACAGACTCTTAACCCAAGACAAGGCAGAATCATTCCTTTGGGACATCAACACAATAGAGTTTTTTTTCCTGCACTGAAAGCCAGAGAACCCACATAAAACAAAAACAGAATTGCTTCCGCTTAGAGTACATAAAAGACCACCAATGGTTTGGGAACGGTTATCGTGTCTAGCTATGAAACCAGATTTTAAACTCGAGGTTAGTGACAGATTATAAAAGGTTGACAGCTGGATAATCTGTAAAATATGCATCATGTACACATGAAAAGGTTACAGTTTATAAACGCTAAAACACTGTGTCTGTTGGCGTTTAGTGCAATCTTTTCCTGATCTTGATCTCTGCACTGGGTGGAAAAAAAAAAAGGGAGGGAAACCTGCTCTGCTGAGATTTTTTTTTTTTTCTCTCCAAACAAATGATCTAAATAAACCCACCAAATCCAAACTCTCCTTGATCGTCCTAGCGGTAGATAAATACCTATTTGCATACCTAGCAACTGAAAGTACCGGGGGTTTCTGCCAATCAGCGATGCTTCCGCTCATCAGGTAAATTATCTGACTCAGCTTTGTAGATGTTTTCCACACAGTGATACAGCAAAGGGTCCTTTTTTTTTTTTTTTTTTCCTGGAAAGGAAAAGGAAAAGAAGGAAGGAAAGTGTCAGGAAGAGGAGGGCTCCTCTGATTCTCCCCATGGTTCCTGCAGGCCCGCTGGACACCGGCACAGCCAAACATCATGGCGTGACGCTTCCTTAGATTGGGTTAAGTTCTGTTTTCTGCAAAGGCAAGTAAAGGTGACTTCCTAGCGTTCAGTGCATTAAAGAAAAAAGAAAGAAAGAAAAAAAAGATTTTTAAAAAGGTAAAAAAGAAAAAAAAAGTGCTTGAAAATAATTCTCAGGGACTTATCTGGAGGGGAAATCCCGCGTGTGGCATTCCCCTGCCTGGTGTATCCTGCCCCTGCTGGCGACACAAAGACCTCCTTGGTCCAGGCTCGGAGCAGGGACGGTCCGAAAGGCCTTTCTTTGAGGGGTGCAAAACTTGCTGCAGTGGTTTCCGAGGAAAGTTGTGTTCCTCGACAAGCGGCCCCTCCACCTCGGCCTCGGAGACCTCACAACTTTTTGGCACTGTCGTGGCACGCCGCGGCCCGGAGGGTGGTCCCGGCCAAGCCCCGGCTGCTGACCCGGCGGACCAGCACCTTGGACACCGGGATTTTGGTTCTGGGTAGCTCGCTCCTGGTTGGTTGCTGGTGCACCACCGCGTGGCTGGGTGGAAGGTTCGCGAGGTGCTTGATGCTGATCGGGATCTTGGAGTCCTTCAGCAAGCTCCCCGGCGTTCGCAGGGCACAGGTGACGGTGACCGGAGACACGGGCTTTAACCGGGACGAGCAGGACGTGTCCTCGGCGGCGGCGGGCAGGGCCGCGGGGCTTCCATCGGGCTCGGCGTAGAGGTCGTAGAGCGCGTCACCGCTGTCGCTGTCCCGGGGGAGGCCCGCCTTCCTCACGCCGCCGCCCGAGCCGTCCTCCCGCGGCCCGGGGGTGGGGGAGTCCCAGTAGCCCTCGTCGCTGTTGGGGACGCCTTCCTGCGGCTCCTCGTCCGGGTGCTTGGGCTCCTCCTTCGGCTGGAGCTCCGTGGGGAGCCGGTGCAGCCTCCGGCGCTTGACCGAAGACGCGTCCTTGGCCCCCTCGGCCCGTCTGGCGTCCTTGGGGGTCTCGGGGGCCACCTGCGCTTCGGGCGCCGCCGCCGCCGCCGGGGCCGCCCCCTGCTGGGGCCCCGGGCCCTGGTCCTCGGTCTGGGAGAGCATGTCCCAGAACTCCTGCAGGTACGAGTCGTCCGCCTCGGCCGGGCTCGCCATCTCCTCCCCGCCTCCCTGGTAGGCCACCACGCCGGGGGGCTTTTGGGCGGGGCCCGGCTGGCCCGGCGCGGGGGCATGCCTGGCACAGCTGGGCCCTGCCTCGTCCTCGGGGTCTGCGATAATATCTCCGCAGCCTGTAAGAGAGTCAAAGCTTTTCAGTGAAGTCACGTCAGAGAACATCAGACAAATACGATCGGCCGATGGGTCGGAGGGTGGATCGGCCGAAGAAGGGTCGGGGGCGGCGGGCGCGCGTCCGCCTTCGGAGTCGGGCCGGGGCGCAGTCTCGGCCGGCGCGGCCCCGGGCCCCGCGGCGTCCTCGGCCGGCCGGCCCTCCCCGGCGCGCGGCTCGGGCTCGGGCTCGGGGGGCGCGCGGGGCCGCTCGGCGCGCCCGGGTCCCGCGGCGCCCTCTCCCGGGGCGCAGGCCGGCTCCGGCTCCCCCGCCGCGGGCTCACCTGCTGGCTCCGGCTCGCGCGCGGCCGCGGGCGCCTCCTCCTTGACGCACTCCAGGCTGGCGGTGAGCGAGCCCGGCCGCGCCAGGCTGCCCTGGGCCCCCGCGCGCCCGGCCGGCGCCGCATCCTTGGGCCGCCGGTCCTTCCTGCGCCAGCGCACGCCGCCCAGAAGCCCCCGCAGCCCCCGCTTTTGTCTGCCGCCGGCCTTGCCCGCGTCGGCCTGCTCCGCCCCGCCGCTCTCGGGCCGCCCGTTCTTCCGCAGGAGCGAGAAGAAGCTGTGCGACTTGGCCACCGAGCCGCCGGCCGCCGGGCCCGCGCCGCCCGGGGCCGCCCGGGGGGCCGCAGGGCCCGGCCGCGCCCCGTCCCCGCCGCCCGCGCGCGGCTCCTCGCGGCGGCCGCCCTCCAGCGCCAGAGCCTCGGCCAGCCCGTCGTGCGTCCGGCTGCGCACCAGCCCCGCGGGCCCCGCGCCCTTCCCGTCCCCTTTGTTTTTGACCCCGAAGATGCTAGGCATCGCGCCGCCCGGCTTCCTCTTCTTGAACAGTTTGAAGGCGGCTCTGTTAATCTTGCCCGACGGCGGCTCGGCGGCCGGCGGCTCGGCGGCGCGATCACAATGCAAGTCCATGTCTGCCGCGAGGGTCCCGGCCGCGGCCCGCGCCTTCCTCCGGCGGCCCCCCGCGGCCGCGCGCCCGCCGCTGACAGCCGCGCCGCGCCCGCCCGTCTCCATGGCGACGCAGCAGCCTGGCGTCAGCGCGGCCACGCCAGCCCGCTGTCAGCCGCGCTCTAAATCAACCCGAGCCGCGCCGCCGCCGCCGCCGCGGGAGGAGCGCGCAGAAAAGACCATCTCTCCTCCCGCCGGGGCTTATATAACGCCCTAACCCACTTCGCGTCCGGCTCGGCTTTGTGCTGCAGCTCTTCTGCGGCGAGAGCGGGCGGCGGAGCCTCCTCGAGCTGATTGCAGAAATTAGAGCCGTAATCTTGCAATACAAATTCCATCCAGTCTCACCCACCTTCAGATTCCTCCTCCTGATCGCTCTTTTCAGAAGCCCAATCGTGGATCGCAAAATGCCCCCGACTGGACAAAGAAATCCAACCCAACACAAAACACTGATTTCTCTAACCACCGGCCCCGGACTTCATGACTCCTCATGCCTTTCCCACGCCCTGCATGTCCGTTTTTATCATTTGGGTACCAAGCCCGGCGGGCACGGAGGATGTCTGTTTACATCTGTCTTGTCCAGGGCTGAGCACAGCCTCCGGGTCGATGGGGAACCTGGATCACTGAGGTTCAGATTCTTGCTACAAAAGCATCGGCCATCAGTCAGATACCAGTAAGCAACTCTGCAATGAAAGTGCAAGTTCCCTGGGGTGGAAGTTGACTGGTCCTTTGGGACAACCTTGGCTTTTATCCCAGACTCCAGCTACTGGGGCTGAGGTCACAGAAGACACCACCCAGTCTGACCGAGCTGAGGACGGAGGGCTCGGTTTGAGGTCCACTCCACAGGTGGTCCTTGGAGTCCAGGGTCTACCCTCTCCTTTTCCATCCAGCGGGACACATGCGTTACTCCTGCCCCTGCTGCTGCAAGCCCCGTTCACCACCTCCCAGGACTGTCCTGCAGTCCTCTCCCCTGTGGGGCAAGGAGAAGCCTGGCAGTGTCCCTGAGTGCCACTTGGTCTGGCTGCTCGGTCTGGGAAAAAGGAAATCTTGTCCCAGGGAACAGCCCCATGCGGGGATCTCTGCTATGAAAGTGGCTGCCAATTTGGAGAAGCTGTGCCTACACATAATCTATGTTTCATAGTATTTAATAATACGTGATAAATATGTAATAATAGTAGTTATTACACAGTATTTATTGTTATTCATTAAATATTACTTAATAACACGTGGTATTTACATATACACAAATATCCATCTTTCCCCTAATCATCTTGAGCTTTGTTTTTTGTGCACTACTCAGAAGCCTCAGAAACCCCAACCCCATGGACTGAACTTGGAGCGTTCATAATAATGGTCCATAATAACATGTGGACCATTGCAGCTTCTGTAGCGTGGAACACGGTGTGAATTTAGGCCTTGGGGTTACTAGTTGTGTAGTTGCCCTCTTCTGTTGATTTCGACCAAAGACACTCTTTTAAAATTGAGAAATCAGAGTTTGGATTCAGGAAAGGGTTTTCTTCCCAGCTCTCTCCCACTATTTGCATGCATCTCTGCCAGGACAGACTGCAAAGCTGAGACCAGACAGACTTTTCCCAGTTCGAACTGACCACTTGCCCTGATGAGCCAGAGTCCTCATTGCCATAGGGAGAAAATAGGTATGAAGCACCATAAAGAGAAACCCATTTGTTATTTCTTCACAGCCTCTTGGGGGACATTGAAAACCTCTCAATTCTTTTACACACACCATGCAATTGCTTAGCTACGTGGGTTACTACAGAACTGTAGTAACCCTGGAGTGGAAGGCTAAATGAACTCTTTCATAAACTCTTGCAGGGTCTGAAAGAGCTGATGACTGGAATCAGAAGGAAATGAAGTGGTCTATAGAAACTCTCCCCTTCCCCATCCCTGAGCCTGAGATTTGGGAGAAGGTGGACCTGCTTTTCCACTGGAGAGCTCTGATCTCACAGGACGGACCGAATGAGTCTCATTTACGTGAGAATCCTTGGGACCCCAGGAAGAAGTCTGGCCAGGACTTTGGGATGGACATCATTCCTTTAGGACACGGAACCTAACGCAAAGAGAAAGGGACAAGCAGTCTTCAGCCTAGGGCAGGTGCCCTGGTGGTCCTGAGGTGGAAGGGAGCCCGCCTGCAGGAAGCATCCAAGGGCCCCGGGGAAGGTGAGCTTTAGAAGCTGTGGTGTGGGTGGGGACCCGCAGATGTCCTCCAGCCCAAGGGCCTGGTTACGGGGACCAAGAGAGAAAAGAGGGAGGCCAGCTTACAAGGACTTCGCCAAAAGGACCGACAGATGGGGAGACCCTCCGGCCACTCGGAAGGGTGATGGTTAGGGTCCAATCATGCTGGTGGGTGGCAGACTGAAGTCAAGGCCATTGTCACGAATCCCTGCAAAGGCTTCTCACACCTTACATTGCTCTTCACAGGCAAGCGTGGGGACGCAAAGATTGCACAGAATGGTGACTGCTTCTCTGAAAGACAGATCGTGACCGTGAAGATCATTTACCAGAAGCACCTCTGTTTAGGTTATGCTTTCTTCTCTCATTCTTTCTCCTCCAGCTTGCCACTGCCCCAAATTTAGAGAGTGAACAGAAAATTAGAGGAGAAGGGAATAGAGGAAGCGTCTCTGGGGCTTCAGGGTAAAGCTATTCCAAAATGGCGGGATGCCTCACAAATGTACACAGCGCGTGCCTGCTGCTGGAGATGTGTGCACGCTCGTCTTTTCTGCACAAGGCAGTGCGTGCCATTGGAGGAGGATCATCAAAACAAGAAAACTGGAGAAATGCATGAGGAATCACTTGCGAGCCCACCATCACCACCACCATCACCACCACCATCACCACTACCACCAGCATCATCACCACCACCACTATCATCATCACCATCACCACCACCACTATCATCATCACCATCACCATCAACTGCTTTCTCAGGTGTCTTCCAACCAGCCTGTCCCTTGCCTTTGTCCTAAGATTCCTGAGGGGAATTTTCCATCTCAAGGGAACCACCCAGAACATAACGTGGAGAAGGCGGGGCTCCAAGCTGCCCTTCAAGCCACGGTGTGGCTGCCAGAGGAGCTGCCCCTGCAACAGCATCCCCATTAAGGAGACCACGGGCTCTACTTTAAATTTGCTTCAGGTCTTTAAAGGGATAATGTTTAATCAATGAAGTCTGGAAATGATGCTTGACTTGGGACCAATACCTCCCATCCTCAGACCACTTAGCTGCTCTGGACCCCAGCCCCACTGGAAATGCCAGCTCCCCACTCCTGTCCATCTGTACTCCCACCCCCACGATTATTCTCCAGGGCAAGCGTCAGAAGCCCTGTGATGTAAGTGAAGACCTCAACTGTGCTCCAAACCAAAGTCCTTGTTATGGGGACTGTTAGGAACAGCCCCAGCTTTGCGAGCCTTGACCCTCAGCCAGCGTCTACTCTGTCCACAAATCCCAGGCCTGGCCCTGCCCTCTGAGGAATGCTGTGGGCCTCGTACAAGCTGAGACCACAAGAAGTGGTGCACAGTTGCCAGGAGAGACCCGAGTGGGTGCCCCTTGCAGGGAGCCTGGCCAGGGGTTACCGTGCCCTCCTTCCTGGGGAAGGGGTGCCGTGGACCAGGGCCGGGAGGATGGGGACTAGAGGGACCTCAGCACAGCAGGCCCCAAGCTAGATTGAAGGTCTTATGTTTTCTTTTTCATACTTTGATTCCTGACTTTCCCGAACATCAGCTTTCACTGTGGGTTAATAGCTGTTCCGGGTATATGTGTATTCAGAGGAGGAACTCATTTCTAACGAGTCGCATGCAGGTGTAAAAAGCCCAGCACGACGTGTAATTTCCCACATTAACCCGGTGCACAACTGGGGCTGCTGAGGAGAGAGAGCTCGTCCCATGAGGAGCGAGAACCCACGTGGGTTCTGCAATGACTGGGAAGCTCAGTGCGTGAGGTGGTCTGGGCTCAGCAGGTCATCACTCAGAAGATGTCACTCGGCCTGGGCCCCATGGGTTTGTACCTGGATTCTGGGGCACAGGGGTGTGCAACAGGAGACCAAATAAGAGCAAAATGAGCGCTTCTCTGCAATGCCGGGGATCCGGGCGCAGGGGCCATGCAGCAGCTGGCAGTGCTGCATTTGGGCAGAGGCCATGCCTCTCTGGTGGCTTCTGGTGATGGCTGCAATCCTGGTGTCCCTCGGCTTCTAGACACGTCATCCTAAACTCTGCCTTCACCTCCATGCAATGTTGAACTTACACCTTAGTCACACCTACAAAGACCCTGCTTCCAAATAAGGTCGCATCCACAGGTGCCAGGGGTTAGGACTTCAACAGATCTTTGTGGGGACACGATTCCACCCTCAACAAGCATCCTTGTCAGCATGGTGATGGTACCCCTCCCCTCCGTCCCTCAGCGCAGTCACCAGTGCCCTCGACACAGACACCCACGTTGGTGGGCTCAGACTGGGCGTGGGTGCTCCAGCAAGTGGGGGCCCTTGGCAGATTTCAAGGTCATGGGAAGCACTTCTGGAGTTGCCAGCAATGAGGGGACAGTACCACCGCCAGCCAGAGTGAACAAGAAAGAAAATGGGGGCTTCCCTGGTGGCACAGTGGTTAAGAATCCGCCTGCCAATTCAGGGGACACGGGTTCGAGCCCTGGTCTGGGAAGATCCCACATGCCACGGAGCAACTAAGCCCGTGCACCACAAGTACTGAGCCCATAAGCCACAACTACTGAGCCCACGAGCCACAACTACTGAGCCTGCGAGCCACAACTACTGAAGCACATGCACCTAGAGCCCGTGCTCTGCAACAAGAGAAGCCACCGCAATGAGAAGCCCGTGCACCATAACAAGAGTAGCCCCTGCTCGCCGCAACTAAAGAGAGCCCGTGCACAGCAACGAAGACCCAATGCAGACAATAAATAAATAAATAAATAAATAAATAAATAAATAAATAAGAAAATGGGGGTGGCTGCAAGGACTAGGTCCTGACATCCATCTGTGAGATCCTGGGGTCTCTCGGGATTATCCAGAGGGGACGTAACTCAACGGTTCCCTTTTCTCCTGGTCTGCTACCTGGGTGGAGCTACTCAGAAAATATTCCATCCCCAAACTAACACAACATTGTTAATCAACTATACTCCAATATAAAATAAAATGTTAAAAGAAAAAAATATTCCATCCCAGATTGCAGAGTAGGGCGGTGTCTCTCCAAGCTGTCGGCACCAAGGTGGCCGCAGGGAAGCCAAAAACAGGCAGAATGAGGTCAGGTAGCAGAAGGCGCGTGGATAGACACCAGGCCCCGGTCACGGATGAATGCACATTCGGGAAGGCCAGACTCAGCCGCGGGAATCATGTCATCTTAGCAGGGACGCTAAGCAGAACCAGAACCCAAGATGTGGGCCCACAGGTGTTAACAGGAGGCCAGGCACCGGAACTCTCCAGCGTGAGCCGGAGAGGCTGCAAACAGCCACAGAAGCCCAAGCACCCGGCCGCTCGGTGTGCCTCTGTCCTCTCAAAGGAGCTCCACTCCGTATCAGCTTCTCCACAGGAAGCAGCACCACACACAGGGCTGGTTCAGCCCTCTCAGCAGGCAGACAGTGCGCAGGAACCGCCTGCACGGCTCAGGGAGGTCAGGGAGGCGCTCTGCCCAGGCACCGCCTCATCACAGCCACGCAGATGCCTGAGGGGTTGCTGGCTGCCTTTCCCAGCTACTTCCCTTCAGACTCAGAGATTCGAGAAAGTTGCCCTGCTTCCCTGCCCCGCCCCATGTCATAGCACCTCCCCCCCCACCCCCGCTGCTGCAATGGCCCAGGGACACACACAAGGGCGCTCACCTTCCTAAGCCCGTGGGGTGTCTCAGCCCCACTCCTTTGGGGCTGACCTGGAGGCAGTGTTAGCCATGGGCTACAAAGTGTATTTTGGACTTCAATAGGTGAGTCTTCCCTTTTTTCCTGCATCTCTGCCTACCTACGCTAGTCTAATTTCCTGGCCCTGTCCCATCCCTAACCCCCTACACACAACACACAAACACACTCGCTCTCATGTCTGTGTGTTCCAACAAGTCTGAACATAATCCCTGATACGTATTGTCCTGCTTTGAACCACTGGAGCTCGGATGCTAACCATCTGGGACAGTACTGTCCTCCCCTCGCGCCCCCGTACAGCTAACGAATCATATGCACCCCGTGGTGGCTGGGACCCCAGCTCCTCTGTGTCTCTCTGAGCTGCAGCAAATTGCCATGGTACATCACAAATGGTCAGGCAGTTTTCTATGTAGTGTCAGTCCTTGTGGCGCCCCAGGGCCCACCTCCCAGAAGTGGACCCTGACTTTTGGGAAACGAAGGTGGTGATGAGAGTGAAGAGTGTGGTTCTTCCCCTGCAGGTGAGTAGCTCCATCACCTCAATCAGAGGCTGATGCCTCGCTTTCTGGGGCCGCCATCTCCCCCTTCTGAGTCTCGGGGGCTGCTGGGTTACTTCCCTCGGTTATTCTAAGGTGTTAACTTGGAATTGTGCTGGCTTCTAAAACAAACAGATCCCCCAGTATAATGACTCAACCCAGCGGAGGACTGTTTCTTGCTCAACCCCCAGTCCGGGGTGAGTGTCCAGGTCAGTGGAGTGGGTCGCATCCACGTGATCAAGCACGCAGGGTCCCAGGCGCCACGGCCCCGTGTCTCCCCGGGGTCCTGTTGCCATCTGCATCCAGCTGACGGAAGGGAGAAGAAACCCTGGGAGAAGCTTTGGCTCAGATGTGGGGCATTTCACTTCCTTTCACGTTCTGTTGGTGACACCTAGTCATATGGCCGCATCTAGCGACAGAGAGAGTGGGAAATTCCGTCGGATCCGTGCCTGGCCGCATTCCTACGACTGGGGAAGGAGAGAAGAGATTCGAGCTGACAGCTGCCCCAGATCCACCCACCCTGCAGCCACGCGGGGAAGGGAGTTCCCCCCCGGGGTTCACCTTCCTTCCCACCTCCTCTTGCACAAGCCGGCGTCTTAGATCCCAAGACCTCTGGGTCCCCAACTCCATCACCCACGTCCAGCTCTCTCATACCCTGCAGCCTTCTCCTTCAAAGAGAATATTTTCTGTTTAAGGCAATTACATTACATACATGTGATGCTTGTAATTACAAACATTACATTCCAATGTTTGAAAGAGACCGAATTCACCACCTGCCCATGGTTACTGCCACCTCCAGTACCTTAGGAAGGGCCTCCAGGTCACCTTAGCTGTGTCCATTTGCATTTAACGGAGCGTCTACCGTGTGCTGGGGGCTGGCATGAAGCAAGCACGATGCCAGCCCTGGATGCTGACCAGAAGACGCGTCACTGTGACACTTAGTTCAATGTGAAACGCTACCACCTGGTCAGACTGACAGGACCTTGTTCCCTCCCAGGTGCTGGGCCGGTATGACGGGGACATGGCAGCTTACACGTTAGATTTTTCTCCTTTGGAAAAAAAACCAAACCCTATGTTTACCTCCACGATGGGTTAATCCCCAAACGGCAGGCTTAGCTTGTGCCCAGATGCTGGCCACCTCCTGGGCCTCCTTGCTTTGGGCTCAGCCCCTGATCCGGCTTCACGCAGCTCCCATTTGTGTTTCCTTTGCCATCCACCACTACAAGGGTACTTTTTTTTCAAAAGACAGACATCTCAGCAGATGAATTCATTCTGGGATGTTTCCCAGACACACACCAGTGAGCTCATTAGCCCAAGCTAATACCAGGAGGCTTTCTTTCCCCCCTCCCTTTTTTCTTTTTTTCTTTTTTTCCAGTTTGCAGCAAAGCACAGAATCATGTGATCTCCTCGCGGCTCTCATTCCTGTCTGTTCAGGGAGCGGGGACTAAAATCACCCTCGGGGAGGGAGGGCTGTGCATTCTAAACACGCCTGCTTCTTCGGAGTGTCTGCTTTTGTTTAGGGGAAGACAGAAGCTCACACAGGAGATTTCTAGGTCACCTACTCTCTGCTCTAATGAAAGAAAAGTCATTACAACAAGCAAAAACCGTGGCCTGGGCTTCTTGGAGTGCCTTGTCTGATTAGCCAACGATTACAGCTCAGACGAGGCAGGGATGAACCCCCAAGGTGGCACAGATGGGGCACACTCTGAAAGTACCCCCTGGGGGCCTTCAGACTGAGTGGCAAAGTGACCACCTGTCCCTGTCTCTTGGGTCAGTCTGTCCTCGTTTAGGGCACCAGGACTGCTGCCCTTGAGGCCCATGTGTGGAGAGAGTGAACCGCCCCAGCCTCACCCAGGGCCCCTGTCCCCCTGCTTCTCTCTCCCTATCTTGTGCCCTGCCCTAGAATGACCTGGTAAGAAGTGTTCAGCTGAATTGCAAGCGACTTTGGGGTTGTTATCTCTCGGGGCCCTTGGGACCAGGGCTGGGACACTTTATCAGATCGGAACGGACAGGAAGTTTTCCCTGCCTTTTCCCATCACACTGGCCCCAGCTCACCCAGGCCTCCCTTTCTCTGTGAACTTCTGTGTGGGCAGCTCCTTTCTTGGCCTCCGTGATTCAGGGGCTACCTGGGCTATTTCTTTGTCTCAGAAGCTGGAGAGAAGTGAAAAGAGCTATGTTCTGTGTCTTTGTGCCTTTTCGGCCCTGCATTTGGGGAGGTCGGGACAGTCTGGACAAGGTCTGGGCAAGGAAACCCAGAGGTGAGGGCCTCGTGGTCCAGCTGTGACTTCACAGGCAGGAATGGGCTGCAAGCAACCCCTTCAGTAGTGAATACACCACGTGGCTCTTCAAGGCCTTGATCTTACAGAAGTGGTGATGCCGGCCTCACGAGGAGCGGCCCAGGAACACTCGTGGCTGATGGGAAGGCATTACGGTGGATCAGATGCGTTGGCTGATCTCAAAATTGTAACGACTGAGCGGGATGAGGCCTCTTTCTTATCTGTCGACTCAAGAGCAGCGCATGGAGCACACTGGGCACCTCCTCCAGCAAGGTACAGCCCCCGCACGGCGGGACCGAGGACCTCGAGCTCCACGCCCGGCCAGCAGCTGCCTATGCGTGACTGGAAGGCTCCCAGGGGAGGGGTCTCAGCACCTCCCGAGGCAGCTCACTCTGCATCTGCATGATTCCATTGGAGACGTTTTTAATAGAGTTGGATTATTTTGTACCTTCACAGCTCCCATTCCTCCCTCCTCGTTCTACCCCAGGCTTTACGGAACAGTGATTGTTCCAAGTGATTCTCATGCACTAAATTATTTAATCCCCACAGTCACCACGTGAGGTGGGCCCTCCCTGATTTACAGAAGAAACTGGGACAAAGAAATTAAGTGATTTGCTCCAGATCAAATAGCCAGTAAGTGGCCACGCAGCTGGCTCCAAGCCTACGTTCCCAATCACCGTCTGGTATACTTATTGCTGAACAACATTCCTCTCCAAAATGTCAGTGGCTTAAAACAAGGACCATTTGATTTGCTCGGAATCCTGTGTGTCAGATGTTTCGGCAGGGCTCAGCTGGGCAGATCTTCTGTCCCACTGGCACCAACTGAGGTCCCTCGAGGACCGAGGTGTGATGGCAGCTAGAACTGGGATGTGCAGGTGGCTTCACACACCTGGCACGTGACAAGGACAGCTGACGTTCCACATGGCTGTTGCCAAATGACCAGTGTGTGCTTCTTTTCATGACAACTGGACCCCAAAAGCAAGTGTTTCAGCCTGCAAAGGCAAAAGCTGCACACCTGCCAAGACCCAGAAGTCACCTGACACATCCACCAGATTCTGTCGGTCAAAACAAGGCTCAGGGCGACCCAGCCTCAAGCAGAGGATGACCAAACTCCACTTAGTTATCAAAGGGTGGCAAGATCATAACACAAAAGAACATGTGAGATGAGAGACACTGTCTTGGCCACCTGGGGACACACCATCTACCAAAACCACACCACCACACCACCTCTCCAGAAGAGAAGTCCATGAAC